>NC_083870.1:64394971-66894971 GCF_032452875.1 Bos javanicus
CTTCCTGCCCATCTTTCCCAGCATCAGTGTATATGTGTGCAGGGGTGTGCGGTTAATCATGTCAGGGTCTTTTCCAATGACTTGGCTCTTCGCATCAGGTGGCCAAAATATTGGATCTTTAGCTTCAGCATCAGTCCTTCCAATGAATATTCAGGGTTGATTTCCTTTAGGATTGACTGGATTGATCTCCTGCAGTCTAAGAAACTCTCAAGAATCTTCTCCAGCACCACAATTTAAAAGCATCGATTTTTTGGAGTTCAGCCCTCTTTATAGTTCAAATCACATCTGTACGTGACTACTGGGAAGACTGTACCTTTGACTAAATGGACTTCTCTCTGCAAAGTAATGTCTCTGCTTTTTAATATGCTGTCTGGGCTGGTCATAGCTTTTCTACCAAGGAGCAAGCATCTTTTAATTTCATGGCTTCAGTTACTGTCCACAGTGACTTTGGAGTCTAAGAAAATAAAATCTGTCACTGTTTCTACTTTTCCCCCATCTATTCTCCATGAAATGATGGGACCTGATGCCATGATCTTAGTTTTTTGAATGCTGAGTTTTAAGCCATCCTTTTAACACAATATTTGGAAGGCTTTAATTGCCAAAATATATAAACAGCTCATATAGCTCAATATAAAACAAAGAACCCAACCAAAAAATGTGCAGAAGATTTAAGTAGACACTTCCCGAAAGAACACATGCAGATGAGCAACAGGCCTAAGAAAATATGCTTAATATCACTGAATATTATTAGAGAAATGCAAATCAAAACTACAATGAGGTATCACCTCACACTGGTCAGAATGGTCGTCCTCAAAAAGTCTACAAAAAAAAAAATGCTGTAGAGGTTGTAGAGAAAAGGGTACATTCCTACACTGTTGGTAGGAATGTAAATTGGTACAGCCACTAGGAGAACAGTGTGGGAATTGCTTAAAAAACTAAAAATAAAACTACCATAGCATTTAGCAATCCCACTTCTGGGTATATATATGGAAAATATGAAAACTCTAATTCAAAAAGATATATGCACCCCAATGTTCATAGCAGTAGTATTTACAATAACCACCTAAGTGTCTATCAACAAATTAATGCATATAAACATATGGTACATATGTATAGTGAAATAAATATTATTCAGCCCTAAAATAAGAAATAATACCATTTGCAGTGACATGAATGGACCTAAAGATTATCATGCTAAATGAAGTAAGTCAGAGAAACACAAATATTTTATGTGATATCACTTATATGTAGAACATAAAAAAATGAATTATTTACACAACAGAAATAGACTCATGGAAAACAAACTAATGGTTATCATAGGGAAGAAAGGGAAGATAAACTAGGAGTATGAGGTCAACAGATACATATCACTATACATAACACAGATAAGCAAAAGGATTTAATATAAAGCATAGGATAATATATTCAATATCTTATAATAACCTACAAAGGAGAAGAATGTGAAAAATAGTGTATATGTGTGTGCATGTGTGTGTGTTCTCACTTGCTCAATCGTATCCAGGTCTTTGCGACCCCATGAACTAGATGGAGTCCACCAGGCTCCTCTACCCATGGAATTTTTCAAAGAAGAATACAGGAGTGGCATCCCATTTCCTATTCTAGATATCTCCCCAACCCAGGGATTGAAACCACTTCTCTTGCATCTCCTGCATTGGCAGGCTGATTCTTTACCACTGGCACCAGCTGGAAAGTTTATACATATGTATGTATGTATATGGAGAAGGCAATGACGACCCACTCCAGTACTCTTGCCTGGGAAGTCTCATGGATGGAGGAGCCTGGTGGGCTACAGTCCATGGGGTCTCGAGGAGTCGGACACGACTGAGCGACTTCACTTTCCCTTTTCACTTTCATGCACTGGAGAAGGGAATGGCAACCCACCTCCAGTGTTCTTGCCTGGAGAATCCCAGAGATGGGGAGCCTGGTAGGCTGCCATCTATGGGGTCACACATAGTCGGACACGACTGATGTGACTTAGCAGCAGCAGCAGCATGTATGTATATGCTGCTGCTAAGTCACTTCAGTCATGTCCGACTCTGTGTGACCCCATGGACTGCAGCCTACCAGGCTCCTCCATCCATGGAATTTTCCAGACAAGAGTACTGGAGTGGGGTGCCATTGCCTTCTCCAATGTATGTATATGTGTGTATACATATCTGAATCACTTTGCTGCACACATGAAACTAATGCAATATTGTAAATCAACTATAGTTCAATTTTTTAAAAATCCTGTAATTCATCTTTACTTATGAATATCTCATAATTTGGTATAAATAAATTTAAAAAATAAATAGTAAGATCAGTTTTTGTACACCTTAATAAGAAGTTCTTATTAAACATAAACATACATATACTGGTTATTCATGTGTGTTTGCAGAAAGGTCTGTGTCAGAGGAACAGCTATTTTGGCTAATATAAATTTAAGGTAAAGGAGATTGACTATGGAAAAAATAGGAAAAAATGAAATGTGGAACTCTATAAGATACTTAAGAAGCAGAATGAGAAAGAACAATCAGGGAATGAAACTGAAACTTAATAATCCAAGAATTAGAAGAACTATAGAAACTAAGTTGGAAGAAATTATTAAATAATGATTTTAATAAGATGATAATTGATGTGATAACTGTAGATCTGACTGATATTAAGATGAAACAATACTTAGGGCAAAATGAAGACTCTTTAGGAATTATGCATATAAAGAAGTAAAATAGATTAAGAGTTACAGTACAAAGGTATGAGGGGGAAATTGTTGTTTTGGAATTAATGATGATTCATTGACTGTCTATGATACATAGAACAATTAGTGGAAAGATATTATTGAATACATAGAAATAATTAATTGATAGTAAATGTTTCCTGAAGAAAATGTGATAGAATAAACAATAATGCTCAAGGAAAAAAAATTTACATAGTAACCCAAAATAGGAGACTAAATCCCTGTTTCCTTTATAAAAGACAAGGAGATAAAGCTGAATGCAGACAGAGACAAATATAGATAATGAGATAAGATGTAGAAGAAATGAATGTTCAATAGGTACAATTTGTCTAGGCAGCATGACACAAGGTCATCATCTGAGGAGATATAAATATTTTATAAATAAAGATTCTATATACATAGGTTTGGGCTTTCCTGGTAACTCAGTTGGTAAAGAATCCTTCTGCAATGCAGGAGACCCCGATTTGATTCTTGGGTTGGGAAGATCCCCTGGAGAAGGGATAGGCTAACCACTCCATTATTCTTGGGTTTCCCTGGTGGCTCAGACAGTAAAGAATCCTCCTTCAATGTGGGAGTCCTGGGTTTGATCCCTGGGTTGTGAAGATCCCCTGGAGGAGGGCATGGCATCCCACTCCAGTATTCTTGCCCAGAAAATCCCCATGGACAGAGGAGCCTGGCAGACTACAGTCTATGGGGTCTCAAAGGGGTGGATGTGACTAAGCATGGCACAACATAAATAGATTTACATTTATGAGATTATATATACATATATATATACATATAGTTAGGGGGAGCCAGGGAAAGGAAGGAAAGAGAATGAAAGGCAAGCAGAGAGAGGATGGAATTAAAAAGTTGAGAAAATTGGTAAAGAGTCCAGGGGGAACAGAGGCTGCTGAGATACAGTTATTTCAATGTCTATTGGATCTGTTTTTACACCATGCTCCTAAACTTAGCTGCATCTAATTTTCACTCTTTCTTAAAAGTTTTGGTAGGCTTGATTTGTACCTTCTCAATTCAATTAATTAATATTTAAGCAACAACAATATTATTGGTACTGCCGAATGTTTTCAATGTCTCATTTAAGTTTAAAACATTTTCAATGTAATAATCTGCACAATTTATGATCATTTAATTTTTTAATTTAATAATTGTCTTCCATTTTTAGCATTAGAATTTCAATCATAAATATGAGTAACTGAAAGTTTGTATTTCATTGTTTTCCAGATATTTAATTATAAGATAATATAAAAGTAGTTTTAAAAGTCAGGACAGAGTCACAAAATATAACCAGGAAAAATAGAAAATAATCAGCTAGCATATAAGTGTTATTAAAGAATATATCACAATAAAAAATAAATCCATGCTAGTGATATATATAAACATATAGATTTCATTCTACTTTAGAAAGCAATTTAAAGCTATGAATAAATATTTTCCCAACTATGAATGATTAAAATGACACATATGGTTACATACAATATGTAATATAGTGCTTATTTATTATATATTAATCATGAAAACTTTAACCAGAACTATATATTAAACGTAGGATTTTCTTCCAAATAGCTTCTGCTCTAAATTTATAACTCTTATTTGAGGAGTAAATAAGTAATATGAAAATGATATTAAATAACAAAGGACTATTTTCTTAAGTAATGAGGGGCCAACTCAGAATACAAAAACATCTGTTTAAGCAAAATGGCAAACATCTCTATATTTGGTAACATAAGCTACTCTAATCATAGCATAAAATGTTTTCATTTTACTTCATACTAACTCAGTAATTAAAGCATTCTGAGATGTTTTGTTTACAAAAATCTATGCATCTTTAACCCATTGCATAAAATGAGTCCATAAAGGTTTGCCCCTCACGTAATGTATTCATTAGTTTGGTTTCCAACTTTAATCCAGAATTATAAAATTTCAAATAATCAGATAAAAAGCATAAACATCCACCTAAATGATTTTCTTAATTATTTTTCTTTACTTAGAGAAATTCTGGCCAGTATGCTGGGTGACCACATTGCTTTGTAAATGGAAGAATTCTACTTTTATTAATTTGTGGCATCCTACTTACATGGCTCAATAGGTCTCAATACAAACCCTTTCTTTAAAGATTTATGGGAGAAAAAAAAGGAATTAATGAACAAGGAAGGTGCAGCTTCAAATTATTTTAAGTCATTGCCAAATCATTAAAGCTATATGCAGTTTGTTTCCCCCCAGCCCCAGACAGAAAAATGGAAAGGAAATGTTTCCTTATCACAAACTTTTCTTCATATGTTTGTACTGAGGATTCATAAGGCATTTCTCTACTCAAACAATAGAAGAAAAAAGAAAAATTCCTGGAAAAAAAGAAACAAAATGATATCTAAAATAACAATTCCAAGGAAAAGAAAAGAAAGTAAAGAGCAATGAGAACATAGATTGCAATCAAGTTTTGAATCTGAGACTATTCTGTAACTCACTTCACCATTGATCACTGTAGTCTGATTCCCACAATGTACTGGGAAAGTTTTGTCATACATAGTCATGAGTTGGCTAGTGAAGCTGAGCCTTAGGCTAAAAGTTGCAAGTACTCGCTGGGCATGTGATGGAATGAATATCTCAAGGAACTCACTTCAATAGGCTCTGAGGCCAAGGTAGACAGGGCTTCAGAAGCTATATTCTTATGTTCATTTCATGCTTTAGTCAGGCAGCCCTTTATTAGACAGCTACTGTGTTCACAACACAGCAATAGAGAGTAGCTGTTCATGTGACTATGCGAGTTTTGGCCCTACTGCCACTCATCCATGCGCCCATAACCTCAATCAGAGACTCAAACATGATCCCCGTTGTGTGTGTGATCATAGGATGACTCCTGGCAAATTGGATAGAAAGGGAAAAAAAAAGGGTTTTGCTTTTGAATTCAATTTGCTATGGTTATAGACCCAATCATTGTATCTTTTATGATTTGTTAAAAGAATTCCAGGTGCAAGGGCTATTGTAGCAGAGGGCATGTAGTATTCATGAGGCACCATATAGGGAAATATAGACACCCAACAATCCAACCAACTTGCTTGATCTCTCTACTCTCCACATGTCAAGTGTCTCTGTCCTGGTGCCTCTTCCTTGTGAGAAAACACAAAAGGCAATGAATAACCCATTATCCACATAATAAATTTTAGACTCAGTTTTTGTCTGTGAAAATGAATAGATATCTTTGGAACCAATTTTAGAAGTCATAGGTTTCAGGTCCTGTTGTCACTTACTTTGTTAACTTGGACGAGTTATTTAACCTTTCTGAGCTCAAGTTACCATATCTATGAAACTGAAATAATAGCAGCTAACTCAGAGTGCTCTGAGACAAATGCTGTAAGTGAACAGGCTTTGGAAACTGCAAAGTATAGCACAGTTTAAAGTATTATTATGGATCATAGTTTCCCTTTTTTGGTATAAAATGTAGATAAAACTGGAATTCTTTTTCTGTTTGTACATTCCTTTCTGGGTCAATAAAGTTTATCAATGGAAAACATTGCCCTTAGTGCCCAGACCAGAGATGGATATAGTTATGACTTAAATGGTTCCATTTCAATCTTTAAATAGAATATCCATAGGAAAAAAGCTGACATTGACTTTCTAATGTCTAATGGGCTTTACTTATCTTGAGTTGGGAAATATTGTGAGGTGTAAAGCACAGTGTTAAACTCTCTATTTCAGTATCACCTTTTTCCTAGCCTAAATTTAGCATTGAAACCAGAGGTCAAAGTTAGGTATATTCATATAAAACCTATGACAATCTTTCTGTGTAACAATAGACAAAAAACATTTAACAAGACAATATTCACAGGCATGCCAACCCTACCATGACCACTTTTTACCATCTAAAGACAAATCTGTCTTCTTTCTTATCTTCAGTGAAGAATTCTGACTTTACCAGGTCCATTCCTGAGAGGCTGATAAGAGAAGAGGTTCATGAGGACAGAAAATGAAAAGGATAAAAAGAGGGAGGAATGAGCAAGAGAGGAAGGAGAGAAACAAGAGGAGGAGAGTGGAGAACTGGAAGAGTAGGAATAGTTGATCTGTGCCTCAAGGGTAAATAATCTCTTTGGAAGAAAGAAATAGTAGACATAAAAGGAAAGAGAGAAGGACTAGAAGAGAAAGAAAATCCTTCAATTCTACAAAGCTTCAGGTTGGTTACTGAGAATGAAGAGAAAGAAAATTAAAATTTTGGGGAAAAGTAGCTGCCACAAATGTATTAAAATGGAAAGCAATAAGAATAGATGATATACAATGTATGTCATTATGTCCAGTGAATATAGGTTTAATTTTAGTTGCATTTATCAATTTTTATTTCTTGGGCTATACGTCTCATCATAAAGATGGGGTATTGTATGATCCCAGGTATATTCTGTTGACATTTTAATGTTTTAAACGACAAATTATATCAACAGAAATCCCATATGTAAAAGGATGTTCTTTAACCATTTAGTCCATTGTAATGATCAAATCTTTGGTTGAAATCAAGTACATTTTACAGTCTTGTTTCACAGTGTGCATTTTCGTATCCTTGCTCCCTCTCTACTAAAAAGGCAAGCCAAAAACAAAATGCCTCATCAAAATTAACAGTGAGTAAAGTTATTTTCTATATTCTCTAAAGTATATTTTAACTAAAATCATCTACTTTATTTAAAACTGTATCTATGAAGGTCCGTCTAGTCAAGGCTATGGTTTTTCAAGTAGTCATGTATGGATATGAGAGTTGGACTCTAAAGAAAGCTGAGCACTGAAGAATTGATGCTTTTGAAATGTGGAGTTGGAGAAGGCTCTTGAGAGTCCCTTGGACTTCAGGGAGATCAAACCAGTCCATCCAGTGGGTGTTCATTGGAAGGACTGATGTTGAAGCTGAAACTCCAATACTTTGGCCACCTGATGCGACGAGCTGACTCATGTGGAAAAGACCCTGATGCTGGGAACGATTGAGGGCAGGAGGAAAAGGGGACGACAGAGGATGACATGGTTGGATGGTATCACCCACTCAATGGACATGAGTTTGGGTAGGCACCAGGCGTTGGTGATGGACAGGGAGGCCTGGCGTGCTGTGATTCTTGGGGTCGCAAAGAGTCAGTCACGACTGAGTGACTGAACTGAACTAAACTGATTATCTGCTTTGTAGAATTTTAGTAGATACTATTAATTATTCTTTCTATGCTTAGACCAATATCACTTACACTAGTTGAAAAGAAAATTTGATTTGATTATCCTAGAAAAGTGACATCACTTTGAAATTTCTTTATCAAATATAATACTATCTAATATTTATTTAGCATCTATGGCGTGCCAAACACTGTCCATCTTTTAAATCATTTTGTGGAATACTAGTGGTCTCTCAAGTGAATTTAAACTAGGATTTAGCCACAGGACATTGTTATAGACAAAAACTTTTCAAGTTGAAAAGCATTATAATTAAGAATGGGCCATATATATATATGTGTGTGTGTGTGTGTGTGTGTGTATATATATGTGTGTGTGTATATATATATATATATATAATTTTCAAGTAATTTTTGAAATTTATTGATTTAGTCATACTGTAAATGAAATACATAGAATTATTTTTAGCCCTAAAAACAGGTTGGCCATATAGCGCCAATATTTTGCTAATGCTACTAATTCAAAGCACGATATTAAACTTAATTAAATCTGAGAAAAAAAAATTGTTCAGTTCTAGGGACCAGAGCAACAAATAACCAGTAGGAGCAATATTGTTGGAAAAAATGTGTTTCTGATGATGATAAACTGACATATTAACTTGTGCTTCTTAGGAAAGTAAGTGGAAGGATGGGTAAGAGTAAACAGATAGCATTCTCTAATCAATATTATATACTTTACACCATGTTGAAAAGAAAAGAAATATAATTTTTCTGTAAATATTCTGTGTCCTAAAAAAATGAAGAGAAACTAAGGCCAGTTAAGAACTATACTTTAATGCCAGAGCTCTGTCTAACATTGCTCTCAATAAGATGAAAGGATAGCTTACAGACAATTTGGTCTAAGAGTCTAAGAAAATTGATCTTCAAGGACTTTGATATGGGGAAGTTTTGATGGTAAATTTAACCTTTGCTATTATATAAGCCCTCTTTTGGAACAGTGAACTTGATTTTACTGACTATAAAAGCTCACCCATTGCTTCTAAACAGGCTTTCTCATCTTAACAAGTTATTAATATCGCTAGTGTCTTTTTGCTCAGAAACAAAAATAGTGTGAACATTTTGCAAAGTAAAAACTATGCAGTTCATAGAAAACTACTGCAGGTGAAAGAAGATATGTGGAACACCATTCTTCTTTTTTTAGATATGCAGAAAGGTTTTGTTCTACTAGTATTATTTCTTTCCATTCTTCCTCACAAGAAGGCATTTTCACTTTATGTGGTAAGAAGGAAATGAAGTGACTATTGCAACAAATGTGGGATAGAACTAGTAAAAGCAGAGAGCATGGTTTGTATTAAGAACAAAACACTATAAATTCCACTCATGTGTGTTATCTGAAAAAGGCAATTTTATAAGCTGTAAAAATCAGAATGTGAATATATAAAAATATGACTTACTAATCTGGGAATCCTTTGAACTAGATTTTTTTTATCATTGGTTTGAACACTTGACCTTTGAACCCACTTTTGGCATCTATGATGCTGTGTTGAAATATAAATGACTGTCCAACTCATTATGATCAAAGTGTGCATTTTTTTAGGAGGATTGAAACTTAACTTTTTCCTTTATTCATATTGTTAAAATGTTATCAATAAAATTAATGATTATTATATGAAATGATTATCTAAAAAATGTTTTGGTTGGTATTGTACTTGTGATAAGCTTTAATTAGGAAATTATATCAAGAATGTGTGAATGAGGAAAAAGATATTTCCTCCCTCTAGTTTTGAACTTGAACACTCTGCCCCCTTAAAGATTCTGTGCTTATCTGTGTGATCCTCTATTTCTAGCGTCTTTCACTCTGCCTCGAACCTTCTCACTTCCATAAAGAGGTTATATTAGTGCTTTCTTCATTTTTGTCTTTATTCTGATGTTGTCTGACACAACATCCTTACCACTCTTCACTTCTTCTTGTCTACTGCATACTGGAACCTGGAAGTCTACACATTAAGATCATTAATAATGTTCTTCTCAGGCCAAAAGCCCATTTTCCATCATGCAAATTTAGAATTTTTTGAAATTTTGACCAAGTTATCAGTAAGTTCTCTTTGTTTAAGTCTTGTTTATAACACTGCATTTTCCTGGTTTTCCAAATTCTCTCATTCTTTTGCTTCTGAAAGTTAATTTTCTATACCCTTTATTTTTTTCTCAAGGCATTCTTAAGGAATGACTTTCATCTTTTGCCTTGACCTTTCTACTACATAAGAAGTTGCAAGGTTTTAATTACTTACTGAGCATGTGTACTTTAAAGTCTTGCTATTGCTTCAAGCTCAACACTAAGAAACTAATAACAGGATTCCTTGTCAAACTATTTTCTGTTTTTCTTTTTGCTGTTTCTCTTATCAACCTAGAGCTCTCTCTGCTATCTTGCTTACTCCTGCCTTCCAGTACTGCCACACTTTGTCTATGCTATTTTTTAAAACTTCTTTTTATTTCTTCTTTCATGTTTCTATTACTACAGCTCTAAGTCATTTATCTGTCCCACATCAATCACATCAGAGAAAATTTGTAAGTGAACTTTGTCAAATGACAACTTTAAAGTGAAATACACTGGTCACTACTACCACTAAACTATTACTACTATACTACCACTACTACCACCAATATTATGACCATTAACACTACTATCTAGACTGCAAAATTCTAACTTGTCTCCTTGCTTTGTGAGTCCCTATTCAGATACATCCTGCATTTAACCATCTGATTGATTTTCTGAAGATAATCACAAATATCTCCCTATTTATTACTATAATCCCTACAACTAATATTTCAGACTTCTCATAATAAGATAGCAATCTGCTTGCCTTACACACTCTTCTTCCTGATAAAATTCCTAATTTTTACATGTATACCAAATATGCTATTTTTGTTACCATCCTTGTTAAAAAATTCTGTTTAGGTCATTCTCTATGACTTCACTTTTTCATGCATGTTTCCAAATTATGTTATTGCTCACCTCTTTTGTGCTTACTATCTGAAGAAGATTTTATCTTCTTAGGCTCCAAAATTACTGCAGACAGTGACTGTAGCCATGAAATTAAAAGACACTTGCTCTTTGAAAGAAAAAGCTATGACAAACTTAACATATTAAAAACAGAGACAACATTTTGCTGACAAAAGTCTGTATAGTCAAAACTATGATTTTTCCAGTAGTCATGTACAGATATGAGAGGTGGACAATAAAGAGGGCTGAACTCCAAAGAATTGATGCTTTTGAATTGTGGTGCTGGAGATGAATCTTGAAAGTCCCTTGGACAGCAAGGAGATCAAACTAGTCCGTCCTAAAGAAAATCAGCCCTGAATTGCTGAAACTCCAATACTTTGGCCACCTGATGCCAAGAGTCAGCTCTTTGGAAAAGACCCTGATGCTGGGAAAGATGGAGGGCAGGAGGAGAAGGGAGCAACAGAGAATAAGATAGTTGGATGGCATTACTGACTCAAAGGACACACTCTGGGAGATAACGAAGGACAGGGAAACCTGGCTTGCTGCAGGCCATGGGGTTGTGAAGAGTTGGACACAACTTAGCAGCGAAAGAACAATAATCTGAAGAAGCTGACACTTTTTGCATACAACATTGTATTGTTAGTGTTTTCTATATTGTTAGTGTTTTCTATGAGTATGTTTTAGTATCACCTTGCTTTTAAATTCCTTGAAGCAAATAAAAATTTTTAAATTATTTTATTTTCCATAGTGTCTTACAACAATTAACTTTTTGAAAATGTTACTTCACTGTTAATGTGTTATTTTCAAAAACAAACACCCTACTTTGGAGTAAAATGAAAGTAAAATAATAACACTTTCATATTCATTCTAAAAATGTACAGTACTCATGAAATTACTTTTCTCTTAAATTTTGTTTGAATAAGTCATATGAGGATATTAGTATTAATATAAACATTTTAGCTTATAGTTGAAATATTTTTTCAGAAATAGTTTCTGCCAAAATATTTCTTTACTATAATTAAGAAAATGTTATGAGTTGAAAATAGTTCATAGCCTGACAACTGAAAGAAATAAACAGAATTTTAAAAACCTGTCATGATTCCTTGATTTAGCTGGACTGAAAAATATAAAGGGTCTGAAATGATTTAGGCCAACTGACCATGACGCCAGAGTTAATTATTACTCGGGGTGGGTACGCTATCGTAATGCTAGTCAGCTCCCTTGCAAAACCATGACATTGACTGGGCAGTGGAATGTGGGTAGACCAGGACAAATCCATTTCCCTTATTAGAGAAATAGCTTAAAGCACTGACTCCAATGACAGGCTTACTGAGATCACTTGAGTGTATGACAGACAGAATACTAATTTTTGTTATTTAGATTTTTCATAACAAAATTATGCACTTCTGGAAAGTATTACTTCTCCTCTGAAATACTATCTGTACAACATCATGGAAAAGATCCTAGTCCATTTCTGCTACTTGCTTCATATTAAAATATAATAGTGGATATATAAAAATTTTACTTTAGATTTTTAAAAGATGAGTAGCAATTTTATGTGCCATATTCTATTACTAATGCTTAATTTATATGAGTTTATTTAATATTGACAACAAAACTATAAAGAAGGTATTGTTATTAACTCTAATAAAAATGAATGGATTGAATTTTGTTTCACAGTTTCCTAAATGATATCACCATTAAATATTTAAAATGCTATTCATATTTGTTTGTTTTTCCATTTGTTTTTATCCTGGAAATCACTATAGAATACAGCACATTTAAAAAAAAAAAGAAAAGAAAAAATCTTGTTCCTGAAAGATGTGTAAAATATTATTTTAAATAATTTGGCCTTGAATGAATCCAAACTTGCTGGTGTTTGGCAGACTTCAGAAAACATTCATCCTTGAAATAAGAACAGGACAGACAGTCCCAAGGGCAGATTGGTTATGGAATATTTTGCAAGTCAGCACTACAAAATTCCCCTGTGGAGAACACATGTGTCATGGAACAAACAAGCTGTTTACATTTTCTAAATTTTACAATTTTTCTACACTACTATTTTCTTAATTTAATAAACTACAGACCTATAAAAAACACAAAGAAATTTTTTAAAGAGGTGGGGAAATGAAAATGATCAAATAAAAATATCTAGAAATTCCTATATTTTTGCAGTTTGAAATACTAGGTTTGTATGACTATCTTCTGACTAGTAAATTTTTATTTAAAAATCATCAAATTCTAAAAAGTTTGTATTGCATGAGGTGATATTGTTATAGTAATGATCAATACCAATCTATATGCATTGGCAGATTTTGAGATATTAATAATAGAGGCTGCCCTTTCATGAATATTAAATTGCTTTCACAAATTTCCATTTTGATAATAATGAAATAGTAATTTTTGAGTCTCCTAACAGCTTCTGTATTCAAAGGTTGCAAAGTACTATAATTGATATAATTTTTCAGAATACAAAAGTACATATTAGGAGAAGGTTAGGGATGATTTTATTCTAGAACTAAGCTGTCCAATATATTACCAGCCACTTGTGTCTAAATAAATTAATCTTTCAGTTAATTAAAATTAAGTAAAAACAAACATTCTGTTATTCAGTTGCGCTAGTCTTATTGAAGGCTTCCCAGGTACCTCAGTGGTAAAGAATCTGCTGATCAGTGTAGGAGATTAGGTTCAATCCTTGGGTTGGGAAATGCCCTGGAGAAGGAAATGGCAACCCACTCCAGAATTCTTACCTGGAAAATCTTATGGACAGAAAACCCTTTAGCACAAGGGGTTGCAGAGAGTTGGACATGACAGCTGCTGAGCATGCACATGTGCACAGTCATATTTAAGTTCTCAGTAGTCATATATGGCTTAGGAGTTGCTGCATTGACAATGCAGCTATCGAACATTTCTATCATTGCAAAAAATTCTATTGGACAGTGATGTTCTAGAGTTATATTCTTCAAAATGAAAAATGTAAACCTTACTGAAATTTTGTAAGAACTCTAAATATTTACATATAGTATATAATAAAATCAGTGTAATATTTGTTTAACAACAATCAGCAAGCTCTAATTTTATTCTAGCTCCTTAATCCCATTTTTATAGGATTTTGTATAGATCAATATAAAGATCTTTACTTTTCCATATTTAATACTTTGAATATGTATATCTGACCCCATTTGCTCATATAGTACCACAAAATAGCTAAGCTTTACTTAATGTATTGCATTCTATATTTAAAGTATAACCATCCAATCTTATATTAAACAAACCTCAAATAAATATTTTCATAACACATTGCTTTCACATAATTAAAAATACCTTGATTAAATTTCTGAACTACTCTTAGCTGGGAAGGAATTGGACTCAAGGAAATCTTCAGTTTTAAAGTTCATTGGTTTCTGAATTATTGAAGCACACTGAGTTTAAATTGAACTTAAAATTGGAAAAGTGCTCCTATTCCTTGCTTCTAGCTTAAAAATAGCCAAAGGGTTTTCGCTCAAAGTAATGAGTCATTTGAATCCAGGAATTTTAAAGAACGTACAAAGTTTAGCTTAACTGTATTGTTTATAGCTTACAACATACTCATGTAAATTAGAGACCTAACACTAGAAGGAAGCTGCTTTTAGAGACAAGTGTAGCCATCCAAGGACTGAGAACGCACAGTCCCTCTACAGTTTTTCATAATTATAGTTGGGTAGTTCAAGTGGACTGAATTCTATACTCATTCAATTAGTACCACGAATTCAGTTCCCATCTTATTATTTAAAGAGATGTAAGTATATAGAAGTAGATACGTAGGCAGCAAATGTAATGTTGAGTGGAATTTGTCCTCTTTTTAAGGACAGAAGAGAATAAGTGCACTCAAATTCTATAGTAAATGGCACAACTGCAAACTCTCTTTTTTATTCAGAATGTCTTAAAACATACTACTGTAATGTGTCTCTCAAACTCACTGCCCCCTACACACCCATATAGGATAATACTTGAAAATAGATAGCGATAATTAAGAGAGTGGAGTTGTAGGCCGACCAAAAAAAAAAAAAAAAAAAGCTTTGTAATTTTTCACTTCTTTCTATGGAGAGAGATAGAGTGCAGCCTCCCTATGCTAAATGAGTCAATTCCAGAAAATCATTTCATAAGCACTGGGGATGTTTTCTACAGTTTGAGATGTTACCCAGCCCACAATGGATGTTTACTAAACTATAGAAATGGATGAGCTTATGGCAATATATCTAGTGGAGGTCTGTGGGAATTCTTAGACAAAGCTGTCATGTGGTCCATGGAGTCCATGTTAAAAAAAAAAAAAAAGACTGTTTCATTCCTCTCGACTATATAATTATGAACAGTTGGGAGTCTGGCAGCTATAACTCACAAGCTGAGGTTAGGAGGAATAAAAGCAGTGGAAAAGCAAGCTAAATTTCCTTAGTTTGGTATTACAGGGATATCCAAGTTTTCCATCTACCAGAGAGTTCCTGAAAAAGGTAGATGGTTAAAGTCATCCTGAAAGGTACTACACCCAAGAAAACAGACTACTGGGATGAGGGATTCTAGAAGTAAGGTTTTGTAGAGTATTCACTTCAAGAGGCCAGGAGCTGAGGTGCTGAGACCATAAAGGTTCATGGCTTAATTATGAATCATCAGCTGTGAATATTCCTTGGAGGTTTCTAAGAGTTTCACAACTGTCCCCTGTGAAGGATAAAATTTCAATATTTCTCTTACAGAATACCAATCACAAAATTCCTCTCTCTGCTTCCTGTCATGGCTCCTGACTCTATTCTAAAAGTATTAAAAACAGCAGAAAACAGATTAAGCTTTCTTTTTCTTTCTTTTAAACTTTTTATTTTATACTGAAGAAGTGAAAGTGTCAGTCAGTCACGTCAGATTCTTTGTGGCCCCGTGGACTGTAGCCTGCGAGGCTTCTCTGTCCATGGAATTCTCCAGGGAAGAATACTGGAGTGAGTAGCCATTCCCTTCTCCAGGAGATCTTCCTAACCCAGGGATCGAATCCAGCTCTCCTGGTTCAAAGGCAGATTCTTTACCACCTGAGTGATAGCCAATTAACAAAGTCATGATAATTTCAGATGAACAGCAAAGGGACTCAGTCATACACATACACATATCCATTCTCCCCTAAATTTCCTTCCCATCCAGGCTGCCATATAACATTGAGTAGAATTCCCTTTGCTATACAGTAGGTCCTTATTGGTTATCTACTTTAATGGCAATGTGTTCATGTTAATTCCCAACCTTAGCTACCCTTCCCCTCCAGTTTTCCCCACTCCTCCAGCAACCATGTCTTTTTCTCTAAGTCTTCAAGTCTGTTTGTTTTGTAAATAAGTTCATTTGTATCATTTCTTCTTAGATTTCACATATAAGGGATGTCATATGATATTTTTCCTTCTCTGACTTACTTCACTCATCATGACAATCTCTAGGTTCATCCATGTTGCTGCAATGCATTATTTCACTTTTTTTAAAAAAAATGGCCATCTCTAGACACTGGCTGGAGTGAAGTGGAGGAGGAGTGGAGTAAAAAATACCAGTTGTGCATTATATATAATGAACTTTTAAATGTGGACATGGCAAGCTGTTTTAATTCCTGAACATTACTTGAAAACACTGGGATTTTCCTGAGATTCTGTCATAGGTCAGGTGAAAGTGTACATCAATCACGTTTGAAGGTGGGGGTTACAGAAAAGTAAAGGTGTTTCCCTGAACAAATTTAAACTTTTCAATATATTACACACATAAAAACCAAATTATTTTCTATATAACCATTTCAAAATGAGTGTCATTGATCAAAATGGGCAGTAGATGAGAGAAGATGGATGGCTATTGATAACTCATCACTACTGTAAAAAGGAAGGAAAACACAGAAAATGCATTGAATATGGGTTTGAATAGTTATCTTAGGTGTTTCAAGTCCACTCAAACAATTTTTGTTCAACTCTTTCCAATTTTAAAATCATTTTCTTTGATAGAGAAGTCAAACAGTTCTGTAACTATTTCGCTTAGAAATATGTCTAATTTTTCTTGTCTTTTCTTTTCACTTCCAGTGTAACTCAAAGGATTTTGTTTGTTGGTTTGTTTCCTTAAGTATTATCCTAGCTCAAGAGTTAGCTTATACTGGGATATATTTTTCTTTCACCTTTCCTTATAGAACTATGTTATACTCTGGTTTGTCCTTCAATATATATATTTTCCCCTATATTTTGTACATGTTCTTCTAAAGTTTAAGAAACGTAGACTTTCCAAAAAAACATGAATGTTTTTGAATATCTATACCTATTTTTCAGTTTCCTGAAATCTGAGTAATTATTTTGGATATCAGGTTAATAGCAGTCTACCAATATGATACACTTTTTATCTTTTTTTTTTTTTACATGGTTAACCTATTCATTTAAAAAAAATGTGTTAATAAACTATAGGTGTATGTAATGCCTTGTTGTTGTTCAATTGCTCAGTCATGTCTGACTCTTTGTGACCCCATGGGTTGCAGCACTTCCTGTCTGCACATGAAGTTTTCCCTGTCCTTCACCATCTCCTGGCGCTTGCTCAGATTCGTGTCCATTGAGTCAGTGATGCCATCCAACCATCTGGTCCTCTGTCATCCCCTTCTCCTCCTGCTTTCAATCTTTCCCAGCATCAGGGTCTTTTCTAATGAGCCAGCTCTTCGCATCAGGTGGCCAAAGTATTGGAGTTTCTGCTTCAGCCTCAGTCTTTCCAATGAATATTCAGGACTAATTTCCTGTATGATTGACTGGTTTGATATTCTTCCAGTTCAAGGGTCTCTCAAGAGTCTTCTCCAATACCACAGTTCAAAAGCATCAATCCTTCAGCACTCAGCTTTCTTTATGGTCCTCGTCTCACATCTATACATTAATACCAGAAAAAACATAGCTTTGAATAGACGGACCTTTGTTGGCAAAGTAATGTCTCTGTTTTTAATATGCTGTCTAGGCTTGTCCTGGAAATCAATTTTTTAAAAAAATTCATAAACTATTAAACAATTGGGAAAATCTCTTCCAAATTCCTATCAGTTCCACTCTACCAAGTAGTTTCTTTCATATTAGTTAAAATACAAAATCCCATATTTTCATTTGGCAAAATATGACTAACAAAAGGAAAATAAACTGAAAATGAAAAATTATGATTCACGTATTTGCCTTGATGAAAGATTTTTCACAAAGCTGTATGTATACTTCTCCATATGGTTAGGCAGGATTTTGCATTTTCACAGGATTTGTAGATGTTTCACTTTTAATACAGGTATCTAAATATTTAACCCTATTTTTCTACCTCTGGATTGTATAGATTTTTTTTTAGAAATATGCACACATTTAAAAAAAAAATACTTGTGCTAATTTTCTCCTTCCCTCAAAACTTTGTTTCGACGACTTAAATTTGATCCAAGTCTATGTCCCAACCACTGATGCTGAAGAAGTTGAGAGTTCTGTGAAGACTTACAAGACCTTCTAGAACTAATGCCAAAAAAATATGTCCTTTTCATCATAGGGGATTGGAATGCAAAATAGGAAGTCAAGAGATACCTGGAGTAACAGGCAAGTTTGGCCTAGGAGTACAAACTGAAGTAGTACAAAGACTAACAGACTTTTGTAAAGAGAATGCACTGGTCATAGTAAACACCCTCTTTCAACAACACAAGAGACGACTGTATACATAGACATCACCAGATGGTCAATACTGAAATCAGACTGATTATATTTGTTGCAGCTGAAGATAGAGAAGTTCCATACAGTCAGCAAAAACAAGACCAGGAGCTGACTGTGGCTCAAATCATGAGTGCCTTATTGCAAAATTCAGACTTCAATTGAACAATGTAGGGAAAACCAGTAGGCCATGCAGGTATGACCTAAATCAAATCCCTTGTGATTATACAGTGAAAGTGACAAATATATTCAAAGGGTTAGATCTGATAGATACAGTGCCTGCAGAACTATGGACAGAGGTTTTAACATTGTACAGAAGGCAGTGATCAAAACCATCTTCCAGAAAAAGTAGTGCAAAAATGTAAAATTGTTGTCTGAGGAGGTTTACAAACAGCTGAGAAAAGAAGAAAAGTGAACAACAAAGGAGAAAAGGAAAGATATACTCATCTGAATGCAGGGTTCTGAAGAATAGCAAGGAGAAATTAGAAAGTCTCCTTAAGTGAATAATGCAAACATGTAGATGAAAAAAAATAGAATGGGAAAGACTAGAGATCTCTTTAAGAAAATTACAGATGCCAAACAAACATTTCATGCAAAGATGTACACAATAAGGACAGAAGTGGTACGCACCTAACAGAAGGAGAAGTTATTAAGGAGAGGTGGCAAGAATACATAGGAAAACTGTACAAAAAAGGTCTTAATGACCAATATAATCAAGGTGCTGTGATCACACACCTAGAGCCGTACATCCTGGAATACGAAGTCAAATGGGCCTTCGGAAGCATTACTACAAAGAAAACTAGTTGAGGTGATGGAATTCCAGCTGAGCTATTTCAAATCCTAGAAGATGATAATGTGTAAGTGCTGCATCCCATATGCCAGCAAATTTGGAAAACTAAGCAGTGGCCACAGAACTGAAAAAGGTCGGTCTTCATTCCAATCCCATAGAAGGGGAATGCCAAAGAATGTTCAAACTACCACACAATTGCACTCACTCCACATGTTATCAAAGTAATACTAAAACTCTTCAAGCTAGGCTTCAAGCATATGTGAACCAAGAACTTCCAGATATACAAGTTGATTTAGAAAAAGCAGAAGAACTAGAGGTCAAACATTCATTGGATCATGGAAAAAGCAAAGGAATTTAAAAAAAAAAGATGTGTAGAACAGTCTTATGGACTCTGTGGGAGAGGGAGAGGGTGGGGAGATCTGGGAGAATGGCATTGAAACATGTAAAATATCATGTATGAAACGAGATGCCAGTTCAGCTTCAATGCACGATACTGGATGCTTGGGGCTAGTGCACTGGGACGACCCAGAGGGATGGTATGGGGAGGGAGGAGGGAGGAGGGTTCAGGATGGGGAGCACATGTATACCTGTGATGGATTCATTTTGATATTTGGCAAAACTAATACAATTATATAAAGTTTAAAAACAAAATAAAATTTAAAATTTGAAATTAAAAAAAAAAAAAAACTTCTGCTTCACTGACTATGCTAAAGCCTTTGACTGTGTGCATTAGAAAAAACTGGAAAATTCTTCAAGAGATGGGAATACTAGACCACATTACTTGCCTCCAGCGAAACCTGTGTGCACGTAAAAGAAGCAACAGTCAGAACCGGACAAGGAACAACTGACTGGTTCCAAATTGGGAGAGGAGTACATCAAGGCCGTATATTTTCACTCAGCTTATTTAAGTTTTATGCAGTGTACATCATGAGAACTGCCAGACTGGATGAAGCTTAAGCTGGAACCAAGATTGCTGGGAGAAATATCAATAAACTCAGATATGCAAATGCCACCACCCTAATGATAGAAAGCAAAGAGGAGCTAAAGAGCATCTTGATAAATGTGAAAGAGGAGAGTGAAAAATCTGGCTTAAAACTCAATATTCAAAAATTGAAGATCATGTCATCTGGCCCCATCATAACATGGCAAATACATGGGGAAACAATGGAAACAGTGATAAACTTTATTTTCTTGGGCTCCAAAATCACTGTGGATGATGGCTGCAGCCATTATATTAAAAGAGACAGTTACTCCTTGAAAGAAACACTCTGACAAACCTAGACAACACATTAAACAGCAGAGACATTACTTTGAGTCTTCCCTGGTGGCTCAGCTGGTAAAGAATCTGTATGCAATGTGGGAGACTTGAGTTTGCACCCTGGGTTGGGAAGATCCACTGGAGAAGGGATAGGCTACCCACTCTAGTATTCTGGCCTGGAGAATTCCATGGGCTACAGTCCATGGGGTCTCAAAGAGTTGTACACTATTGAGCAACTTCCACTTTCACTTTACATTGCCAACAAAGGTCCATCTCATCAAAGACATGGTTTTTGTAATAATCATGTAGGGATATGAGAGTTGTGCCATAAAGAAGTCTGAGCACTGAAGAATTGATGCTTTCAAACAGCTGTGTTGGAGAAGACTCCTGAAGAGTCCCTTGGACAGCATGCAGATCTGATCAGTCAAGCCTAAAGGAAATCAACTCTGAATGTTCATTGGAAGGACTGATGCTGAAGTTGAAGCTCCAATACTTTTGCCACCCAAAGCAAAGAGCAGACTCGTTGGAAATGACCCTGATGCTGGGAATGACTGAGGGCAAGAGAAGAAGGGGAGAGGGCCAGAGAATGAGATGGTTGGATGGTATCCTGGACTCAATGGACATGAGTTTGAGCAAACTCTGGGAGATAGTGAAGGACAGGGAAGCCTAGTGTGTTGCAGGCCATAGAGTCACAGAGTCAGACATGACTGAGCAACTGAACAGCAACAACAAACTTGGTTTTAAGTACTTTTTTTTGGTTATGTTGTTACTGATGTTAATTTTTATTAGATAATATTTAGAAAATTCAAGTTATATTTTTAGGAATAAATTATGCTTTTATTTTAGGGCAAAAGAATGATCAGTTCAGTTCCGTTCAGTCACTCAGTCATGTCCGACTCTTTGCGATCCCATGAATCGAAGCACGCCAGGCCTCCCTGTCCATCACCAACTCCTAGAGTTCACCCAGACTCACGTCCATCAAGTCAGTGATGCCATCCAGCCATCTCATCTTCTGACGTCCCCTTCTCCTCCTGCCCCCAATCCCTCCCAGCATCAGAGTCTTTTCCAATGAGTCAACTCTTCGCATGAGGTGGCCAAAGTATTGGAGTTTCAGCTTTAGCATCATTCCTTCCAAAGAAATCCCAGGGCTGATCTCCTTCAGAATGGACTGGTTGGATAAGTTTTCACAATTTTTCTAAGATGTATTGATACATTTATATTCTTTGCTTGTAGAATGTAAAGATCTTCCAAACAAGGTATATACATTCCCTTGTGCAATTTTCTCTTATGATATAGTTGTGTACAAATTCCCTATTTTGACTCTCATTTTATTAATAACAAATTGTACTTATGTTTCTAAAAGACTTTAGTTTGGACAATGTGAACTTGACAACTTAATACCTCAAAACTTACATCGCAAAAGAAAAAGTGAATTCTTCCATTTAAAACAGTTTAACTATCCCATCACTTCATGGGAAATAGATGGGGAAACAGTGGAAACAGTGGCTGACTTTATTTTGGGGGGCTACAAAATCACTGAAAATGGTGATTGCAGCCATAAAATTGAAAGACGCATACTCTTGGATGGAAAGTTATGACCAACCTAGACAGCATATTAAAAAGCAGAGATATTACTTTGCCAACAAAGGTCCGTCTAGTCAAGGCTATGGTTTTTCCAGTGGTCATGTATAGATGTGAGAGTTGGACTGTGAAGAAAGCTGAGCGCCGAAGAATTAATGCTTTTGAACTGTGGTGTTGGAGAAGACTCTTGAGAGTCCCTTGAACTGCAAGGAGATCCAACCAGTCCTGGGTGTTCATTGGAAGGACTGATGCAGAGGCTGAAACTCCAATATTTTGGCCACCTCACACAAAAAGCTGACTCATTGGAAAAGACCCTGATGCTGGGAGGGATTGGGGGCAGGAGGAGAAGGGACAACAGAAGATGCGATGGTTGGATGGCATCACTGACTCGATGTACATGAGTTTGGGTGAACTCCAGGAGTTTGTGATGGACTGGGAGGCCTGGCATGCTGCGATTCATGAGGCTGCAAAGAGTCGGACATGACTGAGTGACTGAACTGAACTGATACCACTTAATTATCTAATATACAATTTATATTTAATATTATTAATTGTACCCAATTTCCTAACAATGTATTTTATACTAAATTGAAAAAAATTAATATCCAGTCCAAAATAACTCATTTTCAGTTGTCTAATATAATTTACTTTTCCACACAAAATGTTTGTGAGATTCTATTATACTAGTTTAAGTGTTCTAATTCTACAGAATTTATACATACAAACATAAACACACTCCCTTATATATGAATTTATCTCTAATTTCTCCTTCTGTTGACATTTAGGCAGTTTCATACTGCTTTTTATCATTACACAGCATGCTGTTATAACTTTTACAAACCTCTTTGTATGAATATGGGTATACTTCCTCTTCTTATATTAACAGAAAAGTAATTGCTATCCATTTGGGTAGGCATCCGTATACTTGCAGTAGATATTACCAAATTATTATTCAAACCAGTTTTCCAATTTGTACTTCCAAGAGCAAAGGATGAGTGTACCTTGTACTTCATATCTGCTCAGTTCAGTTCAGTTCTGTCGCTCAGTCATGTCCAACTCTTCGCGACCCCATGAGCTGCAGCACACCAGGCCTCCCTGTCCATCACCAACTCCTGGAGTGCACCCAAACCATGTCTATTGAGTCAGTGATGCTGTCCAATCATCTCATTCTCTGTCATCCCCTTCTCCTCCTGCCCTCAATCTTTCCCAACATCAGGGTCTTTTCAAATGACTCAGCTCTTTGCATTAGGTGGCCAAAGTATTGGAGTTTCAGCTTCAACATCAGTCCTTCTAATGATCACTCAGGACTGAACTTCTTTAGGATGGACGGTTGGATCTCCTTAGAGTCCAAGAGACTCTCAAGAGTCTTCTCCAACATCACAGTTCAAAAGCAACAATTCTTTGGCGCTCAGCTTTCTTTATAGTCCAACTCTCACATCCATACATAACCACTGGAAAAACCATAGCCTTGACTAGATGGACCTTTGTTGGCAAAGTAATGTCTCTGCTTTTTAATATGCTGTCTAGGTTGGTCATAACTTTCCTTCCAAGGAGTAAGCACCTTTTAATTTCATGGCTGCAATCACCATCTGCAGTGATTTTGGAGTCCCAAAAAAATAAAGTCTGCCACTGTTTCTGCTGTTTCCCCATCTATTTGCCATGAAGTGATGGAACCGGATGCCATGATCTTGGTTTTCTGAACGTTGAGCTTTAAGCCAACTTTTTCACTCTCCACTTTCACTTTCATCAAGAGGCTCTTTAGTTCTTCTTCACTTTCTGCCATAAGGGAGGTGTAATCTGCATATTTGAGGTTATTGATATTTCTCCTGGCAATCTTGATTTCAGCTTGTGCTTCTTCCAGTCCAGCGTTTCTCATGATGTACTCTGCATAGAAGTTAAGTAAGCAGGGTGACAATACACAGCCTTGACGTACTCCTTTTCCTATTTGGAACCAGTTGTTGTTCCATGTCCAGTTCTAACTGTTGCTTCCTGACCTGCATACAAGTTTCTCAAGAGGCAGATCAGGTGGTCTGTTATTCCCATCTCTTTCAGAATTTTCAACAGTTTATTGTTATCCATATAGTCAAAAGCCTTGGCATAGTCAATAAAGCAGAAATAGATGTTTTTCTGGAACTCTCTTGCTTTTTCGATGATCCAGTGGATGTTGGCAATTTGATCTCTGGTTCCTCTGCCTTTTCTAAAACCAGGTTGAACATCTGGAAGTTCATAGTTCACGTATTGCTGAAGCCTGGCTTGGAGAATTTTGAGCATTACTTTACTATCGTGTGAGATGAGTGCAATTGTGCAGTAGTTTGAGCATTCTTTGGCATTGACTTTCTTTGGGATTGGAATGAAAACTGATCTTTTCCAGTCCTGTGGCCACTGCTGAGTTTTCCAAGTTTTCTGGCATATCTGCTAGTGACTGGTAATTTCAGGCTTTTAAAGTTTTGACAATCTCAATTGCATAAATAAAGTCATATTGTGATTTAATTTTTATTTTTGTGATTACCAGTGATGTTGAGATTGTATGAAATGGACTTTCAATCATTTGTATTTCATATTCTGTGACTTTCTTCATATTGTGTTTTGTACACTATTTTAAAGTTATTCCTTATTTTCTTATTGATTTGGAAGACATACACTTGAGATAATAAAACTCCTTCATTTCATATATGTTGAAAAATGTATCCAGTTATTGTGGTCTTTGGTGCAAGGTTTTCTTTTTCTCCCCTTTTACACAGAGTTTATTTTTTATAACAATTCTAGTTCAAAGCAATATTGAGTAGAAAGTACAGAGTTCCCTGACTTCTGTTTCCCCTCTCCACAGGGTACCCCTGCTATCAACTTACCAAACTACAGCATTGTATTTATAAAAATCAGTGAAGCTATGCTGACACGTTATTATCACCTAAGTCCATAATATACATTAAGGTTAATTCTTAGTGTTATACCTTCCTTTCACAAATGTACAATATGTACTCGATATTACAGTATCATCCAGAAAAGTTTCACTGCTCTAAAAACCCTGTATGCTCTGACTCTTCATCTTCACTTACCCTTAACTCATGCCAACTATTTGTCGTTTAACTATATAGTTTTTGTCTTTTTCAAAATGTCATATAAAATCGTAAAATATAAAACTTTCTCAGACTGGCTTCTTTCCCTTAGGAATATCCTCTTACTTTTTCATGGTTTGTTAGATCATCTCTGTTAAGTGCTCAGTAATGCTCCATAGTCTGTGTGCAGCACAGTGTATTCCTCCATTCACCTGATGAAGGGCATTCAGCTGCTATGATCATCCATGCTCAGGTTTCTGTGTGGGCATATATTTTCAAAAATTTGGCTAAATAAAGTTGTGCAGTGACTGAATATTATGGTAAGAATGTTTAGTTTCAAAGGTAACTAACAAATTATCTTTCAAAATGGCAATATCATTTTTCATTCCTACCAGCATTGAGTAAAATTTCCTATTGTTCCACATCCTTGTCAGCATTTGTCACAAGTGTTCTGATTTTGGCCTTTTTAATAGGTACACAGTGCTATCTCACTGTTTTAATTTTCATTTCCCAAAGACATGAAGCTCAACATCTTTCATAAGCTTATTTACCAACTGTGGATGTTCATAGTTGGTATGAACTATGGAGAAGTTCAGGTGAAGATGGACGTGTGCTCATCTTCTCCTGTGAGAACTCCAAAATTACAACTCACTGTTGAATAACCATGCACAGGAAAACGTTGAATCCCACCAAAAAAAGATACCCCACATTCAAGGGCAAAGGAGAAACCCCAGCAAAATGGCAGGAGGAGCAAAATGCACTTAAAATCAAACCCCATACCTGCCAGAGATGCTTGGAGGGCTCAAATAAGACCTTGTGTGTACCAGGACACTCCACAGAAACTGTGCTAGACCTGCCTTTGAGTGTTTGAGTGTCTCCTGTGGAGGTGTGGGTTAGCAGTGGCCTTCCACAGGGGCAGAGGCTCTGCGTGAAGCAGACCTGGCTGTGGCATAAGCCCTGTTGGAGGAGGTCACAATTAATCCCACCATAGAGCTGCCAGAACTTACACAGGACTGGGGAAACAGACTTTTGGAGGGCACAAACAAACCCTTGCGTGCACCAGGACCCAGGAGAAAAGAGCAGTGACCCCACAATAGACTGACCCAGACTTGCCTGTGAGTGTCCAGGAGTCTCTGGCGGAGGACGCTGTTGGGTCAGTGGTGGCCTGTTGCAGGGTCAGGGGCACTGGGTATGGCAGTGCATGCATGAGACCTGTTGAAGTAGGTTGTCATTTTTCATTACCTCCACCACAGTTCGGTCTCAGGTCAAACAAGAGAGAGGGAACAAAGCTCCGCCCAAAAACAGAAAATTGGATTAAAGATTTACTGAGCATGGCCCTACCCATCAGAGCAAGACCCAGTTTCCCCACAGTCAGTCTTTCCTAGCAGAAAGCTTCCATGAGCCTCTTACCCTTATCCCTCAGAGGGCAGAAAGAATGAAACCCACAATCACAGAAAGCTAATCAAACTGATGACAAGGACCATGGTCTTGTCTAACTCAATGAAACTATAAGCCATGCCATGTAGGGCCACCCAAGAGAGATGGGTCATGGTGAAGATTTTGGACAAAATGTGGTCCACAGAAGAGAATGGCAGACCATTTCAGGATTCTTGCCTAGAGAACCCCACGAACAGTATGAAAAGGCAAAAAGATAGAACACTGCAGGATGAACTCCCCAGGTTGGTAGGTGCTCAATATGTTACTGGAGAAGAGTGAAGAAATAACTCCAGAAAGAATGAAGAGACATAGCCAAAGCAAAAAAAAAAAAAAAAAAGCCCAGTTGTTGATGTGACTGGTGATGGAAGTAAAGTCTGATGCTGTAATGAGCAATATTGCATAGGAACCTGAACCTAAGGTTCATGAATCATGGTAAATTGGAAGTGGTCAACAGGAGATGGCAAGAGTAAACATTGACATTTGAGGAATCAGTGAACTAAAATAGATTGGAATGGTAGAATTTAACTCAGGTGATCATTATATCTACTACTGAGGGCAAGAAATCCTTAGAAGAAGTGGGGTAGCCATCATAGTCAACAAAAATCTGAAATGCGGTACTGGGATGCAATCTCAAAAACAACAGAATGATCTCTGTTCGTTACCAAGGTAAACCATTCAATATCACAGTAATCCAAATCTATGCCCCAACAAGTAATGTTGAAGAAGCTGAAGTTGACGTTTCTGTGAAGATCTACAAGACTTTCTAGAAGTAACCCCCCAAAAAGATGTCCTTTTCATTCTAGGGAACTGGGATGCAAAGTAGGAAGTCAAGAAACCCTGGAACAGGCAAATTTTGCGTTGGAGTACAGAATGAGTGAGGGCAATGACTAATAGGGCTTTGCCAAGAGAATGCACTGATCATAGCAAACACCATCTTCTAAGAACACAAGAGAAGACTCTACACATGGACTTCACCATGATGATCAACAAAGAAGTCAGATCGATTATATTCCTTGCTGCCAAAGATGGAAAAGCTCTTTATGTTCAGCAAAAACAAGACTGGGAGCTGACTGTGGTTCAGATCATGAACTCCTTATTGCCAAATTCAGACTTCAGTTGAAGAAAGTAGGGAAAACCATGAGACATTCAGGTATGACCTAAATCAAATCCCTTACTATTATACAGTGGAAGTGAGAAATATTCAAGGGACTAGATCTGATAGAGTGCCTGATGGACTATGAATGAAGATTTATGACATTGTACAGGAAACAGGGATCAAGACCATCCCCAAGAAAAAGAAATGCAAAAAAGCAAAAGGGCTGTCTGAGGAGGCCTTACAAATAGCTGTGAAAAGAAGAGAAGCCAAAAGCAAAGGAGAAAAGGAAAGATGCATTCATTTGAATGCAGAGTTCCAAAGAATAGCAAGCAGTGATAAGAAGGCCTTCCTCAGTGATCAGTGAAAAGAAATAGAGGAAAATAGAATGGGAAGACTAGAGATCTCTTCAAGAAAGTTAGATAAACCAAGGGAACATTTCACACAAAGATGAGCTCAATAAAGGACAGAAATGGTATGGACCTAACAGAAGCAGAAGATATTAAGAAGAGGTGGCAAGAATACACAGAAGAATTGTACAAAAAAAAGATTTTCATGACCCAGATAATCAAGATTGTGTGATCACTCACCTAGAGCAAGACATCCTAGAATGTGAAGTCATGTGGGCCTTAGGAAGCATTGTTAGGAACAAAGCTAGTGGAGGTGATGGAATTCCAGTGGAGCTATTTCAAATCCTAAAAGATGATGCTGTGCAAGTGCTGCACTCAATATGCCAGCAAATTTGGAAAATTCAGCAGTGGCCACAGGACTGGAGAATGTCATTTTTCATTCCAGTCCCTAAGAAAGGCAATGCCACTGAATGTTCAGACTACCGGACAGTCATACTTATCTCACATGCTACTAAAGTAATGCTCAAAATTTTCCAAGCTGGGCTTCAACAGAACGTGAACCATGAACTTCCAGATGTTCAAGCTGGTTTTAGAAAAGGCAGAGGGACCAGAGATCAAATTGCCAACATACATTTGATCATCGAAAAAGCAAGAGAGTTTCAGAAAAACATCTATTTCTGCTTTATTGACTATGCCAAAGCCTTTGACTGTGTGGATCACAATAAACTGTGGAAAATTCTGAAAGAGATGGGAATACCATGCCACCTGACCTGCCTCTTGAAAAATATGTATGCAGGTCAGGAAGCAACAGTTAGGACTGGACATGGAACAACAGACTGGTTCCAAATAGGAAAATGAATACATCACCTTATATATTGTCACCCTGCTCACTTAACTTATATGCAGAGTACATCATGAGAAATGCTGGGCTGGATGAAGCAAAGCTGGAATCAAGATTGCTGGGAGAAATATCAATAACTTCAGATATGCAGATGACACCACCCTTATGGCAGAAAGCGAAGAACTAAAAAGCTTCTTGATGAAAGTGAAAGAGGACAGTGAAAAAGTTGACTTAAAGCTCAACATTCAGAAAACTAATATCATGGCATCTGGTCCCATCAGTTCATGGGAAATAGATGGGGAAACAGTGGAAACAGTGTCAGACTTTATTTTTGGGGGCTCCAAAATCACTGCAGATGGTGACTGCAGTCATGAAATTAAAAGACGCTTGCTCCTTGAAAGAAAAGTTATGACCAACCTAGACTACATATTAAAAAGCAGAGACATTACTTTGCCAACAAAGTTCTGTCTAGTCAAGGCTATGATTTTTCCAGTAGTCTTGTGTGGATGTGAGTGTTGGACTATAAAGAAAGAATTGATGCTTTTGAACTGTGGTGCTGGAGAAGACTCTTGAGAGTCCCTTGGACTGCAAGGAGATCCAACCAGTCCATCCTAAAGGAAATCAGTACTGAATGTTCATTGGAAGGACGGATGTTGAAGCTGACACACCAGTACTTTGGCCACCTGATGCGAAGAACCGATTCAGTTGAAACGACCCTGATGCTGGGAAAGATTGAAGGTGGAGAAGAAGGGGACAACAGAGGATGAGATAGTTGCATGGCATCACCTACTCAATGGACTTGAGTTTGAGTAGACTCTGGGAATTAGTAATGGACAGGGAGGCCTGTCATACTGCTGTCTGTGGGGTAGCAAAGAGTCAGACACGGCTAAGCGACTGACCTGAATCCTTTTTTGGACATTTATCATCTAATAGATTTTAAGCCTTTAGAAGACTCTGGGGTCACGCTGTTGAGAAACACAAATCTCATGAAGGAAAGACATTTGTAAACATTTGTGCAGTGAGATGAGCGTTTGCTGGTGGTTCAGCAGTAAAGAATCTGCCTCCCAGTGCAGGAGATGTGGGTTTGATTCCTGGGTCAAGAAGATCCCCTGTAGAAGCAAATGGCAACCCACTCCAATATTCTTGCCTGAGAAATCAAATGGACAGAGGAGTGTGGCATACTATAGCCCATGAGGTTGCAAAGAGTTGGACACAAGTTAGCAGCAACCTTTATATATATAAAGTGAAAGTGAGAGTGAAGTTGCTCAGTCATGTCTGACTCTTTGCGACCCCGTGGACTGTAGCCTACCAGGCTCCTCTGTCCATGGGATTCTCCAGGCAAGAGTACTGGAGTGGGTTGCCATTTCCTTCTCCAGGGTATCTTCCCGACCCAGGGATTGAACCATCTCCCACATCGCGAGCAGATGCTTTAACCTCTGAGCCACCAGGGAAGCCCCATTTATATATATAAGATTATCATATATACTGAGTCACATATATCTACACATATATACAGATGTATACATATATATGTGTGTTTATTAATACATATTAATTTATATTAAACAATGTTTTATAGATTAAATAGTGGTTCAAAGAAACCTTGGAATGACAATATTAATAATAACTCTTTCTAAAAATATTACTTTAAAATGCAAAATAAAACATGCAAGATTTTAGAAACCCAAAGGAAGAATTGGCCTTAGAGAGTTAAGGGCTCTTTACATAAATTTATGTCTAAGTTATAAAAATATTTGCAAAGACTTGACAAATATTTTATATACTGTCAGCAGGAGAAAATCAGTTTTAATAGCTGAAATCAAATTTCTATTATGCTTTTACTTTTATTTGAATATTTATTCATACATTTTTAAATCTTAAAACTTTATCCAAAAATTCATATTTTAATAAATCACCCATAATTTCACTATTATTGTGCTAATTTGGTGACTTTTTCCATATAGTCTTTAAATATTTATTTTATATATAATAAATCACAGAACGTATATCATTTTTTCGTATTACTATATTCTCTTTTCATTATAGGTTAACACTGATTATGCTGCATTTTTGGCCTTCAAGATCATGCCATTAAATGGCTGAATAAACATGATAATTATTTACATAATGACTTTCTAAATTAATAATTAGCTCAAATCAACATGATTATACTTGATTTCATTTAATCAAAGCAGATTCTGGCCTTGGGATATATTAAGTATAGAATATTTAGTGAGTATCTATACAAAGTTTTGTAGGGCTTTCATTAAAAGGTAGCATGGTTCAAGGATTAATAATCTGACTCTAGAATTATAAAATGTAGGGCTTTGTTGCTAACTTCATGACTGTGGTCCTATCATCTATGTAAGTAATACATAAAGTTGGAAAATTACATCCCTATATGTATTAAATATTAGCATATTAACACATCATGGCATTGAGGTTTCAGTTGCAACCTCTGAGTCACAGAGAGTTAGATTGGGTTTTTATATTGATTGCTCTACTTACTAGTTTTATTACATTCAATGAGTAATTTCACCTGTCTGAACCTCATTTTTCTCATCTATTAGATCAGAAAAATAAAATAATTAATACAGTGGGGTTTTATTTGTCAAATGATATAATCTCTGTAAAGCAAGTAGAGTGACTAACACATGATAAAAGCACAGATTTTAGCAGTAGTTATATTAGTAACAGTAGTTATATAGTGGTTTAATAACTAAGTCATGTCCGACTCTTGTAACCCCATGGACTGTAGCCCACCAGGCTTTCCTGTCCATCACCAACTCCCAGAATGTACTCAAATTCATGTCTATTGCATCTGTGCAATTTTCCAGGCAAGAATACTGGAGTGGATTGCCCTTTCCTTCTCCAGGGGTTCTTCCTGACCTAGGGATTGACCCGGATTTCCTGCATTGCAGGCAGATTCTCTGCCATCTGAGCCACTGCTGCTGCTGCTGCTGAGTCACTTCAGTCATGTCCGACTCTGTGCGACTCCATAGATGGAGCAGCCCACCAGGCTCCTCTTTCCCTGGGATTCTCCAGGCAAGAATACTGGAGTGGGTTACCATTTCCTTCTCCAATGCATGCATTCTTGTTAAGTTGCTTCAGTTATGTCCAACTCTGTGCGACCCTAAGGACAGCAGCCCACCAGGTTCTTCTGTCCACGGGATTCTCTAGGCAAGAACACTGGAGTGGTTGTCATTTCCTTCTCCATCTGAGCCACTAGAGAAGCAGTAGTTAAATTAGTAATAGTAGTAATAGTACAAATCAATAAATATTGGTATTTCCATATAGAATTTTTTTACATTTGTTAATAATGCATCAAGTAATTTTTAAAATTCTATGTTGTGTTTTGAGAATTGGTTGCATTTTAATTATTTTTATGTATGACATTACATGCTTCATGGAGTAGCTCATCAGGGTCCTTGGTCCATGGAATTCTCCAGGCAAAAATATTAGAGTGGGTTGTTCTTTCCTTCTCCTGGGGATCTTCCCAACCTAGGGATCAAACCCAGGTGTCCTGCACTGTAGGAAGATTCTTTACTGTCTGAGCCACCAGGAAAGCTCAAAATATTTTACCAGGATTTAAACAGATTTTTATTCTAGTCTTTTATGGCTGCTGAGAGAAGTGATTCCTGTTTAAGGTCAAATCAGCCAATAAAAAGAAATTCAGTAAATTTGAATATATAATGGCTAAACTTACAGTAGAATTATTTTTAAGTTCATATCTTAATATATTATTTCCAATCTATGTTAAAATATTCATTGATTATTGAAATAGCTGTAGAAGACTCAGCCATTTTCCTCTAACAAACTGTTATGACTAATCTCATTCTTGTTTATGCTGTATTAGTCAATATATGTATTCATAAACTTGACCTCAAGTCAGTTGATACATTCATGAGATGAGATTCAAAAGATATACAACTGGACCTATACATTTGTAGTAGAAAATGGACATCACTATATATTGAATTCTGAACATGATTTAAGTAAGTGCTGTCCTTCAAACTCTGGTGTGCATGCCCTCAGTGCCCAGGGAAATCACCATTGACTAATCTTATGCAAGTGCAATCCTTAGGCACTGTCTGAAAGCTCCAGGTGAGCTTTGTGTTTTCTCCTCTGTGTTCTCCTATTACTTTGTTCCTAGCACTTTCATAACACGGTCTGCATTTTTCCTTGTCCGTTTTTTTTTTTTGGCTTTCATGATTGTATCTTCTGCTGGACACTGAGTCCCTGGAGGTCAGTTCCTATCTCTTCATTTGTATAGCCTCAGTACCTGGCATGATGCCTCACTGGAAAATGAATAAATGTTGAATGGACGGCTGACCACTGAGATGGGACATACAAAAGTTTCTCTAATTAAGAACAGCTTAGGTTGAAAACCTATTCATGTGCCTCAACCTAAAGTAAAACCCTCTAAGAGCTCAGTGAGAGAACTACCATTATTATGGCATTGGTGTCAGTCTTTCTGCTTATTTTAAATTCTCCTCTCTGTATATCTGCATTTATAATTTTTCCTTTTATTATACTTCCTACATGGAAAATAAAACCTAAACCAAAACAAATAAAAATGTCTATGGTCAAACTAAAATAATCATGCTTAAATAACTAATGCCATTTTTAAAATGTGAGCTGATTTGACATGCCCTAAGGTGAAGCTTTTAATTCTATAAAGGTTCTGAGGTTTAACCAGAGGAGATTCTGTATTATCTGAAAGCCTCATGGGGAAATGCAGTATTTTCTATTATAATTAGTTACCTTAAAGGTAGGTGACAGTACACTTATCGGTAAGTCTTTTACACTGTTAATGACATGTTCAACAGCCAAGAAAAATACACTGACAAAGAGCTGCTCTAATAAAATAGAAAAGGTTAAATCAAATTTCATTTTAAAAGTTCTCATTTCCCCCCGCCCTGTTAAATAAGAGACATTTTCAAAGCTGACATATTTGGGGGCACATGGTTTAAAGCAACACTGGACTAATAGAGAAACCATAATGTGCTTTTATTACTTGAGTTTTTACAAACAGTTTTGGGATAACTCAATGGTATTATCACCATTATTGAGTAAAACGTGCAGCATTTTACCACTACAAGAACACCTGCTAGCAAAGCTGTTAAACTGTAAGTTTCCCTATTGCTCAATTCAACTAAAGCTGCTTTAAACTGCCTCCTAATGTCTGTATAACATCAGTAATTTCTTTTTCTGTCCACTCTTGGGGCATATTGTAGAGGAACTGAAAGACAATAAGCTGGAAGATGTTAGCAGCAAAATCTCTGTTATTTGTTTAGTATAAATACATAGTTACACATGTATTTCATATTCCTTGGAGAAATATGTAAGGTATCATAAATCTCAGTCAGAATCTATCTTGGATGTTGCTAATATAATCTTTTCATCATATAAAATAATAAATCCCTAGCTTCAAAGGCTAATGAGGTCTCTGAAATTACTTGGCAATCAATTTTACTTTTATTGTTATTACAAGTATTATTATTAGTCCAGAGAATATTGCTACCAATAGATATATAGGGTTAAAAGTCAATGGCTATTTTTGTAATGCGTAAAATCTTTGCTATAAAGCTCCCTGTGTTGACTAAGTATGCACTGTAAAGTTGAAATGCAGTGTTTGCATACTGAGTAATTCTAAAATGTAAACTACATCCCTTAATATTAATGTGTTATAAGTGACACTCGTTATGTACGTCTATGATTCATACTGCTGAGCTGTTCCCCTTCCCTAGAATGATGTACTGTCACTGTCCTATTCATTTTGAATGCTGTATTCATAAGGGTTTTGTGACTAGACATCACTGTAAATCAATGTTATTGGACTATATTTTCAAACAAAACATTTACAGAGACAGTCATCCCACATTCTATCCTCAGAGTGCAACACTTGCATGAAGGTCAAATAAAGTCGACATCAACTTATGGATTAGTTTGTTGAAAGAGTAAATGAAACCAACAATTTTCAGAATACCTTAATAAGAGGTTTAATGTATTCATCCTTCACTCCAGAATTCCTATTAGTCTTAAGAGCTGAGATAGAACTGTAAAACAAACATTTGGGGGATATATAAGTACTTGAGGCTGTCTTTTCTGATGAAGCACAGGAAATATTCACAACAGGGTTGGTTTATACTATGACTTTAGAAAGCATGTGGTAATGTTAACAATGTCACAGTTTACTTGAAAATAAACAAGATTCATTTGTGATCACTCATTACTTACTGAATTTATATTCATGGTTGACACACAGAAATACAAACTGTTCCAGTAGAACCAGCTGATCTACTTCTTTCTGATATGTATATATGTGTATACACACACACACACACACACACACATATTAATATTGGGAAGTCCCTTAGATAAGCAAACAATACTTCTGAATTTTTTTGCAACAATTTAGTGTGGCAGACGTTTCAAATAGTTCATGGCTTCCAAATATCCTCATGCAATGTTCTGTAATTGTTTTCCTCTATTTGCAGTTTCTTTATTCATATGCCTTGAAAAGGAGGCCATATACTATGTAAAAAAATATGCTCATACATCAACATGATGTATGGCAAAACCAATACAATATTGTAAAGTAATTAGCCTCCAATTAAAATTAAAAAAAAAATATGCTCAAACCAGTACCCATGATTGCATTACAACAAACCATCCACGTGTGAAGAAAATGAAAAAGGAAATTTCATTTTCTTGAGAGGTACGAGCCATTCTTTTGTTGTTATTGTTGTTTGTTGGCTGTGCAGTATAGACTGTGGGGTCTTTGTTCCCAATCATGAACAACCAAGGAATTCCTGAGAGTGTGTGGTTTTTTGTTGTTTTGGCTGCAGGGCTTGCAGGATAGTACCCAAATCAGATTGAACCCAGGTCCCCTGAAGTAGAAGCACTAAGCCAAGTTATTCTTGAGTAAACAATATTGAATCTAGATTTTCTGGCATGGTTTGGGCTTTCTAAGCATTAATTTAGATGCTTCTTTAAAGAGTAAAGAATATATTTTTGTTAACATTGTTGAAATTAAAAAAAAAAAGTTTTCCCTAATATACTAGAAATAGTATACATAAAACAGAACTTTCTGAATTTGAGTTATTTCTTAATGCTGAAAATGAAGTTGCAATATTTTAGAATTTATTAAAATTACTAATTAAATAAAGAACAGTATTCAAAAGTCACCTTACAGATACATCACACAGAAATACTCTCTAAATAAAATGAATAACCTACACAAATTAATAAATAGTAATTTTGGATGTAAAATAAATTAATTTTATATAGAAAATTGCAATGTGCTACAGGTAGGCTAATTTATCTTAAACTGAAGCCCATAATTTACACACTGATGACATCCATCCATTGCATATTCTGGTAGAGCACTTAGTACATCCACAATCCACTATGATAATCTTCAGTTCAGTTCAGTTCAGTCGCTCAGTCGTGTCTGACTGTTTGCGACCCCATGAATTGCAACACGCCAGGCCTCCCTGTCCATCACTAATTCCTGGAGTTCACTCAGACTCATGTCCACCGAGTCAGTGATGCCATCCAGCCATCTCATCCTCTGTCGTCCCCTTCTCCTCCTGCCCCCAATCCCTCCCAGCATCAGAGTCTTTTCCAATGAGTCAACTCTTCGCATGAGGTGGCCAAAGTACTGGAGTTTCAGCTTTAGCATCATTCCTTCCAAAGAAATCCCAGGGCTGATCTCCTTCAGAATGGACTGGTTGGATCTCCTTGCAGTCCAAGGGACTCTCAAGAGTCTTCTCCAACACCACAGTTCAAAAGCATCAATTCTTCAGCACTCAGCCTTCTTCACAGTCCAACTCTCACATCCATACATGACCACTGGAAAAACCATAGCCTTGACTAGACAGACCTTTGTTGGTAAAGTAATGTCTCTGCTTTTCAATATGCTATCTAGGTTGGTCATAACTTTTCTTCCAAGGAGTAAGTGTCTTTTAATTTTGTGGCTGCAGTCACCATCTGCAGGGATTTTGGAGCTCAAAAAAATAAAGTCTGACACTGTTTCCCCATCTATTTCCCATGAAGTGATGGGACAAGATGCCATGATCTTGGTTTTCTGAATGTTGAGTTTTAAGGCAACTTTTTCACTCTCCTCTTTCACTTTCATCAAGAGGCTTTTGAGTTCCTCTTCACTTTCTGCCATAAGGGTGGTGTCATCTGCATATCTGAGCTTATTGATATTTCTCCCAGCAATCTTGATTTCAGCTTGTGTTTCTTCCGGCCCAGCATCTCTCATGATGTACTCTGCATATAAGTTAAATAAGCAGAGTGACAATATACAGTCTTGACGTACTCCTTTTCCTATTTAGAACCAGTCTGTTGTTCCATGTCCAGTTCTAACTGTTGCTTCCTGACCTGCATACAAATTTCTCAAGAGGCAGGTCTGGTAGTCTGGTATTCCCATCTCTTTCATAATTTTCCACAGTTTATTGTGATCCACACAGTCAAAGGCTTTGGCATAGTCAATAAAGCAGAAATAGATGCCTTTCTGGAACTCTCTTGCTTTTTCCCTGATCCAGCAGATGTTGGCAATTTGGTCTCTGATTCCTCTGCCTTTTCTAAAACCAGATGAACATCTGGACGTTCACAGTTCACATATTGCTGAAGCCTGGCTTGGAGAATTTTGAGCATTACTTTACTACCATGTGAGATGAGTGCAATTGTGCAGTAGTTGAACATTCTTTGGCATTGCCTTTCTTTGGGATTGGAATGAAAACTGACCTTTTCCAGTCCTTTGGCCACTGCTGAGTTTTCCAAATTTGCTGGCATATTGAATGCAGCACTTTCACAGCATCATCTTTCAGGATTTGAAATAGCTCCACTGGAATTTCATCACCTCCACTAGCTTTTTTTGTAGTAATGCTTTCTAAGGCCCACTTGACTTCACATTCCAGGATATCTGGCTCTAGGGGAGTGATCACACCATCGTGATTATTTGGGTCATGAAGATCTTTTTTGTATAGTTCTTCTGTGTATTCTTGCCACCTCTTAATATCTTCTGCTTCTGTTAGGTCCATACCATTTCTGTCCTTTATTGAGCCCATCTTTGCATGAAATCTTCCCTTGGCGTCTCTAATTTTCTTGAAGAGATCTCTAGTCTTTCCCATTCTGTTGTTTTCCTCTATTTCTTTGCATTGATCACTGAGGAAGGCTTTCTTATCTCTTCTTGCTATTCTTTGGAACTCTGCATTCAGATGCTTATACCTTTTCTTTTCTCCGTTGCTTTTCACTTTTCTTTTCACAGCTATTTGTAAGGCCTCCCCAGGCAGCCATTTTGCTTTTTTGTATTTCTTTTCCACGGGGATGGTCTTGATCCCTGTCTCCTGTACAATGTCACGAACCTCAGTCCATAGTTCATCAGGCACTCTATGTATCAGATCTAGGCCCTTAAATCTATTTCTTACCTCCACTGTATAATCATAAGGGAGAATTTAACTCAGAAGACCATTATATCTACTACTGCAGGCAGGAATCCCTTAGAAGAAATGGAGTAGCCATCATGGTCAACAAAATAGTTTGTAATGCAGTACTTGGATGCAAACTCAAAAATGACAGAATGATCTCTGTCTGTTTCCAAGGCAAACCATTCAGTATCACAGTAATCCAAGTCTATGCCCCAATCAGTAATGCTAAAGAAGCTGAAGTTGAATGGTTCTATGAAGACCTACAAGACCGTTTTGAACTAACACCTCAAAAAGATGTCCTTTTCATTATAGGGGACTGGAATGCAAAAGTCGCAAGTCAAGAAACACCTGGAGTAACAGGCAAATTTGGCCTTGGAATACAGAATGAAGCAGGGCAAAAACTAATAGAGTTTTGCCAAGAAAATGCACTGGTCATAGCAAACACCCTCTTCCAACAACACAAGAGAAGACTCTACACATGGACATCACCAGATGGTCAACACCAAAATCAGATTGATTATATTCTTTGCAGCCAAAGATGGAGAAGCCCTATACAGTTAACAAAAACAATACCAGGAGCTGACTGTGGCTCAGATCATGAACTCCTTATTGCCAAATTCAGATTTAAATTTAATAAAGTATGGAAAGCCATGAGACAATTCAGGTATGACCTAAATCAAATCCCTTATGATTATGATAATATTACTTCCCAATTATGCTTCTGGGTCAGTAAAGAGTAACACAGACATCAGAGCTTTCATTAAGGAGCAATAGATATAAGTACTCTGAAAGAGGTAACTCTGTCTACCTCACTTAAGGTACATTATATAAATATATGATCTTAATTAACATTTGCTGGCCATAAATTATCCTAATCTTTAGGTTGTTGGAATATTCTGAAAAGTTTTGTTACTTACTTTTTTTGGAGGCTATTTGAGGGGGTTAAGAGGAGTAAACCAAATAGCAAACAACAAAATGATTCCATTCCCTCTGTGAACAATAAACCAGCAGAAAAAAACAAGATGTAACCTGTCTGTCTGTGGGTTTCTTTTAGCTATGTTACATCCTTTTTATTTTACTCCATTCCAGTTACCATAAGGATGCCATTCTTACAGTATACTCTACCTCAGTTCATTGCTATGCAGCACAACCGTCTCTGGAAGGTAATGTTCACTTCACAGATGAAGAAAGCAAAGAATAAAGAGACCTGCTCTCTTGCCTAAGGTTACATTATAAGTTAGTGGCAAAATGTGTATTAAAATTCATGTCTCCAGAGCCCCAGTGTTTTAATTAGCTTAATAATCCATGCTAACTTTCATGATTGTTAGGGCTTAGGTTTTGGTATTCTTTAACATTATTCTCAACACCTATGAAAAATGGCTGCCCTTCATAAGGTTAATGCAAACTATGAGTTACACCAATTATGCAAACCCTAATCTTTGTAACTTATCTACCCCCAGGGTGCTTAGTGCTATGTGAACATGTATTTTATTTCTTATTCAAAGGAGCTTTCACCCACTTCTGTGAGCACTTTCCTTTTACACTATTAACAGCAGAAACAAAACCATCAAATAAGTGTTACCACATTTAAACTTATAATGAAGGTATAAATATCCCTACTGTATTAATAAAGAAATTAATGTTCAGTGTCTTGTCCCTGGCTGCATAGCTAATAAAAATTAGAACTTCAATTTAATTTTGAGACTTATTCCAAGTATTGCAATACATGATGTTTGTGTGTAAGGTTGATTTTTAAAAGAAATAATGATATAAATGTAAAAAATCAAATCAATAAATGGATTTGAAAATGCATACTTTCCAAAGTTCTTAATGTAAGAATTTTCCTCTAGTCTTATCTTCAGTCATGGTTTATATTCTACACTTTATTTATTCTCTCATTCATTTAATTAGTCATTTGACAAATACTGTACCAACCATTGGAGGCATAAAGCCAAGGAAAATGATTGTAGGTTGTGCTACTACAGTTTTTTTAAAATGGGAAAGTGAAATAATACATTAAATTGAACTGACTCTAGATGGAGTGGTCAAAAAACATTCTCCCAAGATATATTCTATTTAAACTGAATGTTAAAAGAGATGAAACTACCACATCAAGAGTGAGGGGAAAATATTCCAGCACAGAGAAACGTAGATAAGATCTTCATCATCATTGAGTTATACTGTGGAATAAGAGACAAAGAAGCAAAGTAAATAAATAAAAGATATGTTATGCCCTTCATAAGCTTAAGGCAAACTCTTAGAGAATTGAAAACAACTAGAACTTTTAAGGAACTCCAGAAGTAAGGAGATCAAGGGGAACAATTATTTTAGGTGAGATATAGAAAGTCTCACTGAAAAGGAACCTGAATAAGACCTGAAAGCAATGAGGTAAAGAGCCAAGATATCCCAGGTAGAGGGAACAGCACATACAAAGGCCCTGAGGTAGGGAGTATACTTGGTGTGATAAAGGAAGGCTGTGGCAGTGTGTAATAAACTGTAGCACTTACAAAAATACCTTTCATGGCACTTACAGAATAGAAAAGGGAACTCAAGAATGAAACAGGAGAATAAATAAGATGCTTTTTCCAAGGTAAGGGATGGTTATGACCTGAAGAAAGAAGGCACTGGAGATGATGTAATAAGGTATATTTTGGAGGCAGAATCAGCAGGATGTACTTTATTACAATAAAATTTAAAAAAAGAGAAATCATCAATAACTACTAATTTTTCATTGATAGATAGGCTGCCTTTTATTTAATTAGTAAATATGTAGCACTGAGTTTGGAGAAATAGTAAAATGTTCTATTTACCCCTATTAAATGTGAGATAGCTGTACAGCTCTAAGAGGAAATTTCAAGAAGGCCATTAGTAAGGGTATGATATATAAATGTGTTTTGTCATCATCAAAATGATATTTAATTGAATTCATAAGCTGTCAATTTCTGAACAATCCTACTCAACAGAAGCTTAGACAAATGATACTATTTACAAGTTAAACTTAATGAAAGTTAAATATGAAATTCTTAAGATTGTTAAACTTGTTTACTTAGAAGCAAATAAATGGTTCTAGTCTTACATAGATTCACAAGAGGTGATTTTGTGGGTAGCATAAATATTTTAGTCTAAATACCAAAATAATCATGAACAAATTTGAATAGGAAGTACCCCCAAAAAACAACCAAAAAGGTGAAAACTAATAAAAACACATTATTTAAGTCTTATCTGGCTTTCTCTTGATTACTATAGTTTTCCAAAGCATATGACCATGAACTCATGAACAAATAAACACTTCAAGCAAGATGACTATAGATTTCATGACTCACATGAAGATATGTTAAAGTCTACAATTCAGAACTGCCTCTGAAATCTGAAGACATGTTTTATTAAGAGGTATTCTGTTTTAAAAATTTTGCTTTGAATGCCACTAGGCATGGATTATAGAGAAAGCCAACAAAAAATGTCTTAATCTGCTTCATTGACTATGCTAAAGTCTTTGACTGTGTGGATCATGATAAACTATAGCAAATTCTTAGAGATGTGAATACTAGACCACCTTACCTGCTTCCTGAGGAACCCGTATGGGGGTCAAGAAGCAACACTTGGAACTGAACATGGATCAACTGAATGATTCAAAACTGAGAAGAGCATGACTAGGCTATATACTGTCACTCTGCTTATTTAACTTATATGCAGAGTACATCTTGTGAAATATTGGGCTGGATGAAGCACAAGCCAGAATCAATATTGTTGGGAGAAATATCAACAACCTCAGATATGCAGATGATACCACTCTAAAGCAAAAAGTGAAGAGGAACTATGCAGCCTCTTGATGAGGATAAAAAAAAAGAGAGTGAAAACACTGGCTTAAAACTCAACATTCAGAAAGCTAAGATCATAGCATCTGGTCCCATCACTTCATAGCAAATAGAAGAGGAACATTTAGAAGCAGTGACAGATTTTATTTTCTCAGGCCCCCAAATCACTGTGGATGATGACTGCAGCCATGAAATTAGAAGACTCTTGCTCCTTGAAAGGAAAGCTGTGACAAACCTAGATAACCATATTCAAAAGCAGAGACATCACTTTGCTGACAAAGTATGGTCAAAGCTATGGTATTTCCAGTAGTCTAGTATGGATGTGAGAGTTGGACTATAAAGAAAGCTGAGTGCTGAAGAATTAATGTTTTCAAACTGTGGTGTTGGAGAAGAGTAGAGTCCCTTGGACAGCAAGGAGATCAAATCAGTCAATCCTATAGAAAATCAACCCTGAATATTCATTGGAAGGACAGATGCTGAAGCTACAATATTTTGGCCACCTAATCCAAAAAGCTGACTCATTGAAAATGACACTGTTGATGGTAAAGACTGTAGACATAAGGAGAAGAGGGTGGCAGAGGATGAGATGGTTAGATAATATCATTGCCTCCATGAGTGTGAATTTGAGCAAGCTCCGGCAGATAGCGAAGGACAGGAGAGCCTGGTGCACTGCAGTCTATGGGGTCACAAAGAGTAGGACATGACTTTATTGACTGAACAACAACAATAGCAATGGATGATGAGCACTTTATAGTTAGTCTTAGAGGCTGCCGCTCCCTATCACCTTCATTTTATGCTTTTTGCCTGGTTCTTGACATGATTTCCTAACTAAGCTACCACAGATCACTTTCAATATCTGTCTACTTTTATATATTAAGACTAACTGGCAAAGCACTGTGCATATCGATTCTTTGAAATGAGCCCTTAAAAAATGTATTCTGCTGGCTTGTGTTTTGGTGTGTATCTGTTAGCCTATGATGAAAGATGTTATAAGAAACATACCCATCGTTCCTATCAAGGTATTCATGGTAAGAATGTTATTAAGAATGTTATGCCTTATGCCACAAAACATAACTTTTATAAAATAAAAATCAAAAACATTATTTATAATATTATTATTGAATTAAGTTTTAGCTCTAGTTGATCAGCTTATTTTATATCAGGATATTGTTAAGACCCGACTTCACTATGCAGTTTCCACTAGTTGCTTGAAACTTAAGCAATCTTAAGTTGCTTGTTTCTGCCTTTAGGTCCTGGCACATAGCTCCTAAAACCTTTTTAGTTTGCAAAGTGATGAGTACTAAAAGTGTCTTTTGTTCTAATATAAGGTCGCTGACCCTAGTTCCTGATACATAGCTTCTAAATCCCTTGGAATTTCCTGAATGGTATCAATATGTTTGTTCTGATGAGGTGATTCTTGCTGGGCTCCAAGACGGATTCAGAATGGAGGCTGGTCACCAGAAAAATAAAAACTTGACTAGATTTCCAGGTCCATCTCCAATCCTGAAGGAAGGGGAAGAGGGCTGGAGAATGAGCTAATAATCCATTATAGCTACGTGATAAAGCCTCTATAAAAATACTAAAGTATGGGATTCAGACAGCTTCCAAATTGGTGAACACATTCGTGTACCAGGAAGGTCAGTTCAGTTCACTTCAGTCCCTCAGTCATGTCCATCTCTTTGTGACCCCATGGACTGCAGAACACCAGGCCTCCCTGTCCATCACGAACTCCTGGAGTTGACTCAAACTCGTGTCCATTGAGTCCGTGCTGCCATCCAACCATCTCATGCTCTGTTGTCCCCTTTTCCTCTCGCCTTCAATGTTTCCCAGCATCAGGGTCTTTTCAAATGAGTCATCTCTTCACATCAAGTGGACAAAGTATTGGAGTTTCAGCTTCAAAATCACTCCTTCCAATGAACATTCAGGACTGATTTCCTTTAGGATGGACTGGTTGGATCTCCTTGCAGTCCAAGGGACTCTCAAGAGTCTTCTCCAACACAACAGTTCAAAAGCATCAATTCTTTGGTGCTCAGCTTTCTTTACAGTCCAACTCTCATATCCATACATGACTAGTGGAAACACCATAGCTTTGACTAGATGGACCTTTGTTGGCAAAGTAATGTCTCTGCTTTTGAATATGCTGTCTAGGTTTGTCATAACTTTTCTTCCAAGGAGTAAGTGTCTTTTAATTTCATGTCTGCAATAACCATCTGCAGTGATTTTGGAGTCCCCAAAAATAAAATCTGCCACTGTTTCCACTGTTTCTCCATCTATTTCCCATGAAGTGATGGGACTGGATGCCATGATCCTAGTTTTCTGAATGTTGAGCTTTAAGCCAACTTTTCACTCTCCTCTTTCACTTTCATCAAGAGGCTTTTTAGATTGTTTCACTTTCTGCCATAAGGGTGGTGTCATCTGCATATCTGCAGTTATTGATATTTGCCCCAGCAATCTTGATTCCAGCTTGTGCTTCCTCCAGCCCAGCGTTTCTCACGATGTACTTTGCATATAAGTTAAATAAGCAGGGCGACAATATACAGCCTTGACGTACTCCTTTTCCTCTTTGGAACCAGTCTGTTGTTCCATGTCCAGTCCTAACTGTTGCTTTGTGACCTGCATACAGATTTCTCAAGAGGTAAGTTAGATGGTCTGACATTCCTATCTCTTTCAGAATCTTCCACAGTTATTGTGATCCACGCAAAGGCTTTGGCATAGTCAATAAAGAAGAAATAGATGCTTTTATAGAACTCTCTTGGTTTTTTGATGATCCAGCAGATGTTGGCAATTTGATCTCTGGTTCCTCTGCCTTTTCTAAAAGCAACTTGAACATCTGGAAGTTCACAGTTAACATTGCTGAAGCCTGGTTTGAATTTCAAGCATTACTTTACTAGCGTGTGACGTAAGTGCAATTGTGCAATAGTTTGAGCATTGTTTGGCATTTTATTTCTTTGGGATTGGAATGAAAATGGACCTTTTCCAGTCCTGTGACCACTGCTGAGTTTTCCAAAGTTGCTGGCATATTGAGTGCAGCACTTTCACAGCATCATCTTTTAGGATTTGAAATGGCTCAACTGGAATTCCATCACCTCTACTAGCTTTGTTTGTAATGATGCTTCCTAAGGCCCACTTGACTTCACATTTCAGGATGTCTGGCTCTTGGTGAGTGATCACACCATCATGATTATCTGGGTCCTGAAGATCTTTTTTGTACAGTTCTTCTGTGTATTCTTGCCACCTCTTCTTAATATCTTCTGCTTCTGTTAGGTCTATACCATTTCTGTCCTTTATTAAGCCCACCTTTTCATGAAACGTTCCCTTGGTATCTCTAAGAAAAAGAAATGCAAAAAGGCAAAATTGCTGTCTGAGGAGGCCTTACAAATAGCTGTGAAAAGAAGAGAAGCAAAAAGCAAAGGAGAAATGGAGAGATATACCCATTTGAATGCAGAGTTCCAAAGAATAGCAAGGAGAGATAAGAATGCCTTCCTCAGTGATCAGTGCAAAGAAATAGAGGAAAACAATAGAATGGGAAAGACTAGAGATCTCTTCAAGAAAATGAGAGATACCAAGGGAACATTTCATGCAAAGATGGGCTCAATAAAAGACAGAAATGGTATGGACCAGGAGGGTGGTAACAAATTCCACAGAGACAAAACCTCTTATTCTCAGGTCCCTTGCAGACCTTACCCCGTGTATCTCTGCATCTGGCTGTTCATCTATATCCTTCATCATATCCTTTATTATATAATAAATCAGTAAATGTAAGTAATCATTCCCTGCATTCTGTGAGTGCTCCTAGCAAATAATTGAACTTTAGGGGTGCTTGGAAACCTGTGATTTATAACTGGTCTGTCAGAAGTGCAGGCAACAATCTGGGACTTGTTTTTGTATCTGGGGTTGGGTAGAGTTGGGTGGCGTTTTGTGGGAGTGAGCCCTTAACCTGTGGGGTCTGTGCTAACTCCAGGTGGTATCAGAGTTGGATTGAATTGTAGACACCCACAAATTCTGTGTCAGAATTGAAATAGTGTGGTAGTAGTGCAAGAGTAAATCAGATGTACAAGAGAGTTCTTCCAGAACAGTTAGGCATGATAAGTGTCGGTACACTGCAGGCAGAATTCCATGACCCCCCACATCCCTGTTGACCCTCACCCTTGTATACTTTCCCCTTGAATGAGGGTGGAGCCTACAGAAATTAAATTTTGCACATATAATTAAGGTCCCAAGTTAGTAGATCTTTTAAATATGGATTTCAAGGTCAGAGGCAGAAGAAGTGAAATAGTCAAAGGGTGAAAAGGCCTTGACTTGAGGTACATTCTCTGTTCCAGTTTTGTAGATAGATAGAACCATGTGACAAGGAATATGAGTAGATTCTAGGACTGAGAGCAGCCCCCTAGAAAGAAAATGAAGACCTCAGTTCTATACCTGCAAGAAACAAAATTTGTCCAGTGAAAAAATGAATTTTAAAGAGCATTCTTCCCCTGGAGATTTCAGGAATGAACAAATCCTAGTCAACAATTTGGTTTTGCCTTAAGACCTAAGCAAAAACCTAGCCATACTTTGTCTGGAATTCTGACCTGTGGGTCTGTGAGCTAATAAAAAGATGTTAAAAGTCTCTAAGCTTGTCATTTGTTACACAGAAATAGATACAAATACAGACTATGTTGAGAACTGTAAAAGGTCTGAAAGTTCACTCCTGCTGTAACCTAAAATTTAACCTGCCATAATTTCATGCCTATGATCTGGGGAAATGAGGCTCCTGAACCACCCAGAGATGGCCTTTGTACTTACAATACAATAGCAGATGCTAGAGTATCAGGATTTGCACTGGTTGCCTAAACCCCAGTTCCCACAGGACAGTGCAGAGGGCCAGGTGATGGGGCCTCTCTGCACATACTTTGGTTTCTATTACAGGAGAGGAACCCCCAGCGCAGGGAACAAAAATCTGTAATTGGCAGTAAGTCTGCTTGACCTTCACCTAGAGTGAGACATTATTTTTATTAAACTGGATAGTATATAAACCTGCCTTCTGCTCCCAAGAGAGGCATTGTATCTTCTAAGGTCTCTTTCCATACAAAGGCTGTCAGTGATGAGCAGAAAAACAAATATTGTCTATCTTGCATCTGCACTTTCCTTCTTGGCAGGAGGCAGTTACCATTAATAATAACACATGCGTTCTTGAAGAATTAAGATGCAGTGAAGAACACTATCAATATGGTACAGTAGGACATCTTCAAACTATAAGATTTTGAATTTTATATAAAACAAATTTACCATCCTTGGCTTAAAACAAAATATATCACTTTCCTTTTGCATATATGTGTAAATAAATGTACAGTACTTTTAAAAATTAGCCTCACTCTTCTCTCTAGTTTGTAATTCCTATCTTTGCTTTTCTATTTCCCATTACTATTTCTAATTTGCATACGGTTTTATATCTTCCCTGGTGGCTCAGATGGTAAAGCATCTGCCTTCAATGCAGGAGACCCAGGTTCGATCCCTTGGGTCTGGAAGATCCTCTGGAGAAGGAAATGGCAATCCACTCCAGTACTCTCTTGCCTGGAAAATCCCATGGACTGAGGAGCCTGTTAGGCTACAGTCCATGGGGTCACAAAGAGTCAGACATGACTTCACTTTCACTTATATTTTCTGAATATTTTAAAAATTAGAAGAATTGTGTTTAAGAAAAGTCAACTGAAACATAAAAACTTGATAAAAAATAGACAAACAGAAAAAAATATTTTTGTAGCTTTCTCATCACCCTTTACACCGAAGACCTATGTTCACTATGGGGCTGGGTTCATTAGATTGGATTAATAGACATTCCTATAGCTTTAGGGGTTTCATTACAGGGTATAGAGTACTATAAAGGAAAATCACTTAGAGAATACTAGATATTTGTAATATTGCTATGGGTAATTTCAAATCTCTGAATAATCTTTAGATCTGACCGAGGTTCGTATCCACACAACATATAACGTGAAGAACAGAAATACTCTTTATATGCTAATTGAACAAACTGTATTTTCAAGCCTATCTCTGGAAAAACTGCTGAGAGGAAAATCATGCCTAATCGTATATTCCTAAACTATATTAATATATTCCAGTAGCCAGTCTTGTGGTAAATTGGATGAAATAAACTTATAATCTTAGAATAATCAGGGACCCACTATGGATTTGGGGAGGGGGTTAGTCCTACTCATAGCTCACTAGCTGATAAAAGGGAAAAGTGGAAGGGATGCTTGAATACAACCTATGTGTTGACTTGCATCAAGACAGAGCTTATTAGCTCTGCATTACCAAATAAGAAACTAAAGACAAAAATGCAATTAAATTGGCCTCAGTCTCATAGTATGGAGAAGGAAATGGCAATCCACTCCAGTACTCTTGCCTGGAAAATCCCATGGACAGAGGAGTGTCGTAGGCTACAGTCCATGGGGTTACAAAGAGTTGGACACGACTGAGTGACTTCATTTTCTTTCTTTCTTTCTCATAGTAAGCGGCAATGTTAGATTATTAGACCAGGTTTTCTGACCTCAGGTCCATTGTTCTTGTCCCTATTTTCTAGATTTCTGTGACATGTTGAGTGAATTAATCTGATCTGTTAATGAAAACAGGGTTTGAAAGATAGAAAAAAGAGAGACATAAAGATGAATAGGCTTGTTGCAAGGAAAAAAAAAAAAAAAAGACTTTCAAAGAGAAAAATGTCTAGAAAGAGGAACCCTGGGTTGGATTTTGTAAGACAATATTTGCCTTCTACAAATTTGCCTAGGTCAGGGCCTTCAAGTGCCCCAGAGCCAGGAACTCAGTGGTAGACTGCACACTCTGTGTCAGGAGACCACCGTGCTGACTCACTGTCCCACTGTGACTCCTCCCAGAACAGCTCAGACTAAAACAAGGAGAACAGATTCCCATGAAAACCTAAGGAAAAGGTCATAAAAAGGAGAGGCAGACCTCATTAATTTTTTTCAGGGCCTGAGGGTTCATTCTTTAAAATCTGTGCCACATTGGCACATGCAGTTTGCATGATGATTTTCTTTTGTATCAAAGCACATCCATCCAGATTACAATACCCTGATACCTGGCTGCCCTTTGGCTCCATGTCCTGGGCTCAGCTGAGGCTGTCTTGTAAATTCAGGAACACATTTCTCTGAGAGTCATTCAAGATGCATCTGCCTCAAGAAAGATTTTACTCATTAAATAATCTTTGAGTAGTTATTTCTGATTTGAACTGTGTACAAATGAGCTGAAATAACATTTACATTAATTGTTAAATTCCATTATTTCCAATGACTACTCCATTTAAAATGTAGCTGCTCTTTTCCCCCAGAAAAAAAGGCAAAAAGACAGTATATGATAATCTGTAATTTTTACCCTTAAATTCAAAAATTGTTGTAAGACAGACAAGTTTGAAAGTTTGATATGGACATTGGCTCTCATGAGATCAACCATGACTGATAAGCCCCTGAGCTCACCGCCTCTTATAGGCACACCACAACCACAATATAAATAGCCTGGCTAAAATCAGTCTTTTTTCCCCATTCTTAATCAAGAAATGAGATGAAGGGTTGGAGACAAAGAAAAGAGTTAGAAGCCTGCTAAGGAACATTCATCACTATCGATTCCATTCCACACTGAAATTCTCCTTAAGTTTAGGAAGCAGAGCAGAGAGATCTAGATCATAACTCAGAGTAGAGAACAAGGACTTATAAGAGGCAGTTGTTATCAAATTTTTTGAGAAATAATTTTCAATATACACATATGGTACTAACGGTCCATCAGTTCAGTTCAGTTGCTCAGTCGTGTCCGACTCTTTGCGACCCAATGAATTGCAGCATGCCAGGTGACCATATAATCAGTTAAATCTGAATATTTCAAAGTGAGGATATGGAATATGGATTATGAGTCTTGAGCCTCCATAGATTTTGGTATCCATGACAGATCCTATAACCTGTCCCCAACAGATTCCAAGGAACAAATGTACTGCTATAGTAACATTTTTCTATTATGTAATAAACACAAAAACATTAAATTAAAATGGATGAGATAAAAGATGAGATAAAAATATGCTTAGAAAATGTTATATTTAATAGTGTACTAAAATTTGTTTAGGATATTTAAATTACTTGCTGTATTCAGTGTGATTATGCTTTATCATCATTAACATCTTGATTTAAAACTATGTGCTAGAAAATGATTTCCAGGTCTGGTTCTAAGTTATCTTTATTGAGACACTTCATTGGTTCAACGACTGCATTAATGAGAAAATCAAGTGGTAAAAATTCATAGGCCCAAATAAAAGAAATGAAAGCTGTCTACATTTACTATATCTTGAAACTCATGTTTCAATCTCATCTAGTAATAATGTTAGCATTTTCTTGAAAGCAGCCAGTAGGTTTTGAGTTTCCATGATGTTCATCATTTGTTCTTTTGACTTAGAAAGTGCTATATTTCATATTTTTATAAAATATATCAAAGATAATCACAAGTGCACCATCCCAAAAGCACCTGGCACTAGGCACCAGCCCTGGAAGCAGCTTCTCATTGCCTATATCACTGAGGCCTTGCTGGCACCCTTTAGCTGGGATCAATGATCTCCCCAGCAGCTGTCAGCCCTACCAGATCAGGACGGTTAATTAGTAAGAAAAGTGGCTTCCATGAGATCAACTAAGGGGGCTGATTGAAAGTATATGAGCTTTCAATCTTCTGAGCTCACCTCTTCTTATGGGCACACCACAATCACAATTATCCAAACAGCCATCGGTGAAAAAGACTACAACCTACCAAAAAACATCTTCTATAACCAAAGACACGAACAAGGAACCACACAAGGTAGGTAGGAGGATCTATATAATCAAGTCCCATAATCCAGGGTGGGTGGCCCCCCAAACAATACATTGCAGAGGCTTTTCAAAGAAGTGAAAAATCTGAGCCCCACATCAGGCTCCCCAGCTCAGGAATCATGCACCAGGAAAATGAACCCTCAGAGCACTTCGCTTTGAAGGTCAGAAGGGCTTGCTTTCTGGGGACGCAGAGGATTGAGGGAAGTAGAGATTTCACTCTTAAATGGAACACAAAGTCTCACACACTCCGGGACCCAGGGAAAAGGCAGTAATTTCTGGAAACTCAGAGGGCTGAGGGAACTAGAGATCTCACTCTTAAAGGGTGCAGAGAAAAGCTCACATGCTTCAGAAACCAGGATAAAGGCAGTAATTTGAGAGGAACCTAGGTCAGACCCACCTACTGATTTGGAGAATCTCCCAGAAAGGCAGGATACAACTGGAGCTCAGAGACACAGATGCAGGTGGCTGCTTCTCTGCTGGTGGACACTACTGTGGAATCCTCACTCTTGCTCATTAGCACCAAGACCCACTTACCCAACAGCCCATAGGCACCAATGCTGGGCAGGCTTAGGCCAGGCAACTGACTGAAAGGAGACACAGCACCACAGGTCAGCAGGCAAGCTGTCTAAGACCAGACTCCCTGAGTCCACAGTCACTTCTGGACCCAGATGCAGCCCACCAGTGGGCCAAGATGCTGCTCTACCCACTAGTGAGCAGGCACCCACCCCAGAATGCCCTGCGGCCTGCCCTGGCCTCAGGGAGCCTGCTTAAGCCTCTGGGCCAGCCTCACCCACTGGGGGTCAGACACCAGACTCAAGAGAACCACAGTTGTGTAGCCTGCATGTTAGCAGGCCAGACCTAGCCCTGGGACCAGCTTGGCCTGGCCCTGCCCACTAGCAGACCAACAGAAGCTTCAGAATACCCCAGGCCCCATACCCAACTGTGTCAGGAACCAACCCTTATGGCCCCAGTTCCAACTATCTGATAGTGACTCTAGGACCCCCTGGGTCAAGCAACCAGACTCCAGGACCCAGCTCTGCCTGCCAGGAGGCTGACACTAATCCCAGGACTTAGCTTCACTCACTCAGCAGTGAATGTGCAACTACCCTGGAGTCTTCTGTACCCTGACTTTACCCATCAGTAAGCAAGTATAAGCCCCAGGGCCCCTGGGATTCCATGGTTTTTTCACTTGGTAACCTGGTTCTGCCAACAGAGCGGCTGCACAAGGCAGGGCCTGGCAAGCAACTGGTCGGGGAGCCAAACAATTCTATCAGATGGCCTGTATAGTCAGTCCTCTACAACAGAAGGACATGTGCAGCCCTCACAGGAGAAACCCCTTGAGTGTATAGCTTATCAAATGACAAAGGGCACTGCACTGCTGGAATGCATAGAATGTCTCCTACAAAAGGCCACTTCTCTAAACTCAGGCTATGTAACCAACCTGCCAGATATATAAAAACAGCAACTTAGATAAAATAAGACAACAGAGGAAAATGTTCCAGACAAAAGAGCAAGCGAAAACCCCAGAAGAAAAACTAAATGAAGGGGAAATAGGCAATCTCTCCAAAAAGGAAATCAGGACAATGATCATAAAGATGATCAAAGAATTCAGGAGAAGAATGGATGCACAGTGTGAGAAGTTAGAAGTTTGTACCAAAGCTAATCACAGAAATTTATTCAGAAGATTTGTAATTAGATTAGAGGATTAGACTTCTAAGTTTTTCTTAAGGCTTACTGATAGGAGAACTTTTATAGGTGATGCTGTTTATTTTCATAAACAAATTTATCTAAATATGAACATACTTATCAAGCGTCACATTTTCAGAATGTTCTCTCTGGGAATTCCCTGGTGGTCCTATGGTTAAGAATCTACCTTGCAATGCAAGGGACATGGGTTTGATCTCTGGTCTGGGAACTAAGATTCCATATGCCACAGAGAACCAAGCCCATGTAACACAAAGACTGAGCCTGTGCATCCTGAAGCCCATGCCACAACTAGAGTCCTCATACTGCAGCAAAATATGATGCAATGAAGATCCTGCAAGCTTCAACTAACACACAATGCTGTCAAATGAATTAATTAAAAATAAGAAGTCAAAATTGTTTTTTAAAAAATGTTCTTTCCATAAAAGAAGTTTCTTTCAAAAGCAACTACCTTATTTTTAAAATATGGCAATATTGGAATATTTATTTTTATAAAGAAAAAATATATAGCTTATGTTTAACTTTGACGACTCATAAGATTTGTGAAGTACTTCTGTGTAGTATATGAAGTACTTCTGTGTGATATGCAAGATTTTCCTTCAAAATATCTACTATTTTAAAAATATTTGGAGATTTATATTTGATTGATAAAGTTTCCCTCATATTCAAAACCTCCAATACTTTATAATATACTGATACATAATAAAAGAGTGAGGATGTCTCTTCCACCCACAGAGAATCCCCCTTCTTTCCCTAGTGTGTGGCAGGTGATCATCTCAATGCTGTGATTAAGGATAACTCATATTTTTTTTTCTTTCTATAACTTAAATCATCTGGTACACCTGGTGTGCATATAGCCCATTTTTTAAAAACCTTTTGGTTTTGTAATAAAGTTTTTATTGAGGTAACACTGGTTTATTGGTTTATAATATTTGTAATTATTTTTGATTTATAGAAAAGTTGCACAGACATTATAGAGAGCTTCCACATATCCTTCTCACATTTCTCCTAATGTTAGCAGCTCACAAAACCATAGTACATTTGTCAAACCTAAGAAATTAACATTGGTAAATATTATTGATGAAGCTGCATGTTTCTCACATTTGCTCACTAATGATGTCCTTATCCTGCCCCAGGATCTTGTTCATGATTCCACATTGTCTTTAGTTGTTGTGTTGCATTAGTCTCCTCTGATCTATGACAGTTTCTCAATTTTTAAATGATGCTGACAATTTTGAGGAATAATGACCGGGTATTTTTGTAGAATGTTCCTCGATTTGGATTTGTCTGATGGCCTCTCATGGGTTTTGAGAATACCAGAGATGAATTGCCCTTCTGGGCATATCATCATGACTTATCCTTGTTGTCAGCCTCTATCAATCACTTGGTTAATGGGTACCTGAGACATTTCTTCACTATAAAGTTACTTTTCCCCTTTATTTATTTTTGGAAGACATAAAGTCAGTTCACACTCAAGGAGAAGAGCATACTCCATTTTGAAAACAAGATGGCCTAAGTTGGTATTTTGAGTTTTTGTGAGAGCACCACAAAGTTCCTTTGGTTTTTAAGGAAAACACTGTTCACACTCGGTAGAGAAAACATTCAGGCAGGACTTCACAGTGGTCATAAAAGTTAGAAGGGAATGTATCCTAGAATACACCTTATACATTCTCCCTGAAGATGGAGTAAGGACATGGCAAAAATATCAAGGTATTGACTATGACTTATCAGGTAGCTCAGACAGTAAAATATTAGGGTATTGACTAAATACTTACCAGGTAGCTCAGACAGTAAAAAAAAAAAAAAAAACAAACCTCCCTGCAATGTGGGAGACACAGCTTCGGCCCTTGGGTTGTGAGGATCCCCAATTCTCCTCTGGAGAATCCCAGTATTCTTGCCTGGAGAATCCCATGGACAGAGGATTCTGGAAGGCTACAGTTCATGGGAGTCACAAAGAGTCAGACATGACTGAGCAACCTACCCAACCCACTATTGACTATGAGAGTTTGTCAAGTAAAAGCCAAAATTAGACCCACAAACATCTTGTATAATATTTCATTATTTAAAAGATGGCCTGATAAGATAATGTTAAAATGGAAGAAAAAATCAGAAGAGAAATTAAACAGAGGAAGACACACATGATACTTCTACATTCAATCCAAGTTCTGAAATAATATCATTTCAGACTTTCTTCAGGGAGAAAGAAATACATTCAAGATTGAATTTGAACATGAAATGGGACTATATTGTGAGCTTCCCAGGCGGCGCTAGTGGTAAAGAACCTGCCTGCCAATGCAGGAGACTTAAGAGACATGGGTTCAATCCCTGGGTCAGGTAGATCTCCTAGAGGAGGGGATGGCAACCCACTCCTTTCTTGGCTGGAGAATCCCATGCACAGAGGATCCTGGTGGGTTATGGAGCTGCAAAGTGTTGGACTGGAGTGACTTAGCATGAAGACATGGGACTGTACAGTAAGCCTATAATGACTAAGAAATCACTGGGTTGGGCCATAAGAAGTCAGACTTATGTGGATCAAAATGTTTTGCTATTATGTAGTAATAGGAGCTCATGCTAGAAACTAAGTTGAATTACATAAAAAGAAAGAAAACAAATTTTTTGAAATATCTGAGCTTTATGGACTATTGTTTCAGTTGTACATTTCACACAAATTTGGCAGGCACATCACAGGATACAACCATGAAGTCTGTCTGTTCTAGGCTGGCTGGATAATAAAACAATTGGTACCTGATTGCAAAACTGTGCTTGATGGTTGGGCTAAGCAAGATATATTCTCAATGTATTTATGATCTGGGCAGACATTTCATGATAACATTTCACAAGACTAGGAATGAAAATCCATGAATAAGAAAGAGACTATAACTTGACATTGATGAGTGTCAGAATTGGAGAGACCAAGGTTTCATTTCCAGTTTCATTATTCATTTACCTTGTGATGTTGCTGAATTTACTTAAATTCTTAAAGCCTCAATTAACTAATTTATGCTTTATGGGATTATTATGAGATCATGTATGTGATACATTGAGCACAAAGTGTCACACACAATAAGTAATCAATATGTCATAGATGTCATAGTTTGCTACTCTTATTATTATCCTAAATATCTACTTTAAATCCTGAAATTATAAGACATTAGAACCAGATGAGTAAAATCAAGCTAAGAGTGGAGGTAGCTAAGGAGAAATGTAAGAGAATACAAATGAGAAGAAGAAAGTTTATAAGGTATAGGAAAGAAGTCAATTAAGGCATAGAATTTTCACTAGGAAAATCATTCTAAGAAAGAAGTAGGTTGTGAGAAGAGAATTATATAAGTTGACTGATAATATGTACAGATACCCAGAGCTGCTTTTTTGAGGATTTGTCAACCCTTGAACAAAGGACAGTCCTTTATTTTATGGCTAAGGCAATTAGAATTTATTTTAACTTGCATATTTTAATTTATAAGTCCTAATTAGCATTTTTACAAATATAATGGAGTTTTGTATGCTGAACACAAATTCACAGAAGTGCTTGTGAGATTTTTAACATTTTATTGCTCATGGCTGACCAAGCATGAAGGATTAGTAGAGTAAATTAAAAAAAAAAATGCTTAGCTATTAAATTAAAGCATAAACTTTCCCAATCTTTATTATCATTTTTAGATAAAGAGTTGTCATTTCTAAAGGAATACTGGAAGGTAGTTAATTTCTCTTTATGCATAGAGTTACAGACTTTTAACATTGTAGGTCTATTTCTGGCCTTACTTAGCTATTAAGAAATTTACACTATTTTCTCCCACTTTTCTAATGGCCAGAGAAGCTGCAACATAAATTGAAAAGGGAAGGTAAAGGGGGAAAAATCCTTACATTTTCATTACAGTTATACTTTTCTCTCATCAAAGGACTTCAGAAATTCCCCTGCTGTATCAGTAATGCTATATAGTTAATTTCTCTGACCAAACAAGATACACAGATGTGCTGACATAACAATACTCCAAGATGCTCAAAGATATTAATAAAAGCTGTTTCTTATGGGAAATTTGGATTTTTTCCCCCCAGAAAGGATTACAGATCAGTATTTGTGATCTCAAAATATTAAGGTAATTAGTGCTGGGTTAATTAAGAGAAAAGCAGTATTCATGCTTGTCCAGATAAATACTAAAGTTTGGAGCATGCTTAACTTGAACTTGATCAAAACTATGGAAATTCTGGTGTTTGCAAAACTGAACAGCAAGTCTGGGGGGAAAGGGCCATCTTGCAAGATTTTGAGAGCATCATGTTGCTGGTTGAACTGAAAATACTATGTGCATTGCTGCTTCCTGCTTTTTCAGCATTCTCTGGGTTAGTTTAAAAAGAGAGAGAAAAAAATTATCCCAGAAATTTAGAAATATTAAAAAGGCAAATGTGAGCTTTCCAAACCCCTATAAATGAGGTGTTTTGTTTTGGCTCTATTTGGAGTTTCACCTGACATTTTATTCATCTTTATTTTAAGGGAATGACAATGAACCAAGTAACTTGTAGTGGCTCACATGCCCTGCCCCTCTGCTGTCTTGGACTTTCTCCTTCTAGAAGCATGGAGCCCCCTGGAAGTCCATGGGAACTCTGTGCTTGCATCAGCTCAGGAGGGATCCAGAGCAAGATGAGAAACAGGCCTGGAGACTGCAATGGAAGCTTGAGCAGATTGTGCAGTATCATTTTACACACGATTGTATCCCCTTATGTCACATTTTTTCTGTTACCGACAGAAATCAGCTAAGGGCAGAGTGCGAGAAAGCTGGTGTAGCAAATGGTCTTCTTGCTGGTTTAGACAAAGCAGTCACACCAGTGGAGAGCCGCCTCCTCTTGCATTCTGCTCCACTGTCTTGAGTCCATTTCTGAACTCCAGCCAACTCCCAGCTGGTAGTACACTACAGTGCTGTCATGTCATCAACCCAGTCAAGATGTTCCAGCGTTTGTGTGTGTGTATTTTTTAAACTTGCCAACTTGGCTGTTTTCCCATAATTGCATGGAATAATATATTTTTTTAAAAGCTTAGCTTCTATTTACCCATGGGTAAGCAGGTTTTTAGAGACTGCTCGGTAAACAGAATTCAGGTCAAAATTAGTGACAGTGAACAGGCCATCATATTTAGCTAGTCAATGACTCATATTTGGATTTTAAGAATTCAAAATAAGGTAAAATAATAAGAAGCTTTTACTATAAGCAGCATCTGATAAAACAAGACAATTTAAATATTTCTCAAATAAGTTATATTTATTCACTCTACAAGAGCAGTTTACTCTTTACAATAGTAGTTTACAGAAGATTTACTTTTGAACAGTAGTTTACTCATTGTGTATATGTGAATGTACATATGTGTTTCTTTTATAAAAGGTCTCATGGTAAAAAATCAAAACATTATCTGTAAAATAAATGATAATAAAATATCCAAGAGAATAAAATAGTTTTCTGCATAAACAATACATAAGTCAAGATGGTTAATTTGAGAGAAGATTGTTCTTTCTTTTTTCCTTAAAAAAATGCATTTGTGGGTATTTTTAATAATTTGAGCATATGGTCTGAGCAGAAGCAGAAAAGGCACTTTCTTAACTTGATGTCAGATCATATCACATTATGTTGATTTATTCTGCATAATGTGATATGCTACAGAGTTTTAATAAATGGGTTTACTTTATCAACTCAGCTAGGAAAGATTTTAGGGGTGCAAATCTAGTCATGTCCTTTTTGATTCTTTAGTAGTTCTTGACCAATACCATTTTCAAGTTTCTGATAGGAAGTTTTCATATTTTGCTTACTTCTTCCATTAGTGAGGCAGCACACATATATAATGAAAATGAATTTCTAGCAGAAAGAATGTTTCTTTTTCATTTTTTTAATCAATTGGAATTAAAATTTCTTTAAATCAGGAGCAATAATTTGACAATAAGAAATGAGCAATGTTTTGATGGGGCTGGGGTTGTAAATGAAAGGTGTGAGAAATTGTGTAAGGGAAGTGGCTGGAAAGATAAACACACTGCCATGTCAGAAAGGGCTGATCTGAATGCCTTGTACTAAGCGTGTACTGAGCCCTTTATCTGATGGTCTGTGTTCCCTTCTTATGCTGAATCATGTACAGAAACTGCTAAGATTTCTGAATACATATCAACCGTAATACCCAAACTGTGTTTCTAGGGGAAAAAAAAAAAAAACCCTTTCAAAATTGATTTTTCTAAACAATGAGAAATAGAAACACAAGTAGATTAAGTAGTCAATCTAAGATTTCACAAAAATCTGATATTTTGGAAAATGAATATAAAAACTACTATTTTCAGATTGTTATTCTTTCTCTTCTATTTTATGTATGAGTTATCACCCAAATAATCAGTTGTCTTTAATTAAGTGACTACATTTGAAGTACTATGTAGTCACAACACAAACCTAGAAAAATGAATCAAAACAAATTCAATAGCAATGTATCACTCACCTAGACACTTTCCAAGTGACAGTATAAAAATATAAAAAGATATGTAAGAAAAGCACAAAACTCCCCAAAGAATGTCAAGCCAGTAAGATGAATCGATTATTTGGCTAGTGAGTTTTACATACAAACAAGCAAATGAGAAGACAGATGATAATGGGGGCTAGGTCTGTCCATTACCCAGTAACATAAAAACGAAACAGACATAAATCAAAAATATTTGATGAGTAAATAAGTTAATGTAAGCCATTTTATCTTCAAACAGGAAAATAGAATATTTTAATTTTCTTTAGAAATGCAAAACAGAAATGAAATTAATTACTTTCAATTAGTACTTACAGTGCACTAGCAGGGCCTCAGGTAGTTGTTTTCTATGGATTATTTAATTTAATTTTTATTACTGTTCTATTTTAGATTTAATAAAAAATTAAGGAGTTGATTTATTAAATTTATTTAGAGTTGATAAATGATTTTTCTATGATCAATAGCTGAATTGAAGTCACTCAGTCGTGTCCAACTCTTCAGGACCCCATGGAGACTTCCAGGCTCCTCCATTCACAGGATTTTCCAGGCAAGAATACTGGAGTGGGTTGCCGTTTCCTCTTCCAGAGGATCTTCTCGACCCAGCATTCAAAACCAGGCCTCTCACATTGTAGACAGACTCTTTACCATCTGAGCCACCAGAGAAGCCCCTATGATCCAATAGCTAGTCAATAGTGAAACTGAGGCAGCAAGACTCCAGAACCACTACACTGTACAGCCCAAAAGCTTTCAAGGAGACAACTAAAATTCGACAACTGATTAGGACTATTTGGATACATGAAAAATGGAAATCTTTACTAGCACAGATTTTAAGGATTGATTGGAGTGTTAAAAGATCAACCAGTGAAATAGCTAGACATTTTAAGGATGATTTGGTTTGAGACGTGAGAAAAGGCATTAACGTATAGGAGGGTCTGAATATTCAAGTTCCAATCTATTTTATATCAGCAACAAATAGAAAGTTATCATGATCTAGCAATATGATGTTAAGAAAATCAAGAAAAGATGAATAAAAAATAATTTGCCAATTAAACTGACTTAATACCAGGAGAATCTGTCTCTAGAGATGAATAGAGACCCAGTAGTCAGATCTTTTATGACGTTTAACTCATTGATACATTCTTTTCAGGTGAGTTTTTCAACTGGAAGTTCAACTTATCCTAAGGAAAGAAATAGTTAATTACTGCATCACTTAGGATGGGCTTCCCAGGTGGTGCTAGTGGTAAAGAATCTGCCTGCCAATGCAGGAGACATAAGGGACACATGTTCAATCCCTGAGTTGGGAAGATCTCCTGGAGTAGGAAATGGCAACCCACTCAAGTATTCTTGTTTGGAAAATCCTGTAGCCCGTTGGGCTACAGTCCATGGGGTCGCAAAGAGTTGGACGTGACTGAGTGCACACACACACTTAGCTTCGGCTCTGTGAAACAGAAATCCAAAACTAGTAGCTTAATCAACAGAGAATGTTAATTCTCCCACACGTGAAAGTCCAGAATGAACTGGCTAATGCTGACACAGCAACTTCGTTTCACATTGTTCCAAAGGACTGTCCTTTCTACCAATCATACCCACATTCCAAACAATAAGAAGGACGAAGGAATGATGAAGAACACAGAAGGGATACAGCTCTATTTTAAGGAAGGCAAGCAAGGGACACACAAAACGTCTTCCTTTACATCTCTTTGGAAAGAACTCAGTCACGTGGGCTGTGATATTGGGCAATTCAAATTGAATTTGTTTTTCAGGGAAGTTAGATAAAATATAGGAAATGTCATAAACATTACTATGGAAGAAGGGAAGAGTAGATGTCAAAAGAGTGCTAGTAACCTCTGTCACATTTATTTGGAAAATAAAAACATTTATTTCTCACTCTTGCTTCTTCAGAATTGATTTAAAGCTCCCTTCTTACAGAAACACTTTCCATGCATAGAAACTAGGGAACTTGTTATTGTTTCTAATAGTGGCTAACATTCCTGGGGATTTTTGCACAGATGGGCATATTTTGCCTCAGAAATATAAAAAGAAAAAATACTACAGGGAACATTTATCATCAGCTACATAAAGTAATATGGATTGACAAACATTTATTCTCATATATGCCCTTTGTACTGCTTGTTTGTGGGCTCAGTAATATACTAAAAGACAACAATCCCAAACTCAGACTGAATTATTATTCTTAAAACTTGCACTTTGAGACCTGACCTAGCTCATCATCTTTCCCCAAAGCCACTTTCTCTCTTGCTGTCCATTTTGATGAATGATACCAACCAGCTACCCTAGATCATGCTTTATTTCTTATTCTTTCACTCAGTGCAGTCAAATACTGAACCAGGCTTATCCTTTACTGGCTTCTATTTGGCTCAGACTGATATGAGAAAAAGTTTTCCAAATAACTTCAACTGATTCTTTCACTATCCTCACCTCAGTTCTGCTCGATCTTGCCAAAACCCCTCTTTTTTTCTGTTAGGAACCTAAGAAATTCTATCTTTATTACTCTTCTTGTTGTTTAGTCGCTAAGTCGTGTCTGACTTTTTATGATCACATGGACTACAGTACACCAGGTTCCCCTATCCTTCACTATCTCCTTGATTTTGCTCAAATTCATGCCCATTGAGTTGATGATACTGTCTAACCATCTCATCCTCTGCCTTCCCCTTCTCCATTTGCCTTCAGTCTTTCCCGGCATCAGTGTCTTTCTCAATGAGGCAGCTCTTCCCATCAGGTGGCCAAAGTATTGGAACTTCAAATTCAGCATCAGTCCTTCCAATGAATACTCAGGGTTGATTTCCTTTAGGATTGACTGGTTTGATCTCCTTGCTGTCCAAGGAACTCTCAAGAGTCTTCTCCAGCACCACAATTTGAAAGCATCAATTATTTGGTGCTTACCCTTACAGTAGGGTTATTGCCACAGTAATTGCAAGAAAATAAGTGGTCAATGTTTAACTTTAAGGTTCCAAAAGCAGTGATGATACCGGAAAAGGCACTCTGAATTTAAAACACGTGTTCTCTGGAGCAGCAAGTGCCTGGCAGGTCCTGGCCTAAGCAATAGGTACAGAAGAATCATGATTATTTACAAACTATAAAGGTTATTTAACCTAAAGAGGAGTGGAGGAAGTTCAGAAAGAAGAGCAATGACATTAGATCTGTCTTATCTCTGAAAGCACACACTCAGTACTCCTCCAGAGTCAACCCCCCGGGGTACTATAACCTCTGGAGAGGACTGGGGATCTAAGAGCATGAGGACCTTGTGTATTATTACTTCCTTCGTTGTATTCTAAGGTACAACTAGCTTTTGAATTCCCCCCCCCTCACTATTTTGGTGGCCAAATAGTAAAACAGAAGGTGTAGTAATGGTAAGTCTATACAGACAAGTTGGGAGGAAGGGCTTGGGTGAACATGCAGAATTTCCTCTACCTTTTCTGAGAACATTATAGAATTAGGTAAAAGTACAGCCTAAGAGGCCTTTCTGTTGCACAAATTCCATCCTGCTACTATCTGATTGGATTGTGATAATGGCAGAACAAAGAAATAGATCAATAAATTCCAGTGGATATAAATGCAGAAACACTAGAGATCACCACCCCCTACCCTCAACCCCACTTGATTCCACCATCTAGTAGCTTTGAGCTTCTTAGCTGGTGCTAATGGTGAAGAATCCACTTGCCAAGGCAGGAGACACAAGAGATGCAGGTTAGAACCCTGAGTCTGGAAGATCCCTTGAAGTAGGAAATGGCAACTCCCACCAATATCCTTGACTGGAAAATCCCATGGACAGAGGAACCTAGCAGGCTACAGCGCAGTGGGGTCACAAAGAGATAAGACTGAGTGTGCACATGCACACACACACACATACACACACACACACCCCACAGCCATCATCACCCCGACCCTCCACTCCCCCCATGTCCCCGTAACTTTGGAAGCTCAACAAAGGCAAGGAAGGGAATGTCTTGAACCTGGAAGGAAATAAAGGCATGGAAAAATAAGGTGCTTCTTGCTAATAAGGCCCTTTTTACCCCTTTTCATTTCATGACTTGGTTTTACATAAGTACCATCTCCAACTCCAAAATACAGACACAAATTCCAAACCTGGGGTGAAGAGAGAAGAGCCAGTCTATACTACTAACCTAAAGGTATAGTTAAAATATAAATTATATTTAAGAACTTTAAAATTATATATATATATACATTCTTTAAACCAGTTTTCTGAGTTATATTGTATAAATAAGTTTTATAAACATATGCTACATATCCAATTTTTCTGCATATTTCTTAAGTGTGTGTGTGTGTGTGTGTGTGCAGTCAGTCAAGTCTGACTTTTTGCGACCCCATGCTGTATTCTGCCAGGCTCCTCTCTCCATGGAATTCTCCAGGCAAGAATACTGGAGTGAGTTGCCATTTCCTACTCCAGAGGATCTTCCCAACTCAGAGATGTAAACTGCATGTCTTGAGTCTCTTGAATTGGCAGGTGGATTGTTTACCACCAGCGCTACTTGGGAAGTCCTTTGTATTCCTTTACCTAAATCCTAAATCAAATCTTCACCGCTATCTCTGCTGGAAGCACAGTCCCTGGTGTTTCCCCAGTGCTTGGCTTACACATACCTCATCACATGTTACCAAGAAGATCATCCACGGGTATATCTGGTGACTCTCCTGCTGTGAATTCCAGTCTGTACAGTGATTCCACTCGTGATGCCCAAATCCTTTGCACCAGTGTCTGTTATTTTTTTTCTCAATATACTTTTCTTGGCTGTAATGGTTGTGATTATTATGTTGGATCATAATTAAATGTTCACTTGTTTGCTTTCCCCAGTGGAAGCTCTTTGGGGTGAAGGAATGTGCCTTATGGAATTATTCTAGCATCTGAGGCACAGCATGTGATCAATCATTTTTATGAAATGAATAACTGAAATAACAAATAAATAATTACTGTATTTTCTTTGCCCTTTGAGCTTTAATAAAAGCTTAGAATAATTGTAGCTAAACTAAAAACGGAAAAGCCTAGGAAGAGAGATGCTTTGACTGAAGTTAAGAAAGAATCAAGATGTAGTTTACACTAAAAATTCCCTAAATCTATACATGCTACTCTGTAACAACAGAAGAGATAAAAATAAAATCAGAATCTTTTTTTATATTTCTGAATATTCAACTGTATATATATATTTAAAATTTAGATTCTAATATTTCAAATACCTCATTTTAATTTAAAATATTAAACATTTGCTTTTGCTCTACAAGCTTTAAGTAGAATGACTTTGTTTTTTGCTTCTTGTGCTTTTTGGTTTCCTATTATGCACATGTTAACTTTTAGGAAATAAATGTTATTTTAAAAACCTTAAAAAAAATAGCAATGTAAGAAAAAATTTTATACCAAATTCATAGCCTAAAAGCAGGTCAAAAAAACATCAGACATTTAGGTAATTCTTACAACAGTTCCCTAAAGAGTAATATATTTTGTTCCCATTTCAAAAAGAGGAAAATTTCTGGGCCACTGTGGTAAATTGATTGCTCAAAGTGGTCCCTGAATAAACTGTGCCTCACAGTGACCATGGGCCTTTGCCATATTTTTGCTGTTCTTGTCATCAAGAGGTGCAGTGTATTTTCCTATTCTTTTTATTTGTGCTGGCCTGGTAATTTTTTCTTACCCACACAAATGCAGGGAATTATGTTCTCAGACATCTGAGATGGAAATTTAAGATTAACATCTACATTTACTCAATAGAACCACCATAGTCATGTAACAAACTCCAGTTTACCATGCAGTAAAGCAAAGCCAGGGAGAGAGAGATATTATGAGAGATAAGAAATCAAGAGGAGAGTGAGAGTCTGTGGAGAAGAACCAAAATCCCAGACATAGGAGAAAGCTCAGTTAACACCAAGAAAAGGAGCAACTCAGCTCTTCTAGCCAGCCCCATCCATTTTGTGCCAACATAATACTGGTGGCAGACCAGCATCTTCCACATGAGTGAAAGAAAGAAAGTGAAGTCCTGAGTCGTGTCTGACTCTTTGTAACCCTGTGGTCTGTAGCCCACCAGGCTCCTCTGTCCATGGGATTCTCCAGGCAAGAATACTGGAATGGGTTACCATTTCCTTCTCCAGGGGATCTTCCTGACCCAGGGATGGAACCCAGGTCTCCCACATTGCAGGAAGATGCTTTACCCTCTGAGCCACCAGGGAAGCCCACATGAGTGAAGGTGTCTTAAATTGTCCAGTCTTAGTTAAAGTCAGCCCTGGCAATACACCCATGGAGCAGAGATGAGCTAAAACCTAGGAATCTTGCCTTAAATGCCTAACCCAAAATATTGTGAGCAAGAATGGGTATTTTAACTTTTTACTTGCTTGTGCGTTTTTTTTTTTTTTTTAATGAAACTCTAGGTAACAAATACAGCACCTCTATGATTATGATAGCTATGTATACCTTCTATAAGTGGATGTGGGTTGGTAGCATACTAATTACTATACTGCCTAGAGTGGTTGTCCATAGTGTTCTGAAACTTCTGTCTAAAAAAATCTAAATAATTGTATGATTTTAGTGGGGGTGGGGAACAGTTATCTGTGTAACTTATGCACAAAGTAGTGTATCTCTTAATGCTGAGTCAAAATGCATCTAGTCTTACAAAATCATCATATATATAGCAGAGAACTAAATGATTGAATTTTAAATAAAATGTAAAATCACATTTTGAAAATATGTCAATTTTAATAATATATCAAATTAAAAATACCATTAGAAGAAATAAAAATCAGGTGGACATTCATTTCCACATCATTTATATCAAGGAATATAATTGCTGTTTAGAGCTAGATTTTGCTGCATCTATATTTTGCATTGCCCAATTTAAAATGGCATAAATAATGACATTCATAGGTCACCAACTTTTAGTATCAAAACAAAAACTAGTTCAAAAGTTGGAAGTGTTATACTAATTATAAAAACAAATGCTCCAGCTAATTTAATTTAGCTCATTAGTGCTATTTGTCTCATCAGTATGGAAAAACAGGAAAAAGAAATATTTAACTTAAGGCAAAGGACAGTATTCAGACATATCTTATCCTTTCTTGAGTCACATGAAAGACTACATAATAGATTTTAGTCTCTGAAGATTGAAAGATAAACTGTACTTCCAGAAAAATATAGCTCGGGATGAGTAGAGAAAAAGAAAATCAAATGTGACATTTTATTATTATATTTGTTTTGTGCTTTATTGTATTTGACCATGATCATTTCATGTTTCATTTCACAATTTTGGATTTTTCTTCATCAGTAAAGAGAGAAGAGTTAAATGGTGTTACTCAAGGATTATCAGTCGATTTTTAATCCGCTTTACTTAACATCACTATATCAGAGGATCTTTCATTTCTACGTTATACCCCCCAAAATGTGTTAGTAATAATTCCTGATTTTTACCAAGGCAGTTTAATTTAAATCATAAGAAGATACAGAGGCTCTTATGAAAATGTTTTATAAAAGATGATTTTAAAATGGCTCATTTGCTATAGAAATGTTTATAGATCATTAACAGATAGTCTCTAGAGAGTCATAATTTTTCTTGAGTCTATCACTTAATTGTACTTTCAGGCACTATCGTGTCATTTTCATTCAATGTAAATTTTTGAGGGAGAAGTAATCATAGATGAAGTCTCTGAAAAATCATCCAGTTGTTACAATTAAGCTGATTGCCAGTCTATATTTCTTATGTAAGAAAAAGAAAATTTATTCCTTTGTGAATGATTTGACAATGATGAATGACACTCAAGTTCGCATACATAGTTACAATATTCACATAATGCTTTTTTTCCTCTCATAACATATCTAACCTTTGTTTTGCCATGCATTTTATGGACAGCAAGTTCTCAACAATTCCCAGCCCTAATCAAAGACAGAGGGCAAGGTTCTGAGGCAGGAAGACATAAAAAGTAATAAATTATATCCAGTTCACTTTTCCTGAGTTCAGATTAATGTCATGTGAATAATGAGTACTGAGCTCTCACTTTCTGAATACTACTTTAAGTTGGATTACATACATTTAAAAATCAATCCAGCTTAAACAGTGATTAGTAACTGAAACAATGAAAAATTGGCATCTTAGAAAATATAGGAAGTAGAAATCTTCAAATGAATTTTATTGGCCTTAATATGCCTCTCAAGTCCCATACACATACAGAGAATAGACAGATGTCTGCAGGAGAGTTTTTGTCTGAAGTGTCATTTTAGTGTTTCTTAGATACTCATCAGCTAATCATTAGCATTCCATCAAGTGTACTGTTTGACTGTTTTCTTCATATCTGTGGAAATGCAAAAAAATTGACAAAAGCACATCAGTTTGTATTTAATGTGAATAAAAGACTCTCTTCATTGGATGACTTAATTCCAGTTTACTTCCAAAACTAGGATTTGTTTTAGTAATCCATTAATGTGTAACAAATCACTTTTATTCCTTTCCCCCAACTTACTGGTTTAAAACAATAATTCATGATTTTTTGTTAGTCTGTGGGATACTAAATCCAAATGAACACTTATTCTGCTCCATATTATGTTTGATGAGACTGCAGTCATCTGGAGTCTTGCTATGGAACATCCAAAACATTTAGCTCACTCACATGCTTCAGCCATTAGTTGTTGCTGGCTCTTGGCTGGGAGCTGATCTGGAGCTGTCGATCAGAACACTTCAATTTTCTCTCACACTGCCTCTGTATTTTACTTAGGCTTCTTACTCTGTAGAGTCTGGGTCTCAAGAGAGGACAATCAAAGAATGAGTCATGGAAGAGGAAAGAGGTAGAAGTTAGCAGTCCTTTTTTTTTTTTTTTTGACTGCAGGATAATTTATTAACAACTGGATTGGGCAGGGGGGTTGGTGGGGGGAGGCTTCCCAGGTGGCACTGTGGTGAAGAATCTACCTGCCAGTGCAGGAGATGCAAAAGATGAGGTTCAATCCCTGGGTCTGCAAGACCCCCTGGAGAAGGAAATGGCACCCACTCTAGTATTCTTGCCTGAGATACCCCATGGACTGAAGAGCCTGGCAGGGTACAGTCCATAGGGTCACAGAGTTGGTCACAACTGAGCATGTAGGCACTCATAGATTGAGGAGTCACTCAGCAGTTCCTTGCTTGGCCTAGACTTGCATGCAAGTCCACTGGAGAAATTCCCTTCAAGCCCACGTGACTTGACTCCCCTCATTGACCACCTCCAAGCTTGGAAGGCACTTAATTAGGGGATAAATCGCATTAATACTAGCTAAATGTTCCCTCAAAAGTCATTCTGAAGTACCAGAAAGGACTTCCAGGAATGATACTCAGGCGATGGATACACATTTACAGCCAATTTTTAGAAGGTGAAGGCAGTTTCTTTGACTATGCCCCACCCCCATCCCCACTGGCTCACTCAGCGACTTTGGACAAATCACTTAACCTCTCAGTACTTAACAGTTACACTACTGTAAACCGAACGTGTAATATGCATCATTACTCATTCCAGCTCCTGAAGTCAGGTAGGTTGATTCCTCCAGTTCCATTCTTTTTTTCTCAAGATAGCTTTGGCTATTCGAGGATTTTTGTATTTCCATACAAATTGTGAAATTATTTGTTCTAGCTCTGTGAAGAATACCGTTGGTAGCTTGATAGGGATTGCACTGAATCTATAAATTGCTTTGGGTAGTATACTCATTTTCACTATATTGATTCTTCCAATTCATGAACATGGTATATTTCTCCATCTATTAGTGTCCTCTTTGATTTCTTTCACCAGTGTTTTATAGTTTTCTATATATAGGTCTTTAGTTTCTTTAGGTAGATATATTCCTAAGTATTTTATTCTTTCTGTTGCGATGGTGAATGGAATTGTTTCCTTAATTTCTATTTCTGTTTTCTCATTATTAGTGTATAGGAATGAAAGGGATTTCTGTGTGTTGATTCTATATCCTGCAACTTTACTATAATCATTGATTAGTTCTAGTAATTTTCTGGTGGAGTCTTTAGGGTTTTCTATGTAGAGGATCATGTCATCTAGCAGTCCTTTTAAAACCTGGTGCTACTTAATTTGAAGAATGTTATTTTAACCACATTATTGATTAAAGCAGCCATTATGCTAGTTCAGACCTAAAGAGGGGATAATAAGTTCCATTTCTTGAATTTAGCAGTGACGTCTCTGTGCAGAGACGCAAGGCATTTAGACACTAACTAGTTTAGTTAGTTTGGACACTAACTGCCATGTACTCATCAACCTCTTTCATTCCAACTCTGTCACCTTACCACCTTACCACCTTTCCACCTTTTTTCGTCATCTGTTCTACTTTTAATATTGAAAAAAGATAATTGAGGAATATCTGTTGAGCACCCACCATGTGCCATACACAACTGGATACTGTAGAACGTAGCTTCACCAGATAAAGATGGCATAGAATTTTATGGTTTGAGTATGCAAATTATTATGACTAAGCTCCTGATTGTCCTCTTTGCCAAAACTTTGAACTTAAAAGCCCCCTGTTCATTTCTGAGAGTTCCCCTGAAAAGCTTCATTGATGGCCTGGAACAAGTCTGCCCTTGTTCCTATCTTTTCATTTTACCATCAAACTCTTTCATGTAAAATCTGGTTACCTGCTGGATGTGACTTCATTTCCTGGCCATGGCCACTGATTAGCCCACTCTTCCACCTAGTTTTTCACAGCACAGCTCAAACCATGATGTAACATTTATCAAGAATTTATGAAGATTTGATGTTAATGAAAAGGCACCATAAACATAACTTAAAGTTACTACTAATGGTGTCACAAAACAAAACTCAAACATACCATTGCCTAACTATACTTAGTCCTTTACATTCTGGATTCTGGCATATTTCATATCTCCATGTCTGGAGGGCGAGGCCCAACTAAAGGAGATAAGAGGAAGATGTCTCCTAAAACTCTGACTCTCCCAGAATCCAAGTTTCAAATAATTTCCTGCCACTTTACTTATGTTCAGAATGATTGACAGTAAGAATGCACATTACTTTAGAGTGGAATGCCCACTCCTGTGAATCTGGAATAGTTTGGTCACAGGAACAGCTTGCAGCAAATTTAATAACTGGCATTGCATTTCCCAAATCAGATATATTGTATTAAATAACACCTTATGTGAGACACCTCATTTCAGCTTCTTTGATTTCTTTTCAACCAGTGGGACTTTAAGAGAAAATCAGATCAGAATACCTATTCTGGCTAAGCCTGGTCTAAGCTGCTAAATGAAAACAAAACAATTGCTTTAAACCAAAACTTGCTCCCTCTTATCTTCTCCATTTCTCTCTCTCACACACACAGTATATGCTAAACCCAGATTCAGGGAAAACTAAACTAAGCTAAACTAAATTTGACTTTTGTTAGTTTCTAAGTTTGCTATAAAAATGTGCTACACACTAGCAGGCTTGAAACAACAGGAATTTATTCTCTCAAAATTCTGGAGACTAGAAGTCTGAAACTGAAGTGTCTACCTTCATTGATTCCTTCAGGAGGCTCCAAAGGAGAGTTTGTTCCACACCTCTCTCCGATCTCTATGGTTGCAGGTAACCCAGGGACTCCCCTGATCTGTTGGCTCATCTCTTCAGTCTTTGCCTTCATGGACTGATGTGATGCACTCAGTCATGTCTGACTCTTTGTGACCCCATGGACTGTAATCCATCTGGCTCCTTTGTCCATGGGATTTTCCAGGCAAGAATCCTAGAGTGTGTTGCCATTTTCTACTCCAGGGGATCTTCCCAATCCAGGGATTGAACCTGAGTCTCTTTCATCTCCTGTATTGGCAGGTGGGTTCTTTACCACTAGTATAACCTGGGAAGCCCTGCCTTTATTGAAAGCGAAAGTGTTAGTCACTCAGTCATGTCTGACTCTTTTTGATCCCTGTGGACTATACGTGCTATTCTTCCTTGTACTTCTTTATGTCCAAATGTCCTTATTCTTGTGATGTCACCAGTAATATAGGGGTTTAGAGCCAAGCCTAATCTAATATGACCTCATCTTACCTTCAGTATAAATGCAGTAACTCTATTTTCATATAAGGTCACATTCGGAGGTACCAGGCATTAGAAATTCATTATATCTTTTGAAAAAGAGAAAGTATTACTTGCTCAATCATGTCTGACTCTTTGTGACCCCCATGGAGTAGCCCAATAGACTCCTCTCTCCATGGAATTGTCCAGGCAAGGATACTGGAGTGGGTAGCCATTCCATTCTTCAGGGATAGAACCCAGGTCTCCCAACCCAGGGATAGAACCCAGATCTCCTGCAATGTGGGCAGGTTCTTTACAATTTGAGCCACCAGGGAATCACATATCATATACTTTGTGGGGACACAATTCAGTCCAGTACTCAATATTTGTATTCAGAAAGTGTTGCTGCCTTATAGATACAAACTACTAAACAGCCCACCTCACATTTACCATTTAAGCGTTAACTTGAATTACTTCTGTGAGACAGGACTTTTCCAAGAATTATTTAAGTATTTACCTAAATGGATAATATTTATTTAACTTAAAGACTGAATCATCCAAGTTGTCTCTTCCAGAATAAAGAAAGGACTGCCCCCAAACAAATATCAACTTCCAGCCAATAAGGCAGAAAATGTTTATAACCTTCCACTTGGCAGTTTTCTAACTTCAAAAATCTAAAGCTTCAGTCTCCAGTGGGCACCTGTTTACAAGAATAAAATGAGGTAATAGAATGAGAAATCCCTCAGCGTTCTTAAGAAGAAACAGTGATATACAAATCCAGGGCAGTTTTATTATTCTTTTTTTCCACACCACTGAATTCATTTTCTCAGTGGGAGACCTTCTCTATCATCCTTTTTTTTTTCTACATTCATTCCCAAGGCAGAGCTTATCTTTTTTATACCCCTTTCACATATATTATGTCATTATCGCTAAGAGCAAACTTTAAAATAACCTGGATATCAGAGCTGTTGCTGTGCTCTTGAGAGAATACTATGCTTCCCACTGAGAAGGAAGGAATCCTGCTGTTAAGACTCTCCAGGCAATGCGATGACCAGGGTAATTGTCCAGGCTCTGTATTGACAGGAATTGGATGGGACCTAGATAAAATACAGGGGGCTCTGGGAGGTGCAACTGGGCTGAGAAAATACCTCCCATCACCAATGCAAGGAAGTGGTAGTTCAGACTATGTCTCCTCCCCTCTCCTCAATTATTTAAAAAGATTTAAAATTAGGTCAATAAAACACAGAGATCATAATTCTAGCCTGCACACTGTTGTATCTTGGCAGATCTGTTGCTCAGAGTTCTAAATGATTTGCATGTTCTACTCCAGAGCTGAAGAACACCAAAGATTAAATTCAAACTTATATTTTTATTATGGAATAATTCTGACATAAAAATAATTATAGAAACATATAACAGACTCCATTGTGAATTTCTTATTCAATTGTATTCATTGATTTTTATTTTTACCTGAAGTGCATGTTTTTAGTTTTAATATACTCAGCTTTGTCACTATGTTTCTTTTTGGTGTGCATTTTTGTGTTTTGCTTCAGGAAACATTTTTCTACCTTGAAGCCAAAGAGAGCTTCTCTCTCTCTCTCTCTCTTTTTTTTTTTTTTTTTGAAGAACTTAAAGTTTACTTTTTACATCATGTATTTTACCCCTAAAGAAATTTATTTGTATTTATGTTGTAATGAAGAGATACTCTTTTTCAGCCCACAAGGGGTAACCGATTTTCCAAGTCCCTGCATTGAATGACATTTGTGAAAGACAAATGTACTAAAAAAATAAAGGAGATGGCTTTGTCTAAGAAAACCAAAACAATTGAAAGAAATTAATGAGAAGAATCTCAGAGTAAAAGAAGGGGGACTGGGGTTTCATGGTGTGATGGTAGTTTAGTCGCAAAGAAATGTCTGTTCAACTCTTTTGTGACTCCATGGACTGTAGCCTGCCAGGCTCCTCTGTTCACGGAATTTCTTAAAAATAATGAAGAGGGTTGTCTTTTCCTTCTCCAGAGGATCTACAGAGGTCAGTAAATAAGAGTGATCTGTGAGTCTTAGAAAGTCAAAAGGAAGGATGCAGAAAGGTCTAATGTAGGGATAGGATAGTTTAAGGTTCTCCGTTTCCCTAAGAACAAAAGTGGTGGGGAAGATGTGAGAGAACAAAATGATCAGGTAGATGGAGTGGGGGGTGGGAAGGGGGAATTTTAACCATTGCTTTCTGGTAGCACAGAGCTCAGATAAAATTCGACATTGGCAGTTATGAGCAAACCTCTTATAGTAAGTTTTCTGTAGGCCAGAGTCTATTTCTCCATGTCTATCCATGTGATAATATCATCCCTGTTAAAATTATAATAGATTTATAATAATTTTAATATTTTATAAGGTGAGAATAATGACATTGTTCTTCCTCTTTAAAAGCTCATTTTAGTTCTTGTTTAGATTCAAAACAGATATGAGGTTTATTGATATGATATTGAATTAAATGATCAATTTTAGGAGAGGTGATGAACTTTACCAAATGAAAGCTTTCTATAGATTAATTGGAAGTGAAATAGATTCCAGGGATTAGATCTGATAAAGTGCCTGAAGAACTATGGATGGAGGTTTGTGACATTGTACAGGAGGCAAGGATCAAGACCATCCCCAAGAAAAAGAAGTGCAAAAGGCAAAATGGTTGTCTGAGGAGGGCTTACATATAGCTGAGAAAAAAAGAGAAGCTAAAAGCAAAGGAGAAAAGAAAAGATATACCCATTTGAATGCAGAGTTCCAAAGAATAGCAAGGAGAGATAAGAAAGCCTTCCTCAGAGATCAATGCAAAGAAATAGAGGAAAACAATAGGATAGGAAAGACTAGAAATCTGTTCAAGAAAATTAGTGATACCAAGGGAACATTTCATGCAAAGATGGCAACAATAAAGGACAGAACTGGTATGGACCTAACAGAAGCAGAAGATATTGAGAAGAGGTGGCAAGAATACACAGAAGCCCTATACAAAAAAGACCTTCGTGACCCAGATAACCACGATGGTGTGATCACTCATCTAGAGCCAGACATCCTGGAATGTGAAGTCAAGTGGGCCTTAGGAAGCATCACTGCAAGCAAAGCTAGTGGAGATGATGGAACTCCAGTGAGCTATTTCAGATCCTAAAAGATGATGCTGTGAAAGTGTAGCACTCAATATGCCAACAAATCTGGAAAACTCAGTAGTGGCCATAGGACTAGAAAAGGTTAGTTTTCACTCCAATCCCAAACAAAGGCAATGCCAAAGAATGTTCAAACTATTGCACAATTGCACTCATCTCACAGGCTAGCAAAGTAATACTCAAAATTCTCCAAGCCAAGCTTCAACAGTACATGAACTGACTTCCAACATTCAAGCTGGATTTAGAAAAGGCAGAGGATCCAGAAATCAAATTGCCAACATCTGCTGGATCATTGAAAAAGTGAGAGATTTCAAGAAAAATATCTATTTCTGCTTTGTTAACTATGCCAAGCCTTTGACTGTGTGGATCACAACAAGCTGTGGAAAATTCTTAAAGAGATGGGAATACCAGACAACCTGACCTGCCTCCTGAGAAATCTGGATCCAGGTCAAGAAGTAACAGTTAGAATTGGTCATGGAAGAACAGACTGGTTCCAATTCTTGAAAGGAGTACGTCAAGGCTGTATATTGTCACCCTGCTTATTTAACTTATATGCAGGGCACATCACAAGAAATGTTGTGCTGGAATCAAGATTGGCAGGAGAAATATCAATAATCCTAGATACGCAGATGACACTACCCATATGGCAGAAATCAAAGAAGAACTAAAGAGCTGCTTGACAAAAGTGAAAGAGGAGAGTCAAAAGGTTAGCTTAAAACTCAACATTCAGAAAATTAAGATCATGGCATCTGGTCCCATCGCTTCACGGCAAATAGATGGGGAAACAATGGAAATAGTGAGAGACTTTATTTTTTTGGGCTATAAAGTCACTGCTGATGGTGACTGCAGCCATGAAATTAAAAGACACTTTGGAAGAAAAGCTATGACCAACCTAGACAGCATATTAAAAAAACAGAGACATTACTTTACCAACAAAGGTCCTTCTAGTCAAAGCGATGGTTTTTCCAGTAGTCATGTGTGGATGTGACAGTTGGACTATAAAGAAAGCTGAGCACTGAAGAATAGATGCTTTTGAACTGTGGTGCTGGAGAAGACTCTTGAGAGTCCCTTGGGCTGCAAGGAGATCCAACCAGTCCATCCTAAAGGAAATCAGTCCTAATATTTATTGGAAGGACTGATGCTGATGCTTTGGCCACCTGATGAGAAGAACTGACTCATTGGAAATGACCCAGATGCTGAGAAAACTGAAGGCAGGATGAGAAGGGGATGACAGGCTGAGATGGTTGGATGGCATCACTGATACAATGGACATAAATTTGAGTAAGCTCTGGGAGTTAATAATGGACAGGGAAGCCTGGCTGCAGTCCATGGTGTCACACAGTCAGACATGACTGAGCAACTGATCTGGTGTGTTTTCCTATTCACTCATTTTTTCCATCATATATTCAACTAAGTTGGCATTACTTTTTTCTCATTTTAAATGCAATTCAGTAATCAGCAAAATACATATTTTAACTAGTTACTTTTTAAAAATTTAGATTGTGGTAGATTTATCTGTGTGTGTGTGTGTGTGTGTGTGTGTGTGAGTGTGTGTGAGCTTGCGCTCAATCAGTTCTGATATTTTGAAACCCCATGGACTGTACTCTGCCAGGCTCCTCTGTCCTTGGAAGTTTCCAGGCAAGAATACTTGCATGGGTTGCCATTTCCTACTCCAGGAAGTCTTCCTGATCCATGGATTAAATCTGAGTATCTTGCACCTCTTGCATTGCCAGGTGGATTCTTCACCACTAGCACCACCTAATACATTTCTGGCCCAAAGGTGATATTAACTAATTGTAGAAATTTTGGAAAAAAGCCAAAATGATGAAGACTGTATCCACCATCAATATTTTGTAAGTCTCATATTGAATATTTCTATATATGTTGTCATTAGAATCATAGTTATTTGTGTAATTTTATATTCTACTTTATTCATCTAATATTACAAAGTTTAAACATATACCATCATGTGGATTTGCAATAATTACTTTATTCATTTCCATTATATTGGGTATTTTGGTTGTGTATAGTCCTTGTTTTTTTTAATAAATAATCATTTTCAGAATATATCTATGATAAATCCTGCTAATTCTACTTAATTCCTTAAGAGAGAGTTGGGGCAACTATGGCTTGCTGCCTGTGTTTGGAAACAACATTTGATCAGGGAACTCAGCACACTCAATTGTTTATGTTTGGTATGGTGACTTGCATGCTACAACAGCAGAGTTGAGAAGTTGCACCAGAGACCATATGGCTCCAAAAGCCTAAACTTTTATGGAAAAAGATTGCTGACTTCTATCTTAGTTGAAATCCTACACACACAATTTCTTGATCTAGTTATATGCATAATTTCATAATATTTAAGACCTTATAAGTTTTCTTTGTCAAGTTGTGAATTTTGTTGCAATATTGTATAAGTACCCACCTCAAACCACACTTACCAAGATTAAATATTTTACCGTGAAATTTATACAGCAGTTCAATCTGCCCCCTAGTGATTTTTTTTAAAAAATGATAATTTATTCATGTTAAAAATAACATTTGCTTTCTATAAGAGTTATTTTGATTTTTATATCATAGTTTTCAAATCTCATCTTGTCCTTGACCCTTCACAAGTGTGTGTTCCCTGGGCGTGCCAGGGAAACACATGTAACGTAAGGTGATGCTTGATGTATTTGACAGCAGGAAAGGGATCATCATGAGAAAGTGAAGCTGTCTGAGTATCACTCTTCTACTGCATGTGCACATGAAGATCCCCTGATATATCCCAGTAAACACAACAAAGTTTCTCTCCTGCCTCCAAGATCTTCACCCTTCATCATTAGTTTTGTCACACTAAATCATCAGAACAAAAATTTTAGGCTTGTGTGTTCTTTCCAATAATGTGTATCTCATTTTCTACAGAAGAGAGTAGAGATACCTATGATTTTTTCTATATTTAGATTATCAAATGCTATACCGCTAAGGTTTATGAATATATAATTACACATAGGACAACTTTATTTAATGGGGAATGTAAAAGCCAAAAATGGGAAATTCTATTTTTCTTACAATTCACATAATAACCATTCAGTTCAGTTCAGTTCTCAGTCATGTCTGACTCTTTGTGACCCCATGAACTGCAGCATGCCAGGCCTCCCTGTCCATCAGCAACACTCAGAGTTTACCCAAACTCATGTCCATTGAGTCGATGATGCCATCTAACCATCTCATCCTCTGTCGTCCCCTTTTCCTCCTGCCTTCAATCTTTCCCAACATAAGGGTCTTTTCAAATGAGTCAGCTCTTTGCATCAGGTGGCCTGATCTGATGTTAATGATATTTTTCCCAGCAATCTTGATTCCAGCTTATGCTTCATCCAGCCCAGCGTTTCTCATGATGTACTCTGCATATAAATTAAATAAGCAGGTGACAAAATACAGCTATGACGTACTCCTTTTCCTATTTGGAACCAGTCTGTTGTTCCATATGAAGTTCTAACTGTTGCTTTCTGACCTGCATACAGGTTCCACAAGAGGCAGGTCAGGTGGTCTGGTGTTCCCATCTCTTTCAAAATTTTCCACAATTTATTGTGGTACACAGTCAAAGGCTTTGGCATAGTCAATAAAGCAGAAAGAGATGCTTTTCTGGAACTCTCTTGCTTTTTCAATGACCCAGCTATTATACATTAATTATTTTATGCAAAAAATTGTTAGGAAGATGGTGTACATGTTAACTTTCTGCAATAAATACTAACTAGTATATTTTTTTCAGGGAAACTGTATCAGATAGACAGGAAGATTTCCTCTCTTTGTTTACCCATTTCTTCTTATGAGGATATGTAAACATAATTTATGTATTCTTTCCTACTATCAAATCTTTTTAATTAAGAAATTAGAAATAAATGTTTATAGGAGTAACTGTATTACCATTTAAAAGTGTTATGACTAGTGGTTAGTTTGTATTAGTTGTGAGACTGAAGGGTTATTACTGGATATTTCAGAGAAGATAAATATCTGTTAGTATTTGGCCTCTTGCTTTTTGTCATAAGATCAAATAAATGCTTTCTACAACTTATTAGAGCTCTGGCCATGTATTTATTCATAAAGGGATTCTCAAAATATGGCATTTTTCAAGAAGAGATGACATATTAAAAGGAAATAATGTGCGCCTATGAGTCTGAGATATGATTGGGAAATGAGGATTTGGGTATACTGAGATTTCTAGACTGGACTGATACCACGATTCTTGTCTGGCACCAAGTTAGTCCCAGTCAGTAGTACCACATTTTTACCGCTTCACTCTCACCTTGAACTAGAAGAAAAGGAAACTTTTACTGATTGTGTAACCATTTGGCAAGAGACAGTACTAAGTGATGCTCATCTGTGAAATGTGGAAAGTGACCCCAGGGCCATCATGACTTTGAATGGAGAGGAAACACTCTGCCTCAATAGTTAGCTAGAACTTTGCCTACCAGAAAGCCCTAATCATCTCTCACCAGAGTGTTTCAAAATATAAATGGGAATTATTTCTGTGGAATGACAGAAATTCCTTCACCTGATTGTTAATTTGTATATGTTGACTATGTCTTCAATTCTATGAAAGAAAGATCTCTTGAATTGAGCCTCAGTGATCTACATTTTTATAAACATTGTAGATAATTTTTACATAAATAGAAAACAATTGCTAAAGAACTGTTTTCCCACATCCATCCTTACTTTCAAACCCAGCTTTTTAACTTTTGATGGAAAAGTGAGAGTCTTACATGTATCTCATGTTTTGTAATACATAATATAAGAATTTGTGATATACTTAATATATAGAATATATACAGAATACACTTACTCTACTGTGTCACTTTGAGGAAAACATTATGGCTGTTGATTCAAATAATAGATTTGAATTGTAATTTAGTTTTCTAAGTATGATTTCTCAACAGTTAAATGACATTAGAATTTAAGTCAAAGACTATATCTAAAATCAGATCAGATCAGTCGCTCAGTCATGTCCGACTCTTTGCGACCCCATGAATCGCAGCATGCCAGGCCTCCCTGTCCATCACCAACTCCCGGAGTTCACTCAGACTGACGCCCATTGAGTCAGTGATGCCATCCAGCCATCTCATCCTCTGTCGTCCCCTTCTCCTCCTGCCCCCAATCCCTCCCAGCATCAGAGTCTTTTCCAATGAGTCAACTCTTCGCATGAGGTGGCCAAAATACTGGAGTTTCAGGTTTAGCATCATTCCTTCCAAAGAAATCCCAGGGCTGATCTCCTTCAGAATGGACTGGTTGGATCTCCTTGCAGTCCAAGGGACTCTCAAGAGTCTTCTCCAACCCCATAGTTCAAAAGCCTCAATTCTTCGGCGCTCAGCCTTCTTCACAGTCCAACTCTCACATCCATACATGACCACAGGAAAAACCATAGCCTTGACTAGACGAACCTTTTTGGCAAATTGATGTCTCTGCTTTTGAATATGCTATCTAGGTTGGTCATAACTTTCCTTCCAAGGAGTAAGCGTCTTTTAATTTCATGGCTGCAGTCACCATCTGTAGTGATTTCGGAGCCCAGAAAAATAAAGTCTGACACTGTTTCCACTGTTTCCCCATCTATTTCCCATGAAGTGATGGGACCAGATGCCATGATCTTTGTTTTCTGAATGTTGAGCTTTAAGCCAACTTTTTCACTCTCCACTTTCACTTTCATCAAGAGGCTTTTTAGTTCCTCTTCACTTTGTGCCATAAGGATGGTGTCATCTGCATATCTGAGGTTATTGATCAATCTTGATTCCCGCTTGTGTTTCTTCCAGTCCAGCGTTTCTCATGATGTACTCTGCATATGTTAAATAAACAGGGTGACAATATACAATGAACTCATTTTGACGAACTCCTTTTCCTATTTGGAACCATTCTGTTATTCCATGTCCAGTTCTAACTGTTTCCTGACCTGCATACAAATTTCTCAAGAGGCAGATCAGGTGGTCTGGTATTCCCATCTCTTTCAGAATTTTCCACAGTTTATTGTGATCCACACAGTCAAAGGCTTTGGCATAGTCAATAAAGCAGAAATAGATGCCTTTCTGGAACTCTCTTGCTTTTTTGCTGATCCAGCGGATGTTGGCAATTTGATCTCTGGTTCCTCTGCCTTTTCTAAAACCAGCTTGAATATCAGGAAGTTCACGGTTCCCGTATTGCTGAAGCCTGGCTTGGAGAATTTTGAGCATTACTTTACTAGCATGTGAGATGAGTTCAATTGTGCGGTAGTTTGAGCATTCTTTGGCATTGCCTTTCTTTGGGATTGGAATGAAAACTGACCTTTTCTAGTCCTGTGGCCACTGCTGAGTTTTCCAAATTTGCTGGCATATTGAGTGCAGCACTCTCATAGCATCATCTTTCAGGATTTGGAATAGCTCAACTGGAATTCCATCACCTCCACTAGCTTTGTTCGTAGTGATGTTTTCTAAGGCCCACTTAACTTCACATTCCAGGATATCTGGCTCTAGGTGAGTGATAACACCATCATGATTATCTGGGTCGTGAAGATCTTTTTTGTACAGTTCCTCTGTGTATTGTTGCCACCTCTTCTTTATATCTTCTGCTTCTGTTAGGTCCATACCATTTCTGTCCTTTATCGAGCCCATCTTTGCATGAAATGCTCCTTTGGTATCTCTGATTTTCTTGAAGAGATCTCTAGTCTTTCCCATTCTGTTGTTTTCCTCTATTTCTTTGCATTGATCGCTGAAGAAGGCTTTCTTATCTCTTCTTGCTATTCTTTGCAACTCTGCATTCAGATGTTTATATCTTTCCTTTCCTCCTTTGCTTTTCGCTTCTCTTCTTTTCACAGCTATTTGTAAGGCCTCCCCAGGCAGCCATTTTGCTTTTTTGCATTTCTTTTCCATGGGGATGGTCTTGATCCCTGTCTCCTGTAAAATGTCATGAACTTCATTCCATAGTTCATCAGGCACTCTGTCTATCAGATCTAGGCCCTGAAATCTATTTCTCACTTCCATTGTATAATCATAAGGGATTTGATTTAGGTCATACTTGAATGGTCTAGTGGTTTTCCCTACTTTCTTCAATTTAAGTCTGAATTTGGCAATAAGGAGTTCATGGTCTGAGGCACAGTCAGCTCCTGGTCTTGTTTTTGCTGACTATATACAGCTTCTCCATCTTTGGCTACAAATAATATAATCAATCTGATTTCAGTGTTGACCATCTGGCGATGTCCATGTATAGAGTCTTCTCTTGTGTTGTTGAAAGAGGGTGTTTGTTATGACCAGTGCATTTTCTTGGCAAAACTCTATTAGTCTTTGCCCTGCTTCATTCCATATTCCAAGGCCAGATTTGCCTGTTACTCCAGGTGTTTCTTGACTTCCTACCCTTGCATTCCAGTCCCCTATAATGAAAAGGACATCTTTTTTGGGTGTTAGTTCCATTTTTTTAAACTGGAGTATAGTTGATTTACAGTGTTGTGCCAATCTCTACTATACAGCAAAGTGACTCAGTTACATATATTCATGTATTATATATATCTCCATATTTCAGGAGAATGAATATAGTCCCCTGTGCTATTCAATAGGACCTTGTTGTTTATACGTTCTAAACATAATAGTTTGCATCTACCAACTCCAAATTCCCAATCCCTTTCTCCCCTTGGCAAACACATGTCTGATCTCCATATCTGTGAGTCTATATCTATTTTGTAGATAGATTCATTTATGCCATATTTTAGATCCCATTAGTAAGTAATATCATATGGTATTTGTCATTCTCTTTCTGATTTACTTCACTTAGTATAATAATCTCCAGTTATATCTATGTTGTTGCAAATGGCATTATTTTGTCCTCTTTATGGCTGAGTAGTATTCCATTGTATATATGAACCACACCTTTATCCATTCATCTGTCAGTGGACATTTGTTTCCATATTTTGGCTATTGTGAATAGTGCTTCTATGAACATAGGGGTGCAGGTATTTTTTTAATTAATTTATTTTAATTCAATGCTAATTACTTTACAATATTGTAGTGGGTTTTGCCATACACTGACATGAATCAGCCATGGGTGTACAGGTGTTCCCCATCCTGAACACCCCTTCCACCTCTCTCCCCATCCCATCCCTCAGGGTCATCCCAGTGCACCAGCCCTGAGGACCTTGTCTCATGCATCAAAGCAGGTATCTTTTTGAATTATAGTTTTTTCTAGGTATATGCCCAGGAGTGGGGATTCTATATTATATGGTAATTCTGTTTTTAGTTTTCTGAGAAACTGCCATGCTGTTTTCCACAAAGGCTGAAATAAGTTATATTCCCACCAGCAGTGTAGGAGACTTCCATTTCCTTCATACTCTCTCCAAGGAGGTTTTGTTATTTATAGACTTTTTAATGATGGTCATTCTAACCAGTGTGAGGTATAAAACATCTGATCTCAGGGTTTCTAGATAGTGTCTCTTACCATTTATCACCCCCACATATATTCATTCATGATTGCCCACATGCATAATGAACTAACATGTGCATTCATTCAGGTAACCACAGAGGCATCAATGCCTCACAAAGAAATTAACATCTACAGGGCCTTTCTTCTTTTAGAATATCAGTATGGAGAATGAAGGAATGAGTGTTATCAGAGGATGAACTCCTCTAGTTTCATCTTTGTACGTTTCTAAGAAATTTGAGACAGTCAGATATTATCTTCTTTGTCTTGGTATTCCATGAGAGCAGTTATTTTTATCCTTCATTCTTGGAAAAAAAAAAAAAAAACCTTTTATAGTCTTTCTTTGGGCTTCAGTTTTGGAATTGGAACTAAAAAGCAAATTAACAGAAATATTCCTTACATGGAGAAAATTTTGTATAGTAATTTTGATTGGGGGTGGGGACTTTTCCATTTTACTAACTACTAGGTGAGCACAGTTGGCTCTCAGTAGCAGGTACAAGTGTCTCCAGCCCACCACTGATTGATTCACATCTTTGCCCTCCAGTATAGCTCAATAAGAGTGAGATCCAGAAAAAAATATGACTTGGCATCTTGACTTTTCAAGTTAGTATGGTGTTTTGCAAAGTCCTCTTTAGTAAGTAGAGTGTTATACTAGTAATTAGAATATTATAATGTCAGGAAAACATTGTATTCAGTGAGTGATATGTTTTAATCTGTGACATCATCATAGCTGCTTCAAAACTGTGTCTTAAAATATCCTCAAAGGCAATTGATCCTCTATTGTCTCTTTAAATACTGAGAGCAACTTGGCAATTTCTTGTAGAGACATCCAAAGCTCTGACCTTTTCTTAGAGGTTTGTACTTTCGCTAAAAAAAGTGTTACCCAGAGTAAAAATAAAATTCACTGTAAGTCTTCTTATTCTAGGCAGATCTTTGAAGCTGTCTCATTTATGGTAGAAGTGGGGCAACAGCTAAGAGAGAAAGAATACTTGATTTCAATGTTCCTCTCTTCTATCTTCTATTCTCTTTTTTTGTCCTCTGCTGCTCTCTTTCTCTTTCTCCTTCCTTCACTCCCTCACCACTCCTTCCTTCTTCACTTTGGTCTTCTATCATTTCTTTCTTTCTAGAATTCCATATATATATATATATATATATATATATATATATATATATATATATTCCCTGGTGGCTCAAATGGTAAAGAATCTACTTGCAATGAGGGAGACCCAAGTTCAGGTTTATCCCTGGGTCAGGAAGATCTCCTGGAGAAAGGAATGGCTATGCAATCTAGCATTCTTGCCTAGAGAATTCCATGGACAGAGGAGCCTGGTGTGCTACCATGGGGGAGCAAAGAGTCAAACACTACTGAGTGACTAACATTTTCAATTTCATATCTATCTATCTAAACAGAAATAGGGTTTTGTGCAGAGTTGAATCAGTAATTAATGTTGATATATAAACAAAGGTTGATTATAGGTCTGTCTTGTTAGGAACAAGTGTTTCTTTGATCTGGCTAGCCAGCACAGTCACTCAAAAATAATTTGCTACAAATTCAACCAAACCATAAGTTTAATGTAAAGTGACTTGCCAAGGTAGGTTGGTTAATTTCATGGCTTGATGCAGTCCTTCAAGTTGACCTAACAAAATAAACCAAGTTGACGGTATTTTAAGAAAATGCACTTACCCTACCTTTCAAAATCCTTTAAAAAATGCAGAGCATTGAGCCAAAAATTTAAACATTTTATGATTTAAACTACTTAACTTCAAAATATATTTACATAAAAATGTAAAGATTCACATACACTATTTTGTTAATACTTTATTCCCTATACTCATTATGCTTCTGATTTTCATGTCTTAGATGCTTTTGTTCATGTCTTTTAATGAGAAAGTTAAGATATTTAAATAAATGGAGGAAATTAGCCTAAAAGATGGTTCTGGTTCTACCAAATACATATTTTAAAAAATTTTATTTGAACATAGGCCAAATGCTAGATACTCTGAGATTTAAAACACCAAATGAGGTAATTTCTATGATGGTGTTTTGATGTGTAAATGTGGTGAAGCTTAACTATAATCCTCAGAACCTTCTTTTTAGGATGTATCTAGGATGATTCTAGGATGTGAAAATGTGCTAAAAAAGATAATCTCTTATTGGGAGTTGGAGCAAGGAAAAGAGGCTGCAGTCATTTTTAACCAAGTATATACCAACCAGTCCACCCTACAGGAGATCAGTCCTGGGTGTTCATTGGAAGGACTAATGTTGAAGCTGAAACTCCAATACTTTGGCCACCTGATGTGAAGAGCTGACTCATTTGAAAAGACCCTGGTGCTGGGAAAGATTGAGGGCTGGAGAAGAAGGGGACGACAGTGGATGAGATGATTGGATGGCATCACTGACTCAGTGGACATGGGTTTGGGTTGACTCCGGGAGTTGGTGATTGACAGGGAGGCCTGGCGAGCTGTGGTTCATGGGGTCGCAAAGAGTCGAACACAACTGAGCAACTGAAATGAACTGAACTGAATACCTTCTCACAGTCAATACAACATTAATCCAGATTCTGCAGTGAAGAGATTTTGCAGAAGTAATTAAAATCTCTAATAAGTTGACTTTATATTAATCAAAGGGAAGATTATTCTGTGTTAGCCTGATTAACCAGCCGAAAGGCTTTTAAAAGAGAGCTGAATTTTTCCCTAAGCACAGAGAATCCAAAGAGTAAGAGAGTCAGCAATCCCACTCCAATCTAGTCATCACTGTTCAATTCAGTACAGCCACTCAGTCGTGTCTGACTCTTTGGGATCTCATTGACTGCAGAATGCCAGGCCTCCCTGTTCCTCACCAACTCCTGGAGTTTACTCAAATTCATGTCCATTGAGTCGGTGATGCATTCCAACCTTCTCATCCTCTGTCGTCCCCTTCTCCTACCACCTTCAATCTTTTCCAGCACCAGGGTCTTTTCCAATGAGTCAGTTATTCATATCATGTGGCCAAAGTATTGGCGTTTCAGCTTCAGCACGAGTCCTTCCAGTGAATATTGAGGACTGATTTCCTTTAAGATGAATTAGTTGGATCTCCTTGCACTCCAAGGGACTCTCTAGAGTCTCCTCCAACACCACAGTTCAAAAGAATCAATTCTTTGGTGCTCAGCTTTATTTATAGACTAACTCTCACATTCATACATGGCTACTGGAAAAAACATAGGTTTGACTAGACGGACCTTTGTTGGCAAAGTAATGTCTCTGCTTTTTAATATGCTGTCTAGGTTGGTCATAGCTTTTCTCCTAAGAAGTGTCCTTTAATTTCATGGCTACAGTCACCATCTGCAGTGATTTTGGAACCCAAAGAAGTAAAGACTCTCACTGTTTCCATTGTTTCCCCAAATATTTGCCATGAAGTGATGGGACCAGATGCCATGATCTCAGTTTTCTGAATGTTGAGTTTTAAGCCAACCTTTTGACTCTCCTCTTTCACTTTCATCAAGAGACTCTTTAGTTTTTCTTTGCTTTCTGCCATAAGGGTAGTGTCATCTGCATATCTGAGGTTATTGGTATTTCTCCTGCCAATCTTAATTCCAGCTTGTGCTTCATCCAGCCCAGCATTTCTCATGATGTACTCTGCATATAAGTTAAATAAGCAGGGTGACAATATACAGCCTTGATATACTCCTTTCCCTATTTGGAACCAGTCTGTTGTTCCATGTCCAGTTCTTACTGTTGCTTCCTGGCTTTCATACGGATTTCTCAGGAGGCAGGTCAGGTGGTCTGGTATTCCCATCTCTTTCAGAATTTTCCACAGTTTGTTGTGATCCACACAGTCAAAAGCTTTGACATAATCAATAAGGCAGAAATAGATGTTTTTCTGGAAATCTCTTACTTTTTCAGTGATCTAGCAGATGTTGGCAATTTGATCTCTGGTTCCTCTGCCTTTTCTAAATCCAGCTTGAACATTTGGAAGTTCACAGTTCATGTACTGTTGAAGCCTGACTTGGAGAATTTTGAGCACTGCTTCGCTAGCATGTGAGGTGAGTGCAATTGTGTGATAGTTTGAACATTCTTTGGCATTCCCTTTCTTTGGGATTGGAGTTAAAACTGACCTTTTCTAGTCCTGTGGACACTGCTGAGTTTTCCAAATTTGCTGGCATATTGAGTGTAGCACTTTAACATCATCATCTTTTAGGATCTGAAATAGCTCACTGTAGTTCCATCACCTCCACTAGCTTTGTTTGTAGTGATGCTTTCTAAGGCCCACTTGACTTCACATTCCAGGATGTCTGGCTCTAGGTGAGTGATCACACCGTTCTGATTATCTCATTAATGAAGACCTTCTTTGTATAGCTTTTATGTGTGTTCTTTTACATCTTCCTAATATCTTCTGCTTCTGTTAGGTCCATACCATTTCTGTCCTTTATTGAGCCCATCTTTGCATGAAATGTCCCCTTGGTATCTCTAATTTTCTTGAAGAGATCTCTAGTCTTTCCTATCCTATTGTTTTCCTCTATTTCTTTGCACTGATCGCCGAGGAAGGCTTTCTTATCTCTCCTTGCTACTTTGGAACTCTGCATTCAAATGGGTATATCTTTCCTTTTCTCCTTTGCCTTTAGCTTCTTTTGTTTGTTTGATTGTTTGTTTGTTTTTTCCTCAGCTATTTGTAAGGCCTTCTCAGACTATCATTTTGTCTTTTTGCACTTCTTTTTCTTGGGAATGTTTTTGATCCCTGTCTCCTATACAATGTCATGAACCTCTGTCCATAGTTGATCAGGCACTCTGTCTATAAGATCTGATCCCTTGTATCTATTTCTCACTTCCACTGTATAAGCAATAAGGGATTTGATTTAAGTCATACCTGAATGTTCTAGTGGTTTTCCCTACTTTCTTCAATTTAAGTCTGTATTTGGCAATAAGGTTTCATGATCTGAGCCACAGTCAGCTCCTGGTCTTGTTTTTTCTGACTGTATAGAGCTTCTCCATCTTTGGCTGCAAGGAATATGATCAGTCTGATTTTGGTATTGACTATCTGGTGATGCCCATGTGTAGTCTTCTCATCTATTGTTGGAAGATAGTGTTTGCTATGACCAGTCCATTCTCTTGGCAAAACTCTATTAGCCTTTGCCCTGCTTCATTCTATACTCATGGCCAAATTTGCCTGTTGCTTCAGGTATTTCTTGACTTCCCACTTTTGCATTTCAGTCCTATATAATGAAAAGGACATCTTTTTTGGGTGTTAGTTCTCGAAGGTCTCGTAGGTCTTCATAGAACCTTTCAACTTCACCTTCACAGCATTACTGTTTGGGGCATAGACTTGGGTTACTGTGATATTGAATGATTTGCCTTGGAAATGAACCAATATCATTCTGTCTTTTTGGAGATTGCATTCAAGTTCTCCATTTCAGACTCTTTTGTTGACTATGATGGCTACTCCATTTTTTCTAAGGAATCTTGCCTACAGTAGTAGATATAAACTCATCTGAGGGAAATTCACCCGTTCCAGTCCATTTTAGTTCACTGATTCCTAAAATGTCAATGTTATTCTTGCCATCTCCTGTTTGACCACTTCCAATTTGCCTTGATAATCATCATTATACCTTCTTAACTGCCTGCTCTATTGACTATGTATTTGGTCAGCCATTCCCCCACAATTGCATAAGCCAATTCCTTGACATACATCTCTACATATTATCCTATTTGTTTTGTTTCTCTGGTTGAGCCCTGACTGATGCACTGCCAAAAAACATTTATTGAAACTAGTGCAATTACCAGAGATTGCTGTTAAAATAACTGCATTCTGTAAACGTGTATATGAAAATTGTTACTTTAAAGTTCAAGCATGAAGAAAATTAATTTGTATAATAAATTTTGTTTTGTACAGAATGTCTGTGAGAATGCAAGCAAACTATGAACATTTTGAACAAGTATTCACTTGGTTTTATAGTCAGTTCATCTGAAGTAAAATGAAATGGGAAAATTATAGTTTTATACTGAAAAACTGAGTAAATGTGTTGAGTAAACCATAGACTGAGACAAAGTCTCCATAACACTAATGCCTTGATATTCTTTGAATCGGCATTATTGAAAAATCTAATATATAATATGGTAGTTGCAATATGTTTGTAGTTATGGTATTTTTCTATAGGTAATCATTTGCTAATCAACCAGTGTGTGTCTTTCATAAGAGAATTTAGGACAATGATAGTCATCCTGTTTGTCCCAAGAGAGAATTCACAGGGTATAATAAAGAAAAACTTTTGAGTTAGGATAGTTTGTTTTTGTTTCTCCTTACTAGGAAGATCTATTGTTGAAGGACAAATGAGGAACAGAGGTAGAAAACCATATCAATATTTATTTTTCTTAAAGTATGTGTCCCTGTATTAGGAAATGTGCTAAGTTTAATTAAATAGTATAATGTATTTGATACTTTTATAATTTTCATAGAAGATCTGTGTATACAATACCCACCAATGTGCCAGGAACCCCTGGGATCCCTAACAATCAACACAGATATCAAGTAGAGTGATCTGGACTCTGTTATTGTTATTGTTGATGTTGCACTTACTTAGTATAGAACAATTAAAAAATGCATTGCCTGGGTATTATTTTAAGTACCATGGGGAAAATAAAGATGAAAAACATGTATTTTCCTATGGGTGACTCATGTTGATGTTGGGCAGAAACCAACACAATTCTGCAAAGCAATTATCCTTCAATTAAAAAATAAATTTAAAATTAAAAACAAACAAAAAAGCATGGATTTTCATTTTAAGCAAAGTATAATCTAAAACTCTTTAGTTTTTACTCAAAAGTTTAGAAAATCTTATATTTATATTTAATTAACTAATTGGTCATTTCTTTTATGTGTATATGATCTGTTAGTAAGAAAGTGATAGGAATAGCACAGACTTTGTTTTGAAAAAACATACATTTTAGTAAGTAAATGAAATGATCATGAATTTAGATCATTGAAGAGATTCTTAGGAACCATAAGTAGAAATATGAGTCTTATGTAATATGACATAACACAATAGTGAAAACTAAATGTCTCTAATGTTTACTAGAATTTTCATAAAAGTTGATGCTTAAGTATACAGACATAATTTTTGATGAATTAATTGATTTATATATTTTTCATTTCTTAACTATATATAATATAGATTCTCATTTTATTTTATGGAATGCCTTAATTGTCAGATGTTCTTGATCCTTAGTCATCCAGAACCTACGGAGTATCCTTATAAATAAATGTCCTCTGGTTATCACCTTTTGTAAAAGTGGTTTACCTTACAACAGAAAAGAACTAAAATGTATTCTTGTACCTAGTCATGTCCACTTCTTTGTGACCCCATGAATTGTAGCCTGCCAGGCTCCTCTGTCCATAGGATTTTTCAATCAAGAATACTGGAGAGGGTTTCCATTTCCTCCTCCAGGGGATCATCCTGGCCCAGGGATTGGACCCACATCTCCTGTTTCTCCTGCGTTTCAGGCAGAGATTTTTTACAACTGAATCACTCAGGAAGCCCTAAAACGTATTCTAGAACTCAGCATTTCAGCATTGAAGGGCATCTTGCTGGCTACAGAGATGTAGTCACATTTCTAGTATTTCCTCTCAAGTGAACCATTTCAATATTATAGATACTTGATATGGTGGCTCTTATGCTCTTGCCCCTAGGGTTTGTTCAGTTAAATTCTATGTAGTATGCATTTAATGTGAATCTGTTTCTAACAATTCTGAGTTCACCATTTAGCTAGACTGAAGACTGCAAACTACGATCTAGGGACAAAATCCAACTCACATATATTTTTATAGATAAAGTTTTATTGGTAATCATGCTTTTTTGTTCACTTAAATTATTTTTCTCTGCCTGCTTTCACACTAAAGCATGAAGATTTGGTATTGTGACAGATACCACATGGCCTATGTGGTAGACAGAATCCTAAATGGGCCCCTGTGACTTCTTGCCCTGATTCCCAGGACTGTGGGTATTGAGACTGTCTGACATGCACTGTAGCTCAACCTCTCCCTCTGCCCAGTTTTACTTCTTTCACTGCCTTCCATAGGTTATGATCCTGATACAGGGATGCCTTAGCTTGCTTCCTGGAGGACACAACCTACATCACAGAAGTTCATCATCAAACTCACTGATTCTCAAGGGTCTGGGCTGGGCTTTCTCCAACTCTGTTATTCTTGCCACTTGCGAATAATTGACAAGTCTTTAACCATTTATAGGAATGTGGTGATTTTCCTCTGAATGACTTTTTTTTTTTCTCTCTCTGCAATTGCCTTCTTCCCTGGCTTAATGTCTTACTTAGAAAGGCCTTGATATTGTGGTGTAATTAACATTATAATGTTCTGAATCTTGCACAATTGATGTAAGAGTTGGGGGTTTTTAAAGAAAAAGCCTCTACAGGTGAGAGATTCTAAAACTTAAACTCTACTCTAAATCCACCTCTAATTTAGAGCCTGGGATTTGAAAGGAAACAAATTAGCTTTTTCTTTTCTTATCTGGCCTCTTATTAATTTTTGAAAGTAGCATTCTCGAAAGATGTCTGATTTGGAGTCAAAAAGTATTGAGGGTTTAGAATTAAACAGACCTTATTCAAATTCAGTTTTTCCCATACAAGCTGTGTCATCTTGGGCAGCTTATACAGATTCACTAAACTTAATTTATTCAACTGTAAAATGGTGTTATTAACATCTACCTTGTCATTTTTCTGTGAGCAATACATGGAGGAAAAACACTACAAAACACACGGCCCACTGCCTGGCATGCATCTGTCCTTAATAGCAATATTAGTCATTTTGATTGTTTATTATATTAAGAATATTATTATTATTGCTTCATGCTATATCAATTCTTCTTTATAATCCATTGACTATTTTCCTTAAGATAAAATCCACAATCATCAGCATGGTTCATAGGGCCCTATGTGACCTGGACATTGTTGCCTAATCCTCTGCCTTAATTTTGCCATTTTTACTCAGTTCCAGACACACTGGCTTCATTTTGATTTCTTGAATGCAGCAAACTGTCTACATCAGGGCACTTCCACATGCTGTTCCTGGGTATGATATTGTCCCTTTCTCTCTTTAATTTAGCTAATTGCTACCTATCCCCTGAGTTTCTGCTTAAAGTTAGTTTTAAGGGAAAAAAAAGTTCTTTCTCCTCATCACCATGACCCTTCTTTCAGGTTTAGATTAAGAACACCTTATTATAATTACTCAACTCAGTCCTTTCTTTGGCTTCATAGCATCTATTGTTGGACATAATTACATTTCTGTGATTTTTTTTAATAATGATTTTTTTTTATAATTACATTTCCTACGATCAATGTAGAATGTAGCTTCCATGACAGCAGGGTCATTACTCATTGACGTGATTCCAAACCTATAGTAGTCCTTGCTCTTAACAGGGATTAAATGAATATTTATCAAACAATTGTTGTGTTCTTCATTAGACTAAAATCTTTTTGAAAGCAGGCTGCATATGATTTTATACTCCAGGGCCTTATATAATGCCTGACATGTATTAGGATCTCAAGAAACACTGGTAAAATAATTAAATAAATGAATAAGTAAATGACTCTAATGGAGAAGGAAATGGCAACCCACTCTAGCATTCTTGCCTGGAAAATCCCATGGACAAAGGAACCTGGCAGGCTACAGTCCATGGGGTCACAAGAGTCAGACACGACTCGACAACTAAACCACCACAAATGGTTCTATAGTTTTCTCTTATTAGATAAATAACTACATAAGAAAAGGTATAAAAATATGTTAAAAGGTAAAACCTTGATAATGTTTGCATCAGTTCAGTTCAGTCGCTCAGTCGTGTCCGACTCTTTGCGACCCCGTGAATCGCAGCACGCCAGGCCTCCCTGTCCATCACCAACTCCCAGAGTTCACTCAGACTCACATCCATTGAGTCTGTGATGCCACCCAGTGATCTCATCCTCTGTCATCCCCTTTTCCTTCTGCTCCCAATTCCTCCCAACATCAGAGTCTTTTCCAGTGAGTCAACTCTTCACACGAGGTGACCAAAGTATTGGAATTTCAGCTTCAGCATTAGTCCTTCCAATGAATATTCAGGACTGATTTCCTTTAGGATGGACTGGTTGGATCTCCTTGCAGTCCAAGGGACTTTCTAGAGTCTTTTCCAACACCATAGTTCAAAAGCATCAATTCTTCGGTGCTCAGCTTTCTTCACAGTCCAACTCTCACATCCATACATGACCACAGGAAAAACCATAGCCTTGACTAGACGAACCTTTTTTGCCAAAGTAATGTCTCTGTTTTTCAATATGCTATCTAGGTTGGTCATAACTTCCTTCCAAGGAGTAAGCATCTTTTAATTTCATGGCTGCAGTCACCATCTGCAGTGATTTTTGAGCCCCCCAAAATAAAGTCTGACACTGTTTCCACTGTTTTCTCATCTATTCCCCATAAAGTTATGGGACCAGATGCCATGATCTTCGTTTTCTGAATGTTGAGCTTTAAGCCAACTTTTTCACTCTCCACTTTCACTTTCATCAAGAGGCTTTTTAGTTTCTCTTGACTTTTTGCCATAAGGGTGGTGTCATCTGCATATCTGAGGTTATTGATATTTTTCCCGGCAATCTCGATTCCAGTTTGTGCTTCTTCCAGCCCAGCGTTTCTCATGATGTACTCTGCATATAAGTTAAATAAGCAGGTTGACAATATACAGCCTTGATGTACTCCTTTTCCTATTTGGAACCAGTCTGTTGTTCCATGTCCAGTTCTAACCGTTGCCTCCTGACCTGCGTATTACCAACATAAATAGCATTATTTAATTCCATGCTCACTTGTTAGCTTGGGTCTAGGGAAAAAAATAAATTAGAATATTTCATAAAATTTAAGAAGAGTTATAAAAGAGTAAGATAAGTTTAAGTGTAATTTGGTATACATACTTAGGGGTCTTGACTGGAGTTGCATATCTGTTTTTATACTGGGGATTGAAGCTAGTTTTGGCAAGAAAGCTTTAGAGAAACTTATTCCAACAGAAATGGTGGTTTTAATCTATTCTACTTTTATACTGTCATGTAAAATTTGGACTATGTTACAACCAACACTTTCTTTATTTGAACATTTAATTGATTTCAACTAAAATTGATATGATGGTTTTAAACCTGGCTATTGATTCCACCATACTGAAAACAGTCTGGGAAATGTGCTCTCCAGTGAGCACAGATCAAAATAGTTAATGTGTTACAATGAATTCCCCAATGCAGCTTCTATGAAAATTTATTTTTGCTATCTCAATTGCAGGGCTCTCACTTGACATAATTAAATGCAGTTATAGAGACAACAAAACTTCTTAACATAACTATCAGCCTGCTCCTTGCAGCTGTTTTTCTTGAATGAACAGAAAGGGACAAGGAAGGGGTAGCATAGATGACTTTTAATGATTTCTTTTCAATTGACATTTATGTAATATATAGGAGCATCACTGTAGTTGATAAGAAATTACATAGTTTATGAACACAGCATTTGTTTCATCAAAGCTTCAAAAGACAATATTGTTTGAGAGTGACAATGTCTCCAATGATATTTTGAATATATAGATTTTCAAAAATTTTTCTTGTGCAGCATATTATCTGCCTTCAGCAAACTAATCCAAGTACACACACACACACACACACACACACACACACACACAATCTTGTTATTAGCGACCCCATGGACTGCAGCCCACCAGGCTCCTCCATCCATGAGATTTTCCAGGCAAGAGTACTGGAGTGGGGTGCCATTGCCTTCTCCATTATCATTTTTAGGTGCCCTAAAAAGTATTGTAGCTTTTTAAGGAACTTACAAATAAAGAATTCAATGAAATGTTTAAAAAGTTAAATGTGGGATGTAAGTTACTTGAATCACACTGTGTGAATCTTACATGTTGTATTTGGAATACACATTTTATTATCATGCATAAAGAGTATTACAGTAAATATTTCATGGCAACTCATAAAATCTGTTATTATTATTTGTGTTTCTATAATACAATAGACATACCATAAAAACATTTATATGAAGATATATTTTCCTTTTTGTTTAAAATGCAGAGTTTTTTTTTTAATAAATCAATTTTATACCACAATCTTGCATATCTGATGTGTGTCCTTAATGCTCTTTCATAAAGCCAGCCTTTAAACTCTTTGTTAATGCAGGAAAATTTGATTTACTAAAATATGCACCTTGATTGCCATAGGAAAATGTTTACAGAGGTTTGCAGTATTAAAGTTACTTCCAATTTCTTTTTACTTAACTCTACAGATGATTGACTAATGTCAGAAGGTTCTATATTTATAAGCAGACACATTGATGGGGATATCATTACTCTATTCATGTGTAAGTATTAACTTTCTATGTTTCTGATGATACATAAAGGAAATTATTATAATAGCAGGGAAGGTTTGCTGACATCAATCCTAATGCTAAAACAACAGTGAGCTCCCTGGGCTAAGGAAATCTGTTATTGAAACATCATAGATCAATATTAAATATGAAAACAATAAAGAAACACTACAATGCTTTTTCTTTGTAATCATTTTTCATTTTGTCTTTGTGCTTTATTGAGCTAATCTGGGTTCAAAGCTCCAAATGAATTGAAAAAGAAATTTTAGAAGTAGAAGAATGAGAAATTAGCCTGAGATATAGTCAGTCTAATATTAAGCCTACAGCTTTTATTTTTAGAGTTAGACAACATTGAATATGTCCAATTATGTTTCCATTTTTGTGTGTTTGCTTGGTTGGTTTCTGCCATATTACTCTTTTCAAGTTTTCCTGTCAATTGCTAAACTGCAAATCACTCCTTATTCTTCTTCTTTACCAGAACTTGTTCACTGAATTGTTCTTGGTGGTATCTTGCATTCTGTTTATTCTCCTATCACTCTTCTACTTTTATATTCTTATCTTAAGGAATATTATCTGTTCCCACAGTTTCAACTATCAACTCTGGAAGCAACCTTGACGTCCATAATTCCAATCAACATTTCTTTCAAAATGCAGAATGATATGCAACACTTGTAAAAATTTCTGCCTTGACACAACAAAGAAAATCTACAAATCAAATCTGGCTCTTTACTGTCCTTTTCCAAAATATTATCTCTGTAGGAGAGGAAAAGACTAAATCAGAATTTCTAGTCCTAAAGGTCTTCAGCTAGTGCAGAAGAAACAAAGAACAGTGGGAGAAGGAAAAAGATTGCACAGAATTTTTGGAATGTATGGAACAATATTTTCTACAGTAGAGAAGAGATTCCAGAAATGTTCTAAGCTGAGTGTTGAAGCATGCCAGTGTTCTATAAGGGTTTCCCCACAGCAGTTTTAGGCAAAATCAGTACCCTGGGATTGGCTTTCCCCTGTTGGATTGACAGAAGCAAGGATACAATAAAAAGCAGAACATTTCTTCTAATAACTGTTAGAGAAAGACGCTGAAGGGCATTAGAATTTCCAAATGTTCTCTCCAGTGCTCCAAATGTGAGCTAGTCAAGTGTCATTTTAGATGTGGAGACTTTTTTCCGATTTGCTGTGATTTGTGCCACCATAAAACCAACTTGGTAGAAGAGTTGAGAAAAAGGAATAGTCTTATGTTGGTAACAGCAAGTGGAGGCAGCAAAAACCAACAGATGAGGTGGTTCCAGTACATGGGGAAGCATTTCACAAACTCCAGGATTGACAGTGATATCAAAAATGCACACTTGTCTACAGAGAACACTTCAGTATTCTATTGAGAACCAGAATAAATTGGGAAAAGTGGGGGAAATGTAATAACTAAACAATACAGTGGGAGACCTAAGTCGAAATACCTGGTATTTGTTAATAGTCTATATCACCTCCACAGCTCTTTTAAAGAATGTTCTTGAAAAAAATGGCACTGTCATACATTAAATCAACCAAGTGAGAAAAGCAGGAGTCATCTTATGTCTCTTTGAACCAGGTCTGCCCTTGCTCTGATTAGCTCTACCACTTTGGTGCTTGGGGCCTCATTACTAACTACATGGGATTTTTATAGCAGCTTGCATTTCTGAAATTTGATGTTACCTTCTCATACTGCATCCATCCACAATTCTGTTATTAATCTTTCTAAAATATACATTTGGTTATTTCAGCATCTTCTAATGTTTTCTAACATTATAAACTTCACTTCTTTAGTCTGGTAAAAGAGACTTTATACCCTGTCCTTTGATTTCCAATAAGTACCTGCCATTCCAGACTACAAGGCACAACAAGCCTCCAGTTTCTTCCTTCCACACTCAGCAGACCTGGTATATCATATCCTATACATATTTCAATAATTTGCTAACTTTAGGGAGGGAAATTTTTTTTTCCTTTCCTCTCTTGGTTCTTTTAGCTGGTCAAAATATTAAAATGATGCAAGACAGAGTAACAGGAGCTAATCAAATTTAATTTTATGTATACAGGGATCTCATAAGAGTTTGAGCCAAAAGGACAATTAGTTAAAGTAAGGTAATATGCTTTCCTGGACCAAAGAGAAGAGGAGGGGTCTGGGACTTCAAAGGGAATGAAGACAATTCACAGGGAGATTAAAAAAGAAAAAGAACAAATATTTGGTAAACAAATATTTGCAGGGCCATACAGAAAAACTGGCTTCTCAGATGGCCCAAGGGGTAAAGAATCCACCTGTCAAAGCAGGAGATACAAGAGACATGGGTTCGATCCCTGGGTTGGGAAGATCCATGGAGTAGAAAATTGTAACACATTCCAGTATTCTGGCTGGGAAAATTCCAGGACAGAGGAGCCTGATGGGTTACAGTTCATGGGTTGCAGAGTCAGACACTACTGGGCATGCGTGTACAACATACAGAAACAGTGGGGCACAGAAAAGAATTCTGATAAACAGACTTTGTTGGGTGTTTCCACGTCCACTACCCCTAGTTCATACTGTGCTGTCATTATCTATAGTGATATCTATGGTGTTCTTTTTCTGGGACAAATTTTTGATCTAAATATTTTAGGGAGTTAATGTAGAGGTAAAAAAGAAAAACTTCCTGACTTGTTTCTTAAAAATATTCAATCTCAAACAATCCTCATGCCAAAAAGATATATTTTGGCATGGCAAATTTTGCTCCTCTATGCTAATCCAGTACCTCCTGAAAGGGATCTTCATTTAACCCTCCTCTCTTTTTTGTCTTCCATAAACAGAACTAGTGACTAGTATATTATCTGTGTAAAATTTTCTTTGGACAATATAGCAAAAGACTGAAATATGATCATATTCTTAAATCTGATAATTATATTTCTAAAAATTTGTCCTAGTTACAATACTTAATTTTTATTCATTGATCTACCTTATAATGGTAATTTGGTGACTTATAATAAGAAAATATATGTTCTTCTCCATTCTGGCACAGAATTCTGAAAATTCTTGGAATTTCTGAATGATGAGAACCATTAAGTGTCTTTGTATTACTAAAACTAGCTACTTTAAACTTAATAACCATGTTAATGGGTTACTTTTGGAGAGCCCTTGAGGATTTTCCAGGGGAACCAACCAAGTGGTTAAATTTTGGAATTTTCACCACCCCCTCACGACTTCTGGGGAAGGGAGAGATAATATTTGAATTAATCACTCTAAAGGCAAATGATTGAATCAGTCATGCCTAGGTAATGTAGATTTCATAAGAAAATCTAAAAAGATTAGGTTCGGAGAGCTCCAGGTTGATGAGCCAGAATGGATTCATGTGCTGGGAGAGTGGTAAGTGTCACACTTCATAAGGACAGAAGTTCCTTTGCTTGGGACCCTGTCAGACTCTGCCTTGTATATTTCTTCACCTAGCTATTCATTTGTATCTCTTAATATCCTTTGTGACAAAAGAGTAATCCAGTCAGTAAACTGTTTTCCTGACTTCTGTGAGCAGCTTTACCTACTTAATTGGACCCAGGGTTGGGATAGTGGAAACTTCCAGTTTATAGTGGGCCCAAGGAAGTGTGGGTGAAATCTGATTTATAACTGGTCAGTCAGAAGCATAGGCAATAACTTGGACTTGCAGTTAGCATCTGAAATGAGGAGGGGACAGTTTTGTGATATTGAACAATTAACCTGTAGGATCTGAAGTTAACTCCAGATAGCATCAGAACTGAATGTATTGTGGAATACCCAGCTGATGTCACAGAATTTCTTGATGTAGGGGGAAAAAAAGAAAATCCCACATATTTGGTGACCAGAATTGAAGAATTGAGAATAGTGCTTGAATATACAGAAAAGATGTTTTTTTTCCTAAACGATATTTAAAAATTTTTAAAAAGTAATGATCATAGACTAAGAAGATTATTAAAAATTAAGAAATTACTGTACCACTAAAATCACCCAATAGATATTATATCAATGACATTGCAAATGATTATTGAATAATAATGGTTGTCAAATACATTAGTGTAAAACACTATATAGTATGTGATACCAATTTTATCAATGACTACTAGTATATAAAGACTTACTTCACCAACATCTGTGAATATGTTTATCTTTGTTAATACTGTTTCCATTTTTTTAATTAAGAATCTGTATATATTAAAGACTTTCTTTCATCAAATCATTCTGAAAATTCCAAGAGCATACTTACAGATCTTTTTTTACTTAGGAGGGGATTACACCCTGCTACAGCATTAATATTTTGAAATTATCATAAATTGAAAATGCATATAGTACATGCTCAGAACACTTATGTTAGCCTATAATTGGGCAAAATCATATAACACTAACTTTGCTTTATAATAAAGTGCTAAATATCTCATGAGATTTATAGAATACTGTACTGAAGGTATTTAGATATATACTTTTTGAAATTCATATTCAGCTTCATTTTCTTAGGATGTTCATTTTCTTACCTTGTACCAGGTGTTCTTAAGTAGGATGAATTCTAGTATTACATGCATGCTATACCTGGAACTATTTTTCTTCTCTACACTTACTGTTCTAGTCTACTCAAGTTTGAATACAAAATGTCATAGACTGAATTGCTTAAACAGCACAAATCTATTTATCACAGTAGAGGTTGGGGAGTCCAAAATCAAGGTGCCAGATAATTTAGCACCTGGTGGGACCTCTCTTCCTGGCTTGCAGAAGTCTGCTTTTTGTTGTGTGCTCACATGGTGAAGATAGACCTCTGGTTCTCTTCCTCTTCTGATTAGGGCACCAATCCTATCTGATTATGTCTTCATTTAATTTTAATTACCTCCTGAAGGCCCTATCTCCATATATAGTTGCATTCAAAGTTAAGACTTCAACATATGAATTTTAAGGGAACACAATTCAGTCCATAGCACTTACCATCAATTATTCATCTGTTCATAAAAATTGACTGAGTACCTAGGGTTACACAGGGAACAGAGGGTACAAGTCTGAATTAAAAAGGCTCCCAGCATTAAAGGAACACAAATTCTTGAAGGAAAGAGAAGTACATCAACAAATAATGCATAGAGTCTGATAAATGCTATAACAGAATTACTTACAATACACTTTCAAAAACAGTGAGTAATTATTTGTTTATTGAAAACTGACATTGCTCCTAGTATTTGAAAATAGGTATAGACTTCCCTCATAGCTCAGTCAGTAAAGAATCTGTCTGAATGCAGGAGACCTGGGTTCGATTCCTGGGTTGCGAAGATCCCCTGGAGAAGGAAATGGCAATCTACTCCAGTATTCTTGCCTGGAAAATCCCATGGACAGAGGAGCCTGGTGGGCTATAGTCCAAGGGGTCGCAAGAGTCGGACATGACTTAGCGACTAAACCACCACCATAGCAAATTAAGAGGCACATATTGCAAAACAGATCCTGGAAGGTAAAAGAAAAAAAAATAGAGTATGACATGTTTGGAGATTCCTGTGTTGTTTACTACGTTTAAAGCATTTGTGTGTGTGCTAAGTCGCTTCAGTTATGTCAAATTATTTGTGATGCTATGGACTGTAGCCTTCCAGGCTCTTCTGTCCATGGGATTCTCCAGGCAAGATTGCTGGAGTGGGTTGCCTTGCCCTTCTCCAGGGGAATTTCCTGACCCAGGGATCAAACCCAGGTCTTCTGCATTATTGGCAGTTTATTTACCATCTGAGCCACTAGGGGAGCCCACATTTTAGTATAGTTATAGTTTAAACTGTATTAAACATAATATTATCTAGTTGAATCAAGAATATTGGAAATCCAGGGGCAAATTTCAGTGTAGGATGTGAAGTTGGAAGGCTGTGGATTGGATAAAGGTTAAGTGTATGAGAGATCTGCAGATCTCTAGGGCCTCAAAAGTAAAACAGTTTGTTACTCTATACTTTCTGGACTCAGACTGTTCTTCCAAGCTGCATGATTTCATTCTCCAAGAACTACAGCAGTGAAGACTTCTAAAATCCTAGTTAGAAATTTTAGAATCTAACAACTTTTATTTTTCTGAAAACTTTCCATAATTCCTAATCTGTATTTCTTTAGTTTGTTCTTATATATTTGCACTCTATCCTTCACATGTATCTTTATTCATTCAATGAATATTTATTGAACATCTAATATTCAGGTAACTTTCTAGTGTCTTGTCACACAAAATTTAAATACATGCCCTCAAAAATATTGTGTTCTTTCTTGAAAGAGGTAGTCAAGTTCAGGAACAGAATGTAAAGAATTTCAAAACTCTAGTCCAGACTTTATCCCAACATCATAATACTCAGTTATGTCATGTATATATGGCCCAGATTAGAAGACAAAGAACTGCAATCTGGGTCAAGAAGTCCCTCAATCTAAAGAACAAAGAATTCTCTATTCACCTTTTAAGAGGTTTTGTTTGAATGGTTGAGAAAATTGAGCACACATTTATCAAATGGCTGATATCTCCATAGAACACATTTCTTTCTTTCTTTCCTTAATTGAAAGAAATGATAGTTTCAGTTAAAAACACATATTGTGTTTTTTTTTCTTTAATTTTTGTTATTACCTTATTGCCCTGCATATATTCCACTATGTTAATTTTTGAATGCAGTTTAAAATGTGTTCTTTTTAACCTTCAGTTCAGTTCAGTTCAGTCGCTCAGTCGTGTCCGACTTTTGCGACCCCATGAACCGCAGCACGCCAGGCCTCCCTGTCCATCACCAACCCCCGGAGTTCCCCCAGACCCATGTTCATCGAGTCAGTGATGCCAGCCAGCCATTTCATCCTCTGTCGTCCCCTTCTCCTCCTGCCCCCAATCCTCCCAGCATCAGAGTCTTTTCCAATGAGTCAACTCTTCGCATGAGGTGGCCAAAGTATTGGCGTTTCAGGTTCAGCATCATTCCTTCCAAAGAAATCCCAGGGCTGATCTCCTTCAGAATGGACTGGTTGGATCTCCTTGCAGTCCAAGGGACTCTCAAGAGTCTTCTCCAACACCACAGTTCAAAAGCATCAATTCTTTGGCGCTCAGCCTTCTTCACAGTCCAACTCACACATCCATACATGACCACAGGAAAAATCATAGCTTTGACTAGACGAACCTCTGTTGGCAGAGTATTGTCTCTGTTTTTGAATATGCTATCTAGGTTGGTCATAACTTTCCTTCCAAGGAGTAAGCGTCTTTTAATTTCATGGCTGCAATCACCATCAGCAGTGATTTTAGAGCCCCCAAAAATAAAGTCTGACATGGTTTCCACTGTTTCCCCATCTATTTCCCATGAAGTGATGGGACCGGATGCCATGATCTTCGTCTTCTGAATGTTGAGCTTTAAGCCAACTTTTTGACTCTCCACTTTCACTTTCATCAAGAGGCTTTTTAGTTCCTCTCCACTTTCTGCCATAAGGGTGGTGTCATCTGCATATCTGAGGTTATTGATATTTCTCCCGGCAATCTTGATTCCAGCTTGTGTTTTTTCCAGTCCAGCATTTCTCATGATGTACTCTGCATATAAGTTAAATAAGCAGGGTGACAAAATACAGCCTTGACATACTCCTTTTCCTATTTGGAACCAGTCTGTTGTTCCATGTCCAGTTCTAACTGTTGCTTCCTGACCTGCATAACAAATTTCTCAAGAGGCAGATCAGGTGGTCTGGCATTCCCATCTCTTTCATAATTTTCCACAGTTTATTGTGGTCCACACAGTCAAAGGCTTTGGCATAGTCAATAAAGCAGAAATAGATGCCTTTCTGGAACTCTCTTGCTTTTTCGCTGATCCAGCAGATGTTGGCAATTTGATCTCTGGTTCCTCTGCCTTTTCTAAAACCAGCTTGAACATCAGGAAGTTCACAGTTCACGTATTGCTGAAGCCTGGCTTGGAGAATTTTGAGCATTACTTTACTGGCGTGTGAGATGAGTGCAACTGTGCAGTAGTTTGAGCATTCTTTGGCATTGCCTTTCTTTGGAATTGGAATGAAAACTGACCTTTTCCAGTCCTTTGGCCACTGCTGAGTTTTCCAAATTTGCTGGCATATTGAGTGCAGCACTTTCATAGCATCATCTTTCAGGATTTGAAATAGCTCCACTGGAATTTCATCACCTCCACTAGCTTTTTTCATAGTGATGCTTTCTAAGGCCCACTTGACTTCACATTCCAGGATGTCTGGCTCTAGGTGAGTGACCACACCATCGTGATTATCTGGGTCGTGAAGATCTTTTTTGTACAGTTCTTCTGTGTATTGTTGCTACCTCTTCTTAATATCTTCTGCTTCTCTTAGGTCCATACCATTTCTGTCCTTTATAGAGCCTATCTTTGCATGAAATGTTTCCTTGGTATCTCTAATTTTCTTGAAGAGATTTCTAGTCTTTCCCATTCTATTGTTTTCCTCTATTTCTTTGCATTGATTGCTGAGGAAGGCTTTCTTATCTCTTCTTGCTATTCTTTGGAACCCTGCATTCAGATGCTTATATCTTTCCTTTTCTCCTTTGCTTTTCTCTTCTCTTCTTTTCACAGCTATTTGTAAGGCCTCCCCAGACAGCCATTTTGCTTTTTTGCATTTCTTTTCCATGGGGATGGTCTTGATCCCTGTCTCCTGTACATTGTCACGAACCTCATTCCATAGTTCATCAGGCACTCTATCTATCAGATCTAGGCCTTTAAATCTATTTCTCACTTCCACTGTATAATCATAAGGGATTTGATTTAGGTCATCCCTGAATGGTCTAGTGGTTTTCCCTACTTTCTTCAATTTCAGTCTGAATTTGGCAATGAGGAGTTCATGATCTGAGCCACAGTCAGCTCCTGGTATTGTTTTTGTTGACTGTATAGAGCTTCTCCATCTTTGGCTGCAAAGAATATAATCAATCTGATTTTGGTGTTGACCGTCTGGCGATGTCCATGTGTAGAGTCTTCTCTTGTGTTGTTGGAAGAGGGTGTTTGCTATGACCAGTGCATTTTCTTGTAGTAGTCTTTGCCCTGCTTCATTCCGTACTCCAAGGCCAAATTTGCCTGTTACTCCAGGTGTTTCTTGACTTCCTACTTTTGCATTCCAGTCCCCTATTATGAAAAGGACATCTTTTTTGGGTATTAGTTCTAAAAGGTCTTGTAGGTCTTCATAGAACTGTTCAACTTCAGCTTCTTCAGTATTACTGGATAATCTTTTACTGATGATTTCCAACTTAAAAATCAATTCCAACATAATAATCTTCTAAATATATCCATCAGAAAGTTCAATTTTGTTCATGATTAAATCAATTTGATGTTCTTATCTGAAAGATCTTTATATTTTTTAAAATAGAGGATTTTGTCTTAAGCTTATTAGATTTTAGCACACCAATTTTACATTACTGAAATGCTTTGATTTTTAAAGCATCAAACAGTAATGCAAAGATTTTCAGGTCAAAAAAATATGTACCATTTTTAATGTCATTTGGGTGAAATGAGATACACTTTCTTTAGCTAATAGTCTTAGTAAAATATTTCAATAATGTTTGTATTCAAGTTTGGTGGCTACAGTTTATCAGTTGATGAGTGAACTATATGTTAGCTTTGTTTAGTAATAAAGCTAGGTTTAATTATATAGCAGAAAACACTACAGGAGAAATAAAATGACCGGTAAGTAGCCTTACTAATGTATTGTCATAGGAGAGTTTAGAATGTTTATTATTTTACACACATATCTGTTGGATTTTCACACCACCAAAGATTAGCATTATTGAGAATCCATGGCATCCCACCACATCTGACATCTGACTGACCCCATATCACTGGTTGTTACTCCTACCACTCTCTTCAACACTCTTCTCTTGTTCTCCTACTTGCAATAGGTGAATTTATTCATCAGTGATATCACTGAATACCAGAGAGCTCTAGTTGTGGTGTGGGCCTCAAGGATTTTCAGAGTATTTCTCTTTTGACAGAAGGCAAAGAGGCTAACTCTTCTGGTCAGAGGTAGAGGCTAGGGGAATAAAGAGAAAAGCAATATCCCAGTGAAATTGACTGTGCAGAGGTCGAAACTTGAATTTTGTATGTCCTTTTTACAGTTAGAATCTACCTGCAATGCAGGAGACCTGGCTTCAATCTCTGCATCAGGAAGATCTCCTGGAGAGTGAAATGGTAACCCACACTCCACTATTCTTGTCTGGGAAATCCCATGGACAGAGGAGCCTGGCAGGCTAGAGTCCCTGGGGTTGCAAGGATAAGACATGACTTAGTGACTAAACCACCACCACCACTTAATGTTAAGTAAAGTTTACTTGTGAAATATCAAGGGAACCATGTCTTCAGAATATTCAGAGGGAGTAGATTTATTCTTATTTCAAATTAGATCCTTAGGAGTGCTATATTCTCTGACTATGAGGATAGTGGCCAGCAGACTGAAAGAGGGTGAATTTAGAGTCAAAGATATTGAGGAGTCGGTACCTAAAAGGATCTTTCTTAGCCTTTTCTTTCAAAACTTAATTTTTACAAAGAGGCTTATATTATTATACTCCCTCCCAGAACACAGGAAGAAATTGACATTTATTGTTTTCAGATTTAATGTATTTGGCTCATTTTTAATGCCTGTCAAAATTCCTCAGAATTCTGATTCTGTCCTTCAGCTTATTCAGTCTATATCCAGACATGGGCAGTGCATCAGCAGTGTCTTCATCTATTGTGTGTGTGTGTGCTCAGTCACTCAGTCATGTCTGACTCTTCACGGCTCCATGAACTGTGGCAGCACATGGGCTCCTCTGCTCGTGGAATTTTCCAGGTATGTATACAGGAGCAGGCTGCCGTGTCCTATGTCAGGAAATCATCTCCTCCCAGGGATCAAACCCAGGTCTCTTGAATTCACAGGCAGATTCTGTACTACTGTGCCACACAGGAACCCCATCTTCATCTAGATGTGGATTGTATACACTGAACATAGTCAAATGGTGTGACTCTAGAAAACTCCAATCCAGTTGACATAAGTTTCATTATCTAGCATATTCTTCATGAATGGTCATTTAATAATGAACGACATAATATAAAGTTTTGTCATAAATCTACACAGTTGTATTATTGTTTATTTCCTACTGTTTCATCTGATTTACATGAATATCATCCACTAATTCAATTTTTGGACAAGGGAGACAAGTTGTCCCTAAGTAAAATCCAGATGTGTACACTTATTTATCAGGCTAGAAACCCAGCAGAAAATATTTATATAGAATTATTTTACGATCAAAGTTTTAAAATGCAAGTTTATTAAAAATACAAATTCTTTGGCATTTAGCCCTTTTTATGGTCCAACTCTCACATTCATACATAACTACAGGAAAAACCATAGACAGACCTTTGTTGCCAAAGTAATGTCTCTGCTTTTTAATGTTTTCCATAGCTTTGCTTCCAAGGAGCAAAAGTCTTTTAATTTTGTGTCTGCAGCTACCATCTGAGGTGATTTGGGAGTCCAGGAACATAAAGTCTGTTGCTGTTTCCATTGCTTCTCCATTTTTTACCATGAAGTGATGGGATCAGATGTCATAATCTTAGCTTTTTGAATGTTGAGTTTTAAGTCAGCTTTTCCACTCTCCTCTTTTACATTCATAAAGAGGCTCTTCAGTCCCTCTCCACTTTGTGCCATAAGGGTGGTATCATCTGCATATCTGAGGTTACTGATATTTCTCTCAGCAATTTTGATTCCAGCTTGTCCTCCACCCAGCCCAGCATTTCACCTGATGTACTCTGTATATAAATTATATAAGCAGGGTGACAAAATACAGCCTTGATATATTTCTTTCCCAATTTGGAACCAGTCTGTTGTTCCATGTCTGGTTCTAACTGTTGCTTCTTGACCTGCATACAAGTTTCAGAGGAGGCAGGTAAGGTGGTCAGGTATTCTCATCTCTTTAAGGATTTTGCACAGTCTGTTGTGATCCACAGTGTCAAAGGCTTTAGCATAGTCAATGAAGATGAAGTAGATGTTTTTCTGGAACTCTCTTGTTTTTTCTATGATCCAGTGCATGTTGGTAATTTGATTTCTGGTTTCTCTGCCTTTTCTACATCCACCTTGAACGTCTGGAATTTCTTGGTTCACCTACTGTTGAAGCCTCACTTGGAGAATTTTGAGCATTACTTTGCTAGAGTGAAATGAGAGCAATTGTGAGCTAGTTTGAGCATCCTTTGACATTGCCCTTCTTTGGTATCGGAGTAAAAACTGATCTTTGCCACTCCTGTGGCCACTGCTGAGTTCTTCAAATTTGCTGTCTTATTGAGTGTAGTACTGTAATAGCATTATGTTTTAGAATTTGAAATAGCTCACCTGGAATTCCATCACCTCCATTAGTCTTTTTTTTTTTTTTTTTAAACTTTACATAATTGTATTAGTTTTGCCAAATATCATTAGTCTTGTTCATAGTGATTCTTCCCAAGGCCCACTTGAATTCACACCCCAAGATGTCTGGCTCTAGGTGAGTGATCACACCATTGTGATTATCTGGGCCATGAAGATCTTTTTTGTACAGTTCTTCTGTGTATTCTTGCCACCTCTTCTTAATATCTTCTGCTTCTGATAGGTTCATATCATTTCCGTCCTTTATTGTGCCCTCTTTGCATGAAATGTTTCCTTAGTATTTCTAGTTTTTTGAAGAGATCTCTATCCTTTTCTATTCTATTGTTTTCCTCTATTTGTTTGCATTGATCACTTATCTCTCCTTGCTATTCTTTGGAACTCTGAATTTAGATAGATGCATCTATCCTTTTCTCCCTTGCCTTTCACTTCTCTTCTTTTCTCAGCTATTTGTAAGGCCTCCTCAGACAGTTGTTTTGCCTTTTTGTATTTATTTTTCTTGGGGATGGTTTTGATCACTGCCTCCTGTATAATGTCATGAACCTCCATCCACAGTTCTTCAGGCACTCTATCAGATTTAATCCCTTGGATCTATTTGTTGATTCAACAGTATCATGGTAAATGATTTGATTTAGGTCATACCTTAATGGCCTAGTGGTTTTCCCTACCTTCTTCAATTTATGTCTGAATTTGGCAATAAAGGTTTCATGATCTGAGCCACAGCCAGCTCCTGGCCTTATTTTTACTGACTGTATAGAGCTTCTCCATCTTCCACTGCAAAGAATGTAACCGATCTGAATTCAGTATTGACCATCTTGTGATATCCATGTGTAGAGTCATCTCTTGTGTTGTGTCACTATGACCAGTGCATTCTTTTGGCAAAACTTTGTTAGCCTTTGCCCTGCTTCATTTTGTACTCCAAGGCCAAACTTTTCCACTTCACCCAAAACTCTCTGAGATGCAATATGGTGCTGGTATTTAGAGGTTTGGCTTTGTAAATAATATTTCTGTTTGCTATATTCAGAGATGTAATTTGTTATATATATATATATATATATATATGTATACACACACACACATACATATATATGACTGAAAGAGGGTGTGAGTCTGGCTGCTCGCTGCTCAAAAGCCAATTAACAGGCCAGGTTGGTGGAAAGGAGATTTTGCCTTATTTCAGATGTCAGTAACTGTGGAGGGGAAGGTCAGCTTGTCTGTCCAAAGGTCAACTGCCCCTCGCACCTTGCCACTGGCGACCACTGGGGCAAGAGCTTTTATAGACAGAAGGGAGGAGGCAGCTACATACAGAAACAGCTTAGTCAGCTCTCTCAGTCATATTCAGATTGACTATTGGTTATCTGACCAGCATCATCTTGATTGTTTTAGGTAGCTAACCTCCAGTCCGTGGGTGAGAAAGATCCCCTGGATAAGGAAATGGAAACCCACTCCAGTATTCTTGTCTGGAAAATCCCACAGGTTATAGTCCAAGGGTCAGACATGACTTAGCGATCAAACCACCACCACCAATATTCAGTTCTAGAGTCAGTTTGTTTCCATTTCTTTGAGGCCAATTCTCAGAATTATGGTACCTCCTGCTGTGGGTACAGTCTGGTCATCATGTAGTTAAATTCTCCACCTGTGTGGTTTAGTATCTAATAAGACAGCTCACAGGATTGTCTCAAAATATTATCTATAGCCCTTGAGAAGGAAATAAAGGTCCTTGACTATGCTTAATGACTACAGTATTATTATTTAGTCTCTTTTGACTATTTTCCTTTGTTTCTGCATTTCTCATTTCACTGATTAAGCTTATTCTTTGACTAAAGTTCTCCACAGATAAAAGGCAGGCAGAGGACATGATGGGGGGTGGGGGAGGCGAGCAAGGACCATAGTGTCCTGTTCTGTTTCAGTGCCCTCTTTTCCTTGATAATCCTCAATCCTGAGGAGTGACAGGTACAGAACAAGAAAGGGAATAAGCTTTCATATTACCTGGACAAACATCTGAAAATTGCTAGATATAACACAATGAGGATAATAATCAAAAAACAACTTTGCATTTTTTCTGAATATATTTTTTTTCATAATGGTTAAAGCAGATGTACAATGCATGTTTAATAGGCCAGAAAAGTCTGTTTTGGTTAGCCTAAAGTTCAAATTAAATCATCTATAGGTCAGAATTATTTCCCAGTACCTCAATATGCAAAAATTTCTTTCATCATTTTCCCCAATTAAGTTGCAACTCTTTCCATAGGAAGCATTGATCATCAATATATTTTTCCAACATTGCCAGAGCGTTTCAGTTGCCTGCTCTGAGTCCATCCGTGTCCCTCAATGCTAGACCTCCTTTTTGTTCATATATTTGCCTAGTCGTCCACATTGGGGGAAAACTAATCAGGTATCACGAACAGGTTCAGAGATATGTTAATAGGGAAATGCTTTACAGGCTATACACTTTATCATTTATGCCCAATTGTCATACAAACATTGTACATGTGTTTTAAGCAGTAAACTTAAAACCAAGAGTATTACACTCTGACAACTTTATTGGACAAATTTTTCCATCCTAAACATTGGGATCAAAAGTATGATTAGAAACAAAACAATTACTTTCCATTAGAAATCTCTGTTACCAAAATCAAATCAATATTCCAGGAGAACATTGCCTTCTTAATAGAAAGAAAAACCAAATTTAATCTTGCATCAGTTTGCTATTAATAACAACCTTCATTTACCTATTAAATTCCTGTCTAATCTTGATCCTGACAACATAAAAAAATTATTTGCTCAAAGTTCCTTTTTAATAAACCATGTTTCTGGATCCAAATAAATTTGTCCTGTATTTCCCTATACAGAAACAAACTATTGTAGGACAAAATTATCATCATTTTCCCTCAACAAAAAAATCTCTGTTTTTTATGCCTTCTCTTCTCCAACACATATCCTACTTATTTTACACACAGAAATGTTTCTCTTATCATTTTTACACATCACATTTTTTAACCCTTGAAACCTTAACAAAACCAAGTGTAACAAAACCAAATGTTACACCAGCATTTTCTGATTGGCAAACTTAAGAAACATATTCCATACCTCTAAATATACACTTTCTTCATACGATAACTTTTCTTTAATGGTACAACATGCATGTTTGATAAACTCAAACATCTTTAATTTTCCTCTTTATCTTACAAGAAGACAAAAGTAGGTAAATTTAGATTTGTTTGATTTGTAAATGCTTACCTTTTTTAAGGCCAATTAAAGAGGTCATTTACAAATTAACCTCAGCAACATTTTTCAGAGATAAAAACATATATCTAAGCATACAAAACTCCAGACTGATATCTCATTGTTTCATCTTTTTACATTTCATAAATTAGTCATTGCAATTAAACATATCTGTTTATAAGTAACTTCCATAATAGCCAAATTCACACACTCAGTTTTAAAGGCTTCTCTCTCACTCTTTTTTTTTTTTCTCTTGACTTGAAGTTTTACAGTTAACTGAAGGCTGAAGTCCAGGCAAATGTACTGTGTTTGTATTTCAAGAACATGATAAGAGTTAACTTTAAACGTTCTGCTAAATATATATTTGTTTTCTCAGGGTCTGAAAAAGATGTTTTATTAAGCTAGCTTTTTCTAATTGCATATACAAAAAGAACAGGTTTTTGGAATTTCAAGAGAGTTTCATCTTAACCAATTTTCTGCAGAGTCTAAAGAAAACTGTTGCCATACACTGTCCAAAAAAAAAAAAATTTTTTTCAGTCATAATTTTATGACCAAATTTTTTCGTAATGAATTGAACCTGAATTTCCTATTTCATTAAGGCAACAAGAGCACCAATCATACAAATGGAGTACACACTCACACATCAAATGACAGATCTGTCACAAACCCTCTCAAAAGGTGACTGACATGGAGTCCCAAAAACACTTCCTCAAAACAAATGGTCCTCAATGGTAGTTAAACAGCAGAACCAATTGGCAAAATGCCAAAATGGTACTCAGTGCTCACAAACAGTCCTCAACAGTAGACAGATGTCAGAACCAATTGGCAAGAATGACCAAATAGCACTTCATGCTCACAAATGGTCTTCAGTGGTGGACAGACATCAGAATTAATTGGCAAAAATGCCCAAACAGCAGTCAGTGCTCAGAAACAATCCTCAACAACAAATACACATCACAACCAATAGGCAAAATACTCAAATAGCACCTCATGTCCCAAATAGTTCTTACATCAGACACACTTCAGAACCAAAGGGCATGAATGCCCAAATAGCACTAAGGCTCACAAATGGTCCTCAATGGCAGTTAGACGTCGAACCAATTGGCAAGAATGCCCAAATAGCACTCAGTTCAGTTTAGTTGAGTTCAGTCGCTCAGTCGTGTCTGACTCTTTGCGACCCCATGAATTGCAGCATGTCAGGCCTCCCTGCGCATCACCAACTCCCAGAGTTCACTCAGACTCAGGTCCATCAAGTCAGTGATGCCATCCAGCCATCTCATCCTCTGTCATCCCCTTCTCTTCCTGCCCCCAATCCCTCCCAGCATCAGAGTCTTTTCCAGTGAGGTAACTCTTCACATGAGGTGGCCAAAGTATTGGAGTTTCAGCTTTAGCATGATTCCTTCCAAAGAACACCCAGGGCTGATCTCCTTTAGGATGGACTGGTTGGATCTCCTTGCAGTCCAAGGGACTCTCAAGAGTCTTCTCCAACACCACAGTTCAAAAGCACCAATTCTTCTGCTCTCTGCTTTCTGCACAGTCCAACTCTCACATACATACATGACCACTGGAAAAACCATAGCCTTGACTAGACGGACCTTTGTTGGCAAAGTAATGTCTCTGCCTTTGAATATGCTATCTAGGTTAGCATATTCCTTCCAAGTTAGCATAACTTCCTTCCAAGGAGTAAGTGTCTTTTGATTTCATGGCCGCATCACCATCTGCAGTGATTTTGGAGCCCAAGAAAATAAAGTCTGACACTGTTTCCACTGTTTCCCCATCTATTTTCCGTGAAGTGATGGGACCAGATGCCATGATCTTAGTTTTCTGAATGTTGAGCTTTAAGCCAATTTTTTCACTCTCCTGTTTCACTTTCATCAAGAGGCTTTTGAGTTCCTCTTCACTTTGTGCCATAAGGGTGGTGTTATCTGCATATCTGAGGTTATTGATATTTCTCCCAGCAATCTTGATTCCAGCTTGTGCTTCTTCCAGCCCAGTGTTTCTCATGATATACTCTGCATATAAGTTAAATAAGCAAGGTGACAATATACAGCCTTGACGTACTCCTTTTCCTATTTGGAACCAGTCTGTTGTTCCATGTCCAGTTTTAACTGTTGCTTCCTGACCTGCATACAGGTTTCTCAAGAGGCAGGTCAGGTGGTCTGGTATTCCCATCTCTTTCAGCATTTTCCACAGTTTATTGTGATCCAGACAGTCAAAGGTTTTGGCATAGTCAATAAAGCAGAAATAGACGTTTTTCTGGAACTCTCTTGCTTTTTCGCTGATCCAGCGGATTTTGGCAATTTGATCTCTGGTTCCTCTGCCTTTCCTAAAACCAGCTTGAACATCTGGAAGTTCACGGTTCACGTATTGCTGAAGCCTGGCTTGGAGAATTTTGAGCATTACTTTACTAGTGTGGGAGATGAGTGCAATTGTGTGGTAGTTTGAGAATTCTTTGGCATTGCCTTTCTATGGAATTGGAATGAAAACTGACTTTTTCCAGTCCTGTGGCCACTGCTGAGTTTTCCAAGTTTGCTGGCATATTGAGTGCAGCACTTTCACAGCATCATCTTTCAGGATCTGAAATAGCTCCACTGGAATTTCATCACCTCCACTAGCTTTGTTCGTAGTGATGCTTTCTAAGGCCCACTTGACTTCACATTCCAGGATGTCTGGCTCTAGGTGAGTGATCACACCATCGTGATTATCTGGGTCGTGAAGATCTTTTTTGTACAGTTCTGTGTATTCTTGCCACCTATTCTTAATATCTTCTGCTTCTGTTAGGTCCATACCATTTCTGTCCTTTATAGAGCCTATCTTTGCATGAAATGTTCCCTTGGTATCTCTAATTTTCTTGAAGAGATCTCTAGTCTTTCCCATTCTATTGTTTTCCTCTATTTCTTTGCATAGATCACTGAGGAAGGCTTTCTTTTCTCTTCTTGCTGTTCTTTGGAACTCTGCATTCAGATGCTTATATCTTCCTTTTTCTCCTTTGCTTTTCACTTCTCTTTTTTTCACAGCTATTTGTAAGGCCTCCTCAGACAGCCATTTTGCTTTTCTGCATTTCTTTTCAATAGGAATGGTCTTGATCCCTGTCTCCTGTACAATGTCACGAACCTCCGTCCATAGTTCATCAGGCACTCTATCTATCAGATCTAGTCCCTTAAATCTAAAGTAGCACTAGCACTCACAAATGGGAAGGTTGCCTGTGGGCACACCAGTGGACTTACCCAGCATTGGAGTTTGTCTCCAAAGCAAGTTTCCATTCCACCAAGAAAAAACATAAATTGGCAGCAAGTGCCAAACCAGGGAGAAACAGAGACGAATCTCAAAACAAATGGTTTTTGATAGCTGCTAGGAATGCCCCCCAGACCTCCCCAGTGGCTCAGCGATAAAGAATCTGCCTGCAATGAAGGAGACTCAGGAGATGCTGGTGAGATCCATGGGTTGGGAAGATCCTCTGGAGGAGGGCATGGTAACCCATTCTAGTGTTCTTGCTTGGAGAATACCATAGACGGAGGTGTCTGGTGGGCTGCAGTCCCCCAACCTTGCCTGGTGCATGGCTGAGTCATGGGCACCTGCTGACAGAGGCTCAAAACCTCCTTAAAGCCTTGGTCCCAATTGCTTAGCCCCCAGACCAGCAAGTGCTGACTGACCACCTCACCTGGTAGTGCACCTTCTCTCACTGGAATGCCTTTTAGTACTTATTCTAAGATGAGCATTTTAATATGTGCTCCTGCAGAAGACAAGATTATTTCCTTAAAGTACATAAGATGTAGTAAAAAAGGCAAAAATGTAAATACATAATTATGTCATGGATTATAATAGAGGTCCTTTATTACAGACTTTTGGGATTCTACAGGAGGAAATATCAATTGTGCCTGGATTAATTAGGAAAGCCTTCACAGGTGAAAATATTCTTGCACTAGACCTTGCAGATGAGCAGAAGTTCAATCAGCAATTGAGGGGAAGTAGAAGGCAATGGCACCCCACTCCAGTACTCTTGCCTGGAAAATCCCATAGACGGAGGAGCCTGGTAGGCTGCAGTCCATGGGGTCGCTAAGAGTCGGACACGACTGAGCGACTTCACTTTGACTCTTCACTTTCATGCATTGGAGAAGGAAATGGCAACCCACACCACTATTCTTGCCTGGAGAATCCCAGGGATAGGGGAGCCTGGTGGGCTGCCGTCTATGGGGTCGCACAGAGTTGGACACATCTGAAGTGACTTAGCAGCAGCAGCAGCAGCATAGGCTTTCTAGGGCTCGCCGGGTGGCACTAGTAGTAAAGAATTTGCCTGCCAATGAAGGAGACCTAGAGATCCAGATTTGATTCCTGAGTCAGGAAGATTCCCTGGAGGAGGGGATGGCAACCCACCTCAGTATTCTTGCATGGAGAATCCCATGGACAGAGGAGCTGGTGGGCTACAGTCCATGGGAGTCAGACATGTCTGAAGAGGCTTAGCATGCACACATAGGCTATCTACGGAGAAGGAAAGATAGGCAATAATGCTAAGGCAGACATGAGACACAGTAATAAATTTTAGAATCATATTAAAACTTTAATATGACTTGTCCACACAAATTTCAGAATTTCAATGATGATAGATTTTAGGCAAAACTCAGATTGTAAAGGGCATAGGATTATAGATGGTGAACATGCTAGGATTATACATTTTATTAAAGATTAAGTGCCAGCACCCTGAAGAATGGTAGTATGGAGAAGTCAGTGTCATATTTACTTTTAGTATGCCCCCAGGCCCTTTCTTCCCAGAGCAATGGTATAGAGGATAGAAAAAATAATGTTAAATGAAGATATTCAAAACTTTCTAACACTACACCAGGATAACTGGCTCATACCCCGTGATATGTTGCTAAAGAGATGTGGCTTAAATTTGAGAAAATATTAATTTAGAAATTTATACGATATTGTATTTTGTTGCTTATAATTCTGAAATGGGTTAGTATAATTCTGAAAAAGGGAAGTTTTATAACCTAATAAATTATCAGGATACTAAGCTCTTATTCTCACATTTTGAGGTTTGCTCCTTAATACTGAGTGTTGTGTTGGTTTTCCGTTGGCAAAATCTCTTAACATTTACTCTCGTTATATCCTGAGGCATCTTGCCACGAGTACAGCTGCTGCATTGTTTTCCCTAAGCAGCTCACCCTGTTTTGCTGTTACCTGTCTCAGTAGTTCCATACCTGAGGCCAATTTGTAATTCTCTCCTGTAGTTAAACCAGCTGTTTTGTAATAACTTTGTTGATTTCTCTGAATGAATAGTACAGAGAACAGTCTTTTACATTATCATAACACTTGTAAGACACGAGCCCTAAAGTATTTGGGAAAATCTATGGTATGAGATAGCATAAAATATTTCTTTAATTTCAAAATGTTCTGTAACATGGAAATGCAATAATGAGGAATAATGGCAATCACTTTCTTATTACTAAAGAGAAATGGTCTTTAAAATCAGATTAAAGAAAATGAATGTTGGTCCATCAAGACTGTACATCTGTTTAAATCCCAGAACAACATAGCAGGTGAAGAAAAGGAAAGTGGTAAAGTCAAGCTTTAGCTACTTAAATGTGAAGGTATCTGTTTTTCTAATCAGCCTAATAGGTTAGGAATAAGGATACATTAACTACCATTTATCTTTTCAAATTATATTCCATTTCCATCACTTCATTAATAAAACCCATGCTTTTAAATTACATGTAACATCTCTGAGCTATATCTAAACTGAGATATTAAACCCTAAGAATTTCTATAAAACCATGTTTTATTAAAAAGAATGAATAATATGTAGAGAAACTTGGCAAACATTACACTGATTTTTAATGTCTTTCAAAAACTTGAATATGAGAAGACTTCTCTAGGTCTTCAATAGCTTAATTTTGTATTTTATATTGTTTCCAATATAGAAGTTACAATTTTCTAATCATCTTGTTATTTAACAAAAAAAATTTCATTGAAAACAGTTTTACATACAAGTCAATGTTGTGGGTTATTTTATCTCCATATCAATTTTTGATAAGTATCAAAATGAAATTACTCCACTTGAGTTCATGAAATGATGCAGTAAGCCCTTTTATACTGTGATTGATGAATTACTGTAAGATGCTACTTGTCTCCTAGTGTATGTTCCAGATGTTAAATATTATGAGCAATCTCTAGTACTTATAACTGGAAAATATCTTAGAAAAGACTATTATTAAACTTTAGAGAGGAAATCCAAAACTGAGGACAGATTTGTTAAATATTTATTTAATACTTAAAATATATTATCTCCCATTAGTAAATTGTATTGTGATGAAATCATAATCAACATATTCTTTAATAAATATTATTAAAAAATTGGACCAAAGTTCTCCACAAATCATCTGTGATAGTCTAGTCAAACCTGTCATATATATAAGTGGAAGGTCAGTAGGCACCATAAACTTTTATTGAAAAGAGCTAATAGGATTTTCATCTAAAATAAAAGCCCTACAAAAAAAGAAAAAAAAAATCCGCCTTATTTATAAACTCCACAAATATTTGTGTAGATTGGCAAAGGCCAGTATTAACACAACCTTACTCTTATTCTTTAAAAATGTTACATTTTCAAGGAAATAAATGTAGACTAATTTAATGATTCTCCTACTATTATATTTTTTAAACTTCAGATATATCGGAATCATTTAGAGAGCTAGTTTAAATAGTGTAGTCTGCCTATAGCAGTATATTAGGCCTTCTTGCTGGCTTAGTGTATATCTGATTTTTGCTCAAGAATAATTTATACGTTTGGTAGATGGACTTATAGTTCTCTGTATGACTATTAGTTTAATAAAAATAATTGTATTATTCAATTTCCCATACAAATGCTATTTTTCTACTTATTTTATTATTTTTGAGAATGATATGATAAAATTTCATTATAATTTTTCATTTATGAGATTCTCTCAAATTCTTTTAGGTGTTTTATATATTTGAGCCAATATTATTGAATTCAAATATGTTATTGGTCATTACATTTTGCTGTTGTTTTTGTCTCTTTTTCTAGTATATAATAACTAACTTCTCTTCATGATGGTTCATAACTTAAATTTCAATTCAATAGGTAGAAAATTTGCTACCTTATTTGTCTTTTTAAAAAATGTTAATTGATAAATAATTTTTTCAATCTTTCACTTTCAATATTTGATATCTTTTTAATATGGCTATTGTAGGTCAGTCAGTCAGTCAGTCAGTTCAGTTGCTCAGTCATGTCTGACTCTTTGCAGCTTCATGAACTGCAGCATGACAGGCCTCCTTGTCCATCATCAACTCCCAGACCCAAACTCATGTCCATTGAGTCAGTGATGCTATCCAACCATCTCATCCTCTATCGTCCACTTCTCCTCCTGCTCTCAATCTTTCCCAGCATCAGGATCTTTTCAAATGAATCAGCTCTTTGCATCAGGTGGCCAAAGTATTCAAGTTTCAGCTTCAGCATTAGTCTTTCCAATGAACACTCAGGACTGATCTCCTTTAGGATGGACTGGTTGTATCTCCTTGTAGTCCAAGGGACTCTCAAGAGTCTTCTCCAACACCACAGTTCATAAGCATCAATTCTTTGGCACTCAGCTTTCTTCACAGTACAACTCTCACATCCATACATGACTACTGGAAAAAGCATAGCCTTGACTAGATGGACCTTTGTTGGCAAAGTAATGTCTCCGCTTTTTAATATGCTGTCTAGGTTGGTCATAACTTTCCTTCCAAGGAGTAAACGTCTTTCAATTTCATGGCTGCAATCACCATCTGCAGTGATTTTTGAGCCCCCCAAAATAAAGTCTGACGCTATTTCCACTGTTTTCCCATGTATTGTATATAACTTATGGCTATTTTCTAATAATTGGATTTGGATGTCTTTCTTTGATTTCTTCAACATGGGTATATTTATAAATATCTGCAATTATATCAGGAATTATTCCTACTGTATAATTTTGTTTATTTATAAAGCATTTTCCCCCCTCATTTTACATCTTCATTCTATAGACAGACTATGCTTCTAGTTTTAAAGAACCATATTCTATTTCTTTTCTGTTTGATTTATTCTTAATAAGAGCCATAAATATACTTGTTTTTCTTCTCATTGTGTAAAATGTTTCTCTATGTATTCTGTGTAAATAAGAATAGGACCTTGGCAGACAGTTATCCAGCTCTGAATTCTTCTCCCATGGCCAAATTCCATATTGTATGGAATTCTAGTTTTGATAGTTGTCAATACTCTCTGTCTTATTTGTCACTGCTATTTTAGAGAACAGCAAATGTCCTCAAAATCTTTGTTCACTCTTTTCATATCATGTTTTTCTTTCTCCTCTATTTATCTATTGATTTTAATGCTAAAATACACGTTTTTATCCCCCCACCTTTTTTTTTTTCAAAAAGAATCAAACGCAATAAAACCATCTCAGGTCTTATTTACTCGAGATTGTTACTTATTTATTTTAGCTGCATATGATGATTTTCCTGGGTTTGCAATTAAAGGTTATTGCTTACTGTTTCTTCTCTCACCTCTCATTTATATAAAGGAATTTGATATTAATCAGACTTTCATTCTTTCTAGTTATCTTTGTTTTTTTTTTTTTTTTTTTCCTCTAGAAGTAATTAGATTGTTCTTTGACTTGATATCTTTAAATTCCACTATCATTCCTTTCCTCATGATATGTGTTCTCACAATCTGAGTACACCAAAATTTTTCTGTTTTGAAAAATTTTTCAGGCTTTCACTGGTATCAATGAAATAAAGCATTTTCTGGGTTTCTTTCTTAGTGCTTATACATCTTAGATATTTTGTGCTTTTCTTTGTGAGTTCATCTTTTATTCCTTTAGATCTGTGTTTTGCTAGTGATAGCTACCTGAGGGTAGGGGACAGAGCCTATCTTCCAACCTTTCCAAGTTATTCCCAAGAGTGTTAGGAGGTGAGAATTTTGCCTTAGAGACGACAGCCTAAAGATTTGCAATTTGAGATTAATCACTTTCTGTTTTATACTCCAGGTATCCTTATGTCCCAAGAAAACTACTATATTTTTATTCCAGGGACTAACCACTTCCTTCATTCATATCTAGGTGCTCTTTAGGGTCATTTTACTTACTCTTGATATGGAGAAGAAAGGAGAAAGAGTCCTCAGCAATATCTGCTCATTTAGAGCCTTGATAGAGGATCAAGACACTGCATAGATATTGATTTTGTTATGAAAATGTAAAACCCAGTATATAAATTTTAAGGATGACTTCATTTCCTAATATGATAGTGAGCTGACATCTGTTTCTGGTTCTTCCTTCCTAAAGAAACCCTGAAATGCTACACAAGAAACATAGGAAATACAAGTTACAGGTAATTATGATTCTCCAAGATATGGTGAATAACTTACTGAAACTCTGAAGGTATCTTGGGAAGACCGTGGGTGTTTGAGTACCAAGAAACAGTGGCAGAAAGGCTAGCCTGGAGCAGATGTTCAGAGGTCACAGATGAGGGGTTGTTTACAGAAAGCTTTTTCTTCAAGTTCAATCCACAATTCTCCCCTACATAGCCTTTCACTGACTCTCAACTCCATCAAGTGTCCTGGACAGATCACTGCATAGCTAGCTAGAAGATTAAATAACCATAAGCTTATAACAGTTCAGTTCAGTTCAGTTGCTCATTTGTATCCAACTCTTTGTGACTCCATGGACTGCAGCATGTTCAAATAAAAGTTAATATATATGAATTACATTATTACCCCTTTATAAGTACCAGACTAAACCTAAATGTCACTATCTAATATCCATATTTTGTTAATTTTGAGATGAATAACACCATGGAGACTACATATTAGAAATAAAATCATTGCTAAGGTTTTTTTTTTGTTTGTTTAAGAGAGATGATGGCAATGAATCCAGATAAACTAACAGGTAGGCCTCTAGTTGTACTCTCCTCTCAACTTTCCCAGTCTAGGGCTTAACAGTTCTTATAAGAAATGCCCCTGACAGCTATTCTTGCAGTAAGCCTAGTTTAAATCCTTGTGTAAATTACCTTTTTTTTTTTTTTAAGATTTTCCTCTTTATCCTTGAAGTGCTTAAATTTCACTCTGACATGTCTAGGTATGTACGTGTTTTTATTTAGTTTGCCCAGATTTTGATGTTTTATTTCCATATGATTACTCATGTCTTCCTTTGGTTTAGGTAATTCTTTGTTATGATCTCTTTAAATATGAACTCTAATAAGATGTGGGGTTCCCCGGTGGCTCAACAGTCAAGAATCTGCCTGCAATGCTGAAGATGGAGGTTCAGTCCCTGGGTCAGGAAGATCCCCTGGAGAAGGGTATGGCAATCGACTCCAATATTCTTTCCTGGAGAATTCCATGGACAGAGGAGACTGGTGGTTACAGTCCATGGGGCTGCAAAGAGCTGGAGATGACTGAAGCAACTAAACACACATGCACAATCAGATGTATGCCAAGTATGTCCCTAATTATCACTTAGCTTTTTTATGGATCTATAAAACTCTTCTTGTATGGTCAAAGACATTAGGTAATCAAACACAACTATATTTGTCATAGATATATCCCATCCTGAACATTCTTTGCTTTCTAGGCATGTTGGTCTACTATTTTTTTATTTTAGCATTTTTCTATAGGTATTTTTTTTTTCTTTTCTCTTATAGTCTATCTCCTGGTTTTCAAAACTTTAGTGTTTTGTGTTTTTATCTTTCTCTCTGTTTCTTCACTTTTTGTGTACATATCTCCCAGCAGAATTCTAATAAAAGGTGTGTTAAATAATTGAAAATGGCTTAATTTTATACCCAAATTTGACTTATAGTTTCACTAAACCTTCTGAGTTGAAGATTATTTTCCTTTAGTATTTCAAACATCACTGTCTTTCATTTCTAGTATTGCTATTAGAAGTGTAATGACATATTATTTAATGCTTTGTTATATGTGCAATCTATTTTTTCCTCTTCAAAACTTTTAGACTCTTTCACTTATCTATGATGTGTTGAAAACTTGTGATAATGTGCTTTTCTGTTGAACTTTATTTTTTTATTGATTGTACTAGGAACTTAATGTCCCTGTCACAGTGAAAATTGCTACTTACTGTTTTGGGCTTTTATTTTTTATTTCTGATCCATTGAAATATTTATTTTGAGTATTATTTTTCATTTTGACATTTGAAAAAGTGTTTATTGTTTCTATGTATTAAAATTAAAGGCAATTTCATTCATAATGTTACAGAGTCATCATAGTTATCAGTTCAGTACAGTTCAGTCGCTCAGTCATGTCTAACTCTTTGTGACCCCATGAATTGCAGCACTTCAGGCCTCCCTGTCCATCACCAACACCCAGAGTTCACTCAAACTCATATCCATGAGTCAGTGAAGCCATCCAGCCATCTCATCCGCTGTCGTCCCTTTCTCCTCCTGCCCCTAATCCCTCCAAGCATCAGGGTCTTTTCCAATGAGTCAACTCTTTGCATGAGGTGGCCAAAGTATTGGAGTTTCAGCTTCAGCATCAGTCCTATAATGAACATTCAGGACTAATTTCCTCTAGAATGGACTGATTGGATCTCCTTGCAGCCCAAGGGACTCTCAAGAGTCTTTTCCAACACCACAGTTCAAAAGCATCAATTCTTTGGCACTCAGCTTTTTTTCACAGTCCAACTCTCATATCCATATATTATTACTGGAAAAACTAGCCTTGACTAGATGGACCTTTGTTGGCAAAGTAATGTCTCTGCTTTTGAATATGCTATCTAGGTTGGTCATAACTTTCCTTCCAAGAAGTAAGTGTCTTTTAATTTCATGGCTGCAATCACCATCTCCAGTGATTTTGGAGCCCCCCAAAATAAAGTCTGCCACTGTTTCCACTGTTTCCCCATCTATTTCCCATGAAGCGATGGGACCAGATGCCATGATCTTAGTTTTCTGAATGTTGAGCTTTAAGCCAACTTTTTTGCTCTCCTCTTTCACTTTCATCAATAGGCTTTTGAGGTCCTCTTCACTTTTGCCATAAGGGTGGTGTCATCTGCATATCTGAGGTGACTGATATTTCTCCTAGCAATCTTGATTCCAGCTTGTGCTTCCTCCAGCCCAGCATTTCTCATGATGTACTCTGCATGTAAATTAAATAAGCAGGGTGACAATATACAGCCCTGACGAACTCCTTTTCCTATTTGGAACTAGTCTGTTGTTCCATGTCCAGTTCTAACTGTTGCTTCCTGACCTGCATATAGGTTTCTCAAGTGGCAGGTCAGGTGGTCTGGTATTCCCATCTCTTTCAGAATTTTCCACAGTTTATTGTCATCCACACAGTCAAAGGCTTTGGCTTTCTGGAACTCTCTTGCTTTTTCGATGATCCAGCAGATGTTGGCAATTTGATCTGTGGTTCCTCTGCCTTTTCTAAGCCAGCTTGAACATCGGGAAATTCATGGTTCATGTACTGCTGAAGCCTGGCTTGGAGAATTTTGAGCATTACTTTACTAGCGTGTGGGATGAGTGCAATTGTGCAGTAGTGTGAGCATTCTTTGGCATTGCCTTTCTTTGGGATAGGAATGAAAACTGACCTTTTCCAGTCCTGTGGCCACTGCTGAGTTTTCCAAATTTGCTGACATATTGAGTGCAGCACTTTCACAGCAACACCTTTCAGGATTTGAAATAGCTCAACTGGAATTCCATCACCTCCACTAGCTTTGTTCATAGTGATGCTTTCTAAGGCCCACTTGACTTCACATTAAAGTAATTCTAATTGGGCTCCACTTATTTATTAGGCTCCTTCAATCAGTTCTTAATAGTGATCTTCCTAATGCTCAAATCTGATTATATAATTCTTATCCTTGAATTACTTCAGAAGTTTAGGAATTGGGCAAGCTCTAAATTCCGTTGCACAGAAGACAAAACCAAATTCCTTAACATAGAGGACAAAACCCCTTATGACCTGATCTTGCTTAATTCTTTCTTCTCGTGGAACTTGATTTTGCCCACTGATGTACTCAACATTCACCACACCTAAATTGATTATTCTACTTCACAAATTACTGCTTCATTAAGATGTTGCCCAAAGATGATATTCATTTCTAAATTTTGCCAATTGAATTTCTGCTCATCAGGCAAAATTTAATTTAAGCATTGCTGCTTTTAGATAGTGTGATTTGAATCTTCAAGCTAAGCTAAATGAGTTCTTAATAACCTGCATACACTTCTATTATACTTTTTGAAAAATTTGATTTTTTTAATTTAGCTTTGTGACAAAATGATATACCCATTGAGTTTCAACATTAGGGAAGAATAGCTATAACAAACCTAGACAGTGTACTAAAAAGAAGAGACATCACTTTACTGACAAAGGTCCATCTAATCAAAGCTACAGTTTTTTCCAGTAGTCGTGTATGGATGTGACAGTTGGACTGTAAACAAGGCTGAGCGCCAAAGAATTGATGCTTTCAAACTATGGTGTTGGAGAAGACTCTTGAGAGTTCTTTGGGCAGCAAGGAAATCAAACCAATCAATCCTACAGGAAATCAACCCTGAATATCATTTGAAAGACTGGTGCTGAAGCTGAAGCTCCAGTACTTTGGTCACCTGATACAAAGATCTGACTCATTGGAAAAAACCTGAGACTGGGAAAAATTAGGGCAAGAGGAGAAGGGGGAAACAGAGGATGAAATGGTTGGATGGCATCACTGACTCAATGGACATGAGTTTGAGCAAATTCATGTTTAATGAGACAGTGAAGGACAGGGAAGCCTGGTGTGCTGCAGTCCATTGGATCACAAAGAACTGGACATGATTTAGCTACTGAAAAACCACAATCACTGTATACTTAAGAAATTGAGTACTACCTATGACACAGTAGACCACTGTCTTTATTGTTTGCTTTTTGAGAATAGAAACAATTTAAAATGTTGTTTATAATATAAATGAACACAAATTACAAATATATGTATTTAGTAATGGATTCAACTTGAGGAGGTCTTTGCTACTGCTAAGTCGCTTCATTCGTGTCTGACTCTGTGGGACTCCATAGACAGCAGCCCACTAGACTCCTCCGTCCCTGGGATTCTCCAGGCAAGAATACTGGAGTGGGTTTCGAGGTCTTTACTAAAGTTATAGAACTGTGAAAAATAATTAAGGAAAATTGTAAAAATAATTTTTTATATCACTTTGCTTTAAAGGTTGTCTCATGGAATGAAGGAAAATACAGATTAAAACTACCAAAAAGCTTTTATGCATACCAGATGCTAGGATAAACACAGTTCTTTTCAAATCTCAGAGAAATTACAATTTAAATAGCTTACAAAATTTATGCTTCATTGAAAAATACTGACTCTGTAGAATAGATATATGAGGGAAAATGTGTGCACTTTTTTAAAAAATGTGAAACTAGAGAAGTATCTCATTGAATTTTTTTCAATATAACGAATTCTAATCTCTGTTATATGTATAAAGTAGGATATTTCATTTATTTTATTAAGGGGCAATACTTAATTTTCCACTTGCTATAGTTTCAGGATTTTGCTATTGAGTATTTGGTAAGATATATAGCATTTTATCTAAACTCATATAATGACATTCTCTTATATGGATTTTAATTTCTAGAGAAGAAAAATGTAGACTGCATCTCTTTTTTGTTTGTTTATTTTTCAAATTTATTCCCCCCTTTTTTTCTGATAGGTTTACTCAGATTTGGCTTGATAACATACTTTCTTCAGTGGATACTATAATGCATGAGTTTCATGGACACTACACTTCACAGAAAAAAAAAATTAAAAACTAAGAATTTGTTGGGAAAAAATTTACAAAGATAATTAGCAGAGTTAAGTACATGGTTCTTCAATTTTTCCTGGCCCAAAGAGAACTGTGCCTAGGTTGAGACTGGTTGAACTACACACTCCATGGACAGGATTATAGTAAAGAAAGATTTCTCAAATGATCTAAGCATAGATCATTTCTAAAAGGGAGAAGAGAAGATCTATGGAACTTTGTAACAAAAGAGGCTCCTTGTGTGGAAATAGTGACCTTGTTAGAAGAGGGAAGCCCTCCCGGATGCAGACTCTGGTATTGGCCTATTCTTTCAATTGACTCAGTTAAAAGTACTTTGTTAGCTTTTAGCCTATGTTTTGTTAAGTTACTAGAAAGGATGAAAGAAGCAAGTTCTATTGTATTTGTCTTTCTAAAATTACAGTATTGATGATTTGTCAAACGAGCTGTATTTTTCTGACTCGGGCGCAAACCAAGGAATGTCCCTGTCATTAGGTAGCTTTCATTCTCCTGAAGGAAAAGAACAGGAATATTAAATAATTAGTACATGACTAAAGGCATAATTAGTAAATCACTAAATATAATGTGGTACAAATTGCTTTGCACATAGTTAAATTTGGATAATGTGGGAAAATAAATGTTACTAGGTAACTGCTTGTTTAAGTGGCATACCAAAGACTGTTAGTGATCAGCAACATTCTTGTTTTTCTCTTCAGTCTGGGAAAACCACTAAGCTATATTTTCCAACCTCTTTTCTTTAGTGTGGTTATATAACTGAATTCTGGCCAATGGAATCAGAGAAAATCAATGAACTCTATTTGGTTCATAAAAGGACCCTGTGCAATTCTCCACAAACTCTCTTCCTTATGGTGATATAGGACAGATACAGAAAAGTCAAGGTGGAGGGAGTGCAAGAGCTTCTCTAGGCCCTATAAGATATTGGAGCCACTAAATTGAAGAAGCACCTGGAAAATTCATGGGACTGATCAAATTCTTAGCATGTGGATATATACACATAAACATGCATATAGATTTGGTGAATTAAACAGATACATAAGTGAGAAATAAAGCTCATGTGTGTGTTTGTGTGTGTATGGGGGATTGTAAGCTTGAGACTTTGGACTTTTTTGGTATGGCAAATGATTATATAATGACATGAATTTAAATTTATGATCAAATAAAGGAACCATCCATATACAAATCATGGGTAAGAGATTTCTCAAAGGTGGAGAAGGACAATCTATGCACAGTCAATGTAAAGAACACTGACTGGTGGGGTGAGCAAAGGGTGAGCTAGCATGCAATGAGGCCAGAGAATCGGTGGAATTAAATTACAGGCCAAAGCAGAGCATCAGTATGATTTTATTGTAAATGTGAGGAAATCTCACTGAAAAGTTATAAACAAGAGGGTAATACTCCAAGCAATATTTCTAAAATATAATTTTACCCTATTGTGGAGAAAACAGAACTGTTGAGATACAAAATGAAAAACTATTCAGGGTGCTATGGTAGTAGTCCAAATGAGAAATAAGGATGGTTTGGTCTAGATGGTCTTAGTAGAGACTGAAACCAGTGGATGGATTTTATATACACTTTAGAAGTATAATCATTAGAATTAACTGGGACTTCCTTGGTGGTCCAGGGGCTACTCTGCACTCCCAATGCAGGAGGCTTGGGTTGGATTCCTGGTCAGGGAACTAGATACCATGTGCCACAACTAAGTATTTACAAGCTTCAACTAAAGATTCCTCATGCTGCAACTGAGACATGGCACAACTAATTAAACAAATAAATATTTAAAAAAAAATAGGTTCTGCTAGTGAACTGAAACTGTTATAGATTTTGGGCTTGGCCAACTGATTATATAATCGTGTGGTCTACCAGGGTGGAAAAAATGAAGAAAGATCAGATTGGGAGTGGGAATTGTTTAAGCATTCTGCTTTTCACATGGTAAGTTTTAGGTGCTTATTGATCATGCATCTGAAGATGCTAAGTGGACAGCTGGATGCTGTATAAACATCTTGAGCTGAAAAGAAGACAGATTTGGAGAGAAATATTTGGGATTCGTGGACAAGTGTAGTAACTGATGAGAAAGTTGAATGAGGTCACAGGTGGAGAGTGTGCAGATAGTGAAAAGGTGACAGGGACAAAACCCAGGAGACACTTCAACACTTGGAAGTCAAGCAGAGGATGACAAGCTGGCAGATGAGCTTGAAACGAGTAGCCAGTGAGTTAGAAAAGACATTTCTTATAGCAGATAGAGATGTTTTTTTAGAGTGATTCAGAAGGCTAAAAACTATTTAGGAGCCAAGTAAAGTAAAATCAGAGAAGTGACCATCAGATTTCACAAGGATAGAGACTCATGGCATGTTTCATAGGTAGTTTTTTTAGTGTTTGGTCATGAAACAATGGTGTGGGTTAAGAAGACAATGCCATGTGAGGAAATGTAAAGAGCAACAAGTTACTACTCCTTTTAAGGAGCAATAATGCGCAAGATAATGAAAAAGTGGTAGGTGATGGCAGAATGATAACAAAAAAAATTTTTATGAGTATCTTAAGGAATGCTTGTATGGTGAAGAGAATATGAACAAAGGTAAAAATTAGGGGAGAAATATCCTGGAGAGTGTAAAATTGCCAGAATTCAGTCATAGCAGATGACTTCTACAGTGCAAATGCGGAATAGACTTTGGTGCAAACAGGACATTTACTTCCATGTAACAAGAGGAAAGAACTAGTTTACCAATAATTTGACCATATAATGATGATCTAAAGAGATATTTCTATAGTTGCTACTAAGCTGCTCTGGTATTTCCTTTATGAAACCTGGGTCTTCAGTTCTTATTTAAATCTCTGTATTACCCCATATCCTGCCAATACATTTTAGTTTTCTTAGTTAACTAACTCTTTTGCTTTGTAAAGAAAACTCCAACAGATAAAATGTCAGTGCTATGTGAAGATACCAGTCTTCATGAAAATTTGAGAAGCATTAGGTAGAAGGATATTTTTGTACTAAAATACCTTCTCAAGCTTCCTCAAACAGATCCACAGATTGCAGAACTAAAGGATATTCATTAGCGTCTCAAAGACTACATGATTACAGAAAACTCATCATTGATGTGAACTGTAGAGATAGTCAGGGTAAGGTGAGTAGATGTTAAGCAAGTAAATGTTAAGCTGATTATCTTTTCCCTCTCTCCATTTCAATAGGTAAGAAATAGTTCCCAGCCTCTTTCATGACAATAATGAAAATTAGTTTGCATATAAAATATTTTTCTGTGATCAAGGTTGATATTTTAATGTAAAAAAGTCAGAAGAATTGAATTTCTCTAGGGCACTGCTTTTTTCCCATTACTTTAGCTATGGAACTGATTCAGTAAATGCAAACATGAAAAAACGTATTCTGTAAAGTTAAAAATTGAACAGATTTGCTTAAATTAAGAATGGGTATCCACAAACCCAACGTTGGTTAGCTTCTCTCTCAACCCGACCCAATGACTGCATAAACTTGGGGCTCTATTGGAGAACATGATTTGGAAAACTACAGATCTATATAGTAGAAAGAATTTATCTATCTATTTATCTATCATCCATCTATCTACTTTCCAAATGTTAAAAAAAAATAACACAAGTGATATTTTGAATGTATTACAGTATGAGTAGATTCCTTGATCAAAATGCAAATCAGAACTGAAAGTGCTTAGTGAATTTGCTTCTGATTATACAACTATAAACTATAATTTGGATGGTTTGAATACATGCTCAAAGCCTTAAATTAAGTAGTATCCACCAATTCAACAAATCATATGGATCATTACATGCTAATTATATGCATTTTAACTTTATTACGTGTATTATTTTTCTTTTTGTGTTGATACAGAATAGCAGTGTCCAAACAAACGTGTGGGTGATAAAACTAGTATATCATTATCTCAATAATGAGTAAGGTTGATTCAAGACAAGATGGGCTGGCTCTCCTCCTCCCTGACTATTTATTGTCTGTGCTTCAAAATATGTGCTCATTAACAGTGAGTTTTTCAGATGGGGAAAACGTTATTTAGTCAAGAGTACATTAAGCACAACCTATCAAATTATTTTTTGTACATTTTATGATGAGTGTATTTGTCTCTTAAAAGAAAGTTTTATGTGGGCATGAACCCTTATTGCTTAGTTATCTTCAAAAGAGGTTATGAAAGTTAGAGGGGTTAAGAATTGCATTCTTAAGATAATTAGCTATGGCATTTATTTAAAAAATAGCTAAATCAACATGCCCACTCTTATATATAGAACCATTCATCAGAGAACAGATGGTCCCCTAAAAGTGAAACTAAACAATTCTCAAAACATGACAATCCATTTATCTTAATGTGAACATCCTCTAGCAGATATTAAAAAAAAAAGCAAGACAGATTCATAACTTTTGTAGTGTATTATACATGCTTTTGAAATCCAAGAAAGCATGTTTGATTTAATAATCTGATTCATATTGGTAAATGCTACATGAAAATGTATATTAAAACAGTGTTTAAATATTTTGATTATATTCAAAGCTGCATTAGCAGGAATGATAACATTTATCATCAATTTTTTTAAGCTTTCTATTCTGTTGTGTGGCAAAAATTATCTGAAATTCCATTCTGAATATCTCTATTTGCCTAAATATTCGAAATCTGGGTATCTTTTGTAGAGCTGCCTACTTTTACATTAAATTAAATAGTAAACATATGTGCATTCTATTTTATCTTTTTGTAATTCATGCATTCATGTTTCAATTATTTAGCAAGTAGTTGTTGGACAACTGCTATGCATTCTACCAGGAAATGGAAATAAATAGCTAAATCAGTGGTCTTTACTTCTGCCTTTACAGTCTTATAGTATGAGGGTCGAGACACACTTATAAATATATCACAACAAGTGAAATAAGAATTGAAATATAATGGGGAAATATACATTGGAAATATCATCTAATGTTACTTCCTCTCCTTATTTACAACTTCTTGGTACCTTTCAGTGCTCCCTCCTTTTCCTTCCCCTCATGCTATAAATTGGCTTCTTCCTAATTTTTGAGTTGTAAAGATATAGTTTCTGAAGAAAAGGAAAAGGACTAAGGGCTTTCCAAAGACTGGTAGACACCCAGTGTAGAAGAGCAGGTTCTAGCTGGGAAAGGATTTTCTGTATTGGAGGAAGGAAGGAGCTGGAAAGAATATGATAAGATTAGGTGGTTGTTGGTCATTGTGAATGGGTACTCTTCTGAATCTCTAGGAGAGCTGATCTACCAGAGTCAGAGATGAGTAAATAGATTCTATAGATACATTCATGAGATCTGAGAGTACAGGGAGACTGTACTGCTGCACACCTTGCCCAGTTATAAATTAGGCATTTGTGCTGGTCCCAGATAAACATTGATTGTGTTGCTAAGCAGACAAGGCAGACAGACTCTTCCCCCAGATACACATGTGATACTGTAGCAATAGTCTTCCACTCATTTATTTTTTTATTTGCTTATTCATTCATTTTTATATTCATTCAATAAATGTTCCAGAAACCCTTCCTGACACTTGGGATATGTAGATTTCAATAGGCAGAATTCTAAGATGGCCCCCAATGACATTTCACCTTATATGATTCCCTCCCCTTTGAGTGAAAGGGAAACCTGTGAATATAATGAGATATCATTCATGTGACTATGTAACATATAGCAAAGGCAAAGTATATGGATGGGCTTAACCTAAATTACACAAGAGCTTGAAAACAACGTTTTATACAGCTGGTAGCAGAAGCAGAAAATATAGAGAACCTAAGCATGAGAAGAGTTTGACAAATTTTTCTGACCTGACAATGGAAAGAGTCATAGGGCAAGGAGTGAGGGCAACTTCTAAAAGCTAAGAGTGGCCTCTGCTGACAGTCAGCAAGGAATTGGGGGCCTTATTCCTATGACTGAAAGGAACTGAATTTTGCCAACAATCTAAACAAGCTCAGAAGCACATTTTGTACCCTATCCTCTGGGTAAGAGCCCAGCCTGGCTAACTGACACCTTGGTTTTGGTTTTGTAAAACCCTAAGCAGAGAATCCTGCCAAGTCCCTCCAGACTTTTGAACTATAGAACTGTGAGATAATGAAAGATATTGTTGTGAGTCACTAAAGTTGTAGTAATTGTGTAAATTGTTACATAGCAATAGAAAGCAAATACACATATGAATAAGAGAGACAAAAAGCTCTACCACATGGAACCTAAGGTCTAGTGGGAAGAAACATATAATTTAAAAAAATGTTTTTTTCTGTGACATCAAAAAATGCAAAATGGGAATTATGTTAAAGAGAACTGGAAGTGGGGAGATGTTGCAGTTTTAGAAAAGTGACTGAAAAGCACCAAGCTGAGATAATGTTTAAGTTAAAAATTTCAGAAGGGGAGAAAGTTAGTCATGCAGATATGTTGGGCAAGCAAGTCTGGGAATGGAAAGGATAAATTCAGCTCTAAATGCAACATTTTTGAATAAGAACAAGAAGGGCAATGTGGCCAAAGTAAAGTGGACAAAGAAGAAATTAGGAAATAAAATCAGAGGAGTAACAGGGAATTAGATCACATAGGAATTTAGAAACCATTGTCTCAATACTGGTTTTTCCTCTGAATGAAACCTGAATCCAAATAGAATTTTGGTCAGAGGAGTGAGATAATCTGACTTTTTATTTAGTCACTCCGCCACAAAAGGAGCAACAGAATGAGTATGATAAAAACATAGAAAAAACAACTTTTAGGTCTAATGATATAGAAACAAAGCAAAACTCACATGAAACCTATATATTCCTATAGCAAAGGACAAGATAATACTGTGAAGATCTCAAAAACTGTCTTTGAGGACAGATATCCCCTAGCATGTAAACTCTATGAGGCAAAGGTTATTATTTGTCTTTGTCTTTGTCTTACATTCTTAATTAGGATATTTCTTGGGGCATACAATAGAGTTCTACATAGTAATGAGTTGTCAAATAAATAAAGACATATTATGAGTGAAGCAGTGATCACCAAAAATCCCTCATTTATCCATTTTGCTTTTCAGACTGGGAGAAGTTAGGTGGTGTGGCAATGGGTTGAGCCTGTTTGTGATGCATTGATATAAGCATATATTTTATTCACTTTTAAAGATATTATTTTCCCATTATTATTGAGAACCAATAAACTCAAAGTCTCTTGAGGGAAAGGAGAATGGTTTGTTTATGATTATAACCCCAGAAATGAGCAGACTCTTTCATACATATAGGCACTGAAGAGGAGATATATATATATATATATATATATATATATATATACATATACACACACACACACATACACATGCATACATACATAGCATGTACATGTGGGCTTCCCTGGTGGCTCAGACAGTAAAGAATCTGCCTGCAATGTGGGAGACCTGGGTTCAATACCTGTGTCAGGAAGATCCCATGGAGAAGGGAATGGCAACCTACTCTGGTATCCTTACCTAGAGAATTCCATGGATAGATGAGGCTGGCAAGCTATAGTCTATGAGATCACAAAGAGTCGGACATGACTGAGTTACTAACACATAGCATGTACATATAGGCACTGAAAAGGATGTGTGTGTGTGTGTGTATGCTATATATATATATATATATATATATATATATATCTCCTTTTCAGTGCCTATAGTATTTATGGGGCTATAATCATAAACAAAACATTCTCCTTGTCCACAAGAGACTTTGAGTCTATTGGTTCTCAATATAATGGTAAAATTATATCTTTAAAAGTGAAGAAAGTATCAAAATATACACTTTAATCAGTGCATCAGAAACACACTCAACCCATTGCCACACACATATACACATATATGCATTTGTGTGTATATATATGTATATGTATATATACACACACATTTAATCTATGAATAAAGAATGGGTTCTGTGAGGTTTATCCTAGGGATGCAAGGATTCTTCAATATATAGAAATCAGTCAATGTTATACAATATATTACCAAACTGAAAAGTGAAAACCATATGACCAACTTAATAGATGCAGAGAGAGCTTTAGACTAAATTCAGGAACAAGACAAAGATGTCCACTCTCACAACTATGATTCAACATAGTTTTGGAAATTCTGGCCATGGAATCAGACAATAAAAAAAAATAAAAGGAATCCAAATTGGAAAAAGAAGTAAACATCTCACTGTTTGCAGATGACATAATACTATACGTAGAAAACCCTAAAGACGCTACCAAAAAACCCACTAGTGATCATAAATGGATTTGATAAAGTTGCAGGATACAAAATTGATGCTCAGAAATTTCTTGCATTCCTGTAGACTAACAATGAAAGTGCAGAAAGAGAAATTAAACAAACAATTTCATTCACCACTGAAACAAAATTTTAAATAAAAGCCTACTTATGGAGAAGGAAATGGCAACCCACTCCAGTATTCTTGCCTGGAGAATCCCATGGATGGAGGAGCCTGGGGGGCTATAGTCCACAGGGTCGCAAAGAGTCAGACACAACTGAGCAACTTCACTCACTCGCTCACTCACTCACTCAAGCCTACCTAACCCTACCTAAGGAGGCAAAAGACCTTTACTTAAAAAGCTATAAGATACTGATGAAAGAAATAAAAGATGACACAAACAAATGGAAAAGATATACCATGTTCTTGGATCAAAAGATTAAATATTGTAAAAATTACTATACTATCCGAACCAATCTAAAGATTCAATGTTATTCCTATTAAATTACCAGTGGCATTTTCCACTGGTAATTTTTTTTAATTTTTTTAATTTAATTTAATTTTTTAAATTTACAATATTGTATTGGTTTTGCCATATTCAAAATGAATCCGCCACAGGTTTACATGTGTTCCCCATTCTGAACCCTCCTCCCTCCTCCCTCCCAATACCATCCCTCTGGGTCGTCCCAGTGCACCAGCCCCAAGCATCCAGTATCGTGCATGGAACCTGGACTGGCGACTCGTTTCATATATGATATTATACATATTTCAATGCCATTCTCCCAAATCATCCCACCTTCTCCCTCTCCCACAGAGTTCAAAAGACTGTTCTATACATCAGTGTCTCCTTTGCTGTCTCGTACACAGGGTTATTGTTACAATCTTTCTAAATTCCATATATATGCGTTAGAATACTGTATTGGTGTTTTTCTTTCTGGCTTACTTCACTCTGTATAATAGGCTCCAGTTTCATCCACCTCATTAGAACTGATTCAAATGTATTCTTTTTAATGGCTGAGTAATACTCCATTATGTATATGTACCACTGCTTTCTTTATCCATTCATCTGCTGATGGACATCTAGGTTGCTTCCATGTCCTGGCTATTATAAACAGTGCTGCGATGAACATTGGGGTACACGTGTCTCTTTCCCTTCTGGATTCCTCAGTGTGTATGCCCAGCAGTGGGATTGCTGGGCCGTATGGCAGTTCTATTTCCAGTTTTTTAAGGAATCTACACACTGTTCTCCATAGTGGCTGTACTAGTTTGCATTCCCACCAACAGTGTAAGAGGGTTCCCTTTTCTCCACACCCTCTCCAGCATTTATTGCTTGTAGACATTTGGATTGCAGCCATTCTGACTGGCGTGAAATGGTACCTCATAGTGGTTTTGATTTGCATTTCTCTGATAATGAGTGATGTTGAGCATCTTTTCATGTGTTTGTTAGCCATCTGTATGTCTTCTTTGGAGAAATGTCTATTTAGTTCCTTGGCCCATTTTTTGATTGGGTCATTTATTTTTCTGGAATTGAGCTGTAGGAGTTGCTTGCATATGTTTGAGATTAGTTGTTTGTCAGTTGCTTCATTTGCTATTATTTTCTCCCATTCTGAAGGCTGTCTTTTCACCTTGCTTATAGTTTCCTTTGTTTTGCAGAAGGTTTTAAGTTTAATTAGGTCCCATTTGTTTATTTTTGCTTTTATTTCCAATATTCTGGGAGGTGGGTCATAGAGGGTCCTGCTGTGATGTATGTCGGAGAGTGTTTTGCCTATGTTCTCCTCTAGGAGTTTTATAGTTTCTGGTCTTACATTTAGATCTTTAATCCATTTTGAGTTTATTTTTGTGTATGGTGTTAGAAAGTGCTCTAGTTTCATTCTTTTACAAGTGGTTGACCAGTTTTCCCAGCACCACTTGTTAAAGAGATTGTCTTTAATCCATTGTATATTCTTGCCTCCTTTGTCAAAGATAAGGTGTCCATATGTGCGTGGATGTATCTCTGTGCTTTCTATTTAGTTCCATTAATCTATATTTCTGTCTTTGTGCCAGTACCATCCTGTCTTGATGACTGGCTTTGTAGTAGACCCTGAAGTCAAGCAGGTTGATTCCACCAGTTCCATTCTTCTTTCTCAAGATAGCTTTGGCTATTGAGGTTTTTTGTATTTCCATACAAATTGTGAAATTATTTGTTCTAGCTCTGTGAAGAATACCGTTGGTAGCTTGATAGGGATTGCATTGAATCTATAAATTGCTTTGGGTAGTATACTCATTTTCATTATATTGATTCTTCCAATCCATGAACATGGTGTATTTCTCCATCTATTAGTGTCCTCTTTGATTTCTTTCACCAGTGTTTTATAGTTTTCTATATATAGGTTTTTAGTTTCTTTAGGTAGATATATTCCTAAGTATTTTATTCTTTCCATTGCAATGGTGAATGGAATTGTTTCCTTAATTTCTCTTTCTGTTTTCTCATTATTAGTGTATAGGAATGCAAGGGATTTCTGTGTGTTGATTTTATATCCTGCAACTTTACTATAATCATTGATTTTTAATTAGGACAAAAAATTTTTTCAATTTGTACAGAAACACCAAAGACCCTGAGTATCAAAAGCGATCTTAAGGAAAACAAAGTTAGAGGAATCACGCTCCCTGACTTTAGACTATACTACAAAGCTACATTCATTAAAACAGTATAGTGCTGACATAAACACAGAAATATAGACCAATGGAACAAGAAAGAAAGCCCAGAGATACATCTATGCATCTATGGGCACTTTATCTATGATAAAGGAGGCAAAAATTTACAATGGAGAAAAGACAGTCTCTTCAATAAGTGGTACTGGGGAAATGGAACAGCTGCATGTAAACAAGTGAAATTAGAATACTCCTTAACAGGATACACAAAAATAAATTCAAAATGGATTAAGGATCTAAATGTAAGGCTGGATACTATAAAACTCCTAGAGGAAAGCATAGATGGAACATTCTTTGACATAAATCACAGCAAGATATTTTTGATTGACCCCCTAGGGTAAGGAAAATGAAAACAAAAATTAATAAATGGAATCTAATTACACTTAAAAGCTTTTGCACAGCAAAGGAAACCATATACAAAACAAAAAGACAACCCTCAAAGTGGGAGAAAATATTTGCAAATGAAACAACTGACAAGGGGTTGTTTCAGATGCAAATATGAAGTAGATATTTCATTTGCATAGCATTTGCAAATATACAAACAGCTCATGCTGTTCAATATCAAAAAAGCAAAAAATTAATCAAAAAATGGTATTTGACCTAACCAGACATTTCTCCAAAGACCTACAGATAGCCAAAAAGCCACATGAATAGATGCTCAACATCACTAATTATTATAGAAATGCAAATCAAAACTACAGTGAAACATCACTTCACACCAGTCAGAATGGCCATCATCAAAAACTCTATAAATACTAAATGCTGGAGAGGGTAAGGTAAAAAGGGAACCCTCCTACCCTTTTGGTGGTAATGTAAATTGGCACAGCCACTATAGAGAACAGTATGAAGTTCCTCAAAAAACAAAAACAAAAACAAAAAAAACTAAAAATAGAACCATCTTTTGACCCAGCAATCTCATACCTGGAAATATGCCAGAGAAAACCATAATTCCAAAAGATATATGCACCCCAATATTCATTGCAGCACTAGTTACAATAGCCAGGCACGGAAGCAAGGGGGTAAGGAGGGAGATGAATAAATTGGGAGATTGGGATTGACATATAACACTACAATGTATAAAATAAATAATTGATAAGGACTTATTGTATAGCACAGGGAATACCAATCAATAATCTGCAATGTCCTATATGGGAAAGGAATCTAACAAAGAGTGGATATATATATATATATATATATATATGCTATATATATTCATATATATATATATATGTTATATATATTCATAACTGATTCACTTTACTGTACAGCCATAAGTAACACAGCATTATAAATCAACTATATTTCCATAAAAGTTAAAGAAAATAGAATAAATTCAGGGATGAAATCACTTGTTTAATCTCTTGTATAATATCCCCAATTACTACTGGGGGACAATTACGTTCACGAGGCTGGACTTACACACAAGTAATAGGTACCATGTATACTAGAAACAAAAAAGAAAAAGTAAGCTCTGTAATTGAAGAGTTTCTGTCATTTTTAATCACCGGTTTAACCCCAGTGCCTGGAAAATTGACTACTCATTAAATGAATGAAAATATCAAGGAAAAATAATCAGAAAAACTGAATTCTAGTTTCCACTCACTATCCATCAGAAAGTTATACTTTTAGTTATATAGGTAGAAAGTAGATTGTCCAGTCAGTTGATTTTTATTGCTTGCTCTAAATCTAGATAAGGAAATCAATTGTGCTAGTTTAGTAAATGAATGGGTTTATTACACTTAACATGTAGGATTTGCTAATGTCTTACAGATTACTTCATTCATTTCTCTAGATTATTCTTAGTAATACTTTGAGTGAATACAGGCATTTTCTGATGAGAGAAAAACCAATCATGCTGGGTAGGATAGCCTGAGAAGGCAATCTGAAGAATAGGGAATACAGGGGGGAAATCTCTAAGCAAGAAGGTTATTCTTTTGAGAAATGCACTGACAAAAGAAAAGTTGGAAATTTTAAGATTAAATTTTAGGTTTACTGAATACCTAAAGAAATATTAATCATACAATTAATCATACAACAGTTATTAATCAGAGAAGGCAATGGCACCCCACTCCAGTACTTTTGCCTAGAAAATCCCATGGACGGAGGACCCTGGTAGGCTGCAGTCCATGGGGTCACTAGAGTCAGACACGACTGAGCGACTTCACTTTCACTTTTCATTTTCATGCATTGGAGAAGGAAATGGCAACCCACTCTAGTGTTCTTGCCTGGAGAATCCCAGGGATGGGGAAGCCTGGTGGGCTGCCATCTATGGGGTCGCACAGAGTCGGACACGACTGCAGCGACTTAGCAAGCAAGCAAGCAGTTATTAATTATACAATCATATGACCTGATCCCATGTACAACAGGTATTATACATACTTCTATCTGCTCTTCACAGGTTGCCAGAAATCTTTATAATAACAAATCTTATTTGCCTTGCTAACAAAAATTTGATGCTTCTTGTTCTCATAACATTAAATCCAAGTTTTTTACAAGGAACTATAAAATATGTGCAATATGACTTTCATTTTCAAACTCTTCAGATGTCATGGTCAGTCCATCATTACAGAGACTATGTTCCAGTCACAAGAAATTCTAATAATACATCCTTGTCTTTGTACACTATGCCTCCACTTCCTGCAAGGATCCCTTTCCTTCTTGTCCTTGTTACATCCAATTTATCTCTCAAGATTCGGCCAAGATTCACTCTCCCTCCAGGAGGTCTTTTCATTTAACTTCTACTGAGTGAACAGAGTTCTAGTGTTAGGCTCCAATGGTGACATTGCAGCAGAAATCATTAAAGGTTCCCCAAAGGCATCATGTCCTTCATTCCTTTGACAATAAAACTCTTAAATGTTTATCACATGGTACTATGACTGGCTTCTGCCCATGGAATGTGAACAGAAGATCTGCAAGCAATTTCTGGGTCACATCCTTAGAGGGGAACTACTTGATTTCTACTTTGTCTTTTTCCTTCCTGTACATTGAAATCTGAAAGCAGTACATTAGAGAATGACAGGGCAAAAAGATAAATAAAATTTAGATTGGTTGTTCACTTGGTGGAGTGTAGCATCCCTATAGTTAATTGTCATAATTATCTCTTAGTTAAGACTTTTTATATAAGGCAAAAATAAACCTATCTTGTGTAGTTTAATGGTAGCTGGTCTTATAAAGCAGCTGGACTAATGTCCTAATAAATGTAATATACTCTAACTCTTTATATAGCCCCAAAGATGTTATGCTATTATTAGTTGCCATAGACTGCCTTTGTTAAGAGTATTTTGGTTACTCAAGTGAAAAAAAGGAGGATTGATTTTAAGAATAAAGTGGTATTTCACAGAACTCTAAGGAAGTATATCTGGGTTTCATGGATGTCCAGTAACAGAAATTGTATAGCTACCAGAAAGCCAAATAATTCTTCTTTGAGGCTTAATCACTTATCCTGTGTGTTTTACTCTGCTCTCTTTGAAAATCTACTTCGTTCTTTGGTCTGGTAGTTAAAGGCCTTGGCCTTCTTCACACCAGGAAAGAGACAGCTTTCCACCTTTCCAGAACATACCACTTAAATTTTAAGCAAAATGTCAGATGAAACTAGATCCTTTAATTCTTAATTCTAACTTCATTAAAAGAGAATCTCAGTGCCTGAGTTTTTCTTCAATCCTAATCAAATCATGAAGCCAGTGATGGGACATTCCTTTTCCACAGTGAAAGGAAGTAATTGTTTGTGTACATACACACTGAGAGGTATCTCCTGTAGAAATCATTTGTTATTGGAGAGCCTTCTCAAGATTTTACTCATTTTGTTATCCTCAGAGCCTAGTGCCTTTCTGATAAAATAAATGTTTGCTGAATGCAGAGTTGGAGAAAGAATAAATAGAACCCAGAGAGAGCATGCTGATGTATGGCAGCCAAAAACAGCTTTTATTATTTTTGTCTTATAGACAAGAAGTTATATCAAGACTGTACAGAACTCAAAGAAGGTATTTTCTGGAAACAAATTTGTCACTGGCAGTTCTCAATAGGTAACATGTAAAACACAGACAGAATTACCCTGTGTAATGTCCTCATCTCCTACAAATCACAGATCTCTGTGTGTGCTTATATTACTATTTTTTAATTTCAAAACATAATTTAAAAGTATTGAACTATATGAATTCTTAAAATAATTCTGTCAGTTCAAAGAAGGCCTCTGCTCCACTGCAACCAAACATGCATGATAAAATATCTAACCAAATGTATACCAGTGACAGAGAAATAATGAATTTTAATTTAATTCCATATTTTTGTTTTTTACTTTCCTTAGTCAATGGAAAATTATCTGAATTATCTGACATAGAAAACTAAATCACCTCGGCTATGAAGCCCTCTTTTACTGCTAAAGGTAAGAAAAGATAGAGGATTCATTCTGCGATAAAGACATTCACTCTTACTCATCACACTAGGCATGTCAGAAAAATCACCTCATGGATGAAAATAACAGATCGAGGATATCAGAGAATGATGGACTTGGGAGATAGAAAGGCATAGTTTATGTCAGAGCAATCCTGGATGGTGTAAGATAACAAAACAGTGCATCCATACCTTCTATTTTCAGTGAGGATAATCATCGGAGGGTTAATCCTTTAGACATTTGGAGTTTATTCTATACTTGCAGAGATATCATAGTAATATCTTATCCTGTATTTCAATTACAGCACATAATTGTAATGGTAAACTTTGTGGAGGAAAAATAAAGAAATATTACTCATGAACACCCCTGATTGTTTTATTTTTAACTTTTTATTTTAAATAATTTTAAAAATGAGATGAAAGTTTCAATAACTGTACAAAATACTTTTATGCACCTTTTGTTAATATTCCACAAATGTTAAGATGCTACCCTCTTTACCCTATACTGCCTCTTTATTTTTTTTAGAACTATTTCTGAGTCAGTTGACAAACAGATACCCTATTAACTAAGCCTAGGCTTTACATTATCCCAGAACAGCTGAATGAAGAAACCATTTTGGACATGGATCACGCAGCTCTAGTTGTTTTAGCCTCCAGCCATTTAAGTTAATCCTAGTCATCTGAATCACTTCTTCCCCATCATTTCAGTCTTGAAAGCCATGGCTTCAGACATCTTGGAGCAGAGGGATGCCATTTTCATTGTGCCCCTAACTGAATATCTGATCCATACATTTGTAAGCATCACAAAATTGTTGTTATTCTATAGCATTAAGTTTCAGAGTGTTTGGTTATGCAGTCATAGAAACTGAAATGATTAGTTATGAAATTATTTCACTCAGTCAGTCAGTCAGTTCAGTCACTCAGTCGTGTCTGACTCTTTGCGACCCCACGAATCACAGCACACCAGGCCTCCCTGTCCATCACCAACTCCTGGAGTTCACCCAGACTCAACGTCCATCGAGTCAGTGATGCCATCCAGCCATCTCATCCTCTGTCGTCCCCTTCTCCTCCTGCCCCCAATCCTTCCCAGCATCAGAGTCTTTTCCAATGAGTCAACTGTTCGCATGAGGTGGCCAAAGTACTGGAGTTTCAGCTTTAGCATCATTCCTTCCAAAGAAACCCCAGGGCTGATCTTCTTCAGAATGGACTGGCTGGATCTCCTTGCAGTCCAAGGGACTCTCAAGAGTCTTCTCCAACACCACAGTTCAAAAGCATCAATTCTTCGGCGCTCAGCCTTCTTCACAGTCCAACTCACACATCCATACATGACCACAGGAAAAACCATAGCCTTGACTAGACGAACCTTTGTTGGCAAAGTAATGTCTCTGCTTTTAAATATGCTGTCTAGGTTGGTCATAGCTTTCCTTCCAAGGAGTAAGCGTCTTTTAATTTCATGGCTGCAATCACCATCTGCAGTGATTTTGGAGCCCCCCAAAATAAAGTCTGACATTGTTTCCACTGTTTCCCCATCTATTTCCCATGAAGTGATGGGACTGGATGCCACGATCTTTGTTTTCTGAATGTTGAGCTTTAAGCCAACTTTTTCACTCTCCACTTTCACTTTCAGGAGGCTTTTAAGTTCCTCTTCACTTGCTCAGTCTAAAATGTATTTTATCTTCTACCCAATTAACATTAATGGAAATGAAGGGAAGTAGAGGTGCCTGAGAAATAGTTACAAATTAAAAACATAAAAAGAACTTAGTGATGGTTTAATGAATGATGCATGATAAAGCAGATAAAAATATCAAGATACCTAATTTGTTCTACACAGTGGGTGATGTTGTCTTTCAGTGAGGTGCTATTTATGATGTCTACTTTTTTTTTTTTTTCCCATCCTGGAAACATGGGAAAATGCACTGCAACCTCTTAGAACATTGGTGATGTTACTTATCTAATTCTGGCCAATGAATTGTGAGTAAGGTAATGAAAAGCTTTGACATATTTTTCATGTTTTTCCTATTCCTTTTTTTTTTTTTTCCTTTGGTGATGAGAGTAGAATCAACCTGAATGACTGGTTGACAGCAATAATGATAACTTCTCTGGAGAGTTACCCATGATACAGAGGATTTGTGTAAATAAGAAATTAATTTTATGCATTAAGTCTCTGATTTTATGGGGTTGTGTTTCACTATAGATTGGTCTCATTTGTTCTGACTGATTGCATGGGCAGTGCTTAAGAGAACTTTCTTGCCTCAGGAAGTTGGTTAGAATAATGTTTTATTTGTTTGTTTGTTTTTGTTTTTTTTCTAATTAAATGTGAATTGTGTCCATTATTTGGCCATTAATAAATGGCAACTATTTTAATTTGCTTTTTTCTTCACATGTTTTCACAATATTTATTTAAAAATCACATTACAGAGACAAATAATATCACAAGTACTATTCTAGGTGACAGAGATTTGGGTTAGATATAAATATATAACTACATATTGATAGATAGGTAGATAGTAGATTGAACAAGCATAAAATGTAGTAGATTACAACACATAACTATAAGTACCATGAGACAATGTATAAAATCATCAATGATACAGAAACTGTTCAAATATGTTATGCTTATTCAAGGAAGCCTAGAAGTTTCTGGGGTTATCCAGGGAATCTTCCCAACTCAGGGATTGGATGCATGACTCCTGCAGCTCTTGCGTTGTAGGCAGAATCTTTACCGCTTAGCCATTAGGGAAGCCCTAAATTTTAGGTATATTTAATTCCAATATGTTTATGTGAAATTTTTAAATGTCAAACTGCAATGAATACAAAAAAAGTCTACTCACCATATTGCAATGATCTTTGTAGTATTTGTGTGTGTGTATGTGTGCCACAGTGCAATTAAAATATCGAGGCTTCAAATTTTTCTTTTTTCTGTTTAGATACCTTATGTTCTGTAAAACAGTTTTAAAACTTGATAACATTATTCAACTAGTGTTAAACAAATGTGGGAGTTGTGTTGTTCAGTCTAAAATTAAAAGCACCTGTGCAGTGTCATTTTGAGAAGTGAGATGAAAGATTTATCTGATCATATGATTGGAGTGATAGATACATAATAAAGAAAATTTTCCTATTTTTGAGTGTGAAGATCTATGGGAAAATATTTTTAAAAACCATTATTTATCTCGAGGTTGAAAAATTAATAGTATTTCACCAGGGAAGAAGAAGGAAAGACACTCTAAAAAGAGGGAATAAAAGGCATAGAGAGATGAGAACACAATAATTATTTTAAGAAGTGTGAAAAATCTGCCTGAGTACAAGTATTTCACAAGGTTAGTATTTGTGACCAGTCCTTTACACCTCTACATTCCATAACTCTGCCCACAATTCATACTCTTATTTTGAAAACTGCATTTTTTAAAAAAACCATGATCTGGCTATTTTATTCCTCTGCATTTGTATCCTTGATGCATCTTCACTGCCTACGGAAAAAAGAGCTCAACTCCTTTTGCATTAGCTCCTGAATCCTCTACAGACAAGACTTAATTGACCTTTCTGTTCTCCCCTCATACTAAAAAAATTGTTAGGAATTTAGATAGCAGTAACCTGGACTTCTAAATTACCTTCCCACCCCTTGCTATATTCAGAGTTCTTAACTTTTTCTACACCACAATTTTGTTGTCAGATATTTGGAATTACTTGTAGACATCATCGCCTGTTTACAATTCTGAAGTGAAGTGAAATTTGCTCAGTTGTGTCTGACTCTTTGCAACCCCATGGACTGTAAAGTCCATGGAATTCTCCAGACCAGAATACTGGAGTAGGTAGCTTTTCCCTTCTCCAGGGGCTCTTCCAAACCCAGGGACTGAACCCAGGTCTCCTGCATTGCAGACAGATTCTTTACCAGCTGAGCCACAAGGGAAACCCAAGAACATTGAAGTGGGTAGCCTATCCCTTCTCCAGCAGATCTTCCTGACACAGGATTTGAACTGGGGTCTACTGCATTGCAGGTGGATTCTTTACCAACTGAGCTATGAGGGAAGCCTTAAAATTCTGAACTTCGTTCTGAATACTTCACTTTGTCCATGTACTCCATCCATCATTTCTGACATTTGACATTATTCTCAAATCCTTTATCTCTTGTTGAAAAAAGGGGGCTTCCCTAGCGGTTCAGCTGGTAAAGAATCCACCTGCATTGCAGGAGACCCAGGTGCTATCCCTGAGTCGGGAAGATTTCCTGGAAAAAGGAATGGCTACCCACTCCAGTATTCTTGCCTGGAGAATCCCATGGACAGAGCATCCTGTCAGGCTATAGTCCATGGTCTTGCAAAGAGTCAGACATGACTGAGTGACTAAGCACACTATATTGTGTATACATTGTACTGGATTTCTAGTATTTTATAACAAATTGTGACAAATTAAATGACTTAAGCAATACACATTTAATTCACAGTTTCTGTTGGGTGTGGGTAGAGGGATGGTGAAGTTCAGTCCTCTGTAAGGCTACAATTAAAGTATTGGCCAAAGGTAGATTGTCATCTGGAAACTTGATTGGGGAAGGGTCTATTTCCAGCTTAACTCATATTATTGACAGAACTAATTTCTTTGCAGTTGTAGCTTCATGGTAACTTGCTTCCTCACGGGGAGCAAGGGAGAGAGAGAGAGACTCCAGTCTAGTAAGATGGGGTCTTTTATAATGTGACACTATCGGAAAATGACAGCCCTTTGCCATAGTTTATAGGTCAGAAGCAAGTTACAGGGAGAAGGCCAATGGCAACCCACTCCACTACTCTTGCCTGGAAAATCCCATGGACGGAGAAGCCTGGTAGGCTGCAGTCCATGGGGTCACTAAGAGTCGGACATGACTAAGTGACTTCACTTTCACTTTTCATTTTCATACATTGGAGAAGGAGATGGCAACCGACTCCAGTGTTCTTGCCTGGAGAATCCCAGGGATGGGGGAGCCTGGTGGGCTGCTGCCTATGGGGTCACGCAGAGTCGGACAGGACTGATGTGACTTAGCAGCAGCAGCAGCAGCAAGTTACAGGGCTCACACAACCCCTGCAGAATTAAGCTGTAAAAGGATGTGAATATCTAGAGGCAGAAATCATGAGGGAATTATAAATTCCATCTGCTACACACATGAATCTGTTTTTCTATCAGTTCAGTTCAATAGTCACTCAGTCGTGTCCACTTCTTTGTGACCCCATGAACTGCAGCACGCCAGGCCTCCCTATCCATCACCAACTCCTGGAGTTTATACAATCTCATGTCAATTGAGTCAGTGATGCCATCCAACCATCTCATCCTCGGTCGACCCCTTCTCCTCCTGCCTTCAATCTTTCCCAGCATCAGGGTCTTTTCCAATGAGTCAGCTCTTCGCATTAGGTGGCCAAAATATTGGAGTTTCAGCTTCAATATCACTCCCTTCAATGAACACCCAGGACTGATTTCCTTTAGGATGGACTGGTTGGATCTCCTCGCAGTTCAAAGGATACTCAAGAGTCTTCTCCAACACCGCAATTCAAAAGCATCAATTCTTCAGCACTCAGGTTTCTTCACAGTCCAACTCTCACATCCATACATGACCACTGGAAAAACCATAGCCTTGGCTAGACGGACCTTTGCTGACAAAGTAATGTCTCTGCTTTTAATATGCTGTCTAGGTTGGTCATAACTTTCCTTCCAAGGAGTAAGTATCTTTTAATTTCATGGCTGCAGTCACTATCTGCAGTGATTTTGGAGTCCCCCAAAATAAAGTCAGCCACTGTTTCTACTGTTTCCCCAATTATTTGCCCTGAAGGGATGGGACTGGATACCATGACTTAGTTTTCTGAATGTTGAGCTTTAAGCCAAATTTTTCACTCTCCTCTTTCACTTTCATCAAGAGTCTTTTTGGTTCCTCTTCACTTTCTGCCACAAGGGTGGTGTCATCTGCATATCTGAGGTTATTGATATTTCTCCTGCCAATCTTGATTCCAGCTTGTGCTTCATCCAGCCCAGCATTTCTCATGATGTACTCTGCATATAAGTTAAATAAACAGAGTGACAATATACAACCTTGACATACTCCTTATCCTATTTGGAACCAGTCTGTAGTTCCATGTCCAGTTCTAATTGTTGCTTCCTGACCTGCATAAAGGCATGGAGGTAGGTCATGTGGTCTGATTTGCCATCTCTTTCAGAATTTTCCACAGTTTATTGTGATCCACACAGTCAAAGGCTTTGGCATAGTCAATAAAGAAGAAATATATGTTTTTCTGGAACTCTCTTTTTCGATGATCCAGCAAATGTTGGCAATTTGATCTCTGGTTCCTCTGCCTTAACAGCTTGAATATCTGGAAGTTCATGGTTCATGTATTGCTGAAGCCTGGCTTGGAGAATTTTGAGCATTACTTTACTAGCATGTGAGATGAATGCAACTGTGCAGTAGTTTGAATGTTCTTTGGCATTGCCTTTCTTTGGGATTGGAATGAAAACTGACCTTTTCCAGTCCTGTGGCCACTGCGGAGTTTTTCAAGTTTGCTGACATATTGAGTGTAGCACTGTCACAGCATCATCTTTTAGGATTTGAAGTAGCTGCACTGGGATTCCATCAACTCCACTAGCTTTGTTCACAGTGATACTTCCTGAGGCCCACTTGACTTCACATTCCAGGGTGTCCGGCTCTAGGTGAGTGACCACAGCATTGTGATTATCTGGATTTTGAAGATCTTTTTTGTACAGTTCTTCTGTGTATTCTTGCCACCTCTTCTTAATATCTTCTGCTTCTGTTAGGTCCATATCATTTCTGTCCTTTATTGAGCCCATCTTTGCATGAAATGTTCCCTTGGTATCTCTAATTTTCTTGAAGAGATCTCTGATCTTTCCCATTCTGTTGTTTTCCTCTATTTCTTTGCATCGATCACTGAGGAAGGCTTTCTTTTCTCTCCTTGCTGTTCTTTGGAACTCTGTATTCAAGTGGGTATATCTTTCCTTTTCTCCTTTGATTTTTGCTTTTCTTTTCACAGCTATTTGTAAGGCCTTCTCATACAATCATTTTTCTTTTTTGCATTTCTTTTTCTTGGGGATGTTCTTGATCCCTGTCTCCTGTACAATGTTATGAACCTCCGTACATAGTTCATTGGCACTCTATCAGATCTAGTCCCTTAAATCTATTTCTCACTTCCACTGTCTATCATGTAAAAGTAATTCACACACATAAACACAAGCATTTATCCATGTACACACATGCCTACACACACACACACACACAAGGCATCCCAAGTTCTCAGTGTAATTTCAAGCTTTAATAATTTCAGATACATGAAGTGTGACAAGTGTGTAAATACTACAAACTATGATATTAAATTTTTTATAATTATTTAATTTTATAAAGATTCAATTTTTAAAAGTTTAATTTTTGGTCAATTTTCAAATTTTCAGTCAGAATCTCTATTTTTCCTCTCTTTCCATATGCATATTATTTTATAAGACCTCTGTCTCTCTAAAATACCATGTATGTATGTTTATATATCTATATATGTCTATATATCTATATAAATCTATCAATATAGATCGACCTATACATATATATGTGTATATATATGTTAAATTGAAAGTTTCTCAGTTGTGTCTGACTCTTTGCGACCCCATGGACTACACAGTCCATGGAATTCTCCAGGCCAGAATACTGGAGTGGGTAGCCTTTCCCTTCTCCAGGTGATCTTTCCAACCTAGGGATCAAACCCAGGTCTCCCACATTGAAGGCAGATTCTTTACCAGCTGAGCCACAAGGGAAGCCCATATATAAATATGGAACTGATGACTTTATGGAAACCCAAAGATTGTCTAGTTTAAATGCCCTCATTTCAGAGACAAGAAAAGTGAGGAAACCTCAGTGGATCAAGTGATATGATTACCAACAAGTTAATAAGAGAAACAAAATGAGAATTCAGAACTCGTAATAACTTTTTTCAGTTTTTTTTTCAATCTCACCACAATACCTCTCTTAATATATTGTTAATAACAATGTAAGAGCAAGAATAGCATCTAGCATGAAGCTTAAAATATAATAGGTGCTTAATAAATTTTTTTCTGAATAAATGAGAGAAATAAAGAAAAAAGAGAATAGAAATACAAAATGGGAGGAAGGTCTCTTTAAAATAGATCTTTCTACTTATCTGCTTAACAAATATTTGTTACCAATACGTAAATGTATGTGCATGTGTGCACACTCAGTTGTGTCTGACTCTTTCTAACCCCATGGACTGAGTCCACCAGGTTCCTCTGTCCATGGAATTTTCCAGACAATGGTGCTGGAGTGGGTTGCCATTTCCTTCTTTTATATATATATATATATATATATATATATATATAATCCCTAAAAAGTATATTCTCATGATATTATCATATACATATATATAATTGAAGGAAATTGTATATGTGATTAAAATTATATATAATTGAAGAAAAGAGGAGTAATTTTATAAAATGTTATCCAAGAAGCTAAGTAACTTGAAAGATCATAATGATACACTATCAATGAAATGGTATATGAGAAACCATGCTGTAACCAGAAAGAGATAATTTAAAAATAATTAATTGTTTTTAAAAGCACATCTTACAAATGAACTAGGTCAGAAATAATATTCAAAAAAAGACAAAATAGTGTTTACCCAGGTCTGGAATTTACCCTGCTGGTTTTATCCAAACCAGTGGCTATTGGTACATAACATTCTCAAATGACTGCAAAATCAAAAGCGATTCTACTCTTAAAGAAATATTCTGCCAACTATTGATTTGTTTTCTAAGCTTTCTTTTCTTTTTTCTATTTTTTCTTTTCTTTGTTTTCTATGATTCTGCTTCTGTTTTGTTTGGTCATTTGGTTTAGTTTTTACGTTCCATATACTAGTGAAAGCATATAGTAATAGTTTTTGTCTGACTCATTTTATTTAGCACATTACCCTCTAGGTTGGAGAAGGCAATGGCACCCCACTCCAGTACTCTTGCCTGGAAAATCCCATGGACGAAGGAACCTGGTAAGCTGCAGTCCATGGGGTTGCAAAGAGTCGGACTCGACTGAGCGACTTCACTTTCACTTTTCACTTTCATGCATTGGAGAAGGAAATGGCAACCCATTCCAGTGTTCTTGCCTGGAGAATCCCAGGGACGGGGGAGCCTGGTGGGCTGCCGTCTATGGGGTCGCATAGGGTCAGACACGACTGAAGCGATTTAGCAGTAGCACCCTCTAGGTTAATTCAGGTTATCACAAATAGCAAGATTTTGTTATTTTTTATGGTTGAATAATATTTGCGTGTATTTGCATGCCGTATGTTCTTTATCCCTTCATTAATCAGTGGATCCTTTGGTTGCCTCCATACCTTGGTTATTTACTGTAAATAAGATTGCAGTGAACAAAGAAGTTCATATATCTTTCCAAGGTAATGTTTTTGTTCTCTTCATATAAATGCCCAGAAGTCAATTGCTGGATTATATAGTAATTCTATTTTTAAAATTTGAGAGACCTCCATACTGTTTTCTGTAGTAACTACATCAACATACATTCTGACCAAAATTTGAGGAGTGGGCTAAATAGGTGAAAGGGATTAAGAGTTACAAACTTTCAGTTATAAAACAAATAACGTGTATGCAATGTGCAACATAGAGACTATAGCTGATAAAACTATAATAACTTTATATGGTGATAGTAACTAGATTTATAGAGGTGACCATTTAGAAATATATAAATATCAAATCACTATAATGATACTGTATGCCAGTTATACTTTAGCTAAAAAGTGTGCTTCAATCAAGGCTTGCTAATGCATTCACGTGTGTGCTTAGTCATGTCTGATTCTTTGCATTGAAATCTGTCATCAAAGACATTAAAGAAAAGTTGACTATTCTTAGTGCTTTCCTTATTGGTGATGGCAAAAGAGATTTCATTTCACATCAGATTTCTCTTATTTAATTCTATCCTATCAACGATCACAATCTACTAACAGTATGTTTTTATGTAAAAAAAAACTAAAATAATATTTTCAAAAGAAAATAAATACAATAACAGTTATCATACTCTATGTGAGTATCTCTGATTAGAGTAGTCTTCATAGGCTATGTGGTATTGAAAGTTTCCTTTTTTTAGATGAATGCTTGTATGTAGTGTGTGTATATATTCTCTATTTCCCCAAACCTAGAAGCTGCAATTTAATAATGAATTATTAAGTAAAAATTTATATATACCGTGTAATTCAATTTGTAACTAATGCATACTTGAGTGTATTCAGAATATTTGATTTTAAGTGTCATTGGGTTTAGCAATCAGAATGTTTCAAGGTGTATGGTTAACTGTTAGAATTTTGAATAGCCATGCTCCAGAGTCACTTGAAGTCTCTGCACATAATAGCTATGATTTAAGCTAAAAATGATGTTTATGTAGTAAAAATAGTCCTATTTACAAAGCAAAGATATCAGTTTAAAGTACATTTAGGTCAAAGTTGAATGAATAGTGTGATTCAAATCATTTATTTTGTAAACTAGCTGCAGGTTTTAAATTAGTTTCTAAATAATTTACTTCTACATTTCATATTTAAGCAGTGTTGCGGGGGTATTTTGTTTTTGTGAACCATAGCCAGTTAGCAGGATGTTCATTAATGTTTGTTTATTTTTTAAATAAACAAAGGTATGCTAAAATAGTTCAAACAATATTTCACTGAATGCTATTAGGAATTTAAAGCATCTAATTACTTCTGGCATGCAAATTTAGTGAAACCTAATTAAATAAATATCATATCTATGGATCAACCTATTAAACAAATGCTCTTGCTTTATATCAGTCTTACACATCCTGTATTTAAGGGGAAATGTGTTAAACAAACAAGTAATAAAAAAAAATAACTGTAAAATAATTCCCTTAAGTAACAAGTAATGAAGCAAAACAATTATGTCCACCTTGAAGTTGCACTTACACATTTTTTTAAATTCTTGGAAGAGAAGTTCATCCTTAAGTGAATGAATTCCAAATAAATGCGTGAGATTTTGAAGGGGTGAATTATCTTTGAATTATTGCTTTATGAAATTGGTTATATATAGTGTAACAAAGGAAATAGTCATTCACATGTCATAGGAAAAAATCTTGCAAAATTATGAAGATTAAAGTTCAAAATGAGGAAAACATAAAATGTAAAAGTATTTGCAATAATTGCATAATTTTATCTAAGCTACTAAAGGTGTATTAACAAGCTGGATTCCTTTGATCCACTATAAAGCTTTGTCAACTAAAGCTTTTTTTCTTTAAATTGATTCTCCATTTTGTCTTCTCATTTTCTCAACAGTGCACAGCAGGAAACACTGTCTACAGACAGAAAACAGGATCTAGCTGTAGGCACACATATGAAACAAAGAGGCCTCAATTAAATGAAAAAAACAACAAAAAAACTTCTGTTACTATTTGATCTTAAAATATTGAACTTGTCAATCAGGTATAGACACAGAATCCCACTTAAATCTGTTATAACAATGTTACAGTTGTATTGCTGACCATTTTAAAAGTCGAAGAGGTCCACAAGATGTTATGTAATTTTACTCTAATTGTTTATATTTTATCACTACATATTCTATTTCTTTAAATGTTTCATTTCTTATTGCACTATAGCTGATTAACAATATTGTGATAGTTTCAGGTGGACAGCAAAGGGACCCAGCCATACATGTATCCATTCTCCCCCAAACTTCCCTCCCATCCAGGCTGCCACGTAATATTGAGCAGAGTTCCCTGTGCTATACAGTGACCTTCCCAAGCCAGGGATTGAACCCGGGTCTCCCGCATTGTAAGCAGATGCTTACAATGATTCAAATCATTTATTTGTCCCTATATAGTAGGACCTTGTTAGTTATCCATTTTAAATAGAGCAGTGTGCACATGTCCATCCCAAACTCCGTAACTATCCCTTTCCCCATCCTTCTCCTGGCAACCATAATTTTATTCTGTAAGTCTGTGAGTGTCTTTGTTTTTACACATTCTATTTTACAAACAAAGTCAGTGAATTGCCTTTTTAAATCAGGTTTAAACCTTTAGAAAATCAGGAAACCTGTCTAGAGTTTAACCCTATGTGGTTTAAGAGCAAAATTCAACTTGTGTGTCGACCTTGTCTACTTATTTCTCTGTAGGTTAGAGAGTGTTAGGAATGGAGAAAACAGAAGAAAGGGTGTGGAAGGCATTTGGCTAAGCTATAAATTGAACTTGGTTTGGAAAAACACTTTGGACAGTTACCTACAAACTGGCAGCCTTCATTCAAAAGTGTGTAACTGGCATATTCTAAGTGAGAATGCTGATTCCCATGTGTTGCTTTTTGTCTCCTTTAGGCCAAAACAGGACAATTTCTGGTTTTTCTGTAATAATGCAGCAACATTTCACCCTCACATTAAGTCCATGCCCTCCAGTTCATTAAAGAAGCTAACCCTCTACTTACGAGGCTACCTGATTTCACTTTGAGAGCCTTTTTTTCATTCAGTGAAAGAACTTTGCTGTTTCTTTCTTAATAAGGTCAGCAGCACCTTTGAACTTATTTTCACTTAAAATACAAAAAGATTTGCACTGAATAATAAAGAAACCTATGTTCACCCTACATAGGCAGAACATGCACAAGGTCCTGAGTTGATGGCCCTTCACATTCTTGAATCTGCAGTATGGGACCTGATTAACCTCAGAACATTCATGGTCATTGCAACTAACATTGCATCAGGTCTCTGTGAAGTTGCATCAAAAAAGACTAAATTGCATATTCTTTTTTGAGGAATTTCTGTTATTCTCTTTGAATTCCAAATTCCCAAATAGATTTCATTTATAAATCTCCTCTTTAATCCAGTGAAGGTAGTGGTGATCTGATAAGTGTTCAAATAGATCCATGTAGGACTCATCAGCAGTCCAAAAGAACATTCTCGATTCTATATTTTTGGTTATTGAAATTATAAAAATTGCTAGTATCATTATGGATATGTACTTCGTGTTTAGGATAAAGTCTAGAAATCAAATCTGTAGCCTTTGAAAGTAATATTTGTAATATTTAAAATTATTTTCAGAAAGAAATACTTTAAAAATAATTTATATTTTGTCCCTGTAAGAGAACATTTGTCTATGGAAACATAACATAAAAACAGTTCGCTCCATAAGTTAGTATGCTTTTCCATCAGTAAATGAAAAAAAAAATTTAAAAGATAAACTAAACTTTTCTGACTTCAAAAATAATGTAGCTTGAAGGAAAAGAAAATCAGAGAAGTTTGAGAGACTCGGTTTCACAGTCTCAGGTAGAAAGAAATTAAGTGAACAATTCTCTTTTCATTAGTTTTCCTAAGTTTTATTCATGGAATCATATGCACAAGCAAACAGCAAATTAAATTTTAGTTTGAGCTTAATTTAGAAAGCAATAATTTATATTTATATAATACTTTATAAATTGATTTTATGTATGTCATTTCATTTAATGCTTCCTTTTATGTTTGTGATTTATCATAGAAAATATCACCATTTCTTTACATTTGTACATTTCTTTCTTATACATGAGAAAGAAACTGAGCCTTAGAAAAACTGCGATTTAGATAAGGAGGTTATATAGCTAGCTACAACATGGAAAATCCCCTATCTTTTTTATTCCTACTCAGGTGTTATTTCCTCTAAAACTAGAATGCATAGCTATGAGTAATAGGAGTTAAACACCGATTTGAATAAATATAAAATGTGTATTATACAGAGGAAGCAAGTAAAAAACAGTTGGAGATGCTCTAAAATAAATGAACAGTTTTCTAAAAATCCGTTAAAAGAAAAGTATACATGGTGAATTCTGCATTAATGGTCTGGAGATAACCAGGAATATTAGCAAGTGTATAGTTAAGATACTATACTGGGAAAGGCACAAAAAGCCAGGAAAAAAACTGGAATATTGGAAAATAAATGAATCAATCAAAATAGAAATTGATATTAAGAAAACCTTTGAAGACTGGAGAGCTCTGTAAAATATAGCCAACTGGGACAAAGCAAATAAAAGGAAAAAAAAAAGATGTTATAGAAATAAATGGCAAGTATATAAGTAAAGGCTTTCTAAATTAAAGAGGGAAGAAAAACTTGAATACAGAAAATATTATTAAATGTGTATTGGTATTAACAAGGCCTCTTTATAATGTTCATTATCAAAAAATAGGGCAGGGTAGTGATATATTTAATGCTCTCCAACAAAGAGAGAAGTTGAAAATTTGACCCTAAGAAATTTATCAGAGATCATAAATAGGTATTTCTCTTTCTAGAATCTTGAAGAAAATAGAAGTCAGCAGGAAGGCATCCCATGAAGGGCAAAATTGAAAGAGTGGCAGAAACTTTCAAAAATAGTATCAAGAAGCCTGAAGCACAGGATGAACCGAGGCTTTTGAAAAGCACTAGAGAAAATTTAAATATAATTTTTAAGAAATACTGAGCTAAGGGATAGGCCTGATTCCTGGGCCAGATGGTATAATATTAGCAGATGACATTGGAAGGACTAAACTCTTATTTTGCCTGTTTTCTCAATCAGGGAAAAAAGTGATCTTCAAATTGAAAAGGGTAGGACAAACAAGGGAATCAAATCCTAAGATAAGTAAAGAGATAGTAAGCTACTAAGTAAGCTACTTAGCTACTTCAAAGAGTTCACATTACCAGAATCAGATTGATTACCTCCCCAAGGACTGAAATAACTCGTTCTTAGACTCTGACTCATCTCATGAATCTGTCTGCTCCTCTCTGTCTTTGCTGCCACTTCCCTGCCCACGAAGTCATCATCATCTCTCTACTAGATTATTTTAGCAGTCTTCTATACACTTGACCCCAGCCAGTCTCTATTGAGATTTATCCTCCACACATCTTAGGATGCTTTGTGTGGACCTCTCTATTGTAGCACCAGTTTGCAATTCCAATACCAGCTCCCCTAGTACCATTTAGCTGATGCCATAGCTGAGCTAAGCTACTGTTCATTATATCATGCTCACATAAGCTTCCTTGTCTTGGAACATGCTGTCCAATTTGCCTGAAAAAGATTGTCAGAGTTCATGGATCCATTGGCTTCTTTGAGGCCTGGGTTAATGACAATTCTCTTTTGTAGTTTACTCTATGTCTAAAGGAAGAATTAATTCTATACCTTTCTGTCTTCCTGACTATGTAGCTTGTTTCTTCAAATGAATGGATGAGATTTATCTATATTGAAATTCTGCAGGCCAAATGTTAAATGTCTGCTGAATTAAATGTAGTGATCATTATACCACTAAATATTTTCACAAATGCTTCAAAAAACATGAAACACAAAACATCATTAATTTATGATTCCTAAGATTATATATTAGGGGCTTCCCTTGTGGCTCAGCTGGTAAAGAATCCACCTGCAATGCAGGAGACCTAGGTTTGATCCCTGAGTTGGGAAGATGCCCTGGAGAAGGGAAAGGCTACCCACTCCAGTATTCTGGCCTGGAGAATTCCATGGGTTGTCCATGGGGTCTCAAAGAGTCGGACACTACTGACTGACTTTCACTTTCACCTTCATGATTATACTTAGTATTTTTAAAATTAACGTATTGTCATTATAAAGATTCCAACACTGTATGGTCTGAAGGGGTATACATTTAGTAATATAATTCTTCTCTCTCTTCACCATGTCCCCATCTTTGTAAATAATCGTGTATGTGTGTATGTATGTGTGTATGTCAACACATCAACATATATAGATCTACTTTACCCTTTTAAACAATTATATGATATACCTTAGCTATCAACATATCATGATTTCTTATATGGTAAAGAAGAGAGCAAAGAGAAGATATTTTTTATTTATATATTGTAGGCATTTTTAACTGAGCCTGATTCATATATTTAGGAATAAGAATGCAATAGGAGAATAATATCAGAAAACTTCCACTTTCTTGACATTATCACAATGTAAGCATGTCTCTCGAAGAAGGCAAAGGCAACCCACTCCAGTACTCTTGCCTGGCAAATCCCATGGAGGAAGGAGCCTGGTAGGCTGCAGTCCATGGGGTTGCTAGGAGTCGGACACTGAGCGACTTGACTTTCACTTTTCACTTTTATGCCCTGGAGAAGGAAATGGCAACCCATTCCAGTGTTCTTGCCTGGAAAATCCCAGGGATGGAGGAGTCTAGTGGGCTGCCATCTATGGGGTCACACAGAGTCGGACACGACTGAAGCAACTTAGTAGCAGTAGCAGCAGCAAGCATGTCTCTGTGCTGAGTGATTATAACATTTAAGGAACTTTTAAGAATGTTTATCATTAGCCTAAACTTCAGAAAATATATAACTCCACTCTATAAGACATGTTAAAAATGAGCATATATATTATAAATAGTAATAAATATAATATATTGTAACATATTAATATAATGTGGATTATATTATGTGCATGTATGTCTTTATTAAACAAATTCCAAATAAATTTAAATAAGTGAGCATAATATGTATATACATTTGCTTTTATTTTGCAAGACAGATGTTAAGAAATGGGGCTGCTGAGTCAAAACATATATGCATTTTGAAGCTTCATACTTGGGAAGAACCACAACTGATTTTATCATGGTAGTCATGTATAATTTTGATTATTGAATGGATGTCCACATAGAAAAAAAATCTCTAAACTTGTGTTTCAGCCTTATATCATTTCTAATTTTCTCAATTCCTATATTAAAAGTATAAAACCATGCTTAGTAAATAAATAGATAATAAAAAAGAGTGGATGTGCAGCTAATTCTATGAGAGAATACATAAATATCTTGACAAGTTGAATGATAAAAACAATAAAAATAAGAATTAATGAAAATATGTATAGAGATCAAAATTTTTTTCACAAATATTTCAATGGAAAATGCTCAGAAGTTTCAGCTGACAAAATTTCTCCCTAGTCATCGATATATAATAAATTGTCAGTTTGTATTGGTATTAATATCTAGAGCATGAATGGCACAGATTTCATTATTCTTTGAGATGCAGGCTCCGCCTGAAATATTGCCTCTCATTCACTATACCCCATTTTAGGATGGATATTTTTGAATTGAACCCTTGGACTTCAAGGAGATCCAACCAGTCCATTCTGAAGGAGATCAGCCCTGGGATTTCTTTGGAAGGAATGATGCTAAAGCTGAAACTCCAGTCCTTTGGCCACCTCATGCGAAGAGCTGACTCATTGGAAAAGACTCTGATGCTGGGAGGGATTAGGGGCAGGAGGAGAAGGGGACGCCAGAGGATGAGATGGCTGGATGGCATCATTGACTCCATGGACCTGAGTCTGAGTGAACTCCGGGAGTTGGTGATGGACAGGGAGGCCTGGCGTGCTGCGATTCATGGGGTCGCAAAGAGTCAGACACGACTGAGCAACTGAACTGAACTGAACTGAATGACTAATAAGAGGAAGGATCTTGAAATTATATCATAGGAGAAATAGGGAGGAGGGAAGGAGGTTCAGGATGGGGAACATGTGTATACCTGTGGTGGATTCATGTTGATGTATGGCAAAACCAATACAATATTGTAAAGTAATTAACCTCCAGTTAAAATAAATAAATTTATATTGAAAAATAAAAGAAGTTCACACACACAAAAAATAAAACAGAGACATTACTTTGCCAACAAAAAAAGGAAGGTAATATCACATACTTTGGCACTAGTTTTACAATCAGAAAGTGGCTCTCTTTGTGTTATTATTTTTAAGCGTCATGATATACCATCCCCCAAAAATGGAATACACATTTTATCTTGTGATGAGTTACTTTGTAACAGGTTCAAATGGGTGAATGCAAGTGTTTGCATCTTATCCTCTAATAAGGGCCAGAACATTTTTATTCTTCTCTATTTATTAAGTGACTGCACTGCATCCAATGTTCTAAGAATAGTATCTGTAGGTGTAGTAGTGTAGAGACCCTAGTAGTCTGTTTAACCCTTACATCCTGGTTCTGGGAATTTCACCTCCCATGTCCTTTCTGTCTGTGCCTAATGCATTGTAGTTGTTCTCCAAATTTTCAGGGATGAGTAGCATGCTCGCTTATTCTTTGAACTACAAGCTATGACAGCAGCAATAGTTTTAAATTGTTCTTTGCCAATCATAAGCTATTTGGCTATGGGCTAGGTCATAACCTGCCTAGTCATAATTTTCCTCACCTGTAAGATGAAAAGTAATAATGGTAAGAACATTGGAGATTATAATGTGGTTTAAATAATGTAAGTTATTGTGGGGATTACATACAGAAACACATAGAAGGTTCTGAGCACAGTAACTGACACATGGTAAATGCTAGATAAATGTTAGCTATTACTGTGATGATGGAAATGATGACATCTGTCAGTATAATGTTCTATACTTCAGATTCATAGAAAACAGGATGCATGGGAGCACATATGCATGTTGCAAATCTTGATAATAATAAACATTATTATGCATATGTTTTTACAAAGCAGTTAACAGAAGTTCCATATTGCAATAATTTCTAAAATGTCCTGTAATGAAAAAACATAGTTCTCAGTTCTGAGCAAAGTTCCATAAATCATTAAAAATTCTTATTCCCATTGAGTCTCTTTGTGACACCTCCAGCAGCTCAGCAGTCCTTCACAGGCTCAGCAGCTTGAAGGTCAAGGATGCAGGATCTCCAGGCACCAGGGCCACTTCAGCATTTAACCCCTAGTCCAGTCAATTTAAGGCTATGCACATTTGTTCTCTCCTTTGAGACAGGACCCAGCACAGTCTTATCAGGTGGTTCTCCCCAGGGAAGAGAAACTTACTCCAGGACAAGCTTACCAACCACATCAAATAAGGGCAGACAGGGGACAGTCCCCTATGTCCCATGTGTGAATGCTCTGGGAGTTATGAAAAGGCCTTAAGAGTGTCATGGTAAATAAGAGAAAAAATATACAAAAGAGGGAAGTGGAGATGGTTTTGCAGACAGATGGGCCACTGTGGTTGGTTGTCAGAATCTTGAGTGGTTTCTTCAACCTTATGGCCAGAGCAGGAAAGAGTTTCAAGTAAAAGAAAATGGTTTGCGAAGGTTATATTCTCAGACAGATATTTATGATTTCACGGATTGCATATGTGGTGCTTTTGTTACTAGTTTATATAAAATGAAATTGATAAAACTAAATGTCTAATCCCATTCCCTTACATAAACACCTCAAGAGTTTAAGAAAAAAAGAAAGATTAAAATTTAATATGTCTTACTTTTTTCCATAAGCCTGTTTCAATTTGTTTATTGCTGTTTGAATGATATTTATAATAAATTATTATTATTTGAACTTAGAGACTAGAGCATTTTAAATTGGGGCTTTAGTGTATTTTTGATTTTTGAAATAATTAACAGCAAACCCACAAAGATGAAATGTCACAGTGTATGGGACATCCCTTTCTTTGCGTCTGAAATATCTTCTCTGCCTTAAGCTTCAAGAAATGGTAGAAAGCACCTGTATATATGGATATATTTGTTTTCCTCAGATTTCTTTTTCTCTCAGACTCATACAAGGGGAAGATATATACAATATGCACAGTGCTACTACTTTTAATAAACTCAGTGTCTATGCGGTTGATTCACATGTTAATATTACTGGGTAGAGATAATTCCATAACAAAAATTAAAATATCCAGAAGTCATCAGATATAAGTGAGAAGTTTGGAAAATGGAGAATAGAGTGCAGCTTTGCTGGGTTGTAGTCAATAATCCTCTGGTGTAGGAAATTACAACCCACTCCTGTATTCTTACCTGAAAAATTCTGCAGACAGAAGAGCCTAGCGGGCTACAGTCCATGGGTGTGCAAAGAGTCGGACATGACTGAACACACAAAGAAAATAATTTTTGAAATTTTGGTAACTTAAAACACCACAGAATAGAAGCTAAAACTTTCCAGTCAAGTTCTGATTATCTATTTTTTAAGCTCTGAGCTGTTTTGAATGGTAATAGAAAGAGGCACAGAGAAATTCACTTCTGTCTCTTTAAGAAGACAACAACACTCCTGTGCCCTGTTTACTTACACCAATATTTACTTGTGTTCCCATCAGCTGTGTGCTGGTTCCTTTGGTATCTATGTTTCCGGAGAGAAGATGACTGAAATGTCCTTTGCTTTCAAAGACAGAGTTTATATCCTACAAGGGGGGACTTAGCAAGTATATATATGACTACACAAGGTGGAATCACATAGGTACCAGAGAGAAAGATGACTAGGAGAGTAGAAATGGACCTATAACATCAGCCAGTCTGTCTAATCTACCTCACTTTATAGATGAGAAAAGAAGTCAAGAGTAGTAAGTCAGTTTTGCTTAAGGTCACACAACATACTAGAACACACCCAGGACTAAGTCAGGTCAAGTCAAATCAAAGGCTGTTTTAAATTTAAGCTGCACTCTTACTTTTGGGGAACTTAATTAACTTTAATTTTGTGGGGGCTTTGGTATGTTTCACTTTAATTCGAGTATACAAATATATAAACAATATTGTTGGACACTATAAAGTGCATGGAACAAATTAAATTTTGGGGTTAGCAGAGTAAATATTTTTGGTAACTGTCTAAACCCATTATTCATGTATCTGATCCATTTTACAAAGTAGTAAAATTCAGAACTGTAAGTTGGACAAAGCAACTGATAAAGTTGCTTTGACTTCATAGATAGGTCATGACAAAAGCAGTTTTGTTATCAACAGCTATTTGAAATCTAACTAGGGTCCATGAGAATAGTGGTGGAGAATCTCTTTAAAATTGAACCTTCACATGATTGTAGTTTTACTATCAGTGAATGTTGATTGGAATGAACATAAAATGGCTAAAAGCTCATAAGAATTCATTAACAGTTTTAAATTATGATTAAAGGATGCATCATTTATAGATACCTGAAAAAATAAAAATAGTGAGCATGTGTGTATTCTGTCACATGTAGTCCTTCAAAGTGCCGTCTTACATGAATATGAGACTAACTGATTCATTTATTCATTCATCATTTATTCATCCAAGAAAAATTAATCTCTTGCAGCATGAGACATAATATCAATGAAGTTTGTGTTTAGAGTTCTTTTTCTACTATATACAAAATCAAATGTTCGTCTCCCGATATTCTTTCGACTGGACTTCCTTGTGTCCAGTAGAATAAAAACTAGCTGTGGAATTTTTTGTGGATCAAAGCAATAAATGAAAACTTAATTTTTAGCAGGATATTCTCACCAACTACAGTATTTTTCTTGTGTACTTCACAGAAGGTGATGTAGAATATCATCCCACCAGTGTAAGAGATGGTAAATAACCATGGGCTATAATGTGTGCTTATTACTGATCGCTACTGAGCTCAACAGATCAGCAGATGATTTTTAAATAGGTTGATGAGTGGTTCTTAAGGGAAAGGACAGAAGCTGAAATGTCCACATAGTGCTAATGGGCACTTTAATTCAAATTAGCCAGGCAGAGTGTTATCTTTAAAGGCTGCTGCTGCTGCTGCTAAGTCACTTCAGTCGTGTCCGACTCTGTGCGACCCCATAGATGGCAGCCCACCAGCCTCCCCCATCCCTGGGTTTCTCCAGGCAAGAGCACTTGGAGTGGGTTGCCATTTCCTTCTCTAATGCATGAAAGTGAAGTCTCTCAGTCGTGTCTGACTCTTAGCGACCCCATGGACTGCAGCCCACCAGGCTCCTCCGTCCATGGGATTTTCCAGGCAAGAGTAATGGAGTGGGGTGCCATTGCCTTCTCTGTCTTTAAAGGCAAAGGATTTAAACTCTACCATGTGTAAGGCTTACTTGGCAGTGCTTGTTTTAAGGTTGGCATAAAGTACATTTACTCCAGTTACAAAATCCTAGTAACACTGTTGATATGAAATATTCATTTGCTTTTGATTTCCAAGTTCTTCCAGTAGACCTGTATGCATTCTGAAGCTGGTTACATATTGAAAAAAAAATTGAGGAGCTTCATAGGCATTCCTTGTTCAGGGATTTCCTTTTCTTTTCTTGGAACTTTGGGTTCCTGGTAAGAACAGCAAACTAATAGAAATGTGAATGAACCCTGTCTATTTAAGTGAAAACTTTCTTTTTTATCACATTCATTTTTTTTCTATAATAACTAGGGTATATATTTACATGAAATTTTATACAAACAGCATTGCCATGGTCTGTTTGCTTTGCCTTTTAATCAGATCATTTCTGATAGGTTGTATAAACAAGGATGTTAGTGTCCTCTTTCCAAAATAAGTACAGCTGAAAAACAGCTTACTGATTTTAAATCATGGCTTTCACATCCTCAATTGGACTTAAATATCCAGGAAGATCTTTATGGACTGTAACAGATGATGGCTGCCCTCTAGTGACTAGACATTCTTGCTGTTTCAGTTTAGGTTAGAAAAGGGCGTTTAAAACATATGTCCTAATTTCTATTCAATCAGTTGGGCGTTAACAACCTTTATAGAGAGAACACAATACATACTGAATATTAATTATATTCTATGAATGCAGATATATATGAAATACAGATATATTTTCTCAATCACAGCACTTTTGCCAACATATATTTCTTAAAAATTCAACCATTTTCAAGCTAAACTTATCAATTAAAAAACCCTAGTTTTATTTCAACTCATAAAACAAAAGCCAGTTTTTTTAAATTTAGAAAGGCTAATTATCTAATAGTATTAACTATTGAATCTTCTTCCTGTCTCCATCTTATTCTCTCTGGCAAAGAAAACATATTCTGTTCATTTGACAAACAGTTCACATTTCTAACTATCTTCAGAGAAATTACTTTTTTTTTCTAATTGCTAAAATGCCTGGAGTTGTATTTAGATGATCACACATAACTGGATACATCAAGCCACATTTAAAATTCAGCCAGCAAGACTATAACTGCCCCCAGTCAATAGTAGTGAAACTTAGTGATCCTGACCACACCTGCAAGGTGGCTTTCTTATTCCATTGCAGCTACAAGGTACAGCAGGGCAATATTAGATTTGATTACTTTCAAACTAAACAAAAACAAAACAAACAACAACAAAACCCATGGTACTTCAGCCTATTGCTGATAGAACTGAATCAAAATAAATCTTTTTGCCAAGCAGACCAGAGAAAAATCACCTCTTTGAAGGTTGACAGGAAAGCAAATCATTTTTCACTTACTACCTCATTTTTTCCTTTATCTTCAAACCAAAAGATATTTTCTACAATGTCTAGGTGTTACTTTTTTCTTTAAAAAGCAAGTTTTTGCTGAAAGTGTGAAAACCTAAAAATCAGCCACCATACAGGGAAAAATTCTTCCCAGCCTCTATCAAATGATGAACTATCCCTTGTTTAAAATACAGGACAGTATTTGACCTTGGATCACATTCTGATATATATAAATATTCAGGATAAAGGTGTAGTTGGAAAAATTGATGCATCTTTATTGCTATAGTATCTAATGAAAAAATATTGATAATTTAAAAAGGTTGACTAGATAATCTACTCAAATTTTCCACATGGTCAATCATCTAAATGGTCTATTGCATGGTCTAAAGCTAATAGAGTAAATTCAATTGATGATTGGTTCTGACTTGGGTATATATTTCCAAACCTTTATAAGGGAATCTTTTTTTTTTTTTGTCCCTGTTCCATTTGTACTTTTCTTTCTGCATAGTAAAACCAACACAAGAGGAATCAGAACAAAATTTTCTGGGCTTTGTGGCTATGTAAAAACGGCTAACATCACCTGACCAACATCAGCCTTTTAGTTTATCTCTATTGTTCCTGGAAAAAAATATTCAGTTCATTTCTGCTTAATAAATATTTGTGGAGTTCTGATTCTGTTAGGTGTACTAGCTCTAGGAGATGAAAAGACAGATAAGATTGAGTTTCTGCTTGAAATGAACAAATACAAAAATTGTGGTATCTAATAATAAACATATATGCAATATGCAAAAAGAGTACAGAATAAGGATTCATTCCCTGAAGACTAGGGAAGAACTATTATAAGGGATGATTCCCAATAGAGTCAACATTTTGAAAGATAAATAGGAAATCTCAAGACAGATAAGAGGAGGAAAGGACATTCAAGCTGGACAAAATGACCACTTTTTTTCTTGTTTATATTTACTGAAGTATGGTTGGTGTATAATATTATATGTTACAGATGTATATAGTGATTCACAATTTTTAAAGGTTATACTCCATTTATGCTTCCCTGGTAGCGCAGAGGTTAAAGCGTTTGCCTACAATGTGGGAGACCTGGATTCGATCCCTGGGTCAGGAAGATCCCCTGGAGAAGGGAATGGCACCCCACTCTGGTATTCTTGCCTGAAGAATTCCATGGATGGAGGAGCTTGGTGGGCTACAGTCCACGGGTCGCAAAGAGCTGGACACGACTGAGCGACTTCACTTTCACTTTCTATAGTTATTATAAAACATTGGCTATATTCCCTGTGTGGTACATTATATTTTGTGGCTTATTTTATATATAATAGTTTGTATTTCTTAACTCCCTATCCCCTCCCCCATTCTCCCTTTCCACTGATAACCAGTAGTTTATGCTCTAAATTTATCAGTATGCTTCTGTTTTATTATATTCACTACTTTGTTGCCTTTCTTAGATTCCACATATAAATGATATCACACATGATTTGTCTTTCCCTGTCTGACTTATCTCAGTATAATTTCCTCCAAGTCTGTTCACATTGCTGCAAATGGCAAAATTTTCATCCTTTTTATGGCTAAGTAGGATTCCATTGGGTGGGCTTCCTAGGTCACTCAAGTGGTAAAAGTCCATTTAACAATGTAAGAGATGCAGGTTCAATCCCTGGGTCAGAAAGATCCCACAGAAAAGAAAATGGAAACTGACTCTGGTATTCTTGAATGGAAAATCCCATGGACAGTGGAGCCTGGAAGGTTACAATCCATGGAGTGGTAAAGAGTCAGATATGACTTAGTAACTGAGCATTGAGCCTGGTATTCCGTGATGTATTTCCCACAGGGCCTGCACCAATTGCATTACCACCAACAGTGTATGAGATATCTCTTTTCTCCACATTCTTACTGAATTTTTTTGGCGGTTTTTTGAAGATAGTCATTCTGACAAATAAGGAGTGATATCTCACTGTAGTTTTGATTTGCATTTCCTTGCTGACTAGCCATGTTGAAGATCGTTTCACGTGCCTATTGGTCCATTTGCATGTCCTCTTTGGAAAAAATCTATTTAGGTCTTTTGATTTTTTTTTTTTTGATGTGGAGTTATATGAGCCGCTTATATATTTTAGAGTTTATGAGCTGCTTATATATTTCAGATATTAACCTCTTATCTGTCATATTATTTGCAAATATTTTCTCCTATTTTGTAGGCTGTCTTTTTATTTTGTTGATTGTTCCTTTATACGTGCAAAAGCTTTTAAGTGTAATTAGTTCCAATTTATTTTCACTTTTATTTCCTTTGTTTTAGGAGATAAAAAAAAATTGTTGTGATTTATGTCAGAGTATCGCGTCTGTTTTCCTTTAGGAATTTTATTGCTTCCAGTCTTAAATTTTGATCTTTTGAGTTTGTTTGAACTGAATTATGTCAATTGTTGTATATCTTATTATAAATGTTGTCCATACTATTATGTTCCAAATTTAGTAGTAACTTAATAAATACTGATTTGAACAATCAGTCCCTTAACAAATTGTTCTTCTGAACTCCTACCTTATTTCATTCAGTGTCCTAGATGCTGATGAGAAAATAAAACTAAACTTGCTGCTGCTAAGTCGCTTCAGTCGTGTCTGACTCTAAACATAATATGGCACATGCCCTCAAACTGCTTACATGTTTGTAAAGCATGCAACCCTACCAAAGATGTAGTTATAGAGTCAATACAGACAAAGAAAGGTGGGGGAAGAGGCAGCAATAAAGGAGTTCTTCCAACATATCTTTGGAAGAGAAAAGACAAGTGAAAAATTAATATCAAAGGATAGGAAAAGTTATAAAGGAGTTATATATCCTTACAAAAGAGTAAGGAGTTATATATTCTTACAAAGGATAAAGGAGTAGGTGACCAGGATAAGTAAGGCAATTCACATTTTATGCTCTTCTGAGAACCTCAAAGCTTAAAGACACAGGTCACAGGGAAGGTGGGCGTGAAACTCATGCTAATAACAGGGAATTTGTTTAAGAATTTGTACAGTGAGGGAATGAACCACACCAAAGTCTGCCACAAATACATACAACTGGTCTCTCATGCATAGTCAAGATCAAGGTTGAGGACAGGGTTAAATAAATAGTAAAATGAATAGAGCATACCATCTTCCATAGTGGCTGTATCAATTTACATTCCCACCAACAACGCAAGAGTAATCCCTTTTCTCCATATCCTTTCCAGCATTTGTTTGTAGACTTTTTGATGAGGCCCATTCTTACCGGTGTGAAATGATAGCTCCTTGTAGTTTTTGATTTACATTTCTCGGCTCAGGAAACTCAAATGAGAGCTCTGTATCAACCTAGAGGGATGAGATGGTGAGGGAGATGGGAGGGAGTTTCAAAAGGGAGGGAATATATGTATACCTATGGCTGATTCATGTTGAGGTTTGGCAGAAAACAGCAAAATTCTGTAAAACAGTTATCCTTCAATAAAAAATGAACAGAGAAAAATTTACACTCAGCTGGTAAAGAATCTGCCTGCAATGCAGGAGTCCCTGATTCTGGGTCAGGAGATCCCCTGGAGAAGGGATAAGCTACCTACTTATGTAATCATGGGCTTCCCTGATGGCTCAGATAGTAAAGAATCTGCCTGCAATACAAGAGACCTGAGTATAATTCCTGGGCTGGGAGATCCCCTGAGGAATGTACACCAACCCACTCTAGTTTTTTTTTTTTTTTTTAATTTAATGCATATTTATCAGGCATCTTTTTTGTTGTCATTGTTGTTGACACTTAGAGAGCAGTTTATCTAAAAACAAATCAATTTAACTGATGATTGTGTAGGGTTTTTTTTTAATTTTATTTTATTTTTAAACTTTACATAATTGTATTAGTTTTGCCAAATATCAAAATGAATCCGCCACAGGTATACATGTGTTCCCCATCCTGAACCCTCCTCCCTCCTCCCTCCTCCCTCCCCATACCATCCCTCTGGGTCGTCCCAGTGCACTAGCCCCAAGCATCCAGTATCGTGCATCAAACCTGGACTGGCAACTCGTTTCTTACATGATATTTTACATGTTTCAATGTCATTCTCCCAAATCTTCCCACCCTCTCCCTCTCCCACAGAGTCCATAAGACTGTTCTATACATCAGTGTCTTTTTTGCTGTCTCGTACACTGGGTTATTGTTACCATCTTTCTAAATTCCATATATATGTGTTAGTATACTGTATTGGTGTTTTTCCTTCTGGCTTACTTTAGGTTAACTCACAAGTCAGTAAGTCTCATTCCCACTCATAGAGAACAACTAGTCAGCTTTTTAGTGTCTTATGTCCAAAAAACATGAATAGAGTCAAGCAATACTTGACTTTTAAAAGGAAATCTCTCATGAGAAAGCAATGAATTAATATTAGCAGCATCTTCTCAAAGGGAAGCCACAGGAAAGATACAATGGCAGAAGCAGAAGCCAATGACCAACTTTAAATTATCACAGAAATAAGAGAAAGTATTGTGTCCATGAAGTAAGGATATGGCATGAAAAAAAAGAACAATTCAAGAATATGAAGAAGTTCTTGAAATTCCAAATTGTTTTAACAAAATAACCATTCAATTTAAAGGCTAACAAAGTAGTAAATCTCTTAAAAAGTAGAACATAAAGATTAAAAAATAGAACGTAAGTCTCAGAATATATATATATAGACATAGATATAGATAGGTAGACAGATAGGTAGATATAGATATAGCTTCCCAGGTTGCTCAGTGTGTACAGAATCTGCTTGCAATGCAGGAAACACAGGAGATGGAGATTTGATCCCTGGGTTAGGACGACCCCCTTTGAGGAGGGCAAGGCAACCTACTCCTTCTTGGCAGGAGAATCCCATGGACAAACACCTGGCAGGTTACAGTCCACAGGGTCACAAACAGTTGGATGCTACTTTTCTAATTGGATAACAATTAGAAGATTTCTGAGCATAAAAGGAATATTGAATGCACACACATAAATTTTGGCTTCCTCCATACTCTTGGCTTCCCTCATAGCTCAGTTGGTAAAGAATCTGTCTGCAATGCAGGAGTCCCTGGTTCAATTCCTTAATCTGAAAGATCTTCTGGAGAAGGGATAAGCTACCTATTCCAGTATTCTTGGGCTTTCCTTGTGACTCATCTCGTAAATAATTTGCCTGCATTGTGGGAGACCTGGGTTTAATCCCTTCTTGGGAAGATTCCCCTGGAGAAGGGAAAAGCTACCACTCCAGTCAGTATTCTAGCCTGAAGAATTGCATGGACTGTGTAGTCCATGGAGTCGCAAAGCATTGGACATGACAGAGCAACTTACACTTTCACTTTCCTCCATAATGACAGTGAAATGTGTATATACAAAAATGAAAAAAGCAAGAGACAGCAATTTAAAAGAATAAAATGTGGAAAGCAATAAGTAATAAATGACTTATTAGATCTAAGAAAATTGAATCTTATCCTAGAAGGTGAAAGCTGATAATCACACCACAAAATTTCCCAAGGGCTCTAGATTTAGAAAAATCAAAATAGGTAATTTTGTCTCTAAAGTTAAAAGACATATTAAAATTAAGAGGATTGTTTGAAAGCTTGATTCAGAAGCAAGGAGGATTGCATATTCTGTAGTGTTTTTGTAGTTTTATGTGTTGTCTTACTCCAACACATGAGAAAAAAATTGGAAGTTTATTTTTTGGAGATTGTAATTTTGGACTTTGGGCTGAGAGACATATTTGAAAATAAGTGTAAGATATGATATTTAGAGGGATTGAGTGAATTTACTCGTCTCTTAGTGTGCTGAAAGCCAAGAAGTCACCCTTCACACAAAAGATTAGAAGACAAATCCAAGAGGAAAGACTTTGGGAGTCATGCTGATAGTAGCTTACATAGTAATGCTGCTTAAGTGTATATTTGATGAGATCCATCCATGGACTCAGAGCTTCTAATTAGCTTTTTCATGATGAAATGATGACTAAGGAAAATACAAACCAGGATTTCTGGAAGGTTCTGATAATATTACCTTTTTTGATCTGAGAACTGATTATCAAGGTGTGATCAGTTTGTGGATATTATACTCATTAAATTAAAGTATGTGAAAAATAATAAATATTAAAAACATGTAAAAATAATAAAGGATCAGAATAATCCCAAATAGTTGCTAACTGGCAATGGCATAATCCTCCTGATATTTATTTCCTTTAAATAACTTTATTTCTGTCAGCAATGGTCTTCATCACAGAATAGGTTGTTTGAGGGGAAAAAGAAAAAAATGAATTCCAAAATATTGGATTAACTTTCTTTTAAGTTTGTCCAGTGGTATAACTTGAACTAATATTGTGACTCCTGGGCCACAGATTTTTCTGGAGGCTACACTGGCAGCTCTTTACTATGCTCCAAAATTTTTTTTTCTATTAATAAAGGCTTCTAAACACATTTATCTAAACTATTTTAACCAAGGTCATACTGTATGTGTTTAAACTTGACACCATTGAAATCTTAAACTCCAAGATTTTACCTACAAATATGTATGTTTCCTTCTAATTCTGGAGCCTTGGAGTTAAGATTCACATAGAAATATTTTAACAAGTAGCCATTTGCCTGGTACCAATTGTTAAACTTTCAGGGCCTTCCCAATGGCTCAATGGGTAAAGAATCTGCCTGCAATGCAGGAGACATAGGAGACATGGGTTTGTTCCCTGGGTAGGGAAGATCCCTTGGAGGAGGGTATAGCAACCCACTCCAGTATTCTTGCCTAGAGAATCCCATGGACAGAGGAGCTGGTGGACTATGGTCCATGGGGTTGCAAAAGTTGGACAAAACTGAGTAACTGCACACACCAGCAATTGTTAAACTGAATGCTCTTACAGTTTAGAAACTATGAGCAGTATTTCTCACACGGAATATGACTTAATAAATAAAATATTTCAAAGGAATGAGGAAATGCCCAATTTTCCATGCTTTGCTTACAAAGTAGCTGAACTAAAGTATTCCTATATGAAGCTGAAGAAAAATATCTCTGTGTATTGAAATGATGTTGATAATTCACAGTTATTGCAGAAGAGAGTGATGTAAAGGAAATAATGCATGTTTATTCTAACAGTGGATTTCCTAACAGTGGTGAATTTTGCCAATTTTTACTCCACTAGGATCCTCATATTTGTACTTCAGACTTAAGAAATCCTTGTCACTGACCTGTTCTCACTGGCCACTAATCTTGGCCTGGAGATTTTGCAGTGAGCTCTCTTGCTGGAAGCCTGGCCAAATTCCAAGAGTTCCATGCTCAGGGGGTTTTCCTGCTGTGTGCCATTAACTATGGAAATATTTATATTTCGTGGATTCTGGTAAAATTAGATGCCTCTGAGCTCAAAACATCTAAGAGAATATGCAGAACTTCATGCTGAAAGAGCCAGTAGTAGTATCGTGTATAAACTGCTGTTTGGAGGCAACGCAAGGAGAGAGAGTAAATCCCCAAGACTACATTCTTGCTCCTCTGTTATCCGTTCTCCAAATAGCAACACTTTATTCTGTAACTCAAGCTTTGTGACCCCTTTTACAGAAATATGTCCCAAGTTTCTCGATGACCTACCTGTGTGGTCCGTTAGCAGCATGCCCATGGTAACACTGTCCTGTGCAGCTGGTTGTAAGCTGTTACTTTGCCGCTTACTCTCCTCTCTGCAGCCACACTATGTATTGACTCTACCAAAGCCCAAAAGGGTGTTGCAGTCGTTAGGCATTGACACACTTGTGTTGATTGATTATAGACAATCCATGTTCTATTAGTCACTAAAATGTTTTGCGTGTCAGCTCTTCCTGGGCCTGGAAACTTCTGTAATTACTAGCTGTTCCCTGTTCCCACTGCCTGAAATGTGCTCATCACCTTTGGTCTCTTGCCATGACTGGCTCCTTCCATTTTCAGGTTGGCATAAATGTCTCCCCTCTAAAGTCTCTTTCCCTTTCTATTTTGCATCAAGATTTTTTTTCTTCCTGTATGGTAGTCACTCTCTCACAAAACATCAATCAGATGTTCATAGCACTTCTCATGCCCTGTATCTTGTTTATTCAGGATAATCTCCAACCTTTGTTATTGGAGTGTAAGCTTGATAAGGGCAAGGTCTTCCTGTCTGTTTACTGGATTTTCAGCTTTAAGCAGACAGTTTGACTCAGTTAATCCTAGTATGTGAATGAACAAATAATAGGGATTTAAACATCATCACATGGATGTGAACCACTATGCAGTACTATCATGTAACTACCCTAACGTGCACAAATAAAGAGAAACAAGCCTTAGCCAAGGGCTTTTGTAGATTAAGAACCTAAGTCATAGAGTCAAAAATCCATGAATATCTCTGTAAATAAGGTCTAAGATTATAGATCAAATAACAGTATTTTAGTGTGCAAAATAGGAAGAAATTTTTCTGTCTTTCCTGCTGTATCTTGACATCCAAATACCATCATCACTAACAGTACTATTTCTGAATGTGAAAATATAAAAATGTCAGGATCGCACCACTGACCTAGTGTATATTTAATTGAGAATTGCATTGATAGGGTCGAACTTTCTAATCTGTGATGAAAATCCTCTGAGGTAAGAGCTTCAGTCAACACAAATGGATTCCTGAGAGCTCAAGAATTAGTGGAGCTTGATCGGCTTTAATTTGAAGGACCAAGAAGCTAGGGGATAGGACATTTCCTAATCTCAATTCCAAATTTTCACAGATCTGTCCTCAAAACATTTTATCTAACTATGATGACGCTGATTCAACAAAAGTGTAAATGCTTTCTCAGATAGAGAGATCAATGGTCCTCAGGTCAGTTTTCCTACATTCTTTGAGTCCACTACTCTAATAACTTCTATCTTAAATTCCCACTGGTGGGAATTCAAAATTTAATCTCCAGGAGGATTTGGAATGGATTGAAGGAGTGAATAAATAAATTTCAAGGGTCTTATATATCTAAGGCTGAAACCCCATTCTATGTTCTGTTTTTCAACTCAAATTATATCCAGATTCATTGTCTCATCAAAAATTCTATAATGACATCAACCGATTACCTTTATATGAAAAATGACAAAAATGACCCAAATTTATTATATAATTGCATTCTATTATCAAATTCCTAAGGATAAATTAATACTCCAAAATATTAATGTCAAATCTTATAAATTCAAAAGATTTAAAGTCTAAAATCAGATTCCCTTGACTTCCTAAGTTGAAAGTCCAAGATCTGGAAATGCAAGAATACAGCAATAAACCATGAAAGATTCTTTTTCTTCTTTCTACTCTCAGTCCAAGGGTTTCCAACTAGGTTCCTGGGTGGAGTCAGGCTAGGCTCTGTTGTACATGTACCTTTACCACTGCTGAAGTTACTTATCTAAATTATCAGTTGAGTTGCTCCGTCGTGCCTGACACGTTGCAACCCCATGGACTGCAGCCCACCAGGCTTCCTTGTCCATCACCAACTCTTGGAGCTCACTCAAATTCATGTGCATTGAGTCGGCGATGCCATCCAGCCATCTCATCCTCTGTCGTCCTCTTCTCCTCCCTTGAATCTTCCCCCAAATCAGGGTCTTTTCCAATGAGTTAGTTTTTCACATCAGGTGGCCAAATATTGGGCCTTCAGTTTCAGTATCTGTCCTACCAATGAATATTTAGGATTGATTTCCTTTAGGATTGTCTGGTTTGATCTTCTTGCTGTCCAAGGGACTCTCAAGAGTCTTCTCCAACACCACAGTTCAAATGTATCAATTTTTTGGTGTTCAGCTTTCTTTATAGTCCAACTCTCATATCCATACATGACTACTGGAAAAAACATAGCTTTGACTAGATGGACCTTTATTGGTAAAGTAATGTCTCTCCTTTTTTCTAAACTATATGACATTGATAATCCAAAGTTTCATGTTGAAAATGAAAGGATACACAGCTGATTCATAGCACTAACACACACACACACACAATTTTTTAAATGAATCCATGCACTGTCCCTAGAAATGTTTTGCACAAGCAAAATTATAGTTATATATTCTAGAATTTAGTTGTTAAGACCATAGAAACTGTGACAGAAATTAATGGATACTATATTAAAAGAAGTCAAGTTTGAAAAAAAAAAAAAAAAAAGTCTTCAGGGCCACCCTCCTCACATTCCCAGGTAGTCTATGCTAATGTTCCAGAATCTATCACCTGTTAATCTAAACTTACGTGGTAAAAATACCATCTTCTGCCAAGATGTATATTTTAAAACCCTACATTGATAACCAGAACATAATGTTTCCTCTTTCAGGAAGTGATATTTTTGAGAAATTGTAGCCCTTTGACAAAATTTTTAAAATTTTAAATTTAAATTTTAAATTTTAGAGATGCTTTTCTATATATAATTATATATATGGATTATATATATAATCTATCTATGGATTATATATAATTTATATAATCTATAATATATATATAATCTATATATTATGTCAATTATATATAGATATATAGTTATATATCTATATATAATTCATATTTGCTTTAATTGGAGGATAACCCTTGGCAGATTTTCAATGGATGTTGCTGCTAATGTTTTTGAACCATATCCTTCTACTCATCTGGAAAGAAGCAATATCTCTGTCATGCCTTGTCACAGTACCTTTTTTTCATGGGACATCTATATTTATTTTTTTCATATACAATTGTCCAAAGTGAAATTGAATCAACATAAACCAGATTTTCTCAAAGCATCCAAAAGTACATCCTTTTTCATCTCCCAGAATCAGGTACACCTAATGAGAAATTATTTTCTCTGTTCACCAATGTCAGAACCAGGGTTGGATTGTTTCTTATAGTTCTGCCTGGTGTGCTGCAGTCCATGGGATCGCAGAGTCAGACACGACTTAGCAACTGAACAACAACAGCACCCTTTAAACCCTCTAAAGTTTGCTTCTCTTAGAGAAGCATAGATTTGTCAGGCATATTGTCTACAATAACTACAACACTCTGAAATGCCACCTAAAAATATTTTGACTATTTTATGCTGACCTTCCCTGTCCCTCCACTTTTATCTATTTGGATATTCAAAAAGATGTGTCCTGTATTGATATTACAGAGAATTCTCCATCAGTAGCTTTGAAAGTCTTCTTCTCAATAGTGTCCTTGGTCCTGGCTTCCTCTGGTGGATGTATTCAAGTCTCTTATCTTGGATTTTGCTCTCTTCTTCTGTCAGATGTCATTGGGCTTCAGTCACTTTCTGATCTAGCAACAACTTAAATATCTCTCCCTTTCTAATATCCTCTTTAAAAAAGTTTTACTTAGGTGCTTCATCTTTATAATACAACAAATATGAAGAAAAAAAGAGAGAAGGAATAGAGTCATGACTTAAGTTCCTTCTCTAAAATTTGCTTGTTAGACAAGACATTCTCCTCCTTTCTGTAGAAGGTAGTTAAGAGGACAGCTACAGGTCAGATTATTCTAATGATTCAATTGGTTACAGGATGCCAAGAGACAGGAAATTATTTCTCAGCAATTTTTTTTAAACTAAGAATTGAAGATTTGCAAAAAGTGAACAAGTAACAATGACAATAAAACCATAGGAGAGAGTCAAGGTTAAAATATAAAGCAAATTTTAATAATTAAGGTAGAACTAAAAAATAAAATATTAGCAATAAATGTATTAAGAAATAAGCTGAAATACATTATAGATATGACAAATAAATTAGAATATTATTCTAATATTAAGGAGAAGGAAAGTGTATTGAAATATTAAAGCAAAAAATAAGCAAACAAAAATCAGTACAAGAGTCTAGACTTCTGGACAGCTGCGAGAAATGGCAACAACAAACCAAGTATCTCCAAAAACACCCCCCTACTCATATGAAAAAGCAAAAGGAAAACATAAATTATATTTTAAAAAATCATCATAACTTGAAGAGAGAGAATACTAACCCCAGAAAATCAGTATGAGTAACAAAGAAGAAAATTGTTAATTCTCAACATGCAATCTCTCATACTTCTGCCCCACCTCCAGCCAGATTCACTGCTTTGTGGTGGCTAAAGTCAGACTGGAAAAAAAAAAAAATCTACAGAGAAGACAGATGAGGATGGCAGGTAAAGAGGCCTAATACTAATCCTTATACTAAAATAATTGCATATTAGGTTACAATATTCCTGATACAGCTCACTAATACCATAAAATGAACAAAAGTAAAATATTTAGAAATCTATTAAAGAAAATTAGGAAAAAAATCACATGAAACACATAGAAAATACAGCACTTCCTCCCCCAATTAACAAACTAGAAGATATATGTAAATGAACATTCCAAATAGAAGTATATGTACTCAAATGAGCATTTGAATCAGAAATTAAAAAAACAAAACAGGATGAGCAAAACGCAGAGTGAAATTAAAAAGAGAGTGAATTGAACTCTGGAAAGGAAAGTAGTGGAAAAGAAATATTAAAAGTTGAAAATATATTTCAGAGCCATAAGGAGACTGTACACAAATAAAACATATATTAACTATGTTGAGAAAAGCAAAAAAAAAAATCCAGAAAATAAAAATGACATTAAAAGATGAAAAGATATAAGAAAGATAAAAAGAAACTGAAAGTAAGTAGTATAAATTCAAGACAGGCCAAAACAATTGTCTTTCTATAAATGATGTCCCTGAAGAAAATTTATGAATTAATAAAAACAGAGCTAATATCTACATACACAAATATAACAAAATCAGCATTTGTAAAATATAATCAAAGAGCTGAGATTAGATATATTTGCCATATATTTATAAATTCATATTTATATATTCAAATGTGAACTCATTTACGTAGGAAAGAAAAGATATTTTCATTTTGGCTCACAAAACAAGACCTAATTAAATACTATGCATAAGAGGCACACCTATAACAAAGTGATTCAGGAAACAGTGGATAAAAATATACTGCTGCTGCTAAGTCACTTCAGTTGTGTCCGACTCTGTGCGACCCCATAGACGGCAGCCCACCAGGCTCCCCCGTCCCTGGGATTCTCCAGGCAAGAATACTGGAGTGGGTTGCCATTTCCTTCTCCAATGCATGAAGGTGAGAAGTGAAAGTGAAGTCTCAGTCTTGTCCGACTCTTAGCGACCCCATGGACTGCAGCCTACCAGTCTCCTCCAACCATGGGATTTTCCAGACAAGAGTACTGGAGTGGGGTACCATTGCCTTCTCCCAAAAATATACTACACAAGTGCAAATCAAAAGAGAAGGAATAGTGATCCTAATATCAGATACTGTAGATCTCAAACTGAAAACCATTAAATGTCATAGCAAATGACACTGTACTATTTGACCTGGTTCTGGAAGTATTAGTCAATGCAATTAAATAAGAGTAAATTGTTTCCAATTATCATGGTAAAACACTAAGAGAAAATATCTAATATTGATAAATCAAAAGGCATATTTAAAGACTATAACCACCAATCTCATTATGAATAGTGATGATTATATTTAAATTCCCCTCAGGAAGAGAATTAGAAGTGGGCAGCCATAGGTGAGCCCTATTTTCTTTGTGTGTGTGTGTGTTTAATATTTTTAATGATGTGACATATTGTATAGCTTCTTAAATATTAAAAAAATATAATAATCACAACTTCTAAGATAATTAATGTTCAATTGTATAATTATAATACTGTTGTCCTCTTTTGTATCACTTGAGAATTTACTTTTCAAAGCTATGCTCAAAATTCATTTTACTTCATCTCAATATTTATGAATAATACTTACATACTCATAAAACTTTTTCTTGCTATCCCAGATAGGTTTACTATTTTGCTTCTCCATACTCCAAGAATTCTTTATGACTCCATTAAACAACTAATCACAATTATTGTAATTTATGTGGTAACTGTTTCTCTTGTCAGAATGAGAATGACTCAAGATTAGGTATTATGTATTTTGTTCATGTTTGTACTTCAGGCATTCAGAGAGACTGAAATGTATTTTTCTCAATATGTAAATATTTATGAAACTAAAAGTAATATTCTGCTTCTTTTAGGCGTTAAGAAGAGCTCCATATAGAACAGAAGACACTCAAATTCTGGAAAATTGTCTTGGCTCTGTTATTTTTTCTATTCTTCAGTCATTAATTCCTCAAGATCAAAATAAGAAATAATTTGGAAAAGGAGAGACAACATTTGAAGCCTATTATCCTGGGGCTTCCCTGATAGCTCAGTTGGTAAAGAATCCACTTCCAATGCAAGAACCCCCAGTTTGATTCTTGGGTTGGGAAGATCTGCTAGGGAAGGGATAGGCTAATCACTCCAATATTCTTGATCTTCTCTTGTGGCTCAGCTGGTAAAGAATCCACTTGCAATGCAGGAGACCTGGGTTCAATCCTGGGGTTGGGAAGATCCCCTGGAGAAGAGAAAGGCTACCCACTCTGATATTCTGGCCTGGAGACTTCCATTGACTGTATAGTCCATGGGGTCACAAAGAGTTGGACATGACTGAGTGACTTTCAAAATCCTGACAAGCCTGGTGTCACCCTCCATGATTAATTCTTTTTTTTTTTTAATTTTTAATATAAATTTATTTATTTTAATAGAAGGTTAATTACTTTACAATATTGTATTGGTTCTGTCATACATCAACATGAATCTGCCACAGGTATACACGTGTTCCCCATCCTGAACCCGCCTCCCTTCTCCCTCCCTGTACCATCCCTCTGAGTCATCCCAGTGCACCAGCCCTGAGCATCCAGTATCATGCATCGAACCTGGACTGGCGATTCGTTTCATATATGATATTATACATGTTTCAATGCCATTCTCCCAAATCATCCCAACCTCTCCCTCTCCCACAGAGTCCAAAAGACTGTTCTATACATCTGTGTCTCTTTTGCTGTCTCGCATACAGGGTTATCGTTACCATCTTTCTAAATTCCATATATATGTGTTAGTATACTCTATTGGTACTTTCTAATGGTGGTTGAAGGCAAAAACAAACAAAACAGAGCTGATTTGCAGCAGCACCAAAGACATTGAAATCTTCCTTTTTTCTGTGAATGTGGCATTATTTGAAAATGGAGCCTTTGCATATGATCAGGTTAAGACAAAATGACATTACAGTGGGTCCTAATCTAGTATGACAAATGTCATCATGAAAAGGGAATATTTGAACACAGAGACTGATGTGCAAATATTGCCTAAAGTCTACCAAAAAATTAGGAAAGTCTTGGATCAGACCTTTAATTGGAATCTTCACAGGGGGTGTGGCCCTGCCAACACCTTGATCTCAGATTTCTAGCCTCCAAGTTGAACTGGACTCATGGTACTTTGTTACAGCAGCCCTAGAAACCTAAAATGGACTTTGTTGGAAATATTTTCAAGCAGAGAGTCAGTGAAATGAAGAACTCTACTTTCTTATTCTTCCCTCTACCCTTGGAGAGAATTACAAAGAGGAGAGAGCACAGCAGCAAGCATGGAGTGTTCCAAGAGAGAGACTTCCAATTAATGTGTAATATTGTAGGGTGTGGAGAAGGTCTGGTGAATATGACTGGTGAAGCTTTGAGCTTAGTGTTAGGTCTCTAGAGGAATTATTTGGGTAGCCCAATTGATAGTACCTAACAATGTCGAGAAAATTAGAATTGGGTTGACTAATGGAGTGAGTTGCCATTCCTTTCTTCAAGGGATCTTCAGGACATAAGAATCAAACTCGGGTCTCCTGCATTGCAGGCAGATTCTCTACCATCTGAGTGATCAGGAAAGACCATTTATATAGTATATACACATGATTTATGTACAATAAGACATTTTTATAGCATATACTATGAATTGTATATATGTATAAATTGTATACAAATTGTAAATAGTATATACTATAAATGTGCATATATTTTTCACTTTCATATTCTTCACTTTCAGTCAGTCAGTCATGTCCAACTCTTTGCAACCCCATGGACTCAGCATGCCAGGCTTCCCTATTCATCACCAACTCCCAGAGTTTATTCAAACTTATGTTCATCGTGTCAGTGATGCCATCCAAATATCTTATCCTCTATCATCCACTTCTCCTTCTGCCTTCAATCTTTCCCAGCATCAAGGTGTTTTCCAATATATCAGTTCTTCTCATCAGATGGCCAAAATATTGAAGTTTCAGCTACAGGATCAGTCCTTCCAAAGAATATTCAGAATTGATTTCCTTTAGGATGGACTGGTTGGATCTCCTTGCAGTCCAAGGGACTCTCAAGAGTCTTCACCACCACCACAGTTCAAAAACATCAACTCTTTCGCCCTCACCTTTCCTTACAGTTCAACTCTCACATCCATACATGACTACTGGAAAAACCATAGCTTTGACTAGGCAGACCTTTGTTGGTAAAGTGATGTCTCTGCTTTTCAATGTGCTGTCTAGGTTGGCCATAGCTTTTATTCCAGGGAACAAGCATCTTTTAATTTCATGGCTGCAGTCACAATTGACAGTGATTTGGGAGCTCAAAAAATAAAGTCTGTCACTTTTTCCATTGTTTCCCCATCTATTTTCCATGAAGTGATGGAACTAGATGCCATGATCTTAGTTTCATTAGTGTTGTTTTAAACCAACATTTTCACTCTCCTCTTTCACATTCATGAAGAGGCTCTTTAGTTTTTTGCTTTCTGACATAAGGGTGGTGTCATCTGCATATCTGAGGTTGTTGATATTTCTCAGTGCAATCTTGATTCCAGCTTATGCTTCTTCCAGCCTGGCATTTCACATGACGTACTCTGCATATAAGTTAAAAAAGTTGGGTGACAATATACAGCCTTGACGTACTCCTTTCCCGATTTGGAACAAGTCTGCTGTTCCAAGTCCAGTTCTAACTGTTGCATCTTGACCTGCATACAGATTTCTCAAGAAGCAGGTCAGGTGGTCTGGTATACCTATCTCTTTCAGAATTTTCCACAGTTTATTGTGATCCACACAGTCAAAGCCTTTGGTGTAGTCAATAAAGCAAAAGTAGATGTTTTACTGGAACTTGCTTTCTTTTTCAATGATCCAGCAGATGTTGGCAATTTGATCTCTGGTTCCTCTGCCTTTTCTAAATCCCAGCTTGAACATCTGGAAGTTCACAGTTCATGTACTGTTGAAGCCTGGCTTGGAGAATTTTGAGTATTACATCGCTAGCATGTGAGATGAGTGCAATGGTGTGGTACTTTGAATGTTCTATGGCATTGCCTTTCTTTGGGATTGGAATGAAAACTGACCTTTTCCAGTCCTGTGGTCACTGCTGAGTTTTCCAGATTTGCTGGTGTATTGAGTGCAGCACTTTCACAGCATCATATTTTAGGATTTGAAATAGCTCAGGTGGAATTCCATCACCTCCTCTAGCTTTGTTCGTAGTGTTGCTTCCTAAGGCCCACTGGACTTCACATTCCAGGATGTCTGGCTCTAGCTGAGTGATCACACCATGGTGGTTATCTGAGTCATGAAGATCTTTTTGTATAGTTCTTCTGTGTATTCTTGCCACCTCTTCTTAATATCTTCTGCTTCTGTTAGGTCCCTACCATTTCTGTCCTTTATTATGCTCATCTTTGCATGAAATGTTCCCTTGGTATCTCTAATTTTCTTGAAGAGATCTCTAGTTTTCACTATTCTATTGTTTTCCTCTATTTCTTCACTTTACAACCAATTAAGTTTTTTTTTTTTTAACTATTTCCCTCTGTATTTTAGATACTGAAGAACAGAGGTGTTCAAAAAGTTTTACCCAAGTAATTATATGGCAGAATTCAGACTCCACAAATTGTGGCTCAGAAGACAATGCTGTTAATACTACTTCTTAAGGAATTCTCTAAAGCTAGCATAAGTAAAAGAAAAATAAAGGAATTTTTACAGAACAAGAGGCATTCTTAGGGAGTGAATGGATTCATAAAGTGAATATAATTAGCTCTTGTCTTTGGGACCCTCTGGCAACTGCTTTATTTTCTTTTCTAACTACAGACTAATTTTCATGTATATGCTGTTCTATAAGCTACTCAAAATAATTAAAAGGGGTATGACATACACATTCTCCTTTTAAATAATGCATATATATCACCTAAATTTAAAATCACATAACCTTAATTTGAACTTTTCCAAAGAAGTAGGTCATTAGCTCAGTATAAAACAATGGGCCACCCTTGGTACAAATGACTATTGTAGGGCTAGAGGTACAAGATAATGCTTAACAATCACAGTTTCCAGGACACTGATTTTGTACCTATGAATTTGAGTGGAGGAGAGACATTTTGTAGACAAGTAAAATGGGGCCAGGTATCCAGTAAGCAAGCATCCATTGTTTACTTCCAATAATCAGCTTATAATAAGCTAAGAATAGAAGGGTCACTAATTTAAAAATAAATGCATAGGATAGATGACTTTCAATCCTCTTCTATGTATAATAATTTTGGGTTTTAAATATACTGTTCCCTCCTTAGCATCTGAGTTTTTGAATTATGATTTTTAATTATTTCTAGAAAACACTCCTATTGTGTATCTATTTCGAATCTTCACTCACTGAACATATAGAATATGGTTATAGCTTGAATTGCATTCCCAACTGTCCAGAGGATGTTGGCATAAGGAGTTCATGATCTGTGCCACAGTCACCTTCTGGTTTTGTTTTTGCTGACTGTATAGAGCTTCTCCATCTTTGGCTGCAAAAATATAATCCATCTGATTTCCGTGTCAACCATCTGGTGATGTCCATGTGTAGAGTCTTCCCCTGTGTTGTTGGAAGAGGATGTTTGCTATGACCAGTGGGTTCTCTTGGCAGAACTCTATAAGCCTTTGCCCTGCTTCATTCTACACTCCAAAACCAAACTTGCCTGTTACTCCAGGTGTTTCTTGACTTCCTACTTTTGCATTCCAGTCCCCTATAATGAAAAGGACATATTTTTGGGGTGTTAGTTCTAGAAGGTCTTGTAGGTCTTCACAGAACCATTCAACTTCAGCTTCTTCAATGTTACTGGTTGGGGCATAGGCTTGGATTGCCGTGATATTGAATGGCTTGCCTTGGAAATGAACAGAGATCTCTGCTATTTTGAGATTGCATCCAAAGACTGCATTTCAGACTCTTTTGTTGACCATGATGGCTACTCCATTTCTTCTAAGGGTTTCCTGCTCACAGTAGTAGATATAATGGTCATCTGAGTTAAATTCACCCGTTCCAGTCCATCTTAATTCACTGATTCTTCGAATGTCAATGTTCACTCTTGTCATCTCCTGTTTGACCACTTCCAATAGGCATTGATTCATCGACCTAACATTCCAGGTTCCTGTGCATAGTTGGCCCTCAAGAAACTTACAATCTATGATGGGGAGATAGCCTTATAAACATATCTGACAGGACAGTGAGGGACAGTAACATTTTCTTAGTCAAAAATGCCTCAGGTCAAGGTCTGAGGGGATGACAATTCCATCCATCCCATCTCCCCACAACTAGCTTTCAATTTCATTGCACTGTGTTTGAAATATTTTGAGGTTTCAATTCAGTTGATTCCTTTGAATGATATGGAAATATCTACTCTCCTGTTTTGAAAAAAATAGCTCATCTCTATATTCTTAAACAATTGCATGCTTTATGAATGACACAGCCTTCATAATGTAATTTTACATCTTCAAAATATATTACACATACTGAAATGATTTGTTCACATATTAGACAGGGACCTCCTGAAAACAAGGGATAATACCTTATTAAAATTTTTATTCAGCTCTTAACAGAGTGACAGTATATTTTTAGGAATAGATGAACAAATAAATATCCATAGACATTATACAGATATCACCTTTACAAGGCACCAAGTCTTTTATGCAGCTTCCAGACAGGTCTATCTCTGTTAAATAAATCCAGTTTGAGCTCAACAGAGAATGAAACATATATGGGAGTTAATATTCTTGGTACTACTCCATATACTTTCCTGGGCACATAGGGCATGACCCAGAATAGCATTCCATTTGTTTGAATGACAGATTAGTTGATTGATTTTTGTGACAAATGACAAATGCCAGTTGCCAAATTATATCTTCAAACAACTTCTGTCATTCAAAATTCAACTGAACTATATTCCTAAAACAATCTATTCCTGGGGAAATACAACAGAAAAATTACCTTAAGTGCCTCTGTATTCTGGGTCATCAGTATTTCTATTTAGGAGTGATCAAAAGGAAGCTTTCTAGTCTAGACTGGGCAGACTAAGCCCTTACAAAAAAGATTCTGTCCACATTGAAATGCAACAACATTCACAGTTCTCTTGGAGGTGAATTCTCCTCTCTTGCCCTCCCTGAGAGAACAAAGGAGGGCCAGGTTACTATCTGCTCTGTCTAAGTGGTATCTGGAAATCAGAGTCCACTTGGAACTTCTTTCCTGATTTCTACCACTACTGTGTAAGCATGACGAAAACCAGAAGGATATGGATATAAAGAAGAAACTAGGCCTCCCTGCAGACATAATTAAAGAGTAAAAGATACTATGCAGAGCTGGACCTATGGTATTTTTTAGTTTTATGATCCATGACAGTCCAAAAGATTTTAAATGCAAACTGGACTACTGGGCAGGAAGGCTGGGTTTCTCTCCTGGTTCTGCCTCCTAGTATCCAATGAGATGGGAGGGATGTATACAATATATAGATGCTATGGATATTTAAAAATTCCCCATGACTAGAATCACATTTCATCCAGTGTCTCTACTCTTTTTTCATGCTAAGTGTACATCATTTCTATCTGGCCTCTTAGAAATCTCTTCTAATTAGAATATATGTTTTTATTTTTATATTTTCCTCCTCCAAACTGATTTGATTTTCTTGAAGTGGGATTTATTTTTCTTTTAATGCAAAGAGTTAGTTCAAAAATTTGTAATTATTTCCCTTTAGTCTGCTAAAAAGTTTCTATAGTTATTTTTTGAGTAATGAACACATTTATCCATCCTTCCAGATAGCTCAGTTGCAGAAGACCCCAGTTCAATTCCTGGGTCAGGAAGATCTGCTGGAGAAGGGATAGGCTACCCACTCTAGTATTCTTGGGCTTCCCTTGTGGCTTAGCTGGTAAAGAATCTGCCTGCAATGTGGGAGACCTGGGTTCAATCCCTGGGTTGGGAAGATCCCCTGGAGAAGGAAAAGACTACCTATTCTAGTATTCTCACCTGGAGAATTTCATGGACTGTATAGTCCATGGGGTCACAAAGAGTCGGACACAACTGAGTGACATTCACTTTCACCCTTAAACAACATTTGGTTAAAAATAATTCTTATTGGCTTCTAGTATTAACACTGATAGTCCATTCCAGCAATAGCAAGGTGAAGAAAATAGGGTACTAAACTTCAAGAGTTGACAGACTAGTCAAGACAATGGTCAGTTATCTTTAATTCCAAGGGTTATGTTCTACAAAGTTACCATGAACCCCAATTAGCAAAAATAGGGTTAGGTTCCTAGTCAAAGCAATGATCAGTTACCTTTATCTTCAAGGGCTATATTCTACAAAGTTACCATGAACCCTAATCACAAATAGGGTTAAGATCCTATGAGCCTCTGGTCACATTTTGCCCAACTGAACAACACATAAGCTGGATTTGTTGTGTGTATATATATATATATATATATATTACTAAAGAAACCATATTAAATATTTGTTGCTTGATTAATATTGAACTCACAGCCATTCGATGAGGAGAATCCCATCCTCCTCAGCCTGTGGCTTCTGCGGCCCTCTTCACATTTGGCTTCCTTGATAGCTCAGTTGGTAAAGAATCTGCGTGCAATGCAGGAGACCCCGATTGGAATCCTGAGTCAGGAAGATCCACTGGAGAAGGGATATATAGAAATATAGTAACTTGATGATTCTTGATTCTAAAGTTCATATAGGAAAATTTTAGAAGTCTGAAGAGTATAATAGAAGCCAGATAATGAAGGATCTTAATGTCCACCTTAGTTGTTTGGAATATTTTCTGTGATAAGAAGCCATGGTCATGTTATAAATGTATACAAGGCATGAATAAAGTCTTATAATACTATCTCAGTATCTTGTGAGAAGTAAATATTAAATACATTAAAAAGTGATATTTTAAACAAAAATTTACTATTATCTGTTCAAATCAGGTTTTATGTTTTAACACAGAATAATAATTTTAGCTTTATTAAAGAAGGAAACTGCAAAGAAAATATTCTGTTGATGTCTAACTGAAATACAATTCTTAGATTATAAAAGGCCTAATTTGACATTATGAGAAGAGCTGAATCATTGGAAAAGACCCTGATGCTGGGAAAGATTGAGGGCAGGAGGAGAAGGGGACGACAGAGGATGAGATGGTTGGATGGCATCACCAATTCAATGGACATGGGTTTGAGTGAACTCCGGGCGTTGGTGATGGACAGGGAGGCTTGGCATGCTGCGATTCATGGGGTCACAAAGAGTCAGACATGACTGAATGACTGAACTGAACTGAACTGATCTGATAAAGGTACAATGTTTCATAGTAAATGGGATGATGACTATGAAACAGCCATTTTTCTTTTCCTAAAAAATGCCTTCTCTGGCCCCATTACCTACTCCAGTCTTTATGAGGTGTTTCTCATATAGGCTTCTACCTGGTGGGGATAATACTGTAACTTTCTTCATTTGTGCCCATAGCAATTTGTCTCTCTACATATTATATTTATCAAACTGCATTAAGTATACCTTAGTATACAGCTAAATAACTCTTGATGGTGGGGAATATTTTATTCACCATTGTAGCCCCAAGCTGTAATACATGTCTTTCACTTGAGAGCTGATGAACAAATCAATAGTAAGAGAGTGAAACATTAGATCAGCCTTAGGGTTTAGTTCTGATATCCTTTGCTCTCCATATGGGAGGGAACAATCCAAAATGCTTTTTTTTTTTTTTTTCAGTTCTGTATCTAAAATTTTCAATGTCAAGATAATTTGGGAAGGTGTTCGTCAGTTGTGAGCCATTTTATTTGAAAATGTTATCATTTATACATGTTTAATAATTCAGTGATGTGCAAGAAATTATAAAGTTAGACAGTTTCCTTTAAAAATTAGGTGTACATGGAATTTAAGACAGGTGATATACCTTTTGAAGAATTTTTTTCAAAATTTTCTGTAAGTGACCTGGCAGCAATTATTTTACCTGATACATGCTGTTTAGGGTGTTTCTATGGCACGACCTGCTACAATGGAAGAAGCCATCCTGCAGAGGCACCTATCATCACAACTGTCATGTTTTTATTTTTGCTAGGGATTTTAAATCTCACCACAAAGTCCACCCAAGAATCCCACCGTGGCTCATGTCTTACACTGTGCATTGCTCCTCTGACTTTTTGAGCAAGATCAATCAATCAATTTCTTCCACCAGGAACTGAGCAGTCATGACATCACCACCAAGTTTAGTCCTGTTCTAGAAAACCAATTGAGCTTGACCAAAATGAGCAGCAATTTATTTTCAACTGGGGAGACTCAGTCTCTATAGGGTTTTAAATATCAGATACTGCTGCTGGAATTGGGTCCAGTAAGTACCTCTATAGAGCCACGGAGGGAAGGGTAAAAGAAGATCAATGTCCTCATTTTCAATAAATCACTAGATTAATCCAGGTGGGATTCTGCAGCTGTGGGTGGAAAGCAAAAGGAGGTCATTATTTGTACTTAAGAGTGCAAAAGCAAAATCAATTTTTTAAACCAAGGTTCAGGAGAGCTGACTGACGAGATGGTAGATACACAAAGAAAAGTATAAAATTTGGATTAGAAAAGCTTTCCTACCACTGCCACTCATTAATGTCAATGAAACCCACATTTTAAAATTCAGTCTGGTTGCAATATTCAATATATTTTATACTATTAAAATTTTATTTAAAAAGGGCTTGATTTACAGGTTGTTTAAGAAGAAATCAGTCTCACAAAGATTTTTTTAAGCACTCACATTTTTACCTATAGCATCAATAATAAATAATGAAATCTGTTACTATGGTCTTTGGTTATATACCTGCAATTGGAAACACTCTTAGTGCATGCAGTTATATTCAGTTCAGTTCAGTCTCTCAGTTGCGTCCAACTCTTTGCGATCCCATGAATTGCAGCACGCCAGGCCTCCCTGTCCATCACCAACTCCTGGAGTTCACTCAAATTCACGTCCATCAAGTCGGTGATGACATCCAGCCAACTCATCCTCTGTCGTCCCCTTCTCCTCCTGCCCCCAATCCCTCCCAGAATCAGAGTATTTTCCAATAAGTCAACTCTTCACATGAGGTGGCCAAAGTACTGGAGTTTCAGCTTTAGCATCATTCCTTCCAAAGAAATCCCAGGGCTAATCTCCTTTAGAATGGACTGGTTGGATCTCCTTGCAGTCCAAGGGACTCTCAAGAGTCTTCTCCAATACCACAGTTCAAAAGCATCAATTCTTCGGCACTCAGCTTTCTTCACAGTCCAACTCTCACATCCATACATGACTACTGGAAAAACCATAGCCTTGACTAGACGAACCTTTGTTGGCAAAGTAATGTCTCTGCTTTTATATTACTTTGGCTTAATAGCCTTCTCAGGCAAAAGAATATTATATATGAATATTAAATTGTTAAATAAATTTTTTGAATCGGGCACAATACTAATTATAATCTTTATAATTTCTACAGTATTTGTTAGAAAGTTTTCTATAAACTAGTATCACTAAGTTGATACATAAGAAAACACTGCTAGGTAGTTGATTATCAAGAAATATTTAACTTACTGAATTTATTTATCTGTGGTTCTTCAAAATTAGTTTGAATACACTTTTATTTAAAGTAAGGTGTTTAATATCAGTTATGTGCATCAAAAGGTGTTTGGTCATTTCAAAGGAGGAAAAATGGTAAAAATAGAATAAAATTGAAATTGTATAAGTTCTATGCAGCCAGAGTAGAAATGATTAGGTGATGTTGAAATGGCTAAAATTTCTTTGAGGCTTTAATATGAAATTGAAAAACTTTTAGTATTGATAGAGAAAAATTGATAGCATATTCCATGGTTATAGTAATGGAACAAACAAAGAAATATAGATAGATAGATAGATAGGAACAAAAATCACAAGTTTCTTTAAGAGTGTCTGTAGAATTCCAGGAGCTTTATGTTTTTTAAAGACATAGCTGAAATCAAAATTACCGTGTTATAAAGATGCATCTTTGAATTTCAATCCAGACCTCTTTCATGTGGGTCCAAAGAATCTCTGCTGCTGCTGCTGCTGCTAAGTCGCCTCAGTGGTGTCCGACTCTGTGCGACCCCATAGATGGCAGCCCACGAGGCTCCCCGTCCCTGGGATTCTCCAGGCAAGAGCACTGGAGTGGGTTGCCATTTACTTCTCCAATGCATGAAAGTGAATAGTGAAAGTGAAGTCGCTCAGTCGTGTCGGACTCCTAGCGACCTCATGGACTGCAGCCTACCAGGTTCCTCTGTCCATGGGATTCTCCAGGCAAGAGTACTGGAGTGGGGTGCCATTGCCTTTTCCAAAAGAATCTCTAATGGTTATCATACAGACCACAATTTGAAAGTCAGAGTCACCATGTTATTAAAGTTTAGCCATATATGAAACCAACTACCAGTACTCACCAGTTAATACTGGCACCTCTTTCCAGACATGATGAAAATTTACATAGAAAGGTTTGCCTTTTCTTGGGGAAGGACATGATGTTCAAGTAGTTAAAAGAAGTTTTGTAATTCTTCTGACCTTAGTTTGTATCTAAATGACAAACTGCTTCATTTCTCTGAGGTTTGATTTTTTTTTTTTTTTCTTTTTTCCTTTTCAGTTGAGGCTGTTGGATTGTTTTGAAGGCAGAGATCATGTCTGCTTGGTTTATAGTATTCTCAGCACCTCCTGTGAACGGGCACGTGGCAGTTGGTGCCCCAGGGTGTCCCAAAGGCTCTACTATCTGCTATGCCTTAGTAGCTATTGCCCAAGCGGGTGGGGGTTCTTCTGTCCTTAATCTTCTTTGTGTCAAAATTCAGGCCAATGAAAACTGTGAGCACAGATTATGAAGGGGACTCCTTGGTGTGTTCTTCCCACTGCTTTTTCCTCCCGTCCTTCGGCTCCTCTCTCCTGGGACTTGAGCCTGGCTAAAACACACAGTGCCTGGTTTCAGGACCCAATGAAAGTCAGGCTCTTGATGTCTCATTGAAAAACATTCAGTGAGCGACAGAGTGATAGGTAAGAGGTGGATTTGTTCAGATTCAGAGAGAAGCACACTCCACAGGGTGTGGACCATCACAGAGGGTGAGTGCAGTGGCTATGGAATGTGATGTGGTTAGTTTTCTAGGGCTGGGTGATTTCATATGCTAATGAGTGGGAGAATCATTCTGACAATTGGGGAACCAGCCACTCCTTGGTCTTTTGATAGTGCCTTGGAACTGTCTGGGCACCTCTGGTTGTGTCATTTAGCTTGCAGACTGAGGATCAAGGTTTAGTTGAATTTGACTTGTCATCTGATTTTAATTGGTTTACATTATGCCCTTGTGCTATGTCATTTTTTTCAAAAGTTGTGCCCTGCCCCCTTCCCTCCTGTTTCACGTTCTTTTCCTGAGCCCCTTCTGGGCCCAAAATGTTGCCTCTACAATCTTCTGGAGGGACAATCAGAAAGTAGCTGGCCCTTGGGAGAGAAATACTGTATGATATCCAGCTCTTCTGGATTAGAGATTCAGGCCTTCATCTTCCATGTTTCCTACAACATGTTCAACAACAGCACCTCTCAGTGAACCTGCTAGGGAGGGTGACAGGCGTGCAATACCTGCTAGAAGTCCATCTGTAGGTGGCATCCCTTCAAGGGACTTTGGGCGTCCGGGGATAATGTTTGGCACTTTAGGAGTTAGCTCTGCAGGCCATTTGGACCCAAACCCTTACCACCCTTCTCCTAAATTTACAAACATACCCCTGAAGCTTATCCTACCCAGTACTGTTGCAACCTGAGAGCTTGGCATCCCTGCATCAGGGTGCAGATCCCTAGGCAGGCTGAGGCATGACAGCCTCCTGGAGATTGAATCCCCAGGCAGTGGATTCCATTCCACTTTTATGGAACATCTAGTCTGCTGCCTCTTATCAATTTGTTCTTAAGCCACTTACTAACTCCTACAATCAGGACCCTACCCTCTACTAGGCAACATTGCTCCACACTGCTTATTACCAAAATACTCTTAATGTCCCTAACAGGAACAGATAACCTGCTCCTCTGTCATTACTTCTGTCATTACCTAAAGTGGGTCTATGACAATGAAATGTTTACCATTGGATACACCCTAAATTGCTCTTATGGAGGACTAGGGGAGGAAATAAGTGACTTATATTCCCTCAGAGAAATAAGAGGATAAGGCTTATGGCTGTTTCACCAAGCCCCACATTGAGAGCATAGGCTTGGATTGCTTTACATTATGATATCTCTTTCCATCCATGGTGGACAAACCAGCAATGAGTTAAGATTACAACCCCTTAATCCTACCCAGCCCTGGTCATGCTGGAGACCTTGGAGATGCCCAACTCCAGTCCGGGGGTGCCAGGAGGTTGACCTGCCTCAACCTGCCTAGGGATCTCATCCTTGAAAGGTTGTCACACCTCAACCTGCTTGGGGATCCATCAGTCCAGGGGTCCCAGAAGGTTGACATGCTTCAACCTGCCCAGGGACCCAATTCTTGGGAGGCCAACCTGCCTCAACCTGCCTGGGGATTCAATCTCCAGGAGGCTGTCACACCTCAGCCTGCCTAGGGATCTGCACCCTGATGCAGGGATGCCTGGCTCTCAGGTTGCAACAGTACTGAGTAGGATAAGCTTCAGAAAGACTCACCCCTAAGGAAGTCCATCCATGAAAAGCGTGGAGAAGCCCCCAGCTCAATTTCGACTTCTCCCTGAGCCTGTCCTATGTAAATTGGGCTAGCCAGGAGGGCTGTTTGTTTTACCTGAATTTTCCACTCCAGTCCTTGGACCTTCCTTTGTTCTATTTTTTGTGGGCTTTTCTCTTCTTTTTCTTTTAACCACTACCATTCTGGACTCCTTTTTCCTGTTCTAACTACCTAATAGCCTGGCAAAAAGTAATCAGCTATGCCTGAGTCAAGTCTCAGCAATAACTCAGGAGTCCAATGAGAACCCCATTGCCTTTCTGAAAAGTCTAAAAGAGGCCCTCCAAAAGTTTACCAATCTGAACTTGGACTGTTATGAGGGACAGGTGATTTTAAATGACAAAAATCTGAGAGAGATTGTCAGAAGATCCTCTGACCAATCCTGAGGAAATCTGGTACACTGATGGAAGAAGCTTTGTCTTGGATGGAAAAAGAAGAGTTGGATATGTAGTAATCTCCAATTCATGCACAGAAGTGGCATGAAGGAATCAAGCAGCCAATCAGGCAGTTAAGAGAGCAGCATTACAGAGCAATGACCAAATAGGGATTGCTATCTTAGTTCCATAGACTAATTTGCCAGAACCTCCTTCATATACTGAAGGTGAGACTCTTAAAGCTTAGAATGAGGGCTTTCAAGATCATATGGGGTGGTTCAAAGAGGAGGGGCTCCTTTTTCTCCCTGGGAACCTCCAATGGAAGTTGATTAACTTCTTACATACCACCACTCATTTAGGGGATAAGGCCCTCCAAATATTACTAAATAGGTCCTTCAGAGGAAGAGGCCTCCAAATGACTATAAGGCAAGTTGTCTCGTCTTGTCCCATTTGCCAATTATACAACCCCCAAGAAATGGCAACCCACTCCAGTATTCTTGCCTGGAAAATCCCAGGGACGGGGAGCCTGGTGGGCTGCCGTTTTGGGGTCTCACAGAGTTGGACACGACTGAGCAACTTCACTTTCACTTTCATGCACTGGAGAAGGAAATGGCAACCCACTCCAGTGTTCTTGCCTGGAGAATCCCAGGGACGGGGAAGCCTGGTGGGCTGCTGCCTTAGGGTCGCACAGAGTTGGACATGACTGAAGTGACTTAGCAGCAGCAGCAAGGAGCTTGAACCCCAGCTGGCCTGGGCCATCCAATGGCATGGGAACTACCCAGGAAAAGATAAGCAGATGGATTTCATGCAGATGTCAGTTTCTCAGGGTTATAAATAGCTACTAGTCATGATAGATACATCCACAGGATGGATTGAAGTCTTTCCCACCAGGATTGAAAAGGCTGAGGAGGTGGAGAAAAAACTGCTCCACGAAATGAATCTGAGATATGGTCTGCCAAGGTCATTACAAAGTGACAGTGGAGCATCATTTACTTCTAAGGTCACCCAAGGGGTCTCTAAAGCATTGGGCATTATTTATTATCTCCATTGTGCCTGGAGGCCTCAGTCTTCAGGAAAAGTAGAAAGAACCAACTAATTCTTAAAATCAGTGATAAAAAAGATAACTCAGGTGACCTCCCTGGGATGGAAGGAGGCTTTACCAATAGCTCTCCTCCACACCCGCATTGCCCCTAAGGAACAGGTTGGTCTTAGTCCTTATGAGATGCTATATGGGAGACCTTTTGTTTATGTTAATGACCTCTTCCTAGATCCAGAGACTCAGACCTTCCAGTCTTATACCATGGCCATTGGGCAATTCCAACAACATATATGCTTGTGGGGTGTCAACCAGGACCCAAAAGATTCTAAAGAGCCATCACTACATGGTCCAGGGACTCGAGTCCTAATTAAAGTCTGCAAAGACGGGTCCACAAAGGCTCAACTCCAGCCACATGGAAGGGCCCCTACCCTGTAGTACTTTCTACCTCCAAAGCAGTCAAGGTACCAGGACACAACGCCGAGATTCACTACTCACAAGTCAAGCCATGGAAGAAATCAGAAGAGGACATTCAATACACCTGTGAGGCCCTGGGAGATCTCAGATACATATTCAAATGAGTCCAAACTACAAATGAGTGCCATTCTAATGAACACCACCAAAATCAAGTTTCTGGGGATAAGATTTCTCAGGACAGTGCTAAAGAGCCAACACAGCTTGACAGGGGTTGTACTCTAAAATACACAGGAGATATATCTCCTGATCCCTGAACAAGGAGGGACTTGAGACATTTTAAATGAGACATCTTGAATGAAAAACATTCAGATCCTACAGGACCTCAAAGAATGAGCTGGAGAGTTCTTGGGGTGGCTACAATCTCTCTTTGGGGGGGTCCTTCTCCTGGTGAGGGGCAATTTGGAGTTGGCTAATTGCACTCATCTCACATGCTAGTAAAGTAGTGCTCAAAATTCTCCAAGCCAGGCTTCAGCAATACGGGAACCATCAACTTCCTGATGTTCAAGCTGGTTTTAGAAAAGGCAGAGGAACCAGAGATCAAATTGCCAACATCCGCTGGGTCATGGAAAAAGCAAGAGAGTTCCAGAAAAACATCTATTTCTGCTTTATTGACTATGCCAAAGCCTTTGACTGTGTGGACCACAATAAACTGTGGAAAATTCTGAAAGAGATGGGAATACCAGACCACCTGACCTGCCTCTTGAGAAATTTGTATGCAGGTCAGGAAGCAACAGTTAGAACTGGACATGGAACAAGAGCCTGCTTCCAAATAGGAAAAGGAGTACGTCAAGGCTGCATAATGTCACCCTGCTTATTTAACTTATATGCAGAGTACATCATGAGAAACGCTGGACTGGAAGAAACACAAGCTGGAATCAAGATTGCCGGGAGAAATATCAATAACCTCAGATATGCAGATGACACCACCCTTATGGCAGAAAGTGAAGAGGAACTAAAAAGCCTCTTGATGAAAGTGAAAGTGGAGAGTTAAAAAGTTGGCTTACAGCTCAACATTCAGAAAACGAAGATCATGGCATCCAGTCCCATCACTTCATGGGAAATAGATGGGGAAACAGTGGAAACCGTGTCAGACTTTATTTTTTTGGGCTCCAAAATCACTGCAGATGGTGATTGCAGCCATGAAATTAAAAGACACTTACTCCTTGGAAGGAAAGTTATGTCCAACCTAGATAGCATATTAAAAAGCAGAGACATTACTTTGCCAACAAAGGTTCGTCTAGTCAAGGCTATGGTTTTTCCTGTGGTCATGTATGGATGTGAGAGTTGGACTGTGAAGAAGGCTGAGCACTGAAGAATTGATGCTGTTGAACTGTGGTGTTGGAGAAGACTCTTGAGAGTCCCTTGGACTGCAAGGAGATCCAACCAGTGCATTCTGAAGGAGACCAGCCCTGGGATTTCTTTGAAGGGAATGATGCTGAAGATGAAACTCCAGTACTTTGGCCACCTCATGTGAAAAGCTGACTCATTGGAAAAGACTGATGCTAGGAGAGATTGGGGGCAGAAGGAGAAGGGGACGACAGAGGATGAGATGGCTGGATGGCATTACCGACTCGATGGACATGAGTCTGAGTGAACTCTGGGAGTTGGTGATGGACAGGGAGGCCTGGTGTGCTGCGATTCATGGGGTCACAGAGTTGGACACGACTGAGCGACTGAACTGAACTGAACTGAGTGTACCTACTACTGCTTGTTATCACATATTGATGCTGCATATGATTGCTCCATGTATTATCAATTGTCTTGTCTCTGCTCACGTCAACAAGCTACAACATGTAGTGCCAGTTCAAGAAGGATATATAAAAATGCAGCTGACTCTGGAAAATATCACTCACCCTTAGATGGATTCTGAGGCTTCAGACTAGCAAGACGGGGAGGCCTGATGCTCCTTGCCATCCCAGTTCAGCAGGAAGTAGCCAGTGAGAACTTGACACCCCTATTCGCAAAGAATTGGGCCTCCCATCTCTTGAGGGTGAAATGTTAGGTAGCTAGAATAGGAAAAAGGAGTCCAGAATGGTGGTGGCTAAAAGACAAAGAAGGGAAAAACCCGTGACAATAGAACAAAGGAAGGTCCGAGGACCAGAATGAGAAATTCAGGTAAAACAAACAGCCCTCCTGGCTGGCCCAAGTTACATAGGGCAGACTCAAGGCAAGGAGGAAAAACATAAAAGGAAGAGCCAAAATTGAGCTGGTGGCTTCTCTTCTTTTTGAATTTTTTGGGTTGGCCTGACCTCATACCTTGAGGAAGTATTTTCCCTTGCTGGCCAAATAAAACTGAGCTGTAACAAGGAGCTTTAACACTGGTCCGTCAGTTACTTCAAATTTTTGCTGTGGCAAGACAAAACCAAGGAAATTACAAACTTCCCCAACAGATATATGTTTAAAAAAAAAAAAACAAACACTCAAATAATGTAGTTAATGATTCAATTACAATAGAAAGTCAACCATGCATTCTGCATTTATTTAGACTTTCTGTTCCTGATTAAGTTCTGGGAATGTAAAAATAAATAAGACAGAATTTTTTACCTCAAATATTTTACTGCTTTTTGAAAAGAAATTCAAACAAATGGAAAAATGCATTAAAATATGATGGGAAAATGAGCATGTTGATAGCTTACGGTGAACAATGTCAGATTGTGATCTCCAAAGACAAAGATTTAGCTCTGGGACCAGGGACCAGCCTTGATCACTCAAGAGCTTTTGTGTATCAGAGTTTTTATTAAAGTGAAAAAAGGACAGAGGAAGCTTCTGACATAGACATCAGAAGCGGGACGGAGAGTGCCCACACTTACTAGTCTTATCAAGGCCTTATATACTTTTAGCAGACCCAGTCCCAGCAACATACATATTAAATTAACAAGATTAGTCAGAAGGTTCTTGTCTGGGGAGTGTGTAATTTCCTCAGTTCTGTCTTGCTGCAGCAAAAATTTGAAGTGGCAGACTAGTGTTATTGCTCATCTGGGGCAAGCAAAGGAAAGTACACCCTCAAGGCCTGAGGGAAGGCCGGCCCCAAAGGAGAGGCCTCAATCCGTCTTAGCTTCCTCTTTTTCTACTTTTGTCTCCCCACCCCCCACCCCTTGAACCTGCCCCATGCAAATTAGGCTGTGTTTTTTCACCTGATGTTCTCACTTTGGTCTGTGGATTTTCCCTTGCTCCATTTTCACACACTGTTTCCTTTCTTTGTCTTTTAGCCACTGCTATTTTGGACTCCTTTTTCCTATCCTAACTACCTAACAGTTCTTGTTAAGCAGAAGCATGTTCTTGAGCAAGATACATTGTTATATTCACTAAGACAAAGCAATGTAGAAAAAAAGTTTGTCCTTTTCTTCTCCTTGAGAAAGTCCAGACCCCTATCTCCTCCTTAAGAGCCCCGTACCTCTCTCTCCTCCTTGGGGACCCCAGACTTATCAACCTGCCTAGGAATTGACTCTCTAATTCCCTCCTTTTCTTTTAGGAGAATTATGTTGCCAAATAAAAGGGAAATAGTTTTCATTTCATAAGTACTTCCTGCTGTTGAGGGGCATTGGTCCTAAATTCTTGAGGCAACATATTCTCCTAACCCTCATGTTGAGGATCTCTGATCCAGGGGCCCCAAGTAATGGTTGGAGGAGGCTGTGACACTCGTAGGAATTTGAACAACCATTTGTAAACTAAGAGCTTTCAGATGGTTAGAAATAAACCCCATTATACAGTTACAGAGTTCAGGCAAAATTGTCGTCAAACCAAGTTAATACATAATCAAAATTAAAAATCATGCTATGTCCATACTTACATCAGTCCATCTTAGGATTGTTGTCACCAACCATATCAAGAAGAGGTGTCACGTACAATTACTGTTGGTGAAGTTGAAGAAAGTCCTTTCCTTGAAGCAGAGAAACTCACCATGTTAAGCCTTCAATTGTTGAAGAGGAGAGTGCTCCACAGACCCAGCAATTAGACCAACTGTGGAGGCTGGGTTAGGGGTCACCTCCTGGAGTTCTCGTAATGTCTGTTGAAAAGCTGAAAGCTGAGTCACATAGTTAATTCCAAGGCTTTAGGATCTATGACAATATCTGCATGCAAAAATGGTCTGCCACAGAGACAGTCCCTTTTTTGTGTGTGTCGGGGGGGGGCAGTTTAATCCCTCATTAAAGGCTGGGCAAGTTCCCCACCTGCAAGGAGATCCAACCAGTCAATTCAAAAGAATCAGTCCTGAATATTCATTGGAAGAACTGATGCTGTTGCTGAAGCTCCAATACTTTGGCCACATGATGTGAAAAAATTACTCATTGGAAAGGCCCTGATACTGGGAAAGATTGAAGGCAGGAGGAGAAGGGGATGACAGAGGATGAGATGGTCGGATGGCATCACTGACTAGATGGACATGAGTTTGAGTAAGCTCCAGGAGTTGGTGATGGGCAGAGAAGCCTGGTGTGCTGCAATCCATGGGGTCACAAAGAGTCGGACACAACTGAGTGACTGAACTGACTGAAGTTCCCCACAATCCACAATCTAAATGTGGCAATAGCCTGCAATGCCCAAGAATCCTCTCAGTTGTCTTAAAGCCATAGGTAGAGGATGATTTAATATAGGTTTAACTCTAGAAAGCAACTTTCAAATCAGTGAGTAAAAAATATTTGGCTCTTTCAGGAATTTTAGACAATAAATTATAAAAATTATGCACCACCAGGTGTAAAGGAACCACAGCCTCATTTCTTATTTATAAATCTTGAACTAGTCTCCATTTATCATTCAACTTTTTCACACTCAAAGTAGGATTGTTGTATGGACTATTATAGGCAATTAATAGCCCCTGTTCTTTTAAATTTTCTATGGTGGGTTTTAACCTTTTTTTTATCATTGAGCTCTAGTGTGTAGAGCCCACATCTACTGTTTTTGATGCGGAAATAAGTGAGGGTCTTTGAGCTTGAAAACAACAGGAACAGCATTTTGTGTTCAACCCACAGTTCCATCAGCCTACAATCTAAGATTCACATTTTATTCAGTTAAAATGAGCAGGTTCTGTACTTATGAAAACAAAAGCCTGGACCTTGTTCAGTATATTTCTCCCCAGAAGGGGTGAGAGAGACTCTGGTACGATAAGAAACTCATGTGAAAATAGCACAGAGTCCCAGTTCCAGCTTTGAGAATGATTGAAATAGTAACGTTTGGGTCATTCAGACAGCTCCATTATGGCAGAAGATCAGGAGGAAATAGGACCAGGGGCTTCAGTGAGCACAGAGAAAGTTGCCCTAGTGTCCAAAAGAAAATTGACTGATTGCCCCCACAGTTATCAATACCCAAGGTTCCTCAGGTGTTATTAGGATGGGGACTTGGTGGGAACCCCCAGACACCTTCAGTCCTGATTGCCTTGAGAGTCTGACCCCTGGGATCTATTGCCTCAGAGGGCAGTCTCTCCTCAGGTGTGGTTCTTTACAGACCGGACATAGAGCTGGGGGTGACTTAGATGCCTGAGGCCAATCCCACTTGAGATGCCCGTCCTTTCCACAGTAATAACAAATTCATCCCTTTTCACCTGGGTCCCTCTGGGCATTTTTCTCGGGCTGTTTCAGTGAAGATCTAACAGCCATTGTTGGGGCTTCAGTCTTTCACCTGATTCTTTTTTGTTGTTATTTCTCTTCCTCATATTCGCTACCATAATATACTATATGAGCCAGCTGCAACAATCTTTTTTTAAGACTGATTTGATCCAAACTCCTGTTTTTGTAATGTACAGAAGACATCTGGAGCCAACTGAGTGAGAAATCTATCTTTTAAGATCATTTCTCCCTCTGTAATTTCAAGATCAATGTTAGTAAACTTGTGGAGAGCCTCCTGCAGCCTATCTAGGAATTTACCAGGAGTTTTCTTCTCTCCCTATTCTATGTCAGCCAGCTTATCATAAAGTCTTAGCACATGCTCACTTGAGTCCTACAAGAATACATCCGGCAAAATGGCTCTGTTATAGGAAGTTCTTGGCTCCCAATAGGGAGGAGGGTTATTTCATATTCCCTCTGTCCCCTTGCTTTCAAGCTATTCATCTCCAAAAGTAGTTCAGTTCAGTTCAGTTTCTCAGTCGTGTCCGACTCTTCACGACCCCATGAATCACAGCATGCCAGGCCTCCCTGTCCATCACCAACCTCCGGAGTTCACTCAGACTCACGTTCATTGACGTGGCTCACGTGAGTCAGTGAGCCAAAAGTAGTAGCACATTTCCCCCAAAACTCAAGCTCTCAGGTCATGAGTCAGCAATGGTACCAAGACATACATTATATCTCTGCAAGTAAGTTCCTAAAGTAAAGTTAGTCCTGTAAAGGCTTCTATATATATATAGTCTTGACCACAATTGGGACTGTTTGAGTTTCTATCAAGACTGAGGCAACCCCTCCTGGAAGGGTGCCCTGAGTCTCAGCCTATTCAGTTGGGAGTCCCAGATACAGGGGCAAAGTAAGAGAACAGGAGGGAGCTGAAGGTTTCACACTCAAATCTGTACCCTTAGGACATAAGTCTGGCATGCCTTGCAGATAGATAAAGAATAACATATATGGCATTTCTACCCATTTCTCTTGTTTTCTACAGAATCAACCTAATTGTAAAACAGTATTATAATTGAGACTCTTAAACAGGCCAGCATTCCCCATCTTCCAAAGGATACTGTGGCCATTCAGTATCACAGAAGAAGATCAAGTGTGTCTTTTTTTTAATTCTGGGGCTCAAACTTGTCCTGCTTTTTTTTTTTTTTAATACATTATAAAGAAGTGGTTCTGGAACTGCTAGCTCCCATCTGTAAGAGAGAAAAAAGCATCATCCACAGTCATGGCTTCTTTCCACCTGAGGTGTCCCTCCCTGTTCTATCTAGATGAGGGTGTAGACAGACTTTCCATGAAGTTTTCCTTCCCTGGCCGGACTTAGTCTGTCCCTTAACAACACAGGCACCTTACTCGTCCCTCCTGGTCCTACCACCAAGGAGTGGTGGAGAGGCACCAGGGATAGGCCTGATGGCATCCACAATTGATTTCCAGTTCCTTATCGCCAAACCTTTGTTTGATTTTCCCTTTTCCTTTGATGACACCTGGAGTGGAGCTGAGTAGTTTTCCTGGAATGTTTCCCAAGCTAGGACTTCTAGGGGAAGCATCCATGTTCCTTGTGCCTACGTAGAAATGGTGTGGTACAGTCCTGACCACACGTAGAAATGGTAAGTCATAAAGGGATGAACAACAACCAAGATGTCCTTTCTGAGTATCACCACACCAGTAAATGTGATAGCAAAATAGTTTGTGAAGGGTAGGCCAGTGAAGAAAAAGTGATTTTTTTGTTCTCAAACTATTAGCACCAATCCTTCCAGTTCATTTCCACAGACTCCACAGAAGGAATATCTAAGAAGTTGAGACAGAAACCACTGGAGAACTTTACTTGGTCCGCTAAGAGCTGTCACTACCAAAGGAAGAAGCCCATTGTATTTCCAATCTGACCAGATCCTGCAATTCCTGATCTGTGTCCTCAAAAACCTCCTGGCCACCAGCAGTGCTTTTATCGCCATAGATCATAGGCACAGCCCTGACAAAGACTCACTTTCAGGTCGCTGGCCCCTGAGGCAGGCAGCCAAAAGAGTGACATCTAGTCTGAGATGCATTCCTGGGGCTAGATCTCCCCGTCATTCCCAAACATGCTCCTCCTAACAAGTCTGGGTTTCTCATGACTACCAAGCTTGAGGTCTAAGTAAAAGTACATAGTAACAGCATGGATCACAAGTCCCTTGAAAGTATAATCTGACAGATTAGGTTAGTAGTTCTAATTCCCAATGTAACTATGAAAATGTCAAAGAGACCAGGAAAAGCTGACTGAGAAAGGAAAGTTTGGTCCACATGCTTTGCCCATAGGCTTTCAATCACTCACACACACAGGCACACCGCAGAGTTAGTAAGTAAAGTAGAAAATGTGTATACTGAGAAAACAGAGAGGCTAGAGATCTGAGTGTTCTTACCTTGTCCTGAAGAATCCAGACAAGCCCCCAAGATGATAGCTTATGGTGAACGATGTTAGATTCGTGATCTCTGAAGAAGAAGATTTAGCTTCAGGATCAGGGGCCAGGCTTGATCACTGAAGAGCTTTTAAGTAATAGAGTTTTATTAAAGTTTAAAAGGGACAGAGAAAGCTTCTGGTATAGACATCAGAAGGGGGACGGAGAATGCCCACACTCACTAGTCTTATCAAGGCCTTATATATTCTTACCAGACCCATTTCCACAACAAACATCTTAAATGAACAAGATTAGTCAGAATGTTCTTGTTATGGAGAAACATGTCCTCAAGCAAGATACATAGTTATATTGACTAAGACAAAGCAATGTAGGAAAAAAAAAAAAAAAAAAACACACAATTGTCCAGACCCCTATCCCCTAATTGAAAGCCCCAGACTCCTCTCTCCTCCTTGGGGTCCTCAGATTTATCAACCTGCCTATTGAGAGAGTTACCATATCTCTCAATATGGTAACATGGAAACTTCTAGGTCAGCTGGGACAGTGAGATGAAGCAGGAGACAGTCAAAGATTACCTTGAGGACATGGCATAGTATCTGTATAGGTTTCCTAAAGCAACTATCATAATTTACCAAAAAACAAGTGACTTAAAATAACAGAAATTCATTTCTCAGTTCTGGAGACCAGAAATCCAAATTTGTCAAATGCTGTTCACAAATAGATGTCAACAAGGCCATGCTCCCTCTGAAGTTTCGTCACCTCTTCCTACTTTTGGTTGCCTCCCAGCAGTTTTTGACTTGTACCTACATCACTCCAATCTCTTCTTTCACCTTCACATGGCTTTCTTCCCATATGTTTCTCTATGTGTTCTTTCCTCTTCTTACAAGGACACCAATCATTAGATTCAGCTTCCCTTTCAACTTAATTCATTGCATCTACAAAGTCCCTATTTTCAAACAAAGCCACATTCTGAGTTTCTAGTGGATATTGATTTCAGGGAAACACTATTTGACTCACTCAGTTCAGTTCAGTTCAGTTGCTTAGTCATGTCTGACTCTTTGTGATCCCATAGACTGCAGCACTCCAGGCTTCCCTGTCCATCACCAACTCCTGGATCTTGTTCAAACTCATGTCCATCGAGTTGGTAATGCCATCCAATCATCTCATCCTTGGTCTCCCCCTTCTCCTCCTGCCTTCAATCTACCCCAGCATAAGGGCCTTTTCCAATGAGTCACATCAGGTGGCCAAAGTACTGGAATTTCAGCTTCAGCATCAGTCCTTCCAGTGAATATTCAGGACTGATTTCCTTTAGGATGGACTGGTTGGATCTCCTTGCAGTCCAAGGGACTCTCAAGAGTCTTCTCCAACACCACAGTTCAAAAGCATCAATTCTTCAGCCCTCAGCTTTCTTTATAGTCCAACTCACATCCATACATGACTACTGGAAAAACCATATCCTTGACTAGATGGATCTTTGTCGACAAAGTAATATCTCTGCTTTGTAATAGACTGTCTACGTTTGTCACAGCTTTTCTTCCAAGGAGCAAGAGTCTTTTGATTTCATGGCTGCAGTCATGATCTGCAATGATCTTTGAACTCAAGAAGATAAAGTCTGTCACTGTTACCATTATTTCCCTGTCTATTTCTTGAGATTGCTATCTATCTTTTGGAGCTCCTGGATCTCCAGGCATGCCCATCTACTCTGAAAACAGGAGGTCAGGTATAGTGTGGATACCAATACTCCTTTCAACATTTAAATGTCACTGGTCTAGGAATATAATTTTGCCTTCTAGAATCATGGGTCCTTCCTGATAGAAGTTAAGATACTGGTTTTAATTTCTCTCCAGGATAGAACACAGCTGGCTTGGTTTAGCAGACAGGGGGTTGGTTTGTTTGTTTTTCCAAAACTTCATCTAACCTGTTTGTGTCTGTGCCTTTCAAAAGTAGAAATAGTAAGATTCATGCCAATTTGCTCTTTATAACTTTTACAACAGCATTTATCACAAGACAGCAAACATACAAGTTGACGAATGTGAATGAAGATCTGCAGTGTCTATTAAAAAGATGTTTGGCAAAACTAATACAATTATGTAAAGTTTAAAAATAAAATAAAATTAAAAAAAAATAAAAAAAAAATAAAAAGATGATAGAAAAAAGCTTCTGAGTTTCAGTTGTTTTTCCTTCTATTCAATCTTTTCAGCAGAAATTAATACTCTTTTCTCTCCTATTTCTATAAAAGAGCCAGATTAGAGGTTTGTTTTTCATCTTCAGCAGCATTGGAGACCAAGGCTTACATAATATGACTTGTTGGGTCTACTGAAAAAAACACTCTATGACCATCAGGGTTTCCTCCAAAGATTTACTTGGGATTAATGAGTTTTTCCAGTCCTGTGGCCACTGCTGAGTTTTCCAAAGGTCAGTTTTCATTTCAATCACAAAGAAAGGCAAATCCAAAGAATGCTCAAACTACCGCACAATTGCACTCATCTCACACACTAGTAAAGTAATGCTCAAAATTCTCCAAGTCAGGCTTCAGCAATACTTGAACCGTGAACTTCCAGATGTTCAATCTGGTTTTAGAAAAGGTAGAGGAACCAGAGACCAAATTGTCAACATCTGATGGATCATGGAAAAAGCAAGAGAGTTCCAGAAAAACATCTATTTCTGCTATTGACTATGCCAAAGCCTTTGATTATGTGGATCACAATAAACTGTGGGAAATTCTGAAAGAGGTGGGAATACCAGATCACCTGACCTGCCTCTTGAGAAATTTGTATGCAGGTCAGGAAGCAACAGTTAGAACTGAACATGAAACAACAGACTAGTTCCAAATAGGAAAAGGAGTACGTCAAGGCTGTATATTATCACCCTGTTTATTTAAATTATATGCAGAGTACATCATGAGAAATGTTGGGCTGGAAGAAGCACAAGTTGGAATCAAGATTGCCAGGAGAAATATCAATCACCTCAGATATGCAGATAACACCACCCTTATGGCAGAAAGTGAAGAGGAACTAAAAAGCCTCTTGATGAAGGTGAAAGAGGAGAGTGAAGAAGTTGGCTTAAAACTCAACATTCAGAAAACGAAGATCATGGCATCTGGTCCCATCACTTTATGGGAAATAGATGGGGAAACAGTGGAAACAATGTCAGACTTTATTTTTTGGGGGCTCCAAAATCACTGCAGATGGTGACTGCAGCCATGAAATTAAAAGATGCTTACTCCTTGGAAGGAAAGTTATGACCAACCTAGATAGCATATTAAAAAGCAGAGACATTACTTTGCCAACAAAGGTCCGTCTAGTCAAGGCTATGTTTTTTCCACTGGTCATGTATGAATGTGAGAGTTGGACTGTGAAGAGGGCTGAGCACTGAAGAATTGATGCTTTTGAACTGTGGTGTTGGAGAAGACTCTTGAGAGTCCCTTGGACTGCAAGGAGGTCCAACCAGTCCATTCTAAAGGAGATCAGCCCTGGGTTTCTTTGGAAGGAATGATGCTAAAGCTGAAACCCCAGTACTTTGGTCACCTCATGCGATGAGTTGACTCATTGGAAAAAACTCTGATGCTGGGAGGGACTGGGGGCAGAAGGAGAAGGGGACAACAGAGGATGAGATGGCTGGATGGAATCACTGACTCGATGGATGTGAGTCTGAGTGAACTCCGGGAGTTGGTGATGGACAGGGAGGCCTGGCGTGCTGTGATTCATAGGATGGCAAAGAGTCGAACATGGCTGAGTGAATGACCTGACCTGACCTGAGTCAGTTTTTCTGCTACTTTAACCTAAATTGTTGAGCACAATAAGCTACCACACACTTTTCTGGAAAAACAATACTACCTTTCTCACTGCCTTCTTCCTGCAAATTGATAACATATTTATAGTAAAGCAGCCTCTGATAACTTTATCATTTATCCCCTGGGGGAAAATGGCATGAACAAAGTCAGACTTTGTGTGTAAGGCAAAAAACCTCTGAGCAGAAAACAAATGTCTTCTTAGCAGATTTTTTTGTCCTTTGCTTTATGAAGTAATTTACAAATTTTAGTTCAAGCTGTATTACCCCTATTTAGGTGGGTTTATTTCCATTTCTGATTTTTCAATAGTTGTGAACTAACCAAAGTAAGGAAAAAGTTAAAAAGAAAGTGAATTGTATTTACTTGTAGAAGAACTGGTATGCAGATAGTAAATAACAGCTAGTTTATCTGAATATAAAACAGGGTTAAATCAACCAACTTGGTAAAACAGAATTTTAAGTGGGACATTCTTCAAGTGATATACTAAAATTGCTACAATAGTGACTATATATTTTTTTAAATGAATATCATCATATTCTCTTATTTGTATGTATTTGTATGTATTTTGATCAAGTACTTGTTGAACATTTAAAACAGTTGCTTTAATATGAATGTTGAGAATTTGATAGGATTTTTGGCAGTTTTTTAAAGATTATTTTACACTTTTTCAGAAATAATTAAACATTGAATATAACTATATAACAAAAAGACAACTTCTACTGAACCAGTAGCTAGAAGTAAGAAAAATGGCACAATTTGCCAGTAAAATTTTTTAATGTTAAAAACAACAGTCAAGGAGCATAAACTAATGATTACATTTTCTGGAAGATAAAGATTTTTAGGTATTTTATATTACTTTTAATATTAAATTAGAGGAAATATATACTCTCACAAAAGATCTGAGAAACTCAGCTTGTGTACTGGCTGGAAACGTAAATGCTTTGTATCATTTTTATTATAATCATATCTATGGTGCCATTTCCCCTGCCTATTAATTCTTATATTAATGACAAATACTTTGCTTTCAAGAAAGGCAAAATGATTCAAAGTTAAGATTATAGACTTTAAATGCAGACCAGCTCAGAAGCCTATTTTAGTTGTAGCTTGAATCTTAGTTTCATCTATACAGCAGAACAGCAATCCAGTACTTAAAGGCATGGGCCTTGGCTTTGACATATACCTTTTATTTAATTGATAAATCTGGTAAGGTTAGTTAGTAGTTCTCTATTCAGGTTCCTCATCTGTAAATAGGAGGAATTAAAAAAATCTACTCCATAGTATTGCTGTGATAGTAAAATAGTTAATACTTGCATATGTACAGTATTTAGAACAATGTCAGGTTTTAAGTACTTACATGTCAGCAAATATTATTATCTACAAATGATATACTAAAGTTCTCTCAGAGCTATGAGGTAATTAAATGAGATAATATGCATGTAGAACTTTTCATAGACTCTAAAGTGATGCAAATATTAATTTATAATTAAGTAACTATCAATAGGGACCCTCTATCTCTATTGTGCTCCTGTATCATGTAGGCTACAGCAAGTTTTTTTTTTTTGGACATAAGCCTTTTATTCACTTTCTTCGGTTAACAATTCCATGACCTTTATCATTACCATTACCCCCACAGATTATCTTTCAAGTGCTACAGAGATCTTATAAGCCTCTTCCATTCCACCCCCTCACAGTTAAGCATTTCAGTAACTGTGATGCTCAGGCTGACAGGCGTCTTCACGGCTGCATGTACCACCAACGATGCCATTGTTGTTGCCTTCTGACTGGAGGGAGCCAATCGTAGGCTGGATCCTGAAACCACTTCCCCAACCACTTATCTAAGTTTGGTTTTCCCTTGAAGGTGATCAAAATGTTGGATCTCTTAGTTATGTCTTCCAATTTTCTGTTCTTTTCTCTCAGTGTTTGAACCTCTTTTCTTTCTGTCCTTTTCTGGTTTCCATCTCTTTGTATTTTTATGCTTCCTTTGCAGTGATTTTCCCAATATTTGTCTCTCAGTCTTTTTGTTGAATCTAAAAACTTTTCTTCTATATTTAATTTCCAAGAGCTTTTTCTTATCCCCCAGTCATTCCTCTTTTATTTTTTTTTTGGTTTTTTATTTTATTTTTATTTTTTTAATTTTATTTTATTTTTAAACTTTACAATATCGTATTGATTTTGCCAAATATCGAAATGAATTTGCCACAGGTATACATGTGTTCCCCATCCTGAACCCTTCTCCCTCCTCCCTCCCCATACCATCCCTCTGGGTCATCCCAGTGCACCAGCCCCAAGCATCCACTATCGTGCATCGAACCTGGACTGGCGACTCGTTCCATATATGATATTATACGTATTTCAATGCCATTCTCCCAAATCATCCCACTCTCTCCCTCTCCCACAGAGTCCAAAAGACTGTTCTAAACAGCAAGTTTTTTAATCTATGGGTCTCCTCTTTAGATCTCTTGTAGTTGGTTCAAGCAACTAAAATCAATTTGTAGAAAGTAAATTGTCATATAAACATAAATTATTTTAATAGCCTACACCAGCAATTTGTTACACTTTTTTTTTAAAATTCACACTATTGTGCTGTTAATGATGGAACAGATATTGTCACCATTTTTAGGAGAGAAAACTAAGGACCTGAGACATCACAAAGTTATTCAAGAACTTTGTAGCATCAGTTCAGTTCAGTTCACTCAGTCGTGTCTGACTCTTCACGACCCCATGAATCGCAGCATACCAGGCCTCCCTGTCCATCACCAACTCCAAGAGTTCACTCAGACTCACATCCATCAAGTCAGTGATGCCAACCAGCCATCTCATCCTCTGTCGTCCCCTTCTCCTCTTGCCCCCAATCCCTCCAAGCATCATAGTCTTTTCCAATGTGTCAACTCTTTGCATGAGGTGGCCAAAGTATTGGACTTTCAGCTTTAGCATCAGTCCTTCCAATGAATACCCAGGACTGATCTCCTTGAGGATGGACTGGTTGGACCTCCTTGCAGTCCAAGGGACTCTCAAGAGTCTTCTCCAACATGATAGTTCAAAAGCATCAACTCTTTGACACTCAGCCTTCTTCACAGTCCAACTCTCATATCCATACATGTTCAGTGGAAAAACCATAGCCTTGACTAGATGGACCTTTGTTGGCAAAATAATGTCTCTGCTTTTGAATATGCCACAAATTTGTAAAATTTAAGGTAAAGAAATGGCACTTTTAGAAAGGAAAGTTTTGTTGATATTATATTTACAGCAACAGGGCCAATTGAAGTTTCTTCCCAGCAGCGCAGTGTTTCAGTTAGGGAGCTGAAGATAAGTGGTGATAGCTGATGTAAAAATAATTTCTAAGATTGCCAAGGTGTTGCTGAAAGCTTTTACTGATACCTGACTTGTCTAACGGGTCCTTCATGATTATTTACTTCCTGGCATGGATAGTATTTGAGTAAGATTCCAGTAAAAATAAGATCTGTGTTAAGTAGCCAACTTGCTATGAATATTGCATCATTATTTTATCTCTTTTCTCTTTCCAAATTTAAAGTGTTCACATATCTTTACAAACCCTTCCTGCCTATTCATAAGTTTTTTACAGTAGGCACATAAATACTTTTTAGGGAATGCAGCAGATATAAGTAAATATATACATGAATAAGGTTATCAGCTTGAACATCTGGAAGTTCACAGTTCATGTATTGCTGAAGCCTGGCTTGGAGAATTTTGAGCATTACTTTACTAGTGTGTGAGATGAGTGCAATTGTGCGGTAGTTTGAGCATTCTTTGGCATTGCCTTTCTTTGGGATTGGAATGAAAACTGACCTTTTCCAGTCCTGTGGCCACTGCTGAGTTTTCCAATTTTTCTGGCATATTGAATGCAGCACTTTCACAGCATCATCTTTCAGGATATGAAATATCTCAGCTGGATTTCCATCATCTACACTAGCTTTGTTCGTAGTGATGCTTTCTAAGGCCCACTAGACTTCACATTCCAGGATGTCTGGTTTTAGGTGAGTGATCACACCATCGTGATTATCTGGGTCGTGAAGATGTTTTTTGTACAGTTCTTCTGTGTATTCTTGCCACATCTTCTTAATATCTTCTGCTTCTGTTAAGTCCATCCCATTTCTGTCCTTTATCAAGCCATGAAATTCCAGATGATCAAGCTGGTTTTAGAAAAGGCAGAGGAACCAGAGATCAAATTGCCAACATGCACTGGATCATGGAAAAAGCAAGAGAGTTCTAGAAAAACATCTACTTCTGCTTTATTGACTATGCCAAAGTCTTTGACTGTGTGGATCACAATAAACTGTGGAAAATTCTGAAAGAGATGGGAATCCCAGACCACGTGACCTGCCTCTTGAGAAATCTGTATGCAGGTCAGGAAGCAACAGTTAGAACTGGATATGGAACCACAGCCTTGTTCCAAATAGGAAAAGGAGTATGTCAAGGCTGTATATTGTCACCCTTCTTATTTAACTTATATGCAGAGTACATCATGAGAAATGCTGGGCTGGAAGAAGCACAAGCTGGAATCAAAATTGCCAGGAGAAATATCTATAACCTCAGATATGCAGATGATGCCACCATTATGGCAGAAAATGAAGACGAACCAAAAAGACTCTTGATGAAAGTGAAAGAGGAGAGTAAAAAGTTGGCTTAAAGCTCAACATTCAGAAAACAAAGATTATGGCATCTGGTCCCATCACTTTATGGGAAATAGATGGGGAAAGAGTAGAAACAGTGCCAGACTTTATTTTTGGGGCTCCAGAATCACTGCAGATGGTGATTGCAGCCATGAAATTAAAAGACGTTTACTCCTTGGAAGGAAAGTTATGACCAACCTAGATAGCATATTAAAAACCAGAGATGTTACTTTGCCAACAAAGGTCTGTCTAGCCAAGGCTATGGTTTTTCCAGTGGTCATGTATGGATGTGAGAGTTGGACTGTGAAGAAAGCTGATCACCAAAGAATTGATGCTTTTGAACTGTGGTGTTGGAGAAGACTCTTGAGAGTCCCTTGGACTGCAAGGAGATCCAACCAGTCCATTCTAGAGATCAGTCCTGGGTGTTCTTTGGAAGGAATGATGCTAAAGCTGAAACTCCAGTACTTTGGCCACCTCATGTGAAGAGCTGACTCATTGGAAAAGACTCTGTTGCTGGGAGGGATTGGTAGCAGGAGGAGAAGGGGACGACAGAGGATGAGATGGCTGGATGGCATCACTGACTCAATGGATATGAGTTTGAATGAACTCTGGGAGTTGGTGATGGACAGGGAGGCCTGGCATGCTGTGATTCATGGGGTCGCAAAGAGTTGGACACGACTGAGCGACTGAACTGAACTGAACTGAACTGAAGGTTCTTCACTCTGTAATTTCTCCTCTGTCATCCTATTATACTGGTTAAGAAGCATGGTCTTTTATATGCTGTTGGACATAATGTTACATAATATTTCAGGCTATTTCCATATTCTAATCAATTGTTCTATTGAAGATAGTTTCTTTCTTCTTCTTCTTTTTTTTTTTTTTACTAAACAGACATTCTGTGACTTCTTGACGAAACCATAGATTAATTATTATAGAGAATCAATTAAATTCCAGTCTGTAATTAAAAGTAACTTTAAAAAAAATCCATCATTGTGAGTTTATTTTGACTTTAATGCAAGAAACTGATATAATGATGTAAATAACTTTGCTTACTATGGCAAAAGACTAAAAAAAAAAATTGAAACAATTTTTTTTGTAATACAGTCTGCTATATTTTTGAAAGTTTTTAATTTCTAAACGGGAAATTCCAAACTTGCATATGATGTTTATTCATCAACCCTTGTGTATTTATTGTTGAGTAAGATTGTGAGAGTCCCTGAAAAAATGAAGAGAAAAAAATTTCTAAGAAGATTTACTTGAGTTTTTTCTTCTACAAGTGTTCATAACATAATCCTCTGCACTTGGCTTCAGATTAGAGATAAATTAGGCAGCCTTGGGTTTCAGCTTCACTTCTTAAACTCTTAGATGCCAAAATTAAGCCTAAATTTAGAGGCAGACTAAATTAGTGACATCTGCCTGACGGAGAATGCATTTAAAGACAATGATAGAATGTTAGATTTACCAGAGTTTTATACTTAATTTCTTGTGGTGTATTTTAGACTTGCTTATGATCTTCAGTAAAGAAGCACAGTCATGTAGTAATTCATAGATGATTAATCTTGTTACTTTCCCTAGGCTCTATATATGAGTAGACTGCATAAAGACACCCTGAGAATGTAATGTTAAAGTAAGATCCAGTGCTGCTTTCTGTGTTCCCCTGCCCCTGTGTATGTGGAGGGCAGATTATGACCAAAGTACAATGTGTGATTGTACTTTGGTCTACTTGTTCTGCCATAAAAAGAAGGCAGCAAACTACTGTCCTTGACAGTTTCCTAGACTGCACTGGGATTTCCATTATTGAAATTGGATGCTGCTGCTGCTAAGTCACGTCAGTCGTGTCCAACTCTGTGCGACCCCATAGATGGTAGCCCACCAGGCTCCCCCGTCCCTGGTTTTTTCCAGGTAAGAACACTGGAGTGGGTTGCCATTGCCTTCTCCAATGCATGAAAAAGAAAGTGAAGTCGATGAGTCGTGTCCAACTCTTAGCGACCTCGTGGACTGCAGCCTACCAGGCTCCTCCGTCCATGGGATTCTCCAGGCGAAAGTAATGGAGTGGGGTGCCATCGCCTTCTCCGTGAAATTGGATAGGATACTTTAAAAAAGGGTACAGTTATAAGTTACCGGGCTTCTAAGTGAAAATGTTGGCTATTGAGAAATGTACTTAACGTTGTTTTAGAGCTCAGTTTTATACATCAGATCAAATCACATTACATCACATCAGTCTCTCAGTCATGTCCGACTCTTTGCCACCCCATGAATTCCAGCACGCCAGGCCTCCCTGTCCATCACCAACTCCCGGAGTTCACTCAGACTCACATCCATCGAGTCAGTGATGCTATCCAGCCATCTCATCCTCTGTCGTCCCCTTCACCCAATCCCTCCCAACATGAGGTGGCCAAAGTACTGGAGTTTCAGCTTTAGCATCATTCCTTCCAAAGAAATCCCAGGGCTGATCTCCATCAGAATGCACTGGTTGGATCTCCTTGCAGTCCAAGGGACTCTCAAGAGTCTTCACCAACACCACAGTTCAAGGCATCAATTCTTTGGCACTCAGCCTTCTTCACTGTCCAGCTCTCACATCCGTACATGACCACAGGAAAAACCATAGCCTTGACTAGACGAACCTTTGTTGGGAAAGTAATGTCTCTGCTTTTGAATATGCTATCTAGGTTGGTCATAACTTTCCTTCCAAGGAGTAAGTGCCTTTTAATTTCATGGCTGCAGTCACCATCTGCAGTGATTTTGGAGCCCAGAAAAATAAAGCCTGACACTGTTTCCACTGTTTCCCCATCTATTTCCCATGAAGTGATGGGACCGGATGCCATGATCTTCGTTTTCTGAATGTTGAGCTTTAAGCCAACTTTTTAACTCTCCTCTTTCACTTTCATCAAGAGTCTTTTTGGTTCCTCTTCACTTTCTGCCACAAGGGTGGTGTTATCGGAGGTTATTGATATTTCTCCCTGCAATCTTGATTCCAGCTTGTGTTTCTTCCAGTCCAGCGTTTCTCATGATGTACTCTGCATATAAGTTAAATAAACAGGGTGACAATATACAGCCTTGACATACTCCTTTTCCTATTTGGAACCAGTCTGTTGTTCCATGTCCAGTTCTAACTGTTGCTTCCTGACCTGCATACAAATTTCTCAAGAGGCAGATCAGGTGGTCTGGTACTCCCATCTCTTTCAGAATTTTCCACAGTTGATTGTGATCCACACAGTCAAAGGCTTTGGCATAGTCAATAAAGCAGAAATAGATGTTTTTCTGGAACTCTCTTGCTTTTTCCATGATCCAGTGGATGTTGGCAATTTGATCTCTAGTTCCTCTGCCTTTGCTAAAACCAGCTTGAGCATCTGGAAGTTCACGGTTCACATATCGCTGAAGCCTGGCTTGGAGATTTTTGAGCATTACTTTACTAGTGTGTGAGATGAGTGCAATTGTGCGGTAGTTTGAGCATTCTTTGGCATTGCCTTTCTTTAGGATTGAAATGAAAACTGACCTTTTCCAGTCCTGTGGCCATTCCTGAGTTTTTCAAATTTGTTGGCATATTGAGTGCAGCACTTTCAGGGCATCATCTTTCAGGATTTGGAATAGCTCAATTGGAATTACATCACCTCCACTAGCTTTGTTCGTAGTCATGCTTTCTAAGGCCCACTTGACTTCACATTCCAGGATGTCTGGCTGTAAGTGATCACACCATCGTGATTATCTGGGTCGTGAAGCTCTTTTTTGTACAGTTCTTCTGTGTATTCTTGCCATCTCTTCTTAATATCTTCTGCTTCTGTTAGGTCCATACCAATTACTGTCCTTTATCGAGGCCATTTTTGCATGAAATGTTCCTTTGGTATCTCTGATTTTCTTGAAGAGATCCCTAGTCTTTTCCATTCTGTTGTTTTCCTCTATTTTTTTGCATTGATTTCTGAGGAAGGCTTTCTTGTTTCTTCTTTCTATTCTTTGGAACTCTGCTTTCACATGTTTATCTTTCCTTTCCTCCTTTGCTTTTCGCTTCTCTTCTTTTCACAGCTATTTGTAAGGCCTCCCCAGACAGCCATTTTGCTTTTTTGCATTTCTTTTACATGGGGATGGTCTTGATCCCTGTCTCCTGTACAATGTCATGAACCTCATTGCATAGTTCATCAGGCACTCTATCTATCAGATCTAGGCCCTTAAATCTATTTCTCACTTCCACTGTATAGTCATAAGGGATTTGATTTAGGTCATCCCTGAATGGTCTAGTGGTTTTCCCTACTTTCTTCAATTTCAGTCTGAATTTGGCAATGAGGAGTTCATGATCTGAGCCACAGTTAGCTCCTGGTCTTGTTTTTGCTGACAGTATAGAGCTTCTCCACTTTGGCTGCAAAGAATAAAATCAATCGGATTTCAGTGTTGACCATCTGGTGATGTTCATGTATAGAGTCTTCTCTAGTGTTGTTGGAAGAGGGTGTTTGTTATGACCAGTGCATTTTCTTTGCAAAACTTTATTAGTCTTTGCCCTGCTTCATTCCATATTCCAAGGCCAAATTTGCCTGTTACTCCAGGTGTTTCTTGACTTCCTATTTTTGCATTCCAGTCCCCCATAATGAAAAGGACATCTTTTTTGGGTGTTAGTTCTAAAAGGTCTTGGAGGTCTTCATAGAACCATTCAAATTCAGCTTCTTCAGCGTTACTGGTTGGGGCATAGACTTGGATTACTGTGGTATTGAATGGTTTGCCTCGGAAACGAACAGAGTTCATTCTGTCGTTTTTGAGATCGCATCCAAGTACTGCATTTCGGACTCTTTTGTTGACCATGATGGCCACTCCATTTCTTCTGAGGGATTCCTGCCCGCAGTAGTAGGTATAATGGTCATCTGAGTTAAATTCACCCGTTCCAGTCCATTTGAGTTCACTGATTCCTAGAATGTCGACATTCACTCTTGCCATCTCTTGTTTGAGCACTTCCAATTTGCCTTGATTCATGGACCTGACATTCCAGGTTCCTATGCAATATTGCTCTTTACAGCATCGGACCTTGCTTCTATCACCAGTCACATCCACAGCTGGGTATTGTTTTGGCTTTGGCTCCATCCCTTCATTTTTTCTGGAGTTATTTCTCCACTGATCTCCAGTAGCATATTGGGCACCTACTGACCTTGGGAGTTTCTCTTTCAGTATCCTATCATTTTGCCTTTTCATACTGTTCGTGGGGTTCTCAAGGCAAGAATACTGAAGTGGTTTGCCATTCCCTTCTCCAGTGGACCACGTTCTGTCAGATCTCTCCACCATGACCTGCCCATCTTGTGTTGCCCCACGGGCATGGTTTAGTTTCATTGAGTTAGACAAGGCTGTGGTCCTAGTGTGATTAGATTGACTAGTTTTCTGTGAGTATGGGTTCAGTGTGTTTGCCCTCTGATGCCCTCTTGCAACACCTACCATCTTACTTGGGTTTCTCTTACCTTGGGCGTGGGATATCTCTTTTTGGCTGCTCCAGCAAAGCACAGCCATTGCTCCTTACCTTGGATGAGGGGTATCTCCTCACCGCCGCCCTTCCTGACCTTCAACGTGGGATAGCTCCTCTTGGCCCTCCTGCGCCCGCGCAGCCACAGGTCCTTGGACGTGGGGTTGGTCCTCCCAGTCACTGCCCCTGGCCTCGGGCATGGGGTTGCTCCTGGTACACCATCCCTGGCCTCAGGCGTGGGGGCGTGGGGTAGCTCCTCCCGCCCGCTACCCGTTGCATAAAACATAGCAATTCTACTCCTACACATATATCAATGAGCAGTGAAAACATAAATCCACATAAAACAGTGTACATAAATATTCTCAGAAGCATTATTAACAGTAATCAATAACTAGAAACAACTCAAATGTCCATCAACTAATGACTGTATAAATAAAATGTGATAGGTATATCTACATAATGAAATATTATTTAGCAATAAAAGAAATGAAGTTATGATGAATACTACAAAATGGTGGAATCTTGAGGATATCACACTCAGTCAAAAAAGCCAGTCATAAAAGGATTACATACTATATAGTTCCATTTTTATAAATTGTTAGAAATCTATAGAAACAGAAAGTTGATCAGTATTTGCCAAGTGCTGGGGACTGTAGGGAAAATGGGTAGTGGCTGCACTTTGTGTCAGAAAATATCTCAGAACTAGATTTTATTGAAGGTTGCTCAACTCTAACAATATACTATCAAAATTTTAAAAACAAGTACAAAAACAACAAAAAAAAATGCACTGTATCATTTAATTGGATAAAATTTAATATACAAAAATTCTATCTCAAGAGGCTGTTTTTTAAAGTAATTGTAAGTATGTAATAGTAATTACTACTCTCAAATTTAATTAAATCCGAAATAAAAACATTAGATATTAATATAAGGAAAACTTGTCATTATTTCATGCTAAGTCACTTCAGTATGTCCAACTCTGAGACCCCATGGGCTGTAGCCCGCCAAGCTCCTCTGTCCAAAGGATTTGCCAGGCAAAGTACTAGAGTGGGTTGCCATGCGCTCCTCCAGGGCATCTTCCTGACCCAGAAATGGAAATCCTGTCTCTTTTGTCTCCTGTATTGACAGACAGGCTCTTTACACTAGTGCCACCTGGGAAACCCCTTGTTCTTAGCAGCTTGTGATTTAAGGATTTTGCATTTAGTTTCTCTATGCAGGCGGCTGCGACAGGCGCGCTAAAGCGCGGCCAAGAGGAGCCACCCCACATCCAAGGTCAGAGGCAGAAGCCGGGAGGACCCCATGCCCGAAGGGCGGCGGCCAAGAGGAGTTACCCCACATCCGAGGTCAGGGGCAGTGGCCGAGAGTACCAGACTGCGACGGCGCAGGAATGGCCAAGAGGAGCTACCCCACGTCCGAGGTCGGGGCGGGGGGGGGGGGGCGGCCAAGAGGAGATACCCAGCGTCCGAGATCAGGGGCGGCGATGAGAGCAGTTACCCCGTGTCCGAGGTCAGGGGCAGTGGCCGGGAGGAGATACCACACTCCCCAAGCCCGAGGCCAGGCGCTTTGGGCGGGAGGAGCTACTCCATGCCCGAGGCCAGGTTGGTGACCAGAAGGACCAACCCCAGGTCCAAGGACTCGTGGCAGCGCGGGAGCAGGAGGGCCTAGAGGAGCTATCCCACGTTGAAGGTCAGGAAGGGCGGCGGTGAGGAGATACCCCTCATCCAAGGTAAGGAGCAATGGCTGTGCTTTGCTGGAGCAGCCAAAAAGAGATATCCCACGCCCAAGGTAAGAGAAACCCAAGTAAGATGGTAGGTGTTGCAAGAGGGCATCAGAGGGCAAACACACTGAACCCATACTCACAGAAAACTAGTCAATCTAATCACACTAGGACCACAGCCTTGTCTAACTCAATGAAACTAAACCATGCCCGTGGGGCAACACAAGATGGGCGGGTCATGGTGGAGAGATCTGACAGAATGTGGTCCACTGGAGAAGGGAATGGCAAACCACTTCAGTATTCTTGCCTTGAGAACCCCACGAACAGTATGAAAAGGCAAAATGATAGGATACTGAAAGAGAAACTCCCAAGGTCAGTAGGTGCCCAATATGCTACTGGAGATCAGTGGAGAAATAACTCCAGAAAAAATGAAGGGATGGAGCCAAAGCAAAAAGAATACCCAGCTGTGGATGTGACGTGATAGAAGCAAGGTCTGATGCTGTAAAGAGCAATATTGCATAGGAACCTGGAATGTCAGGTCCATGAATCAAGGCAAATTGGAAGTGCTCAAACAAGAGATGGCAAGAGTGAATGTCGACATTCTAGGAATCAGTGAACTCAAATGGACTGGAACGGGTGAATTTAACTCAGATGACCATTATATCTACTACTGCAGGCAGGAATCCCTCAGAAGAAATGGAGTGGCCATCATGGTCAACAAAAGAGTCCGAAATGCAGTACTTGGATGCAATCTCAAAAACGACAGAATGAACTCTGTTCGTTTCCGAGGCAAACCATTCAATACCACAGTAATCCAAGTCTATGCCCCAACCAGTAACGCTGAAGAAGCTGAATTTGAATGGTTCTATGAAGACCTCCAAGACCTTTTAGAACTAACACCCAAAAAAGATGTCCTTTTCATTATGGGGGACTGGAATGAAAAAATAGGAAGTCAAGAAACACCTGGAGTAACAGGCAAATTTGGCCTTGGAATACAGAATGAAGCCAGGCCAAGGCTAACAGAGTTTTGCCAAGAAAATGCACTGGTCATAACAAACACCCTCTTCCAACAACACTAGAGAAGACTCTACACATGGACATCACCAGATGGTCAACACTGAAATCCGATTGATTATATTCTTTGCAGCCAAAGATGGAGAAGCTCTATACCGTCAGCATAAACAAGACCAGGAGCTGACTGTGACTCAGACCATGAACTCCTTATTGCCAAATTCAGACTGAAATTGAAGAAAGTAGGGAAAACCACTAGACCATTCAGGGATGACCTAAATCAAATCCCTTATGACTATACAATGGAAGTGAGAAATAGATTTAAAGGCCTAGATCTGATAGATAGAGTGCCTGATGAACTATGCAATGAGGTTCATGACATTGTACAGGAGACAGGGATCAAGACCATCCCCATGTAAAAGAAATGCAAAAAAGCAAAATGGCTGTCTGGGGAGGCCTTACAAATAGCTGTGAAAAGAAGAGAAGTGAAAAGCAAAGGAGGAAAGGAAAGATATAAACATTTGAATAGAGAGTTCCAAAGAATAGCAAGAAGAGATAAGAAAGCCTTCCTCAGCGATCAGTGCAAAGAAATAGAGGAAAACAACAGAATGGGAAAGATTAGAGATCTCTTCAAGAAAATCAGAGATACCAAAGGAACATTTCATGCAAAGATGGGCTTGATAAAGGACTGTAATGGTATGGACCTAACAGAAGCAGAAGATATTAAGAAGAGGTGGCAAGAATACACAGAAGAACTGTACAAAAAAGAGCTTTATGACCCAGATAATTTCGATGGTGTGGTCACTGACCTAGAGCCAGACATCCTGGAATGTGAAGTCAAGTGGGCCTTAAAAAGCATCACTATGAACAAAGCTAGTGGAGGTGATGGAATTCCAGTTGAGCTATTCCAAATCCTGAAAGATGATGCCCTGAAAGTGCTGCACTCAATATGCCAGCAAATTTGGAAAACTCAGCAGTGACCACAGGACTGGGAAAGGTCAGTTTTCATTCCAATCCCAAAAAAAGGCAATGCCAAAGAATGCTCAAACTACTGCACAATTGCACTCATCTCACACACTAGTAAAGTAATGCTCAAAATTCTCCAAGCCAGGCTTCAGCAATATATGAACGGTGATCTTCCTGATGTTCAAGCTGGTTTTAGAAAAGGAGGAGTCAGAGATCAAATTGCCAACATCCACTGGATCATAGAAAAAGCAAGAGTGTTCCAAAAAAACATCTATTTCTGCTTTACTGACTATGCCAAAGCCTTTGACTGGGAATACCAGACGACCTGATCTGCCTCTTGAGAAATTTGTATGCGGGTCAGGAAGCAACAGTTAGTACTGGACATGGAACAATAGACTGGTTCCAAATAGGAAAAGGAGTTCATCAAGGCTGTATATTGTCACCCTGTTTATTTAAGTTATATGCAGAGTACATCATGAGAAACGCTGGACTGGAAGAAACACAAGCTGGAATCAAGATTGCCAGGAAAAATATCAGTCACCTCAGATATGCAGATGACACCGCCCTTATGGCAGAAAGTGAAGAGGAACTAAAAAGCCTCTTGATGAAAATGAAAGTGGAGACTGAAAAAGTTGGCTTAATGTTCAACATTCAGAAAATGAAGATCATGGCATCCAGTCCCATCACTTCATGGGAAATAGGTGGAGAAAGATGGGAAACAGTGTCAGGCTTTATTTTTCTGGGCTCCAAAAATCACTGCAGATGGTGACTGCAGCCATGAAATTAAAAGATGCTTACTCCTTGGAAGGAAAGTTATGACCAACCTAGATAGCATATTCAAAAGCAGAGACATTACTTTGCCAACAAAGATTCATCTAGTCAAGGCTATGGTTTTTCCAGTGGTCATGTATGGATGTGAGAGTTGGACTGTGAAGAAGGCTGAGCACTGAGGAGTTGATGCTTTTGAACTGTGGTGTTGGAGAAGACTGTTGAGAGTCCCTTGGACTGCAAGGAGATCCAACCAGTCCATTCTGAAGGAGATCAACCCTGGGATTTCTTTGGAAGGAATAATGCTAAAGCTGAAACTCCAGTACTTTGGCCACCTCATGCAAAGAGTTGACTCATTGGAAAAGACTCTGATGCTGGGAAGGATTGGGGGCAGGAGGAGAAGGGGATGACAGAGGATGAGATGGCTGGATGGCATCACTGACTCGATGGACGTTGAGTCTGGGTGAACTCCAGGAGTTGGTGATGGACAGGGAGGCCTGGTGTGCTGCGATTCATGGGGTCGCAAAGAGTCGGACACGACTGATTGACTGATCTGATCTGATCTGATGCAACCTTTGGGAAGTTCCCCTGTAGAATGGATAGGCTACTCACCCCAGTATTCTTGGGGTTTCCTGGTGGTTCAGTTGGTAAAGAATCTGTCTGCAATGCAGGAGACCTGGGTTTGATCACTGGGCTGGAAAAATGTCTTGGAGGAGGGTATGACAACTTACTCCAGTATTCTTTCCTGGAGAATCTCCATGGCCAGAGAAGCCTGGCAAGCTACAGTTCATGGGGTCACAAAGCATCAGGCACTACTGAGCAACTAAGCACAGTACACTTGGGAACTTTATGATGAACACTTTGAGTAATGGCCCAACTGTTTTCCAAGCCAGCTGCACTTTTTTGCATACCCCTAAGAAAATTATGTTGAGAAGTAAATGGCAACCCACTCCAGTACTCTTCCCTGGAGAACCCATGGGCAGAGGAGCCTGGCAGGCTACAGTCCATGGGGTCACAGAGAATCGGACACGACTTAGCACAGCAGCAACATATGAGTTTCAATGCCTCTATATCTTTGCCAAAACTTCTTATTTCTGTTCTTTTGGTTATAGCAATTCTAGTATATATGAAGTGGTGTCTCATTGTGGTTTTGACTGCATTTCCCTGAAGATTAATGATGTTGATCACTTTTTGTGTGCTTATTGATAATTTGTATATCTTTGGAGCAGTATCTGTTAAAATACTTTTTTCCATTTTTTAATTGAGTTACTTGTCTTTTTATTATTGAATTATGTGTTCTTTGTATATTCTAGATAAAAGTCCTTTATTAGATGTGTGATTGATAAATATTTTATCCTATGAAGTAAATTGTCTATTCATTTTCTTGATGGTGTCATTATTAGAATATAAGGTTTTGCCATTCCCTTAATCCTTAGCCATGCTTCCACTGAAGTCCTTTTCTTCAGTAATGCTTTTGAAGGAACCAATCTATGATATTCCCCACTGCTGCTGCTAAGTCGCTTCAGTCATTGTCTAACTCTGTGTGACCCCATAGACGGCAACCCACCAGACTCCTCTGTCCCTGGGATTCTCCAGGCAAGAATACTGGAGTGGGTTGCCATTTCCTTCTCCAATGCGTGAAGGTGAAAAGTGAAAGAGAAGTCGCTCAGTCGTGTCCGACTCTTCGAGACCCCATGGACTGCAGCCTACCAGGCTCCTCTGTCGATGGGATTCTCCAGGCAAGAGTACTGGGGTGGGTTGCCATTTCCATCTCCTCTATGATATTTATCATTTAAAAATTTTGATAGGTAATCTCATAAGACTTATTAAAAATGATTATGAAAATAGTATTCTATTAGATAGAATTTCAGTATCTTCCTTTATTTTAATTCAGTTGCAACATTTTGCTTCACTCAATTGTTAAACTCTGAATTACAACTCTATTTATTTATGCCAAATGAGAATAAAATCTATGTTATATCTGTTACTCATATTTATAACCTACAAGAAAATTCCATACTTAACGTTAATCTATAAGGTTTGTCTTCTTGTAAGAAAAAGTTTTTGTCTGGAAAGAGTATTTATAGTCTTGACCATTCAGATTAGGAGGATATGAGGGGTCTCTCATTTCCAGGAAAAAGACAAAAGAAAATAGTGAAGCAACACATGAAAAATCTTTGACTTCTCTCACATTGTTATTATTTCACATGAAAACAAAAAACAAGAAACATAGGCCCTAAAACTGCCTCTATCACAGCATAATATCTTGCACATGGCAAGCCTTAGTTAAACTTTGCTTCAGAAAGCTTGAAAAAATTTCAAAGAAGCCAGGTAAATTGAATGAGGAAAGGGAATCTGAGCAATGTGATACTAAGAGGAAAAAATAATTGTGGAATAAGAAATATATCAGCAATTTTTATATTGAAAGCTTACTCTGTTAAGGAAAGGTGAAGAAGTTAAATCTTAGGGCAGAAACAAAGGCTCTCAAATAAAAGGTGAGAAATCAAAGGTAATTTTACATTTTTAACTGAAATTTTCCTTTCAAAACTAGAAAGATCCCAAAGTACATGGTAAACATAAAATATTTTATGAACTCTCATGGTTTTTATCCCCAACACACTTTATTAAAAAAAAAAAAAAAGGAACAACAAAGTTGTCTTAAATTCAAGCCAAGGGGAATTGAGCAGATATTAATAACAAGACCTGAGATGGTTTTGAATAACTGAAGGATCTGTTTAAGAAACTCACAAGACCTCATGAAATTATCAAAAGACATTCATAGATAAGTGATTGAATAATCCAACAGTTTTGCTTTTGGAATGTGTTATTTTCTGTGACTGACCCTCTCTAAAGTCACTGTAGACGTGGTGGCTGTTGATTGCATTAAGAAGAGAAGCAGCAACTCCCAAGAAATTGTGAAACTATGGGGTGTGGGAAAATTATTTTATTAAATATCAAGACAGGAAAATCCAAGAGCCCCAACCAAACAAGTCCATTTGAGATTGTGATTTTTTCCCTTGATATGTTCTAAGCATTTTTGTGGAGGGAGTGCTTTCTTCCTATAAAGCAGATGTAAAGCAGACTGTTTTTATTATAAGCAGATCATAACCTACAAATGCTTCTTAATCTACCTTTCACTTTGACTGATAATCCCCAACCAGCGAAAATTTACATGAAAAAAAAGTTAAGAAGCACATTTTTAAAACATCCCCATTAGGTTTAAGAATATTTACTACTCTGAGCTCTGTAGTAACCTATAATCACGTGGTGCTTTCCAGTTATGAGTGACAATACCATATTGAATTCAAAAAGAACTGTCAGCAAAGTGTAGATGATTCATTTTGCAACTTTGTAAGGATCTAGATTTGAATGAACTTTTAGGAAAGATAGGAAAGAGGGAGGCAGATGAAACAATTGCAAGATCCTGGTGAATTACACTGTATGGAGAATTAAATGTTTAATGTTAACTAAGAAAAACTGGTGAAGCTTATATAGCCTAAAGAAGAATACTGTCAAAGATTCTCTTCTAGGCAGAATGCCAGACAGCTTGAGCCAGCTTTCCACAGCAATACCTTCAGGTTTTATTTAAATTGAAATAAAACCTGTCCTCTTAGCTTCAGCTGGCACAATGAACTCACAGCTTCTTAGTCAATTCCAACATTAGTCCTACAATAGCACCTGATGATATATAGTTACAAATATATATGCCATAGTGTTTTTACATAACTTACCAAAAGTTATTGTTAAAATTCATTATTCAACTATATGGCAAAAAAACTAACAATTAGATATACAAAGGACTGAATTAACAAATAAATAAATAACACCAGTAGTTCAGTTACCTTGCCAGAAATTATTCAGTTGGACATTGAAACATCTGGAAAGAAAATGCAAGTGTCATAGAAATTAGACTGATTTAATTTGGGTCATCTGGACTTACTTATTTAAATGACACATGTTTTTTAAACGGGTAATATTGAGAGTCCTTTGGACTTCAAGGAGATCCAGCCAGTCCCTCCTAAGGGAGAGCAGTCCTGGATGTTCATTGGAAGGACTGATGTTGAAGCTGAAACTCCAATACTTTGGCCACCTGATGCAAAGAGCTGACTCATTTGAAAAGACTCTAATGCTGGGAAAGATTGCAGGCAGGAGGAGAAGGGGACCGCAGAGGGTGAGATGGTTGGATGGCATCACCAACTTAATAGACATGAATTTGGGTAAACTCCAGGAGTTGGTGACAGGGAAGCCTGGTGTGCTGCAGTTCATGGGGTCTCAAAGAGTCAGACACAACTGAGCCACTGAACTAAACTGAACTGAATATAATTAATAATATTATTTCCAATTCAGTTCTTGATGTCTTAAAGGATATGACTCCAGAGAGGGATCTTAAACTAGTCAAGTCTATTTGCATTTTGAGAGCACTTCTTTAGTCTCCATTTTGCTTAATGATGGGCCTTAAAATTGAGTTATTGGACTCCTTTAAATAAATGTTTTCTGTGTTCACAGATATCATCTATTCACAAAAACTTGTTTTTGTCGTTCAGTTGCTAAGTTGTGTCCCACTCTCTGTGACCCCAAGGACTGTGGCATCCAAGGCTTCTCTATCCTTCACTATCTCCCAGAGTTTGCTCAAACTCAAGTCCATTGAGTCAGTGCTGCCATCCAACCATCTCATCCTCTGTCGCTCCCTTCTCCCCCTGCCCTAAATCTTTCCCAGCATCAGGGCATCAGGGTATTTTCCAATGACTTGCCTCTTTGCATCAGGTGGCCAAACTATTGGAGCTTCGGCTTCAGCATCAGTCCTTCCAGTGAATATTCAGGGTTGATTTCCTTTAGGATTGACTGGTTTGATCTCCTAGATTGTCACTTGATTGTCCAAGGGATTTTTCTAGAGAGTGCTCTAGCACCAATGTTCAGTGCTCAACCTTCTTTATGGTCGAGCTCTCACATCTGTACTTGACTACTGGAAATATAATAGCTTTGACTAGATGGACCTTTGTTTGCAAAGTGATGTCTCTGCTTTATAAAACCTTGTAGTTATACATATCAAACACTTTTATGGTTGTCTTTTCTTTTATGGTTGCATTGTTGAAATATCTCCCCTTTACTTTTTGGAAAGAACTTACTTTGTCTTTGGATCCTGTCAAATATTTTAAAATATGCTTTGTTTCTTCATGTAGTATATGCACACTGTCATCTAAGTTCATTTCTAACACAAAATTTTAATGTTATTTTTATTGATACATAATTTTACTTGTGAATAAAAATGTCAATTTCCTTAAAATCACAACTTTGCTCTCAAAATATTTTGCCAATATACTTGCAAATAATTTACTTGTACTCATATATTTTCAAAATATAATGCAGCATTTTAATCAAAGTATGCTATGCTTATGCTATGCCAAGTCGCTTCGGTCATGTCCGACTCTGTGCGACCCCATAGACGGCAGCCCACCAGGCTCTGTCGTCCCTGGGATTCTCCAGGCAAGAACACTGGAGTGGGTTGCCATTTCCTTCTCCAGTGCATGAAAAGAAAAGTGAAAGTGAAGTCACTCAGTCGTGTCCGACTCTTCACGACCCCATGGATTGCAGCCTACCAGGCTCCTCCGTCCATGGGATTTTCCAGACAAGAGTACTGGAGTGGGGTGCCATTGCCTTAAAAAAACAATGCAATATGTCCACTTGCTAATTAACATCCCTTCCTCTATGCATGGTGTAAGGTTCCTGGGCCTCATGTTCAATGGGAACTTGGTGGAGAATGTGGTTGGCATATTGAGGTCGAGTAGAAGAACTATGACCAACACTGAGACCCACATGATAGCAAGTATCAATATTTATGGAGTATCTACCAGGGATAAGGTATTCTACTAGGTGTTTGGAGGGATCTAAACATCTATTTCTGCTTTATTGACTATGCCAAAGCCTTTGACTGTGTGGATCACAATAAACTGTGGAAAATCCTGAAAGAGACGGGAATGCCAGACCACCTGACCTGCCTCTTGAGAAATCTGTATGCAGGTCAGGAAGCAACAGTTAGAACTGGACATGGAACAACAGACTGGTTCCAAATAGGAAAAGGAGTACGTCAAGGCTGTATACTGTCACCCTGCTTATTTAACTTATATGCAGAGTACATCATGAGAAACGCTGGACTGGAAGAAACACAAGCTGGAATCAAGATTGCCAGGAGAAATATCAATCACCTCAGATATGCAGATGACACCACCCTTATGGCAGAAAGTGAAGAGGAACTAAAAAGCCTCTTGATGAAAGTGAAAGTGGAGTGTGAAAAAGTTGGCTTAAAGCTCAACATTCAGAAAACGAAGATCATAGCATCTGGTCCCATCACTTCATGGAAAATAGATGGGGAAACAGTGGAAACAATGTCAGATTTTATTTTTTTGGGCTCCAAAATCACTGCAGATGGTGACTGCAGCCATGAAATTAAAAGAATCTTACTCCTTGGAAGGAAAGTTATGACCAACCTAGACAGCATATTTAAATGCAGAGACATTACTTTCCCAACAAAGGTGAGTCTAGTCAAGGCTATGGTTTTTCCAGTTGTCATGTATGGATGAGAAAGAATTGTGAAGAAAGCTGAGCACCGAAGAATTGATGCTTTTGAACTGTGGTGTTGGAGAAGACTTGAGAGTCCCTTGGACTGCAAGGAGATCCAATCAGTCCATTCTAAAGGAGATCAGCCCTGGGTGTTCTTTGGAAGGAATGATGCTAAAGCTGAAACTCCAGTATTTTGGCCACCTCATGTGAAAAGCTGACTCATTGGAAAAGACTCTGATGCTGGGAGGGATTGGGGGCAGGAGGAGAAGAGGACGACGGAGGATGAGATGGCTCGATGGCATCACCAACTTGATTGATTTGAGCTTGAGTGAACTCCGGGAGTTGGTGATGGACAGGGAGGCCTAGTGTGCTGCAGTTTATGGGGTTGCAAAGAGTCGGACACGACTGAAGTGACTTAGCAGCAGCAGCAGCAAAGAGTCAGACATGACTGAACAACTGAACTGAACTGTATTTATGTTTTTTTTTTTCTTATTTATTACCATAATTTCACCTCATCTTGTTACAGAAGTTCTTCTTATCTCTCTTTTCATCAGTGGTTCTCTTCTGACTCTTGTCTGTTCTTATAAGTGTTTTACACTCTTGACCTCCTTGTTCTATAATGTCAGCCTGAGTTGATAGCACAAGATCACAATCATGGTGTGGCACTGCTCAAAACACTTACAAATGATATGATACTGGACAGACTAATGCTTCCTACCTATATGCATTCTTAAAATTAGGTTGTGGAGGAAAGTTTGATTAATAGCATATGTGCTTAAGAATATATATGCACACCACAAGCACTGAAGAAGAGGACAAGATAATAGCAAGATGAAAAACCCGCCTGTTCTTCCAACTTTGCTGTTCTGGGTGGTTGTCTGCACTTAATAGGTGTGTTCATTATTAGTTTGTAACAGTGTGAATATTCCTGTGTTGGCCAAGTCTCTTCAGTCATGTCTAACTCTTTAAGACACTGTGGACTATAACCCACCAGATTCGTCTATCCATGGGATTCTCCAGGCAAAAATACTGGAGTGGGTTGCCATGCCCTTCTCCAGGGATCTTCCTGATCCAGGGATCAAACCTCCATTTTCTGCAGCTCTTGCATTGCAGGCAGGTTCTTTAGTACCACTTGGGGAGACTGGATAATCCCATATATATTTTATAGTTTTTCCTCCACCACACCCTTGAACTTTGGTAAGAAAGCTGTACTACTTTCTTTGTCTTATGCTCTGTTCTTACTTCCTCCTTTTTTCAACTGCTTTCTCCAGTTCAACCACTATTATTAGTACCCCTGCCCCAAAGCAGCATGTTCCTTTGGCTAGAGCAAAAAGCAGACACAGTTCAGCAATTTGGAACACATGAATGAAATCTTTCAAGCAACACTCCTGCTGTGAAACCACAAACACATGCACATCACTGGAACTGATCTCACATTTGTTTGTTTTCTATACGAGGCTGTCATCCCAATTCTCACTTGAATAACAATTATTTACTTACATGTCTATTTACAATAATAGTAACAAGCCAGTACGGTAGAGATTAGGAAAATGCTTTTCAGGTGTTTGTAATGACATTTTATGTTTTAATTTCTTTCTTTACTTTTTAAATTCTTTCCAATGGTATGTATGGACTGTATCTTTTATGTCTGTAAGCCCAAATACTAACATATTGCCTAGCAGAGAATCTAGTAAGATCTCAATAAATATTAAATATTTAATGAATTGATGGAGAGGCATGGATTAATGTATTATTAACTGCCTTGATTTCAGCACAGCCCAACATGCTGGAGTAAATCAAAGCAGGATCATGTTCTGGAAGTCTCTAGCTGATATTAGAAGGAGAAAGAACTAGCTTTGAACTTGATTTCTGTTCGCATGCTAAATTTCTTTTAAAAAATCTTTCTGACTTTAATTACTGAGTTTTTAGGAAGAAATATTTTTTGACTGTTCAGATTGGTGATATCCAATTAGGTTTATAATTTTTGCTAAGTTCTTATTTCTTTTTAACTTTGTATTTTGTATTGGACTATGGCTGGTTAATAAACAATGTTGTGATACTCTCAGGTGAACTGTCTACAGATGCAGCCTGTACATGTATCTGTACATGTATCCATTCTCATTCAAACTCCCTTCCCATCAAGGCTGCCACACAACATTGAGTAGAGTTCCATGTGTTATACAGTAGGTCATTGTTGGTTATTCATTTTAAATATAGCAGTGTGTACATGTCCTTCCCAAACTCACTAACTATCCTATCCCTCAAGAAACCATAAATTCATTCTCAAAATGTGTGTCTGTTTCTTTTTTGTAAGTAAGTTCACTTGTATCATTTCTTTTTAGATTCTCTAAAAATAAGCTCAAAATGGATTAAAGACCTAAATGTGAGACTCCAGTGTTCTTGCCTGGAGAATCCCAGGGATGGGGGACCCTGGTGGGCTGCTGTCTACGGGGTCGCACAGAGTCAGACATAACTGAAGTAACTTAGCAGCAACATTATAAAACTCCAGAAAATATAGGCAGAGCCGCTGCTCTTGTTGCTGCTAAGTCGCTTCAGTCGTGTCCAACTCTGTGCAACCTCATAGATGGCAGCCCACCAGGCTCCCCGTCCCTGGGATTCCCCGTTCCAGGCAATAACACTGGAGTGGGTTGCCATTTCTTTCTCCAATGCATGAAAGTGAAAAGTGAAAGTGAAGTTGCTCAGTCATGTCCGACTCTTAGCAACCTCATGGACTGCAGCCTTCCAGGCTCCTCCATCCATGGGATTTTCTAGGCAAGAGTACTGGAGTGGGTTGCCATTGCTTTCTCCGATAGGCAGAGCACTGACATAAATCACAGCAATATATTTTTTGACCTATCTTCCAGAATACTGGAAATAAAAGCAAAATAAACAAATGGGACCTACTTAAACTCAAAAGGTTTTGCACAACAAAGGAAACAATAAATGAAATAAAAAGATAACCCACAGACTGGGAGAAAATATCTGCAAATGATGTGACCAATAAGGGATTAGCCTCCAAAATTTACAAACAGCTCATGATGCTAAACAGCATCAAAACAAACAACCCACTCAAACAGATGAATGGATAAGAAAGCTGTGGTACATTTACACAATGGAGTATTACTCAGCCATTAAAAAGAATACATTTGAATCAGTTCTAATGAGGTGGATGAAACTGGAGCCTATTATACAGAGTGAAGTAAGCCAGAAAGAAAAACACCAATATAGTATATTTGGTGATGGACAGGGAGACCTGGTGTGCTGTGATTCATGGGGTCGCAAAGAGTTGGACGCGGCTGAGAGACTGAACTGAACTGAACTGAATGCATATATATGGAATTTAGAAAGATGGTAACGATAATCCTGTATGTGAGACAGAAAAAGAGACACAGATGTATAGAACAGTCTTTTGGACTCTGTGGGAGAGGGAGAGGGTGGGATAATTTGGGAGAATGGCATTGAAACATGTATAATATCATATATGAAATGAATCACCAGTCCATGCTCGATGCATGATACTGGATGCTTGGGGCTGGTGCACTGGGATGACCCAGAGGGATGGTACAGGGAGAGAGGTGGAAGGGGGGTTCAGGATGGGGAACACGTGTATACCTGTGGCAGATTCATGTTGATGTATGGCAAAACCAATACAATATTATAAAGTAATTAACCTCCAATTAAAATAAATAAATTTATATTAAAAAATTTTTTTAAAAAATGGGCAATAGACCTAAATAGACATTTCTCCGAAGAATACAAACAGTTGGCCAATAGGCACGTGAAAAGATGTTTTACATCACTGACTATATGAGAAATGCAAATCAAAACCACAATGAGATGTCACTTCAAATGGCTATCATCAAAAAATCCACAAACAATAGATGCTGGAGAGGATGCAGAGAAAGTGGAACCATCCCACACTGTCAATGGGTATGTAAATTGGTAAGGCCACTATGGAGAACACCATGGAGGTTCCTTAAAAAACTAAAAACAGAGAGTTACCATATGACACTACAATTCCACTCCTGGGCATATATTTGGAGAAAAATGTGATCTGAAGATATATGCATCCCAATGCTCATTGCAGCACTGTTTGCAACAGTCAAGACACAAGCAACCTAAATGTATATATGTCTATAGAGTCTATAATGATTTCCAAGAAGTTAAATTTTATGATGCATCTTTTCTTGATGTAACTTAGTTTAATGGCTTGGATCGATAACCTTGTGCATCAAAAGACGAATGGATGAAGAAGATGTGATACATATATGTAATAGGATATTACTTAGTCATTAAAAAGAGTGAAATAATGTCATTTGCAGAACATGGATGGACCTAGAGAGTGTCATACTAAGTTAAGTAAGTCAGACAGAGAAGAAGAAATAACTAAGTTCTTATTTCAGATGGTTTAATTTTTTTTTTCCCCTGTCTGTGCTACAAGAGCATTAGGACTGAGCTAAAAGAAACTCTACTTCTTTGGTGAGACACTGGGGATAGGAAGCAAAGAGGTCCTAGATTTGGTTTTAAAATCAGATTCACAGAAGTTACTGTCTGATTATTTCAAGGCCCAAAGCAGTACCTTTAAAACTTATTAAAGATGCTACAGCATTTTTTCTCTCAAAAGAAATATTTGGTTAATGAAATTTTGCTTTACAACAAAGACCTATAATCACTGTGAATTGTTGTATTGAATTTAATAAATTATTTTCTTTTGATAGGACTGAGCTCATCTTTACACATTAACTGCTTAAATCCTGGCTTTATGCTGATGTTGATATGTAATAACATTTGAAATCAGTGTAAACAGCCTCAAGAAATGAATGATGAATGAAAGAATAGAATGTTATCTTCCCATCTGTTTTCTAACACATGCAGTTGAAAATATGTGGGTTTTCATTTTATAGCACAGACCTAACCTATCTTATTTTAAATTCATTGTAGGAGCTTGACTTGCAAGAGAAAAAAATTCATAGGCTATTTTAAAGTCCTATTGCTCTGGAGATTTATGCAAATTCTTTATGAAAATGTGACACAAGTTCCCTTCATCAATAATGATGCATATTTTTGTGTAAAATATAAGCTGGACCTCACCATCAATATATGAGACTTCTCCACTGTACTCAGTATAGAAAACATTGGTGACATTTCACTGAAAAATACTCTCAAGTTAATTCAAATGACTTTAGGACTTTTAAACAATAGATGTTGATGTACATATAAAATCCTTTAATTTTATCTAGGAGAGTTAGGCAGAGACAACAGATGGGTTGCAAGTGTTGGAAATTAAAGCAGGTTTTAATAAACATATAAGTTATTAAGAAATCTTACTCAAATTAAGGGCCCATCAATGACAGGTATATCAAAGGTTTTTTACAATCCTAGTGTCTAAAATGCACAGTGATATTAGTCTATTTTGACTATTTATTTTCTTCTATAAATTACAGCTTTGAACACCAGGGAGTGTGAGCGAATGAAATAATCAACTGCAAAATGGGAAATAACTTATTCTGTAAATCTTTCTCAAGTGACTTTTGAAATAAAATCTATGCAATTGAATTTTTTTTCTCCTTGACTTGGTAAGGAAAAGAAAATATAAGCTTTAAAAATTATCATATTAAAGCACATATGGCAACAGACCTCTTTTCACTTATGAAAAATATTTTTGACAGGAGAAGAAAAGGGCTGGAATCTGGGAGGGCAAGTAGACATGTACATTTTAAGTTCTATTACATTGATTGATTTCATAAAAGTAACAAGCTATTTAAAGATTACACTCTATCCATTTATTTCCTTGTACTCTTCAACAGATGGCACCCAGCAAAAGAGGCATGCCATCAATCATCCTGTGTGTTGCCCAGCACTTTTCCTGTCCCACTTTTCTCATGCCTTTCAGCACCATTTGCCACTGTGGCATCTCTACATATCTGTTTGCTGAAGCAGTCAGCTGCCATAGCTTGGCTTCCTAAGTCAGTTGGCCCAAATTTCAGTCTCTCTCTTAAGAAAAGCTAGGCACAACGCATCATGTCCACATGCTCAAATCAGTATGTGTATGTGTATAATTTAGAAAAGAGATATGAACAAAGGGGGCATTGGGGCTGAACAATCTCTCCAGTTTTACAAGAGTCCATTCATGAGTCTATAATGATTTTCAAGAGGTTAGACTTTATGGTGCATCTCTTCTTGATGTAACTTAGTTTGATGGCTTGGGTCGATAACCTTGTGCATTCAGAAGCATCTCTAAGATTTTGACAATTTGTACCAATTAAGTTCAAAGGTGTCACAAAGTGACCCATCTGACAGTATCTTGTCAGTCAGTTGACAACAAGTTGTTCCTATTGCATGAATTATAAATGTGATCAGTTCTCAAAGGGGTCTTTCCAAAGGGCAATGTCTGCCACATATTCGAAGGGTAGAACATTTAAATTTAAAGGAGAGGGGAATTAACTTTCACAAAGTTAATCAAACATCCACACTCTTGATTACTAAAGGTATTAGTTTGCACTTTAGAACCTATTCTATCTGAGTGAACAGATGCTACTTCAAAATGTTAGTGCTCCAAAGTTGAAAAACCTCATAACTATAGAATTCTAATCATCTTTAGGTTGGAATAGAGGGCTTGGCCTATTTGAAAATGAGTAAAGACACATTAGAGACTGGACCATTTGCAGCAATAAGAACATGCTTTGCAAAAACTGTTCCTGTTAGCTTGTTTCATCTACTTTAGTCTAGTAGACACAATATTCAGTTTTCTTTTCATCCTATCAATTCTTGTGAGTACTGCTCATTTTTTTTTTTACCACATTCTACCTTATAATGCCACCTTTATATATATGAAGGTCCATCTATATAATAGGCAGGCTCAGTGAAAAATAGAAATTCAGAACCCCTTATCCAACAAGTATTAAAACATTCAAAATGACTATAGCAGAGCAGCAGGCCAAAGATAGAGTGCTTTCTATGTGCATAATATCTTTCTCACTCCAGTTTAACATTTCTGTCATAATATTTTTTCTTTAGTTATTTTAAATATTACACATGAATATGCTTTAAAAATCAAAATGTAGAAAAGAACATACAATTAAATTTGAGCAACTTTCTTGCCTAAAACTCTCAGTCATATTGTCAAGTAAGCATCACCATCAACAGAGCCCTTTGGGGGTGTGGGATGTGTCTTGTGTGTAACATCTTTACACTTTGTGGAAATTAAATACGTATTTGTTGGTAGCTATTATAGAGCATGTGTTCTGGATATAGCAGCAAGGGAAGTGAGTCATTAACTTAGAGAATGCTTGACAGTTAAGGGGGAGAAAAGACCTAAATATGTACCTTCATTTAATGAGTGAACACAGACTATCAACAGTTTTCCCTTAATACTAATTATGTTCATTTATAATACTCAGTGAAAGTTAGTTTTAGGAGATACTAATTATACTGAGCCCATACAGAATTATAGAATTCACTTTTGGCTTCATAAGGAGACTTGCCTAACAAAAATCAACTGAATTGGAAGCATATTTGGATCCCTGTAACAGTGAACCTGATTAATTTGCATTAAACTGTTTGATTTAGATTAGGCTAAAATAAAACAGTTGAAGAGTACTACTATGTAACAGGAAACTTAGTTATTTACTCATGACATCCCTGTGCATTAGGGTTTGTCATCACAATTTTATAGACAAGACATGAAAGCTTAGATAATGGAAGGAACCAGCCCAAAGTCACTGAAGCAAGTAAATGGTTTCTGAGTCTGTAAACATAGTACTTACATAATCCCTTGACTTCCCATTTCACCAAAAACTGTTAAATATAGTCCATTCAATACTTATATTAGTGACTCAACTATTATAATTTTCATAAGTAAACTGATAATTGCATTACTCAGAAAATTGTACCTTTTGCATTTGAAAAAGAAAATCACATCTAATTAATCAGCACTAATAAAGTATGCAAAAGGGGAAAATCAACTAATATCTAAACCTCAAACAAAAACAAAAGGAGAAAAAAGGAAATTACCTGGAGCCCTGTCTGCAAGCATTATTTATTTATTTACCTGCTGGATTGATATTATGCCTTTTCTGAAGAGCTGGTGTAAAATCTTGCACGTGATATGCTTTGAAAGAGAAGTTTACAAAATCTGCCTGGCTTTGGAGGTGAATAACCTCACACAACATACTCCAAGCACTTGGTATACGCAAAAGAGACTGACTGACACTTTGAATGGATAATTAACATTTACTTAGCAGTTAACACATTTATAAGTGTTTTGCTCTCACTTTTGTTTTTTCTTCTTGTTAAAAAAATGAAGCTTTTAGTGGTGATGATTTGGTGTCCGAATAAGTATGGGTAAAAGGAACAGTAGGTAATCTGTAGTCTTTTCCAACTGGAGCACATGCAAAGACTACCCATTATTTCAAGCCCTGGGGGGATAAAATGATCTTTTGCATCATTTCTGAAGTGTAAAATGAAAGATGTATCTTTGGCAGTGTTTAGATTTCTACCACATGAAGGACTGGAAATGCTTTTGTTCCAATGTAAAATAAAAAGATGGTGTGATTTCAAAATACGTCTGGGAAAGGACTGGAAAATAGCATTTTTTCCTCAGGTTGTATTCATTCTCAAATGGGCCATTTATTTATTTATTCACTTATTTTCTAATTTTTTCAATGTGTACCATGTGTAAAACAGTTAAGATAAAACACAAATATTTTTAATGCATGGTCCCAGACCACCAAACAAAATAAGGCAAAGATGGGTGGAAATGATTACAGAGAGATGAAAGATGCTATTTCCTCATGGGGAGATGCCATTTGAAGCAGCAAAGATGGGCCATAGGTAATGGGCTGGGTATGGAATTAGGTAGCATCAACACCTGTGCTGAAATGCCGCTGTGAGTTTTTCTGGAGAAAAGAAAATTTATAGAAAAGTCACACACACACAAAAACATTTTGACAAGCCACCTTTCAGATTTGTAATGCTTGCATTAAGGAATTTAAGCGTAGAGGAAATGAACAAGAAGATGTGAACTCATTACACTGAATGGGAGCACAGCTGACAATGAAGAACCGGCTGATGTGAGTCTGGATAAATTGGTCTTGCTGTACTTATATATATTTTCTTCTTGAGAATCACATAACAATGCTCACTCCCAGATGGACTATGCCATTTGGTTTTCCTCTAATCTAGTATTTATTCTCATGTGATACAATGCTTCAAATCTTAAAAATTAAATTTTCTTCTAATATTAATATATTTAGTAACTAATTTACTTGAGAAAAATGTATCGTCACCTATTTTCTGTTCTTGTGCTTCTCAGTAAACTAGTTTATTATGGCAAGCATTGCTTTGATGTTAAGGTAAATAAGCTATGATAGAACTCATTATGTTTATTATCTTTTATTACTGCTAAGGTGAACAGTGCACGTAAGGTTGCCTATGAAAAAAGTGAGACCATTCTCTCCAAGTCTTTGCGTTGAATGTTCTGGGAATTCCTTTATACATGCAGTTAGTGAATATATGCCAACAAATTTGGAAAGCTCAGCAGTGGCCACAGGACTGGAAAAGGTCAGTTTTCATTCCAATCCCAAAGAAAGGCAATGCCAAAGAATGCTCAAACTACCGCACAATTGCACTCATCTCACACGCTAGTAAAGTAATGCTCAAAATTCTCCAAGCCAGGCTTCAAAAATATGTGAACTGTGAACTTCCAAATGTTCAAGTGGGTTTTAGAAAAGGCAGAGAAACCAGAGATCAAATTATCAATATCTGTTGGATTATGGAAAAAGCAAGAGAGTTCCAGAAAAACATCTATTTCTGCTTTATTGACTATTTCAAAGCCTTTGACTGTGTGGATCACCGAAAACTGGGGAAAAATTCTTAAAGGGATGGGAATACCAGACCACCTGACCTGCCTCTTGAGAAACCTGTATGCAGGTCGTGAAGCAACAGTTAGAACTGGACATGGAACAACAGACTTGTTCCCAATAGGAAAAGGAGTATGTCAAGGCTGTATATTGTCCCCCTGCTTATTTAACTTATATGCAGAGTACATCATGAGAAATTCTGGGTTGGAAGAAGTACAGCTGGAATCAAGATTGCTGGGAAAAATATCAGTAACCTCAGATATGCAGTTGACACTACTTGTATGGCAGAAGTGAAGAAGAACTAAAGAGCCTCTTGATGAAAGTGAAAGATTAGAGTGAAGAAGTTGGCTAAAAGCTCAACATTCAGAAAACTAAGATCATGGCATCTGGTCCTACCACTTCATGGCAAATAAATGGGGAAATAGTGAAAACAGTGGCAGACTTTATTTTGGGGGGCTCCAGAATCACTGCAGGTGGTGACTGCAGCCATGAAATTAAAAGATGCTTGCTCCTTTGAAAGAAAGTTATGACCAGCCTAGAAAGCATATTGAAAAGCAGAGACATTACTTTGCCAACAAAGGTCTGTCTAGTCAAGGCTATGGTTTTTCCCAGTAGTCATGCATGGATGCGGGAGCTGGGCTATAAAGAAAGCTGAGAGCCACAGAATTGATACTTTTGAACTGTGGTGTTGGAAAAGACCCTTGAAAACCCCTTGGACTGCAAGGAGATCCAACCGGTCTATCTGAAAGGAAATCAGTCCTGAATATTCATTGGAAGGACTGATGCTGAAGTTGAAACTCCAATACTTTGGCCACCTGATGCGAAGAACTGTCTCACTGGAAAAGACCCTGATGCTGGGAAAGATTGATCACGGAGGAAGAAGGGGACAACAGAGGATGAGAGGTTGTGTAGCGTCACTGACACAATGGACATGAGTTTGAATAAAGTCCGGGAGTTGGTGATGGAAAGGGAGCTCTGGTGTGCTGCAGTCCATGGGGTCGCAAAGAGTTGGACATGACTGAGTGACTGAACTGAACTGAAGTGAATTCATATATGTGTGTGTATATATATATATATATATACATATATATATGTATGTATGCATGCACACACAGGAATATATATGTGTGTGTGTGTGTGTATATATGTATACATACAGATGCATTTTTAGAAAGATTAAATCTGTTTTATATATATATGTTCAGTTCAGTCGCTCAGTCGTGTCCGACTCTTTGCGATCCCATGAACCACAGCACGCCAGGCCTCCCTGTCCATCACCAACTCCTGGAGTTCACTCAGACTCATGTCCATTGAGTCAGTGATGCCATCCAGCCATCTCATCCTCTGTCGTCCCCTTCTCCTCCTTCCCCCAATCCCTCTCAGCATCAGAGTCTTTTCCAATGAGTCAACTCTTCGCATGAGGTGGCCAAAGTACTGGAGTTTCAGCTTTAGCATCATTCCTTCCAGAGAAATCCCAGGGCTGATCTCCTTAAGAATGGACTGGTTGGATCTCCTTGCAGTGCAAGGGACTCTCAAGAGTCTTCTCCAACACCACAGTTCAAAAGCATCAATTCTTCGGCTCTCAGCCTTCTTCACATATATAAGTGTATGTGTGTGTGTGTACACATATGTATATATGCATACATATATGGGCTTCCCAGGTAGCTAAGTGGTAAAGATTCTGCCTGCAATGCAAGAGATAAAGGTTAAATCCCTGAATCAGGAAGATTCCCTGGAGAAGGAAATGGCAACCCATTCTTTCTTGCCTGAGGAATCCCATGAACAGAGGAGCCTGGAGGGCTTTTGTCCATGGGCTGACAAAAGAGTCCAACATGACTTAGCGACTAAACAACAAAATATACAGATATAATCTGTCACATATAAAAATATTTGTACAAATATGTAAATATTATATACATAATAACAGATTTAATCTCTCTAAAAGAGTAATTTATTCTGTCTCTGCCTCAAAAAATTTCAGGATCTTATTAAATCTGAACGGATAACACTGCAAATCAAAACTTCTTGCAGTTCTGATCCAAATTTCATTATTGCTGTATTTTTTGGGTTGTTATGTTTTCATCTTAAGTTCCAGGAAAACTGAACACCTTGATGGATGTCTACGTCTGCCTGGTATATGCTTCTTTCTTATTTCTGTATTTTCAAATTCAACCTGTGCTCTTCTGCCCAGATGAAATTCCAAGTTATCCAAAATCCTTCCATTTATCTCTAGGTTAAATAAGACTGGTTTGCTCTGAACTTACATTGCACTTTATCTGAACTTCTTTATGACATTTTTCACTTTCAACCCTGTATAATAGCTCTTTATATAACACTGAGAACACATTATTTATATACATGTCATTTTCCTCTCTCTCTAAAGATAATAATTTCAGTGTGGCTTATGTCTAAATTTGTCACCCTATCTGACATACCAGTAAGCCATTTGCTTTGTATGTAAAAGGCAAGCAGTAGATACTTTTTAAGGAAACAAATGAATGAAGATTAATGTTATAAATGATGATACAGTCAGGTAGCTATTCAATGATTTTCCCAAAGTCATGAAGAAAACACTAAGAGGAAGTTAATGAAAAAACTTTTATTTCAGGAAGGAAAACAATTTTCAAAAAGATTAATGGGAGTGAATATTAATTCGCTTAAGTATCCAAATGGGCGTTTCACCTAGTATGGAATAAGTAGCATTGTAGAAGAATAGTTCAGACGTTTTCCCTCTCCAGCCTGACTTTGTTTCCCATAAGTTATTTCTTTATTTCTCTAAGGACTATATAACATATAGAATTACTTGAACATGGAAATGTGAAGCTGAAGTATTTTAGAAACTAACACCTATTATTTGGAGGTTCAAACACTCCTGATTAATGATTTCGTGTTTTTATGTGTGTGTGTAAGTCAGCCTCTCCTAGAAATGTTCCAGTCTCTTGAGAAATACAAAGCTTTTGGTATTTCATTTCATGTAAGAATCATTTCATCACAACATCCTTGACATTTGGTGGGAAGGCTTATTTTTTAAAGGTGTCAAGCCCTATTTCAGTTACAAGTGTTACTACAATTTGGTTTTCTTTTTTATTTTTTAATAAAGAGAGAGGAGGATGGTAATTATTTATAATCATAGTAACATGGTGTGTATTTTATTGTCCAACTTAATATATCAGAAGAGAATACCTAGATTTCTCTTTTGTTCTTTTTAAAATTCAAGTAGAGTTGAGATAATACTGTCTTAATTTTTGGTGTACAACAGTGATTCAGTATTTTTACAAATTATAGTCCATTATAGGTTATTACAAGAAAATAAGTATAATTCCACATACTATACGATATATATCCTTGCTGCTTATTTATTTTTTATGTCAGTTCGGTTCAGTCGTTCAGTAGTGTCTGACTCTTTGCGACCTCATGGACCGCAGCATTCCCGGCCTCCCTGTCTTTCACCAACTTCCGGAGTTTACTCAAACTTGTGTCCATTGATTTGGTGATGCCATCCAACCATCTCATCCTCTGATATCCCCTTCTCCTCTCACCCTCAATCTTTCCCAGCATCAGGGTCTTTTCTAGTCAGTTTTTCGCTTCAGGTGGCCAAAGTAGTGGAGTTTCAGCTTCGGCATCAGTCCTTCCAATGAATATTCAGGACTGATTTCCTTTCGGATGGACTGGTTGGATTCCTTGCAATCCAAGGGACTCTCAAGAAAGAGTCTTCTCCAACATCACAGTTCAAAAGCATCAATTCTTCAGGACCCAGCTTTCTTTATAGTCCATCTCTCACATCCATACATGACAACTGTAAAAACCATAGCCTTGACTAGACAGACCTTTGTTGGCAAAGTAATGTCTCTGCTTTTTTAATATGCTGTCTAGGTTGGTCATAACTTTCCTTCCAAGGAGCAAGTATCTTTTAATTTCATGGCTGCAGTCACCATCTGCAGTGATTTTGGAGCCCCAAAACACAAATAAAGTCTGTCACTGTTTTTTATGTAGTAGTTTGTTAATCCCATACCCCTAACTGTCCCCTCTCCCCTCCTGTTCCCTCTCCTCTTTGGTAACTGCAAATTTGTTTTCTGTATCTGTGTGTCTGTTTCTGCTTTGCATATACCTTTATTTGTATTATTTCTCAGAGTCTACATATAAGTGATATCATACAGTGTATATCTTTCTCAGCCTGACTTATTTCACTAAACATATCTTCTGTCCTTTCATGTAGCTGCCCTTTTGCTCTTTCAGTCTTGTGCTTTCATTATCTCAGCTTGTAAATAAAAATATCATCCAACTTTAAAAAAAAAAAGCCCCCTGTGCTTTTAGCAAACATTTTAAAACGTCAGAGAAAGTGTTATCATTTTGTTTATTGTTGGTGCCTAGTGTATATTTTCCATATTATATTTTCTCTGCCAATGCTTGCGTATCCCTCTTTTACTTCCACACATTCTTTGGTTTCATAGCTTTAAGAATCTAGATGAGATACCAAAAAACATGTAGGTCTGTTTTCACATCTTGAAAGTTAAGAAAGTGAAGCTCAGAGAGGCAGCAGGTCTTATTAAAGTCACACAGCTCCAAAGGCCTCTGTTTCATTTTTCTTTTTTTTTTTTTTCATGCAGGTTAGTATTTTCTTTTTTCTCTGGTTTCTGGTTACCTTGTACTCTCTGTGAAAATGCATATTGATGCCCAGGTATGAAGTATGCACTTTTCTGTATATATCTATCAATCTTTGAAATCAAGTTTACTTACAAATTATACAGCATATAAGTCATTTTGTCCACTAGCAATGAGTATACAGGGCTGTAAAAGCATCCCAACTTCACAGTCCATAGAGCCTTAAAGTGCCACTTGCCCCAAAAGACACGTCCAGTGTATGGAGGAATCCCATGCAGCATCTGTTTCCTATGGTTAAGGGAGGTTTTTGTCCAAAGTCTGGGAGGTGGAGTTTGGTGACTGTTGGTTATTTTTCTCCACCAAGCTGTGTTATTCAAAGTATATGATAAATCCAATCACATTCCAGATACCAAATTTGGCCTAGGTCATTTGCATCATAAACTTTCACAAAGGTGCTCACTAGTAGGAGGACAGGAAAGCAGGGACCTTGAAATGATGAGAAGTGGGGCTCTGGAGCTGCCTCCAAATGATGGCTGTGATGCTAATGATGAGCACCAGCAGTGTAGCCACTCTTGTGTACATGGGGTCTCCAGAGAACACATGGCTGCACCACTGGGCCAGTATCAGGCTCAGGATCATCATCAGGAGAACAAGCAGTAAGGCACATCCATAGTTGGGTATATTGACCGGAAGGAAAGTTGAGGTGAGTAGCAGGGAATTAAATTAATGAAGCATAAAAATAAAATGTAGAAGCTATTTGGGTCTTATGTAAGTAGAAGGAAAAATTAAAAAGCTAAGAGAAATATAAAATACTGTGCATACTTAAGGTTGCAATGAGCTTGCCTGATGGCTCAGTTGGTAAAGAATCTGCCTGCCAATGCAGGAGATGTGGGTTCGATCCTAGAGTCAGGAAGATCCCCTGAGAAGGAAATGGCAACCCACTCCAGTAATCTTGCCTGGGGAGTCCTATGGACAGAGGAGCCTAGTGGGCTACAGACCATTGGGTCACGAGAGTTAGATACAACTTAGCAGCTAAATGACCAAAGGTTGTGAACCTGAGGTAAATTAAGGACAAGATGAGAGTTTGATCAAATATAAAAACATTTTGATTAAAGCTGAATCATTGTCATTTGACCTAGTTAATCATTTCACATTGATAAAAATCACTTGCAGAAAAAGATGCAATTGTAGGTGGAGTTATACAGATTATCTAGTTTTAATTTGGCAAAAAGAATGGGAAGTTTGGCCAAGATTTTTCCCCCAGATAAACTATGAAGTCATAAAAGAATAAGCATTTGAGCTATGTATTTAAAAAATGTGTTTTGAGTCTACTCTCCAGGGGTTTAGATTGTTGAAGATCTGTTCCCCTTATGATTCAGTTTGGTGCATAATTCCTACAGGAGTGTATGCAGACTGTCAAACTTCTACCCACTGTGTTCTCTGCCCAGAAAGGACATTTGCCCAGAAACTTATTCTTCTGGTGTCATGCACTTTTTGACTTCATATGAAAATAGTTGTAGTATTCTGACCTTCATAATCATCCAGGCATACTGGGAGTAAAAATGAAAGCCAACATTCTTGATTTCCTGTTTATTCATTACAGAAAACTCAAACTCCTCATATATTCCTGGGAGTAGAGGTGATCTGACTGAGACTTTATAGTTGGCATTGACCACGAATGTGGATGGAGTGCATTAAACTGGGAAAAAGATTTCCTTTTTTTTTTTTTTTTACAGAAATGTTCTGGACATGGATAAAGCTTGAATAATTGATCAGTGCCAGAAAGAGAATAGTGTGAATTGCTAGATTTTGTGTAAGAACTTTGGGGAAAAAAATGAATAAGACACTTTTGAAATACATTTTAATTTAAAATTACTGATCATCTCTTTATAGGCACCCAAAAGCTTCCCTGATGGCTCAGAGGTAAAGATTCCCGAATGCCAACGCATGAGACCTGGACTCAGTCTCTAGGTCGGGAAGAACCCCTGGAGAAGGAAATGGCAACCCACTCCAGTATTCTTGCTTGGAAAATCCCATGGACAGAGGAGCATGGAAAGCTACATTCCATGGCATTCCAAAAAAATCTGACATGAGTTAGCAACTAAACAACAAAAGTTTCTCAAGACTTTTTTTTTTCATTCTGCCAGTCCCATGGTCAGTCCTATTTTCTTGCACTTTTGTCTTCAATTATATTATTTTAAAGATAATGAATGCTGCATGTTTCACTGAAATCATGTATAGAAAATATATAAGGTAAATTCAAATCCTCTCTCAGCTCTGGCTTCAGTTTTATAAACATTTACTTAATTACTTAATTTGTTTCCATTTCTTTTCCAATTAAGTTTTTTTAAAAATCCAATAAATTCTTTTATGTAGCACTGAATTAACACATTTTATGCTACTTAAACTTTCTCTTTTACCAGTAAAATGAAAAATGACATTAAATGCGCCAAAGAATTGATGCTTTTGAACTGTGGTGTTGGAGAAGACTCTTGAGAGTCCCTTGGAGTGCAAGGAGATCCAACCAGTCCATTCTTAAGGAGATCAGCCCTGGGATTTCTCTGGAAGGAATGATGCTAAAGCTGAACCTCCAGTACTTTGGCCACCTCATGTGCAGAGTTGACTCATTGGAAAAGACTCTGGTACTGGGAGGGATTGGGGGCAGGAGGAGAAGGGGACTACAGAGGATGAGATGGCTGGATGGCATCACTGACTCGATAGATGTGAGTCTGGGTGAACTCCGGGAGTTGGTGATGGACAGGGAAGCCTGGCGTTCTCCGATTCATGGGGTCGCAAAGAGTCGGATACGACTGAACGACTGATCTGATCTGATCTGATAAAAGACAAAACACGTATTTTAAATCACCTGGAATTATTTAATGATTTTTAACCTATATTCAGCAATATTTTGGGTGCCAGTGAATTTTATTTTATTCTAACATGTCATAAATATATTTATATTTTATTCATTTGTATTTTATTTATTTATTTTAATTCATAAGATTTAGTAAACCAAAATGCAAAGAGAAAAATAACTTAATCCCATAAATATTCTGAATGATCAATTGTTTTTGGTTCACAAAATGCCCCAACTTTGTTTCTTGACTTGTATTACTTTGAAGGAAATACATTTTTATGAAATAGTGTGCATGTTTACACCAAAAATTAAAATTCAGGCAGATTTATTACGGTACTTGAGTAAAGCTTCCACTTTCAGAAATTTACTTAGTTGAAATAGAAGTAAATAACTGTAAGGAAACTGAAGCCATCCTGAGCATATTTCTTAATACATTAACAAATTTCAAAATAATGAGAATGTTAAAACAAAACTGAATTAAGTCATGTCAATTCTCAGTTTATAAAGACTATTTCCATTTCTATAAATTTAGTTAGAGATAATTTTGCATTAGTAATAGCACAATAGTGTCATAAAAGTCTTTCTGTCTTATGGTTTGTCCATCATTACACATACATGAGAGAATATTCATTTAAATAAAAATGACATGGACAGTTAGAGTTTTCCCACTCCCTATATGCTTTCAAGAAGATGGTGCACAATTGTTGTGGGTCCTCTCCTCTTTTTACCTCTTTGGTAACTTTTTGCAGGAAAGTTGGAAGGTCTTTTCTTATTGGGAAGAGAAAATTAAACATGCTTACCTCAGCCACTCCTTTCTGCTGGCATAGTTTATTTTGTATTTGATGTTAGAAGAAAATTCAGAGAACTTTACTCAATATGAATATTTAATTGAGCAAACAAACTGCAAAGAAGGATTCTGCAAACCCCAAGCTGGTATGACGTTAAGAAGCAGGCTGTTACATGATGACTTATAAAGTGAAAATAAAGATATTTTTTTAAACTTTACAATGATTAGTTAATATAGTGAGAGTTTCCAAATGGCAGGGAATTCAAAAAAGTGATTATCTTAAAACATTGTAGAAAGATTATTTAAATTTACTTTATGATTATCAGAGGTATTCACAAAAAATAACCTAAGATTTGTTAATGTTTATAAAAAAGCTAGATTTTTTTTTTCCTGGCATAGCTTAAAGGATTTTGTCTGCCTGCGGCATTTTCCAGCCTGGTCTCCATTTTATTTTAACTATGGTAAGTCCTTCAAAGTGTGCAATTCTTTCTTATTCTGGGATTAATTGCTAAGAGAAAAATAGGCCTTCATATCCAAGGTCAGGCCCTGCAACCCAGCTTCTGTCAGCTTGATGATAAAGAAGAAGAATGAGGAGGAGGAAGAGGTGATGGAGGAGGAGGGAAGGAGGATATGGGTGAGGAAGATGATTAGAAAAAGAAAGAATAAACTAAATCTGATTTTTATTAGTCTGATCTTTGTAATATATATCACTTTGGGCTAAACTTTTATTTTTCAATAAAAAAAATTGTTGCCTATCTTTAGTGTAATGTAATATCCTTTTAGTTGACCTAGTTTTGCCTCCATACTATGATATATAAAAACAGGTAACTAATAAGCACATACTGTGGGCTTCCACGGTGCCTCAGTGGCAAAGAATCTACCTGCAAATGTAGGAGATGCAGGTTCGATCTCAGGATTGGGAAGATCTCCTGGAGTAGGAAATGGCAATCCACGCCAGTATTCTTGCTAAGAAAATTCCCATGGAGAGAGGAGCCTGGTCGGCTGCAGTCCTTGGGGTCACAAAGAACAGAATACGACTGAGTGACTGAGCACACACACATAAGACCCTACTGTAGCACAGAGTAGCACAGAGTAGCACAGAGAACTCTACTCAATACTTTGTAATGGCCTATATGGCAAAAATATTCTAAAAGAGTGGATGTATGTATAACTGATTCACTTTGCTGTATACCTGAAAGTATTAATAACACAGCATTGTATATCAACTCTAGTCCAATAAAAATTTTAATAGTATAAAGTTTTCTCTATCTCAATGTGTGTTCCACAAAACTATAGAACTATTTGATGTACTCCTGACTATTATAAAATTCATAAAGATTTGTACAGTTATCCATAATAAGATTTCAAGAATTGATAAATCTGAATTTTCTTTGCACCAAGCTAGAAATTATTCTATAATAATATAAGCTTAAATTTATTCATGCTTAAATTATTCAAGCTTAAAATTATTCATGCTGATTAGAAGCTCTTATTGGAAAACAGTTTTGATTTTGACTAAGAAAAGCAAGAAATGTTTCCCTCTATCTAACAGTTGAAAAGACTTATGGCTTACCAAAGGTTACCAAGTAAGCAGATTCAAAAAAAAAATATTTGAAGCCAGATTTGTGTCAATCCAGAGGTGATTTTCTTTTCATTCTGCTGTCTCTTTGGAAAGACTATATATTGCAACTCAGTTTAAAAAAAAAAAAAAGAATAGTCAGAAATATCTCATTGCTGATATTTTTATTAATCAGTCTCTGTTCTTCCATTACATAGGTAATTTTAAATATATATCATGGGTAAACAGTGTTTCTTAAGGGATAACCTTCATGATGAAAAGTTTTGCATTTTAAAGCACTTTGAAAAAGCTCTGAAGTAGATCATAGGATAAACAGTAATTTTTATTGGGTACAATCGTGACATATCTTACCTATCAAATAATAGGAAGTTTCCTTTAAAAGAGAGCACAAGAGTTAGATGTATTTTATAAGAATTATTTTTTTCCTGAACCACTATAATCAGTCAAATTACCCTATTTTAAATATTTGACTCTTTTTTTCCTGTGTAAAGAGATAATACGATAGATCATGTGTACAGAGCAATATTTTGTATGCTGTGAGAAACCACTGTGTAATAGTTCTCGTGGTTCTTGGCCGAGAAAACTCATGTAATTCCTACAGTAGGAGGCATGGGAAATGAACTAGTAGATAGTATAAAATCAATTATTAAATAGTGGCATAAGGAGCTATAGTCAAGATAATCAGAAAATGGAGCAAACGTTGTATAACTAAAATATTGGAGGAAAGACTTTTAGATGCAAAACATGACTTTGCCTATATTCTATTTTTAATAGTCTTGTTCTGTAACATTTTCTCTACATGGTATGAGTTCTGAGCTTCTTAACCCTGTTTTTCTAATTAGTGGAATTTTAGCTCTTATCTTGAAAACTACAAACTATAGTGAAAGAGCTCTGATTAAGATAAGGAGAAAATATTCCGTCCTCCTTTACAACTGTAGAAAAACACATATAGTTCTATTTAATACACTGATTTTGCAGAGTTATTTTAAGACGTCAGGTGGCACTAATAGTAAAGAACTCGCCTGCCAGTGCAGGAGACAAGAGATGCAGGTTCAATCCCTGTGTCAGGAGGATCCCCTGCAGGAGGACATGGCAATCTACCACAGTATTCTTGCCTGAAGAATCCCATGGACAGAGGAAGTTGGTGGACTACAGTCAAAAAGGTTGCAGAGTCAGACGCCGCTGAAGCAACTTAGCACACAGCATGCAAGAATCTCAGGCTATGGAAATTTTTTGATGTGTCCTCTGAAATTAAGATTAAACCCCAGTAATAGCTGTGATTCTGATTGGTTGTAACCTAATAATCTGTTGCCCTGGTAATATCTAAATTGACATTTTCACTTTCTGAAACTATAAAGTCATGTTTTTTTATTAAACCAGGAGATTACCAATATTTCTTTCTTTTCCTCCATGCATAGAGTGGAGGGGGAAAGCCCAATCCATGATTCTGCTCTATTTCTCATTTAAATAAAGGGGTAAAGACATTTTGCTTCATTTAAATTAACAATTTCTTGGAGGTGTTACTCGATCTGAATGTTAAAAAGAAGACAGATTTTGAATAGGGTAGTAGGATGGAGGAAAACAATGATGATTAGTAGGAAGAACACGTAATTGAAAATGACAAGAAGGGCTGTTGATTCTCTAGGAGATCCTTAGGCGTTAGGGCCAACTCCTTCACTAGCTCACTACTCATTTATTGATTCATTTGGCATACATTTATTGAGTTCCTCCCTGAAGAAGGAAATCACAACTCATTCCAGTATTCTTTCCTGGGAAATCCCATGGACAGAGGAGCCTGGCAGGCTACAGTCCATGGGGTCACAAAGAGTCATACCTGATGTAGCAACTAGAAACACAAATTAAGTTCCTATTTGGTACCACAATCTCCTCCAGACATTGAAAATTTTAAAAATAAATAAATAAACTTGGAATCATAATATCTATTTCAGAAAAGTTAAGTGGCCTTGAACAAGATAATTAACCTCTATAACTCAGTTGTGTTTTTCTCATTTTTAAAATCATGACAATGAAAAAAACTAAACTAGATTAAAGTTCAGCATACACAATAGGGACGTTAGTAAAATCAATAAAAGATAGCTTTATTCCTAAAATAACTGAGACACTGTTGGGGAAGTAGATCTATAAATGAGCAATTACTATTCAAAATTTTGGAAATCTACTATATATCATGAGTCTCAGGGGAAGAATCAATGAAAGGTTTGTTCTAGATGTTGAGATTGCATCCTTGTCCTCTGATACACATAGAGAAGGGCAGAGACAAGAGCAAACGTAGAGAAACCTCTGTACCAGTCTCCTTAATTGAGAAACTTCACTTTGTTGGCCTCAACATTCTTATCTGTCAAGTGAAGGAGTCTGAAAACTAGGTTTCCTTACAGCTCCAACAAAATGTAGTTTTGTGTTAGCCAAAAGCTATTCTCCATGGCTCAATTATGTCACTTTGTTAGAGACAGATCTTTCCCATGTATAAGACAGAATTGCTGTTATTTTGTAGTTTTCTCTTGACTAGGTTTTTTTTTCTTGACTATTTTCCAAAGGAGCATCACATGGATTGTTCATAGTTATGAATATGAGGATTTGTTCCACTTCAAGATGCTTCTATCATCCATTCCCTTATGCACATATTTTTTAACTGTTATTTTGCTGGTCTTTTATGGTTTAAATTCCTTTATGCCTTTAAAATTTTTAGGGAAATTCCAAAGTACTAACATGAATATATTGCTTTACTTTTATAATTTTTCCACATTTATTTTCTCTCTCTACTATGAGAGATTGAAGTGTTATGACAATGCTAAAAACACTGATACAGTGACCCACAGATATCTAACATTTTTTAATAGAGACTGGATAAAAAAAAAAAAAAAAGATCTGCTTAAAAATTGTCAATTAAACTTTCTAATAACATAAAACAGGTGGATAGTTTTGTTTGATTTTGAGCTTGATAACATGTTGAAGAAAATAAGTTTTTCTTGAGATTTGTCTCAACTGGAAACTTTAACTGTTACAGTAGCAAACAAAAAACAATTCTAGGCACAAAAGCTAGAAGTTGCTGTGACTCATAAGTCTCTACAATGTCCAGTGAACAGAAGAAAATATCCTTTAAAAACACCATTCCTCATTTCAAACAAGCTGTAGCATTTCATCTTCACCATATCACTAAGGCAAAAGCTTGTATAGGTTATGGTCATCAATCAAAGTCCCTGTTAAAAAGTTCTTTCTATTTTAACTACTCTAGAAATTCTCATTTAGAAGATTCAGTTCACTGAGCCAGATCAATCCATACTAATGCAGCTATCATGACCTTTATCTTTATTTTCCTCTTTCAAAAATGTAATATAAACATAAATAAAAGAGAAAGCAAATCTCATAAAGCTAACTGTCTTTCTGGTTTGGTTTCTTGTCACTGATGATTTTGTTTTCTGTGTGTGTATGTTTGAAAGTAGTTTGAAAAATCTTAAATTACTTTCTATCTTTGATTGTGGAGTGAATGTTATTATATTCTGCCCAGTATTTCCTCTCAGGACTGATGTACTCATTTCCTGTCTGTGCCTGGCAGGGAGGTGTTGGTGGCTGATTCCTGGAAATTGGCCCAAAGTGCCCTGCCAAAGATACATCCTTCTCTGAAAGGGGCACACATCCAATAATTAGTCGTAGAGAGGTGAAAGATGTGGTGACCTCACTGCCTCAAAGGTGGATGACTTTGAAGGGCTCTGAAACTTTCAGAACTGAGGACTTTGTTGCCTGTAAATTGTTGTTCAATGCCTCCTTCTACTGTCCAATTCTACTTCCTTCATTACACAACAGATCATAATCATGTGGGGATCAATATCTTAGTAAATCTAGGAAACTGACCAAAGGCAGATGGTATAAAATAGTTCTTTTCGTGGGGGTATAGAAAATGATAAAATTCTTCTTTTCGGATGACACCATCATTTCTCCATCTTGGGCCTATGTTACCATAGGTGAAGCTTGATGCTTTTCATAGGTACTCAGGTTCAGGAAATTTAAGAGAGTAAAATTATATTGGGTTGAATGTAAGTCTCTTTGAAAAGATATTATAGGATTCATTAACTGCCAGGTAAATATTGAAATATACTTTTCTCAAACTTTCACGTCTTCCCATAGCATACAACTTCATAATGACATCTGTGGGCCAGCATTATACAAATGAAACATAAGTGTTGCCAACTCCATGCCTTTCCAGATTTTTAACACTTTTTTTATGTCATCTTAACTTTCTTACCTATCTTGACTGATAGCTTATATTTCCTCTTGCCTCCACTCAGGTTCAACAGCATCACAGATTAATAGACTAAATGACAAATGTAAGTACATCAAACCTTCACCTTCAAAAGCTCCCTATTGCTCACAGGAAGAAGTCATCATTTTGTAGACTGTATGGTGTACATACATACCAAGATTGCCAGGAGAAATATCAATAACCTCAGATATGCAGATGACACCACCCTTATGGTGGAAAGCGAAGAGGAACTGAGGATCCTCCTGATGAAAGTGAAAGAGGAGAGTGAAAAAAAACTGGCTTAAAATGCAGCATTCAGAAAACTAAGATCCTGGCATCTGGTCCAATCACTTCTTGGCAAATAGATGAGAAAACAATGGAAACAGTGACAGACTATATTTTCTTGGGCCCCAAAATCCCTGCAGATGGTGACTGCAGCAATGAAATTGAGAAATGTTTGTTCCTTGGAAGAAAAGCTATGACAAACCTAGACAGCATATTAAAAAGCAGAGACATTACATTGCCAACAAAGGTTCATCTAGTCAAAGCTATGGTCTTTTCAGTACCCATGTATAGATGTGAGAGTTGGAGAATAAAGGAAGCTGAGCACTGAAAACTTGATGCTTTTGAACTGTGGTGTTGGATAAGACTCTTGAGAGTCCCTTGGGCTTCAAGGAGATCAAATCAGTCAATTCTAAAGGAAATCAGTCCTGAATATTCATTGGAAGGACTGATACTGAAATGGGAGCTCCAATATTTTGGCTTACTGATGGGAAATAACTGACTCACTGGAAAAGACCCTGATGCTGGAAAAGATTGAAGGCAGGAGGAGATGGGGACAACAAAGGATGAGATGGTTGGATGGCATCACTGACCTGATGGACATGAGTTTGAATAGACTCTGTGAGTTAGTGAAGCACAGGGAGGCCTGGTGTGCTGCAGTCCATGGGGTTGCAAAGAGTTGGACACAATTGAGTACCTGAACTGAACGAATGGTGTGCAAGGCCAGTAGAATCTGTACTTACAGCTTTAGTCCTATAAAGAATAGAGGTGGTAATGCCATTTTAATATATCGATATTTTCACAACAAAGATTCCTTTCAATTTCAACTTGTCACATATTTTACTGAAAAAATGTGGCTTTACCAGAGAACTTGGGTTCAACTATAAATCATTTGTAAGTAAAGCATGTATAATTATGAAAAAGTCATTTTGATAAGATGGTTAGTCAAGTAAGAAATCAAGTGTTTCTGTATGTTAGTTGCTCAGTCATGTCCGACTCTTTTGCAACCCCAAGGACTATAGCCTGCCAGGAATTTTCCAGGCAAGAATACTGGAATGGATTGTCATTCCCTTCTCCAGAAATCATGTGCGGTTTTCCACAATTTTATCTTCTTAAGCAGTTCATGTTTTAAAGAAAATAAAAGCTTTTAAGGTATTGAAACAATAATTACTAAACTGTATTGTTTTCTAGAAGTAACCTTAGAAATTGACATTTCTTTCATTGTCAGAGTGATGAACAATTAACGTCAGTGAGAATAAATGTTCTTTGAATTAATTCAACTACAATTTTTCTTCTTAAGTCATGATACACTGGTAATGAAAACATGTTTTGAAAATGTTTTTATATCAATATGCATATACATATATATGAAACTGAAAGTGTTAGTTGCTCAGTCATATCTGACTTTTTGCAACCCCATACACCATATAGCCCACAAGGCTCTTCTGTCCATGGAATTCTCCAGGCAAGAATACTGGAGTGGGTAGCCATTCCCTTTCCAGGAGATCTTCCCTACCCAGAGACTGAACCTGTATGTCCTGCATTGCAGGCAGATTTTTTTACCATATGAGCCATGAGGGAAGCCCACATATACGAATTGTTGTTCAGTTGCTTAGTTGTGTCCCACTCTTCGCAACCCCATGGACTGCAGCACTCCAGGCTTCCCTGTTCATCACCAACTCCTGGATCTTGCTCAAATTCATGTTCATTGAGTTGGTGATGCCATCCAACCATCTCATCCTCTGGGTCCCCCTTCTCCTCCTGCCTTCAATTTTTCCCAGCATCAGAGTCTTTTTTCAATGAGTTAGCTCTTTGCATGAGGTGGCCAGAGTATTGGAGCTCCAACTTCAGCATCAGTACTTCCAATGAATAGTCAGAGTTGATTTCCTTTAGGATTGACTGGTTTGATCTCTTTGCAGTCCAAGGGGCTCTCAAGAGTCTTCTCCAACACCACAGTTCAAAGCATCAGTTCTTTGGTGCTCAGCCTTATTTATGGTCCAAATCTTACATCTGTTCATGACTATTGGAAAAACCATAGTTTTGACTATACAAATCCTTGTCAGTAAAGTAGCATCTCTACTTTTTAATACACTGTCTAGGTTTCTCCTTGCTTTTCTTTCAAGGAGCAAGCATCTTTTAATTTCATGACTGCAATCTCCATTCACATTGATTTTGGAGCCCAAGAAAATAGTCTGTCACTGTTTCCATTGTTTCCCCATCTATTTACCATGAAGTAATGGGACCGGATGCTGTGATCTTAGTTTGTTGAATGTTGAGTTTTAAGCCAGCTTTTTCACTCTCCCCTTTCACCTTCATCAAGAGGTTACTTCCTCTTCACTTTCTGCCATAAGAGTGCATATCTGAGGTTATTGATATTTTTCCTGGTAATATAAATATATTTAATTACAACACATGTATGTGTATATAAACACAGCTACTCTTAATACAAATATCTATATAGCATTTTCTTGCCTGAAAAAATATGTCTACAGAAAATTGTTTTCTACATTTTAACTCACATTAAATCAGAAAGTGTTTACTGAATATCTTCTGTATATCTGACTCTACTAGTCAGAAGCTTATAGCATCATCTTCTTATCAAGAACTTATTGTCCAGTGGAATATTTGGTTTTAGATAAAAATTTACACATTTAAAAACAATGAAAGATCTTATCATCTTATGGTTTAAATGGTTATATTAAACTTTTTAAATTTAAAAGTTTTAAATTTCAAGTTTTTACACAGAAAAACTATACAGTAAAATAGCTATCTATATCAAATTAATTAGGTAAGTTGTATAAAGTATAATATTTTGATAATGCTGTAAATTATATATTTTTCTTTAGTAATTTGCTTTCTGAAAAAAATCTAGATAAATGAGTCAAAATCCAATCAATCAAATAAAAATTTACCTAGCATAATAGTTTAAAATTTATTATTATTTTATTTTTTCAAGAACACAGAATAGTTTCCAAATAGTGTATCTTGAAAGGCATGGTGGCATTTTATTTTAGTTTTTGAAAATTTAAAATCAATCCAATGGTAAAACTACTTATGAAATATTCAGATATTTTCAAAGTTCATTTTTGAGTCAAGTGAAAGTATTATGCTAATCAGGCATAGAAATCATGATGGGTATAGCAATTTATTGTAGTGAGATACTTAAGTCACATTATTCTTTTTGAATCTGGTTGTTGAAGTCACTGTCTTACAGTGCATGCTTTAATGTACTTCTAGAACTCCTCTACAATTTGAGGTTAATGAACACCTCTAAATGCAATTGAAATATGAATTTGAGTTTAAACTCTGTCTTGATTGCCAAGCATGCTAAATGCAGACAAAGTGGTAATCAGTCAACCATTTATATTACTTTATTACCAGGTTAACTCAATTCAGTCAACATTTGTTGAGTGTCCGTTATATATTGGTCATTATCCTAGCCACTTATAGGGAAATATGTGCTGGCTTATCGATGTTTTAAATTTGTTTAGCAAACAACCATAATCATATTTCAGCTTAATAGTCTATTATTTTTACATTTATAATCAATCGTTTAAAAAGGCCTATGTTTGAAGGCATTTGTTGTCAACCATGCGGAATTTATTGTGTTAAAACAATGACGAGAGTGAGTGTTGCATGCTCAGTCGTGTCCAGCTCTTTTGCGACCCCATAGACTGTAGCCTGCCAGGCTCCTCTGTCCATGGGGTTATCCAGGTAAGAATACTAAAGTTGGTTTCCATTTCCTTCTCCACTGAATCTTCCAGACCCAGGGATCAAACCAAGATCTCTTGCATCTCCTGCATTGACAAGCATATTCTTTACCACTGAGCCACCTAGGAAGCCCCAAACAATGATAATTATTAATAAATTTTGATTATATTTTGATGCTAGAATTGCCAGGAATTGTTTATTTATGCTTCCTTTCCTTGCATTTGATTACTAAAGAAGCTTGAATTCTAGAAATATAAGATGCTCAACATCTAAAGTATTTTCTTACAGACTTTATATTCGGTCTCATAAAGTACTGAAAACTGAAAATGTTCAGTTTATATGGTTTATAAGGTTTCAGTTTATATGTCTGTAAGGAACCTGATCAGGACTGGAAGGTATTAAGTGTGTATGAGACATATTTTCTTTCTGAACAAGGTAAAAGCAGCATCTCTCAAGTGCAGGCAACTCTCAGTGGATGGTGACTTCCATGTTACAGAAGGACTAACTGAAAGCACTTGTGGGATGCTATAAAGAACCTTATGAAATAAAACTTTCTGCGATGATGAGAACATTATCTGTGCCTCTAATCTTGAGTTTCTAGAACACATTATGAAACATCTGAAAAGTGAGTAATGTGACTAAGGAGCTGAATTGTTTATTTTAATTAATATAAATTTGATTTTCAATAGCTGTGAGTGACTATGACGATTATCAGTTCAATTCCTTTCAGTCCCTCAGTCATGTCTGACTCTGCGACCCCACGGACTGCAGCACACCAGGTTTCCCTGGCGTCCATCACCAACTCCCAGAGCTAACTCAAACTCAACTCCATCGAGTCAGTGATGCCATCCAAACATCTCATCCTCTGTCGTCCTCTTCTCCTCCTGCCTTCAATCTTTCCCAGAATCAGAGTCTTTTCCAATGAGTCAGTTCTTCCCATCAGGTGGCCAAAGTATTGGAGTTGGATTATATCAGACAGCAATTTACCACTTGTATTTAAGCAAAAATCACATGAGGTGTTTACGATTGCTTCTGTGTGTTTTTTCATACTGTTCATGGGGTTCTCAAGGCAAGAACACTGAAGTGGTTTGCCATTCCCTTCTCCAATGGACCACATTCTGTCAGACCTCTCTACCATGACCCGCCTGTCTTGGGTGGCCCCACACAGCATGGCTTAGTTTCATTGAGTTAAACAAGACTGTGGTCCATGTGATTAGACTGACTAGTTTTCTATGATTATGGTTTCAGTGTGTCTGCCCTCTGATGTCCTCTTACAACACCTACAGTCTTACTTGGGTTTTTCTTACTTTTGACGTGGGGTATCTCTTCAGGGCTGCTCCACCAAAGTGCAGCTGCTGCTTCTTACCTTGAACCTGGGGTATCTCCTCACTGCCGCCCCTCCTGACCTTGAATATGGAACTCCCCTGGTCAGTAGGTGGCCAATATGCTACTGGAGATCAATGGAGAAATAACTCCAGAAAGAATGAAGGGATGGAGCCAAAGCAAAAACAATACCCAGTTGTGGATGTGACTGGTGATAGAAGCAAGGTCCGATGCTGTAAAGAGCAATATTGCATAGGAACCTGGAATGTTAGGTCCATGAATCAAGGCAAATTGGAAGTGGTCAAATAGGACATGGCAAGAGTTAACATCGACATTCTAGAAATCAGTGAACTAAAATGGACTGGAATGGGTGAATTTAACTCAGATGACCATTATATCTACTACTGCGGGCAGGACTCCCTCAGAAGAAATGGAGTGGCCATCATGGTCATCAAAAGAGACCAAAATGAAGTACTTGGATGCAATCTCAAAAATGACAGAATGATCTCTGTTCGTTTCCAAGGCAAACCATTCAATATCACAGTAATCCAAGTCTATGCCCAAACCAGTAACGCTGAAGAAGCTTAAGTTGAACGGTGCTATGAAGACCTCTACGACCTTTTAGAACTAACATCCAAAAAAGATCTCCTTTTCATTATAGGGGACTGGAATGCAAGGGTAGGAAGTCAAGAAACACCTGGAGTAAAAGGCAAATTTGGCCTTGGAATACGGAATGAAGCAGGGCAAAGGTTAATAGAATCTTGCCAAGTGAACACACTGGTCATTGCAAACACACTCTTCCAACAATACAAGAGAAGGCTTTACACATGGACATCACCAGATGGTCAACACTGAAATCAGATTGATTGTATTCTTTGCAGCCAAAGAAGGTGAAGCTCTATACAGTCAGCAAAAACAAGACCAGGAAGTGACTGTGGCTCAGATCATGAGCACCTTATTGCCAAATTCAGACTTAAATTGAAGAAAGTAGGGAAAACCACTAGACCATTCAGGGATGACCTAAATCAAATCCCTTATGATTATACAGTGGAAGTAAGACATAGATTTAAGGGACTAGATCTGATAGACAGAGTGCCTGACGAATTATGGATGGAGGTTCGTGACATTGTACAGGAGACAGGGATCAAGACCATCCCCATGGAAAAGAAATGCAAAAAAGCAAATTGGCTGTCTGAGGAGGCCTTACAAATAGCTGTGAAAAGAAGAGAAGCCAAAAGCAAAGGAGAAAAGGAAAGATATACCCATCTGAATGCAGAGTTCCAAAGAATAGAAAGGAGAAATAAGAAAACCTTCCTCAGCAACTAATGAAAGAAATAGAGGAAAACAACAGAATGGGAAAGACTAGAGATCTCTTCAATAAAATTAGAGATACCAAGGGAACATTTTATGCAAAGATGGGCTCGATAAAGAACAGAAATGGTATGGACCTAACAGACACAGAAGTCACTCAGTCGTGTCCGACTCTTTGCGACCCCATGGATTGTAGCCCACCAGGCTCCTAGGTCCATGGGATTTTCCAGGCATGAATACTGGAGTGGGGTGCCGTTTCCTTCTCCATGGAGCTAACAGAAGCAGAAGATATAAGAAGAGGTGGCAAGAATACACAGAAGAACTGTACAAAAAAGATCTTCATGACCAAGATAATCGCGATGGTGTAATCACTCACCTAGAACCAGACATCCCAGAATGTGAAGTCAAGTGGGCCTTAGAAAGCATCACTATGAACAAAGCGAGTGGAGGTGATGGAATTCCAGTGGAACTATTCAAATCCTGAAAGAAATTGCTGTGAAAGTGCCACACTCAATATGCCAGCAAATTTGGAAAACTCAGCAGTGGCCACAGGACTGGAAAAGGTCAGTTTTCATTCCAATCCCAAAGAAAGGCAATGCCAAAGAATGTTCAAACTACTGCACAGTTGCACTCATCTCACACGTTAGTAAAGTAATGCTTAAAATTCTCCAAGCCAGGCTTCAGCAATATGTGAACCATGAACTTCCAGATGTTCAAGCTGGTTTTAGAAAAGGCAGAGGAACCAGAGATCAAATTGCCAACATCCTCTGGATCATGGAAAAAGCAAGAGAGTTCCAGAAAAATATCTATTTCTGCTTTATTGACTATGCCAACGCCTTTGACGTGGATCCCAATAAACTGTGGATAATTCTGAAAGAGATGGGAATACCAGACCACCTGAGCTGCTTCTTGAGAAACCTCTATGCAGGTCAGGAAGCAAGAGTTAGAACTGGACATGGAACAATAGACTGGTTCCAAATAGGAAAAGGAGTACGTCAAGACTGTATATTGTCACCCTTCTTGTTTAACTTCTATGCAGAGTACATCATGAGAAATGCTGGGCTGGAAGAAGCACAAGCTGGAATCATGATCTCTGGGAGAAGTATAACCTCAGATATGCAAATGGCACTGCCCTTATGGCAGAAAGTGAAGAGGAGCTAAAAAGCCTCTTGATGAAAGTGAAAGAGGAGAGTGAAAAAGTTGGCTTAAATCTCAACATTCAGAAAACGAAAGTCATGGCATCTGGTCCCACCACTTCATGGGAAATAGATGGGGAAACAGTGGGAATAGTGTCAGATTTTATTTTTTGGACTCCAAAATCACTGCAGATGGTGATTGCAGCCATGAAATTAAAAGACACTTACTCCTTGGAAGGAAAGTTATGACCAACCTAGATAGCATATTCAAAAGCAGAGACATTACTTTGCCAACAAAGGTCCGTCTAGTCAAGACTATGATTTTTCCTGTGGTCATGTATGGATGTGAGAGTTGGACTATGATGAAAGCTGAGCACTGAAGAATTGATGCTTTTGAACTGTGGTGTTGGAGAAGATTCTTGAGAGTCCCTTTGACTGCAAGGAGATCCAACCAGTCCATTCTAAAGGAAATCAGTCCTGAGTGTTCTTGGAGGGACTGATGCTAAAGCTGAAACTCCAATACTTTGGTCACCTCATGGGAAGTGTTGACTCATTGGAAAAGACTCTGGTGCTGGGAGGGATTGGGGGCAGGAGGACACGGGGACGACAGAGGATGAGATGGCTGGATGGCATCTCCGACTCAATGGATGTGAGTTTGTGTGAACTCCAGGAGTTGGTAATGGACAGGGAGGCCTGGCGTGCTGTGATTCATGGGGTTGCAGAGTCGGACACGACTGAGCAACTGACTTGAACTGTGAGTTTTAGTCAATTCAAATCACCAGCCACAAGGCTTGCTGACCCCCTTAACATACCTTTAATGCCACCATTACAAAGAAGTTTTCTGAGTAAAGTGACATCCTGGATAACACACATGTTACATTTTTTAGGTGACTGGTAAGTAAGAAAGATGGCAACAATACTATCCAAATTGAGAGCTTATGTAAATGCACATACAAGGCTTTTTCCTGTTGGGTTAACCTTAAATAACTTCCCAACTGCCTAAAGCTCTTAATGGCCATAGTGATTATGTTGCTGTTATTTCATGTCATTCTTTATGAACTGAGTGAAGAGATAGCGTTCAGAATGTATAAAGCAAACTTGGCAGAGAAATCAAGAAACCACTATTGTGAAAGTTCAATGTCAGATTCTCCCTTTCAAAATTTTCTGTTTTGGGAAAGAAGGAATGATAATCTGCCCGCATTGCAGAATTGTTTCCAAGACAAGAGACTTTTAAGCTGTAGACAGTTTTTTGTTGTTGTTGTTGTTTTTTTAACTTAAAGACTTGCTCTTGGACAGGTGCCAAAGGCAGGGGGGTGGATAAAGCTTTGTCTTTTTCTGGATGTGCTATAATACAGATTTCTTAAACTGACACAAAATTCCAGTTATTGTGGGCAGCCAAAGTGAAATGATGTGCTTTTCTCCAACAAACTCCATTTTTCCTGATACATGACTTTTTTTCATACTGTTTTCTCTGCCTGAAGCACCTTTCCTCACAATTTTACACACTGAAAGCATATCTATCTTTAATGTTCATATTAATGCCATCTTATCCCTGGTTTTCTTTATTCCATTTTCCTTAAATGATTTTTTCCAGAACCTACTTATATTTTTACAGTGAAAAATACACCTTTCCCTCACTCTCCAAGATTATATGCTTCACATAAGTGATTGCCCAGGTATTACAGTAGCCTCCCCAGTGCCCTGTAGCTCAGATGGTAAAGAATCTGCATGCAATGCAGGAGACCCAGGTTTAATTACTGGGTTGGGAAAATGCCCTAGAGAAGAAAATGGCAACCCATTCCAGTATTCTTGCCTGGAAAATCACATAGATGATCCTGGTGGGCCACAGTCTATAGGATCACAAAGAGTCCAACAAGACTGAAGCAACTAAACCACCTCCATGCTTTGAAAAGTGCCAGGGTAATAATAGGTACAAAGATACGAAGAAGATGAAATAACAAGCTAATGAATGAATGGATGAATGAGTGAATAACAAAGCAGAAATCTTTAGAAAAGCATTCACTGGTAAAACACAAACAAACAACAACAACAACAAAAAAGCTGTCTGAAAAGCAGTTAAAAACCTAATTGGAAATGTTAACATTCCTTGAGAATGCTTTACATTGCAAGTTGCATGAAGCCTCACTTAAACTGATGTAAAAGCAAAGGAAAAGAGCCTGATTCTAGGAAAGATTAAAGGCAGAAGGAAAAGAGGGCAACAGTGGTTGAGATGGTTGGATGGCATCACCAATTCAATGGACCTGAACTTGAGCACACTCTGGAAGATGGTGAAGGACAAGGAAAGCTGCCCTGCTGCAGTCCATGTGGTTGCGAAGAGTTGGACATAGCTTGGTATCTGAACAACAACAACAACAAGCAAAGGAAGAGAATTTACTGACATACATAGCTTGAATAGTCTTTGAGAGATGAGGCTTCAGAGCATTTGGAGACAAGTTTTGAAATGGCATCCAGAGGCCAAATTCTTTCTACTTTTTGGTTCCATTTTCTTTGCCTTCTTCAAGCTCCATGATGGCAATCAGCAGCTTGAGGGACCATATATTTGTAAGTTCATTTCTGGTGGAAGAGTGTTGCAACTGTCCACTGTATATCTGACAAAGCCTGAGATTCACTTTAGGCCTTTCTAATGCAATCTGCTGACATCTTTTTATCCTGGAAGTTGTCTGGAGGTGTAATACCACCAGACCTTGAGTTGAAGTGAAGACAGAGTTTCATTCTCTTCACATTCCACTCTCTAACTGTAGATTCAGTTGCCAGAACAGGGAATGTCTGTCTATTGAGGAGACAAATACAAAATGCTCATCTCACAAAATGAAACAAAACTAAATTGTAATGAGTCATACCCTGACTGACCCACTCCAGTATTCTTGCCTGGAAAATTCCATGAACAGAGGAGCCTGGCAAGCTGCAGTCCAATGGGGTTGCAAAGAGTCAGACAAGACTGAGTGACAGCATGCACATATGCACTCTGACTGAACTCCATCCAAATCTACCATAAATTAATTGGGGACTCAGTGAAAGTTCCTTATTCTTAGTGTGTTAGTTTGGGAGGGGAGGCTAATTTTCCTTCTGAATAAGAAAATTCATCAGAAGAAGGAGTCATTTGTATTAGAATGTAAATGGCAGAATGAGAATATTTTCAGCCAGCATTTTCTCCAAGAGGAGAAGGGGATGACAGAGGATAAGATGGTTGGATGTCATCACCTACTCAATGGACATAAGTTTGAGCAGGCTGCGGGAGTTGAAGGACAGGGAAGCCTGGCGTGCTGCAGTTCATGGGGTCGCAAAGAGTCAGACACAACCGAGTGACTGAACTGAACTGAACTATCCCCATGCATCTTACATATGTACTCTGTATTTCTTTTATGGGTAACATCCATTGAGTGTGATACCTATCTTTAGCATCTGGTTAATACTACTGCTAGTTTCTCTCAGAAGGAGACTCTTGACAGGCATTAATCAGATTGATAACAATGCCTGGAATAGGAATAGATGCCCACACTTACCAGGGTATAATTTGAGGCTAAAAATCCTCTAAAATAATATCGGTTTCTTGCTATTATTCATAGTTTCCTGGTTTCTCATTTGATTTTGATTTCAATTTAGTCTCAAATTTATATTTTTGGTAGAACTAGGCTTTCTTTTGACTTGAAGCTAGGAATTATTCTCAAACTTTTATTATTATTATTATTTTTAATTGCTTCCCTCTCCTATTACTTTTAGAAGGCAACATAAGTGGGTGGTTGAGTAGAGACCTTGGAGTTAGACAGATTTGATTTCTTTTTCAGATCCAACCTTTAATAAAACATGGTACAATTTGATTCCCTGATCTATAAAATCTCAATAAAATCAGAGTTATTGTGAAGACCAAATAAAGTACATATAAAGTACTGAGCTTCAGTTCAGTTCGGTCGCTCAGTCGTGTCCAACTCTTTGCGACCCCATGAATCGCAGCACGCCAGGCCTCCTTGTCCATCACCAACTCCTGGAATTCACTCAGATTCACATCCATCGAGTCAGTGATGCCATCCAGCTATCTCATCCTCTGTCATCCCCTTTTCCTCCTGCTCCCAATCCCTCCCAGCATCAGAGTCTTTTCCAATGAGTCAACTCTTCACATGAGGTGGCCAAAGTATTGGAGTTACAGCTTTAGCATCATTCCTTCCAAAGAAGTCCCAGGGCTGATCTCCTTCAGAATGGATTGGTTGGATCTCCTTGTAGTCCAAGGGACTCTCAAGAGTCTTCTCCAACACCGCAATTCAAAAGCATCAATTCTTCAGCACTCAGCTTTCTTCACAGTCCAACTCTCACATCCATACATGACCACTGGAAAAACCATAGCCTTGACTAGACGAACCTTTGTTGGCAAAGTAATGTCTCTGCTTTTGAATATGCTATCTAGGTTGGTCATAACTTTCCTTCAAAAGAGTAGTGTCTTTTAATTTCATGGCTGCAGTCACCATCTGCAGTGATTTTGGAGCCCCCCAAAATAAAGTCTGACACTGTTTCCACTGTTTCCCCATCTATTTCCCATGAAGTGATGGGACCAGATGCCATGATTGTTTTCTAATCTGATCTGGTACTGAGCTTAGTACAACGTAAATGTCATTTATTATGGGCATCATAATTATTTATATTATCTGTTAGTTGAATAACATATTATGAAGAATGATATCTAAGAACTGACTCTTTTTTACGGCCATTCATGTTCAATTTAATACTTGGCAGATTTAGGCTATAATAAAGATGATATATTCAGGAATTTTTTCTAAGTGTAACAACAAAATTTTAAAGGAATTTCTTCAGAAAAGTTGTGTTTTAGCAATATCTCTATGGTTGTATGAAAGAATGGACTCTAGGGAAAAACAAAGGTAAGAATGAATATATGAGGCTCAATTAGTTTGTTATTTCTCCACAAGTCTCCAGTAGCGTATTAGGCACGTACCATTCTGGGGAGTTCATCTTTCAGTATCCTATCTTTTTGTCTTTTCATACTGTTCATGGGGTTCTCAAGCCTATAATACTGAAGTGGTTGGCAATTACCTTCTCCAGTGGACCACATTTTGTCATAAATCTCAACCATGACCTGTCTGTTTTGGGTGGCCCTATATGGCATGGCTCATAGTTTCAGTGAGTTAGACAAGGCTGTGGTCCATGTGATCAGTTTGATTAGTTTTCTGTGATTCTGGTTTTCATTCTCTCTGCCCTCTGATGGATAAGGATAAGAGGCTTATAGGAGTTTCCTGATGGGAGAGACTGACTGTGGGGAAAACTAGGTCTTGCTCTTATGTGCAGGGCCATGCTCAGTAAATCTTTAATCCAATTTTATGTTGATGGGCAGGGCTGTGCTCCCTCCCTATTGTAATGAAGATAATGGCGATCTCCTTCATAAGGTCCTGTGCATGCACTGCCACACTCAGTGCCCCCGACCCTCAGCAGGCCACCACTGACCCATGCTTCTGCCAGACACTTCTGGACACTCACAGGCAAGTCTGGGTTAGTCTTTTATGGGGTCACTGCTCCTTTCTCCTGGGTACTGGTACACACAAGGTTTTGTTTGTGTCCTCCAAGAGTCTGTTTCCCAAGTCCTGTTTAAGTTCTGGTGGCTCTATGGTGGGGTTAATGGCAACCTCCTCCAAGAGGGTTATGCCACACCCAGGTCTACTGCACTCAGAGCCTCTGCCTCTTCAGCAGGCCACTGCTGACCTGTACCTCTGCAAGAGGCACTCTAACACTCAAAGACAGTTTTGGCTCAGTCTGTAGGGTTTCCTGGTGCACACAAGGTTTTGTTTGTGCCCTCTGAGCACCTCTGGAGGGTATGGGGCTTGATTCTAAACACGATTTCACCCCTCCTACCATCTTGCTGAGGCTTCTGCTTTGCCCTTGGACATGGGGTATCTTTTTTTTTTTTTTTTTTTGAGGGATCCAACATTCTCTTGTTAACAGGTGTTCAGCAGGGAGTTGTAATTTTGGAGTTCTTGCAGGAGAAGATGCGCACACGTCCTTCTACTCCACCATGTGCAGATGACATTACCCTTACAGCAGAAAGTGAAGAAGAAAGTGAAGAAGAACTAAAGAGCCTCTTGATGAAAATGAAAGAAGAGAGTGAAAAAGTTGGCTTAAAGCTCAACATTCAGAAAACTAATTTCATGGCATCTGATCCCATCACTTCATAGCAAATATATGGGGAAACAATGAAAACAGTGAGAGACTTTTTTTTGGGGGGGGGGAGGTGGGGGGGGGCTCCGAAATGACTGCCAATGGTGAAAATTGATGCCATGAAATTAAAAGACACTTGCTCCTTGGAAGACAATCTATGATCAACCTAGACAGCATATTAAAAAAGCAGAGACATTACTTTGCCAACAAAGGTCCGTCTAGCCAAAGCTATAGTTTTTCCAGTAGTCATGTATGGGTGTGAGAGTTAGACTATAAAGAAAGCTGAGCACTGAAGAATTGATGTTTTTGAACTGTGGTGTTGGAGAAGACTCTTGAGAGTCCTTTGGACTACAAGGAGATCAAACTAGTCAATCCTAATGGAAATCAGTCCTGAAAATTCTTTGGAAGGACTGATGCTGAAGCTGAAACTCCAATACTTTGGCCACTTGATGTGAATAAATGACTCATTTAAAAAGACCCTGATGCTGGAAAAGATTGAAGGTGGAGGAAGTAGGGGATGACAGAAGATGAGATGGTTGGATGATCACCAACTCAATAGACATGAGTTTGAGTAAGTTCCAGGAGTTGGTGATGGACAGGGAAGACTGGCATGCTGCTGTCCATGGTGTTGCAAAGAATCAGACATGGCTGAGCAACTGAATTGTACTGATCCTATGAATTACAGGGATTAAGATGTATATGCAATGATAAGAAAGAATTTGGTGATGAATTGAAAGAGAGAAAGGAATCTAAAAGTCCACCAGTTTCCCTATTTGAGCAAGAGCATGGAGAATCATATCATCCATAGAGATAGAATAAGTAGGGGAAGTGAGGTCCTTGTATTCATTCTTCTCTCTCCAATCCATCATCCTCAATGCTATAAAAGTGATCTTTCTAAAATAATTTTGATAACAAAAGCTTCTGCATAGACAATTCAGTGGATAATCATTACCCAGATAACAATGCATAAACCCTACATTCAAGTATAATTTGTTTGCAGATCAGCTTTTTATCCCTCTTACTCTTCCCCTAACCACAGTCTCTGGACCTGTGTGTGTGAGTGAGTGAGACATTTATCCTATAATTAAATTTTCTAGCCCCTTCTCCAACAGGCAATATTCTATTTTTTTCCATCTAGGTAAATTAATATCCCTTACGCACATGATTCCCAGTCTTCTCCATGCCAAATCGACTACATCTCATCCTTTGGCCCACATTGCAGCCAACATTATATATATATATATATATATATATATATATATATATATATATATATAAAATATGTTGTTGCACCAACAAAATGTGCTTACATGTCTTCTTGCCAGTACACTGTGTATTGTCACATGGATGAGGTTAGCCTTCTCTTGTACTATACCTTCCACCATAAAGTAGGTGCTCAATAAATGTTTAATGAGTAAAATAAACATGGGGATAAGTGAGTCAGTGTATGGATACATGTAGAGTTGGACCATCTCTGCTCCAACTCTACACACAGTTTTCTTTGTACAGGAATCTGTGGTGATGATGACCAAATATAATAGGAATTCCTATGGATAGAAATTAAACAGACTTTTTTCTCACCTCAGTTTGCACAGTATTAACATTATCCACTATTGTCATACTCTAGCCTTCCTATTTACTGAATGACAATTTATTTGAAATATCAAATATTTTTAATGGATCATTTTAAATCTGATTTGTAACATTGTCTACATAGTGACAATATGCAGACTTACACATCTGAAAACTATTCAACTTTTCATGAAAATTTTACACACACAGTACAACTGAAATTTCATGTGCCATTGACAAAACTTGGTGCCATCATCTGAGTAGTTTTCAAAGTAATCCGTGTTAGAGTTATGCTTTATGCAGATTAATGTATACAATAAATGTACAGAGTGTATTTAATATATTGATATTTTTAAATACTGTTAGAATAAATTTTATATTGTGGCTTTTACAGGACTCGTTTACTGTTAAGTAGCTGGGTGATAAATGATCATCAAAAAATCTGATGATCAGCTATTGAATTTGAAAGCAGTCATTATATTCCAGCCTATATGTCCTCCTCATTGCCTTGAGAGAGAATAATAATGCATATTCTGTGATTCTTATGAAATTATAATTGCTAAATATAGTTTAAATAATTAATCTTCCACAATATAAAGAAATGTATTTTAAAGATCTAAAGCTTCCTTAAGAAAAAGGAAAAAGACAGCTGACCCTTGAACAATGTGGGTTTGAACTGTTCAGGTCAACATATAAGCAGATCTTTTTTTCACTAGTAATTAAAGTGCTACACAATCCACAATTGGTTGAATCTGCTGATATGGAACCACAAATACAGAGGGTTGACTATGGGACTTGAGTAACCATGGAGTTTGGTATCCAAAGTAGGTCCTGGAACTAATCCCCAAGAGACAACAAGGGATGACTACACACACAATTATAAATGTAAAGGAAGAGAAGTGCACAGGCTAGCTCTACACATTTGTTAGGTGGCACTAGTGGTAAAGAGCCCACCTGTGAATGCAGGAGACAGATACGGATTCCATCCCTGGGTTAGGAAGATCCACTGAAGAAGGATATGGCCACTATCTCCAGTATCCTTGCCTGGAGAATCCCATGGACAGAGGAGGTGGGTGAGCTACAGTCCATGGGGGTCATAGAGTTGGACATGATTGAAGCAACTTAGCACACACATATAAGAATAAATATTTTCAAAGAAAGTAGTGGTTTTAGATTTTAAAAATTCAATTTATGTGCAAATTTTACTAGTGCATAGAAATGCCTGGAATGCCATTTTTACTAATAATATTTTATTAATACTGCACGTGTTTTAAATTAATGGGAAATATTAGAATTGTATATAGGTATCAGTACGACTGAAGTGACTTAGCAACAGCAGCAAGGTAATTAAAATATTTGCAATCAGTTCAATTGTTTTGTGTGATTCTGCACTTCTCCAATACTAATAAAATGAGCTGAAATTCTTTAAAACTGTTAGCACTTCCTTTTTGCCAAACTTACACATTATGAACTTCCAATTCTTTAGTGGCACACTGCTTTCATACCCTACATTAGCCAGAATTATCAACTATTTTAAAAGATGCAGATTAGATATACCCAAATTTTACCGTACTTTTGAATACTTGTCCTTTCTGCCTTCAGTACAAATTTTTGAGTTGAATTTGGTTTTTTTTCCCCTGAAATGCATATTTTACTGACTTTTTAATGAAGTTTTGGGAGAGAAACATTTTTATATTATTTTGGTTAAGTTGAGAAAAGAAATTTAGGGTTAAATAAATGAGAATGTTCCAACATGCACATAATGGCTATCTTATTAAAATAATGATCATTTGCTAATATCAGTTGACTTCTTCCTGTGCGTATTTATTCTTTGACTCCATATTGCCCAAGTGATTAATTTTTTCAGCTTTAAAATATATGACTCCTTTTTCCTCTTCCTTTTCTATTGAAGAAGCAGAATAATACAGTAGTAATGGTGTCTCATTCAGGGATAATTTGCAGGGATCTAGCTTGTTAGGCTGACTGAGGAAAATAGTAGAGACTGGTCCTATTTATAAAGTGATTCTCTACTAGTGTCAGTTACTGAATAATTCATACAATAAAAAATACTGCCCATCAACAAGTCCATTGTGCTTTTGCAGAGTCAATTTTCTAAACATTTCCTGGAGCCTTCTCTTACTTGGGACAACAATGGTACCAGCACTAATCAGTATGCAATTACAGATGCTACATGTTAAGAAGGTCTTGAGCTGACTTCCAGGTTTCACTAGTGTCTGCTAAAATAGCCTTCTTCATTCTAATAAAACTAAAGGGTCTTCTTCTTCCCCAGAAGCTGTCTAATTATGTAAAGAAAAGTGATTAACTGATTATGATGAATAAATTAATCTCCAAGGAGATGCAAAAATTCAGACATTTCTAATTAGTATAATTTTCATGGGACAACTAGAAAAATTCTCTGTTCTTATTAGCAATGATTAACAGAACAATAACTAATTTTTGGCAGCTCCCTACAAAATTATCGAAACACCCTGAGGACTTGGATGAAATAATTGTAAATTCATAGAAAAGTTGTTTAAAAACTAACTTACAAGCAACAGCCATAACAGAAAACTCCATTTCTACTTAGAAGAATTCTCATCTTCTCTTGTTATGCGTTCCATCATCATCCTCCTCCTTTTCCTCATCACAACACATGCCACTGAATATCTGCTATTCACTTGCTTGATTCTATGCATTTATTAAGATGAATTAAATTTAATCCTAACAGCAGCTCAGTGAAATCAATGTTATTGTTGCCTCAAATTAATGACCATGCAAGATGGAAACCTTATTTTGCTTGGTACTGATTAACATCCAATTTCACTAGAAAATTTTAAATTTTTATCATTGATATTTAAGTTGCTTTAAAATGTTCATTTGAGTATTAAGATAACCATGTTCAATTTATTTAACATAAGCTGAGGACTCTTGAGAGTCCCTTGGACTGCAAGGAGATCCAACCAGTCCATTCTAAAGGAGATCAGTCCTGGGTGTTCTTTGGAAGGAATGACGCTAAAGCTGAAACTCCAGTACTTTGGCCACCTCATGCGAAGAGTTGACTCATTGGAAAAGACTCTGATGCTGGGAGGGATTGGGGGCAGGAGGAGAAGGGGACGACAGAGGATGAGATAGCTGGATGGCATCACTGACTCAATGGACACGAGTTTGAGTGAACTCGGGGAGTTGGTGATGGACAGGGAGGCCTGGTGTGCTGCAATTCATGGGGTCGCAAAGAGTCGGACACGACTGAGCGACTGAACTGAACTGAACTGAGCTAGGAAACCTGAAAATACATAAAAGAATCATAAGATAGGTCTGATAATATTCACTATGCCTTGTGTCTAGACACAACAAACTTTTTCCACAGGTTGAAACAATAGTTCATTGATTTTTATTTTGATCACCAAATCAGACTGAAAAAAATGAGAACTAGAGCAGTTAGAATTAAAATATTAAAATGTTTTATGAGATTTAAAGCAGAAATATATAGGCATAATTAATTCACAATAGAGTTGAAAATTCTATAAAACAGAACATGTGATCAGGGAAAAGGATTCTAAACTTTTGAACCAAATATGATTGAAGAAATCATGATGAGAATAACAGGAAAATAACATAAGACACATAAAATATTTCAATAAGCAATCTGACATATCACAATATAAAATTTCTGTGTCAAAATGACTACATTTTCACTTGGTCACACACTACAATTACATGGTCACTTAGGGAAGATGGGAACTCTTGTTTTGTTTCCTTTCATCTATCCATCAAAAGTTAAAATGCAATTTTCTTAATGAAAGCAATATTTTTCCTCAATGAAAAGCTGTCTTTGATATTCATATAGATTTTTAAATCTTAAATGGCTGCCACAATTCATTTTCAAATATTGTGTACTATAGATTTTCACAAAAATAAATTTACAATACAGAAAATGTATACATGTACCACATCTATTTTTATCCACTCATCTGTTGATGGACATTTGAGTTGTTTCCGTACCTTGGCTATTGTGAGTAAAGTTGTAATAAAAATTGCACTGGAGTTCAGATATCTCATTAAAATTTAGCTTTCATTCCCTGCTCAGTCATGTTCAACTCTTTGTGACCCCGTGGACTGTAGCATACAAGGCTTCTCCGTCCATGGGATTATCCAGGCAAGAATACTGGAGGGGATTGCCATTTCCTTCTCCAGGGATCTTCCCAACCCAGGGATCAAACCCAGGTCTCCCGCATTGCAGGCAGACACTTTAACCTCTGAGCCACCAGGGAAGCCCCTCAGATATCTCATTAAAATTTAGCTTTCATTCCCTTTGGGTATATATACAGAGGAGGGATTGCTGGATTAGTAAATCTATTTTCAATTTGTTGATTAATTTTTATATTGTTTTCTCCAGTGGTTGAACAAATTCATATTTCCACCAACAATGTAAAAAGATTCCCTTCTCACAACTATGCCAGCACTTGTTGCCTGTGTTTTTTTATTTTTAATTTTTATCGGAGTATAGTTGACTTACAATGTTGTGTTAGTTTCAGGGCTACAGAAAAGTAAATCAGTTATACATACACATACACGTATTCATTCTGTAGATTCTTTCCCCATATAGGCCATTACAGAGTACTCAGTAGAGTTCCTTGTGCCATTGTAATAAGAAAGGAGGATATATTTTTGCATCTATATTGCAACAATATAGATGGACCTCAAACACATTATGATAAGAGAGATAAGTCAGACAGAGAAAGACAAATACTATGTGTTATCACTTGCTTGTGGAACCCACAAAGGTCAATTGTGTAAAAAACAGAGAGCAAAATGTTGGTTACCAAGGGACTGGGGTGGAAGTGGGAGACAGTGACAATGTTTAAGGTTACAAACCTGCAACAAGTAGAGATCTAATGCACATACATATTTAATGCACAGTGTAATGAATGTAGACAATAATATTGTACTATATAATAGATGTGGTAAATATTGTAACAATGGGAATCATATTACAGTAAATAAATATACTGAAGCAACATACTGTACTTCTTAAAGTTTAACAATGTTACATGTCAAATTAATTCAATAAAAATTAGAATTAATTGATTGATTATACTCCTGGCAAACAATTTTGCATTGAAATATTAGAAAAATCCCTTATTAACCTAAGAAGGCATTTTTTGAAAAATAAAAAGAGGTGATATTATAACATATTACATGTCATACACACAAGCAATACATATATATTTATTAATATGAATAGAAAAAAAGATGTGAATAAATAAAATAAAATAAAATTGTCAGAATATGTAAAATTTGCCATGACTACATATGAACATTAAATGTGTAAAAATATAAAACATCAAAAATAAATAGTGGTAGTATTAAAACAGCAATCATTTAGTAAGGAGAAAAAGGAAAATTATCTTCTATGAATGTGACCTTTGTCACAGATTATTAAATACTTAAAGAGTAAGTAGCAGAAAACCCAAAGCAAATGTATTGTGTCATATCTATTGCAGATCAATTAGGAAGAATCATGAAGCGTATCTAAAAATATAAGATGGTAGGGGAAAGAAGCAAATTTATGACACGTGCATACAACAAGCATAATAAATTTCAAACCCCTCCAGAGGTTTTTATTATCACTCAGAATAATGCCTGGAGCCTTAAAATAACAATATATCCTCTCATAATTTTGTCCCCATTCTTCCCCTTATTGTCTAAGCTCCCACCTTGGTATCCCTTTTCTTCCTGTAATACTCCAGCCACATTCACATCTCAGGTCCTCCTTACCTGCACTTGCCTATACCTGGATCATTGGTTTCAAAAATAGCTTCAGTTCAGTTCAGTCCATTTCAGTCGCTCAGTCGTGTCCAACTCTTTGCGAGCCCATGAATTGCAGCACACCAGGCCTCCCTGTCCATCACCAACTCCCAGAGTTCACTCAAACTCATGTCCTTTGAGTCGGTGATGCTATCCAGCCATCTCATCCTCTGTCGTCCCCTTCTCCTCCTGCCCCCAATCCCTCCCAGTATCAGAGTCTTTTCCAATGAGTCAACTCTTCACATGAGGTGGCTAAAGTACTGGAGTTTCAGCTTTAGCATCATTCCTTCCAAAGATATCCCAGGGCTGATCTCCTTTAGAATGGACTGGTTGGACCTCTTTGCCATCCAAGGGACTCTCAAGAGTCTTCTTCAACACCACAGTTCAAAAGCATCAATTCTTCGGTGCTCAGCTTTCTTCACAGTCCAACTCTCACATCCATACATGATCACTGGAAAAAACATAGCCTTGACTAGACAGACATTTGTTGGCAAAGTAATGTCTCTGCTTTTGAATATGCTATCTAGGTTGGTCATAACTTTCCTTCAAAGGAGTAGTGTCTTTTAATTTCATGGATGCAGTCACCATCTGCAGTGATTTTGGAGCCCAAGAAAATAAAGTCTGACACTGTTTCCACTGTTTCCCCATCTATTTCCCATGAAGTGATGGGACCAGATGCCATGATCTTCATTTTCTGAATGTTGAGCTTTAAGTCAACTTTTTCACTCTCGTCTTTCACTTTCCTCAAGAGGCTTTTTAGTTCCTCTTCACTTTCTGCCATAAGGGGCTTAGGTTCACTAATTTCCCTTTGCTAGATTTTGGTCTAAGATCAACTTTTTAGTTGGACCTGCAGAGCCAACTGAAAAGGTGATCTCCAAAGAAATAAAGGTAGCCAAAATTACATGAATAGATAATCACTAATCATCAGGGAAATGAAAATCAAAACAGTAGTGAGATAGAGCCTCATAGTTCTTAGACTATTATTTAAAAAAAAAAAAAAAGAAAACAGAAATATCAAGTATCAGGGAGGATGTGGAGAAAAGAAAACACTTGTGCACTGTTGGTGAGAATGCAACTTGGTGCAGCCACTATGGAAAACATTATGAGGTTTGCTCAAAAAATTAAAAATAAAAACACCATATGATCCAGAATTCTTCTTTTGGGTATTTCTCCAAAAAGACAAACATTACTATCTTTAAAAAATATATGCACCCCTATATTCATTGAAGCATAATTTATAATAGCCAAGATATGGAAACAACCTAAGTGTCCATTGATAAAGAACACATGGTATAGAATATGTATATGCATGCACACGTGCTCAGTCACTTCAGTTGTGTCCCACTCTTTGTGACCCTATAGACTGTAGCCTGCCCAGTTCCTCTGTCCATGGGATTCTTCAGGGAAGAATACTAGAGTGGGTTGCCATGCCATCCTCCAGGGGACCTTCCTGACCCAGGGATCAAACCTGGGTCTCCTGCATTGCAGGCAGATTCTTTACCACTGAACCACCAGGGAAGCCCATATATATATATATATATATACATATGTATATATATATATATATTCAGCCATATAAAAGAATGAAACCTTATCATTTGTGACAACATAGATGAACCTGAGGGCATTATGCCCTCAAGGCAAAATGAGTGAAATAAGTCAGACAGAGAAAGACAAATACTACACGATCTTTTTACATGAAGTCTAGAAAAACTTTAAGAAAAAAAATAAAAGCTGTGAGCTGGATTTAGTCAAAGGGTTATAGTTTGCTGACCTCAGTTTTAGACAACTATACAGTAATAAGCTTAACATTCATGTTTTCCAAGTGGTCTGTGCTAGGATTTGTTCCATGAACTTTGCATTTCAGCATGCAAAAGACCCTCTTATTTAGGAACAAGCATCATACCCTCTGCCCACTTTTGCAAGTGAGAAAACTGAGAGCTAGAGTAATTAAGTATCTTCCCACAGGTCCTATAAAAAGAGGAAGAATCAGTTTTCAGAATTGGCCAGCCTGATTCCAGGGCCCATTTTCCAACCGAAATTCTGCAGAACTTCATATTGCATATGCCATTAAATATTTCTTAAAATGGAAGACAGATAAGATGTAGTTCTTATAAGCTGCCTTTAACTCCCTCAAATAGAAACTTTAAAATACAATTAATTTGTACATTTATTTAATTTTTTTAAGTCTATTATCTTACCTCCTCCCAAATTTGCTAAAAAAATTTACAGTGTTAGCTCTGTGTTCTGTAGCAGATGTTGCAATACATAAATACATAACATTTGATTTTCCTGTGGGCTATTTTATTTCACTTTTTTTCTAATCAAATGATATTTTCAGGGAAATGAGTAATACAACTATTAACCTTTTTCCTTCTGCTTGAGTGACAAAAAATTCATCATTTAAAATGAGGGCAAATAGAACATTTCACTCAAGTACAGAATTCTCTTAGGAATATTCTCACTTAAAAGACAGAAGTTTTCAAACTGAGGTAGTGAAGATCATGTCACATTCAGAAATAACACCCTGCCTGAAGAGTCAGGTTACTCAGCAAATACTGGTCTGTTTGGTGCCACTGCATAGTTTCCTTTGCCAATAATGATTTGGGGAAATCAAAAGGAAACAGCTGAATTTCACTTGTGAAGAGGGCTCATGGAAATGGACTTTTGGATGGATGTTAAATTCTGAAAGCCTTAGGACATTATCTTTTAAATGATGTCCATGCTTCACTTCTTGACTATGATTTGTAGGTGACTGAATTAATTAAAAAGCTGCAGTCTAGCTGGCTTCTCTAACATCAGAATTCCTAATGGAGAAGTCCATAATTTATGCAACCAAAAACATATAAAATTTTTGTCAAATTAGAATTTACTTTAGTTCTAGACATCTGCTGTATAACAATACATGTATATTCACAACACTGTAGTGCACACTTAAAAATATGTTAAGGTATCGATTTCATTTTATGTATTCTTTAACACAATTTTAAAGAAAGAATTCACTGAATTGAAACTTATGATCCTTGTAAGTTGTTATTTTGGAGGGAATGATGACAATCACTTTACTTATGAGACATTTTGGTTCCTGAATAAAACCATCATCTTAGTCTGTCCAAAGGGTCATTGCATCAGAGAAGTAAATCAAATATTAATTTCTAATCTTGATCAAAAAAAGAAAAAAGAAAGAGAGAATACGTCTTCCTAACATTACAAACCCATTTCCCTACACTGTTTAAAAAGTACCCAGAGTTACGCATGAATGCTCATTTCTCCTCACATTTTATCATCCTCAAAGCAGATACTGCTGTTTAAGATGACACAGAACTATGAATGAATACACAGCACAATTAATAATAAAACATTTGATTATCTTAGTGTTTAGAGTGTATGTTGAGCTCATAATCTTAATGTGTGAATGTGGCCTTGTAGCTGTATCAATGCCTTGCATTAAAAAAAGAAGACCAAAGTATGTATATCATTTGCAGTCATACATCACAAAGTGATATATTCAGAAAAGAAAACTGTGTTTTGTATATTTAAATAAAATTACAAAAACATGATGGAATTGTTCTTTATTCAAATCTGAGGCTCAGAGAGCTTCTGAGTTTGGGCTGCAAGATTATCAAATGAACTCATTCTGATCAGAATTGTAATAGCACTAAATGACTGCATGGTGATGACTGCTTAAAATATACCTTTTTGTGTAATAGCACTAATTATCAGCCACCCTTTACAATGAGCAGATAATCACTATTAATTTCTTTGGCATTCACTGTAGTTACATTAATCATGATGAGCTCATTTGACTCTAATGTGAATATAATATGTGATGCCATAGGAATTCCACCATAATTTAGCAGCAAATAATGTCCACTGATTGTGAATCACCATCAGCTTCCCTCATTGAAGACAAAGGCCTTCATAGCTATCTCCCAGATGTGAATTGCTATCCATTCTTTCTTGAAAATGCTAAGTGTCTATTGATACATTAAAAAAATAATAAAAAAAACAAAAATAAAAAAACCTCTGAGGGAAAGCTTACATCAGGCTAAAACATTAAGTTTTCAAGAAAATGATCATTAATATTTTGCATATGTTAGATAATGTTGAAGACAAAGGGGATAAATGTCCCAACAGTTTCAATCATTTTTGCCAGGAAGATGGTTAAAAGTGAGAAGTTTGGACACCAATTTTCCAATTAAGTTGCTAGCTCTGTGATTTTGGCAATTGACAATCTCTGTAAGCATTAAATTTCTTACCTCTAAAATGAAGATGAGTTCAGTGCCCATTTTATGAGTTTTGAGAGAATTACACATGTTAAGCACAATGCTTAAAACTTAATAAATGTTCACTATTGGTATTATTGATATCAATAAATAATAAACAAATATGAGATGTATGAAACCATTATTATTTAGAATATGTGATAATTCCATTTTTTAAAATAGTATTGTTAAATAAGTCAGTTTTAGTCAACCACAATTTTTATTTTCATTTTATTTTTACCATAAATGGTTATACTTGGCTCTGCAGTAGGTCAAACTAGGTTATTAGTCACAAGCAGCATTTCTCCTCTTCTCCATTACAGCGTTTCCTATGTATGTCAATCTGCTGCTCACTTCAATGAGCTATTCTTTTTTTTTTTTTTTTATCTCTTTTCAACCATCTTACCTTGTTTCAATTTCTTCAAGTTAATCAAAGAAATGCTTCTTCCTCGAAGTTCCATGTTTAAAACATCCTGTTATGTCAAGCCAAGTAATGTTATTTTTAACAGAAGAAGAGCACTGTTTGTCCAAGGAATGCAAAATATCCCTTTGCAAACTGACAGGTTCTCCTGTTTGCTGACTGGCTGAATTTAAATTGGCTTGTTTGGCACATACCTCCCTTCCCCACTAAGACTTCTTCCTGTGCTGGGTGCTGCTTCTGACAACACTACCTTGCATATGCATGTGATTAAATAACTGCCACTAGGCTTTAGTTATGTTTCCTTTACTTGTATATATATGTTTTCATTATTGTTATGCTGTGCTCAGTCATGTCTGACTCTTTGCAACCCCATGGACTGTAGCCCACCAGGCCCCTTAGTCCATGAAATTTTCCAGGCAAGAATCCTGCAGTGGGTTGCCATTTCCTACTCTAGGGGATGTTCTGGACTCAGGGATAAAACCCACATCTCTTGTGCCCCTGCATTGGTAGGTGGATTCTTTACCACTGCAACACCTGGGAAGCCTATAATATTTCAGATGATAAAGTTTCTTTTTTCCCTAGGACCTATCTGAAATCTTACATTCTATGGAGAAAGTAACACCTGGACACATCCTTCATCTGTTTTCTTATTTGTTAGATAAAATTATTGCTGTATCACACAACATTATGATCATTTAACCTCTAACACTTACTGGTATCTTTGTAAATTTGGGGGAAAATTCACTTAAAGTTGAGTATGACTTTTTTTTTTTTTTTCAATTAAATGGTCTTGATTGAGGGTCTTTTTTTCCCCTCTATTTTTGCACACATGATAATTTATTCCATCACTTTAGCCTTCAATGAAGTCACTCAAAATTATAGTAAAAACAAAATAAATCATATTTTAGAGTGAAAAATACCATATACAATGAGTGCTAATGAAAATACATCTTAGAAATAGGAAATAAGATTAGAGGTGATATATTATTATCAGCCACAAGGGATTCTTCAGGCAGCAGGAAAAACACACACATAGAGCTCTTCTGGTTTTGTCATCATACTATATTTCCATTTACTAATGAATTCAGAAATAATTGTCACCTTAGGGCTCTAAGAGTAGAAAAATTAGGAGGGTAACCTATTAGAGGGTAACCTGCAGTTTGCATACCTTGTTTCTGAAAAGAAAGCCCAGAGTTAAAAAAGCCCTCATGAGTTCTTTGGACTTTTATAGTGCAATTAAAAAAACAAATCTAGGTTTCTAAGAGCACTAGTTTGGTTTTAACCTCTAGTACATGAACCATATCTCTGTTCAATTATCAAAATCTGGTCACCTACTTAGCTATGTAAGCACATAAATCTTCCTACATAACTAGGCATCTAATATAACCACACCAGTTATATTTGCTCAGAATAGGGAACTCTTTATGTCTTAGGGTGATGACTCAACCACTAAGTAAAAACAAAGAGGTAAGTTACATATGTGGAGTCACATTGACTAACATTGTTGATAAGTTGATGGGCTAAATAAAAGCTGGTTTAAAAGAGTTGGGGTCAGGTATTTGTGGGATGAAACTCAGAGAATTGTGCCTTCAGAGCTTTAAAGTGATTTTTATCTGTATGAAATTACTAAAGTGGTAATTGATTTCATGCAATTTAGCAGTTATTTCAAGATTGTGGGAAACTTAGCGAACATAAGTGATTGTTATGGAAAAAAAAGAAGACACTAGACCAGGGTATCTTTTTCTGTCCCAAGTCTCTAACATAATTTTAGAATATTTAATAATAGACAAATTTGTCATTTTGAACATGGTCAGCCACACTCTTTTGTCTGTAATACAAGCTGCTGCTGCTGCTAAGTCACTTCAGTCGTGTCCGACTCTGTGTGACCCCGTAGATGGCAGCTCACCAGGCTCCCCCGTCCCTGGGATTCTCAAGGCAAGAACACTGGAGTGGGTTGCCATTTCCTTCTCCCTAACTAGAATATAATCTTCAAACTACAGTGGCAAAGATGTCCATTCTGTTTTCGTTTCTTGATATATCCCGAGAAACAAGACAATGCCTTTAACATATCAAATGATCAATAAATCTATGCTGATTGAATAAAAGTTTGTCTCTGAGAGATTATGTGGTAGATATCTTTCCTTAGCCTGAAACTAGCTTAAATATTTATTTCCTTATAAAAAGTTATCTGGTTCTTCTAACTACAGAATGTAAAAAGTAAGTTTCCATTTCTTTTCTCTGCTTCTGTAGAGACTGGGAAAAGTTACTCTGTACTGTGTGTTACTTAAAGTATAATGAGCTCAATAAAGCATAGTCTGTTTTGCTATTGCTGGTATTAGTCTAGAAATAAGCAGTAATTTTTCTTATGATAAATGTTTCCATTTAGCTGGGATTATTCCATAGGTTAAGGTGAATTATTCTCTTGGCAATTAAGAATTTTCCCACTATTTTAATTTGTTCATATTTGTATTAGCATTAATATAGTACAAAACATTCAAAAACTAAGATCATGGCATCTGGTCCTATCACTTCATGATAAGTAGATGGGGAAACAATGGAAACAGTGACAGACTTTATTTTGGGGCCTTCCAAAATCACTGCAGAAAGTGACTGCAGCCATGAAATGAAAAGACTCTTGCTCCTTGGAAAAAAAGCTATGACCAACCTAGATAGCATATTAAAAACCATACACATTACTTTGCTGACAAAGTTCTATCTAGTCAAAATTAATGATTTTTCCAGTAATCATGTATGGATATGACAGTTTGGAACACAAAGAAAGCTGAATGCCAAAGAATTGATGCCTTTGAATTGTGGTGTTGCAGAAGACTCTTGAGAGTTCCTTGGACTGCAAGAGATAGAATCAGTCAAACCTAAAGGAAATCAATTCTGAATAATCATTGGAAGGACTGATGCTGAACACTTGATGCAAAGAACTGCCTCATTGGAAAAGACCCTGATCCTGGGAAAGGTTGAAGGCAGGAGGAGGAGGGAACAAGAGAGGATGAGATGGTTGGATGGCATCACCAACTCAATGGACATGAGTTTGTGCAAGCTCTGGGAGTTGGTGATGGACAGGGAAGCCTGATGTGCTGCAGTACATGGGATCTCAAAGAGTCGGACACAACTGAGCCACTGAACAATATCAATACAAAATAAAGATTCAAAGTAAATAAACTTCTTATTTTCACTTTAACTTTTTAATATACCAAATTTAAAGAATGTAGATGTTTGTATCTCTACTAGTATATTGAATTGTTTTTTCACAAATATCTTCCAGGCTTTGCAATTTCATCAAAAAAACATTGCAAAGAAAAAGTCAAACTTCTAAATTCTATGCATATAAATGATTTCGTGAAAACAGAATGGTTGTATGAAACACATTTGCTAAATAGAAAAAGATGGTCTTTTTTTTTCTGCCTTTTTGTGTGTTTGTTAATGGCTGACATTAGAGATTACTATTAGAAATTAGATATGCTACTACAAACATAACATTTCTAAGATAAATTCCCCTCATTATTCAGTACATCCTGTCTTGATACACCTTTATTGTTTGCCCTATGTAAAGTTTAGATCACTTAGTTTTCAATTACAAAATTTAGAGAACTCCTTTCTAAAATAAAGGGAAAATATCTGACATTATTAGACATTGTAAAAGTGGACTTTGATTGTCTACACCTTCTTCATCATGGAATTTAATTCTGTGTATTGGTAGTCACAAGTTTATGCAGCACCATGTTTAGGTCTTCCACAAAACTATTGTTGTTTGAAGCATCATGCATGTGATTTGCTTGAGAAGCAATATTTTTTTTAAATGTTGTTGCACTTCTAGTTACAGAAAATGTCAAATACTTTCAAAACTGTGAGAGGCAGGTTCATGTTCAACAAAAACTTTCCGGATTTCAATTTTCAAGTAAAGCAACAATACTGAGGTTTGTTCCTTTTTTTCAACCTTCTGTCATTACCTTCTCAGCACCTGTGATATTTTGACATATCTTTTCTGTGATCACAAGCATTTATATGTTGTTTCTGAATTAATCCTTTTTATACTCAATAAAGGAAATATAATCACTTAATTCAATTCATTAAAAAATAATACCTTGTTTCAATTTCATTTCAATTCTTACTATTATTTTTGGCATTGTGTCATTTTATAATTGATTATATAAAATATGAAATATTCAGGAACATTTAAATATTTGAAATAAAGCAATGTGATTTTATACCTTCTTAAATTTTAAATCATTCAAATTCAAAGACTTTTTGAAATTCAAATTATAATATAATTGTAAGTCAAATAAAGTTAATAGATATTATTTTCCAAATTTAGTAAAACACTTTTTCTCTGTTAATAGCTATATTTTAGGTGTGCTATGTATACTAATTTTATATACTGAGTAGGTTTTTAAAAAAAGTCTGTGTGACTTACAGTTTCAACCCTATACAGAGTCAATGTCTTGGCATATGTACTGTCCTTTAATCATACCTTTTTTGAAGTAAGCACTTTTATTTTATTTTCCTTGAGAAATAATTTATGTTCTTATATGTTACATTGTGCACAACTCAAATAAATAAAATATCTCATTTTAAAACAGTGATTTCACCACATGTTTTAGGTTTTGCTCCTTGTTTAGTTTGCTCCTTATTTGCTCCTAGCAAATAAACTTGCTAGATCACTCTTCTGTAATATTACTAAATTGATTATAACAGGATTAATGTATGTCATTTGACTACCATATTCTAAGAAATTTTATTTAAAGCCATGTATAACATTTCTGACTTTAAGAGCTTTTCTTGTCAAAATTACTTATAAATAAATATTCTATATTAAAATCACATTTTTTCAAAATTGCATGAAACTCTATGCATTTATTCAAAGTTCTTAAGCTCTGATGATTGTCCTAGCTAAAAATAATGTACTCTTTATGATGCTCATTTCAGAGCTGATGGATGCCAGGATCTGTATATGAAAATGTAAAAGAATATATCATGTGAAGTAAAAGAACAGAGTTCCCTGCTGAGATGAAGTGTCTTTAACACCAGGACTAGCTTGTCTTGTTTGTGCTTAGAACAATAGATACTTCCAATTCAGCCTGACATTCCTATGACAGTCTTTATCTTCCATTGTCAGTTAAAATATGGGGAAGAACTTTCCTTGAAATTTCCCCAAAGTACCATATATACTGCAATTCCCAGTTGTGCACTTGTTTGCAAGGCAGAACTAGAATCAGCTAGAATACTAAGCTATTTGGTTATACAACAGTGACCAGGGAATTTCACAAACGTGAACTCACCTCTAAACTGTTATGTGACATTTGGACAGTGTCTAAGTAAAGAAACACTCTAAGTAGCTAATGTTTCCTTTAATATTACTCTTATATAGTGTTTAAGAAATAATTTAAAACACTGTAACCACAATGAGTTCACGGAATACATTTTGAGCATCAGCACAGCTGGTAAAATTTTCAAGCTCTGAACATAAATGATATATAAAGCAAGTAAAACATAAAATATACATAAATAAAAACATAAAGCACGTCATAAGCTTTATTTTTGTCTTGCCAATATGTTAAGAAATCTGATTTCAAGCATTATAGTAAGATGTTTGTATCATTCAAAAATATTTTATTTGAAGTAAAATTAATTTCATAAAGTCAGCAGTAAATAATATTGTTTGTTTGTAATTATTAGTTTTTACTGAAAGCAAATAAAATAATATTTGCTTAATTAAGGAAATACATTTTGCAATGATTCCTGTGTACAGTACAAGCTAAAACAATGACAACAAATTTAGTGAAAGGTGAGCTTCATAGACTGAACTTCTATTATAAATATGTATATTTATAATATACATATTATATATTGTATATAATATAATAATATACGTGTATATATATACATATGTATATTACTTATAATCTATAAGTAATACTTCTAACTTATTATAAATTAAAATGAATTATTTACAAAATCATTTGAGTTTTGTCAGGAGTAGTTAAAATAGTTCATGATAATGCAAGCAGAGTGGTTGGATTCTTCATCTTCATTACTATTTTTAAATCAAATTAAAATGAATATATAGGGAATGTATTGGGTTAATAGAACTGAAAAATAACCACTTAGGTCATCTGTTCAGTCGCTCAGTCTTGTCCGACTCTTTGAGACCCCAGGGACTGCACACACCAGGCTTCCCTGCCCATCACCAACTCCTGGAGCCTACTCAAATTCATGTCCATTGTGTCGGTGATGCCATCCAACCATCTCATACAACTTAGATCATATGTTATCTTTATTAAAAAAAAATTAGACTAATTAGCAATATACTTACCCTAGTGTTATTGCATTATGTGTCAATAAAATTCTTAATATTCAAATTGTGTAGATGTATTTTGATCTTAACTATATTCCTACATTTACTGCTGCTGCTGCTAAGTCACTTCAGTCGTGTCCGACTCTGTGTGACCCCATGGACTGCAGCCCACCAGGCTCCCCTGTCCCTGGGATTCTCCAGGCAAGAACAAAGGAGTGGGTTGCCATTGCCTTCTCCATTTACTAATACCACTTAAAATTAGATCATGGATGTCATTGGATTCTAAAGTAAATCTTTTGTTAATTTATCTCTCTGCTTCTGACACAAATAACATCAATTCTACCTGCTATATGCCCTCCACTCCTTTGATGTTGTTTCTTTACCTGAAATACTTGATTACCTCCTTGCCACTTACACAATGCTTTCTTAAAGATATGGTCGCATTTTTCTCACCCATCCATCCATTTTTTGAATATCCACTAAATGACAGATCCTTGTCCTGAGCTTCCACAGTGAACAAGACTTTCCTTTCAATAGTAACTACTCAAAGGTTCAGAACTTTCTCTGTAATATGTAATGTAGAAAAGACTTGTCTATGCTATAGAAATACCACAGTCTGTGAATTTTTTTTCACTGAGTTTATCCAACCATTTATACTAGCAAATAACTTTTTATGGCATATCTTGACTGATGACAAGATCACAAACACTGCTTTCATAACACTATGGAAGGACACTTATTTGAGGCTCAGTAAATATCTGTGGAATATTCTCTCTACCCAGATTTCTTTTCCCCTAGGTATCTATTTTGCCTCATTTTTCACTTAATTTAGGTTTCTGCCAAAGCATCACCTAATCAGAAGAGGCATTCAACACCAGACTATCTAAAATGGTACTTCCCAAGGAGATCCAACTAGTCCATCCTAAAGGAGATCAGTCTTGGGTGTTCATTGGAAGGACTGATGTTGAAGCTTAAACTCCAATACTTTGGCCACCTGATACAAAGAGCTGACTCATTTGAAAAGACCCTGATGCTGGGAAAGTTTGAAGGCAGGGGCAGAACGGGACAACAGAGGTTGAGATGGTTGGATGGTATCATCGACTCAATGGACATGAGTTTGGGTAAACTCCAGGAGTTGGTGATAGACAGGTTGGCCTGGCATGCTGGGGTCCATGGGGTCACGAAGAGTTGGACATGACTAAGCGACTGAACTGAACTTCATTATCCTATATTTCTTTTGTTTTATTTTACTTCACTGTACATATCACCTACCTGACATGGAATGTTTGCTAAGCCTTTTCCTACCCCAACTATAAATAAGAGCAAAGATCTTAATTGTACACTTGTGCTATAATTATTATGTTTCATAGTGGCTGGTACATGGTAGATGCTCAACAAACATTTGTTGAATTAATAAAAGAATAGCTTATTGTTTCTGAAGGTATTATTTTATCATATATTTGTTTGGAGTAAAACAGGAAAAAAATCAATACCATTCTAATTTATAGAATATAATGTTTATCTTAGATAAATAAAATATTTAAAATATTTCAAAATTTGAAACTAGATTTTCAGATGTAAGTAGATTTGATATATGTTAATTAGATCTTGAAAATATGAACTCCCTAGCTCTAACTTGAACACTGACAACTTTCTACAACTTTCTATCCTGAGGATAGTATATATATATTTTTAAATGCCAAGAGCAAATTTAACAGTAACTCTTGGGATGCAGAAAGTCTTAACTCTGTTCACCTGCTATATTCCCAGTGTCCTTAGAAAAAAATAATATAGCTTATATTCACACTTCATGACAATTCTTTTGTAAATTTTCTTATTGCATCATTATTGCTGTAGTAACTCTCTTTGTTCTCTCAAATATAGATAGGTCAATGGTAGGCATTATACATTTGCAAAAATTTCATATGATGCATTTAAACATGTGATGCAGGTTGAGCAGATGGCATATTTTACAGTTTCACTTAAGCTGTGAAATACTGGTTCTAGAATTTGAATACAAATTTGTTGATGTTAAATTCATAAGTTTATATATTTTCTAATATGCCATCTTATTTAATTTGTATTTAAAGTATGGTAGTATTCACAGTATGATCTTCTTAAATTTAGATAGTTCTAATAATGAAAATACAACTGATTAGATATAGTTAAATGAGTTGATTCTAAGTGAATCCAAAGAAAGAAAATTCATCAAACAAAATTTTGGCAATTTGGCTAACTGGTGAGGATTATCCAAATCATCTGTCTACTGACTGTTTTTCCTTCTATTAAAGTTTTATTTCTCTTTTTGACTCTGAAGATCTTAATCCATTTTTTATTCTGTCCTCTCAGTATTCATTTTGTTGCTTACTTCTATAAACCTATTGAAGTAATTTTTCTCTTTTGGATTTAACTAGAAGCTGAACATGGCTTTATATTATGGTTTCTCTGCCTTCATTTTAGAAACCTTACTCAATACTAAAATTATAAGATGCTTTTTATTTGGTTGGTTATTGTTGTTGTTTAGGGAAATACCTTCTACTAATAAAAAGATCTTCATGACCCAGATGATCATGATGGTGTTATCACTGACCTAGAGCCAGACATCCTGGAATGTGAAGTCAAGTGGGCCTTAGAAAGCATCACTATGAACAAAGCTAGTGGAGGTGATGGAATTCCAGTTGAGCTATTTCAAATCCTGAGAGATGATGCTGTGAAAGTGCTGCACTCAATATGCCAGCAAATTTGGAAAACTCAGCAGTGGCCACAGGACTGGTAAAGGTCAGTTTTCATTCCGATCCCAAAGAAAGGCAATGCCAAAGAATGCTCAAACTACTGCACAGTTGCACTCATCTCACACGCCAGTAAAGTAATGCTCAAAATTGTCCAAGCCAGGCTTCAGCAATACGTGAACCATGAACTTCCTGATGTTCAAGCTAGTTTTAGAAAAGGCAGAGGAACCAGAGATCAAATTGCCAACATCTTCTGGATCACGGAAAAAGCAAGAGAGTTCCAGAAAAACATCTATTTCTGCTTTATTAACTATGCCAAAGCCTTTGACTGTGTGGATCCCAATAAACTGTGGAAAATTCTGAAAGAGATGGGAATACCAGACCACCTGACCTGCCTCTTGAGAAATGTGTATGCAGGTCAGGAAGCAAGAGTTAGAACTGGACGTGGAACAACAGACTGGTTCCAAATAGGAAAAGGAGTACATCAAGGCTGTATATTATCACCCTGTTTATTTAACTTATATGCAGAGTACATCATGAGAAATGTTGGGCTGGAAGAAGCACAAGCTAGAATCAAGATTGCCGGGAGAAATATCAATCACCTCAGATATGCAGATGACACCACCCTTATGGCAGGAAGTGAAGAGGAACTAAAAAGCTTCTTGATGAAAGTGAAAGAGGAGAGTGAAAAAGTTGGCTTAAAGCTCAACATTCAGAAAACGAAGATCATGGCATCTGGTCCCATCACTTCATGGGAAATAGATGGGGAAACAGTGGAAACAGTGTCAGACTTTATTTTTCTGGGCTCCAAAATCACTACAGATGGTGATTACAGCCATGAAATTAAAAGACACTTACTCCTTGGAAGGAAAGTTATGATCAAACTAGATAGCATATTCAGAAGCAGAGACATTACTTTGCCAACAAAGGTTCATCTGTGGTCATGTATGGATGTAAGAGTTGGACTGTGAAGAAGGCTGAGCGCCAAAGAAGTGATGCTTTTGAACTGTGGTGTTGGAGAAGACTCTTGAGAGTCCCTTGGACTGCATGGAGATCCAACCAGTGCATTTTGAAGGAGATCAGCCCTGGGATTTCTTTGGAGGGAGTGATGCTAAAGCTGAAACTCAGTACTTTGGCCACCTCGTGCGAAGAGTTGATTCATTGGAAAAGACTCTGATGCTGGGAGGGATTGGGGGCAAGAGGAGAAGGGGATGACAGAGGATGAGATGGCTGGATGGCATCACTGACTCGATGGGCGTGAGTCTGAGTGAACTCCAGGAGTTGGTGATGGACAGGGAGGCCTGGCGTGCTGCGATTCATGGGGTCACAAAGAGTCGGACACAACTGAGCGACTGATCTGATCTGATCTGAATAAAAAGATCTCTATTTTCTTAATTTCCCTGTTCTGTTGGTAAATAATAACTTACTTCCTCATGATGATTCTAGATTCACCCCATTTTTTTTATTGCTCTGCATTGACCTGATTTCTGTAGAAAAAGTCTCAATATTTTATTATAATTAAAGAATATTTTTTATTGATTTCCTACAGAATTTTCTAAAATAGCACCTACATTAGAAAAGTGGAATCAAAAGTCACACAATTATGTTTAAGTTAAATATTAATGTTAAATATTTACAAAATAGTATAAGGTATCCAAAATATCTCTGTATTTGTATGACAGGGTTGGTAGTGGGCTAGTTTAGTTTGCCATGTTTCTAAGTTACTTCATATCCCTTTTTATTTCTACTTAACTCCTTTCTCACATAGATAACTAGATTTCTTAGTTTTTCAGTACACATTGTCAGAGCATGTGAAGTGGTCAGTAGTAAAATATCCCAGGCTTGATAGCTTTTATTTTAGACAACCATCAGTACAAGGCAGACATCTCTTAAGTTTCAGTACAAAGAGAAGTAGGATTTGATTCACTTGAGTAACATATCTGCAGCTGTGCACTCATCCTATAGTCATGGACACCATGGCTCAAGGGAAATACAGTTCCCCAAATATCACAGGCTCCCAAACAAAAATGGGTGTGCTCACTCCAACTGACATCTCTTAGGGTTCCATTTTAATCACTTTTCATTGAATATTTATATCTATTTGATTGTTGCACTGCTGTGGTTAAATAAACTTCTCAAAAGTCCAATTCTCATTATTTCATCCCCAAACCTAAAAACCAAGCCAAGAATTCCCATCATTTTCAAAATGAAATTCTAAAACCTCTTTAAACTTAACAAGATCCTTTATAATCTCTACTCTGTCAATAGTTTAAGATTTATCTTTCTCTACATTCGTATTTCACTCTTTTCTTTAGCCATAGTTAATTCTCATGGCTAATATTAAGATTTCCTTATTTTCTTGAATGGGCTCAATCTGACTTATTTAATTCATATAAAAACAATATCTTGATATTGACATAAAATCATATGACAATATTTGATTATACCTTCTTCAGTATGGTATAATATGGTATAATACTCTTCTTCAGTATGAGTACTTTTAAAATTAGATGCCTAAAGTGTGTGTTCCATTACATAACTTTATGTTTAGTAATTTTTATCATAATCTTTGGTTTACTTTTTTTCCTCCTCCTTAGAGAGGGCTTCTCAGCTTGTGCAGTGATAAAGAATCCACCTATCAATGCAGGAGATACAGGAGACACGAGTTGGATCTTTAAGTCAAGAAGATCCCCTGGAGTAGGAAACGGCAACCCACTCCAGTATTCTTGCCTCGAAAATCCCATGGATAAAGGGGCTTGGCAAGCTACAGTCCCTGGGGTCACAGAGAGTTGGACATGACTGAGCAAATGAGCACAGTCCTCTCTTTTGTTAGTAGGAATCATGTCTTAAGAATTTTTATATTTTCTACCTCAGGATATTTAACATGTTTAATAAATGTTTCTTAAATATGTCTATATAATATTTAAAGTGTTAAGTGAAAGTGTTTGCCCCTCAGTCATGTCCAACTCTTTGTAATTCCATGGACTGTGTTCACCAGGCTCCTCCATCCATAGTATTCTCCAGGCAAGAATGTTGGAGTGGGTAGCCATTCCCTTTTCCAGGGAATCTTCTTTTCCCAGGAACTGAACTCAGGTCTCTTGCATTACAAGCAGATTCTTTACCATCTGAGCTACAAGGGAAGCCCATACAATATTTAAAACATTTGTTATAAAGAATCTTATAGCCCAACAATAAGAAAAACTACCTGATTAGAAAATGGGCCAAAAACCTTAGACATGCCACCAAAGAAGATATACAGATGGCAAATAGTCATATGAAACAGTGCACCACATCAATGTCATGAGTAAAATGCAAATTAGAACAATGAGATACTATTACCTACCTATCAGAATGGCCAAAAGCCAGAACACTGACAACATCAAATTCTGACAAGTACATAGAGGAACAAGAATTCTCATTCATTGTTGCTGGGAATATAATATGGTACAACCACTTGGAAAGGTGGTTTAGCAGTTTCTTGCCAAACTAAACATACTATTACCATACAATCCAGTAGTCATATTCCATAGCATTTTCTCCAAAGTTGAAAACTTATAGTCATACAAAAACCTGTTCATGAGTGTTTATAACAACTTATTCACAGTTTCCAAAACTTGAAAGCAGCTGAGATGTCCTTCCATAAATGAATGGATAAATAGATTGTAGTTCATTCAGAAAATGGAATATTACTCAGTTCTGAAAAGAAATGAGCTATCAAGGCATGAAATGACATTAGAAGCCTGACATGCATATTACTAAGTGAAATAAGTCAATCTTAAAAGGTTACATACTACATTATTCCAACCATATAGCATTCTGAAAGATAAAACTACAAGACAGTAAAGGATCAGTGGTTGCCAGGGGTTAGAAATGAATAAACAGAGTATAGAGGATTGTTTGCAGAGTGAAACTACTCTATACAATACTATAATGGTGGATACATATCACTTATATATTTGTTCAAATCTGTAGAATGTACAAGAGCAAGGGAGAAGGCAGGCAGGGAGATAAGGACAAAGGAAGGGAGGGGAAAAAATGGACAAAGAAAAGAATAAAGAAGAATAAAAGGAAGGAAGGAAAAAACACTGTGAAGATAGTATAATTACGGATGATTGTATTATTTCTCCCATCTAATTTTATCCCTCTTCTCATTGACTAGCTCCCTGTTGCCATGTGAGTACAGTGCTTTCTGTGGGCACTTTTCTTTTCCCCAAAAATATTAGTGTTGGCCATTGGACTGGATTTTGGCAATGGAATATAAACAGATTTTGCCAAAAAAGAAAATCTTGGACAAATATTACTTATAAATATAAAAATGTGAAATGAAAAGCAGAAAATAAAAATGCATTATAGAATAAAAAGAAAGTCATCAGGCTGAATAATATTTATTTCAGGTAAGCAAATATTTAATACTACCAATGTCTTTCAGTTCAGTTCAGTTCAGTTCAGCTGTTCAGTCATGTCCAACTCTTTGCAACCCCATGGACTGCAGAACGCCAGGCCTCCCTGTCCATCACCAACTCCCAGAGTTTACTCAAACTTATGCCCATTGAGTCGGTGATGCCATCCAATCATCTCATCCTCTGTTATCCCTTTCTCCTCTCACCTTCAATCTTTCCCAGCATCAGAGTCTTTTCAAATGAGTCAGTTCTTCGCATCAGGTGGCCAAAGCATTGGAGTTTCAGCTTCAACATCAATCCTTCCAACAAATATTCAGGACTGATTTCCTTTAGGGTGGACTAGTTGGATCTCCTTGCAGTCCAAGGGTCTCAAGAGTCTTCTCCAACACCACAGTTCAAAAGCATCAATTCAATAAGCACCAATGTCTTAATATAATTTATTTTATAAATATATGAAAATATACAAATCATATTATCTTTTTTATATTCACTGAAACTTCATTTAATACATTTTAAAGTTTTAAGGATAAATCTTTAAAAACTAAGAAGAGATGTATACAAATTTAACAGATAAAATATGTTAATACTCACAACTGCCAGAAACACACCTAATAAATTTTTTCAAGGGAACAAGGAACAGAAATCAATCCATATTGATTCTACTATTTAACAATGTCCTGATAATAATAGCCAATATAATTAAGAGGAAACATAAATAAATATAAAAATTAGAGGAAGGTAGAAATACATATTATTTACCAATGAAATGATTTTTTTACTTGAAAAAACCAAAAGAACTCATTGTTTTAAATTTACACAAAGAAAATAGAGAAAGGTTGCCAGGTAGAAAGCAAATATATAAAAAGCAATTTTCATATTATTACAAATTATATCTAAGTAGGAGAAATGATGAAAAAAAGTTTCCATTTATAATAACAAAATCAATGCAGAGCTTAAGGATAACCTTATCAATAAATATAAAATCTTCATGGATGAACCTATGGAATGTCATCAGACACAAAATTAAAAATAACATTAGTAACAACAACAACAACAATAAAAATAAAATATGTAAAAAATGTAGAAAGCTTAACATATTTTGGATAAAAAGACTCAGTGTTATAAAGGTGCATTCTCCCAAAAGAAATCTCTAAAAGTAGATTGACTTCAATAAAAACAAGTGTTTTTTTTTTAAATAAACTACAGTAGTATTCTAAAATTTACTTGAATAAGCAGCAAGTGAGAATATCCATGATAAGCCTAAATTAAAAGAAAATAATATGATAGACTAAATCCAATACTCCAATATTGAAATATATTGTACAGTTTTATTAATGAAGCACTACGGATTTGAAGTATAAATAGACATTAAAAACAAATGGAAAACTGAAAAATCAATTTGGAGGCAAAAATAAATATAGAGGCACTATACAGGTGACATTTAAATCAGCACTGATAAATGATGCTGATACATTTGAATGGCTTTCTTGGGAACAAAAGTAAAGTGAATGAATGTGTGCTCAGTCGCTTCAGTCTTGTCTGACTCTGGGACCCTATGGACTACAACCTGCCAGGCTCCTCTGCCCATATGGTTCTCCAGGCAAGAATACTAGAGTGGGTTGCCACGCCCTCCTCCAGGGGATCTTTCTGATTCGGGGATCAAACTCACATCTCTTATGTCTCCTGCGTTGGCAGGCAGATTCTTTACCGCTAGCAGCAGCTGGGAAGACCCAAATTGGATAGCACACCCAATATAAAAAGAATTTACAGACTATAAACTTAAAATTTTAAAAGACTACAAGCATTAAAATGAAAACACATTTTTAATAAAATGGAAATGGATGATGACATAAATAAGGTCACATAATCTGCATAAAAATAATCCCCTGAGGGAAAAACATAAATATGTCAAACATCAAGGATAAACTGAGAAAAAAAATGACTTATAATTGAAATCACAAGTAAAGACTAATTTTCTTAGTATATAAAGAGGAACTCAGTTCAGTTCAGTTCAGACGCTCAGTCGTGTCCAGCTCTTTGCGACCCCATGAATTACAGCACACCAGGCCTCCCTGTCCATCACCAGTTACCGGAGTTCACTCAAACTCACGTCCATCTGGTCAGTGATGCCATCCAGCCATAAAGAGGAACTAAAATCAGTAATAAAGCATACACTCAGTAGAAAACATAGACATATGGTTCAAATAAGCAGAGAATATAAAAGACACTAAAAATAGCTTTTAAACATGTGGTATATATCAGCTTCAATGATGATAAAAGAATAAAGCCTAAAACTAAAATTTAAAAACTTCTTTTGTAACTACTCAGATTAGCAAAAGTCCAAGAGTTCGATAACAGTGTAGGCTGAAGACAGACTTTAGATAGAACTCCTATACATTGCTGGTAAAAGTGTTACCTGAAATGGCCTCTACTGAGTATTCACCAAATTTTCACCAAAGTTATCAATATTCACCAAAATTTAGAATGTACTGGGGGGCCTAAAAAGTTCATTCAATAAAAACCTCAATGAACTTTTTGACCAACCCAAATGTGTCTTCATAGGAATGTGAACTTCATTCCTAGGCATATACTTTGAGAATTTGTTCACTTACATAAGACATTAGCATTGATTGCAATAGCTATTTACATAAAATTTATGATGTAATATGGCAGTTGAAACATTGGAATGTATTTGTAACAGGATTAAGATAGTGCTCTATTGATCTATGTAGAAAGATCTCCAAGATTTTGTTAGGTGGAAAAATTCAATATGCTAAATAGAATACTGTATAGTATTATACTGCCATTAAGCAATGAAAAAAAGAGAGGAGAGAAGAAAGAAAGACAGAAAAGACTGTTTCATTCATTCATCGAATATGTACTGAAAGTATACTGATTCTCATGCTCTACTCTACATACTTGGAACAAATAATTGAACCATATGGTCTTTAGTCTTATGGAATCTGCATTTTAGCTAATACATTTCCTTACACACTTAGAATGTTGAAAGTGCAAACAAAAATTAATTTAGTCAAATTTACTGATGCAAGAAATATATTGAGTTGTTTTAGATGGTGAAAGCATTGTAGTAAATGCTGAGTGAGGAGACAGTAAAATATTTTCTGTGAAAAACTAAATCACTTTTTGATTTTCATGTAAATGACTGACATGTACTGGCAAAGAGAATTTGGTTTACCTTTGGGAAACTAGCAGGGCATAATGGGAGATAAAAATGGCCTTAGATGATATTGGATTGAAACTTAATTTGTTTGGTTTAAGTGAAGAGGATATGAGAGGGATTAATGAGAAATAAAAATAATTTAAGAAAACTGTTTGTGGATGATGCTTTGAAAGAATTATGGAATACAAGAGCAAGAAGGATTATAATATATTTGATCTTGGCAAGAATACACAGAAGAACTATACAAAAAATATCTTCACAATCCTGATAATCACGATGGAATGAACACTCAGCTAGAACCAAACATCCTGAAATGAGAAGTCAAGTGGGCCTTAGTTAGCATCAATACGAAGAAATCTAGTGGAGGTGATGGAATTCCAGTTGAGCTATTTCAAATCCTAAAAGATGATGCTGGGAAAGTGCTGCACTCAATATGCCAGCAAATTTGGAAAACTCAGCAGTGGCCACAGGACTGGAAAAGGTCAGTTTTCATTCTAATCCCAAAAGAAGGCATGCCAAAGAATGCTCAAACTACTGCACAATTGTACTCATCTCACACCCTAGTAAAGTAATGGTCAAAATTCTCTAAGCCAGGCTTCAAAAGTACATGAACCGTGAACTCCCAGATGTTCAAGCTGGATTTATAAAAGGCAGAACAACCGGAAATCAAATTGCCAACATTTGTTGGATATCAAAAAAAGCAAGAGAGTTCAAGAAAAACATCTATTTCTGCTTTATTGACTATGCCAAAGCCTTTGACTGTGTGGATCACAACAAACTTGGAAAATTCTTAAAAGGATGGAAATACCAGACCACCTGATCTGCCTCTTGAGAAATCTGTATGCAGGTCAGGAAGCAACAGTTAGAACTGGACATGGAACAACAGACTGGTTCCAAATAGGGAAAGGAGTATGTCAAGGCTCTATATTGTCACCCTGCTTGTTTAACTCATATGCAGAGTACATCATGAGAAACACTGGGCTGAATGAAGCACAAGCTGGAATCAAGGTTGCTGGGAGAAATATCAATAGGCTCAGATATGCAGATAACACCACTCTTATGGCAGAAAGTGAAGAAGAAGTAAAGGGCCTCTTGATGAAAGTGAAAGTGGAGAGTGAAAAAGTTGGCTTAAAGCTCAACATTCAGAAAACTAAGATCATGGCATCCAGTCCCATCACTTTATGGCAAATAAATGGGGAAACAGTTACAGACTTTATTTTCTTGGGCTCCAAAATCACTGCAGATGGTGATTGCAGCCATGAAACTAAAAGACGCTTACTTACTCCTTGAAAGAAAAGTTATGACCAACCTAGGCAGCATATTAAAAAGCAGAGACATTACTTTGCCAACAAAGTTCCATCTAGTCAAAGCTATGGTTTTTCCAGTAGTCATGTATGGATGTGACAGTTGGACTATAAAGAAAGCTGAGCACCAAAGAATTGATGGTTTTGGCTGTGGTGTTGGAGAAGACTCTTGAGAGTCCCTTGGATTGCAAGGAGATCCAACCAGTACATCCTAAAGGAAATCAGTGCTTTGGAAGGACCGATGCTGAAGCTGAAACTCTAATGCTTTGGCTACCTGATACAAAGAACTAACTCATTTGAAAAGACCCTGCTGCTGGGAATGATTGAAGGTGGGAGGATAAGGGGACGACAGAGGATGAGATGGTTGGATGGAATCACTAACTTAAGGGACATGAGTTTGAGTAAACTCTGGGAGTTGGTGACAGACAGGGAAGCCTGACATGCTGCAGTCCATGGGGTTGCAAAGTGTTGGACACAACTGAGTGACTGAACTGAACCAGGATGTTTTATAGTATTTATGGATCATTGTAAAAACATCTATTTATGCTTTATTGACTATGCCAAAGCCTTTGACTGTGTGGGTCACAATAAACTGTGGAAAATTCTTCAAGAGATGGGAATACCAGACCACCTGACCTGCATCTTGAGAAACCTATATGCAGGTCAGGAAGCAAGAGTTAGAACTGGACATGGAACAACAGACTTGTTCCAAATAGGAAAAGGAGTACATCAAGGCTCTATATTGTCACCCTGCTTGTTTAACTTATATGCAGAGTACATCATGAGAAATGCTGGGCTGGAAGAAGCACAAGCTGGAATCAAGATTTCCGGGAGAAATATCAATAACCTCAGATATGCAGATGACAACACCCTTATAGCAGAAGGTGAAAAGGAACTAAAAAGCCTCTTGATGAAAGTGAAAGTGGAGTGAAAAAGATGGCTTAAAGCTCAACTTTCAGAAAATGAAGATCACGCCATCCGTTCCCATCATTTCATGGGAAAAAGATGGGAAAACAGTGGAAAGAGTGTCAGACTTTGTTTTTTTGGGGACTTCAAAATCACTGCAGATGGTGATTGCAGCCATGAAATTAAAAGATGCTTACTCTTTGGAAGGAAAGTTATGACCAACCTAGATAGCATATTCAAAAGCAGAGACATTACTTTGCCAACAAAGGTCCATCCAGTCAAGGCTATGGTTTTTCCTGTGGTCATGTATGGATGTGAGAGTTGGACTGTGAAGAAAGCTGAGCGCTGAAGAATTGATGCTTTTGAACTGTGGTGTTGGAGAAGACTCTTGAGAGTCCCTTGGACTGCAAGGAGATCCAACTAGTCCATTCTAAAGGAGATCAGTCCTGGGATTTCTTTGGAAGGAATGATGCTAAAGCTGAAACTCCAGTACTTTGGCCACCTCATGCGAAGAGTTGACTCATTGGAAAAGACTTTGAAGCTGGGAGGGATTGGGAGCAGGAGGAGAAGGGGACGGCAGAGGATGAGATGGCTAGATGGCATCACTGACTCGATGGACGTGAGTCTGAGTGAACTCCGGGAGTTGGTGATGGACAGGGAGGCCTGGCGTGCTGCGATTCATGGGGTCGCAAAGAGTCGGACACAACTGAACTACTGAACTGAACTGAACTGAACTGAATGGTAAAATACTGACCCAGACTCCTGCAACTACTGTATAAACAAGACTAGTGAACAGGCTTGCTGAGTCACAGGCTTTGTGTTAGTTTTGTGAAAGGCAATTAGAATAGGGGAAAGTATTATGGATAAGGCAGTCAGAAATGAAACATAAGATATTGAATGAAAAAACCTTCTGATAGCCATAAATAGAAATTACTGGAAATAGTTGACTTCCTTTAATATTTTTGGTTAAGATAATAGAGCCAGAGTAGATGAATTACACAAGAAGCAATCTCTACAGAAAATGGATTTGCTCTAGGAAGGAGAATTGAGGAAGTAGATTGCAAAATTAGGAGGGAGATATATTTCAGACAATAGATAAAATCTTCAGTATTTTGAAATTGGCCCTGTAGCATGTACTGCCTATTCAAATATTAATTTGGCTGAAAAATAAAATAAATTGGAAAAATGTAGGTCTCTTTCAGCTGGAATTTTGAATTGGGTAATAGAACACTGGATTAAAATCCTCAGTCTGTCATTTATGAACTAAATTACCTTGGGCAAGTGAACTTCTTGAATTCCAGATTTTTTGTTTTTAAAATCGGAATTGTGATGCTAGTGAAATTTGTCTCTTGAACTGTATCTACACACATGGACACGTGGATGTGATAAATATTAATAACACACACTTACATGTAGCTGAGGGCTTCCCACATGGTGCTAGGGGCAAAAAACCCGCCTGCCAATGCAGGAGATGTGGGTTTTATCCCTGAGTTGGGAAGATCCTCTGGAGATCAAAATAGCAACCCACTCTAGTACTCTTGCCTAGAAAATTCCATGGACAGAGGAGCCTGGTGAGCTAGAGTCCATAGGGTCACAAAGAGTTGGACACGACTGAAGCAATTTAGCACATGTAACTGAACTACGTGAGAACTGCTTTTTTTGTAATGGTGCTGAAGGCTGGTAGAGTCTATGCATGTATTGATATATTCTACTGTGACTGAAAGGGCAAATGACAACATGAAACCAAGGGTTCTTTCATAATCTCATGAAACAATGAGAAATATTACTAGGAAATTACTAATTACACAATGTATAGTGATAACTGTTTACAATTAACTATATGGTTTCCTTAATTAGGCTTACAAAAATAAATAATGTATATTTCAAGCCCCATTTCAAAGGTTTAATTTCACCTCTTCCCAAGGTTAAACCTTTACATTCTAAGTTTTAGTCATATTGAACTACTTTCCGCTCCATAATGAATAGTTCTATAAGGTTTCAACATGTTTTGAACATGCAAATCTCTGCTGAGGTTCTATATTACCAGGTACCCTAACCCTCCCCTATTCCTCCATTTCAAGAACTTATATTTGCCCTCACCTAATCAGTTCTTTCAAAACCTGCTCCTAATGTAAGAATCCTATGTCTTTCTTTATTTCACATAGCACATGTATCACCTACATCAATCCTCACTAATAATAATTGAAATAACTTCTTGCATTAATATGTTACTATATACCATCATGCTGCTCTTTTATATGAATTTCCCATTTACTACTCCTAGTAAAATTAAAAGCATCTAAACTATTAATATTTTCATTTTATAGACTTGGAAAATAAGGCTTGGAAAGGGAAAGTAAATTGCCTAAGGTCATGGGACTAAAAAGTAGATAGAACTAGGATTCGAATCCAGGTTGGCTGACTCACAGTAACAGCCTCCAATGATTCTCATCCACTTTTGCTCATCTGCTTATAGGCATTTTTCGATAGTCTTTAAAGATTTGCAAGATCAGAGCTAGTATCCTGTTTGCTATTTTTAAGTTTAATGCTTTGCAAATGCCTGACATCAATCTTTGTTTCACTGATGAATTTGAGGTCTATGTCTGTGATGGCATTTGGAATGTATGAGGAGTGAGTATCCAGTGGGAGATCAGACAACAGGATGAAAAGGGAATTTTGGTTGCAGTCATTCTTTGTGGAAGAGTGTGGAGAGGTGCCTGGCATCTGACACTCTGAAGGTGATTTAGGGTGTGACAACCTGGCGTGCATCATCATTTACTTCCTGACTACTAAGAAAGCAGTGTTTCTGCTAGGGCCTGGGAGTGCTGGTGTCTAAGGGGCAGAGCACTATGGCAGCAGCATCAAAAGTGCCAGCAAGTATCCATATCCATGCCCACCCAGACTGCTTGTAAGACATCTCATCAACTATTTCATAAGCAACAAGTAAGTTTTAAGGATAACATTAATAATAATGTTATGTAAATTTTATAATAAATATATAATAATGATCAATTGAATACACACAGTCAGTCCTCAGTTCAGTCGCTCAGTCATATTCAACTCTTTGTGACTCCATGGACTGCTAACTATATATTTTAAATGTATTGATATATAAAGCTAGGAATACATATCTAGGAATGAGAGAAATTTCAATTATAATTTTGGCTTTGAACTACCTCTTTTCTCTGGTTAGGCCTCCATAGCTCTTCTTGATCATGTGGTTCATTTTTCCTGACAGTTTTCTATGTGGCCAAACCATTTTCATTGCTTGTTTTTCTACAATTTCTTGTATTAAGGAATGTGCTCAGTCATGTCAGACTCTTCAACTCTATGAACTATAGCCCCTCAGACTTCTTCGTCCATGGGATTTTCCAGGCAAGAATACTGAAGTGGGCAGCCATTTCCTCCTCCAGGGGATCTTCCTGACCCAGGGATCAAACCCATGTCTCCTGAATCCCCTGCACTACAAGTGGATTGCCTTATTAATATTTTCAGAAAGTTCTCACTCTTTTATAATGCTTGCTTAAAGGAGAATCCCATAGACAGAGGAACCTAGTGGGCTTTAATCCATGGGGTCACAAAGAGTCAAATACAACTGAAGAAACTTAGCATGCACAGATATCATTTTTCATGATTCAACATGCTTTACAAGATACATAGGACATAGTCATTTCCCTAGAGTTGACATCTTGCCAAGTTTGCTCTTTGTGTGTATCTTTCTGTTGAATGTTTTGTCTTCTCTGTGTAGTTTCCTGAAGTTTTGCCCATCTACCTAGTGGAATGAAAGAATTTTGCTTGTGCTATGGCAATGGAAGGAAAATTTAAATCATCTTTTCTTAGTGAGATGAATACATTTGAGAATATTCATGAAAATAAGAACATAGATAAAATGATACCTACATATTTATGGAACTATGTTTTAAACATTAATTTTGCCTATAGCAGTTCAGATGCTTACATTTTAAACTATTAGGAACACGCTTTTATGTGAGTTACTTATAGATCCTAATTTACAAATAAAGTATGCATAAAGTTATTTGTCAGGGTGTGTGTGTGTATGTGTGGTCCTCATTCTTCAAAACTTGCCTCATAAATCCCAAAATATCCTACCAAAAATTTAAAAATCAAACTGAGACAAAAAATGTTTACCGTTAACTGACTTAAATAACAAGGAAGTTTTTAAAAAGTTAGTGTGTGAGTTTTTTGGTAATACTTCAGGAGAAGTGGTTCATTGATTTTTTTTTCCTTTTAATATAAATCTTCATGTACTGTGAGACCTCTGGTAATATTCTGAATGAATATTCACATAGGGATATGAAACAGAATAGATAAGATATCATGGCCTAATACTGTGTTTCCATCATGCCTCACCCTTTATCTATGCCCACTTTATGTCTCTTTTAAATCAAGACTCTAGATTCATAATCAAGTTTACATCTGAAATGTTTATTCTATCTATTATAAATGAGTGCAGATAAAATTTAAGCTAGGTTTTATGAGTAATGTTCTTACCATATGCATAATAGACAGCTAATAATGTGCAATATATTGTGAAATATAAGTTTATATAAGTTTCTAGTGCAATATATTGTCTTTATGTATTATATAAAACTCTACAATAAAGTATCAAAAAATACAGTTGTAAGCAGGGGCTGAATAAATGTTTTCTTGGTTATAGTGGCTCTAATTTTATATCATTATTATTAATGATTTCATAAGCACCCAATTATTTCTCCCACCTGAACTGAGAAATGTGCAATTTTTCAAGGCCATAAAAATTTACTGTTGAATTATAACTATACCTATTATCTTAAAATTTAACTTATCCTTAGAGTACCATCACTCTATCTATGACACAAAATTTTTGTATTCTATTTCAATTAGTAGTAATATTTACCTTTAGTATTAAAAGTTGCATAAGGTCCTGACCAAACATTTGGCCTTCTAATTTATTCATATTATCTTATTTACATATTTTCTTGCTTATTATTTCTTGGTTATGTATTTTGCTTTTTGTCCTGGATTAGTTGTGATAAATATCTTCCATAAGATATAGTTTAAAAGAAAAGTTTTTCTTCCCAAGTTTATAGTGTTAATAATGTAAAGCCACAGAGACTAGGACCTATCAATGGTAAGTACAGTACTACAATCTTTAGATTAGAAATTTTGAGAAAACAAGCTTCCAAGTATAACATGCATTTAATATTTTGCATTTTGTTGAAAAAAATTTGAGGTTAAAGGAAACTGATAATGAAAATTCTACTCTATCTCTTCTTTATAGTTAAGATTTTCTTGTAAAGATATTGAGTTGTCAAGGCAGCAATCTTTACCGACATATTGGTGTTTATACAAAACACATTGTAAGTGAATATTTCATTTCTAAAATTGAGAAGATAAACAGGAAAATTCTTATTCAAATGCAGAATGCTTTATTTTAAAATGGAACAGGTGCTGCACGTGACAATGATTGGCCTGACAACGATATTCAGACCAACTCTCAGTTAACAAAAAACAAAATACACAAATGTTTAATATGCTTGTTTGAAATGATCAGAAAGCCACTAAAGACCCAAGGATTCATGAGGCCAACATTCTGAATAAAACAGAAAACCAAAGTGTTGAATCTGAATCTTGAAACTATCTTTTCTCCTGAGGTATTTTCTAATTCAAAGGTAAAATCCAAGAAGCTAAGAATCTGAGCAGAAGCAAGAGATAACAAGTGGGACAGTGGCAGAAGACTTAGAAGATTCCAAACACTGAGAAGACAAAAATGGGCGTTCAGGGCTGGTAAGATGAAAAGAATTCTTTGAACATTTCTGGCTTCCTCTTAGCACCCTTCGGCTACATTCTTCAAACGAGGGAGAATTATACATAGACAGGACTTCCCTTGTGGTTTAGCTGGTAAAGAATCCACCTGCAATGCAGGAGACCTGGGTTTGATCCCTGGGTTGGGATGATCCGATGGACAAGGGAAAAATCTCCTGGAGAAGGGAAAGGCTACATTGTCAAATTGCCAACACCCTTTGGATCATTGAAAAAGCAAGAGAGTTCCAGAAAAACATCTATTTCTGCTTTATTGACTATGCCAAAGCCTTAGACTGTATGGATCACTACAAACTGTGGAAAATTCTGAAAGAGATGGGAATACCAGACCACCTGACCTGCCTCTTGAGAAATCTGTATGCAGGCCAGGAAGCAGCAGTTAGAACTGGATATGGAACAATAAATTGGTTCCAAGTAGGGAAAGGAATACATCAAGGCTGTATATTGTCACCCTACTTTTTAAACTTATATGCAGGGTACATCATGATAAATGCTGGGTTGGAGGAAGCACAAGCTGGAATCAATATTGCCAGGAGAAATATCAATAACCTCAGATATGCAGATGACATCACCCTTACGGCAGAAAGTGAAGAAAAACTAAAAAGCCTTTTGATGAAAGTGAAAAAGGAGAGTGAAAAAGTTGGCTTAAAGCTCAACATTCAGAAAACTAAGATCGTGGCATCTGGTCCCATCACTTCATGGCAAATAGATGGCAAAATGGTAGAAACAGTGGCAGACTTTAGTTTTAGAGGCTCCACAATCACTGCAGGTGGTGATTGCAGCCATGAAATTAAAAGACGCTTGCTCCTTGGAAGAAAAGGTATGACCAACGTAGACAGTGTAGACAGTATATTAAAAAGCAGAGATATTACTTTGCCAACAAAGTTCCATTTAGTCAAAGCTATGGTTTTTCCAGTAGTTATGTATGGATGTGAGAGTTGGACTATAAAGAAAGCTGAGCGCCAAAAATGGATGGTTTTGAACTGTGGTGTTGGAGAAGACTCTTGAGAGTCCCTTGGGATGCAAGGAGATCCTAAAGGAAATCAGTCCTGAATGAATGTTCTTTGGAAGGACTGATGCTGAAGCCGAAACTCCAATACTTTGGCCACTTGATGCAGAGAACTAACTCATTGGAAAAGACCCTGATGCTGAGAAAGATTGAAGGCAGGAGGAGAAGGGGACAACAGAGAATGAGATGGTTGGACTTTATAACAGGAATATGTGTGTGTGTGTTTCTTTATGTACATATGACTATATGTATGCATGCTGTTAATTTATAATAGATATGTGTTCATATTCATACATAACAAAATAAGAAGAAAAATATATTATCATCTCTGCAGATGCAATAAAATACTATTAAAGTATTATACATTTATAACAACAATAACAATGACATCAAATTTCTTTAATTTTATTATTTTTAAGTGATTACAAATACCTAGAGCAGTTATGTACTTATTAGCAAAATGCTGACCCTTCTTTCTGGGTTTCGGTAAAATAAGATGGGTCACTTTCACCATGTCTATTCAACTTTGAATTTAATGTCTTTGTCAATGAAATGAGTTAACAGAAAAAATGCAATGTGATTAGAAAGAAAAATAAAACCATAATTTTATTATTTATAGATTATATTACTACACATGTTGCAATTTTGACATTTCTATAGGTAAATAATTACAACTAATCAGTGAACTCTGTAAGGTTGCTAGGTAGAAGGGCAATGTAGAAAAACAAGCTATATTGCTGCTGCTATGTCGCTTCAGTCATGTCTGACTCTTAGCAACCCCAGGGACTGCAGCCTACCAGACTCCTCCACCCATGGCAAGAATACTGGAGTGGGTTTCCATTGCCTTCTCTGAGTTATATTGCTAAACATCTACAAAACTAATCAGAAAATAAAATGCCACTTAAAATAGCATCCAATGTATAGATTCTTAAAGAAAACGTATGAATATATGGTAACTCAATATGTGACAAAGATGGCCCTTTAGATGAGTGGGAAATAAAGACTTCTTTAAATGACATTGGAACAATTGATTTTCTCATTAAAAAAAGAAAAAGAGAAATTTACCTTTAACATCTCATCAAAAGCAAAAATCAGTTTCAGGTAAGTTAAGAACCAAACTGAAAGAAAGATCTATTTGTAAATGTTACATAAGGAGGTATGTCTTTAATAAGACAATAAAAACAAAATCACTGAAAGAAATATTGTAGCTTTATTTTTTTTCTAAATTAAAAATAAGAACTTTTAACCCATGAAGACAGAGAATAAAGACGCTAGAGGGCAAAAGAATATGTTTGTCTTGCATATGTAATAACTGCTTTGGACTCAGCATTCAGAATATAAAAGTAACGCCTACAGAACAAGACAGCCCGACAGATCAAAGTTTCAAAGACTTGTACAGGCACATCACAAAAGAAAAATCCTAGTAATCAATAAGTTGAAATAAAAGATCACTCATATTGTTATTCATCAAGGAAGTATAAATTTATGGTACACTCTTTAAGCCCATAAAACTAGCAAGAACTAAAAGTATAGGTGATAATTGAGGAAACAAGTAAGCTTGCTCACTGCCATCAGGAGTGTAAATTTATATGCTCAGCTAAAAGGAGCTTAATATTTTCTAGCAAGTTTGAAGGTAAATTTACCATCTACAGAGCAAAATGTAGCCCAGAGAGGTATCCATGTACATTTGTACCAGAGTCCACATATAAGATGTTTTACATTGTTTCTTCAGTAATCAATGGAACTGAAGAAGTAATTTGTAATTCATAGTAAGGTCCCACAATGTAGTACATCCTGAATTTCAGCAAAAATGAACCCCTGACAGTGGCACGAATGAATCTTAAAAACAATATTTAATCAAAGAAATACATACACACACAGATATAAGTGCAAAACAAATACTATTTCTGATACCTATGGGTGAATAGACAGGTGTTTAAGTCAAAAGGAAAATAAGAAATAACAACCAAAAAAGTCAGGAAAGTTAACCTTTCAAGGAGTGGGATGTTTTGGTGATCAGTGAGAAACACATAAGTATAACCTCAATGTGACTATCAAATTTACCTTTATTTTACTAGATAATGGTTACACAATTGCTCACCTTATAATTACTTATAAAATATATTTATGCACTTGTATCTACATTATATTTCACAGTAATATAAAAATATATATTTACTCTGATACCTTAGGGGATAGGTCTGCAGATACATTTATTATAAAGTAAAGATAATTATTTATAAATGATATTTGGACAGATTTCAATGTATTCTGGGCACTTTTTACATTATTCTAATCATCCTTATTACCAAGTACCATACTTATGTAAACAAAGTAACTTCTGAAAAAGAAAGTGTAATATACTTTTGGTATAATTTCTCATTTTCAGTGTTCAAATTTTTATTTGGATGATGAGTCTCATTTAAGCAAATTTGGAAAATATTTATATTTATACTGTAATGCTGTTTCTACAGCATTTGTGAGATTTGCAAAATATATATAAGAACTTGTTATTTAAGATAAATCCAACTTAAGTAACTGAATCTTTCACATATAATACTCCAGTAGTTTTTAAACTTGCTTCTTTTGGAGAAAAGAAGAGAAAAATAGGAAGTAGTCCTCAGTGATTTTCCAACTTCAGAATAAAATTCACACATGAAAAATAAAAGACTGCTTTGCTATTAAGAAATAATATGATGAAGGTGTGTTATAAAATTACTTTCCTATGAAGTATTACTCTCCAATATAATTTATTATGTAATAAATATACATTAAATCTATAGGAGAAAAGACTAAACTATATTTTCATTTTTATATTTGGTATAGATGTTTTTAATTTAAAATTATCCATTTTGAAATTTATTTTACTGAAAAAAGACTAGACCTATTTTTTTTAACCTACAAAAAGAGCGTGGAAAAAGTTTTCTCTAACTCACTTTATCTTGCTATCTCAAGTTGTATAGAGATCTGAACTCATTTAAAAATATTTCTGTGTCAAAAAAATTTCTAGAAACAAATGCCAATGAAAACACAACAATTCAAAGTCTATGGGATGCAGCAAAAGCAGTTCTAAGAGGGAAGTTTAAAGCAATATATAACTCAAGAAATAAGAAAAACATCAAATAGACAGTGTAACTTTACACCTAAAACAACTGGAAAAAGAAGAAGAACAACAACAAAAAACCCAAATTAGTAGAAGAAATTATAAAGATCCGAGCAGAAAGAAATGAAAAAGAAATGAAAGAAAAATAGTAAAGATGAATAAAACTAAAATCTAGTTGTTTGAGAAGATAAACAAAATTTACAAACCTTTAGCCAGGCTCATCAAGAAAAAAGGAGAGAAGAATCAAATCAACAAAATTATAAATGAAAAAGGAGAGTTTACAACAAACAATGCAGAAATACAAAGGATTATAAAAGACTGTTATGAACAACTATATGGCAATAAAATGGATAACCTGGAAGAAATGGACAGATTCTTAGAAAAGTTCAATCTTCCAAGACTGAACCAGGAAGAAATAGAAATTATGAACAACCCAAAGACAAGCACTGAAATTGAAGCTGTAATCAAAAATCTCCCAAAAAAACAAAAGCCCAGGACCAGATGGCTTCACAGGGAAATTCTGTCAAACATTTAGAGAAGAGCTAATGCCTATCCTTCTAAAACTCTTTCAAAACTTGCAAAGGAGGTGAAGTGAACTGAAATGAAGTGAAGTCGTTCAGTCGTGTTCGACTCTTTGTGACCCCATGGACTGGAGCCTACCAGGCTTCTCCGTCCATGAGATTCTCCAGGCAAGAATACTGGAGTGGGTTACCATTTCCTTCTCCAGGGGATCTTCCCAACCCAGGGATCTAACCTGGGTCTCCCACATTGGAGGCAGACACTTTAACCTCTGAGCCACTAGAGAAGCCCCATGCAAAGGAAGGAACACTTCTAAACTCACTCTATGAGGCCACCATCACCCTGATACCAAAACCAGACAAAGGCAACACACACACAAAAAGGAAATTACAGGCCAATATCACTGATGAACATAGATGCAAAAGTCCTTAACAAAATTTTAGCAAACAGAATTCAGCAGTACATCAAAAAGCTTATACACCATTATCAAGTTGGGTTTACTCTAGGAATGCAAGGATTCTTCAATATATGCAAATCAATCAGTGTGACACACCATATTAACAAATTGAAAGATAAAAACCATATAATCATCTCAATAGATGCAGAAAAAGCCTTTGGCAAAATTCAGCACCCATTTATGATTAAAACTCTTCAAACAATGGACATAGAAGGAACCTACCTCAAACTATTAAAGGCCAATATGATAAGCCTACAGAAAACATTATTCTCAATGGTGAGAAACTGAAAGAATTTCCCCTAAGATCAGGAACAAGAGAGGGTGTCCATTTTAACCACTATATTCAACACAGTTCTGTAAGTCCTAGCTATGACAATCACAGAAAAAAAAAGAAATAAAAAGAATCCAGATCAGAAAAGAAGTAAAGCTCTCACTGCAGATGACGGGATACTGTACATAGAAAATCCTAAAGATAGTATCAGAAAATTATTAGAGCTAATCTAATGTTCAAGGCATCCGGTCCCACCACTTCATGGGAAATAGATGGGGAAACAGTGTCAGGCTTTATTTTTCTGGGCTCCAAAATCACTGCAGATGGTGACTGCAGCCACGAAATTAAAAGACACTTACTCCTTGGAAGGAAAGTTATGACCAACCTAGATAGCATATTCAAAAACAAAGACATTACTTTTCCAACAAAGGTTTGTCTAGTCAAGGCTATGGTTTTTCCCGTGGTCATGTATGGATGTGAGAGTTGGACTGTGAAGAAGGCTGAGTGCCGAAGAATTGATGCTTTTGAACTGTGGTGTTGGAGAACACTCTTGAGAGTCCCTTGGAGTGCAAGGAGATCCAACCAGTGCATTCTGAAGGAGATCAGCCTTGGGATTTCTTTGGAAGGAATGATGCTAAAGCTGAAACTCCAGTACTTTGGCTACCTCATGTGAAGAGTTGATTCATTGGAAAAGACTCTGATGCTGGGAGGGATTGGGGGCAGGAGAAGGGGATGACAGAGGATGAGATGGCAGGATGGCATCACTGACTCGATGGACGTGAGTCTGAGTGAACTCCGGGAGTCGGTGATGGACAGGGAGGCCTGGCATGCTGCGATTCATGGGGTCGCAAAGAGTCGGAAACGACTGAGTGACTGATCTGATCTGATCTGAATGTTCAAGGCGGATTTAGAAAAGGCAGAGGAACCAGGAATCAAACTGCCAACATCTGTTGGATCATCGAAAAAGTAAGAGAGTTCCAGAAAAACATCTATTTCTGTTTTATTGACTATGCCAAAGGCTTTGACTGTGTGGACCACAACAAACTGTGGAAAATTCTTAAAAACGTGGGAATACCAGACCACCTGACCTGCCTTTTGAGAAATTTTTATGCAGGTCAGGAAGCAACAGTTAGAACTGGACATGGAACAACAGACTGGTTCCAATTAGGAAAAGGAGTGCGTCAAGGCTATATATTGTCACCCTGCTTATTTAATTTATATTGAGGGTACATCATGAGAGACGCTGCACTAGAAGAAGCATAAGCTGGAATCAAGATTGCTGGGAGAAATATCAATAACCTCAGATATGTAGACAACACCAGTCTTATGTAAGACAGTGAAGAACTAGGAGCCTCGATGAAAGTGAAAGACGGGAGTGAAAAAGTTGGCTGAAAGTTCAACATTCAGAAAACTAAGATCATGGCATCTGGTCCCATCAGTTCAGTTCAGTTCAGTTGCTCAGTTGTGTCTGACTCTTTGTGACCCCATGAATAGCAGCACGCCAGGCCTCCCTTTCCATCACCAACTCCCGGAGTTCACTCAAACTCCTGTCCATTGACTCGGTGATGCTATCAAACCATCTCATCCTCTGTCATCCCCTTCTCCTCCTGCCCCCAATCCCTCCCAGCATCACAGTCTTTTCGAATGAGTCAACTCTTCGCATGAGGTGGCCAAAGTACTGGAGTTTCAGTTTTAGCATTATTCCTTCCAAAGAACACCCAGGACTGATCTTTAGAATGGACTGGTTGGATCTCCTTGCAGTCCAAGGGACTCTCAAGAGTCTTCTCCAACACCACAGTTCAAAAGCATCAATTCTTCAGCGCTCAGCTTTCTTCACAGTCTAACTTTCACATCCATACATGACCACTGGAAAACCCATAGCCTTGATTAGACAGAACTTTGTTGACAAAGAAATGTCTCTGCTTTTGAATATGCTATCTAGGTTGGTCATAACTTTCCTTCCAAGGAGTAAGCGTCTTTTAATTTCATGGCTGCTGTCACCATCTGCAGTGATTTTGGGGCCCCACAAAATAAAAGTCTGACAGTGTTTCCGCTGGTTCCCCAAATTTCCCATGAAGTGATGGGACTGGATGCCATGATCTTAGTTTTCTGGATGTTGAGCTTTAAGCCAACTTTTTCACTCTCCTCTTTCACTTTAATCAAGAGGCTTTTTAGTTCCTCTTCACTTTCTGGCATAAGGGTGCTGTCATCTGCATATCTGAGGTTATTGATATGTCTCCCAGCAACCTTGATTCCAGCTTGTGCTTCTTCCAGCCCAGGGTTTCTCATGATAAACTCTGCATATAAGTTAAATAAGTGGGGTGAAAATATACAGCCTTGACATACTCCTTTTCCTATTTGGAACCAGTTTGTCATTTCATGTCCACTTCTAACTGTTGCTTCCTGACCTCCATACAGGTTTCTCAAGAGGCAGGACAGGTGGTCTGGTATCCCTATCTCTCATAATTATCCACAGTTTATTGTGATCCACACAGTCAAAGGCTTTGGCATAGTCAATAAAGCAGAAAAGGATATTTTTCTGGAACTCTCTTGCTTTTTTGATGATCCAGTGTATGTTGGCAACATGATCTCTGGTTCCTCTGCCTTTTCTAAAACCAGCTTGAACATCTGGAAGTTCATGGTTCATGTATTGCTGAAGCGTGGCTTGGAGAATTTGAGCATTACTTTACTAGTGTGTGAGATGAGTGCAATTGTGCAGTAGTTTGAGCATTCTTTGGCATTGCCTTTCTTTGGGATTGGAATGAAAACTGACCTTTCCCAGTCCTGTGGTCACTGCTGAGTTTTCCAAATTTGCTGGCATATTGAGTGCAGCACTTTCACAGTATCATCTTTCAGGATTTGAAATAGTTCAACTGGAATCCAGCACCTCCACTAGCTTTGTTTGTAGTGATGCTTTCTAAGGCCCATTTAACTTCACATTCCAGGATGTCTGGCTCTAGATGAGTGATCACACCATTGTGATTATCTTGGTCATTAAGATCTTTTTTGTACAGTTCTTCTGTGTATTTTGCCACCTCTTCTTAATATCTTCTGCTTCTGTTAGGTCCATACCATTTCTACCTTTTATCGAGCCCATCTTTGCATGAAATTTTCCCTTGGTATCTCTAGTTTTCTTGAAGAGGTCTCTAGTCTTTCCCATTCTGTTGTATTCCTCTACTTCTTTGCATTGATCACTGAGGAAGGCTTTCTTATTTCTCCTTGCTATCCTTTGGAACTCTGCATTCATATGTTTATATCTTTCATTTTCTCCTTTGCTTTTCACTTCTCTTCTTTTCACAGCTATTTGTAAGGCCTCCCCAGACAGCCATTTTGCTTTTTTGCATTTCTTTTCCATGGGGATGGTCTTCATCCCTGTCCTCTGTACAGTGTCACTAATGTCCATCCATAGTTCATCAGGCACTCTATCAGATCTAGTCCCTTAAATCTGTTTCTCACTTCCACTGTATAATCATAGGAATTTAATTTAAGTCATACCTGAATGGTCTAGTGGTTTTCCTTACTTTCTTCAATTTAAGTCTGAATTTGGCAATAAGGAATTCATGATCTGAGCCACAGTCAGCTCCCAGTCTTGTTTTTGCTGACTGTATAGAGCTTCTCCATTTGGCTGCAAAGAATATAATCAATCTGATTATGGTGTTGACCATCTGGTGATGTCCATGTGTCCGGTCCCATCACTTCATGGCAAATGATGGAAATACTGTGCAAATGGCTGACTTTATTTTTCTGGGGTCCCAAATCACTGCAGATGGTGACTGCAGCCATGAAATTAAAAGATGTTTACTCCTTGTAAGGAAAGTTATGACCAACCTGGACAGCATATTAAAAAGCAGAGACATCACTTTGTCAAGAAAGGTCCATCTAGTCAAGGCTGTTGTTTTTCCAGTGATCATGTATGGACATGAGAGTTGGACTATAAAGAAAGCTGAGTGCTGAAGAATTGATGCTTTTGAACTGTGTTGTTGGAGAAGACTCTTGAGATTCTCTTGGACTCCAAGGATATCCAATCAGTCTATCCTAAAGGAGATCAGTCCTGGGTGTTCTTTGATAGGACTAATGTTGAAGCTGAAACTCCAATACTTTGTCCACCTGATGTGAAGAGTGACTCATTTGAAAAGATCCTGATGCTGGGAATGATTGAGAGCAGGAGGAGAAGGGGATGACAGAGGATGAGATGGTTTGATGGCATCACCTACTCAATGAACATGAGTTTGGGTGGTCTCTGGGAATTGGTGATGGACAGGGAGGCCTGGCGTGCTGTGGTTCAATTGGTCACACAGAGTTGGACACTACTGAGTGACTGAACTGAACTGAACTCCTTGGAAGAAAAGTTATGACCTACCTAGACGGCATATTAAAAAGCAGACATTAATTACTTTGCCAACAAAGTCCATCTACTCAAAGCTATGATTTCCCCAGTAGTCACGTATGTATGTGAGATTTCTTTCTATAAAGAAAGCTGAGTGCTAAAGAATTGAGGCCTTTGAACTGTGGTGTTGGAGAAGACTCTTTTGCATACTTTGAACTATAAGGAAATCCAGCAAGTCCATCCTAAAGGAAATCAGTCCTGAATGTTTTTGGAAGGACTGATGCTGAAACTGAAACTCCAGTACTTTGGCCACCTATGCAAAGAACTGACTCATTTGAAAAAACCCTGATGCTGAGAAAGATTGAAGACAGGCAGAAAAGGGGATGACAGAGGATGAGACAGTTGGAGAGCATCACTAACTCAATGGACATGAGTTTGAGTAAACTCTGGGAGTTGGTGATGGACAGGGAGGCCTGGTGTGCTACAGTCTTTGGGGTTACAAAGAGTCAGACATGACTGAGTGACTGAACTGAATCAGTGAATTTAGCAAAGTTGCAGGATACAAAATCAATACACAGAAGTTACTTGCTTTTCTATATACTAACAATGAAAAATCAGAAAGAAAAATTACGGAATCAATCCCACTCACCTTTGCAACAAAAAGAATTAAATATCTTAGAATAAACTTAACCTAAGGAGAAAAAAGAAGTATGCACAGAAAATTATAAGACACTGATAAAAAAATCAAAGATGACATAAACAGATGGAGCGATATTATTCTATGTTCCTGGGTAGGAAGAATCAATATTATAATGCAATATTCAATGCAACCCCTATCAAATTACCAGTGGCATTTTTCACAGAACTAGAACAAAAATTTTCACAATTCATACAGAAACATAAAAGACACCAAATAGCCAAAGCATTCTTGAGAAAGAAGAATGAAGGTGGAGGATTCAATATTCCTGACTTCTGATTATACTACAAAGTTACAGTCATCAAGACAGTATGGTACTGGCACAAAAATAGTAATATAGACCAATAGAACAAGATAGAAAGCCCAGAAATAAACCCATGCACCTATGGATGACTTAATTTTTACAAAGGAGATAAAAATATTCAATGGGGCAAAGACAGCCTCTTCAATAAATGGTGCCGAGAAAACTGGACAGCTACATGTAAGAGAATGAAATTAGAACACTTCCTAACACCATACACAAAGATAAACTCAAAATGGATTAAAGACCTAAATGTAAGACCAGAAACTATAAAACTATTAGAGGAAAACATAGGCAGAACACTCGATGACATAAGTCAAAGCAAGATCCTCTATGAGGAATGGAGGATCCACCTCCTAGAGTAATGGAAATAAAAACAAAAGGAAACGAGTGGGACCTGATTAAACTTAAAAGCTTTTGCACAGCAAAGGAAACTATAAGCAAAGTGAAAAGACAACCCCCAAAATGGGAGAAAATAATAGCAAGTGAAACAACTGACAAAGGATTAATTTCCAAAATATACAAGCAGCTCATACAACTCAATACCAGGAAAACAAACAACCCAATCAAAAAGTGGGAAAAAAGAACTAAACAGACATTTCTCCAAAGAAGACATACAGATGGCCAACAAATATATGAAAAGATGCTCAACATCACTCATTATTAGAGAAATGCAAATCAAAACCACAATGAGATTTTGTGGTTTCAAACCTCACACTGGTCAGAATGGCCATCATCAAAAAGTCGACAAACAGTAAATTCTGGAGAGGGTGTGGAGAAAAGGGAATGTTTTTGTACTGTTGGTGGGAATATAAATTGATACAGCCACTATGGAAGATGGTATGGAGATTCCTTAAAAAGCTAGGAATAAAACCACCATAAGACCCAGCAATCCTACTTCTAGGCACATACCCTGAGGAAACCAAAATTGAAAAGGACACAGGTATACAATTGTTCATTGCAGCACTATTTACAATAGCTAGAACATGAAAGCAACCTAGATGTCCATTGACAGATGAATGTATAAAGAAGTTATGGCATACACACACACAATGGAATATTACTCAGCCATAAAAAGGAATGCATTTGAGTCACTTCTGACGAGGTGGATGAACCTAGAACCTATTATATAGAGTGAAGTGAGACAGAAAGAGAAAAATAAATATCATATTCTAATGCACATATATGGAATCTAGAAAAATGTTTCTGAAGATTTTATTTACAGGGCAGCAAAGGAGAAAGAGACATAGAGAATGACTTATGGACATGGGGAGAGGGGAGAAGAGGGTGAGATGTATGGAAAGAGTAACAGGGAAACTTACATTACCATATGTAAAATAGATAGCAAATGGGAATTTGCTGTATAGATTAGGAAACTCAGACAGGGGCTCTGTATCAACCTAGAGGGGTAGGATAGGGAGACATATGGGAGGGAGTTTCAAAAGGGAGGGGATATATGTATACCTATGGCTTATTCAGAAAACTAAGATCATGGCATCTGGTCCCATCACTTCATGGGAAATAGATGGGGAAACAGTGGAAACAGTGTCAGACTTTATTTTTGGGGTCTCCAAAATCACTGCAGATGGTGACTGCAGCCATGAAGTTAAAAGACGCTTATGAAGGAAAGTTATGACCAACCTAGATAGCATATTCAAAAGCAGAGACATTACTTTGCCAACAAAGGTCCATCTAGTCAAGGCTATGGTTTTTCCAGTGGTCATGTACGGATGTAAGAGTTGGACTGTGAAGAAAGCTGAGTGCCCAAGAATTGATGCTTTTGAACTGTGGTGTTGGAGAAGACTCTTGAGAGTCCTTTGGACAGCAAGGAGATCCAACCAGTCCATCCTAAAGGAGATCAGTCCTGGGTGTTCATTGGAAGGACTGATGCTGAAGCTGAAACTTCAGTATTTTGGCCACTTCATGCAAAGAGTTGACTCATTGGAAAAGACTCTGATGCTTGGAGGGATTGGGGGCAGGAGGAGAAGGGAATAACAGAGGATGAGATGGCTGGATGGCATCACTGACTCAATGGACATGAGTTTGAATGAATTCCTGGAGCTGGTGACAGACAGGGAGGCCTGGTGTGCTATGATTCATGGTGTTGCAAAGAGTTGGACATGACTGAGGTACTGAATTGAACTGAACTGATGGCTGATTCATGTTGAAGTTTGATAGAAAACATCAAAATTCTGTAAAGCAATTATCCTTCAATTAAAAAAAAAAAGTTCCTGTGAAACAAATTATAGATATCACCAAGTCAGGAATACATACAATAGCAATATATATATATATATATTTTTTTTTTTTTGGTGAAACTCCCTCAGCCTTGAGGTGTCTTTCTTTTTTTTTAATTTTATTTTATTTTTAAACTTTACAAATTGTATTAGTTTTGCCAAATATCAAAATGAATCCGCCACAGGTATACATGTGTTCCCCATCCTGAACCCTCCTCCCACCTCCCTCCCCATACCATCCCTCTGGGTCATCCCAGTGCACTAGCCCCAAGCATCCAGTATTGTGCATCGAACCTGGACTGGCAACTCATTTCATACATGATAGTATACATGTTTCAATGCCATTCTCCCAAATCTTCCCACCCTCTCCCTCTCCCACAGAGTCCATAAGACTGTTCTATACATCAGTGTCTCTTTTGCTGTCTCATACACAGGGTTATTGTTACCATCTTTCTAAATTCCATATATATGCGTTAGTATACTGTATTGGTGTTTTTCTTTCTGGCTTACTTCACTCTGTATAGTAGGTTCCAGTTTCACCCACCTCACTAGAACTGATTCAAATGTATTCTTTTTAATGGCTGAGTAATACTCCATTGTGTATATGTACCACTGCTTTCTTATCCATTCATCTGCTGATGGACATCTAGGTTGTTTCCATGTCCTGGCTATTATAAACAGTGCTGCGATGAACATTGGGGTACACGTGTCTCTTTGCCTTCTGGTTTCCTCAGTGTGTATGCCCAGCAGTGGGATTGCTGGATCATAAGGCAGTTCTATTTCCAGTTTTTTAAGGAATCTCCACACTGTTCTCCATAGTGGCTGTACTAGTTTGCATTCCCACCAACAGTGTAAGAGGGTTCCCTTTTCTCCACGCCCTCTCCAGCATTTATTGCTTGTAGACTTTTGGATCGCAGCCATTCTGACTGGTGTGAAATGGTACCTCATAGTGGTTTTGATTTGCATTTCTGATAATGAGTGATGCTGAGCATCTTTTCATGTGTTTGTTAGCCATCTGTATGTCTTCTTTGGAGAAATGTCTATTAGTTCTTTGGCCCATTTTTTGATTGGGTCATTTATTTTTCTGGAGTTGAGCTGTAGGAGTTGCTTGTATATTTTTGAGATTGGTTGTTTGTCAGTTGCTTCATTTGCTATTATTTTCTCCCATTCTGAAGGCTGCCTTTTCACCTTGCAATATTTTATAGATTTTATGCCTCCAAACTCCATGCCATATAACAACTGTTTGTGAAAAAGTGAAAGTGTAAGTCACTCAGTTGTGTCTGACTCTTTGTGATCCCATAGACTCTGAAAATTCCTCTGAGAATTCCACAGAATTCTCCAGGCAAGTGGAATGAGTAGCCACTCCATTTTCCAAGGGATCTTCCCAACCCAGGGATTGAACCCAGGTTTCCTGCATTGCAGGCTGATTCTTTACCACCTGAGCCACCAGAGAAGCCCACCAGTTATTTAATTAATTTTTAGTAAGTTCAGTTAAATATTTTATTGACGATATTAGGAAATACAACTGGGAATTTATTTGATCTAAGCCTCTGAACTGTAGGAATCGATGACGATTCTACCCTTGTGTCTCAGTTTATTTACGTGTCTCAGAATTTCTTAAGCTGCCACCTATTAGCCAAAGCTTCACCCTGCATGTTTACTGAGAGTTGCCAAGATGTCATTCAAAAAAAGAAAAAAATCACACACGCACACAAAATTAAATGAAACTCTACAATATTGTGAAATTGATTTGGCTCATCTATGTTATATAGTAGCTCGTCTAACTTTTCTGTATTTTAAAAAATGTTATTACTGTAGATGTGTTAACACTGATTTTGACATCAGAAAATACAAATTCTAGATTCACATTTTCAAATTTTAATGGTGATAAGATGTTTTTATAATCTTTATGCCAATATAAAGATCACAGTTTTATTATCTATGAATTTGAGGCAGCAAACATTTGTTTCATAGTGAAATTATATCATATTGTAAAAATTGAAAATATTGAAAAATAATTGGATATAATAATTTTATAAAATATGATGTGTAGAATGACTGCTATTTCCACATGAATTCATCACTTCTTAATTGGACCCTTTAAAGCTCTCTCAAAATAATTTTTGATTTTGTGCTTTTTCTATTGACATTTTTTTAAAGGTTGGTTTGATCTATGGTTGAAAGGAATGTCCTTTGTAAGTGTAAGGGACTAGCAAATTAGCCTAGAGAGTGTGGTCAGGCTCTCACCCCACGTCCTCTTGCTCTCGCCCCATGTTTTGTAAATACATGGTTATATACAGCTGAGATCGCTTATAGCACTGTACATACACATCACGATGTATCCCCTCTTGGCCACAGGGATACTTCTGTTCTGGAAGCATATACAAACTCCACCTGAAAAAGCCCTTGAGGCTACATTATGGCTGATGAGGCTGGACTGTGCTTGTGAGGCTGTGTTATGACCGTGTCTGCTGGGTCAACCATGAGAGGAGAGGCTACAGCACGTCTTCTGCTGTGGCTGCTGTGCCAGTCAGGAGTGAATAAACTTGTTTGCAGTTCCTATGATTCCTTGAGTTTTCTTCCAACCACCCTGCTCATGCTTTGCCTACCATGGATTCAAGGTACAGTGTGCACAATGAGAAACAGTGAGACAACTGGCAAAGTCAGCAGGATACCCAGCAGGTAGAGGAGGCTGAGTGCTTTCCTGGTGGCTCAGACAGTAAAGAATCTGCCTGCAATGAGGGAGACCTGGGTTAGATCCCTGGGTTGGGAAGGTCCCCTGGGGGAGGGCATGGCAACACACTCCAGTATTCTTGTCTGGAGAATCCCCATGGATAGAGGAACCTGGAGGGCTGCAGTCCATGGGGTCATAAAGTGTCAGACATGACTGAGTTAGTTGACTAAGCACAGCACAGAACAGCACAGAGGAGCCTGGGGTTCCAATGGATGGAGGAAGCCAGTGGCCACCATATAGCATATGGTACCAGGTGGCTGCAAGTCCTCTCTGTGTGAGCCCCCATGGAAGATTGGGAGGCTGGACAGGTTACTGGATAGCAATGAAAAACTGTTACAAGTGGAAAGTTCCTGTTTGCCAAACAAGGTGGCATGGACTGCCGCTGGCATCCTGGGGTGAATTTTCCTGACTGCTCTGAAGCTGAATACAGATAATGTCCTACACGATGCAGGTGAGCTATGTGCAGAGATGCTTGGAAGAACTAGAGCAACATACATTGGTGTTAGAGCAAGAACTCTGTGGCCTTGAAGAACAAGCATCTCTGATGGCAAGGTGGTAAGCGATGGTGATGATGAATATTATGAGAATAAGGATGATGAATGTTATGAGACTGGGTCCCTGCTAGGCAGCGAGGTCCATTATACAACAGAAAGGGAAGCAAGAGCAGCCTAAGGCCCAGGGGTGGCATCCTTAAGGGGCCCCCAATTTGACTGAGTTCACAACTTATTCACAATATACTCAGGTAGAGTTGGTCAACTTGGGTAAGCAAAGGGAACTCTTGGCAACAGGACTTTTGAGACTCTGGGACACAGGGGTGGATGGTATCATTTGTTCCAGTGATGAAACAGAACGGTTGGTATCTATAACCACTCACCCCTCATTGAGGCAAAGTTTGCAGAATGCTAGGCAACTCATGGAGGGCACAGCTAACCAAACATACACCCTCATAGAATGTATTAATGCTTCCATCTGCACCATGTGGGCAAATGTAGGATAGCTCCTGGATACTGTGAGTAAATGGCATATCTATGCTAAATGGGCCAGGTTGTGAGAGAACTGGGCCTGAAATAGTCAATATTTAATCCAAATATCTGAGGCCCAGATGACAAGCATTTTATGGGTGGCATGTTATGCCATTTTGAACAATGCCCCATCCACCACTTCTGGATCCCTGAATGCTATTCTTGCACTCTATGTGAGGTGCCCCATTCTATGAAGTAACCTCAATGCAGGGTAACTTGGGAGAAATAGAGCAGCAGCAGTAGGCAAAAGGTGTCAGGAGTGTGCGGATACCAAAGGGGCCAGGCTGGGAAAGGCCCCATCCAGGTGATGAGCATGTAAATGTGGGCTAATTTGCTGGCAGTGGGAGTGACAGAAATAAAATAGACACCCCCGGTGCTCTGCTCCTAGAGCTATTGAGGTGACTGAGATGGGAGCAGCAGTTTAGCAAGTTTGTGAAGCATCCACAGCAAGAGATAAGGGCAGTTCGGCTAGAAGATTACATGATGCCCAAGGATGTTCCTTTAGAAGCCCTTTTCCACTTTGAATAGTGCTCAGACTAAGGTGCGCACCTGAAGAACCCAAGCAGGGACCAGAGACCCCATGTAGAACCTGACATTCACTGGTCTCTAGCTAATGCATAGAAAGTAATGGTCCTGGTTGACACTGGTGCCAAATGCAGCCTTGTTTACAGCAGATGGTAGTAGTTCCAGGTCCTAGTGCATACATTGTTGGCTACAGTGGCCAAATGGTTAAGATTTAGGCTGTGGCCTAGATTTAGAAGAGTGTGCTATAAAGTCTGGCTCCTATGATGTAGATTTAGGCTGTGTCCTATGCTGTAGATTTAGAACAGCATGAAAGCATTTGGAATCTTGTGAGTGGGCTGTGAATGCTACAAAAATCCACTCTTTGAAGGTGTGGGCCTGGCAAGTATGGCACCACTAGTGCCAGTGGGGTTTCCCAGGTGGCACTAGTAGTAAAGAATCTACAAGCCAATGCAGAAGACATAAGAGATGTGGTTTCGATCCCTGGGTTAGGAAGATTCCCTGGAGAAGGGCATGGCAATCCACTCCAGCATTTTTCCCTGGAGACCATGGACAGAGGAGCCTGGTAGGCTACAGTCCATAGGGTTGCAAAGAGGCAGACACAACTGAAGTGACTTCACACACAGGCAATACAAACCCGCAGGGGTGGAATTGAAGGAGGCTCTCCTTCAATTTCACAAGGAGTTTAAGGACTGGACTTGGCCATGGAAGATAAAGTCACTCCACATGCATGGCTCATCTTGCTCCATGAGGGCAAGACTGCAACATGAGTTCCAACTAATACCTGACATTGGGTTTTGTTATGCACTGGGGATGTAAATGTCTGCAGAAACTGCTGTTGCAAGACATAAATCCAAGGGTCAGCGTTAATCACCAAGGGAAGATTGTGGAAGATGGCTTGTGCGTAGATTGTGAGGCAAGAGACCCCAGAGTGGTAGAATGCTGGGAAAGAGCAAATTAGCCAAGATGGTGTGGTCAGGCTCTCTCACCCCACGTCCTCTTACTCTCGCCCCTGGTTCTGCAAATACATGGTTATACAACAGCTGAGAGCATTGACAGCACTGCGCATGTGCATCGCGATGTACGCACTTGGCAACAGGCCACTTTTGCTCTGCATGTTATGGTTGTGTTATGGCGGTGAGGCCGTATTCTGACTGTGCTCGTTGGGTCAACCATGGGAGAAGAGATTACAGTGTGTCTGCTACTAGAGCTGCTGTGCGGGTCAGGAAAGAATAAATGCATTTGCAGTTCCTATGCCTCCTTGAGTTTTCTTCCAGCTTCTCTGCTCGCTCTTTGTCTACAGTGGGTTCAAGGAACAGTGTACAGAGTCAGGAACAGCGAGACAATAAGTAACTTCCTTTCTCTGATGACTTCTTAGTAGGAATGTTAAGCTGATATTAAACTCATAAAACTAATATAAATCATTTTTTTTTTAATTTGGAGAATGGTTTACTACTGCAAAGTCATAAATATTTTATTTTTGATAAAGACATATTTGCAATGTCCTATGATGCAGAATAAGAAGCTTATGAAAATTTTATGAAATGTTGTTTGACCAAATTTTTAAATTATCGCAAATTTATTTCTCCTACCAAATAAAGGCATTTCAAAATTCTTGCAAGAGCTGCTCTACACTTTATCAAACTACCAAAAAATACAAGTGCTTCATAAAGTCTTTTCACTGCAGCCAATTAGTCATTTCAGGAAAATTTGTGGTTCTGTAAGAGTAAAGAATTTTAAGTTTAGAGATTAGTTGAAAACATTTTCTAAATTAGAAATAGGTGATGGAATATCTTAATATCTTGCCCACAAGTAGTCAATTTCCATTTAATTTTCAAGTACATACCAATCACATAATAACTTTATTAAATATGGATTTTATTTTATAAAACATACCAAATGAATAATAATATTTTAGTTCTAGTTCATCAACAGTTTGGCATTCAATCCATGACTCTACAAAATTACCTGTCTAAAATGATATTTTTTTTAATCCATTACACTAAGGCTCTTCATAGTACACAATATCCAATATGGAATATAAAACATTACTGCTAGACTCAGTAAATAATTACACAGAATTTTAATAATATTAATATAATTTCCATTCTGTGTCCATGTAAAACATTTGGATGTTAATTTACTTTAGAATGCTGAAATATCATATTAACATTTTTCACCTGTTACAAATCACTCATTGCTTTATGAAAGAAAATCAGCTCATAATTGTAACATTTCTTGTTATTTTAGCTTATCCAAAGAAAATACTCATCTTTTATTCTTTTCAAATAGCCAAATGGGGCTTACAAGGTAACAGACATTTTTAAAAAGAAAATTAAAATATTTTGAACACATTATTTCCAAAGTTATACTTGGTCAAACAAATATGACAAAATAGAAATGTTAATGTACATTAGTAATATAACTGAAATCTAGCATTCTACATCTTAGAAATTAAGCTGTTTCCATTTTACTATCAGTTCAATTTTAAACATTTCTATCAAAATATTCAATATGATGATAAATATGACTAAGAATACCGAAGGTGTTTTTTCAGACAACAAAGGCAGTTTATATTATGTGCTTGCTAGAGTAACTGGCATTGTTTTCTAGAAAGAAATCTTAAAGATTATTTAGTTGTTTTATATTACATGTCACATATAACATTGGTCCACATCTGATCAAATGAAAATAGAAAAATGTACTTCCCAGTAGAAATATACATTTTACATTATTATTTTTAACATTTTATTAAAATGTATTTAACTTTGCTTCTTTGAGCATTTCATGCATTTATATATGCATAACACACTTTTTAGTTTCATATCCTCATATTCATATAAATCATCTTCCTTTTTTTGTCTGCAAGATTTTTTTTTTTTCCTCCAACCAAGGCATGCATCTGCTTTTGGAGATAGTGGTGGTAGTTGTGATGGTGATGCACGGTCATAAAATAGGGCTTATCATATAGGAATCATAAAAGATCAATGCCAAGTTAACATCCAGCTTCTGGAACATCAAAATATGATTTTTCATGCTAGAAAATAGTCTTGAACTTCAGATTATTCTATCAAGAGATAAAGCATTATTTTTTTTAATACACACTGAGCATGTCATGGTCCAACCTGGATTAATTACTGTGTGAATTTTTCTGAAAAATACAGAAGATGATGCCTATGTATATTTATAAGTAAATCATTTCTATGATAGGAGGACACAGTATAGAGAGATAGAGGAAGAGGCAAGAAGAGAGAAAAATAATCAGAAATGTGTGTTTTTCTCTTCTCTGGACTTTCACCTTGGCAGAGATTCTTAAATTATTTGAGGTAACTACCCAGGATAGTTGATCTCCTCTGCGTGGGCATCTTGGACAGGATTCTACTGTGAAAATGGCATTTCCAATGCTAAATATCCAGCTCTAATTAGGTGATCAGAAATGTGATTTTAAAAAGGGATGATCTAAGTCAACTCAGGCCTCATGTGTTACGGATAATAAGCTAATAGTTCACCTGTTATCAGTCCTGCCCTGAGAGGGAAAAATGATTTTTGAAAGAGTCTAGAGTAGGGTTGGAGAAGACAATGGCACCCCACTCAAGTACTCTTGCCTGGAAAATCCCATGGATGGAGGGGTCTGGTAGGCTGCAGTCCATGGGGTCGCTAGGAGTCGGACAGGACTGAGCGACTTCACTTTCACTTTTCACTTTTATGCATTGGAGAAGGCAATGGCAACCCACTCCAGTGTTCTTGCCTGGAGAATCCCAGGGATGGGGAAGCCTAGTGGGCTGCCGTCTGGGGGGTCGAATAGAGTCGGACACGAATGAAGCGACTTAGCAGTAGCAGCAGGGTAGGGTATCAGAGTGAAATAATAAGAGAGGCTTAGAAATCAGAAATTGTATTGGGCTTAAAGGAAGAAGAGTCAGCATAGAAATATTAGAATGCCTCCTGGGATCTTTATCTTACTGAAAAGTAAGCATCACTGATTGACTCTCCTGAGCTCAGCTCAGGATGTGACCTGACCACACAGATTAGGATATTATGGGTGTTCTTTTGGAAGCTCTATGCTGACCTATGTACAATGAAAGACCCTCCAAAGAGGAAGGCCACCCAAACTGTAGGTCCCTCCCTGCAGTAGTCTATACACAGTGATTGGTCATGTTTGGATATAGAGGTTAAACTTCTATTTCCTAATTCAGGCTATCTCTGTAGTGTGTGTTGAACGGAGAAGGCAATGACACCCCATTCCAGTACTCTTGCCTGGAAAATCCCATGGACGAAGGAGCCTAGAAGGCTGCAGTCCATGGGATCGCTGAGAGTCGGACACGACTGAGCGACTTCACTTTCACTTTTCACTTTCATCCATTGGAGAAGGAAATGGCAACCCACTCCAGTGTTCTTGCCTGGAGAATCCCAGGGACGGGGGAGCCTGTTGGGCTGCCGTCTACGGGGTCGCACAGAGTCGGACACGACTGCAGCGACTTAGCTGCAGCAGCAGCAGTAGTGTGTGTTGAAAACCTAAGTAAGAAATAAAAGATGGGAGTGAAACCAAACAAAGATTTGGAACCTGAAACAACTTTGTGAATATACTAAAATTACTGGATGATACAGTTTATAAGATGGGAATTATAGCTCAACTTTAAAAATAGTATGTCTGAGGAAGATGAGATAACCAATGGTTGAACTGAGAACAGTGAGTCTGGAAGCAACATTAATAAATGGGAAAGGGAGATGGTGAAGACAGCAAGCATCACTGATCATTGCAAGTAAGCAAGAGCATATGACTGAAAATTGATATATCAAGAAAAAAGAGCTCATAAATATGAGCTCAGATATTGAGAGAATAGATTGGTGGTTGTGGAATATGGAGAACAGAGGAAGGAGGTTGGAGTTGGGTGAAATAAGTGAGGAGGATCCAAACGTACATGAAATAAAGACATCATGGGAAGGTTACATATTACATGGTGACGATAGTTAACAATATTGTATATTTGAAAGTTGCTAAAATAATAGATCTTAAAAGCTTTCATTATAAGGGAAAAATTAATTATGTACAGTGATAGATATAAACTAGACTTATGGTGATCATTTTGCAACATATGACAATATCAAATTACTATGTTGTACATGTGAAACTAATATAAAGTTACATATTGGTTGTATTTCTGTTTAAAATTAATAATTAGAAACAAAAGGCACACACTTTGCCTTATAACTACTATAGATTTGCTGGAATATAAATTTAAATTTTTTTTTTTTTTTCTTCTGGCGTTATGAGAGAAACTATGGCCTGAGATAAGAAAGAAAAGGACAAAAAAAAAAAAAGAAAGAAAGAAAAGGACTTAATTACTTAAGATATATTTATAAAATTGGTAGTATTTGTGCCTGAAATTCTTTATCATTGACATGGTCTGCCAATGACCAACAAATGCCCAACTACTTCCCATGTGGTTCTACCTCACTTTAGAACAGAATTATAATAAATCTATTTACATTTGTCTTGTGATTTTCTTCTTGTGTCACCCCACAGGTAAGTTTTTGAAACTCAGAAGATAGTTTTCCACAAACTCTATAGATTTTTGTGTAGATGCATAAAACTGGACCTAGAGCTAGGACTTGACAAATAGAACTCAAACCAATTACTGCAAGTATAAAACAAGTGTTCACAAGATGTGCCCTTTGGGATTAAATTGGATTAGGTTGGATTTTGAGAGTGGGCTCTTATTACCGTAAATCTTTAAATAGTTAATAAAACTAGTCAAGTACAAGGACTTAACACCAGGGCGAACACCTTGAAGTCATTTTATTTCCTTAAATATTTAAGTCACATTTGTCATTTAAGTCAGGATTAATTCATAGTGAAATTATATTTACATTTCCTGTGAAATGTATAAGGCCACAGAATGGAGAAACAAGGCATAAAGTTCTTATTTTGACATTTATTTTGGTTGATGATTTTAAGACATCATTCACTTACCCAAAATATTGAGCAATGACTTAGTTTCAGAGACTCTAATATAAAAATGTCACGTTCCTTTCTTTTCAAGGAATCATAGAATTATACAGAAGGCAAATAAACCAATAATCACAATGTGTTAATCTGTACTATTTTTAGAATACACTTTGCTGAATTTAAATCTTAGCAGGCTACTTAGTTTTGAAGGCAGTGGGGAGCATTTGAAGATGTTTACAAGGATGTGATTATAATTATGGAACATGGCACCCATTGCCTACTAAATAGATTTAAAACTCCTTAGCATATTGTAATTGTCATTTATGATCTGTTCCCTCATCTCCCATTCACATTTCCCCAGCTGTGTATTCTTTCCCATGCAGGGAATTATTTTTCTTGTTTTAATGTGTTTGTGTAAACTGTCTGTCCTGCTCTGTTACTTTCTCCTCTTCTGCAAGATTCAGTGAAGCCCAACTCCTACTCATTCATCCAGACTAAACTCATATGTCGTCTCTTGAGAAAAGCGTTTCCTGACTCCATTGTTTCTGCCTGCTTTGCCAAGCTTAGTGAGTCACTCCCAAATCTGGTCCCACAGAACTTGGGACATATTACTATCAACACTCATCACATAGCCCTGTAATTATTGAATCACATGTCAAACTCAACAGACTGTGAGACAAAGGCTCTTATTAATCTTTTTGTCAAAACATATCAAAAACATAGGCACTCAGAAATACTTTTTACTCAGAGAAAAAATACATATATTTTGCATCTTTGTTTACAGTATTACATTACAACACCATGAATTTGCATTGTGTTCCATAGGCAGCAGCGAGCCATGGGGACTTTTGTAATGTATCAGATTTTGTGAATTCATTATTCTAGCAATGAGATGTGAGAGTGGGCTAAGAACATTTGTCAAACACTGATTGAAAAAGTAGATGCTGTCAAATCAAGTTATTTAGTCCAGGAATTCCCTTATTCCCCTTACAAACCAGCATGATCTTTCAAATAGTGTGACTTTCTATTCAGCCAAGGATGCAGCATATACACGGAAGAATGACTAGACCAGGAAACCTTAAGTAGTCACCATGTTAAGTACTTGAATGCCTCTCTCTACCCATAATGTCTCTGTTATCCCATTTTTTTCTCCTGGGGCCTCCTTCCTGCTAATAAATGAACAACCACAATGTTAATATCATACTCAGCAAGGAAATTCCAAGATTCTGTTCCAAAACCCCAGGCAGCAACTTTTCTGAGCAGTACATGCCAAAGACTCCTCAGTGTTAAATATTTTAACTATCACTCCTGGTTATGTAAGTAATTCGGACAACATAACACTGTACTGGGGGCAACAGCTTTGTATATGTTAGGTTATTGTAATACACAAGAAAGTGACAATAAACAAACTGACACATCAAATGAGGTGGAGACTGTAGAGTTAGAAATGAGATGCAATTCTAGGGAGAGAAAAAGGTGCTAAATATCCCACACTTAAGGACAAAATACTAGGTTCAGAATGAGGCAGGAGCTTAGTTAATAAGAATGGGATATAATATGTCTTGATAGGTTAGCAATTTATATTCTGAATCTTAAAATGTCAGGATAAAGTTCCAAAAATAATTCTAAATTTAGATATGGTCCTTGAATATGAAGTGGGTGTAACACTATACATATAGGATGAAGTATCAAACTGCTTTGGGAACAGTAAGATGAGGGTATAAGATACCAAGCAAATTCTGACAGTGATTTCATGAGAAGAATTTTAATATCCATTTGTAGAGATAAATATAAATCCTTTCTGTTGTAGAAGTCAGTAAGCGAAAAAAAATATTATCCTAGCTAAAGGGGTTATGCCTGTCCTTTCAAATAACCAAGTACATAAGTTTTTAAAATATGTATTATCTGACCAAGAGAGAGAATTTAACATGCAGTATCTGAACTGAATAATAAACTGCTGCTGCTAAGTCACTTCAGTCATGTCCGACTCTGTGCGACCCCATAGACGGCAGCCCACCAGGCTCCCCCGTCCCTGGGATTCTCCAGGCAAGAACACTGGAGTGGGTTGCCATTTCCTTCTCCAATGCATGAAAGTGAAAAGTGAAAGTGAAGTCGCTCAGTCGTGTCCGACTCCTAGCAACCCCATGGACTGCAGCCTATCAGGCTCCTCAGTCTATGGGATTTTCCAGGCAAGAGTACTGGAGTGGGGTGCCATCGCCTTCTCCGAATAATAAACTATCTACTATTAAATATTAGACATGTTTTAGCATGATTCCTTTTTTTCTTGTTTCCTTTTTCTTTATGGGCTTCCCTGGTGCCTCAGAAGGTAAATAATTTGCCTGCAATTGCAGGAGACCTGGGTTGAATCCCTGGGTAGGGAAGATCCCATGGAGAAGGGAATGGCCACCCACTCCAACGTTCTTGCCTGGAGAATTCCATGGACAGATGAGCCTGGTGGGCTACAGTGAATGATTTAATATAATTGATATCTCTATTCTAGTCATACTAATTCAAAGTTTGAGAATCATCATGAATTCTTTTTCCTCCTTCACCTCCTGTATCATAAGTTTTATCATATCTTACTGCATGTGTATCCAAAAGTGTATGGCCACAACTCCTTTTCAGAGCTATGTGCATTTATGGATCTTCATATATTTCCTGACCTGTTGCATTTTTCTTTTAGGTGAAGGTATTTGCAACAGGTCCCACATATTCTGATTACTTTTCATCATAGTAGCAGACTCATTTTGCTAACTAAGCTCCAGCTCAAATTATATCACAATTCTGAACTCTTACCATTGAAAAGTTTCTCCAGCCCTGCTTGGAATCCTCAAATGTATTCCTATTTTAGGAATAGGGAGGTTTAGGGTCCATATCTTTACTAGTTCTTATCCATATCTTTCTCACTAAACTAGCCATAATTTCTGGCCTCTTCAAGTGAAGCTGGGATAGAAGGAGGAGAGTGAAAAGGATTCTCCTTGACTGGTACAGTTACAGTATGATTCAGGTTGCTTCTGATAACAGATGTACAATTTCAGGCTCGTTAACTTGTAGGGCATTTTTAAAGGCTCCTCACAGAAACTTCTACTGGGAAACTCCAACAGAAAATGATTTGATATAAATAATGTGACTCTACTGGCTGTGCCTACTATTGATTCTCCACTATCCCCAAAGCCACAGAAGGCCCTTACATGTGATTAATCATCTTGTGTGAGATTACTTTTTAGATACACAATAGGCAGCATGGTTCTGATCAAGTTAGATCTCCCAGTGCAAAACTCATCATACCTAATCCATCTCCAAGCCATCTAGCCTCTGCAATGTCCCCTAAGAATAGTCTCAGTAAAGTTAGACCCTATCTTTGTGGCCCCCTGAAGTCCAAAGTTCAAATCAAGTTCTCTAAGCATTTTTGTTGAAGCCCCTCAAACTTATGTTGGAGAAAAAGTACTCCCCTTTCTTTTATGAGGGAAGGTATAGTCTACTAAGAACATTCTCCAAAGAACACTGTTTTCCAATCATTTCCACTTTATTTTCAAACTTGAAGGCAGATGAAGAGCTAATGTTGTTAGAACTATGTTCATCATCTTTCAACATGTTCCTTTCAAGTAATCTGATGCTTTCCTTTACGTGTATTGTTCTCGGCCTTTGCTCAAAGCTCACAGGAGAAAGAATCTCATTTCAATATTGTTTTGCAAATATATCTTTCTCGCCAAGTACAGTAGAACTTCTTGAAGTCAAGAATGAAGGCAACATGGAGAGCTGGTTAGTAGCATAGATACAGAGCCAGATGTGCTTTGATTCAGATCCAAATTCTGTTACTTGTCAGCTAGGGGACCTTGACCATATTTATTTACTTTCTCTGGGATCTGTTTTCTTTATCTGTAAATGGGGCTGAAAACCTTACCTTATGTAATAGACATAATTTGTTAAATCCTTACTAAAATAACATTTATTTAGCACCGTGTCAAAAAGTAAGTAGGCAAGTGTCCTTATATCTATTGCCTCATGTGTACAAAATGGAAATTGTAATTTTCCTGGATTTGCTAGTGAGGTATGTGTGTGTGTGTGTGTGTGTGTGTGTGTGTGTGTATATATATATATATATGTTAATATATATTAATTAACCATGCCCATATTTAAATAACCTTTTTAGCTTGCACAAATGACAGAGCCTGAATCTAGAAATTTCTTTTCCAAAATTCATGCCCATTATGATAGATACACTGATAGCCAACCTTACTGGACTGTTGAGAGAAATTGTATGAGATAACTGCTTGAAAGTATTTATCACTGTGCCATTAATAATTGATAGCTACCATTATATAATTCAATTTTATTCTTCTTTCAGTCTTTCATAGTTATAAGCCTACTGTCTTTTTATGGCTACTAACAAGCATTAATTAAATAGGTAAGTAAAAATGTAGTAATCTAGTATTAATATATGGTGATAAACTTTTAACCTTGTATTTTTCCCCTTTTTAATATAATGCTATTACTATAAACATTAAAGCTCCTTTTTGTATATGAAATTAATAATGTTACCATCATACCTTAGCTTCAAGTTTCAGTATTATTTCATAAATGTCCTCCTCAAGGAAGGAAAATAATTGAACTTCCAAATAAAAATAGAAAAAAGTAGCTACCATATTCATTTTGTTTTAGAATTAGAACTCCTCTCTCACATGTTTAGCTCATATAATCATTTTTTTTCAAGTTTATAATAATTATTTTGTAACTATAGTACCACACCCTCATTAACACAGTACTTGCTGTGAAGTAAATGTTTAGTTAGCAATTAAGTGAAATACAAATATTTCTTATTATCATTTTACATAAGAGGAAATTGATGTACATAAACATTAAATTGTCTTATTTCACAGATCTAATAGGCATTGTTCTCAGACTTCAAAAACTAGCTTTTCTCACAGTATGTTGAAAAGTGTGAGGATTCAAAATAGTGGCTGAGACTGGCAGGGGGCACAAGTAGGACTTCTGAGGTGCTGATTCTGTTCTTTCTCCTGAACTCAATTCTGGTTATATCACAGTGTTCACTTTTTGAAAAACCATCAATTTACACACTTAGGATTTGTGTACTCTTCTGTATTTATGCCATAATTCAAATACAAACTTTACGTAAACTATCTCTATTGATTTCATATCTCCCTCCAGCTACTGATGTTGGAAGAAACCACAGTAGAGAGGGAAAAATGTACATATACATTTTTCACTAGAGAGAAAAAACATTGTCATAGCAATGTCCTTCAACAGATGAGAGGAGACAGAAGTAGTACAGAAGAACAGTTTGGCCATTGATAGCAGCATGGGTAAATCATCCATTGTGTCTGGGGAAAGTGACAGTGCACAGATACAGGTACAAGTATGAGAGCAGATTCTTGTTGTGGTGAGAGCTTTCAAATGTCTATATTGATCGCTTTTATATTCCACATGAAATCTGAATCATGATTAAATCAGATTAAAGTTAGTTAGTTAGTTCAGTCACTCAGTCGTGTCTGACTCTTTGCGACCCCATGAATTGCAGCACGCCAGGCCTCCCTGTCCATCACCAACTTCTGGAGTTCACTCAGACTCATGTCCATCGAGTCGGTGATGCCATCCAGCCATCTCATCCTCTGTCGTCCCCTTTTCCTCCTGTCCCCAATCCCTCCCAGCATCAGAGTCTTTTCCAATGAGTCAACTCTTCTCATGAGATTAAAGTTAGGAAAGGGGAAAATATTGATTATTTAATAAGAGAAAAGGTAAAAATATTGTGTTCAACTTTTTGCAACCCAATGGACTGTGTAGCCTGCCAGGCTCTTTTGTCCATGGAATTCTCCAGGCAAGAATCCTGGAGTGGGTTGCCATGCCCTTCTCCAGAGAAATTTTGTGACTCAGCAATCTAACCCACATCTCCTGCATTAAAGGCAGATTCTTTACTGCTGAGTCACTGGGGAAACCCCACAACTATATATATATATATATATATATATATATATATGCAAATAAATTTAGTGATTAAATATAGAACTTAATCTACATTAAGTTGTATGTGAGGACATGAACAAAGTAGTAGTGAAAGGGTGCTAAAACAATGGAAGCTTCTTAAAACTTAAGATGTGAGATAAAAGACAAAGACATGATGGTTAGGAAATCAAAATTTAAAATACAGATATTGGCACTTAACACTGTAATGATGAGGTCACATGTCATGCCATGCTAATAAGTTAGCAAGAAAGATGAGATCACAGGGGCAGAAGAAGTAAAAAATTTGGAAATCAGAATTTTGGTAAAATCATCTATTTGACTTAGAATTTTGTATTTTATAAAAATGGCTTGAAAACCAAAAACGTGCTATCTCAATGTATTTTTTACTTAAATGGTCATTTTACTTTGAAATCTGAAATGCTTTCATAGTTACAGTGTATTAGACTTATTCCTTTGCTTTGATTATATTTATGAGGGAAATTTCAATTCTGTTCAATATAAGTTTATATGAATGTAAATGTCCATTGAGCAAAGATTTCTCAGAAATATACAATGTATATTTTTAAAATAAAAGTAACATTTGATATAATTTTCCCCAAGAAGAGGAAGTTTATCAAGATAACAAGTAGAAAATCATACTAATATTTAGGAAGATAGTTTGCTTCTCTTATCTGACTACAACTATGGCAAATACCTTCAAAATGTCCTTAAAATATTTCAGTTTCTTTTCTTAGCATGTGCTTAATTTTGGAGGCTTATTTTTATGAATTTTTGTGAGATAATTAAATCACTAGACAGTTGTTTCATCCGATTATGATATCCTTGCAAATATACATTTCAAACAGTATTCTGAATTCTTTACATATTATACTGAGATGTTTAAATTTATATAAAATGTAGACCCCTTCAGAACAACAGTTGAAATATACTATTTATTTATTCTCAAGGTCTTTTCTAAGAAACAGTGAAAGACTTCTGTACAAGTTTAATGCATTTTAAACTACTCCAACTTTTTACAAAGTTTATTAAATTCCTCTTCCATTAAAGCTACTGATAAATTACAGAAGCTATTCAAGGATTTCTAGGACTCTATAGAGGTTCCTCAGAATGCTGTAGGTTGAGCAAAATTGGGCAACATAACTCTTGGCTATCACATCAGCCTTAACAGCCTGTTTTATCTGTTTTGCATATTGGCATTTTGCTTAAGGTTATGATTGAAACAATAATTTATACTAATGATAAAAATAGCAATTAAAAATACCTGATATTCCAAAAATTGGCACTAGATCCCATGATGGGTTTTGTCTGTATACAAATTCTGCCTCTTGTGAGTCTGTTGGGCAGCAGGAAGATCAAACCAGTCAGTCCTAAAGGAAATCAACCCTGAATATTCATTGGGAGGACTGATGCTGAAGCTGAAGCTCCAAAACTTTGGTCATCTGATATGAAGAGCTGACTCACTGGAAAAGCCCCTGATGCTGGGAAAGATTGAGGGAGGAGAAGGGGTGACACGGGATGAGATGGTTGGATGGCATCACCGACTCAGTGGACATGAGTTTGAGTAAACTTCAAAAGAGAGTGAAGGACAGGGAAGCCTGGCGCACTGCAGTCCATGGATCACAAAGAGTCAACTTAGTGACTGAACAACAAATAGCTCCAAGAATTCCATATTTTTCTCATCAAGATCCAAATAACTGAGTGTCTTTTGTAAAGTGACTTAAGCATAAAGTCAAAGATAAGAAATTCAAATTCCACTTTTGCCAACTCTAAAATGTGGTTCATTCCATTTTGGAAAATGGAACTATATCCAGTAAAATAAATAAATAAATATGGAAATATTTTGGCAGAACAATAAAATTAACTTTAAAAAACTTCACTACAAATAAAACCCCTGTAGCAAGAAAATAATATTAGCATAGAATACCACCATAATTCTGATCAGTGGACACAGAAAAACAGAGTTGCAACAAAGCAGATTATTTTATTATTAATAAAATACTGGAAATGCATACTATAATCCCAATACAATGTCATTGTCCATATCTGTGCAATTATTCTAATAATGACAGGTTACATAAAAATGTAATTTTCCTATAATAGATTTGCAAACCAACTTTATAAGTCAATCATATTTAACTCATCATTTTATGTCTTCCTAAAGTTTCAATTTCAAAAATGCCCTGACTTGCTGAGTAAATATAGCAGAGCCATAGAAGAATCATTCTCTCTTGCTAGGAACTTTTACACAAAATCAACGATGAAAATAAAGTCCTAGATCTGCTATGATTGAGGGGAGAAAAAAGCCCTAAGCAAAAAAATACATATTTCAGATAATAGTCAATATTAAATAAAATTCACCATCAAAGTAAATGTCAATTTCAGACAGCATTAACAAAACTACTGACCCTGGAGTGCAGACACATAACCTAACTGGTGATAAAGCAGTGGAGACAGAGTTGTAGAAGAAATTTCTCCTGGGCCTGATTTGGCTCAGACAGATACAAGGAAATATAGAGTGCTACTTGTGTGAAGACAGTGTCTGTCTTTGTGGCATATTAGGAGGAATTCTTGGATTTTAAAATCTAAAAAGCTACTACTCCTTCATCCACTGTTGGAAAATATTGCAAATGGCATATTCGAACAACTGTCATCTTGCTTATTTAACTTACATGCAGAGTCCATCATGAGAAACGCTGGGCTGGAAGAAGCACAAGCTGGAATCAAGATTGCCAGGAGAAATATCAGTAACCTCAGATATGCAGATGACACTGCCCTTATGGCAGAAAGTGAAGAGGAACTAAAAAGCCTCTTGATGAAAGTGAAAGTGGAGAGTGAAAAAGTTGGCTTAAAGCTCAACATTCAGAAAATGAAGATCATGGCATCTGGTCGCATGACTTCATGGGAAATAGATGGGGAAACAGTGGAAACAGTGTCAGACTTTATTTTGGGGGGCTCCAAAATCACTGCAGATGGTGACTGCAGCCATGAAATTAAAAGACGCTTAGTCCTTGGAAGGAAGTTATGACCAACCTAGATAGCATATTGAAAAGCAGAGACATTACTTTGCCAACAAAGGTCCATCTAGTCAAGGCTATGGTTTTGCCAGTGGTCATGTATGGATGTGAGAGTTGGACTGTGAAGAAAGCTGAGCACCAAAAAATTGATACCTTTGAACTGTGGTGTTGGAGAAGACTCTTGAGAGTCCCTTGGACTGAAAGGAGATCCAACTAGTCCATTCTGAAGGAGATCAGCCCTGGGATTTCTTTGGAAGGAATGATGCTAAAGCTGAAACTCCAATACTTTGGCCACGTCATGCGAAGAGTTGACTCATTGGAAAAGACTCTGATGCTGGGAGGGATTGGGGGCAGGAGGAGAAGGGCATGACAGAAGATGAGATGGCTGGATGGCATCACTTACTCGATGGATGTGAGTCTGAGTGAACTCTGGGAGTTGGTGAAGGACAGGGAGGCCTGACGTGCTGCAATTCATGGCGTTGCAAAGAGTCAGACACGACTGAGGGATTGAACTGAACTGAACTGAATTCAATTTTGAATGGATGCTATAACCTTCATACATAGGTAAAATAATCAAGAAAACAAATGTAACACTTTTCAAAGGATTAGAAAAAACACAACCTCATGGGAAAATGTTGTCATACAGAAGATGAAAGTTGTAGACATTTCACTATTAGTGCTGTGCAAAGTGTTCACTCAACCAGACCACTAATGATTCTGTGTCAATTACAATAATATTTCTCTCACTGTTTATGAATATTCATACAGTGGTATTTTTCTGTGTTACGTCTGAACCACCTGATGCCTTCTTCTGGTATTTATAGTAAGAGATATGCAAGCCAGATTTATGGATGAACTCAAATGCAGATCTCAGTTTATGTCTTATAAGTAAAGCACCTAACTCAGTGAACTTTCCCAATCATTTTCACAGCTAGGAGAAAACCAGCTATTTTCTTAGATGGCAATCATTTACATGATTATTGGGTGTTCTCTAGCAAATTTTTCACAGTGGGAGACTTTTTATAGATAAGAAATTCATCAGTGATAGAGGAATAGATTGCAAAGCAGTCTAGTTAAATGTTATTATAGGGAAACTGCACATTTTGTCTATTTAAACATTATTGCTTTGTTTTAGAGTATAGGTCCGAATAAGTTTTAGAATATAAACTTTCCCAAGAAGTCATTTCCTTTAAGAAACTAGCTGGGTTAAAAATAAACTTTTGTCAGCAGAAAAACTGTTTAGCTGTTTGTAATCCTTAACAGAAGAAGAGCAAGGGGAATCAAATTCCATCAATTGTGTGATAAATAACCTGTGCTATAGAACTTTCAAGCAGAGGGTAGTCGTGTGAGAGAAGCACACATGCTAGACAATATTTTTATTCTTTAAATTAGACTCATGAGATTAGGGGGCCGACAAGTTGAAGTAGAGGGCAAAGTCTTTAGACTTTAAAAATGTCCTTTTAGCTTTATTTTTACTTTAATTCAGGCAGTGAATAAATTCAGAAAAGCTCCTCTTACCCAATTTGTATGGGTGTAAATAGCTGAATCCTAGGGAGATAAGTTCAGTTGAGCAGCTTAGCTAATTGAAAAACATTGACACCCACATTGACCTGTTCCTTCTTACCTCTGAGGCCACAAGCCTCATATTGGCAGGAGCAGCTGGGATGGCATATAGAACACATCAAGTTTGTGTTTGAGCATAAGTAGTTTTTAGAAAAAAGGAACCAAGGATAGATAAATAGCAAATTATATCATGTAAAAATGATCAGTGGTACTTTGGAGTACCCATGATGTTATTTTTCTCCAAAATTTGCATTTAAATAATACCCAGTTTTAAATAATTAAAAAAATAATGTACATATATATTTATGTGTATATTTAGATTGCAATTTTGGCAGAATAGATCATAAGCTTTTGATGTATTTTGTTACTTTTAGTAAATTTGGTTGACTTAAATTTTGAAATGTTTCTTAGATTTTTAGAGTCCTCTGTATTCAAAAATGTTTGTTGTATATATTGTCATTCTTATTTGTTAACTACAATTTTGTTTTTAGGACTTTCATTGAATTCAGTTTAACATTCTGAACAAAAAGTATACAATAAGGTTTGTAGTATATATGCAATTATAATGAAAATTATTTTTGTAAAGTGCAGAAAAAAACGTAAAAAAAGTGAGAAAAGAGAATGAAAAAGAGAAAAAAATAATTTAGCAGTGACACAAATAGACATTAAAATATAAGAATGCAAAGAAAATGGGAATTTTATTCTCAATATATCTCCTTCAGCCACTGATACACACTTAGCACTGTGATATGTCTCTCATTTTAAAAAGAAATGTAAGCTTGAGACAGAAAAGTGGAATTTTTTAATGAACTTCCTCCAGCTAATTTCTGTTACTTTAAAATTTTATTTTATGGAAGTCAAGTGTTCTTCCTCCATCTTTCTCTAGAGCAAAATGCTTTAAAATGTGACCGATACTCATTTTCCCAGTTCCTCTTCTGTGATTGTCTCTTGGAACAATTACAATCAGACTTCCATTCACATCATTACACCCAGATAGCTCTTGTTAAAGTTACCAGTAAACCTTCAGTTAAATAAACCTACTGGTAATATCTCAGTCTTTATTTGATTGACTGATCTGAAGCATTTGACAGTTGATAACATGCTTTTTCTTGGAAATGTATACTTAATATGCCTTCATGGTGTACACTACTACTATCTCACTAGTCCCCTTTTCTCAGTCCCTTTTCCAACATAATTCTTATCTCCTATTTTTCTCTTAAGTGGGTTACATCCTGCAGGTTCGATTCTCTACCATTTTATTAGAGTAGGTAGTACATTTACAGTTATTATAATGTTTATATCATTATATCATGAGTTTGAGTAAGCTCCAGGAATTGGTGATGGACAGGAATACCTGATGTGCTGCAGTCCATGAGGTTGCAAAGACTCAGACACAACAAGTGACTGAACTGAACTGATTATCTATTCCTTTTAGAAATTATAATGTAAATCCTTAAATATATCCTTGTATTTAATATTAAACCATCTTATAAAATTTAAAATGCTAAAAACAATAGCATGATTTCATTAAAACTCTCCCTGTTTTTTTGTTTTATCTATATATATGGCTGTTTTATCTAATCTATATACATCGACATTCTAGGAATCAGCAAACTAAAATGGACTGGAATGGGTGAATTTAACTCAGATGACCATTATATCTACTACTGCGGGCAGGAATTCCTTAGAAGAAATACAGTAGCCATCATGGTCAACAAAAGAGTCTGAAATGCAGTACTTGGATGCAATCTCAAAAACAACAGAATGATCTCTGTTCGTTTCCAAGGCAAAGCATTCAATATCACAGTAATCCAATCCTATGCCCCAACCAATAATGCTGAAGAAGCTGAAGTTGAACAGTTCTATGAAGACCTCCAAGACCTTTTAGAACTAACACCCAAAAAAGATGTCCTTTTCATTATAGGGGACTGGAATGCAAAAGTAGGAAGTCAAGAAACACCTGGAGTAACAGGCAAATTTGGCATTGGAATATGGAATGAAGCAGGGCAAAGGCTAATAAAGTTTTGCTGAGAGAATGCACTCGTCATAGCAAACACCCTCTTCCAACAACACGACAGAAGACTCTACACATGGACATCAACAGATGGTCAATACTGAAATAAGATTGATTTTATTCTTTGCAGCCAAAGATAGAGAAGCTCTATACAGTCAGCAAAAACAAGACTGGGAGGTGACTGTGGCTCAGATCATGAACTTCTTATTTCCAAATTCAGACTTAGATTGAAGAAAGTGGGGAAAACCACTAGATCATTCAGGTATGACCTAAGTCAAGTCCCTTATGATTATACAGTGGAAGGGAGAAATAGATTTAAGGGACTAGATCTGATAGACAGAGTGCCTGATGAACTATGGACAGAGGTTTGTGTCCTCTATGTACAGGAGACAGGGATCAAGACCATCCCCATGGAAAAGAAATGCAAAAAAGCAAATTGCCTGTCTGAGGAGGCCTTACAAATAGCTGTGAAAAGAAGAGAAGCCAAAAGCAAAGGAGAAAAGGAAAGATATAAGCATCTGAATGCAGAGTTCCAAAGAATAGCAAGGAGAGATAAGAAAGCCTTCCTCAATGATCAGTGCAAAGAAATAGAGGATAACAATAGAACGGGAAAGACTAGAGATCTCTTTAAGAAAATTAGAGATACCAAGGGAACATTTCATGCAAAGATGGGCTCGATAAGGACAGAAATGGTATGGACCTAACAGAAGCAAAAGATATTAAGAAGAGATGGCAAGAATACACAGAAGAACTGTACAGAAAAGATCTTCACGACCCAGATAATCACGATGGTGTGATCACTGACCTAGAGCCAGACATCTGGAATGTGAAGTCAAGTGGGCCTTAGAAAGCATTACTACAAACGAAGCTAGTGGAGGTGATGGAATTCCAGTGGAGCTATTTCAAATCCTGAAAGATGATGCTGTGACAATGCTGCACTCAATATGCCAGCAAATTTGGAAAACTCAGCAGTGGCCACAGGACTGGAAAAGGTCAGTTTTCATTCCAATCCCAAAGAAAGGCAATGCCAAAGAATGTTTAAACTACCACACAATTGCACTCATCTCACACGGTAGTAAAGTAATACTCAAAGTTGTCCAAGCCAGGCTTCAGCAATATGTGAACCGTGAACTTCCTGATGTTCAAGCTGCTTTTAGAAAAGGCAGAGGAACCAGAGATCAAATTGCCAACATCTGCTGGATCATCAAAAAAGAGAGTTTCAGAAAAACATCTATTTCTGCTTTATTGACTATGCCAAAGCCTTTGACTGTGTGGATCACAATAAACTGTGGATAATTCTGAAAGAGATAGGAATACCAGGCCACCTGACCTGCCTCTTGAGAAACCTATATGCAGTTCAGGAAGCAACAGTTAGAACTGGATATGGAACAACAGACTGGTTCCAAATAGGAAAAGGAGTACATCAAGGCTGTGTATTGTCACCCTGCTTATTTAACTTATATGCAGAGTACATCATGAGAAACGCTGGGCTGGAAGAAGCACAAGCTGGAATCAAGATTGCTGGGGGAAATATCAATAACCTCAGATATGCAGATGACATCACCTTATGGCAGAAAGTGAAGAAGAACTAAAGAGCCTCTTGATGAAAGTGAAAGAGGAGAGTGAAGCAGTTGGCTTAAAGCTCAACATTCAGAAAACTAAGATCATGGCATCCAGTCCCATCACTTCATAGGAAATAGATGGGAAACAGTGGAAACAGTGTCAGATTTTATTTTGGGGGCTCCAAAATCACTGCATTTGGTGATTACAGCCATGAAATTAAAAGACACTTACTCCTTGGAAGGAAAGTTATGACCAACCTAGATAGCATATTCAAAAGCAGAGACATTACTTTGCCAACAAAGGTCTATCTAGTCAAGGCTATGGTTTTTCCAGTGGTCATGTATGGATATGAGAGTTGGACTGTGAAGAAAGCTGAGCACTGAAGAATTGATGCCTTTGAAGTGTGGTGTTGGAGAAGACTTTAGAGTCCCTTGGACTGTGAGGAGATCCAAGCAGTACATCCTTAAGGATATCAGTCCTGGGTTTTCATTGGAAAGACTGATGCTAAAGCTGAAACTCCAATACTTTGGCCATGTCATGCGAAGAGTTGACTCATTGGAAAAGACCCTGATGCTGCGAGGGACTGGGGGCAGGAGGAGAAGGGGACGACAGAGGATGAGATTGCTGGATGGCATCACCGACTCGATGGAAATGAGTTTGAGTGAACTCTGGGAGTTGGTGATGGACAGGGAGGCCTAGCGTGCTGCAATTCATGGGGTCACAAAGAGTCGGACACGACTAAGCAACTGGACTGAACTGAACTGGTATGTGGCTGCTAAGTCGCTTCAATTATGTCTGAGTTTTTGTGACCCTATAGACCATAGCACTCCATGGTTTTCTGTCCACTCGATTCTCCAGGCAAGAATACTGGAGTGGGTTGCCATATATCTATATGGGAACCCCAGGTGGTGCAGTGGTAAAGAATCTGCCGACCAATGCAGGAGATGCAGAAGATGTTGATTGGAACCCTGGGTTGGGAAGATCCCCTGGAGTAGTAAATGGCAACCCACTCCAGTGTTCTTGCCCGGAAAATCCTATGGACAGAGGAGCCAGACAGGTGACAGTCAATGGGGTCATAAAGAGTCAGAGATGTTCTTTTCTTCTCATCAAATTAAGTCTTATTTTATTTATCTGTCTTTATCTTTTGGGTCTTCATGTATTTATTTATTATGTCTATTTTTTTATTCAAGTAATTAGACATATTTATAACGACTGTCAAAAAGTCCTTGCTTGTCCTTACATGCAGTCATCTCAAATTTCATTTTAGTGACTTGTTATTAGTTTATAATGGGTCATATTTTTCAGCTTCTTTTCATATATAAAGTATTTTATGCTTGACATTGTGAATTATACTTTGTAGGATGTCTGGATTGTGTTGTTTTCCCTCAAGAATTATTTTTTTGTCAATCTTCTTGATCAAATCAGATTTGGTTTTCTTCTTTGCTTCAGCATGCCTATTTGTTTCCTTTTTTTTTTTCCTAATTCTGTGCTTTGTCTTCAGTCAAGGACTTTGTACTAACTTCGGGTTGATATGGATTTTTGGACTCTCAAGTGAGAGGTGAACTTCCTAGCCAGTCTAATTGTCATTGGAAAGTTAAGAATTCTGTTATTTTTCCATATGTCATGACCTCTGGATTCTTTGTTCTGATCTCAGCTTCCTAGCAGCTGCTCTCTCTTAGATCTCATCGGAGCCTTGCCCTATATATGCATAACCCAGCCCTCAGACAAATAAACCCAGGGAATATTTGCATAGTTCTGTGTCTCCCTCCTGTGTACCTCTCTACTCTTTAGTAATTTGTTCCACAAATTTTAACCACTTCAGCAGATTTTGCCTTCTTAGCTCAGCAAGCCTGTCATTTCTTTAGGCATACAGAACATACCCCCAGGCAGAAAGATTGGTTGAACTCAGGGTTCATAGGAGTTATTATTTTATTATAGATCACAGCTCTGTGATACATATTGTCCAGTGCTTGAAAACAGGTTCACATATTTTTTTCATTTTTATATAGTTTGCTTTAGGAGTATGGGTCTCATACCAATTACCCTCCCATGACTAGAAACCAGTCTGACCTTACACATCTTGGCATGCAGTTGTCTTCTCAATTAGTTTTAATTTCTCATCATTATTGGCAAATGTACATTCTTCACAATTAATGGCAGTGCTTTGCTTCCAGTTGCTCAGACAAAATCTTGGAGTCATTTTAACCCATCTCTTTCTCTCATTCTCTGCATCTAATTTGTCAGCAAATTCTAGTTTTACCTTCAAAATATATCCATAGTATTTCCACTTTTATGGCCTTGATTACATCAAGGCAGTATATTGTCACCCTGCTTATTTAACTTATATGGAAAGTACATCATAAATGCTGGGCTGGATGAAGCACAAGCTGGAATCAAGATTGCTGGGAGAAATATCAATAACCTCAATACACAGATGATACCACTGTTATGGCATAAAATGAAGAGTAACTAAAGAGCCTCTTAATGAAAGTGAAAGAGGAGAGGGAAAAAGCTAGCTTAACACTTAGCATTCAAAAAACTAAGATCATGGCAAATAGGTGGAGAAACAGTAACAGATTTTTTTTCTTGGAGTCCAAAGTCACTGCAGCCATGAAATTAAAAGACACTTGATCCTTGGAAGAAAAGCTATGACCAACTTAAACAGCCTATTAAAAAAAGAAAAAGAGAGAGAGAGACATTGCTTTGCCAACAAGGGTGCATCTAGTCAAAGCTATGTTTTTTTCCAGTAGTCATGTACAGATGTGAGAGTTGAACTATAAAGAAAGCTGAGTGCTGAAGAATTGATGCTTTTGAATTGTAGTGTTGGAGAAGACTCTTGAGAGTCCCTTGGACTGCAAAGAGATCAAACCGGTTAATCCTAAAGGAAATCACTTCTGAATATTCATTGGAAGGACTGATGCTGCAGCTGAAACTCCAATACTTTGGCAACCTGATACAAAGAACTGACTTATTGGAAAAGCCCCTGATGCTGGGAAAGATTGAAGGCAGGAGGAGAAGAGGATGATAGAGGATGAGATGGTTGGAAGGCATCACAGACTCGATGTACATGAGTTTGAGCAGGCTCCAGGAGTTGGTTGATGGACAGGGAAGCCTGGTGTGCTGCAGTCCATGGGGTCACACAGAGTCGGACACGACTGAAGTGACTTAGCAGCAGCAGCAGCAGCAGGATTCTGCTACATCAGCTAATCATCCTTGAACTTTACTCTTGACAACATAAGTTGACATAAAACTAGTAAGGTATAGAGAAAGGCCATGAATTTGCATCTATGGTATAAATAGCAGTTCACAAAGTGTGATCCTCAGACCACTGGGAATCCCTGAGACTCAGGGCATTCATAAAGTCAAAATGCATTATTTGCTCATTTCATTGTGTTGACATTTGTATGATAGTACAAAAGCAATTTTGGGCTAAACTTTTGGCATCTTAGTACAAACTGAGTCAGGGGCAAAATTTGTGCTGATAGTATTGATATTCTTCACTGCCATACCTTTGCAGTAAACGAAATGCCAGTTTCACTTAAGAACATCTTGATAAAACAGTAAAAACAACATTGATTTTGTTAAATCTTGGTCTTTAGGCACATGCCCCTTTTTAAAAAAAATATTGTGTAATGAAGTGTGACGTAGTCCAGTATCTTTTATATATTCAAAAGCACATTTGTTTCCACTATGCAAAGCCATTATGCAGTTCTTATATTGGTGAGCTGAACTAGCCACGTTTGTTACAGAATATCATTTTTTCTTGCAACAGTTACTGACACACAAAGTATGATTAACCAGTCATTTGAACTTATTAAAAAAATGAACATATGGTTTTAAAGAAAACCATTGAGGAAACTTGATGTCAATAATGAAATTCACTTTCAAGCAAAAATTTGAATTTTGGAAAAGGTATATCTACCACTATTAGGTTGACAGCTTCCTGATATTTGAATAATTTTTCTGATGAAATTAATGATGACATTAACAAGTATGATTTTTTTGATATCATAAGTGAAATGCATCAGCATTTCAAAGATTTGTATAACTCAGTGTACCAATAATTTTCCAAGTAATGCTTAATGTCATTAAATTATGCATACTTAAAACGTGAATTCAAAGTGCAATCTAGATAGATTTCACTGTAATTGCATGAAGTGTTCCTCACTTCCTTTTGGCCCTCATCAACAGGGTTCTCAAGTCCAGAACAATCTTTTCAAGTCAATTTAGGTTCTCTTGTATGCTTCCAAAATCTCGTCTACACGATACCCTCCTACCAACACCTAACCAAACAACTGGGCATCTAGTCTGGCCCAATAGACATATCAAATTTAACCACTGCACTTTCATACTCTTTTGAAATTGGTCCTGCACATTACAGCAGACATTGTGAATGTTTTAGTGATGATAAATGTGTTTTAGATCCCGGCCAGCCATACGATGTTGCTGTCAAATAATTACTTAGAGATCCAACATTATTTACAATCCACAACAATACTTTTCTCAAAGTATAACCAGAGTGCTAGGATATTAGGATTCATTTGCCCTTCTAGTCACATAAACGGTCACAACACCTTCTCACATGGCACTAGGTCTGTCATACTAACTTGGAGTTACTAGCTTTTTGTCTTGATTTATTAATGGAATTTTATTTCAAGAATCTCTTTGACTCCACTTGTTTTTGATCAGAGAACCCCTTTATATATCACAGCAAATATGCTTAACATCGAATTAGTTCCTTCAGATAGGAAGCTCATTTCTTCTCCAGTCATTTCCATAGACAGTGTTTTTTTGTCTTTCCTATGGACTACTTTTTCCATTTCCATAGACTATTTTCTCTGACTGGAGAAGTTACCCTTTTCTTTGTTCCCCATCTTTTACTTAGTTAACTCCTTACATGTCTCTCAACTGTTACTTTGTCATAGCAGCCTTTCCTGACTACCCAGTTTAAGGCAGACTCCACATTCTTATATCCACCATTTTATCCTCTCCTATTATCATGCACTTCTTTCTTAATCACACGATTAAAGAGTTTCTTAATTTTGTGTTGTTTTGTTGTATTTTTTGCTTTTTAGATAATGATCTATTTAGCATCTGTATTCTGGGTCCAGTACAATGTTTAGATTCATGTAAGAAAGGTATTCCATTGGATCCCTGCTGTAAAGGTTCCATTCTAGTCTTCCTATTTACATTTGTGTATAACTAAATATTCTTTAAGTGCACTATTTCATATCTAAATGTTGTTAGATGTCATTTATATGAGAAAGACTAAGACAGAGACACATAAATAGAGAGTAAAAATAATAAAATAGAAATTTAGAATTCAAACAGAGAAATATTCAACAGTGAGTGGAAGCAGCCAAAAAGATTTTCTTGCCTTGAAAATATCAGTATCCATATTCAGAAGCTTATTTCTGATTAGTTAATTTCATAATTATGTTACCTAAATGAGGCATTTTTATTTATTTTAATTTGATGCTTAGAGGCTTTTCCACATACTCTCTTTGAATTCTCCTCAAATGTTAAAAGCAAACTCTGGGACCAAATTATAGTGTCAGGTTTGCTACTTTATATAATTCCATGACGTTCTAGTAATAATAAAGGAAATTTATCTCCCATTCAGCTAACCAGTCTCTCCATAGATTACTTTTTTAGCATTAGTTACCTTCACATAAACTTGATGTGATAGTGATTAGGGTTGGGCGTGGATAGTTGAGGCAGAATGAAGGGAAAAAAAGTCACAATAATCCCTTCTCCTGTTGGAAATCTAAACTTATTTTTCTGACAAATTGACTTCTTTGCCAAATTAAATTAAAAAAAAAAAGATAAACAGGGAAACATATTGCTATAGACATATATATTGAAATATTATTGGATTTTTTGTGTTGGTGAAGGGAATTTCAGATAAGTGAGAAAGGAATGTTTTATAAACATAAATTTATGTTAATTTAGTTACCTACACATAATAGTTTTTACTTATGTCAAATAACCCTTAGAAAACTTTACTAACTAAACCCAGATTACATTATTGGGGTTTTTATTTTTCACCATAAAATGTTTGGCCTTTGAGTACAGAATGAAGCAGGGCAAAGGTTAACAGAGTTTTGCCAAGACAATGCACTAGTCATAGCAAACACCCTCTTCCAATGACACAAGAGAAGACTCTAGACATGGACATCACCAGATGGTCAACACTGAAATCAGATTGATTATATTCTTTGCAACCAAAGATGGAGAAGCTCTATACAGTCAGCAAAAGCAAAACAGGGAGCTGACTGTGTCTCAGACCGTGATCACCTTATTGCCAAATTCAGACTTAAATTGAATAAACTAGGGAAAACCACTAGGCCATTCAGGTATGACCTAAATCAAATCCCTTACGATTATACAGTGACTGTGACAAATAGATTCAAGGGATTACATCTGATATACAGAGTACCTGAAAAACTATGGAAGGAGGTTTGTGACATTGTACAGGAGGCAATGAACAAGACCATCCCCAAGAAAAAGAAGTGCAGAAAGGCAAAATGGATGTCTGAGGAAGCCTTACAAATAGCTGAGAAGAGAAGCTAATGGCAAAGGAGAAAAGGAAAGATATACCCATTTGAATGCAGAGTTCCAAAGAATAGCAAGGAGAGAGAAAAAAAGCCTTCTTCAGTGATCAGTGCAAAGAAATAGAGGAAAACAATAGGCAAGGAAAAACTAGAGATCTCTTCAAGAAAATTAGAGATACCAAGGGAATATTTCATACAAAGATGGGCACAATAAAGAACAGAAATTATATGGACCTAACAGAAGCAGAAGATATTAAGAAGGCATAGCAAGAATACAAAGAAGAACTATACAAAAAAGGTCTTCATGACCCAGATACTCACGATGGTGTGATCACTCACCTAGAGCCAGACATCCTGGAATGCAAAGTCAAATGGGCCTTAGGAAGCATCACTATAAAGAAAGCTAGTGGAGGTGATAGAATTCCAGCTGAGCTATTTCAAATCCTGAAAGATGATGCTAAGAAAGTGCTGCACTCAATAAGCCAGCAAATTTGGAAAACTCAGCAGTGGCCACAGGACTGGAAACTGTCAGTTTTCAATCCAATCCCTAAGAAAGGCAATGCCAAAGAATGCTCAAATTACCGCTCAATTGCACTGATCTCACACACTAGTAAGCTAATGCTCAAAATTCTCTAAGCAAGGCTTCAACAATATGTGAACCATGAACTTTCAGATGCTTAAGTTGGTTTCAGAAAAGGCAGTGGAATCAGAGATCAAATTTCCAACATCGTTTGGATCATCAAAAAAGCAAGAGAGTTCCAGAAAAACATCTATTTCTGCTTTATTGACTATGCCAAAGCCTTTGACTGTGTGGATCACAACAAACTGTGGAAAATTCTTCAAGAGATGGGAATACCAGACCACCTGATCTGCCTCTTGAGAAATCTGTATGCAGGTCAAGAAGCAATAGTTAGAACTGGACATGGAACAGCAGACTGGTTCCAAATAGGGAAAGGAGTACGTCAAGGCTGTATATTGTCACCCTGCTTATTTAACTTATATGCAGAGTCCATCATGAGAAACGCTGAGCTGGAAGAAATACAAGCTGGAATCAAGATTGCCGGGAGAAATATCAATAACCTTAGATATGCAGATGACATCAAATTATGGCAGAAATTGAAGAAGAACTAAAGAGCCTCTTGATGAAAGTGAAAGAGGAGAGTGAAAAAGTTGGCTTAAAGCTCAACATTCAGAAAACTAAGATCATGGTATCCAGTCCCATCACTTCCTGGCAAATAGATGGGGAAACAGTGTCAGACTTTATTTTTGGGGGCTCCAAAATCATTGCAGATGGTGATTGCAGCCATGAAATTAAAAGACACTTACTCCTTGGAAGGAAAGTTATGGCTAACCTAGACAGCATATTAAAAAGCAGAGACATTACTTTGCTAACAAAGGTCTGTCTAGTCAAATGTATGCTTTTTCCAGTGGTCATGTATGGATGTGAGAATTGGAATATAAAGAGGGCTGAACACAGAAGAATGGATGCTTTTGATGTTGGAGAAGACGCTTGAGAGTCCCTTGGACTGCGAGGAGATCCAAGAAATCCATTCTAAAGGAAATTAGTCCTGAATATTCATTGGAAGGACTGATGCTGAAGTTGAAACTCCATAACTTTGGCCACTTGATGCAAAGAACTGACTCGGAAAAGATCCTGATGCTGGGAAAGATTGAAAGCAGGAGGAGAAGGGGACAGCAGAGGATGAGATTGTTGGATGTCATCACTGACTCAATGGAGATCAGTTGGATATACTCCTGGAGTTGGTGATGGACAGGGAGGCCTCGTGTGCTATAGTCCATGGGGTCGCAAAGAATAGGGCATGACTGAGCAACTGACATTATTGGGTCTTTTATTTGTCATCATAAAACATTACCTGCTTCAAATGCAACACACATTCTAAAGCAACACTGCTCTTCACAAAGCTGTGTACTTTTTTTCCCCCTGATCTAGAAAGTTCTCTCTCTGGGGACTTCCAAATATTTGGCAAACCTACTAAATTTTGCATTCTGTATACCTGCTATACACTTGTAAAACTTTTTCTTGTATGATGATCATTTAGAGGTGACTCAATATCTGATTTAGATCTTGCATTAAGGATTATATCCATTAAAATTATATATTAGTTTCTTGGTCAAAGATCTATCATTTTTGGTAATTGCTGTAATCTAAAAGACCAATGGCAAAAAGAAATTGCATATATGAACTGTATTCTAGTTGATTAAAGTTATTTTTCATGAGGACAGTGATTAACTATTTTGAAAGCAATAAATATGTATATATGAAAGCCATATATGCATATAAAATTAAATAAATGAATAAATGCATAGTGAACAATGGGAACCAGGTTTATCATTGTTGAACTGAGAGGTTACAGATAAGCGTGGAGGAAAGATTAAGCTATTCCACGTGTTTTGAGATTCAGTTCAGTTCAGTTCGTTTGCTCAGTTGTGTCCGAATCTTTGCGACCCCATGAATCGCAGCACGCCAGGCCTCCCTGTCCATCACCAACTCCCGGAGTTCACTCAGACTCACATCCATCGGGTCGGTGATGCCATCCAGCCATCTCATCCTCTGCCATCCCCTTCTCCTCCTGCCCCCAATCCCTCCCAGCATCAGAGCCTTTTCCAATGAGTCAACTCTTCGCAAGAGGTGGCCGAAGTACTGGAGTTGATAATTTAGTATGAACTCATGTTTAGCCTAATATAGATACAGATGGAAGCTGTATCTAAATATTTATAGACATGTAGATATGAATATGTTTGTATACCCACATATATCTCTTTGCTCTGCCAGCTGAGAGTCCCTAGAAATAAGAACACTCCAGTAGCAGTAAGTACACCTAGCTCTCAGATCTTGGTTTCTAATATCATTCTTTAATATAAGAAAGCAAGACTTCTTGAAGAAATACTTGATTCTAGGACTGGGGAAGGAAATAAATAAGATGGGACTGAAGTTTTTTTTAGTACCAAGGGAAAAGAGCCAAGAAATACTCAATTAAAATATAATAGTGTTATATAAAAGAAACATGAGATTCAACTAAGAAAACTCCCAAAATATAATGCTTGAAAAATCTGAATGACAATATAAAAAACACAATATTATTTCATAATCCAAGGAATAAAATAAGTAACCATAAGGACATTCTGATATAAATAAGTGGTTGATTTAATAATGAAGAATAAGCAAATCTGTGCAGAAGAACTCCAAGTTATTATCCCTGTATAGGTACTCCATCCTCAAGGAAAGGAAGAGTAACTCTGTATTCCTAAGTCTGTGCCTCTTATAGTTGCTTCCTTCCAAAAAATACAATACAAAGAGAAAGGTAATAACAAACAAAAGAGCCCCCAAACACTTTATAGTGTGAAAACTGTCCTGCAGAACCTCATCTAAGTGTTCAGGGTTGACACCAACAGTGATAAAATATGTTGACAATATGCATCCTTGATGTGAAGTGATAAGAATGGCTTTTTATCTCTGTCTTCCTCCAAAAAAACCCTGCATACCTGAGTACTAAGTTGCTTCAATCATGTATGACTCTTTGCAATACTATAGAACTGTAACCTGCAAGGCCCCTTTGTCCATGAGATTCTCCATGCAAGAATGCTGGAGTGGGTTGCCATGCCCTCCTCCAGGGGATCTTCCCAACCCAGGGACTGAACCTGGGTCCCTTAGGTCTCCTGCATTGGTAGAGGCGTCCTTGCCACTAGCGCCACCTGGGACGGCCACCCCCTCCCTCAAAATAAAATTCTATAAGCATTGCCTAATCATGAGAAAAACATCTGACAAATTCCAATAGAGGACCATCGCACAGAATGCTTAACCAACACACCTCAAAACCGTCAAAGTCACTAAATCTGAGAAATTCTGAAAATCTGTTATAACTAAGAGGAGACATGATAACTATGTGTAATGTTTTCTGGGATGAAAAGACAATAGGTAAAAACTATGAAAAACTGAAGAAACCATGTACTTTACAATAAGCTAGCAATATCGGTTCAGTGGTTTATTAACTGTGACAACTGTACCATACTAAAGTATGATATTTGTAACAGGATAAGCTGTGTGTTGGTTTATGGAAATTCTCTGCACCATCTTTTCCACAGATTTTCTATAAATCAAAAGCTGTACTAAAATTAGTAGTTTATTTTAAAATCTGCATTAAAATAAAAATAAAAGTCCAATATCCTTTCATAGAACTATTTCAATGGCAAATCAGTTTTGATTTACATAGCTCCTACCTACAGCAACTTTTCAAAGTGGCGTTCATGTAGCATTAAGAATGATTTATTCTGTAACTCCTAACAAACAATGTACTCTTTAACTAAGCTTACAATAGCCTTCCAAAAAGAAAATACATGAGGGAAAATTTTGATATTATAATTTTTGTTATACAATTCAGATCCCAGTGTTAGAAATCTAATGTTTCATTAATGTTTTAATCATTTATGAAACCATAATATCACTTATTATTAATACAATGTTTAGATATAATGTTTAAGAGAAATACACTTTTGTTCCACAAGAAATGGAAGTTATGCTTTTACTGTGAAATATATCATCAGTTCAGTTCAGTCGCTCAGTCATGTCCAACTCTTTGCGACTCCATGAATCACAGCATGCCAGGCATCCCTGTCCATCACCAACTCCCGGAGTTCACTCAGACTCACGTCCATCAAGTCAGTGATGCCATCCAGCCATCTCATCCTCTGTCGTCCCCTTCTCCTCCTGCCCTCAATTCCTCCCAGCATCAAAGTCTTTCCCAATGAGTCAACTCTTTGCATGAGGTGGCCAAAGTACTGGAGTTTCAGCTTTAGCATCATTCCTTCCAAAGAAATCCCAGGGCTGATCTCATTCAGAATGGACTGGTTGGATCTCCTTGCAGTCCAAGGGACTCCCAAGAGTCTTCTCCAACACCACAGTTCAAAAGCATCAATTCTTCGGCACTCAGCTTTCTTCACAGTCCAACTCTCACATCCATACATGACCACAGGAAAAACCATAGCCTTGACTAGACGGACTTTGGTGGCAAAGTAATATCTCTGCTTTTCAATATGCTATCTAGGTTGGTCATAACTTTTCTTCCAAGGAGTAAGCATCTTTTAATTTCATGGCTGCAGTTGCCATCTGCAGTGATTTATATACCATTTATATATAGTATAAACAATAATAATCATAAAATGTGCCTGCATCCTTAGTCTCAAGATTAAAAAAGTAAAAACTTTTAGTTCCTTTGCAAAAACTTTTAGCTTCTTCCTTAGCTTTTTCTGATTAAATTTCTACTATCTTAACTTTTGTGTTAATCACTGCCTTGGACTTTCTTTTAATTTCCATCTATCATCACGTATACCTCAAACCACATAGTTCAGTTTTGTAAAACTAAGTACCTAGCATGTACCTCCATATTCAAAGAAAGTTTGATATTGTCAGTATTGGTTGGAGGCTTCTGTGCTAAGTCACTTCACTTATGTCTGACTCTTTGTGACCCCATAGACTGCAGTCTGCCAGGCTCTTGTGTTAGTGGGATTCTCCAGGAAAGAAGAATGCATTGGAAAGCAGGTTCTTTACCACAAGTGCCACCTGTGAGGCTTCTAGGAATAATAAATTGTATAGTCGTTGCTATTCTAGCTAGTTCCGTGTTTCCTAAATGGTTATAGGAGTCCTTTCTGCATTTCAGTGGCAAAAGCATGAGTTATTTGAGAGAGAGTGCTCATCACAGTTGACCTATGTGTCAGGACTGCAGAGTGGATTATGGGCTAGATGACCAGTAGGAGTCTGGTCCATGGGAATTAGCTAGCTTCTGCTTTCTGCCCTCTAACTTCCTCCTGAGTCATCCTCAACTCTCAGGAGAAACCAAACCAGCAAGACAATTAATCATCCCCTGATAAAGATAAATCAAGCATGGAAAAGAACCACTATGCAAAGTTTCCTAGAAAAGAGTATTTTATAGCCTCAGGGATAAAGGTCTAGACTAGGAGCCAGGAGAGAAGTCACCTGGTGCCATGACTGTGGAAGAGGTATGGACACTTAGACATTTCTCAGACAGTTTTCAGCCAGTCTTTATTTTAACCCCATCCACTCCATTCGTATTTCTAGAGGCACACAGTATGTGAATTCCTCATCATTTTGTGGATATTTACTCTGTAGAAATGTCCTCTTGTGCTGGGTGTGGATTTAACCTTCTTCAGAGATCAGATCAGATTAGTCGCTCAGTTGTGTCCGACTCTTTGCGACCCCATGAATCGCAGCACGCCAGGCCTCCCTGTCCATCACCAACTCCCGGAGTTCACTCAGACTCATGTCCATCGAGTCAGTGATGCCATCCAGCCATCTCAGCCTCTGTCGTCCCCTTCTTTTCCTGCCCCAATCCCTCCCAGCATCAGAGTCTTTTCCAATGAGTCAACTCTTCGCATGAGGTGGCCAAAGTACTGGAGTTTCAGCTTTAGCATCATTCCTTCCAAAGAAATCCCAGGACTGATCTCCTTTAGAATGGATTAGTTGGATCTCCTTGCAGTCCAAGGGACTCTCAAGAGTCTTCTCCAACACCACAGTTCAAAAGCATCAATTCTTCAGCGCTCAGCCTTCTTCACAGTCCAACTCTCACATCCATACATGACCACAGGAAAAACCATAGCCTTGACTAGATGAACTTTTGTTGGCAAAGTAATGTCTCTGCTTTTGAATATGCTATCTAGGTTGGTCATAACTTTCCTTTTACTTTCCTTCCAAGTAAGTAATTAACCTTCTTAGCTGTAGTTAATCAGTCCCTATTCAACTATTTGTTTTGCAGAATGAAAAATATTTGCTATTTTTTCTTTTCTCCCCTGCCTAATAATACACACACACACACACACACACACACACACACACACACGCATGCACAATTTTAACTCAATCATTTGATAGTAGTGTTTATGAGAGTCCAGATCAAAACTAAACTAAAGATTTAGTTTTATTTCAATCCATCATCTTAAACCAGAACTTAAGAATTGAAATTTCTCAAATGATAAAAGCACAACTGACATAATATTTTGATTCATTGGTGGCGAGTTGTATGCTACAGTTGACCAGACAGTAGTATTAAAACTACTTGAATAAGTGATGCCCATTTGCTCATATCTTTCATTTTCTCCTAAGTAAGTGTTAAATGTGAACCAAATCTCACCAATAGATGCATAGCTATTTAAACTTATAAAGATTAGTAAGTAGATCCTTAGGAATCAGTTTTTCAATAGCCTCTCATTCCCAATCACCAAGTCACAATATTCATTATATTTGAGAAGTCAAATTTTATTCTGATCTCAACCTAAGATTTTGAAAAAGTAGAAAGGCACTTTTATTTTTCCAAATAACTATATCAGCCCTGACTGGTATTCACAACAAATCATTAATAAATTAACAAGGAATTGGAATTTGCCAAGTTTATGTCATCAACATTGTAGTTATATTACTTAAAATCTAATAGAAAATTTGGAGAAAGTTATTACTACCCATTAGATAACATCTTCTTTGTGGCAATGTATTACCTGACTTCTGTCACTTGGTTATAGGACCACCTTATCCCGAATTCCCACATGTTGTGCCATTTATATTTCTTCTGTGAATAGGAGAGAGTGGTAAGTGAGCACATAATTTTGACTCTGTGGTAACCACAGCGGCAGAGGTATGCACTGAATGCTATCTGTAAGGAGGAAAAGGGCCAGATTGGAGTCACAGGTGTCAGGGAAGAGGCAAGGACAGATTGAGTCTTAAGGCATTAGTAGAAGGTAGGCAGGTAAGAAGAAAAGAAAGTACATTCCAGAGAGAAGAAATTAAACAATAGCAAAAGAGCCTTACTCACATGTCTGGGCTACTTAGAACAGATGAAATATAAAGTAGGGAGTGGAAAGAGATTATGGTAGAGAAATCTGTAGGGGACAGATTAAGAAGACTTTATGCACCATACTGTGGAGGGCAGTCTTCTCACAAAGACAGAGTGAGTTATTAAAAAGTTTTAAGCACTGAGGTGCAATAGTTAAAGTTTCAAACTATATGCATCACCCTGGAGTCCGAGTAAAGGATGGCTTTGTGCATCTTTTCAATGTACAACTTTGAGCCATTTTTATCTCTTCATAAATGAACATGTAACTTTCTATTGACAGTTACTTCTTAGGATGAAACATATTTTCTCTTCAAAGTATCACTTTGGGCTTAATTCAGTGAACATTTGAACTGCAACCCATAATGTATATGTATTCTGAGACCAGACATTATGAGTGTCTGAAATCTTGCTATTAATTACAAAACTGATTAGTGAAATTATTGAAAGATGATGGCCAAGACGTTAATATCCGAAGTAGGAGGTTGGGAGAGAGAGAGAGAGAACTAACAATTCTGGAAGATAGAAGTCTTAATATAGTTTAACTCTATCAGTAATAGCAAAACAATGCATTTCTCTCTTGTTTTTAATATTTTAAACAAATTTCCATTATCATTTATGTAGCTTTATAACAAACTGTCACCCAAATTAATAGTGAGATATATTACATGACATTTTGTAGGTTGACTGTGCTCAGCTAGGTTCTTCTGTTCCACATTATGTTGGTTGAGATCACACATGCCTCCTTCACTTGGGAACTCAGCTGAGGCTGAACAGGATGGGTGGCTTCACCCATTGGTGAGCTTTCACCCTCGATGGTAGCAAAGAGAATGGTTGGAGACTTCCATGTGGAAGCTTTTCTCTCCACAGGGTTGGGACTGGGACTCACTCACTCAGTAATATACCTTGAAATTCTCTACGTGAAGTCTAGTTCCCAAGAGGATGAAAACAGAAGTTTCCTTGGCCTAGAAACTCTGTAGTGTCACTTACACAGAATCCACTGTTATAAGAAAATTACACAGAAATCTCATATTCAATGGGTGGAGAAATAAAATTTTATCTTTTGATGGCAAGAGCCGCCTATGTGTATAGAGATTGAAGGCAGCCATATATGGAAATAATCTGTCATATTGCCCCTTTAAAATTACTAGAAAATGAAAAAATATTTTTGATAGATATCAATGCAATAACATACATAACTAAAGAATCTCAAGTTTCACAGGAAAATGCCTTTATCATTTCATACAAGTTTTGTTACCAAATGTTACCTGTTAGATTTTCTAAGGCAGTTTGGTTTACATATGATCTACAACATAGAGTGCCATACATTTCTGAATTTCTTTTTTGGTAAGAACAATATATTTTTCACCTATTAGCTTCATGTTTAATCAACATAGGTTGTGCAAAAAATTAGTTCATTAAACATTTCTCGTTTACATGACTAAAATATCAAATATGTACATTTCTAGCATTCAGATGTACTCTTTTTTCTGAAATCAAAATGTCACCCATAAGAGATAAAGAAAGAAACACTAAAAGAGGTTAATAGCAATTATAAATTTACAACTTACTACACACTGTTCAAACTAATACAGATACAGCACCATTTACAGTTAGAAACTGTGGCCAAAGGAATTATTCTGCTCTGCATGGAACTGGGTTTATTTAATCAATGTTGCTTCCACTAGAAAAGTGGATTAGTTTTTCTTTAAGATAGAGTTAAAAGTTTTGCAGCTAATTTATTTTAATAAGTATTCTTACTGCAGAATCCAAAAAAAGGTGAGGGAGGGGGCATGTTAAACTGTAATGAAGCACTGGGAAAGAAAGCATGACTTAATTATTTTTCTGGGGTGGATAATGAATAAATTAGCCACACTGCCAGCTTGCCATTTGTACGGAATTTATTACTTTTTCCTTTAAGAACCATATCATGACTAAGTCAATTTTTCTCCTGACTGCAAACTGATTGATGAGACAATGTCTGGCTGTGAAAGACTTCCTCCTCATCATTGTTTTGGCAATGTTGATATCATAAAGAGAGCCTGAAATTTTCTTGAGTTCATGCTTTCCTACAAATTATAAACAAGTATGTTAACACTTTTTTTACAAGCTGTCTGATCATGTAAATTACAAAATGAGTAATTTACACCATGTGACCAAGAATATATATGATTTTGGGAGGCTCTTATTGTTTTTCTTGGAAGATTACACAGCTATGCTGGAAAACTGATACCTCCATTGGGACTAGATGTGAGTGAGTTATATTGGGTATTAGTTTTTTTTTTTTTTTTTTTAGTGTGAAATGTAACAAATCAAGTTTTTAAACTGGAGAAGTTGATTTACCATTTTTTATCATTTTGGATCATGCTAGTGACTGCGATTCATCGGGTGCGAAGAGTTGGACGCGACTGAGTGACTGAACTGAACTAAACTGAACTAGTGACCGATCATGCTAGTGACCTATACATTGAAAAATGATCATGATTTCCTCTTGGAATCACTAAAATATTCTGTATTTTTAAGTTAAAAATGGTTGCATATTTAATTAGGTAAACATTTAATTAGGTAAATGTTTCTGTATATTAAATGTGTTTTTCTTAAATGGATTTAACCTTGCTGCCTGCTTACATCTAAGATATCAGCTTCTGATTTGGGTGGAGGGGAAAGGCACAGCATAACACTGAAATAGCACACATGGAAAATAAAAATAACAGCTAATCCTAATTCAGCATTGCAAAATGCAGTACCAGGAAATTTATTTATTTATTTTTGCCATGTGAGATCTTAGCTCCCCAAGTGGGGATCAAACCCATGCCTGCTGCTTAGGGAGCACAGAGCCTTAACCATGGGATTGACAAGGAAGTCCCCCAAGAAATAGTTTTAAGCACTTGAAGTTCTTGGTGGTTAAGTATCTTCTAGGAAAGAAGATAACCCTGTCCTTCTTGGTCTGTTTGTTTCAACTATCTCTTCAGTTCAGTCGCTCAGTCGTGTTCTACTCTTTGTGACCCCATGGATGCAGTACGCCCTCTTAATTAATTAAAGAGACTCTAAATGCTTTTCTCTTTAGAAAGTGAACTTCTTTTCGTACAAACTAATTATGATTGTGCAATAGGTGAAAGCCAATCGTTTTTAAAACTCTTTTACATAAATGTGTGCCTGCTAATTTGATTCAGTTGTGTTTGCTCTTTGCAACCCCATGGAGTGCAACCCCACTGAGCTCCTCTGTCCATGGGATTCTCCAGGCAAGAATACTGGAATGGGTTGCCATACACTTCTCCATTTACATAACATGAGTTCATATTAAATTTAAGAAATACAAATCTTTTAATCCCCACAGTTGTGTGAATCTTTTGAGCAAATTTCTTGTAATAAGTATTTTCATAAAATAATATATTGACAAAGTGTAAATTTCAAGGTCAATGCTTTACAATGAAATGCATACTTTATGTGCATATTCCATAATTAATTGTATTGTTAGAATACATTTTTACTCTGTCATAGATAAGTCAGTGAAGGCCTTTTGAACATAAAATGCAATTACATATATAGGCACCATTGGATAGATATGCAAACCATATATGTACAATAGCACACATAAAAGTACATCTTGAAGCTTTATTACCTATGTCTATTCCAGTTTGTATATTTTGCTTTGTATTAACAGCAGAAACTAATATCCTTGCTTTAATTGAATACTATAAACAGAAACACACTTCCCTGATAATTTTGCCTTCGAGGTAATAATTTTTAAGTGACATAGAAATGTAATATCCTATTTGAAAAGAGCAATCTCTAATGATATGAAAAGGTTTTACTAAAAAGGTACAGTGATGAGAGAAAGAAGCAAGGGACATTTTTAGTTTGTGTCTATTATTGAGAATTAGACAAAGACTGACAATGTCACTAGTACCTCAAACCAACTCAATAACTGAATCAATGAGTATAGTTTATGAGTATCTCCACCTGAGAATTTGTACCATTTTCCAAGAATTAAAGTCTTTTCTCCTGGGTTATGAATAATTTTTTGATCTCTGATTTTTCCTTCAGCCCCACAACCCAATTCAACCCTGAGTATCTGAAGTGCTCAAAAGGTCAGGTTGATTCAATGATATTTTATTGGATTCCAGTTCTGTGGGTAGTTTTTTTTTTTTTTTCTTGATTCTTGTTTTTTTCTCTCAGACAGGTCCCCACTTTCTTTTAAAGCAAATGCCCCACTTTCAAGGTTACATTTGATTTCTTTGCTCTCAGATTTATTTTCTGTCTTTTATGTATTCTTCCAGGAAGTTGCTTCCCTGCCCTGAGAAAATACAAAGTTAGAAGAAACATGCAAGCCAACACACACACACACACACACACACACACACAAACTAAGAAAAAATCAATTTTAGAATGTTTAGTGTAAAGTTTATAAACCTGAAAGTGAAGAACTCTCATCCCAATTTAATTTCACAAACTATTTTATGATAAATATCTCTTCACAGGAGTAAGACTAAAAATATGAGGCACAGTTGGTGATATAATTGACAAAAGGATAGAAATTAGGACTAGCTACATGAAAGTGAAAGTGGAGAGTGAAAAAGTTGGCTTAAAGCTCAACATTCAGAGAACGAAGATCATGGCATCCAATCCCATCACTTCATGGGACATAGATGGAGAAACAGTGGAAACAGTGTCAGAATTTATTTTGGGGGGCTCCAAAATCACTGCAGATGGTGACTGCAGCCAGGAAATTAAAAGACGCTTACTCCTTGGAAGGAAAGTTATTATCAACCTAGATAGCATATTCAAAAGCAGACACATTACTTTGCCAACAAAGGTCTGTTTAGTCAAGGCTATGGTTTTTCCTGTGGTCATGTATGGATGTGAGAGTTGGACTGTGAAGAAGGCTGAGCGCTGAAGAATTGATGCTTTTGAACTGTGGTGTTGGAGAAGACTCTTAAGAGTCCCTTGGACTGCAAGGAGATCCAACCAATCCATTCTGAAGGAGATCAGCCCTGGGATTTCTTTGGAAGGAATGATGCTAAAGCTGAAACTCCAATACTTTGGCCACCTCATGTGAAGAGTTGACTCATTGGAAAAAACTCTGATGCTGGGAGGGATTGGGGGCAGGAGGAGAAGGGGACGACAGAGGATGAGATGGCTGGATGGCATCACTGACTCGATGGACGTGAGTCTGAGTGAACTTCCGAAGTTGGTGATGGACAGGGAGGCCTGGTGTGCTGCGATTCATGGGGTAACAAAGAGTCGGACACGACTGAGCTACGGAACTGAACTGAACTGAATATGCATCATAGTACAAAATGAAAAGTTAAAAGAACACTCTTTTCATAAAATTTTGAAAAGTTCTATATGGTAAGATTATAGTATTAAATCCAACATGAGGCCCATCTAAGTACAGTGCTCTATGTGACGACAGAAATCACACACCCCGGAATCTGGGCTTGATTAAAATCTTTACTTTGTAACTTCATATTTTTCTCTTTTGATTAGCTGGACAAAAACCTTATGTAAAACTGTTAATGCAATAGTTGGTATGTAACCCTTAATTCTGGTAGCTAATGACAAGAAGAAAATTGTAAGTTTGATTTTTCCTTTTCCAAAACCTCCCATGGAAATCTGTTGTATTCTATTTAATGTTGGGACTTTGCCCATAAGCTTTCTCTATGGACTAAATCTATTTTTACCTTTTCTTTCATGGAGCAGATACCTTTTCTTATCTATTTTCTTTCACATGCAGGGATTCCTTTGGCTTCAGTGATGAGTAGAAAAAGCCTTAAATAATTTTGGCTACCTCCAGGAAAATGAGACTCCTTGTAGTGCTTAAATTAGAAACCTATGCTTTTTATACCTCAAGATCACCTACAAAAATTGGTATTTTTTTGTAAGTTCAAACTTTGGAATCAAAAAGTATAAATGTACTTTCTTATTATTCTAGGTAAAGGAAAAAGATAATTATCTTTTAATTTAAAAAATAGAAGTACTTTTTAAAATTTTTATCTCCTGAAATCCAACCTATTTCCTTAAAGAAAAAAAATACAGTCAATACAAATAAGTTTGTAATTAAATTGCTATAAACTGTAAGAAATTCTGTGCATTTGCTCTTCTGAATATATTTATTTTTTGAATACAATGAAAGAACTTAAAGTGCTAGACCCTTTGCCCTAAATTGGAAGTTTTTCATTTACTAAAATTACATCTTTTTTTCAGATTAGTAGAAGAAAGTTAAGTTAAAAAGCATGTTTAGCTAAATGCTGTTTTGAAGAAAATATCTTTATAAGTTATCCCCAATTTAAAAGAAAACCTTTTTTGGTACTGGAAAGTGTAATTTTAAAGCTTAGGTATTATTTTCCCTAGAAAAGCAAGACTAACATGTTATTTTGGGATATATTTTTCACTTCATTTCAGTATCAAACTTACACAAAAGTTGTAAGAATAGTAAAAAAAGAGCTGATATAACTTTTGTATTATTTTGCATACAATGATCACAATCAGGATATTTAAGATTAATAAAATATAGTAATCTAATCAACAGTCTATATTCAAGATTTATCAGCTGTTTTAATAATATATTTTCACAGATTATTTTTATTTCCTGAGTTCAGTCTAGGATTAGGCATGACTATATTGTTCCTTTTTTGATAAAGCAATCCTCAGCACTTCTTTATTCTCCTTAACTTTAATGTTTTAACATCAGTATGAACCATTAATTCTATAGAATGATCTCAAGTTGGATTTGTGTGATATTTCCTTATGAATAGATCCAGGTTTCACCCTCCCCACAATTTGAACTGAGCCAAGTCTCTGGAGACAGCACAAGATCGAAGATATTGTAGGCATGGTTTAATTCTACATTTTTGCCAATTTAAAAACTATTCCTGCATCATATTTACTAACTGATTGACAACTATTTTTAAAAATATAAAATTTAAGAACATACTAAAGAATCAAATTAAGAGTCAACATTTTAGTATGTGATGACAAGATAAGTGAAAATTGTAAACTGACATAAATTTGGGGTAATTTTAATCAGCACACAATTGGCATGACTTGAGGTTGTTGATACTTCTCCCAGCAGTCTTGATTCCAGCTTGTGATTCACTCAGCATATCATTTCTGCATATGTTAATAAGGAGGGTGACAATATACAGCCTTGTCATACTAATTTCCCAATTTTGAACCAGTCTGTTTTTCCATGTCTGGTTCTATTTGTTGATTCTTGACCCTGCATACAGTTTTCTCAGGAGGCAGGTAAGGTGGTCTGGTGTTCCTATCACTAAGATTTTTCCACAGTTTTTTTGTGATCCACACACTGAAAGGCTTTAGCACAGTCAATGAAACAGAAGTAGATGTTTTTCTGGAATTCCCTTGTTTTTTCTATGATCCAACAAATGGCAATTTGATCTCTGGTTCCTCTGCCTTTTCTAAACCCAGCTTGTACATCTGGAAGTTCTCAGTTCACATACTGCTAAAGCCTAGCTTGAAGGATTTTAAGCATAACCTTGCTAGCATGTGGAATGTTCAGCAGTTTGAACATTCTTTGGGATTGCCTTTCTTTGGGGTTGAAATGAAAGGTGACCTTTTCCAGTCTTGTGGGTGTAGCTTAAGTTTTCTAAATTTGCTAATAAAGTTTTCCACTAACTTTGTTCATATAATGCTTCCTAAGGCACACTGGACTTCACACTCAAAGATGTCTGGCTCTAGGTAGTGACCACACCATTGTGATTATATGGGTCATTACGACCTTTTTTGCATAGTGTTTTTCTCTGTATTCTTTCCTCTTCTTCTTAATGTCTTCTGCTTCTGTTAGGTTTTTATTATTTCTGTCCTTTATCATGCCCATCCTTGCATGAAATGTTTCCTTGATATCTTCAGTTTTTTTAAAGTGATCTTTAGTCTTTCCCATTCTATTTTTTTCCCCTCTATTTCTTTGCATGGTTCATTGAAGATGACCCTCTTTTCTCTCCTTGCTCTTCTCTAGAACTCTGCATTCAGTTAGGTGTATCTTTCTGTCACTCCCTTGCCTTTCATTTCTCTTCTTTCCTCAACTATTTAAAAAAGCCTCCTCAGACAACCATTTTGCCTTCTTGCATTTCTTTTGGATGGTTTTGGTCACTGCCTCCTGTGCAATGTTACAAACCTTCATCCATCCATAGTTCTTTAGGCATTCTGCCCACTATATATAATCTCTTGAATCTATTCATCAATTCCACTGTATAATCATAAGGGATATAATTTAGGTCAGACCTCAATGGCCTACTAGCTTTACCTGCTTTATTCAAATGAAGCCTGAAGTTTTGCAATAAGGAGCTGATGATGTGAGCCAGTCACCTCCAGGTCTTGTTTTTGCTGTTTAGAGCTTCTCCATCTTTGGCTGCAAAGAACATAATCCTTCTGATTTTGGTTATGTCCGTGTGTAGAGACATCTTTTGTATTGGAAAAAGATACTTGTTATAACCAGAGTGTTCCCTTGACAAAGCTTTGTTAGGTTTTGCCCTGCTCCACAGCCAAACTTGTATGTTATTCCAGCTGTCTCTTGACTTCCCACTTTTGTTTTCCAATCTCCTATGATGAAAAGGACATCTTTTCTTGGTGTTAGTTCTAGAAAGTGTTGTAGGTCTGCATAGAACCAGTCTTCAACTTTTTTGTAATCAGTGGTTGGGGTATAGACTTGGAGTACTGTGGTGTTGAATGGTTTGCCCTGGAAATGAACCAAGATCATCCTGTTGTTTTTGAGATTGCACCCAAGTACAGCATTTTGTACCCTTTTCTTGACTATGAGGGCTACTCCATTTCTTCTCAAAGATTCTTGCTCACAGTAATATATATAATGGTCATCTGAATTAAATTTGCCCATCTCCATCTATTTTAGCTCACTGATTCCTTAGATGTTGATGATTATTCTTGCCATCTCCTACTTGACCATATTCAATTTACCTTAATTCATGGACTGCATATGGTGACTGCAGCCATGAAATTAAAAGACACTTACTCCTTGGAAGGAAAGTTATGTCCAATCTAGATAGCATATTGAAAAGCAGAGACATTACTTTGCCAACAAAGGTCCGTCTAGTCAAGGCTATGGTTTTTCCTGTGGTCATGTATGGATGTGAGAGTTGGACTTGTGAAGAAGGCTGAGCACCAAAGAATTGATGCTTTTGAACTGTGGTGTTGGAGAAGACTCTTCAGAGTCCCTTGGACTGAAAGGAGATCCAACCAGTCCGTTCTGAAGGAGATCAACCCTGGGATTTCTTTGGAAGGAATGATGCTAAAGCTGAAACTCCAATACTATGGCCACCTCATGCGAAGAATTGACTCATTAGAAAAGACTCTGATGCTAGGAGGGATTGGGGTCAGGAGGAGAAGGGGAAGACAGAGGATGAGATGGCTGGATGGCATCACTGACTTGATGGACGTGAGTCTGAGTGAACTCTGGGAGTTGGTGATGGACAGGGAGGCCTGGCTTGCTGCGATTCATGGGGTTGCAAAGAGTCGGACACGACTGACCAATTGAACTGACTGACTGACTGACTGAATATTCCAGATCCTTTTTCAATACTGTTGTTGGCAGCATTGGACTTTATCACTACCAGATACATCCACAACTGAGCATCATTTCTGCTTTGGCCCAAACTCTTCCTTCTTTCTGGAGATATTAGTAATTGCCCTCTGTTCTTCCAGTAGTACATTGGACACCTTCCAACCTGGGTGGGATCATCTTCCAATGTTGGATCTTTTTGCCTTTTCATATGGCTCATGGGGTTCTCACAAAAAGAATACTGGAGTAGTTTTCCATTTTCTTCTCTAGTGGACCAGGTTTTGTCAGAACTCTTCACTATGACCCGTTCATCTTGGGTGGCCCTGCACAGTTCATAGCTTCTTTAAGTTACACAAGCCCCTTTGACACAAAGCTGTGATCCACGTAGCGGTTCTTACTGTTTACAGTATTAATTTTACACAATTTGGGGCCTAATACATTTCAAATTTATCTTTCCAAAATTTTAGTTTAGTGTACCACCATATTTTAAATTTTTCTCTTATTAAAAAATAAAATTGTTATCTATGTGATTCCTAAACTTTCTTTTCTTCTCCTTTATCCACATATTATTGTTCAAGGAGTAGATTGTTTTAATTATTTATATTAATAGTGTAATCTGATAGACAAAGGGGAAATCCTTCCATTTTTTATTAATTTACTTGCTATTTCCAAATTTTCTGTTTCTTAATTATAAAGGAATTAAATCTATAACTTCACCTGAGGATAAATTGGAAAATGTAAGTCCATTGAGGAAGCTTATATTTTCTTCATTTATTCCTTTCTTCTTTAATAATATCAACTTTTCTATAATTTCTAACAATTTAAATGCACAAATTTGTAAAAAAAACAATTTACAAATAGTATCCCTTCCTTCAGCAATAGTTTTGTGAAGTTCATTTTTAATTGGAGAGACTGTGTGACTCATAGCCACCTGAGGAGAGACTAATGTACACAATTACATAAATAAAATTATTCTGGAGAGACAAATCTGGAAGGAAAAGGAGGAGAAAGCATCCTCTAGGTATTGTTACAGGGAGGTGAATTCTTTCAACGGGATAAACAGGGATGAATGTTTAAGGATCCTAGGAGCTCAGCAACATCAAGCAGCTTTGGAGAACTTTATCAGAAAAAGGATTGTATTTTGATAGCTAATAGAATTAATGACAATTCTGAAGAACCATTCCAGAAGAATGATTAAAAACAAAAACAATTAGGGAACAGGGGACATTGCTTAAGCTATGTTTCAGGACTCTGTGGTCAGGAGGCACAGCTGGTAACCTGGATGCTGGATGCTTGATTCATTTCTACACCACTACCACTGCACAAATAATCTCTAATTATTCTCTGTAGAAGTCTGTGGAACTTGTACAGACTCCGAGTCTTAGATGAAAGCATCTGATTTTTGTAGTGCAAGTTTAGTGCTCATACTGGCTACCAGGAGACAAGGAGAGGGAATATTGTTGCACTTCCTTCTACTGTGTGCATTGGAGCCCAGTCACCAATCAAGATTTAAACAATATAAGATTTTACCAAATTGAGAGCTCAAATCTTGGCAGCCAAAAAAACCCACAAAAAAGACCTCATAATTGGTTGACACTTGAGCTATAACCTAGATGTAGGAAAAGACTGCCCTTCAGAGATTAGAAATAAGTGTGAGGAATGCCAAATACAAAGGCAGGAATGAGACTGAAGCATTCAACAACAAAAATGGAGACCAGAGTTTATAGAGCAAATATTATGTACACTATTTTTGAGATAATCATATTATACGAAATCCTTCTATATTTAACATTTAAAGAGTATTTTAAATAAGAAGTATTTATTATGTATATTATTATTTCCTTATATAAATATAATAAAAGCTTTTTTATTTTGAATCAATTTCAATCATCTATTTGTTTTCAGTTTTGCTCAATAAAAATGGTAATAGGCATTAATATTTTATATTAAATTCTTTGTTTTAAAATACTTTTCAATTTGATTCCCTATTATTTTTTTATACATTAAAATCTAGTCAAAAGAAAGAACAAACTTTATGTTTCTGCTGTATCATTTTTTTAAGGATAATTAAAATGAGCCTGGATTTATAAACTATTTTGAAAATATTTTCTTTTTTGTGATCTGGAGCAAATTCTATAAAATGGGATACACACACACACACAGACACACACACACATATGTATGTATATACCTATATGTTTAATTTGAAAATTATTTCCCATAAAACTGTGTACAGCTTCCATAATCTAATTCATATGTCTCATTGACTACTGACTGGGAATGATTGACAGGTATGAGCTCTAGTGACACCTTCCTATATCCCCCCAGGCAGACCTTAAGGGAGCTTCGAGTAACTGTAGGAGTCACAGGGTAAGTTTGGGGACCTCCAAACTCTCTCTACTTTTAGTAGTACTATTATTGCTATTGTGTCAGGATTCAGTTTTCAGAAGTGGCCATAAGTCTTGCTTGACCTGGATCTATTGACTTACTTAACTGAGGTCTTTCAGAGTATTGCTGCCAGTTAGATGAGAATGCTCATAACTGATTCCAAAGTAATTGCATATTTGATTAATTGTTTCCTTCATTGACTGATGCACTCATTCAGCAATAATTCATGAGGTTTCTTTCTGGTCCATGAGTACAGCCATGGAGTCTGTCTCAGATTGATTTCTGACCCAAATGCTTACTAGATCTGTACCCTTGGGAAAATTACCTAACTTCAGTAGTTCTCAGTTTATACATCACAAAATGAGGATAAAAACATCAAACTCATAGCATTTTACTTTAATTTTATAGCAATTATATGGTAAATTACATTTCTTATGGCATATAGTTATAGAAAATTTAGTACATTATAACTACTGTGAAAACTAGAATACAGATCAGTCCCATAATTTCCACTTTCTCTGTTATCTATTTATATTCATACCTTACCCTCACAATGAACTGACAACCACCGATCTTTTTTATAGCCCTATATTTTTGAAAACATTATACAAATATCCAAATGAAAGGATGCAACTTATAAATTTTTGAGACAGGCTTTTGTGCTTAGCATAATCTTTGAGGTCCATATAGTCTTGTACATCAGTTATTCTTTCTTTTTTACAGATGAATAGTATTCCATTGTTTAGATGTACCACTATTTTTAAAAAATCCTTTAGCTCATTGAAGGACATTTTTGTCATTCCCATCTATATCTAAGAGAGAGATTAGTGAATTATATTGATGGCCCAAACTACTTCCAGAGAGGCTGTCCCATTTTATATTTTCACCAGAAATGGATGGGAGTTGATTTCCATTCTCCTTGCCACTTGGTGGTGACATCATCTTTTTTAGGCATTTTAATAAATATAGTGACAATTCATCATGGTTTAGTTCACATTGATCTAGTGGCTAATGATGCAGAACATCTTTACATGTATTTGTTCATTATCTGTATATTCCTTTTTGTGAATTGTTTGTTCAAATCTCTTGCTTATTTTTAGTTGAATTATTCAATATTTTACTGTGAATTTGTTTTAATAAATGGTCTTTATTTTTGAGAGACATTTTAGATTCACTGGTGGTTCAGTCATTAAAGAGTCTGCCTGCAATGCAGAAGACCTGGGTTCGATCCCTGGGTTGGGAAGATCCCTGGAGAAGGAAATGGCAACCCACTCCAGTATTCTTGCCTGGAGAATTCCATGGACAGAGGAGCCTGGTGGGCTACAGTCCATGGGGTCACAAAGAGTCGGACGTGGCTAAGTTACTAACTTTCCATAACTTTTCCTTTTTTTTTAGATTCACAGAAAATTTGAATGGAAAATACAGAGAGTTCCCAAATACCACACATCCATACACATACACAGCCTCTCCCACTGTCATTGATGCCTATGACAATGGTACATTTATTACATTTAGTGAACCTATATAGACACAGCCTAATCCCCAAAGTCTGTAATTTACCTTAAGCGTCATTCCTGGTGTTGTACATTCTACAGTTTTTACAAATGTATCATTATTGTATTCATCATTGTGGTGTCATACAGAATATATTTAGTGTCCTAAAAATTCTCTCTGCTCTGCCTATTTGTCTCCTCCTTCCCACTGTCCCCTGACAAACACTAATCTTTTTACTGTCTCCATAATTTTGCCTTTTCCAAAATTTCGTATAGTTGGAATCATACGGTAGGTACCTTTTTCAGATGGACTTCTTTTACTTAGTAATTTGCATTTAAGTTTTCTCAATGTCTTTTCATGGCTTGATAACTCATTTCTTTTTTTAATGCCAAATAATATTTTAGTTACTAGATGAACCACAGTTTATTTATCCACCCACCTACTCAAGGAAATCATGGTTGCTTCCAAGTTTTGGCAGTTATAAACAAAGCTGCCATAAAGAGACATGTGCATTTTTGTGTGAATGTAAGTTTTCAGTTCTTTTGGGCAACTACCCAAAAGGTCATATGATAACAGTATGATTAAATTTGTGAGAACCACCAAACTATCTTCCAAAGTGGCTGTACGATGGTACATTGTACATTCCCACTAGCAATGGATAAAAGCTTCTGTTCCTTCACTTTATCACAAGAAGTTGAGGTTGTCAGTGTTTGGATCTGTTCATTTAATAGGTATATAGAGGCTTTTCATTGTTGTTTTAATTTGCAATTTCCCAGTAACACACCATGTTGAGCATCTTCACATAGCTGTAGTTATCATCCATGTATCTTCTTTGGCGTAGTGTTTGTTAAAGTCTTTGCCTTGTTTTTAATAGGAGTTTGCTTTCTTATTGCTGAGTTTTAGAGTATTTTGTATATTTAGGATAACAATCTTTTATTAAATATATCTTTTGCAAATATTTTCTGCCAATCTGTGATTGTCTTCTCATTCTCTTGTCATTATCTTTCTTGGATAGGTTTTTAATTTTAATGAAGTATAGCTTATCAATTGTTTCTTTCATGGATTGAGTGTGCCCTTGGAATTGTATCTAAAATGTCAGTGGCATACCAAAAGTAATCTAGGTTTTATTTAATGTTCATTGCTTTGAATTTAATTAGTTTGTATTTGACATTTAGTTCTGTCATTCATTCTGGGTTAATCTTTTTAAGGGTATAATGTCTGTTCTAAAATCATTCTATTTTATTTTACATGTAGATGTCCAGTTGTTCCCACAACATGTGTTAAAAAAACAAACTATTTTTTCTCCAATATATTGTCCTTCCACCTTTGTCAAGTATCAGTTAACTATATTTATGTAAGATAAATATTTTCTATTTTATTGATTTACATTTCTGTTCTTTTTCCAGTACCACACTTTCTTGGTCACTGCTGCTTTGTAGTGTGTCTTAAAACTGCATGGTGTCAGTCCAATTTTGCTCATCTCCTTCAATATTGAATTAGCTGTTCTCAGCCTTTTGTCTCCCGATATAACTTGAAAATCAGTGTGTCAATTACTGTTAAATTTTGAAATCTCTTTATATATGCAGATAATAGATTCATTGTAGATTGTGTAATTTGTAAATGTTTCCTCCAAGTCTAAAGCTTGTCTTTTCATTCTTTTAAGAGTGCCATTCTCAGAGTAAAATTTTTAATTTTAATGAAGTCTAATTTATCAATATTTTATTTTGTAAATCATGATTATTGTGCCATATGTAGATTTTTGTCCTTTTTTTAAAACTTTTACATTTTACATTTAAACTTGTAATTCATTAGATTTCATTTTTTTTTAAAGGTTGTGAGAATTGGGTTGAGGTTATTTTGAATAACCAGTTATTTGAATTCCAGTTATTCCCACATCATTTGTCAAAAGACTATTTTTACTTACTGAATTGTACCTGCATTTTGTCAAAAATCAATTGGGCATATTTCTGTGTATCTATTAATGGAATCTCTTTCTATTTCATTGATCTATATATCTATCTTTTTACCAATTCCACACTGTCTTGTTAACTGCAGTTGTGGAATATATTATAAAATCATGTGGTAATCCTTCCACTTTACTTTTTTTTTTATGGTAGGTAGGCTAGTTTTTTCCTTTATTTTTCATATAAACTTTAGAATAAACTTACCCAAATATACAAAAATCTTGCAAGTTTTTCTTAAATTTGAATTGCATTATTTTTATGCATTAATATGTTTAACTGACATCTTTACTATGTTAAATCTTCCAATTCATGAACACAGTACATCTCTTAAATTATTTCAGCCTTTTTTTAAAAAAAATATCATTTATCAGTATTTTTTAGTATTTTTCAGAATGAAGATTCTACAAATTCTGCATAATCCAATGAATGTTGGCAATTTGATGTCTGGTTCATCTGCCTCTTCAAATTTCAGGTTATATACCCGGAATTTCTCAGTACACGTACTGCTGAAACCTAGCTTGAAGGATTTTGGTCATAACTTTGCTAGCATGTGAAATGAGAGCAGTTGTACAGTAGTTTGAACAGTCTTTGACCCGTTCAGTTGGGATTGAAATGAAAATTTACCTTTTTCAGTCCTATGGCCACTGCTGAGTTTTCCAAATTTGCTGACATATTGAGTGTGGCACTTCAACAGCATCGTATTTTAGGATTTTAAATAGCTCAGCTGAAATACCCTCACCTCATTTGTTTTGTTTGTTATAATACTTCCTAAGGCTCACTTGACTTCACACTCTAAGACATCTGGCTCTAGGTGAGCAGCACACCATCATGATTATCCAGGTCATTAAGATCTTTTTTTGTATAGCTCTTCTGTATATTCTTGCCACCTCTTCTTAATCTCTTCTGCTAGATCTTTACAGTTTCTGTCCTTTATTCTGCCCATCCTTGCATGAAGTGTTCCTCTGATATTTCCAATTTTCTTGAAGAGATCTCTAATCTTTCCCATTCTATTGTTTTCCTCTATTTCTTTGCATGGTTCATTGAAGAAGATCTTCTTATCTCTCCTTGCTATTCTCTAGAACGCTACATTCAGTTAGGTATATTTTTTCCTTTCTCCCTTGCCTTTCATTTCTCTCCTTTCTTCAGCTATTTATAAAGCCTCCTCAGATAACCACTTTGCCTCTTGCATTTCTTTTTATTTGGAATGGATTTTGTCATTGCTTCCTATTCAGTGTTCAAACTTCCATCCACAGTTCCTCAGGCATTCTGTCTACCAGATATAATCCATTGAATTTATTAATACCCCCACTTTATCAATTGTAAAAGAATTGATTTAGATTATACTTGAATGGCCTAGTTTTTTTCCCTACTTTCTTCAATTTAAGCCTGAATTTTGCAATTAACTTGCAATAAAGAGCTCATGATTTGAGCCACTCTCAGCTCCTGTTCTTTTTTTTTTTTTTTTTTGCAGGCTGTATAGAGCTTCTCTATCAAATAACATAATCAATCTGGTTTCAGTATTGACCATCTGGTGATGTCCATGTGTAGAGTCTGCTCTTGTGTTATTGGAAAAGAGTATTTGCTATGACCTTCATGTTCTCTTGACAAAACTCTGTTAACCTTTGTCCTGCTTCATTTTGTACTCCAAAGCCAAACTTGCATGTTACTCCAGGTACCTCTTGATTTCCTCCTTCTGCATTCTAATCAGCTATGATTAACAGAAAAAGATATCTGATTTTGGTGTTAGTTCTAGAAGATGTTATATGTCATCATAGAACTCTTCAGCCTCTCAGGCATTATTCACTGGGGCAGAGATGTGGATTCCTGTGATGTTGAATTGTTTGCCTTGGAAATGAAATGGGAGCAGTCTGTTGCTTTTTAGGTTGCATCCAAATACTGCATTTCAGACTCTTATTGTCTATGGGGGCTATTCCATTTATTCTATGGAATTCTTGCCCATAGTAGTAGATAAAATTGTCATCTGGATTAACTTTTCCCATTCTCATCTATTTTGGCTCACTGCTTCCTAAGATGTTGATGTTCAACCTTGCCACCTCCTGCTTGACCACATCCAATTTACTTTGGTTCATGGACCTAAAATTCCAGGCTCCCAAGCAGTATTGTTCTTTATAGCATCAGACTTCACTTTCACCATCAGACAGATTCACATATAAGCATTATTTCCACTTTGACCAGCCACTTCATTCTTTGTGGAGGTAATTAGTAACTGCCCTCTGCTCTTCCTTAGTTGCATGTTGGACACTTTCAGACATGGGTGGTGGGCTTCTCATCTTCCTGCATCATATCTATTTGCCTTTTCATACAGCTCATGAGGTTCCTGGCAAGAACACTGGAGTGCATTGCCATTTCCTCCTCCAGTGAACTGTGTTTTGTCAGAACACTTCACTATGACCCATCCATCTTGGGTGCCCTTGCAAGGTATGGTTTGCAGCTTTGTTGAGTTATGCAAGGCTCTTTACCAAGACATGACTGTGATCCATGAAGGGGTGGTTTCATAGGTACATTTATTGGAGATACAGCAAGAAGCAGGCTTACACCTTCTTTGTTGTTATTCATTTACTCTGTTGTGTCTGACTCTTTGTGACCCCATGGAATGGACTGCAGAACACCAGGCTTCCCTATCCTTACCATCTACCAGATCTTGCCCAGACTGATGTCCATTAAGTCAGTGACACCATCCAACCATCTCATCCTCTGCCCTTCTCCTGCCTTCAATCTTTCCCAGCATCAAGGTCATTTCTATTGAGGTGGGTTTTGCATCAGGTGGTCAAAGGATTGGAGCATCAGCATCAGTCCTTCTAATGAATATTAAGAATTTTTTCCTTTTAGATTGACCAGTGTGATCTCCTTGCAGTCCAAGGAACTCTCAAGAGTCCTCTCCAACAAAGCAGTTCAAAAGCATCAATTCTTCAGTGTTCAGCCTTCTTTATGGTCCATCTCTCACATACATACATGGCTACTGGAAAAACCATCGCTTTGACTATACAGGCCTTTGTTGGCAAAGTAATGTCTCTGCTTTTAATACAGTATCTAGGTTTGTCATATCATTGCTTTCAAAGAGCAAGTGAATTTTAATTTTATGGCTGCAGTCACCATCAGCAGTGACTTTGGAGCCCTGGAAATTAAAGTCTGTCACTGTTTCCGTTGTTTCGCCCATCTATTTGTTATAAAGTGATGGGACCAGATGCCATGATCTTAGTTTTTTAATGATGAGGTTTAAGTCAGCTTTTTCACTTTCCTCTTCCACTTTCATCAGGACGCTCTTTAGTTCCTCTTCATTTTTTGCCATAATCGTCGTGTCATCTGCATATCTGGGGTTATTGATATTTCTCCTGGCAGCTTGTGGTTCATCCAGCCTGGTATTCCACATGATGTACTCTGCATATAAGTTAAATAAGCAGGATGACAATATACAGCCTTGACATACTCCTTTCCTGATTTGGAACCAGTCCATTGTTCCATGTCAAGATCTAGCTGTTGCTTCTTGACTCACATACAGGTTTCTCAGGAGACAGGTAATGTGGTCTGGTATTCCCATCTCTTGAAGAATTTTCCAGTTTGTTATGAGATCTACACAGTCAAAGATTTTAATGTAATCAATGAAACAGAAGTAGATTTTTTTTTCTGGAATTCTCTTGCTATGATATAATGGATGTTGGCAATTTGATCTCTGGTTCCTCTACCTTTCTTAAACCAGGTTTGAACATCTGGAAGTTCTCAGTCCATGCACTGTTGAAGCCTGGCTTGGTGTATTTTGAGCATTACTTTGTTAGCATGTGAAATGAGTGCAATTATGCAGTAGTTTGAATATCCTTTGGCATTGTCCTTCTTTAGAATTGGAATGAAAATTGACTTTTTCCAGTCCTGTGGCCACGGCTGAGTTTTCCATATTTTCTGGCATATTGAGTGCAGCACTTTAATAGAATCATCTTTTAAGATTTGAAATAGCTCAGCTGGAATTTCATCACATTCACTAGCTTTGTTCTTAGTGGTGCTTCCTAAGGCCCACTTGACTTCACACTCCAAGATGTCTGGTTCTCAGTGAGATAATACCATCGTGGTTATCTGGGATTTTAAGATCTATTTTGTCTAGTTCTTCTGTGTATTCTTGCAATCTCTTCTTAATATCTTCTGATCCAAGAATTAAACTGATATTGTATTAGGGAATAATGTGTTAATACATAAACATTCCTTAGAATTTTGCCTGAAATATAGTTAGGACTTAGTAAATAGAAGTTATTGTCATCATTTTTATTATTTTCCAACACTGAGCTAATGCTAAGTTCTCTGTCTTCATGACATTTAGGAGTTAGAAGAAAAGACAGATGTAATATATGGCAAAACCAATACAATATTGTAAAGTTAAAAAATTAAATTAAATTAAAAAAAAACATGAATTTGAAAATAACAGAAATTATAGTGATTTAAATATAATCAAAAATTTAATGATGTCAAAAAAAAAGAAACACACATAGATAATTATAATTTTTAAAAGTGTTACATAAGAAAAGGAGACAGTGAAGGGTTAGTGATAATTTTTGAGCACATTCATTTCATGACTGTGCATACCTTCATATAATTCACAGTCTTTGAGAGTTGTAGTATATATTTTGTTTATTCATGGAGCTATACACTCAGTGATCAAACTAGAGATCAAATTTCCACCATTCACTGGATTATAGAGAAAGCAAGGGAATTTCAGAAAAACTACTATCTCTGTTTCATCAGTTACACTGAAGTCTTTGACTGTGTGGATCATGACAAACTGTGGAAAGCTCTAGAGAGATGGGAATACTGGACCATCTTACCTGTCACCTGAGAAACCTGTATGTGGATCAAGAAGCAATAATTAGGGCTCTGTATGGAACATCTGATTGGTTCAAGATCAAGAAAGGAATACCAGAGAGATGTCTTCTTTCACCCTGTTTGCTTAACCTATACACTTAGCACACCATGAGAAATGCTGGGCTGGATGAGTTCCAAGCTGGAATCAAGACAGGTGGGAGAAACAACAACAACCTTAGATATGTGGATGATACCACTCTAATGGCAGAAAGAGAAGAGGAACTAAAAAGCCTTTTGATGTGGGTGAAGGAGGAGAGTGAAAGAGCCCACTTAAGACTAAATATTAAAAAAACTAAGATCATGACATTTGGCCCCATTACTACATCGCAAGTAGAGGGGGAAAAGGTAGAAATAGTGACAGAATTCCTCTACTTCAGCTCCAAAATCAGCGCGGATGGTGATTGCAGCCATGAAATCAGAAGATGATTGTTTCTTGGCTGGAAAGCAATGACAAACCTAGACAGTGTTTCTCAGAGATATTACTGCCAACAAAGGTCTGTATAGTCAAGTGGTGTACGGTTGTGAGAGCTGGACTGTGAAGAAGTCAGAACACCAAAAAATTGATGCCTTAAAACTGTGATGCTGGAGAAGACTCCTAAAAGTCCCTTAGATAGCAAGGAGATCAAACCACTCAATCTTAAAGGAGATCAACCTTGAATATTCAGTGGAAGTATTAATGCTGAAACTGAAGGTCCAGTATTTTGATCCTCTAATCTGAACACATGACTCATTGGAAAAGTCCCTGATACTGGTAAAGATTGAGGGCAGAAAGAGAAGAGGGTGTCAGAGGATGAGATGGCTGGATGACATCACCAATGCAATGAACATGAATTTGGGCAAACTCCGGGAGGTGGTGAAGGACAAGGAGGCCTAGCATGTTGCAGTCCATGGGGTTGCAAAGAACCAAACACTTCTAGGTGACTGAACAACAACTGTACACTCAGTATATTATCAGTATATTTTGGAATTACAAGAAAGTCTCTGAGCAGTTTTATTTATAAGACATTTTACCTTTTAATTAATAACTAAATCCATGGCTTTATTTTAATGTCTACTCTCTATCAACTGTATTATTTTTTATTCTGGTTATCTTATTTTATTACACCATCTGATTCTCATCTTTTGCTATTATTTTATTAAGTGGCAAGATATGTTCCTGGAACGCAGCCAGTCCACCAATATTAAACATTGCCTACTGCCTCTCAGAGTGCTGAGCTGGGCATGTTGGGAAGAAGGATAACAACAGGACCCCAAAGCAGCTGCTCTGTGGTGACCTGAAAAGGAAGGGCCCTGTGCAAATCAAGTAGAAGGGATGCTGCTAGAAGACGGATGAGAGAAATTTCAGGATAGATCCTGACTACTGGACAGAGACAACAGCAGAAATTAGGTCTCTTAGATAGGAATGATCTTAGTCTGCCTATATGCATCTCTTGGAAACCAAATAGCACTAAAAAGCCAAAGAGAAACTCTTCATATGCATTGTAACCACTAACATGGGTTTTCAGTATTGCAAAATAGTAAGACAGAAGATTTCAGCAGAATTAATCTGCTGTAGTTCTTATTTTGCAAGCTGAATTTAAAATAAAAAAGTTTTTAAAATCTGTTCAAGTCAATGTTTCCTAAGGAAACCATGTCTCTTTCCTTTCAAGGCCTTTGGAAATGCTCATTACTTATTACCAAACTTATTACTCAAATAAGTTTCACATAATATTGACTTTGTAACTGAAAACTCACTTCCTCAGGGAAGATTTCCCTGAGTGACCTCCAGAGTCAGAGATTTAGCTTTCATAGGTTCTTAAACTCTAAATGGTACTTAAGCCATGTCTATTTTGCTCACCATTGTATTTCCAGAGCTTAGTACTTCATAAATGCTTATTAAATAGTTAGCTAATAATGTAATTAGATAAAATAACTACAGAGCACTCTGTAAACATTAAACACCCTGTCACAAGAATAAATTAATATGATTTGTGTTCTGGAGATGTTTATGATCTAATATGTAACGGTACACATGCAAGAGAATAAATAAACACACATGAGTTCTATCTTTACCATCATTTATAAACACAAACTGGTGGGAGTAAGATTGCTAAGAAGACAGTGTTCAGTCTTCTGGGAAGGCAAAATGAAAGAGGTTGACAATAAAGGCATTTTAGAAAAACTGTTATTGAATTGAAACATGAAGAACAATTTTCCATATCCTGGGCATAAGTATGCTTTTCTGAGTGTAAGTATACACACACACTGAGTATATGTATACACACATACACAGTATATGTATATACACACACATATATATATTCACAATATATAAGTATTACAGTGCTTACATGTTTTATATTGTGTGTGTATATGTATAATAAAAGGTATCCATCCATATGTATTTTTAAAATACACATATATAACATGCAATTTTACTATGACTGGACTAACAGAGTTATTATAAATCGCCTCCGGCTATACACACAAAGTGGTATCATAGATTAATCATGACATCGTCAATATATGATTTCAATAATATTGCCCATGCATTATTTTGCTATTGCCCCTAACTTAACCATGTATAAACATGGCTTTTACTTACTATAGGCAAATTTTGCTACAGTGAATTCTAGTATTGAGAATATATTTCTAAAATACATCATTCTGTGACCCAGTAAATATTATTTTGGCACCCTCATTCACATTTTCCAATTCTTTGTAAGATTATATGGATATACACTTTTAATCATGTCCTAAAGAAAACAATATAACTATGTTATTTGTAATGATTATTTAGAGCCATAGCCTATTGACAAGGCATACTTGCTTAAGACTTAAATTGTCAGTCTCTCATAACCTTTCTCACTATTCTAATGTCATAGTGTCTCACACATAATCTCAAAGTTCTTGAATTCTAATTCTCTTGTATGATGATAAGATTTATTCATCACTTTGTAACTGAAGCATTCTGTAGAGCACCAACTGAGAATATTTTTGTTCCTGCTTCTGAGTACCATAGAAATGGAGTGACAGCACTGTAATTGTAAAGCAATGTATCTTCACTCAACTTAGTTGTTATTTACCCTGTTCAGAGAACTCACATGTTATTATGGCTCACATAAGTTTACCCATGAGTCCTAAAATGTCACTTTTTCTCTTATACTGATAACAGAAGCTCATTGTTGAGGTAAAAAGTCCAACTTTAAGAAGCAGACTGTCCCTGAGGCTTATCCTTTTTTTTTTTTTTTTTAAAAAAACCTCATTAAGCCAGAATAAATGCAACGTATTCAAGTAAAACTGTGGGGAAGGCATTTTTTTTTTTTTTATTGGCCTGATGGTGATCCACAGGTGCAGGGAAATGCAGACACATTTAGATGAGCTTTAGCATCACACCTGTGCTGACAGAACGCGCTCTCAGAACAGTCAAGAGGAAAGTGAAGGCTCTATCCACTTTGTGGACTTGCTAAGGCCATGGGTTAAAGTTCGGTTTTTCTTTCTTTTCCTCCTGCTCCATTTGATGGTCTATATAAAGTCCTGGCTGATTAAAAACATATTTTCCTTTATCTTTGAATTTCAGTGTCTTTTAAAGTAAGCCTCTATTTCTTAGGATACTGATTATAAAAATAACATGTTAAAATTACCTTTTTTATATTAGAAAGCATTTTGGCAGAAGACTCAGCAGTTCTTCCATCTTTTTTTGTTCTTTAATCACTGATGGTGTCCCAATGGTTTCCTTATTAAATTGTATAAATAATACAATAAAACTTTAAAGTGGCATATGGATACTTCAACATTTATTCCTTTTAAGAGCTTAATATTTGAATAAATTATAACATACGGACATTAACTTTGTAATAAACTAACAATTTTTAAGTATGAGAGCAGGAGCCAAAAGAAGAGACTATTTATCAGTTTTCTGTGCAGTGTCTGGAAATTTGACACAGCTGAAACCCAGCAATCATGGTTAAGGTTACCTTAGTTTACAAAGTTTGATCTCTTTTCAGATACTATCTCTGTTTGTACATTTGCTGACTCTTAAATCCTCTTTCACTGGACAAGATGTAAATAAAGTTGGGATTCCAAGTTGGCACAATTGTAAAGAATCTACCTGCTAATGCAAGAGACACAAGAGATGCAGGTTCAATCCCTGGGCCAGGAAGATCCCCTAGAGGAGGAAATGGCAACCTATTCCAGTATTCTTGCCTGAAAAATTCCATGGACAGAGAAACCTATATCTATGGGGTTGCAAAGAGACACAATCGAGCACAGATTCATTCATTCATACAAGCTTTGATCTCTTTTCATATATTATCTCTGTATGTACATTTGCTGACTCAAACCACCTTTCACTGGACAAGACGTAAACAAATTATATACAATTTGAAAGAATTGTTTTGTGTAAAGAGAATCTTATTCCATACTTATTCTATAAAAATCCTTTACATTTATTGACAGTGTTTCCAGTTTACCAGGTCTTTGTCAGGAAGAAATTTGTGAAGGCAAATTTTCTTAATGGACTCCTCAGTCTAAGCACAAATATATTCATCAAAACACCAACTTGAAGTTCATATTTTAAGAATATGCCTAGTATATATTTTAACTTTGATTTTATAAAGAAAACATTTTATTACATATTAAGAATTCTTAAACTAGCTCTTCTTATATATTAACAAACATAACATATAAAAATATATGTAATAAAAGTGAAAATGTATAATAATTACTATGTTACTTCATACACCATTATAGATAATGCACAGATAATATACACTGAATTTTGTAGGTTCCAAATCCTCTTTGTAAGAGAACTAATAAAACCTTGATCCATATGAAATACTCAATCTTGGTCCCACCCAGATTTATTTCTTGATATTCATTTGCTGCCTATCCTGCTTATCCTAATCTCTGTCCCATCCTTGCTCGTCTTACTGTCCTTTTTATTAGAAATACCTTTTATGAAGTAACAGAAGATCTAGTCTATCTGAAAGCAAATTTTCAAGATTCATACATAATCTCCTGTCATTTTTTACTTCTGATTTTTCTACTGCATCATAATATCTTGGACATACTTCATAAAAAACACATATCCATTAACCTTATATATACTCAGTGATGGAGATTCTGGTCAACATTTTTGAAAAGGATGCAATTATTCTGAAAACAACAGTAGATTATAATCATAAAAGTGCTTTCTTATTATAAAAGATACAACACATAGAAAATTGAAATAAGATTCATATCTGTTTCACATTCACAACCAGACATTTATTGGTAAATTCTTTCAAAGCTGTACAATTGGTTCTGTTTTACAGAAATTGCCAATATCCAATAATATTCTGGACATCAGTCCGCTGTTTCGTATGAGTGTATTTCATTCATATATTCTTCACCTATTGTGAAGACTTCTTTTCCTCTTTGTTTGAAATAATACAATTGACTCAGTATCAATATTCTTTTCTCTCTGACATATATACAAAAAGCAGATTTTGCTGTATTTAATTCCCTTGGTGACAATTCTTCTTGATGGAGACCTGGGTCACCTTTCTTATTTTAATATAGGAGATTTTCTGAATACATATTGCAAATTATGGCAGTGGGGATGAATTATCCAAATTTGAGATGACATGGAGAATGTTATAAAAAGTTTATCTTTTTCTTGTTTTTTCACACTTTAATCCAGCTGACATATATACATATATATGTTTATATATTGTAAAATTCTACAGAAATCAGCTTGACTTTGGTCACCTGTCCATGAAAATTATATACCATTTTAAGCATTTTTGTTCATGCCCATTCCAGAATCTCCAAAGACTCACAAAAACCCTTGGATGCACTTTGTAAAATCTCTTTCTCTAGTGACCTTTCTCTTTTTCACCCTATTTCCCTTTGAAGATTGATTATTGTTTTCATCAAAGTCATAGTCTACCTTCTACTGAGACTCTGATCTTTAAGCTTTAATATGCCTGAGGATCACACAGGCTTATTTAAATAAGAGTCCTATGCTACATGTTTAGAAATTCAGTGCCTTAGTTGGAGCTTAGAGACCTGATGTAATGATTTAACTGTAGATTTCTTAAGTGAAGGATGAGGGTTTATTAACATGTGTATTCTTGGTACTTGGCACCGTGCCTGACAATAAACAATGTAATAATTGCTTGTTGAACTGAATTAAGAGAATTAATTTGAAAAAAATAGCTTCAGGTATTTTATTAATATTTCCTGCTAGAAAATTTTATTATCCCAGCTAGAATGTGTCAAACTTTTGAGGCTAGGAACTGGTGAAAACATGGACTCAAAAAGCATTCTTCTCACAACACACACACTTTTCATATGTATCTATGAATTCACCTGACATCTATTATACACCTAAGTCCTAGGTCTGTAGTACATGCTGTGATATTAAATTGCATGGGGCTAATTCTTCACCCTCATGGAATCTAAAAGTTAGGGAAGAGGTATATCAATAGTCCTAAAATAACATAATGGTTTATAACAGAATGAACAAAGCATTTTAAAAGCATTGAAAAATGAAGGTTGAATGCTGTTAAAGATTCTCTCAATGTTAAAACCTCAAGAATCAGCATCCTATAATATTTTTATGCTCATGCAAATCATTCTCTATGCCAATTTTTCGAAGAATTTGATGGCATTAGAAATTGTCAGTGAGCCAACACTGTTTGTCATTACAAATGAAAGCAATCAGAACAATCCTGTGCCACTGAGTCCTTCTCATCTACTTTCTCATTTATATGCACTCATATATATTGTGCCTTTGATTTTACCTTCCTTTTTCTGTAAGAATTCATGATTTTTACTTTTATTTAAGTATGGGCTCAATCATCTATCCTTTACTCAGCCTCCATTTGATTAACCTCTCAGCAGAAATGTTTCCTTTCCTGGCCCACATACTGGAACCGTTTCTTTATAATCAAGCTAATGTCTGTTTTTGTTGAAATGTGAACCATCTTTCCTGTCACTGCTGCTTTTCCTCCAAGGATCCTTTCTCTTTCCAGTATTGGAGTTATCTTTACATCTCAGCAATGTTTAAATGTTCCTTAAGGCCCTCGTGGACTTCCCTCATAGTTCAGTTGGTGAAGAATCCTCCTGCAATGCAGGAGACCTGAGTTCAATCCCTGGATTAGGAAGATCCCTTGGAGAAGGGTATAGGTACCCACTCCAGTATTCTGGCCTAGAGAATTCCTTGGTCTGCATAGCCCATGGGATCACAAAGAGTTGGACACAACTGAATGAATTTCACTTTCAAGGCCTTCATGAGTGACATTCATAATTGTAATTCCTGCTCTGATGAACCTGCATGATGCCTGGTTTTATGGAAGGCAGTCATATACCTCCTATGGTAGAGTAAGTAGAAAAAACAAATCCATCCTGCTCTCAACCTTTGATGACTAAGGAACAGGCTTGTGACCCCAACTTAGTCATTCAGATTCTTCCACCTTGGACACTGAATCTTCAGTGAGTGAAGCAGAGATAAGAGGAGTGGAAGGAAAGTGTTGCCCCATGGCAGCATCCTGACCAGATTATCTGCTGGACAGGAGCTTCTGGCGAATTGTCTTATGTTCCTGCTTCTTGTGAGCTCTGGCTCAAAAATTACTTTTAGCTTAGAGCAGCTGAAGTTAGATTCTACTACTGCAATTAAGAACTCTGAGTTGACTTCTAATTAGTGAGAATAAGAAGCAAATATTCTCAATATTTTTCCTCAGTGTTGCATATTTGTTGGCAAAATATATAATTTCATGGCAACTTAGCAATGCTTTTATAGTGAAACAAATGTTTTACTCAACTACATTGAAGTTTTTAACTAAATATATATTCTTACATCAAATATACTATGAACAGATAAACTATAAGTAGACATTGATACAGAAGGACTAAAGATATATGCAAACTCAGCACTCCTATGCCAAATAATATATATTTAAATAATATGTGTCATCTTCAGTCTTAATGGTATTTTATTTTAATTCCCATATAACAGTATGGTCTATTCATTGCAGTCAGGATTTGCATTTCCCATTTTTTTAAATTGTGTTTTAGTGTGCCCTTATATAAATTATTCTATTTAAATGATAATGCTATGTCTGGGCTATTTTCAGAGTCCAATTTCCCCATAAAAAAATTGTATTTGACAAGGCAGGTTCAGGATTAAATATAAAAATTATCTACAATCTTAAGAAAATTTCATGTTATTCAATACTAAGGAATCTATTCAATGATACAGTTAATTTCCTATAGGTAGGCCATTGCAGCATTGTTCTTACTTTTGGGATTCCTCATATTGTTGCACCTTGAGAACTATACATAGATTTTTGTGAAATATAACTTAATAGATTTGAGTGCAACTCTTAAATACAAGTCCCAAATAGTCCATAAACATTTGATATTTATCAGGTCACTTCAGTTGCTCAGTTGTGTCTTACTCTTTGCAACCACATGGACTGCAACACAACAGGCTTCCCTGTCCATCACCAACTCCTGGAGCTTGCTCAAACTCATGTGCATCGAGTCAGTGATGCCATCCAACCATCTCATCCTCTGTCATCCCTTTATCCTCCTGCCTTCAATCTTTTCCAGCATCAAGGTCTTTTCCAATGAGTTAGTTCTTCACATCAGGTGTCCAAGGTATTGGAGCTTCAGCTTCAGCATCAGTCCTTCCAATGTATATTCAGGACTGATTTCCTTCAGGATGGATTGGTTGGATCTCCTTGCAGTCCAAGGGACTCTGAAGAGTCTTCTCCAACACCATGTCTCAAAAGCATCAATTCTGTGGCTCTTAGCTTTATTTATGGTCCAACTCTCACATCTATACATGACTACTGGAAAGACCATAGCTTTGACTATACAGACCTTTGTAGGTAAAATAACGTCTCTGCTTTGTAATATGCTGTCTAGATTGGTCACAGCTTTTCTTCCAATGAGCAAGTGTCTTTTAATTTCATGGCTGCAGTCACCATCTTCAGTGATTTTGGAGCCCAAGAAAATAAACTCTGTAGCTGTCTCCATTGTTTCCCACCTATTTTCCATGAAGTGATGGGACTGGGTGCCTTTATCTTAGTTTTTTGAACGCTGAGTTTTAAGCCAAATTTTTCACTCTCCTCTTTCAGTATCATCAAGAAGCTCTTTAGTTCCTCTTCACTTTCTGCCATAAGCATGGTGTCATCTATATATCTGAGGTTATTGATTTTTCTCCCTGAAAATTTGATTCCAGCTTCTGCTTCATACAGCCTGGAATTTCACATGATATACTCTGCATATCAGTTAAATAAGCAAGGTGACAATATAGAACCTTGATGTACTCCTTTCCCAATTCGGAACCAGTCTGTCATTCCATGTCCAGTTCTAATTGTTGCTTCTTGACCTGCATACAGATTTCTCATTAGGCAGATAAGATGGTTTGGTATTCCCATCTCTTTCAGAATTTTCCACAGTTTTTTGTGATCCATACAGTATATTCTTATAGGAAGCAATCACACTGCATATAGAATAAGAAAGAAAAAAAATATATTTCCTGTCTTCTACTCATATTTTCCACAGGACTGAATAATTTTTCATCTTGTTTTTTTTTTTTTCTGTTAATTCTTTACCTTTTCTTTCACATATCAGGGCTTCCTTATTTCTATGAAGTATTTGGGCTGGTTGTAGGGAATAGAGTACATGATGGGCCTAAAAATATTTCACAAGTTGAAAAGAGGAAATTAAGGCTGTTATTTTACTATCTGAAAATCTAAGACAACATCAAACTTGACATAATAGTAGTAGTTACAGGTTTTTGGGTTTTTTTTTTCTGGAAAGAGAACCTGATACATAGTAGTTACTCATGAAAAGATAATCTTTTTTCTCTAGCTTATATTAAGAAAATGATAAAAAATATCTGTGGTTTGTAACTGCTTATATATAATAGAATTACATTTCAAATATCTGGTTACTATTCAAATATCCTCATATATATTGTAAAAAGCAGTTACCTTATATTATAAAGTGCACGCTAAGCAAAGTTCAGTTGTTTCTCTTGATTCTTCTTTCCTACTTCAATTGTCTGTGATATTGGAGAATAGAGTTATAACAGTTTCCTTATAAGTAGAATAGAATCAAGCCTCTGCTGTGTGTCTGCTTAAATTTGATAACCTAAGGAATAAGATTAAATAAGCATTTTCTTTTACTATTTAATATTTTTCTACTAAATTTGACAAAATTGTCCATACCTATAATGATTAAATTACATACTTATTTGATCAAAATAATTATATGAAATTAAGACATTTAAGCTTAAAAAATTTCAAGCATCATTTAATAAAAGTACTATTTTAAATAAAAATCAATTCTTTTTCTAATACTTCCTGGAAATATCTTACATATCTAAGGTAATTGAGTATTATAAGAACAGTAGATTATACAGTGATATTCAGAATTATATACAGTAGACTTAATAACACCACTTGTACACAAACACTTATCAATAGATGATACTATTAGGCTGGTGCAGACATAATTGTGATTTCAAACTGTGAATTTTAAATCATTATAACTAGGCTCAAACACATCTTTGTTAATCAAAATAGGAACCATTGCAATTAATACATTTTTGCCAACAAGAAATAAGTTTATTTATTCTTACAGCATAAAAATCCATGCTTTGGGATTTGATTAATGCTTGGAAAGATTTTCTACGACCTGCTGGTTGCAGAAGAGTTCCCTACACAAAGTTGTTTAATGCTTGAAGAAGTGGTAGTTGGTTGGTGAGCGGTCAGGTGAATATGGTGGATAAGACAAAACTCAGTTTGTTCAATTTTTGAATCATTGGTTGTGTGATGTGTGCTTGGGCATCGCACAGAAGAATTGGGTCCATTCTGTAGATCCATGCTGGCTGCAGGTGTTGTAGTATCAGTGCATCTCATGATTTGCTGCGTATACTTCTCAGATGTTATGGTTTCATCGGGATTCAAAAAACTGTAGTCAGTCAGTTCAGCAGCAGGACACCAAACAGAAACCATGACCTATTTTTGGTGCAAGTTTGGTTTTGGGAAGTGCTGTGTAGCTTCTTCTTGGTCCAACCACTGAGCTGGTTGTCGCTGATTGTCATATAAAATCCACTTTTCATCACATGTCACAATCTGATCAAGAAATTGTTCCTTGTTGCATACAGTTAGAGAAGACAACATTACAAAGTGATGATTTTTTGATTTTTGCTCCTCTCATGAGGCACCCACTTATCCAGCTTTTTCACCTTTGCAATTTGCTTCAAATGCTGAATTACTGTAGAATGGTCAACACTGAGTTCTTTGGCAACGTCTTATGTAGTTGTAAGAGGATCAATGACCCTCTCAATTGGTAGTTGTCAACTTCTGATGGCCAACTACTGTGCTCCTACAGGGCTCGCCTCTCATTTGCAAATCTTTTTTTTTTTTTTAGTTTTTTTTTTTCTAAAAATATCTTCCCCGCCCGCAGCTTCCAGGGGCAGGGGCGGGGGCGAGCCCCGACTCCCCCGGGCGGCTTCCCCCCCATTTGCAAATCTTGAACCACCACTGCACTGGACATTCTTAGTAGTTCTTGGGCCAAATGGGTTGTTGATGTTGCAAATTGTCTCAGCTGCTTTACAACCCATTTTGAACTTGAATCAAAGAATTGCTCGAATTTGCTTTTTGTCTAATATCATTTCCCTAGTCTAAAATAAATATAAAATCAGCAGCAAGTAATAAGGCACTTGCAAAAAAACCCCACAAAGTAATAAATGCACATTAAAATGATGTATGACATACCCACATTTATTTAAGAATGTATCCAATATCAAGTGGCAAATTTCAACAATGTAAAACTGTAATTAATTTTGCACCAACCTAAGAGGAGGCTTTCACTTGAATGTCAGTATCAAACTGTAGCATTCCAAAAGGACATAATGGGAAATGATCTCATATTCCATATTCTTTCAGTTCACGTATTTTGAGCATTATTTTGGTACAAGACATTGTCCTAGGTCTTAGGAATACAAAGATAAACAGAGCATAATCTCTATTCTTAAGAACTTTAAAATGCATTGAGATCAAGGAAATAAAGGCAAGTCAAATGGAATATTCAGGTGCTGAATAAGCGACACGTGTGGAGGTGAAGAAAAGGAAGTAAACCTCAAAGAGACCGAGACATTTTAAATTCTAAACAGGTGTATCTGATAGTGATTTTAATAAAACAATAGAGAAGGAAACAAAATACACTTAAGAATGATTGAAAATCAGGAGCAAAGTCAGAGAACTGAGGACATGCCTGGCAGGAAAGCGTGCGAAGTATGAAGAGGACTGGTGTGGGCAGGAGGAACTGCAGTTCAAAGGAAGAGCAGGCAACACTCTAAAGGTCATTTTAAGGAGTTGCACTGCCCTTTTTGGGCAATGAGGAGTCTTGGTAGCTTTTTGATTCATACAATGATACAATCTTTGTTTTGGAAAGGTAACTGCCACGAAGGATGAAATTAAGAGTCAGATGACTAGAGGACTGGATTGGTACCAGGGATAATAAAGAGTTGAATGTGGACAAACTGGTGACTTAGAGGAAATGATTTTACATAGCAAGTGGCTAAGATGATGCTAAATTTTAATGATATAATCTTATAACTGCATTTGTCAGAGGTCAAGCTCCCTAAGAGCAGCACACATTTAGAATATTCATAAAATTCTTTGATTGGAGCATAAATAGCAGAAAATGAAAAATTATATTTTTAGGAGAGAATCATCGATGTTATGATGTGGAATATAGGAAATTATATTTAATGATAATTATTAGTGACTGGCAAAAGAATAGTAAATGTTTGCTTCTTGCCCTAGAGTGTTTTGTGCCAACCTATATACACGTAGCTCTCTAAAACTACTTTTCGAGAGCAGAGCACATTAAATGCATTCATGATTTGTAATTTAAAACTACAGTTGTGCGAAATTGCAGTTTAAGCTTGTATGGATCTATACCCATTGAGTATGAATTAAGATTTACAAATATGTATTAGGTTTGATAGGACAGTCATTGAATGAAAAGTAGAATTTGTGGTATTGAAATGCAACAAAAATATGAAAATTTAAAATATGTATAAAATCTTTCTCAACAATATGCTTATTAGATCTTAGGTGATGCATATAGCACATTTCAGAAGTCAATTGGTGTGTATAGTGTGAATGCCATGATTCTAAGCTTCTTAATTTAAAAATAAATTGGAGGAACTTATTCTAGAGGTAATTATTTCAGAAAAACATCATGTCCTACAAAACTCATTCATAGTCAAGAGACTCATAAAACAAATCAACCTTTTAAAGTCCCTGGTTTTAAGTGGATATGGCTGAAAACACATTTTTTTTTTTTTGCCATAATTGTGCATATCTTCAATCAAAAGATAGTTCTAGAATTAGTCAAATCCATGCAAAAAGGTGAAAAAGCAAGGTTAAATGTTGAAAAAATCATATGCCATCATGTTGAATAATTCAAGAATTGTATTATCCTATAATGAGTAGACTCAGAGAAGGCAATGGCACTCTACTCCAGTACTCTTGCCTGGAGAAGCCCATGGATGGAGGAGCCTGGAAGGCTGCAGTCCATGGGGTCACTGAGGGTCGGACACGACTGAGTGACTTCACTTTCACTTTTCCCTTTCATGCACTGGAGAAGGAAATGGCAACCCACTCCAGTGTTCTTGCCTGGAGAATCCCAGGGACAGGGGAGCCTGGTGGACTGCCGTCTATGGGGTCATACAGAGTCGGACATGACTGAAGTGACTTAGCAGTAGCAGCATAATGACTAGACTAATTACAAACTGGTCCAAAAACACACTTAGTGCAGGAATTAGCTCAGCAACTCTGCTTCTCAGCCCTAGTTGCACTTTACAGTAGACATGCACAGCACCATAGCTAGATTGTCTCATTTAGTAGGCCTATTTAAAAATATCCCTAGATCATTTTAATGTGCAATCATGGTTGAGAACCACTGCTTTCCCACAAGATATTAACCAAAATGAAGCACATGATTTTCCAGTTTGGGGATAATTTTTATTCCAGTAAACATCTATTAAGATGTGATCTGGATTCTTATAACTTTCATCCATTGAAATTGCATCAGCATGTTTTACTTTTGAAAAGTGCTTCCTCATTTTTACTTATTTTATTTCCTAATAAAGTATGCATTATATAGCAGAAGGACTATTTGCATTCATTTTTATTACTGTCAATAATCGTTGATACATAATATAGGCTTTCTATGAAGCTGACACTAACTTAGGTGCTTTATGATAATAATATTAACCTTTTAATTAGTTCTAGAATGTAGATATCATAATTATCTCCATTTTAAATATAAAAAATTGAAATAGAGGAGATTTTAAAAACATGCCTCAAATTACATGACCAGAGAGTTTTGAAAGTGGGGATTTCACCCAAGGATTTATATTCTCAACCACTCCATGCTACCTGTCAGTATGCTTAACACAAATCTGTTGAGTTAACCCAATTGTACCTATCAATCACTTTAAGATTTAAAGAAAGTATTATCTTTTCTCAACATTTTCAGTAACCCAAGAACTTTTGTTTCTTTTTTATATAAATTTATCTGCTCAGATTTACTTGTCACTAGGAAACCCAGACAAATTTTTCTTAAACACTGAATTCTAACTTGCCAATATCACCACTTGTGAAATTTAAAATGATGAACTTTAAGAATTCTTGGAGCTTAGGCCTTTATGATTTCCAATGTATCCAACAACTAAATTGTCATTAAAAGTCTTTATTTTATGTTGAATGTAAAACCCCTCTCTTTCATAGGATTATATACACATACCAAGATACTAATCTATTAATATCATGACTTTTATAAAATCAGTTTGATTTATTAAATTTTTTTTAATTAAAAAAATACTCTAAGTGGAACAAAGCCTCTAATATCTTGTGGGCCCCATGTGCTCTGTTTCCTCTTTTCATCTCTGCATCTCATTCCTTTCCTGAAAACCAAGCATCCCAAATCCATTAACTAGCTCAGTAGGAAAAAACAAATGGATTGCCAAAAATCCTAAGAATGCAGTTAAGGTATAAATGCTTTTCCTGTTAAGTATCAAATTATTTGCTTCATCCCTCACTGTCTAATGCTCAAAATTCTCCAAGCCAGACTTCAGCAATATGTGAACCGTGAACTTCCTGATGTTCAAGCTGGTTTTAGAAAAGGCAGAGGAACCAGAGATCAAATTGCCAACATCCGCTGGATTATGGAAAAAGCAAGAGAGTTCCAGAAAAACATCTATTTCTGCTTTATTGACTATGCCAAATCCTTTGACTGTGTGGATCACAATAAACTGTGGAAAATTCTGAAAGAGATGGGAATACCAGACCACCTGACCTGCCTCTTGAGAAATCTGTATGCAGGTCAGGAAGCAACAGTTAGAACTGGACATGGAACAACAGACTGGTTCCAGATAGGGAAAGGAGTACGTCAAGGCTCTATATTGTCACCCTGTTTATTTAACTTATATGCAGAGGACATCATGAGAAACGCTGGACTGGAAGAAACACAAGCTGGAATCAAGATTGCCAGGAGAAATATCAATAACCTCAGATATGCAGATGACACCACCCTTATGGCAGAAAGTGAAGAGGATCTGAAAATCCTCTTGATGAAAGTGAAAGTGGAGAGTGAAAAAGTTGGCTTAAAGCTCAACATTCAGAAAACAAAGATCATGGCATCCAGTCCCACCACTTCATGGGAAATAGATGGGGAAACAGTGGAAACAGTGTCAGACTTTATTTTTCTGGGCTCCAAAATCACTGCAGATGGTGACTGCAGCAGTGAAATTAAAAGACGCTTTCTCCTTGGAAGGAAAGGTATGTCCAAACTAGATAGCATATTCAAAAGCAGAGACATTACTTTGCCAACAAAGGTCCGTCTAGTCAAGGCTATGGTTTTTCCTGTGGTCATGTATGGACGTGAAAGTTGGACGGTGAAGAAGGCTGAGCACCGAAGAATTGATGTTTTGAACTGTGGTGTTGGAGAAGACTCTTGAGAGTCCCTTGGACTGCAAGGAGATCCAACCAGTCCATTCTGAAGGAGATCAGCCCTGGGATTTCTTTGGAAGGAATGATGCTAAAGCTGAAACTCCAGTACTTTGGCCACCTCATGAAAAGAGTTGACTCATTGGAAAAGACTCTGATGCTGGGAGGGATTGGGGGCAAGAGGAGAAGGGGATGACAGAGGATGAGCTGGCTGGATGGCATTACTGACTCAATGGACGTGAGTCTCAGTGAACTCCGCAAGTTGGTGATGGACAGGGAGGCCTGGCATGCTGCAATTCATGGGGTCGCAAAGAGTTGGACACAACTGAGCGACTGACCTGATCTGATCACTGTCTAAATGATAATTTTCCAAATATCTTTCAACTAATTATCTAGTTTTCCAATCTAGAAAACTAGCCTGCTATTTTTTATTAGTGTACCCTTCCCAACAAATCAAAAGTGAAGAATTTATTGCATCTTTCTTCTCCTTTGGCTGTTGCAGTTACAGTTATAAAAAGAATAGTTCATTAGCCCTACTCTTTGTCGTATAAAGGAAATACCAATTTCTATGTCTCTCATTCCAATGATCATGTCTTCAGTCTACTTTAAATGTGTGGCAGTGTCAATCTAGCACCAATTTTTAACAAGATAGAAGCTCAAATAACATAATAGATACTTGGCCTGAAAAAGTCGTCATGGCTTTGTCACCTTGGAAAAAAATAATTGCAATCATTTTAGGGGGCTTTGTTGGGTTTTGTCTTTTAATATTTTGTTACAAGGGAAGAAGTCACCTTACTGAAAATGATTACAGAAATATTTGAAGTTTAATGGATGAAATATTGTAATTATCAAAAGAACAGCAAAGGTCTTATGGTAAAAGACAAAGTTTAGGCAATGTGGACCAAATAAATGAGCTGAGCTGCGCTGCGCAGTATTAAAAAAAAAAAGTGGGTGAGGTATATGTACAACATATGTTTTCTTTCAGAAATGTTTGAACATTCAGTCACATTATTGGTTTTTCCCTTTGGTCAACATGCGTGTGGACATGTATGTGTGAGTGTATATCTGCATTACGTACTTTTCTCTAAGCAGTTACCCACAGGGTTGCCAATGAGTGCTTATGTCTATTGGAGAAGGAAATGGCAACCCACTCCATTATTCTTTCCTAGAGAATCCTGTGGACAGAGAGCCTAGTGGGCTGCTGACCATAGCGTCGCACAGAGTTGGACACAACTGAAGCAACTTAGCATGCATGCATGCATTGGAGAAGGGAATGGCATCCCACTCCAGTGTTCTTTCCTGGAGAATGCCAGGGAGAGAGGCGCCTGGTGGGCTGCCATGGGGTCGCATAGAGTCGGACACGACTGAAGCGACTTAGCAGCAGCAGCAGCTTATGTCTATTAGCATACACAGACACATAGATATTCATGTAGTCCTATCATTTATGGAATTTGGAGTATTAGACCAATATATGACTTCCCTGGTGGCTCAGATGGTAAAGAATATGCCTGCAGTGCAGGAGACATGGGTTCAATCCTTGGGTCAGAAAGATTCCCTGGAGAAGGAAATGGCTACCCACTCCAGTATCCTTGCCTGGAGAATTCTATGGACAGAGGACTCCTAGCAGACTAGTCCATGGGGTCGCAAAGAGTTGGGCACAACTTAGTAAATAACAGTTACACTAGATCAATATAAACTACTTTGGGAGATATTGAAAAGGCTTTGAACATATTGGGAAGGGAGGGAATGATGTCAAGAGGCTTCTCATGGGATGTTGTTTGGTTTTCACTTACCTCACTTTTCCTCTCCTTCAAACCACCCTCAATTAAATATACTCATACTGGAATGATAGGGCTCAGCCCTAGCAGCTATTCATTTTTATCTATACTTTCCTCCCTAGGAAACTCATTCAGTATTGTGACATTAAATCTATTTTCACTTTTTATACTATCAATGATTCAAAAATATATATCTTTAGTGCTAATCTTTCCTCTGAACTCAAGACAAGGGGTGTCCAAATATGGACATCAGGATACCTGTATGGGTCAGGTTCTTGCAGGAGATGAATTGAACACATAATTAGATACTTTGAGGGAAATTGAATCAAGGGACAAATTTGAAGACTTGAATAAGGTATAAAGATACCACAAGTGAGAGTGCTGGGCACTGTGCTAGGCTTGGAGGGGAAGTCAGAGGGAGAGGTTCCTAGAACTCAGAGAGGCGGCTGAGAGGGCTGTTTTGTAGAAGCCAGGATTTTGGTTCACGGGAAGGCATGAGAGGCAGCCAAGTTTACAGGAACTCTGCAGAGAGGGAAATTGGGGAATACAAACTTTAACTTCATTCTCTTTCCTCCAGCCTTTTGTCATTGGTGTTCCCTGTTAGCTGAACTGTACTAGAAGGTGGAAAATAAGAGAGGTATAGACATAACTTGCAAAATTAGCCTCCCTGGGGTACAAAGCAAAAGGAAGGAGAGTAAGTGTGAGGGTGAACTAGTTCTGTGTAAGTAGAAAGAGAATCTTCCAGGGAACAGTGCATGAAAAAGCCACAAGAAGAAAGCACTCAGTCCAGTAAGTAGTTCAATATATCTGGAATAATTAAAAAAAAAGTCAGAATAACAATTTATAAGGTAGAAGAGATAAACATCAGCCAGATTATGAAGAGTTTTTTAAACTAAATTAAGGACTTTGGATATAGAATTTTAAAGCAGAGGACTGTCTTGCTAATATTTATGTTTTAGAAGCAACGTCCTGGCTTCTGACTGGAGTCAGAATTATAAACAGAGGAGGGCTTGAAATTGAAGGAGCTGTTGAAGGATTGGTAGTGAAATCACCAGATATAATCAGCAGTGTGATCGGATAGAAAGAAAAAGACAAATTGATGGAAGATTTAAAATGTAGAATTCGATAGGGTTTGGTGATTATTCAGATGTTGAAGCTAAGAGAAAAAAAAAATCAAGGATGATATGAAATTTCTGGTATGTATTACTTAGAAAATGGCAGTACCATTTCTAGTGACAAGAAAGAGACTAGAGAGAAAGGAGGAGGAAATGATGAGTGAGGTATTGCACATACTTTAAAACACTAAGTTCAAGATGCTTTTGGAACATTTTAGTAGAAATGCCCAATAAATAGGTGAATAAGTATTCTAACCCATAGGAGAGAACAGTGATACAGATGTAGTTTGGGGAACTATTGGCTTATTAATATTTACTAATGAGAAGGAATGAGTGAGGAAATTATGTGATTTAGCCAAAAATTAATTTTTGTATGACTGACTTAATGCTTACATGTTTTTCAGTATACTCAACTAATGACAAGTTTAATAATTTTGCTAAAAATGACACTTAATGCCAAGAGTGAAATACAGCTTGTTTCTAAAGCCTATCTTTCAATTCTAACTAACTTCTATGGATATTCCCTTACTGTCATTTGTCAATATAATGTTTTCTGAAGTAAAATCTTCTTAAACAAGCTGTAGAGAAAATATTCTTGCAAAATTATTGGGAAAAAGAATTCTAAGTATCCAAATATTACAATAAGACTTTGAGTATTAGAATGCACATTCAAGGTCACATAGTGGTCTCAGAGGTCTCATGTTTTAGGTGAGAAATCAAAAGACCAGATATTTATGCCAATGGGTGAATCATTCCAAAATATAGTAAATTATAATGAGAGTAAATATTTAGTTAAAATAAATAATGATTATACATATATGTGTATATATATGCTAATCAACAGTTTTCACATAGACTGTACCTATGGTGTAAGACTAATGGGGACTAGGGAAGAAGGGAGATGCTAAACAATAGAGAGGATATACTACAGATAGACTTTAATTAATATGCAAGTCTCAAAAGCTCAATCTCCAATGCTCCCAAGAAACTCCATAAAATACAAACATACTGATGTTTAAAGACTGAAATATGGGAAGGCGCTAAAACATGGATGCTGAAATTGCTAACATTACACAAGGGATGAAAAAAATCTCATTGCCTTCATGGAAACTGAATCAAATCCATAGAGAAGCAGATGTTTCCCTTTAGCAAACTTTCAAAGCAGAAGGAACTTGCATTCAGTCAGGAAACTGGCAAAGCCTCTGGAGTCATTTCTAAGTGGCTGTGAGAGTTGAGAGAATGTCCTTGAAGACCTGTGTTCTGGTTAAAATGGAAGTGGAGGCTTTGGCAGACTGTGCTTTCAGCTGCCTGCCAGCGACTTTGAAAAGTATGACAGCTAATACAGCTGCCCAGATAGTTCTTTGGCTGCACCTCTGGTTGGAAGACATGATTTTGAAAGAACTCCACGCAAGGAATTCCATTTGGCAAAGACCTGCTTTTTGGCAAGGATGTGGAAAGTCTTCTTGCATAAGCATTGAAGAATAAATTGTGTCTGCCTCAGGATAAAACTTCTGGGGGATAGGAAAAGAGGCAGAAACTTTTCAGACTGACAAGAGACACTAGAAATTTGCAGTTAGTAAAAATGACCCAATTGCAAAAAGAACAACAAAAAACCACAAAGTTCTTCAAAGAATCCAGAAAAAAATGGAGCTGGCTTGGCTGCTCAGTCACTGCTCTAGATGATGCAACCAAATAATAAAGATCACATGTGAGTCAGAAATGGGGAAATGTACACTTGAGAAAACATTTATCTAAAAATATTAAAAAATAGTTTGCATTATGTAAAACAGATTTTATAATGTAGAAACCTGGCCCCATGCTAATCATGAGTTCATAAAATGCTGACCTAAATTTGCAGACTTGGGTTCCTCTGTTACCTACTGTCTGAGATCTTTTGAAGGAAGACTTGCTACATATGCCTTATTAGCATGAAATCTGACATTTAGCACACAGTGCAGTATCCTTGTGGGGCCAGAGTGTCCACAGGCTTCCCCAGCATGAAAACTGTCATCAAGTCTTAAACTTCATCTTTTCATACACAGCTTCTGATGTGTGAAAAGCAGTATAATGTTTTGCCATTAGTTGATAATAAAAACTCATATTGACTATCTTCTTTCTTTTTTAAAATATGTAATCATGACTGGTTAAACCCTATGAAAGAAAGGTTGTTTTCCCTCAGGCTGTCAGGTAAACTATAGGATCTTGGTTCAATTTGAATTTCAGATAAACAGACCCTATTTTTTTTTTCAGGGTTCAGTTCAGTTCAGTCACTCAGTCATGTCCGACTCTTTGCAACCCTATGAATCACAGCACGCCAGGCCTCCCTGTCCATCAGCAGCTCCCGGAGTTCACTCAAACTCATGTCCCTCGAGTCAATGATACCATCCAGCCATCGCATCCTTGTCGTCCCCTTCTCCTCCTGCCCCCAGTCCCTCCCAGCATCAGGGTCTTTTCCAATGAGTCAACTCTTCGCATGAGGTAGCCAAAGTACTGGAGTTTTTAGGGTAGGTATTCAAATTTAACTAGGTGTCCTATATTTTATTTTATTATATTTATTTATATTTTATTTGCTGCCTAAATCAGGCAGCAAATTTTAGGGACAATTTTATGAGTGAGGGAGATCTCTCATGAGTTTCTATTGCTATGAAATACACAAATTTGCTTGGATAGAGTCCAGCATAAGTACACCTATAATAACACATTTTGCTCTATTAAAACACTGATAGCAATGTTTTATTGCTATCATGCCCCAACCTTTACCCGGTGCATAAGCTTATTTATTTTTGAAGAAATGTGTTTTCCAACTGGACTTCCAATAGGAATGCTGAAGTGAAGTCACTCAGTCATGTCCGACTCTTTGCGACCCCATGGACTGTAGCCTACCAGGCTCCTCTGTCCATGGGACTTTCCAGGCAAGAGTACTGGAGTAGGTTGTCATTTCCTTCTCCAGAGGATCTTCCCGACCCAGGGATCAAACCTGGGTCTCTCACATTGTAGGCAGATGCTTTACCATCTGAGCTGCCAGGGACTTAGGAGTGTTGAAGAACTGGGCAAAATATACCCTTAGTGCAAATGCAGGGTAAAGAAAAGAGGGAAGGACAGAGGGAGATGAATGATAAATATTTTTGATGATTAAAAGCTTATACTTCAGAGAAATCTCTGAAGTTGAATACCAGTCCTGCCAGGTACCTACCCACATAAACTTGCCTAATTTAAATTAAATACAACCATTACTGACTAGGGTGTTTGACCATATACTCTGTGTGTGAGTGTGTGTGTGTGTGTGTATGTGTGGGCCTGCATTCTGTCAGTGATTTTACAAAATTGTTATGGAAAAGCTGAGAGCTCAATTCATATCTTATTGCTTTAAGGACAGTGTTAAAAATGACAGTGCTTTAAGCTGATATCAGGGAAAAGAGACATTTGATGGTAATTCAATGAAAGAATCAAGGTGCAAAATATTGTTATAATTTAAAAATTAAATAGACTGCTACTGGTCTGCCATTTTAGAAAACACTTAACCACAAGGCAGTTTTACCCAGTTTCTTGGAGATATTTGAATTCTATGGATAATCTCCTAGTGTAAACCCAGAAGACACATATTTATATTTAGCAGTTTTGAGAAACAGTACCAAAGGGTATTTAAACCTTGCTTGTGATATCCATCCTCCTTGGGTTCTGTATGGTGAGTTTAGAAGATGACTTAGCTCAGAAGTTTAAATATATGAGATTATCCATCAGAACATTTGACTATAGCATCACACTATAGCCTATAGATATATAGATCTATAGATACCTATAGATATATAGATACTTGACTATAGTATCACAAAGTGATTATGAATTTTTGGAAAAAAATGTATTTTAAACATTATTTTGGTTGCATCTAAAAATATTTCTAAGTAAATGTTTCTACTGTGCCCATTGTTCCTACTAGATTAAGACTATCTTAAATCAGGGTTTGTAGATATGTTATTTATAGGTTATCAGAGCCTTATACAGTGTATAATGGGCAAAAATACTAAATTGTGGAAAATAAAAAATAATGATTAAAGTTAAGGAAATAATAAAGGAAAATTAAGATTCAGAAACTAGAGTAAAATATAGGTGGTTCATAAAATTTGTGTGACTAACTGGGATGAAATTATTGAGCTGTTTCTTTTTTCTATTTGCCTTGAAAATTGTTAGGCACAATTTTCCCCCAATTTTCTAAAGTAGTTAATAATTGTTTTGCCCTAGCACATGGCTAACAAAAATGTATAACACATGGCTTTACGTACTGATTAATTTAAAAAATAGATTTTAATTAGCCATTAATTTATAGTACTTTGGCCACCTCATGCGAAGAGTTGACTCATTGGAAAAGACTCTGATGCTTGGAGGGATTGGGGGCAGGAGGATGAGATGGCTGGATGGCATCACTGACTCAATGGACGTGAGTCTGAGTGAACTCTGGGAGTTGGTGATGGACAGGGAGGCTTGGCATGCTGCGATTCATGGGGTTGCTAAGAGTCAGACACGACTGAGCGACTGAACTGACTTGAACTTATATTGAATGTTGGATTAATATTATCAATTTTTCTCAAATAATAAGTATGTAACAGCTGAGCTATATTTAAATATATATAAAAGAGTTTAAAACATTCTTATATAGTTGAAATTGTCCTCAAATTGTAAGGTTATGGGTAAAACATCATATTATTTTCCAATCCACGTGATAAGATAATATCTACTTTTCAGTAGAAAAGAATTTATATCCAAAGCACTTAGAAGAAGTTTCCCTGGTGGCTCACATGGTAAAGCGTCTGCCTGCAATGCAGGAGATCTGGGTTTGATCCGTGGGTTGGGCAGATCCCCTGGAGAAGGAAATGGCAACCCACTCCAATATTCTTGCCTGGAGAATTCCACGGATGAGGAGCATGGTAGGGTACAGTCTATAGGGTCACAAAGAGTCAGACACGACTGAGTGACTTCTCTTTAGAAGAAGCATGCACAGTGTTAGTACATGTTGACATTTTTGCTATCATATTAAACAAATCAAGTCTCTAGACTGAATATCCATGAAGGAGGATCAGTATTACAATCAAGAAAAAAAATAATTTCACCATAGGTAGATGATAGCCATAAATGAAAATTGCTACTGAGTTACACAGTAATTGACTCATTAATGAGTTATGTGTTTATTCATTTTAAATAAAATATTTTTCAGGACAGCCAAGTAAAGAAAATTGGAAACAGCATAAAACAGGAAGCTGTCATAGCCAAAGGAAACACCATCAGCATTTTCTAAGTAACAGCATGTTTCTTTATGGCAGGATATATCTAGAAGCTCTCAGACATACGTGGTTAATATTAGCCTAAATTTTCCTACATTTAGCAATATTTAGAAAAAACTTAAAATAATAAGTTAGAAAATTTGCATTTCTCTAATTATGAGTGATATTGAACATCTTTTCATGTGTTTGTTAGCCATATGTATGTCTTCTCTGGAGAAATGTCTATCCCACTACTGGGCATATACCCTGAGAAAACCATAATTGAAAAAGACACAGGTACCCCAATGTTCATTGCAGCACTGTTTACAATGGTTAGGATATGGAAACAACCTAGATGTCCATTGACAGATGGATGGATAAATAAGTAGTGGTACATATATATAATGGAATATTACTCAGCCATAAAAAGGAATGCATATAAGGCAGTGCTAGTGAGGTAGATGAAACTAGAGCCTGATAAACAGAGTGAAATATGTCACTAACAGAAAAACAAATATTGTGTATTAATGCATATATATAGAACCTAGAAAAATGGTGCTGATGAACCTATTTGTAGGGCAGAAATAGAGACAGACACAGAGAATTGTCTTTGGGAACAATGGGGTAAGAGAGGGTAGAGAAAACTAAGACAGTAGCATTGAAGCATATATGTTACCATATGTAAGACAGATAGCTAATGGAAAATTGCTGTAAAACTCAGGGAGCTCAACACATTACTCTGTGATAATGTAGAAAGATGGGATGGAGTGGGGAGGAGGTTCAAGAGGGTGGGGACATATGTATACTTACGGCTCATCCACACTGTTGTATGGCAGAAGTCAACACAATACTGTAAAGCAATTATTCTCCGATGAAAAATAAATTAAAAAAAAAGAAGTTAGCAAAAAGAGACAAGACAGGGTCTTTTCCTTCCAATTATATCACCTAGAAATAAAGGAAGTGAAAATCATATATCCCTGTTCCTTGACTCCATTATATCACCCCCTTTTTCCCTTGCTGTGGTAGTGTCCAATGCAATCACACTAGCCACATGTATTCATTTAAATGTAAACAAATTAAACTGCAATATAGTTAGACGTTAATTTACTAATTTGCAGTAGCCACATTTCCACTGCTCCCATGCTAAATATTCCTTTGTATGGTGCTGAGAATCCCTAAGGGGCCTAGGTCAGCTTCCTTCATTTTTCCCTCTAATAAGTAAAACATGGCTCCATGAATATGGCTTGATTCACCTTCATCTCTCTTCTCCCTTAAAGAGTGTAACCTAGATTAAAGGGATGCAAAACAAAGCTTGAATTCTTCATATTGTCTAAAATCAAAGCTGAGTCAAAAAGTGACCTTGGAGAGGCAAAAATGAACGTGCAGGATATGAAGGCCTCGATCCAGGGTATGCTGTCAGATTATCACTGCTTAGAATGACATATTTATTTATACAATTTTCTGCCTAATTCACCAGAAACTAACTGCATATAAAATGAAATGGGAGTTGATGTTGGTCAAGAAATAAGGTATATTCATTACAGAAAGAGAAGGAAGGTAAAAGAAGCCAGGAAGTATAATGGGAATTGAGGGAGGAAAGAGAAACAGCCTCTAGTTTACAATTTTGACAAAAGCCGGCTGTTTGGTTAATAATAACAACCAAGAGAAAAGCAGATTTTCAACAAAAGTGCTTTATGCGGACAAAATCTACTGAGCTAAGTGCACCTCAAATCCCCTCAGCATAAAAGCTCAAAGAGCAAAGAATTTTTAATACTAACTCTTCGAGTGCATACAATACTTTCCTTCATGCAGAAGCCAAGCACAATTGTAATAATTTAGTTCTTGTCAATCTGCCTCACTCTTTGCATCATTATGCCTAGAATAGCAAGGTGAGATCTAGGCAAATTGGGCTGGGAACAGGGAGTTGGCTCTGTGAAAATACATGTTGAAATACAGACACTTGAAGGATATTAACTCAGGGTCTCACAGTGCCAAAAAGCAGGTCTATGCAATATTTTTTTCTCCCTTTCTTGAAATCTGAAAACTGAGTGATAGATGAAATTGAGTGATTGGATAGTGATACTTACGGGATGTGGTCATTATATTTATCAATGCCATATGACCATCAGAATTTTGGGAAATATGGAATGATGCAAGTTTGTAAAGGCCGAAAGGACACAATGTTTTAGAATGTTAGATTTGGTTTTGACGGTGGTGGACAAAATAAATTGTCACGGAATGAGGGAGACACACAGCATAAAATAAATACATAATATACTTGAGGTAATAGAATTTAGTGCTATGTTGAAAAGTTAAAGTAAAATGAGGAATAATGAATGATGGTGGCTGGTATTTTAGATGAGATAGAAAGAAAAGGTCTTTATCAGGGAGACATTTGAGAAAGGGCTTAAATGGATCAAAGGAGAGCAAGCCACTAGACTTTGGGGAAACCAGCTTTCCAGAAAGAGAAAATATCAAGTTCAAAGAGCTTGAAACAGCTAAGTTCTTGGGAAAGTTTGTGAAAAAGCAAGGAGTCCAATGTGAATGAATCAAAGGAAGCAAGGAAAAGTGTATGACAAAATAAAGTTAGGGTCCCAGTCAAGACCTGCTAATGTAGGGTATATTTTTAAATATAAAATTAGAAACTGATCATTTCTCAGTACCATCACTGCTCCCACACTGGTTAAAGATACCACTCTTGCTTGCATTGCCAAATCTTTTCAGCAACCACATAGTTTTTTTTAACTTACTGCTATAAAGCCTTCTTTCTCCTTCCTGTCAATCTGTATTTACTCATCAACCAGAGTAATCCTTTACAAAAATAACTCAAGCCAACACCACTGTTTAAGATCTCTTTCCAACAACAGGAGATGACTCTACACATGAACATCACCAGATGGTCAATACTAAAATCAGATTAATTATATTCTTTGCAGCAGAAGGTGGAGAAGATCTATACAGTCAGCAAAATAAGACCTGGATCTGTCTATGGCTCAGATCATGAGTTCCTTATTCCAAAATTCAGACTTAAATGGAAGGAAGTGGGGAAAGCCACTAGTCCATTTGAGTATGATGTGAATCAAATCCCTTATGATTATACAGTGGAGGTGAAAAATAGATTCAAGATATTAGATCTGAAAGACAGAGTGCCTGAAGAACTATGGAAGAGGTTCATAACAATGTACAGGAGGTGGTGACCAAAACCATCCCCAAGAAAAAAAAAAAAACGCAAGAAGGCAAAGTGGTTGTCTAAATAGAACTTGCAAATAGCTGAGAAAAGAAGAGAAGTGAAAGGCAAAGGATAAAGATACACCCTACTGAATGCAGAGTTCCAGAGAATATCAAGAAGAGATAAGAGAACCTTTTTAAGTGAACAATGCAAAGAAATAGAGGAAAACAATGAATGGAAAAGACTAGAGATCTCTTCAAGAAAATTGGAGATACCAAGGGAACATTACATGAAAGATGAGCACAACAAAGAACAGAAATGACAAGGACCTAACAGAAGCAGAAGAGGTGGCAAGAATACACAGAATTGTACATTATGGTATGGTCACTCAGTTAGAGCCAGATATACTGAAGTGTGAAGTCAAGTGAGCCTTAAAAAGCATTACTATGAACAGAGCTAGTGGAAGTAATGGAATTCCAGCTGAGCTATTTCAAATCCTAAAAGATGCTGCTGCTAAAGTGCTACACTCACTATGCCAGCAAATTTGGAAAACTCAACAATGGCTACAGGACTGGAAAATGAGTTTTCAATCCAATCCTAAAAAAGGGCAATGACCAAGAATGTTCAAACTACTGTACAATTGCGTTCAAGTCACATGCTATCAAGGTAATGCTCAAAATCCTTCATCCTAGGCTTCAATAGTACATGAACTGAGAACTTCCAGATGTACATACTGGATTTAGAAAAGGCAGAGGAACCAGGGATCAAATTACCAACATCTGTTGGATCATAGAAAAAAACATGAATATTCCGGAAAAGCATCTACTTCTGCTTCATTGGCAATGCTAAAGCATTTGACTGTGTGTATCATAGCAAACTTTGGAAAATTCTTAAACAGAAGGGAATACCAGACCACCTTACCTACCTCTTGAGAAACTTGTATGCAGGTCAAGAAGCAACTGGACATGGAACAACAGACTAGTTCAAAATTGGGAAAGGAGTACATCAAGGCTGTATACTGTCACTCTCCTTATTTAACTTCTATGCAAAGTATGTCATGCTAAATTCCAGGCTGAATGAATGAATGAATGAATAGATAAATCACAAGCTGGAATCAAGATTGCTGGGAGAAATGTCAATGACCTCAGATGTTCAGATAATACCAAACTAATAGTAGAAACTAAAGTGAAACTGAAGAGCCTCCTGATGAAGGTGAAAGACAGTGAAAAAGCTGGGTTAAAACTCAACATTCAAAAAACTAAGATCATGGCATCCTGTCCCATCACATGACAAATAGATGAGGAAAAAGTGGAAATAGTGGCAGATTTTATTTTCTTGAGATCCAAAATCATTGTGGATGGTGACTGCAGCCATGAAATTAAAAGACGCTTGCTCCTTGGAAGAAAAGCTATGACAAACCTAGACAGTGCATTAAAAAGCAGAGATATCACTTTGCTGACAAAGGTCCATATAGTCAAAGCTATGGTGTTTCCAGTAGTTATTACAGATGTGAGAGTTGGATCATAAAGAAAATTGAGTGCCAAAGAATTGATGCTTTAGAATTATGGTGTTGGAGAAGACTCTTGAGAGTCTCTTGGATTACAAGGAGATCAAACCAGTCAATCCTAAGGGGAATCAGTTCTGAATATTCTTTGGAAGGACCGATGTTGAAGCTGAAGCTCCAGTCCATTGGCTATCTGATGAAAAGAGCAAACTCATTGGAAGGGATGCTGATGCTGGGAATGATTGAAGGCAGAAAGAGAAGGGCATGACAGAGGATGAGATGGTTCGTTGGCATCACTGATTCAATGGACACGAATTTGAGCAAACTCCAGGCAATAGTGAAGGACAGGGGAGCCTGGAGTGCTACAGTCCATGCGATCACAGAGTTGGACATGACTTGGCAACTGAACAACAACAAAAGAATTGAAATAAACAAAGTTCTTATCTTCTATATTCTTATCATAGTCTGCATGGCTGGAACTTCCACCTCTCCTATTGAGTTTTGCCCAAATGCACCAGCTTCCTTGCTGCTCCTCAAAAATACCAAGAATGGCCCCACCTCCAGTCCTTAGCCCTGAGCCTTGGGACAAAGTTTCCACTCAAATCTCTGCTCTCATTTTACCTCTGGAGAGGAAACTACCACTTCTTCCTATCAATTTCCAGCCACTTCCCCCAGGTTTCCTGCATTGCAGGTAGATCTGTTTACCACTGCAGCACCTGGGAGGCCCTCCTCCATTTGCTTTTCATTTAATGGGTTGGCCAAAAAGTTTGTTTGGGTTTTTCTGTAAGATGTTAGGAAACATCTGCCTTCTGCGATTTTCTGTCTTCCTGTACTATAAATAAAAGTTTCCTGGAAGCAAGGTTTTTATTTTGTTCATTGTTTATCGGTAAAACCTAGACCTCTACTTGGCACATCATAGCTGGCCAGAAACTTTTTGTTTTAAATAAATGAATGAAAAACTGAGCATGGTATCAAATCAACTTTCTCTAATCAAATTGGAGGTCAAGAGTGATAATAATAGAGGAGTTAAGGATGACACCAATATTTTTATCCATAGAAACAGTGAATGGTAACTGTTCACTGAGATGGAAAGCAGAGGAGAGAAGCAAAGTGGAGTCAAAATCAAGTGTTCTGGTTGGAAAAAAAAATGTTAGCTTTAAGGGTTTTTATTTGGTTTAGAATGTTTGGCTTTGGTTTAGAATATTAAGGGCAATTAAGACAGAATAGTAAATCATAAGTACATTACTTTAGAGGTGGTTTAAAACAGACCTTTAAGTATAACATCCATCACGGTGTATAATTGTTTTAACCAAACATATTCTATTATAGAATATGATAGCAGGAAATCTTTGAAATTAGGAGTTCCTTGGAGCATCCTAAGGAGCACATAGGGTACCAGATATATTAAAAATTCCCCAGCCCCACTTTCCACTTTAACCAGAGTATTTCTCTTTTAACATACATAGAAAATGTTCTGAGGATAGCAAACAAATAAATTTTAAATTGCTTCAAACTTTTGAAGCCAGGAACGTGAAACTTCTTATTCAACCGAAAGAAACTGTTAGGAGCCAGAAAGGTGAAATAATTTGCCTTTGATCACAAGTCGGCTGACGATGCAGCCAGGTTCAAGTGAGGTCTGTTAATGCCAAGGTCTTTTCTCTATGTTCTACTCTATCACAATACATTTTTATCAAAGAACTGTCACATCATGAAAGGAATTGGGATCTGTAAAGAGACTTCTGCATTGTGTTGGTCTGATGGTCTAAATTCAGCTCATACTTATTTTTGAGAGTTTTTCCATTAAATTTTCAAAAGTTTTGGTACCTGATTGTTAAATTCATGCATAGTTAAAAATTAAACTATATAAACTTACAATTAAATGATTATATTAAAAAACTAACAAACACCTGAAAATAATTTTTCACTATATTTTACCATTTTCTATATTCTTGATACTATTTGTTTCTATTGCATCTTTATGATGTAAATACTATATAATGCTTTGATGGTAAATTGCCTTTCCAAATTCTTTATTCAGTGACATCATGTAGGTAGTTTGAAATCTGTCATGGTAGGCATACTTACACCATGAAAACTATCAATTTTCATCAATTGACAGCCCTCTTGACTCATCCCTCCCACCTCCCACAGCCAGACCTGGTTGTTAAATATATACCAGTTCACTGTTGCTGAAAATTAGTATTAACAATATTCTTTATCTTTTCTGGGATCTTGGGTAAATCATTTCACTCCTCTCTTAACTGGGTTTGAAAATTAAATACATCAATACCACCCTTATCTGATAACTGTATTGATTAAATGAGATAATGCATATGAACATACACAGAAGACTGTCTATACACAGAACTACTACTACCACATATGGCATTTTTTTTTTTTAGATTTAAAAATCATTTTATTTTATTTTTTAAAGACAATCTCTTTATTTTTTTATTTTTTTGCATTTTTAAAAATTTATGTATTTTTGAAAATTAAAAAAAAATCCCAAGAGCACTTAAGACGTTGATTTGTCATAATATTATTTTAATATACAAATTTTTATTACAATAAAATACAAGTGTCATTTGCCAGAAAATTATTAAAATAATCTTCATGTTTTACTGCTTGGGAAAAAAATGGTATACAGCATAAACTCTGTATATTCAAGCAGCCTACAAATTTAAAAAAAAAAATGGTTTTTCTTTGTTTCAATATATAAAGCCTCTGCCAAAATGTTCAATCACTTGCTTCTCCTGTGTAATTCCCTTCAAAGTCTTTTTTTGCTTTTGTTTTGGTTTTATGGAGGGAGATTTTAGAGCCATAACAAACAATGAGTTGGGCATTCTTTCATTTTCTATGAAGGAGGACTCAGAAAAATTCTCTGTCAGGGACCTAAAAATCCCCAGCAACACTCAGTACAGACTTGTTCTTCTCATGTTGAACAGTTGGAGTTTAGGCGGCACTAGTGGTAAGGAACCTGCCTGTTACTCACTTGACTCTTCACTGCATATATAAGAGAGAGGCACTGTCTTTCTCTCTGAGCTGTGCAAATAACTGAAGTCTATGTCCACTGTGAATGTGTTTCATGTGATTCAAATAGTGAAATAATTACAAGTAAATAACTATGAAATTCAAATATTTTCCAGAAAGCAAAATTAAAGCATTTAAAACATGTTGTATGCTAAATAAGAATGGTTTACTTAAAATTAGTATATTCAACTTAGGTAATAAGTTTTATTTCTTCCTTTTCTGAGAGATGTCCTTGGGTATTGAGTACCGTAAACCATTGCACATATGGAGTGAATTTTTAGAAAGAAAATCACTAGCACCTGGATTTCAGTAACATTCAAAATGACTTTTGTATGTTTCCAACTGGCATTATTTTTGCTCATCAAGAATACAAGTTTATAAGCTGAAATTTTTTCTTTATCGAGACTGTCCTCTCTCCCTTATCACCTTTCTTATCCCTATCATACTTCTTTAATCACAATAAAATAGATTATACTCTAAGTTCTACACTAAGCCCCAGTGACCTATTTTTCCATTTTCTATTTTATTTACTAAGCTCATGCTATACACCTAAAGGCTCTCCTAACATTATTTTTATGTGATGCTGAATGACACTACACTATTAGATATAAAAATTAATGGACCAAATTTGAACTCCTTTTAAAACTTTATAATCTGAATGATAAATGTCTTCTATAATCTAACAAGGTTTCAAATTTTAAAACACTTTCAGGAGATTGAAATACTCAGGGTTGTCTTTATAAATTCTGTGAACAATTAATACGAGTTGTTTTTTCCTTTCAGAGTTTGTTCCCGGAAAGATGACCAAAATTGGTAGATTCTTAGAGCCCAGAAGAGATGAGAACTCAGCCTAAGGTTTCTAAGAGATCCTTAAGGTTCCCAGAATTCATCACTTCTATTTAAACATATTTTTATTATGCTCCTACACCTGTAGAACTTCCCCCCTTTTTTCTTTCTATTTTTTTAAATAAAAAGAGTGATTTTATGTATAGGCAGATTTTTCTCATAACTCTAATTCATATTTGTCTATTTTGCCTTGCAGTTTACCACTATTACTGCCAACTACTTAAAATGTGTTCCAACATCTTAGATTTAATAAGCATATTAAGGATTTGTGTTTCTATAATCATTCAAAATAGTTCCATGATGATATATTTAATAGACATCATTTCTTCAATAGCTTATATAAATTAACAGCAATAATATCCCATATTGATGCTGTGTGTGTATGGCAGGTGTGAGGGGTTTGTACTAACATAGACCCAAGGAGCCAAAGGGAATCATGAAGGAAGGGCAGGAGCTGGGGAAGCAATTCCTCTCAAATTTTTGCATTAATAATACCTTCTTTGCTGTTCAAGAGCAACAAGATGGAGCAAAGCCAGCAGTATTCAAACTGTAATAGACCATGGTAATTCAAATGTGTGATTCTAAAAAAGGGCAGAGGTAAAAGTTAACAGCACATCTTTGGGAGTGTGATTTTTTTTTAAATCTGCCAAAATCCTGGTGCACACGTGACCTTTATCCTACTACCTTGTCTGACACCACGCACTGGTTAAAGTCAGTGAGTGGTCAGGAAGAAACTTTGTTCTCAAAGAGCACTGCTTTACAATATTCTTTATTTTTTTCCCTGTATAAAACGTGGAAGGACTTTCCTCCATTTATTTGCTTTGCTTAATCTTTCTTGTGGTCAGAAAATGATGATTTGCATCTTAGGAGAATTGTAACTCTACACAATGTCTCAGGCTGGGTGACAACACACTTCAGGCACATGCCATTAAATTTTTTTTTCCTTTTTTTAAATTTTTTAATTTTATTTTATTTTTTAACTTTACAATATCATATTGGTTTTGCCATATATCAACATGAATCAGCCACAGGTATACATGTGTTCCCCATCCCTGAACCCTCCTCCCTCCTCCCTCCCCGTACCATCCCTCTGGGTCGTCCCAGTGCACCAGCCCCAAGCATCCAGTATCGTGCATCGAACCTGGACTGGCGACTAGTTTCATATATGATATTATACATGTTTCAGTGCCATTCTCCCAAATCATCCCACCCTCTCCCTCTCCCACAGAGTCCAAAAGACTGTTCTATACATCTGTGTCTCTTTTGCTGTTTCGTATACAGGGTTATTGTTACCATCTTTCTAAATTCCATATATATGCGTTAGTATACTGTATTGATGTTTTCCTTTCTGGCTTACTTCACTCTGTATAATAGGCTCCAGTTTCATCCACCTCATTAGAACTGACTCAAATGCATTCTTTTTAACGGCTGAGTAATACTCCATTGTGTATATGTACCACACCTTTCTTATCCATTCATCTGCTGATGGACATCTAGGTTGCTTCCATGTCCTGGCTATTATAAACAGTGCTGCAATGAACATTGGGGTACATGTGTCTCTTTCAATTCTGGTTTCCTCAGTGTGTATGCCCAGCAGTGAGATTGCTATTTAAATCACTGGACATATACATTATCCACTAATTACAAATGTATTGCAGATCCATTTCAGCAAAAGTCATCAGATAACAATTTGAATTTATTTTAAAGAAACATCTTTAGAGTTCTTTCAAAAGGAAAAAACAGATCTGCCATTTTTTTGAACTGAAAACAACAACAACAAAACCTTAATAGCATTTTTTCTGACTCTGTATATAAAAGAGAATTTTTTACCTCAAAGTGATTCCTGTCCACTAGAAATACTTGCTAGATGACATAAGATCTTCTTCACTGGCAGATTCAGAGGCTATTTGGAAAGTTTCATTTCCACCTGCAGCTGTACCTGCTATGAGGTTTTACTTGTAGATTTCTTGGTGAGTTCAAAATCTAATGCCTATATTAGTAAAATGAGCCTAATCCTAGAAGCAATTCTCTAGTATAGTTAAGGAACTTCCCTGGGTAGGAATGGACTATACAGATACATTTTTCCCTTGCAAGTTTACATGAACTAATGGTTTTATAAACAATAAATTGTGGATTGGGATGTAATTTTCTTCATTAACTAACATTATTGTACTAAAATTGCCTAGGTCAGAATTTACTATACAGTTAGTCCTCATATCAGTAGTGAGTTTCAAAAGAAGAAATTGAGTCTAAAATCTTCTGCTTTTTCTATCTGTTTCTAGAAGAAATTTTTTTTTAATTGGTTTATGTTTTATAATGCTGTATTTGTTTCAAAAGGAAATCTTGGACTTATCAAGCTGGAAATTAAAAAATCCAAAATCCAAACTTGGTACCATGGCCTTGAAGACACTGGTTAATATGGTCCCAAAAGATATTTCTGATCTCAACTCTCACACTCTCTCCAATTCATACTGGACTAACCACTCTGACTTCTTGAGGATCTTCAAATATATTGATATTAATAAGCTCTTTCTAAGATCTGAAACAGCCATTCCTTATCTGCACACCTGAGCTCCCTTACTTAATTTAAACGTTAACCAGGGGATATTCCCTACCCAGGGATGGAACCCAGGTCTCCCACATTTCAGGTGGACTCTTTACTGACTGAGCCACCAAGGAAGCCCTAGAATACTGGCGTGGGTAGCTTATCCCTTCTCCAGGGGATCTTCCCAACTCAGGAATTGAACCAGGGTCTCCTGCATTACAGGTCTAAGCCAAGAGGCCTTATCAAATACTTCAGTGCCTCACCACACAGTCATTAAATGCTTTTTTATCTGAACTTATTATTTTCCATTTTTACCATCACTAGATATAAATTGGTTTGCTTCAGTTCAGTTCAGTCATTCAGTTGTGTCCAACTCTTTGCAACCCCATGGACTACAACACATCAGGCATCCCTGTGCATCACCAACTTCCGGAGCTTACTCAGACTCATGTCCATAGATTTGGTGATGCCATCTACCCATCTCATCCTGTCATCCCCTTCTCCTCCTGTGTTCAATCTTTCCCAGCATCAGGGTCTTTTCAATTGAGTCAGTTCTTCGCATCAGGGTTATCTGTTCATTAATTTTCTCCTCCCAAAGAGTTTAAATTCCACAAGTACAGAAACTTTGTGTATTTGGCTTTAATCCCTGGGAAAAATGAGTAGTTAATAAATATTTCTTTAATAAATTCACAAAAGAATGATACATTACACTTTGGTATAGCTAATAAGACCACTTCCCTTAATTTATTTTCAAAATTTACAAAATGTATGATGTTTTAACAGATTAAATACCTAAAGTTGACTTTCATTTGTTGTGAAATTGACATTATCAAGGATTATATAAAGTAGTAAACAGCTTTTTCTTAATATTCTAATAGTTTGAAATTTCGGCAGGATGAGAGGACATATTTTGGTAGACACTTCAGAAAAATTATTGTTGTTAGGTTGTTTTATAATATTGTGTTAGTTCTGCTGTGGAGCAGAGTGAATCAGTTATACACATATCTACTCTTCTTTAGATTATTTTCTAATATAGGTCATTATAGAGTACTGAGAATTCCCTGTGCTACACACTAGGTCCTTATTAGTTATCCATTTTATATATAGTAGTGTGGGAGAAGGCAATGGCACCCCACTCCAGTACTCTTGCCTGGAAAATCCCATGGATAGAGGAGCCTGGTAGGCTGCAGTCCATGGGGTTGCTAAGAGTTGGACACGACTGAGAGACTTCACTTTCACTTTTCACTTTAATGCATTGGAGGAGGAAATGGCAACCCACCCCAGTGTTCTTGCCTGGAGAATCCCAGGGACAACGGGGCCTGGTGGGCTGCCGTCTATGGGGTCGCACAGAGTCGGACACGACTGAAGCGACTTAGCAGCAGCAGCAGCAGCAGCAGTGTATATGTCAATTCCAATTTCCAGATTTATCCCTCTCCTTACCCACCGCCTCTCCACCCCATAACCAAAAGTTTGTTTTCTACCTCTATGAGTCTATTTCTATTTTGTATATAAGTTCATTTGTACCATTCTTTTTTAGATTCCACATATAAACAATACCTTGTATTTGTCTTTTTCTGTCTGACTTACTACACTTAGTATAACCATCTCTAGGTCCATCCATGTTGTTGCAAATGACATTATTTTATTCGTTTTTATGGCTGAGTAATATTCCATTGTATGTATGTACTACATCTTATTTATCCATTCCTCTATCAGTGGGCATTTAGGTTGCTTCAGAGTCACTTCTGTATTCATGATCTTATTCATATACCCAGCGTAAAGCAGTACTTTACCTCCCAGTGTTAGGAACTCTGTTTGCCAATGTATCAGAGAATCACCAAATAAGATTTTTTTAACCAAGGTATAGACAATATCTGGAGAAGGAAATGGCAACTCACTCCAGTGTTCTTGCCTGGAGAATCCCATGGACGGAGAAGCCTGGTAGGCTGCAGTCCATGGGGTCGCACAGAGTCGGACATGGCTGAAGCGACTTAGCAGCAGCAGCAGCATACACAGTATCAATGTCACTTAACCTCAAGTCAATGTAACTTCCTCTTTTCCTTTTAAATGAGGATTGACTACATGGATTTAAGGATGGTTTTAAATAAAGATGGTCATGGTTCTATCATTGTCATTTAATTGGAAAAGTCTGCTTCTACTCAAGATGTCAGAACACTTGTTTTATTGAAAAATGAATTGACTTCCTGTTAAAAAAGCCTCATCATCTATTCTTAAAAATAAACAAAGTAGAGATCAGCTGAAGACTAAATGACATAGTTATCTTTATAGAGATCACATTGAATTTAAAAATGAAAAACAATAACACAGTTTGAAAACCATACATCATTTTTAATAACTACAGTTTTGAGGACAAAAAAATTACCATGAGTAAAATGTTCATAGTATATCCTTAGTATTTTTTTTAAAGTGTTTTCTTCCGGAAAAAAACATTTATTAAGTCAGTAATGAAGCCATATTTAGTATTTTACATCTTGGCAATAGAAAAAAAATAAACTTTCATTAATGTTGAGAAAAATAGGGTCAAAATTTCAACAGGGAGTGTAATTAGATAAGACACTCTGCTAGAGATGCTTATTGTTATGGCTAATGTAAAACTTCCAGGCAATTTTACTAAAGTGGCAAGCTTTTGTATTTATTAAATAAATTTATATTTTCCGTTCAATTTAAACATTTTAGAGCTTTTCTTTAAAATTCTTGATTTGTCATTCGATCTCTTTTTATTTGCTTTATTTGTAAAATAAAGTTTGGATTTATTTATTTAGTTAATATATTTAATTAACATGTGTTCCACTATTAATTGTATTCAATATATTGTATTCTAGCTTCCCTTAAGTAGATATTTTTTCTGTGTTTGTAGTGCTGAGTTATTATAAGGTTAGATTCATCTGTTTCTTTTGTTTTTCATCTATAAGATTTAAAAATAATTAGTATACACACAGGATTAACTGGAAGAGGGCATGGCAAGCCACTCCAAGGTTCTTGCCTGGAGAATACCACAGACAGAAGAACCTGGCAGTCTATGGTCCATAGCGTAGCAAAGAGTCGGACACAACTGAAGTGACTTAACATACATGCACGCACACACATAATTAAAGTTAAAACTGTATACAAAAGACATACACAGAGAAGTCTTGTTTTCATTGCTGTCCTTCCACTACATTTTTTCCTTTCTCTTATTTTTATTAGACTACTGACAATCCTTATGAAAGCCTGTGTTTTGTTAATTTAAACATAATAGCATGTGATGTGCGTGGAGAAGGCAATGGCACCCCACTCCAGTACTCTTGCCTGGAAAATCCCATGGACAGAGGAGCCTGGTAGGCTACAGTCCATGAGGTCACTAAGAGTCGGACACGACTAAGCGACTTCCCTTTCACTTTTCACTTTCATGCACTGGAGAAAGAAATGGCAACCCACTCCAGTGTTCTTGCCTGGAGAATCCCAGGGACGGGGGAGCCTGGTGGGCTGCCATCTATGGGGTTGCACGGAGTCGAACACGACTGAAGCGACTTAGCAGCAGCAGCAGCAGCATGTGTATTATTTCCCCCTAACTTTTCTAAAAGTTAGTATGTGATATGCACAATTCTGTACTTTGCTTTGCTTTCTTAAGTTTGCAATATATTCTGGACTTCTTTTTATATTAGTACATTATTTTGGGGGATTGCATAGATCTGCTATCTAAAACCACCAGTTTCTTCAGCTGGGTATGTAAGTTGCTTTCAATGTTTGCTGGTATGAACAATGCTACAGTAAATAACCTAGCACGTATATCATTTCATATTTCATATATATATATATATATATATGAATCCCAATTAGATTCCTCAAAATGGGGTTGCTATGCCAAAGAGTATGTGTAGTAGTAATTTTGATCAATATAACCAATACTCTTCTGCATAGTTTTATAACAATAATAATATGTGGAAGAGTATTCTCACAGTTTTGCCAACAAATATTTGGATTTTAACCAATTTGATATATGAAGAATGTTATATCTCAGTATAGTTTTAATATGTAGTTTTTATCTGAGGGAGGTAGGACTTCTTTTTATGTGGGTATAACTATATATCATTTTGCTTATGAAAGATTTGATTTTTTGCCGTTTGTGTTGCTTTCTATTTACAGTTATTACAAAATATTGGCTATAGCCCTTTGTTATATAATACATGGTGCCTGCATGCTTAGTCATGGCCAGTTCTGTAACCCCATGGACTATAGCCCACCAGAATCCTCTATCCAGGGAATTTTCCAGGCAAGACATTTTAGCGGATTGCCATTTCCTACTCCATGTGTAATGCATCCGTGAGTATGTCTTACACCCAATAGTTTGTACCTCCCACTCTCCCTTCCCTTATTGCCCCTTCCTCTCTCCTCACTGGTAACCCCATGTCCTCCATATTTGTGAGTCTGCTTCAGTTTTGTTATCTACTCACTAGTTTGTTGTAGTTTTGAATTCCATATATAAGTGATATCACTCAGTGTTTATTGTTCTCTGACTTTTTCACTCATCTTTATGGTATTTTTGTTTTGCAACTTTTAATATATATTTTTTACTTTTACTGTTTCAAATTTGGTATTTTTATTTTTTTACCTCAAACCATCTGAATCGAAAATTTGCTATGATGAATTTACATATGTGTCACAGCAAAAACATTAAAGTAACTGCTGAGCATTTGGTAGAAAATGCAGATTGTATTATCATACTGTCTTAGCTGCAGTCTCTGTAGCATCAACCTCCTTTCTGAAATGTTTACAGGTTCTAACTCTCACTAACCTGTACTCACCACCACTTGAACAGTTCCTATAGATTCTATGTCTTTCTTGCTGTGAAATCTCCCTTGAGCATTTCAAGTGGCAAATGCCATGTTTCTGAAATTGTCATTTCTGTTTATTTTGCTAAGTATTTTCCAAATTTTTTTATGTTTGAAACAAAACATTTAATGGAGTTTATTTATATAACAGCTTATGTTCATTGCAATATAGAAACAAAGCATAATTTGTATTGAACATCATAGAAATCACTGCATGCAGAACACAAACCTACTAGTTAATAAATTCATTAAGTATTAAATTATTAGGTAATTGATGTTTTAAATGCTTTATGTTGTGCAAAAGCCCACAGGGGATTGTCCTATTGCTGTTTCAGAGTGTTTATTGACATCTGGGGAAATTAGCTGGAGGTTTTAGATGGACCTATTGTATTATTATTATTTCCATTTAGTATAATGGAAATAAGGCTCCCTCTATCTGAAAATCTGCCATCCAGCATGCTGACCAGCTTGTGTTAGATTCAGATTGTTTGTACTTGTATGAATCATTTTCTCTTTATTTCACATATCTTTGATGTATTTGAGTCCTACCCTGGTGTTCGGTGTAATCTATAATGTCAAATTTTTTCTTCTGCTATATGGCCATCTAGTTATCATAACTCTATTTATCAACAGACCTAATCTTTATTCAACTTCTTTCAGATGTTATTTCATAAACTGTATTCATCAAAGTACTTGTATATATCTAACTCTTAAATATTATCTTTTTTTTTTTTTTTGAAGGTGCAGATATCTTTTTGTGCTGGTAATCACATTTCTTTTGCTATATATTCAGAGGTAGAATTACTGGATCATATTGTAATTCTATTTTTAATTTCCCAGGAAATGCCATACTCTTTTCTCCCATGTCTGTCCCAATCTATATCTCTACCTATAGTGCACAACAGTTCCATTTTCTCTACATTTATTTCTTATCTTTCTGATCACAGCCAGCCTGAGAGATGTGATATGATATCTCACCATTATTTTGATTGCATTTTTCTGATGATTAATTCTTTGGAAGAAATGATGCTAAAGCTGAAACTCCAGTACTTTGGCCACCTCATGCGAAGAGTTGACTCATTGGAAAAGACTCTGATTCTAGGAGGGATTGGGGGCAGGAGGAGAAGGGGACGACAGAGGATGAGATGGCTGGATGGCATCACTGACTCGATGGATGTGAGTCTGAGTGAACTCCAGGAGTTGGTGATGGACAGGGAGGCCTGGCGTGCTGTGATTCATGGGGTCGCAAAGTCAGACACGACTGAGCGACTGAACTGAACTGAACTGAATGATATTGAACACATTTTCATGTACCTGTTGACCATCCGGATAACTTCTTCAAAGAAATATTTATTTAGGTCTTTTATCTGTTCTAAATTTTTTTCAATTTATTTAAGCTAAAAAATATTTATCCATTTCTCCCACTCACCACTGGCAAACACCAATTGTTTCATGGCATCTATGAGCTTGTTCTTATTTCAGTTAGTATAATGCCCTCAGGGCCCATGTATGTTGATGCAAATAGCAAGATTTCATTCTTTATTAAATCTGAGCAATATCCTATTATATACATATATATGTGTATGTGTATATACATGTATTTATATATATATATGTATATAGTTAAAGGCATACATGTATACACACAGCTGTTTCTTTTACCATTTGTCCATCAGTGGACACTTAGGTCATTTTCATATCTTGATTATTGTACATAATGCTTTAATGAACATGTGTGCATATATATCTTTTGAAGCTAGTAGTTCACTTTTTTAACCTCTATACATTTTAACATTATTCACAGTAGTTTAAACATGGAAACAAACTAAATATCTATCAATGGATGAGTGGATAAGGAAAAAATGATACAGATGGAGATACGGGAATATTACTCAACTGTAAATAAGAAGGAAATCCCATCATTTACAACAACATGGTTGAAGCTTGAGTACATTATGCTAAGTGAAACAAGCCACATAGAAGGATAAATACTTTATGATTTCACTTTTACATAGAATCTGAAAAGGTCAGACTCATAGAACAGAGAGTAGAATGGCAAATGCCAGTGTTGGGGGAAATGGGGAGATCTTAGTCAAAGCAAGCAAACTTTCAGTTATAAGATAAATACATTCAGAAGACCTAAGTACAGCATGATGTTTATAATTAATAATAGTGTACTGTATATTTGAAATTTCCGGAAAGAGTAGATCTTAAATGTTCTCACCACACACACACACACACACACACACACACACGGTAACTGTGTGAGGTGATGGATATATTAATTAACTTGCAGGGCTTCCCAGGTGGCACTGTTGGTAAAGAATCCCCATGCCAACACAAAAGATGCAAAAGACCCGAGTTTGATTCCTGGGTTGGGAAGGTCCTCTGGAGAAGGAAATGGCAACCCACTCAACTATTCTTTCCTGGAAAGTTCTATGGACAGAGGAGCCTGGAAGGCTATAGTCCATGGGGTCTATAGTCAAACATGCCTAAGTAACTGAGCAGATGTGCACAGTGTATATGTATATTAAATCATGACAGTGTTCTTCTTAAACAAAGATAGCACATTGTACACCCTAAATATAAACAATTTTTATTTGTCAATCATACCTCAATAAAGCTGGAGAAAACAAGTAACAGCTAAAAATTTTCCCAAATTAATGACAAACACCAAACTGCAGAGTAAAAAATCACTAAGCAGAATAAATCCATGCAAGTATGCACGTCTCCCCCAACTCACACAAACCGTCCCAAGACATGCTACTAGACGTATCATATTCAAACTGTAAAAAACAAAAAAATCAATTGACTCTGAACCTCATCATATTTAGACATTATCTTCTATACCACTGATCTATTTGTCCATCAATATGCCAATACTAAATTTTCATGATTATTAACTAATCAAAAAGTCTTAAAATTAAAAAATAAAATTAAAATCCTTTATGGTTCTTCCTAAGCTTTATTATCTTCTCCTTCTAATCATTCTTAGAATTTCATCTTCTATATGCTGATAACTCTCAAATATAAACTTCCAGCTCTGTTCTTTCTTGAATTTTCTATCTATATATATAATTGCATTCTTTACTAATTTACTGTCCAAATTTACTAAGATTCCAAAATGAATCTCAGACTCAAAATATCCATAACTTAGTCAAATTTCCTCCTCATGGATGTCCAATATCCAATCTTTTATGGCAGTTAATGACACCATTTTTTTTCATGAAGCTGCTCAAATATTTTCTTCCTCACTTCTCATCCACACTCACATCCAAGTGATCTTTTTAATTTCTTAAATAACTGTCAAAACTATTCAATTCTTTCCACTTTCACCACTACTACACAAGACAAGAAATCATGATCTGGTTTCTTTTTCTTCTTTCACTCATTTATGCACCAGGTTAGTCCATTCTTCTCAGTGCTTCCCATACAAAGAATATTTGTAGTACAGATTTAATATTCCAATTCCTGATGACAGCTCGTTTATGAGTTCCACTTAGCTATAATAAAGTCCAATATCTTTTACAGTATTTACAATATTCCCATGATATGTTAATGACCAATCTCTTACTTTTATTAAACTCCAGACATGAGTTTCTTTTGAGTCCCAAATACATAACACTTTTTCTACTTCTAAAACTTCACATGCATATTCTCACTTCCAGCAATTGTCATTCAATCTCTATTTATTTTTTCTGGCTAATGTTTCTTCATTTTCAAGTCTTAAATGACATTCCTCAAGAAAGCATTTACCAATTCATTTCTTTGAAAATTTATATATTAAGAACGTATGAAGTATCAGGCACACTTTAAGGTATCGTGGAGGATAGCATTTTACCAAAGCTTAAGGAAGCTGTCTTCTATTGTGGGAGAAGGAAAATGTAAGCAAATATGAATAAGTAAATCCACAGAATAATAGAGATAGGCAGTACTGATGCACACTCATTATGCACTGGAAAGTGGTTCTGTTTGTCAGAATACTGAGATATATAGTTTAGCTGCTGTCCTGAGTTTCAAAACATCCCTGTGTGAACAGATTAACCCAGAGCTCCACCCCAGCACTCCCAGACCATCTAGTAAAGAAAGATTTAATGCCTGAAAGAGAAAGGGTTCTCTTTTTCTGCCTCCTGCATTTATTTGCTAATCTGGTACTAGAGCCTTTCAGTCCTTCAGAGGTCCCAATTCCCAAGCACTACCAATTGATTCCCCAAGGACTCTGAAGCACTTTACCTTCTGACATGCATGGCTCTGTGCATCTGGTTCAGTTCAGTTCTGTCGCTTAGTAGTGTCCAAATATTTCTGACCCCATGGACTGCAGCATGCCAGGCCTTCCTGTCCATCACCAACTCCCAGAGTTTACTCAAACTCATGTCCATTGAGTGAGTCATACCATCCAACTATCTCATCATTTTCCGTCCCCTTCTCCCCCTGTCTGCAATCTTTCCCAGCATCAGGGTCTTTCCTAATGAGTCAGCTCTTCGCATCAGGTGGCCAAAGTATTGGAGTTTCAGCTTCAACATCAGTCCTTCCAATGAACAATCAGGATTGATCTCCTTTAGGATGGACTGGTTGGATCTCCTTGCAGTCCAAGGGACTCTCAAGAGTCTTCTCCAACACCACAGTTCAAAAGTATCACTTCTTCTGTGCTCAGCTTTCTTTACAGTCCAACTCTCACATCCATTCATGACTACTGGAAAAACCATAGCCTTGGCTAGATGGATCTTTGTTGGTAAAGTAATGGCTTTTTAATAAGCTGTCTAGGTTGGTCAAACCTTTTATTCCAAAGAGGAAGCGTCTTTTTATTTCATGGCTGCAGTCACCATCTGCAGTGATTTTGGAGCCCAGAAAAATAAAGTCTGCCACTGTTTCCACTGTTTCTCCATCTATTTGCCATAAAGTGATGGGGCTGGATGCCGTGATCTTAGTTTTCTGAATGTTGAGCTTTAAGCCAACTTTTTCACTCTCCTCTTTCACTTTCATCAAGAGGCTTTTTAGTTCCTCTTCACATTCTGCCATAAGGGTGGTGTCATCTACATATCTGAGGTTATTGATATTTCTCCCAGCAATCTTGATTCCAGCTTGGGCTTCATCCAGCCCAGCATTTCTCATGATGTCCTCTGCATATAAGTTAAATAAGCAGGGTGACAATATACAGCCTTGACGTACTCCTTTCCCTATTTGGAACCAGTCTGTTGTTCCATGTCCAGTTCTAACTGTTGTTTCCTGACCTGCATACAGATTTCTCAAGAGGCAGGTCAGGTGGTCTGGTATTCCCATCTCTCAGAATTTTCCAGAGTTTATTGTGATCCAAAAAGTGAAAGGCTTTGGCATAGTCAATAAAGCAGAAATACGTGTTTTTCTGGAACCCTCTTGCTTTTTCTATGATTCAGCAGGTGTTGGCAATTTGATCTCTGGTCCCTCTGCCTTTTCTAAAACCAGCTTGAACATCTGAAAGTTCACGGTTCATGTATTGTTGAAGCATGGCTTGGAGAATTTTGAACATTACTTTGCTAGTGTGTGAGATGAGTGCAATTGTGCAGTAGTTTGAGCATTCTTTGGCATTGCCTTTCTTAGCTTTGGAATGAAAACTGACCTTTTCCAGTCCTGTGGCCAAGGCTGAGATTTCTAACTTGCTTGCATATTGAGTGCAGCACTATCACAGCATCATATTTTAGGTGTTTAAATAGCTCAACGGGAATTCCATCACCTCCACTATCTTTGTTTGTAGTGATGCTTCCTAAGGCCCACTTGACTTCACATTCCAGGACGTCTGGCTCTAGGTGAGTGATCACATAATCATAATTACCTCATCATGAAGATCTTTTTTGTAGAGTTCTTCTGTGTATTCTTGCCACCTCTTCTGAATATCTTCTTCTTCTGTTAGGTACATATCATTTCTGTTCTTTATTGAGCCCATCATTGCATGAAATGTTCCCTTCGTATCTCTATTTTTCTTGAAGAGCTCTCTAGTCTTTCCCATTCTATTGTTTTCCTCTGTTTCTTTTCACTGATCATTGATGATGGCTTTCATATCTCTCCTTGCTATTCTTTGGAACTTGCTTTCAAATGAGTATATCTTTACTTTTCTCCTTTGTTTTTGGCTTTCTTCTTTTCACAGATATTTGTAAGGGCTCCTCAGACAGCCATTTTGCTTTTTTGCATTTCTTATTCTTGGGGATGGTTTTACTCCCTGTCTCCTGTACAATGTCATGAACCTCTGTCCATAGTTCATCAGGCACTCTATCTATCAGATCTAGTCCCTTAAATCTATTTCATTTCCACTGTATAATTGTTAGGGATTTGATTTAGGTCATACCTGAATGGTCTAATGGTTTTCCCTACTTTCTTCAATTTAAGTCTGAATTTGGAAATAAGGGGTTCATGATCTGAGCCACAGTCAACTCCAGGTCTTGTTTTTGCTGACCATATAGAGCTTGTCTATCTTTGACTGCAAAGAATATAATTGATCTGATTTCAGTGTTGACCATCTGGTGATGTCCATGTGTAGAGCCTTCTCTTGTGTTGTTGGAAGACGGTGTTTGCTGTGACCAGTGCATTCTCTTTGCAGAACTCTATTAGCCCTTGCCCTGCTTCATTCTGTACTCCAAGGCCAAATTTTCCTGTTACTCCAGGTGTTTCTTGACTTCCTACTTTTGCATTCCAGGGCCCTATAATGAAAAGGAGATCTTTTGTGGGTGTTAATTCTAGAAGGTCTTTTTTTTTAAATTTTTTAAAATTTATTTTAATTGGAGGCTAATTACTTTACAATATTGTGGTGGTTTTTGCCATACACTCACATGAATCAGCCATGGGTGTACATGTGTTCCCCATCCTGAACCCCCTCCCACCTCCCTCCTTGTCCCATTGCTCAGGATCATCCCAGTGCACCAGCCCTGAGCACCCTGTCTCATGCATCGAACCTGGACTGGTCATCTATTTCACATATGATAATATACAAGTTTCAATGCTATTCTCTCATATCATCACACCCTCGCCTTCTCCCACAGAGTCCAAAAGTCTGTTCTTTACATCTCCTTGTAGGTCTTCATAGAACTATTCAACTTCAGCTTCTTCAGCATTACTGGTCAAGGCATAGACTTGGATTACTGTGATACTGAATGGTTTGTTGGAGACAAACAGAGATCATTTTGTCATTTTTGAGACTGCATCCAAGTACTGCATTTTGGACTCTTGTTGACTATGATGGCTACTGTATTTCTTCTAAGGGATTCTTGCCCACAGTAATAGATATAATGGTTGTCTAAGTTAAATTCACCATTGCAGTCCATTTTAGTTCGCTGATTCCTAGAATGTCGACATTCACTCTTGCCATTTCCTGTTTGACCATTTCCAATTTGCCTTGATTCATGAACCTAACATTCCAGGTTCCTATGCAATATTGCTCTTTACAGCATCGGACCTTGCTTCCATCACAAATTGTATCCACAGCTGGGTGTTGTTTTTGCTTTGGCTCCATCTCTTCATTCTTTCTGGAGTTATTTCTCCACTGATCTCCAGTAGCATATTGGGCACCTACCGACCTGGAGAGTTCCTCTTTCAGTGTGCTATCTTTTTGTCCTATCTTTTCATACTGTTCATGAGGTTCTCAAGACAGGAATACTGAAGTGGTTTGCCATTCCCTTCTCCAGTGGAGAAAAATGTGGTCCACTGACAAAACGTGGTCCACTGGAGACTGTGGAAGGTGACTCTGGCAAACCATATGGTCATCCTGCTGTCCAGTATACCAAGTTTTCTGTTGATTAATCTCCCTCTACTTCTTAGAATCCCAGGAGCCTGCCCAGAATCCAACAGGAGAAATAGTATCCCCTTAAGACAGGACTGGCACACTTGCAGACAAATGTCTAGCACCTTTCTCCAAACATGTCTATGACCACTGGCCTGAAAATAGTCTGTGAGTCATCCTTTAGTGGCTGTTGGTGGAAATAACTTGATGAAAAAGATCTACTAGTAAGAAAGATGATGATGATAAAGGAGATTAAAGAATTGCCAGAGAGATTCTTCGAATAGTTTTCAGGAATGATCTGGCCTTAGATACAGGAATGAGTGGTTCATACAAAGCAGTAAGATGAAGGCAGCAGTTATATGCAAAGGTGATGGTAAGGAGTGAGTATGACTATAGAATCCTTGATTTTGCTTCTAATTTTTAATAAAATGAGATGCATGCTATTAAGTGAGAGTGACAATGTAGAGAGTGACTATTGTAGAAACTACAAAGTTTACACTAAATATCTTTGCTACATATTTCTTTACCACCTTTTACTTCCTGTTTCCTAGCAGTCCTTATATTTTTCATTTCTTGTAAAACATATGCCTTCACTATAAGTTCTTCCATGTTGTTTCCAGCTTTGTCTGGCATGGTATGGCCATTCAATAAATGTTGATTGAATTGAATTAAAATAAATTGAAAGATATGGATTAAAAAGGAAAATAACAATATGGAATGGAGTGGGACAGTTTCCAAGTTTGAGTGACTCTGGTTATTCACTAAAAAAAAAAAAAAAAAAAAAAAACAGAGAGAGAATATAGTAAGAGAAGAAGAATGTTAAGAATCTTTGTGAGGAATGGCAAATTTGATTTGAATATGCTGATTTTCATGTTGTTAGAATCCATCCAAATATAAGCACATCCAAATGGAGTGCTTATATAGGAAGTAAGATGCACAAGTGGAAAGTTTAGGAGTGAGATTTAGTCTACATATATAGATTCAATTGGTCTTCCCCAGTGGCTTGGCAATGAAGAATCTGCCTGCAATGTAGGAGACTCAGGTTTGATCCTTGAGTTGAGAAGTTCCCCTGGGGGAAGGCATGGCAACTCCAGTATCTTGCCTGGAAAATCCTACAGATGGAGGAGTCTTGTAGGCTATAGCGCATAGGGTCACAAGGAGTCAGACACGATTGAAGTGACTTAGCATGCAAGCACATAGATTCAGTTATCATCAAGCTGATCTCTGGTGGCCTTGGCTGCAAGGGCTTGGAATGCAGCTTGGAATGAGGCTGAGTTGCAGTGGTGAAAGCACCAGATCCTAGCCACTAGACGAGTGGTCAGTGACAAGGGTGCTTGCCCTTTGGCTTTGCAGAAAATAATTTCCACAAAGACAGAAAGTAATGAAGCAAGTAAAGTGGTAATTAGGAGGGAAAAGAGTATAGTATGTGTGGATAGACACATGGGCAGACTCAGAGAGAGATGGAGTTGCTGAGTAGCACCCTCATGGCTGTTTGAATTACTTTTATGGAGCATTTTTTTCTGGGTTTTCTTTGGCCAATCATTTTGATTTGACTGATTCACAGTCTGTATTTACTATGTCTCCTAGGAGAAGGCAATGGCACCCCACTCCAGTACTGTTGCCGGGAAAATCCCATGGATGGAGGAGCCTGGCAGGCTTCAGTCCATGGGGTCACTAAGAGTCAGACACAACTGGGCGACTTCACTTTCACTTTCCACTTTCATGCATTGGAGAAGGAAATGGCAACCCACTCCAGTGTTCTTGCCTGGAGAATCCCATGAATGGAGAAGCCTGGTGGGCTGCGGTCCATGGGGTCGCACGGAGACGGACACGACTGAAGCGACTTAGCAGTAACAGCAGCATGTGTGTGCACACATCTCTTAGCCAAGATGAATCCTACCAAAAAGGTGTCTGGGTAGAACATTTCTTGACATAACTTCCCTTTGACCTCCAAGAAGCCTTTTCTGTGCCTGTGTGGTTGGGGTGGTCTCCTGACTTTGAGAAGGAGAAATATGTGGTCTGAGCAGGACCCAGCCTCCTCCCTTAATCGCCATGCCTTTCTAGTCTTGGTGTTTCAGTCAATAGAGAATGAATATCCAATTGCTTTACCTTCAGGGGACCCATCTGCCTCCTGCCTATATGAAAGTGAGAGTGAGTCTCTCAGTCGTTTCCGACTCTTTGCGACCCCATAAACTATACAGTCCATGGAATTCTCCAGGCCAGAATACTGGAGTGGGTAGCCTTTCCTTTCCCCAGGGGATCTTCCAAACCCAGGGATCAAACCCAGGTCTCCCGCATTGAAGGAGGATTCTTTACAGCTGAGCTACAGCTGAAACTGTATAGATTGTGTGTGTTGCCAGCTAAGAATGCTTTGTAATTAGAAGCCTAGGAGGCAAAAACTAAACCTAAGATAACACGACCATTGATTTAATGAATTGGATTTTACACTTCCATTATCTTTTCTTGTTAGTCATTAAATAGTTCCTGCATTTTCCTTTTCCTCATTTTCTCCTTTTACTCTGTCCCAACCCCCAGATAGATTTTAAGCTCCTAGAAGGTAACATTTAAAGCTTTTGTTTCCTAAATCCCAACTGCTGATCACATTGAGCTTGATAACTATTTGTCACTTTTTTATCTAGCTATGTTGGTTACCATTGAAAGTGAAAGTGAAGTCACTCAGTAGTGTCTGACTCTTTGCGACCCCATGGACTGTAGCCTATCAGGCTTCTCCATCCATGGGATTCTCCAGACAAAAATACTGGAGTGGGTTACCATTTCCTTCTCCAGGGATCTTCCTGACCCAGGGATCAAACCCAGGTCTCCCACACTGGAGGCAGACGCTTTAACCTCTGAGCCACCAGAGAAACCCATTAGAGAACAGATATATTGAGTTTAGGTCTAAACTTAGAAAACTCCTTTGGAGAGCTGACTCCAGTGACATAATCATGGAAAACAAAGTAAGTTTTTAAAAAAGGCAAGCTGGCATTGACAGTTTAATCATTTTTCACCTTTTGATTATTATATAATCTCACATTTCTTTTTCTTATCTATTATTGTCCCTAATCCTTATTCTTTCAAACCCTACTATTTAATCATACATTTCATTTCCCCTTTGAAAAACTCCCATTATCTTACTCTTTATAAGATAAATGTAGTCTAGTTTGTGGCATAGGGCCTGACATTTAGAGTGCTGTAAGTTGTTTCTATTTAAGCACCAGACCAGAGTAAAGACTAGTGTTGCTAACAGGCAAAGATATTAAGTACTTCTGAAGACTTTTTTCAAGGAAAACAGTCAAAGGCACATGTGTGAAAAGGAAAAGCTGACACTATGAGGTCCAAAGAGCAGTGAAAGTGAAGTCACTCAGTCGTGTCCGACTCTTTGCATCCCCATGGACTGTAGCCCACCAGGCTCCTCCCTCCATGGAATTTTTCAGGCAAGAGTACTGGAGTGGATTGCCATTTCTTTCTCCAAGGGATCTTCCTGAACCAGAGATCGAACCCGGGTCTCCTGCATTGCAGGCTGATGCTTTACCAGCTGAGCCACCAGGGAATCCCCCAAAGAGCAGTGAAAGTGAAAGTGAAGTCGTGTCCTACTCTTTGCGACCCCATGGGCTGTAGCCTACCAGGCTCCTCCATCCATGGAATTTTCCAGGCAAGAGTACTGGAGTGGGTTGTTATTTCCTTCTCCAGGGGATCTTCCCGACCCGGGGATCAAACCCAGGTCTCCTGCATTGCAGGCAGAAGACACTTTACGTTCTGAGCCACCAGGGAGCAATAGCTGGTAGCAATTTAGCCAGGCAATAAATGGCTTTCAGTAAACCTAAGTTTTATTAATGAGGTAAGAATTCTTTCCTTATAGGACCTACAGGTTCACACAATGCTTGGAAACATTCTGAGTGTTGGTGGAGAGAATCTGAGTGCTGGTGGAGAGAAGTGTTCAGACAGCTCAGTAGCTCAGTTGTGTCTGACTCTTTGCAACCCCATGGACTATAGCATAGCAGGCCTCCCTGTCCATCACCAGCTTCCAGAGTCTACTCAAACACATGTCCATTGAGCCGGTGATGCCATCCAACCTTCTCATCCTCTCTTGTCCCGTTCTCCTCCTGCCTTCAATCTTTCCCAGCGTCAGGGTCTATTCCAATGAGTCAGTTCTTCCCATCAGGCAGCCAAAGTATTGGAGTTTCAACTTCAGCATCAGTCCTTCTAATGAATATTCAGGACTGATTTCCTTTAGGATGGACTAGTTGGATCTCCTGGCAGTCCAAGGGACTCTCAAGAGTCTTCTCCAACATCACACTTCAAAAGCATCGATTCTTCGGCGCTCAGCTTTCTTTATAGTCCAACTGTCACATCCATACATGACTACTGGAAAAACCATAAAGCCATAGCTTTGACTAGATGGGCCTTTGTTGGCAAAGTAATGTCTCTGCTTTTTAACATGCTGTCTAGGTTGGTCATAACTTTTCTTCCAAGGAGAAGTGTTAGTGGACTCAGAAAAAGTTCTAGTGCTTCAGGCTGCTTTACTTATCGATATGCTGAAATTAGAATAATAGAAATACCATGACTTACTCTCCTTATACATCAAAAAGAATTTTAGTGTAGACAGTGGTGAATTCTTACACTTTTATTCACATATTATTGCAATACTTCTAGAAATATGAATTCCAGTTTTTAGAATTTATTTGAAAGACAATAGATTTTTAAAGACCACTGACTTTTGTATTTGTCCCTTCATAGACCCTATCTTCAAATCTTTTTCTTAACTCTGCCCTTCTAGCTCTAAACCTTGCTCCTGGGTCTCCCTTATCATCTAAGATCCATTGCTTGTTACAGTCCTAGAGCTCACTCCACTGTCTCTGTGTAGACACAGCCAATGTATTTCCCTCTCTGTGTATTGTATTCACCTACTGATGTGGGAAGTGATTGAGGAGGTAGGCATGACAACAAGAGGAGAAAACAACATTCATAAATAAGAGCGAGAACAATGAAATTCAAATTGATGATTAGAACAACAGTGCTGTAAATAATGCACCCACAAAGTGAACAAATATATTTACTCTGCAATTGCTACACTCCCTAGTCCTGATCTGGCATGCTGTTCAGCTACCTTTGAACATTTTGAGGGATGGAAGCTAAGAACAAAAGATTTAGAACACTCCAACAAGTAAATCCTTGCCTGGCTTGTCAAATTGTACATACTTACTTTACAATTTATCACAGCTGGTATTCTTGACCTGACTCCAGGCTAAGAGATTCACAAGCAGTGTGTTTCTATACTTTAGCATACTTGCCTGTAGAGACATTTTGATAGCTTCTTTGGAAAAGTGTATATGCTCAAAGAGAGAATAAGTAGCAGGTTTTAACCTCACAAACGCTGAAATTTAATGTATTTTCTTTGTATTTATTTTTATTTTCATCATCTGTTTTGTCCCACATGTGGCTTTATGTTTTTCTCAACTAAATGAATGAACTCCTGAAGGGTATGGACTTATAATATCTAGCAGAGTACCACCTACTTAACCAATACTACTCCATGTGAATGTGGGATGCTAAAGATGGGGAAGGTGAGACATCATTTATGGATAAATTCAACAATTTATGTGCTTGACCCTGTGCTGTATTTTTGAGATGACAATATGATGAAAAGACTCTCAGTCCAAGGGAATGTCTTTTTCTGTTTCTCCATAGATAGTAACATACTCAAGGAACTGGAAGGTCATTGAAGAACAGATATTGTTCCTATACTTGTGAATTTTCTTTGTAGTCAGAATGAAGACAGCAAAACATTATAGATTTTTGCTTTTAATTACAATTTGATCATGCAACAAACAGATATATACAGAGCAATAAATATATATCAGGGGAACATGAGGTAGTCTGAAGGGTATATTATAGAGTGTGCTTTTTGTTGCTTTGTTTTTTTGTGTGTCATTTTAAAAGGAAGTGACATTTGAGTTGAATTTTAAAGACTGAAAGGATGACTAGATTGTAGGAAAAAAAAAATTCCAAACAGTGGGAGCAGTCAGTGCAAAGATCCTGAAGATGAGAAACATGGGGGTGGGATTTGGGGATGTCTAAGGAGATGGAAAACTTCAAGAGCAAGGTGGTGGTAATGTCACAGCCATTAACAAATGGTAACAAGTACTTTGTTTGTGTTTTTGTTTTAAAATCTCATTTTAATCAAATGAGCCATAGTTCATTTTAATCAGGGTACCAACATAATTATGAGCCCATTCTGTCAGATCTTACACACTAGCTCTTAGCATACTACTATTCTTATGAAAACTTTAGATTAAATCACAGAAGAATAGACTTTACACTCAAAATAGGTAAAAAAATCTTCAGATTCACACTGCAAATTTTCAAATATTCGAAAGGTCAACCTTACACAAACACATTTATGCCCCACTTACACTTCCCAGTGCCACTTTTCACATTATGTCTTCCTCAAGCCCACTGAAGTATGTATGATCACTGCTGACATCTGCTTGGCTTCCTTCAATGTGACACAATTATATCCAAAACCTGCTGAACCTTATCTAGTTTTTTATTCTATGGCATTTTTCTTTCCTCCAACTTGCTCAAAAAAGGTGTCTCTGGATTTTTATGCTGGCTCTCTTGACTTTCCTCTCTGTATTCCCTTTCTTAGGAATTTGGAGTACTGTAGCAGTTGATAGCGGGTTTCCCTGATGGCTCAATAGGTAAATAATCTGCCTGCCATGTAGGAGACACAAGAGATGTGGGTTCTATCCCTAGGTTGGAAAGATCCCCTGGAGAAGGAACTGACAACCGCTCTAGTATTCTTGCCTGAAAAATCCCATGGAAAGAGGAGCTTGGCAGGCTACAGTCCAATGGATTGGAGAGTCAGACACAGCTGAGTGACTAAGCACACAGCACAGTAGTTGATCAGATCAAATCAGATCAGATATAGCATTTCTAATAAAAGTAAACTTTATTATTAGATACTATGGTAAGTGGTGTGTTTCATTGTGGGTTTTTGGCTTTTAATTTTTTACAAGATCTATTATTGCATTACCCCTTAAAACAATCTGCTTTCTATCTGCTGCCCTCTCTTCCTTGGTTTATAGTGTAGTACACAAATGACACAATAAGGGAGTATTATTAGTATTTCCATATTATAGATGAAAAGTATGAGCCTTAGAAACATTAGCTCAAGATCACATATTAAGTAACTATAGGCGAGAGATTCAGACTAGAAAGGCTGACTTGATATCACAACCCTGTATCACAAACCTGCCTCATTAAAGATTGAACACAGTAAGTAGACTCAACCCCAGAACAGATGCTATGTGATAATTGTATAGACATGACTTAAAAACTATTAAGTAATATATTTGAATCCTCATTTCATCAGTTCAGTTCAGTTCAGTCACTCAGTCGTGTCTAACTCTTTGCAACCCCATGAATCGAAGCATGCCAGGCCTCCCTGTCCATCACCAACTCCCAGAGTTCACTCAGACTCAGGTCCATCAAGTCAGTGATGCCATCCAGCCATCTCATCTTCTGTTGTCCCCTTCTCCTCCTGCCCCCAATTCCTCCCAGCATCAGAGTCTTTTCCAATGAGTCAGCTCTTCGCATGAGGTGGCCAAAGAACTGGAGTTTCAGCTTTAGCATCATTCCTTCCAAAGAAATCCCAGGGTTGATCTCCTTCAGAATGGACTGGTTGGATCTCTTTGCAGTCCAAGGGACTCTCAAGAGTCTCCTCCAACACCACAGTTCAAAAGCATCAATTCTTCGGCCCTCAGCTTTCTTCACAGTCCAACTCTCACATCCATACATGACTACTGGAAAAACCATAGCCTTGACTAGACAGACCTTTGTTAGCAAAGTAATGTTTCTGCTTTTCAATATGCTATCTAGGTAGGTCATAACTTTTCTTCCAAGGAGTAAGTGTCTTTTAATTTCATGGCTGCAGTCACCATCTGCAGTGATTTTGGAGCCCAAAAAATAAAGTCTGCCACTGTTTCCACTGTTTCCCCATCTATTTCCCATGAAGTGATGGGACCAGATGCCATGATCTTCATTTTCTGAATGTTGAGCTTTAAGCCACCTTTTTCACTTTCCTCTTTCACCTTCATCAAGAGGCTTTTTAGTTCCTCTTCACTTTCTGCCTTAAGGGTGGTATCATCTGCATATCTGAGGTTATTGATATTTCTTCCGGCAATCTTGATTCCACTTGTGTTTCTTCCAGCCCAGCATTTCTCATGATCTACTCTGCATATAAGTTAAATAAGCAGAATGACAATATACAGCCTTGACGTACTCCTTTTCCTATTTGGAACAAGTCTGTTGTTCCATGTCCAGTTCTAACTGTTACTTCCTCACCTGCATACAAATTTCTCAAGAGGCAGGTCAGATGGTCTGGTATTCTCATCTCTTTCAGAATTTTCCAGTTTATTGTGATCCACACAGTCAAAGGCTTTGGCATAGTCAATAAAGCAGAAATAGATGTTTTTCTGGAACTCTCTTGCTTTTTCAATGATCCAGAGGATGCTGGCAATTTGATATCTGGTTCCTCTGCCCTTTCTAAAACCAGCTTGAACAACCGGAAGTTCACGGTTTACGTATTGCTGAAGCCTGGCTTGGAGAATTTTAAGCATTACTTTACTAGCATGTGAGATGAGTGCAATTGTGCGGTAGTTTAGCTTTATAATGCTGGATAAATTTCTGAACTTCTTTCAATTTGATTTTTCATCAATAAAATTAATATTTAAAAAGCCTCAACTACAGTGTTATTATGAAAATAATATATGCAAGCATTTAGTACTCTGCCCTGCACTTAGTCAACATTTAAAACCATTATTCTTTTTTGGTAATCTCTAAAGTAAATAACTTAATTTTCAATATATTCTCTGTTGAATATCAATTCTAATAAAGAATTATAAAATTTATGTGTGTGTGTTCAGTCTTGTCTGACTCTTTGCAACCCCTTGTATTGTAGCCTGCCAGATTCCTCTATCCATTGGATTTTCCAGGCAAGGATAGAGGGGTGGAGTGCCATTACCTTCTCCATATTAATGCTCAGTTCACTTTAGTCTCTCAGTCGTGTCTGACTATTTGTGACCCCATGAATGCATCATGACAGGCTTCCCTGTCCATAACCAACTTCAGGAGATTGCTCAAACTCATGTCCATCGAGTCGGTGATGCCATCCAACTATTTAATCCTCTGTCTTCCCCTTCTCCTTCTGCCTTCAGTCTTTTCCAGCAGCAGGGTCTTTTCCAATGAATCAGGGCTTTGCATCGGATGGCCAAGGTATTGGGGATTCAGCTTCAGCATCAGTCTTTCAGATGAATATTCACAACTGATTTCCTTTAAGATTGACTAGTTGCATCTCCTTGCAGTCCTAGGGAATCTCAAGAGTCTTCTCCAACACCACAGTTCAAAAGCATCAATTCTTTAGCACTCAGCTTTCTTTACAGTCCAACTCTCACATCCATATATGACTACTGGAAAAACCATAGTTTTGATAATAAATAATAAGGAATATGAGTCTATATGTAAATTTGAGCTCTAGAAAAACAAAACTGATTTAAACTTTTTCATTCTTCCAAGGCCAATTTTATCCCCCTTGGGGTCAATATCACCAACACTGAAAATCTATTTCTATGATGGTCATAAAATTTCTGATGACTCATAATAATAATTCATTCATTTCTCAAGTTTTACATTTACTTTTAGGTTAAAAAAATGACTAATAATTAATTAAACACAAAATTACTTTTCTTACTCTTGTTTTCAAAGGCTAATCTGGTACAATAATTAAAAAAATGAAATGGGCTATTGATTATTACCTAATGGTTATTTTTGGACTTCAACATGCTGTTTTCATAATAAATTTTGGTTTCGCCACCACAATTCACTCATGAATAAAAACGGACCCATATACAAATGTAGACACATTACACATTTAAAAAAGAAAGCTCTGTCTTTACTAAATTGCCTGCTCTGCTTCTAAAATCCTTGTTTCCTTAAATTGTATGAGTATGTGGTGTGTAAGGCATACATAAATATATTCTTGTCAATGAATATATTCATAATTGCTTTCCCTAATACTATAGCCTACACCTTTATTCCTATTAGCATTTCTTTCTCTAAGACACACCATTTCAAGAAAGGGAAATACAAAAATCTATCATATTTTAAAACAGGTTACATTTGTAAATGAAGCAAAAAATCCTCAGGGAGATTTGATTTTAAAGTATCTAAAGGCCAAATGGGGTTATTTGATTACTAGTTTTAGGTAAAATAAATAAATAAATAAATCACTGCTACATATACAAATGGCTTAAAAGCAAGTATAATTTTAAAAGATACAATTTGCAGAATCTGACCTTGAAGTAAACAATTTTCTATAACTGCCTTCAGGTTAAAAAAAAAATAGAAACTTAATAGTTCTTCACACTTCAAACAGTAGACAACAGAAAGTCAATTCTTATCTCGTATCATTAAAGAATTGCCAATTGTTAAAATAGTGTGGACATTTTTAAAGGAAGAAAGTATTTAAAAATGAAACAAGATCTTTATTTAGGACATACCATATAAAATATAATCCCAATGAATGATACAGTAATACTTTTCATTTAGGAATGACAGCTGAGTCCTGAATTTATTTTTTTAGCTGTTTTTTTAATAAGGAATACTAGATTATATATAAAACATATTCAGCTTTGAATAACTATGAGTGGTTTAAATTGTTTATAATTTTATCCACCTGGTAACAACAATTGAAACAAATTAGCCTTAGAAAGAAAGAAAGATAGTGCTAAGTCTTGTCCAACTCTTGGAATCCCATGAACTGTAGCCTGCCAGGCTCCTCTGTCCATGGGATTCTCCAGGTAAGAATACTGGAGTAGGTTGTCATTTCCTTCTCTAGGGGATCTTCCTGACCCAGGAATTGAACCCAGGTCTCCCATATTGCAGGCAGTTGCTTTACCTTCTGAGCTACATAGGAAGCCCCATAATATTCTTTACCAACTGTGCCATAAGGAAAGCCCAGGAATACTGTAGTGGTTAGCCTATCCCTTCTCTGGAAGATCTTTCCAATCCAGGAATTGAACTGGGATCTCCTGCATTGTAGGAGGATTCTTTACCAACTGAGCTATCAGGAAAGCCCTATTATCCTTAATTATATATAATAATCAGATAAGGCAATGGCACCCCACTCCAGTACTCTTGCCTGGAAAATCCCATGGAAGGAGGAGGCTGGTAGGCTGCAGTCCATGGGGTCGCAAAGAGTCGGACACGACTGAGCGACTTCACTTTCACTTCTCACTTTCATGCATTGGAGAAGGAAATGGCAACCCACTCCAGTGTTCTTGCCTGGAGAATCCCAGGGACGGGGGAGCCTGGTGGGCTGCCGTCTATGGGGTCGCACAGAGTCGGACACGACTGAAGCGACTTAGCAGCAGCAGCATATATAATAATGGTGGTGAAAATATGGGTAACTTACATGAAGACTTGATTAAAGAAACAAGTATTTTATGAAGTAAAACAAGTATTCTATGAAGTCTTCATGTTTAGTTTTGTGATCTTATGAAGAGATTGTTAGGAGATAATTTTCATAAATCTGTCATATACAAATTGCCAGTTGCCATGCACTCGCCATCTACCTCTGCTGCTGCTGCTGCTAAGTCTCTTTAGTCGTGTCCGACTCTGTGCGACCCCATAGACGGCAGCCCACCAGGCTCCCCGTCCCTGGGATTCTCCAGGCAAGAACACTAGAGTGGGTTGCCATTTCCTTCTCCATCTACCTTGACAAGGATTAAATCGTGCTATTGCAGCTGCTGATCTCAACAACTCCTGAAAGGAGTTCAGGGTGGAGGGCAGACGTGAGGCTGTCATGCTCAGGGAAAAACTGGCAGGACAAGTCTTCAGATAATTAGATATTTTAAGGAACTGATTTCATGAACCCAATTCTTGTATCTCCTCATATCTAAAAAAGCACTACAGTCATTTGTGGTGAATGTTCTGTTATCATGTGGCTGTTCTGTCATGTGAATGTTTCTGCTAGTCACTGTTCCTTGTGACTAGCAGAAAGCTTCATAAGACTAGTAGAAACCTTCTGGAAAAATATGTGCTTGTTTGCATATATTCCCCCTTCATCAAAGTCACATTTATACTGACCTTCTCTCTGCTTCTTTGGAGCAATTTCTCAGAGCTATCTGAGGTGCTGTCTCCCAGGCTGCAGTTTTTCATTTTGCTCCAAATATAATTTAACTTGCAGATCTCAAGTTGTGCATTTTTAATTCGGCAGATCTCATATTTCTGCACATCTTTTGAGAAAGTGTCCTGATCAACTTTTTCTGGACTATATTATCAAAGATGTTTGTATAGCAAACATTGTATTGAAAAATAGAAACTGTCCCTTTTGTCTCTTCCTTCCCCACACTCACATTTTAAGTAAATGGAGGGATGGTTAGTGTACTATCCAATGTAACAAAGGAAATGTCTCCTACTAGAGCAAAGGTTCGGAGAAGGCGATGGCACCCCACTCCAGTACTCTTGCCTGGAAAATCCCATGGATGGAGGAGCCTGGTAGGCTGCAGTCCATGGGGTCACTGAGGGTCGGACACAACTGAGCGATTTCACTTTCACTTTTCACTTTCATGCACTGGAGAAGGAAATGGCAACCCACTCCAGTGTTCTTGCCTGGAGAATCCCAGGGACAGGGGAGCCTGGTGGGCTGCCATCTGTGGGGTCGCACAGAGTCGGACACGACTGAAGCGACTTAGCAGCAGCAGCAGCAGAGCAAAGGTTAGGGAGGCTGACTGTCCATTATAAAAGACTGGATTCCTAAACTAACTAAACTAAAGCTCTGTGAGAATAGGTGTCATCCCCTCTTTACCTCACTTGATAGGAACAAGATTTCAGAAAGTGTGTTGTATAAGTCATTCAGTTGTATCCAACTCTTTGAGACTGCATGGATTGTAGCCCACCAGTCTCTTCTGTCCATGGAATCCTGTAGGCAAGGATACTGGAGTGGGTTTCAGTTCCCTCGTTCATGACCAAGGGATCAAATCTGGATGTCCCGAATTGCAGGCAGATTCTTTACCATTTGAGAAATGTTGAAACAGTGCTATTGCTATTGAGGTAGACATTGTTAGGCAGTCAGTATAAAGTTGAGGCCTTGATTCTTTTAATTTTAGTTTTCAACTCCAACTTTAATTTTACATAAGCATCTTGTTTTACTAATCTATACCTGTTGTTTACTTTCCAGGCATTCAGAAGAATGCCCCCCTGGTCTGGAGGACCATAAAACATTCAGACCCATAATAAAACAATCAGTAATTGCCATCTAACTTATCAAGGAAAAAACCCCTGGTGGATCATTAAGTCTTAAATATACACCTGGTCTTTAAACAATAGCCTGAGATCATGAGAAAGAGTCACAGGCTACCAGCTCAATGCCTAAAAAATCCCCAAGGACTAGGAATTTAAAAAAAAAAAAAAAAGCCATAAAAATGACAAACTGGACATGGTGGCTTTTTAAAATGATTGGTCAAAAATTACATACAACAGGTGCCCCAAACCAACCCAAAATGAACAGATCAATACTGGCAAAGATATAAACTGTTGTTATTCTCACCTTTGAGGGCTCTTCACCCTCTCTCAGTGTCTATGCTGAGAGCTCTGTTATCGCTATCTTCTAAAATAAACTGTGTAAGATTTTTCAAGTTTATAAAGTTCAGCTTTAGGCTCTATGAACAAGGACTTGGTTTCCCATTTCATCTGTGGGGGCTCTTCACCCCTTCTCAGTGTCTATGCTGAGAATTTTGCATCTCTGTGATCTAAAATAAACTTTGCCTGTGTGAGTGTTTGTGAGTTTACAAAGTTCAATTTTCAGTTCTAGCAAACAAGGACTCAGTTTCCTATTTCACTATGAGTAATAAAGGAGTTTTGATGCTGTTAGTATTTCAAGAAATCTCTCTCCCTCTCTCCTTCCCCTCTGTATCTCCTTCCTTCACATGCCTATAACATGAACATTAAGTTGACTCATAACCAGGTCTCTTAGAGGAAAAATCCAGTTTTAATCTCTGCTTTGTTCTTGCCTAGTACATCAGTGTAGTTCAAGTCAACATCACAGGTCAGAGGAGACCCTTAGGGAGAAAAAGTTTTCAGATTTCAGAACTGTTGATATTTATTTTACAAGATGTGTAATGCGAAGGTGAAAATGTTAGTTACTCAGTTGTGTCCAACTCTTTGAGACTCCAGAGTTCCTATAGCCCTCCAGGTTCCTTTGTCCATGGAATTCTCCAGGCAAAAATACTGGAGTGGGTAGCAATTCGCTTCTCCAGGGGATCTTCCCAGCCCAGGGATTGAGCCCATGCCTCCTGTACTGCAGGAAGATTCTTTATCTTCTGAACCACCAGAGAAGCCCCATAATGCAAAGGTAGCATAATGCAAATAATGTGACAGTTTGACCAGGGACCCTTAATTTAATATACTACCATTTCTGCACAATATATGAGTATTCAAACTGTTAAAAAATAAAAATTAACAGTCAGTTATAGAGATCTTATTGGCTTTATTAAATGATTCATGAGCTAGACAGCATCGAATCAAGCAGATAGAATCTGAGGAACTGCACAAGGTGAAAGGCTTTTACAGGCAGAAGATCTCAGAAACAAGGAAGTTGTACTAGCCCCTAAGTAGGCTTTTCCTTTTCTTAAAAAATTTTTTTGCAATGTTATTTTCCTTTACAGGATGTCAGAGGTCTATCAGACAGATTATCTAACTCATGTTGATCAGGCAATTCCTGTCTGAGTAGTTTAAGATTCTGTTTCTGAGAGAGCTGCAACTGTGTTAAGTCTCGGTGTGGTGACAAATGGCTTACAGAAGCGGCTATCTTTTGGGTGTGTGGCCTGTTTTTAACAACATGAAGAAATATTTTTATAGCAGTTCCAATCATGTTTTGATTGCAAATTAATTTTCTACAAATTCTGGAAAATATCTGTGGTACTAAGAGTTTTTTGGTTTTGAAGTTATTAAAGATTATGAGCCTTTGTTTAAGGAGAAGGGAGGTTGAAATTGACCTATGCTTGTGCTCAGTTGTTAAGTCTTGTTTGACTCTTTTGAATGACTAGCCCGCCAGGCTCCTCTGTCAATGGGATTTCCCAGGCAAGAATATTGGAATAGGTAGCCATTTCCTTTTTGATGAAATAAACAGAAGTCTACTTATATCTGAAGTTCAACCTGGTGGTCAAATCCAACTGTCTGGAGCCACCAGTTCACTTTCAGCAACACACTGTTACTTAATTTTCTTCTTTTTAAAATCTTTCACATAGAGATTATGGCAAGGATCTAAAAGAGATCTGCTTTTCTATTTTTACTGGCCAAAACACCAGTATATAGCTTCTCTCAAGATTACTTTTTCTCCCTTTTAATGGGAAATAGGAAGAGAATCTAAATTTCCTAACTTCTATTATGCATTTACTCTATTTTTATCTAGCTACAATTAAAGATCATGTCCTTTTCCTCATTTTTTACATTATTGAGCTGTTACCTTGAAGGAATAGATAATGCTCCCTGCTCTTCAAAGGGAGAGAAATAAGAAAGGACATTAATCTTAAGTGTTCGTTTAAATGCTGTCCTTGGTGACGATCATTCAGATGATAATCTTTCCTGTTTTTTCAGGAGTAGAGAGACAAGTGTAAAGAAAAGTCTTAAGATCTTTTCTCCTTTGGATGCCAACATTAACAGTGTATAGTTCAGTACCTGAGGCCCAGGAAGACTTTTTAAACTAGCTGATATTATTAAGAGAACTGGTTTTGGGAGACATCCTTCCATTCTTCGAATTACAACCCCTCAAGCCAATGGGTCAAACTATGTTCATTTATGACTTTGCTAGAGCTCCTAAAATAATTTTATTTGATAAATCATTCAATAAATTGATGTAGACATAACTATCATTTCACATATTAGGAAAGCAATGTGCTTCAAAAGAAATGTGGCATAGTGAAAAATGTTAAAAGAGTACTTTGTTAAATTATCTAGAAAAGACAGTTTAAAGAAGTTCATGTTTTTTTTTTTTTAATTCATAGAAGATAAAGGTAAAGAATAAGTAGATGGATGTATATTAGTAGAACAAATTTAATGCAGTTAAATACACTAAATAAAATAGTACCCTTTTTGAAATTACTGCTTTCTACATATTATTATGATTTTTATTTAAGCTGATATCCTGGTCAAGAGCAGTGAGAATTATGCCCTAGTTTTACAATTGCTATGTGAAAATAAAGAATTCTTCATAAATTTGAACATTATTTTTGTGCAGGGACAATGCTAATTTTCTCTGTATTGTTCCAATTGTAGCATAAGTGTTGCTGAAGTGAGCACTAAAGTATATCAAAATGCCCAAATCTAAAAAACTGTATCAATGGCTCAAGCAATTTTAGAAATTGATCTAAAATGAATGTGAAATATTGACGTTGTAGGACATTAGATACATTGGTTGTATGAGAACACTTGGCCTTACCTGGTGGTGCTAGTATTAAAGAACACGTCTTCCAATGAAGAAGACATAAGAGTCATGGGTTCAATTCCTCAGTCAGGAAGATCCCCTGGAGGAGGGCATGGCAACCACCTTCAGTATTCATGCCTGGAGAATCCCATGACAGAGGAGCCTGGCAGGCTATGGTCCATGTGGTCACAAAGAGTCAGACATGACTGAAGCCACTTAGCACATGCATATATGGGAGAACTACATTTCTGATAGGACACTAGAGAGGAGTTAATAGCTTATATTTTCATAATAAGAAAGAACTATGAAAAAAATGCATCTATATCTTAGAAGAAAATTTTAACAGACCTACATTTAATATTTCTAGAACTAACACCAAAAAAAGATGTCCTATTCATCAGAGGGGACTGGAATGAAAAGTAGGAAGTCAAGAAATACCTGGAGTAACAGGAAGTTTGGCCTTGGATTATAAAATAAAGCAAAGCAAAGGATAAAATAATGTTGCCAAGAGAATGCACTAGTCATAGCAAACACCCTCTTCCAGCAACACAAGAGATGACTCTACACATGGACATCACCTGATGGTCAATAATGAATTCAGACTAATTATATTCTTTGCAACAAAAGAAGGCAAAGCTCTATACAGTCAGCAAAAACAGACCTGGAGATAACTGTGGCTCAGATCATGAACTCCTTATTTCAAACTTCAGACTTAAATTGAAGAAAGTAGGGAAAACCACTAGACAATTCAGTTATGACCTAAATCAAATCCCTATGATTATACAATGGAAGTGACAAAAAGAATCAAGGGATTACATCTGATAGAGTGCCTGAAGAACTATGGACAGAGGTTTATAACATTGTACAGGAGGTGGTAATCAAAACCATCCCCAAGAAGAAATGCAAAAAATAAAAATGGTTGTTTCAGGAGGCCTTGGAAATAGCTGAGAAAAAGAAGAGAAGCAAAAGGCAAAGGAGAAAAGGAAAGATATATTCATCTGAATGCAGAATTCCAAAGAACAACAAGAAGAGACAAGAAAGCCTTTCTAAGTGATCGATGCAAAGCGATAGAGGAAAACAATAGAAAGAGAAAGACTAGAGATTTTGATACCAAGGGAACATTTCATGCAAAGATGGGCACAATAAAGAACAGAAACAATATGGACCTAACAGTAGCAGAAGATATTAATAAAAGGTGGCAAGAATACACAGAAGAGCTATACAAAAAAGATCTTCATGAACCAGATAATCACAATGGTGTGATCACTCACCTGGAGCCATATCTGGAATGCAAAGTAAAGTGGGCCTTAGGAAGAATCACTATGAACAGAGCTAGTGGAGGCGATGGAATTGCAGTTGAGCTATTTCAAATCCTAAAAGATGATGCTGTGAAAGTGCTGCACTCAATATGCCAGCAAATTTGGAAAACTCAGCAGTGGTCAGGGCCACAGGAATGGAAAAGATCAGTTTTCATTCCCATCCCAAAGAAAGGCAATGCCAAATAATGTTCAGACTACCACACAATTGCACTCATTTCACACACTAGCAAAGTAATGCACAAAATTCTCAAAGCAAGGCTTTAATACTACGTAAACTGAGAACTTCCAGATGTTTAAGCTGGATTTAGAAAAGGCAAAGGAGCCAGAGATCAAATTGAAAGCATCCATTGGATCATAGGAAAAACAAGAGAATTCCAGAAAAACATCTGCTTCATTGACTACGCTAAAGCCTTTGACTGTGTGTATCATAATAAGCTGTGGAAAACTCTTAAAGAGATGGGACCACTTTGCCTGCCTCCTGAGAAATCTGTATGAAGGTCAAGAAGCAACATTATACGTCTTTTAGTGTTGCAATATTTTTTTCTTATGGATAACAGGTAATGAAAAAAGATTAAGAAACATTGCAATAGAGTTTTTAACTTTAAATTAATATTTAAAAGCAAAATATTTTGCTATAAGGAATTAAACACATATATATTAAGATTTTCTTTTGGGTAGTTGCCATGAAATATCTGAGATATTTCTTTAAATAAACTAATTTTAATCTACTCTGTGCCAAAAAAATAAATAAAATTGAAAACATTAGAAAACATTGCTGTGAAATGTTGTATCCAGATGATAATAGATATAGATAGAAAAATGGGCTTCCCGGGTGTCTCAGATGGTAAAGCATCTGCCTGAAATACAGGAGACCCAGGTTCAATCCCTGGATTGGGAAGATCCCTTGCAGAAAAGAATGGCAACACACCCCAATATTCTTGCCTGGAGAATTCCATGGACAGAGGAGCCTGGCGAGCTACAGTCCATAGGTTTGAAAAGAGTTGGGCATGAATAAGCAACTAATACACACACAGATAGACAGATAGATGAATGACAGATTATAGTTATGTAATTATTTGAATTTGGCAATAAGGAGTTCAGAATCTGAGCCATAGACAGCTCCTGGTCTTGTTTTTGCTGACTGTATAGAGCTTCTCATCTTTGGCTGCAAAGAATACAATCAATCTGATTTCGGTGTTGATCATCTGGTGATGTCCATGTTAAAGTCTTCTCTTGTGTTGTTGGAAGAGGGTGTTTGCTATAACCTGTGCATTTTCTTGGAAAAACTCTATTAGCACTTGCCCTGCTTCATTCCGTATTCCAAAGCCAAATTTGCCTGGTACTCCAGGTGTTTCTGGACTTCCTACTTTAGCATTCCAGTCCCCTAAAATGAAAAGGACATCTTTTTTGGGTGTTAGTTCTAAAAGGTTTTGTAGGTCTTCATAGAACCATTCAGCTTCTTCAGCATTACTGGTTGGGGCATAGACTTGGATTACTGTGATATTGAATGGTTTGCCTTGGAAACGAACAGAGATCATTCTGTTGTTTTTGAGATTGCATCCAAGTACTGCATTTCTGAATCTTTTGTTGACCATGATGGCTACTCCATTTCATCTAAAGGATTCCTGCCTGCAGTAGTAGATGTAATGGTCATCTGAGTTAAATTCACCCATTCCAGTCCATTTTAGTTCGCTGATTCCTAGAATGTTGATGTTCAGTCTGGCCATCTACTGTTTGACCACTTCCAATTTGCTTGATTCATGGACCTAACATTCCAGGTTCCTATGCAATATTGCTCTTTACAGCATCGGACTTTGCTTCTATCACCAGTCACATCCACAAGTGGGTATTGTTTTAGCTTTGGCTCCATCCCTTCATTCTTTCTGGAGTTATTTCTCCACTGATCTCAAGTAGCATATTGGGCACCTACCGACCTGGGGAGTTCCTCTTTCAGTATCCTATCATTTTGCCTTTTCATACTATTCATAGGGTTCTCAAGGCAAGAATACTGAAGTGCTTTGCCATTACCTTCTCCAGTGGACCACATTCTGTCAGACCTTTCCACCATGACCCACCCATCTTGGTGGCCCCTTATTGCCAAATTCAGCCTTAAATTGAAGAAAGTAGGAAAAAGCACTAGACCATTCAGGTATGACCTAAATCAAATCCCTCATTATTATACAGTGGAAGTGATAAATAGATTTAAGGGACTAGACCTGATAGATAGAGTATCTGATGAACTGTGGACGGAGGTTCATGGCATTGTACAGGAGACAGGGATCAAGACCATCCCCATGGAAAAGAAATTAAAAAGAGCAAAATGGCTGTCTGGGGAGGACTTACAAATAGCTGTGAAAGGAAGAGAAGTGAAAAGAAAAGGAGAAAAGGAAAGATATAAGCATCTGAATGTGGAGTTCCAAAGAATAGCAAGAAGAGATAAGAAGGCCTTCTTCAGTGATCAATGCAAAGAAATAGAGGAAAACAACAGAATGGGAAAGACTAGAAATCTCTTCAAGAAAATTAGAGGTACCAAGGGAATATTTCATGCAAAAATGGGCTCAATAAAGGACAGAAATGGTATGGACCTAACAGAAGCAGAAGATATTAAGAAGAGGTGGCAAGAATACACAGAAGAACTGTACAAGAAAGATCTTCACGAACAAGATAATCACGATGGTGTGATCACTCACCTAGAGCCAGACATCCTGGAATGTGAAGTCAAGTGGACCTTAGAAAGCATCACTATGAACAAAGCTGGTGGAGGTGATGGAATTCCAGTTGAGCCATTTCAAATCCTGAAAGATCACCACTTGTAAAAGAATGAAACTGGACCACTTTCTAACACCATACACAAAAATAAACTCAAAATGGATTAAAGATCTAAACGTAAGACCAGAACTATAAAACTCCTAGAGGAGAACATAGGCAAAACACTCTCCGACATACAGCACATCAAAGGAAACTATTAGCAAGGTGAAAAGACAGCCTTCAGAATGGGAGAAAATAATAGCAAATGAAGCAACCGCAAAAATGGGCCAAAGAACTAAATAGACATTTCTCCAAAGAAGACATACAGATGGCTAACAAACACATGAAAAGATGCTCAACATCACTCATTATCAGAGAAATGCAAATCAAAACCACTATGAGGTACCATTTCACACCAGTCAGAATGGCTGCGATCCAAAAGTCTACAAATAATAAATGCTGGAGAGGGTGTGGAGAAAAGGGAACCCTCTTACACTGTTGGTGGGAATGCAAACTAGTACAGCCACTATGGAGAACAGTGTGGAGATTCCTTAAAAAACTGGAAATAGAACTGCCTTATGATCCAGCAACCCCACTGCTGGGCATACACACTGTGTACCCCAATGTTCATCGCAGCACTGTTTATAATAGCCAAGACGTGGAAGCAACCTAGATGTCCATCAGCAGATGAATGGATAAGAAAGCTGTGGTACATATACACAATGGAGTATTACTCAGCCATTAAAAAGAATACATTTGAATCAGTTCTAATGAGGTGGATGAAACTGGAGCCTATTATACAGAGTGAAGTAAGCCAGAAGGAAAAACATAAATACAGGAAAGATGGTAACAATAACCCGGTGGGGATGGGGAACACATGTATACCTGTGGCTTATTCATTTCAAATCCTGAAAGATGATGCTATGAAAGTGCTGCACTCAATATGCCAGCAAATTTGGAAAACTCAACAGTGGTCACAGGACTGGAAAAGATCGGTTTTCATTCCAATCCCAAAGAAAAGCAATGACAAAGAATGCTCAAACTACCACACAATTGCACTCATCTCACACTCGTAAAGTAATGCTCAAAATTCTCCAAGCCAGGCTTCAGCAATATGTGAACTGTGAACTTCCAGATGTTCAAGCTGGTTTTAGAAAAGGCAGAGGAACCAGAGATCAAATTGCCAACATCTGATGGATCATGGAAAAAGCAAGAGAGTTCCAGAAAAACATCTATTTCTGCTTTATTGACTATGCCAAAGCCTTTGACTGTGTGGATCACAATAAACTGGAAAATTCTGAAAGAGATGAGAATACCAGACAGCCTGACCTGCCAATTGAGAAACCTATATGCAGGTCAGGAAGCAACAGTTAGAACTGGACATGGAACAACAGACTGGTTCCAAATAGGAAAAGGAGTACGTCAAGGCTGTATATTGTCACCCTGATTATTTAACTTATACGTAGAGTTCATCATGAGAAATGCTGGGCTGGAAGAAGCACAAGCTGGAATCAAGATTACTGGGAGAAATATCAATAACCTCAGATATGCAGATGACACCCTTAGGACAGAACATGAAGAGGACTAAAAAGCCTCTTGATGAAAGTGAAAGTGGAGAGTAAAAAAGTTGGCTTAAAGCTCAACATTCAGAAACTGAGATCATGGATGGGGAAACAGTGGAAACAGTGTCAGACTTTATTTTTCTGGGCTCCAAAATCGCTGCAGATGGTGACTGCAGCCATGAAATTAAAAGACTCTTACTCCTTGGAAGGAAAGTTATGACCAACCTAGACAGCATATTAAAAAGCAGAGACATTACTTTGCCAACAAAGGTCCGTCTAGTCAAGACTATGGTTTTTCTAGTAGTCATGTATGGATGTGCAAGTTAGGCTGGGAAGAAAGCTGAGCACCAAAGAATCAATGCTTTTGAACTGTGGTATTGCAGAAGACTCTTGAGAGTCCCTTGGACTGCAAGGAGATCCAACAGGTCCATCCTAAAGGAGATCAGTCCTGGGTGTTGTTTGGAAGGACTGATGCTAAAGCTGAAATTGCAGTAGTTTGGCCACCTCATGGGAAGTGGAAAAGAAGAAAAGACTCTGATTCTTGGAAAAGACTTTGATTCTGGGAGGGAGTAGGGGCATGAGGAGAAGGGGATGACAGAGGATCAGATGGCTGGATGGCATCACAGACTCGATGGACATGATTTTGAGTGAACTCCAGGAGTGGTGATGGACAGGGAGGCCTGGCGTGATGCAATTCATGGGGTTGCAAAGAATTGGACATGACTGAGCGACTGAACTGAACTGAACTGAATTATTTGAAACATTGTTTTATTTTTCCTCACCTGATTTCAGTGTTTTTCAATATATGAATTGAAATATCCAAACATAAGATATTTAAAAATCTTGTTAATACTTTGAGCCTAGGATGGATTAAACTAAACTAATTTAATTAATTAAAAAACTAAATAAAATAAGCAACTGGATAAAAGTTATTTTGATGGCCCTTTATTTAATCCTTTCTGTAAATGAAAATGTATAATGTATGATTTTTGTGTGTGTGTGTGAGGAATATTGTACTCCTAATATCTTTTTTCCAATTTTTAACAGTGGAGTATAACTGACATCCCATAGTTAGTTAAGTGAATCTCAGTATCATTTTTAGTGCTGGTAGAAATTAATGTCCAGAACACACATACACACATGGAAACTCACTTTCCACATCAATTTCAATAAACAGTGCATTTTTCCTGTCCTGGTCTGGATAATTTTAGAATATAGTTTGAGGCAAATGTTAATGGTGTTGCTTGTATTATTCTACCACTCCATAGGACATTCTATATTCCAGTGAATAAGTCATCATCAGTTCACTGCCAAGTCAATTCCCAAAAGTTTTGCCTGCAAAGTTCAACACTATAGTGCAAACAAATCAATCTTTTGATTTTTCAGCCCTACTCCCATGAGAGGGCAGTGAGGCAATATGTTAGAAAATGAAATTGTGAAATAAAGACTAATATCATAAGGGAAATTAACATCATATTTGTTTTGTATCTCTTCTTAGTCTTGGTAATAATATTCTTCAATCAAAGTATTTCCTTGGGTTATATATACAAAAAAATGTCCATCTTATTCAGGCATTCAATAGCTTCAAAAATATTCACCTACGACCTAAAAGTTATGTGTAACGTAAAAAAACCAGCCGTTCAGAATCATGTGCTAATACTAAGGTGTATATGGCAATTAAAACTCATGACCTGAAAAAGTGTAAACAGTCCTGTGATTAAAGCATTTGAAAGGTAAATACGAAGTAAAAGTAAATAAATTGCCCTGTCCACAATTAGCTAGACTTCAGAAAGCAGCATGCCCTTTTCAGTCAATTTCTTGTTGATAGTTGCAATAAATAGTCTTATATTCTAAATGCTTGAGGGCAAATAAGGTTGGTCCTTATGCACCCCTAATTTTCCAGTCATTTTGTATAATATTGTACACTGAAACAAAATCATTCTCTTAATAACCCTCTCTTTTTAAGGTGGCCTTTCCATCAGTGCATAACTGAGAACTGGCCCCTTGGGTCCAGGAAAGGAAGAAAGACAGAAAGCTTAATGAATTGGTAAATGCTTTTTAAGAAAAGTGCAGAAAAGTTCTGAGTAAATGATGCATGCTTTTCTTATGAATTTTACCTTTAACTATAATTCATAAATGAAGACCTGATTATAGCTCTAGCTCAACCTAATGTTCTGTCCATAGCTAGGAAAATGTTTTAATTCTGTCTGGAATTCAAGTCTTTATATGTAGCCTCTCTTTGAATGAGTGACTACTATAATATCATATATCTGGAGCAGGCTGTCTTGTAAATTCCACAGAGAAATATAAGCAGCTAAATTTTTGCTTTGAAATCACATACCTGCTTGCTTTCAACATCTTTTTTCCTCTCTACATGTAATCAAATGCCTTAGAATAAGCTCTTCACCAAACCGGCTGCATCCAGGAACTTGCTGTGCTTCTAATAATGACTCACCTTGCTGCTGTTCAGCGTCAGAAGAGAAAACTGCTGTGGAAAAATAGCTCTGGTAGTCTGGCGTAGATAATAAAATACATTTTTTATGACAGTAGTCTCCCTTCATTGTGAATTTTCAGTTGGCTTCTATGAAGCTTACCATAAAAAATAAAATGAAGACCTTATGTATGTAATGCATTTTTCTTAAGCATTGTTAATATGGAGATCAATAGTATTCTGGTCTAGTGTATGAGTTGTCCGGGGTATCACTGGCCTAAACAGATTCAAGTTGGCAGTAGTACAAGATAGGACAGCTGTTCCCATTTCTTCCCCTGAAGGGGTCCCATGCATTTCCTGGAAAAGAAAGGGAACTTGGCCTGCAGAAAAAAAGGGCTTATGCTGATTATAATGCCAAAATAACCAGATAATTATGTCAAAAGCAAAATCAGTTCACACAAAAAAATTGCCATCACAAAATGAAATAATATTCTTTAAATGACATTGATTGTAACACAAGTCTGCAAATGAATCAATAATAATGAATGCAAGATGCATTATGATTCTTGATATTTCACATTTTATCATACTATTCTGATATCTGTCGACTGTGAAGATGCTTGAAAATATGTTTCTTTTTCTCATCTCACTGTATTCTGTGGGGCTTGATACAAAATTAACCACTTCACTGGCTTATTCAGTAATTAATGGTCTCAGTTCAGTTCAGTTCAGTCGCTCAGTCATGTCCGATTCTTTGCAACCCCATGAATTGCAGCACGCCAGACCTCCCTGTCCATCATCAACTTCTGGAGTTTACCCAAACTCATGCCCATTGAGTCAGTGATGCCATCCAGCCACCTCATCCTCTGTCGTCCCCTTCTCCTCCTGCCCCCAATCCCTCCCAGCATCACAGTCTTTTCCAATGAGTCAACTTTTCGCATGAGGTGGGCAAAGTATTGGAGTTTCAGCTTAGCATCAGTCCTTCCAATGAACACCCAGGACTGATCTCCTTTAGGATGGACTGGTTGGATCTCCTTGCAGTCCAAGGGACTCTCAAGAGTCTTCTCCAACACCACAGTTCAAAAGCATCAATTCTTCAGTGCTCTGCTTTTTTCACAGTCCAACTCTCACATCCATACATGACCACTGGAAAAACCATAGCCTTGACTAGACAAATCTTTTTTGGCAAATTAATGCTTCTCCTCTTTAATATGCTGTCTAGGTTGGTCATAACTTTCCTTCCAAGGAGTAAACCTTTTTTAATTTCATGGCTGCAGTCACCATCTGCAGTGATTTTGGAGCCCCCCAAAATAAAGTCTGACACTGTTTCCACTGTTTCCCCATCTATTTCCCATGAAGTGATGGGACCAGATACCATGATCTTAGTTTCTGAATGTTGAGCTTTAAGCCAACTTTTTCACTCTCCACTTTCACTTTCATCAAGAGGCTTTTTTAGTTCCTTTTTACGTTCTGCCTTAAGGGTGGTATCATCTGCATATCTGAGGTTATTGATATTTCTCCCGGCAATCTTGATTCCAGCTTGTGCTTCTTCCAGCCCAGTATTTCTCATGATGTACTCTATATAGAAGTTAAATAAGCAGGGTGACAACATACAGCCTTGACATACTCCTTGTCCTATTTGGAACCAGTCTGTTGTTCCATGTCCAGTTCTAACTGTTGCTTCCTGACCTGCATATAAGTTTCTCAAGAGGCAGGTAAGGTGCTTACTGTATGCCAGACCCTTGGTAAAAGTGAAGAACTTATAGATGAAAAAGACTGACTCCTGACCGGAATTACTCTTCCAATCAAAACTGTCACAGAATGTTTAATGGAATTATCATGTCTTATAAATATAACTTTCAATAAAAATAATTAAAATTGTCTATTAACAAACTTTCTCTATTTACAATGGCCAACAAGAAATCCACAATGAAGGTCAGACCTTTTTTGTGGTGTATGGAATGATATTCGTTGTCATTTCTAAATTTAATATGTATATGACAAATACTTTTTTTTTTATGGTGTAACTTCATCTAAACCAGACAGAACTATCTGAAAAAATTAGAGTAGAGTAATAAATTAAACTCAGTAGAAAGTCATCAACATTATGGTTGATGATGATTTGGTATCATTTTGTTGATATAAAATAAGATAAATCATAAAGAAAAAACAAGCAAAACTATGTGAGTGAGTTTTGCATAAGGAAAGTTATGACCAACCTAGATAGCATATTAAAGGGGAGAGACATTACTTTGCCAACAAGGGTCCATCTAGTCAAGGCTATGGTTTTTCCAGTGGTCATGTATGGATGTGAGAGTTGGACTGTGAAGAAAGCAGAGCACCGAAGAATTGATGCTTTTAAACTGTGGTTTTGGAGAAGACTCTTGAGAGTCCCTTTGACTGCAAGGAGATCCAACCAGTCCATCCTAAAGGAGATCAGTCCTGGGTGTTCACTGAAAGGACTGATGCTGAACTAATGTGTAGTTTAATAACTACACACATATTAAAACTAAAAAAGATATTAGGAAAAGAAGAACTGTGAGATAGGCAGAATAATGCTTTCGACTACTAAAGATGTCTATCTCCCAATACCTAAAACCTATTGATACACTAGGTTATATGGCAAAGAGGAATTAAGGTCACATGTGTAATTAAGTTTGCCAAACAACTGACTTTAAAATATGGAGATTACTGTGGATTATATGGGTGAGATCAAAGTAATCACAAGGATCCTTAAAAGTGGAAGAGGGAGGAAGAAGAACTAACTTATGAATTTAAAAATAAATAAATCAATAAGGCCATTATAAATAGCTGGTACTATCCTTTCATTCCTACACTAAACCACTGTGTTATTGTTCAGTTGATACGTTGTGTCTGACTTTGCAACCTTATGAACTGTAGCGCATCAGGTTCCTGTGTCCTCCACTACCTCCCAGAGTTTATTTCAATTCACGTCCACTGAATCAGTAATGCCATCAAACCAATATGCCTTGTCTCCCCCTTCTCTTTTTGCCTTCAATCTTTGCCAGCATCAGGGTCCTTTCCAATGAGTTGGCTTTTTATGTCAGGTGGCCAAAGTTTTGGAGCTTCAGCTTCAGCGTCACTCCTTCCAAAGAATATTCAGGGTCGATTTCCTTTAGAATTGACTGGTTTGATCTCCTTGCTGTCCAATGGACTCTCAAGAGTCTTCAACAACACCACAGTTGTTGTTGTTGTTGTTGTTTTTAATTTTATTTTATTCTTAAACTTTACATAATTGTATTAGTTTTGCCAAATATCAAAATGAATCCACCACAGGTATACATGTGTTCCCCAACCTGAACCCACCTCCCTCCTCCCTCCCCATACCATCCCTCTGGGTTGTCCCAGTGCACTGTCCCCAAGCATCCAGTATCGTGCATCGAACCTGGACTGGCATCTCGTTTCATACATGATATTTTACATGTTTCAATGCCATTCAATGCCATCCAAGATTTGGATCTTCCCACCCTCTCCCTCTCCCACAGAGTCCATAAGACTGTTCTATACATCAGTGTCTCTTTTGCTGTCTCGTACACAGGGTTATTGTTACCCTCTTTCTAAATTCCATATATATGTGTTAGTATACTGTATTGGTGTTTTTCCTTCTGGCTTACTTCACTCTGTATAATAGGCTCCAGTTTCATCCACCTCATTAGAACTGATTCAAATGTATTCTTTTTAATGGCTGAGTAATACTCCATTGTGTATATGTACCACTGCTTTCTTATCCATTCATCTGCTGATGGACATCTAGGTTGCTTCCATGTCCTGGCTATTATAAACAGTGCTGCGATGAACATTGGGGTACAAGTGTCTCTTTCCCTTCTGGTTTCCTCAGTGTGTATGCCCAGCAGTGGGATTGTTGGATCATAAGGCAGTTCTATTTCCAGTTTTTTAAGGAATCTCCACACTGTTCTCCATAGTGGCTGTACTAGTTTGCATTCCCACCAACAGTGTAAGAGGGTTGCCTTTTCTCCACACCCTCTCCAGCATTTATTATTTGTAGACTTTTGGATCGCAGCCATTCTGACTGGTGTGAAATGGTACCTCATAGTGGTTTTGATTTGCTTTTCTCTGATAATGAGTGATGTTGAGCATCTTTTCATGTGTTTGTTAGCCATCTGTATGTCTTCTTTGGAGAAATGTCTATTTAGTTCTTTGGCCCATTTTTTGAATGGGTCATTTATTCTTCTGGAGTTCAGCTGTAGGAGTTGCTTGTATATTTTTGAGATTAGTTGTTTGTCAGTTGCTTCATTTGCTATTATTTTCTTCCATTCTGAAGGCTGTCTTTTCACCTTGCTTATAGTTTCCTTTGTTGTGCAGAAGCTTTTAAGTTTAATTAGGTCCCATTTGTTTATTTTTGCTTTTATTTCCAATATTCTGGGAGGTGGGTCATAGAGGATCCTGCTGTGATGTATGTCAGAGAGTGTTTTGCCTATGTTCTCCTCTAGGAGTTTTATAGTTTCTGGTCTTACGTTTAGATCTTTAATCCATTTTGAGTTTATTTTTGTGTATGGTGTTAGAAAGTGGTCTAGTTTCATTCTTTTACAAGTGGTTGACCAGATTTCCCAGCACCACTTGTTAAAGAGATTGTCTTTAATCCATTGTATATTCTTGCCTCCTTTGTCAAAGATAAGGTGTCCATATGTGCCTGGATTTATCTCTGGGCTTTCTATTTTGTTCCATTGATCTATATTTCTGTCTTTGTGCCAGTACCATACTGTCTTGATAACTGTGGCTTTGTAGTAGAGCCTGAAGTCAGGTAGGTTGATTCCTCCAGTTCCATTCTTCTTTCTCAAGATCGCTTTGGCTATTCGAGGTTTTTTTGTATTTCCATACAAATTGTGAAATTATTTGTTCTAGCTCTGTGAAGAATACTGTTGGTAGCTTGATAGGGATTGCATTGAATCTATAAATTGCTTTGGGTAGTATACTCATTTTCACTATATTGATTCTTCCAATCCATGAACATGGTATATTTCTCCATCTATTAGTGTCCTCTTTGATTTCTTTCACCAGTGTTTTATAGTTTTCTATATACAGGTCTTTAGTTTCTTTAGGTAGATATATACCTAAGTATTTTATTCTTTCCGTTGCAATGGTGAATGGAATTGTTTCCTTAATTTCTCTTTCTGTTTTCTCATTATTAGTGTATACGAATGCAAGGGATTTCTGTGTGTTGATTTTATATCCTGCAACTTAACTATAGTCATTGATTAGTTCTAGTAATTTTCTTGTGGAGTCTTTAGGGTTTTCTATGTAGAGGATCATGTCATCTGCAAATAGTGAGAGTTTTACTTCTTCTTTTCCAATTTGGATTCCTTGTATTTCTTTTTCTGCTCTGATTGCTGTGGCCAAAACTTCCAAAACTATGTTGAATAGTAATGGTGAAAGTGGGCACCCTTGTCTTGTTCCTGACTTTAGAGGAAATGCTTTCAATTTTTCACCATTGAGGATAATGTTTGCTGTGGGTTTGTCATATATAGCTTTTATTATGTTGAGGTATGTTCCTTCTATTCCTGCTTTCTGGAGAGTTTTTATCATAAATGGGTGTTGAATTTTGTCAAAGGCTTTCTCTGCATCTATTGAGATAATCATATGGTTTTTGTTTTTCAATTTGTTAATGTGGTGTATTACATTGATTGATTTGCGGATATTGAAGAATCCTTGCATCCCTGGGATAAAGCCCACTTGGTCATGGTGTATGATCTTTTTAATGTGTTGTTGGATTCTGATTGCTAGAATTTTGTTTAGGATTTTTGCATCTATGTTCATCAGTGATATTGGCCTGTAGTTTTCTTTTTTTGTGGGATCTTTGTCAGGTTTTGGTATTAGGGTGATGGTGGCCTCATAGAATGAGTTTGAAAGTTTACCTTCCTCTGCAATTTTCTGGAAGAGTTTGAGCAGGATAGGTGTTAGCTCTTCTCTAAATTTTTGGTAGAATTCAGTTGTGAAGCCGTCTGGACCTGGGCTTTTGTTTGCTGGAAGATTTTTGATTACAGTTTCAATTTCCGTGCTTGTGATGGGTCTGTTAAGATTTTTTATTTCTTCCTGGTCGAGTTTTGGAAAGTTGTACTTTTGTAAGAATTTGTCCATTTCTTCCACGTTGTCCATTTTATTGGCATATAATTGTTGATAGTAGTCTTTTATGATCCTTTGTATTTCTGTGTTGTCTGTTGTGATCCCTCCATTTTCATTTCTAATTTTATTGATTTGATTTTTCTCCCTTTGTTTCTTGATGAGTCTGGCTAATGGTTTGTCAATTTTATTTATCCTTTCAAAGAACTAGCTTTTGGTTTTGTTGATTTTTGCTATGGTCTCTTTTGTTTCTTTCGCATTTATTTCTGCTCTAATTTTTAAGATTTCTTTCCTTCTACTAACCCTGGGGTTCTTCATTTCTTCCTTTTCTAGTTGCTTTAGGTGTAGAGTTAGGTTATTTATTTGACTTTTTTCTTGTTTCTTGAGGTGTGCCTGTATTGCTATGAACTTTCCCCTTAGGACTGCTTTTACCGTGTCCCACAGGTTTTGGGTTGTTGTGTTTTCATTTTCATTCGTTTCTATGCAAATTTTGATTTCTTTTTTGATTTCTTCTGTGATTTGTTGGTTATTCAGCAGCGTGTTGTTCAGCCTCCATATGCTGGAATTTTTACTAGTTTTTCTCCTGTAATTGAGATCTAATCTTACTGCATTGTGATCAGAAAGGATGCTTGGAATGATTTCTATTTTTTTGAATTTACCAAGGCTAGCTTTATGGCCCAGGATGGGATCTATCCTGGAGAAGGTTCCATGTGCGCTTGAGAAAAAGGTGAAATTCATTGTTTTGGGATGAAACGTCCTATAGATATCAATTAGGTCTAACTGGTCTATTGTATCATTTAAAGTTTGTGTTTCCTTGTTAATTTTCTGTTTAGTTGATCTATCAATATGTGTGAGTGGGGTATTAAAGTCTCCCACTATTATTGTGTTATAGTTAATTTCTCCTTTCATACTTGTTAGCATTTGTCTTACATATTGTGGTGCTTCCATGTTGGGTGCATATATATTTATAATTGTTATATCTTCTTCTTGGATTGATCCTTTGATCATTATGTAGTGACCTTCTTTGTCTCTTTTCACAGCCTTTGTTTTAAAGTCTATTTTATCTGATATGAGTATTGCTACTCCTGCTTTCTTTTGGTCCCTATTTGCATGGAAAATCTTTTTCCAGCCCTTCACTTTCAGTCTGTATATGTCCCCTGTTTTGAGGTGGGTCTCTTGTAGACAACATATGTAGGGGTCTTGTTTTTGTATCCATTCAGCCAGTCTTTGTCTTTTGGTTGGGGCATTCAACCCATTTACGTTTAAGGTAATTACTGATAAGTATGATCCCATTGCCATTTACTCTATTGTTTTGGGTTCGAATTTATACACCGTTTTTGTGTTTCCTGTCTAGAGAATATCCTTTAGTATTTGTTGGAGAGCTGGTTTGGAGGTGCAGAATTCTCTCAGCTTTTGTTTGTCTGAAAAGCTTTTGATTTCTCCTTCATACTTGAATGAAATCCTTGCTAGGTACAATAATCTGGGCTGTAGGTTATTTTCTTTCATCATTTTAAGTATGTCTTGCCATTCCCTCCTGGCTTGAAGAGTTTCTATTGAAAGATCAGCTGTTATCCTTATGGGAATTCCCTTGTGTGTTATTTGTTGTTTTTCCCTTGCTGCTTTTAATACTCGTTCTTTGTGTTTGATCTTTGTTAATTTGATTAATATGTGTCTTGGGGTGTTTCACCTTGGGTTTATCCTGTTTGGGACTCTCTGGGTTTCTTGAACTTGGGTGATTATTTCCTTCCCCGTTTTAGGGAAGTTTTCAACTATTATCTCCTCAAGTATTTTCTCATGGTCTTTCTTTTTGTCTTCTTCTTCTGGAACCCCTATGATTCGAATGTTGTAGCGTTTAATATTGTCCTGGAGGTCTCTGAGATTGTCCTCATTTCTTTTAATTCGTTTTTCTTTTATCCTCTCTGATTCATTTATTTCTACCATTCTATCTTCTAATTCACTGATCCTATCTTCTGCCTCTGTTATTCTACTATTTGTTGCCTCCAGAGTGTTTTTAATTTCATTCATTGCATTATTCACTATATATTGACTCTTTTTTATTTCTTCTAGGTCCTTGTTAAACCTTTCTTGCATCTTCTCAATCCTTGTCTCCAGGCTATTTATCTGTGATTCCATTTTAATTTCGAGATTTTGGATCAATTTCACTATCATTATTCGGAATTCTTTATCAGGTAGATTCCCTATCTCTTCCTCTTTTGTTTGGTTTGGTGGGCATTTATCCTGTTCCTTTATCTGCTGAGTATTCCTCTGTCTCTTCATCTTGTTTAAATTGCTGAGTTTGGGGTGTCCTTTCTGTATTCTGGCAGTTTGTGGAGTTCTCTTTATTGTGGCTTTTCCTCGCTGTGTGTGGGTTTGTACAGGTGGCTTGTCAAGGTTTCCTGGTTAGGGAAGCTTGTGTCGGTGTTCTGGTGGGTGGAGCTGTATTTCTTCTCTCTGGAGTGCAATGAAATGTCCAGTAATGGGTTATGAGGTGTCTATGGTTTGGGGGTGACTTTGGGCAGCTTGTATCTTGAAGCTCAGGGCTATGTTCCTTTGTTGCTGGAGAATGTGCTTGGTATGTCTTGCCCTGGAACTTGTTGGCCCTTGTGTGTTGCTTGGTTTCAGTGTCGGTATGGAGGCGTTTGATGAGCTCCTGTCTATTAATGTGCCTTGGAGTCAGGAGTTCCCTGGAGTCAGGGTTTGGACTTAAGCCTCCTGCTTCCAGTTATTGGTCTTATTTTTACAGTAGTTTCAAAACTTCTCCTTCTATACAGCACCATTGATAAAACATCTACATTAAAGATGAAAAGTTTCTCTACTGTGAGGGTCACTCAGAGAGGTTCACAGCATTACATGGAGAAGAGAAGAGGGAGGAGGGAGTTAGAGGTGACCCAAATGAGATGAGGTGGAATCAATAGTGGAGAGAGTGGGGTAGCCAGTAGTCACTTCCTTATGTGCACTCCACAACTGGACCACTTAGAGATGTTCACGGGGTTATACAGAGAATAGAAGAAGGAGGAAGGAGACAGAGGTGGCCAGAAGGATAAAAGGGGGGAATGAAAAGGAGGGAGACAGATCCAGCCAGTAATCAGTTCCCTAAGTGTTCTCCATCGTCTGGAACACACAGAAACTCACAGAGTTGGGTAGAGTAGAGAGGGGTTAGGGAGGAGACACAGGCGACCTGGTGGAGAAAAAGGAGAGTCCAAAGGGAGGGAGAGCAGTCAAGCCAGTAATCTCGCTCCCTAGTGAAAAATGGGTCCTGAGGATTGGGTTCTTAAAGGTACAAAATTGGTAACAAATACATAAAAGCAAAAATTAAAAATCTAGAGTAGAGTTTGGAATTTCAAAAATACGATGTTAAAGAAAAGAAGAAGGAAAAGAAAGAGAGAAAAAACGAACAAAGAAAAAGAAACAAGGTCGTGAAAATTATAAAGAAAATACAGGTACAAAATTGATAACTAATACCAAAAAGCAAAAATTAAAAATCTAGAGTAGAGTTTGGAATTTCAAAAATACAATGTTAAAAAAAAGGAAGAAGAGACATAAAGAGAGAAAACAAACAAACAAACAAAAACAAACAATGTCGCAAAAATTATAAAGAAAATACAGGTACAAAATTAATATCAAATACCAAAAAGCATAAATTAAAAATCTAGAGTAGAGTTTGGAATTTCAGATATACAATGTTATATAAAAGAAGAAGAGAAAGAAACAGGAAAAAAAAAAGTCACAGAAATTATAAAAAAACCTATAGGTACAAAATTGATAACATATACCAAAAAGCTAAAACTAAAAAACTAGAGTAGAGTTTGGAATTTCAAAAATACAATGTTAAAGAAAAGAAGAAAAGAAGGAAAAAAAAAAAAACCAAGGTCAAAAAATTATAAAATATATATATATGAAGTTTGCTGAAGAAGAAAAAAATAGGGTCTTTTTTTTTTTTTTTTTTTTGCAAAGTAATAGGTTATAAAAGTGAAAATTAAAGGAACAATAGAGGACTTAAAAAAATTTTTTTTTCTAAAAATTAAAAAAAAAAGAGAGAGAAAGAAAGAATGATCGTAAAAATAGTAAAAATATATCTAGGACTTTTTCTGGTTTTGTTGTGAGTATTGTGGGTTCAGTTCATTTTTGGCCAGTTCCTTGGTCCGACTTATATTTCTCAAGATCTATAGGCCCCTTCCTATGTAGTCCGTAGTAACCATGGGGTTTTAATCTATTGCCTGTAGCTTCCAAGGCGTTTCCCTCTGTTACAACTTCTGTTTGCTGGTCTCTTCAGTGTCTGGTTACTGCCCTGACACAAAGGGGACGGTGGGGGAAACTTTTTTTTTTTTTTTTAGGCTGACTTGTTCAGTCGCGCTGTGGGGAGGGAGGGAGGGATGCTGCAAACAAATAACACTGGCGTGGGCTCGCAGTGCCTCAGCCATGCTGGGTCTTCCCCCGCTCACGGCGCGTGTAGCCTCCCTGCCCACACTGCTCGGGCTCTAGGTTGTTCAGCCGGGAACAATCCAATGCCGGCCCTGGGCTGCATGCACCTCCCAGGTCCAAGCCGCTCAGGTTCAGGCACTCGGGTAGTCCTCAGAGGCACAGACTCAGTTGGGCCTGCGTTTTGTGCTCTTCCCAGGTCCGAGCAGCTCAGGTGATGAGGTGTTTGGCGAGTCCCAATGCTGCGACTTATCGCCTCCCCGCCACTCGGTTATCTGGGTGTAAAACTGGTGCACCTTCTCAGGCAAATGTTGACCGTCCAGACCCCCAAGAAGTTTTAGTTAGCAAAGAAGCCTGCTTATAGTTTTATAGATAATGTCTCTCTGGGGCTGCGATTGCCCCCTTTTGGCTCTGGCTGCCTGTCACCGGAGGGGGAAGGTCTGCAGCCGGCTATCTCTGTTCAGTCCATTGTTCCGTGCTCGGGCCTGGCGGTGTCTTAGGTTGGGGCTGGCTTTTCACGTGGTAGATATCCCACAGTCTGGTTTGCTAGCCCAAATTATTTCGCTCAGATAGTGCTCAGGGTATTCAGGCCAGATTCTTACTCTGAGCGATGCAGCCCGCGCCACGCCTTCCTGCCCAGCCCCCACTTGCTAATGGCGTGTGCAGGCATCTGCACTGCTTCTCCGCTGGGTGAGTTACCATAGGGCTCGCAATCTGCGAGTTTTAATTGTTTATTTATTTTTTCTCCCTGTTATGTTGCCCTCTGTGCTTCCAAAGCTCGGCACAGATTCGGCAGTGAGAAGGTTTCCTGGTGTTTGGAAACTTCTCTCTTTTTAAGACTCCCTTCCCGGGAAGGAGCTCCGTCCCTCCCTCTTTTGTCTCTTTTTTTGTCTTTTATATTTTTTCCTACCTCCTTTTGAAGAGTTGGGTTGCTTTTCTGGGTGCCTGATGTCCTCTGCTGGCATTCAGTAGTTGTTTTGTGGAATTTACTCGATGTTTAAATGCTCTTTTGATGAATTTGTGTGGGAGAAAGTGTTCTCCCCATCCTACTCCTCCGCCATCTTGGCTCCTCCAACACCACAGTTTTAAAGCATCAGTTCTTTGGCATTCAGCCTTCTTTTGGTCCAACTGTTATAAATACACATAACATATTTCAAAATAGCAAAAAAGTAGATGATAGGTTCAAAAAATCCAATACAGATTATAAAATAAAATATTAAAATACTCATTAAGCTAAAACAAAGCAGTATGTGACATAAGAAGGAAGAGTTAAATCAGTTCAGTTCAGTTGCTCAGTCATGTCTTACTCTTTAAGACCCCATAGACTGTAGCACATCAAGCTTACCTGTTCTTCACCAACTCCCAGAGCTTGCTCAAACTCATGTCCATTGAGTTGGTGATGCCATCCAACCATTTAATCCTCAGTCATCCCCTTCACCTCCTACCTTCAGTCTTTCCCAGCATCAAGGTATTTTCTAATGAGTCAGTTCTTTGCATCATGTGGCCAAAGTATTACAGCATCAGGATCAGTCCTTCCAATGAATATTCAGGACCAATTTCCTTTAGGATAGACTGGTTTGATATCTTTGTAGTCCAAGGGACTTTCAAGAGTCTTCTCCACCACCGTAATTCTAAAGCATCATTCTTCAGCACTCAACTTTCCTTATAGTCCAACTCTCACATCCATACATGACCACTAGAGAAACCATAGGTTTAACTATATGGACCTTTGTCATTAATGTCTTTGCTTTTGAATATGCTGTCCTGGTTTGTCATAGCTTTTCTTTCAAGGAGTAGGCATCTTTTAATTTCATGGCTGCAGTCACCATATGCAGTGATTTTGGAGCCCAAGAAAGTAAAGTCTGTCACTGTTTCCGTTGTTTCCCCATCTATTTGGATGAAGGAATAGGACCAGATGCCGTGATGTTAGTTTTTTGAATTTTGAGTTTTAAGCCAAGTTTTTCACTCTCACTTTCATCAAGAGGTTCTTTAGTTCTTAATCACTTTCTACTATAAGGGTGGTGTCATCTGCATATCTGAGATTATTGATATTTGTCCCAGAAATCTTGATTCCAGCTTTTGCTTTATCCAGCCCAGCATTTCACATGAGGTACACTGCATGGAAGTTAAATAAGCAGGGTGATAGTATAGAGCCTTGATATACTCCTATCTCAATTTCAGAAATTGTTCGGTAGGTTGATAGTTGCCCAATATGGTACTGAAGAAGAGTGGAGAAATAGCTACAGAAAGAAAATGTGAGCCAAAGCAAAAAGAACAACCAGTTGTGGATGTGACTGATGATGAAAGTAAAGTCTGATGCTGTAAAGAACAATATTGCATAGGAACACAGAATATTAGGTTCATAAATCAAGGTAAATTAGAAATGGCCAAACAGGAGATCGCAAGAGTAAACATCAAATTTTTAATAAACAGTGAACTAAAATGGATGAGAATGGGTGAATTTAATTCAGAGGAATATTACATCTACTATTGTGGGTAAGAATTCCTTAGAAGACTGGAATAAGATCATCTAAAAAATCACTTTTTCAAAACAAATGAAAGAAACCATTTTTTTCCTCAGAATTTTGAAAATTAATCAAGGATTGGACAAAACCTGAAAAACATTTATTTAAGAAAAACAGGTTACTCTTGGAAATAATAATGAACTTCATTGCATTCTAACATTTCACGCAAAGTTGGGCACAATAAAGGACAGAAATGATATGGACCTAACAGAAGCAGATGGGGAGGGAGGTGGGAGGGGGTTCAGGATGGGGAACACGTGTATACCTGTGGCGGATTCATGTTGATGTATGACAAAACCAATACACTATTGTAAAGTAATTAACCTCCAATTAAAATAAATAAATTTTTATTTTAAAAAAATAGGTGGTAAGAATACACAGAAGAACTATACAAAAAAATCTTGTTGGCCCAGATAATCATGATGGTGTGATCACCAACCTAGAGCCAAACATATGGAATGCAAAGTTAAGTGGGCCTTAGGAAGCATCACTACAATCAAAGCTAGTGGAGGTGATGAAATTCCAGTTGAGCTATTTTAAACCCTAAAAGATGATGCTGTGAAAGTGCTGCACTCAATATGCCAGCAAATTTGGAAAACTCAGCAGTGACCATAGGACCGGAAAAGGTCAGTTTTTAGTCCAAAGAAAGGCAATGCCAAAGAATGCTCAAACTACCACACAATGGCACTCATCTCACACGCTAGTAAAGTAATGCTCAAAATTCTTCAAGCCAGACTTCAACAGTATGTGAACTGTGAACTTCCAGATGTTTAAGCTGGTTTTAGAAAAGGCAGAGGAACCAGAGATCAAATTGTCAACATCTACTGAATTATCGAAAAAGCAAGAGAGTTCCAGGAAAACATTGATTTCTGCTTTATTGACTATGCCAAAGCCTTTGACTGTGTGGATCACAATAAACTGTGGAAAATTCTGAGAGAGATGGGTATACCAGACCACCTGACCTGCCTCTTGAGAAATCTGTATGCAGGTCAGCAAGCAACAGTTAGAACTAGACACGGAACAACAGACTGGTTCCTAATAGAAAAAGGAGTACGTCAAGGCTGTATATTGTCATTCTGCTTATTTAACTTTTATGCAGTGTACATCATGAGAAACGCTTGGCTGGAAGAAACACAAGATGGAATCAAGACTACTGAGAGAAATATCAATAACCTCAGATATGGAGACGACACCATCCTTATGGCAGAAAGAGAAGAAGAACTGAAGAGCATCTTAATGAAAGTGAAAGAGCAGAGTGGAAAAGTTGGTAAAAATCCACATTCAGAAAACTAAGATCATGGCATCTGGTCCCATCACTTCATAGCAAGCAGATGGGGAAACACTAGAAATAGGTACAGACTTTATTTTGGGGGGCTCCAAAATCACTGCAGATGGTGACTGCAGCCATGAAATTAAAAGACGCTTACTCCTTGGAAGAAAAGTTATGACCAACCTAGACAGCATATTAAAAAGCTGTCATTACCAAAAAGAGACATTACTTTACCAACAAATGTCCGTCTAGTCAAAGCTCTGATTTTTCCAGTAGTCATGTATGGAAGTGAGAGTTGGAGTATAAAGAAAGCTGAGCACCGAAGAATTGATGCTTTGAACTGTGGTATTGGATAAGACTCTTGAGACTCCCTTAGACAGCAAGGAGATCCAACCAGTTCATCCTAAAGGAAATCAATCCTTAATATTCATTGGAAGGACTGATGCTGAAGCTGAAACTCCAATACTGTGGCCACCTGATGCGAAGTATTGACTTATTTGAAAAGACCCTGATGCTGGGAAAGATTGAAGGCAGGAGGAGAAGGGGATGACAGAAGATAGAGATGGTTGGGTGGCACCACTGACTCAATAGACATGAGTTTGAGCAAACTCTGGGAGTTGATGATGGACAAGGAGGCCTGATGTGAGAGATGACTGAGTGACTGAACTGACAACTGACTGAGTGACTGAACTGATTGACTGTCTGACTGACTGGAGAAAACCTGAAAAGCATTTATTTAAGAAAAACAGATTACTCTTCAAAGAAATAATGAACTTCATGGCATTCTAATTTTCTCTGTTCCTTCCATTTACCCAATTCTGTATTAGCCTTTGCATTAAAATGTAGATTTTTTTTTTTAATCCATGTAGAGTAAGACCAACAGACCAGGAGATGATTGCCAACTGAAAATACAACTTGTTACTATCAGTTCTATGAGGAAGAGTGATGTCATGCCCTGCAGGAACATATGGGGAAGCATCAGGGTCAATTCAGAGAGAAAGAGAATGAGTCAAAAGGTGGACAAAAACCCTTGTGGTTTCTGTCATAAGGAATGCTTAGGGTAGTGTGAATAGACCCCGGTCTGGCCAGTAAAGAGATGTGTTTAGTCTTCTAGGGCCCGTCCCTTGGCTGGTTAGGATTGATATCTACACCTGTACATTTCACAATCAAACTGTGGAGAGGCAAAAAGACCATACAAAAAGCTTCAAGAGAGAAGTGACTTATTATATGGAAGAGATCCTCATTTAACATCTCAATTAATATCTTCAATTAACATTTAAATAAGAAAGATTAACAGCTGCTTTTTCATGAGAAAAACCCAGGAAGCCAGGAAATAAATGATGTATTTAAGGATTTTAATAAAAACTATTAACCAAGAAACCAGCACGATTATACTAACCAGGTTGAAATAGCTAACATCATGACATTGCTAGTAGAATCAAGTGGAATCTTGTTTCTTTTTTATTTTTTTTGAGTCTTTTTTTTTTTAAAATTTTATTTTATTCTTAAACTTTACATAATTGTATTAGTTTTGCCAAATATCAAAATGAATCCATCACAGGTATACATGTGCTCCCAATCTTGAACCCTCCTCTCTCCTCCCTCCCCATACCATCCCTCTGGGCCGTCCCAGTGCACTAGCCCCAAGCATCCAGTATCGTGCATTGAACCTGGACTGGCATCTCGTTTCATACATGATATTTTACATGTTTCAATGCCATTCTCCCAAATCTTCCCACCCTCTCCCTCTCCCACAGAGTCCATAAGACTGTTCCATACATCAGCGTCACTTTTGCTGTTTCTTAACTTTTACACAAATCAGTTTTTATGTGCATGAATATGGCACATATAGGAAGACAAACATTTCTGTCCTTAAAGATCTTATTCTCTATCTGGAAAACAGATACTAAACAACGATTTACTCATAAGTACATATTTATATGTGTGTGTGTGTGTTTGAGAGGAGAGAGGATTGACTGCTAATATGGAAAAAAAAAACAAAAACCTAATGCTAGGAAAGATCGAGGGCAAAAGGAGAAGGGGGTAGCAAAGGATGAGATGGTTAAATAGTATCACCCATTCAATGGACATGAATTTTAATACACTCCAGAGGATAGTGAATGACAGGGAGGCCTGGTGGGCTGCAGTCTATAGGGTCTCAAAGAGTCAGACAGGACTTAGCAACTGAGCAAGAACAGCAACAATGTATAACAGAGTCACTGATATGGTCTGGATTGATCTATAAGGGCTTCCTTAAGGACGGAGGTTCATAACATTGTACAGGAGACAGAGATCAAGACCATCCCCATGGAAAAGAAATGCAAAAAAGAAAAATGGCTGTCTGAGGAGGCCTTACAAATAGCTGTGAAAAGAAGAGAAGCAAAAAGCAAAGGAGAAAAAAAAAAAGGAAAGATATAAACAACTGAATGCAGAGTTCCAAAGAATAGCAAGAAGAGATAAGAAAGCCTTCCCCAGTGACCAAGGCAAAGAAATAGAGGAAAACAACAGGATGGGAAATATTAGAAATCTCTTCAAGAAAATTAGAGGTACCAAGGGAACATTTCATGCAAAGATGGGCTCGATAAAGGACAGAAATGGTATGGACGTAACAGAAGCAATAGATATTAAGAAGAGGTGGCAGGAATACACAGAAGAACTGTACAAAAAGATCTTCATGACCAAAATAATCACAATAGTGTGATCACTCACCTAGAGCCAGACGTCCTGGAATGTGAAGTCAAGTGGGCCTTAGAAAGCATCACTACGAACAAAGCTAGTGGAGGTGATGGAATTCCAGTGGAGCTATTTCAAATCCTGAAAGATGATGCTGTGAAAGTGCTGCACTGAGTATGCCAGCAAATTTGGAAAACTCAGCAGTGGCCACAGGACTGGAAAAGGTCAGTTTTCATTCCAATCCCAAAGAAAGGCAATGCCAAAGAATGCTCAAACTACCACACACTTGCACTCATCTCACACACTAGTAAATAATGCTCAAAATTCTCCAAGCCAGGCTTCACTAATATGTGAACCGTGAACTTCCTGAAGTTCAAGCTGGTTTTAGAAAAGGCAGAGGAACCAGAGATCAAATTGACAACATCTGATGGATAATGGAAAAAGCCAGAGAGTTCCAGAAAAACATCTATTTCTGCTTTACTGACTATGCCAAAGCCTTTGACTGTGTGGATCACAATAAACTGTGGAAAATCCTTCAAGAGATGGGAATACCAGACCGCTTGACCTGCCTCTTAAGAAACCTGTATGCAGGTCAGGAAGCAACAGTTAGAACTGGACATGGAACAACAGACTGGTTCCAAATAGGAAAAGGAGTACATCAAGGCTGTATATTGTCACCCTGCTTATTTAACTTATATGCAGAGTACATCATGAGAAATGCTGGGCTGGAAGAAGCACAAGCTGGAATCAAGATTGCCGGGAGAAATATCAATAACCTCAGATGTGCAGATGACACCACACTTATGGCAGAACGTGAAGAGGAACTAAATGCCTCTAGATGAAAGTGAAAGTGGAGAGTGAAACAGTTGGCTTAAAGCTCAACATTCAGAAGACAAAGATCATGGCATCTGGTCCCATCACTTCGTGGGAAATAGATGGGGAAACAGTAGAAACAGTGTCAGACTTTTTTGGGGGGGGGCTCCAAAATCACTGCAGATGGTGACAGCAGCCATGAAATTAAAAGACGCTTACTCTTTAGAAGGAAAGTTATGTCCAACCTAGATAGCATATTCAAAAGCAGAGACAGTACTTTGGCAACAAAGATCCATCTAGTCAAGGCTATGGTTTTTCCAGTAATCATGTATGGATGTGAGAGTTGGGCTGTGAAGAAGGCTGAGTGCTGAAGAATTGATGCTTTTGAACTGTGGTGTTGGAGAAGACTCTTGAGAGTCCCTTGGACTGAGAGGAGATCCAACCAGTCCATTCTCAAGGAGATCAGCCCTGGGATTTCTTTGGAAGGAATGATGCTAAAGCTGAAACTCCAGTACTTTGGCCACCTCATGCGAATAGTTGACTCATTGGAAAAGACTCTGATACTGGGAGGGATTGGGGGCAGGAGGAGAAGGGGATGACAGAGGATGAGATGGTTTGATGGCATCACTGACTTGATGGATGTGAGCCTGAGTGAACTCTGGGAGTTGGTGATGGACAGGGAGGCCTGGCATGCTACAATTCATGGGATCGCAAAGAGTCGGACATGACTGAGTGACTGATGAACTGAACTGAAGGAAATGTGTGGATAGAATTGCTAAAGGTGAGTACTTATTGTATCTTACCCTATTGTTGTTCAGTTACCCAGTCATGTCTGACTCTTTGCAACCACATGAACTGCAGCATGCCAGGCTTCCCTGTCCCTCATCATGTCCCAGAGTTTGTCCAGGTTCATGTCCATTGCATCATTGATGCCATCCAGCCAGCTCATTCTCTGATGCCAGCTTCTCTTTCTGCCCTCAATATTTCCCAGCATCAGGGAGTTTTCCAATAAGTCAGCTCTTCGTATCAGGTGACCAAAATACTGGAGCTTCAGCTCAACATTAATTCTTCCAATGAGTATTCAGAGTTGATTTCCTTAAAGACTGGTTTGATCTCCTTCCTGCCCAAGGGACTCTCAGAAGTCTTCTCCAGCACCACAGTTTGAAGGCATCAATTCTTTGGTGCTCTACCTTCTTTATGGTCCAGCTCTCACAACCATATGTGACCACTGGGAAGACCATGGCCTTGATTATACGGATCTTTGTTGGCAGAGTGATGTCACTGCTTTTCAACACACTGTCTAGGTTTGTCCCATATTCAGAAGTAATTTACTCATCCCTGAGCTCCAAGTACCACATCTAAGAATATGCCTATCATGTTAATAGTGTCTGACCCACAACTTGTACTTAATCAATTAGTCTTTAATTCAGCTGCCCATAATGCATGGAAAGGTTTTCATATAGCAGTACATAAGAGCCAAACCAGCTATATTTCTAACTAAGAAGAAATGATTCTGAGGTTTACAATTCACACACAGCTGATAAGGCATATTTAAAGTGTCATGATAAATATACAAATATTTTTGAAATAGCCAGCATGGAAAATAACCTAAACAATATCTTTATATTAATAGACTAAAACTTATTCACTCTTTCCTCAAAAATGTCATTTTTGCATGTTTTATGAATTATGGATAAGGAAAGTTTTTATGGGTATGTATGTAGGTACATATATGTATAAATATATATATGTATTTATTTATTGTATGTATTTTATGTGTATATACATATATACAGATATTCTGATAGGCAGAAAATTTTATCCATTTTTAAGGAGATTTTTGAAGACAAAGTTTTCCTTAAATGTTTTCTAAAAGTATTCCTAAACATTTTTTATTATATTGCTTAGCTTACACAGCTCTATATTTGGACAAGTTTATCACTGGTAATTACTATTAGAAATGGTCAAACTGTTGTGTTTATAACAACACATAGATTATTGCTAATAAAATGTAACTTTGACTTTAGTGAGTCTGGAAAATTTGACAAACAAGTATGCTAGACACATCTTTTGATTACTGCCTAAGACTCATTAATATGATTATTTTGTCAAACATCTTGACTGACAAGTTAAATATTACTGCCACAGTCATGTGAGTTGTAAGAATATAACAGTGAAAGGGAAAGCTTTTTCCTCTGATTCTAATTAAACAGGATACTATCTTACCTTGTTTTCAAGGTACTACATGCTTTCAAGTTCAATAAAATAAACGTGCAATTGAAAATAGCATATTTCACTCCTTGTTTAAGCTCTATGGGCAAAGAGCATTATTTCTTTAGGATATGCAATAACTCTTCAGCCAGAATCACATTTTCTTCAATCATATGGTCCAGGGGTCAATAGCTAAAATCTTTGCTTTATTCTTTATAATCTAATACACTTAGATTATAAGTTTATTCTTATAAATAAACACTCACTAGCCCACTATAGTATAGATGGCAGATAGTCACACAGTTCCAATAAAGGAAAAAGTCAAGATTTAGCTTCTGTCTTTAGGAAAATATCTGTAAGATTGTGGTTTACAGAAATATTTCTGTAAAATTATGGTTAATAGAAAATGTCCTATTTTTGGCCACCATATTATGTACCAAAGGATCACTCTAAAGGAATAATCAATTATTTGCGATTCATGGGGTCACAAAGAGTCGGACACGACTGAGCGACTAAACTGAACTGAATTCTTAATATACTAATAAGTAAGCCCTCTTCTTATATTAGCTGTATATATACTAAATAATAAATCGGAGCAGCACTATGAGGTAAATACTATCCCTGTTCATAATTGAGGAATCTGAAGCATAAAAGTTTGAGTGATTTATTCAAGTTTATCCAGCAAGAAAGTGGTGGAGTCCAATTTGAACTCAAGCTTCAAATATTAATGTTATTGTTGCTCAGGAATATTATGTTAATAAAGTACCATAGAATTGCATGCTGCTACTGCTAAGTCGCTTCAGTCGTGTCCGACCCTGTGCGACCCCATAGACGGCAGCCCACCAGGCTCCGCCGTCCCTGGGATTCTCGAGGCAAGAACACTGGAGTGGGTGGCCATTTCCTTCTCCGACTCATGAAAGTGAAAAGTGAAAGTGAAGTAGCTCAGTCGTATCCGACTCCTAGTGACCCTATGGACTGCAGCCTACCAGGCTCCTCCGTCCACGGGATTTTCCAGGCAAGAGTACTGGAGTGGGGTGCAGCTGCCTTCTCCGAGCAGCCATAATTCACAGCCCAGCTACAATACAGTCAAAAAGCATAGAACCACAATATAGTGAAAGAGCGTAGAACCAGCAAACAAAGGGGTAGAAAGCCTCTGGCTCAATTTTATCATAATAAAGTCATCTTAGTCACTTTCCTCATATATATCATAGAGATCATTTTGATGAATGAATGAGATTCTCTTTTATGTGAACAAGCTGAATACAGTTTCAAGCACTTAGTAGCTGCTTAACATTGATCATTTGTGTCAATCAGTAATTGATACATTTGTACAAAGAAAATTAAACTATTTGCATGGAATTACTCACCTGTTTGAGCTTCCCTGGTGGCTCAGCAGTAACGAATCCACCTGCAATGCAGAGATGTGGATTCCATCCATTGATCAGGAAGATCCTCTGGAGATGGAAATGGCAACCCACTCTAGTATTCTTGCCTGGGAAACCCCATGACAGAGGTGCCTGGTGGGTTACAGTTTATGGGGTCACAAGAGTCAGACACCACTTAACAGCTAATCACCACCACCACTCAACTGTTTAGAAGAGAAGAAACTAAAGTGAGAAGATTGTATACAAAAGGAATATAAACAATTAGAAGCTGTGCTACATTATTAAAAATTGAATGTTGAAGCCATTGTTGTTGTTCAGTTACCTAGTCTTGTCCAGCTCTTTGCAACCCTAAGAATAGCAGCAAACCAAGCTTCCCTGTCTTTCGTTATCTCCAGAGGTTCGCTCAAACTCATTTCTATTGAGTCAATGATGCCATTCAATCATTCCATCCTCTGTCATCCTCTTCTCCTCCTGCCCTCAATCTTTCCCGTCATCAGGGTCTTCCAGTGAGTTGGCACTTTACATCAAGAGGCCAAGGGATTGGAGCTGCAGCTTTAGCATCATATTTTTCAATGAATATTCAGGGTTGATTTCTTTTAGAATTGACTGGTCTGATCTGCCTTCTGTCCCAGGGACTCTCAAGAGTCTTCTCCAACACCACAGTTCAAACATCACAGATTTTTCAGCACTTGGCCTTCTTTATGGGCCAACTCTCACATCCATACATGACTACTGGAAAAACTATAGCTCTGATGATAAGGAGCTTTGTTGGCAAAGTGACGTCTCTGCTTGTTAATACACTGTCTAGGTTTGTCATAGCTTTCCCCCCGAGGAGCAAGTATCTTTTAATTTCATGTCTGCAGTCACCATCCAGAGGGATTTGGTAGCCCAAGATAGTAAAGTCTGTCACTGTTTCCATTATTTGCCCATTTATTCACCATGAAGTGGTGGGACCTGATGCCGTGAACTTAATTTTTTGAATGATGAGTTTTAAGTCAGCTTTTTCACTTTTCTCTTTCACTTTCATCAACAGGATCTTTAATTCCTCTTTGTTTTCTGTCATTAGGGTGGTATCATCTGCATATCTGAGGTTACGGATATTTCTCCATATTTCACAATTATGATTCCAGCTTTGGCTATATCCATCCCTGAGTTTCACATGATGTACTCTACATGGAAGTTAAATAAGCAGAGTGACAGTATACAGATTTGTAATACTGCTTTCCCAATTTGGAACCAGGTCTGTTGTTGTTCCATGTCCTACTCTAATTGTTGCTTCTTAACCTGCATACAGTTTTCTCAGAAGACAGGTAAGGTGGTCTGGTATTTCATCTCTTAAAGAATTTTCCACAGTTTGTTGTGATGCACACAGTCAAAGGCTTTATAGCATAGTCAGTGAAGTAAAAGTAGATGCTTTTATAGAATTATCTTGCTTTTTCTACGATCCAACAGAAGTTGGCAATTTGATGTCTGGTTCCTCTGCCTTTTCTAAGTTCAACTTGTACATCTGAAGTTCTCAGTTCACATATTGTTGAAGCCTAGCTGGAAGGATTTTAAGCATTACCTTGCTAGCATGTACAATGAGTGGAATTGTGCAGTAGTTTGAACATTCCTTGGCACTGCCCTTCTTTGAAATTGGAGTGAAAACTGACTTTGCCAGTCCTGTATCCACTGCTGAGTTTTCCAAATTTGCTGGCATATTGAGTGCAGCACTTTGACAGCATCATCTTTTAGGATTTGGAATAGCTCAGCTGGAATTCCATCACCTTTACTATCTTTGTTCATAATGATGCTTCCCAAGGCCAACTTGACTTTGCACTCCAGGATGTCTGGCTCTAGGTGAGTAATCACACCATCATGGTTATCTGGGTCATTAAGACATTTTTTGTACAGTTCTTTTTATTCTTGCCACCTCTTCTTAATATCTTTGGCTTCTGTTAGGTCCATAGAGTTTCTGTCCTTTATTGTGCCTATCTTTACATTAAATGTTCCTTTGGTACCTCGAATTTTCTTGAAGAGATCTCTAGTCTTTCTGTCTACTGTTTTGCTCTATTTCTTTGCATTGATCGCTGAGGAAGGCTTTTTTATCTCTCCTTTTTATTCTTTGGAACTCTGCATTCAGATGGAAAAATCTTTCCTTTTCTCCTTTTCCTTTAACTTTCTTCTTTTCTCAGATATTTGTAAGGCCTCCTCAGACAACCATTTTGCCTTTATATATTTCTTTCTCTTGAGGATGGTTTTAAGTTATCACCTTCTGCACAATGCTATGAACCTCAATCCATAGTTTTTCAGGCACTCTATCAGATTTAATACCTTGAATCCATTTGTCACTTCCACTATATGATCATAAGGGATTTGATTTAGGTCATGCCTGTATGGTCTAGTGGTTTTCCCTACTTTATTCAATTTAGGCCTGAATTTTGCATTAAGGAGTTCATAATCTGAGCCACAGTCAGCTCCTGGTCTTGTTTTGCTGACTGTATAGAGCTTCTTTATCTTCTGCTCAAAGGATATAATCAATCTGATTTCAGTATTGACCATCTGGTGATGTTCATTTGTAGAGTCATTTCTCATGTTGCTGAAAGAGTGTTTGCTATGACTAGTACACTCTCTTGGCAAAACTCTTTAAGCCTTTTACCTACTTCATTTTGTACTCCCAGGCCAAACTTGCCTGTTACTATAGGTATCTTTTGACTTCCTACTTTTGCATTCCAGTCCCCTCTGATGAAAATGACTTTTTCTTTCTTTTTTTTTTCTCTATATCGTTCCAATTTTATTTTTTTTAATTTAATTTTATTTTTAAACTTTACAAATTGTATTAGTTTTGCCAAATATCAAAATGAATCCCCCACAGGTATACATGTGTTTCCCATCCTGAACCCTCCTCCCTCTTCCCTCCCCATACCATCCCTCTAGGTCGTCCCAGTGCACTAGCCCCAAGCATCCAGTATCGTGCATCGAACCTGGACTGGCAACTCGTTTCATACATGATATTATACATGTTTCAATGCCATTCTCCCAAATCTTCCCTGGTGTTAGTTTTAGAATATCTTGTCAGGCTTCATGGAACCATTCAACTTCAGCTCCTTCAGTATTGGTGTTTGGGGCATAGATTTCGCTCTCTGTGATGTTGAAAGATTTGCCTCGGAAATGAACCAAGATGATTTTGTCGTTTTTGAGGTTGCAGCCAATTACTGCATTTCAGACTGTTTTGTTAACTATGAGGACTACTCCATTTCTTCCAAGGGATTTTTTCCCACAGTAATTGATACAGTGGTCATCTGGATTAAATTCATCCATTCCTGTCCACTTTAGTTCACTGATTCCTAAAGTGCTGATGTTTACTCTTGCCATCTCCTGTTTGACCACTTCCATTTAACCCTGATTCATGGACCTAACATTCCATATTCCTATGCAATATTGTTCTTTACAGCATTGAACTTTACTTTCACCACCAGGCACTTCCACATCTGGACATTGTGTCTGCTTTGGCTAAGCCTCTTCTTTCTGCCTGGAGCTATTTTCTGCTCTTCTCCAGTAGCATATTGGACACCTACTGACATGAGGGGTCCATGTTTCAGTGTCATATTTTTTTGCCTTTCATACTGCTCATAGGGTTCTCAAGGCAAGAATGCAAAAGTGGCTTGCCATTCCCTTCTCCAGTATACCACGTTTTGTCAGAAATCTTCACCATGATGTGTTGGTCTTGGGTGGCCCTACATGGCATGGCTCCTAATTTCATTCAGTTTTAGAAGTCTGTAGTCCATGTGATCATTTTGGTTAATTTTTTGTATTCTCTATGCCCTCTGATGGATGTGGATAAGAGCCTTGTACAAGCTTCCTGATGGGAGGAACTGGCTATGGGGAAAACTGGATCTTGCTGTGGTGGGAAGGACCAGTCAGTTCAGTTCAGTCACCCAGTCGTGTCCGACACTGTGACCCCAGGGATTGTGACGCCAGGCTTCCCTGTCCATCATCAACTCCCAGAGTTTGCTCAAACTCATGTCCTTCGAATCAGAGATGCCATCCAACCAACTCATCCTCTGTCACTCGCTTCTTCTGCCTTCAATATTTCCCAGCATCAGGGTCTTTTCTAATGAGTCAGTTTTTCACATCTGGTGGCCAAAGTATTGGAGCTTCAGCTTCAGCATCAGTCCTTCCAATGAATATTCAGGACTGATTTCCTTTACGATGGACTGGTTGGATCTTCTTGCGGTCCAAGGGACTCTTAAGAGTCTTCTCTATCACCACAGTTCAAAAGCATCAATTCTTCGAATCTCAGATTTCTCTATGGTCCAAAAACTTGATCTTGCTCTGGTGGGCAGAACCTTGCTCAGTAAATATTTAATCCAATTTTCTGATGATGGATAGGGCTGTGCTCCCTCCCTGTTGTTTGGCCTGAGGCAGCCCAGTCCTGGAGTTTGTAGTCTCTGTGGAAGGGTCATAATCTACCTAATGGCAACCTCCTTCAGGAGAGCTTATGCCAACAATACACCCCTTCCAGAAATGCTGTTGTCAGTGCCCCAATCCCCACTGCAGGCCATTGTTGACCTGCACTGCTTCCAGAGACTGCCTAACACACGCAAGTCTGGCTCCATCCCTTATGGGGTCACAGCTTCTCTCTCCTGGGTCCTGGTGCACACAACATTTAGTTTGCGCTCTCTAAGAGTCTCTGTTTCCCCAGTTCTGGGGAAATTCTGTAATCAAATTCCACTGACCTTCAAAGTCAGATTCCCTGGGGATGAGTATGAAGTCATAGCTTTTTCTATTTGTACTATCACACGGAACCTATCTAGCATATCAAGAAATATTCAGAGAATGATTACTGAACTAAACTAAAATCTCACTTACACACATCTGTTTTGTTGTTTGTGAAATCTAGTTATTTCAACAAGCAAATAAAAATACTACATCTACATCTACTTGGTACATATTAGAACAGGTTGTTTGTCAAGTAAACTTAAACACACTTGAGTTGGTGTCTCTCTCTTTACAGGAGTCAGAAAGCATCCCCCAGTCCTCACTGAATCTGGATTGTGGACACAGGCAGAATCTGAATTGCAGAAGGGCTGCTGGAGCAAACACAGGACTGAACAAGCCTTGGACTCCCTGTTATCTTTTTCACAGGATGCTAGTGTGGTCACTGCATTGTTAGGACCAGCTTACTCCTACATAATAGTGCTCCTTAAGAAATTTCTTTCTCCAAATGTCAGCAAAAAAAAAAAAAAACAACAAATAAACAGATTTTCATAGTCTGTCAGGGAGGAGATAGGAAAAAGGATTTTCCTTTTTCAACTGCCTATTTTTTTTCCCCCGTCTGTATATCATTTCACTTCATAGAACAAGAAAAGAATAAGTGAGCAAATGAATTTTAAATTACTAGGTACCTTTTCCTTACATGTAACCTTTGCAAAGTTCCATAGAACCAGTTAATTAACCCAATTTGTGATTGAAGTGATCATGCTGAGCGTCCATGTTAAGTACATTTTTATTCATGATTCTCTCACCAGAGGATCAGTTTGTTGTTCTTGTACCACAACTAAGAAATTAAATTATATATATATAAGTACAGTTAAATTTACATTTTTAAATATGTTCAATTTCTCTTTAACATTTTGCTTCTTCTAATTTTTCATTTTTTAAGAACATTTTCACAAAAATTCAATGTTTGCTTTCAGTCCATGCATTTTCAGTTCCTTAGACCCTGTTTATTCATATTTTTTTCCTAAGTGGTGTTCTAAAAAATTTTTATCATTATAATTACCAAAATTACCAGCTAGTCCTAACCTCCCCCTTCCGTATTTGACAGAAGAAGATATTTATGTCCATGGAGTTTAAGTGATAATCTGATATTCACCAAGTTAGTTTATTAAATATTTAGGTGAAGATGGTGGTGATGTGATCAGACTTCATTTAGCCTAACTCTTTTAAAATAAAATTTATAATTAAAATGTTTCTAAATTATCACTAAATTATTATACATTAAATCATGAAATGTTACATTCATTTAAAATATTAATACATAATTTCTTATAAAATTTGCTATGTGTTCATCATGTTGTACTTTGAGGTTTTTGATGTTTTTAATCCTCTCAAAAATAAGTTGCTGTTATCAAGACACATAAAACTACAATGTGCTCATATTTAATTCTAGATCATTTGATGTGATTGATTTTATTGAACACTTCTGAAAAAATATATTCTATGCTAACATTACACAGGGTGTGTGTGTGTGTGTGTTCTGTTCACTTTTAAGCAGGTAAAAATTGACAAAATTATATTGAGTGGTCTTGTCAAAATGTATCCAATCCCCTCCTTGGCCTTGATTGATTTAGGCTAACATTCCAAAAAAATTTTTGGCATTTTACAGATAGTCTTATTCAATCACTCTAGTGAAAGTCTTCATAGGAAATTCTAAGGAAAACAGAAATGAAGATGAAGAAAAACCAAACTGTCCACTATAAGTTTTTATTGAAGGCAATAGTTGGTATATTTCTAAACAGATTAACATGTAAGGGCATTTGCTGAGTTAAATGTCAGGAAAAAAAAAAAAAACACACCTCAAATCCCTCCAGCAGAGTGTGTGTTATTTTTCAAAGAAAATAATCAGGTGGGGATGATTTATCATCACTGTGGTCAAAAAATTGTAAGAAAAAGTCTACAAGCAAACCACACTATTCGGTATGTTTTCTACTTGGCCTAAGAACATACCTTCCACTTGAATTGAATGCTGTAGCAGAACTGAGGCATCTGCTCAAGTAGGGAACCTCAGAGATATATAAAATGGCCTTTAAATAAACTAGAAATGGCTGCTATGTACTCATTTGGAAAAAGGATGACATAGAACACCTGTAATCAGTGCAGAAGTTTAGCCACAGGTGCACAAATGAAAAACATCCAAAGTGGAAAAAAAAAAGTACTGTAACTTATTTAGTTTGGGGCTTTCAAAAACTATATTCAGTATCTTCTACTCTAACTGAATGGGAAATAGATGGGGAAACAGTGGAAACAGTGTCAGACTTTATTTTTCTGGGCTCCAAAAGCACTGCAGATAGTGATTGCAGCCATGAAATTAAAAGACCCTTACTCCTTGGAAGGAAAGTTATGACCAACCTAGATAGCATATTGAAAAGCAGAGACATTACTTTGCCAACAAAGGTCTGTCTAGTCAAGGCTATGGTTTTTCCAGTGGTCATATATGATGTGAGAGTTGGACTGTAAAGAAAGCTGAGCACCAAAGGATTGATGCTTTTGCACTGTGGTGTTGGAGAAGACTCTTGAGAGTCCCTTGGACTGCAAGGAGATCCACCCAGTCCATTCTAAAGGAGATCAGTCCTGGGTGTTCTTTGGAAGGACTGATCCCGAAGCTGAAACTCCAATACTTTGGCCACGTCATGTGAAAAGTTGACTCATTGGAAAAGACCCTGATGCTGGGAGGGATTGGGGGCAGGAAGAGAAGGGGACGACAGAGGATGAGATGGCTGGATGGCATCACTGACTCGATGGACGTGAGTCTGAGTGAGCTCTGGGAGTTGGTGATGGACAGGGAGGCCTGGCGTGCCATGATTCATGGGGTTGCAAGGAGTCAGACACGACTGAGCGACTGAACTGACTGACTGAATTGACTCTAACTGAACAGAGAAATGTCCACAGTTACAATTTTATTGCATTAAATACTCCAGGTGATTATAGGTATATTATGCAAACACAGTATCATTTCCTCCAAATCACTTTGCACTATAATTATCAGCTAAAGTATGTGAGAATAAAGATTCAGTGAAGAAGCAGGAAAAGCCCTTCAAAACCTTGTGCATTTACCTGAAAATATAGCTTCAACATTTATAAAGTAAAAGCTTATAGGAGCTAAGAGGAAATAGAGATAAATATATAGATATAGCTGGACATTTTAATATACCTCATTAAACACCATGTAGAACAAGCAGAAAAAATTAGTAAATTAGCAAGTATATTGATGATTTAAAAAACACAATCCACTAACCTTTACTTATTTACCTATATAGGACTCTACAACCAAACTTTACTATGTAATTTCTCTTTAAGTTCTTGTGGACATTTACAGGAAAAGACCATACATGAGGGGGAAAATAGTTAAACTAATTATTAATCTAGTGACAAAAATGGTTGTTCAGATGCTAAGTCATATGTGACTCCTTGAGACCTTATGAACTGCTGCATCATGGGTTCCTTGTCCTTCGCCTTGATGAATGTTGAGAGGGAAAGGATGCAGAAGAGTATCTGGAATGGTAAAAATATTCTATGTTTTCTTATGGATAGTGTTTATACAATAGTACACAAATGTATAAATTCATGGATTTGTGCAAAAAAAAATTGTGTGATTGTATGTATTTTATCATGGAGAAGGAAATGGCAACCAACTCCAGTATTCTTGCCTGGAGAATCCCATGGACAGAGGAGCCTAGAAGGCTATAGTCCATGGGGTCACAAAAAGTCAGAAAGGACTAAAGCAACTTATCATTCAATTTATACCACTATAAAAAACTAAAAGCAAGAGTAATACCTAATAGAAAATTCAGTAAGAATCTTGATCTAGATTCTAGCCACATTAAGAGAACTTTTATGCCCCAGACCCTAAAGTTTCTCCATCTCTCCCCCATTCTTACATAGCTACTTAAGAAATAAAGAAATGGTAAATAATGTAAGCTATGCCATTAATATATATCTATATTTTATATAACATATACACCACACACACACACATACATTTTTAAGGCATCATCTCTTAACCAACGTCTACCTATGTGCATAGTCTATTGTGGACTTATACTGGTAGTGTCAAGTGAACGATCCTCTAGAAATTCCTTTTGATTTGGGCTGAAGCTGTGACTTATTTTAACTAACAGAACGTAGTACAAATGACTTTGGCCTTAGTGGAAATTCCTGGCCTATGACCGATGAAGATCTGCTGCTGCTGCTGCTAGGTCGCTTCAGTCGTGTCCGACTCTGTGCGACCCCATAGATGGCAGCCCACCAGGCTCCCCGTCTCTGGGATTCTCCAGGCCAGAACACTGGAATGGGTTGCCATTTCCTTCTCCAATGCATGAAAGTGAAAAGTGAAAGTGAAGTCACTCAGTCGTGTCCGACTCTTAGCGACCCCATGGACTGCAGCCTCCCACGCTCCTCCGTCCATGGGATTTTCCAGGCAAGAGTACTGGAGTGGGGTACCATTGCCTTCTCTGCGATGAAGGCCTAGTAACTTCCCATTCTATACGCTTGAGAACCCTGATGAGCCAAGAAGGCCAAATTTTCTGCTGGGGCAACCACACAGAGCACACACAGAGAGAGGTCATGCTAAGAGAGAGGTTATAACCATCTGGAGGGGGAGCAGTCCAGGTGTTTCAGGGTCTTACCTAAGCCCAGTCTCAGGCCAACCCACTACCAGAATCTGACCATCCAATAGACTGCCAGCAAGCTAGTCAACAAAACAACCATTCAGGTGAACCTAGCCCAGATTGTAAATTTATGACAAGTTGGTTTTTAAACCACTAAGTTTTAGGGTGGTTTGTTATTCAGAAATAGATAACTAAAACATTGTATAATTAATTTAGCTTGGAGTTTGATGTTAAGTATGATCATTAGAACTGAAATGGAATGGGCATTGAGGTTGTCACCGGAGTGACTTTTATGTTCACCTCAAGTAAGAGTGATGAAGCATATAATGGATTTTGAGTCTTTTAAAATCTAGCCTGAATTTCTATCAAAAGAATTATCTTTATCTTAATTGGAGTTGAATTAGTATTGTCTTTGCAAAATAGCCACGGGGAGGCCTACTAACCTGACTTTTGTATAGGAAATTAAAGCGTGAATCTTAATTTCATTGGCATTGAAGAAGTTCCTGGCTCATGTGTTTTAATCCATAAGTTATCATTTTTAAAGACTTTTTATATTGTCTTAATAAGACTATTAAAAAAAAAAAGTACAATGTGTATTCCACAAAGAGAATGTTTCTTTTAATTGCTTGGATAAATGAGGGAGGAGGGAGTCTCAAATTGCATAAAGAAGAAATAGTATGTTTGACAGATAAACTATGACACCCAGTTAAATTTAACTTTCAGACAAATAATGATTTTTTTTCTTAACTATAAGTATGTCCTATACAATATTTTGAACATACATATACTAAAAAATGCATTCCCTGATTTATGTAAAATTTAAATTTAACTAGCATCTAGTATTTTTATTTGCTAAATCTGGCAACATTACAGTAGTGGTAAAGTCAATGTTGGTTGGTAGAAGGAAGAAGAGGATTGTGGGCAGCGTGAGATAAAGGGTAGAGAAGGATTCAGAGAGATGAGAAAGGATAGGGCAAAGAAATTTAAGAAGAGAGGTAGATACAGTCATTGCTTTGGAAGTGGGGAAGTAAATGTTAGCAAAGAATAAAAATTGTCCAGGTAATTGTAAATGTGTAGTCAGGGATGTATGACTCTATTATTTTATATAACTTATCTCAACCTCTTGTCCTCAGCTGATAGGGAACAGAGGCTTGACAGTTCGTGGTATCTGACTTTCTCCTCCTAGCTTAACATTTCTTTTTGGATGACTGTCTATTTTAAGAAAATGTTTACTCTTTCAGATTCCACCTCTTCCCCCTCACCCTCCTTGAGATGGTGCTTGGAGGGGATATGAGAAGCTGATAGTGATGGGGGAGCGGAGCACCCATATACAGCTTTGAGCTGAGACACCTATTTCCACTTGTGTCTGCGTTTTCATTCATTTCATTTCATTCATTACCATTACCAAGTGTGCAAGTGATGTAAGGAGCCCTACCTGGAGAAGAGCACCCACTGCAGCTGAGGGCTGACCCTACTACTTCTGACTGCCACCTCCCACTTATTCAGTCACACTGAGAGCTTCTCTTAGACACCTATACCCAGTACGAAAATTGCCAAAACCAGAAATTTTATACTTCCACATGTCAAAGAAAAAGATTTGTGAAAGCTTGTGAAAAATTATTTATGCATAGGTTCAGTTTTGTAGAATAGTCAAGACATTGAGCGGAATCATTTTGTATTCTTTATTTGAAGAATATAATAGTTCTATGAAGTTGGGAAAGATAAAATATTTATGAAAATAAGGCAAGGCTTTAATATCTACTGACAGATGGGCTACATAGATTCTAAATCTACTATCTATGCTTTGTTCTCACCAATCTTCTTTATTCCATATGAACTTTGTGTTTACCTAAGGGTATATCACGGATAAGGCAATGGCAAGCCACTCCAGTACTCTTGCCTAGAAAATCCCATGGATGGAGGAGCCTGGTAGGCTGCAGTCCATGGGGTCGCTACGAGTCGGACTCGACTGAGAGACTTCACTTTCACTTTTCACTTTCACACAATGGAGAAGGCAATGGCAACCCACTCCAGTGTTCTTGCCTGGAGAATCCCAGGGATGGCAGAGCCTGGTGGGCTGCCATCTATGGGGTCGCACAGAGTTGGACACGACTGAAGCGACTTAGCAGCAGCAGCAGGGGTATATCAATAGTTCATGATTTTGATTTGAAATAAGAATCACTTGTGTTGTAGTATGGTGAGACTTATTTTTCTTCTTTTTAAAATGTAGTCAGTACCCCAAATCAATATCATTATTCTCTTTAAAGGCTAAGTTTTTAGTTAAGGAGATTGATGCTTTATTGGTTTAGAAAAAGAGCTGTTTCTTTTGAAACATTAAAAAATAAACACATCTCTTAAATATACTTTAGAAACTGTTTCTAAACTGTTTAGAAATGGTTAAAGCTGAAGAAAGATCTAGCTGCTATAACTTTTGTATAATACAGGTTTTTACTTCTTTTGATAAAGTTAATTTTTTAAAGACAAAAACTTAAAAGAAAAAATGGCTAAGTATTTTAAATTTAGTTCATTTAAACTTAAAACCAAAAATTGTAAATCCATTTCACCTACTTACTCTGTAACCACACCTCTGGAAGCCACCAATCTGTTCTCTGTATCTATGAGATTGAGCATAGTTTTTGTTTGTGTGTTTTATATTCTACATATAAGAAGGGCTTCCTTGGTAACTTAGATGGTAGAGAATCTGCCAGAAATGCAGAAGAGTGGGGTTTGATCCCTGGTTCGGAAAGATCCCCCAGAGAAGGAAATGGTAATCCACTCCAGTATTTAGACAGAGGAGCCTGGTGGGCTACAGTCCATGAGGTCACAAAGAGTCAGACATGACTGAGTGACTTTCACTTCACTTCACTTCACATACATCTACATACACATATATTCATATGCACACAAACACACACTATATATATATATATATATATGCATATGCATATACATACACACACACACACACATTGGAGAAGGAAATGGCAACCCACTCCAATACCCTTGCTTGGGAAATCCCATGGACAGAGGAGACTGGCGAACTACAGTCCATAGGGTTACAAATGAGCTGGACACGACTTAGTGACTAAACAACAACAACATATACATACATACATATGCATATTTGTGACAAGTATATCTCACATTTGTTTCCATTCATCCTTTGATAGATCCTAAGGTTGCTTCCATATCTTGGCTATTGTAAACAATACTGCAATGAGCATGGGGGTGCATATATATTTTAGAAACTCTTTTCATTTTCTTTGAATAAACACTTAGAAAAGGAATTGCTAGATTTTATTGTAGTTATATTTTTATTTATTTGGGGAATCTCCATACTGTTTTTCATAGTAAATGCACTAATTTGCATTCTCACAAAGTGTTTAAGGTCTCCTTTTCCTCCACATCTTTGCCAGCACTTCTTATTTCCAGTCTTTTTGATAATAACCTTTCTAGCATGTGTGAGGTGATATCTTATTGTGGTTTTATTTGCATTTCCCTGAAGATTAACGATGTGGATCATCTTTTTTTGTACCTATTGTACATCTGGATGTCTTTTTTTTTTTAAAGGTCTCCTTAGATCCTCTGCCTATTTTTTAATTGAAATGTTCATTTATTTATTTAGCTATTGAACTTTATGAGTTCTTTATTATTTTGCATATTAGCCTCTTATCAGATTTTGCAGGTTGTCTCTTTGTTTTGCTAATAGTTTCTTTTGCTTTGCAGAGACTATTTTATTAGATATAGTGCCACTTGTTTGTTTTTTATTTTATTGTTTTTGATTTCAGATTAAAAAGAATTATTGCCAAGTCCTATGTTAAGGAACTTACTATTTTTTTCCTTCTAGGATTTCTATGATTTCTGGTGTTAAGTTCAAGTATTTAATTCATTTTGAGTTAATTTTTGTCTATGGTATAAGACAGTGGTCCATTTTCATTCTTTTATTTGTGGCAGTTCAATTTTTCCAATATCATTGTTCTTCCTTCCTTGTATATTCTTGGCTCCTTTGCATAAATTTATTTACAACTTATGTATGGATTTAATTCTGGTGCCTCCATTATATTCCACTGATCTATGTGTCTGTATTTATGCCAACCATATTGTCTTACTAGCTTTAATATAATTTGAAATCAGGGAACTTAATGCTCGCAGTGTTATTCTTTCTCAAGATTGCTTTGACTATTTGGAGTCTTGTGTGGTTCTGTATAAATTTTAGGATAGTTAAATATTTGTGAAAAATACCATTGGAATTTTGATAGGAATTGCATTGATTCTGTATATTGTTTTGTATACTATTAACATTTAAAGAATATTAATACTACCAAGTCATGAGCATGAAATATCTTTTTATTTGTCTTCTTCCATTTATTCTCTTAAAGTCTTATAGTTTTAAATATACAAATCTTCTATCACCTTTAAATTTATTTCTATGTATTTTATTCTCTTTGATGCAATTGTAAATGGTATTTTAAAAATGTCTTCGATAATTCATTATTAGTGTATAGAAATGCAGCAGATTTTTGTGTATTGATTTTGAATCCTGCAACTTTACTCTTTGTTTATTAATTCTAATAGATTTTTGATAGCATCTTAAGGGTTTTCTATATATACTGTAGTTTTAGGCATATTGTGCCATACCCTTCTGGCTTGCAAAGTTTCTGCTGAAAAACCTATTGATAGGCTTCCCTTCCTCTTTCTTCTCCTTCTGGGAACTCCATGATATTAGTCTATCTGATGTCATTCCATAAGTTCCTTAATCTACCTTTATTTTTTTTCTTTTTTTGTTTTTGTTTTTTTCTATTTGCTGCTCTGCTTGGTTAAATTCCACTGCCTTTCCTTTAAGTTGACTGATCTTTTCTCCAGCTTAACCTAGTCTGTTAAATAACTAGTGTATTTTTCAGTTCAATTATTGTATTTTTCAGCCTATGACTTATCTTTGGGGCTTTCTCATATTTTCCATCTCTTTGTTGAAGCTCTTACTCTGTTCATCTATTCTTCTACAAAGTTTGGTGAAGGTCTTATCATTATTTTGAACTCTTTATCAGATAAATTTTTGATCTCCATTTCATTAAGATTTTTTCTGAGGTTTTATTGTAATCTCTTTAAGGAACATATTCTTTGTTTCTTTACTTTGTGAACTCTCTATGTAGATTTTTATATAGTTCATGAAGCAGTCACCTCTCCCAGTCTTGAAGGAGTGGCCTTGTGTAGGTGATAAATTCATCATTCAACCTTTCTTTACCTTCTAGTTTTCTCTTAAACATCTGTGTTTGTCCTTGTTGCCGATTGTATTTTAAAGCTTCTAGTTGTTGGGATGTGCCAAGACCTGTCAGTTTCTCAAAGGGGAGAATTTCAGCCTAGATTCAGGCTGATTAGAAGCCAGACCCTCAGGCAGCAGCTTCTAAAGTATGCAAATATATACAGTCAAATAGTAAGGCAATCTGGAGGTGTCCCTTGAGCAGCAGTCACAGAAATCAGGGATCCAGATGAATGCATAAGATTTTTTTCTGGGCAATACCCATGAGCCGGAGCATGGCAGATGGAGGGTACCTAGATGATACCTAAAGCTGACATTCCTTGAGAGCAGCTTCACATCACTAGGTGACTAGATGTGTGCCAAACCTGCAGCCTGCCGCTCAGGCCAAAGCTTAAGGACAAGCGAAAAAGGACTCATTCACGTAAAGACTGGTGAGTGTGCCCACTGTCTGTGCCATGCCCTGGGGGTGGTAGCCTGTCAAGAATGGTCTGTCCATTTGCCACAGTAAGTATTTATTTGAAATTTAGTAATGCTTCATGAATCCACATAAAATATTAAAGAATTTTAATGTTGAAAGCAGAATTATTTTTCAGATTTTAGGTCTTTAAAATGTTTTTTTCCTTGGTGGTGAGCTGGATTCTAGCCAAAGAACTGCATCTATGGGCTGCCAGAGTTATTCTTTGCACAATTTCAAGTTATTTGATTAAATTACTATATACATAAAAAATATTTCTACAGAGTGATTAAAAAGTAGATAGGGTAATGTTAATTGTATCATTCTTAGAACAAGAATTACACAAAAATCTTTTTTGAGATTTTGATATACTATGTTATTTTTGTATCACCATTTGACTCAAGGAATAAAACAAAATCAATTAGAACTGTATATTACTTAAGAATAACATTGCTAATTTTTAATGGATTTCAAAGGACTTTTTAATGACATAACATTTGATCTTCACATCAGTCCTATACTAGAAAAAGAACAGGAATTTTCCCTCTTTTATCTATAAGGTGATTAAACCTCAGAGAAATCAAGTTTATAAGCAAATGTCAATAAACAGATATACATATCCATGGTAGACAGGCTCCTGTATTACCCTGTTGTTTGCTTAGTGCTCTAGAAGCTGATTCCATCTTTCTAATTGTTGTGGATTTAATGTGTCTAAATTTATATATATGTATTTTTATTTTCCAAAAGTTCCACCCGTAGTTTATTGAGATCAAGGATTATGCTTCATTTATCAGTTCTAGTTTACATTAATACATATTTGGTGAATCTGAGTTTTACATTATTATTACATTATGATCTGGATAATAATGTAAAATAATTGGAAACTTTAAAGGTTTTAAGGTTAAAATGACCTTAGAAATTGAAAATGAAAGCAATCATGTCCTGTTTAATCTTCAGTTGAGAAGAAAAAAATACTTTAATATCATAAGTTTTGCACTCATATAGTTCTTCAAATGTAATAGCAATGTCACTACACAGTATGCATAAACTAGTGGCATGGGCAGAACCAACGCCCAGAAGTCACATCTGCCAAACTTGGTGAAGCAACAGTTTTGTCTTTCAAATCAACACTAAACTCTGTAGAGGGAAAATTTATTTTGTGATAAACAGAGTCTTACAGTATTATGCAACTGACAAAATGTACTATGCATTTATGGTATTATGAGTTTACTGTATTTGGGTTTGTTCAAATGATTTCACATATCTAGTAGAAATTGTATCTTATGTGATGATTTAATCTAACCACAGCTGCAGCAATATAAATTACAGTTAAGACTATGCTGATTGATTATAATCAGTTGTAATCATGTCTTATAATTACATTCCATTCTAGAGGCAGAGGCTGTTTAAGCCTACTCAGCATTGAGCTATATAAAGAAGATTATTTGTTACTTCTGACAGTCTCAGTCAATGTTCAAAATTGCCTGCAAACAATAAGTTTTATTAAATTTATTGTCCAGGCATCAAATAAGTTTCATGACTTATCAACAGAAGTTGAAATGGAATTTCAAGGGAGTCTAGAACTTATTAACTACTATGTAAAGAACCTTCCTTCCCATCAGGAGACACAAGAGACATGGGTTTGATCCCTGGTTTGGGAAGATCCCTTGGAGAAGGAAATGGCAACCCACTCCAGTATTCTTGCCTAGAGAGTCCCGTGGACAGAGGAGTCTGGTGGGCTTTAGTCCATAGGGTTTCAAAGAGTCAGAAACAACTGAAGCAACTTAGTATTCACATTCAAAGTACCTCCCTAAAAACATTCATGATCTATGTTGTGAGTTACATTGATGTATTAGTTTTTTTGGTATGTTGTATTTCAAAATATGCACATTACCTAATAATCAAGGGAGAAGGTGGGGAGTATGGGAGGACATAGATAAAACAAAATTGGCAGAATATTGATAATTTATTAAAGCAGGCTAATAGGTACAGAGATTCATTATAACATTATATGTAATGTTTATATGCTTGACATTTCCATGATGAAGCAGATTCTTTACCACTAGCATCACCTGCTGCTGCTGCTGCTACTAAGTCCCTTCAGTCGTGTCCGACTCTGTGCGACCCCATAGACGGCAGCCCACCAGGCTCCCCCGTCCCTGGGATTCTCCAGGCAAGAACACTGGAGTGGGCTGCCATTTCCTTCTCCAATGCATGAAAGTGAAGAGTGAAAGTGAAGTCGCTCAGTCGTGTCCGACTCTTCGAGACCCCATGGACTGCAGCCTACCAGACTCCTCCGCCCATGGGATTTTCCAGGCAAGAGTACTGGAGTGGGAGCACCACTGGGGAAGTCCAAAACTCAAATAACATTATGCATAAATGTGTATGTATGTTAATTACTCAGTCGTGTCCAACTTTTTGTGACCCCATGGACTGTAGCCCACCAAGCTCCTCTGTGCATAGGATTCTCCAGGCAAGAATACTGGAGTAGGTTGCCATTTCCTTCTCCATATAGAAGCATGTTATAGCAATACTCAGTAACTGAAAAAGTGTTCTTTAACATTTAAATATCTAAGTTGCTGTTTATTGTTTAAATACTTTGCCTTTAAATTCCCCATGCCCTAATGAACTGTTTCTGAACACTTTTTATAGTATTTCACCTAAATTCAAAGTCCCTATTCTCTCCTTTTAGCCTGACCTCTCCCATCCCTTCTTATCAACAGTGCCCACTTTTCACCTGCACTCTCAGTAAGTTGCAGTCAGCAGTCATGCAGCAAACAGTGTGCTACTCTATAATCAATGCCTTATTATTAAAGATGAATATGCTTTATACACTTAATTATAGCTCCCACAAGAAACACATTAATATTATGAACCAGTTGCACAGAATTGTCTGGCTAGGCTTATTCTGACTAGACGTCTCCCTGTATTAGAGTAGTAATGGAATAATTGAAAGGTAAGTTTTCAAGTAAGATTTTAAATTACTAAATACATCTCTTTAGATTTTGGCAACTTACTTAAGTTTCTTAGCTTTCATGTTTTTGCTTTAAATATCTGGGTATGTAGGCTTCCCAGGTGGCTCAGTGGTAAAGAATCTGCCTGCCAATGTAGGAGATGCAGGAAACGAGGGTTCAGTCCCTGGATCGGTAAGATTCCCTGGAGGAGGAAATGGCAACCCACTTCACTATTCTTCCTAAAAAGTCCCATGGACACAGCAGCCTGGCAGGCTATAGTCCATGGGATTGCAAAGAGTTGGACATGACTGAGCAACTGAGCATGCACACATCTGGGTATGTAAACACATATCATAAAAGTTTGATCTGTAGAATGAATATGGATCATTCCTTTTTGTCTCTGATTTTCCATCAATATTTACTATCTAATCTTTTTTGTACTTAAATGAGGATTGGACTGTGGTTTGCCAGTTCCTTTCTGGAGCTGAAAGAATAATACTGATCTAAAGCAGTCTAATTAACATTAACATTTTTACACTACTTTAGACACTTCTTAGGCTTTCTCTCATTATTTTTGAGACAGGATGCCAAAAGGTCTTTTTTCTTGATTTGGGACTTAAAAAATGGGACTGATAGAAACTCTCATTACTTCCAAACAAATACCTTCCTGACAGATCTGGAACCAGCACACAAGTCGTACATGGCTGTTATTGTTCAGTTGCTAGGCCATGTCTGACTCTTCATGACCTGATGGATGGCAGCATACCAGGCTTCCCTGTCCTTCACTAACTCTCGGAGTTTTCTCAAACTCAGGTCCGCTGAGTCAGTGATGCCATTCAAGCATCTCATCCTCTGTCAGCCCCTTCTCCTCCTGCCCTCAATTTTTCCCAGCATCAGAATCTTTTCCAATGAGTCAGCTCTTCGCATCAGGAGGCTGAAGTATTACAGCTTCAGCTTTAGCATCAGTCCTTCCAACGAATATGCAGGGTTGATTTCCTTTAGCATTGAGTGGTCTGATCTCCTTGCTGACCAAGGGACTTTCAAGAGTCTTCTCCAGCACTACAGTGCAAAAGAATCAATTTTTCTGCATTCAGCCTTTTTAATGGTCCAGCTCTCACATCCATACATGATTACTGGAAAAACCATAGCTTTGACTCTACAGACCTTTGTCAGCAAAGTGATATCTCTGCTTTTAATACATAGTCTAGGTTTGTCATAGCTTTTCTTCCAAGGGGCAAGCATCTTTTACTTTTGTGAGTGCATACATGGCTAATACATCTAAAATAGTCATTTTTTGCATTCTTTTATGAACTGAAACTGATATACTATGTGAAAATGTCTTTAAACATATTAAAACATATAAATATGTACATGCTCAGTCGTGTCTGACTCTTTGCCACTCCATAGACTGCATCCCGCCAGATTCCTCCATCTATGGAGTTTTCCAAGCAAGAATACTAGAGTGGCTGCCATTTCCTACTTTAGGGAGTCTTCTAGATACAGGGATCGAATTCACATCTGTTACATCTCCTGCATTGGCAGGTGGATTCTTTATCACTGTGCCACCTGGGAAGGCCCCAAAAGTCACTTTATTTTAATAAATTATTAGATCTCATATAGTCCAGAGATTTTAAAAAATCACTAAGAAGAGATACTAGGCAAAATTGCATTTTTGTCTCTTCATTCTCATAATAGTTCATTTGGGGAATAAAAATTCACTAGAAAGAGGTAATGGAGTTTAAGTTCAAAGGATAAATCTAAGTTTCTCTAACTACATTGTAACAGTACCATATGAAAATCTTTTCAATATATGTAACCAGATTATTTGAACTCCAGTCCCTACTCTGTCGTTTCTTGGTTGAAGGGCCTTAGATTCTTTAATTGTCCTCTCCCAGCTTTAGTTTCCTTAGCCATAACTTGTAGATACTACTACCTCACAGAGTTTTATAATGGTGAACTGGTTACCATATCTAAAGTATGGTACATAATAGAAGCCTTATTAAAGTTATATATTACTGTTAAAATCTCTGCTGGGAGAATAACACAGGAGCACAGGTAGACATATGGTGGCAAGGTAAAAATCACTTTATATTCAGCATGCTTAAATAAACCATATATATTCACTCTTCAATCTATAAACTGTTCCTAATTTTGTATAAAAACCTTGCATAAATGAAAAGAAACCTGAATTTAATATTTTACCATGTAAGCATGCACAGTGCTGTTACATTCTATCTGTGCTAAAGTTGTCACATTCCCAAAGCATCCATTTGAGAGATGTTGGCAAGCAAGAACTATGATGAGATGGGCATGAATGAATACAGCTGTGGGCTCTACATTCCCTTTAGAATTACAAAAAGAAGGCAATGCAATTGTGTTTTAAAGACATTATCATATCATTGATTTTTATCTGATAATTTAATTATAAGTACAATTTATGGGAAGGGTTTGCATCTTGTTCTAGGTATTTGTCCCTGTTTGGCACTTCATTATGCTGCTGTGATACTTTGAACTAGTCACTGGTAGCCAATTATGACATTTTCAGGGTAATTATTTCCTAGCAATGGTAGAAAAAGCTTTGTCCTCTGCTGTGGGCTTAGAAGACACTGTCCATAGTAAAGGTGCTTTTGTTGCAGTGTTGGACCAAGAGTAGTAAGTTATCAGTGATCCAAAGCTATCTCATCTTTTCTGTTCCTGGGGGTTCAGGATGGGGAACGCATGTACACCCATGGCAGATTCATGTCAATGTATGGCAAAAGCAATACAATATTGTAAAGTAAAAAAAAAAAAAAAAAGGAATGCAAGCTGAAAAAAAAAAAAAAAGGTTGACAACCAAAAAAAAAAAAAAAAATATATATATATATATATATATGTATTGACCTTATAGGCCATGTGGAATATTCATGGCCTTCCATGAATCATGGCTCAGAAGCCTGAGCTCTGGCATCAGGCAGCCCTTGCTTAGAATCTCAGCTGAGTATATATTCCTCTCAATCATTCTGAAAGAGTGATGTTTTGAAACTATGTCAGCTTTCCTTTTGGTTTGGTCAGTGAAGAATCTGCCATGCAGAAGACCTAGGTTCAACCCCTGGGTCAGAAGATCCTTTGGAGAAGGAAATGGCAACCCACTCCAATATTCTTGCCTGGGAAATCCTATGGATGAGGAGCCTGGCTGGCTACAGCCCATGAGGTTGTAAGAGTCGGACACAATTTAATGACTAAACCACCACACCATTGAAACTATGACTCCTTTTCCTTAACTTAAGGACTGATCAAGAGGAATTCAATACAGAAATGTTCTAAGAACTGATAAAGAACTACCTGATTTCCTTTTTTCACAGAAGTTCTAAGAAATGGTCCTGGCTAAGATAGATAATTCAACATGTTCAAATGAGCTTGGACTGATTCACTTAAATTGAAGTGGAGAAGTGAAGTAATTCTTGCAACTCAAGCAGAGAAAACACTTAGTCTCAGCTATTTAAATATTTCAAGCAACAGAGTTTCTTGGATCTGAATTATGAATGGTTGTTGCCCTGTGCTCCACTTTACCTCACATGGGTAAACACAGCCCAGGTTTGCAGCAGCGATTTTAATGTGCTCAGTCAGGCTAAAACCTTAATGAAATGGTTGCAAGATGAAAAGCCAATAACATTTTAACTTCAAGCCAGGGCACTGAGAGAACTGAAAAATCACCTGGGAAAGATCTGTAGAACAATTAGATGGACAGAGAAACACTACTAATTGCTAATGATCGGCTGAAATGTATGTGGATGCCAGGGATGTTACTGTACAGGTGTGGGATTCCACTTGACATTTGTCTTAGATTTAATGTCTGACATTTGTGTAACTTCCAATTAAAACAGAATAATGATAATTAGATAAGAAAGAATCTGTTAAGCTCTGAAATTTTACTACATTCCTTACATAAAATAAACTTCACTACTTTCACATTTAACTATTTTTTTTTCTTCTGTCTCTACAAAACATGTATCAGCAAAAACTAATGAACTTTATTGTATTCCTGCCAATTTGGAGGAATGAATAGTCTAGGCAAAGTATGAATACACTTAATAATGGCTCTATATTAAGTCCACACACAAGGATGTTGTGCAGCCAGTATTCACTAATGTGTCTCTACTGGATGCTCCACACCATAATCCATTCTCATTGGTCAGTACTATTGTCTCATTGGTTGGTGTCTATGTGGTACCAGTCGGTAAAGTTCCAATATCACCCTGGTTCTTAAGTATAATTTTAAAAAAATTTTTTTTGCTGGTATTTATACCCTAGATTAAGGGCTCAGGAATGGTTTAAAATATGATGCTCAAAAACTCATCTTTCTTACTTATAGTAAGAAAACTCTTTATGTGATATGACATTATGAACTCATTAAAATGAACATTTCTAGATATCACTGATTAAATATTGATTTGGATTTTTCTATGAATATAATTTAATGAGTCATCTAAACATTATAGATCAAATAAATTTTCACTTAAAAATCCATCTAATGTGGTTTACTAATGAAGTTATTTTAATGTGATTGTTTAATTATTCAATTTAGGTTTATGAATACATGCAATTGTAGTACCAATTTAAATATTTCCAACTTTTGGGGTAACTTTAAAAAAATAGCTAATATCTTTTCTTTCTCATACATTTTCCCTCTGATTTGTAGTATGCATGTCCACTAAGATACATTCAAAAATCTAATTAAAATGAAGAAAAATAGTAAGGAAATAATTTGATCCATTAACTCTAAAATATATTTTAGGGGGTAAACATCTGGTTTTGGAAAAGTACATTTGGAAAAATGAAGTTAGTTGTCTTTCAGATTCCAATGGAAATATCGTTTCTTTACTATTACTGATAACTCATTCTCAATCTAGGTTTATGTACAGAAATAAGCTCATATGCTTCTAAAACACATCAGAAAATTTTATTGACTCATACCAGATGAGTGGTTGAGAAAGAAAAAACAATACAATTCAGTGATGTTTTGAAGTAGGAATCCATGTCACTGGAGTAGTTAGGGAACTACTCTTTGGTCTTAGACCTTTTAGGACTAAGGAGGAAGAAGCAGTCAAAACCCATATCGCTAGAAGGACACATCACCCATAGTATCCATTGACATCTGCCAAGCTTAGCCGTGGCCATATTTATTCAAGGATGAACTAAATACATGTGTGGAATGGTGGGGCTTTGGCAGATGAGTACACTGGTAATTATGATAAAATTTTATATCACCTATGTGGTACTTATGTTCTAAACAACATGTAATACATTTTATATTCCTTAACTTATGCGAGCCTATAAAGCAGATATTATCAATTCTATTTTCCAGATAACAAAACTAAAATTCAAGAATTTTGCTTCCCCCAAATCAGAAAGCTGATAAGTGGCGAAGAAAACATTTATTTGAGGCCTATCTGACATGAAAGCAAATGTTCTTAATCACTGCTTTAAGGCATTGAAGAATCTGAGAATACCTCTAGAATTATTTTTCTGCAGAAGAAGTGATACTAATTCAGAAACATCCTCCTGGAAATGCAAATCCAAACTAAAATAAGATACTACCTCACACTAGTCCGACGGAGAAGGTGATGGCACCCCACTCCAGTACTCTTGCCTGGAAAATCCCATGGACGGAGGAGCCTGGGAGGCTGCAGTCCATGGGGTCGTGAAGAGTCAGACTCAATTGAGCGACTTCCCTTTCACTTTTCACTTTCATGCATTGGAGAAGGAAATGGCAACCCACTCTAGTGTTCTTGCCTGGAGAATCCCAGGGACGGGGGAGCCTGGTGGGCTGCTGTCTATGGAGTCGCACAGAGTCGGACGTGACTGAAGTGACTTAGCAGCAGCAGCAGCCCACTAGTCCAAATGGCCATCAAAAAGTCCACAAATAATAAATGCTGGTGAGGATATGGAGAAAAGGGAAGCTTCCACACTGTTGATAGGAAAGTAAACTGGTGCAGCCACTATGAAAAATAGTATAGAGGTTCCTTAAAAATGAAAAATAGAGTTACTATATGATCCTGCAATCCCATTCCTGGGCATATTTCCAGAAAAGATGAAAATTCTCATTCAAAAAGATAGATGTACCTGTGTTCATAGCAGCACTATTTATTGTAACTAAGACATTGAAGCAACCTAAATATCCACCTATAGATAAATGAAAAAAAGAAATGTATATACCACATACAATGGAATATTTCTTATTCAGCCATAAGGAAGAATGAAATAATGCCATTTGTAGCCACATGGATAGACCTAGAGAGCATCATACAGAGTGAAGTAAGTCATGTAGAGATAGGCAAATATCATATGCTATCACTTAGATGTGAATTTTAAATGATGCAAATAAATGTATCTACAAAACAGAAATAGACTCATAAAGAAAAACAACCACCAAGGACCTACTATATAGTACGAGGAACTATATTCAATATTTTGTAAAAACCTATAAGTGAAAAGAACCTAAAAAATATGTATATTCTTATATATATATATATATATATATATGTAACTGAATTACTTTGCTGTACACCTGAAACACTGTAAATCAATTATACTTTAGTTTTTAAAAAGCCATAAACATCCTCCTGATGTTTTTTAAAGCCTAAAACAGGTAATTCATTTTTTTGGTGTACGGGATTCAAAAAAAGGAAAAAGATTAATGTGGAGACAGATATGCCAACTAAAGATTGCAAGGAAATTCAATGTAATATGATAATTAAAATCTGTATTGCAGTTAATAAGGAGCAGCATATATGCTCTGGGAAATGAAATCAATATGTTGATCCAGTTTTACATTATATCTGAATATCCCAGATGTGATGTTAGGCCTTATTTTAGCTATTTTTCCCAGTTCCAACTTAATTTTCTCCTTCATCCTCACTCAGATTAAATTTGTTTAACTAGATCAGAATTTCTCAGTCTTGGCACTATTGACATTTTAAACCCGTTCATTCCTCAGGTATGTGCCCACATCCCTGGCCTCCAGCCACTAGACACCAGTAGCACTGTCTTTTCTCCTCTGCCAGTTGTGATAAACAGAACTGTCTCCGGAACTGCCCAGTGTTATCTGGGGGGCAAAATCACCAAGACTGAAAACCAGTGGTTTAATTCAACAGTGAAAAATTAATCATTTTGTTAGTTTGTTGACTTTGATCGAATGACAAAAATTTACAGAATTAAACTTCATTCAGTTCAGTTCAGTTAGTCGCTCAGTCGTGTCCGACTCTTTGCGACCCCATGAATCGCAGCACGCAAGACCTCCCTGTCCATCACCAACTCCCGGAGTTCACTCAGACTCACGTCCATCGAGTCAGTGATGCCATCCAGCCATCTCATCCTCTGTCGTCCCCTTTTCCTGCCCTCAATCCTTCCCAGCATCAGAGTCTTTTCCAATGAGTCAACTCTTCACATGAGGTGGCCAAAGAACTGGAGTTTCAGCTTTAGCATCATTCCTTCCAAAGAACACCCAGGTTGAGCTCCTTTAGACTGGTTGGATCTCCTTTTGACTGACTGGATCTCCTTGCAGTCCAAGGGACTCTCAAGAGTCTTCTCCAACACCACAGTTCAAAAGCATCAATTCTTCGATGCTCAGCTTTCTTCACAGTCCAACTCTCACATCCATACATGACCACTGGAAAAACCATAGCCTTGACTAGATGGACCTTTGTTGGCAAAGTAATATCTCTGCTTTTCAATATGCTATCTAGGTTGGTCATAACTTTTCTTCCAAGGAGTAAGCCTCTTTTAATTTCATGGCTGCAGTCACCATCTGCAGTGCTTTTGGAGCCCAAAAATAAAGTCTGACACTGTTTCCACTGTTTCCCCATCTAACCCCATGATAAATATTCACTACAAAATGCACAGAGGAAACAAAAGAAAATTTATTTTTTAATACAATCAGGAATTTCCTCTAACCACTAGAGGAAATTCCCCACATATCTGTGGTTTGTATGTCTTTCCCATTCCAACTGTTTCCTGCACATGACTGAAAATTCTTATACTTAAAGTACAGAGAAACAGAAAAAAATTTGAAAAGCTAATGAAGTGGGTATAAAGAATATGCTAATGTACAAATCTTATGACAAACAATGTTACTAAAAGCTCACTCCAACATATGCTTACTATTTTAAAAACATGTATTTCATTGGGTTCTGGTGGAAGTTCAGTTCAGTTCAGTTGCTCAGTCATGTCCGACTCTTTGCGACCCCATGAATCGCAGCACGCAAGACCTCCCTGTCCATCGCCAACTCCCGGAGTTCACTCAGACTCACGTCCATCGAGTCAGTGATGCCATCCAGCCATCTCATCCTCTGCCATCCCCCTCTCCTTCTGCCCCCAACCCCTCCCAGCATCAGAGTCTCTTCCAATGAGTCAACTCTTTGCATGAGGTGCCCAAAGTACTGGAGTTTCAGCTTCAGCATCAGTCCTTCCAATAAACACCCAGGACTGATCTCCTTTAGAATGGACTGGTTGGATCTCCTTGCAATCCAAGGGACTCTAAAGAGTCTTCTCCAACACCATAGTTCAAAAGCATCAATTCTTCGATGCCCAGCTTTCTTCACAGTCCAACTCTCATATCCATACATGACCACTGGAAAAACCATAGCCTTGACTAGATGGATCTTTGTTGGCAAAGTAGTATCTTTGCCTTTTAATATGCTATCTAGGTTGGTCATAAATTTCCTTCAAAGGAGTAAGCGTCTTTTAATTTCATGGCTTCAGTCACCATCTGCAGTGATTTTGGAGCCCAAAAAAATAAAGTCTGACACTGTTTCCACTTTCTCCCCATCTATCTGCCATGAAGTGATGGGACCAGATGCCATGATCTTAGTTTTCTAAATGTTGAGCTTTAAGCCAACTTTTTCACTCTCCTCTTTCACCTTCATCAAGAGGCTTTTTATAGTTCTCTTCACTTTCTGCCATAAGGATGGTGTCATCTGCACTAGTCATAGCAAACACCCTCTTCCAACAACACAAGAGAAGACTCTACACATGGACATCACCAGATGGTCAATACTGAAATCAAATTGATTATATCTTTGCAGCCAGAGATGGAGAAGCTCTACACAGTCAGCAAAAACAAGACCGGGAGCTGACTGTATCTCAGATCATGAACTCCTTATTGCCATTTACTTTACTATCAGGTAATTTTTTTTTAATGCCACACGAAATAAGTTGATCTTTCTAGTTGTCACTCAATAATTACATCCAGAATCTATGATGATCAGACTCTGTGGGGATTAATAAAATAATCGAGATTGTGATGAGCACTGGTGACATAAAATGAAAACTCCCAGCTATCATTTGAATGAGAAAAAAAGAATCATTTCAAGCCTGAACTTATGCCTACAGCCTGCTCAATTGTAATCCTGGAGATTTATACATTTAACTAGACCTATCTAAGCTCAAATCATCAAACTACTTAGGGAATAGTTTAATTTTGGCTGAAGAATCTTTGTGTAATAGTAATAGCTACCATATATATTCTGGGCTTCTCAGGTGGTGCTAGTAGTAAAGAACCTGCCTGCCAATGCAGGAGAGGTAAGAGATGAGGGTTCAGTCCCTGGGTCAAGAAGATCCCCTGGAGGAGGAAGTGGCAACCCACTCCAGGATTCTTGGTTGGAGAGTCCCACGGACAGGAGCCTGGTGTGCTACCGTCCATAGGGTTGCAGAGTTGGCACGACTGAAACAACTTAGCACACATATCATATATTCTGAGTTACCACATGTACTCAACGCTAAAGGCACTCTTTATTACCACTGAATGAAATAAGAATAAATATGTTCATTGCATAGATAAAAGACCTGAAGTTTAGTTTGGATATTGTCTACACAAGATCACTCATCCAGTAAGGGATGTGAAACACTGACTTCTTCTGACTCCAAAATATGTGCAATTAAGGAAAAAGCTATACAGAAATACTTAGAGAAAATTTTATGAACTGTTCAGGATATTTCTTAAAGATCTTTTCATTCTTATATAACTTTGGGGAAAACAATACCTAAGATCTATGACGTATTGGATTTTTCTAAGTCATTTACATGCACAAACTTATTAATTCTCCAAAAAGCTTTTTAAAGTAGGTCCATTATGATCCTCATTTTTAAGATGAGAAAACTGAAAAAAGGAGAAGTGTCAACACTCAAATAGCAGGGATTTTTAATCTTCAAAAACAGGAGCAAAATTTTGCAATGATGTAATCAAGGTTTTATGCTGAGTATGGTTTCATTAAAATATGTCTTGTAACAAAAGATACCTACATTGCCAGTAAAATAACTGTTACCTTGTAAATGTGTCTTCCTGCGTAAGGTAAAGTATTGTTTTAATTTTTTTGATGTGCATGGTCTTCATTGCTCTGTGGGTTTTTCTCTAGTCGTGGCTAGTGGGGGTTACTCTCTAGTCGTGGTGCATGGGCTTTTCCTTGAGGTGGCTTCTCTTGTTGGGGCTCCTGGGCTGTAGAGCACAGACTCAGTAGTTGTGGCACATGGGCTTAGTTGCTCCACAGCGTGTCGGATCTTTCCAGACCAGGGATGGAAGCCCTATCTCTTGCATTGGCAGGCAGATTCCTTACTGAGTCACCAGAGAAGCCCTCAAAGCCCGATCATTTACAGCCAATGGTGAAATTCCCTTTGTTTACTGGAATTTGGGAGGAAATTAGGGCAGTGAAAAACGGGGAAATCTCCACCCTAGGTGTGATGTGATAGCTGAAGGGGCCCTAGCAGTGTGAGTAGGACTTTGGTGGACAGAACACAGAACTGTGAGGAGAGGAGGAAAAAACGCAACCTATTAATATTGGGGCTCCATTTTTGTGACTTTAGTTCCCTTTGTCTTATTAGATTCATGTCCTTCCATTGCAGACCCATAAGTCTGACTCTGTCTGAGACAAGAAAGGTAAAGATTTAAGTAGTTTTGGGAAAGCCATTTCTATCATTCATTTTGTCCATATTACCAAAAGACAGGTTTCTTTTCATTTCACACATGCCAGGTGTTAAAAAGCACTAAATACTTGAACTATATAAATGGATTAGGTAGATATGGAATATAAATTACAAGTTATTCTAGAAATTACTCTATCAGATCAGATTAGTCACTCAGCCGTGTCCGACTCTTTGCGACACCATGAATCGCAGCACGCCAGGCCTCCCTGTCCATCACCAACTCCCGGAGTTCACTCAGACTCATGTCCATCGAGTCAGTGATGCCATCCAGCCATCTCATCCTCTGCCGTCCCCTTCTCTTTCTGCCCCCAATCCCTCCCAGCATCAGAGTCTTTTCCAATGAGTCAACTCTTCCCATGAGGTGGCCAAAGTACTGGAGTTTCAGGTTTAGCATCATTCCTTCCAAAGAAATCCCAGGGCTGATCTCCTTTAGAGTGGACTGGTTGGATCTCCTTGCAGTCCAAGGGACTCTCAAGAGTCTTCTCCAACACCACAGTTCAAAAGCATCAATTCTTCAGTGCTTAGCCTTCTTCACAGTCCAACTCTCACATCCATACATGACCACAGGAAAAACCATAGCCTTGACTAGACGGACCTTTGTTGGAAAGTAATGTCTCTGCTTTTGAACATGCTACCTAGGTTGGTCATAACTTTCCTAATTACTCTATAATAGAATGTAATTGTCAGAACTAAAATTAGAGAAAGTGGCATATTTTGTTCAGTCCAGTGTTTTGAAAGTATTGGTAAATATTGGCAGGGCCCAGAGGCTGGTCATCAAGCCAGAGGTGGAAAGATTTTTGCTTTTTTAATAAAAATCCAGGTTAAATCACTAGTTGGGGCAACTAGAATAATTAATAGTAAAATAACTAAGTTATAATTTACAAGCCATTTCTTAGCACAGGAAAAGAGAGAAAGGAAACAAATAAAATTGATCAGAAGCAAAAGACAGGCAAGAACCAGAAAGACATGAATTTCAGAGTATGGGCAACAAGATAGATGGTTGCAAATCCCCTCCACAAAATAAACTGAAACATGTGAATTATTTTCAGCATATTTGGTGCTGGCTTCTGTTCCAGAAAGGATTTACCCAAAGGCTTCAGGACCCCTTTTGGCCACAACTAACCCAGGGGCCACCCAGAGGCAGCAAGTGTTATAAAATAAAGGCAAGGATCAAGCATGCATGCTAGAAAATCAGAGCTCATCTATCTCATGCATAAAAATGTCTTTTCCCTCTTTCTGATTTCCCCATTTCTTAGTCTCACTTCTTCATCCCTCAACTGATTTCATGATTCAGTCTGCCTAGGGCATTGGTACCTGGTAGCCTCTGAGTTTTGCAATAACCTCCAATACTTGATGTTTATTTCTTTACTCTTTCCCATCTTTTCTTTTTATAAGACATTATTTCCATAAAGGCAAGGACTACTTCAAGGGGCTCAATAAATATTCCTATTGACTTAATGTATTCATCCATATGTTCAGGAAATGCTTTTTGCATTCTTGAACTTACTGTACCTTATTTTTTCTCCTCTATGTAAAAGGTAATATAATTGAGTCTACCCAAGGTTATTGTGAAGATTGAGACACAGTAAACAAGTTAGCACAGGATAAGCATTATGGAAGGTTTATTATCATTATTATTATCTTTACAGATAGCCAATCAAATGGATAGGGAAGCCCAGCCCTACCATCTTGCTGAAGTCCTAGGTCTTGCCCTCACTGATCTTTCATGCAAGCCTGGAAGTAGAAAACCTGCAGAAACTGAGGGGAAGCTATTGAGTAGGGAGGACAGAGATCTAGTTCTTGTAATAAGGAAGCACCTTTACCACTGAGACAGGATTTTGTCTGTTTGCTTGACTTTTCTCTTTGGCCATAAGCTCAGAGGTTTAACATACTTTCTGTGAATACAAGAAACAATCCCAGCATGCCCTGCCAGGCAGAGCTGGTAATTAAGAACACCTGGCTCAGGTGGAGGGCCAATCTATGTGCAGATGAAAGCAGCTGACTTCAGCAGGCAGCCCCTGATGTTGGTAACAGGAAGTTGGACACAGTTGCACTATTCCTAAAGCTGTTCCTGTAATATGCCCAATCTTCCTTCCCATTTCATGTTGTCCCACACTCCAGCTGTTATGTTCCTCTGAATTTTTGGTTTCAACTGTGTAAGTCTAGTACAAATGGAGAATTCTTACTTGGCAAAATTCATTGCTGCAGGGCTGACAACTGAGACACAAGATACTGTAAATCTTTCTGCTCTGCCTCAGAGATTCCTACAGGGTTTTGGCATAAGCACCCATTTCCTGAAATTGCTAGCAATTCTTCTGCTTGTCCTGATTACAATTAACCCAACTCTGCTTCACTTCCCTGTTGGACCTCAGACCCTGCACTTGCTCTCTCCTGTGATGCTGAACTAGAGTAACTTGCCTGCTTCACCACATACTACTCAGACAAAAATGTAAAGTATTCTTCTGGCAGTAACTGCAATATCATATAAGATAATTGAGGATGAATAATTTAATTAATGGTCAAATGAAGAAATGGTGTTAATCACATAAAAGGATCTGGAGAAAAAAATCAGGGTAGCCAATATAAATGATTTAGACATTTACAAGAAAAAAAGCTTATGGTTATTATGAAATTTACAATTGCATAGCAGTATAATTTCATAGGAACTCAAGGTTTTCTTGAGATACTGATAGGTAGCAATGTCACTAAAAAAATAAAACAAATAAGAATAAACTAGCAAAGAACAAAACATAACCCTGAAACCTATTAGAGTAAGAAAACATGGGAGGAAGGAGATAAATTTCTTATCATTTAAACTATGTGAAATTTGAACAAGAGTGAAGCAAAACAAGACTACAGTCTTTGTCTGACTGAAGAGTTCTTAAGTGTGAAAATAATTTCTGCATCTCCTTGTGAATGCTTTCATATTGAGAATGTGGTGTACTGAGTAGAGAAAGAGTATAAAGGCTCAGATCTTTGATAGAGAAAGCTTTTCCTTATCTTGAGAGCTTAACCTAGGAGCAGGATCTTATAAACTTTGCCTCATAAAACATAAGCACCAAGTGTAGTGTGAGCTGGGTTTGGACAGACTCACATCCTTCCCCATCCAAGGATTTAGTTTAAAATGGAGTCCAAATTATATCTTTAGCGATTGTAGGAAATGGAAGGAATAAAGATTTTTTGCACTGATCCTTTGAGTGAGATAGAAACAAATCTCTTCTTTCAAACTGCATTAACTCATGTCAAGTACCCAGAATCCATTTAATATATTGCTTCTTTCTAGTGACCAGAAAGAGTTAAGATCCCTCTAAATGGCAAGCAGTTCACCTTCTGGGCATCAGGATGTGAGATGAGTTATTAAGGGAAATATGAAGTACAGCAGTTAATGGAGAAAGGAGATGATTAGCCAGCAAAATTCTGTGATGAACCACCTCATGAGATGTACTTATTAAAACAAGAATGGGAATACATATAACCACACAAGGGGACTGGCTTTCCCATAAAGCCAGTGAGAACATGATTGTTGCAAATAAAGTGAGATAGTGAAAAGAAGTATAACAAAATCTACAAGTGCATTTCCACTATAGTACAATCAGAATTTGTACCTCATTCCTTTGATCCTTTCTGGACTACCATTTTCATTTTATTATCTGAAATATTTTAGAGGTCAGAGGAAACTGGAAGATTACTCCTTCCTTAAGAGGGATAGAGAAGAGAGATTACTGATAGTCAACTCTGTGGATACAACCTCTGCCATGATTCTTCCCTTTTGATGATCTTTTCCCTTTTTATATACCTGAAATGACTAACTGTGATGACAATTATGTTGTTCAGTCGTAAAGTACTGCCCAACTCTGCAACTCCATGGACAGCAGCATGTCAGGATTCCCTGTCCTTCACTATCTCGGAGTTTGCTCAAATTCACGTCCACTGAGTCAGTGATACCATCCGACTATCTCATCCTTTGACATCAATTCTACTTTTATTATAACAAGTCATTTCTACAAACCCATCTCTTCAACACAAAATAAAATAGGAGTTAAACTAAACCCTCATCAAAAACAATCTATAGTGATAGAAAACTGTTTGATAATATATTTTCTTATTATACTCATTCCAATTAACTTAAGTAAATTTTACATAATGCATAGCCTAACTAAAGACAGTAATCATTACTGTATTTAGTTGTTAGGTTTTATGTTTTTGTCTGCATCTCAACATAGAAAACATACATTGTGATTAAATATACTTTTATTAACAATCAATTTAATGTTATTACTCAGAATGACATTTATGCATTAATAAAATATTTATTGAAACATTTTATTCCTAAGATTTCACAAAGTGATTTTATGAACTGTATGGCTTTATCTTCCCCTGTGTAATTAATGCACCATTTTTAGCAGATGAGACTAATATGATGATATCAAACATCTACTGCCTAGTTTCTGACATAGAGTTGATGTTGGATAATTGTATATTTTTATACAGGACATTTACTGCTAAGAATTAATCATTCTTTTATTACCTCTGAGTATGTAATATAGTTTCCTTATATTAGTCAATTTTATAAAGTTCTTCACTATTCTAAAACTTTGGATGATTCTTAAGGCAAGTGCCACTTGTATTATTCAAAAGAATCTTTCAAACCTTCAGGAAGACAATCACACACAAGTTGTTTTTTATACTTTAATCAAGTAAAGAACTCACTGAGCAAATTCAAATGGCTAAAGTTTCAGCATCTTTATCCATCATATGCCAGGAAGAAAGCTATTAGCTTAACATTAATTTATCAACTAGATAGCATTGAAAGAACCTCAAGACAAATGGGCTTAAAATAGTATGCAAAATTCTTAACTATATTCCAAAAGTATAGTTTTATTTGTGGCTAATATTTGCAAGCAAAAATACAACTATTTTCCTCTAGAGTTATATTTCTTAGAAATGTCATTTTTGGTACTTTTAAAAATGTAGCTTCAGTTTAGTTCAGTGGCTCAGTCCTGTCCGACTCTTTGCGACCTCATGAATTGCAGCATGCCAGGCCTCCCTGTCCATCACCAACCCCCGGAGTTCACTCAAACTCATGTCCATTGAGTTGGTGATGCCCTCCAACCATCTCGTCCTCTGTCATCCCCTTCTCCTCCTGCCCTCAATCTTTCCCATCATCAGGATCTTTTCAAATGAGTCAGCTCTTCACATCAGGTAGACAAAGTATTGGAGTTTGAGCTTCAACATCAGTCCTCCAATGAACACCCAGGACTGATCTCCTTTAGTAGATGGACTGGTTGGATCTCCTTGCAGTCCAAGGAACTCTCAAGAGTCTTCTCCAACACCACAGTTCAAAAGCATCAATTCTTCGGCTCAGTTTTCGTTATAGTCCAACTCTCACATCCATACATGACCACTGGAAAAACCATAGCCTTGACTAGACAGACCTTTGTTGGCAAGTAATGTCTCTGGTTTTTAATACACTGTCTAGGTTGGTCATAACTTTCCTTCCAAGGAGTAAGCATCTTTTAATTTCATGGCTGCAACCACCATCTGCAGTGATTTTGGAGCCCAGAAAAGTAAAGTCTGACACTGTTTCTACTGTTTCCCCATCTATTTCCCATGAAGTGGTGGGACTGGATGCCATGATCTTTGTTTTCTGAATGTTGAGCTTTAAGCCAACTGTTTCACTCTCCTCTTTCACTTTCATCAAGAGGCTTTTTAGTTCCTCTTCACTTTTTGCCATAAGGGTGGTGTCATCTGCATATCTGAGGTTATTGATATTTCTCCCGGCAATCTTGATTCCAGCTTGTGCTTCTTCCAGCCCAGCGTTTCTCATGATGTACTCTGCATAGAAGTTAAATAAGCAGGGTGACAATATACAACCTTGATGTACTCCTTTTCCTATTTGGAACCAATCTATTGTTCAACATCTAGTTCTAACTGTTGCTTCCTGACCTGCATACAGGTTTCTCAAGAGGCAGGTCAGGTGGTCTGTTATTCCCATCTCTTTCAGAATTTTCCACAGTTTATTGTGATTGACACAGTCAAAGGCTTTGGCATAGTCAATAAAGCAGAAATAGATGTTTTTCTGGAACTCTCTTGCTTTTTCGATGATCCAGCAGACGTTGGCAATTTGATCTCTGGTTCCTCTGCCTTTTCTAAAACCAGCTTGAACAACTGGAAGTTCACGGTTCACATATTGCTGAAGTCTGGCTTGGAGAATTTTGAGCATTACTTTACTAGTGTGTGAGATGAGTGCAATTGTGTGGTAGTTTGAGCATTCTTTCGCATTGCTTTTCTTTAGGATTGGAATGAAAACTGACCTTTTCCAGTCCTGTGGCCACTGCTGAGTTTTCCAAATGTAGCTTCAGTTAATTTGTAAAAGTATTTTACTTACATTGTACTAAACTTGGCACTCTGTATCAGTGTTTGATTTGAAGAACTCAGGAGTTATTTTTATTATTACTACCATTCTCATTATTTTGCTGAACATGAACAAGATAATATCATGCATTTCCATCCAGTTAGTTATTAATATGTCATTTTAAAACTGGAGAATACAAAGGAACTATACTATGGAGGGCTGCATTGGGTCTTTTGTTTTTATATCTTTGTAAAAGCGTTAGCTACTATGCTTGTATGTCAACCTTTAGATTCACTAATTCCCTTTACTATTCCTTTAATACATTTTTGGGACTATTATGTTTTCTTAGTCTAGTCTTAGAATATTTGATTTGTTCAGCACTGGCCCTGTAAACTGTCTCATAGTAGTATGATAGTGTTACTGAGTTATCTGCTGTTGTGCTGTTCTGAGCTCTCCAGTAAATACTGTGGATTATTTAAGCAGTTTTTATATATTACACAGATTTGTAAATTTTTATGTGGCTATACATATTTATAAGTTTTTAAAATAATAATTTTGTTTGCTTGTACAGTTCAAGCTTATTGGGAAATATATATTTATGAAGTTTTAAACCATGTTATAGATTATATGAATACTCATTTTGTTACATAGCCCTGAACTCTCGAAAATTTCTTTGCCACTAATGATTGTACATTTAATTTATCATAAATACTGCTAAGTTCAACTATGTAGAAATTATCTTTTCAAATAAGAATAACAAGGATTGCTAGATGATAATTTATATTTTGTTTTTAGAAACATTTGAGAACTTTCAGAGAAGAACATAGGATAGTGATAAAATAATTTCTAATTAGAAATCATTCAAAGTTGCTGGAAGGCAGGAACTTTTAAGATGTTCTGTCTACTCTGAGCCATAAGCAGAATGATGAGCTTCATTCATTCATATAAATATTTACTGTGTGCCTACTTTACTGGAAGTAGCTGTACTAGGGGAAAAATAAAAGAAATACAAAAGTTAGAAAAAGATATTTGGCATTCTCCAGCTGTTTACATTTCAATATCATTAAAATTGCCTATTAATGTGATTTATATCGTTATAATACTGTAGCACATTAAGTTATGACATCTCTAAGCACTCTAATATTTAAAGATATTATGCCTTAGCAAGGTCTAGAAGAAGATGTCATTCCAGTTACCATTTTTCTCATTTTTGTAGCTAAATTTTGAAATTTAGTTCTCATTACTCATTAAAATAAAAATATTGCCTCAACTCCATTTACAAGTCAAGATACTATTATCTGAGTTTCACTTAGCATTTCATCAGAACAGCTTCAGCATAAGTTCCCAGCCGACATTTAGGTTACTAAACCCAGTGGCTATTTACCATCTGTCATCTTCCTTAGCCTAACAATTCCTTCTTTCCTAAAGCATCACTTTCTCACGGTTTCCATACCATGACCTTATCCTGGTTTTCCTTCTATTTCTTTGGAAGTCAATACTATTTCTTTTCTATTTTTGTTCTTTGCTACCAGCAGCTAAAAGAGCTGGCTTTCTCAAGGCTTTGCCCAAGATCATTTAATTTTCCAACTACCTCATTGTCTACTCCATTTTTGAGATTCAAAGGCAAATCAAACAGTAGATCAAAAAAAGAACTGTGTTATTCCCACCATCATCACTACCCCAAATTGGTCATCCTTTTGTATTTTCCACCTTGCGAAATGGCACCATCTCTATCCAGTTGTTTCATTCAGAAATCTATGACCTTTCTTGTCACTTAACACTTTCTCCACCTTCATCTCCAATTCATCACCAAATCTTGAACATCTCTAAGTTGACCACTTTCTCCCCATCTTCAGCATAAGCATCTTATTAAAACACTGCCATTATCTCTCATCTGGACTGCTAGAATGCTCTACCATGTGATCTCCCCACATCCAGTCTGCCCAGCCTTCTCCCATTTTAGACAGAGTAAACTTTTCCAAAAAATACTCTGAACTTCTGTCAATTCTTTGTATTCAGACCATCCTTGACTCTCCACGGGAAACTGAAACTTTTCAATTGCTCTCTGATGTTCTTGGGATAAAGACCAAAATGCTTAAAACAACTCACAAAAACTTGCATGGTTTGGCCCCTGTATCCATCTTCAATGTCATCTCAAAACATACTTCCCTTCACTATTTGTGAACTCACTGAGCATCTATCAGTCCCCTGAAGAGTCATGTTTCTTCTCATTTCAGGGCTTTTATACATGCCACTCAGTATGTTTTGAATGCACTCCATTATTTTCTTTCCCTGGTAAAATTTTCCATATCCTTAGATGTCTCTTCCTAATGGCACATTCTAGAGTAAATTTCTTTGCTAAACATTTCAGAGAACTGTATTCCTTTTCCTAAGGCCATTATTTCTGTTGGCCTGATTGTGCTTGGGTCCTGTCTATTTCCCTGATTTGCTCTATGATCATGAACAAGTTATTTAACTTCTTTTTCCCTGTTTATTCTGCTATATAATAGAGATAATAATAATATGTTTTAAATAATTAATTAAAAGTAACTATATTTTCCTTGCCCTGTTTAGGGGATTAAACAAGATAACATATTTTAAACACAAATGTGCCTGAACACACTGTTTGATGTATTTATATAACTACTTGTTTGTTTTCAGATTCATTGTTGTGACTATTTGATCAACATCTTTCTCTCCATATAAATATGTCAGTTCTATGAGAAAATAATCACAACTTATCCCTTAAAAAGGATTATGATTTTTCAGTAACTAAATAAAGATTTTTGAATGAATGGATTCAAGGAAATACTAATGAGATTAATAGCATGAAGAGTCAAAATGGGAAAACTAAACAAACATTATTATATATCATCTGAGAACATACAAATAATACCTTTATGTGTGTGTGTGTATATATACACATTTATGTATATTATGTATATACATACACACATACATATCTATACATGCATATGCATGTTATGTATATAAATATACATACATATAAACAAGCATATAGTGTGTATACAATACATAGTCTATATAACATATATGCTATATATACATATTTAATATACATATATATTTATACACACACATTAAGAAACTTCATTAAGTCTGAGATGAAAACCTTAAACAAAATTCAGAAGCAGGACAAGGTCACCATTATCAATTTGATCACTTAATGTGATTCTGAAATTTTTTTAATGCATTTTTCAAAGGAAATTAAAAAGTAAACTAAAAAGTATTAATTATTTTCTGATGATACTGTTTTTTAATTGAAAGTAACCATGTAGTTCATCTTGAAACAATTATATTACACAGAAATTACATTTTTCTATGATGCAAAGTTTTTTAGATATTATATTTCCAATTGGAAACATTCCAAATTACTTCAAAGCTGGAATCCGCTTTAAAATTTATGCATAATTGTGATACAATAAGATGTTTTTCTTTTTCTTTTTTTATTTTTAAGTGTTTCTCATGAAAATAGTTGTCAAATCAATAATGGACGTTTAAATATATAATGTCATATATGGAAATATAATTTTAGTAAGATTACTATTACAAAACAAATTGAATTCAATAGTATTCATCTACATCAAAAATAATGAGTTAGTAAATATAGTAAAGCCCTAAAAATCCAATTTCTGATGTTTCAATTATGTAAAATATGCTGCTGCTGCTGCTAAGTTGCTTCAGTCATGTTCGACTCTGTGCAACCCCATAAACGGCAGCCCACCAGGCTTCCCCGTCCCTGGGATTCTCCAGGCAAGAATACTGGAGTGGCTTGCCATTTCCTTCATTTCCATGCATTTCCAATGCATGAAAGTAAAAAGTGAAAGTGAAGTCTCTCAGTCACGTCTGACTCTTAGCGACCCCGTGGACTACAGCCTACCAGGCTCCTCCATCTATGGATTTTCCAGGCAAGAGTACTGGAGTGGGGTGCCATTGCCTTCTCCGAAAATATGCTAGAATAAAATAAATAGAATGTGTATGACCAGTATAATATAAACTATAAATTTTTACACAGGAGCAAAAAAGGTTTCAGTAAATGAGGAGAGATGTCTTATACAAAACCTGGCTAAACTAAAATGAAAATAGATTTTTAAAATTCAAGATATCTCAAAGAAACCAGTTTACAGTATGGTTTCAGACAGGGAAGAAGCAAAAATCTCTTACTTTTATATCTCATTGTGCATTCTTAGGTATAAACATCCCCTAGCATTGTAACTTGTACTTAGCTTCTCAATTTTTTTCAGAGTTTCTTAAATAAAGAATACATGCTTACAATTTGAAATATCCAAAACATGCATGCAGAGATAATTAGTTGAGAAATAATGAAGAGAAAATTCACTGAGTATAATCCTTAAAGTAACACAATGTATGTATACAAATATAAATTCCTAGGCCCCATCCTAACATCTTAGGCAACTTAAGATGCAATGTAAACATTTTTAATTATCTTAATTCTTAGTGAGCTTTCTAAGAAACTAACAAAAAGTTTCAAGAAATTAGTCTCCACGGGCATATAGACTTGTGTTTCCTCATTTTTAAGTTAATTTAATGCATCATGTGAGCCTAAAGGGATTTCTCACAGAATCTAAACATATCATTATTCTATAAAGTTATAGATGTTCATGTAAAATGTACTGATTAAAAGTCATTTGATACTGATGAGATTTTTTTAATTGGTTATCCTCATGAAAAAGTTTTAGATAATCTAAAATTGGACTACTCAATTCCCATTAGCTGAATAAGAAATTTTGAATATTGGAATATAAGTCCTTTCATAAAAGGATAAGAGTAGAGTATTTCAGAAGTCTCAGGATACTGTTGGTTCTGGCTGATTTGCTGTTTAATGTGGGTGCATTACTGTTAATGAATTATACTGCCTGACCTGATGCTTAAGAAACATGTGTAATCAGTTATGCAGAAATTTTTGGGAAAAGGCAATTAGACTGTCTTCCTTTTACTTGCTGCTACCACTACTTCTTTTTCAAACTGCAAAATAAAATGCAGAAATAGACATAAGAATACACAAATTTAAATATATGACTTAAGGAATTATTGTTTTACATTTCATCTACTACTCAGATCAAGAAATAAGACTTTGCCAATCAATCCAGAAGCCCCTTACAAGTACCTGGTTCCAATTACAGGCTGCTTAATCTCCCCTCTCCCTAAGTAACTACCATGCCAACATTTAGACTAATGAATTCTTTCATTATTTTTCAGTTTTATTACACAGTTTCTTACTTTTAACACACAAAGGTTAGTCTTGCTCATTAAAAAAATTAATAATAATGTATTTTAGGTCTGATTCAGTTGAAAAGTTCCTTATCTCTCCCTGTCTTCTGCATACAACAGCAAGCTAACCATTTATCTGCTGCTGCTGCTAAGTCGCCTCAGTCATGTCCGACTGTGCGACCCCATAGACGGCAGCCCACCAGGCTCCCCCATCCCTGGGATTCTCCAGGCAAGAACACTGGAGTGGGTTGCCATTTCCTTCTCCAATGCATGAAAGTGAAAAGTGAAAGTGAAGTCGCTCAGTCGTGTCTGACTCTTAGCGACCCCATGGACTGCAGCCCACCAGGCTCCTCGGTCCATGGGATTTTCCAGGCAAGAATGCTGGAGTGGGGTGCCATTGCCTTCTCTGAACAATTTATCTATTTATCCATTAATGGACCCAGGCCATTTGATCTTCTGGGTTTTACATACTCTTACCTTAGTCCTCTGCCCACATCATTTCCTGCAAATTGTTAGTTGAATATAGCAGGTTGTTCAAATTCATGTTCTAACTCTTTGTTAAGAATCTAAATGCTATTGTGTTGCTTCAACAGGAAGGAAGCATATAATGATTTTTTGTCTGTCTTTTTGCAATATTTATAGCTGATGTTGGTTAATATGTAGACCCATGATTTTATTGGATATTGGAAAATGGAGATATTTTAATCCTATAATTTCTTTTTTATTTATTAACTAGAATCTTTTATAAGCAGATAAATCTCCTCATTTACTATCTGGACACCCAGGGATACAGCTGATATAAGAAAAGAAAAGTGGGATAAAGCCTGATTCTTTGCAGCAATTAGTAGTTTTCAAGGTAAAGAACCGGTTTCTTTCTCACCCACTCATTTTGAAAAATTTTAGGAACTCATGAATTTAAATATATTTGATGGCTCTTTGTACACTGCAATTGTTATTATTATTATGTTCAAATCATTCTATCCATTGGCCGGTACAGCCTCGAGTTGTCTTTTGATATTTGAAAGAAGTTGAAAGCGTTCTTTTAATCTATCTTCACAAAATTGCCCAGAATGTATTTAGTTCATTTTCTTCCTCAGAACTAACACCAACATTTTATATAAGAAGCTACTGTTACTCTTAGTGAACAAGTGGTATTTAAGACCACAATCTGGGCACTAAGAGTTCTCACTTTTTCTGGTTTGGCCATTGTGTTTAGACCTTTCGAGTGAGCAGAGTTAGGATTGATAATATATCCAAGATGAAATACCTCATGAGCTGATATTAACAGTTTCATTTCCAATAGAGTTTTTGCTTAATCTCTTCTTTGTTTACAGTCATAGGTTTGCTTTTAACAAAAAGCTTTACTTTTAATTTAATTTTGATGACCATGAGATTTTTTTTCTCTCTTTAATATACACTAACTTTAGCACAATTGCACTCATCTCACACTCTAGTAAAGTAATGCTCAAAATTCTCCAAGCCAGGCTTCAGCAATATGTGAAGCAAGAACTTCCAGGTGTTCAGGCTGGTTTTAGAAAAGGCAGAGGAACCAGAGATCAAATTGCTAACATCCGCTGGATCATAGAAAAAGCAAGAGAGTTTCAGAAAAACATATATTTCTGCTTTATTGCCTATGCCAAAGCCTTTGACCGTGTGGATCACAATAAACTGTGGAAAATTCTGAAAGAGATGGGAATACCAGACCACCTGATCTGCCTCTTGAGAAATTTGTATGCAAGTCAGGAAGCAACAGTTAGAACTGGACATGGAACAACAGACTGGTTCCAAATAGGGAAAGGAGTACGTCAAGGCTGTATATTGTCACCCTGCTTTTTTAACTTATATGCAGAGTACATCATGAAAAATGCTGGGCTGGAAGAAGTACAAGCTGGAATCAAGATTGCCAGGAGAAATATCAATAACCTCATATGCAGATGACACCACCCTTATGGCAGAAAGTGAAGAGGAACTGAAAAGCCTCTTGTTGAAAGTGAAAGAGGAGAGTGAAAAAGTTGGCTTAAAGCTCAATGTTTAGAAAACTAAGATCATGGCATCTGGTCCCATCACTTCATGGGAAATAGATGGGGAAACAGTGGAAACACTGTCAGACTTTATTTTGGGGTGCTCCAAAATCACGGCAGATGGTGACTGCAGCCATGAAATTAAAAGATGCTTACTCCTTGGAAGAAAAGTTATGACCAACTTAGCATATTCAAAAGCAGAGACATTACTTTGTCAACAAAGGTCCATCTAGTCAAGGCTATGGTTTTTCCTTTGATCATGTATGGATGTGAGAGTTGGACTGTGAAGAAAGCTGAGTGCTGAAGAATTGATGCTTCTGAACTGTGGTGTTGGAGAAGACTCTTGAGAGTCCCTTGGACTACAAGAAGATCCAACCAGTCCATTCTAAAGGAGATCAGTCCTGGGTGTTCATTGGAAGGACTGATGTTGACGCTGAAACTCCAATACTTTGGCCACCTCGTGTGAAGAGTTGACTTATTGGAAAAGACTCTGATGCTGGGAGGGATTGGGGGCAGGGGGAGAAGGAGACGGCAGAGGATGAGATGGCTGGATGGCATCACCGACTTGATGGAAATGAGTCTGAGTGAACTCCAGGAGTTGGTGATGGACAGGGAGGCCTGGCATGCTGTAATTCATGGGGTCGCAAAGAGTCAGACACGACTGAGTGACTGAACTTAACTGAACTTTAGCAGATGCTTCCCTGGTGGCTCAGTGGTAAAGAATCCACCTGCCAATGCAGGAGACACCGGTTTGATCCCTGGGTTGGAACGATCCCCTGGAGAAGGAAATGATAACTTCTCTTGTATTCTTGCCTGGAAAAATCCCATGGGCAGAGGAGCTTGGCAGGATATGTTCCACAGAGTTACAAAAGAGTCTGACATGACTTAGCAACTCAACAACAATAAAACTACCAGAATATGGTTTTGTTCATTTTGGGTCAATATTCTCATATTTATGGTATGTTCTTTCCGTTTGTAGGAGTTTCATTTATTTTTGTGAAAGTTTCCTTTGAGTAAAGTCTTTGGAATTTCTTTTACTCCCTTGATTTTTTTTTTTTTCCCCAGAGACTCATTTTGTCAATATTCTGGACCTTTTTTTTAACCTATCTTTAATACTTGCCCCTTATTTTCAAGCCTATCAAATTCTTCTTTCATTTATTTTCCTTTTGATTGTTTTTATTTTTAAAATTTACCTTGTATATCTCATAAGGCATAATCCCATTTTCTTCTAATGTAGTCTTCCAAAATGATTGTCTAATTTCTACATATTTCAGGGATTGCCGTCTTGTGCCTGGTTTTTATAATTGCAATTAATAGAATCTTCACATGTTCCAGGCTTATATACCTGTTTCAATGGTTTCTTCTTAAAAGATATTTTGAAATTCTAACCCTTATTCTCATGCCTATTCCCCTAACTGGGAGTAATATCTTTACAGATCTAATCAAGGTATGATAAGGATACATTGGATTGGGGTGGATCCTAATCCAATGACTAGTCTATAGAAGAAGATGCAAATTTAGACACAGAAACACAAAAAGGAAAATGCCATATGAAGACACAGACATACAGAGACACACAGGGTAAAGTCATTGTGAAGACCAAGGCAGAGATTGTAGTAACAGCTGTACAAACTAAGAATTGCTAACAACCATGAGAACCTGGAAGAGGCAAGGAAGAATTCTTCCCTAAATCCTTCAGAGGGCTCACGAACCTGCTAGTAACCCTGAGTTTAGACTTTTGGTCTTAGAAATTGTGAGAATATTTTTGTGTTGGTTTAAGCAACTTGTTCTGGAGAAGGCAATGGCACCCCACTCCAGTACTTTGCCTGGAAAATCCCATGGACCAAGGAGCCTGGGAGGCTGCAGTCCATGGGGTCGCTAAGAGTCAGACACGACTGAGCGACTTCACTTTCACTTTTCACTTTCATGCATTGGAGAAGGAAATGGCAACCCACTCCAGTGTTCTTGCCTGGAGAATCCCAGGGACGGGGAGCCTGGTGGCTGCCGTCTGTGGAATCACACAGAGTCGGACACGATTGAAGTGACTTAGCAGCAGCAGCAGCAGCAACTTGTTCATGATAGTCATGGCAGCACTACTAGGTTACAGTTTTGATCTACTTAGCAAATGGCTTTGGAGGGTACTTTCATTGTTATAGTGATGTTGTTCTTTGTATTTTTATTCACTTGAACTTTTGGATTGAATTTGTATTCCAGAACATTCATCTTTGTTGTCCCAATATTCATCCATTTTTGATTCCACTCTCCTCAATTTCTCTTGAGTTTCTCCTCAGTATGGGCCCTAACATATAGTTAATTCCTGACATCATTTTTGAGGGTTTATGGATGAAACTGCTCTGGCTCCTTCACATACTTTATTCTGTGCCTTTTGTATGCTCCTGTTACTTAGCTTCTTGTACAGGTCTGCTGTGATTTCTAGTAAATATATATTAGCTATCTTGAGACTCTCCTGTTGTCAGAATAGTCAGTTGTCACCTGGTGGTAACTGTTTTTTTTTCTTCCTAACAGACATGAATGTAGGTCATAAAACTATTGGTTATTTTTCCACACTCATATTTTAGAACCTAATGGGATATCTTGTCACCTAGTTTTGTTGTAAATGTTGTCTATGGGTATTGGCTTTAATTATATAGTTGCTTTTGTGCAAGATTCAGAGAAACTGGAAACCATCCTATCACCATTGTCTTTGCAGAATGTATACTTAGCAACTTTATCAATAGTCAACAACTAAACTTCATTAAGTGCTCACTATATGTCAGACACTGAGCTAGACACTGTACTCACCTTTTGTCAGTTAGTATTCATAGTAGCCTATGAAGTCAGTATTTTCACTAACTACATTTTAATGAAAATTATACAAATATATCATGAATGAGTAAAATAACTTGCCAAATACCATACAGGTATTTTTATCTATCAGTTCAGTTCAGTCACTCAGTCATGTCCGACTCTTGACAACCCCATGAATCGCAGCACACCAGGCCTCCTTGTCCATCACCAATGCCTGGAGTTTACTCAAACTCATGTCCATTGAGTTGGTGATGCCATCCAACCATCTCATCCTCCATCATCCCCTTCTCCTCCAGCCTTCAATCTTTCCCAGCATCAGGGTCTTTTCAAATGAGTCAGCTCTTTGCATCAGGTGGCCAAAGTATTAGAGTTTCAGTTTCAACATCAGACCTTCCAATGAATATTCAGGACTGATGGTCCTTTAGGATGGACTGGCTGGATCTCCTAGCTGTCCAAGGGACTCTCAAGAGTCTTCTCTAACACCACAGTTCAAAAGCATCAATTCTTCAGCACTCAGCTTTCTTTATAGTCCAGCTCTCACATCCATACCTGACTACTGGAAAAACCATAGCCTTGACTAGACTGACCTTGACTAGATGGACCTTGACTAGACTGTTATCTATAGCTGAATTCTAACAAAATTTCTGATTTTATAGCTGGCATTCTTAGCAAATCTAAAAGTACTTTTCCAAAAAAAAAAAAGAAAGTTTCTGAATCTAAAATTTTGAAAAAGTCAAGAGAAATGGTCAAAATGTTTTAGTGGAAATGCGTAGTACTGCTAGAAAATATCTGTGAAAACATATCTTATTGGCATGAAAAAGCATGAAGACATTGAGCACAGGCAAAGTAAAAATGAGGAGATAGTGAATGCCAATTAAGCTCATTTTTTACCTTTGCCAGAGTCAAGCTTGGTTCCTGATCTACAAGAACTTGTAACTGAGATAGAGAACTGAAACTTTAACAAAACTGTCCAATCAACAGCTAACTTTTCAAAAGTAGTTGCACTGACTCTGTGACAGTGTCACTATGTCCTTCCTATGCTATACAAGGAAGGATAATTCATCTGGCATATTTCCTTCCCTCAGAGATGTTTCAATTTTGTAAAAAAGATAAGATGTGTTCATGAATAATTTAAGATAGTAAATAATAAGAACCGTTTATGCTACAAATAATAACGGCTTTAGGAGTCTAGAAGAAAGAGAGCATGTGTGACTAGGGTCGTAATGGGCATGTAAATTGGAGCTCAGAGGTTAAGGGAGACCTTAAAAGAAAATAAGAACCAGGAGAAGAGTCATAGAAAGAACAAGGCAGTAGTGAGAGATGATAACAACCAATAGATGTTTTCAGGACAAAAATGAGCCTACAGAATTGGCTAAGTACTTTAAATGGCTTATCCTGATTTTACAGATTGGGAAACAGAAGATTTTTAAAGTAGGGGGAAAAAAAGATTAAGGTCTTTATTTCCACTTAGGAGTGGAGCAGTCTGAAGGCGAAAAGACAAAAAGGTTAATAGGAGACCTTGTACAATGACTTCCAGGAGGTTGGGATGGTGGATAGTCATAGGGTACATAGAAACTCTGAAGGGCTGGATAGATTGTACTCATTTACATATTCATAGGACTTGTGGAAAGAGATGGATTGGGTACCCAGACACTCACAGTGACCTATGTTTGCCCTTAAGCTTTCCTATATAGTATTGTACAAGGTTTTGCAGAGTGGCCTTCAGCAAACTGTTTTTCACTCATCATCTGCCACCAATCATATCTGAGGGTGAGGTGCCTTGGAGGTTATTCTCAGAGGTCTATTAATCAGGAATGATATCAGATAAAATGGCTTCAAAGTTCCAAATCTCAGAAGCTGCCTTGGTAATAGAGGCATAAAGCTCTATTTTAGTGCTAATAAACACATTTCTTTGTCACAAATCTCAGAAGAGTTATAAAAAGAAGGATTCAGGATCCTAAAAGGATGAACTGTATCAGATCTATGTAGGTAAACTTGGACTCAATTTTAATATCATATTGTACAGTAGAGAGTTCTACAAGATAGAAAAGTCAAAATATTCCCTTTAAGTGGCACACAAAAAAGGAAAAGAATGACCTTTGTTCTGTTATTTGAACTGGAATCTTAAGATATTTTGACTATAGATGCTAACCATAGAAAATATGTTCACCCCTCTAATCTAAGGAATTTTTCAGTCTTCAGAAAGTTGAAAAGCATTATTTTTCAATAGGATATTTTAAAGTTTTTATTCTTATAAAATGCAGCTATAGCATTTTAGGGATATATATTTACATAGTGTTTTGTACATCCACATTGTTCATTTGCTGGAATGTGTAAATGGATACACATTTTATATAGTGTTTAAATATATTTAAAGTAAATCTAGGAAATACTCAGAGATTTAAAATTAATTTTATATTCAATAACTGGCCAAAAAATAAAATGTCAATCATGTTTTCTAGCTGTATGCTATAATTCCAATCAAAAGAAATTTCCGTTTCACAATTTGATTTTAGGAGAATGCTAGATCAATGTTACTGATTTAAAAGATTCATTCATTATTTATTTTAAACTTTGTTTATTACTCAGGTTTCATATAGAGACTAATTATTTAGTTGGGAAACTGCAACTGTCTAAATTAATATTAGGAAAATTGAGCTTTTACCCTGAGGCAGCAAAATTGGACTTTGTCAGGAAATATATTTGAGGAGGTTGTATACTACAAAATGCTTAAAATTGGCCATTAAAGGCAAAGAATCTACAGCCATTATTTCTCACCAGAGCATAATTAAATGCAAATAATAAAGTCTGTATTATCTCTTAAGTTCCACATTTGCTATTTGCATAAAATGGATTCCTGAATGGCAGCTGTCAGAGGGGCTTGGGTTACTGACACCAACCAGTTGAGGAGTTCTAATTGTGCAGTCTTATAGGACTACACTTTTTATTGTGGGATCTCCGTTGACTCAAGTAGAAAATACCAAGATCACAACTCAACAAAGATGCAACTTTAATATACAGCTCAATAAACCAAGACTCTGGACAAAGAAATCATATTAAGAACAAAGTCTTTTCATTCAGGAAAGCAACTCAGTACTGCTAAAGCAAAATCTACTGAGGTTTAATATCCATTCCTTTGAAAATTAGCTTGAAGGGCTGATGGGTCACATAAGGATAATCACTCAAAAAGCTTTGACAGCAGCTTTCATTAGTAAAATCTTTTCTTGTTATTATGCTGACATTTACAAATTCATTTGATAACTCCAAAAAATCTTCTATGTAATTTTTTAAACTTCCTATCCAAAGCATGGAAAGAGATGCAAGTAGTAATTAGGTAAAGTAGCTCAAGTAGTAATAAGATAAAGTCAATAAAGCTGATTAATAAATCTGAATCATTTGAAATAATTTTTTATTGGAAAAATACATATACTGGGGATATATTCTATACACCAGATATTACATTATATTATATTAGATATTTGGAATGGCATATATTATAGCTATATAATAGATTATATTCATGTACTTATCTTCATCAAAAGAATCAAATAGATACTTATTCCTTAATGAATTAACTATATTCATTCCTATAGATGGTATATGTCTAGGTTTCTCTATAACTCTATGTAAAGTCATGTAATTGAGAAAAATAAATAGAGAATATAGCATTATGAATCACAAAATCCTAAGAGCAAATATGATGTCAAATATCCAGGTAATTGTTAACAAAAGAAAGCAACATAGAGTGCTTAAAATTTGTTTATGATTAACAATATAATAATTAATATCAGTGTTTAAAAATCAGGGTGGAGTACTGTCATGAGAGGCTTCCTTCTTTACCTCCTCCCTCCCTCTTTTTTTTCTTTTATCTTTTATTTTTTATAACATTAGTAAGATTGAATTCACTAACTTTTGCATGAGACTTGATTTTATTCACATGTGAAATATTATTTCATAACTTTTAGTTTGTAGAAATAAATTAAAAGTAATATAAAAATGTCAAAATAGTCTATAAAGAGATGTATAATGCAATTTACATACATTCATAGAGTTAGTCTTCTTTTATGTAAAATGTATCTTAAATAAGTTAATTTGTAGACAAAACCATAATTGAATCTCTTCATATCCATTGGGATACACATAATCCTATGTCACATATATGGATAGACTTGGCCAACAGCATAACTAGATTGGAGACAGATGATCTATATATTTTCTATATACATTTAAACTGTTTTCTCCCTCTTGGGGAGTTTGTAGTCTTTGCCAAATGATTGCGTCAAAGAGCTAGTCCAGCAAAATTCACATTCCAGCTGTTTCTCACACTTCAGATTTCTTCCTCATTTATTCCCTGGTTGTTATTATTGTCCCAGCTGACCCTAAACCCTTTCTCTGTACACATAAAAAGTATTACTATGGGACAAAAAAAAAACCCAATGCATGTATTATGAAGCTATCTAAAATGCCTCTCAAGTCAGGATTCTTAAAATTATGTAAAACATTCTATCATGTAATCCATTGTCTCTCTAAGACACTGTATTCAAATTTGACTTTTTCTTTTTAAGAAGATTGTCTTGAATGGGTTTCTGACAATTTTTAAGAGGTACATTCTATTTTTGGCAAATTCCCTCTTTTTTTTAATGTGCATGCCATTTCCTCTAGGGATGAACTGTAAATTCAACAAAGGCATAAAAATTTCAGGATCCTGTTGAGTAGAAAATTTTAGTTCCACAGGTGCCAGATGTACAGGATCACCAATGTCTGTACATTAATGCTCACCATGACTCATGCAGGCTTAGACAAGAACGTCTCCTGGTTGTCTTTCCTGCGTGTTCTAGCAGCAACTGAGGGGCCGCGTCAGACATGGAAATACTATTTTAACCTGAGATGACTGTGGTAGAGGAAGATATGACAAAATACAACAGAATTTTTCAGAATATGTCAACTTATTTGAGAATCTATCCCAAATATAAAGAGCTTTCAGAAAAAAAAGGCGCTTTTTTTTTTGGCAATAGATATGGGAAAACAAGAAGGCTACTTCACTTAATTTATATTTTGAAGGTATACTGTGTACAAGAAATGAATATATACTATGCCCATATTAAGCAAGTAAACAGGCAATGAACTCAACCTTTATCTTTCATTTCACAAACATACATCAGTTCAGTCACTCAGTCGTGTCTGACTCTTTGCATCCCCAAGGACTGCAGCATGCCAGTCCTCCCTGTCCATCACCAACTCCCAGAGTTTACTCAAATTCATGTCCATTGAATCGGTGATGCCATCTAACCATCTCATCTTCTGTTGTCCCCTTCTACTCCCGTCTTCAATCTCTCCCAGCATCAGGGTCTGTTCAAATGAGTCTGTTCTTCCAATCAGGTGCCAAAGTATTGGAGTTTCAGCTTCAACATCAGTCTTTCCAATGAACATTCAGGACTGCTTTCCTTTAGGATGGACTGGTTGGATCTCCTAGCTGTCCAAGAGACTCTTAAGAGTCTTCTCCAACACCACAGTTTAAAAGCATCAGTTCTTCGGTGCTCAGCTTTCCTTATAGGATGTATGTACAAGCATACTTTCTATACCAACCCCAAAACTTAAAAAATCTAGGCATATGGGAAAATTGCCATGTAAATAATGAAGCCCTGAGTGGCATATATTGAGACATTCAGAGAAAGTGTGAGCAAGGTATTGGTTCTGTATTTCAAATGATCCTTAAAGAATAAGTTGAATTCTTAATGAGATTATGCATTGCTCTGTAACCTAATGATTGTTAGCATCAGATATACTTTTAATAAGCAAAAAGTTTCTGCCTATTGATTCATGATTAACATAAAATAGTATTAAAAAATCTTTTAAAAAATTAAAGGATTTTAAACAACTTCTAGGAAGACAGACATGTGGAATAGTTTTCCAAGTTCTTACAACAGATTTTCAACTATCTATATTAGGTTTTTTAAAATAGGGCAAATTGTAAAAAAAAAAAAAAAAAAAGTAAAATTCTTTCCAGTAGTTTTTAGACCAATGAACTGTAGAATTCAAATAAATGGGCTTCATTCTTCCAACAGAAAATTACAGATTCTTTGAGAGTTGAATGTTAACAAATAGCACATCTAATTACTCTTTGCTGCCTTTGGAATTTAAATGAAGAATTCTAGTAAGTCACTATAAGTCAAAAGGAATTTGGAAGGCAATTTGATCAATGTGATTGGCCACTATATCTGACATTCATTCTCTACAAATATTCTGCAGTAGCAATTAAAATGGCATCAGCAATAAAAACAAATCTATAATTTTGAAATAAATCCAAAAGCATGCATAATTTTTTTCGCCTGAAGGACTTTTCCTGAGGATTATTGATGGCTATAGCTTTATTGGACTCAGATTTTGCAAAACTCTCAAATTTTTTCAAGCATTCATTATAACCCTGAAATTGCCCTCCATGTTTATTGTTTTTACTTAATTCAGTCTCCATATTAGGGAAAAAAATCACAAACATAAGGCTATAATAATGTATAACATACAGTTAATTTTTCATTTCATTTTATTTTTTCCCTTGAAATTGACAACTGATAGAAAGTTATTTCTATCACAATAGAAAGTTAATGTGATAACACAATAGAAAGTTATTTCCTAATAATTCCAAAGCATAGAAAAGGAAACTAGTTTGTTTTTGAGGCTGACATGGTAGCATTTAAAAGAAGCAAAAGATAATTATACCTGAAGTTTCTTAAAAATCAGAGAAACTTCAGCTTGGCTGTATCTTATTTTAAGGCATTTAAGCTCAATATACACTGAACAAATTATGGTACCACATCCTATGTAATTCAAAATAGAAAGACTGTCATATTAACACATTAAGATATATGTGAACACGTCCAACAGATTTCTGAGCTTTTCCAAGGTGACTACTTGATACATACATACATATATATATATATATATATATATATATATATAATGTAGCACATATATCAAATAACACATTCTTTCAAAAATGTATGCTTTACTGCCTATTTTCTACATATGTCCTCAGCAAATACTTAGCACACCTGTTTAGTAAACCTTCAATAAGAGATAATATGGGCTTCTCTGGTGGCTCAGTGGTAAAGAATTTGCTTACAATGCAGGAGGCGTGGGTTCAATCCCTGTGTTGTGAAGATCTCCTGGAGAAGGAAATGGCAACCCACTCCAGTACTCTTGCCTGGGAAATCTCATGGACAGAGGGGTCTGCTGGGCTACAGTCTATGGGGTTGGAAAAGGGTCAGACATGATTTAGCGACACAACAACAACAACAACGAAGGGACAGTATAGACTGAAAACAGGGAGGAACACCCATGCAATATTTTGTCATTAAGAAGCCATTCCTTCACGGTCAATAGTGCAGGTGTGGTTTTATTACTACTAGCTGGTTTTCAATGATAAAGAGTAGCACTAGGGTATAGTAGTTAAGGCTGCAAGCTCTGTGTGTTGTTGTTGCTCAGTCCCTCAGTCATGTCTGATCTTTGTGACCCCACGGACTGCAGCACACCACGCTTCCCTGTCTTTCATCATCTCCTGGAGGTTGCTTAGACTCATGTCCATTGAGTCAGTGATGCTGTTCAGCATCTTGTCCTCTGTTGTCCCCTTCTCCTCCTGTCTTCTATATTTTTCAGCATCGAAGTGTTTTCCAGTGAGTCTGCTCTTCCCATCAGGTGGCCAAAGTATTGGAGATTCAGGTTCAGCATCAGTTCTTCCAGTGAATATTCAGGGGTGATTTCCATTAGGATTGACTGGTTTGATCTCCTTGCAGTCCAAGGGACTCTCAAGAGTCTTCTCCAACACCACAGTTTGAAAGTATCAATTTTTCAGTGTTCATCCTTATTTATGGTCCAACTCTAACACCCATATCTGACTACTGGAAAAACCATAGCTTTGACTATACGGACTTTGTAGGCAAAGTGATGTCTCTGCCTTTTAATATGCTGTCCAGGTTGTCATAGATTCTCTTCCAAGGAGCAAGAGTCTTTTAATTTTACGGCTGCAGCCACTGTCTGCAGTGATTTTGGAGCCCAAGAATACAAAGTTTGTCACTGTTTCCATTGTTTCCCCATGTGTTTGCCATGAACTGATTGGACCAGATGCCATGCTCTTTGTTTTTTGAATGTTGAGTTTTAAGCCAGCTTTTTCACTCTCCTCTTTGACCTTCATCAAGAAGCTCCTTAGTTTCTCTTCATTTTCTGCCATTAGGGTCATCTGCATATCTGAGGTTATTGATATTTCTCCCAGCAATCTTCATTCCAGCTTGTGCTTCATGCAGTCCAGCATTTTACATGATGTGTTATGCATATAAGCTAAATAAGCAGGGTGATAATATACAGCCTTGATGTACCCCTTTCCCAATTTTGAACCAGTCTGTTCTTCCATGTCGAGTTCTAAATGTTGATTCTTAACCTGCATACAGGTTACTCAGGAGGCAGGTAAGGTGGTCTGATATTCCTATCTCTCGAAGAATTTTCCACAGTTTGTTGTGATCCACACAATCAAAGGCTTTAGCATAGTCAGTGAAGCAGAAGTAGTTGTTTTTCTGGAATTCTCGTGTTTTCTCTGTGATCCAACAGATGTTGGCAATTTGATCTCTGATTCTTCTGTCTTTTCTAGATCCAACTTGTTCATCTGGAAGTTCTCAGGTCACATACTATTGAAGCCTAGCTTGAAGGGTTGAAAAGCATGACCTCATTAGCGTGTACAATGAATGCAACTGTGCAGTAGTTTTAACATTCTTTGGGATTTCCCTTCTTTGGGACTGGAATGAAAACTGACTTTTTCCAGTCCTGTGGCCATTGCTAAGATTTCCAAATTTGCAGGCATATTGGGTGCAGCACTCTGACAGTATCATCTTTTAGAATTGAAATAGCTCAGCTAGAATTCCATCACCTCCACTAGCTTCCACTCCATAGTGATGCTTCCTAAGGCCCGCTTGACTTCACACTCCAGGATGTCTGTCTCTAGGTCAGTGATCACACCATCATGGTTATTCAGGTCATTAAGATTTCTTTTGTATAGTTTCTGTGTAGTCTTGCCACCTCTTCCTAGTATCTTCTTTTTTAAGGTCCATGCTTTTTCTGTCCTTTATTGTGCCCATCTTTGCATGAAATGTTCTCTTGGTATCTTTAATTTTCTTAAGGAGATCTCTAGTCTTTCCCATTGTATTGTTTTCTTCTGTTTGTTTGTATTGTTCAATTAGGAAGGCTGTCTTCTCTCACCTTGCTATTCTTTGGAACTCTGCATTCAAATGGGTATATTTTTCCTCTTCTCCTTTGCCTTTCACTTCTCTTCTTTCTCAGCTATTTTTAAGGCTTCCTCAGACAACCATTTTGCCTTTTTTTTTTTTATTTTATTCTTACGGATGGTTTTGACCAGTGCCTCCTGTTCAATGTTATGAAGGTCCATAGGCAGATAAAAATGATTTAAAACTTTTTCCTCAGTTTATTAGCTCTATGACTTGGGATAAGTTGATTGAATCTCCCTGTGTATCATTCAGTTTCCTTATGTGAAAAGTAGGAATAGAAATACACCTACTTTATGGTTAAATGAATCATGCTTGCAAAAGGTCTAGATTAGGGAATGGTATATAGAAAGTGCTCCAAGAATGCTATTATCATTACAACACCCAAACTCAGAGTCAGTAAAATCAAGAAGTTTGTCTTCAGCACATTGTTACTAATTATTTTGTAAATTCAATGGAGCACTGGATAAATGGGGTTATCACCCAAATTTGGGAGAAACTTCCACTATCTTCCAGAGAAGGAATCCTAATTAGCACTGGATGTCATTTCAGCAATGTCAGGTACAGGAGACAGAGGTTGTCACAGAGGTTGTCGTTGGTAAAAATACATGTTTGAGTCATAGTTTAGGGCAGGTAGCTGTTCCTTGCTGCTGCCACCTTATCTTCTGCTGCTGCTGCCTCATCTTCCTGGCTGATTAATATCGAGAAAGCTATTTTTGAGCTCTTGACAGAGGCAAGCTTCTCCCAAGGGTTTTGTAGCTGAATCTATAGCCTCAAGTATTGCAGCTGCAAACGTTTCAGCTAACTCCTGGGCCTTCCAACCTGAGGGGATGGCTGCAGCTGGGCCTATTCCTGTTCCAGGCCAGCACCCGGACTCCATGCCTTCAGGCCTAATGCTCCCTGGTCCTTTTGGCACTGAATTTGAAAGAGCTCTGGAGGAAGTATAATGACGAGATGTTTCTTTTGCTGACAGAAGTCTTGTTTCATCTTAAAATGGCTGTGCTTATATTCTCACTTTCATCATTTCAAATGTTGAGTAAGGGGAAAAAAATCGAAAATAATTTTTGTGAACAGTCTTTTCTGGAATCTGTTTTTACCAAATTAACTTTACAAAACTCGTGAAACCTTTGATTATGCTCAGAATGTTCATTTTTATTCAATGCTTTGCATAAAATAAAGGCATGTTGTTTTGAGTTGACAAAATATTCTGAATTTAAGTATCTCAGAATAATTATTGGCTAGTTTATTTGGGAATAAGTGGCACATCTTTGAAGTATTTATTCTCTGGTATTTATTGTTGTCTGTAAATACAAAATGCATCATTCATATTCTAACTCATTTTCCTAGTCTTCCATTATCCTCACTTCAGCTGTTTCTGTTCATAGGCTGCTGCTGTTCATACAACCTGTATCACAGTGCTGATAACACATAGTAATTGTATGCATTTAGATAAGCCTTGGAGAAGGAAATGGCAACCCACTCCAGTACTCTTGCCTGGAAAAATGCCATGGACGGAGAAGCCTAGTAGGCTACAAACCACGGGGTCACAAAAAGTACATGACTGAGCGACTTCACTCACTTTCACTCAGATAAGCCTTACAATTTACAAAGTTCTCCCACATACATGTTTTTATTTGAGTGTTATAGTTATTATAAGGTGGGCAGAGTAAGGAATATTATTTACATTGTAAGTCTAGGGAAACTGAGGCACACATGAAATTAAGTGATTTGTCAGGGATTAGTAAGGGAGAATCAGGATATGGGGTTTGAAATCCAATCAGCTGTCACTCCACTCTTGGTCCCAGGACATGGTGGCCTAATTGATCAAGTATGGGCTTTAAAAAATCCCAGAAATACTCAAGTTCAAATCTGATTCTGCCACTTACTAGTTGTATTACTTAGCATGACCAATCCTTCATTTATTTTCAGACTGAAAGTGGAAGACCCAGATAGTTAAACAGAGATGGAGTTCAATAAAATATAAAAAACAAAAACAAAATAAAATAATAGCAGTCTACAAGTAATAGGTAAGAATAACTAGTGATCATTGTTTTGCCTATATTCTCTCTCTTTGCCTATTCACTTGGGTCTGCTGTTCAAATAAAAGTAAAGTTTTTGGTTGAGCCACATGAAACTGTAAACTTTTGAAAAGGAAATAGTCAAATATAAGAAATTCCATGTTTCTATCTACTTCTTATAGAGGCTTGAAATGCCAAACGTTCATAATCCTGTGACATTTTTTGTTGTGGCTTTGATATCTATTTAAAATGCTTTCTTTTTGTATAGGTTATGCATACATATTTTAGAAAATAATTTAAAAGTTCAAAACACTATATAGGAAAAAATTAAGTCCCTCATTCATCATTGTTTTCTAGTCTAGTTTCCTCCTCTTGAAGCAATCACTGATAGAAGATACTTAGAATACTTTCCAAAGATGCTTTATTTACTGATAAAAAACATTTGTATAATGTATATTTTCTGTTTTTATCCTGCCAGATGTTTGCCTAATATATACAACAAGCACCTAAATTTGGTAGATGTTTTCCACATACCACAAGCAGTGGGTGAAGGGAATCACTCAATAGAAAGTTGATACAGTGTTCTTAAAAGGAGAGAAAAACAATACTACCTAAGAAAGGGCAAAAGATGATGATTTACCACCTAAAGACTCCAGGCTAACAGAGCAGACTCAAATCAGTGCTCCCAGAACCTCTTTACATGCTGCTGCTGCCAAGTCGCTTCAGTCATTTCCGACTCCGTGCGACCCCATGGACTGCAGCCCACCAGGCTTCTCCATCCATGGGATTCTCCAGGCAAGAACACTGGAGTGGGTTGCCATTTCCTTCTCCAATGCATGAAAGTGAAAAATGAAAGGGAAGTCGCTCAGTCGTGTCCAGACTCTTCACAACCCCATGGACTGCACCCTACCAGGCTCCTCCACCCATGGGATTTTCCAGGCAAGAGTACTGGAGTGGGTTGCCATTGCCTTCTCTGCTTTACACGCTAGTATATATAAAACATAAAACACTAAATATATAATAATAACATGTCCCCACACTAGACTGTGAGCTCTTGGAAGACAGGGACTCAAATTTGTACATCTCTGTATCCCCAACACTAAGTATAGTTAGTTCTTGACAAATAGAAGGCATAGATAAGTTTCAAGGTCATAAATGAACATTTTGCTACTTACTGAAATTTTTCTCAAGCATTTTAGTGAGACCTACTTAACATTGTCAGAATATTACCATCCAATGTTTATCTTTTCTAAGCAGATGTTTTCCCACTTGTAACATATCTGTTTTGCAACTTTTCTTATTTCTCTAAATCTTGATAAATAATCTAAATCTCATGTATTCAAGTTAGAGAACTGGAATGTTACTTTTTTTTTTTTTTAATGTATGCCACTGGCAGTAAAGATTTCATCTGGAAAGAAATCCTTTTTCAGATATATTTTGTTTGCATAACAGCAAGTAGAGTGAACAGGAAGGGTGGATGGCTATTTGGCTAAGTCATTGAATGGATTACATAGATGTTGTAATCCATTTGAAAGAGAATATAGAGTATGGTATAAAGTATTTTTTAATGAAAAAAATCAATGTAAACACAAAAGGAACACACAAGACACCCTTTGTCTCTCTAGAAAATATAGGTACTACTATGTCTACTGGGAAGACTGGTGACCAGTTCTTATCCCGGGGTGGGTCAGTAGCACAAACTTGAATATTCCTGAAGTAGCAAAACCCAGAGAAGAACTAAAAGGGAAATGGGTAAATCTGTTTCTTTCCTAGTTTCAATTTCCCTTCACAAGACAGGGATAAGTTCTTATCCCAGGAGTTTACACTAGGATTGTAACATTTATGTTCAATTAAAGAGGAACACACAGAACAATAAACTAAGAGGTGCTTGAATACTGCCACGGGCTAATGGGCAAACAAAGCCTCAAAGTATTCTTTCCTCCCTTGCAACAGGACCAAGCGTGTGGGGCCTCAGTCAGTTCAGTTCAGTTCAGTTGCTCAGTCGTGTCCGATTCTTTGGGACCCCATGAACTGCAGCACGCCAGGCCTCCCTGTCCATCACCAACTGCCAAGTCTACCCAAACCCATGTCCATTGAGTCGGTGATGCCAACCAACCATCTCATCCTCTGTTGTCCCCTTCTCCTCCTGTCGTCAATATTGGGAACTAATTGAAAGAAAGTGAGGTCTAAAGGAGGCCTTGACTGGAGGCTGGCAATAAAAAAGAAAGCAAAGGGAAACAAACTCACAAGTTCCTCTATACATGACAATTAGGGTTCCAATTCAAATTGCTGTTAGATTTAATATTTACATCTAAAATCTTCAAATTGTTACTAGGATCAAATGAAGCTTTTTAAACTGAGAAGAATTATTTTATTATTGTGCTCTCCACAACATCTAATACATTAATTTCATATATTAATGTGCTCAAAGGCAGTGGGTTGAATAATATAAAATTTGGACCTTAATTGTCTTAGAAATAAAAATTCTTCTGGCTCAAACTTTCATACCTATAGCTTATATTTTTAAATGAACATTACATTAAAAGTTTGGGTATTTGGTTATCTATCTATTTGTGGCTGTGCTGGGTCTTTGGTGCTGTGCACGGGCTTTCTCCAGTTGTGACAAGCGAGACCTTCTCTCTAGTAGTGGTGCTTGGGATTCTCATTGTGACTTCTCTCATTGCAGAGCATTCTCTAGGGCATTTGGGCTTCAGCAGCTGAGGCACATGGGCTCAGTAGTTGCATCTCTTGGGTTCCAGAGCACAGCTTAACAGATGTGGCATCTTCCCAGATCAGATAGAGGTTGAACTCATGTCTCCTGCACTGGCTGGCGGATTCTTTACCACTGAACTACCAGGGAGGCCCAACATGGAATTTTAAAATGATACAAGTTTAATTACTAAGGCGTGCTTTTTCTTTCCAATAGTGGACACCAGAAATCACAAATACATAGCTCTCTGGAGTATCTGTCCATCTCATTCAAAGCTCAGCCTCAGTGCCCAGTGTGGTCCTTTCACACAGTCAAGATAAATATCAGTGGAATGGATGTTTGAATTAATGATAGTAGATATAAATATAAAAATGTCAATATCATTAGCCAAAACTGTGAAAGGCAGGCTGTCTATAGAGCACCTTGAAATCAGACTGAATCAGTGTTTCTAGTTATTTCAAACTTAACCACTGTGAACCAATATTAATAGAGACCAAAATGATCTCTTTTATGAAGAGAAAAATCCTAAAAACAATTAAACTTTGTGTCCAAACAAGAGTCCAGCATTTATGTGTGTGTATGTATGTTACTTACAAAGTTTCTTTTTCCTTCTAATTGAATGTGTCCCACACAGTTCTGGGCACTTGAAAAACACAAGCTGCTATTAGTTGAATTAAAATGACAACTGCAGAAACACAACCATAACTATTGCTGCAAGCTGCAATTTGCATTCTCCATAATATCAATGAGGCATCTGGTTCCTACTCTATCACTTTCCCCTAGGGCTTCAAAACAAAAGCTATAGAGGAAAAAGTAGGATCATTATATATGTGGCTAGAACAAGAAATATGCTGTGTAGATTCTGAAACATATTTCTGCAATTTCATAAATGGCCTGTAATTCAATAACAACCATCAAAACTTTATTAGTTTCATTTCTGTTTGGCGATAAATGAATTTGTTTCCCACTAAGTCACTCATATCCATATTTTCCACTGTTTTAGTGGTAGTTATTATCATAATGATGATGGTCTTTCTCTACAATAATTATGCAAGATAAGTTCAAGGCATTCCTATAACTAATTAACATATTTTACATAAGACAAATGTTTCTTTTCAACCAAGCTTCCTTTTTAAAAAAATGCTGTTTTGCATTGTTTTGATTTGTTTACTTACAAGATGAGTAAATCATTTATTCATGGGTGGTTTGTCAGCACAAATTTCCTACATAATATGCACTCCTCACCCTCAAATACATAGTTATGATAGCTTGATATATTTATTGGTTATATCATAAAAGTCAGTACTGAAAAAAGTTAAAAATGTTAGCAATAGACCATGCTTAATTGATTTAAATGATTAAAAAAAATAAAGAGTAAACCAGAGTGTTGACTTTTGAGTATCTTTCTTTGTTCCACTTTAAGCTTGTTTGTTTACATAAATAATATTTACCTTCTGGACTGTGCATATTTCTAATTTGTAGTGCAATGAAAATTATTTCTAATGGAAAAATCAGTTTTATCCTTAAAAAAAATTAACAGATTTTTCTTTGGTGTCAATGTATAGTAATATATACAAATCTAGGAAGCACTGTTAATTTTTAAATGATGATGTGATACAGTTATCATAAATTGATGTCAAAATACTTCTCTGTGTTGGCTAAGTCAGCATTTACAAGTGACCATAAAAAAAAGAAAAAGAAAATACTTCTTAAATAAACCCTTAAGCCAGATGGTCAACACCGAAATCAGATTGATTATGTTCTTTGCAGCCAAAGATGGAGAAGCTCTATACAGTCACCAAAAACAAGACCGGGAGCTGACTATGGCTCAGATCATGAACTCCTTATTAACAAAATCAGACTTAAATTGAAGAAAGTAGGGAAAATCACTAGAACATTCAGATGACCTAAATCAAATCCCTTATGATTATACAGCGAAAGTGAGAAATAGATTTAAGGGCCTAGATCTGATAGATAGAGTGCCTGATGAACTATGGAATGAGGTTCGTGACATTGTACAGGAGACAGGGATCAAGACCATCCCCATGGAAAAGAAATGCAGAAAAGCAAAATGGCTGTCTAGGGAGGCCTTACAAATAGCTGTGAAAAGAAGAGAAGTGAAAAACAAAGGAGAAAAGGAAAAATATAAGCATCTGAATGTAGAGTTCCAAAGAATAGCAAGAAGAGATAAGAAAGCCTTCCTTAGCGATCAATGCAAAGAAATAGAGGAAAACAACAGAATGGGAAAGACTAGAGATCTCTTCAAGAAAATTAGAGATACCAAGGGAACATATCATGCAAAGATGGGCTTGAAAAAAGGACAGAAATGGTATGGACCTAACAGAAGCAGAAGATATTAAGAAGAGGTGGCAAGAATACACAGAAGAACTGTACAAAAAAGATCTTCATGACCCAGATAATCACGATGGTGTGGTCACTGACCTAGAGCCAGACATCATGGAATGTGAAGACCAGTGGGCCTTAGAAAGCATCACTAGGAATAAAGCTAGTGCAGGTGATGGAATTCCAGTTGAGCTCTTTCAAATCCTGAAAGATGATGCTGTGAAAGTGCTGCACTCAATATGCCAGCAAATTTGGAAAACTCAGCAGTGGCCACAGGACTGGAAAAGGAAAGTTTTCATTCCAATCCCAAAGAAAGGCAATGCCAAAGAATGCTCAACTACGGCACAATTGCACTCATCTCACATGCTAGTAAAGTAATGCTCAAGATTCTCCAAGCCAGGCTTCAGCAATATGTGAACTGTGAACTTCCTGATGTTCAAGCTGGTTTCAGAAAAGGCAGAGGAACCAGAGATCAAATTGCCAACATCCGCTGGATCATGGAAAAAGCAAGAGAGCTCCAGAAAAACATCTATTTCTGCTTTCTTGACTATGCCAAAGCCTTTGTGTGGATCACAATAAACTGTGGAAAATTCTGAAACAGATGGGAATACCAGACCACCTGATCTGCCTCTTGAGAAATTTGTATGCAGGTCAGGAAGCAACAGTTAGAACTGGACATGGAACAACAGACTGGTTCCAAATAGGAAAAGGAGTACATCAAGGTTGTATATTGTCATCCTGCTTATTTAACTTCTATGCAGAGTACATCATGAGAAACGCTGGGCTGGAAGAAGCACAAGCTGCAATCAAGATTGCCTGGAGAAATATCAATAACCTCAGATATGCAGATGACACCACCCTTATGGCAGAAAGTGAAGAGGATCTAAAAATCCTCTTGATGAAAGTGAAAGAGGAGAGTGAAAAAGTTGGCTTAAAGCTCAACATTCAGAAAACGAAGATCATGGCATCCGGTCCCATCACTTCATGGGAAATAGATGGGGAAACAGTGGAAACACTGTCAGACTTTATTTTTGGGGGCTCCAAAATCACTGCAGATGGTGACTGCAGCCATGAAATTAAAAGACACTTACTCCTTGGAAGAAAAGTTATGACCAACCTAGATAGCATATTCAAAAGCAGAGACATTACTTTGCCAACAAAGGTCCGTCTAGTCAAGGCTATGGTTTTTCCTGTGGTCATGTGTGGATGTGAGAGTTGGACTGTGAAGAAGGCTGAGCACGGAAGAATTGATGCTTTTGAACTGTGGTGTTGGAGAAGACTCTTTAGAGTCCCTTGGACTGCAAGGAGATCCAACCAGTCCATCCCAAAGGAGATCAGCCCTGGGATTTCTTTGGAGGGAATGATGCTGAAGCTGAAACTCCAGTACTTTGACCACCTCATGTGAAGAGTTGACTCATTGGAAAAGACTCTGATGCTGGGAGGGATTGGGGGCAGGAGGAGAAGGGGACAACAGAGGATGAGAAGGCTGGATCGCATCACTGACTCAATGGACGTGAGTCTGAGTGAACTCCGGGAGTTGGTGACGGACAGGGAGGTCTGGTGTTGCTGAGATTCATAGGGTTGAAAAGAGTCAGACATGACTGAGCAACTGAACTTAACTGAACTGAACTAAGCCTCTGAACAGTAAGCAGGACTTATTTTGACATGTAGTTTATCAATCTGTGAGACTTCTACTATTACAAACAAAACAAGGCAAAAATAAAGGAAAAACAAAAATAAATGAATAAAATGATGACAATCTTGGGAAAGTTCCTTTGAACAAAATGTGAATTTAGGTATTTTTGTCATTGTTGTTACTACAAATTATAAACCTGATGAAAACAAATTAGATTATTTATTCAATAATTGAAAAGCAATAATTGAAAATAGTTGCAATATTTTCACTAAGTTTAGGAAAATTGGCTTTGAACAGACATTTATTTTGGTAAATCCTTTAAATATGCTAATATTTCTCATAAATCTCTAAAATTAATCCTCCAGAGTGCTGAGACTGGGTTGGTATAGGATTTGACAAGGAAGGTAATTTAGCTAATGATTTTAAAAAATTATTTTTCTACAGCACATATTAATGTCTGCCTCACCAAGTATTTTCTTGATAGTGTTTTTCCCGTCTCTGATGTATATTCTGTCTTTTGGCTCCATAATCACAATTTGAAAAAAAAAAAATCTGTAAGATGATTTAAACCAACAATGATAGACTATTTAAAGTTGGATTATGTCACTGCAGTGTGAGCACGGGGTTTCAAACTTGGTTTGTTGATTTGTTTGTTTTTTAATTCTACTGCTGCTAAGTCACTTCAGTCGTGTCCAGCTCTGTGCAACTCCATAGATGGCAGCCCACCAGGCTCCCCTGTCCCTGGGATTCTCCAGGCAAGAACACTGGAGTGGGTTGCCATTTGCTTCTTCAATGCATGCTTGGAAAAAGGGAAGTCGCTCAGTCATGTCCAACTCTTAGCGACCCCATGGACTGCAGCGTACCAGGCTCCTCTGTCCATGGAATTTTCGAGGTAAGAGTACTGGAGTGGGGTGCCATAATTCTAGCCCTAGCTTTAATTTTATTCCTCTGTTTAATATTATTACCCTTTATGAATTTCCTCATTTCTCCAATAATAGTCAAAAACAGAAAGCTATTATTCTTGATGAAATATTGATTGGATGTATCAATTTTGGGGAATTGGCTCCTCATTACTCGACAACTCAATAATTTCTCTTTCAAGAAAAATACAAATGAGTGAGCATTTCATGAAAATATTTTGTGGGTTTGGAGGCTTTTTACTCAATATGTTAGTCTTGTGCTTGAATCACATTCTATTCATTAGAGCTTATGTAATATCCAAAGGTATTCTTGTAGTCATTTAAAATGCTGTGGTGAGCCTGCTATTTTTGAGAATGTGATAGTCTATGATAGTTTCATCAGATTGATTATGGCCTATTGCACCAGTGTTTTGGAAAGACTATTTTTCGATCTTCCTCTCTTTAGAATCAGTCCAACAGACACGGATGTTAGACAAATCTGAACACTGTATCCTACAGCCTTATTTTTATAAAATAATATTCCTGAGTTATACAGATTTCATATACAGGTTTAATTTGTGTCATTGGAGAAGGGGAGAATAAATTAACCCCACTATTAGATATGGAAGCACTTTAGGACTCTCTCTTATTATAACTTATTTGTATGCAGTTCTAGATGTAAAGCTCAGTGCTTCCCAGGTAGCACTAATGGTAAAGAACACACTTGCCAATTCAGGAGCCACAGGAGATGTGGGTTTGATCTCTGGGTTGGGAAGATTCCTTGCGTAAGGAAATGGCAACCCTCTCCAGTATTCTGGCCTGGAAAATTTCATGGACAGAGGAGCCTGGTGGGCTACAGCCCATGGGGTCACAAACAGTCAGACATGACTGAGTGACTGAAGACACACTACATGTAAAGTTCATCCTAATTAGCACAGCTGTTTGGAGAACTTAAAAATGAACCCGCTGTGTTGTGCTCCCGGCAAGTGTTAGCTACCTTTCTCAAGAGTTGTCACAATTACCAGTACATCAACTAATAAAAAACACAGGCAATGGAACACCAAAACTAATCTCCCTACTGTGACACGTGTGGGTGTGCATGCACTGTGAATGAGTTGATATTTATTAGTTCAGTTCAGTTCAGTTGCTCAGTCTGTCTGACTCTTTGAGACCCCATGGACTGCAGCGTGCAAGGCTTCCCTGTCCATCACCAACTCCCCGAGCTTACTTAAACTCATGTCCATTGAGTCGGTGATGCATCCCACCATCTCATCCTCTGTCATTACCTTCTCCTCCTGCCTTCAATCTTTCCCAGCATCAGGGTCTTTTCAAATGAGTCCACTTTTTGCATCAGGTGGCCAAAGTATTGGAGTTTCAGCTTCAGCATCAATTTTTCCAATGAATATTCAAGACTGATTTCCTTTAGGATGGACTGGTTGGATCTCCTTGCAGTCCAAGGGACTCTCAAGAGTCTTCTCCAACACCACAGTTCAAAAGCATTAATTCTTAGGCACTCAGATTTCTTTATAGTCCAACTCTCACATCCATACATGACTACTGGAAAAACCACAGCTTTGACTAGACAGACTTTTCTTGGCAAAGTAATGTCTCTGCTTTTTAATATGCCATCTAGGTTGGTCATAACTTTTCTTCCAAGAAACAAGCGTCTTTTAATTTCATGGCTGAAATCACCATCTGCAGTGATTTTGGAGCCCAAAAGAATAAAGTCTGTCATTGTTTCCAGTTTCCCCATCTGTTTGCCATGAAGTGATGGGACCATGATCTTAGTTTTCTGAATGTTGAGTTTTAAGCCAACTTTTTCACTATCCTCTTTCACTGTCATCAAGAGTCTCTTTAGAAATAATGTGTATAATAAATAGCCCTATTATACAAAAAAGATGCTCAAATCTTCACATTGTAAATGAGTCTGAATCTAACATAACTGTGTTCAGCATAATGTCAATGTGATTCTTAATAATGTAAAAATATTCCATGGTACAATGTGAGTTTGCAATGATGCCCCAGGGCATTTTGTCATAAAGCCTGTGATTTTATCAATGAAAATAAAACAATAAAAATAACTGAAAAAAAGAGTCTCTTTAGTTCTTCACTGTCTGCCATAAGTGTGGTGTCACCTGCATAGCTGCAGTTATTGATAGTCCTCCCAGCAATCTTGGTATGTATTAGTACTTGCTGTTTAAGTATATCTGTGCTGTGCATGTGCACAACTCTGCCTGTGGACCCATCAGTGTTACTTACTGAGATGAACAGAAGTCAAATGTACACATACCCGAGTCTTATTTTTCAAAGAATTCTAGTTTTTTTCAAGTTATTCTAAGGAAGCATTAGGCATAACGGCACAGTGTCTGGCACTTTGCAGTTTCTTATTTAATACGAAAATGAGAGTATTTACAGTAAAATATTCATGAATTGTCAGCACATCTGTTGTTACTGCCCCCAGGGTCACTTTCATTTAAGTCTCCTATTTTCCAGACATTTTTCTATTTTCAAATACATACCATACTTTGATCTGGCATACAACCAATCAAGCTGCCTTTTATAACCTGGCTACACCTGTTTCTGCAGGTGTAGTAACTGAAAGAGGGAACTTTTAGGATAGAGGGAAGGGCTACTTGGGATTCATTTTGAGCCAGCCATTTTTTCACAGCAACCTAGCAAGCAGTTTTGAGGAATTTCTCATGAAGCAAATTAGTAGGATTTTTCTCTTTCTTATCAGCATGGCTTCCCTTAGAATGAGAATGCCTTATATAACATGCTTTTCAAGTGAGATATTTATAACTAGTAGAACAATTTCTTTTAAAAAATTTTAACTTATTTTTGCATTATCTTGACTTTGTTTTACTGTTTTAAATTCACTTCATCATGTGTGTATTTGCATGCTGTTTTTGTGTGTGTGTATGTTAGTAAATAACTTTTCCATTACCCTGGTTTTTTTTATATTATTTCATGTATCTGTTTATTTGATTTTTGCTGATGATGTGTAATCAACAGAAGCACTCATGGTCAGTAGCACTGGTTTTATCAACTTCCTTAGTTTGTTAACCTAGTGTCAGGAATATTTCTCTCCTCCTGAAACGCATACACATGCTTCCAGATGCTCACAATACACTAAATATCTGTAGCCATTGCTCTGCCCCTGGTATGTGCGCATGCTTAGGCTTATACCAATTGATTTGTTTGTTTCCAAGAGTCAGAAGCACTGTTCTACAACCTTTTATGATTAGAACTTTCTATTGTAATTAGGTAAAAGTATTAATTACTGCATAAACTAAAAAGGAAAAAAAAGAGTGCAAAAATATCATTTTTTTCCCATAAAAACTTTTTTTTCATTTAATTCTTTTTTAATTTTATTTTATTATTTAACTTTACAATATTGTATTGGTTTTGCCATATATCAAAATGAATCTGCCACAGGTATACACATGTTCCCCATCCTGAACCCTCCGCCCTCCTCCCTCCCCGTAACATCCTTCTGGGTCGTCCCAGTGCACCAGCCCCAAGCATCCAGTATCGTGCATTGAACCTGGACTGGCGACTCGTTTCATATATGATATTATACATGTTTCAATGCCATTCTCCCAAATCATCCCACCCTCTCCCTCTCCCACAGAGTCCAAAAGACTGTTCTATACACCAGTGACTCTTTTGCTGTCTCGTATTCAGGGTTATTGTTACAATCATCTAAATTCCATATATATGTGTTAGTATACTGTATTGGTGTTTTTCTTTCTGGCTTACTTCACTGTGTATAATAGGCTCCAGTTTCATCCACCTCATTAGAACTGATTCAAATGCATTCTTTTTAATGGCTGAGTAATATTCCATTGTGTATATGTACCACAGCTTTCTTATCCATTCATCTGCTGATGAGCATCTAGGTTGCTTCCATGTCCTGGCTATTATAAACAGTGGAAGAATCAATATAATGAAAATGAGTATACTACCCAAAGCAATTTATAGATTCAATGCAATCCCTATCAAGTTACTGATGGTATTCTTCACATAGCTAGAACAAATAATTTCACAATTTGTATGGAAATACAAAAAACCTCGAATAGCCAAAGCGATCTTGAGAAAGAAGAATGGAACTGGAGGAATCAACCTGCCTGACTTCAGGCTCTACTACAAAGCCACAGTCATCAAGACAGTATAGTACTGGCACAAAGACAGAAATATAGATCAATGGAGCAAAATAGAAAGCTCAGAGATAAACCCACGCACCTATGGTCACCTTATCTTTGACAAAGGAGGCAAGAATATACAATGGATTAAAGACAATCTCTTTAACAAGTGGTGCTGGGAAAACTGGTCAACCACTTGTAAAAGAATGAAACTAGATCACTTTCTAACACCATACACAAAAATAAACTCAAAATGGATTAAAGATCTAAACGTAAGACCAGAAACTATAAAACTCCTAGAGGAGAACATAGGCAAAACACTCTCCGACATACATCACAGCAGGATCCTCTGTGACCCACCTCCCAGAATATTGGAAATAAAAGCAAAAATAAACAAATGGGACCTAATTAAACTTAAAAGCTTCTGCACAACAAAGGAAACTATAAGCAAGGTGAAAAGACAGCCTTCAGAATGGGAGAAAATAATAGCAAATGAAGCAACTGAAAAACAACTAATCTCAAAAATATACAAGCAATTCCTACAGCTCAATTCCAGAAAAATAAATGACCCAATCAAAAAATGGGCCAAAGAACTAAATAGACATTTCTCCAAAGAAGACATACAGATGGCTAACAAACACATGAAAAGATGCTCAACATCACTCATTATCAGAGAAATACAAATCAAAACCACTATGAGGTACCATTTCACACCAGTCAGAATGGCTGCGATCCAAAAGTCTAAAAGCAATAAATGCTGGAGAGGGTGTGGAGAAAAGGGAACCCTCTTACACTGTTAGTGGGAATGCAAACTAGTACAGCCACTATGGAGAACAGTGCAGAGATTCCTTAAAAAACTGGAAATAGAACTACTTTATGATCCAGCAATCCCACTGCTGGGCATACACTCTGAGGAAACCAGAAGGGAAAGAGACAAGTGTACCACAGTGTTCATCACAGCACTGTTTATAATAGCCAGGACATAGAAGCAACCATAAAAACTTTGAAATAGCCTGGTTATATTTTTGTAACTCTCCTAAATGCTATTGAATTTAGGTGTGAATAAAAATAATGTAAACTCTTTGGTGGTTGGTGGTAGGGGATGTGATTTCAGAACATATAAATCAATATAGTAGCCGCTAGCTACATATGCTCTTCATATTAAAATCCAAATTAATGATAATATAATAAAATTTAAAATTCAGTCCTTTGGTTGCTCTGTGTTCAATAGCCGCATAAAGCTTGTGTTTACCAAGTTAAACAGCACAAATATGGAACATTTCTATCATACCCCAATTCTACTGAACAGCGCCAAAAAGAGAAATTCTACCCTTGGATGAATCTGTTTTATTTAATTCCTTACTCCAATTAAAGAAATAAAAACTGAAATTATAGATAAGCGATATCTTTGTGGTTTAGACAAGAGAATGATTTATAACTAATGCAGAGATGGGCAAAATGAAGTTATATTTTTTATGTTTAAAAATGCTAAATATATTTTTATGATTTTCCATTTTAACCCATGTTTCAGTTAATTGACTATTAACTCTCTTTGCTAATATAAGATAAAGTGATTTTACTCCTATGTATGGGATGATGAATAAGAATGCCTGCTCCAAAGAGAGTTGTGACTATACCATTGCTCTGTCACCAAGGTCCTTTGTAATCTTGTGAAAGTTTTGCTTTTTAACCTAAAATTAAATTAATAAAACTTATAAGGTTTTGATATAAGAACTAAATGAGTTGAAGGTAAAATGCTCCTGTCTGTGACTGGCACATAAACAGAAATGAATAACTGTTATAATTATAAATAATAGCATCAAACAGTTGTGAGACAATTTAAAAAATGCCATTATGTATATTATTTCATTTAATTCTCAATTAATTCCTTTCTTTTAACTTTTGATGGAAAAAAGATCTACTCTACTGAGTTTGATAACTGATGATTATTTCTCTGAGTTCAAAACTTATATCATTATAGCCTTCTTCTGTAATACTCTCTTTCATGAACTATTCCAAAAAGTGTGTGCTACTAAATCAATTTCATTTGAAGGAAATCCTCTGGTTTATTTCTCATTTACAGAGTTTGTCAATAATATATAGCAGAGCGAAATGTCATGATTTGAGACACTGAAGCCTGGTAGACCTATTTCTCTTATGTATCTAGTCAGTAGAAAACTCAGTTGTGTCTGGAAACAGAATATCACAGCTATTTTCTTCCAGCTGATTTTTCATCAATGAGTTCTCGTAAGCTGATTTCAAGTTAGTAGCAAAGAGAGTTTGAATGCATACTTTTTGTCTTCACTTGAGATCATTTATTAAATCTAAAGTTTTTCATTCCAAATCACCCAGGCCCTGGATTGAGAGGGATCTCTACTACAAACCAAATCAATATCATAATACAAGACAAAGACAAGTTCTGAAAGTGACTAAAATGTGAATGCTGATTCTGCATCTAAGATTGAAAACATATCTTTAAATCTTGTACAAGCCATGTTAACAGCTTGTGCCAGTTCTCTCCCTTCCAGACAGCTACAAACTAGTGAGAAGAGATAAGGTGCTACAAATACTACTATAATACAGAGAAGATCTTAAGTACAGAAAGAGATGTACATGGGTATAGGGAGTTTAAAGAATATTGAGTTTGCATCATATGAGGGATATGAGATTCAACTTCACAGCAGGAGTGGTTTCAATATGGATAAAAACCAGAAATAAAGTATGAGTTGGAATAGATAAGAAAAAAGCTATCTATCACTTAGGTAAGTTAAATTTTATTTTGGTGTCTTAACATCATTTCTGACATTTTCTCCATTTCTCCTATAGATTCTGAGAAATTAAATGTCTCAGACCACTTTGCCACCAAAGTTCTGGTTTAGTTGTTATTGTTTAGTTGCTAAGTTATATCTGATTCTTTTGAGACATCATGGACTATAGCCTGCTAGGCTCCTCTGTCCATGGGATTTCCCAGGCAAGAGTACTGGAGTGGGTTGCCATTTCCTTCTCCAAGGGATCTTCCTGACCCAGGGATTGAACCCACATCTCCTGCATGGGTAGGTTAATTCTTTACCACTGAGCCACCAGAGAAGCCCAAGTTCTGGTTTAGATTCTATCAATGGGAGCCCCTCACATGCAAGTAACAGGAAGAAAGTACTTTTATTTATTTATTTACTTTGTATCCATAATAGTGGCTACGGTGGCCAAAAACAGTTTGGACTCTTATGGCCATAACAGCAGACAAATGTAGGTTCCTGTAGCTGCCAAGTGTAGGCTCCTGGAAGGGCAGCCCCAGAGGAATGCAGAGTAGGCACTACTACTACTGGCTTCCTACTCATCCTGATCTGAGTACCGCCACTCCACCTTTTTCTCCTTCCAACAATTTTGTAAAACCCCAGTTCTCTTTCTGCTTGAAATAAACAGATTTCTCTCTCAGTACTTAAAACCGTTAATGATAAATAGAAAAACAAACAAAAACATGTATGTAGGCACGTTGGGACATATGTTGGAGAAAAAACATTCTAGCTTTCCTAGCAATTGGACCAAAAATGCAATTTCAAACTGTATTAAATAGAGACTGTGATGCTCAAATTGCAAATTGAGCTTGCAATTCAGTAGTTTTATGTCCTGTATCTCTAGCTGTTTGTTTTAGATAAGTGCTTTGGTCACTTAAGTCATTTATTTTCTCTAGGTTTGAAAAGGTGAGGACCCATCAAGTCCAAAGTTAACTTTAAACAAATCTACAGAAATACATTTATGTAAAATCAGTAGAGAAGATAAGACATAAACGTCTATGATTTATCTCAGTGAATTTATGCCATAAGCTATGGACATTATAGGCTTGACAAAGTGACATAAGAAATTTAAGTCCCAGAGATGTGAGGTAAAACATTGTTGATTGTAAACAAACAAAAATAAATTCTAACAATATAAAATAAAATTCTTCAATAATAACCATTGTGGTTTGTGGGTTGAATAGGGAAAAGAGATGAAGTAAAAGCATTCCAAATCTTGTCTTGGTAGGAGATAGCTATGGACACTCCTTAACACTTAATATTTGAAAAATGGAATAATAGATAAGCATGCCATGCATTTAGGGATACACAGTCAGAGATTATACCCTTCAAATGAATAGAATGGGAAATCAGAGATCACTCAACCCTTGTCCAAAAATAGGAAGGAAAGTACAATAGTAATGATAAGATATGGGTTTCCCATGTGACTCAGTGGTAAATAATCCACCTGCCAATGCAGGAGACACTGGAGACATGGATTCAGTCCCTGAGTTTGGGAGATCCCCAGGAGGATACTGCAGTATTCTTGCCTGGAGAATCCCATGGACAGAGGAGTCTGGCAAGCTACAGTACATGGGGTTGCAGAGCATCAGAAACGGATGGGTGACTGAACACATACATACAATAAGATATGGCAAATAGAAAACACAAAGTAGGTACCAGTTGGAATAAAGATACATATTAGTTCTCATTAATGTTCTCAATGATTTAAAACAAAAGCTCAAATAAAAACAGAACAAAACAAAAATTCCAAAATCAAATTCAGGGCAAAATTCCTTAAATGCTATAAAGAGACATAGCCCATAACAATAATAAGTGAGTGAGTAAAAGTCAACTTTTTGTGACCCCATGGACTGTACAGTCTATGGAAGTCTTCAGGCCAGAATATTGGAGTGGGTAGCTGTTCCCTTCTCCAGGGGATATTCCCAACCCGGGGATCAAACCCAGGTCTCCCACATTGCAGGCAGATTCTTTACCAGCTGAGCCACTGGGAAAGCCCTACAAATAGCAACATATCAAAGTAATGTAACAGATACAAATCTTCTTGCACCTAAATTTTATTTTAAATTGCTTTAAGTTTCAAGAAGTGACAACTGCTATGGTGACAAATCCACAACTCTAGTGAGTTATTTTATTACTTTTTTCAGAAAGCAATAGGGCAAATAGACCAAAAACTAATTAAACATATCAAATATTTCAGTGAAACAATTCAATTGTCTATATTAATAAGTGTATATGTGTCTTTTCAAAACCAATAGATATTTCACAATTTCCAAAATGCATTAATACAACATTGATAGACTAACCATATGTTGATTCCCTTCAGTAAACAACAATCCATTCACTTGACAGGTATTTACCAAGTGTGTTCTATGTGCCAAAAACTTTTCTCTCCTTAGGGATCCTAAATGTAATGAGAGATGAAAAATGCCACAGTAAAAAGATTGGAGAAATGTGATCTGATTTACATTTCAAAAAGATCAATATGCTGCAGTAGAGAGTATCATAAAGCACAATTTTAACTTATAAAAACTCCACAAAATTTTCTCAGAATTGTTTATATAAAATAGAAGACTGCAAAATTTAACATCTACCACTTAGCTCTATGAGCTTTGTGCCTTGGGCAAGAGAGACAGTATTTCAAATTTTATTCTAAGAAAGAAAAATGAAACTATGAAAAAAATGTATACCTGTGGCAGATTCATTTCGATATTTGGCAAAACTAATACAATATTGTAAAGTTTAAAAATAAAATAAAATTAAAAAAAAAAACAGAAAACTAAAAAAAAAAGAATTAAATGAGAGAGTTAAATGATATTTCAAAGAAATATATTAAATGTAACATAGAGAAACTGCTAAAAATTTCTACGGTGTTGTACATGTAAACCAAACATATTTTCAGGGGTAAATTTTTTTCTATACGCTATTTCCCTCAACCTTGATGACTAGAATTTAACTCTTGAAAACTGTGTTTCTCCATTGAACTACCCCATTGAATAGTTTGGCAAAATATTCTGTTTTCAGTATTTAATGATGAGGTTACCTGTCTAACCAGTCTGGTGTGTAAGTCTGTCACAAGTTTGTGCTCAGTCGCTAATTTGTGACCTGCCAGAGTTCTCTATCCGTGGGATTTTCCAGGCACGAATTCTGGAGTAGGTTGCCATTTCCTCCTCCACGGGATCTTCCCAACCCAGGGATCAAACCCATGTCTCCTGCATCTCTTATAGTAGCTGGCAAATTTTTTACAACTGAGACATCTGGGAACCACAAGTTTGCTACTATTTAAATTACATAAGCACATATGGATATGTGTAAATGCATGGAAAATGTCACAGTGGGTAAACACCAAACTGATAACAGTGGTTATGTCTGGGGAGTCACCTAATTTGGTAGCATAAGGCAGGTTTAGAGAAGAGGGGAGAAAGGGTTTAAACTTTAGGTTTATCTAGAATATTTCAATTTCTTTAAAAGGAGAATTTGTTTGTATATAAATGAGGCATTCACAGCTTGGAAGGAAATAGAATCTTGAGTTGTCAAACTGTAGTTTCATGACTCTCATACAAATAGAGAATGGACTCATGTCAGATATTTTATTGAACTCATTAATTAATGAGAAAACCAGTAGAGTAATAAGATAATTTCAAAAGACTTTGAGGATAGAAGATTATATAGCCATCAGAAAGGATATGCTTTTACATATGGATATAAAAATAAGGTTCTTAAATTGCATACAAAACTGATTAACAAGCCACAAGGCATTAAAACCACAACTTATGTTTTCTACTGATTAGAAATCTACAAATTAACACATAACTCTAGTTAAATAGCAATACCAAGCCCAGGGATATTCTCCTGGAAAATTAAACAATCCTTGGGTATACTTGCAAAACAATAAACCATTATAACATTAAAAGTACATGCCATATCCTTTTTGCTTATTTTCAAGTGTCATATAACTTTATGAAGTGAAGTAAAAGAGCAAAAGATCATATCTCACTGTTAACAATAGTAGTAGAAATAGATGTTTTAAATCATATATTGGGGATATGTGAGTAATTTCTGCAATAACTGAAATAGAACTATCTAAAATAGTGAAGACGTAACAATATGAAAAATATTAATTACAGAAAAAAGAATCAAAATTCTTTGCAGTTGGTATATCAGCCCTTATAACTCAAAAATATTCATTCAAATGCTAACAAGTAATGTAAGTTTTCAAGAAGACCAGAAGAGAGATTGCCTTTAGCTATATGTACTGATTCATAATAAGTATTGTTGTGCTGTTAAAACTTATCCCATATATTATTTTAGTTTATATATTTTCATGTTGGAACTGAATGTATAGGAAATTCCTATAGGATATTCTGTGCTGTGTGTGCCTGTGTGCATGCTCTTTACACTTTTCTGCTGTAATCAGAACATTATAAATCTCTCCAGTTATAGATAAGGCTGCATAAACTCTAATTCCCAATTACAAATAAGATTTAGGTGACCACTGTGAATTCCAAATAAACAAAATAATAAACTTATGCTATTCTTGGTGTGCCACGTATAGTATAAGTGTAACACATTTGTTAATAAAAATTTTTCCATAATTTGGACAAACCACTATTTTCAAATACTATATTTAAATTAGAATTAGCCTAGTGAGGTACTTTATTGTACATTTTTATTGAATTCATTTTGTCTTAATTGCTCAAATAGACTTGGTTTAATGGCCTATAACACAAATAAAGGTTGACTGACTCTGTGGAAAGAGATAAAAAGAACCCTGGAGGTCCCTGATAATAAGGAAATATTAGTGTCTTAACATTTCATGATCTTAGTTGAACTTTCTGATATCTTTATTCTATCTGTTGGAAATCTAGCAAGGAAGACTATCAAAGCCAGTTAATGAAAACAGAGCTATCAGATTCTATCTGAAAATTGAGGAAATAAAGACTGAAGCATGCCTCCTATGAAAGTTAATCAGAAGACTTAGAATTTATTGTTACAGGGTTACATTAAAATATCAAAAGTAATTATTTTCCACTTATTGGGATCATTAGAAGACCAAAGTGAAAGGGCCTCTAACATAAACAAATTTGAAACTTCCTTTGAAAGAATCTAGGGCATGCATATTTATTTGACTTTACATTAGAAAAAAAAAAAAAAGAATATTATTTACATAAATTTGCATATGGTGCTTAAGTATGTAAAGCTAATTAGTACAACTGAAACGACGTATTCAAGATTCACATTTAAGGTCATTCAAAGAACTGGGGTCAACCAAGGTTTGCAAATTAGGAAATCTGACTCCACCAGGGTATTTCTCCCAAAGCAGGGATCATTTTCAAAATGTTTTGCCTAAAGACAAAGGCTTCCAAGCTGATTACTCTGTAAAAACAAATGTCTATTTTCTTCAGTGTTAAAGTAAGAGGACCCTAAGTACTCTTAGTGTACTTGGGGCTGCTGTTCTCACTGCTTCTTGTCCTCAGATGGTGTATTATATCATTCTGTCTCATAACTGAGGAAGCTACCAAGAGAGCTGCCTTGGACTGATCAAGTCTGCGATAGGAAGCATTCAGTGCTCCAAAAAATGGCATACAATCTCAGAAAGAGTCTTTAAAAATTGTCAGCTCTACTTTTAAACCGTACTGGCTTAAGCTGTTTATAAAGAAGCCTAAAATAAGAAAGTTTTCTGTTTTAAATAAGATAACCTATGAAGTTTTAAAAGTGCAACATTTGGGGCATTATATTTTCCTTCCCTGAGTTATGAGAGAACTTTAATAAAAAGTGTCAATAATCTCAAATCCATTTAAACTTACTTCCTGGGATGTTCTGATTTACACAGCCGTGATCTGCCTGTGATGAATCATAGCCGATCAGGTCATTTGCTGATAAACATATTTCAGAGGATTTCCTTTCCATTTTCCATTGAAATTCTCAGAGTATAATGGGATGTCCTTGCAGAGGCTTCTCTGAATGGCAACCTCTTTCTTTTTTTCAAGAAAACTCTATTTTCTGGAAATACAGTTCACCTTGCAGAACTAGTTTTACTATTTATTAAGACCTGGACCCTGCCAACTAAATCAAGTGCTAAATATTGAGATAAAAGTACATATAATTAAGCAGTCACCTTTTTGAGCTCATGGATGTTGACTGTTTAAGATCACTAAGGTCTCTTGGACTGCAAGCAGATCCAACCAGTCCATTCTAAAGGAGATCAGCCCTGGGTGTTCTTTGGAAGGAATGATGCTAAAGCTGAAACTCCAGTACTTTGGCCACCTCATGCGAAGAGTTGACTCATTGGAAAAGACTCTGATGCTGGGAGGGATTGGGGGCAGGAGGAGAAGGGGACAACAGAGGATGAGATGGCTGGATGGCATCACTGACTCGATGGACATGAGTTTGAGTGAACTCCAGGAGATGGTGATGGACAGGAAGGCCTGGCGTGCTGCGATTCATGGGGTCGCAGAGTCGGACACCAGTGAGCGACCGAACTGAACTGAAGGTACTTTATTACTTTCCCTTAGCAAAGGGAAACCTGATAGCTAAGGACATAAGACAGAGGCCCTCTAGTGCCAGGCAGTGGGCTTCGATGTGCTTGGGTAGACATCGCCTTCAGGACATGAGATGCTAAAACTGATTCTGCAGCATATTGAATATGTTAAGTCAAGTTCTTTTACTTGACCTGGAATTTAAGCATACGTTTTTGGATTTTCTGATGATTTCTTAAAATGGCTCATTTATTCATCCACTTTTTGGGCACTACTGCCAAACCAATGTATTTATCCTTTTGCCAACCCATACAAAAACTTTCAGAGGGTTTTCTACTGTGGGTGTAGGTGGAGGAGTTATCCTCAACCCTCTTAGAGATCCTGGCTATCTGAAAACTAAGCTGATAGAGACAAATTAAATTAGCAGGAGAAAAACAAATAGACTAACACAAATAAAAAAGAAAAAAAGAAAAACATATGAATTTATTTTATATAAATTTTTCATAGCATGGGACCCCTCATAAGGAAATCAAGGCCTGAAAAATTGTAAAGCTGACTTCTGTTTTGCTTTGTTCTGTTTTTCTTTTATTAAAGTATACTTGATTTACAATATTGTTTTAGTTTCAGGTTTACAGCACAGTGATTCAGTTATACAGATATGTATACATGTGTATATATATATATATTTATAATATCAGTTATAAATATATTAGAATATATCTATATATATTCTTCAGATAAAATGGTTAAATTGGAGTATTTTATTGCTAGTTTTGATGACAAGTACACTGCCATGGAGAAATATGATGTAATATGGAGAGCATAAAGTAAAAAAATGGTGTGAGGTCAAAGAATATGAGGTAAATGTAGTAAACGAGGGAAAAGTCACAAAGCCTGTTTGTTCCTTCAGATTCTTCTGGCATCTTTCTGTCTCTGGAGATAAGGATTTTTTTTTTTTTTTTCCCTTTAGATAAAGGGAGGATAGCTCTCACATGAGAGTTTTATGACTCCTTTCTGGGGAAAAGGGCATAGAGTGGGAAGGTTTGAATGACCTTCCTGCTTCTGCCATTTTCTCAAAGTCCTTGGGCTTAATATATTCAATATGCCACAGAATCAGTTTTAGCGTATCATGTCCTGAATGCTATGCCTACCCAAACACATCGAAGCCCACTGCCTGGTACTAGAGGGCCTCTGTCTTCTGTTCCTAGCTATCAATATTTCTTTGTGACTTGGCTTTAGTGTTTTCTTTGTCTAAACACTTCCATTGATTCCCCTCTTTTCTAAAATTCTTACCCAGTTTTTTAGGATACATGTCATTCCAGTTTTTCTATAAGACTTCCATAGTTACTTTTTGTATCTTTTCTTAATTTTATTTCTCAAGGCCTTGCTCACGTTGTCCTAATTAATTAAAAACAACTCTGACTACCCCTCTTTATCATTGTCTATAACCCGTATTATTACCTATAATAATAAAGTCTCCCGTTTATTCAACCTAAAGTGTTATGCCACTTTATAAATGAGAAGTTGATATACATAGGGAGTTAAGATTGACCAAATTAGCAGAGCTGAGATTCATATCAGTTTTATTTTATTTCATTTTTTTCTCTCAATAAAACCCTTGCTCAAAATTACAGTAAGTTTTCTGACTTCCTAAATGGTATTCCTTCATTTCACCTTTATTAGTATGTTGTTTTTATCATGTAAAAAATCCCTTATTTTCTTTAGTAATACTTACCCATTTATGAACCGCTTCATATATTTTGTGTTTCTTTTCATTTTTTGAGACATAAACACAGAGTGATGGAATAAAATGTAAATGCATCTCTTGTCTTAGTTGGATTACAGTAATTTTGAACTAGTGATAAGTCTAAAATAAAAATAAATAAGAGTATTTGGGACATCTTATAAAGCACCACAAATTTACTAAGTTTTCTTGTTTCTTAGATACCATAGATTTTAAAATTAGTCATACATTTAATAATATTTTTTAAAAAATCCTGGAGCATTCTAAGAACACTGTGATAATGAAATGTACATTTTTCAATTTTAAGAGTATTTGCCAATAAAATAGTGTCTTAGAAAAAGAGAAAGGCAGTGATTAGGATGAAGTTTTCTAATTTTCTATGGGTTCTTTTGACATTTGTAGGGGTCTTTAAGATAAAAAAAAAAAAATCCTTGCCAAATTCTGTGTATTATTCATGAATTATCTTGTATATCAAATTCAAAATCCTCTTATTTTCTCCTAACTCTGGGTATTTAACATCCTTCACTGTCATTAAATATGGAATAGAACATTGTGAAAGAACTAGATGAAGGGGCTTATCAAATTTGTCTAATTCTCTTTTCAATTTTATGTAAATAATATTTACTTGAATTTTACTTGATCTGTCTTTTCTCTATTACATAAGTTTAGTTTCAAATTGACATTCAAATTTTTTATTTTGTATCCATTATAATCTTAGAGAATCAAATAAAATACTTTATATCCATCTTCTTAAAAATGATAAATTAGGAGAAAATATTTGCAAAATGCATACATGACAAATATTTTCAATGCTTTATATCCATCTTAAAAATGACAAATTAGAAAATATTTGCAAATTGCATACTAGAATGTGTAAAGACTCTCAGTTCAGTTTTCTTCCCAACCCAGGGATCAAACCCAGGTCTCCTGCATTGCAGGTAGATTCTTTACCAGTTGAGTACAAGGGAAGTCCAAGAATAGTGGAGTGGGTAGCCTATCCCTTCTCCAGCAGATCTTCCCAACCCAGGAATTGAACCAGGGACTCCTGCATTGCAAGCAGATTCTTTACCAACTGAGCTATCAGGAAAGCCTTCAGTCACTCAGTTGTGTCCAGCTCTTTGCAACCCCATGGACTGGAGCATGCCAGGCTTCCCTGTCTATCACCAACTCCTGGAGCTTGCCCAAACTCATGTCTATTGAATTGGTGATGCCATCCAAACATCTCATCCTCTCAACAGTGAAAAGCATGGGCAAAAGAAATGAACAGACACTTCACTGAAGAATGTTAAGTAGATATTAAGTAAACACATGAAAATGTATTCAACAAGTTTATTCATCAGGGAAATGCAAATTAAAACTATAATGAAATATCATACACACTAGAATGGCCACAATATCATACAGAGATAATACCAAATGTCAGTGAAGATGTAGAGAAACTGAATCACTCATTATTAGCTGTTGGTAATGAAAATGTTACAAGCCTTTTGGAAACTAATTTGGCAGTTGGCTTAAAAGGTAAACATTTATTGACCCTGAAGTTGCACTCTTGAACATTTATCCCAGAGAAATGAAAACCTATGTTCACACAAAAATCTGAATGCAAATGTTTATAGCAGCTTTTTAAAATGATAGCCAGGAATTGAAAACAGTTCAGACATCTTTCAACTGACGAATCATTAAACGAACTGTGGAACCTAAACACTGTGGAATAGTACTCAACGATACAAAGAAATGAGTACTGATATGTGTAACAGAGACTTATGCTGAGTAAAAACAGCCAATCCTATAAGTCAGTCACACGATTAATTATATAACATTTTCAAGTGACAACATTCCAAAATTTGAGAAATGGGTGTTCTCCAGGGCTTGGGGAGATGGACAGGGTGGGAGGGAGAAAGCTGTTACAAAAAAGCAACATGAGAGATTCATGGTGATCGAACTGGTCAGTATCTGGACTGGGATGGTGGAAACATAGACTACACAGAAACATACGTGAGGATGCGTAAAACAGAAAATGCAAATAATATTGATGACTTATGCTATGCTATGCTAAGTCACTTCAGTCGTGTCCGACTCTGTGTGACCCCATAGACGGCAGCCCACCAGGCTCCCCTGTCCCTGGGATTGTCCAGGCAAGAACACTGGAGTGGGTTGCCATTTCCTTCTCCAATGCATGAAAGTGAAAAGAGAAAGTGAAGTCGCTCAGTCGTGTCCGACTCTTAGCGACCCCATGGACTGCAGCCTACCAGGCTCCTCCATCCACGGGATTTTCCAGGCAAGAGTACTGGAGTGGGGTGCCATTGCCTTCTCCTATTGATGACTTATATGTACACCAATTCTTGGTTGTGATATTGCACCATAGTTTGAAATGTCACTCTTAGGGGAATCTGAGTAAAGTTTTCATAGAATTTGTATTCTATGTGTTATTTTTACAGCTGCATGTGAATTCACAGTTACCTCAATAAAAATTTCAAGTAAAAATGATAAAGTAAGTGTCGTCTACTTTATATAATATTGAATAATTGAAATCATCAAATAATTATAAATCTGTTTGTATTCTCCCTGCAAGAATATCAGTGTTTAACAATAGAGGCCATATTCATATATCCATTTTTAAGGCTTGAGCTGGTATGAAAGTGGAAGATGGATTTTGAAGAATTGATATGCAAAATACTTGTGTTCTGGAAGAGGAGGAAGAGACGGTGTTTATGACAAAGAGGCAAAATGTATCAAGTGAATCACTGAGAAATATTGAGGGTGTTGACTCTGAAATGTTGCTTACAAATTACATGAAGATCTTGTTAAATACACAGATGCAGGATACAGCCCTACAGGTCCTGATTCAGTAGACCTGGAATGAGGCTCTGGCATCATCTTAGATGATCTTGATGGTATCAGTTAACATATAAATTTGAAAATCATTGATTTGTAGAGAACTCATTGCAGAACAATGCATTAAATGTCCTTTAACATATAGAAATATATAGATATGATTACTATCATCAATGCCTGGGCTTCACAGATAGTGCTAGTGGTAAAGAATCTGCCTGCTAAGGCAGGAGACATTCGAGATGCAGGTTTTGATCTTTGGGTCTGGAAGATCCCCTGGAGTAGGAAATAGCAACTCAGTCCAGTATTCTTGCCTGGAAAATCCCATGGACTATAGCCTGCCAGGCTTCTCTGAGTCAGACATGACTGAGTGACTGGGCACACACCATCAAAGAGTTTAGTATTAACCGAAAATTACATTGAAGGAGATTGAAAATTTAACCATATTTTATATCAGTAAATAAATAGAATATCATTTCTACTTTCTGCATGAGAACAAACTAAAAGATTGCATCTTCATAGTAGAAACATTTTTGTTTTTATGAATTTAAGATGGTTTTGATTTTCCCTGACTTCCCTGGTGGCTCAGATCGTAAAGCATCTGCTGGCAATGTGGGATACCCGGGTTCAATCCCTGGGTCAGGAAGATCTCCTGGAGAAGGAAATGGCAACCACTCCAGTGTTCTTGCCTGGAAAATCCCATGGAAGGAGGAGCCTGGTTGGCTACAGTCCATGGGGTCGCAGAGTTGGATGCAACTGAACGACTTCACTTTCCTTTTGTCTGTCCAGGAGAGCATTCAGTTTTATTGAGTGGTGTCATAAAAATATGATTGTTTGATAAATAATCAGGTACTGATTTTTAAAAAATAAATAAAAATTATAGTGGTTGAGAGGGTTAATTTATTTCTTATGATTATTTTCTAGATCAGATTGTTCAGTAGCAGTAGACTTGTTATATATTTATATATATATATATATAATGAACAAAAAAATCACTTGCAACCCATAAACATAAGAATATATTGTATTTTGAGATTATTTTATTCAATATTATAATGATAGTTGCTGGTAATAGAAAATCGAATAGTCATATCTATATTCAAAAATAAATGTAAGGGCATAAAAACACAAAAAAGATTCTGAAAAATAGAAAAAATCTGTTCCATTGTTTATTGTGTGCTGTTCTCATTATACATATGTGTGTGTGTGTGTGTGTGTGTGTGTGTGTTGTGCCGTGCCTGAGTCAGACATGACTAAGCTTGACACACAAACATATATATATATATATAAAATGAGCACAGAATACTAATAAACAAGGGAAATAGATTTTTTTCTATTTTTCAGAATCTTTTTTGTGCTTTTATGCACTTACATTTATTTTTGAATATAGATATGTCTATTAGACTATTACCAGCAACTATCATCATAATATTGAATAAAAAAAATCTCAAAATGCAATATATTTTAATGTTTATGGGTTGCAAGTGACTTAGGATGGTCTTAACCTGGGAATGTCTACTTCAGGATGGTGATAGGTGTATAAACTAGGATAAATCTTCACATCTCTCAGTTTAGGATTTAGTCTGGAAGCACGGGTATGTTCCACTCATGAAACATAAGAAAGATAAAGCATTAAAGTGTAAAAGGATAAATCATCCACACAAATGCATTATAAGTATTTGTTCCCTTTGGTTCTGCTAACATCCTAGTGTCCAATGTAAGTAACACATCCAAGCCCAAAGTCATGGAGTTGGGACATTCACTTCAACTATAGTAATGCAATGCAAAGGTGGGGATGTATATACCACTCTCCTAGGGAGTGTAAAACTGGTGAGATCATTAACTCCAATGATCAACTTTTTAGTTAGTAAAATTACTTTTTAAAGGTATTGTATTTGGGTATTATAAGATATAGCATATTTATTTCAATTATTTATTAACATTATGTATAATTGTTATAATTAGTTATTAAAAATATTAATTTTAACTAAAATCAACTTTGAGGTTCTTATCACAATGCATCTTTTACCTTTGTAATACATGCCTTCTATAATAACATATGTATCAGTTAATTTTTGCAGTGTAGCAAATCATCCCAAAATTAGTGGCTTAAAAAACAGTTTTTTATTTGCTTACTATTTTCAAGTCAACAGTTTGGGCTGTGATTCGTTAGAATATTTTGCCCCTTAGGGTCACTGGGATGGCTGAGAAGTTTAGGAAAGCTGGATCATTTTCTGTATATGGTCTTGTTACCGAGTTTGCACTGCTTGCATCATGAGAGACCAGTAAATCGAAACAAGGTGTTGGGGCAGGGAATCAGATCAGATCAGATTAGATCAGTCGCTCAGTTGTGTCCGACTCTTTGTGACCCCATGAATCGCAGCACGCCAGGCCTCCCTGTCCATCACCAACTCCCGGAGTTCACTGAGACTCACGTTCATCGAGTCAGTGATGCCATCCAGACATCTCATCCTCTGTCGTCCCCTTCTCCTCTTGCCCCCAATCCCTCCCAGCATCAGAGTCTTTTCCAATGAGTCAACTCTTTGCATCAGGTGGCCAAAGTACTGGAGTTTCAGCTTTAGCATCATTCCTTCCTGGGAATAGTGACTTTATTCAGGAAGTCAGCAGATTGATGGCATACTAGTGTCCTGAAGAACTGTCTTACTTGGGTTAGAATTAGGGACTTTTTATGTTAAAAAGGAGGCATGTGGCTGGCTGTTGGCAAACTTATTGGTGCCAGCCAGATCCCAGAGGGGAAATGAAAATCCTTTGTTCTTGCACCCTATTCAGGTAGGTCTGGTCACGATGTTCTATAAACCTTCAATAAGACAAATATTTTCCCTTATGCACCTTTTTATCTCTATATAAATGAAAGATCAAATAGAGGGCAAAGACTTGAGAAAGAGCTACTATGTATATTTCAGAATTCAGGCACCATTCCTTCACAAAGGTGCATAGTCAGCATGACTAGGCATAGACAATAGAACACAAAGGTTAAAACTAAAGAAACAGATACAATATGGAGTCAGGATTGTTCTCTGTTATAGTCTCTCATTCTCAGGAGTCAAAGCTAGACTTGTGATCTAGGCAGCCAGTTACCAAAAGGATAAGTGCAGAAAAATTCAAGTCACCCTGAGACCTCGGATCAGAGTTCACACAGTGATACTTCCACTATATTTTTATTGGTCAAAGAAAGTTATAAGGCCATTTTAGATTCAATAAGTGGATAATAAACAATGATGCTTTCTTGTATTAATATTAATTAAAACAATAGTGATATAAACTAGCTGATTTTGATAAACTAAGTCTATCAAATGTCCTTATGTTTTATACTTTTCAAGCTTCTTGAAATGGCATAATATTTTTGATATGCTACACTACTCAAATTTTCAAAAGTAAAAAATTTTGAAACTTTACAATTGAGTCGGATCTCTGATCAGAGATACCTACATCTTTTTAATTATGTCGCATTAACTAACAAATTTTTTGACTTTTATCACAAAAAATATATGTCTATTTAACAGTTACATACTATAAGGTATATGTAAAATGACAGGAAAGAGTTCTTCCTTTCAAATTAAAAAACATTTAGAAAAATTTTAAAAATTTCATACCTCCTCAATTGATTCTTCTTCATCCCTATGGAGACCACTATGTTAGATTATCAGGTAGCTTTCCTAATAAGTTAATTCAATCTTAAGTGGATACATTTTTCTAAAGCAGCTAACTATAATTAATAGTAAATCTAAAAATATCTGACATTTACTACAATTTTTTTTCTAATTTACATAGTAATACTAGTGATTGGCTGATGGGCTGTGCTCACTGTGCTTAGTCTCTCAATTGTGTCTGATTTTTTGTGACCCCATGGAGGTAGACTGCCAGGCTCCTCTGTCCATGGGGATTCTCTAGGCAAGAATACTGGAGTGGGTTGTCCTCCAGGGCATCTTCCCAACCCAGGAATGAAACCCAGGCCTCCTGCATTGCAGGCGGATTTTTTACTGTCTGAGCCACCAGGGAAGCCCGATTGACTGATGGGCTATATGATAATTACAAGATTCAGGCTCCTTTTGTCTTATTATTCAGTCTTCTTCCAGGTCTTCTGAACTGCTCTGAGTACTCTCAGTGGATGTATTAGGGAAGAAAAAAAGACATTCATAATGGAGAAGGTTCAGGCCTGGAAGTAGCGCATTTGACTAGTTTCCATAATGCAGTGGCAAGAATTAATTTACATGGCTGCATCTAAATGCAATGGAGGCTCAGCAATGTGATCCAGCTATATACTAGGGGGAAAAGGACTTTGGTGGAACATATTACACTTTTCCATAGTGGAAGATGAATGGAAAATTGTCCTCTTTTACTAGTAATCAGTGATGCGCAAAACTATTACAATGTCCTTGATTTTTGTCTGACTGTTCAACTCAACCAGTAGAACTTTGTAGAGACAGGCAGGATATAAGTCTAGCCACAAAGAATTTCCCTCCATGTATGTTTCCCGGGACTTGTTAAAACAGACCCCAGCTGCTGTTCTTTAGACTATAAAGTAAGTTTTTCATTAATTCTGCCCCTTTAGCAGCTGACAGGCAATTTGACTGCTTGGAAAACACACTGAGTTTTTATGACCCACACGTAAGTAATCATAACCAGCCATACGTAAAACCACAGAACATAAATTGATGAAACTAATACAATTTTAACCAACAATATTAAAGGTTGTATTTTAGAACTACAAAGTTTTTTTTTAACATTTAAGAGTTGTCCTACAGAAGTGTAGTGAATTTTGCTTTCATATTTTAAAAAATGCAGTTTGCTAAGATAATTATTTTCTCTTTAATTTTCATCTTCTTTTTGCAAATGTTTTATTTTTATATCACTTCATATTATATATTGGAAGTCTGTATTAGTAATAAAATATATAATTCACATCTAAACATTTTAGGAGCTATTTCAGGAGGAATATATTAATACACATATTCACTTCACTATTTTCTGTCCAAGGACTTTGTTTTTTACCTATTATTTTTAGGATAAGTAATTCAATGTTTTATAAATATTCATCTTGTCTTAGGTGGTTTTGAGAATAAGAAAATTATTCACAATAAGGTAATAAGACATTATATATATAACTATATATAGAGAGATATATTTATACACACATATACATATATATGAATTGTCTACCCTCTGAATTCAAGCATTGAGTTCAAACCCCTAGTACATCAAAATGTGAGTGTTTTGGGATATCAGGCCTTCAAAGATGTGATTAAGTTACAATAAAGTTGTTAGGGTGGACCCTATTTCAATCTGACTACTATCCTTAGGAGAAGAGGAGACAGTCACACAAAGACACACCAGAGATGAACACACAGAAAATAAGGACACAACAAGAAATCTACATCTACAAATGAAGTAAAGAGGTCTTAGAAGAAACTAAGCCTTAATCTTGGACTCCAGCAACCAGATTTATCCACAAAGAAATTTCTCTTAAGTCACTCAGTCTGTGGTATTTTTCTATGGCTGCTCTAGCAAACTACTAGTAATATTGTATATTAATACATTATACACATACACCCACATATGCATGAGAAATAGCAACAGAGAATCTATTTAAGAAAGTAGTGCTAAATATAATAAAAATTTAGTAACTGAAAGACAGTTCATTTTTGTAGTATATTTTGAATATTAAATATTTGAAAGTTATATTAAAATTTATTTGTTGTTGTTCAGTCACTAAGTCATGTCAAGTTCTTTGTGACCCTATGAATTGCCGCATGCCAGGCTTCCCTGTCTTTCACTATCTCCTGGAGTTTACTCAGACTATGATGATCTAGTTAGTGATGCCATTCAACCGTCTCATCCTCTGTCGTCCCCTTCTCCTGTTGCTCTCAATCTTTCCCAGCATTGGGGACTTTTCCAGTGAGTTGGCTCTTCCAGTCAGATAACCAAAGTATTGGAGCATTAGTTTAAGTATTAGTTCTTCCAATGAATATCAGGATTGATTTCCTTTAGGATAGACTGATTTTATCTCCTTGCTGTCCAGGGGACTCTCAAGAGTCTTCTCCAGCACCATAATTCAAAAACATCAATTCTTCAGCACTCAGCTTTCTATATAGTCCAACTCTCATATTTGTACATGAGCACTGGAAAAACCACAGCTTTGACTAAAAGGACCTTTGTCAGCAAAATGATGTCTCTGCTTTATAATACACTGTTTAGGTTGGTCACAGCTTTTCTTCCACGGAGACAGCATCTTTTCATTTCATAGCTGCAGTCACCATCCACAGTGATTTTGAAACCCAAGTAAATAAGTCTGACACTCTTTCCACTTTTCCCTGATCTATTTGTCATGAAGTAATGGGGCCAGATGCCATGATCTTCATTTTTTGAATATGCAATTTTAAGTCAGCCTTTCCACTCTCCTCTTTCACCTTCATCAAGTGGCTTTTTACTTCCTCTTCACTTTCTGCTATTAGGGTGGTATCATCTGCATGTCTGAGGTTCTTGATATTTGTCCCAGTAATCTTGATTCCCACTTGTGAGCCATCCAGCTGGGATTTCACATGATGTACTATGCATATAAGTTAAATAAGCAGGGTGACAATACACAAGCTTGACCTACTCCTTTCCCAATTTTGAACCAGTCGGTTGTTTCATGTCTGGTTCTAACTGTTGCTTCTTGATCTGCATACAGATTTCTCAGGAGGCAAGTAAGTTCATCTGGTATTTCCATCTCTTTAAGAATTTTCCACAGTTTGTTGTGATCCACATAGTCAAATGCTTTAGCATAGACAATGAAGCAGAAATAGCTTTTTTTTTTTTTTTTTTAATTCCCCTGCTTTTTCTGTGATACAGTAGAAGTTGGCAGCTTGATCTCTGGTTCCTCTGTCTTTTTAAAATCCAGCTTGTACATCTGGAAGTTCTTGGTTCACGTACTACTGAAGCCTAGTTTGAAGGATTTTGAGCATAAACTTGCTAGCATGTGAAATGAGTGCAATTATATGTAACTTGATTACTTTTTGGCATTGCCTTCTTTGAGATTAGAATGAAAACTGATCTTTCCCGTTCTTATGGCCACTGCTGAATTTTCCACGTTTTCTGGCCTAGTGACTAAAGTTAGTAAAACATTGTTTAGTTACATGTCAAAGAAGAAATTAGGAAATTTAATGAGATGTCTGACATTATCAAAGATATACATAACCATGAAATTCACAATATTCTTCAGAGCAAATTGTTACTGCATATCTACATGTTCAACATAATAGAAAATGAAAGAAAAACATAAAATCCAAATTTTAAAGGCTTATATTGCTAATCCAATTCCAATTCTTGCACAGTATTTAGAATGAATTTAATATATAGCAGAAACTGGTCATAAAAACAAATATATCATTGAGAAAGAATAAGCTACTCAGATATCCATTTCTTATCCCATTTCTAGAGATCTGTGACCCTTCCAACTAATCAACTTTATTCATTCTCTACTCAAATATCACATAGTCATAGCGACTTTGCCTGCCTATCCCATCAAAACTCTTCACTCACTCTTCATTCCTTTATTGTGGTTTATTAAAATATCAGTATAATTTAGCTGATAATATATTTTATATTTATTTGTTTAATATTCATCTCCCACACTAAAGGAAGGCAAAGATTTTCTGGCTGGCTTATTTCAATATGTTTAACCTCTAAAAATATTTCTAAAACATAAGTAATGTTCAATAAATGTTTACTGAGAGATAAGTGATCAAATCAGTATTTATTCATTGTGTACTATGCTTATGCTAAGTCACTTCAGTCGTGTCCGATTCTGTGCGACCCCATAGACGGCAGCCCACCAGGCTCCCCCGTCCCTGGGATTCTCCAGGCAAGAACACTGGAGTTGGCTGCCATTTCCTTCTCCAATGCATGAAAGTGAAAAGTGAAAGTGAAGTCGCTCAATCGGGTCCGACTCTTAGCGACCCCATGGACTGCAGCCTACCAGGCTCCTCCGTCCATGGGATTTTCCAAGCAAGAGTTCTGGAGTGGGGTGCCATTGCCTTCTCCGGTACTATGCTTATTTATGTCAATATAGTTGTAATAGTAACAGAGTTTCATTACCAATCCCTACCTGAACCACTGATATCATAATCTAGTTGGGAAGGTGAAAGGATGAATAAACAGAGGATAATTCATTTTTAAAAGATATGCTGTCATACCTTTTAAGAGCCAGTATGGAAAATAGTATGACAATTCCTAAAACATTAAAAATATAATTAACATATGTTCCAACAATTCTACTTCTGGGTATATTCTCAACAGAAATGAAAGCAGAAACTCAAAGGACTATTTGCACACACATATTCAATAGCAGCAAAAGCCAAAGCATAAGTGTCCACTGACAGATGAATGGATAAACAAAATAAAACATACATAAAAAATTGAATACTTTTCAGTATTAAAAATGGAGGGAAATTCTGACATATGCTGCAGTATGGATGAAAATTGAGAACATTACTCTAAATGAAATAAGCCCAACACAAAAAGACAAATACTGTATAATTCCACTTATGTGAGATATTTAAAAGAGTTAAACTCATAGGATTGAAAAGTAGAATGGTGGTTGCCAGGGCATGACAGGAGGAAAAAATGGGAAATTGTTGTTTATTTCAATATTATCACCTTACAAAAAAGCATATCCTATAGATTATACATTTTGATACTCTTACTTTTTTAAAATGGATTCTATGTTGTTTTTCTTCATTAAAAATCTGTACAAAGAAAGCTAGTTAGAGAATTATCTAGAGCGCAAATAAGTGTAAGTGAAATATACATTGTCATGTGAATATATAATGGAATGGCCAAGCCATTTTCTCTATGATTGAGCCCCAGTCTGTCCTATTATACTGTAGATGTTTCTGACCTCAGATCTACCCCTATAATGAGGCCTTTGACTATGAATTAGGAGATGGAGAATTCAGTTTTAATTCAGTGTACTCCAAGGGTTTCTCCACTGTTTCCCCATCTATTTCCCATAAAATGATGGGACCAGATGCCATGATCTTCGTTTTCTGAATGTTGAGCTTTAAGCCAAATTTTTCACTCTCCTCTTTCAGTTTCATCAAGAGGCTTTTTAGTTCCTCTTCACTTTCTGCCATATGGGTGGTGTCATCTGAATATTTGAGGTTATTGATATTTCTCCCGGCAATCTTGATTCCAGCTTGTGCTTCTTCCAGCCCAGCATTTCTCATGATGTACTCTGCATATAAGTTAAACAAGCAGGGTGACAATATAGAGCCTTGATGTACTCCTTTTCCTATTTGGAACAAGTCTGTTGTTCCATGTCCAGTTCTAACTGTTGCTTCCTAATCTGCATATAGGTTTTGCAAGAGGCAGGTCAGGTGGTCTGGTATTCCCATCTCTTTCAGAATTTTCCACAGTTTATTGTGATCCATAGAGTCAAAGGCTTTGGCGTAGTTAGTAAAGCAGAAATAGATGTTTTTCTGGAACTCTCTTGCTTTTTCAATGATCCAGCAATGTTGGCAATTTGATCTCTGTTTCCTCTGACTTTTCTAAAATCAGCTTGAACATCTGGAAGTTCAAAGTTCACGTATTGCTAAAGCCTGGCTTGGAGAATTTTGAGCATTACTTTACCAGCATGTGAGATGAGTGCAATTGTGTGGTAGTTTGAGCATTCTTTGGCATTGCCTTTCTTTGGGATTGGAATGAAAACTGACCTTTTCCAGTCCTGTGGCCACTGCTGAGTTTTCCAAATTTCCTGGCATATTGAGTGCAGCACTTTCACAGAATCATCTTTCAGGATTTGAAATAGCTCCACGGGAATTCTATCACCTCCACTAGCTTTGTTCATAGTGATGCTTTCTAAGGCCCACTTGACTTCACATTCCAGGATGTTTGGCTCGAGGTGAGTGATCACACCATCATGATTATCTTGATCTTGAAGATCTTTTTTGTACAGTTCTTCTGTGTATTCTTGCCACCTCTTCTTAATATCTTCTGCTTCTGTTAGGTCCATAGCATTTCTGTCCTTTATCAAGCCCATCTTTGCATGAAATGTTCCCTTGGTATCTCTATTTTCTTGAAGAGATCTCTAGTCTTTCCCATTCTGTTGTTTTCCTCTATTTCTTTGCATTGATCCCTGAGGAGGGCTTTCTTATCTCTCTTTGCTATTCTTTGGAACTCTGCATTCAGATGTTTATATCTTTCCTTTTCTCCTTTGCTTTTCTTTTCTCTTCTTTTCACAGCTATTTGTAAGGCCTCCTCAGACAGCCATTTTTCTTTTTTCCATTTCTTTTCCATGGGGATGGTCTTGATCCCTGTCCTGTACAATGTCACGAACCTCATTCCATAGTTCATCAGGAACTCTATCTATCAGATAGATGGGAAATAGGTGGGGAAACAGCGGCAGACTTTATTTTTGGGGGCTCCAAAATCACTGCAGATGGTGACTGCAGCCATGAAATTAAAAGACGCTTACTCCTTGGTAGGAAAGTTATGATCAACCTAGATAGCATATTCAAAAGCAGAGACATTACTTTGCCAACAAAGGTCCATCTAGTCAAGGCTATGGTTTTTCCAGTGGTCATGTATGGATGTGAGAGTTGGACTGTGAAGAAAGCTGAGCGCCGAAGAATTGATGCTTTTGAACTGTGGTGTTGGAGAAGACTCTTGAGAGTCCCTTGGACTGCAAGGAGATCCAACCAGTCCATTCTGAAGGAGATCAGCCCTGGGATTTCTTTGGAAGGAATGATGCTAAAGCTGAAACTCCAATACTTTGGCCACCTCATGTGAAGAGTTGACTCATTGGAAAAGACTCTGATGCTGGGAGGGATTGGGGGCAGGAGGAGAAGGGGACGATAGAGGATGAGATGGATGGATGGCATCACTGACTCGATGGATATGAGTTTGAGTGAACTCGGGGAGTTGATGATGGACAGGGTGGCCTGGCATGCTGCGAATCATGGGGTCACAAAGAGTCGGACACGACTGAGTGACTGAACTGAACTGAAGGGTTTCTCTTGGCTTCCCTGGTGGCTCAGACAGTAAAGAGTCTCCCTGCAAATGTGTGAGCCTCAGGTTCAATCCCTGGGTTGGAAAGATCCCCTCGAGAAGGGAATGGCTACCCACTCCAGAATTCTTGCCTGGAGAATTCTATGGACAGAGGAGCCTGGTGGGCTAGTCCATGGGATCACAGAATCAGACACAACTGAGTGACAAACACTTCTACTTTCAAGAGTTTCTATGTTTTTATCTCGATTCTTTAGAAAATTCATAGGGGAACACTCTGAAGAAGCACAAACTAATGAAAATGTGTATATTCTCTGGGAGAAGAACTTGGATTCTTTGGTTTCTGTTATCACAATCATATATTACAAAATTGTTATGACCTCCTTGAAAACTGCTAGGTTGATACCAGGCAGATTTGGCAAGTGGAAACCTCTTCCTTCCTTTCAGGCCTTCAATAAAATAATGTTTTCTTAACAAGGCCTTATGTTTTCTGTTGACTACAAAAATTATAAGTGAATCAAGTAAATTGTGACAACAGGAGAGAAAAATAAGTCAGCCTAGGGACCATAAATTTCAAAATCAATGCCAGTTCTCACTTACTAAGTTTGAGGAGTATTCAGTCTTTGTTCTTTCTCATGTTTTCTGTTTTATCCATCTTACTCATGAATAAATAATACATTAACAAATACTTTAACAAAAACAATAGAAAAAACTGAGAGAAGACAGATGAATAAGAAGGAAAAATAGCTAAAGATAGCTCTTGAGATGGAATGACTCAATCAGCCACCTCACCCTATGCTCAAATTCAGCCCCTGAAATAACATCAAAGCTCCAAAATAATAATCTTATCCCGTAGTTCATATACGGGACATAGCAACACAAAACTACAAAGCAAAGATAATTAGCTTCACTATTGAGATGTCTTACTGGGAGTATCGTATATTAACCAAAATTTATGATTTACCTACTGATTACAGTATACAGAGGGATTGCAATATAGATATACAGATAATGTGCATATATATATATATATATGTACATAGAATATACGTATAGATCAAACATTTTGAACATATCCAATAGTAAGGAGAGTTTACACAGTTACTCATTATATAGGCACATAAATGTGCACACACACACCCACAATAATAAACAAGTAGTTCATGTTTGCTTTTATGCTAAATACAGGTTTGCACTCTGATCTTTGCTCTTCTTGTTAATATTTTTAATGTAGATAGTACCTACTTGATGATTTCACAGTCCATTAATGGATCACCACAGTAGTTTGAAAAGAATAATGTATTCACATTTACATGAACAAAGTATGTTTTCCCCTACTAAATCACTTTTAAATAGCTTTCAATTTATTATGAAATTATGAGGAATAAATTGCCTGATATTAAAGTGTTATGTAAAACAATTCATTATGTTTTTATTTTCACCTTCCAAATTCTACCTAATTAAGACTTCATATCCTCTATGTACACTTCTCTATATCTACAACCAGAATCTTTGCCTTACTGAAATTCATGGGTAATATAATGGAACTTTCTTTTCCACTCATTACTTGAAGATCTACCTTTTAATAAAGTTGCAGGTGTACTTGTCTTCTACATTAGATTGCAAGTTCTTTAGAACTTAAAACACATTGCGTAACTCAATTTTGTATTCCTTATGGTACTAACATGGTGATTTCCACATAAGCCCTTAATAAATGTTTATTGAATTAAATTTAAAGGGCAAGAAAAGAGAAAACTGAATAATGGATAGTCATTTACATATATCAGAAAGTTATGATTGATAAGAGAGAAAGGTAAAACATTAGAATTAGGATTTCAATTCTATGTCATTTCCATTGTTTCTCTTTCAAGCACCTGTAAATGTATGGTCTATTAATATTTTTTAAGTTTTATATGTAAACATACTCTTAGCCTCTTCACTACTATAATTCAAGACTTTCTAACGTACTGCCTCATTAGTCTTACTTTAATTCCTTTATTTTCAACAGCATCTGATTTTCCTCTCACTGCTACTCTTTGTGCATGGTACATTTATCTGTCTTTTCTATCTGCCTCTAATAGATCTGACATCTATCTCCCTGGTTTCAAGTAAAAAGTGATTTTGCAAGTATTATCTAATTATATTGAGCCCCAAAATGGAATAGAGAAATTAGTAACTATGAAAGTGCCTGCATACAATTAGCTTATTAACAAAACAATTGAATATTCCCATTATACAATATTTTGACACGAACTGAGAGATGACAGAATAGTTTAAGTAATCAAACACATTCTGAATTTGTATTATATGTTTGCTTTACAAGTGTGTATTTCTAGGTGGAATCTGTAACTCTTTTGGTTAAGTTGATTGATATGATTGATTTGGGTTGAGAGCCAAGCCAAGTCAGGCTCTTAAGCTCTACAGACAACTGTGTGCACAGCAGGGTGTACTTGCCTGGCATCCAACCCTAAATATTAGAAGGTGGGTTATTGAGAGGATTATTTAAAGCATCCCAAATGCTTTTAATTCAGAAGAGTCTTTAATTCTGACCCTTGAAAACAGGAACACCTGTTTAGGAAAAAGTTGGTATTGAATGTAAAATATTAAGAGAGGGATGTAGCATCATGCAAGAGTTAATCAGAAGGGAAAAAAAATATATCACAGGTAGAAAAGGGATGTAATATAGGAAATAGTGTGCTTAAACATCGGAGAAGGCAATGGCACCCCACTCCAGTACTCTTGCCTGGAAAATCCCATGGATGGAGGAGCCTGGTTGGCTACAGTCCATGGGATCGCTAAGGGTCGGACATGACTGAGCGACTTCACTTTCACTTTTCACTTTCATGCATTGGAGAAGGAGATGGCAACCCACTCCAGTGTCCTTGCCTGGAGAATCCCAGGGACGGGGGAGCCTGGTGGGCTACCGTCTCTGGGGTCCCACAGAGTTGCACGCGACTGAAGTGACTTAGCAGTAGCAGTGCTTAAACATTTTGGGGAGAACTGAAAATCTAGGTAGTCTCTGAGTGGGGATGCAGCTGAGTCTCAAGGAAATAGAAGGTTGCAATTTTCCCCTAACAGAAACCTACAGAAAATTGTGCTGACATCATAACACCTCAATCATGCATTACTTTCAGGGAAATCAGAAACTAAAAATTCTCATCTGTCCAGATAACTCCCACCTATTTTGAAAGTAAAAGAATGTTTCTACCCCATTTTTATGTCTATTAAGTGTCTCATGAATATATTTCCTATTTAACAGAACCTAAACCATATCAACAATCTTACATAAAATTGCAGGTGGGGACAGTTAAGCAAACAAAGGCAGTGGTTGACCACATACACAAGCAGCCTGTTAGTAAAACCTCACAAAGACAAAGCAGCAGCAGATAGTCAAGGCCCTTCTTGCCTTGAAATTCTAGGCAGAGTATTCAGAGATCAAGCAGGGGCAAACACTAGATTTTAAAGATTAGACTCTGAAACTTGAATTCTGGGGAATTTATTAGAGGCTTTGATTAGGAAAGTAGTTGCAGAATGAGGGACAAGGATACAATAGCAATATGATGGGTTGCAGTCTTAGCTCTATAGTCTCATCCTTTTAATTCAGCATACATGAGATTGGAAACACTAACATGTCTCTGGTTCAGGGGGATGTGCACACACTTTGTGATTGCAATTACAAAAATTGTTGAATGAATGGTATTGTTCAATTCTTATCATGACTGGGTGAGTACTAGAGCCCTTTCTGATATAACTAAGTGAGCTGGAGCCCAGGTATTTCAACAGAACAGGATTGACTGCTTTAATTATGAGAGGGCAGCTAGTTTCCATGAAATCAACACTTTTCATGTTGTGGACAAGTTAACCTTTACTGTTCTCTTCTGCTTCCAATTCTGCATTCCTTTTACCCTCAGCCAAAATCTCATTATTGGTGCAGTAACTGATTGAAGTTTTCATTAATGAATGTAGCGTCATTATTCAAGTAATATTACTTAAGTGTATTATTTCCAAATCTTCACTTCCATCCTGCTACAGAACTACACATGTACCTCTTTGCCATGTAATTTTTTAAGTCCCACTAGTCAAAGTATAATTTCTCGCTCTTTAGATACTGAACTTGGCTATATTATTTGTTTTGACCCGTAACTTGGCAGACGTGATGTGAGTATGAGTTTTCAGTATGATTTACTCTCTGTGTTCTGCAGAAGAAGGGCATCTTCCAGGTAAGGATCATGTTATCCCTAAAGCCTAGTTTCAGAAAAGTAATGGAGAAGACCTGAACCAGCCCCCAAATGAGATCCAGACTTGTTCAGCTGAATTTAGCCCAGATAAACCTAACTTTAGCTGATTTCAATCAGTTCAGTTCAGTCACTCAGTTGTGTCTGACTCATTGCAACCCCATGGACTGTAGTACGCCAGGCTTCTCTGTCCATCACCAACTCCTGGAGCTTACTCAAACTCATGTCCATTGAGTCAGTGACGCCATCCTACCATCTCATCCTCTGTCATCCCCTTCTTCTCCCACCTTCAATAATTCCCAGTATCAGGGTCTTTTCAAATGAGTCAGTTCTTTGCATAAGGTGGCCAAGATTTTGGAGTTTCAGCTTCAGCATCAGTTCTTCCAGTGAATATTCAGGCCTGATTTCTTTTAGGATGGACTGGTTGGATGTCCTTGCAGGCCAAGGGACTCTCAAGAGTATGTTCCAACACCACAGTTCAAAAGCATCAATTCTTTGGCACTCAGCTTTCTTTATAGTCCAACTCTCACATCCACACATGACTACTGGAAAAATCAAAGCTTTGACTAGACACACCTTTGTTGGCAAAGTAATGTCTCTGCTAATTTACATGCCAGGAAACATGTATATGTGACAATGTTTGTTTTATTAGCTACTGAAATTCTGTGGTTTTATTGTTGTTGTTTTACTGTTATGTAGCAAAGGCTAATATAGTTTTTCTTGATTGCCAGGCTACAGTAGTCTGTAACTATCTTTATTCTTATTCTTCCTTTGGGAATGGCAAAACTAGGATCTATCCTTAGAGAAGTCCTTAGATATCTGGCTGAGATTTTTCTACTGCCTTTGTATGGTAGCAATATTATTTTCTCTTGAAAATAAAGACCCTGATGCTAGGAAAGATTGAAGGCAGGAGGAGAAGGGGACGACAAAGGATGAGATGTTTGGATGACATCACTGATTCAATGGACATGATTTGAGCAAGCTCCAGTAGTTGTTGATGGACAGGGAGGCTTCTGTGCTGCAGCACATGGGGTCTTAAAGAGTCAGACACAACCGATTGACTGAACTAACTGAATGAGGATTGATCACCTCAACAGTAATCATTTTTCTTTGCCTGTTGATTCAGTAGCATGAGGATCCTGGAAGGTGACAGTTTCAATTTACTTAATTTCAGTAGAAGTATTGCTGTGTCTTCTAGTGGAATCATTTGTCTCTTGGTCACTGTGATCTTTGTGGCAGAAAAACTTAGGGCCAACAAATATTAACACACTCCCAATATTTCTCATTGGAGAAGGAAATGGCAGCCCACTCCAGTATTCTTGCCTGGAGAATCCCTTGTACAGAGGAACCTGGCAGGCTATAGTCCCTCGGACACTACTGAGTGACTAGGGGGAGAGAGAGAGAGATTTCTCAAAGTTGATTTAAGGCCATGTGGTTGAGTTCTGGCCAATGGAAATGTAAGTGGAGTTGTATCCTGTGTAGTCTGTGGCATGTTAGAGTTAGCATGCTTTCTTCATCATTCTTTTCACTCATCAGCCAGATTTTGGAAACAGTGCATTGAGAATGAAGAACGACAAAATAGTTGGAATCAGTCTTCCTGAATCACAGGATAGAAGAGCGTATGTGTGTGCTCCGTTGCTCAGACTTGACTGATTCTTTGCAACCGTGTGGACTGTAGCCCTGAAGGCTCCTTTTCTCTCTCCATAGGATTTTCCAGGCAAGAATATTGGAGTGGTTTTCCATTTCCATCTCCAAGGATAGAAGAGTGACTCTACCAAACTTTACATGAATGAGAAATAAAGCTTTGTAAAATTAAACCAATGACATATTGGAGATCACTTACTGAATGACTAAAATTAATTACCGTCATTATGACAAACTCAAATCCAGTGAAGTCCAAAATTTTGGGGGCAGTATATAAAACATTATGAGTTATGGTCTATAGCTAAACTGATTTTCATTCTTTGACTATCATACAAATACAGTGTAGCTATAAGAGAAAGAGCACCATATGGTGGTTACTCATTCAAACATGTTTATAATGGCATATGGTTTATAATAATTCAGTGTTTTTCTCCCAATTAAGAGAGTAACTGAGTCTTCAACAAGCTTATTTCAATATTCTCTAGGGCCGGTTATATCTGGGTAATGGAGTAAACATTAAGAACCATACATTGTATGGGGTGAGATAATTGCTTAATTTCTTTTGCTGTAAAATTAGTTCCTAGAGTAGAAGCAGAATTTTTCTTGTAAGATGTACAATGAAGTGCTTAGGGTAGTTCTGCAGGAAAAAAAGGCAAATATACATTCAGAGTAATTTTCTTTTTTTAGTGAGGAATAAGAATTCCCTCTATGATGGAAGGGGTCAAATTAAATTAACCTGCCTACCATTTGTTGGTACAATTCTAGTATTTAGTAAGAAGGTTGCAGCTAATCCATTGAAAGTGGTGATTAGCCACTTTGATGAGTTATTACTCATCAAACTTTAGTAGAGATTCAGTTCAGTTCAGTTGCTCAGTCATGTCTGACTCTTTGCGACCCCATGAACCGCAGCATGCCAGGCCCTCCCTGTCCATCAACAACTCCCAGAGTTTACCCAAACTCATGTACATTGAGTTGGTGATGCCATCCAACCCTCTCATCCTCTGTCGTCCCCTTCTTCTCCTGCCCTTAATCTTTCCCAGGATCAGGGTCTTTTCAAATGAGTCAGCTCTTCACATCAGGTGGCCAGAGTATTGGAGTTTCAGCTTCAACGTCAGTCCTTCCAATGAACACCCAGGACTGATCTCTTTTAGGATGGACTGGTTGGATCTCCTTGCAGTCCAAGGGATTCTCAAAAGTCTTCTCCAACACCACAGTTCAAAAGCATCAATTATTTGATGATCAGCTTTCTTTATAGTCCAACTCTTACATCCATACATAACTACAAGAAAAACCATAGCCTTGACTAGATGGACCTTTGTTGACAAAATAATGTCTCTGCTTTTTAATATGCTGTCAAGGTTGGTCATATTAATAGTTAACAAAATAATCATAAAAGTTTATTCCACCCTAATTATATAGTATTTAACTTGAATATTCAAATACTTGATTTTATGTCCTGGGTGTACATCTTATTGGAGAAGGCGATGGCACCCCACTCCAGTACTCTTGCCTGGAAAATCCCATGGATGGAGGAGCCTGGTGGGCTGCAGTCCATGGGGTCGCTAAGAGTCGGACACGACTGAACGACTTCACCTTCACTTTTCACTTTCATGCATTGGAGAAGGAAATGGCAACCCACTCCATTGTTCTTGCCTGGAGAATCCCAGGGATGGGGGACCCTGGTGGGCTGCCGTCTATGGGGTCGCACAGAGTCGGACACGACTGAAGCGACTTAGCAGCAGCAGCAGTACATCTTATTAACTCAGTGTGACAGAAAGAGGCTAGCTATTTCTAAACAAATTTGTTTTTTTCCTGGGCACATAACTAGATTACTGTGGCAGATTGTATTTTATAAGGATGTTGGCAATAATTTCTCCCACCTTCCATGCTCATTCAATGTGATTTTGCCACTCTCCCACTTAAGTAGTGACATTTATTTCTCTCCTCTTTTGAAACAGGGTGGGGCCTCTACCTGATGGAATATGGCAGAGATAGCACTGTGCCAATTCCAGCATAGTTCTAAATTATACAGTGTTTCCTTTTCCTGCTTTCTTGAATGCTTGCTCTTAGGATGCTTCCTCTAGGAACCTAAGTATCATGTTCTAAGAATCCCATATCACGTGAACAGTCTACCTGTGGGTATTCTGGTTTACAGCTTCAGTTAAGCTACCAGTCCATAGGCAATATCAGTTGTCAATTGTGTGAGTGAACTATCTTGAAAGCAAGCTATCTTCTTATGTTTACTGACTCATCCAACATCAAAATACAATCCTAAGAGACCCTGTATGAAAACCATCCATCTGAGTCCAGTCAAATGTCAGAACCACTAATCCTTTTGAAGGCATTAAGATTTGGAGTAGTTTGTTGTGCAAGAATAGATAAAACAACTCCATTTAATCTCCTAGCTATATGATTGTGTTTTGGCCAATGGAATGTGTGTTCAAGATGGTAAAAACTTGCTCTCTGACTTGGCCCAGAAAAAAGAATGTCTGTGTAATCCACCACCCTTTCTCTTGTTTCCTGGGAGTTGATGTCCAGGATGATCCTGGAAACGACATGGTGAAGAATTGAAGGACTACATAAAGCAGCTCCCAAATACCAGAACAAATGAAATTTGGACTTGCTTGGCTAAGCAATACCTCTTTTGTGGGTTAAATAACTAATATTTAAGGGTCATACTATAGCAAATAAAGTTATATTCACTTATATAATATGATAATCTAGCATGTTCCTTAAACCCTTACCTCTTTAACTTTCTTGTCAGTAAAGTGGAGATAACAGCCCCTGTCTCATACTTCACTGAATTCCTATAAATAATAGATTACATACTGGTTCTTAAGATAATTTTTACACTGGAAAGAACAAAATAACAGTCATATTGATAATTACAGCTTTGGAAACAATATTTCAGAAGGGTTGCACAGGAGATTTTGGAATCAGATGTATTTATTTGGTCGATTATTGTGTGACATGAAGAATTTATTTGGGCTTTTTCTGTGATTTAATAGGATTATAATATCTAATTGGACATAATTAGAACCTATTAGTGCTCAACATATATTCATTTGAAAGTGAAACTGTTAGTTGCTCAGTCGTGTCTGACTCTTTGTGACCCCATGGATTGTAACCCACCAGACTTCTCTGTCCATGATATTCTCCAGGAAAGAATACTGGAGTAGGTAGCCATTTTCCTCTACAGAGGATCTGCCGACACAGGGATCAAACCTAGGTCCCCTGCATTGTAGGCAGATTCTTTACTGTCAGATCCACCAGGGAAGCCCATATATCCATTTCCTTCTTCTTAAATATAAATATGTCAGTTCCTGGAAAGAAAAGTTATTAGTAATTTTAGATCCTAATAGTAGCCATTCTAGTTAACTACCAACTTAAGAACTCATAACTGATCTGAGAAACCCTTACTTGACTTCAGTTTTTTTCCTTTTGGGGAGGCTTAATTCATCCTTCTTTATGGATAGCAATTGGGGAATAAATGAATGAGTGAATATAAAGTTTGTTCCCTCTCTAACACTTCTGTAAACTGAGGAAGGAAGAAAAAGATCCAGGATTTAACCCTTATCTTAGGAAAAATAGTATGATAATCCTAGCCACCAATATAATAAGTAATTGAATAATTAAACATACACAGAAAAGTCAGATAATTTAGAGAAGGTGATTTTCAGGAAGTAACATGGCTAGAAAGATCAACAGCCTTCTTTCAAACAAGATCCATAGGGTAAAATGAGTTTTAATTCAGGAAATGCATTCTAGATATAAATTGGAAAATAGGTTATTTAAAATACAGACACTTAGTTCAGAGGATGTATGCAGCTAAAGACTATAGTTTTGAGATGAAGAAAGAAATACAATGTTTGAAATTTCAAGGAGAACTAATCATGATTTATTAACACATTAAAATGACTGTAGTTCACGTCAATGCTGTCTTAATCAATATGACAAATTTTCAAGCTTATAAATATTTAACAACAAATTAAATGATCATTATAAAGACCATAGACAATTAAAAGTGCTGTGGACTCTATATATCTGTACAGTGCAGAATGCAATTTTTTTTTTTTTTTTAGTTTGAAGTGATGGTATATTTTTTAATAGTTTATGGCTTCCACCTGAAGAAAACATTTTTAGCATTTTGTGTCACTTTAGACATAATTGGGGAAAAACACTTGATCTTGATGTTTGGAGTTGTGCAGAAGTGATTTTATATGTGTGGTCTAAAATATTTTTAGCTGGAAAGATACTTGGTACATTTAATATATCCTCATCTCTGTTGCATAATTACCTTGAAAATGGGGGTCCATATGGTAAATGAGCAACATTTAATAAAAATAACTGACTATCTTGCCAGAAACAGTAATGTTATAGTGAGAAGATTTGCACATTACATAATTCATGATTTTTATGGGAGACATAGGGTTAGTCATAAGAACTACTTTGAGTTTAGAATCTAACCAAGATATACCACTATCGCAATAATAAATAATGCAGATAACATCTACCCTCCATGAGCTACAGAGCAGAGAAAGGAGCTATCTAAAGTATCTCATTAGGAAAAAGATGAAATGAACATCTAGCACCTTGATGGAGAATGCTGAAAGATTTTTTTTTCTTTTCTCAATTATTTGTAAAAATAAATTTGCACATTTTTAAAACCTTTGGCAAACTAAAAGCTAATTGAAGAAAATGATCCTCTTTCCAAATAACTGATAAAATATTTTATCATAAGGTTTTACATAGTGCAAATGATGCAGGTCATCAACATAATGATTGAAAATATAAATAAAAAAAAGCATATGTCTGAGAAAGACACAATGAGCCCAACTCATTATAGCATCGTTCTCAGCACAAGACTAGTTTGTATGGTGTCAGCACTTCCACAACTCCTGCTTCTGTTGATTGCACGAATGGAATTATAGCTTTCATTTCAGATTACAACTCAGACTTAAACAAATGAAGTATACTTTTGTGGCCTGCTTTTTGGGAAATTGAAAACATGAAGTAATCTCTACTTACAATAAATTTGAGAAAGCATCATTCTTGAGACCAAAAAAGAAACAGTTTCTCTCCCTCTTCCAAACTGTGGCCTCAAAAATGCAAGCTTATTTTTCTCTACAGTTTTATTTTAATTATTTTGCAAAATATATTAATGTTTAGAAACAATTTTATGTGCATAAAGAAAAAATCAAATTGGGAGATAAAGCTGCTGTCAAAAGTCTCTCTTGATATTGTTTTGTTATTGTTGTTTAGTTGCTAAACCATGTCCAACTCTTCTGTGACTCCATGGACTATAGATTACCAGGCTCCCCTGTCCAGGGATTTCCCAGGCAAGACTACTTGAGTAGGTTGTCATTTCCTTCTCCAGGATATCTTCCTGACCCAGGGATTGAACCTGTGTCTGCTGCATTGGCCAGTGGATTCTTTAACAGGGAAGCTTTACTAAAGCCAAGGAAGCTGGCTTTGTTTAGACATGGTTTAAAAATCCAGGCATTACAGGCAGATATAAGAAAAATAAAATATGAAGCATAATCACTATGCTATATAGAAGAAACTGGCACAACATTGTAAATCAACTATACTTCAAAAAAACAAATTTAAAAAGAAGTTTACCCTCTTAGCCCATATCTTCCAAGAAAGGCTGCTACTGCTAAGTCGCTTCAGTCGTGTCCGACTCTGTACGACCCCATAGACGGCAGCCCACCAGGCTCCCCATTCCTGGGATTCTCTAGGCAAGAACACTGAAGTGGGTTGCCATTTGCTTCTCCAATGCATGAAAGTGAAAAGTGAAAGTGAAGTCGCTCAGTCGTGTCTGACTCTTAGCGACCCCATGGACTGCAGCCCACCAGGCTCCTCCGTCCGTGGGATTTTCCAGGCAAGAGTACTGGAGTGGGGTGCCATTGCCTTCTCCACCAAGAAAGGCACTACTCTTACCAAAATAGCTGTGTTCATTTTATTTTATTTTTTTTGCAATTTTTGTATGTACATAAAAGAAATAATATCAGATGCACTATTCCACATCTTACTTTTTTTTTCACTTAAGTGTATATGATTTCTATCTTCTTATAGTAGCACAAATTCTTTATACTGGTTACCCAATATTCTGTTGGATGGGTATGTGAAAATTAATAATAGATAATATACAAATGGATAATTTATGTGGTTCACGCTTACTTTGTTAGCTGACCATACTTATACAGATACCATATTACCTTCTGACTAGACTGTGAACCCCTTGGCTGGTTACATATATTGTGACAAATGCTGTTATTTTCCTTATTAACCCCTTTCACACCAGCTCCATGAATATTCCTATTTCATGAGTTCAAGAAATATCACTTGATGGTAAATACATTTATATAATTTGTGTGAATTCCAGCAGAGTAAATTTCCAGCAATGTGATCTATGTCAGTTGATATATGCATTTGTAATTTTAATAGATTTTGCCAAAATTGCAAATAGTTGGCAACTATAGTGTTTGAATCTGTATATTTCTTCACTCTTTTATAAGCTCTGAATATTACCAAACATTTGCATGTTTCTGTATTTAATTGGTTAAAAAATAAAATAAAGCATCTTATTTTTATTTGCATTCCTTACAAGTGAGATGGAAATATTTTTTAATGCTTACTGAGTATTTGTAATTATTTTTTATTCAACTTATCTGTTGCTCTGGCAGCCTGATTTTCCTATTACTTCATATGAATTCATTGTAAATTAAAGAAATTAGCTTATTCTCAATCTTATTCTTGGTGAGTTGTGTTTTTTCTGTGCTATTCATTTAAATATTTGTAAGCTTTATCCTCTACAAACATTTTATTATATATGTTCTATTATTTCTCCTCTAGATTTTATTCTTATAAAATGTAAAAATTATTGGCTTCTTTACATGGCAGGTACTTTTCAAGGGGCTAGGACTACATCACTGAACAAACAAAGGTGACTGCCCTTGTAGAAAAATACTCATAATATCAACAAATGTGTGTGTCAATATCGGGTATGACATGGGAAATTCAGTTTAGTCTTTTCTCTAGTTTGGTAGTCTGTCTTTCAAAAAAAAACTCTACTGAATTTTTTCCATTAATTAAAATTATGCTTTTTGTCATAAATGTATTTTGATTTTTTACAACTCCTTACTCAATTTCATTTTAGTGATATGAAATATAGTAGATTCAAAATACATTTTAATATATAGAAATGTTATGGCTTCATATTTATGGAACTTATTTTCCAAGATTTTATGCTGTACATTTATATTTGTTATCAGAATAAACTTCACTGTTATTTTTTCATTTCTCTAAAACATTTGAAAATTAATTTGCTATTATACTTGTATGTTTGTAAATGAATGTAATTGTTGTGTGAGTTTACTGCCTGTCAGGTGTTGCTATCTTTATTATGCTGACATAAGTAACTTCTAACATGATTGGGAATATTTAACTTAAAAAACAAAATACAGCTTTGTTATACATTGTAGAATCATTGAAGGAGTGGATGGCTTTGGAAGGCTCCTTAAAATTGACATAGTTCAGGATACAAATTAAAGTAGGAAGGAATAGGAAAAGAGATATGTTAGGAAAGGCAAGCATTAGTATAGAATTCCAAGAGATAGAGATGAAAGAAATTACAGAATATGTTCAGATACAAATGGAAAACCCAGGTTTTCTGTATAGAATAATGAGAAATAATATAAAAAAAAAAGTAGATTGATACCTTAACATGGATATCTCTGAATGCCAGGTTGTAGTCTTTTCCTGATTGTAAAGAGAAGTGTATCAAAACTTTTGGGTTAAATGTCATGCAGTTTAATCAAGATTAAAAAATATTAATTTTAATATACATAGATAGTTGTATTATAAAAAAGACTAGGAGAAACACTAGAAAGAAAACCAATACTAGAATAAAACAGTCATCATACATTAGTTATTTTTTGTGAAAATCAAATCTAGAAAGTATTATAATTTGGCAAAGTTAAAAAACACTGATTTAAAAATCCACAGATATATTATTTTACAATTTTACATAGCCATTCCCTTCTCCAGGGGATCTTACAGACCCAGGAATCAACCTCAGATCTCCCATACTGCAGGCAGATTCTTTACTGTCTGGGCCACCAGGGAAGCCCAGGCTTGAAGTCTAGTATGGGTCTCACAAGGATAAAATTAGTGTCAGTGGAGCTAAGTTTCTTTCTGGTGATTCTAAGGGAAAATGTGTTTTCTTCCTTATTCAAGTTATGGGCAGAACTCAATTTCTTATGGTTGTAAAACCACACACCTGGGGTGGGACTCAAACTCACCCTAAAATCAGGTTTGGACTTGACCCCACAATCCCTGATGAGGAGGGTAATCCAACCCACTATCATTTGATTAAAACTGCTTATCTGGTGTTAGGACTTAGAAACTCAGGAGCTTTTTTTGTCTTAGAAAGAATTCAGTCTGAGACAAAGCATCAGACAAATAATGAATTTACTAGCATATAACACTTGTGAGAGAGACAAGCAGGCTAACAAAGGAATGCAGCAGTCCTGAGAATAAAGAGGGCTACATTTTTATAGTCAAAGAAAAAGCAGGGAGGGAAGAAGGCCACCTTCTTCCCCACTTTTGAGTAGACATCAAGGCCTACATCATTAGTTCCTCCTTTGGCCCTTTATGATTTAACCAGGACAGTCATGACCCTATTCACATGCATAATAGCAAAAGGGTGGTCATAGTTCAGTTGCTCAGTCATGTCAGTCTCTGTGTGACTCCATGGACTACAGCACACCAGGCTCCTCTGTCCTTCACCATCTCCTGGAGTTTGCTCAAACTCATGTCCATTGAGTTGGTGGTGCCATCCAACCATCTCATCCTCTGTCATCCCCTAATATGTTGGTGTGTGTGTGTGTTACTCACTCAGTGATGTCAGACTTTTTGGGACTCCATGGACTGTAACTCACCACATTCCTCTGTCCCTGGAATTCTCCAGGCAAGAAAACTGAGTGGGTTGTCATTACTTTCTCCGAAAGGGTGGAAACATATAGTAAAATATGGTAACTTATCTCAGGTTTCCATATAAGGACACCTTTCATCTAGTTTTTCCCATTTTACCTATATTTCTGTCTTGGCTACATGCATATGCTACTCTTCAAGGACCATTAATTCTGACTTCATGTAGGATTCTAATCCCATTATCTGCCATCCTGTGTTTGGGGCTTCCCTGGTGTCTCAGATGGTAAGGAATCTGTCTGCAATGCAGGAGACCTGGATTTTTGATTCCTGGGTCTGGAAGATCCCCTGGAAAAGGGAATGGCTACCCACTCCAGTATTCTTGCCTAGAGAATTCCATGGACGGAGGAGCCTGGCTGGCCACAGTCCATGGGGTGGCAAAAAGTCAGACATGATTGAGCAACTAACACTTTGACTATCAGGGTTTATGTCTTGCTTGTGCCTGGTGCTTGGATGCACTTAGTCTTCCATCAAGAAGTAGACAGCCATTAAAAAGAATACATTTGAATCAGTTCTAATGAGGTGGATGAAACTGGAGCCTATTATACAGAGTGAAGTAAGCCATAAAGAAAAACACCAATACAGTATACTAACACATATATATGGAATTTAGAAAGATGATAATGATAACCCTATATGCGAGACAGAAAAAGAGACACAGATCTATAAACAGTATTTTGGACTCTGTGGAGGAGGGCAAGGGTGGGATGATCTGAGAGAATAGCACTGAAACATGTATATTATCATATGTGAAACAGATTGCCAGTCCAGGTTTGATGCATGAGACAGGGTGCTCAGGGCTGGTGTGCTTGGATGACCCAGAGGGATGGGATGAGGAGGGAAGTGGGAGGGGGGTTCAGGATGGGGAACTCATGTAAACCTATGGCTGATTCATGTCAATGTATGGCAGAAACCACTACAATATTGTAAAGTAATTAGCCTCAAATTAAAATAAATAAATTTTTAAAAATTAAAAAATAAAGAAGTAGATTATTGCTAGACTGTTGCTAGTTTATTATATTCTTGGGTGGTTATTAGCTCACAACAGTCTCCCAAACTCCCTTAAAATTCCCTTCTGCCCTTAATCTCCTAGTGGGTTTTCTAAACTATTTAATTATCCTACTCTATGCTTCGGAGAAGGCACTGGCACCCCACTCCAGTACTCTTGCCTGGAAAATCCCATGGACGGAGGAGCCTGGTAGGCTGCAGTCCATGGGGTCGCTAGGAGTTGGGCACGACTGAGTGACTTCACTTTCACTTTTCACTTTCATGCATTGGAGAAGGAAATGGCAACCCACTCCAGTATTCTTGCCTGGAGAATCCCAGGGATGGGGGAGCCTGGTGGGCTACTGTCCATGGGGTCGCACAGAGTCAGACATGACTGAAGCAATGTAGCAGCAGCAGCAGCAGCACTCTATCCTTATCAATTGTAGGATTGGGATTCTTATATTTTGTTGGCTGAGATATATTTCCAATTTATAGAGACCACTCACATTCCTTGGCTCATGGTCCAGCTTGAGTCTCTCTCTTTTTTTGAATCTCACTGATTTACTCTTTTTCTACTTTAAGAGAATCATGTGATTACCTTGTATGTACTCCAAACATTCCAGTATATTCCCTCTATATCAATGTCCTTAACCTTAATCACATCTGTAGCATCCCTTTCACTATGTAAGGTAATATATTCAGATTCAGGGATTAGAGTGTAGATCTCTTTCAAGGAGTCATTAAATTTCTGCCTACCATAGTATCCCACCCTGACATATTTCAATAACTTCATAAGCATGATTTCTGGATTTGGTAAGCAATTTGGATTTTGATTTAACTCATGAGGACAGTACTCTCATTACAGTTTTGGGAAATTTGAAAATACATAACTTATTCCAAGATACTAAATTATGGAATGGTTGGGATTCAGATGAGGGGCTATTCTTAATTCAGATGAGGGGCTATTCAACATACTCTATGTGCTAAAGGCTTGTTATAGAATGAACACAAGAGGATTCTTTTTTTTTTTTCCTCTCATTTACTTATTTTTTCCTCATTTCAAACTGTATTCAAATTAACAATATCAATTGAGAACCCCCAGAAGCTTAAAGAGAATACGAACTCTGTGGTATATAGCATAGGCTTTTTGTTCCACAGCAATTTCTATGAAAATGTAGAAAGTAATTTTCAAATTGCTGAAGTATAATTCACAAAAAATTGTAAGGTATTTAAAGTTTACATTGATCCACATATATGAAGGTCCTCAAATCTTAGTCATCTTGTAACTCATCTTGTAGCTGAAAATGGGTACCCTTTCACCAACATCTCTCTATTTTCCCCACCCTCAGCCTCTTAACCACTTTACTCTCTATTCCTATGAATTTGAGTTTTATATTCTATATAGAGGTTATACCATACAGTATGTCTTTCCCTATCTAGCTTATTTCATTTAGGATAACACCCTCACTTTTCATCTATGTTGTTGTAAACAGTAAGATTTCCTTCTCTCTCATGGCTTAGTAATATTATATACATACATACACACCCAATACACCCTATTTTTTTTTTCCATTGACTAACATAGACACATAGGGTATTTCCATATTTTGGCTGTACTGAAAAATGCTACAATGACATGAGAGTTCCAGTTCAGTTCAGTTCAGTTCTGTCGCTCAGTTGTGTCTGACTGTCTGCAATCCCATGAATCGCAGCACGCCAGGCCTTCCTGTCCATCACCAACTCCTGGAGTTCACTCAGACTCACGTCCATTGAGTCGGTGATGCCATCCAGCCATCTCATCCTCTGTCATTCCCTTCTCCTCCTGCCCCCAATCCCTCCCAGCATCAGAGTCTTTTCCAATGAGTCAACTCTTCGCATGAGGTGGCCAAAGTGCTGGAGTTTCAGCTTTAGCATCATTCCTTCCAAACAACACCCAGGGCTGATCTCATTTAGAATGCACTGGTTGGATCTCCTTGCAGTCCAAGGGACTCTTTTAAATATCATATTTTCAGTTCCTTTGAATATACACCCAGAAGTGGGATTGCTGTATCATATAGTAGTTTTATTTTTTGTATTTCAAGGAACATCTCACCAAGAGTGTACAAGGATTCCTTTATCTCCAAATCCTCATCAGCATTTATCATCTCTTGTCTCTTTTTGAAATAGCCATTCTAACAAATATGAGGTGATATCATGTGATTTTTGACTTGCATTTTCCTGATGATTAGTGATGCTGAATACATTTTCCTGTACCTTTTGGGCCATTTGTATGTCTAAGTTTTCTTTGGAAAAATGTCTATTCTGATCCTCAACCTATTTTTAATTGGGTTATTAGTTTTGTTCCATTAAGTTGTATGAGTTATTTATCTATTTTGGATATGAACCCCTTATCACATATATGATTTGCAAATATTTTCTCCCATTCTATAGATTGCTTTCATGTTGTTGAAGGTTTTCTTGGCTGTGCAGAAGCTTTTTAGTTTAAGGTAGTCCCACTCACTTATTTATTTATTTATTTAGTCTCTAATTTTATTATCAATTCCAAAAAGCCATTGCCAAGATGAACATCAAGGAGCTTATACTTACACATCTTAAAAATAAAACAAAGCTACACCAAATACAGGGCATAAATCTGCAAACCACTGAAGTTCCGATAATAAAGAACTTAATCAGATTTTTGCAAAAAATATGCAGAAGGTACCTACTTGTCACAAGATAGTCAGTCAACATAGGAAGTGTCTGAGTTTATCTGGGCTTCCCTGGTGATTCAGTTGGTAAATAAAAACCTTCAATGCAGGAGACACAGTTTCAGTCCCTGGCTTGAGACAATACCCTAGAGAAGGAAATGGCAGCCCACTCCAGTATTCTTGCCTGGAGTATCCCATGGACAGGGGAGCCTGGTGGGCTACAGTTTATTCTACTCTTTCTAGCTAAGCTTCCTTACAGACATAGCACAATTCTTAATATGGCACACAGATCCTTAGTCATACACTTGCTTCTCCAGAATTTTCACACCTCTCTGTCTCCATCAGTCATTGAGTTCTAACTGCAATTTTCTACCAGTTCCTTCAGTGTCTACCTACTACTGGCATATGACCTGTTCCTCTCCCATAGAAGGCCCTTTTCTGCCTCCCCTTCCCTCAATACTATTTGACTCACTAATTCAGATTCAATTTTAATTAGTACTCTCCGCTCTCTTATGCCTGCACCTCTATTTCTGCACTGCAAATGTTCATCTGCATTATTTTTCTAGATTGCATACTTATGCATTAATATAGTATATCTGCTTTTCTCTTTCTGACTTACTTCACTGTCTATGACAGACTCTAGGTTCATCCATATCTTTAAATTATTTTGTTCCTTTTTATGGGGGGGTGGGTAATACTCCATTGTATATATCATACATGCTACATCTTCTTTATCCATTCATCTGTCTTGGACATTTAGGTTGTCTCCATGTCTTGGCTATTTTAAATAGTTCTACAATGAACATTGGGATACATATGTCTTTTCAAATTATGGTTTTCTCAGGGTACATGCCCAGTAGTGGGATTGTGAACAGTGTGGGGAGCAGGGAAAAAGAAGAGGGATAAACTGGGAGATTGGGATTGACATATATACACTACTGTGTTTAAAATAGATAGCTAATGGGAACCTGCTGTGCAGCACAGGGAGCTCAACCAAGTGTTCTCTGGTGACCTAGATGGATGGGAGAAGGTGGAGATGGGAGGGAGGTCAAGAGGAAGGGAACACTTATATACATATGGCTGATTCACTTCATGGTCCAGCAGAAACTAATAACATTGTAAGGCAACTATAAAAAAAAAAAAAAAAAAAAAAAGACATTCCTGACTTCCCAAGATAAGCTATATCCCCTATTATTCCCTTTTATACTACCATACACATTAAAAAATAAACTTTTTGAAATATAACAACTTCAGTGATGTTTGCTTAGTTTAAGGGTATAATTCTATGAATTCTGACAGATCTATACATCTGTATAATCACTAATGAATCTATGTATAGAACATTTCCATCACCCCAGAAATTTTTATTGGGTTTTTTTTCAGCCAGTGCCACTGAAAATATGTTTGCTTTGTGGTAAGCTAGAATTATTAAAATTTACCACACATTAGAATCTTCTTTTCTAGAATTTAAGGAAAAATTTCATATTTTGTCTCTGGTTTCTTCAATATATTTTGTGTCTGGCTTCTTCAATATATTTTGTAATGTATTGGTGTTGCTGTATGTATCAGCCATCTGTTTCTTACTAATGCTGAGAAGAATCCCTTTTATTCATATGCTGCAATTTATGCATTCATGTATGAACAGAGGAACATTTATATTGTTTCTAATTTTTGTATACTACTAATAAAGGTGCTGGGAATATTCATGCAAAAGCCTTTGTGTGGACATAGGTTTCCATTTATCTGGGGACAATGAGAGCTGATAAGTCTTATGAGTATCTTTCATATTAAAAGAAACTGCCAAAGTCTTTTGCAAAGCTGCATTATTTTACATTCCAACCAGCAATATATCTAGTTGATACTGCAAACTTTTTAATTGTAAAAACTAGCAAAATTTGTAATTATGCCTCCATAGAATTGTGATTAAGTTTTACAAAGGAAGAGGATGGGTCTATTTTTTTTTTAAATTTGGCTCAGCACAATTCCAGACATGACATAGGCACACAAAAATTATTTGTTAACATAGTAAGAATTAAATCTAAATATTGACTTCTCAGTTGATGTGAGAATATGTGTCTAGATTTTAAAAATAATAATGACCTAATCATTTGGTGACTGCAGCCATGAAATTAAAAGACGCTTACTCCTTGGAAGGAAAGTTATGACCAACCTAGACAGCATATTGAAAAGCAGAGACATTACTTTGGCACCAAAGGTTTGTCTAGGCAAGGCTATGGTTTTTCCACTGGTCATGTATGGATGTGAGAGTTGGACTGTGAAGAAAGCTGAGCGCAGAAGAATTGGATGCTTTTGAACTGTGGTGTTGGAGAAGACTCTTGAGCATCCCTTGGACTGCAAGGAGATCCAATCAGTCCATTCTGGAGGAAATCAGCCCTGGTATTTCTTTGGAAGGAATGATGTTAAAGCTGAAACTCCAGTACTTTGGCCACCTTATGCGAAGAGTTAACTCACTGGAAAAGACTCTGATGCTGGGAGGGATTGGGGGCAGGAGGAGAAGGGGACGACAGAGGATGAGATGGCTGGATGGCATCACTGACTCGATGGACGTGAGTCTGAGTGAACTCCAGGAGCTGGTGATGGACAGGGAGGCCTGGCATGCTGCAATTCATGGGGTCGCAGAGTCGGACACGAATGAGCGACTGAACTGAACTGAACTGAATCTCAAGTTTGACAGTTTACATAACTAGTAACTGAAAAAGCCGGATCTTGCTAAGACTGCATTTCTAAGCCAGGTATGTAGATTTAAATGTTAACCTAAAGATACTGAGTAGTATAACCAGTGTATAGAGTATTGTTTATGTAGCAATCCTTTTTTTCTTTTGGTCATAATGGTACTTCTAAATATACAGATAACCCACATCAACAAAGATGTTGATTTCAAAGCTGAAAAATTATATGAATATTTAAAGATGATAAATTCATTCTAGGAGACTTCCAACTAAAGTATCTTGAAGTAATTATGTCACTTTTAGAGGAAACTTCACAAGAAACAACAATAAATTTGCTAATTGAACTAGTATTTTATTCTAGAATATGAGAGGTATATGGCGACAGGTCAACAATGCTTTAGAAAGTCTAACTCCACTGAAAGTCTCCTTAGTTTATGATATTTTTCTACAATTCAGTTTCTCTAAGGGGAGAAAAAGAAAGCAAATGTTTATTGAATAGAATTGTGTTTTACATGATGTTTTTTATACACATGGCAACACCAAACAATTCAAGAAGTGACTTGCTGAATAAAAATAGCCATGATTATCTGCTTAGTCACAAGACAGAAAGCATTTGGCATTATAAAAAATGTGTTTGAAGCACTCTAAGAGTGTGGAAATCATTAATAATGCTATCAGGAGCTACTTTATTAAATGTGTGACATGACACTGCTATTATTCACTGTATTTCTTTATGTACCATGAGATCTTTAATATGTGCCTAGAGAATCATTTTAAACTATCATCAATTTACTGACATATATTAAGGCCAGTTCTTAAAACAATGCAGAACTTTTCTTCTCCTTTATTCTGAAATCTCCAATAGAAATAAATTTGTGGCTTATGTGAGCCCCTCAAAGGAAAATAAAACTCCAAAAGAATACCACTACTGTTTGTAATTTCTTTCATTTGTGTATGTGTTCATGATATTTGCTCCCTCCCCAATTAGTGATTTTGAACAGAACAGCTATCAGTAATTTTATTCTATCAGCATGAATGATATTAACAAGCTAAAAGCTTCTAGTACGTGGATTAAAGAGATGAGCTTAAATAATAAAAAATTATATCATATGACAGTGTATGAGAGTGTATGTGCTAAATTGCTTCAGTTGTGTCCAACTTTTTACAACCGTATGGACTGTAGCCTAACAGGCTCCTCTATTCATGGGATTCTGCAAGCAAGAATTCTGGAGAGGGTTGCTGTGCCCTCCTCCAGGGTATATTTCCTACCCAGGGATTGAACCCACATCTCTTATGTCACCTGCTTTAGTAGGGGGGTTCTTTACCACTAGCGCTACCTGAGAATCCCCTTTCCAAAATATTAAGAATTGATACTCATTTAATAATCTGTGGGTCTCACATACATTTCAAAATTTTTGCATATCTGTTGTTTAGATTGAATTATCTATGTCTAAAGAGAGAAAGGAGAAGGAAATGGCAACCCACTCCAATATTCTTGCCTGGAGAATCCCAGGGACGGGGGAGCCTGGTGGGCTGCTGTCTCTGGGGTCGCACAGAGTCGGACACGACTGAAGTGACTTAGCAGCAGCAGCAGCAAAGAGAGAAAGAGGATGCTTACGTACTCATTATTAAAATTTGCTTTACTCCTCCCTGAGATTTCTTTTTCATCTTTAGAAATAGAAAACCAAATGAAAGACAACCATTGGGTAAAATCTGAACACATACTTTCCTGAGTATTTCGATCCATACACAAACTATGAGGGATAGTATAAATTTAGGATAAAAGTTGTGAAAGGGTAAAAAAGGCTTTTATCTTTATGCAATTTTATATGCTAATTTTCAGATACACCAAAGGAATACTTTCACTGAAGATGGATTTATTTACGCTTGCCAATCAATTGTCTTGAGCAAGTACAAAAGTAAAACACTCTGTAGTTACATGACAGTTAAGGAAATAGAGAACAGTAGGTAAACAGGGGGCTTCCCAGGTAGCTCAGCTGGTAAAATGCCTGCCTGAAATGCAGGAGACACCAGTTTGATTTCTGGGTTGGGAAGATGCCCTGGAGAAGGCATAGGGTACCCACTCCAGTATTCTTGCCTTGGACAGAGAAGCCTGTCAAGATACAGTCCATGGGGTTACAAAGAGACAGACACAGCTAAGCACAGCACAGGTAAACCGGATTGAGCCATTTCGGAGATAGAGAGGCAAAGGGGCTTGATTTAGTCTGGAGAAAGGTGAGCGGCCAATTTCAAGTTAAGGTGGAAGAAGTGGTGGTTATGTACAGTCTTCCATTGAAATTCCAATAACCTGCACATCCAATGTGAGTCCTCTACTGTAAATATTAATGTGTTAGTACACTTAGTATGCACACTAAGACATACTACAGTTGGTGGTAGTGTTACATTTAACATATATAGTTGACCCTTCAGCAATATGAATTTGAACAGCATGGGTCCATTTATACCTGGATTCCTTTCAATAGTGAATTTTAGGTTACTAAACAATCCATGGTTGGTTGAATCTGCTGATGTGGAGCTATGGATATAGAGGACCAACTATTAACTACACTTGGATTTTCTGCACAGAGATTCAGCATCCCTAACTCCTAAGTTGTTCAAGGCTCAAATGTATTTTTAAAGGCAATGAATTATCTTTTTTAGGTGCTTTTTCTCCTAAAATGTTGTTAAATAATGCATTGTCTTATATTATTCGATATAATTTTCTTTTAACATATGACATATCAACTTAGTGACTAACATACATTCTCCTTTAAACACATTCTAACGTCTAGTCAAGGCTATGGTTTTTCCAGTGGTCATGTATGGATGTGAAAGTTGGACTGTGAAGAAAGCTGAGTGCCAAAGAATTGATGTTTTGAACTGTGGTGTTGGAGAAGACTCTTGAGAGTCCCTTGGACTGCAAGGAGATCCAACCAGTCCATTCTAAAAGAAATCAGCCCTGGGTGTTCTTTGGAAAGACTGATGCTAAAGCTGAAACTCCAGTACTTTGGCCACCTCATGCAAAGAGTTGACTCATTGGAAAAGACTCTGATGCTGGGAGGCATTGGGGGCAGGAGGAGAGGGGACGACAGAGGATAGGATGGCTGGATGGCATCACTGTCTCGATGGACATGAGTTTGGGTGAACTCCAGGCATTGGTGATGGACAGGAAGGCCTGGCATGCTGCAATTCATGGGGTCACAAAGAGTTGCACATGACTGAGCTACTGAAGAGAATGTTTTGTTTAAAAATTTTAGCATTATAACTTTTACTTAAATAGAAATTGCTTTTGTAGGTAAGGTAATCTTTCTGACTATGTTTTGGGAGGGATAGTCAGGTAAACTGTAGAATATGGTTTTACTTTTACATTTAATGTAATGGTTTATCAGCAAGATAAACATAATGGTTTATCAGCAGTGTTTGGGTGAGGGTGGAAAGTAGAGGCATTTTTTTGCTTGTTTCTTTGTTTTTTGAGCCTAGAAAACTATTAAAGTTGAATCAAGGGATATTCTTGAAGACATAGAATGTGTATGAATCAAATGGCTGGTAACTGAAGCAACCAAATCAATGCTATTGGCTAAATGATGATGAAACTGATACATAAGCAAAAAGACTCATCTGTTTATAAATTAAAACTTCTTAATTATTTCCCTTTGCAATATTATTCCTTATGTTGTAACATGTTTTTCTTATGTCTCTATTTCCTTGACTAAACTATGTAATTGCACTATAAATTATTCCCATTTGCAGTTCAGCACTGTATCCTTTTAATGCTTTCCCTTGAGCCATGGAAAAATCCTAGGTATATGAATTTTTTATCTTATGTTGCATTTCCCAGATGCATGAACTATTTGTTTAAATGAGCACACATGAAGTACATTTTGATTGTAAATACCAAAAGTTGGATTTTAGAAAGAAGAGGAAAGTAAATTCTCAATGGTTCAAATCTTGCTGTCAAACATGTGTGCATGCCCAGTCACTTAAGTCATGTCCAACTCTTTGTGACGCTATGGACTGTAGCCCTCCAGGCTCCTCTCTCCATGGGATTTCTCAGGGCAGAATAATGAAGTGGGTTGTCATGCCCTCCTCCAGGAGGTCTACCCAAGCCAGGGAACAAACCTACGTCTCCTGTATTGCAGGTAGATTCTTTACTACTGATCACCAAGGAAGCCCAATTTTGGATTCAGCAACCCACATTCCACCCCCCCCCCCAATAGCTTCTCTTCTGGAGCTCTAATTTAAGCTAATAAGAATTTGTTCAAATATTCTATATGTGTCTTGTCCTGTAGGTCATCATTCAACCTTAGCTTTTTGACATTTGTTGTTGGACTTAGATTCCTGTGATATCAAATGGTTTGCCATGGACATCAAATGGTTTGGTCTGGAAATGAGCAGAGATCATTCTGTCATTTTTGAGACTGCACCCAAGTACTGCATTTCAGACTCTTTTGTTGACTATGAGGGCTACTCCATTTCTTCTAAGGGATTCTTACCCACAGTAGCAGATATAATGGTCATCTGAATTAAATTCACCCATTCTGGTCCATTTTAGTTCACTGATTCCTAAAATGTTGGTGCTCACTCTTGCCACCTCCTGTTTGACCACTTCCTTTACCTTGATTTATGGACCTAACATTCCAGGTTCCTATACAATATTACTCTTCACAGCATCGGACTTTACAGCCACATCCACAATTGGGCATTGTTTTCAGTTTGGCTCCACCTCTTCATTCTTTCTGGAGTTATTTCTCCACTCTTCTCCAGTAGTATATTGGGCTTCTACCAACCTGGGGAGTTCATCTTTCAGTGTCTTTTTTTTTTTTTTTTTTGCCTTTTCATACTGTTCATGGGGTTCTCAAGGCAATAATACTGAAGTGGTTTGCCATTCCCTTCTCCAGTGGACCACGTTTTGTTCACCACGACCCGTCCATCTTGGGTGGCCCTACATGGCATGGCTCATAACTTCATTGTTAGATAAGGCTGTGATCCATGTGATTGATTTGGTTAGTTCTCTGAGATTGTGGTTTTCATTCTGTCTGCTCTCTAATGGATAAGGAGAAGAGGCTTATGGAAGCTTCCTGATGGGAGGGACTGGCTATGGGGGAATCTGGGTCTAGCTCTGATGGGTGGGGCCATGCTCAGTAAATCTTTAATCCAATTTTCTGTTGATGGGCAGGGTTGTGTTCCCTCACTGTAGTTTGCCCTGAGGTACCTCCCAGTACTTTTGTATTCAGTGCCCCTGACCCTACTGCAGGCCACTGCCAACCCACACCTCCACTAGAGACTCCTGAACACTCACAGGCAAGTCTGGCTTAGTTTCCTGTGGGTTCACTGTTTCTTTCTACTGGCTCCTGGTGCACACAAGGTTTTTTTGTGTGTTCTCCAAGAAGCTTCAACAGTACACGAACCAAGAACTTCCAGATGTTCAAGCGGGATTTAGAAAAGGCAGAGAAACTAGACATCAATTGTCAACATCCGTTGGATCATAGAAAAAGCAAGGGAATCTCAGAAAAACATCTACTTCATTGATTATGCCAAAGCCTATTATTGGGTGGATCACAACAAATTGTGGAGAATTCTTAAAGAGATGTGAATACCAGATTACCTCACCTGCCTCCTGAGAAATCTGTATGTAGGTCAAGAAGCAACAGTTAGAACTGGGCATGGAACAACTGACTGGTTCCAAATTGGGAAAGGAGTACATCAAGGCTGCATATTGTCACCCTGCTTATTTAGCTTATATGCAGAATACATCATGCAAGTGCTGGGCTGGATGAAGTGAAAGCTGGAATCAAGATTGCCAGGAGAAATATCAATAACCTCAGTTATTCAGATGACACCACCCTTATGGCAGAAAGTGAAGAGGAGCTAAAGAGCCTCTTAATGAAAGTGAAAAAGGAGGGTGAAAAAGCTGGTTTAAAACTCAACATTAAAAAACTGAAGATCATGACTTCAGTTCCCACCACTTCATGGCAAATAGATGGAGAAAGAATGGACATAGTGAGAGATTTTATTTTCTTGGGCTCCAAAACCACTGCAGATCATGACTGCAGCCATGAAATTAAAAGACTATTGTTCCTTGGAAGAAAAGCCATGAGCAACCTAGACAGCATATTAAAAAGTGGAGACATTACTTTGCCAACAAAGGTCCATATAGCCAAAGCTATGGTTTTTCCAGTACTCACATATGGATGTGAGAGTTGGACTGTGAAGAAGGCTGAGCACCAAAGAATTGATGCTTTTGATCTGTGGTTTTGGAGAAGAGTGTCTTGAGAGTCTTGAGAGTCCCTTGGACTATAAGGAGATCAAACCAATCAATCCTGAAGGAAATCAGTCCTGAGTATTCATTGGAAGGACTGATGCTGAAGCTCCAATACCTTGGCCACCTGATGTGAAGAATTGACTCATTGGAAAAGATCCTGGTGCTGAGAAATATTGCAGGCAGGAGGAGAAGGGGACAACAGAGGATGAGATGGTTAGATAGCATCACCAACTTGATGGACATAAATTTGAACAAGCTCTGTGAAATGGTGATGTACAGTGAGATTGGTGTGCTGCAGCCCATGGGGTCACAAAGAGTCATACATGGCTGAATGACTGAACTGAACTGAACTAAATTTATTTTGTACTACATACAAAGACATGAAGATACATCACAAGGATATATTATTAGACAACCTTTAGACAACCTATATACAACCTATATACAAAAAGAAGACTACCTATGCAAAAATGTAACTTCCTCAGATATTTCCTTACCTCTTACCTCAGTCTCTCTGAATATCTTACTCATTGGTAACAAATTATTTTTCTTAAAACAAAACTCCAGTCACAACAATTCTCTGATCAAAGATCTTCAAGGTTTATATTGAATCTAAATCTAATTAACTATAAGTATCTTTAGTAGGAATTAGAACCTTCAGCAATACGATCCAGCATGTTTTCTATGTAACTTATCTTTCTTCTCATATATAGCTATAATATAGGGAAACTAGGAATTTCTTATTTTTTCAAAATTCACAGTAAAGTTTCAGCTCTTTGCTAGGCTCCCTTTTTAATATATGCCTTGTATCTCTCTCTATGTGTGTGTTAGATAAATCATTCCATTTGTGTCAAACTCTTTGTGACCTCATGGACTGTAACCTACCAGGTTCTTCCGTCCATGGCATTCTCCAGGTAAGAATACTCGAGTGGATTGTCATGCCGTCCTCAGTATGTATACAACTTATTGCAAAAGCCATAGTCAATCTTACAAGTCTCTTCAAATACCAAGATTTTGAAGTCTCTTTTCATAAAAAAAGAGAAAGCATGGCTACAAGAAAAATAAAAAGTGGTATTAGAGGTCAGATTATATAAAGAGTATATTTATTTTACTCTACAAATACAGAATTTTTATATATAATGATATATTTTATTAGATGAATAGTATAAGTATATACATTTTATTTACATATTATATAAATGTAAGTATATAAATCAACTTTTCTATAATCTAATCTCTAGTATCTCTAATTTCACTTTTCTTGTAGCCATGTTTTTTTCTCTTTGTGAAATTATTACCTATACCAGATTGTGTTTTCTTTTCTAGAGAATGAGGGAATCAAAGTATTAATTGTTTACTGGAACTCAGCAAATAGTAAGATGAAATATTAAATGTGAAATATCAAATTAAGGTCCACTCAGTAAGAGACATGACTCTTAAAAAAAAACCAAGATTACTTCAAGACAAAATTGTCATATAAAAAGTATCTTTTCACATGGTTCTTCAATCCTATGATGAATTCTAATTGTTATTAAGTTGAAAAGAACATATTTCAGTCAGTCAAAAACCACATATATAAAACTTTAAAGAAGGAAAAACAGAAGGCAAGTTTGTGCAATGATTAGAATATTGGTTCTATCTGAATAGAGGGGAAGAAATGGGTAATTATCAAATATTTGTTGGGCAGTGTGTCAGATTTGTTATTTCATTATATTGAATTTAATTGTCTTCTGGAGCAAAGAATTTGTGTAGGAGAAACAAAATATGTAGTACTGCCAGACTCAAAAGATTGGTTTAGAGAGGCTTAGTGCCGTGGTGTGCTCTATTAAGAAGACTTGCAAGACACTTGGTCCTGCCCAGAATGTCATAAAACACTTGGTCTACAGCAAAAGGACCTTGAAATTTGGTCCTATTGAAAATGTCTTTGAGCATACTTGGTCCAGCCAATTGGACTAAATGGACCAAATCAAGGACCATTTTGTGTGGACCAAATAAATTATAGATATTTTGGATAAGATCAAATGCCTACTAAACTTAAGAAAATTTAGCTTATACACAAAATAATTATCTTCTATTTCACATAAAAGAAGCTTGTAGATTAGACTTCCAGTATAGGGTGATTATATGAAATCGTAATGATTTAGTTTCCTTCCTTTAAACTGTTTCATGTTGATTCCAAATCATGCTCCAGTGTGGCTGCCAGAAATCCAAATATCATGTGTATATTACAGCCAATAGCAAGAAGGAAGGGATGAGGCAGAGTATCATTTTTCCTTTGAAAGAAATATTTTAGAAATATTTCAAGATATTTCTGATCAATGACTATGTCCATTGGGAAATCTACTACCAACTAAAGGGATAATGAAGAATGTATCTAAAAATTAGAAATATTCTTGGTATGAAAAGAGGGAGAATTTATTGAGAAATATCTTGCAGGCTTAGTTAAAAAAAAAAAAAGCACATTGAGTTTTGTAAAATAGTTTTGTGTCTTGAGAGTATTATTTTCAGCAGAATGATGAAAACAAAACTGTGGAGATAGTAGAGATGATATTGCTGGGGAAGTGATGCATCACATTTATACCTCAGAGAGGTGATTTTAAAAGAACATTATGTACAGAATAAAGCACACCGAAAGGAGGAGGGTGATAATTTGGTAGGTTTTATCAGATAGTCAAGACCTTCTCAATTTAGCAGCAGCATTAGTCATAATTGAAATAAGTGAGAGTTAAAGGGAAGTAAAATAGTCCAGGTGGTTAGTGGCTAATGTTTGAAATACAGATACAAGAGCTGAGTTAAGAGCTCTCTAAGTAAAATGAAATATGTAACATGTTTCTGAATATCACTGGCTCTTCTGGGTAAGAATTTCTATACCTAGTCTGAAGGGAACTCATATGTCCATTAAGAAACTTTACTGAATATTTTACTTCACTTAGATTACCTGGATATTGCACAATTTAAAGAAATAAACTCTCTTAGTATTCGTAGTAAAGACATATTTTACAAAACTATAACTGGATTTATACAGGCACTGTTATTGTTTAATTATGGATTTCTGGGGAAAAAGATATTTTCTTGAAAATCTTGCTGTCAGAGACAAATTCTTAGCTGGTTTTGGAAAGTAATGTTGCCTTCCCAAGCAGAAAGCTAGTTACATGAACTGCTGAAAATTCACGACCAGCTTTTTCAGTAAAACTATAAATAACAGCTATATTGTACCTTGGGAAAACAAGCATGGGCTCAAAACTTTATTAAAAGTTATTTTTTTCCTTAAACTGCTGTGTAAGTCACATACAGAATAAACCTAATAACTTATGCTTTATCTGTAGCAGACAAGGAAGAAGTAATTGGTTTGTCTAACTGTGTGTCTACTCCTAAAATATCAACACAAAATACTTTTGGAAGTTGGGTGAGAAAACTAAAAAGATAGTTGACTATATGCCTATTGGATTAATTTTTATTAAATGAGGTTAAAGATACAGTTATTAAATAATACTTTCTCAATTTGCATGTTTTCTGATCACTTCCTGATTGTATACAAAATAAGAATCTGATTTACAGTAATGTGTACTATTCTTCTGCAGGTATTAATAGAAGTGTGATCTTTACATAATCTATTCCAAATAAAGTGAGCACATTATTTAAATAAATACATATTTCATTCATGATAAGACAAAAGCACCTGATAAAGATCTGTTCAGTTTTAAAAGGTACCTGAGTGAATAAATCACTTTCTTCATTTACAAATGAAGTTATTACCAGTATGCCTTATTTGTCTGATTTAAGTTAACCATTAAAAACAAAACAAAATTTAAAAAAAATCAACATAGGAACAGAGTAATTATGTGAAAGGGGTGAAAGAAAAACAAAGGAGAATGAAATTCTAGTTACAAAACTCCAAGCAATATCATTTGTTTTTATGTTTTCCTTTCATTTACTCACTCACACTTAAATTCAATGAACATATGGTGAGGTGGGGGGTCCGCTGATCTCTTAGTGTGTTTTTCTTTTGAATTCAATGAAATTAAAATCATTCTACACATTTCTGTCTCAAATTCCAGCAAATCTAATAAAAATAAAACCATATCCATTCATTAAAGAAGATGGGAGTAAATATCTGGCTTTCTTAGGTTCCAAATAAAACATGTAATCAAGAATAATGCATCATATACCTACTGAATGTTCATTTAGACTAAATTTGGAGGAACCGATCTAGAGGAAGAAGGCATGAAAGAGACTGGAATCTTAACTCTTTTGAAATAATAAGAGGAGGTGAAGGGAAACAACCCAGATACTTTTGCTGGAACCCCGTCTATGGTATTTGGTCTATATTACAAAGTGGTAGAGGGAATTATGGTTAGTTTTTAGGCAGTGAAGTTTTAACTTGGCAAGTACAAAGAAAAAAGTACAAGTACAAAGCAAAAGTGAACGACTCAAGAGAATGATTTTTTTACATTATTTTTGAAGCCTGAAAGAAACCAGGTTCAGTTCAGTCGCTCAGTTGTGTCCGACTCTTTGCGACCCCATGAATCACAGCACGTCATCCCCTGGAGTTCACTCAGACTCACATCCATCGAGTCAGTGATGCCATCCAACCATCTCATCCTCTGTCGTCCCCTTCTCTTCCTGCCCCCAATCCCTCCCAGCATCAGGGCCTTTTCCAATGAGTCAACTCTTCACATAAGGTGGCCAAAGTACTGGAGTTTCAGCTTTAGCATCATTCCTTCCAAAGAAATCCCAGGGCTGATCTCCTTCAAAATGGACTGGTTGAATCTCCTTGCAGTCCAAGGGACTCTCAAGAGTCTTTTCCAACACCACAGTTCAAAAACATCAATTCTTCGGCGCTCGGCCTTCTTCACAGTCCAACTCTCACATCCATACATGACCACAGGAAAAACCATAGCCTTGACTAGACGGACTTTCTTGGCAAAGTAATGTCTCTGCTTTTCAATATGCTATCTAGGTTGGTCATAACTTTCCTTCCAAGGAGTAAGCGTCTTTTAATTTCATGGCTGCAATCACCATCTGCAGTGATTTTGGAGCCCCCAAAATAAAGTCTGCCACCGTTTCCACTGTGTCCCCATCTATTTCCCATGAAGTGATGGGACCAGATGCCATGATCTTCGTTTTCGGAATGTTGAACTTTAAGCCAACATTTTCACTCTCCTCTTTCACTTTCATCAAAAGACTTTTTAGTTCCTCTTCACTTTCTGCCTTAAGGGTGGTATCATCTGAATATTTGAGGTTATTGATATTTCTCCCGGCAATCTTGATTCCAGCTTATGCTTCATCCAGCCCAGTGTTTCTCATGATGTACTCTGCATATAAGTTAAATAAGCAGGGTGACCATATACAGCCTTGACTTACTCCTTTTCCTATTTGGAACCAGTCTGTTGTTCCATGTCCAGTTCAAACTGTTGCTTCCTGATCTGCATACAGGTTTCTCAAGAGGCAGGTCAGGTGGTCTGGTATTCCCATCTCTTTCAGAATTTCCAGTTTATTGTGATCCACACAGTCAAAGGCTTTGGCATAGTCAATAAAGCAGAAGTAGATGTTTTTCTGGAACTCTCTTGCTTTTTCCATGATCCAGCGGATGTTGGCAATTTGATCTCTGGTTCCTCTGCCTTTTCTAAAACCAGCTTGAACATCTGGAAGTTCATGGTTCAAGTATTGCTGAAGCCTGGCTTGGAGAATTTTGAGTATTACTTTACTACCGTGTGAGATGAGTGCAATTGTGTGGTAGTTTGAGCATTCTTTGGCATTGCCTTTCTTTGGGATTGGAATGAAAACTGACCTTTTCCAGTCCTGTGTCCACTGCTGAGTTTTCCAGATTTGCTGGCATATTGAGTGCAGCACTTTCACAGAATCATCTTTCAGGATTTGAAATAGCTCAACTGGAATTCCATTACCTGCACTAGCTTTGTTTATAGTGATGCTTTCTAAGGCCCACTGGACTTCACATTCCAGGATGTCTGGCTCTAGGTGAGTGGTCACACCATCATTATTTATTTGGTCGTGAAGATCTTTTTTGTACAGTTCTTCTGTGTATTCTTGCCACCTCATCTTAATACTTCTGCTTCTGTTAGGTCCATACCATTTCTGTCCTTTATCGAGCCCATCTTTGCATGAAATGTTCCCTTGGTATCTCTAATTTTCTTGAAGCAATCTCTAGTCTTTCCCATTCTGTTTTTTTCCTCTATTTCTTTGCACTGATCGCTAAGGAAGGCTTTCTTATCTCTTCTTGCTATTCCTTGGAACTCTACATTCAGATGCTTATGTCTTTCCTTTTCTCCTTTGCTTTTCACTTCTCTTCTTTTCACAGCTATTTGTAAGGCCTCCCCAGACAGCCATTTTGCTTTTTTGCATTTCTTTTCCATGGGAATGGTCTTGATCCCTGTCTCCTGTACAATGTCACGAACCTCAGTCCATAGTTCATCAGGCACTCTATCTATCAGATCTAGTCCCTTAAATCTATTTCTCACTTCCACTGTATAATTTATAAGGATTTGATTTAGGTCATACCTGAATGGTCTAGTGGTTTTCCCTACTTTCTTCAATTTAAGTCTGAATTTGGCAATAAGGGGTTCATGATCTGAGCCACAGTCAGCTCCTGGTCTTGTTTTTGTTGACTGTATAGAGCTTCTCCATCTTTGGCTGTAAAGATATAATCAATCTGATTTCAGTGTTGACCATCTGGTGATGTCCATGTGTAGAGTCTTCTCTTGTGTTGTTGGAAGAGGGTGTTTGCTACATTAATTAATAGTAAAGTAACAATCTCAGAGTAAATAATTCTGTTATAATGAATACTACATTGCATTGTAGTTACTAATGGTTCTTTCTTTCTTAAGAGATTCCTAGTTCTTCAATAAAAATAATGTGCCTTATCCATTCTTTAAAATCTTTAACCTGATAATAAAAATGCTTGGTAAAAATGTGTAATAAACTAACATGGCTGTGATTCCCATGTTGTCCAGTTTCTGTTTTGTTCTTTTCTAAGGCTATTTTTTTTCTATAATTCACTATTTTTATTCAGATTTGCACTTCTGAGGATTTTACCTATCAGTTCAGTTCAGTGCTCAGATGTGTTCAACTTTTTGTGACCCATGGACTGTAACATGCCAGGCCTCCCTGTCCATCACCAACTCCCGGAGCTTGCTCAAACTCATACTGATTAAGTCGCTGATGCCATCTAACCATTTCATCTTCCATTGTCCCTTTCTCCTTCTGCTTACAGTCTTTCCCAGCATCGGGGTCTTTTCCAATGAGTCAGTTCTTTGCATACAAAGTATTGGAGCTTCCACTTCAGCATCAGTCCTTCCAGCGAATATTCACAATTGATTTTCTTTAGGATTCACTAATTTGATCTCCTTGTTGTCCAAGGATCTTTCAAGAGTCTTCTTCAACACCACAGTTCAAAAGCATCAATTCTTCAGTGCTCAGCTTTCTTTATGGTTGAACTCTCACATCCATATATGATTACTGGAAAAACCATAGCTTTGACTATATGGACCTTTGTTGGCAAAATAATGTCTCTGCTTTTTAATAAGCTGTCTAGTTTGGTCATAGTTTTTCTTCTAAGGAGCAAGCACCTTTTGACTTCATGGCTGCAGTCACCATCTGCAGTGATTTTGGAGCCCAAGAAAATAAAGTCTCTCACTGTTTCCATTGTGTCCCCATCTATTTGCTATGAAGTGATGGGACCAGATGCCATGCTTTTCGTTTTTTGGAATGTTGAACTTTAAATGAGCTTTTCACTCTCCTCTTTCACTTTCATTAAGAGACCCTTTTGTTCCTCTTCAATTTCTGCCATAAGGCTGGTGTCATCTGTGTATCTGAGGTATTTGATATTTCTCCTGGCAATCTTGATTCCAGCTTGTGCTTCATCCAGCCTGGCATTTCACGTGATATACTCCACATATAAGTTAAATAAATAGGGTGGCAATATATGGCCTTGACATACTCCTTCCCTGATTTGGAACCAGTCTATTGTTCCATGTCCGGTTCTAAGTGTTGCTTCTTGAGCAGCATATAGATTTCTCAGAAGAGGGGTAAGGTGTTCTGATATCCCGATATATTTAAGAATTTTCCATAGTTTGTTGTGATCCACATAGTCAAAGGTGTTTGTGTATTCAATTAAGCAGTAGCAGATGTTTTTCTGGGATTCTCTTGCTTTTTCTATGATCCAACAATTGTTGGCAATTTGATCTCTGGTTCCTCTGCCTCTCTAAATCCAGTACTTAAACATCTGGAAGTTCACGATTCATGTACTGTTGAATCCTTTCTTGGGGAATTTTGAGCATTATTTTGCTAGCGTGTGAGATGACTGCAATTGTGCAGTACTTTGAACATTCTTTGGCATGACTTTTCTTTGGGATTGGAATGAAAATTGACCTGTTTCAGTCCTGTGGCCACTGCTGAATTTTCCAAATGTGATGGCATATTAAGTGTTGAGTTTTCACAGCATCATCCTTTAGGATTTGAAATAGCTCAACTAGAATTCCGTCACGTCTACTAACTTTGTTCATAGTGATGCCTCCTAAGGCCCACTTGACTTTGGAATCCAGGATGTCTGGTTCTAGTTGAGTGATCACACCATCATGGTTATTAGGGTCATTAAAATCTTTTTTGCCTAGTTCTGTATGTTCTTGCCACTTGTTAATATCTTCTGCTTCTGTTAGGTCCATACCATTTCTGTCCTTTGTTGTGCCCATCTTTGCATGAAATGTTCCTTTGATATCTCTAATTTTCTTGAAGAGATCTCTAGTCTTTCCCCACCTATTGTTTTCCTCTATTTCTTTGCACTGATCACTAAGGAAGTCTTTCTTATCTCTCCTTGCTATTCTGTGGAACTCTGCGTTCAGATGCTTATATCTTTCATTTTCTCCTTTGCCTTTAGCTTCTCTTCCTTTCTCAGCTATTTATAATGCCTCCTCAGACAACCCTTTTGCCTTTTTGCATTTCTTTTTCTTGGGGATGGTCTTGATCACTGCCTCCTGTATAATGTCACAAACCTCCATCCATAGTTCTTCAGACATTCTGCCTAACTGATCCAATCCCTTGAATCTATTTGTCACTTCCACTGTATAATCATAAGGATTTTGATTTAGGTCATACCTTCATGGTCTAGTGGTTTTCCCCACTTTCTTCAATCTGAGTCTGAATTTAGCAATAAGAAGTTCATTATTTGAGCTGCTGTTGGCTCCTGGTCTTGTTTTTGCTAACTCTATAGACCTTCTCCATCTTCAGCTGCTAAGAATATAATCAATCTGATTTCGGTATTGACCATCTGGTGATGTCCATGTGTAGAGTCTTTTCTTGTGTTGTTGGAAGAGGGTGTTTGCTATGACCAGTGCATTCTCTTGGCAAAATACTTTTAGCCTTTGCCCTGCTTCATTTTGTACTCCAAGGCCCAACTTACCTGTTACTCCAGGTATCCCCTGACTTCCTACTTTTGCATTCCAGTCCCCCATGATGAAAAGGACATCTTTTTTTGGTGTTAGTTCTAGAAATTCTTGTAGGTCTTTTAGGATTTAAGATTCACTGAGCATGGCCCCACCCATCAAAACAAGACCTAGTTTCTCCCACAGTCAGTCTCTCCCATCATGAAGCTCCCATAAGCCTCTTATTCTTATCCATTATAGGGCAAACAGAATGAAAACAACAATCATAGAAAACTAACCAAACTGATCACCTGGATCACAGCCTTGTCTAACTCATAGAAACTATGAGCCATGTCATGCAGGGCCACCCAAGACAGACGGGTCATAGTGGAGAGTTCTGAGAAAATGTGGTACTGGAGAAGGGAATGGCAAGCCACTCCAATATTCCTGCCTTAAGAACCCCATGAACAGAATGAAAAGCAAAGATATATGACACTGAAAGATAAAGTCCCCAAGTCGGTAGCTGCCCATTACATTACTAGAGAAGAGCAGAGAAATAACTCCAGAAAGAATGAGGAGATGGAGCCAAAGTGAAAACAGCACCCAGTTGTGAATATGACTGGTGATGGAAGTAATGTCCAATTTTACCTATAGATCTCATTTTATAAGAGAGCAATGAACAAGTACAGAATGTATACAGTATGGGTAAGAAAATGAATATAAAAACTGCTTCTTATGAAGAAAGAGTTTTAAGTGAGTCTACTTCAGTGCAGTGGCAGATCTGAGTATCAAATCCTTGAAAGGCTGCAGTATTCAGGATTCCAGAGTCTGCACCTACTAGAAAAAGATGTGAGGACATGGAGGTTAGATCTGTGTAACACTTAGTTGTCCAAATATGGAACAATTGCTTTTTAAGGTGTGAGAATACTATTTCTGGTGGGGTAAGATGGAGATTGGATTGCTTGCTTACAGAGATATTTTCAAACACTTTCCTTCCTGGAACGGGAAAGTTTGTTGATTCCCTTACTTATTTCTCTTAGGTATAATAGTTATTTCATCATTTGCCCATTGTCTAGCCACCTCATGATGATGTTTCTGAATATATCTTTGACATAGACATCTAATGAACCATAGGTATTCATTAATAGGTATTTTTAACAAATACCTTCCTAGATTTTGGGGAATACAGATTAATAAAGGTACTTTTCCTCTCTGGATGTTCATGGTTTAGAGAGAGGAAAAGTAAACAACACACATTCATGATGCAGTGTGTACAATAAAAATAATCTAGTCCTCATTTTTATTTTCTCCTGAGCACTAAGTCTGACAAAAATATTGTTGTTTGTGAATTTAGATGGAAACAAGTTATGTATTCATTCTTTTCAGACTTGCTGTTGTTACTGCTGCTGCTATTGTTTTTTTTTTTTTTTTTGCCACACTATGTGGTTTACAACCCTGGTTACTCCACCAGGGATTGACACCAAGTCTTCCAGAGTGAAGGCAGAGAGTTCTAACCACTAGAACACCAGGCAATTCCTTAAACCTCCTGGATTTCTCTGTGTTTTGTTCCCAGGAAACAAAACTCCTAGTAAAATCTCTCTATAAAAAGAACTTTTGACTATTCAGACAATATAAGCATGTTTATGTAAGGAATCAGAACCCATATTCATGTAAATTCACTGAATTTTCTAAACTCCAAACCTGGCATGTAGCAATAGAAAGTAACTCAACCAAGGTGGGGGAAAATGTGACAAAAATCAAGTACAAAATCAATACAAATTTATTTGAACAATAATACTTTGTTTGATTAGAAAGACTAAATCTACATGCTAGTTTCCTATTATTGGAATACATGTTTGATGCTTCATAGTTCAGTATTTACCATGACGTTTTCATATATTCTTCACTGCAGAAAAATCTCTCCCAACCTATAGACTTTGCACTTGGAGTTCTCTGTTTAGAATCTCTCAGCTCAGTTCAGTCCAGTCACTCAGTCATGTCAGACTCTTTGCAAACCCATGGAACTGAATCTGTTTGTCAATTATAATCATAAGGAATTTGATTAGTTTTGAGAGTTTAAAGGAAGTTCTAAAGCTACTAAAATCATAATTAATTTCATTAGCATAGAATGAAACTTACAAGCTGGCCAGCTTTACATCCAACAACAGTGAGGCTTTTCATTTATTGATTGATGCCAAAAAGTAACAATTATTTCTCCTAATCTTCTCTATTTGAATAATTCTTCCTTTCCAAATGTGAAAAAAATGTCCATAAATGGATAAATACATTACTCTAGTGTTTTTCGGCAATTAGATTTACAGATTTGGCAAGCATATTAGTGCTGTTTGTTTCGATGAAATGAAAGTTTAAGATTGTGTTGCTTAGGTGTATTGAAAAACATAAATTTGACTTAATTAGCTATCAATATATAATACATGCAAAGAAAAAGCACTTCTTCCAATTAAGCTAATTTCTATTTTGATTGAAAAATTCTTCAATTCTATGTCTAAGATAATAATATTATATAAGAGACAAAGATATTTATCTATTTGTAGTTTCATATTACAAAATCCATTATATTAGCAACTGATTAATATTTCCTTTGATGACTGAACACAAATTCATTATAGGCAAACCAGTTTGCTCTCATAAACACTGTTAGTATTATTCATTTCAGTTAGAGATTGTATTTTCTCATCTATAAAAAAGAGGTGCTTCAGTTAATGAGTTGTAGTTTGTTGTCTGCTTTCCCATTCCAAGGTACTAAAAATTACAGGAAGTAAATTTTATGTTTCATTTACATGCTAAAAAGATCATATGAGAAAAATAACACTCTAGATAATTGTATTTTTTGGCTATTTAAAGTTTTCTGTTGAAGCAAAGATGCATGATGAAGAAATCAACCTTTATATATGTGTTATATATTAGTAAGTAGAGAAAGAATACCAGACCACCAGATCTGCCTCTTGAGAAATCTGTATGCAGGTCAGGAAGCAACAGTTAGAACTGGACATGGAACAACAGATTGGTTTCAAATAGGAAAAGGAGTACTCAAGGCTGTATAGTATCACCCTGCTTATTTAACTTATATGCAGAGTACATCATGAGAAACGCTGGACTGGAAGAAACACAAGCTGGAATCAAGATTGCCGGGAAAAATATCAATAACCTCAGATATGCAGATGACACCACCCTTATGGCAGAAAGTGAACAGGAACTAAAAAGCCTCTTGATGAAAGTGAAAGTGGAGAGTGAAAAAGTTGCCTTAAAGCTCAACATTCAGAAAACAAAGGTCATGGCATCCGGTCCCATCACTTCATGGGAAATAGATGGGAAAACAGTGGAAATACTGTCAGACTCTATTTTTTTGGGCTTCAAAATCACTGCAGATAGTGACTGCAGCCATGAAATTAAGACGCTTACTCCTTGAAAGGAAAGTTATGACCAACCTAGATAGCATATTGAAAAGCAGAGACATTACTTTGCCAACAAAAAGGTCCATCTAGTCAAGTCTATGGTTTTTCCTGTGGTCATGTATGGATGTGAGAGTTGGACTGTGAAGAAGGCTGAGCGCCGAAGAATTGATGTTTTAGAACTGTGGTGTTGGAGAAGACTCTTGAGAGTCCCTTGGACTGCAAGGAGATCCAACCAGTCCATTCTGAAGGAGATCAGCCCTGGGATTTCTTTGGAAGGAATGATGCTAAAGCTGAAACTCCAGTACTTTGGCCACCTCATGTGAAGAGTTGACTCATTGGAAAAGACTCTGATGCTGGGAGGGATGACACCCTCATCAGGAGGAGACAGGAGGAGAAGGGGAAGACAGAGCATGAGATGGCTGGATGGCATCACTGACTCGATGGACGTGAGTCTGAGTGAACTCTGGGAGTTGGTTACAGACAGGGAGGTCTGGTGTGCTGCGATTCATGGGGTCCCAAAGAGTCGGACTCGACTGAGCGACTGAACTGAACTGAACTGAAGTAGCGAAAGCAAAATGGCTGTCTGGTGAGGCTTACAAATAGCTGTGAAAAGAAGACAAGTGAAAAGCTACAGAGAAAAGTAAACATATACGCATCTTAATGCACAGTTCCAAAGAATAGCAAGGAGAGATAAGAAAGCCTTTTGTAGCAATCAATGCAAAGAAATAGAGGAAAACAACAGAATAGGAAAGACTAGAGCTCTCTTCAAGAGAATTAGAGATATCAAGGGAACATTTCATGCAAATATGGGCTCGTTAAAAGACAGAAATGGTATGGACCTAACAGAGGGAAGATATTAAGAAGAGGTGGCAAGAATACACAGAAGAACTGTACAAAAAAGAACTTTACGACCAAGATAATCATGATGGTGTGATCACTCACCTAGAGCCAGACCATCTGGAATGTGAAGTCAAGTGGGCCTTAGAAAGCACCACTACGAACAAAGCTAGTGGAGGTGATGGGATTCCAGTGGAGCTATTTCAAATCCTGGAAGACGATGCTGTGAAACTGCTATACTCAATATGCTGGCAAATTTGGAAAACTCAGCAGTTCCCACAGGACTGGAAAAGGTCAGTTTTCATTCCAATCCCAAAGAAAGGCAATGCCAAAGAATACTCAAAATATTGCACAACTGCACTCATCTCACATGCTAGTAAAGTAATGCTCATAATTCTCCAAGCCAGGCTTCAGCAATATGTGAACTGTGAACTTCCAGATGTTCAAGCTGGTTTTAGAAAAGGCAGAGGAACCAGACATCAAATTGCCAGCATCTGCTGGATCATGGAAAAAGAAAGAGAGTTCAGAAAAACATCTATTTCTGCTTTATTAACTATGCCAAAGCCTTTGACTGTGTGGATCACAATAAACTGTGGAAAATTCTGAAAGAGATGGGAATACCAGACCACCTGACTGGCCTCTTGCGAAACCTATATGCAGGTCAGGAAGCAACAGTTAGAACTGGACATGGAACAACAGACTGGTTCCAAATAGGAAAAGGAGTACGTCAAGGCTGTATGTTGTCAACCTGCTTGTTTAACTTATATGCCGAGTATATCATGAGGAACGCTGGGCTGGAAGAAGCACAAGCTGGAATCAAGGTTGCAGGCAGAAATATCAATAACCTCAGATATGCAGATGACACCACCCTTATGGCAGAAAGTGAACAGGAACTAGAAAGCCTCTTGATGAAGATGAAAGAGGAGAGTGAAAAAGTTGGCTTAAAACTCCACATTCAGAAAACGAAGATCATGGCATCTGGTCCCATCACTTCATGGGAAATAGATGGGGAAACATTGGAAACAGTGTCAGAGTTTATTTTTTTGGGCTCCAAAATCACTGCAGATGGTGACTGTAGCCATGAAATTAAAAGATGCTTACTCCTTGGAAGGAAAGTTATGACCAACCTAGATAGCATATTCAAAAGCAGAGACATTACTTTGCCAACAAAGGTCTGTCTAGTCAAGTCTATGGTGTTTCCAGTGGTCAGGTTTGGATGTGAGTGTTGGACTGTCAAGAAAGCTGAGCACCAAAGAATTGATGCTTTTGAACTGTGGTGTTGGAGAAGACTCTTGAGAGTCCCTTGGATTGCAAGGAGATCCAACCAGTCCATTCTAAAGAAGATCAGCCCTGGGCGTTCTTTGGAAGGACTGATGCTGAAGCTGAAACTCCAATACTTTGGCCATCTCATGTGAAGAGTTGATTCATTGGAAAGACTCTGATGCTGGGAGGGATTGGGGGCAGAAGGAGAAGGGGATTACAGAGGATGAGATGGCTGGATGGCATCATTGACTCGATGGACATGAGTTTGGGTGAACTCCAGGAGTTGGTGATGGACAGGGAGGCCTGCCTTGCTGAAATTCATGGGGTTGCAATGAGTCAGACATGACTGAGCAACTGAACTGAAGTAGAGAAAAGAACCTAAATTCTTAAATAATAAAGCATTAGCATTTTACTTGGAAAACTTGGCTTCTTTCAAATGTAGGTTCTCTTTACTTCTTTTGATTGCCTTATTTAAAGTTTACTAATTTATTATTAAATTATCCATCATCCCTCCCCACCTAATATAGCAACGTCTTCTTTCCTATAGCCAAGTATTACAAGGCCTTTCTTTCTCTAATTGCTATAAAGCAATTATTGGAGGGGGATCTGAGTTATATTAAAACATGAGGAAACCTATTTGCTGCTGTTCAGTCACTAAATTGTGTTCAACTCTTTGCAACCCCATGGACTGCAGCATGCCAGGCTCTTCTGTCCTCCACTGTCTCTTAGAATTTGCTCAAATTCATATCCACTGAGTTGGCAGTGCTAACCATCTCATCCATTGTCACCCTCTTTTCTTTTTGCCTTCACTATTTCCCAGCATCAGGGTCTTTTCCGATGACTTGCCTCTTTGTATCAGGTGGGCAAAGTGTTGGAGCTTCAGCTTTAGCATCAGTCCTTCCAATAATTATCCAGGGTTGATTTCCATTAGGATTGACTGGTTTGATCTCTGTGCTGTTCAAGGGACTGTCAAGAGTCTTCTGCAGCACCAAAATTTGAAAGCATGAATTCTTTGGTGCTCAGCCTTTTTTATGGTCCAACTTTCACATTGGTACATGACTACTGGAAAAACCATAGCTTTGATGATATGAACCTTTGTTGGCAAAGCGATGTCTCTGCTTTTTAATATGCTGTTTTTTAATTATATGGGTGCAGTCACTTTCTGCAGTGATTTTGGAGCCCAAGAAAATAAAATCTGTCACTGTTTCCACTTTTTCCAACCTATTTGCCACAAAGTGATGGTACCAGATGCAATGATCTTAGATTTTTGAATGCTGAGTTTTAGGTCAGCGTTTTCACTCTCCTCTTTCACCTTCATCAAGAAGCTCTTTAGTTTGTCTTCACTTTCTGCCATTAGAGTGGTATCATCTGCATATCTGAGGTTATTTATATTTCTTCCATAAATCTTGATTCCAGCTTGTGATTAATGCAGCCCAGCATTTTGCATGATGTACTCTGCATATAAGTTAAAGAAACAGGGTGACAATATACAGCCTTGACATACTCCTTTCCCGATTGGAATCAGTCTCCTGTTCCATTTCCAGTTCTAACTGTTGCTTCTTGACCTTCATATAGGTTTCTCAGGAGCCAGGTAAGGTTGTCTGGTGTTACCTTCTCTTAAAGAATTTTCCACAGTTTGTTGTGATTCACGCTATCAAGACTTTAGCATACTCAATGAAGCAGAAGTAGATTTTTTTTTTTTTCTGGAATTCACTTTCTTTTCCTATGATCCAACTTATATTGACAATTTGATTTCTTGTTCCTCTGCCTTTCCTAAATCCAGCTTATACATCTGAAAGTTCTCAGTTTACATACTGCTGAAGCCTAGTTTGAAGGATTTTGAGCATAACATTGTGAAATGCTAACCTAGCATGTGAAATGAGCGCAATTGTTCAGCAGTTTGAATATTTTCTGGCATTGCTTTTCTCTGGGATTGGAATGAAAACTGACCTTTTCCATTCTTGTGGCCACTGCTGAGTTTTCCAAATTTGCTAACAAACTGAATTTAGCATTTTAACAGGATCATTTTTTAGGATTTTAAATAGCTCAGCTGGAATTCCATCACCTTACTAGCTTTGTTCATAGTAATATTTCCTTAAGGCCCACTTGATTTCAGACTCCAAGATGTCTGGCTCTAAGTGAGTGACCCCACCTTCATGGTTATCCAAGTCATAAAGACCTTCCTTCTATAATTCTTCTGTGTATTCCGACCATCTCTTCTCAATCTCTTCTGTTTCTGCTAGGTCATCACTATTTCTGTCATTTATTGTTCCAACCCTTGCATGAATAATCCCTTGATATCTCAAATTTTAGTATATGTGCTGCCGAAGAGAGCACTTACAATTTTGTTGTTAGTTGCTTAGTCATGTCCAACTCTATGAGACCCCATGGACTGTAGCTTCCTAGGCTCCTCTGTCCCTGGAATTCTCCAGGCAGGAATACTGGAGTGGGTAGTCATTCCCTTCTTCATCAGATCTTCTGAACCCAGGTATTGAACCTGGTCTCTCACATTGCAGGCAGACTCTTTATCAGCTAAGCGACGAGGCTTCTGAACTGTGGTGTTCGAGAAGATTCTTGAGAGCCTCTTGGACTACAAGGAGATCAAATCATTCAATCCTAAAGGAAATAGTTCTGAATATTCATTGGAAGGACAGATGCTGAAGCTGAAACTCTAATACTTGGGCCACCTGATGTGAAGAACTAACTCCTTAGAAAAGACCCTGATGTTGGGAAAGACTGAAGGCAGGAGGAGAAGGGGATAACAGAGGATGAGATAATTGGATGGCATCACCAACTCAATGGACATGAGTTTGAGCATATTCCAGGACTGGTGACAGACAGGAAAGCCTGGCATGCTGCACTCCATGGGGTCGCAAAGAGCTGGACATGACTGAGCAACTGAAATGAACCGGTCTCCAATTTTCTTGAAGAGATCTCTAGTCTGTCCTATTCTGTCATTTTCCTCTATTCCTTTGTATTGTTGATTGAAGAAGGCCTTGTTAACTCTCTTTGCTATTCTCTGGAACTCTGCTTTTAGTTGGATATCTCTTTCCCTTTCTCCTTTGCCGTTTGCTTCTCTTCTTTCCTCAGGTATCTGTAAACTCACTTCAGACAACCACTTTGCCTTCTTGCATTTCTTTTTCTTTGGGATGGTTTTGGTCACTGCCTCCTATACAATGTTACAGACTTCCATCCATAATTCTTCAGATACTCTGTCTACCAAATCTAATCCCTTGAATTTATTTGTCACCCCCACTGTATAAAAGTGTATAAAGTATAAATATAAAGTGACACTGTATAAAGTGTCACCCCCACTTTATTTTCTTGAGCTCAAAATCACTGTAGATGGTGACTGCAGCCATGAAATCAAAAGATGTTTGCTCCTTGGAAGAAAAGCTATGACCAACCTAGACAGCATATTAAAAAGCAGAGACATTGCTTTGTAAACAAAGGTCTGTATAGTCAAAGCTATGGTTTTTCCAGTAGTCATGTATAGAGGTGAGAGTTGGACTATAGAGAAAGCTGAGCACTGAGGAATTGATGTTTTTGAAATATGGTGTTGGAGAAACCTCTTGAGAGTCCCTTGGAATGCAAGGAGATCAAACCAGTCAATCCTAAAGGAAACTAGTCCTGAATATTGATTGGAAGGACTGATGCTGAAGCTGAAACACTAATACTCTGGTCACCTGATGTGAAGAACTGACTCATTTGAAAAGACCCTAATTCTGGGAAAGATTGAAGGCAGGAGAAGAAGAGGATGACAGAGGATGAGATGTTTGTACGGCATCACCTACTCGATGCACATGAGTTTGAGCAAGCTCTTGGAGTTGGTGATGGACAGGGAAGCCTGATGTGCTGCAGTCTATGGGATCACAAATGTCATACACGGCAGAGCAACTGAACCACACCGAACTGTATAAGGGATTTGATTTAGGTTATACCTGAATGGCCTAGTAGTTTTTCTTACTGACTTCAATTTTGCAATATGGAGCTCATAACCTGAACCACAGTCAGCTGAAGTTCCTGTTTTCACTAACTACTAGAGCTTCTCCAACTCCGGCTGCAAAGACCGTAATCAATCTGATATATTGACCATCTGATGAGGTTCATGTGTAGAGTTGTCTTTTGGATTGCTGGAAAAGGGTATTTGTTATGACCAGCATGTTCTCCTGACAAAACTGTTAACCTTTGCCCTGCTTCATTTTGTACTCCAAGGCCAAACTTGACTGTTATTCAGGGTAGCTCTTGACTTTCTACTTTCCATTCCAATCCCCTTTGATAAAAAAGACTTTTTTTTTTTTTTTTGGTGTTAGCTCTAGAAAGTGTTGTAGGTCTTCATAGAACCAGTCAACTTCAGCTTCTTTGGCATAATGATTAGGGTGTAGACCTGGATTACTGTATGTCAAATGATTTTCTTGGAAATGAACCAAGATCATTCTGTTGTTTTTGAGGTTGCACCCAAGTACTACATTTCAGACTCTTTTGTTGTGAAAGCCTATAGTTTCACTGTCTTAAGTATCCGAAATGTGAGCATCATCCAGTATTTTTTCTGAACACTCCCTTCTTTCTCGAGCTTTAGATGTTAAATGAACAAATGAAGGTTGGTTTTAGAAATCTAGATTTGTGATCTTAATTGTTATTATACTTCAGGAGTCTCCTAGTTTGCTTTCATTTATAAGAATAATTTGATTGGGCCAGGTAATAAACTTCACTCAATGGAGGTAATTCACTGACTCCAAAAGTGTAGATAATATAAACCATGTTTCAAATTAGTGTCCTATTATTTCTTAACTTCTAGATTTAAATTCTTTGTGGCTTGGCAGTATAATAATTCCTTTCACATGTTATGAAATCATGCAAGGTGTCCTTTAAAAGCCTAGGCAAAATATATTGTTTCTCTGTTTTTCATTTCCCATGTAATACAGTCTTCCTAACTAAATAGGTATTCTCAAATTTCCACATATTTTGGGAAGATGATTTAATTGTTTAGGAGGGGAACAGTTTTGATCACCTTGATATTTCAGTTTTAAAACTTTAGAAAAAAATTTGAAATGCTAGAATATCTCCAATTTTGATAACTTTGAAAACTTTCTAAGAAAGAAAATCTAACAATATATCTGGCTTTGGGCTTCCCTGGTGGCTCAGATGGTAAAGAATCTGCCTGCAGTGTGGGAGACCTGGGTTTGATCCCTAGGTTGGTAAGATCCCCTGGAGGAGAGCATGGCAACCTACTCCAGCATTCTTGCCTGCAGAATCCACATGGACAGAGGTGGCCGACAGTCCATGGAGTCTCAAAGATTTGGGCATGACTGAGCAACTAAGCACACAGCACATTTCTGGTTTTAATTATTAAAAATCTGCCTTGTTCAGTGGTTTTCAAGAGATTTTCTTTTGGAAAACTGCAAATTAATTAAAAAGCATTTGTATTGCTAGTATTGCCTGACTTAATTAAATCAAGAAAAAATTAACATCTAAGATATGGTTTCCCAGGTGGTGCTAGTGGTAAAGAACCCACCTGCCAGTGCAGGAGACTTAAGAGACCCGGGTTGATCCCTGGATTGAGAAGAGCCTCTGAAGGAGGCCATAGCAACCCACTCCAGTATTCTTGCCTGGGGAGTCCCATGGACTGAGGAGCCTGGAGGGCTACAGTCCATTGAGTTGCAGAGAGTCAAACACAACTGAAGCTACTTTGCATGCAAGATATGATATACATTTTTACAGACTTACCATGTGGAAGCTGTGCTTCTTTACAAGGAAGAGGTGCTAATGTCAAGGAGAAAAAATAGTGAGAATTCTATGTATGTTCTTTTTCAATGACCTAGCACACTCTAATCATATTACCTTGAATCAATTCTTGCCTCTAGTTTCTTTCAGTCTATTATTCACACAAAGGCGACTTGATGATTTTCTTTTCATTATTTTATAGTTACATTAATGGTGAAAGCATATTATCTATTAATGACATAGTCCTCAAAATTAAAACTTCCGTTTTAGATACATATTGCAATATTTCATATAATTTTATGTTACTACCTTTTCCTTTATTTAATTCAATTTCTTAATAATCTAATAGAGAATGTTGACATGTATACATTTGTGTGGATTTTTTAATAGTATGGTGAGGTCTGTAAAATGTAACAGATATTTGTTTTCAATTGTGCTATACTTCTACCAAGTTATTGATTAAAGTGAAATCAAGAAGTGACATTAATATCTTACATAAACCACTTCCCTGAATAAGAAAGAAGATGAGCAAATTAGTCTTCATATCCCCCAGTAAAATTCAGGCAAGATTGATTTCATCTAAAATTTTCAGAGGCAAGATTTTTCGTAGATGTTCAATTACAATATTGTCATTTTCTTGTACTACATATTGTATTTACAAAATGAATATTATGAATATTTCAAATAAAACATAAGCAGTAATATAATTTATATGCAGCATTATATTTTACTTGCAAAACTGTCAGATACTTTCACTACAGTTATGAAATATATCTGATGAATATCCTTTGTATTATTTAAAGTTTAGAGTAAAAATGAATAATGTTTATTTGATTATACTTTAGTGCTAAGATGAATGAATATTAAACTCCAATTTATATGCAAAAAAGAATCAGATCCAGAAAAGCTCTACTCCTTATAGTAAGCCCCCTGTAAAATACAGAATATTGAGTTCAGATCAAAACATGGGTTTTGAAGTACAATATACAACATTTATTTTGCATGTATTCATTTATTTTAACTTGCAATTCTAAAAGCAGTGAGACTCAAGATATAAAATACTCTCCCTAATTGAACTATCTGTTTTATAGTGGGTAGGAAGAGAATGAGAATGAAAACCAGGATGAAAGCACAATATTATTAATCTTAAAATTTTCATAAAGTGTATGCCTTCCTCAGCGAGTCAAATGCAGAAGTATTTCTGCTTTAAAAAAATGAGGTAAACAAAACCACAAACATGATCATTCAATTTAAATCAATAAATATCAATTATATATTTACATTGGAGAACTAGGGAATCTTTCTCAAACCTAGAGTTGTTGAAAAGGTGATGTTAATAGTCATGAAACAAAAAACGTAAAGAAAAAATGTCACCCAATTAAAAATTAAATCAAATTCCTAAAGGAAATCTGAGCAGAGATTGGTAGTCAGTCAAATATTGAGTTACATATGCCTCTTTCAATGGATGTGATTGTTGTGTGTCTAACATCTACACTGATACACATGAGTTCAATATTAACCATTCATCTAAGAGTTCTTTCATTCACCAAATATTTATTGTCAGGTATTATGCTATTTAATGTGGATATAGTGATCAAAAACAGACATTTTCTTCTAAAGAAAGCAACAACAAGCTGCCAACTGTTTATAAGGGCCCTGAGGTTTTCTCAAGATTTTGTATATTGTTTTTCTTTTTTACTTTCAGATCTACTTGCTTTTTCCCCTCTTGGTCTCTTATAAGCAGTGAGGGACTTTAATCATTGTTCTTGAATTCAATCTGAGGATATTAGCTTTTGATAAAGTAATTTACCAATTTAAAATTGTAAATAATATTTTGAAGTCTGACTATATTCAGGCACAGTTTTAAATTCTTTACACATATTAGCTAAGTTGATCTTTGCCATAACACTTTGATGTTAATATCGTATTTATCATACAAAATATGAGAAACTAAACTGAGATACATTAAGTATCTTTCTCAAGGTCACCAGCTAGAAAGAGACAGAGTCAGAATCTAAAGCCACTCAATATGACTCAGAGCTGTGTAATCCTCCATCTTGTCATCTTGACTCCAAAAGTCATAATTTGCATAATCTCAACTATGCACAGATAATATATATGACAGATATATATATATATTATAGAAAGTAAAATACAGTTAAAGCTGAAGTTTTTCTTTTTGTAATCTGTTTATATTTTATGATTTTATATCTCCTTTTGTTTTACTATATTTAGGATTTTTATTATGTGGTTTTGGCAGGAGTCTTCAGTTTCAGATGGAATCTTGACTTTACCTGTTAGTAACCAAATCATTCTAAAATTTTCCTGCTGCAAGGAAAAGAGAACCCAGATCAAACCGGTTATTATAATATAGAGGATTCATAAGCTGATATAACTGAAAAGTACAATAATACTTTTTTCAGGAGTGTTCTAATACTAATTTCAGGAGTGTTCTATCATGGCCCTTGAATCTGTTTTCCTGATTCTCTCTGGTCTTTCTCCAGGCTTTAGTTCTATCTTCATATTGGCTTTTCTTGAGACTCCTATAGTTTCCTAGCACATAGCACCACTTAAAGAAATGACATTGTGACTTTATATTTTTTAAAAATCTCTACCATTGCTTATATCATGTTTTTATTGTAACACCAATGTTTTAGTTTCAATTTTTCAAAAGCCATTCTCTTCTCATAATTATACATTATCTAAACTAATGTTAAATATGTCATTGGTTTTCATTTTACAAGATAAGGCATTTAATTCATTTATTTTTCTTCAACCTACACAAGTCATATAAGTTTTTAAAAATAATTTGGAATTGATATTCAGATTATGATTATTGCATTTTCATCATTTGCATTATACAACTTCTCTTTGAAGAACACTATTTTTCAAATTTGTATCCATTTATGCAACAGAGGAGCTACCCCACATCAGAGCTAAGGAGCAGTGGCTGCACTTTGCTGGAGCAGCAGTGAAGAGAGACCCCATGTCCAAGGAAGAGAAACCCAAGAAAGACAGTAGGCACTGAGAGAGGGGATCAGAGGGCAGACAGACTGAAACCACAATCACAGACAACTAGGCAATCTGATCACATGGACCACAGTCTTGTCTAACTCAATGAAACTAAGCCATGCCATGTGGGGCCACCCTAGACAGGCGGGTCATGGTGGAGAGGTCTGACAGAATGTGGTCCACTGGAGAAGGGAATGGCAAACCACTTCAGTATTCTTGCCTTGAGAAGCCCATGAACAGTATGAAAAGGCAAAAAGATAGGACACTGAAAGATGAACTCCCCAGGTTGGTATGTGCCCAATATGCTACTGGAGATCAGTGGAGAAATAACTCCAGAAAGAATGAAGGGATGGAGCCAAAGCAAAAACAACACCCAATTGTGAATGGAACTGGTGGTGGAAGCAGGGTTTGATGCTGTAAAGAGCAATATTGCATAGGAACCTGGAATGTTAGGTCCATGAATCAAGGTAAAATGGAAGTGGTCAAACAGGAGATGGCAAGAGTGAATGTCGACATTCTAGGAATCAGTGAACTAAGATGGACTGGAATGGGTGAATTTAACTCAGATGACCATTATATTTTCTATTGTGGGCAGGAATCCCTTAGAAGACATGGAGTAGCCATTACAGTCAACAAAAGAGTCTGAAATGTAGTACTTGGATTGTCGGGAGCCACATTAGACATACTGACAAAATGGAGGCACAGCCCTAGACCCCTCTCCTTATTCTGCAGGCACGGTCCCGGGATGAAGGAGTTAGGCCTTGTAATTCTGACTTGTCTTTTCCTCTCCTAGGATGAGTTGACTGTAAAGGAATATTAAGGTGATTATTATTCTTGAGAGGAGCATGAGAAGGCACAAAGCCTTCTGCAGCTGTGCTCAGAGAATAATTCATAATGTTAATCATTGACATTTTTTTAAGGACTTTTACAAAAGAGTGTTCCAGGATGAGCACATAGGCCACAGCTTGAGGTTATGGGAGAGATTGCTATCTGAAGCCTATTTGTGAGGAAAAGGTTTATGGCAAAGGAGTTTACTGAATTTAGGGCTTAGAAATAATTAAAATAGTTAGAAGTTAAAGATTTAAGGAATGTTGTAAAGTTAGCATATTTTACTACAGCTTATAGAAGTTAGGAATTTTAGAGACACTATAGCTAGAAGCCTTGTTAAGAGACAGTGAGCTCAGGATGTTAGGGGCAAACAGGATTTAGGAAGATAAGTAGTAAACTGAGGAATGTAGCATGAATTACAATGTAATCACAAGTTAACTATAGGACATATTAGAGGAGGTAGATAATAGATGATTAGGCTGATTCCAAGAGAATCACTGAAGCAGGAACTCTGTTTGAAGAGCAACAATGATTTATGGAGATAATAAATCTGGGAGGGGGGAACTGAAAATGTCAAACCGCTGACCTAATATTTTTGTAAAAGTATAAAAGAGAATCTTAAACTTGAAATAAATAGGCAGTCTAAAAAACTGAGAGGCTGTCTCGTTCGCTGACACCATTCATCTCTTCAGGTTGAATCCCTGGCTTCTGGAGCTGGACTCTGGCACTTGGATGTAACCTCAAAAGCGACAGAATGATCTCTGTTCATTTCCAAGGCAAACCATTCAATATCACGGTAATCCAAGTCTATGCCCCAACCAGTAATGCTGAAGCTGAAGTTGAATAGTTCTCTAAAGACCTACAAGACCTTCTAGAACTAACACCAAAAAGGATGTCCTTTTCTTTATAGAGGACTGGAATGCAAAAGTAAGAAGTCAAGAAACACCTGGAGTAACAGGCAAATTTGGCCTTGGAGTACAGAATGAAGCAAGGCAAAGGCTGATAGAGTTATGCCAAGAGACTGCAAAGGTCACAACACAAGAGAAGACTCTACACATGGACATCACATTAATTATATTCTTTGCAGCCAAAGATGGACAAGCTCAATACAGTCAGCAAAACAAGACCAGGAGCTGACTGTGGCTCAGATCATGAACTCCTTATTGCCAAATACAGACTGAAATTGAAGAAAGTGGAGAAAACCACTAAACCATTCAGGTATGACCTAAATTAAATCACTTATGACTGACTATACAGTGGAAGTGAGAAATAGATTTAAGGGACTAGATCTGATAGAGTGCCTGATGAACTATTGATAGAGGTTCATGACATTGTACAGAAGACAGGAACTAAAACCATCCTTATGAAAAAAAAATGCAAAAAAGTAAAATGTCTGTCTGAGGAGGCCTTACAAATAGCTGTGGAAAGAAGGGAAGTGAAAAGCAAAGGAGAAAAGGAAAGATATACCCAAATGAATGCAGAGTTCCAAAGAATAGCAAGGAGAGAACAGAAAACCTTCCTCAGTGATCAATGCAAAGAAATAGAGGATAACAATAGAATGGGAAAGACTAGAGATCTCTTCAAGAAAATTAGAGATACCAAGGGAACATTTCATGCAGAGATGGGCTCCATAAAGGATAGAAATGGTAGAGAACTAACAGAAACAGAAGATATTAAGAAGAGGTGGCAAGAATACACAGAATACAAAAAATAACTTCACAACCCAGATAATCACAGTGGTGTGATCACTCACCTAGAGCCAGACATCTTGGAATGTAAAGTCAAGGGGGCCTTATGAAGCATTACTATGAACAAAGCTAGTGGAGGTGATGGAATTCCAGTTGAGCTATTCCAAACCCTGAAAGATGATGCTGTGAAAGTGCTGCACTCAATATGCCAGCAAATTTGGAAAATTCAGCAGTGGCCACAGGACTGGAAAAGGTCAGTTCATTCCAATCCCAAAGAAAGGCAATGGCAAAGAATGCTCAAACTACCACACAATTACACTCATCTCATACGCTAGTAAGTAGTGGCTTAAAATTCTCCAAGCCAGGCTTTAGCAATGCGTGAACCATGAACTTCCAGATGTTCAAGCTGGTTTTAGAAAAGGCAGAGGAACCAGAGATCAAATTGCCAACATCCAATAGATCATCAAAAAAGCAAGAGAGTTCCAGAAAAACATATATTTCTGTTTTATTGACTATGTCAAAGCCTTGAACTGTGTCAATCACAATAAACTGTGGAAAATTCTGAAAGAGATGGAAATATCAGACCACCCGACCTGCTTCTTGAGAAACCTGTACACAAGTCAGGAAGCAACAGTTAGAACTTGACTTGGAATAACAGATTGGTTCCAAATAGGAAAAGGAGTACGTCAAGGCTGTATATTGTCACCCAGATAATTTAACTTATATGCAGGGTATATCATGAGAAATGCTGGGCTGGAACAAGGACAAGCTGGATTCAAGATTGCCAGGAGAAATATCAATAACCCCAGATATGCAGATGACACCACCCTTACAGCAGAAAGTGAAGAAGAACTAAAGAGCCTCTTGATGAAAGCGAAAGAGGAGAGTGAAAAAGTTGGCTTAAAGCTCAACATTCATAAAACTAAGATCACGGCATCCGATCCCATAACTTCATGGGAAATAGATGTGGAAACAATGTCTGACTTTATTTTTTGAGGCTCCAAAATCACTGCAGATAGTGACTGCAGCCATGAAATTAAAAGACGCTTACTCCTTGGAAGGAAAGTTATGACCAACCTAGATAGCATATTCAAAAGCAGAGACATTACTTTACCAACAAAGGTCCATCTAGTCAAGGCTATAGTTTTTCCAGTATGGATGTATGGATGTGAGAGTTGGACTTTAAAGAAAGCTGAGCGCTGAAGAATTGATGCTTTTGAAATTTGGTGCTGGAGAAGATTCTTGAGAGTCCCTTGGACTGCAAGGACATCCAACCAGTCCATCCTAAAGGAGATCAGTCCTGGGTGTTCATTGGAAAGACTGATGTTGAAGCCGAAACTCCAATACTTTGGCCACCTCATGCGAAGAGCTGACTCATTGGAAAAGACGCTGATGTTGGAAAGATTGAGGGCAGGAGGAGAAGGGGACGTGCCAGCATGAGATGGATGGATGGCATCACCGACTCGATGGACATGGGTTTGGGTGGACTTCAGGAGTTGGTGATGGACAGGTGAGGGACAACCTGGCGTGCTGTGGTTCATGGGATAGCAAGGAGTTGGACACGGCTGAGTGACTGGACTGAACTGAACTGTTGCAACATATTTAAAATTTATATATTTAAGATACTGAGCTTCAAATATTAAGCTTAAAGTGTTAGAGTAATTCTAATACTGTTCTTAAATAAAAAGGGAAATGCTTTTCTGGGAGACATGGTTAATGTCTATGTGCAGGAGTATACGTGCAAGATGAATCCAGAATCTATATGTTGTGGAAAGAAGTAAGTACGTACTAACACATACACACACAATGGAGAAGGTATGTAAAATGGACAAAGGTATCAACGAAAAACTTCCTGATGGTCAAAGACAGAGCAATTTGAAAAACAAAGTAAATAAAGTAGCAGCAGATGATAATCCAAAGTATAAAATAAATATGCATGTTTGTCCCTGATGTGAATAAACAATTGATACATAAATAAAAGGGGGAGAATAGACAAATAACCCATGTAGAAAAATTCCAATTAATGTGTATAGGTACAGCCCCCTCTGTGAGGTGAAGCATAATTCTGCACTCTTGAAATGTAGGCCACACTTAGTGACTTTCTTTCAAAACATATAGGGGAAGAAAGAACTTTAGAGTAGGAATTCTGACAAAAACTCATGAAGCTGACAAATAAGGGTTAACATCAACAGTGAAAGTCATATTGATAGTAGGTACCCTTGATATCACATGAAAAAAACGACACTTTATCTTTCGATTCTGATTGCCAAAAACATAATTTTAGTTTTAACCATAAGAAACATAAGATAAATCCCAACTTAAGGACATTTTATTAAAAAAAAATCTGACTAGTACTCTGACAGTCAAGGTTTCATAGCAAAAAGTCTAAGAAGGTGTCACAGACAAAAGAACACTTAAAGGAGACATGATAACTAAATGTAATATGTTCTGGATAGGCTCCTGGAAGGGGAAAAGAACATTAGGTAAGAACTAAATTGTGGAATTTAGTTAATAATAAGACTGTGTCTTTAATTGTAACTAAGATATAATGCTCATGTAAGATGTTAATAATATGAAAACTCAGTGTTCAGGTGTATGGGAACTCTAAACATTGCCAACACAATTTTTCTGTAAGTCTATGGAACAAGAGACCAGTTCCAAATAGGAAAAGTAGTACGTCAAGGCTGCATATTGTCACCCTGCTTATTTAACTCATATGCAGTGTACATCATGAGAAATGTTGGGCTGGAAGAAGCACAAGCTGGAATCAAGATTGCCGGGAGAAATATCAATAACCTCAGATATGCAGATTACACCACCCTTATGGCAGAACATGAAGAGGAACTAAAAAGCCTCTCGATGAAAGTGAAAGAGGAGAGTGAAAAAGTTGCCTTAAAGCTCAACATTCAGAAAATGAAGATCATGGCATCTGGTCCCATCACTTCATGGGAAATAGATGGGGAAACAGTGGCAACACTGTCAGACTATTTTTGGGGGCTCCAAAATCACTGCAGATGGTGACTGCAGCCATAAAATTAAAAGACACTTACTCCTTGGAAGAAAAGTTATGACCAATCTAGATAGCATATTGAAAAGCAGAGACATTACTTTGCCAACAAAGGTCCATCTAATCAAGGCTATGGTTTTTCCTGTGGTCATGTATGGATGTGAGAGTTGGACTGTGAAGAAAGCTGAGTGCCAAAGAATTGATGCTTTTGAACTGTGGTGTTGGAGAAGACTCTTGAGCATCCCTTGGACTGCAAGGAGATCCAACCAGTCCATTCTAAAAGGAGATCAGCCCTGGGTGTTCTTTGGAAGGAGTGATGCTAAAGCTGAAACTCCAGTACTTTGGCCACCTCATGTGAAGAGTTGACTCATTGGAAAAGACTCTGATGCTGGGAGGGATTGGGGGCAGGAGGAGAAGGGGAAGATAGAGGATGAGATGGCTGGATGGCATCACCAACTCGATGGTCGTGAGTCTGAGTGAACTGTGGGAGTTGGTGAAGTACAGGGAGGCCTAGCGTGCTGCGATTCATGGGGTTGCAAAGAGTCGGACATGACTGAGCAACTGAACTAAAGTGAACTGAAATCCAGTCTAAAATTAAAAAGCTATTTAATAAGATTATATACATATATTTTTGTAGGTTTCCTCTTTAAAGTTCAATATAATAATGTGTCTGAATCACCACTGCAATTATTTGAGAATTAAAGTTAGGCCAGGAATCCTCAGGATTTAGTCTTTGTACATTTTCAAGCAATGTTCTCCATTTAAAATATAAACATAAAGCAACTATTTTTGTTTAGTTTCTTTGATATATCAGAGCACTAAAATCCCTTAGTCAGAGTGATGACTTCAGGGCTGGCACTGGAATTTATATGGGAGCTATAAGAGGTCAATTTTTCTTTTCCACTAGACTTGAATCAGAGACACTTTGGCTAATACCACTAAGCACATCTTGCCACCCCAGCAGAACAGGAACAAACACAAATGGAAGAAAGCTTTGCAAAAGAAGAAAACAATATTAGTCATATAGTTTATACCCTGATGTCAGATCATATTTCAAACCTATACTTGGTCTTGTCAGTTTTCTTTTGCAAAAACTAGCTATGGCCTTTGCCCACAAAATACTCTTAACTGATACAGAAGGATTTGTAGTTGAGGAAGAGAAAGAAGTTCCATCCATTGTTTGATGCTGTTTTCCTTAAAAATCTCATATTATTTCCATATTTAATAAAGTCAAGCCGTGTTCCTTACCTCTCATCTCTGTCTTGTCACTTCACTTATCCTTTCTTCCTACTTTTCCCATTCATATTTATTTCTAATAAAAAAAAGTTGATTGTCTCTTTTGCTCTGCTTTTATCTTATCTTCCACCTCAAAGATCTTACTTTGTTACTTTGCTAAACAAGAACAGTTAACTGAAAAGAATTCTGGTGCCAGTAGTTAATACATTTTCATCTTGCTTTGTACTGTGTATGGTTGCTGATTTACTTGGTTGTAATGACCAACATTATTTACAGTAGCCAAAATATGTCAACAACCATAGTGTCCAGCAATAGATGAATGGATGAAGAAGATATATATATATAAACATTGGAATATTACTCAGCCATAAAATGAATGAAATCTTGTGACAACATGCATAGATCTAGAGAGTATTATACTACATGAAATAAGTCAGAGAAAGACAAATACTGTATTATTTAATACAGTGGAATTATGGAATTCCATATTGGGATTATGGAATTGTGGAATCTGAAAAGCAAAATAAATGAACAAACATGACTAATAGAAACAGTCATAAATACAGAGAACAGATGGTTGCCAGAGAGGAGAGGGGATAGGCAGATGAAAGAAATAGGTGAGGAAGATTAAGAAATACAGACTTCTATTTACAAAATCAGAGAAGACAATGGTAACCCACTCCAGTACTCTTGCCTGGAAAATCCCATGGGTGGAGGAGCCTGGTAGGCTGCAGTCCATGGGGTTGCTAAGAGTCAGGCACAACTGAAGTGACTTGGCGGCAGCAGCAGCAGTTACAAAATAAATGAGTCACAGGCATGGAATATACAATATGGGGAATGCAGTTAATAATTATGTAATATCTTTGTATAGTGGTAGATGGTAACTAGAATTATGGTGCTGATCATTTAAAATGTATACAAAGACTGAATCACTATATTGTCTGCCATAACATAATATAATATTCTAAGTCAACAACAAAACAAAAAACTCAAGAAAAAAAAATGATGATTTGTGGTTACCAGAAGTAGGAGGTAGGGTGAGGGAAATTGGATACAGGCAGCAAAAAGGTACAAACTTACAGCAATAACACAATAAATACTAGGGATGTAATGAAATATCAATAACCTCAGATATGTAGATGACACCACCCTTATGGCAGAAAGTGAAGAGGAACTAAAAAGCCTCTTGATGAAAGTGAAAGTGAAAAAGTTGGCTTAAAGCTCAGCATTCAGAAAACGAAGATCATGGCATCTGGTCCCATCACTTCATGGGAAATAGATGAGGAAACAGTGGAAAAGGTGTCAGACTTTATTTTTTGGGGCTCCAAAATCACTGCAAATGGTGACTGCAGCCATGAAATTAAAAGACGCTTACTCCTTGGTAGGAAAGTTATGACCAACCTAGATATCATATTAAAAACCAGAGACATTACTTTGCCAACAAAGGTTCGTCTAGTCAAGGCTATGGTTTTTCCTGTGGTCATGTATGGATGTGAGAGTTGGACTGTGAAGAAGTCTGAGCACCGAAGAATTGATGCTTTTGAACTGTGGTGTTGGAAAAGACTCTTGAGAGTCCCTTGGACTGCAAGGAGATCCAACCAGTCCATTCTGAAGGAGATCAGCCCTGGGATTTCTTTGGAAGGAATGATGCTAAAGCTGAAACTCCAGTACTTTGGCCAGTACTGGAGTTACTCCAGTACTTATGCAAAGAGTTGACTCATTGGAAAAGACTCTGATGCTGGGAGGGATTGGAGGCAGGAGGAGAAGGGGACGACAGAGGATGAGATGGCCTGATGGCATCACTGACTCGATGGACGTGAGTCTGAGTGAACTCCGGGAGTTGGTGATGGACAGGGAGGCCTGGCGTGCTTCGATGCATGGGGTTGCAAAGAGTCGGACACGACTGAGTGACTGATCTGATCTGAATGTACAGCATAATATAATTAGCACTACTGGATTTATGTATGAAAGTTGTTAAGGGAGTAAATCCTAAGAGTTCTCATCTCAAGGAAAACAGTTTTTTCTATATATCTATATGAAATGGTAGATGTTTGCTAAACTTACTGTGTAATCATTTCACGAAGTATATTAGTCAAATCATTATGCTATATACTTTTTTCTTTTTTTTATTTTCTTTTTTTAACTTTACAATATTGTATTGGTTTTGCCATCTATCAGCATGAATCTGCCACAGGTATACACATGTTCCCCATCCTGAACTCTCCTCCGTCCTCCCTCCCCATATATACAGTGATCTATGTCAGTTATTGGAGAAGGCGATGACACCCCATTCCAGTACTCTTGCCCGGAAAATCCCATGGGTGGAGGAGCCTGGTAGGCTGCAGTCCACGGGGTCCTGAAGAGTCGAACACGACTGAGCGACTTCACTTTCACTTTTCACTTTCATGCATTGGAGAAAGAAATGGCAACCCACTCCAGTGTTCTTGCCTGGAGAATCTCAGGGACGGGGGAGCCTGGTGGGCTGCCATCTATGGGGTCGCACGGAGTCGGACACGACTGAAGTGACTTAAGAGCAGCAGCATGTCAGTTGTATTTCAATAAAACTGGGAGAGAAAAAGGGAAAAAATGATTATAAACGCCTTTAGAGCCCAGACCTTGTCATATCTGAGTTTTATTGTAAATCCAGAGCAGGCCACACTCTGTTGATAAATAAACTTGATAAAGGATAATACTTGTGATGTTATGTGTTATTTGTCTGAGAGCAAACAAATAAACAGTATTTGAATAGTCAAGAGCTATCTAAACAGAAATGGTTTTGTTGTGAACTTGTTGTCCTTTATTTCTATAAAATACCAAGTATCCATGTTTTCTTTTAGGAAACATAGCATTCAGGCTAAAATTTTTTATGAGTCCTTCAACTCTAAAATACATGAATCTAAAAGACTTTCAGTCATCTTCCATTCCTTTATCTGCAATTTGGTGACTCTAGTTTAATCCAAGTCAAAATATTTTATTTTCCTCTATTTGCCATTGTAGTGACATTGTGAAAAGGACTAAGGATTCCAAAAGTATTCTTAGAACAGCAGATGTAGTACTAGTTACTGTTAGCACTAATCCCACCAGAACCAACAAAAAAATGCAAACACAATTAATGTCCCGTCTCATAGTTTTCATATGATAAAAATAAAAAATGGTTATTTAGGAAAAGCATAATTCATACTGAAATTCTTATTGAAATTAGAGTTAATTTTATTCAGTGCTGCCTTATGAAGGTGGGAAGATAGAGAGACATGGGGTCATTTAATAAATGTTCCTTGTTAGTATTCACAGGCTGTTTAAAATATATAACAACATAAAATAGTCTGATGGCACCCAATTAAACAACAGAGTACAAATTATAGTATTGCATTTGATGTCAAAAATGCATTTTTGATTGCATGTGATTTCTAAAAATTTCATTTTTTGCCTTTAAAATGGAAAAAAAGAATTGTACCTTCTCTCTAGTTTACTTGGAAAAATAAATAACACACAAAAAAAATACTTAAGAGTAGGGAAAGTGAAGAGGAACTAAAAAGCCTCTTGATGAAAGTGAAAGAGGAGAGTGCAAAAGTTGGCTTAAAGCTCAACATTCAGAAAATGAAGATCATGGCATCTGGTCCCATCACTTCATGGAAAATAGATGGGGAAACAGTGGAAACACTGTCAGACTTTATTTTTGGGGGCTCCAAAATCACTGCAGATGGTGACTGCAGCCATGAAATTAAAAGACACTTACTCCTTGGAGGAAAAGTTATGACCAACCTAGATAGCATATTCAAAAGCAGAGACATTACTTTGCCAACAAAGGTCCATCTAGTCAAGGCTATGGTTTTTCCAGTGGTCATGTATGGATGTGAGAGTTGGACTGTGAAGAAAGCTGAGTGCCAAAGAATTGATGCTTTTGAACTGTGGTGTTGGAGAAGACTCTTTAGAGTCTCTTGGACTGCAAGGAGATGCAACCAGTCCATTCTAAAGGAGATCAGCCCTGGGATTTCTTTGGAAGGAATGATGCTAAAGCTGAAACTCCAGTACTTTGGCCACCTCATGTGAAGAGTTGACTCATTGGAAAAGACTCTGATGCTGGGAGGGATTGGGGGCAGGAGGAGAAAGGGAAGACAGAGGATGAGATGGCTGGATGGCATCACTAACTCGATGGACATGAGTCTGAGTGAACTCCGGGAGTTGATGATGGACAGGGAGGCCTGGCGTCCTGCGATTCATGGGGTTGCAAAGAGTCAGACACGACTGAGCGACTGAACTTAACTGAACTGAGGGATTAGTACATAATATTCAACATGAGTTAGCCAAGTCGTTAGTATGACTGTGAATAGATACCAAGATTTCTGATGATTTGACCTAATACAAAAGTAGATTGTTTAAATGTCTGAAACAATATTTACAGTATCTAAAATTATTTATTTTATTAGTTGCTAAATTCTCAATGCCTTAGTGTGGTAATCTGCCTGTAGATATTCCAGAGAAACTATGGCATATAAGTATGCACAGATTTCCTACATATAGCTGTTCAAAAGACTATTTAGTATTTTTATTTAGAGTGTTTTAAGGTCAGAGTGAGTTCAAGATCATATTTCATTTAAGTATCTGAGATTCATATAGTCCATTTGCATCTGACAGTTTTAGGCAGAATTATTATTTTTCTTTGAAAAATGAGGGGTATAATAAGATACCTGACCTCTGCTAAAAGAGAATCAAGGTAGTATCCATAAGTAGCTCTAGAATTTGCTTAATAATATAATTTAAATTTTAGCCAACAAAAGAAAAAGAAGCATAAATGGCAAAGGTCCACATCAAGGAGAGAACATCAAGGAATACATAAGACTGAGATTTCAAGTGACATTAACTGTTGAGGGGGAAGAATCAGGAGAAAAATTACCTTAAGTAAGTTTTATGGCTCCTGTATGACTTGGACTATACCACTGGCAACAATATCTTAATAATTTTTCTTCTTCCCTAGTTTTTATGAATTTTGGTTGTCTTCATTGCCAGAATCCCATGGTTTATTGGTATGCTTGTGGCAGCATCTCTGCTCAGGTTTAATTCACAAGATTAAAATTTAAAAATAATTTTAAAATCACTTATTTTTAGACCAATTCCTTCTGATTTGCTAATCATTATAGTGATTAAAGTAGAAAGTGGATAATGAATTTAAGCTTTGGGTCTCAAACTCCTGTGATTCACTCAAAGTATAGCCCATGGCCCCCTCTGGAGGCCTATTAGGCTAAATCCTTGGCCCCATCCCAGCAAAACTGAATCACAGTCTGTGTTGAATAAGATATGGAGGAGATCTGTTAGTACATTAATGTCTGAGAAGTACCACTTATTAAAAATTCAGATTCTTGAGTAGGCTACCTGGAGATTCTGCTTCAACAAGTCCCCAGTAAGTGTCTAGAAACTTGCAACTAAACAATTATCCTAGTTGATTAGGACACTGAAATCCCGAGAAACATTTTTATAAAAAGATGAACTTATTGTGAGGGTCATCCTGCTGCTGCTGCTGCTAAGTCACTTCAGTCGTGTCTGACTCTGTGCAACCCCATAGACAGCAGCCCACCAGGCTTCCCCATCCCTGGGATTCTCCAGGCAAGAACACTGGAGTGGGTTGCCATTTCTTTCTCCAATGCGTGAAAGTGAAGTCGCTCAGTCGTGTCCGACTCTTAGCGACCCCATGGACTGTAGCCCACCAGGCTCCTCCATCCATGGGATTTTTCCAGGCAAGAGTACTGGAGTGGGGTGCCATTGCCTTCTCCGGAGGGTCATCCTAGGTGTATTAAATAAATATGAAGGGTATTCTAGGAACTGAGCTTTTTAAACTTAACTAATGCATCCTGGATGACGGCATGCACAATACTCCCAGTTCTAGGGGAACGGTTTTAGTGGAGGCTGCTTTTCTGATATTCTGCACTTCCCATACTCAAAGCCAAGTCAGAAAAAGCAAGCATTATGGGCCCAGCCCTAGTCTCAGAAAAAGCACAGTCTACTTTGATAGACTCTTATGTGCATTTTGTTTAGTGAAAAGGAAGACTTGTGGGCAAAACAGGAGAAACTTGAAATAACACTCAGTGAAATAACAATCCCATCTTTAGGTTCACCTCTGTATCTAATCTAATGATTTGCCTTTCATTCTTCACTTCTTTAGCCAATCTATGAGAAAATCAGAAAAGCTTTTTGCCTTTTTGAATTAGAAGCACCTGATTTGGTACTTTTCTTATCATAAACAAACCATGTAGTCATGACAGTAACACAGAGGTGAGGCAGTAAAATTCCCCCAGAGCACTGTAAAAATGTGATACTGTTAATTCCAACCCCACCCCAAAGGAAATTAAAACTGCAATGTTCATTCACTTCTGGCAGGAACATAAATTGGTACAACCTTTCTGGAAAGCAATTTGGCATTATACTTCAAAAAATTTTTAAATGTTCATACTCTTTAAACCAGCAATTCCTTTACAAGTAATTTTTCCTAAGGTGACATGAACAAAGATTTATGTACAAAACCTTCATGGCTATGTTACTTGTAGGAACAAAAATTGATACCACTCTTTATATTCAATAATAGAGAAGGGGTTAAATATTGTGGTAGCTATGTGATAGGGGCATGATTAAATTATGTAAATTGATTCAATATGGTCTGTGACAGACTTGGTAATTAGCAAACAGAATGCTAGATCAGTATCTGTTCAAAATGGGAGAGTAAAATCTTACATGGGTATGAAACGGATAAGGCAGACTATTGTAATGGAGAAAACACAGAGTGTAGGTCAAAAAGAATTACAATCTAGTCTAGGCTCAAGGATATACAATCTAGGGGACTAGATCTACTTATTCATCAATTCTGAGATCCAATTTTCTACCTGAATAATGGGAATGCATACTATCTTACCTGAAATATTTTGTTTTTATCTGTCTGTGAACATCTGAAATTCTGTATATGAAAGTTCACTTCAACACAGTGTTATGTAAGTGTGTTAGTTAAGTGACAATTATGATGAAGATTTAGACCCAGAGGGAAAACTTTTGGTTGGGAGAATTTGTAGGATACAAGAGTTCTGCAAGTAATATTGGAAAAACATGATTCCTATTATTACAATACGCCCACACGTATCATGACCACTGATTTTGTAGAAAGAAACCTGTCCCCATACATTTGTTAAGAGAAAACTAATGCCCAGTTCCTTCACTCTTGAGCTATGTTCTTTGGTACAGTTAATTCCAATTGCATCACTCAGTGGAGATGTGATTTTAATGTTATCACAATGCATACATACATATACACACACAGATGATAACTACATGAGGTGTTAGATATGTTAACTAACCTTATTGTAGAAATAATTTTATAAAAATATGTATATCAAATTATCATCTTGCAAACCTTAAATTTACATAATGTAATAAATAGTATCTCAATAAAGTTGGAAACAAGGAAAATGTTGGACATATGACTCAACCCCACAAAATAAATTATTCTTTTGTCCAGGCTATAGATAGAAGAGATATTCTGTTTTCTACCACCAGGCTTTAACCTTGAAGGACAGAACTGAACTTGCCTATAGCCACTTTGCTATCATGTAGCACCTGGCATACAACTAATACGGCAGAGAACTGAGCCAAAAATAGAGGGTGATGGGCTGTCTTGCTTCATTTGAATTAAACCCTTCTCTGCATTAAGCTTTTTTATTATTTAAGTAAGCTAGTTAGAAATAAGCTAATTAGAAGGTTTCTATTGTTAGTCAATTTGAGTTTGTTTTCTTGACCCAGTCAAAAGAGCCCTGATAGTATTAATATAATATATAAATATGAGTTATTAGTAATACAATGTTTTCATTACACACAAGTTTAAACAGACATTTATTAAAAAAATATATTATCTGTTAACAATGAATGATTTGAGATACAATTTATGGGACATAGAAAATATAAATCCATCATTAAACACTTTCTAGAAATAAATTTCCAGAAAAATCCATCCACTATAATGCCACATGACAAACCATAAAATGACTGAATATACTAATTTTGTTTATACTTACAGAAACTATAAAATTTCTCAAAATGAGTTACAGATAATAAAATAAGGGATGAATTTAGTAACTATATTATAAACCACTTGGAAAATCGTATAGTCTAGTGGGGAGGCTTATAACTCTGGTTGTACTGGCGTCAACATCTCTGAAATTCTGTTTCCCTGTTTGACATCATGTGATAAAATTCTCATTGGGCTCAGCCACATGAAGTGCATGGGGCAACACCAAGCATGTACAGCAGGAACTACTACTAGGTACTGAGTAAATCTTCATTTCCCCCTTCCCTCCCCACAGTACAATAAACACATGATATCCTTACCCTTGGATGAAATCCTAAAACTCATTCTATTAATTCTGGATCTTCTTCCAATGCAATTCTTATATAATATTCTGAAATGATAGAAATTTCAATACATACTTGGGGAAACGTTTTAAATTTGAAATTCCCTAAAAATGTATTGACAGCTTACATAAAACTGGTGAAATTAGAAGTGTATGGTTTTTTATGGCTAAGTATGGATTAAGCTATTTGAAATGAAGAGTGCATATTTCTCTAGAGGAAACAGCATCAAGCAGGATGTTCAAGATTCTGAAAGCAGAAGCAGGGCTATTAAACTGTATGAGTGATCTAGAGGATGTAGTAGATAGTGAGGTGTTAAATTCTGCTGATCACCAAACATTACTGAGGTTAGTGAAAAAACAGTCAGGATTATGAGGAAATCCAGAAGGATCTAATTAAATTGGGTGACTGGGCAGTGTGATGACAGATTAAATTTAGTGCAGATAAGTGCAAGGTAAGGCATATTGAGAAACATAATTTTAAACTTTCCATGCACACTGATGGGTTCTGAATTAGCCTGAACCTCTTAGGGAAAGCATTTAGAAGTCATTATGGATAGTTCAATGAGAAAGCTGCTCAACATGGAAGAGCATTTAGAGTAGCCAATAGAACACTTATGGTTATTAATTTGAGCATGTGGAATAATATGAAAACTATTAACATGAAATTACATAAATCAATGGAATTCTCATATTTGGCTATACTTATTTTAGGTACTTTATCAGAAAACACTGAGGTATAGTTGGCAAGTGTGTTCAATTGTTAAGTTAAAAGTGGACAAATAGATTGTGCATTTGTTTAAGAGTACAACTGCAGCAAGACACAGATTTAATAGGCTCAAAAAATAATGAGTGGTTCAGCAAAAATCTTCTTTGGCCATTTCTTTTCAATAAGTACTAAAATATGAAGATAAGATGACATTGGAGGGACTAAAATCTACATTTAAACAGAAATACTTTTAATATGACTCAAAATCAATCCGTAATTCACTAGTGAAGTAAATCATTGAGTCAAATAGTTCAGCGAATCACAAAGATTAGATATTTAAATGACTATGAATAACATTTGCAGCTATACTAGCTACATCAGGTTCAGATGCCACACATTTATCAATCCCCTTGCTCCAGTGTGCACAGAAATCATCTAAGCAGCTCAGGGAAGATTTGTTTTTTTTAGTTTAGTAATATACCTTATAAGTGACTGGAAAAACAATATAACAATTGGTCATTATATTATTTATTTTAAAGGAAAACTATTTTACCATCATCCTATATGACTTAATAATTTTTAAAATATGCAGTGATGTGTATTAGGCATAATATTGTTGATGCAGGTACTACTTAGTTATAAAGATTATAGGAAAACTTAAAAAAAGTAAATAAATATAAATGTTAAAATTGTATTTATGTTATTGTTATGGTTCATTAATAAATGTGATTAAATATTTACATTGTTCCAGGAAATGCAGAAGTTACAAAGTACCCATAACGAATAAGACCCCAGATGCTGCAAATCATAAAGTGGAATATAAGCAGGATATTTAAAATAGGTATATGCTTATGTTATACGTATTTTTGTTGTTATTGTTCTGTTGCTAAATCATGTTCAACTGTTGTGAGACTTCATGGACTATAGCCTGCAAGGCTCCTCTGTCCCTGGAATTTCCCAGGCAAGAATACTGGAGTGTGTTGTTGCCATTACTTTCTCCATGGCATCTTCCCGATTAAGAGATCAAACTCGAGTCTCCTGTATTGGCAGGCAGATTCTTTACCACTGAGTCACTTAGGTAGCAATACAACATCTAGACTTTGAATGTAGCAACTGGGCTAGGCAAACTTACTTTCAAAGAGGGCACTGGAAAGTTTCAGAGGAAAAATAATGATAAAAAAGTTGAGACATAGGAGAGCTTTTTGTCAAGAGAGAGAAAAGTGTATTAAGTTCAGGGAAAACAATCCAAGAAAAAATACAGAAATCATATGTGGCAGGTTGTGGAGAACTGCATACATTTGTAGATGGGTTCTTGTGATGCCAGATTTAACAGTATGGTTATTTTTTTCTAAAACAACTATTTTGGAAGGACTAGAGTCATGTGAAACCATTAAGAAGTAAATGTTAATTAAAACAATTGTAATGCCATGATTTAAAAGTTTATTTTTATATCCCTCACCCCACAAAAAGTGTCAAAAACTTTGGCTGAGTATGTATATTTTTTAGGCCCTTCAGTTGAGTTCAGTTCAGTCGCTCAGTTGGGTCCACCTCTTTGAGACCCCATAGAATGCAGCATGTGAGGCTTCCCTGTCCACTTCCTGGAGCTTGCTCAAACTCATGTCCATCGAGTTGGTGATGCCATCCAACCATCACATCCTCTGTCATCCCCTTCTCCTCCTACCTTCAATCTTTCCCAGCATCAGGGTCTTTTCAAACAAGTCAGCTCTTTGAATAAGGTGGCCAAAGTATTGGCATTTCAGCTTCAACATCAGTCCTTCCAATAAACATTCAGGACTGATCTCCTTTAGGATGGACTAGTTGGATCCCCTTGCAGTCTAAGGGACTCTCAAAAGTCTTCTCCAACTCCACAGTTAAAAAGCATCAAATCTTTGGTGCTCAGCCTTCTATATAGTCCAACTCTCATATTTGTACATGACTACTGGAAAAACCATAGCTTTGACTATATGGACCTTTGTTGGCAAAGTAATGACTCTGCCTTTTAGTATGCTCTTTAGGTTTGTCAGAGCTTTTCTTCCAAGGAGAAAGCGTCATTTAATTTCATGGCTGCAGTCACCAACTACAGTGATTTTGGAGCCCAAGAAAATAAAGTCTCTCGCTATTTCCATTGTTTTCCCATCTATTTGCCATAATGTGAAGGGACTGGATGCCATGATCTTTGTTTTTTGAATGTTAAGTTTTAAGCCAGCTTTTTTACTCTCCTCTTTCACTTACATCAAAAGGCTTTTTAGTTCCTCTTTGCTTTCTGTCATGAATGGTGTCATCTGCATATCTGAGGTAATTGATATTTCTCTTGGCAATCTTGGTTTCAGCTTGTGCTTCATCTAGCCAGTTATTTCACATGATGTACTCTGCATATAAGTTAAATAATCAGGGTGACAATACGCAGCCTTGACATACTCCTTTCACAATTTGGAACCAGTCTGTAGTTCCATGTCTGGTTCTAACTTTTGCTCCTTGACCTGCATAAGCCCAGAGTCTAGTATTAGCCTGGGAGTCAGTTGGGAGATAATTATTGAAGTTTTCCAAACACGAACAACATTCATCTAGGGAGTGCTATAATACAGATTGAATTTAAGAATCAGTGTGTCCTGTGTGGGAGACCAATATTTACAACTAGTGTCAAATAATTCCTCTCATTGAACAACTTTTCAAATAACTGCTTCAATATTTACCAGAGTAGTATTTAAGCATGGCTACATATTCTCTCCTAGAAGACCAGGAGAGATTGACATACTCAAAACATATACCACTTACTTGGGTAATCCAATCCTAAAAATCAATTTTTTTAATGAAAATAGGCTAGAAGGAAGTGAGTTTCCTTTTTTTATGTTTTCTAGTAGTCTAATGATTACATCAATCAAAAAAACCCAGAGAAGTTCATAAATCTGCCATATGATACCTATATATACAAATACACCATCAAAGATTACAGTAAAACACTTAGAACAGCAATAACTTACTGATTACCAAAGAGTGCAGTTGTTAACAAATGACTGACCTTTATGCCCCTCCTTTTTTTTTTTTTACAGTGACTTACTTTTCTTACCCAGTTTGCTACATTCCTCACTACTTTCTACAATTGTTTTCCAAATATTTGGAACTATTTATTACAAAGCCAGGAAGAGTAAAGAACTAAACATTAAAGACACTAAGGAAATGTGTTCTAGAAAAGCACATACTGACAGAACCTTATAAAGCAGGACACTGGGGAGTCTGGCACTCTTCATAACATGGCCATACAATTATGACATTCTACAGTTGCATTTGTTGCAATAAAGGACAGAAATGTAATGGACCTAACAGAAGCAGAAGATATTAAGAAGAGGTGGCAACAATACACAGAAGAACTGTACAAAAAAAAGATCTTCACGACCCAGATAATGGTGTGATCACTCACCTAGAGCCAGACATCCTGGAATGTGAAGTCAAGTAGGCCTTAGGAAGCATCAATACAAACAAAGCTAGTGGAGGTGATGGAATTCCAGTTGAGCTATTTCAAATCCTGAAAGATGATGCTGGAAAAGTGATGCACTCAATATGTCAGCAAATTTGGAAAATTCAGCAGTCGCCACAGGACTGGAAAAGGTCAGTTTTCATTCCAATCCTAAAGAAAGGCAATGCCAAGGAATGCTCACTACCAAACAATTGCACTCATCTCACATGCTAGCAAAGTGATGCTCAAAATTCTCCAAGCCAGGCTTCAGCAATACATGAACTGTGAACTTCCAGATGTTCAAGCTGATTTTAGAAAAGGCAGAGGAAGCAGAGATCAAATTGCCAACATCTGTTGGATCATTAAGAAAGCAAGGGAGTTCCAGAAAAACATCTACTTCTGCTTTATTAGACTATTCCAAAGCCTTTGACTGTGTGGATCACAATAAACTGTGGAAAATTCTGAAAGTATGGGAATACCAGACCACCTTACTTGCCTCCTGAGATAACTGTATGCAGGTCAGGAAGCAACAATTAGAACTGGACATGGAACAACAGACTGGTTCCAAATCTGGATAGGAGTATGTCAAGGCTGTATATTGTCACTCTGCTTATTTAACTTATATACAGAGTACATCATGAGAAATGCTGGACTGGATGAAGCACAAGCTGGAATCAAGATTGCCAGGAGAAATATCAATAACCTCAGACACATGGGTGACACCACCCTTACAGCAGAAAGCAAAGAAGAGCTAAAGAGCCTCTAGATTAAGGTGAAAGAGGAGAGCGAAAAAGTTGGCTTAAAAGTCAACATTCAGAAAACTAAGATCATGGCATCTGGTCCCATCACTTCATAGCCAATAGATGGTGAAACACTGGAAACAGTGACAGACTTTATTTTTGGCGGCTCTAAGATCACTGCAGATGGTGACTGCAGCCATGAAATTAAGACGCTTGCTCCTTGGAAGAAAAGCTATGACCATCCTAGACAGCAGGTTAAAAAGCAAAGACATTACTTTGCCAACAAAGGTCTGTTTAGTCAAAGCTATGGTTTTTCTAGTAGTCATGTATGGATGTGATAGTTGGACTATAAAGACAGCTGAGCACTGAAGAATTGATGCTTTCAAACTGTGATGTTGAAGAAGACTCTTGAGAGTCCTTTAGACAGCAAGGAGATCCAACCCGTCAATCCTAAAGGAAATCAATACTGAATATTCAATGGAAGGACTGAAGCTGAAGCTGAAACTCTAATACTTTGGCCACCTGATGGGAAAAACTGACTCATTTAGAAAGACCCTGAGGCTGGTAAAGATTGAAGGTCAGAGAAGGGGACTACAGAGGATGAGATGGTTGGATGGCATCACCGACTCAACGGACAGGAGTCTGAGTGAACTCTGGAAGTTGGCAATGGATAAGGAGGCCTGGCATGCTGCAGTCCATGGGGTCTCAAAGAGTCAGACACAACTGAGCTTCTGAACTGAACTGAACTGAACAATTGCCTTTGTAATGCAATTTGAGACTTGTCCTGAACATCCTTTTGTTTGAATTGTTTTAAGAGTGTTCGCTGTAAATACCTCCATATAAGGGGCTTTTCGGGTGTCTTGGTGGGTAAAGAATCCACCTGCAATGAAGGAGATATGGGTTCGATCCCTGGGTCAGGAAGATGCCCTGGAGGAAGGCATGGCAGCTCACTCCAGTATTCTTGCCTGGAGAATCCCATGGACAGAGGAGTCTGGCAGGCTATATTCCATAGAGTTGCAGAGTCAGACATGAATGAAGCAACTGAGCATGCACACACATATCTTCATATAATCATGGGCCAAAAATATTGTATTGGAAGATGTGTATCTGCAGTGAAATTTTTATTAAAATTCAAAGGTATCAAAGAGAATGGATAAATCTTCTATTCAGATGAACCCTTTAAGAGTGGGCTGTTCATAGTGACTTCCTTCTCAAGAGCAGGGTGGAAAGGGTGAAAAAAAAAATTTTTGTAGTGGAGAAACTTTGCAAACAGTACCTCAGCCAGGTGATCATGGTTACAATTACCATGATAAGTAATACTGGCACCATGAACTCAATGTGATGAGATCAAACTGGTATTTTTACCTCTGTGGCCTTTCTTCTAAAAAACCACAACCTAGTATGACCATGAAAAAAGCATCAGATAAACCCCAGTGGAGGAACTTACTACTCATTCTACAGTACACTTGACCAATATTCCTCAAAGCTATCCAGGTCATGAAATACAAAGAAAGTACGATAACAATCACAATCCAGAAGGGCCTAAGACAATATGACAACTAAATGTAATATGATATCCTGGAAGGGATTCTGGAACAGAGCAAGGATGTTAGATAAAAACTGAATAAATCTGAGTAAGATATGGAATTCAGTTAATACTATTTTTTACTGTTGAGCTGTTAGCTATGAGAACTGTACCATATGAGTTACTAAGATATTAGTAACAATAGAAACTGGGTGAGAGACACATGGAGATTCTTTGTATTACCTTGGCTGCATTTCTGTAACTCTGATACTATCCTGAAATACAGACATATACACACTACTATATTGAAATGGATTTTAAAAAAGGACCTATTGTATAGCACAAGGAACTCTGCTCAGTGGTTTGTGGCAGCCTGGATGAGAGGGAAGTTTGGGGGAGAATATAATGTATATTTATGACTGAGTTGTTTGCTGAGCACCTAAAACTATCACAACATAATTAATCAACTATTTCAGTTTCAGTACAGTTCAGTCACTCAGTCGTGTCTGACTCTTTGTGATCCTATGAATTGCAGCATGCCAGGCCTCCCTGTCCATCACCAACTCCTGGAGTCTACCCAACTCATGTCCATTGAGTCGGTGATGCCATCCAACCATCTCATCCCCTGTCGTCCCCTTCTCCTTCTGCCCTCAATCTTTACCAGCATCAGGGTCTTTCCAATTGAGTCAGCCCTTCACATCATGTGTCCTAAGTATTGGAGCCTCAGCTTCAACATCAGTCCTTACAACGAACACCCAGGACTGCTATCCTTTAGGATGAACTGGTTGGATGTCCTTGCAGTCCAAGGGACTCTCAAGAGTCTTCTCCAATACCACACTTCAAAAGCATCAATTATTCAGCACTCAGTTTTCTTTATAGTCCAACTCTCACATCCATACCTGACTACTGGAAAAAACAGCCTTGACTAGATGGACCTTCGTTGACAAATTAATGTCTCTCCTCTTTAATATGCTGTCTAGATTGGTCATAACTTTCCTTCCAAGGAGTAAGCATCTTTTAATTTCAAGGCTGCAATCACCTTCTGCAGTGATTTTGGAGCCCAGAAAAATAAAGTCAACCACTGTTTCCACTGTTTCCTCATCTATTTGCCATGAAGTGATGGGACCACATGCCATGATCTTAGTTTTCTGAATGTTGAGCTTTAAGCCAATTTTTTCACTCTCCTCTTTCACTTTCATCAAGAGGCTCTTTAGTTCTTCACTTTCTGCCATAAGGGTGGTGTCAACTGCATATCTGAGGTTATTGATATTTCTCCTGGCAATCTTGATTCCAGCTTATGCTTCATCCAGCCCAGTGTTTCTCATGATGTACTCTGCATATAAGTTAAATAAGCTGGGTGACAGTATAAAGCCTTGACATACTGCTTTCCCAATTTGGAACCAGTCTGTTGTTCCAAGTCCAGTTCTAACTGTTGTTTCCTGACCTGAATATAGTGTCTCAAGAGGCAGGTCAGGTGGTCTGGTATTCCCTTCACCTTCACAGTTTTCCAAAGTTTATTGTGATCCACACAATCAAAGGCTTGGCATAGTCAATAAAGCAGAAATAGATGTTTTACTGGAACTCTTGCTTTTTTGATGATCCAGTGGATGTTGGCAATTTGATCTCTGCTTCCTCTGCCTTTTCTAAAACCAGCTTGAACATCTGGAAGTTCACAGTTCACGTACTGTGAAGTCTGGCTTGGAGAATTTTGAGCATTACTTTACTAGCGTGGGAGATGAGTTCAATTGTGCAGTAGTTTGAGCATTCCTTGGCATTGCCTTTCTTTGGGATTGGAATTAAAACTGACCTTTTCCAGTCCTGTAGCCACTGCTGAGTTTTCCAAATTTGCTGGCATATTGAGTGCAGCACTTTCACAGCATCATCTTCTAGGATTTGAAACAGCTCAACTGGAATTCCATCACTTCCACTTGGTTTTGTTTATAGTGATGCTTCCTAAGGTCCACTTGACTTCACATTCCAGGATGTCTGGCTCTAGGTGAGTGATCACACCATCGTGATTATGTGGGTCATGAAGATATTTTCTGTACAGTTCTTCTGTGTATTCTTGCCACCTCTTCTTAATATCTTTTTCTTCTGTTATGCCCATACCATTTCTGTCCTTTATCGAGCCCATCTTTGTAGGAAATGTTCGCTTGATATCTCTAATTTTCTTGAAGAGATCTCTAGTCTTTCCCATTCTATTGTTTTCCTCTATTTCTTTGCATTGATTGCTGAGGAAGGCTTTCTTATCTTTCCTTGCTATTCTTTGGAACTCTGCATTCAATTGGATATATCTTTCCTTTTCTCCTTTGCTTTTCACTTCTCTTCTTTTCACAGCTATTTGTAAGGCCTCCTCAGACAGCCATTTTGCTTTCTTGCATTTCCTTTTCTTAAGGATGGTCTGATCCCTGTCTCCTGTACAATGCCATGAACCTCTGTCCATAGTTCATCAGGCACTCTGTCTATCAGATCTAATCCCTTAAATCTATTTCTCAGTTCCACTGTATAATCATAATGGATTTGATTTAGGTTATACCTGAATGGTCTAGTGGTTTTCCCCACTTTCTTCACTTTCAGTCTGAATTTGGTTATAAAGAGTTTATGAGCTGAGCCACAGTCAGGTTATTAACTATATTCAACTATATTCTGATATAAAATCCATGATGGCTCAGTTGTTAAAGAATCCACCTCTTCTTTTGTGGCTCAGCTGGCAAGGAATTGCCTGCAATGTGGGAGTCCTGGGTTTGAATTCTGGGTCATGAAGGTCCCCTGGTGAAGTGAAAGTCTACCCACTCCAGTATTCTGGCCTGGAGAATTCCATGGACTCTATAGGGGAAGGAGGGCAGGAGTTGCAAAGAGACATGACTGAGCAACTTTCACTTTCATGGGGATATTTGTATTTGGTTTGGAATCCCTGTACTTTTCAAGCATCTTTATCCTATAGCCAGCCCAGAACATGTATGAGAGAATGTGAATAGGGCTTCATGCTTGTTGAAGGGAAGTTGACAGGGGTAGAGAGCAATGTCGGGGAAAATGTCCAGTGGAAGAAATCAAGAAATCACTGTCATGCACTCCATCTTTTGTTTACTTTAAACTCTAATACAGTTAACTAGAAAATGTAATCTAAAATTCAGAAATAAGATCAACTTTTAAATTGAAAAACAACAAATAAAAAAATCTTGAATTTTCATCTCCTTGAATTGACCTTTTATTTATAAATATGTAGACTCTACCAATTTTGAACAACTCTTTTGTGTACAACTATGAAGGAATTAAGAACAAACCTAGACATTAAAAGCTGAAAACCTGAATTTATCTGAATGTGTTTATTTATTAAAGCTTTGGGAACTTGACACTGGGAACTTGTTAAACCTTCTTAAACCTGTTTATTCATCTGTAAAAATGAAGATGATATGCATTTCTAATATGGTTAAGAGGATCAATAACAGAGTTTAAGTTCTTAGTTACCTTAAGACAAGTAAATTAGTCTTATCTTCACCAATTTTTATGGTCTACCTTTTGATATTATTCTATACAAAAGTGAATTTCACCTATAAACTCAAATTTGTAATGTTTATTTAATAAATCCAATGTATAACATCATGAAAAGATTTTTTCTTCCTCCTTAATTTCACATATTAATTTGTAAACTGTTAAAGGATATTTATTCTCCACTCAAATAGACCTAAATCTGGATACACATACAAATATAGAGTTGCATCTGTATGTAAATTACAGAGAGAGACATTTATGTCCCTCACAATACCATTTCTGATGGTTAAATAATTATTTGCATTTATTTTTGACATGTCCTAAAATATAACTTTGAGTCTCAAGGAAGTTTATGTTTTAGTAAAAGTATATAATTACAGACCCTTATAGTAGGAAGGCCTATAAGATCAACCAGTTTGGCCCACTAATAATAATGACAGCTACTGTTTTGTTAGAGCTGTCTAGGAGATCCAACCAGTCCATTCTGAAGGAGATCAGCCCTGGGATTTCTTTGGAAGGAATGATGCTAAAGCTGAAACTCCAGGACTTTGGTCACCTCATGCGAAGAGTTGACTCATTGGAAAACACTCTGACGCTGGAAGAGAAGGGGACGACAGAGGATGAGATGGCTGGATGGCATCACTGACTCAATGGACGTGAGTCTCAGTGTACTCCGGGAGATGGTGATGGACAGGGAGGCCTGGCGTGCTGTGATTCATGGGGTCGCAAAGAGTCAGACACGACTGAGCGACTGAACTGAACTGAACTGAAGGGTTAGTGACTATGACAGTTATTTTACAGTCTCCTACTGAATTTTGTTTAATCCTCACAATACCCGCCAATGTAATTAATCTCATTTTTCAGTAGAAGAATTTAAGATTTATAGATGTCAAGTATCTTGCTCTTGGCCACATGGTTACTAAGTATCTTATCTTGGATTTAATAATAGATCTCTCTCTCCTACTCCCCTCTCTGCCAAATCTATGATTTCAATCATAATTTTCTATTGTCTTTTCCCTGAGAGTTAATTCTCATCATCCCAAGCAGTCATCCTACTGATCTTGCCCCACCCTGAAGATCTGCAAAACTCACTACCTCTGTCTACTGATGGTTCACTCTATCTTTGTACAGTTTTACTATCAATCTGGAATTTATTTTCTGTTGTTTCTATTAATAAATTATAGTTCTACAGTAGGAGGGATTATTCACTACTCTATTTATATGAAATAAACACTAACATTTGGTCAACAGGCACAGTTAAAAAGTTATTAAAGTTTGCTAACAATAAATGGTTATATTTCTTTTTAAAATAATTCTCTCATCAAAGCTTCTCAAGCTAAGGGCAAATGCTTGAGGTGTAGAAATTTGAAAATATATTCCAGTGCTAATCTGAAGATAGAGACAAGGTTGAATTAGCCATAAGTATGCAGTAAACATTAGTTGTAATGCCCAGATAAATGTGAACCAGAAAAAAGGAAAGGTTACTAGGAAAGAAAGATTATCAAGGTATAAAGTTTTATAAGTTCAGAGAGAAAGAACTATGTGGAGGAGACAAAAAATAAAAAAATAAAAACTCCAACAAAGAAGCTCTAGTTCAGACCATGAAGGGAAACACTAGGGGAAATATCTAGTAAGTGTGTTACCATTAAAACATCATAAGTAACATTAAAATTTCATCTTTGAAAGAAAGAATTGTATTAAAAATTAATGAGAAGACAAAAAGAAGATTGTAAGTTCTGATTTAAGTATTTTTGATAATCTATAGTTATGTAGAAATTATATTAAAACAATTCTTCATTAGGAATGACAATGAAATGTCCTGTGTTATTAATATTGTCAGCTGTAAGTATAGCTATATCATATTATATCATGTGTGTGTATATAGTGTATATATATATATTTTTTAAATTAATTTATTTATATTCTCTTTATCAGTCAGGATCCAAGTTAACAAAAAGAAGCCAATTTTAACTACTTCAAACAGATGGAATTTATACAATGAATTTGTTATAGAGTGGATGACAAAATTGTAAACTTGAGGAGAGTAGATTCTTAGGCTAGAAGGACAAAGAGATAAGGAAACAACTCAGAACCAAGTGAGATCTACATGGTCAGAGCCAAACCCATGAGGGAGATTCAGCCACTGCTGGACATACCTCCAAAAGAAAGTGGTTGGACAGTGATACATAGCATATCCTTCCACTTTTCCCCTGTCCCTGTTGGTGCTTCCCATTTGCAAAAGACAGCAGAAGCTAGTTAATAAAGAAGACTGTGAAAGGAGCCTGCAGAGATCAGCTGTGAGGTCATGAAGAGAAAAAGAAAGGCAAGCAATAGACCTGAAGGCAAGTCAGTCCAAAGGCTCTCAGATCACCAAAAGAAAATTCATTCTTTACCACATTATTGAGAAAACTAAAGTTTACTAATTGTTATTGTGAGAGACAAAGATTTTATACTATATACCTCATAGTTTAAAACTTCACTACTCCTTTGACATGTTTCTTGTCTCATATATAACTCTACCCAGAGTCTTTCCTTTTTATCCCTTACCCCAAGTAGAGTTCAGATGCTAATAACCACATACATAGCAAAATGTCTACCAAATACTAAGAATGGAGTAAATAATTATAAACAAATTATAATTCCCTTCATAAAAATCACTCAAATATTATCTTAATATTGATCTTATTTCAATATATTCTAAAGAATTTTATTTTATTTTTCATATATCATGTTGCCCCTATGGTTGACATTAAGTCCATCAGAATTAACAAAAATGGTTTGCTCCTTCAGTCTCTACTTCTTTACCTCATATTCTATCTTCATCACATTTCAGTAAAAGTTTGCTATTGCCGCTTTGGGCTTCCCTGGTGGCTTAGATTTCATTGACATTAGAAAATTTTATAGCCAGGACATGGAAGCAACCTAGATATCCATCAGCAGATGAATGGATAAGAAAGCTATGGTACATATACACAATGGAGTATTACTCAGCCATTAAAAAGAATTCATTTGAGTCAGTTCTAATGAGATGGATGAAACTGGAGCCTATTATACAGAGTGAAGTAAGCCAGAAAGAAAAGCACCAATACAGTATACTAACACATATATATGGAATTTAGAAAGATGGTAACAATAACCCATGTACGAGACAGCAAAAGAGACACTGATGTATAAATCAATCTTATGGACTCTGTGGGAGAGGGAGGGGAGATTTGGGAGAATGGCATTGAAACATGTATAATATCATGTATGAAACGAGTCACCAGTCCAGGTTCGATGCACGATACTGGATGCCTGGGGCTGGTGCACTGGGATGACCCAGAGGGATGGTATAGGGAGGGAGGAGGGAGGAGGGTTCAGGATGGGGAACACATGTATACCTGTGGTGGATTCATTTCGATATTTGGCAAAACCAATACAATATTGTAAAGTTTAAAAATAAAATCAATTAAAAAAAAATTCACAAGGAACTTATACTGACAAGTCCAGAATCCTCTCTCTTCCCATTCCTTAAGAATTTCTTAACCACATTTGAGCTACTTTCTCTCTTTATATTAGTATTTTCTTTTCTTGTTCTCCATAACAACAAAATTTACTCTCTCTCCAGTATCTTCTTAATTTCCTTTATTAACTCCTCATCTGCCCAAACCTTAAATGCTGAAGAATTTCTGGACGATATCCTTGGCTTGCTTCCATTTTATATTTGTTCTCTTTCTCCTCTCTTTTTCTCTGCAATTTTAATCAACCTCATGGCTTAAAATACCCACCTTGCAAATTCCTATCAGAAGCCTAAACCCTTCTTTGAAATCCAAATTCATATATTCAACCAATCACCTAACATTTCCACTCAGTCATCACAAATACTTTATTCTAAAGAGAACATTTAATTAATTTATCCTCAAAACTGCTTTGGGATTCCCAGGTGGTGCTAGTGGTAAAGAATTCTCCTGCAAATTCAGGAAATAAGAGAGATATGGGTTTGATCCCTGGATAGGGAAAATCCCCTAGAGTAGGAAATGGGAACCCATTCCAGTATTCTTAACTGGAAAATCCCATGGACAGAAGAACCAGACAGGTTACAATCCATGGAGTCATAAAGAGTTGGATACAACTGAGCACAAATATACACACAAACTTCTACTTTGGTTGTACAATTTTTTCCATCTCTTACTCTTCATCTTGAAGAGCCTACAACTCAACCATAATTCTTTGCTCTTTACCCTCTACTCCTTGGAAGGAAAGTTATGACCAGCCTAGACAACATAGTAAAAAGCAGAGACATTAATTTTGTCAACAAGGTCCATCTAGTCAAGGCTATGGTTTTTCCAGTAGTCATGTATGGATGTGAGAATTGGACTAACAAGAAAGCTGAGCACTGAAGAATTGATGGTTTTGAACTGTGGTGCTGGAGAAGACTCTTGAGAGTCCCTTGGATTGCAAAGAAATCCAACTAGTCCATCCTAAAGGAGATCAGGCCTGGGTGTTCAGTGGAAGGACTGAGGTTGAAGCTGAAACTCCAATATTTTGTCCACCTGATGTGAAGAGCTGACTCACTGGAAAAGACCCTGATCCTGGGGAAGATTGAGGGCAGGAGGAGAAGGGGACAACAAAGGATGAGATGGTTGGATGGCATCACCGACTTAACAGACATGGGTTTGGGTAGACTCCAGGAGTTGGTGATGGACAGGGAGGCCTGGTGTGCTGTGGTTCATGGGGTCGCAAAGAGTTGGATATGACTGAGCAACTGAACTGAACTCTACAACCAATCTGCTCACATCACATTTCAGCTTCCACTTGCAAAGTATGTGTAGAATTTAAACATTTCTACCTTCTCCACTGCTCTCAATCTCACCCTAATCTTTTATTTATATTAGTGCAAGAGCATCTTAAATAATCTCCTATTTCCATTCATGTTTCTTTGGAACCCATTCTCCACAAACTAGCCAGAGAAATCTTTTAAAAATGTAATCAAGACAATGTCATCCTCTTGCTATTGATTTCCTGTTGTACTTAGTGTAAAATGCAAACTCTTTATTATGATCTATAACACTATACAAAGGTAACTGATAATCCTGTAGACAGTTTTGCCCTTATCAGATTTTTCTGGACATATTTATTGAAATCAATAAATCACTAAACAGATGTATCCATTCCATATATCTCAATTGACCTAAAATTCTTTATCATCTTCTTAAAGTCAGTAAAGTTAAAAAACATAAATTTTCTAAAATCCAAAGCACTTCAAAGGCAAGTGGTGCAACTTTATGTCTTAACTTGAAGCAGAGCCTAACAATAGAACTCAAGCCAGATCTCTATTAACAGAGATATGCTTTCATGAAAAGAAAAGAATTAAGTTTTGCTGGCTTTCTAGCTAGCCTTTTCAGCATTGGAATCAATGATGCAATTCCAAGGACTTCAGGCCCCAAAGCAATCTCACTCTCAACTCCGTATTAAAACCCAAAGAAATATCAAATGGAGATAAGAGAATTACATGAAAGATTACCTGTAACTGTGGCCTGCTGCCACTTGGTAGGACAATCAACATGCATGGGGGATTAAGCTATATAAACTCAGTTGAATTGAATCAGCTGTCTTAATGGGCCAGAAAATCAACTAGTCTGAGTGAAAAATTCACTTGAAATGGTTGACTGGCACTAGTTGAAGAAGCAACTGAAATTTGTAGAATCCTTAAAATGTCCCAAATTAGGAGGAAAAACAACAACAACAATAAACTATCCTTTTTTCTTTTTTTATAAAAAAAAAAAAAAAAAAAACTATCCTTTTTTTCATCTGAGTTCTTGACATCATCTAGAAAATAGCCCTGGTACTCCAAACCTGAAAAACCAATCGTACCTCTCCTAATCTCTAAAAATAGCTGTTAACTTCTCAATGACACCTATCACATGTAAATCAAGGGCACAAGGAGCACATATAAGATCTCTACTTACATCTTTACGTCATGAATAATTTACTCAATGATCACAAATATTTCTAAGTACCTTTCTTTATGATACTACTGCATATTACTATAAACACTGTGCTTTTTACATTGAGTTTTCACATGTATTTTCTCAAGATACTTTGAGTTCGGCTTGTTATCCTTGTTATTCATATGAAAACCCTGACACTGAGACATAATAAATGATTTGTTCAAGATCATGCAAATGTGGATTGGCAAAGCTGGGATTCAAATCAAGACCTTCACCTTCTATAAAATATATACATCCCCTTAGCCTTCTGAAAATCTATCAAGTCACTTTTTTTGTCCCAAAAAATCCTTTTCCTTGATAACCAGGAACTGTATAATGGTTTATCATTTTGCCTAAGAAAGAAAGAAAGTGAAGTAGCTCAGTTGTGTCCAACTCTTTGCAACCCCTTGGACTGTAGCCTACCAGGCTCTGCCGCCCATGGGATTTTCCAGGCAAGAGTACTGGAGTGGGTTGCCATTTCCTTCTCCAGGGGATCTTCCTGAACCAGGGATCAAAACCCAGGTCTCCTGCATTGCTGGCAGATGCTTTACCATCTGAGCCACCAGGGAGAAGTTAAGAAGTTAAATGATAAGCCATTACAGAGTTCCTGGTTATCAAGGAAAAGTCATGCCATAATACTCACCTATTAACTAGGCCTCACTATAAGAATCCATTTATTAAGTCACCCTTAGAACTATGATTTGATCATCCAAATAATTTGAAGTCAAGATCATATTTACCAAAATATAACAGTACCAAAAAATGAAAGTAGAGCTCTTGTGCAGGTGTTTTCTTCTTAAATTATTCATTTGTATGTGGATAATAATCCTACAGCTACCACAGTCTTTCATTCTGAAGTCTCAAATGTTTTTCAATGAATCAAATTCTATCTTATATAGAGTAAGTAAATAGTTCATTTTAGTAGAAACTATATTGTCACTACATCATCAATTTCATTTAAAAATGTGCATTACTTATTCAGCTATTTGAAAGATAATATTATCAGCTCCTCTCAAGGAGCTATTTTGTCTTTTTTTCTTTTTTTTTCATCTACAAGGCTTCATTTTTAAACCTATAACACTATGTTTTTGAGACATCAATTACCATTTTAAAATATACCAGTCTATCTTGAAACTTTCTCCACAAGTTTCTTTGCTAAAGAAAACATTAACCCTTTCAATTTATTGGGAATCAATGTTTAATCCTCTTTTTTGTTCTCATATTTATTACAAATAATAAAAAAATTCTGAGTGTCAGTTTAAGAAGTGAAAGTGGTTGGTAAAAGTCCTATTACTTATTGATCATTTTAAATTAAAAATTTTAGTGCTTTCTATTTGAAAAGTAAACCAAAAAATTATATTTCACATCTAATATGTAATAAAAAAATGCATTTTGCAGATGTTTTATGCAATACTTTAATATCTATAAAAATGGAGTTTCTATTATTAGTTAAATTTATGATGATTTTTTCAAACTTTCATAACAGGTGAAAAGAAAAATTTACTTACCTCTACCAGGAGTATAGAACATGGAGAATATCCTGATGGATACTGAAAAGCAAGTCTTAAAATATCAAAAGTATTCTAAAATTATTTTATATATAGCCCTTTTAAAACTTTAAAACTCCATAACCTTTTAAAACATTAGATAGTAATGATTTCTTCATATCCTCAAAATCTGAAATGAACACAAAATTTTTAATTGGCTATATCCCAATACAAAATAAAAAATTTAAAGTTTAGGGAAAAAAAAGAAAAAGATCTCTCAAAACTTTTCAAATTAATCTATTTCTTATATAGTTATTATTATATAATTTATAATTATTAAACTATTATGACTTATTTTACTTAGATAAATAGATTTGATTTTTAAATACATTGACATTATAGAATATTCTACTTAGATATTGTTTTTTATTTTTTAATATTTCTTTATATGCTTGCATATGTATTTTTTTCTGTGAAAATGCATAAATTATATCATGTTACCCCAATTTTATTCTCCAAACAAATACTTATTAAATTCCACCCACATGTGAGGCATGGTTTAACCAAAGAGGACGAAATGTACCAAAAAAATGCCCATCCTCAATAAGTTCACATTCTAGAATGGAAAACATTCAATAAAGAAAACCAAAATAAAAAGCAAAATGTGTGTTAATGTAATAAAAGTACTGATAAAAATGAAGCAGTCAAGGGGGATAGAGATTAGATATTAGGGCAGTGCTTACAGGTTTATTTTCAGGTAGGTTAGTCAGTGGGAGACCTCACTCTGAATGTAAAATTTGACAGAAAACCTTAAGATGGTAGAGAATTTAGTCACAAAGATACTGGGGGGTGGGGGGTGGAGATAGGTGAAGAGTGTATAACAAGTGAAAAAGAGAAATTAGACAGACAGAGGTAAGAAAGATAATGGAATACCATATTATAAACCAGTGTAAGGATTTTGGCCTTTGTACTTATTCAGATGGAAAGCATAAATTTTATTCAGATGTAAATTGAGAAATTACCAGATCAAAAGCCAATCCATGAAAAAATTTTGTTTACATATCAGAAGAGTTGAGTGTCCTGGAACCCAAGTGAAAAAAAAATTTTTTTGAAAAGGAGGAAATTATCTAATAAATTAAAAATATCAATTGATCATGTAAGAGGATTGGAAATTAGCCACCAGCTCCGTCAACATGAAGGTCATTCTGAGTTTAACAAGACATATTCAGTGATGTTCTAGAGAAAATGAATAATTCAGTGTGGAATTTTGCTCCAAAATGATGATAGGAAAATATAGCTGAAGTTAGAAACTACCTCAAAAGAGAGTAAGTAAATAGAAAGAAGATTAAAGAAAGAAAATTGGTAGGGTCTTTTTTTTCATCAATAACATGCTTTTGATGAAATATAGCATTTTATAGAAATAATAAATGATTACAACAAAGGTATTGTAATCCATGATTAAGATACTGTTTTAATGTCTAAATATTTTTTAATCTTTTGTTTTGTAGGTGTTATGAACAGAAGAATATATGTTAGAAGCACTTTATGTTTTACTTTTAAGTCATATTCATTTCTAAGAAGTGAACTAGATGTGAAAAAAAAATAGATGGCCTGAAGTTGATGACATGATAGAGAATAAGATCTAGCTTGGTTTTTCCAAGTGGCTCAGTGGTAAGAAAAACTCACCTGACAATCTGGGAGATTTCAGTTCAATCTCTGGGTTGGGAAGATCCCATGGAGAAAGAAATGGCACCCCACTCCAGTATCCTTGTCTGGGAAATCCCATGGACTGAGGGGCCTGGTATGCTACTGTCCAAAGAGTTGCAAAGAACCATATATGACTTAGCAAGTGGGCATGGGACAACTGTCATACAACTCCATTTCCCTGGCTAGTCCTAGCCTGCCAACCATTGTGCTTACTAATATCATTTAAATTTTCTGTTTGGAGTGAACAAAAGTAAATCTCTTAGAAAATGGTCAGTTTTCACTAAGATTTTTAATTTAGACCCTCTCCAGTCTGAGCAGTAACATGTTGTTTTCATATCTTTTAAAATTATCTGAATTGTTTTTCTCTACCATGTGTAAGGGCTTCCCTTGTGGCTCAGTTGGCAAAGAATTTACCTGCAATGTGGGGGACCTGGATTTGATCCCTGGTTTGGGAAGATCCCCTGGAGAAGGGAAAGGCTATCCATTCCCATATTCTGGCCTGGAGAATTTGATGAACTGTATAGTCCTTGGAGTTGCAAAGAGTCAGACAAGACTGAATGACTTTCACTTCACCATGTGTAATATCATGGTTAAAACTAAAAATACCCGTTTGTAGAAAATTATATTTACTTTTACTGCCATTACAATCTACCAGGATTGTTGAATTATTTTCTGTAGCCAGCAATGAAAAAAAAATAAAATAAAAATGACAGTTAGTGTAGAAACCAAACATTTTAAAAACTACTTTTCTAGCCCAAAGTAAATAATGTTTGAATATCTTTGATCAAACTTGATTATCATCGCTTTTGTACTGTCCCTCCAAGAAACTGATTGTACAAATAATGTAAAAGAAATACAAAGTTTATTCTTAAGATAAAGAATTCTTGGTCTTATGAAATACTAATGGAGGCTTACAGACACTGGGTGAAGTGTCCAAAATGATACAGTTTATTAATCCAACTCTGAGATTCAATCCCACTTCACTCTCCAGCTCCAATTATTTTAAATATAAACTTTAGGTTAAATACATGCTTCCAGAGTAATAAAACAGTTTCTGCTTACTATCCATTCTCTTTTTACTGGGATCACAGAACTTTATTGTTTTTAAATAGTAAAGTTACCTTTTTCTAAGATTTCTAAGCTTATACTAAAACACTTCATTCATTCTTTTAAGAATATCTATTGAGTTTCTACGATATTTCAACTACTATTCTTGGTGATGGGATTGCTGTTACTGTAGTCCTATGCTCAGTCATGTCCTACTCTTTGCCAACAGATGGACTGAAGCACGCCAAAGTTGCCTGTGCTTCAACATCTCCCAGAGCTTGCTCAAACTTATGTCCATTGAATCAGTGATGCCATCCAACAAACTCATTCTTTGTTGTCCCCTTCTACTCCTGTTTTCAATATTTCCCAGCATCAGAGTCTTTTCTAATGTGTCACCTTTGTTCTTTTGCCAGTTTTGATTTCAGCTTGGGCTCCATCCAGCCCTACATTTCAAACGATGTATTCTGCATATAAGTTAAAAAAACAGGGTGACAATATACAGCCTTGACATACTCATTTCCCAATTTGGAACCAGTCCATTGTTCCAAGTCCAGTTCTAACTGTTGCTTCTGGACATGCATACAAATTTCTAAGGAGGCAGGTGAGGTGGTCTGGTATTCCCATCTTTTGAAGAATTTTCCACACTTTGTTGTGGTTCACACAGTCAAAGGCTTTGGCACAGTGAATAAAGCAGAAGATGTTTCGCTGGAACTCTCTTGCTTTTTCGATGACCCAGCTGATGTTGGGAATTTGATTTCTGGTTCCTCTGCCTTTTCTAAATCCAGCCTGAACATCTGAAAGCTCCCGGTTCATGTACTGTTGAAGCCTAGCTTCAACAATACTCAAATTCTCCAATTTTAAGCATTACTTTACTAGCATGTAAGATGAGTGCAATTGTGCAGTAGTTTGAACATGTAAGATGAGTGCAATTGTGCAGTAGTTTGAACATTCCCCAGTATTGCCTTTCTTTGGGATTGGGATGAAAACTGACTTTTTCCAGTCCTGTGACCATTGTTGAGTTTTGCATATTTGCTGATATATTGAGTGCAGCACTTTCACAGCATCATCTTTTAGGATTTGAAATAGCTCAACTAGGATTCCATCACCTCTATTAGATTTGTTCATAGTGATGTTTCCTAAGGCCCCATGACCACTGCATTATCTTGGAAAAATTCTATTAGCCTTTGCCCTACTTCATTCATCCATTCTCCTTTCATTTTGCAAAGGAGAAAAGGAAAGATACAAACATCTGAATGCAGAGTTCCAAAGAATAGCAAGAAGAGATAAGAAAGCCTTCCTCAGCGATCAATGCAAAGAAATAGAGGAAAACAACAGAATGGGAAAGACTAGAGATCTCTTCAAGAAAATTAGAGGCTCTCGTTCCCACAATGCTGTGCGGCTGAGCGCCTCCGAGCCCGCGGGGACACTGTGGGGGGATCACCAGCTGAGGCGGCGGCGGTGGCGACGTGGGCTGCGGCGGGCCCGCGGCGTCGGGCGGTAAAAAAAAAAAAAGAAAAAAGAAAATTAGAGATACCAAGGGAACATTTCATGCAAAGATGGGCTCGATAAAGGACAGAAATGGTATGGACCTAACAGAAGTAGAAGATATTAAGAAGAGGTAGCAAAAATACACAGAAGAACTGTACAAAAAAGGTCTTCATGACCAAGATAATCACAATGGTATGATCACTCACCTAGAGCCAGACATCCTGGAATGTGAAGTCAAGTGGGCCTTAGAAAGCATCCCTACAAACAAAACTAGTGGAAGTGATGGAATTCCAGTTGAGCTCTTTCAAATCCTGAAAGATGGTGCTGTGAAAGTGCTGCACTCAATATGTCAGCACATTTGGAAAACTCAGCAGTGGCCATAGGACTGGAGAAGGTCAGTTTTCATTCCAATCTCAAAGAAAGGCAATGCCAAAGAATGCTCAAAATACTGCACAATTGCACTCATCTCACATGCTAGTAAAGTAATGCTCAAAATTCTCCAAGCCAGGTTTCAGCAATATGTGAACCGTGAACTTCCAGATATTTAAGCTGTGTTTTAGAAAAGGCAGAGGAACTAGAGATCAAATTGCCAACATCTGCTGGATCATCAAAAAAGCAAGAGAGTTCCAGAAAAACATCTATTTCTGCTTTATTGACTATGCCAAAGCCTTTGACTGTGTGGATCACAATAAACTGTGGAAAATTCTGAAAGGGATGGGAATAGCAGACCACCTGACCTGCCTCTTGAGAAATCTGTATGCAGGTCAGGAAGCAACAGTTAGAACTGGACATGGAACAACAGACTGGTTCCAAATAGGTAAAGGAGTATGTCAAGGCTATATATTGTCACCCTGCTTATTTAACTTATATGCAGAGTACATCATGAGAAACGCTGGGCTGGAAGAAACACAAGCTGGAATCAAGATTGCTGGGAGAAATATCAATCACCTCAGATATGCAGATGACACCACCCTTATGGCAGAAAGTGAAGAGGAACTAAAAAGCCTGTTGATGAAAGTGAAAATGGAGAGTGAAAAAGTTGGCTTAAAGCTCAACATTCAGAAAATGAAGATCATGGCATCTGGTGCAATCACTTCATGGGGAATAGATGGGGAAACAGTGTCAGACTTCATTTTTTGGGGCTCCAAAATCACTGCAGATGGTGACTGCAGCCGTGAAATTAAAAGACACTCACTCCTTGGAAGAAAAGTTATGACCAACCTAGATAGCATATTGAAAAGCAGAGACATTACTTTTCCAACAAAGGTCTGTCTAGTCAAGGCTATTGTTTTTCCAGTAGTCACGTATGGATGGGAGAGTTGGACTGTGAAGAAAGCTAGCACCGAAGAATTGATGCTTTTGAACTGTGGTGTTGGAGAAGATTCTTGAGAGTCCCTTGGACTGCAAGGAGATCCAACCAGTCCATTCTAAAGGAGATAGCCCTGGGATTTCTTTGGAAGGAATGATGCTAAAGCTGAAACTCCCATACTTTGGCTACCTCATGCGAAGAGTTGACTCATTGGAAAAGACTCTGATGCTGGGAGGGATTGGGGGCAGGAGGAGAAGATGAGGACAGAGGATAAGATGGCTGAATGGCATCACCGACTCAATGGATGAGAGTTTGAATGAACTCTGGGAGATGGTGATAGACAGGGAGGCCTGGTGTGCTGTGACTCATGGGGTTGCAAAAAGTCGGATACGACTGAGCGACTGAACTGAGCTGAACTGAACTGCTTCATTCTGTACTCCAAGGCCAAATTTGCCTGTTCCTCCAGATGTTTCTTGAATTCCTACTTTTGCATTCCAGTCCCCAAGGATGAAAAGAACATCTTTTTGGGGTACTAGTTGTAGAAGGTCTTGTATGTGTTCATTGACCCATTCAACCTCACCTTCTTCAGCATTACTGGTCGGGGCATAGAATTGGATTACCATGATACTGAATGCTTCTGCTAAGTCCATAAAATTTCTGTCCTTTATTGTGCCCATCTTTGTATGAAATATCCTCTTGATATCTCTAATTTTCTTGAAGTGATCTCTCATCTTTCCCATTTGACTTTGTTCCTTCTTTTTCTTTGCACTGATTATTTAGGAAGGCTTTCTAATCTATCCTTACTATTCTTTAGAACTCTGCATTCAGAGGGATATACCTTTCCTTTATTCCTTTGCCTTTTGCTTCTCTTCTTTTCTCAGCCATTTGTAAGGGCTCTCCAGACACAATTTTGCCTTATTTTTGCATTTCTTTTTCTCAGGGTTGGTTTTGATCACCGCCTCCTGTACAATGTCACAAACTTCCGTCCATCATTCTTCAGGCACTCTATCCATTAGATCTAATCGCATACCTAAGGTTATTGATATTTCTCCCAGCAATCTAATTCAAGCTTGTGCTTCATCAATCCTTGCATTTCACACGATGTTCACTGCATATAAGTTAAATAAGCAGGGTGACAATATACAGCCTTGACATACTCTTTTCCCAATTTGGAATCAATCCATTGCTCCATATCTGATTCTAACCGTTGCTTCTTGATCTGCATACACATTTCTCAGGAGGCAGGTAAGGTGGTCTGGTATTCACATCTCTTGAAGAATTTTCCACAGTTTGTTGTAATCCACACAGGCAAAGGCTTTCGTGTAGTTAATGAAGCAGAAGTAGGTGTTTTTCTGGAATTCTTTTGCTTTCTCTATGATCCAACGTATGTTGGCAATTTGACCTCTCATTCATCTGCTTTTACTAAATCCAACTTGAACATCTGGAAGTTTATCAATTTACATACTGTTGAAGCCTAGCTTGGAGAATTTTGACCATTACTTTGCTAGTAGGTGAGATGAGTGCAATTGTGCGGTAGTTTGAACTTTCTCTGGTATTGCCTTTCTTTGGGATAGGAATGAAAACAACTTTTTCCCATCCTGTGGCTACTTCTGAGTTTTCCAAAGTTGTTGGGATATTGAGTGCAGCACCTTGGCAGCATTATCTTTCAGGATTTGAAATTCCTCAACTGGAATTCCATCACCTCCACTGGCTTTATTCATAGTGATGCTTCCTAAGGCCCACATGAATTCAATGGTGATAAGATACTGTAATAAAAAGAGATAGAAATTAATTAAAAGGACCTTTTTAATCCAATAGAAGAAATTAAGTTCAGTTCAGTTCAGTCGTGTCCGACTCTTTGCGATCCCATGGACTACAGCATGCCAGGCATCCCAGTCCATCAGCAACTCCTGGAGTTCATCCTGACTTGCATACAGATTTCTCAAGAGACAGGTGAGGTGGTCTGGTATTCCCATCTTTTTCAGAATTTTCTACAGTTTATTGTGATATACATAGTCAAAGGCTTTGGCATTGTCAATAAAGTCATGGAATAGAAGAAGTCATAGTCAATAGAAGAAATACATGTGAAATAAATAGCATACCTCCTTCCTGAGATGATGGAGAAAAAATAATGCAAGTTACAAACATTAAAAAAAGTCCATCTTGGTGGTAGTTTGCATTTCAAAATAGTGTAGTCAGAGAACTCTTCACTGAGAATTTGGATCTTCAATAAAGACTTAGAGGAGGTAGAAGGTATAACTATAGGGATACCTGGGGCAGGAGTGTTGCAGGCAGAAACAGCTTCAGTGGACCAGAGGGCAGATCTTATCTAATAAGACTAATGAGAATCAAGGAGATATACACAAGCATATTAAGATAAGGTTAATGGGATCAAGTGGGCGGGATGCACGGTATGCAGTTTAGTTCAGTTCCCTTGCTCAGTTCAATTCAGTTCAGTCGCTCAGTCTTGTCCTACTCTTTGTGACCCCATGAATCACAGCACACCAGGCCTCCAGTCCATTACTAACTCCCAGAGTTCACTCAAACTCATGTCCATCAAGTCGGTGATGCCATCCATCTCATCCTCTGTCGTTCCCTTCTCCTCCTGCCCCCAATCCCTCCCAGCATTAGGGTCTTTTCCAATGAGTCAGCTCTTCACATTAGGTGGCCAAAATTTTGGAGTTTCAGCTTCAACATCAGTCCTTCCAATGAACACCCAGGACTGATCTCCTTTAGGATGGACTGGTTGGATCTCCTTGAAGTCCAAGGGACTCTCAAGAGTCTTCTCCAACATCACAGTTCAAAAACATCAGTTCTTTGGCACTCAGCTTTCTTTATAGTCCAACTCTCACATGCATACATGACTACTGGAAAAACCATAGCTTTGACTAGATGGACTTTTGTTGGCAAAGTAATGTCTCTGGTTTTTAATATGCTGTCTAGGTTGGTCATAACTTTTCTTCCAAGGAATAAGCGTCTTTTAATTTCGTGGCTGCAATCATCATCTGCAGTGATTTTGGAGCCCCCCAAAATAAAGTCTGACACTGTTTCCGCTATTTCCCCATCTATTCCCCATGAAGTGATTGCACCAGATGCCATGATCTTCATTTTCTGAATGTTGAGCTTTAAGCCAACTTTTTCACTTTCCTCTTTCACTTTCATCAAAAGGTCTTTAGTTCTTCCTCACTTTCTGCCATAAGGGTGGTGTCATCTGCATATCTGTGGTTATTGATATTTCTCCCGGCAATCTTGATTTCAGCTTGTGCTTCTTCCAGCCCAGCATTTCTCATGATGTACTCTGCATATAAGTTAAATAAGCAGATTGCATGGTGTAGTGGTGGTGAAATTGCAGGGGCCTTGGAAATCACTCCAGTGTTTTAATCAGAATGGAATAGAAAGTTGAGGACTTAAAAAAAAGAATATCATTATATGACTTCCTGTCCAAAAGAAGACTCTGGATTTTGAATTAATACAAGTTTATATAGGAACAGGAATGGCGACAAAGATACCAACTGCTGGCTAGTGCATTAAAACAAATTGATAAACGACTGTATCTTGAGGCAGTGCGGTAGTGGTGAAGGTGCTGAAAAGTAATCAGACACAATATATTCTTAAGTAGATAGGATAAGAATTTCTTACATATTAGTTAAGAGAAGTCAAGTGAGAGGGGAAGGGTATTTTGGCCTCTGCTACACAGAGCATGAAGTAGATCTTACCTGACATGGGAATATATATGGAGAAGTTGATTTTAGAAGAATGACCATTATTTTAACTTTGAAATGTTATTAAGACATGTAAATATCCTGGAAGCTGGAGAAGAGACCTGAATGAAAAATAAAAATATGGAATTTACTGGCTAGAGTTAGTAGTCTTTAAGCCAGAATACTTTTGGATCACCAAAAAAAGGACCCTATATAAGAGGAGGTCCTGGAATTGAACACTGGTGCTGTGATATTTAAGGATGAAGAGACAGGAATTACCAAAGAAAACTAAGGACATAAAGAAAGATTGGAGAAATGGAGGGAATCTGCATTCCAGAAGTCAACAGAAGACATTTCAATAAGGGAGTATTATCATGTGTCGAATACTGCTAATAGAACAATGACATCATCACATGATCACTGGTGAATTTGACAAAAGGACTTCCAAATGGAATTGGATAGATGAACGACTAATTAGATGAAAATTGAGAGAGAATAGAAAGACAGGATGCAGAGACAGCATAGACATCTGCTATATTTCATCAGTTCTAAGATGTACTATTTCATATTTAAAATCCATGAAATCAGAAGATGTATTAAAATTAATAGCATTTTATGCTTATTACTATCTAGGCATCTATTCTGATGCAGTTGTCATGGGCTGCTGATTCATAATCTCTGTCATAGCTGTTTAAATTTTCATCACTGCTACATAAAAATAAAACCTAAAAGTTGTTCCAATATACATAAAATAAAATTTTGAAGTGATATGAAGGCTTAGGTCATAGATTAGAGTTTTTCCGTTCTTAGTTGTACTTACACTAACTGCATGGTACAGTCAATGTGACTCAATACAGTAAATATGATTATTATGGAGCTTAGTTATAAGGAGAAAATAAAAATAAAGAGATGATTGGAGGGGATAAAGAGGTCAAAAAGGGGTTTGCTTATGGGATTTTAAGATGGTCAACATGAAAGGAAGGGATTTCCTTTCCCAGGGATTGAGCCCAGATCTCCCACATTACTGGAGGAATCTTTACTGTCTAAGCTATGAGGGAAGCGGTTAACGGAATATCTCTATGGTTTATGCCTCATGCACAGTAAAAAAGGTGTTCCAACTATACAAATAGGTTTTTACAAATAAATAATAAAAATAAATATTTCTAGAGAAATTAAAATTACGTGAAACTGGGTTAAATGGTGTCTATGACTTTCTGTATTACTAAAAACCTGCAAAGTAATTATTATGAAATAACTCATTTTATAGATAATGAGATTGAAATGAATATAGTGTATATTTCCTTAGAGTAACAATTGTATAAATGTTGGGTCATTCTTAGATAGCTCAAGACTATGTACTTTTTATTTAGTAATTTATATTTCTATGTGTCCACTTATCTAATCTGTTTATTTTTCAGTCTTTACTGCTGGGCAGTCAAGTATTTCTGGGAATTTTAAGAAGTGTTAATAAAAAGTTTGTGTTCCATATTCTATATTGTTTTTTTAAATGTAGGTAAGAAAAATGCAGTTGGCTATGAAAAAGTCATCATAATTGTGGAAACCAGGTATTGCAAAATGTGTAATTCTTAATTCATGATTACATAAGTTTCAAAAACTGTATATAAATTAATGTTCATATTTTATCTGATAACCATCATTTAAAAGTACATTGATTATTTGACAATAATCTGTTTTGGTTTTATTATAGTCTGATGTGTTTTGTTCTAATAGAATAACTATGGTTTCATTTATTTAAAGTATTGTTTTTCATTATCATAAAAATGTGAAAGATAAAGTCATATTTTGACTATTTCTTAGCAGCAATTAATCTGTTTATTTTCCCTATTTTATATATCTCCTCAAACTAGGTGTTTTATGAGCTCATATTTGTGTACCTTTATTTGTATCATTAAATAATATATCCAAAAAAATCTCTTGTTATTGACCTATGTTTGCTCAGAATCTTTCTGCTCATTAAGTTGTACAAGTCTTCTGAGTTTGTATAGTTCACCTGGGGTTCCCTGGTGGCTCAAATAGCTTACCTAGGAGCTTAATTTTCCATAATAGTATTAATTTCTATGAAAAAAAAAATGTTCTCAATACAGTTGTGGATATTGTGTGGACCACACACCATTACATCATTCTCCTGCCCACGAGGTGTGTATGATGGATACCATGGAAGTACGCTAGAAAGGGGACATAGAATAATGTTGAGGAATATGGGCTCTAGAAGAAAACTACATGCCTACCAATGATGAGTAGTTATAGGATTATAGGTGATTAATTTGATCTCTCTCAGGTTTACTTTCCATATTGATAAAGTGAAAGTTTTAATAACATCTAAATCATAGATCATAGACTTTGAGAGTTAAATGATAATGCGTTGCTTAATGAATTGACTGGCATACAGTTAATGTCTAATGAATGTTGACAGAATAAATAGGAAGAAGATATAATCATCCAGAGCATATTACTTTGTTTAAATGTGTGTGGATAACCAGAAAATTTTAGGTTGCTAACAGTAAATATATGTTGAATATATATAAATATACAGATAGATATAGATATATGAAAGTGAAACTGCTAATCACTGAGTCGAGTCCAACTCTCTGTGACCGCACGGACTGTAGTCTGCCAAGCTTCTCTATCCATAGAAGAATACTGGAGTGAGTTGCCATGCCCTTCCCCAGGGGATCTTCCTGACCCAGGCATCGAATCCCAGTCTCCTGTATTGCAGGCACTGACCACTCCTATATTCTTTACCGTCTGACGCACCAGGGAATGACTTCCTGGTGGCTCAGATGGTAAAAAATCCGTTTGCAATGCAGGAGACCTGGGTTGGATCCCTGGGTTGTGAAGATCCCCTGGAGGAGGGCATGACAACCCATTCTCCTATTTTTACCTGGAGAATCCCCATAGACAGAGTAGCATGGCCAGCTACAGTCCATTTGGTTGCAAACAGTCAGACATGATGAGTGAATAAACACAGCAGGGTGGGGGATTGGGAGGTGGCAGGGCAGGGGGAGAAGGGGAGAGGATTTTTTTAAACCTTTCTGAAGAAAATTAAGAATTCCATTGCAGCTATGTGCATGTTAATTATGATACATCTAAAAATTATCACTAAATTGACTACATTAATTTACAGTAGAAAAACATTTTAAACAGAATTATTGAGATATATTATGAATAGTCTAATAAACTATTTTCTACATTTTTAGTGTGAGATGAGGTATATAATTTCTCTTAAGGGCTCTACTTAGTGGGAAAAAAGTTTGGTTATGGATTCTCAAATAATTTAATGTCTTAAATAGGCTGCCAAAATGTTCTTATTTGAATGAGCAGTCACACTTTATTACTTTGCTAAACTATGCAGTTTTATAAAAGTTTATATGAGCAGGTTTGCAATATACTAATGAAATTGAATGCTAATGTTCTTCAATATGAAAACATGAGCCTACTAGAATAAACATTCTGAAAAAGAGATGCTTCTTGTAAATCTTGAAACTCAATGTTCTGCAGTATAACTCATAAGCAACAAGGTCATTTGCTAAAAACATTTTCACTCATTTTCATCAGCTTGATGTTGCTTCTGGTTTGTGTTTGCTTGTTCATTTTCTGCTTTGTGGTCAGGCAGAATTTGGAATCTACCATTGAGATTAGCAAAGTCTTTAATTTTGTGAATTTTAGAAGGAATTCAGACAGGCCTATGCTACAGAAAATTAGCACAATTGACAAAGGCATCTCTATGCCAAATCTGACTATAATAAAGCATAAATCTACACAGGATTTTTTGTGTGCTTGTTTTATATTTCCTATCTGCCTTAGTCAGTCTTCTCCTCCCTTGTAAGAGCACTTTTAGAAGTCATCTCTTTTCTTTCACCCATACCCGTGTTATTACTTTTGTCCAAATCACGATAAGTCCAGGAATTCTCCTGAATTGTAACAGGGGAAATTCTAAGTTAATATTTTACAAGTGTTGCCATTCATTGAGCATCAAACATATAAGTTGACATGTGTTTTCCAATTATTGGAATAATTCTGGAGGATAGGTACAATTTTCTCCTTCATTATTAATGCTAAGGTTAAGACTCCTTGGTCAAGTGACTAGCCAAAGTCACAGAGCTGGTGTTTGCCATTCTTTGGCTATGAGGTCAGTTCTTCTTGCCTGTGAAGACTATCCAGGATTCAATGCTGCCTCACTGGGTAATATGAGAAGATGATTCTAATGAAGACTTCACTAATGGCTCTCACCAGTTATATTTTTTAAGGAAAATCAATGGCTTAAGTAGAAAACATGACCATGACTTACAATGCTGAATAAAGAAGAGTGTTTAAATTGTATGAACTGCAAATTTGTTTATTTATGAGTAGGGATTTTAGAAAATGGCATGTTGACAAATGCAACGACCACTGGAAACTGTGCAAATGAGGGCTAAGAACTTTCATCAAGTAAGATTAGCAGAGGTTTTGGTTTGGCTGATAGTTTCTGATTTTTCTTTTTCTTTTCTTTTTTTTTCAGGATGAATGAGAAGGATGACTTTTAAAGGAGACTAACTTTGTTTGACCCAAACAAATCATAATGAGGTAGAAAAACCACTGACCTTGAAGCTAAAACCCAGGCTTGTTTTACTTGTTTTTTTGGTCATGTTGTTTTCTTTTCTTTTCTTTTTTTCAGAAATATGGGCATTTTATTCTTAAGTCTTTTGAAATAAAATTTAAGAGGTTATAAAAATTACCAGAATTGTATAATAGATTTCTAACAGTACTATGCACTAAACTGTCTCTAAAAATTGTGTTTTTTTTTGTACTTTTGAACAATCAGCAGATATGCTTCTATAATTCAGGAGCAACTTAGCCATCATTCATCAGGAGTAAGATAAATTAATCAAGATATTTTTGCTATTGCTTTCTGAGTTAAACAAATTTCTGGTTACAAGGTGTTAAACTCTAACATAGATATAAACAAGCAGTGTGCATTCTACCACAGATTTCATCACTCAAACTGAGTCAATGTGGTTAGTGTAATGAGTTTTAGTAAATGTATAGAACTTGGAATATAAAATACTTAACAATCTTAAGGTATATTATTTACTGACTTTCTCTTATCTAGAAATGCAAATGAAAATTATAATTATAAATTCAAATCATTAAAGTATACAGTGCAATATAAGAAAAATAGTCTTCATTCTGTTTCTACTTAATACACCTAGAGCATTTCAAATGATTAAAGGCATGAATAGTTGAATGCATTGAGACAGTTTGATTCAGGTAAATGGAGTTCCCCAGAGAGAAACTGAGACTTATTGGTGTAAATTTCTACTTCCCTAAAAAATTTACCACTTCTCAACTAATATATTCAATTCCCAGGTAAAACTAAAATATGTTCCTATGCAACAAACTCAAGCATTTTGCTCTTATTGTTTCAATTCTTAAAAAACTGAAATCTCTTGGTTAAGATTTCTTTAGTGACAGTTTTAATATTGAATCAATGAAATGTCTAATCTCCAGAGAATTATATGTCTTGTATTCTGAATTTGTGCCATATAAACAAATTGCTTTTCTAATCCTATTGTATTTTTAAAGTATATGAAAAGTTCAATCTAATCTGTACAACAACATCAAATTTTTATTCCCTTACTCTTATTTTATTTGCAAGCAAAACTCAATTTCCAAAGATATAGATTGTTACCTGTATAACTAGATTATGGATCACAACTCAATACATTTGTTATTATTACAGTTAACGTTTCAGAAAATCATGTCACAAACAACACTCTGCATTAGTCTTGTTTTATTCTTTTTAATAATCCTGCTTTAGTTATAATATTATATTTTTATTTTGGATTAATTTTTCTAAGTAGGAGGAAATAACATCACTAATCATAATGAAACAAATCATAGTAAAGAATTTATCTTCCTAGTTCAGTTATTTTTCTATCAAGCATTACTTTCTATAATATTAATATCTATATATCCTCCAAAAAGCAAAGATTTATTAGAAAACATATTTTATTATAGTTACATACATTGAGTGTAAGGAATGTTTCTTTAAAAAATAATTGAAAGACAATAAATCGTTAAATTTGATTATTAAATTGTAATTTCTTATTAAGAATTTCCTCATACGTTATCTCAACTTTATGAGGAAGGTAATATTATTGACATTTTATGGATTTTAAAAAGAAGTCTGTTAGACTTGCCTAAATTGACCAATTTATAGGTAGCTAACGGGAGTTGGTGATGGACAGGGAGGCCTGGCGTGCTGCGATTCATGGGGTCGCAAAGAGTCCGACACGACTGAGTGACTGATCTGATCTGATCTGATCTGAATCTGAGGTCCACACACAGTCTGACTAGAAAAGTAACATTTGTTTCACCAGACCAAGCAACTAAGACTCAACATTTACTGTGCACCTGTGTTTGATAATTAGTAACAAATGCTTGGGGATATTAAATCAAACTTCATTCTCCTTCTCTCTCTCTCTCTCTCCTCTCTCTCTTTCTCTCTCTCTCTCACAAACACACACACACACACATAATACTTTACAGATAAGGAAATGTAGCCACAGAGAAATTAACGTGTAGCCAACAGGTTTGTAAGTGACAAAACTAAAATAAAGTATACAGCATAGTGTTTCAAGTGCAAGCTGTGGAGAAAGAGTACCTGACTCCTAGTGCAGGTTTACCACATTATTCCAACCTAGTGCCCTGAAGAAAACAGCACAAGTTTCAAAATTAAGCTAAATTTCTCTACTTTTCTAATTATATTGCCTCCCTTCCTATTATATCAACTCTGATTTATTAAATTAATTCTCTCCCATGCTTTGAAATTGTTTTATATTTCATTAAGTTCTGCCCTCTCTTTACTAGTTCTTTCCTAGATCTGTATTTGGTTTTAATCATGTGATTACTTTCTAGCTGCTTTAGTTGACATATACCAGGCCTACATTTAGACTTTCTTGTATTTTTTTATATTAAAAATATTTTCTAATGACTACTTTAGATGGTTCCACAAATTTTGACAAGAAGCACTTTCATTTTCATTTAGCTGTGAGTATTTTCAAATTTCCTTAAAACTTTTCTCTGCAAACCAAAGTTTACTTGGTAGTACGTTTAATATCTTGAAAACTGAGGTTTTGTAAGCTATTTTTTACTTTATCAATGCATTTACTTTATTTAATTATATACATACATAATTGTAGTGTATATGTATTTTATTTATTAAATATGCATATATTTGTATTAATATCTGAACTCATTCGATTTGCAGATGTTTTGAAATCTATTGAAATTTTCTTTTTTTTAAATTTAATTTTATTTTTAAACTTTACATAATTGTATTAGTTTTGCCAAATATCAAAATGAATCCACCACAGGTATACATGTGTTCCCCATCCTGAACCCTCCTCCCTCCCCATACTATCCCTCTGGGTCGTCCCAGTGCACTAGCCCCAAGCATCCAGTATCGTGCATCGAACCTGGACTGGCATCTCATTTCATACATGATATTTTACATGTTTCAATGCCATTCTCCCAAATCTTCCCACCCTCTCCCTCTCCCACAGAGTCCATAAGACTGTTCTATACATCACTGTCTCTTTTGCTGTCTCTACACAGGGTTATTGTTACCATCTTTCTAAATTCCATATATATGCGTTAGTATACTGTATTGGTGTTTTTCCTTCTGGCTTACTTCACTCTGTATAATAGGCTCCAGTTTCATCCACCTCATTAGAACTGATTCAAATGTATTCTTTTTAATGGCTGAGTAATACTCCATTGTGTATAAGTACCATAGCTTTCTTATCCATTCATCTGCTGAAATTTTCTTCTCTGATAATGCATAATAAATTTTCTGTGAGTAATCTATATATTATTTAAAACAATGCATATTCAGGAGTGATGAGAGTAGAGACACTAGCTTAACAATGTAGGTCCAAAAAGTCCTTATGAAAACTTCAGAAGCCAGTTAAGAAGTCACAATACCCAAGGCAAGTTCAAATGCAAGAACAGCTCCATCAAAAGGAGTAGGGAAAATGATTGCATTTGATGTGTAACAGTCTTTTTCTTTCCCCTTAAGCCTGTCCAGCTCAGAATAGTCAAAGAGAAAGCACTAAACTCATAGCTTCTCACTTGGGTGGAAAGCATGAACATACATCCAGTGTTTCAGCTTTTAGTGGGGGATTGCCCAAGAGACTGGTTTCTTTTCTCATCTGCCTTGGAGTGCTGACCAAGAATTGCATACTTAGAACGCCTGGAGACCATTAAGAACAAAGCTAAGCAGCTTGTTTCAGCATCAGAGAACATGTAGTACCACAGACAGACACCAGGGAGCAATTTATTATAATCTTCTGATTAAAAAAAAACAAAAAAACAAAAAACAAACTCTCTAACTGGGAATTTGCATGCACAAACCTATCAAAGGCACATTGCAGAGAAATTTGTAATATTCCATTGTGTATATGTAATGCAACTTCCTTATCCATTCGTCTGTCAACAAACATCTAGGTTGCCGTCATGTCCTAGCTACTGTGAATAGTGCTGCAATAAACATTGGGATTCATGTGTCTTTTTCAATTCTGGCTTACTCGGGGTATATGCCCAGTAGTGGGGTTGCTGGGTTGTATGGTAGTTTTAAGGAATATCCATACTGTTCTCCATAGTGGTTGTATCAGTTTGCATTCCCACCAGTAGAATAAGAGCATTCCCTTTTCTCTATACTCTCTTCAGCATTTATTATTTTTTTTTAGACCAGCCATTCTGACCAGTGTGAAATGATACCTCATTGTGGTTTTGATTTTAATTTCTCTAATAATGAGTGATATGAGGCATATTTTCATGTGTTTATTAGCCATCTGTATGTCTTCTTTTGAGAAATGTTTGTTTAGGTCTTCTGCCCATTTTTGATTGGATTATTCGTTTTTCTGCTAGTAAGCTGCATGAGCTGCACTCAGCTATAAAAAGGAATGCATTTGAGTCAGTTCTAATGAGGTGAATGAACCTAGAGACTACTATAGAGTGAAGTGAGTCAGAAAAAGAAAGACAAATATCATATATTAATGCATATATATGGAATCTAGAAAGATGGTACTGATGATCCTACTTGCAGGCCAGCAAAGGAGAAAAAGGCATAAAGAACAGATTTTGGACTCTGTGGGAGAAGGAGAGAGTGGGATGATTTGATAGACTAGCATATAAACATACATATTACCATATGTAAAATAGATAACGAGTGTGAGTTTGATGTATAAAACAGAGCACCCAAAGAAAGGGCTCTGTGACAACCTAGAGGGGTAAGTTGGGGAGGGAGGTGGGCAGGGTTTTGGAGTGGAGGGAACACTTTATACATATGGCTGATTCATATTGATGTATGGCAAAAGCCATCACAATATTGTAAAGCAATTATCCTCAAATTGAAATAAATTTAAAAAAAAAAAAGAGAGAGAATTTGGAAATGCTTTAAGAATCTCTAGCTGGGCTGATTGTGAAATTCTTTTCCTATGAAAGTCTTTCCTGGTGGTTCAGACAGTAAAGAACCTGCCTGCAGTGCAAGAGACCCAGGTTTGATCCCTGGGACATGAAGATCCTGCAGAAGGAAATGGCTACATTCTCCACTAGTCTTGTTGGAGAATTCCATGGAGAGAGGAACCTGATGGGCTATAGTCCATGGGGTTGCAAAGAGTCAGACATGACTGAGTGATTAACACTTTTAATTTTTCACTTTTTCACTTTTTTTTCCCCGTATGCAAAGGTAGTATCTAAAACTAGGAGGGGTGACTGTATTTTTACAAATGCCAAAATCTCAGCAAAACATAACAGGGTACATAATAAATAGGAAAGCATAGCCCAATCAAAGAAACAGGAAATCTCCAGAAACTGACCCTAAATAAAAGGGAATCTATGAATCACCTGATCAAAATTTCAAAACTATTATCTTAAAGGAGCTAAGTGAACAAAACAAAATATTGATAGACAACTGAAAACAATCTGGAAAACAATGTATGAACAAAATGAGAATACAATAGATAGGAACTATAAAATAAAAAAAAAACAGAAGTTCTCGATACAATACAATACTGCATTGTACAATACAATAACTGAACTGTATTGTACAGTTATTGTACCATACAATACCTGAATTGAATGGTTCACTAGATGGATTCAAAATCAGACCTGATAAAACAGAAGAAAGAATGAACAAACTTAAAGATAAGTAATTTAAAGCTATCAAGCAAGATGATCAAAAAGAAAAAAGAAAGAAAGAAAACCTAAGGAACTCATAGTTAAAAATAAATAAATAATCTAGGGGATTATATACACAACAGTGAACTTCCAGATGTTCAAGCTGGATTAGAAAAGGCTGAGGAACCAGACATCAAATTGCCAACATCTGCTGGATCATGGAAAAAGCAAGAGAGTTCCAGAAAAACATCTATTTCTGCTTTATTGACTATGTCAAAGCCTTTGACTGTGTGGATCACAATAAACTGTGGAAAATTCTGAAAGAGATGGGAATACCAGACCACCTGACCTGCCTCTTGAGAAATCTATATGCAAATCATGAAGCAACAGTTAGAACTGGACATGGAACAACAGACTGGTTCCAAATAGGAAAAGGAGTACATCAAGGCTGTATGTTGTCACCCTACTTATTTAGCATATATGCAGAGTACATCATGAGAAACACTGGGCTGGAAGAAGCACAAGCTGGAATCAAGATTTCCAAGAGAAATATCAACCTTAGATATGCAGATGCCACCACCCTTATGGCAGAAAGTGAAGAGGAACTAAAAAGCCTCTTGATGAAAGTGAAAGTGGAGAGTGAAAAAGTTGGCTTAAAGCTCAACATTCAGAAAACGAAGATCATAGCATCTGGTCCCATCACTTCATGGCAAATAGATAGGGAAACAATGGAAACAGTGGCTGACTTTATTTTTCTGGGCTCCAAAATCACTGCAGATGGTGATTTCAGCCATGAATTTAAAAGACGCTTACTCCTTGGAAGGAAAGTTATGAACAACCTAGACAGCATATTAAAAAGCAGAGACATTACTTTGTCAACAAAGGTAAGTCTAGTCAAGGCTATGGTTTTTCCAGTAGTCATGTATGGATGTGAAAGTTGGACTATAAAGAAAGCCGAGCACCAATGAATTGATGCTTTTGTTTTTTTTTTTTTTAATTTTATTTTATTTTTAAACTTTACAATATTGTATTGGTTTTGCCAAACATCGAAATGAATCTGCCACAGGTATACCTGTGTTCCCCATCCTGAACCATCCTCTGGGTCGTCCCAGTGCACCAGCCGCAAGCATCCAGTATCGTGCATCGAACCTGGACTGGTGACTCGTTCCATATATGATATTACATGTATTTCAATGCCATTCTCCCAAATCATCCCACCCTCTCCCTCTCCCACAGAATCCAAAAGACTGTTCTTTTGAACTGTGGTGTTAGAGAAGACTCTTGAGAGTCCCTTGTACTGCCAGGAGATCCAATCAGTCCATCCTAAAGGAGATCAGTCCTGGGTGTTCATTGGAAGGACTGATGTTGAAGCTGAAACTCCAAAACTTTGGCCACCTAATGTGAAGAGCTGACTCATTGGAAAAGACCCTGATGCTGGGAAAGACTGAGGGCAGGAGTAGAAGGGGACAACAGAGCATGAGATGGTTGGATGGCATCACCGACTCAATGAACATGGGTTTGGGTGGACTCCAGGAGTTTGTGATGGATAGGGAGGCCTGGCGTCCTGCGTTTCGTGGGATTGCAAAGAGTTGGACATGACTGAATGACTGAACTGAACTGAACTGAACTGATAGGAATCCTAGAAAGAAAAAAGAGAAGAAAAAGGGCAGAAAACTTATTTGGAAAAATAATGACTGAAACTTTCTGAATCTAAGGAAAACTTGTAAAATTATGTTATCTGTAGATAGACATAAGTTTATTTCTTCACTTCCAATTTGAATATGCTTTATTCCTTTTATATCCTAATTGCTTTGACAGGGAATTCCATACTATATCGCATAGAAGTGATGAGAGTAGGTGACCTTGTCTGTATTCTGATCTTGTAGGAAAAGTTTCCAGTGATTCAACTTCAGTATAATGCTAGCTGTGGTTATCCACATACAAAAGGTTCAGAACACTTCAACTAAGGTGATTTTAAAAAGTTCCACAACAATACCCATTACAATAAAACTGCCAAAAGTCAAAGAGAGATTCTTGAAAGATTCAAGAGAAAAATGACTTACTATGTACAAGAGAGCTCCCATATCCAAATAATTGAACGGCCTAGCAGAAATGGCTAAATTTCTAGAAACATACAACTTACAGAACTGAATCATAAAGACATAAAAATCTGAACAAACCTATAACTAGCAAAGAGATTGAATAAGTAATCAAAAACATCCCAAAAAAGAAAGGGCCCAGGACCAGATGGCTTCACTGGAGAATTCTACCAAATGTTTAAAAAGAATTAATACCAATCCCCAAACTGTTCTAGAAAACTGAAGAAAAAGGAACACTTCCAAAATCATTTTATGAAGGCAGCATTTCCCTGATGTAAAAGATCTGACAAATATACTTGCAAGAAAAGAAAATTACAGCCAGCCCAATGTCCCTGATAAATATTGATATAAAAATTCTCAGAAAAAAAAAAAATACTAGCAAATTCAATTCAAAAGCACATTAGATAGATCACACACCATGGCCAAGTGGGATTTAGTCCTAGAATGCATGGATGCGTCAATGTAGAAAAATCAATCAATGTAATAGGACAAGCTAACAGAAAGAATAACAAAGCTATATGATGATCTCAACTGATGCAGAAAAAGCACTTCATGGAATTCAACATTATCTCATGATAAAAACAGTCAACAAACTGGGAATTGGAGGAAATTACTTCAAAATAATAAAAAACATATATGAACAACCCACAGCTAACATTGTACTAAAGCTGAATAACTGAAAAATTTTCCTGCAAGATCAGAATGTAGACAAAGATGCCTACTCTCATCACTTCTATGCAACATAGCACTGGAATTCTCAGTAACAGCAATTAGGAAAGAAAGGGGAATAAAGCACATTCAAATTGGAAATGAAGAAATAAACGTATGCCTATCTGCAGATAATGTAATTTAACAAGTAGAAAAGCCTAAAGATTATACACACACACACACATACACTGTTCAAACTAATAAATAAATTCAGCGGTGTTGCAGGATACAAATTAGTTGTATTTCTACACACTAGCAAAGAACAACCCAAAAAGGAAATTAAGAAAACTATTTCATTTGCAATAGCATCCAAAGAATAAAATGCTTACAAATAAACTTAACTAAAGAGGGTAAAGTCCTATACATTGAAAACTATAAGATACAGAAAGAAACTGAAGGGGACACTAATAAACAGAATATATAGCCAATATTCAAGGATTGGAGACTTAATGTTGTTAAAGTGTCTATACTACCCAAAGCTATCTACAGATTTAATGCAATATTTATCAAAATCCCAATGGTGTATTTTACATAAATAAGACAAAATCCTAAAATCTGTGGAACATCCAAGAACCCCAAGATGCCAAAACAATCTTGAGAAAGAAAGATAAAGTTAGACGCCTCATACTTACTGATTTCAGTACATATTAAAAAACTATAGTAGTCAAAATAGCATGGTACTGGTAAAAAGACAGATATACAAACAGTGGAAGAGAAAGAGTTCAAAAATGAACCTTTGCATTTGTTTTCAACTGGGCTTTGACAAGAATCTGAAGACAACAAAATAGGAAAAGTAAGATCTCTTCAACAAATGCCATTGGGTAAACAATAGCACGCTAAAGAATAAAACTGGACTCCTAACACCACATAAAAAATGAATCCAAAATGAATTAAAGACTTAAATGTAAGATCAGAAATCGTTAAACTCCTAGAAGAAAACATAGGAGAAACACTTCATGACATTGGATTTGACAGTTATTTCTTGGATACGATACCAAAGCCCAGATGGCAAAAACAAAAATAGACAAATCGAACTACATAAAGCTCAAGTATCTCTGCATAGTAAAGGAAATAATGAAAAGAGTGAAATGGCCATCTACAGAATGGCAGAATATATTTGTAAATCATACATATGACAATGACTTAATATCTAGAATATATAAAGAGCTCTCACTCTTTAATATATAAAGAACTCAACAACAACAAAAAGCACAAAAGAAACTAATTAAAAATAGGCACAGTACACGAATACATAGTTTTCTAAAGAAAATATACAAATGACTAACAGACACATAAAAATTCTCTACATCATTATTCATTGCATTAGTTGCTCAATTGTGTCTGACTCTATTCACCCTATGGATTGTATCCCACCAAGCTTCTCTGTCCATGTAATTCTCCAGTAGAAGAACACTGGACTGGGTTGACAATTCCCTTCTCCATTCAATTTTGAAATACAAATTCAAAACACAGTGAGATATCACTTCACCCTTATTTGGATGCTTCTATAAAAACAAAATTTATATCCCTTGTGGCTCAGTTAGTAAAATATCTCCCTGTAAAGCAGGAGACCTGTGTTCCATCCCTGGGTTGGGAAGATCCCCTGGAGAAGGGAAAGGCTACCCACTCCAGTATTATGGCTTGGAGAATTCTACGGCATGTATAGTCCATGGGGTTGCAAAGAGTCGGACACGACTGAGCAACTTTCACTTCATAAAAACAAAGTCAAACTGAAAACAATGCGTTAGGGAGCATTTGGAGATATTAGAACTCTCACACACTATTGATACAGTTGTAAAATGATGCAGCCACTATGAAAAACATAATTAAGATTCCTCAAGTAGTCAAAAATAATATTATCTAGCAATTACACTTATAGGGATATATATATCAGAATTGAAGATAGGAAATATTTGTTTCTACAGTTTTGAAATCGGGGAATATCTTAAAGAAATATTTGAATGCTCATGTTCATTGTGAGATTATTCACAAAAGCCAAAAGATGGAAGCAACCTGTGTCCATGGACACATAAATGGCTAACTAAAATGCTGCATATATGCAAAATGGAATATTTTATCATATGCTACAGCATAGGAGAACCTTGACTACAGTATGCCCTGTGAAATAATTCAGCCACAGAAAGCAAATACATCATGATTCTACTTATACTTGTGTGCATGTTCAACTGTGTTCAACTCTTTGTGACCCCGTGGATTGTAGCCCACTAAGCTCCTCTGTCCATGGAGTTTTGGGGGGCAAGAATAAGGAAGTGAGCTGCCACTTCCTACACCAGAGAATCTTCCTGACCCAGGGATCAAATTCAAATCTCTTGTGTCTTCTGCATTGACAGGCAGATCCTTTACCACTGTGCCAGGTGTGAAGCCCTGATTTCGCTCATATGGAGGCTCTAAAGTAGTCACACTTCTAAGAGAAAAAGAAAATAGATTTCCAGGTGTTTGAAGAAGTGGAGAAAGAGGAGTTGTTATTCAATAGGTATAGAGTATCAATTTTGCAAGATGAAAAATTTCTAGATATTTGTTGTACAATGATGTGCTTAGCACGGAAATGTACACTGAAAATGGTCAACGTGGTAGATTTTATGTTAAATACTTTATGAAGATAAAAGTGGATATTTTTTGATATCCATTTTTGGATAATTTCTGTATTCAAAAAATAAAAAAAATATTTTTTGAATACAGAAATTAAAATTTTGGGTTTTTAAAGTGTCTTCCTGTTTTTCTGATAGTGGTTATCATACAGCATATAGATAAATTATATATTATGTGAAAATATTTTATGTCTTATTAATCTTTTCACAAGGGATTAATTGTGAAATTAAGTAATTAATTATAATTACTTTCACGAATATATGTGTTAATTTCTTTCACAAATATATATTGTTCTTTATCCTTCATTATGCTCTATCACTTTAAATAGCTATTGACATCACTAACAATGATTTCTCTTGATTTAAATTGCCTCAAACATCTACTTTACTCTTGCTTTCAAACTGTCTGAATTATTTTATATTAAATGCAGGCAAGATAATATTGTATATTATGCCTTTACAAATAAAGTTTCTGTGTTTTGAATGACAATTTAATCCATATAGAATTTATAGTTCTAAAATTATAGATTCTATGTTTATTATTTTAACAACTCTTCCTATTAGTTAGAGTACTACTAGAAACACCTAAAATCTTATTTCAGAACTCTCCTCTTAATACAATCACCCATTTTGTGCTTTCCTGATAACTTCTGGGATTTTCTTAATAGCAGTTACTTTCTCTTCAAGCTCAGCAGATTTTTCTTTCATAATACAGTGGATTAATTATTGTTCCCAACTTTTCACTCCCTTCCTTTAAGGGAATTGTGCATCTACGTCCTGTGTCCAGTGGCTTCGCAGTGCCTAGACCAACAATAGGCCAAGTACTCAGCAGTCATATTGACTTTCAGCTCATCATAGAGATTTTCTTTAGCCATAGGAATGTGTAAGTATACAATAAGAAAAGAGTTAAATTGTGCTTGCTTGCTTTGACTTGCTCCTCTGTGATTTTACCAACCACCTTGAGAAAAACAGTCCAAAATAAGCAGACACATGTATGAGAAATAAAATTTAATTGTTTTTAGCCTTTGATATTTTGAGACTGACAATACTGACAATAATAGAGGCAGTATCCATTCTTCTATTAAGCCCACATATTAAGTTATGTTATAATTACCTTTTTAAATGTAAAATATTCAATACATAAAAAATATATGGTCTAAAATATAGCAAGATAGTGATTATATGTTTCACTCATAACCTCATTTAAGTCTCATTGCTAAAACTGGTGAAACACCTTATTCACACCTTTCTCTTAACTCTCTGTCTCCCCAGTCCTGAATTTTGTGTTTATAATTCTATTGCTTAACTTTAGAATGTTGTTACATATGTCAATAAACAATACATATTATATATGATTATGTACCCATACAATTTTTTAGAATTATTGTATTATTTTGAATATATTATTTGATTTCATTTAAAGTTATGACTGATTGATTTGATGGTAACTGTATTTGCTGCTGAGTGCAGCTCTAAAGCTTTCAACCTCTCTATTCTCTGTACTGAAATTTGGAAAAAAAAAAAAATTCACTCATTAGCCTCACCATGCCTGGTAGTCAAAAAGACACTTTAATTTTTTGAATAAATTAAAAACTCTCCTTAAAGTGTTGTTCTTTTGATATCAGAATTTAGGATTTTAATGGCCTAACTGATTATAATTACAGACATTTGTTTCATTATACTCATGAATGATGAATCATTCAAAAGACAATCTATTGAATTCAGATTTTCTAATCTACTTTTAAATTAGAGAATTCTGAGGCACTAATTTAGAGTAACAAGAAAAGATTGTTTTGTGGTCCCAGATTCCTCCTTTATTTAATTAAAATTGTTTTTAAAAATAATAATTGGGAATAAGGTGCTCTGTTTAACAGAATATTAAAACATAAATACTTTATTGAGTATGCTTTGAAAAACGGAATAATATTTTTGCAAAAGTATAACAACAGATGTACATGCAGAATGTACATTTCCAAGTATGATTTATATGTTGTCTTTGTTATATATTAATGTAAATATGTAGCCAGTGTTTTGCTAGATGGAGCATGTACATGAAGTAAAAATGAAATATGTTTTGTGAGATAAATTTTTCTTTTTATTTTTAAATCTGGATAAAAATTACAAGATGTCAACAAATTGACTTTGTCAACATTCTGTTATCTTTTAATTATAATATATAATACATGTGTAGTTATATAACATAGATACACATACATGTATAACCTGTACAACACATATGCTTTATAAGCCAAACATGTTTTAACTACAGCACATATTGCAACATATAAACTAACTAATAATGATCCTTATTGTGTTTGCATGGAAAAAGAAATGTTCAACAAAATAAGGCAGTGCAGTGTTTTTGTCCTAATTATTGGTAGCACTTTAATTTTATTATTATTATTGTACTCCATAGCCTAGCATTAGCCAACAGAGAAGATGGTGATGAGCACTATTTAAAACATGATATTTGTAAATATTCTTTTAAAGGGAATGGGGATTTATCCTTTGCTCAATGCTTTATTTGAGCCTTCTTTGAGGCTTTAATATAAGATAGTATTATAAGATATAGGGATTTTTTTCAAAAATATTTATTACCTTATTAAGGTAAACTGTCTTCCCTGCTGGTGGATGATATTTTATAGAAAAAATACAAAATCCTATAAACTTCACGGCTGGAGTCCAGACACTTTTTAGCTGACAACACTATAACCATTACTTTCATTCTAATTTTAAGGACAGTAGTAGCAGCACTTCAATTAACCAATTAATCAAAATAATACTCAATTTCTACACACTAGTTCATAAAAGCTCTCCATATAACACATTATTTCAAATGAATGCCACCTCCTGCTATGGTGGGTGTTCAGCTGGCCTAGAAAAGCACAGTAGTTAGCCCTTTCCATTGCAGTGAAAAAAGTTATCAACACTGACACTTAAGTGACCATAATTAGTCCATTGAGATTAATGTGGGAACTTTGTACCTCTCCTAGTGTCATTGTCACAGACTTATGATACCCTCTAAATTGCAATAGTTCATTGGTTCATTTTCCAAATTGTTTTCTTGCTTAGAATGTCTAAAAGCTAAAAAAAAAAAAAAAAGAAAAGAAAAAGATCTTGGGTACCATAAAAAGCAACCTCAATTGAATGAAGTCTAAAGGACTTCAAATTGTAGTGTGTTTTCTGAGTATTTGTATAAGAAAGACACATCAAATGACCATACAAAACAACCAAATCCTTGTAAATTGATAACTTGAAATATTTATCAGAGTGAATGTGAAAGTTCAGAGATTAATTTTCCATGAATACAACTTTAAAAACATAAAAGAATAAAAATAAAGCAAGTTCTGCCTATTCAAACAATTTAATTCAAAGGTTTGACATGCTTTATGAAAAAAAAAAGCTTCTAATAATAAAAGGGCATAAATATGGTATCAGCTTACATATCATGCAAAAGCTGACAAGTCAATTTTATTTTAATGCCTTTTGTATAGTAGTAGAAAAATATACCAGTGTGTAACTGTTTTATTTTATGAGTATTTCTGTAGTTAATTTTTTTTGTTATTTTCCAGTTTTACTGAGATATAGTTGCTATAGAGTACTGTATGAGCTTAAGGCATACAGCATAACAACTTGACTAACATACATCATAGAATGCACAGCTATCATCATGGATACAAAAGAAAAGAATGAACTTTTTTTTTCTTGTGATAAGAACTTTCAGGGCTTGCTTTCTTAACAACTTTCATATATAACATACAACAATGTTAATTGTTACATTGATCATGTTGTCCATGAGATTTTCCAGGCATGAATACTGGAGTGGGTTGCCATTTCCTCACTGCTTCAGTAAACTTACCAGGAAATGTTGATTAAGAGGTCAATGCTAACAGAAAAGAAAGAGTTTAAGGTTTTTGTTCTTGATCCTAATTCAAATTTTTTGTGTCTTGGATAATGACTTGGAATAGTGATATACATCAGTTATAAAAACCTTGGGGGGAAATGATGTATTGAATGTTATACCTGAGATCCAAAACTATCTCAACATAATATACTAATAAACTGGGTGAGATAAAAGTTAACTTTAATGCAAAAAAAAAAAAAACCTTACATAGACCATGAATCAGACTAAGAAATAAACAATGTGGATTAATGGAAGCCTTCATCAAAAGAGTAAGGACACTAGTTGGATACAACTTCAACATACATTAGCAATATTATATTTATGCTAATATGAATTAAAGTGAGTATAGGAGCTATTAATAAAATGTCATTTCTTAACAATGATACGTGCCATTTGGGTCTGGATGCTATCATAATCTGAGAAAGTATGGATAGAGTTGAGTATATGCAAAGAATAATTATTAGCACAAGGAAAGAGCTGCAGATATCTAGATTAAAGAGGAGAATACTTAACAGAAAAATGAAAACTACCTTAAACACTTGAAAGACTTTCACATAATTTTGAGTTTAGATTTATTTTATGTGCTTCCAACAGTTAAATCTAGAACTAGTATTTGCAGTTTAGAAGGCTGTGAATTATGTTAAGAAAAGGTTTCTCCCATGTAGTGTACTTTTAGTTTTGTTTTTCAAACTATACACATTTTTAATGGTTTCATTAATTATTGAATTTTATACAATGATGTGATTCAATGTGAGATTCAGTCTGGTTCATTAACATCTTTTACTGGAGAAGGCAATGGCACCCCACTCCAGTACTCTTGCCTGGAAAATCCCATAGATGGAGGAGCCTGGTGGGCTGCAGTCCACGGGGTCACAAAGACTCAGACACGACTGAGCGACTTCACTTTCACTTTTCACTTTCATGCATTGGAGAAGGAAATGGCAACCCACTCCAGTGTTCTTGCCTGGAGAATCCCAGGGGCGGGGGAGCCTGGTGGGCTGCTGTCTATGGAGTTGCACAGAGTCGGACACGACTGAAGCGACTAAGCAGAGTCATTACAAGAGAAAACCATATTAAGAAGTATATGTATATATTAAGTGTATACATATATATATACTTAGGTATGGCATAAGCCCTCTTGGAGGACGTTGTCATTAAATCCACCACAGAACTTCCAGAACTTACACAGGACTAGAAAATAGACTCTTGGAAGGCACAAACAGAACCTAGTATGCAACAGGACCCAGGAGTAAGGAGCAGTGACCCCACAAAAGACTGACACAGACCTGACCTGGAGTGTCCAGGAGTCTCCCATGGAGGCATAGGTCAGGGGTGGCCTGCTGCAGGGTTGGGGGCAGTGAGTGTACCAGTACATGCATGGGATCTTTTGAAGGAGGTCGCCATTATCTTATTACCTCACGATAGCTTTCTGTTCAGTCGCTCAGTCGTGTCCGACTCTTTGCGACCCCATGAATCGCAGCACGCCAGGCCTCCCTGTCCATCACCAACTCCTGGAGTTTACTCAGACTCACGTCCATCGGGTCAGTGATGCCATCCAGCCATCTCATCCTCTGTCATCCCCTTCTCCTCCTGCCCCTAATCCCTCCCAGCATCAGAGTCTTTTCCAATGAGTCAACTCTTTGCATGAGGTGGCCAAAGTACTGGAGTTTCAGCTTTAGCATCATTCCTTCCAAAGAAATCCCAGGGCTGATCTCCTTCAGAATGGACTGGTTGGATCTCCTTGCAGTCCAAGGGACTCTCAAGAGTTTTCTCCAACACCACAGTTCAAAAGCATCAATTCTTAAGCGTTTATCCTTCTTCACAGTCCAACTCTCACATCCGTACATGACCACAGGAAAAACCATAGCCTTGACTAGCTAGACTTTTGTTGGCAAAGTAATGTCTCTGCTTTTTAATATGCTATCTAGGTTGGACATAACTTTCCTTCCAAGGAGTAAGCGTCTTTTAATTTCATGGCTGCAATCACCAACTGCAGTGATTTTGGAGCCCCCCAAAAATAAAGTATAGCTTGGCCCCAGGTAAATAGCAGGGAGGGAACCCAGCTCCACCCATTAACAGAAAATTGGATTAAAGATTTACTGAGCATGGCCCCTCCCATCAGAACAGGACCCAGTTTTACCCTGAGTCAGTCTCTCCCATCAGGAAGTTTCCATAAACCTCTTACCCTTCTACATCAGAGGGTAGACAGAGTGAAAACCACAATCACAGAAAACAAACCCATCTGAGTACATGGACCACAGCCTTGTCTAACTCAGTGAAACTATGAGCCATGCCATGTAGGGTCATTCAAGACAGACCGGTCATGGTGGAGAGTTGTGACAAATGCAGTCCACTGGAGAAGGGAATAGCAAACCACTTCAGTATTCTTGCCTTGAGAACCCTATGAACAGTACAAAAAGGCAAAAAGATAGGACACTGAAAGATGAACTCCCCAGGTCAGTAGGTGTCCATATGCTACTGGAGATCAGTGGAGAACTAATTCCAGAAAGAATGAAGAGACAGAGTCAAAATAAAACCAACATCCAGTTGTGGATGTGACTGGTGAAAGAAGCAAAGTTCAATGCTGTAAAGAGAAATATTGCATAGGAACCTGAAATATTATGTGCATGAATCAAGGCAAATTGGAAGTGGTCAGACAGGAGATGGCAAGAGTGAACGTCAACATATCAGGTATCAGCAAACTAAAATGGACTGGAATGGGTAAATTTAATTCAGATGACTATTATATCTACTACTGTGGGAAAAAAAATCCCTTATAAGAAATGGAGTAGCCATCATAGTCAATAAAAGAGTCTGAAATACAATACTTGGATGCAATCTCAAAAACGACAGAATGATCTCTGTTTGTTTCCAAGGCAAACCATTCAATATCATGGTAATCTAAGTCTATGCCCGACCAGTAATGCTGAAGAAGCTGAAGTTGAATGGTTCTATGCAGACCTACAAGACCTTCTATGATTAACACCCCCAAAAGATGTCCTTTTTATTATAGGGGACTGGAATGCAAAAGTAGGAAGTCAAGAAACACCTGGAGGAACAGGCAAATTTGGCCTCAGAGTACAGAATGCAGCAGGGCAAAGGCTAACAGAGTTCTGCCAAATGAACGCACTGGTCATAGCGAACACCCTCTTCCAACAATACAAGAGAAGACTCTACACATGGACATCACCCGATGGTCAACACCAAAATCAGATTGATTATATTCTTTGCAGCCAAAGATGGAGAAGCTCTATACAGTCAGCAAAAACAAGACTGGGAGCTGACTGTGGCTCAGATCATGAACTTCTTATTGCCAAATTCAGACTTGAATTGAAGAAAGTAGGGAAAACCACTAGACCATTAAGGTATAACCTAAATCAAATCCCTTATGATTATACAGTGGAAGTGAGAAACAGAGTTAAGGGACTAGATCTGATAGAGTGCCTGATGAACTATGGATGGAGATTCGTGACATTGTACAGGAGACGGATCAAGACCATACCCAAGAAAAAGAAATGTAAAAAAGCAAAATGGCTGTCTGAGGAGGCCTTACATATAGCCACGGAAAGAAGAGAAGTGAAAAGCAAAGGAGAAAAGGAAATATATACCCATATGAATGCAGAGTTCCAAAGAATAGCAAGGAGAGATAAGAAAGCCTTCCTCAATGATCAGTGCAAAGAAATAGAAGAAAACAATAAATGGGAAAGACTAGAGATCTCTTCAAGAAAATTAGAGATAGCAAGGGGACATTTCGTGAAAAGATGGGCTCGATAAAGGACAGAAATGGTATGGACCTAACAGAAGCAGAAGATATTAAGAAGAGGCAGCAAGAATACACAGAAGAACTGTACAAAAAAGATCTTCACAACCCAGATAATCACGATGGTGTGATCATTCACCTAGAGCCAGACACCCTGGAATGTGAAGTCACGTGGGCCTTGGGAAGCATCCCTACAAACAAAACTAGTGGAGGTGATGGAATTCCAGTTGAGCTATTTCAAATCCTAAAAGATGATGCTGTGAAAGTGCTGCACTCAATATGACAGCAAATTTGGAAAACTCAGCAGTTGCCACAGGACTGGAAAAGGTCAGTTTTCATTCCAATCCCAAAGAAAGGCAATGCCAAAGAATTCTCAAACTACTGCACAATTTTACACATCTCACACACTAGCAAATTAATGTTCAAAATTCTCCAAGCCAGGCTCAACAGTACATGAACCATGAAATTCCAGATGTTCAAGCTGGTTTTAGAAAAGGCAGAGGAACCAGAGATAAAATTGTCAACATCTATTGGATCATCAAAAAAGCAAGAGAGTTCCAAAAAAACATCTAGTTGTGCCTTATTGACTACAGTAAAGCCTTTGACTGCATGGATCACGACAAACTGGAAAATGCTAAAGAGATGAGAATACCAGACCACCTGACCTGCCTCTTGAGAAATCTGTATGCAGGTCAGGAAGGAACAATTAGAACTGAACATGAAACAACAGACTGGTTCCAAATAGGGAAAGGAGTACATCAAGGCTGTATATTGTCACCCCGCTTATTTAACTGATATGCAGAGTACATCGTGAGAAACACTTTGCTGGATGAATATAAGCTGGAGTCAAGATTTCTGGGAGAAATATCAATAACCTCATATATGCAGATGACACCACCCTTATGGCAGAATGTGAAGAAGAACTAAAAAGCCTCTTGATGAAAGTGAAACAGGAGAGTTGAAAAGTTGGTTTAAAGCTCAACTTTCAGAAAACTAAGATCCTGGCATCTGATCCTATCACTTCATGGCAAATAGATGATGAAGCAGTGGAAGCACTGGCAGACTTCATTTTTTGGGGCTCCAAAATCACTGCAGATGGTGCCTGCAGCCATGAAATTAAAAGACACTTACTCCTAGGCAGAAAAATTATGACTAACCTAGAGATCATATTAAAAAGCAAAGACATTACTTTGCCAAGATAGGTCAACCTAGTCAAGGCTATGGTTTTTCTAGTGGTCATGTATGGGTGTGAGAGTTGGACTATAAAGAAGCCGAGCACTGAAGAATTGATGCTTTTGAACTGTGGTCTTAGAGAAGACTCTTGACAGTCCCTTGGACTCTAACGAGATCCAACCAGTCAGTCCTAAAGTAAATCAGTCCTGAATATTCATTGGAAGGACTGATGCTGAAGCTGAAACTGCATTACTTTGGCCACCTGGTGGGAAGAATTGGCTCATTTGAAAAAACCATGATGCTGGGATAGGTTGAAGGCGGGCAGAAGAGAAGAGACAACAGAGGATGAAATGGTTGGATGGTATCATGGACTCAATGGATATGAGTCTGAATAACTCTGGGAGTTGGTGATGGACAGGGAGGCCTGGGGTGGTGCAGTGTATGGGGTTGCAGAGTCTTACATGACTGAACGACTGAAGTGAACTGAACTGAATGTATATATACACACAGATATATTAACTATATGAATATACTAATATGTGTATATTAAGAAATATAAGCCATATTAAGAGCTAGATAATTTTGAATCCCAGATCAAAATACTAATGCTTTGGATTTCTATAATTTTGATTACTAAGCTAACAGGATACTAGAAACACAGGTTTTCCCCACTAACCGAAAGTAGAGCGTTCCTTTGAAGCTTTTCATAGGCCCAAATGGTGTCAAGGAAAGAATCAATTATCTCAGTACATATCTTGCTAATGGATACAATAATGCATCAGATTTAAAGCACATAGCTCACATATGTAGATCAAAGCTATAGAAGCTTGATGCTGAGACTCTGAATGTAGTTCCAGGGGAAGGAACTTGTCAGTGTCACTCTCATTTCTCTGGATACATGCTTGCTCTCCAATACTCGAAGCAAAACGAACTCTGGCACATTTTTTTTTTTTAAACCAAAAGTCCTCTTCAGATTTCTTTCGGTTATCAAAAACAGTTATTGACATAGTTCTTTGGTAAAAATGGAGTGGCAAAGAGACCTTATGAAAAGTGGAGGATACCTGTATTTATTTGGAAGGGCAGTTTTAAGGCAGATCACAGAGGAACCTCCTTGATATGAATAGTAAGAACTTGTGATCATTCCATAAAGAAATATAGACTTAAAAAGTGAGAAAATCAGCCTCTTCAAAGGTTTATGAGCCAAGAAAGAACCCTCTCTTTCTATAATTGCTTCTAGAAATATCACTCTTAAAAAAGCGGCTCTGAAGGACAATAAAAGTAGAGATTAGCTTGAATTAACGTTAGTAATGGGGAGTGTTTTTCTCATTATAAACTGCTTATTATAGTAAAGAGTTTATAATATGTAAGTGAGTTTAAAAGAATTACCAAAAAAAAATAAAAGAAAGAAAGAAAACAAAACTCGGAAGTAACCACTTTCCTACTATCCATCTTAAGACATACCTTTAAATCCCTGCGTGTGTATGTGTATGTATATGTGTATGCCCACTCAATCGTGTCCTGACTCTTTACTATCCCATGGACAGTAGCCTGCCAGTCTCCTCTGTCCATGGGATTTTTCAGACAAGAATGCTGGAGTGGGTTGCCATTTTCTTCTCTAGTAGCTCTTCCCCACCCAGGGATTGGACCCAAGTCTCTGGCATCTCCTGCACTTGCAGGCAGATTCTTTACCACTAGCCACCTGGAAAAGTGAAAGTGAAGTCAGTCGTGTCAGACTCTCTGCGACCCCATGGACTGTAGCCCGCCAGGCCCTTCTTTCCATGGGATTTTCCAGGTCAGAATACTGGAGTGGATTGCCTTTCCCTTCTCCAGGGGATCTTCCCAATCCAGGGATAGAATCCAGGTCTCCCACATTGCAGGTGGATTCTTTACCAGCTGTACCACAAGGGAAGCCATTGGGAACTAGACCTGCTGACTCAGAAATTCTGGAGGCAGTAAAGCCAGTCTTTAAACAATCTCTCCAGGTGAATCTGATGTGTATTCAATTGCAAAATCCACAGATATAGAAAGTATATCCAGAAAAAACCAAACAAACAAAAATAAAAATGCTGGGCCATAGTTTTTAAATCTTTAAATTTACCAGATAATACTAGTTTCCTAAATTGGAAATACACCAATTTCTAGGTCCAAAAACAGATAATGTGAGTTCTTATACTAATTCTTCTAAACACTTGGCATTGTCTGATATTCAAATAATTTTGCCAGTATGGTGGGTGTGAAATATCTGATTGTGGATTTAATTTGCTTTTCCATATTTACAAATAATTGTTGTACTTATTTTCCTAATTTTATCAGAGATCTTTACCTCCTCTTGTGTGAATGTCTTACCATTTTAGATTGGAGTCACTATTTCAGTAGATGAATTTTTTTTAAATGATTGTTATTTTTTCTTCTTTTATTTGGATTTTAATGTATCTCAGTATCAATCATATCTTGATTTCATGTGGCCAATATAATATCTCACTTTATAGCTCATTAATGTCTTTTAATCCATTGCAGTTCTTAATTTCAATGGGGTTGAAATTTTTACCCACTCCTTTATGGATTGCACAAATTTTGTCTTGTTTAGGAAACTCTTCTGTCCTCTGAGGATATGAAACTATTATGTACTCTGCTAAGAAATTCAAGTTTTTATTTTTTTACTTTTTTATCTCCCTGAAATTGATTTTTACATAAGACTGTCAGATAAGGATCTATTTTTGTTCCATAAAGATAAACAGTTGTTTCAGAAAACTTTATTCAATAGTTCATCAGTCCCCAGTAATGTTTAATGCCATCTCTCTTATGTACTAAATTTCTACATATGCATGTGATTTTTTTAAAAGAATCTCTGTTGTTCCATTGCTTAATGCTTCAATCTCTACTACAGTCTCCTGTGGCCTTAAACTTTTTTCATGATACTGTAACATATTACTCCATCATCTTTTTTTCCATTATAAGCTGTTTAAAGACTTATGACCATGAATGCAAGTACACACACACACACACACAGATTTTATTTACTGTGGCATGGAGCCTAGGGCTAACATTGGGAAGAATCGAAATATATGATACTGATATTTTACTCTAAGTATGGGATATCTTTTTTAATTAATGTAAATCTTTCTTGAAATCTTACTATAGAGATTTATAATTTTCTCCATAGTGTCTACCATATTTGTATTAGATCTACCATGGTTGTTTTTATTCTCTAGTAACAACATCTTTTCCTGAATTAAATTTTTGTTGATGCATATAAGTATAGTTGTCTAAATTTTGGCATTTTACTTGGCAATTTTGATATATTCTTAGATAAATCGACTGACTTATGTAGATTATTTTGGAGATTTTTATGTAGACAATTATATTACTTATAAGTTTTCTTTTTATTTCAATCTTGATGGTTTGGGTTCTATCATTTGTCTTATTGTTCTGACTCAAAACTCCAACACAATGTTAAAGAGAAGTGATATTAGCTATATTTTTCAGTATACATTTTAGGAGCTATTTTGCAGTTTTTAAATGTTCACCTATACACATAGTAATATGAGAGACTTTAGCATATATGAATATTTGGCCTTATTTGATGCTTTGTGGTTGTACTTATTACTGTAATTTTATTAGCTTTTAGTCTCTTAATGTAAAGAATAACCTATATAAATAATAAAATCTAGAATATATTAACATTCTTGGTATAATTATACCTTCATCATTATATATAGCTATGTTGTCGCAGTGGTAGATTACATGTCCTAATATTTAATTCAACATTTTTGTGTCCACGTTAATAAGTGAAATTGCCTTGTAAATTTGCCATTCTTATGAACACCTTGTCTTGAGTTATTTTTAAAATATACTGGGAATGGTGACCTTTTTTTGCTTTTGTTTTATTGCTATGTTTGGTGTTTGTTTGGAAAACATTTCTGGTTAGGAATTCAATTCCTTCAGTGGTTTCAGACTATTCAAATTTATAATTTATTTTTAATATATCTGGTCATTTCCATTTAACCAAGAATTCCTCCAATTTATTACATTGCCACATTTATTAGAAACATCACTCACATTGCTTATTCTTATGATATATTTAGCATCTATATGGTTATATCTCCTTTTTCATTCCAAATAATATTTGTGTTCTTCTTTATGTTTATTTTATTAATCTTACTTTTTTTTTAGTCTTTCCAAAGTACTTAATGTATTGGAAATTTTTGCTCAGTGACACACAAACAAAGCAATACATTTCAGATTCAAACACAGCAAGCATTTGTTTTGTGTTTTAGGAAAAGCACAAGGAAAAAATGTTTGGAGAATAGTGCTGCTAAGTCGCTTCAGTCGTGTCCGACTCTGCGTGACCCCATAGACGGCAGCCCACCAGGCTCCCCCGACCCTGGGATTCTCCAGGCAAGAACACTGGAGTGGGTTGCCATTTCCTTTTCCAATGCAGGAAAGTGAAAAGTGAAAATGAAGTCGCTCAGTTGTGTCTCTTAGTGACCCCATGGACTGCAGCCCACCAGGCTCCTCCATCCATGGGATACTCCAGGCAAGAGTACTGGAGTGGGATGCCATTGCCTTCTCCAGAGAGTAGTGCTATGTATACTATTAATTATGATTCTAGATTCACAACAACAGGTTGGTTTTTTATAAGAAATGCTCACCACTACATTCTTTTTTTAGATTAGTGTTTGCAATCACTCCTACCCAACCCTCAGCAAATATCATTTATAGAAGTAACTGACTTATTGAAAACTACATAACTTTGAATTCAGGGTACTATCTCTTTGGCAAGAAAGTGGTATATTTCCAACTAAAAGTAATTCTATTCTGAATATTATACAGTGATTCTCATTGTATCACCACAAAACTTTCTTGTATGTCTTAATGAAAGAAATATAAAATAAGGTTGCACACACATCATGAGCACACCTTTTACTGACTCAGAGGTTCTACCCTCACTAGTCTAAAAATGATATTACTGTCACTAGTAAACATAGGTTTCCTAGGCATGTTTACCAAAACCAGTGTACCTAATTCTATCTGTCAATTACCAGAGGAGCTTTAAATATCCCAAACCAATTGAAGGGGCTCTCCCTCTGTTGGTTTATAGCCCAAGAGGTTCAAATGTGCAACGGAGTTGAAAACCAATGGCATAAGTTTATATATCTGTGAAAACCTAAGCCTTAAATTCATGTGTAACATTATCCTACAAGAATAGACTATTGAGGTCAAAAACCACTGCAGCTAATAGCAGAGTGCTCTTCCTGAACTAATTCAATCATTATAAGACACTTCAAAAGCAATTTCCTAATTTGTATTTTTACACTATTGAAAATGCTTGAATAGTATAATGTGTTTTGTCAAAAATTTTCCCATGTTGCATAATTAACTGCTTTATGGTTTAGAGTATATTTATCTTACTTTAAGCTCTTTAAATTGAAATTTGTGTATGTTAATCTATTTTGAATAAAACTGGTCAGTTAACCTGAGTTGGTTAAGGCATGTAGTAAGTAATATAAAAAAGAAAAATCCATGCTGATATTATAAAACCAACACTAAAAGTCTTTGTAACAGAATATCCTGAGATTAGAGTGAATGCTGTAGAGGAAGGAACTGGGTAGGTATATTTAAAAAATGTAATCAGCTTCAATCTATGAAGAAATATAATTTTGTGAAAGAAACTTTGAATTGTTAATTTAGTTGCTACTGTCTTAATTAAACTTGCATTTATATAGCCATATTTTCTTAACCAAACATACTTCTATTAATTGAATCAGGTAATTTCATTTTGTTTTTCAATAATTACAAGATGTAATATAATCATTGTCCTCATTGCTTTCATAAACTAAAGTCTGTTGTTTTTCTTTTTTTTTCTTGACAATTTGTGTAATAATGTAAGTTTCTTTTTATTTTGGAGAAAAATGTATTGTAGTTTATGGTAGACAATCTTCTGCCCTTTGTATCTACCTGTTCTGGACCTCTCCTGATTTCACTCCAAGGATTTTTTTCTAAATATTATTTATTTATGGCTGCCCTGGGTCTTCGTTGCTGCATGTGCATTTCCTCTAGTTGTAGCAAGGGGAGAGCTCCTTTCTAGTAGCAGTTCATGGGGTTTTTTATTGAGGTGGCTTCTCTTGTTGCTGAGCTTAGGCTCTAGGGTACATAAGCTCAGTAGTGGTGGTGCGTGGGCTTAGTTGCCCCACAGCATGCAGGATCTTAACGGACCAGGGATTGAATCCGTCCCCTACTTTGGTAGGCAGGTTTTTAACCACTGGACCACCAGGGAACTCTAGTCAAGGATTTGAATGAGGTTTATCCATCACCCAGAACCTTAGGTGAGCACTATATTCAAGCCTGATCATCCAGAATATTTCACTTAACTGTACATGGTGGAGGACTCTAGTGTCCATGACCAAAGGCAATCCAAGGAGATTTATCTATTTTAGGTTAAATTACAAAGATAACAGGTGATGGCTATCTTTAACACAACTTTATCATAAGAAATCTTGATTGGCAATGAAACTAACCCAGAATAAAACAGTGCTGAGTGAAACTTGAAAGTATCCCAGTGCTATATTTCAAGTCTTTGGAAACAAATGCTTCCCACTTGCTGTTTAGTGTGAGGGAAATACATTTTCTTATCAAGCTAAGATTAGTTGGTTTTTTTTTTTGGTCACTGACAAAAGATTTTTGGCTACTAAAATACTATCATGTTTAAATGTCATAACTTTCAAGAAATAACATGACAGCGTTTTATGTGCCAACCAGGGAATAATAGGAAAAGTTGTCAGTTAAACATTAACTGCATGATAAATCTCAGATTTCTTAAAACTGATCAAACAGAAACAATGATACATGGGAACAGAAAAATTGAAGAAGTACGGTTTTGAAAATAAAATATCCTAAAATGTGAAATTACAGAAGCCAAGGCAGTAGATGCTATGCCTCAGATTATAAGAGGGCAACCTTTCTCACATGAAAAATTATTGGATACTGTGACTTGGGCCAGGAATTTATTTAGGCTAGAACTTTAGGAGACTTGATATGAAAATGAAAATATTTAAATCAGTTAACTAATTAATATGTATGACCTTAATAAACTCCTACAAATAAGAGACAATCTGACCTCAGCAGAGTATTGAAGGAACACAAAACAGCTGGAGTTAGAGAAGACTCCTCCCCCACCACTGTTGATCATTCCAAGACACCTGATTGATGTACATTTCAGTGCTCAAAAACCCACATCTCAAGTTCTACACTAACGGAAGAAAGCCAGAAACAAGACAGGAGGTAAAAGAGCTTTCAAAAGGGAGCTAAGTCTTGGCCATCAGCACATCTAAGATCTTCTGATTTACACAAACTGCCTATGAATGGTAAAAATTAAGTCCCCACTTAAAAAGAGCTCACTGGGGTTCACTCTGACCTGGATAGGTTAATCTCATTACTTTATGTGTCAAGAACAAAAAAGAAACAATTATGCTAAAAACAAGAGATATGAGCAAAACATTTTGAAGGGCTGCTGCCAAAAGACAAACACCTATGCTGGGTTACAGATTAAAAGCTCTTGACTCTTGGCTTTGGTAATTATCCCACAAAGTGGATTGAACACAAATTGATGGGAAGCCAAGGAAGGATTAAATGGAATTAGTTGTACTGCCTGATAAATTCCTGAGTTTGGGAAATAAAGTCCTCAGTTCAGTTCAGTCACTAAGTCGTGTCCAACTCTTTGTGACCCCATGGACTGCAGCACGCCAGGCCTCCCTGTCCATTGCCAACTCCTGGACTTCACTCAAACTCATGTCCATTGAATCAGTGATGTCATCCAGCCACCTCATCCTCTATCATCCCCTTCTCCTCCTGCCTTCAAACTTTCCCAGCATCAGGGTGTTTTCAAATGAGTCAGTTCTTCACATCAGGTGGCCAAAGTATTGCAGTTTCAGCTTCAGCATCAGTCCTGCAGTGAATATTCAGGGTTGATTTCCTTTAGGATAGACTGGTTGGATCTCTTGCTGTCAAAGGGATTCTCAAGAGTCTTCTCCAACACCACAGTACAAAAGCATTAATTCTTCAGTGCTCAGCTTTATTTACAGTCCAACTCTCACATCCATACATGACTACTGGAAAGACCATAGCTCTGACTAGATGGATCTTTGTTGGCAAAGTAATGTTTCTGCTTTTTAATATGTTGTCTAGGTTGGTCCTAACTTTTCTTCCAAAAGTTATGCCTGATAAATTCCTGATTTTGGGAAACAAAGTCTTATACTTGTTTAACTCCAAAAGCAGTCCCTAGGCACTGTGATGCAAATCTCCACCAATGGAAAGGGAATGCTAAGCTGTAGTAATCATCAGAAAGGTTTTTACACAATCTCCTTCTCAAATACGATGTAATACAGAAATATAAATATGAAAGCTTCTAAAGAAACAGAATCAGGAACAGGAAGGTTAATTGACACAGAACACTCTTCACTGCAGAACAGCGAACCCATGTTATGTATACAAAAAGGATATTGTGTGCAGTATGGAAAGATGAGTACTGTATATTCTTTCTCCATCTGCCCTGTCTAAATGAAGTTTTTATTGAAGATATTCTACTTACTTACTGCCATAGTACATTAAGTATGATGGTGATAGGTTACAAACCATAAGAAGACCCTGAGCAAAAGAAAGCATAACCAGAGGCCTTGGACTAACAGTTGTGTGCAGTAATTGCATGAGATATTAGGTACTCTAATACTAAGGAGAATCTGGTATGTATCTGCATCAGCCTATTGTGTAGTTGTAACAAGTTAGGCAAAGATGCTTTAAATTAATCTATATTGAAGAAAGGATGTCAGTGTTAGGCAGAAAGAGATTATTGAATACCTTCTATTTGTCCTGTTGTTCCACTGATGTATGAAATCTAAGTCTGGGTATGTGAGCAAATCCTAATTGGGGAGCTTGAAAGACCAGCTACAAGATACTTAAGAGAGAAAACCAGGATTTCAATAAGCCAATGAAAGTTATTCCTCAGATTTGTTGAAGATATTTGCAAGAGATGCTATTGAGAAATGGAGTATTTCCTGAAATATCAATAAACAAAGATGTCACAGTCATCAGCAATCGTAGCCTTCCAGTGTGAGCAGGCGGAGAAGGCGATGGCACCCCACTCCAGTACTCTTGCCTGGAAAATCCATTGACAGAGGAGCCTGGTGGGCTGCAGTCCATGGGGTCGCTAAGAGTCGGACACGACTGAGCGACTTCACTTTGACTTTCATGCATTGGAGAAGGAAATGGCAACCCACTCCAGTGTTCTTGCCTGGAGAATCCCAGGGACGGGGAGCCTGGTGGGCTGCCGTCTCTGGGGTTGCACAGAGTCGGACACGACTGAAGCGACTTAGCAGCAGCAGCAGTGTGAGCAGGTGAGTCCTATGTGAACTCAAGAAGGAGAAGAATACAGCTGTCTAGCATCCATCAGACAGCAGTCACTTCCTGTAGTCATTCCTTACAATGAGCCCTGCTGAAAACTCAGGATAGTGGCCCCAGATGGCTGAGATGCATATCAAAGGAATGATTTCAGTGAGCTCAGACTCTTGCATCTCCCCACACAAAAGAAAAAAAAAAGTGTTAGTCACTCAGTCTTGTATGACTCTTTGCAACCCCGTAGACTGTAGCCTGCCAGGCTTCTCTTCAGGCAAGAATACTGCAATGGGTTGTCATTCCCTTCTCTAGGGGATCTTCCTGACCCAGGGATTGAATCTGGGTCTCCCACATTGGATGCAGATTCTTTACCTTTTGAACCACCAGGGAAGCCCACACCACCATAAATAAAAAAGTGCTAAATTTCCTAACTTGAGAAATCTGGTTTTCTTTCAGTTCAGTTCACTCAGTCATGCCTGACTCTTTGCCACCCGATGGACTGCAGCATGCCAGGCATCCCTGTCTATTGCCAACTCCCAGAGTTTATTCAGACTCATGTCAATTGAGTCAGTGATGCCATCCAATCATCTCATCCTCTATTGTTCCCTTCTCCTCCCACCTTCAACTTTTCTAGCATCAGGTCTTTTCAAATGAGTCAGTTCTTCACGTCAAGTGGCCAAAGTAAAAGAGTTTCAGCTTCAGCATCAGTCCTTCCAATGAATATTCAGGACTGATTTCCTTTAGGATGGACTGGTTGGATCTCTTGCTGTCCAAGGGACTCTCAAGAGTCTTCTCCAACACCACAGTTCAAAAGCATCAATTCATTGGTGCTCAGCTTTCTTTATAGTCCAACTCTCACATCCACACATGAATACTGGAAAGACCATAGCTTTGACTAGATGGACCTTTGTTGGCAAAGTAATATGTCTGCTTTTTAATATGCTGTCTAGGTTGGTCATAACTTTTCTTCCAAGAAATAAGCATCTTTTAATTTCATGGCTGCAGTCACCATCTGCAGTGATTTCGGAGCTGCCTTCCCCCACTAAAAAATATGTCTGTCACTATTTCCACTGTTTCCGCATCTATTTGCCATGAAGTGATAGGACCAGAAGCCATGATCTTAGTTTTCTTCATGTTGAGTTTTAAGCCAACTTTTTCACTCTCCTCTTTCACTTTTATCAAGAGGCTCTTTAATTCTTCAATTTCTGCCATAAGCATGATGTCATCTGTACATCTGAGGTTATTGATATTTCTCCTGACAATCTTGATTCCAGCTTGTGCTTCATCCAGCCCAGCATATTAAAAATAATCTTTTGATGTTCAGAACCTACTCATTGTTGGCAAAATTTGTATATAACCTGGCTCCTCCCCTGGTCCCCCTGGAGCTGTTCTCTCAGGGTTACTTCAGAATAAATATTTATTCCCACCAAATAAAACATAATTCTCAACTTTTAGGTTGTGAATATTTTAAGTCGACACTAAATCAATAAAAAATGTCTTAAATTTCTAGCTGTGCAGTTTAGGTTAAATATTGTTTAAACTGAGAATTAACCCAAGGAGAAAAGCAGAGTCTAATGGAAAGAAGGATGTGTAAGAGTCAAAAAAAGAAAATAACTAACGGACTCTGCATTCTGGCATTCTGGAAGGTAGTTTCACCCCTGAACTTTTTAGCTATGTGAACCAATAAACTCCATTTATTTTGCTTAAATTTGTTCAATTTGAGTTTTATCATCTTTCTTAAATAGAAACACAAGTAGTAGTTATAAACTCAAAAGCTGTGGGGATCAGGAACCTTGCATAAATTGTGTGTGTGTGTGTATGCGCATGCTCAGTTGTGTCCAACTCTTTGTGACCCCATGGACTGTAACCCATCAGGCTCCTCTGTCCATAGAATTTTCCAGGCAAGAATATAGATTCTGCAGGCAGATTCTTTACCATCTGAGCCACCAGGAAAGCCCACAAATGTAAATTCCTCCTTTGAGCAAGCTTCTGAAATGAAATATTTCAAAACTGAGCTGTCAGCAATGCATAGTTCTTATTCTTTTATAAAATGCATGGTGTAGGCCAATTTTTAGCACACCTTGATTTTGGATATAAGAATGTAAAATGTACAGCAAATAATTTATATTTATTAATGTACAAAAAATGGTAGACATCTGAAAGTTAGTTTTCACCTCCAGTTGCTTATGCTCAAATATTCACCCTGATGTTTCTGGGTTTTTAAGCATCATAAGCGGCATAAAAAACAATTGATGCTGTGTAAGTAGTCCTATACCAGAGACTGTTGTCTGTTAAATCAGAGAATGCAGACCCCACTTACGTGTATAGTTTTTTTTTTTTTTTTTAGTATATTTTATAATTACATCATTACTTTATTGGCCTTTGGTTTTTGTATGTTGATATGAATTGTTCTTTCATTCCACTTGCTTTCAGCCTGAGCAATTTCTTTTTTTTTTTTTTTTAATTTTACAATATTGTATTGGTTTTGCCGTACATCAACATGTGTATAGTTGAGGAAACCGATAGGATAGAGCAGAAGATAATGGTTACTGTGTTGACTTGTAGAGTTTATCTTTGTTCCAAAGCATTCTTTGTCAGTTAGAAACATTAAAAAAAGAAACAAACAAACAAAAATCAACAACAAAGAAATTCAAGAGTGCAGATTGATTTCTAAGGTATCAGCTTGAGACATTTATCATACAGTTTCAAGAAGAAAAGTATGTCTGAATAATTCTTTTATCTGCTTAAACACATCTTAACTTTTCAGAACATATTTTAGTAATCAATAGTAACCTATTGTTTCAACACTCAGCAAAGTATGATTTTTCTATATATGTTAATATTCACATTAATTGCTCAGAGGTCTGTAGGCTTCTGAGTACTCTACTAAGTGAAGGAAGAAAAGGTTACCACATCAATATAGAAATGACCTGATAAGAAAATTCAGTGAATTCTTTGAAAAATTTGGTAATCTATTAAAATTGATTATTCCATGAATATGTATTGTACCACACTGAAGGAACACACTAAAAATCATTTTGAATAATTGGATTGAAACATAATAAAGGTAGAAATGTAAGTTCAGAAAATCATATTAACAGGAGTATGGGCCCCATTTAGCATGAATCAAGAGCTCTCTGAAGTTCTGAGTCTAGAGGCAAAACTTACATGCAATTAGACATATTTTATGTGGAATCCAAGTATCAAAAGGCAAGTGTTTAGATTGAATTGTATGCTACCCAAATTCATATGCTGAAGCTCTAACTCCAATATGACTGTATTGGAGATAGGGCTTTGAAAGAGGTAAAGGTTAAATGAAGTCATAAGAGTAAAGCTTTAATAAAGTAGGACTAGTGCCTGGAGAGTCCCAGGGACGGGGGAGCCTGATGGGCTGCCGTCTATGGGGTTGCACAGAGTCGGACACCACTGAAGCGACTTAGCAGCAGCAGCAGCAGTCACTAAGTCATGTTCGACTGTTTAGCCACTGTTTTAACATCTAGGGGGATGTTAAAAGAAATCAAATCTGCTAGTACCTTGATCTTGGACCACTAGCCTCCAGAGATGCGAGAAACCAATGTCTGTTGCTTAAGCCACCTAGTGTTTGGTATTTTGTTACAGCAGTCATAGAAGACTAATTTAGGAAAATCCCTTATTGTCTGCCAACTCAGTTTCAATGAATAGAAGATCCTCCTCTTTCTCTTTCTCACAATGAATCTACAGGCCTTGGATCAAGATTCATTTTTAACCCTCTTCAAAGTTACTAGGAAAGAGAAAACATAGAAGAGTCATTTCAACCTAGAAGGAACTGGGAATTGATTATTTTACTAGGAAAGACTAAAATTCCAAGAAAAGAGGAGAAAATAGGAACAAATGGGCATAAGGCTCTGGGAAATGACCAAGGGAAAAGATAGTTCTAGATGGGAGATGGTGTATCTGAGATTCCTGGAAAGCACAGGGGTCATCATATGAAACACCTCAAAAGTTCTAGGGAGTAAGGTATCACTTCCATTTGAATAGGGGAAAGATTTAACTAGGCTAGGACCCAAGTTTCATAGCCACTTCCACACCAGTGCACTTATCAACTTGAAATGATTGTCTATATTTGGTAAAGAACTGGTTGAAAATCCACTTGATTTTGTTGCCTATTTGGCATCATGAAAGCTAGGGAAGCACATTCTAGATACAATAAGAGGTGGCTCCCTACTTATTCATCTTCTCAAAGTCTGGTGAAGAAAGCTAATCCCACAAATTAGGAGGTCGCTATGCAAGATAAGATAACTATTTTATGCATATAAATATTACATTGAAAGTAAATGATAATTCATTTATCCCTATCTACCCAAATATTTTAAGTGAAGAAATAATTATTTTTAAATTTCATGAGAATAATTGGTTAGGAAAAATTAAACTCTAGAAAGAAAAGTCACCTATAAGGGAAAACAAGAAAAAAATCAGAAGTGCAGGTAACCTTATCATAATTCTTGGATTGTTGTTATTGTTCAGTCACTCAGTCATGTCTGAAATTTTGCAACCCCATAGACTGCAGCATGCCAAGCTTTTCTGACCTTTACCATCTTCTGGAACTTGGCTCAAGCTCATGTTCACTGAGCCAGTTATGCCATCCAATCATCTCATCTTCTGTCATCCCCTTCCCCTCCTGCCTTCAACTTTTCCAGGCATCAGGGTCTTTTCTAATGAGTGGGCTCTTCCCATCTGGTGGTCAAAGTATTGGAGCTTCAGCCTCAGAATCAGTCCTTTTAATGAATATTTAGGATTGATTTCATTTAGGATTGACTGGTTTGATCTCCTTGGTGTCCAAGGGACTCTCAAGAGTCTTCCAATATCACAGTTCAAAAGCATCAATTCTTTGGCGCTCAGCCTTCTTTATGGTCCAACTCTCACCTCCATACATGACCACTGGAAAAACAATAGCTTTGATTACACGGACCTCTGTTGGCAAAGTAATGTCTCTGTTTTTTAATATGCTGTCTAGGTTTGTCATAGCTTTCTTCCAAGGAGCAAGCATCTTTTAATTTTGTGGCTGCAATCACCATCTGCAGTGATTTTGGATTAGATTAGAACCTTGGATTAGAACTAAAAATAAAATTCAACACATTGATAACATTTTAAAACTAGCAATATGCTTTTTCTATATTATGAAAATGCTCAGTAGACCCCCAAAAGATAGATACATCTACAAAATAAGAACTAAAATGGGAAAATATTATTCCTGAATAGAATCTATCAAATATTGATGTTTTTAATTATAAAGCTCATGGAAATAAATTCACACTAAAACTGACACAAAGAACTTAATAGTCACTTATAGACAATTTACTAAACAGAAAATAAATATGACCATATGGAAATCAATTTACAATATACAAAAAATAGCCTTAAATTGTTTATTTGTAAATCTCCTATGATAGGACTTTACTCTAATCTAATCTGAGTCTCCTCTGAATGGATCATTGGGCCCTCAATTGAGATTTCTTATACAGGAGAGGGAAATAAGCTTTTTTGTTTTGACTAAAACACTGCTGTTGTTATTGATGATGACATAGTCAATGGCAATCATGCTAACTTATGCATAATTAACAGAACTTTACATAAAACAGTATAAAAGTTAAACATCTCAACTAACACAAAGAACAGCTAATGTTTTAAAGAACCCCTCTTCCCTCACAATCTCCAGGCCAGTACACACCTCCCATCCCTATCAAACACTGTCATCTCTTTGTAGATCTTAAAGGTTGTTATCCTGGACAAATTTTGTAACCATTTTATTGACCTTAGCTATTTTTCTAGATAGATGTTATGTCCTCTTTCAAGTATATGTTATCAGTACTCTTGAAGTAGCCTAAGAATACAAACTTCCCTTTCCCCTTCCCTGCTGAGTATCAGATCAAATCTTCCTTCCTCCTTGTCTCCAGACTGCTCTTCCATCTCTGTTAACAAGACAAATCTCAGAAGGGATCTTGGGTTGACACAAGTGTAAAAGAGGACCTGAATTTTTGATGTGTTAATAAACTATGATTTCTTCTTTTCTCTTCGCAACGCTTTTACCACATTTTTACATTCTGAGTCTATAGAGTTTATTTTTTTCCTCTAAATATTAGCCAGAGTTAATCCCAATAATGACTTCCCTGGTGGCTCACACAGTAAAGTGTCTGCCTACAATGCGGGAGACCCGGGTTCAATCCCTGGGTCCGGAAGATCTCCTGGAGAAGGAAATGGCACCCTACTCCAGTATTCTTGCCTGGAAAATTCCATGGATGGAGGAGCCTGGTGGTCCAAGGGGTAGCAAAGAGTCAGACACGACTGAGCGACTTCACTTTCACTTTCAATCCCAATAATAAAAACACAAGCAAGGAACTTGTCATATTGGTAAAAATAAATTCACAGAGTAAATAATAGAAAATAAACTTTCCTTAATTCTCATCTTTTCCAATAATAGATAAGATCCTATTAGTTATACTCATTTCACTGATGAAGTTTTCATTATTTAAAAATTGAAATAATTTTCCCAGGTAACAGAAATAATTGGTCTTGGAGTGATCACTGTAAAAAGTCATATATATATAAGGTTTCTCCTTATTTTTTAGTAGAAGACTTCTTCCACACATTATGGTATATGAAGAGTCCTTTGTGTGCACCAGATGTGCTGATTATGAGCTGACCTAATGGAAAATTGCAAAGCCATAAAATATTATTTTTATATGATTAATTAGTACATTAATAAGACAAATATTTCTTTAATCTCTTATTATTTGCTAACTTGCTAAACTCTTCAAGGTGTTTATAATACAACAGTAATAAGGGGAGTTGAATGTAAACATAAAAGTGCAAACAGATATTACATATGCCTAAATTAAGGAACAAGATATTTAATTTTGATGGCATAAAAGAGGGAGTAAGTACTTCTACTTTATGGAATTTATCTAAATGGACTTCAAAGAGAAAATAGCTTTAAAGTTAAAAGTTGATAAGTGGGAAAGTATTGATCAAATTGACCCAGTTATAAAGGGCATTTTAAGGAGAGAGACATGTTTGCAAAAGATAGATAAAAGACCATGACATGTTTAAAAAGTACAAGTCAATATAAATGACCAGAGAGACTGAATCAGTCAATAGGCTCCAGATCAGGATGGACAAAAAGGCAGAGGACCCTTGGTTTGCCAGTTCTTGGCTGGAAGGATGAATATATTATTCCTTTCATCAGTCCATACAGTTTTCAGGCTTCACAGGCAGAGAAGCAGAAAGTAAGTGTGCTCCTCAGAAAATTCCCAGAACCTGGGAGTGAAGCTCTTCCAGTTAAAGTGACATTTGACATTTTGATCACCTCAGGTAGATGCAGTTTGGCAATAAAGCACTTGTCAAGATCCGCCTGACAGAGTCATTTGGGGAGCAGTGTGGTGGTGAAGGTCTTCCTGATTTTTCTGGGCAGGCACCCTACCCTCCTCGCTACACTCCAGAAGCCCCGCCTTTAGGATGATTTTTCTTTCATGTTTCACATTTGTGGCCCCTGAATTGCCTCTGCTCCCCATTATGCTTTGCATTTTTAGATGTCTCTTTTTTCCTCAATGGTCTTATAATAGCCCTGAATTAATATATAATCATCAGTACTTATAAACAGTGTTCACTCAGATCTCATGGACTCTAATTAAAGCCATTGCAAAGTGATTGTGGGTAGAAAAATGGAAACGGATTTACTGCAGAATTTCTCCAAAATCTGACTCTATCAAACATGGCAAACAGTTTTAATCAGGGTCTTTTTGGGTGTTTGGTCCCCCTCCAGTACAGGTATTCTCTTCTTCATTTCAATGTCTTATGTAGCTTTATCTTTTCCTCTGTTGATCCAGTGTTTCCAGACATGCATCGTCCTGGACTTAAGAACCTTGGAAACAGTCTATAATCCAAATTTCATTTGCCCACTTGCCTCTTGATAGGTGATCCATCAGAAAACATTGAATTCAGCCCTTATGTTTAAATAATCCATAAAAGCAGTCAAACATGGCTATCACTAGGTATTCACATAATACATTTTTACTTAACATGGAAAGGTGTTAGGTCTCCAGGTCTAGCAGCAGAAACATGGTGGCTGTGACCCACAGATTCTAGGGCAGGATGGATGAGGGAGAGAGGAAAGAATCCAAATAATGAAACAGTGAATGTTAAAATGTTGAGCCAGTACGTCAAATGAATTGTCTATGGGAACTCTCACTGGCAAAAAAAAAAAAAAAATGATAACGGAATTTTAAGTATCATCAAAAAACAGCAGGAATTCATGATGCTGGTTTATTTCTGGTCACCCACGTGGCAAGTGGCCTAACCACTCAATTGAGTTCTCACTCATTTATTAATTTCTTCAGCATCACTCATTGAGACAATCAAGGAACATCTTTCATTATATGTAGCACAAAGTAGATAATCAATGAGTATCCTTTATGCACTTGACAAAAAATTATTAAGCATCAAATATAAACCAAGTATTATCTCCATGCTGGAAACACAGTGATAAGCAAGTTACATGGCAAGTGTCATATTCTGTAAAGTGTTATATTCTAGTGGAAAGACTAATAGCAGGAAAAAAAACGATAAGGTTCAATGGAATTATGTAATGGGAGCAAGACGAAGATAAGAACACCTAAAAGGGGGTTTTCATAGTCAAGCCTCAGAGGTAAGAGAAAGCAGCCATACTTGGGAATTACAGAGAGCCTGGATTGGATTCTAGACCTGTCCTTTATAAGGAATGTAAATCTGGATAGATTACATAATAGCTCTGTGTGTCAATTTATGCTTCTATAAAGTAGAAATAATAATGATGTGAAATGTGTGTGTGAAAGTGTTAGTTGCTCAGTTGTGCCCAAATCTTTGTGACCCCAGAGCCAACCAGGCTCCTCTGTCCACAGAATTCTCCAGGCAAGAATACTGGAGTGGGTGGCCATTCCCTTCTCCAGGGGTTCTTCCTGATCCAGGGCATTGCAGGTAGATTCTTTACTGTCTGAGCCACCAGGGAAGCCCCATAATAAAGATACCTATCTCAAAGTGTGGATTGAGAGTAAATGAGCTAATGTGTACAGTACTTTACAGGATTGGACCTTGCTTTCATCACCTGTCACATCCACAACTGGGTGTTGTTTTTGCTTTGGCTCTGTCTCTTCATTCTTTCTGGAGTTATTTCTCCACTGATCTTCAGTAGCATATTGGGCACCTACCAACTTGGGGTGGTTCATCTTTCAGTGTCCTTTCTTTTTACCTTTTCATACAAATTGGAAATGGCCAAATAGGAGATGGCAAGAGCAAACGTCGATATTTTAAGAATCAGCGAAATAGAATGGACTGGAATGGGTGAGTTTAACTCAGATGACCATTATATCTACTACTGTGGGAAAAAAACCCTTGAGAAGAAATGGAGTAGCCATCACAGTCAACAAAAGAGTCTGAAATGCAGTACTTGGAGGCAATCTCAAAAACAACAGAATGATCTCTGTTTGTTTCCAAGGCAAACCATTCAATATCATTGTAATCCAAGTCTATGCCCTGAACAGTAATGCTGGAGAAGTTGAAGTTGAACGATTCTATGCAGACCTACAAGACCTTCTAGGACTAACACCCAAAAATGATGTTTTTTTCATTATAGGGGACTGGAATCCAAAAGTAGGAAGTCAAGAAACACCTCGAGGAACAGGTAAATTTGGCCTTGGAGTACAGAATGAAGCAAGGCAAAGGCTTATAGAGTTCTGCCAAAAGAACCCACTGGTCACAGCAAACACCCTCTTCCAATGACAAGAGAAAACTCTATATATGGACATCACCAGATGGTCAACACTGAAATCAGATTGATTATATTCTTTGCAGCCAAAGATGGAGAATTTCTATAGAGTCAGCAAAAACAAGACCAGGAGCTGACTGTGGCTTAGATCATGAACTCCTTATTTCCAAATTCAGACTTAAATTGAAGAAAGTAGGGAAAGCCACTAGACCGTTCATGTATGACCTAAATCAAATCCCTTATGGTTATACAGAGGAAGTGAGAAATAGATTTAAGGGACTAGATCTGATATACAGAGTCCTAATGAACTATGGATGGAAGTTCATGACATTGTACAGGAGACAAGGATCAAAACCATCTGCAAGAAAAAGAAATGAAAAAAAGCAAAATGGCTGTCTGAGGAGGACTTACAAATAGCTACAAAAAGAAGAGGAGTGAAAAACAAAGGAGAAAAGGAAAGATATAACCAGTTGAATGCACAGTTCCAAAGAATAGCATGGAGAGATAGGAAAGTCTTCCTCAGTAATCAGTGCAAAGATAGAAGAAAACAATAGAATGGGAAAGACTAAAGATCTTTTCAAGAAAATTAGAGATACCAAGGGAATATTTCATGCAAAGATGGGCTCAATAAAGGACAGAAATGGTATAGACCTAACAGAAACAGAAGATATTAAGAAGAGGTGGCAAGAATACACAGAAGAACTGTACAGAAAATATCTTCATGACCCACATAATCATGATGGTATGATCATCCACCTAGAGCCAGACAATCTGCAATGTGAGTAAAGTGGGCCTCAGGAAGCATTACTATGAACGAAACTAGTAGAGGTGATGGAATTCCAGTGGAGCTGTTTCAGATCCTAAAAGATGATGCTGTGAAAGTGCTGCACTCAGTATGCCAACAAATTTGGAAAACTCAGCAGTGGCCACAGGACTGGAAAAGGTCAGTTTTCATTCCAATCCCAAAGAAAGGCAATGCCAAAGAATGCTCAAACTACCGCACAATTACATTCATCTCACATGCTAGTAAAGTAATGCTCAAAATTCTCCAAGCCAGGCTTCAGCAATATGTGAACTGTGAATTTCCAGATGTTCAAGCTCATTTTAGAAAAGGCAAAGGAACCAGAGACCAAATTGTCAACATCTGCTGGATCATGGAAAAAGCCAGAGAGTTCCAGAAAAACATCTATTTCTGCTTTATTGACTATGCCAAAGCCTTTGACTTTGTGGATCATGACAAACTGGAAAATTCTGAAAGAGATGGGTATACCAGACCACCTAACCTGTCTCTTGAGAAATCTTTATGCATGTCAGGAAGCAACGGTTAGAATTGTAAATGGAACAACAGACTTGTTCCAAATAGGAAAAGGAGTATGTCAAGGCTTTATATTGTCACCCTGCTTATTTAACTTATATGCAGAGTACATCTTGAGAAATGCTGGGCTGGATGAAGCACAAGCTGGAACCAAGATTTCCAGGAGAAATATCAGTAACCTCAGATATGCAGATGACACCACCCTTATGGCAGAAAATGAAGAAGAACTAAAGAGCCTCTTGATGAAATTGAAAGAAGAGAGTGAAAAAGTTCGCTTAAAGCTCAACATTCAGAAAACTAAGGTTATGGCACCTGGTCCCATCACTTCTTGGAAAATAGATGGGGAAACAGTGGAAACAGTTACAGACTTCATTTTTGAGGACTCCAAAGTCACTGCAGATGGTGACAGCAGCCATGAAATTATGACCAACCTCAAAAGCATATTAAAAAGCAAAGGCATTACTTTGTCAACAAAGGTCTGTCTATTCAAGGCTATGGTTTTTCCAATAGTTATGTATGGATGTGAATGTTGGTCTATAAAGAAAGCTGAGTGCTAAAAAATTGATGCTTTTGAACTGTGGTGTTGGAGAAGACTCTTAAGAGTTCTTGGACTATAAGGAGATCCAACCAGTCCATCCTAAAGGAGATCAGTCCTAGGTGTTCATTGGCAGGACTGATGTTGAAGCTGAAAGTCCAATACTTGGCCACCTGATGTGAAGAACTGACTCATTGGAAAAGACCCTGATGCTGGGAAAGATTGAAGGTGGGAGAAGGAGACAACAGAGGATGAGATGTTTGTATGACATCACTGACTTAATGGACATAAGTTTGAGTAGATTCTGGCAGTTGTTGATGGACAGGGAGGCCTGGTTTGCTGCAGTGCTTGGGGTTGCAGAGTCAGATACGACTGAGCAACTGAACTAATGTACAATACTAAAGGACTTGTTTGGATATAATCATCAGGCAACACTCAACAAAAGTATTTTTATAATATTATTATTCATGTACTTTTGGGCTTTAACAGGAATGTAACACAATCCTCTTTATAAGGCATGATACCCCACCTAGCTCCAGATCAGATCTCCTGCTCCATCATTTTTTGCTTTTTGGAATATCTTATTTCTTTTGTATAAAATTTGCATAAAAATGAGTAAAGAAACATAATGTCCTTTGAGGGAAAATGTATGCTTCAGGTGATTTTTTATACAATTCTTATTTTCAGTGGAGATTATCATAATGTGAGAAGCAAGCCTTTATTTCACCATAAGACACAATGTTGGAAAATGATACATGTCTGAAGCTTATTGTATCACTGAAGGAAGAATTTGCAGAGGAACACAATTCTGAGGCCCTGGCAAGCAAGACCATGCCACATGTTTCTTTGGACCCTACAATATATTTCAGACTCCCTTTTTCTTGTAATTTGTGCATAGTGAATTTTAAGGGAAAGTGTGGGCTAGAAGCCTGAAAATCTGTTTCTCACCTCTCACATATTCATCCTGGTGGGAACTTTGCATGTTCTCCTAATTTTGTAAATCCACAAACAGCTAACTGAACATAACCTAGTACCAAACACACCGTCTGAGATGGCGCACTCTGCCAGAGTCCCACTGCTCCTTCCATATACGCTCACTTTGTTCTGATCTCTCCTGCCAGCCTCTGGTATCCCTGTCTATGGCCCAGCACTACTCACCCTCTTCCACATTTCTTCCAAACTTGGCTCTCCTGCTGTATTCCTCCCCTGCCTTTTGGAGAGTCATTTCTTTTGTGTTCATTTATATAACATCAGTTAAAAGGGATGTGAATGCATCTTGTAAGAGCTCTGCTCTAAATGCCTTTAATTTTCCTTTATTCCATTTTGTTATCAGCATCAGTGCATTATGTACCTCTACACTAAGATACAATTTTCAATCTTTGAAAAGGGGCTTTTTTATTTTTTTCAAGATAACTGGTGGCTTTTTAAAAATGAAAAAGATAGATTAAATGGAGGCAATCATACAGCTGGGTTTACAAGCATGAATTACTTACAAAAACTGCAAATCACCAAAGAAGTTCTTTCTATCTGATATTTTCCTTGACTCAATTCCAAATACAAATTAAGTAATGGATTAACTGTTTCCAGGATAAACGCTGATAATAATAATAATACATGTAGCTTATGGGTGGTGGGAATGCTAAGTGCCACTAGACTGAGCCCTGGTGGTTTTTCAATTCACTCTCCAAGTCAAGTCTTCAGACACTGCTATATGTTTTTTGATATTTGTGCATATTCATTTATTTTCAGTTTGATTAACTGGTAATATGGCATTAATTATAATTGCACTGATGGAATTATCATATTTATATCTCTAAAGAATACCTTCAGAAAATGTTTACTGCTTACTTTGTGCTAGGCATAGCTTTAAAATTTCAAACCTTTTATAATCTGGTGTTAGTCACTCAGCTGTGTCTGACTTTGTGTGACCCCATGGACCGTAGCCTGCCAGGCTCCTCTGTCCATGGAATTCTACAGGCAAGAATACTGGAGTGGGTTGCCATTTCCTTCTCCCACAGATTCTATTTTTCTAGTAATGTCTGCCTTTCATCTATCATTTTCCATGTTTCTCCCTATTTTATGGAACATATTAACAGTAATTATTAAACTATTAATCTGAAAACTCCAATATCTGTCTAACTTATCAGTGTCTTTCTATTATACTTCCATATTCTCTATTTTTTTGTCCAAATTTTTCTGCTCACTGTCATGCCCAGTGATTGAATTCCGGACATTGTAATAAAGTGATTAAGAATCCAAATGCTATTTTCTTTCTTCACAGATATCTCAACTTTCATACAATGGTGAGCTAAATAGAGAAAAATTACTGCTTGGGTAATACTTAGTGTGTATCTGATTTAAACCTGTCCCTAGTGTGAAGTGTGAATCCTCCCAGGGTTTTAAATGAGAACGTGGACATCCACAGTGTTTTGTTTTGTTTTTTCCCTTCCAAGAGTTGAAGTCCAATCATTATTTCCTCACTATTGCTAGACTGTCATAACATTGAAATAATTTTCAAAAATTCAAACTTTAGTTTTTTTTTAAGCCTCCCACCCCATACGGTTTGTAATTTCAAGAATGTTTAAGTGAGAAATTAGTTTTTTGGTTGAGGCTCCTCATGTCTCCAATATTATCACGGTAGCTTTATCATGCCTGCAAATGCCTTACTGGTTTCATTTAGTTTAGTTCAGTCAGTCATGTCTGACTCTTTGCAACCCCATGGACAGGAAGCACACCAGGCTTCCCTGTCCATCACCAACTCCCAGAGCTTGCTCAAACTCATGTCCATCGAGTCAGTGATGCCATCCAACTATCTCATCCTCTATCATCCCCTTCTCCTCCTGCCTTCAATCTTCCACAGCATCAGGGTCTTCTCCAGTGAGTCAGTTCTTTGCATCACATGGCCAAAGTATTGGAGCCTCAGCTTCAGCATCCGTCATGGTCTCTCTCTATGACTCCTTATCAGGACAATATCATATTGTCACTGTCTTGCCTGCATCTACCTTCAACAACACAGTTTCTCAGTGGAAAAACAGTTACAGAAAATCATTCCGCCTTTCCACATGTTTTCACTCTGTGGAATCTTAATTTCACCATTCTGGATCGTTTCTGAAGTTCTCTGTGGCTTTTCCCTCTTTTCTTTTTTTTATTTCAACTCCTCTAGATATTCATAGCGAAAGCTTTGTTGTTGTTTTTGTTAAGTCGCTAAGTCATGTTGGACTCTTTTGTGATCCTGTGGATTGTAGCCTGCCAGGCTTCTCTGTCCATGGGATTCTCCAGGCAAGAAGACTAGAGTGGGTTGCCATTTCCTTCTCCAGGGGATCTTCCCAACCCAGGGATCGAACCCTCATCTCTGGCATTGACAGGTGGATGCTTTACCACTGAGCTACCAGGGAAGCCTTTTCAAGGCCCTAGCCTATCAAAAATTCCATCCTACTAAAAATTTCTCTTGATTTTTCAATGATACTTTTTGCAGGATAAGAAATTTGACATATTACTTTTATTTAGCTCTTTGAATATATCATATAGATTCCTTTCTGCTGAAAATTCAACTTTATCATTAGGTCTTTTAAAGTAATAAATGTTTAGATTTCCCAACCCCTGCCAACTACTAAGATTTTTAATGTAATTTTTAGTCATTTTACTATAAAGGGTCTAAGTATCATTTTTTTGTATTTGTTCAAATTGAAATTTTCTATTTCTTTTTTTTTTCTTTTTTTTTTCTTTAATAGAAAATTATTTAATTAGTATACATGTGTTCCCCATCCTGAACCCTCCTCCCTCCTCCCTCTCCACACCATCCCTCTGGGTCGTCCCAGTGCACCAGCCCCAAGCATCCAGCATCATGCATTGAACCTGGACTGGCATCTTGTTTCATACATGACGTTTCACATGTTTCAATGCCATTCTCCCAAATTTTCCCACCCTCTCCCTCTCCCACAGAGTCCATAAGACTGTTCTATACATCAGTGTCTCTTTTGCTGTCTCGTATGAATCTGTGGTTTAAAATCTTTCATTAATTATGGAAAATTTGCTTTAATATTGCTTAAAATATTGCTTGTGCTCCATGCATTCACTCTTGTGTTTGAAATTTTCCAATTTACATTTAATATCTCTTGTGTTTTTATTTTTTCATTCTTTTGTCTATATATGCTACACTTTGAATATTTTCCTATAATTTATACTAAGTTCACTAAAGATGTTTTCAACTATGTCTATGTGTCTTCACCAATGGTTAAACTTTTCTAAAACATCAATTTTTAAACATAACATCTTTTAGATAATTGTGGTTTCACATACAATATACCCTTTTCCCACTTTTCTACAATGGTAGCATCTTACAAGGAAAAGGCAATGGCACCCCACTCCGATGCTCTTGCCTGGAGAATCCCATGGACAGAGGAGCCTGGTGGGTTGCCATCTATGGGGTCGCACAGAGTATGACACGACTGAGCGACTTCACTTTCGTGCATTGGAGAAGGAAATGGCAGCCCACTCCAGTACTCTTGCCTGGAAAATCCCATGGATGGAGGAGCCTGGTGGGCTGCAGTCCATGGGGTCGCTAGGAGTCGGACACGACTGAGCAACTTCACTTTCACTTTTCACTTTCATGCAGTGGAGAAGGAAATGGCGACCCACTCCAGTGTTCTTGCTTGGAGAATCCCAGGGATGGGGGAGCCTGGTGGGCTGCCGTCTATGGGGTCTTGCAGAGTCGGACACGACTGAAACGACTTAGCAGCAGCAGCAGCAGCAGCATCTTACAAAACCTACAAAATCCTAACCAGGATATTCACATCGATCCCATTAAAATGCAGAGTACTTTTGTCACGATGAGAATCCCTCATGTAACCCTTTTATAGCTATGCCCATTCCACTTGTCTCCCACTGTCACTCCCGTCTGAACCCATGGCAGCTACTAATATGTTCTCCATTTCTATAACTGTCATTTCAAGGATGTGATATAAATGGAATAGCACAGTATGAAATCTTTTGGAATTAGTTTTCACTCAGCATAATTATCTTGAAATTCATACAGTCTTTACATGTATCAATAATTTGTTGCTTTCTATTACTCTGTACTAATCCATGGTATAGACAAATCACAGTTTGTTTAACCTTTCACTCATTGAAGGATATCAGAGTTGTTATCAGTTTTAGATTATTACAAATTATACCTTTATAAACTTTTATGTACATTTTTAAACATAATTTTTATTTCACTGGGAACAAATTTGCTGCCATGAACAATAACTGCATGTTTAAATTTTAAACTCTGTGCAGCCAAATCAATAAATAAAAATAAACATTTTTTTTAAAATAAAATGATCTGAAGTATACTTGATGAATCTTTTCCTTTTGTTCAATAAGCAAAACATCCCATCTTACTGATACATGAATTAGATTAGCAAGATGGTTCAAACTGCATAAACATTCAAATGAATAGAAAATATTAAGAAAAAAATCTCTCTTGTTTATTCTTCTCTTACTTCAATGAGGACCAGAAAATTATTTTTTAGACTAGTTTGTTGTACTCTGTGCCATTATCTCAAAACAAACAAAATATGAAATTAAAATCTTCATAAATGTTACTTCATATTTTATATAAGACATGTTTTAAAATTTATAACCAATATTAAAATAATATGGTTTGCTATTTTATACCCATACACTACTCTAACATCTAACAATCATTTTTTATTATTGTTAGATTTGTTAATTTAAAATAAAAATCCATAGATCCTCATGTTACTTAAATTTATTATAAAATGTTCAAGAAAATTCTGTTTTTTGCAATGTAAAAAGAAAAATTTTATGTGGCTCTAAATGAGTCATTATGTGTTTATTTGGACTTCACTGGTGGCTCAGAGAGTAAAGAATCACCGGTGATACGGGAGACCTGGATTCGATCCCTGGGTTGGGAAGATCCCCTAGAAGAGGGCGTGGCAACCCACTCCAGTATTCTTTTCTGGAGAATCCTTATGGACAGAGGAGCCTGGAAGTTTATAACCCATGGAGTAGCAAAGAGGCTGGACATGACTGAGCGACTAAGCATAGCATAGCACATGGGTGGTCAAAGTCCCATACAGCTCTTGCAAACTGATTCATGCTGAACACAGTAAAGTTACTGTTTTATAAGAATGTAGCCTTACATGTTAATCTCTCAAATTTTATGCTTATTCCCTGGCTATTACTATATAATATATTGTTGTTCCAACTATCATTTAATTCATAATTTTCTTAAAAAAATGTTTCTGGTCAATATAATAGTAAGTATAATAATTCCTATAAAGTAAACATTTATCTTATTTTTATCTCCTTAGAATTAATGCTAAAATTCATATTATAAGTAATATCTAATGTACTAACTACATATAACTGTTTGAAAAGATACATAGGTATGTAAAGACATTTGAATGGATCAATCAATGTTTTCCTTTAAGAAAAACAGAAAAGATTGTTCAGAACACTATTTCACATGAGTATTTTTTTCTTGTCATAATGAGAAGAACATATAAAATGAAGTAACTGCCTTTGTATTATTAAAAGTAAGGTATGCTTTTGCTAATAATGCATTATGCATTGGATAGCATGATTATGTTATTACTATGCTTATTTGATTATTTAGTATTTATACTTGGTGCCTTTTGTTTTGCTGTTGTTTAAAGAATTTGAATCATATTCAGTACAGTATAAAGCAATTCTGCTAAACATTCCTTCCAGAGCCTGCCAAGAAAAAAAGCACTTTAAGGGAACAGAAGAATTGCTATTATCAGACACCTGTGATGAGTCAATCACTGCAGATAAACACTGAATTTATGTCTGCTCATCTTGGCAGCCAAGGCAAAAAGGAAAAATGTGGTTATCCCAAGGTTGTCTTCAGACACAAACATTTTCTTGGCTCAAAATTGAAGGGAGACTTTAACATGTGTTTTTTTTATGTTTAGGGACATTGAAAAACATAACGGATGATGTCTTCACATATTTTTATGAAAAACATAGATATTGTTCAGCTACAAAAGCAGCAGGTTTAACATTAGAGGTAACTGAATTAAGACCTTTCTGTGGGGCACTGAGATAATGAAGTCCACATATTCTGTGTCCTGGAAACCTAAGTTAAAATAGACAGAGCCTAGTGAATCTGGAGGAAGAGATAATTAACCTGTCTAAAAGACAGCTTCTTTCAAATATCGGATGTCTTAAATGAATTTTTGGCAAGAATGGTGTTGCCATCAAATTAGAAATCCTGAAGTCCTAATATTTGTTTTGTTAATTGAATATGACCCTAATCTTTGACTAGTTGACTTCTGCCTCCCCCCAAATACTGTCTTGTCCATAAAAAGGTTCATGCAAAAAGTACATATCTTACAAAATCAATTGTAAATGATAGCTAAATCGTTCATTATCACAGCTAGTTATTTGTGTAATTCCTTAATTTGGACTCTACTTCCATGCATTTATGAATTAAATTTCAAGTCATTGAAAAAATATTTTTTGTGCTTGCTTTTCCTATTTTACAATAAGTAGAGATATCTTACAGTCATATGCATTTAATTAATGCTATTTAATCTGACTCAATTTTCCGTTCCCTTCCTGGAGAACATCTACAAAAATACATGGTGTGGTAGGAACGTATAATGATATTATTTAAGCTTTATTAGAGATTTTAAAAAGAAGATTGAAGAAGTAATGTTTAAACTGAAATTTTAAAAAAAATGTGTAGGAGTTTGCTGGGCAATAGAAGAGTGAATAAGAAATTGTTTCAGGGAGAAAATTATATGTTTGTATTGATGTAGGCATGGCATGTGTCAGGTGAGAATCTAAAATGGCATAAGGGTGAGAAGTTGGCAGAGCCATATCTCAGAGAATCTTGAGCACAGGTTTAAGATTTCAGAATGGATTGGAAGCTGAAATGCAGAATGTTAGCACCATTTCCCCTACTATTCTTTTTCCTTTATTTCAAGGACTGGAGATCTGATATTTTATTTCTTGAGATCCTTACTTCAAGGATCTGTATCAAATTCACAAGTTTTGAAAGATGGAAGGGAAACAGAAGCCATTATTATTTTTCTTTCTGGCAGACATGTGGATTTTGTCAGAGGTGATGTTTCATAGTGGTCTTGTGGATTTCCCTCCCACCTACTCATTTTGATGGTGGGGATAACTATGATCATTGCTGGAAGTTTCCTATGGTTCCTGCAACTTCCTGATTTCCAAAATCTAGTAGACTTTTGATTTATGTATAGTTTTTGCTGACATTAATTTCATAGAGAGCTGTTTAATTATATAAATTATTAAGTCAATTTTTATTCTCCTAATTGAATTCTGATCGATATAATATTTGTAAGAAATGGTGGGGAGAATGCAAATTATATAAGTAAAATAAAATTTAATGCACATAGCATATGCTTAGTAACATAGGGTAAGACAATAAGAAATTGAACATAGCAGGCTGAAGAGATGGAGAATTCTGCTATTCTGTGGGAAACTTTGTGGTGAAAGAGTCACCTGTAATAACTGTGATGGCAGAATCATAAGCTTACTAAGTCTGTAGCTCTATGGAAAGTAGATTGAAGGAGTTAATAAGAAAGAACAAATCTAACTCCATATGGGATCTATTTATTTTGCTGTAACCTTTGTGTCCTATTGTTTTTGATAGAGCTGAGAATTTTGCTATAGCCTGAAATACACAGGATAGGCCATTCTTAAGCTTGTGACTGTTAGAAGTATAACACTTGTCCTTTCATATAGAGATACAAAGTTGCAGAACAGAGAATGACATAGGACTTATTGGAGGTTTACAGGAATACAGTTACCTGACTTACATGCACAGTGGTAGATAGGTTTAAGCACAGGCTAAAGAGAAAGCAGAAAATTCAGAAATTATAGGCCTCAAAATGTTGAGAAACCTAATTGTTTCAAAACTCAGGCAATGAAGGAAAAGTCTGGAAAACTCTTTGGTGACAAGGGTCTAGCAAGACTTTTCATTACATAAATTAGCCAAACCTAATACCAGCTTTCCTAATGAAGCTTTTGGCTTCACAACAAAATCAATTGTCTCATGCATTCTCAAGATAGCCAACATTAATTCGAGAGTGTCAAGTGACAATAGAAACAAAGAAGTGAATCCAGCTTGGAAACTATGTTTAGGAAGATTTGGGATACAGTTACTGATATATGGATCTGAGTAGAAAAAATAGATTAGGGGATAAATAAGTTTTTAAGAGAATTATGTTACCAAAGAAATCATAAACTTGTACTTAAAAAAAGTTGTCCAGGCCTTAAACTACCATTTGAAATCCTAAATTTTTATCACTGGAACCACTATGCAAAATCTCTTGAGACCTAGGAAGATGTTTTCCTAATACATACTGGTGATATAGATATGAAGAGTAATGAACAATAAAGAACCTTCTAGAGAATAGAAAAACAATTTATAAAAAAATGGAAAATATTCTTCTCAGATATTAGAAGAATTATCTAAGTAAAAGTTTTATCTACACTTAGGATAAGAGGTCTTAATAAAGTCTATTAGAGTATCTCCCATTCTTCCTATTTCACACAAAAGTTTTGACTGGTGCTATTGTGTCCCAGCTTTAGTGAAATTAATGAGTAAGTATGTTTGTGACAGGAATAACTTGTCCTTTTTGTCCATAGGTTCTTGTATCTGAAGAATTAGTTACTGATTCTGATGGAGAGGATAATTCATCATCTGGATGACTGATAAGCTGAACTTTGAGTTGGACATTGTGACTGGAATTGCTATATATTGTCTCTCTTAGGCAAAGAATTTTAAGTAAGTGAGTGAAATGTCTGGGTAAAATGCATATTTATTATAAAAAAGTAAGATGGACTATAAGTGTCATAAAACCCTTATCTTCTTCCAGCCCACACAATTAGATGTGATTTTCCAAACTTTATTGTAGCTAAGTGTGGTAATATCACTGGATGCTAACTGGTGGAATGTGAGGGAATACATGTATACCATTTCTATATCAAGCCATAAAAATATGTAATATATTATCCCCCTTTCTCACTTGTTATTCCTGGCCATGAATTTCTCAAAGGGTTCTTTGAATTACCACTTTAAAGACAGCCACACAGGAATTCTATGGGACAGAAATCACCAGACTGATGAACAATTAATTAAAGGAACACTGTGACTACAAGATGGAAATGCTTTGGAAGTGGGTAATAACAGGTGTAGTGAGATCAACTAAAAAGCTTTGATAAAATAGAAGTTATGGTGAGGGAAATTTTGGAGATGGTAGTAAGCACTGTTAAAAGCTGCTGAAAGATTGTATTAGTTTCCTAGGAATACCGTAACAAATTATTACAGAATTGTTTAAAGCAACAGAAACTTTAAAATCTTAGTTCTGGGAACTAGAAATCTAAAGTTAAAGAGAATGGCATTGAAATATGTATAATATCATATATGAAATGAGTCGCAAGTCCAGGTTCGATGCACGATACTGGATGCTTGGGGCTGGTGCACTGGGACGACCCAGAGGGATGGTATGGGGAGGGAGGAGGGTTCAGGATGGGGAACACATGTATACCTGTGGTGGATTCATTTCGATATATGGTAAAACCAATACAATATTGTAAAGTTAAAAAATAAAATAAAATTTTAAAAAATGAAAAAAAATTAAAAAAATAAATAAAATCAAAGTATAGGCATGCCCACCACAGTCCCTCTGACCTCTGAGACAGTTTCAGAATCATTCTACTTTTTTGTTGAAGACTAACACCTGTTTATGGCCAAATAGACCTATCAGCCATTTCCTGCTTACAGAATCCCAGAAATTCAGTAACCTTCTGTCATTTCTTCCCATTACTATCCTTCAGTTCAAGCTGGTAGCATTTCTGCTAATGTGATTGTTTGAATCACACATCTAATCTCTTCAGCAAAAATTGGTCCAGTCACACTCTTGGTATTCTCTTCAGAGCATGCTTTACCATTATTTTCAATAAAAATAAGCTAAAAAAATGTCAAATCCTCAATTTTTAGTTCCAATTGGCTTTGTGGTATTTTCTTTAGCTTTTTCTTTTCTTTTGTATTTTACCATAAGCCACACAGAGAAACTGTGCTTTGCCTTCCACACTTTGCTTAGAAATCCCCTAAATATATTTGTTTATCACTTACAAGTTCTACCTCCCATCTAACAATAGAACAAAATTCAGTCAAATTTTCTGCCAATTTATAATGTGGATGGCTTTTCCAAAGGTATTAATAGTTCTGAAATGACATTCTTTATTTCATCTGATATCCTCAGCAGAAGAACCTTCCACATATATATTTCTTCGAACAGTATCTTCAAGGCAATCTAGATTTTTTTCTACCATGTACCTCAAAGTTTATCTAGCCTCTCCCCACTAGCCTATTCAAAAACCACTTCCACACTTGTAGATATTTGTTACAGCAGTACCCCACTTCCTGGCGTCCAAATCTGTTTCCTATGGCTGCTATAGCAAATTAGTACAAATTGTGTCTCTTAAAACTTCCAAAATGTTTTAAAAGTTCTAGAAACTACAAAATTAAAACCAAGGTTAAGCAAAGCTATGATCTCTCTAAAGACTCAAGAGAAGGCTTTGTTAGATGCTGTTCTTTCAGCTTCAGGTATTGCTCTGAATTCTTAATGTTCCTCAACTTGGAGATACATCATTCCAGTCAGTGGTTCCATCATCAAGTTGTGTTCTCTCTATGCATATGACTGTGTCTCTTCTCCTCTTCTGAAAAAGACCCCTGTCATAATGGAATAAGGCTCACCTAATTCAGTATGTCCTCATCTTAACTTGATTACATCTGTAGTGACTCTATTTCCAAATAAGGTCATATTGACGGATACTAGGGCTAGGTCTTCAACAAGTATTTTTGAGTGACACAATTTAACCCATACCAGAGGTCAACAAAGAAAAATTCTAATTTGTTTCACTGGGTTTAGTACTATAAAACTTATTGGTCACCTTGGCAAAATCAATTAATAAATGTTATGCTATATAAAAACCAATAATGTTACATGATTATCAAAATAAGTAATGCAACTTAAGATACATTGTTACAGTTATATTATTAAAGGAAAAGATCAACAAAGTTCTCTACTGTTTTTTTTACTGGCCAAAGTATGCATAAATCATTGAATTTGATTCTGGCATCACAATTAGAGAGTCTAGAAGAGTGACTAGCATAATTATATCTGGAAGCAGTGATATATTTCAAAATAATTCATTTAGACCAGAAGAGGCACAATTTAAGAGCCTTTGATAGCTATTTTTGAAAGCAGTCTCTAATACCCGAAAAACTAGCCTTCAGTTGCCCCACTCCAGTGCTCTTGCCTGGAAAATCCCATGGATGGAGGAGCCTGGTAGGCTGCAGTCCATGGGGTTGCTAAGAGTGGACGTGACTGAGCTACTTCACTTTCACTTTTCACTTTCATGCATTGGAGAAGGAAATGACAACCCACTCCAGTGTTCTTGCCTGGAGAATCCCAGGGACGGGGGAACCTGGTGGGCTGCCGTCTCTGGGGTCGCACAGAGTCGGACAAGACTGAAGTGACTTAGCAGCAGCAGTAGCAGCCTTCAGTTGAGAGGGAGATTAGGTTTATTCTACGTAACTTCAGAGGACTGATTTAAATTGAATGTAGACAAAGAATACTTCATCTCTGTATGAGAAAGAATTTAATAAATATAGTGCCTAAAAATGAAATATGCTTATTTAAATGATAGCACCTTACAATTGGGGCTAAACAATTGAAATTTGGAGTTGTTGTAAAACAGGAATCATATGGTAAATAAAACATTATATTATATTCAAATTTTCCAAACCATGTATTCTCTCATTTTTTTTAGAAACATTAAGATGACTCAAGTGTATTTTTATTTTTTTATTGTTCTTTTTTTATTCTTTGTTTTTTTTTTTTTTTTTTTTTACTTTACAATATTGTATTGGTTTTGCCATACATCAACATGCGTCCACCATGGGTGTACACGTGTTCCCCATCCTGAACCCCCCTCCCACCTCCCTCCCCATTCCATCCCTCTGGGTCATCCCAGTGCACCAGTCCCAAGCTTCCTGTATCCTGCATCAAACCTGGACTGGCAATTCATTTCTTATATGATATTATACATGTTTTAATGCCATTCTCCCAAATCATCCCCCTCTCCCTCTCCCATAGAGTCCAAAAGACTGTTCTATACATCTGTGTCTCTTTTGCTATCTCGCATACAGGGTTATTGTTACCATCTTTCTAAATTCCATATATATGCATTAGTATACTGTATTGGTGTTTTTCTTTCTGGCTTACTTTACTCTGTATAATAGGCTCCAGTTTCATCCACCTCATTAGAACTGATTCAAATGTATTCTTTTTAATGGCTGAGTAATACTCCATTGTGTATATGTACCACAGCTTTCTTATCCATCCATCTGCTGATGGACATCTAGGTTGCTTCCATGTCCTAGCTATTATAAACAGTGCTGCAATGAACATTGGGGTACATGTGTGTCTTTCAATTCTGGTTTCCTCAGTGTGTATGCCCAGCAGTGGGATTGCTGGGTCATAAGGCAGTTCTATTTCCAGTTCTTTAAGTAATCTCCACACTGTTCTCCATAGTGGCTATACTAGTTTGCATTCCCACCAACAGTGTAAGAGGGTTCCCTTCTCTCCACACCCTCTCCAGCATTTATTGCTTGTAGCCTTTTGGATTGCAGCCATTCTGACTGGCCTGAAATGGTACCTCATTGTGGTTTTGATTTGCATTTCTCTGATAATGAGTGATGTTGAGCATCTTTTCATGTGTTTGTTAGCCCTCTGTATGTCTTCTTTGGAGAAATGTCTATTTAGTTCTTTGGCCCATTTTTTGATTGGGTTATTTATTTTTCTGGAATTGAGCTGCAGGAGTTGCTTGTATAGTTTTGAGATTAGTTGTTTGTCAGTTGCTTCATTTGCTATTATTTTCTACCATTCTGAAGGCTGTCTTTTCACCTTGCTTATAGTTTCTTTTGTTGTGCAGAAGCTTTTAATTTTAATTAGATCCCATTTGCTTATTTTTGCTTTTATTTCCAATATTCTGGGAGGTGGGTCATAGAGGATCCTGCTGTGATGTATGTCAGAGAGTGTTTTGCCTATGTTCTCCTCTAAAAGGTTTATAGTTTCTGGGCTTATGTTTAGATCCTTAATCCATTTTGAGTTTATTTTTATGTACAGTGTTAGAAAGTGTTCTAGTTTCATTCTTTTACAAGTGGTTGACCAGTTTTCCCAGCACCACTTGTTAAAGAGATTGTCTTTTCTCCACTGTATATTCTTTCCTCCTTTGTCATGTGTATTTTTAAAATTAAATTATCTAATTTAATTTATTTGGAAGCTAATTTCACTATTGTAGTGGTTATTGCCATACATTGACATGAATCAGCCATGGGTGTACACGTGTTCCCCATCCTGAACCCCTCCTACCTCCCTCCCCATCCCATACCTCAGGGTCATCCCAGTGCACCAGCCCTGAACACCCTGTCTCATGCATTGATCCTCAGCTGGCGATCAATTTCATATATGATAATATACATGTTTCAATGATATTCCCTCAAATCATTCCACCCTCGTCTTCTCCCACAGAGTCCAAAAGACTGTTCTTTATATCTGTGTCTCTTTTGCTGTTTTGCATATAGGGTCATTGTTACCGTCTTTCTAAATTCCATATATATGTGTTACTATACTGTATTGGTGTTTTTCTTTCTGACTTACTTCACTCTGTATAATAGGCTCCAGTTTCATCCATCTCATTAGAACTGATTCAAATGCATTCTTTTTAATGGCTGAGTAATATTCCATTGTGTATATGTACCACAGCTTTCTTATCCATCCATCTGCTGATGGACATCTAGGTTGCTTCCATGTCCTGGCTATTATAAACAGTGCTGCGATGAACACTAGGGCACATGTGTGTCTTTCAATTCTGGTTTCTTTGGTGTGCATGCCCAGCAGTGGGATTGCTGGGTCGTATGGCAGTTCTATTTCCAGTTTTTTAAGGAATCTCCATACTGTTCTCCATATTGGCTGTCCTAGTTTGCATTCCCACCGATAGTATAGAAGGATTCCCTTTTCTCCACACCCTCTCCATCACATATTATTTGTAGACTTTTTGACAGCAGCCATTCTGACCAGCATGAGATGGTACCTCATTGTGGTTTTGATTTGTATTTCTCTGATAGTGAGTGATGTTGAGCATCTTTTCATGTGTTTGTTAGCCATGTGTATGTCTTCTTTGGAGAAATGTCTGTTTAGTTCTTGGGTCATTTATTTTTCTGGAATTGAGCTGCAGGAATTACTTGTATATTTTTGAGATTAATTCTTTGTCAGTTGCTTCGTTTGCTATTATTTTCTCCCATTCTGAAGACTGTCTTTTCACCTTGCTTATTATTTCTTTCGTTGTGCAAAAGCTTTTTAGTTTAATTAGGTTCCATTCATTTATTTTTGCTTTTATTTCCATTACTCTGGGAGGTGGGTCATAGAGGATCCTGCTGTGATTTATGTCAGAGAGTGTTTTGCCTATGTTTTTCTCTAGGAGTTTTATAGTTTCTGGTCTTACGTTTAGATCTTTAATCCATTTTGAGTTTACTTTTGTGTATGGTGTTAGAAAGTGTTCTAGTTTCATTCTTTTACAAGTGGTTAAGTGTATTTTTAAGTCTTAAAATTTAGATCATAGATATATATGCATTTCCCCTTATAGGCAATAACTGGATAAGCTTTATCCAATTCATTGAATATCTATGCTAAAATAATTTCTAAATGTTGTTGTTGTTGTTGATGTTCAGTTGCTCAGTCGTGTCCTACTCTTTGTGACCCTGTGGACTGCAGCACGCCAGGTTTCAATAACCTTCACTATCTCGAAGAGCTTGCTTAAATTCATGTGGATCGAGTCAGTGATGCCATCCAACCGTCTCATCCTGTGTTGTCCCCTGCTCCTCCTGCTTTCTATCTTTCCCAACATCAGGGTCTTTACAAATGAGCAGGCTCTTTGCATCAGATGGTCAAAGTACTGGAGTTTCAGCTTCAGCATCAATCCTTCCAATGAATATTCAGTGTTGATTTCCCTTAGGATGGACTGGTTTGATCTCCTTGCAGTCCAAGGGACTTTCAAGAGTCTTCTCCAACACCACAGTTTAAAAGCATCAACTCTTTGGTTCTCAACCTTCTTTATGGTCCAACTCTCACATCTATACATGACTACAGGAAAAACCATAGCTTTGACTAGATGGACCTTTGTTGGCAGAGTATTGTCTTTGCTTTTTAAATATGTTGTCTAGGTTGGTCATAGCTTTTCTTCCAAGGAGCAAGCATCTTTTATTTTCATGGCTGCAGTCTCCATCTGTAGTGGTTTTGGAGTCCAAGTAAATAAAATCTATCACTGTTTCCTTTGTTTCACCATCTATGTGTCATGAAATGATTGAACCAGATGCCATGATCTTCATTTTTTTGAATGTTAAGTTTTAAACCAGCTTTTTCACTCTATTTTTTTACCTTAATTAAGAGGTTCTTTAGTTCCTCTTCACTTTCTGCCATTAGCATGGTAGCATCTGCCTATCTGCGGTTATTGATATTTCTCCTGGCAATCTTGATTCCAGCTCAGCTTCATCCTGCCCAGGATTTCACATGATATACTCTACATATAAATTAAATAAGCAGGGTGGTAATATACAGCCTTGACATATTCCTTTCCCAATTTTGAACCAGTCTGTTGTTCCATGTCTGGTTCTAACTGTTGCTTTTTGACCTGCATACAGGTTTTTCAGAAGACAGTTAAAGTGGTCTGGTACTCCCATCTGTCTAAGAATTTTCCACAGTTTGTTGTGATCCACACAGTCAAGACTAGCACAGTCAATGAAACAGAAGTAGATGTTTTTCTGGAATTCTCTTGTGTTTTGTTCAATGAATGTTGGAAATTTGATATCTGGTTCCTCTGCCTGTTCTCAATCCAGTTTGTACATTTGGAAGTTTTCAGTTCATGTACTGTTGAGGGCTAGCTTGAAGGATTGTGAGAATGACCTATCTAGCATGTGAAATGAGTGCAATTGTGCAGTAACTTGAATAATCTTTGGCATTGCCTTTCTTCGGGATTGGAATGAAAACTGATTTTTTTGGGTCTGTGGCCACTACTGTGTTTTCCAAATTTGCTGGCATATTGAGTGCAGCACTTTCATAGCATCATCTTTTAGGATTTGAAACAGCTCAGCTGGAATTTCATCACCTCCACTAGTTTTGTTTGTAGTGATGCTTCCTAAGGCCCACTTGACTTCACATTCCAGGATATCTATCTCTAGGTGAGTGATCACAGCATCGTGGTTATCTAGGACACTAAGATCTTTTTTATATAGTTCTTTTGTGTATTCTTGCCACCTCTTCTTAATCTCTTCTGCTTCTGTTATTCCACAGTGTTTCTGTCCTTTATTGTGCCCATCTTTGCATGAAATGTTCCCTTGGTATGTCTAATTTTCTTGAAGAGATCTCTAGTCTTTCCTATTCTATTGTTTTACTCTATTTCTTTTCATTGATCATTGAGGAAGGCTTTCTTATCTCTCTTTGCTCTCTTTGGAACTGTGCATTCCGATAGGTATATTGTTCCTTCTCTCCTTTTCCTTTTGTTTTTCATCTTTTTTCAGCTATTTGTAAGACCTCCTCAGACAACCATTTTGCCTTTTTGCATTTCTTTTTCTTGGTGATGGTCTTGATCACTGCATCCTGTACAATATTATGAATCTCTGTCCACAGTTCTTCAGACACTGTCTATCAGATTTAATCCTTTGAATCTATTTGTCACTTCCACTGTATAATCATAAGAGATTTGACTTAGTTCATACCTGAATGGCCTAAGGTTTTCCCCACTTTCTTTAATAAGTCTGAATTTTGCAATAAAGAATCTGTGATCTGAGACACAGATCCCAGTCTTTTTTTATTTTTTTGCGACACTTTAGAGCTTCATCTTCGGCTGCAAAGAATATAATCAATCTGATTTTGCTATTGACCATCTGGTGATGTCCATGTGTTGAGTCATCCCTTGTGTTGGTGGAAGAGGGGGTTTGGTATCTCTTGACGTCCTACTTTTGCATTCTAGTCCCCTATGATGAAAAGGTTTTGTATGTGTGTGTGTGTGTTAGTTCTAGAAGATCTTGCATGTCTTCATAGAACTGCTAAACTTCTTCAACATTAGTGGTTGGGCATAGACTTGGATTACTGTGAATTTGAAAATAGTTTCTAATTTGACTAATACTTAATTTTGTTTATTGTGTTCAGGGGCTCAGTCATGTCCAGTTCTTTGTAACCCCATGGACTGTAGCCTGCCTGGCTCCTATGGTCTAATTCTTAGCCTATATGTATTTCTTTACTTTCATCCTATTTTCTTTAGCATACCCCTCATCAATTACTTATCTAATATAAGTACCCTATTTATATTGCAATTTCCACAGATGTCTTGACCATAACTGTTTTGATAAAACTCTCAGTTCAGTATTTACAGGCTACCTATTGTGGCTTACATGATAAAGAATCTGTCTGCCAAGGTAAGAGACCTTGCCAATGCAAGTTCCTGAGTAGGAAATTGCAACCCACTCCATCATTCTTGCCTAGAAAATTCCATGGACAGAGGAGCCTGATTGGCTATGGTCCATGGGATCACAAAGAGTTGGAAACAAACAACAAACACCCTTCTGTATTTACATTCTGTCTGATGTAAAAAGGTTATATAACAAATTATTGTAAATAATTAATGTACAGTCATATCTGATTTAAGAATATCTGGTCAACACTCTATCAACTCTTATAAACAATTGTGATGGTCTTCTGCAGTTTTCCTACATATGTAATCAATGGCAGGAGAAAAAAATCAATGTGAGTTATTTTTAAAAAGCAACTTTTTGTTTGAGGCATTTATTATTTAATTTTATTACCAAATGCATACTTTTATTAAAAGTTGGAAAATGTGACTATTAAAAAAGACAATAAATAAAATTATCTACAACTTGAAACTTCTCATACATAATAAACCTACTTTTATTATTCTCATAAACCTATTTTTTAAAAGTAGATGATTTGCATAGATGTGATTGCACTGTATTTCATAATTTTTAATTTAGTGTTCTGTGCTGTTCATTAAAAATCATAGCTAGTGCATTTTTCACATTATTAAGACATTAAAGCTTACCTGGTGGCTCAGTGGTAAAGAATCTTTTTATCAATGCAGGAGATGCAGCTTCAATCCCTGGGTCAGGAAAATCCCCCTGAGAGTAAATGGCAACCCACTCCAATATTCTTGCCTGGGAAATCCCACGGACAGAGGAGCCTGGCAGGCTATAGTCCATATGGTTGCAAACAGTTGGACATGAGTGAGCAACTAAAACAACAAACAAAATGCTGTTCAATAAAAATTATAGCTAGTACAGTTTTTCATGACATTAAATTGATGAAAGTATTTCATATATTTAGCTCTTTTAAATAATTTTACTCTCTACTCAGCATTGAGGTTACTTCCAATTTTGTTTGAGTAGTTATGTGTTCACTACATTTAAGGCACTAGTTTAGTTGCGGAGGCTTCTCAGGTGGCTCAGCAGTAAAGAATACGCCTGCTATTGCAGGAGAAACAGAAGACACCAGTTTGATTCCTGGGTCAGGAAGATCCCCCGGGGGAGGAAATGGCAACTGATTCCAGTATTCTTGCCTGGAGAATCCCATTGACAGAAGAGTCTGGCAGGCTGCAGTTCGTTTCTGGGGTCGCAAAGAGTCAGATATGACTGAAGCAAATGAGCATGCACATGCCCACACTCTAGTTGTGGAGATACAGAAATATACAAAAGAAGTCTTTCATCTTCAGGAATTTGTATCATTTTTTGGAGAGATAGTAAATAAATAAGATAATGTCTATGAGTGGAATGAAAGAAATTAAACAAAATAACTTGATAGAGATCTGAGATCAAATTATAGAAAATTAGTCCCCTGTACAAAAAGTGGGGGCAAAACATACAAAAGAGAGAGAAGGGCAAGTTCATATGTCCCTAGCTGTTATAAACTTCATTTTTTTAGCAAAGAAAAGTTAATGCCTGGAGGAAAGCAAACAAAGGTGACCTTGGAGTGATTTGTGGATATCAAAGAATGCAGGATGCATTGTGTCTCTGTGAAGAAATTTGAATTTTATGTAAGTTAAGATTCTGTTAGGGGATTTGATGAAGGTGTGGCATTATCTGACTTATATTTTTTAGAAGCTAGATTATCTGCCCTGAAGAGAAGAGGTAAGGGCACCAATAGAAAAAGGAAGAGCAGTTAGGAAGTATTGAAGTCATCTAAGATTAAAGGCAGAGATGGAACTAAGTTCTCTGCATAAAATCAGGAGCCATAAAAACTCTAGTCCTATGAAGTCTGCATTAAGAACACCCTTGTCTGCTATTTATGGTTCCACATGATACTATTCAGACAGTCCTGGGAGTAGAGAATTTAGCAAGATTACCGGATACATGACTAACAAAAAAGTCAATAAATTCTCTACCTCTGCAATAGCGAATTAGTGCTGAGATCATCTACAATAGCAACCTAAGAATCTGAAGTTCTGATGTAAACAAAGATGGTAATATTTCTAAAGAGCTAAGTATTTGGTTATTTATTCCCAAGTAATGCACTATCCTAAAATTTAGTGGCTTTAAGCCACTTTAATATTTATTTTTGAGGAACTTCAAGGAGGTAAATGACACTAGAGCAAAATAAGCAGGAAGGAGAATAATAGCTAATGTGATCCAAGAAGTACTAAAGGGTCAGACCATGTCAGGCCTTTTAGTATATATATATATATATATATATATAAAACAAATTACCCATTTATAAATGAAACATAAATAAAACATGGAGCTTTCATAGTCTATACTCTCAGAGGTGAGTAAATATTGACCTAGATATATAGCTAAATTCACATTGCAAAAAATGTAAAGCAATTGAAAAGTGATTCATTCTGTGTGCCAGTATTTGTGTGAATTCTAAAACAAAGTCATTAAAGATTACTATTAGAACATGACCAGGGGACAAGCATGTCAAATTCATATTAATAGTTTGGTTGCCTCTGACAAGGTTCAGAATGCCAGAAGGAGAATGAAAGGAGTACGTGTCCTTTATGTATTATGTTTATAATTACAACATGGCTGTCTGTAGCAAATATTAAATTGTTTACATTCATTAATACTGGATAAATTATTCTCTGTACTTATGTATGTGTGTCTGTGTGCATGTGTGTATTTGTGGGTCTCTGTGCACATGTGTATATTTGTATGTCAGTGGATATGTATGTATTTTCATTTAAGATAGGAATTGCAAAAATATGTGATAGATCACCACCATGAGACTTGGCCATGGGTCTGGAGCCAGAAGTAAATCTAATTGTCCATCCTATTGATAAGAGAAACATATCTACCCCCCTGTCCAGTTTTAGGCTATGCACATATGCTATTCCACAACACACCCTGTCACAAACCTCAACATAGACATGTATGGGCACATGTGTTCACAGACACACAGGGTTTGGTCTTACCACTGTTTTGGGTGAATTTCAACACTTCAGGAGTAAGGCTTGACCAAAAGGTATATCTCCTGACCAATCCCTTGCCAATTTCAATTTGCAATCCTCATCTCTTCGATTTGCCTGTATAAATGAATGTGCAGGAAACTCTGCTCGTGCCTAAATACACTGCTTTCTCACAGAAAGAAGGTTGTGGTTTCAGGCCTCAAAGGCTTTCTACATTTTTATTCCATCAAGTTATAGAATAATTTCATGTTATTATTCTCATTAATTGAGCATATTCTCTTGACACTTTCATTAGGAACTCTGGAGGAGGACAGGAGTCATCTGTTTCGGATCATATCATCATCTTTCCCAAAGTATTCTCAAATTGTTCTTGAGTGGTTCTCTAGAAAAATAAAATATATTAACAGCAATTGCCCAAATATCGCATGCACAGTCTGCTTTTAAGGTATGATTTTAAGCTAAGAAACTTAGCCTTTGAAAAATCTTGGAAAAGAGCTGAAAAGTTTGGACTACATAATTAAGTCAATAATTTGGAGAGAATTAGAAATTCCTGAATTACAAATAATATTAGCCTACTTTATGAAAAAACAATAAGTCAACTAAACAATAAGATTATAACAAAATGCGGAAGAGAAGTGAGATGAAACAATTTTTCAAAAAGACAGATAAGAGATCACAGTGGGCTGTTGGCAGTTAAAAAATATAATTTCCATATAATAATGGCATCAGAAAATGAGCTCTATTTATGTTTCAGACATTTGATTACCACTCACTGTTTATTTACTATCTGCTTCTTTTGTTTATTTGTTTTGACCAGGCGAGGCCCTAGACATCAAGCATAAACAATGAGTAAGACCCTGGCCAAACTCTTGAGGAATTTAAAGTTTAACTTACCTGTTGAGAGATATTAAAATACACTTGATTTTTGAAAAGTGGGCTTCTCTCTATCCTCAGCGTGGAGAACTAAGTAAGTAAATATTGCTTACTAAATGAAAACTGTAGGCCTTGTGTGTGTGTGTGTGTGTGTTAGTTGTTTAGTCATGTCCAACTCTTCACAATCCCATGGACTGTAGCCCGCCAGGCTTCTCTATCCATAGTATCTAGTTAATGATTGTCAACTGTATTATCTACTAAGATCTTTAAGTATATTTTTTATACTTTACATTCTGAGCCATATACTCCACTTTTATTCTTCTAGACACCAAATCACAAATTTCCAAATAAAACAAAATTTTTACTCGAGTATGTGTCTTCCCTTGTTTTCAGTATCTCATTGCTCCATTTTCTTTATTTCTTTTAAATTGTGACTGAACTGTTTAAACATTAATTCAATAGAAATATGCGAGGAAAATAAAGGTTATGCTAATTTAAATCTCTCAGATTTAAATTTCAAATTTGTTGAAATATTCTCCATCATTATTCTTTATTTTCCATTATTTAATGAATACTTCTTGAGCACCCAATCTGACACTCATAATCTTCTATTCTTACATACATTTGTAGCTATATTTACTAAAACTTCTTAACGGTGGGAAAGTTTGGGTTATTTACTTCCTTATTCAATGTTTCCTTTGCTCATGTTTCATTTTTTGAATTCTTTCTCTGTTCTTTTCCATCTAGTTTTATTGAAGTTAAATTGATAATTAAAGTTGCATATATTTAATGTAATATGATGATTCTATATGTGTATAACTTGTGAAATATTTACCACAATCATGTAACTTAATACATCTGTAACTTACACAGCTGCCATTTTTTATAGTGAGAATTCTTAAGACCTACTCTTTTAGCATATTTGAAGTATACAATATTATCATAGCCATGATATTGTATATTAGATCCTCAGTGTTTATGCATTTTATAACTGAAAGTTTGTACCTTTTAATCAACATCTCTCCACACCCAAACCCCTAGCTACAACCATTTTCCTTCCTGTCTAGGAATTTAAGTTTTTATGAATTAATTTATTTTTTTGGATTTCACGTGTGATACCATACAGTATTTGTCTTTGTCTGACTTATTTTAACTAACATAGTACTATCCAGTTTCATGCACATTGTTGCAAAGGACAATATTCTTCTCTTTTAAAGACTGAATAATATTCTACTATAGATAGATCTCGCATTTTCTGTACCAGTGTATCCATCAACAGACATTTGCATCCTTTGCATATCTTGGCTCCTGAGAATACTATTATTACAATGAAAATAGGAGTGCAGATATCTTTTCAAGATACTGATTTTATTTCTTTCATATGTATACTCAGAAATGGGATTGCTGGAACATATGGCAGCACTATTTTTATTTTTTGAGGAATATCTTTACTGTTTTGCATAATGACTGTCTCAGTTTACATTCCTACTTCTAACAGGTGTGAGGTAATGTCTCATTGTGCTTTTGATTTGCATTTCCCTGATAATTAGTAGTATAGATCACCTTTATATGTATACCTGTTTGCCATCTGAATGTCATCTTTGGAAAATGTCTAAAGAGGTCATTTGTTCTTTTTTAAATCGGATTTTTTTTTTAAATTTTTGATATTGACAGTGTGATTTCTTTATATATTTTAGATGTTTACTTATTATCAGCTATATAGTTTGCATATATTCTGTAGGTTTCCTTTTCATTTTGTTGATGATTACCTTTGTTTGCACAGAAGATTTTTAGTTTGAGGTAATCTCACTTGGTTATTTTTGCTTTAGTTGCCAGTATTTCTGGTGTCATATGTGAAAAATCATTGCTAAGACTAATGTTAAGGAAATTTTTTTCCTATGTTTTCTTCTAAGAATTTTACCATTTCTGGTATTACATTTAAGTTTTTAGTCCATTTCTAGTTGACTTTTGTGAGTGATGTAAGATAGAGGTCCAGCTCCATTCTGCATGTAGATATCAAGTTTTCCCAGAAGCATTTACTGAATAGACTACCACTTTCCATTGTGTGTTCTTGGCTCCTTTATCAAAGCCAGTTAACTATAAATGTATGGGTTTATTTCTGTACTGTTCTGTTCCATTAAACTATGTGACTTTCTTATGTGAATACGAATGTGAATTTTAGGATTCTTTTTCTATTTCTGTGAATAATTTCATTGGAATACTATAGGATTACATGGAATCTACAGATCATTTGAGGTAATATGAACATTTTATTAATAACAATATTAATTCTTCCAGTGCAAGAACATAGGATATCTTTTCATTTTTTATCTTTCTTGTGGTTTTTTTTTTAGCCAATCTTAATAATAAAACAGGCCAAGATTAGTACTCTATGGGTTTTCTTGCAATTTCCCTTTCTGCTTTCAAACTAAAGAGAAAGTTGGCTTTGCCAGATCAGTTTCCTCTTCACTTTGCATTGAAAATTAAATTCTGCTGTTGCTTTATCTGTTTCTTTCTTCTCCATGTGTGTGTGAAACAAAGATAAGAAGAAAGTGAGCTCCCCTTCTCTGACTTCTGACAAGTGGTCTGAAATGGGAGTCACTTCCGTTTAGACATCCTACCTCCCCATCTACGTTTGCTTGGAAAGTAAATATGCACCTTGGTCCAAGCTAATTGTTTTCTTTTTTTTTTCTTAAAACACCTTTGAGATGGAATTTGGACTGACCAAGGAGGTGCTGTAATCCTCTAAACACTTATCTTGAGACCCTGCCTCATAAAGAAAGTCCGTGGGAATCAAGTCAAGGTGGGTAGACAAAAACCTATAGAAAAAGAACAAGACCGCAGTGTTCATCCTCCTTGTTCTGTCCTTCCCTGTGGTTGGAGCACGTGAGCACATTTACTTTCTCTTGTGCCCAACATTCTTGTTTTCACTTTGTCTTTACTGTTAAAAGGTGATTTTTATTTTTATGTTTGCCAAGTGTCCCATTCAGCTTGCAGTTAGAAGAAACATCCTTTATTCCAGAAGAATTTTCTTCTTTTATATATTGATTATTGTTTGTTCTTCACTTGTTTTAATATCTTTCTTCTATTTGCAGCTGATCTGCATCTCATATCTCTGGTCATTGTTCTGCATATAAAGGCTTCCACAACTGTCTCCCACAAGATTTGATTTTCTTGTTCTATCTGCTATTGGAGAGGAATTTTCAGGTTTGTCTTTGTAGTTGCTGACCTCACTTCTAACAATGCCAATTCTACCCCTTTCTGAATCTAATACCTTTCAAAATTCTGTAATTAATCAATTTTTGAAGATTTTTTTTCTTTTACTTTTTTCTACAATCTGTACTTATCTATCTTAAAGCCAGTTATGTTTTTAAGTTTTAGTTTGAGTCTTATTATCTCATACTTCTCACAGATCTTGTGCACATGCATTTTATTGAGACAACAACCTGCTAGTAAATTCTCAACATATCTCCCACTGTAAATTATGTTCATTACTAAGCTCTTCTATACTGTGAATGCTAAATTGCTTCTCATATTGCAGAATTGCTTCTCAGATCCTTTGACCTGTAGTCCCTTTTATATAAGACAGTGATGAAATATTTTCAAGACTAGCTTTTGCCATTATCAGTATGATTATGTTTTCTATTGCTTCTATCAGTCTTAAGTATTAAGCCTGAAAGCCCAGACCTTAGTCAGATAGATCTAAACTTCACCTAAACTGCTCTGAGGGACATTTACTTGTATAGCTTGTTTCTGCAAGAATAATGAATTAGTTTTACCAAAGAATAAAAAATCCTAAATTATCTGAAGCATTAACTATAGCTCTTTCTTTTCAATGAATGAAAATTCAGCCCTAGAATATATCACTCCTGTTGCTTTTTCAAGGCAGTTTTTCCTTTTTTTTTTTTTCCCAGTTCCCTATTGCTATCATTGGAAACCAGGAACTATCAAATTATTCCAGGAAAGAAGTTTGCTTCTGGGAAGTGAAATCGTGGAAGGAATCTTGGAAGAATTAGTAGAAAGATACTAAGTCATGGCATGTTATGACACAAATTTTTCCATAAGGGAAGAGATATGAATTACACTTCAACTGTAGCAGACAGGGATTGAAATATTATACAAGAGATATTCCTGAAGGACCCAGATATTTTTTCAAGGTATTATTTATGCTTCAGGTAGTAAAAACTTTGTTATCTTACTTTGCATTTGCATAATTATATCAGTGTATTTATAGATGGAAAAATGCATTAGTCTTCCATTAACAAATTTTGGAGCATAAAATAATACATTTTATTGTCCTTTTCTGTACTATAATTAATGTTACAACACCTATTCATTAGTTTCTGCAAAATAATGTTATTTTCTGAAAACTATAAGATTGGGTATCAATAGATATCTAACATCACAAACATTGTTATTGGCAGATATAACAATATCTGACACAAAAACTGAGTGCATGTGTACATGTTTATGCACACAACTATATATATATATGGTTATTAAATCTATATTTTGCTCCTTAAAATATATATAATATAGATAAGTCAGACAAAATATAAATTTTAAGTAGAAGAAACTAATATTTACAAAGATTAATTAATTTGACTAAGTTAAACTGACAGAAAGTGAGCAAGCAAGACTTAATACTTAGACTTTAAAATCCAGGATACTTTTTTTCCCCTATGTATTCATTGCAATCTGTTTTATCAAAGAAACATATTGAAATGTAATAGGCCTTATGCTATGAATACCTGGTTTAGTATGAATATCCAGTTTTGCTTGTTGTTGTTTGGTTGCTAAGTCGTGTCTGTTTCTTTTGAGACTCTATGGACTTAAGCCCTACAGGCGCTTCTCTGTCCATGAGATTTCCTAGGCAAGAATACTGGAGTAGGTTGCCATTGCCACTTCAGGGGCTGATCGCTGGAGAAGGAAATGGAAACCCACTCTGGCATTCTTCCTTGGGAAATCCCATGGGGGGAAGAACCTGGCGAGCTACAGAGATGGAACCTGCATCTCCTGTGTTACATGTGGGTTCTTTACCACTTTAACATGTTCATCATATGTTTCCATTATATAATGTACAGCATCTGAAAAATTCTAATTTTTGATGCTTTTTATTGTCTGTTTTCTCTCACTAGATTTCCTAAGGGCAAAGATTTCTATTCTCTTGAAAATCATGTACTCAATAAGTATTTATGAATGCTCAAATGGATAAAATAATCTTTCTGAATACTTACTGTATTCAAGTTACCTTGTTTTTAAATATACATTTCTCCATTTCATCCTATTAAACTAAAAGTTTGCTTTATTCTTATACTAATGGTACATTTGGGGCTTGGATATTTCAATAACATGTCTGTGATCATACTATTAGTAAATGGCAAAGGTGGAAATTGGACTTAGTTCTATTTTACTCCACAGACCATACTGTTGAAAACCATACTGAACTGCATTCTAATTTTTCACTTTGTTACCGGAAACATTGTTGCCAGTACTATAAATAAAATAGAAAGAAGAAGAAAATGAGTTCCAAGGTATTGATAATTCTTCTCACTGGCCTCCTTTTTCCTCCCTACAAAAGAAAGAATTGTTCTAGGACAGCTAGAAATTTTGAAGTAGTTCCTTGCTAAGTGACATTAATCTATATATGTATTAACTAGAAATGAATCACCTAGCTCCAAGTGAATGTCATATAAGACCCAGCAGATTCTTTTGTGTAACTGAACCAGTTGTAACTAGGTCATACATATTTAGGTTTCCCAGGTGGCACTAGTGGTAAAGAACCCACCTGCCAAAGCAGGAGACATAAAGAGACATGGGTTCTATCCCTGGGTTGGGAAGGGATTCTCCCCTGGAGAAGGGCATGGCAATCCACTCCAGTATTCTTGCCTGGAGAATCCTGTGGACAGAGGGGCCTGGTGGGCTACAGTCCACAGGGCCACAGAGAGTCGGACATGACTGAGTGACTAAGGGCACACATACTTGGGATAAAAAATAAAACAGTAACATTTTAAAAAATAATTTCCTCCCTAATTGAATTAATTTCCTTCACAATTGATTCAGTAGAGGAGATAGGACTTATTTCTATGTTCCTTCATGGCCAGGTAGATATTTTTTGAAAAAGTCTTTTTCCAAATAACCCCAAATCACTGCATTGCTATATTGCAATAGCTTGTTGTCCTAGCTGGCATAATTTCCCAGTCCTCTCCCCTAAGCAGGCTAAATTCTCACACCAACATTTCAGCATTTCCAGCTGGTTCCTTTCTGGCTTTCATATTTGTAAAGATGCCAGTACATCCCTTTCAGTATGTAAGCCAGACCTGGACAATCTCCATAAACATAGGAAGAATCTCCATGACACTAATATTGAGGCTGACTTGGCAGAAGGAAATCAGTGCTTTCTCTCAAGCATGGAGAAGTGCACAAGGTCCATGCCAACCTCCAGGCTGCTCCTGTGCTTGGCACGTTTCTCATCCTCTAAACTATAGATTCTCCACTATTTGTTATCAATGTTATTATCTCCTTGAGCCAATTCGCCTTCTGACATTCATGACTCCCAGAGTTAAGAGTTTGTTTTTGATGTATCTTAACATTTATTTTTTATTGTGTAAGCAGGTTTTTTTTTTTTCTGGAAGGAATTTTCTCCTCTCCAGAGCAAGACTATAAACATTCTATAATAATAATCATAACTGACAATAGAAAATAAACATTTAATATAAAATCAATAAATTTTATATACATGGATACCCCATCTTTATTGTTCCTCAAGTGATATACATTTTGTATCTCTTTTACCATTTATTACATTAAAACTACATTAATATTGAAATGTGAGAAGGGACAAGGAGACAGTGAGAGGAGATTCTGAGCACTGACCAGGAGAAAAATGTTTCTTTTTGTACAATATTTGTGAAAACCAGCCTACAACTTTCCTGTGTAAAACATCCTCTCCATCTGGACCAAACTTATCTGTAAGTTATTTAATTAATATATTAAATGACCTTCTGTTTCTTTATGCAACTATACTTGAAAGGCAAAAAAGCTCATTTTAGCCAGCTCAAACAGTCTTGGTAAAGAGATTTTTAGTTAGAAAAAAATCAAAACAAATGCAACTTTAAAGATTTCCTTGGCAGTACAGTGGTTAAGGCTCCATGTTTCCATTGCGGGGCTCATGGGCTCGATCTCTGGTTCTGGAAATAAAATCCCATATGCCATGAGGTGCCACTAAAAAACAAACAACGAAAAAAAAACATTTAATGTGATATTTTGAACATTTCAAATCTACTAAATAATTTTATTCCAAATTATTAGTAATTCTTAATAACTTTGAGCAAAGGACCTGGATGAAAGATACAGCATGAACTAAATGACCGAGTAAAGTTGTCCTGTAGAGTTTATAATAAATAGTATGGGCAGTCTAAAAAATCAGCTGCCAGGCAAAGGATGTTCCAGCATTGTAGTTTCATGGGCTGTAGCCCACCAGGCTTCTCTCTCCATGGTGATTCTCCAGGCAAGAATATTAGAGTGGGTTGCCATGCCCTCCTCCAGGAGATCTTCTCAATCCAGGGATCAAACCCAGGTCTCCCCCACATTACAGGCAGATTCTTTACCATCTGAGCCACCAGGGAAGCCCGTGGTGCTATATCTAGCTATAAATGCTAGATATGGGGCTTCCCAGGTGGCGCTAGTTGTAAAGAACCCACTGGCCAATGCAGAGGATGTAAGAGACACAAGTTCGATCCTAGGTTCTGGAAGACCCCAGGAAGAGGGCATGGCAACTCACTCTAGTATTCTTATCTAGAGAATCCCCATGGACAGAGAAGCCTGGTGGGCTGCAGTCCATGGGATTGCAAAGAGTCAGACACGAATGAAGCGACCTACCATGCACACATATGAGACACATTTTATTTCACCTGTAAGTGAAACCTTGGACATGGCCATTGTCAAGCTCTCAAACAAAAAAGATAAGTGGATTAGCCAACAAAGTCAACTTTATTCATGTATAGGAGAAAAATTGCAATTCAGGCTATCCATACTATGGGAAACTATAGGCAAGCTCTGGGAACAAGGAGAGAAGTGTTTCTGTTTTTATATAGAGGAATGGAGGAAGTTGGGAAGGGCTATATTTAATGAAAGTTCATTAGAGGAAAATGAGAGCTTGGAGTTGTGGTGACTTTTCACTGGCTGACTTGTAATAGTTTCCCATTGGCTGGGTTGTTGCTGGGCAAGGAGAAAATCTTTTTTTTCCTGCTAGGGGATGTAAAGTCAGCTTCTTCTGATGGGTATATGACGTAGGGTTCATGAATGGTACTTGTGTGAGACGCTCCACCCCAAGGGTTTCCCAAATCCATTTTGGAAAGGGATTTCCTTTACTCATTTTCGTGTTTTCTATTTTATAACACAATTTAAATAGCATTGATAATAGTTTTTAATTATTTTACCATGTTTTACAACTTCTTAGCTATATTAATAATAACCACTTATAGGTATCATCAAATTTCAGATTTTTAACTTTTAATAATATAATTTTATTTGCATTAAATTTATTATGAGGTATTTAGAAGATTTATTTATTTTTGGCAATTGGTAAAATGTCGGTATTTAAAACTTAAAAATAATTATTTCATTGACATTTTTCTTTAAAAGTTGACAAGAACACAGATCTGAGACTTGAAGCCCAAACATTTGCCAGCAGATTAACAAAAAAAGGAAAGGAAAACAACACTGTCACAATGTCTTTTCCAAGGAATTCAGTGTTCTTGATGCAAAAGGGTAGAGTACAAAATAGCGTATCATAGGCAAAATCAAGCACAGAACATGAAAAGATGATAAAAGATCCAGACAAATGCCCACGTACAGAGTGAGATGTGGAAAAACAGCTGCAAAAAGTTACATTATTATTATGTACTTTGCTATATTAAAATATTTAGAAAGCCAGCAATCTACAAAAATGTTATTTTACACATAGCATCACTATTTCATTTTCCAAAGTTGTATGTTAAATGTTCTACTTTCAGCACAGTCGTTTTCTCCCCAGCTCCCCAAACCCTGTCCCTCTCCATGTCCATTCCCCTAATCAATTTCATATCTCTGGCAACTAATTTCCCCAGGAAATGATGCTATAGTAGAACCAGAGAACAGCATATTGGAACAATACAACACATCTAAGATTTAGTGAATAAAGATTCTATGGGTTGAGAGGAGTAGAGAAAATTTAATCAGTAAGAAAGAATCTTAAAAGAAAGGACAATGAGAAGGACCCGCATGACCTACCCCTTAGCTTCAGGTGGAATTTTGGGTGCAAAGTGTAAATGACAGAATGATAAAAAGTGTGCTTGAAAGGATCTGAAATCATAAGGAACTTGTGCAGTTCTTCCTAAGGTAATGATAAGTCTCATAACTATCTCTCAGTCAGTCTTCTCAAGTTCTCTGCACTGTGTGGTAAGAACAGTTAAAAAAAAAAAAAATGACTAGGAGAGTAGCCAGCAAGGACTGTAACATCCTTTCATAGTTTTCCCATGCTCACTAGTACTTGGAGAGTAGTAAGTATTTCCTGTGCTTCTAAGAAAGGAACAGAAGTTGATGGGCAATTCAGACTCTATTCTTGTAGTTGAAAAAGGGGCAACAGAATACCTGTATGGATAGGCACACAACATTTATCTAAGCTTAAGGCAAGAGAGATCATGATTAGACTTCTAAGTGGCTCAGCATGGATAGAGTTTACAGAGAAAGGAAGAACTAGAGCGGACTGTGTGCCAGAAGCCAGGAAAAGCACATTTCAAGAAAAGAGGGAATGTAGAAGTCAGGACAGCTAAGGACTGAAAAGCGGTCTATGAATTAGCAACCCAGCCCTTGCTGTTTAACTGAGTGACAGCAAGAACGGTACTGATCGGCGTGTGCATGCATACTTAGTTGCTCAGATATGTCCTGCTCTTTGTGATCCTGTGGACGGTAGCCCGCCAGGCTCCTCTGTCCATGGGATTGTCCAGGCAAGGATACTAGAGTGGGTTGCCATTTCCCTCTCCAGGGAATCTTCCCAACTCAGGGATTGAACTCGGAATCCCTGCGTCTCCTGCATTGGAATGCAGGTTCTTTACTACTGAGCCACCTGGGAAGCATGCTGATGGGGTGATGACATCAAATTGCAAGTTTCTGAAAAGGTAGAAACATTGTTTTAAGCTAAAATAGTGAGTAATAATATTCAGATAACACCACAAATATTCACAGTAAGGGAAAAAACAGACAAAAAGCACTATTGGGGGAGGGGACATACAGTTGATGGAAGGTGGTATTGTCACTGTTTTGATGAACCAGAGACAAAAACATGGTCAAATAATTATGGAAAGAAACAAATATAGTGGGAGTGATTAAAGGAATCTATGAGAGATGGCAGAATTGATAAAGTGAGTTAGAAGTAGGTGTACTTCTAGTGTCAAGAGAAAAATTCTGTCTTAGAAAAGGTGGCTAGTGAACATTTTTTTTTTTTTTTTTGGCATTAGATGTTCTCTGGATATTCAGAGATTTAGACACAAGCATAAATAAGCCAAAAGAACTGAAGGAGCTATGAAAACACATCTCTATGGAAGCTTCTTTTTGGTCACTTTTAATTTAATTCACTCTTTTTGGTCATTTTGATTCAGCATGGACTAATTTTCCACGTTTCATAACCTTGTTTTTCTAAATGTTTTGGATTTCTTTTTCCTTTCTCAGATTCTCCTTTTCATTTTCCTGACTTGAGATCCCTGGTGCCGTCTGCTCACGCCTGACAGTAATAAATATTTCTGAAAAATGCCAAGTTATGTTTAAGGTGCACGTGCATCTGAAAATAGTTAGAATATGACTTCACACATTTTGGAAACAAAAATCACTACAGTAAAATGCCCCAGTTTCCTGGAATTCTGAACATTTGTTTGGTGCAGACCATCAGTTACATAATGTTATAAAACTCACAGCACTGGAGTTCAGGTTTGCAGTAAGGGTCTCTACAAATAAGCCCTATTTGTATGACATTGATGTAACTATTAATACTACAGAGGTGCCATTGCTTCTGAGAATTTTGCCATCTCCTTTTGTTCCTCCTTTTTTCATAATGGGTGTATATTTTACAGTGACCTGGATGCTTGGGTACTCAAAATTTATAAGAAATCTCATGTAACAATGTTGCATCCCATAACTGCCCATGGATTAGTTCAAGGAATCTAGTTAAGAGTGAATATTGTAATGCTTTTTCAAGATTTTGATTCAGTGACAAGGTCAAAAATCATATGCCATGATGACAAATGTTTTTAGCATCTAAATAGAGATAATACCAAAGTATTACTCCCATCACTAGGTAAACTAAGAAGAAATAAGCTTTCATACAGGAACTTTGTAAATATTGGTCAATGTAAGGTATACACAGTTTAAAAGTGTAATCAACCTATTAAATCAAACTTAATACTGAGAATTCTAATAGCTGTACCATTGGACAGAGACCACAAATTGTTATGGAAAATATTTTATTTATATTCCAAATACACAGCATAGATCAAAGTTATAGATAAATTTTCTTGACCTATATCCTTCCTAATAGAACCTGTTTTACTAACAGAGAATAGTATCTTTCTCTGTGAAAACAATTGGAAGTGAAAAAACAAAATTCAAAAAACCGAATTGTGTTAATTCACTGTCCTTTCATTTTATCCATTTGTATTTTTGCTAAAACTATCAGGTCTAGGATACTGGGATAATTTGTTATTGCCCAAGAAAAACCTTCATATATTTGGTTAAAAATTATATCAAAGGCTTTGAAAGTTGACATTTAAAGTGCCACAATGAATCACTGTCAAACATAAGTCAATGCAATAGGTTGTTTGCCTAAAACACGTGTGGTAAAAGCAAATTGTGGGAATTTAAATAGTATCTTATGTGCATTCAGGAAATTTTCTTTCTTAAAAACATTTTAATGCAATATATTTTAAAGTAAATAATATACTTAATTAGTGCATTTGATGTTCTTAAAGATGTATATTTGAGTGCTGACTTACACTCTAATTTATAAACCTAAGAAGCACAGAGTACTGAATGTGAGCAATTCAAACATGAATTCATAGTTATAGACAATATGATTTATGCTTTTAAAAATCCCCATTTCAGAATTTGTAACTAATTTATCACTATGTCAGAATATAGGTAAGTTGAGTTATTAAGCTCATGAAAATGATTTTGTTCCATCAGTAATATTAATTTACAATGATATAGTAAAAATTATATATTATGAATTTAATTTCCTTACTCCCTTCTGCTAACTAGAAGCTTTTCATTCTCTCAGTCTCTAGTTTTCAAACCAATATCTTATAATTTTTTTTGGTCACTTGATTAGTTTATATATACATGTATGCTGCTGCTGCTGCTGCTAAGTCACTTCAGTCGTGTCTGACTCTGTGTGACCCCATAGATGGTAGCCTACCAGGCTCCCCCGTCCCTGGGATTCTCCAGGCAAGAACACTGGAGTGGGTTGCCATTTCCTTCTCCAATGCATGAAAGTGAAAAGTGAAAGGGAAGTCACTCAGTCATGTCCGACTCTTCACAACCCCAGGGACTGCAGCCTACCAGGCTCCTTTGTCCACGGGATTTTCCAGGCAAGAGTACTGGAGTGGGGTGCCTTCGCCTTCTCAGATACACATGTATAGTATCAGACAAAAAAGAGTGGTTCAATACATATGTATATACACACACATATTTTATATGACATTGTCATGCTTTTACTTACTTTTTACTTCCTATGCATGACATTTATATATCCTGTAATCATGATTTTTAATATGCAGCAATCTTTTTGGTATTCACAATAGTTATGATCACTACAAACACCTCTTCTGGGATGCTAAATTGTTGTTCCTAAGGGAAATAAAAAGTTAAGTTCCTCTGTGCCTCTCTTCACAACAGTTTCATCAATCAACATATAAACTTATTTTAGGTGTGTTTCTGTTTAAAGATGCCATATTTAATGTATATTGTTGATTCATTAACATCAAAGTCACAACCAACAGCTGTATACTTCATGCCTGAAAAAAATCTTGTCTGACACAAGTATTGTCTCCATAAGCTACATGACAGCCTTCCTACAGTTAGAAACACCAGATAGCAATCCAGCACTACAGTAGGGGGCCATTTAACAGCAAATCACAACAAAAAGCATAAAAATGCTAAAAAAGAAAAGGTGGCACTAAATAGATTTTAGTGCCACCAAAAGAAAGAACACCATTTGCTTACAATGTGTGTGGGCGCGCTAAGTTGCTTCAGTGGTGTCTGATTCTGTGTGACCCTATGGACTGTAGCTTGCCAAGCAACTCTGTCCATGGGACTGTCCAGGCAAGAATACTGGACTTGGTTGCCATGCCTTCCTCCAGGGGATGCCATCTGCAAAGCTCTTGTTAAAATATGAAAGCTTAAATAAGAAAGTAGCGTCTCCTTGTTTGACCTCAACTGGGAATGTGCACATTGGTGACTTGATATTTTCCCTGCTTTGGGCATGTCCACAAAGGACTGCAAAAGTTCCCTGTTATTTATTTATTTTGAGTTATAAATTTTAGCAAGTAGGCAAATTTACAAATATGGAATCTGTGACCCAGATTCCACTAAAAGCAGCAGAAGTATAATTCTAAGCAAACTATTCCACAAACTAAGAAACAAATTGATATGAGGAGTAGAGAAGTGTGAGCAGAGTGACATGATTGCCTCTGGGTTTAAACCAAGATTTCTACTAATGTAAGTTTAATTTTCCAAACCTTATGAATTTATGTAAAAATTTTTCATACTATCCCATGAGTTGTGAAGTAGGTAATAGTGATGGGAAGAAAGTAGGGAGGGAACAGAAAATGAATTAAAAAAATAAACAGAGACTGATGGAGAAGACAGACTGTCGAGAGCTTACAAAGCTAAGAAGAGAGATAAATCTTACATCAATTTTAAATAACTAAATGTACCTTAAGGAAAACACTGTAACTTCTACAACTGAAATAGGAGTATTAAAAGAGATTTAGAAAATGTCTGTCAAACTACATAAAACTGTGTGGCTATCCATCAAAACAGACAGATTTGTAGATATGTTTAATTGAATAAGAGTTGAGTAGGAAGTTTCCTGATGTTGAAAGATTGAGGGCAAAGGAGAAGAGGGCATCAGAGGAAGAGAGGGCTGGATGGCATCACCGATGCAGTGGGCATGAACTTGGGCAAGCCTTGGGAGATGGTGAGAGACAGAGAGGCCTGGCGTGCTGCAGTCCATGAGGTCGCAAAGAGTCAGACACAATTGTGCAACTGAACACCACCACAAGGAAGGTTATTGTCAAAGTACCATAATCAGTTGAGTAGAACTCATTTTTAAAATTTTTATTGTGATGAAAATATACACTTCCTGTATCTTCTCATAACAAGAATTATGACTTGCATCTTATGGTCTCATAAAGATAATTCCATTGTTGAGAAGAGTCCTCTCTCTTCATTGAAACTGTAAAAGGAGTATATTTTTTTTCTCTTTTCTTATTTTTTCTTTCTTTCTTCTGCCTTCTTCCTCCTCTTTTCTTTTTCTCCTTCCTTTTCTTAACTTCCTTCCTACATTTCTTTCTTTCTAAATCTCAATGGTATATTTATAATTACAAAACTGGCTTTTGTCTTATCTCTACTAAGATTTCTTTGACAAAAACTCTAGCACTTTGCTACTTATCTGATACCAATTTATCTTACCAAAGCCTTGTTAATAAAAGGCTGTATTTTACTTATTTCCCTCTTATTATTAAAAAATAGTTTAGACACAAAAGGTTGTTTTAGACAAATTGGTGTAAATTTTAAAGAATAATAATATGGGAATTATTACTTACCCAAAGAGGCTTCTCTACCCTTTCCTTCCTCTGCAGAGAACCAAATTTTGAAGTTCATTTTCTTGCATTTCTTTGTAGTTTCTAACACCTAAACATTTGTCTCACGTGTTTGAAAACTATATGGATGGGGCTATTTTGTATATATTGTGTTATCTTTCTGTCTTCAATTATGTCTTGGAAATTCATTCAAGTTAGAATTTATTAATTCATTCTCACTATTGCACTATTAAGATTGATGGAAATATTTATTCTTTCATTGATATTCATTTGAAACATCATCTCCATTTTACCATTGAAAATAATGCTGCTTCTGGAAGAAGCAAGAAGCTAGAACCAACCACTAGTTCAGGTGTATGAGCCACTTATGACATGATGCTGAAAAGAAGAGCAAACCGGCAGAAGTGGGGAAAGCTTTCTTTTATTTTCCTGCCTCCTGTCTACCCTAGCGCCCCACCACTGGTAAAACCTAACAGGAAACCAGATGACCAATGATAAATATCAGTTTTCCACCCCCATGAGTCACAAAAAGGATTATGGAAAAGTGAATTAATAGCTGAGAAACAAAATTGAATAACCAACAAATTAGCTAAAATAATTAACAAAAATTATTTGAAAAGTCTGAGGGCTATGCCAGTAGAAGACACAAAAGCCAGTGCTGGAGACTGGAATTTAACTGAAATAATAAAAACAGTATATGAAACAGAAATGGTGCAGTGAAGCATCCTGGTAAAGAAAATGGGCAGGGTTTCAGAGGAATTTGAATCTGGGTCTATTTGAGTTCATAGCCCACATCTTTTCAGTTCTGTTTTGCAATCTGCCACAAAGGACATTGAATTCTTTAGTAAGATTTCTGCATTTAATTAGACAACGACACTGTGTATTTTTGAAATAATGGGAAGACCAAACATGCACCAAACTTAGGAAAACACATTGCTTCTCAGAGATTTTCAGATGAAATTATCTAAAACCTGTTTTAGTTTTGCCAAAACACTAGTTTTCAGTTTTAGGGAAGGAAAATAGCAGAAGTATAAAATGTTATCATTAATATTTGTAAAGAGGTAATAAAATTATAGCTCCCATGAATGAGAATGTAAAGGAGGTTTATATAAAAGATAAACTGCAAAAGGAACAGACATTTTCAACATGTGAACAGAGAGGTGGATGGGAAACAAATACCTAATAACTGACAAAACTTGAATTACTGTAATTGGACTTTTTTTTATAAATTATATAATTAATGAATCAGCATTACAAAGAGTGATGCTGTGCCTGTTTTTATTTTGTAATATTTTCCCTTTATGAATGAGACATGCTTTTCTGTCCACTCATTTTTATGAAGGCAACCAAAGCTTATATTGATCATGCTTAATTTTCTTCATTCAATTCTTGCCTAATGTTTTTGCTCTTCTTTGGGGTTCAAATTCATTCTTCCTAAATTGCATTCTGTAGAATTTCAAGTGAGGATCTATCTTTAGTAATTTTTTTTTGGCTTTAAAGTACATTTCACATGCTGGCAAATTTATTTTGTACTCTATGTACAATTCTTATTTAAACATTTTTTTTTCTCTCACTTTGCACACTTTTAATTCATTGTCTTTTACTTTTGCTATTGAGACATCTAGTGTTTATCATTCATAGTCTTATTAATATTTTTACCTTTCTCTGAGTATTTTATAGTATTGTCATAGTATTACCAAGAGCAGACTTCTGGTAATTTATTTTGCTTGGGTTCTTACTGAGAGTGTGAAATCATTACTTTATTAACTTTTTCTTTTTAATTTATTTATTTTAATTGGAGGCTAATTACTTTACAATATTGTAGTGGTTTTTGCCATACATTGACATGAATCAGCCATGGGTGTACATGTGTTCCCCATCCTGAAACCCCCTCCCGGCTCCCGCCCCATCCCATCCCTCTGGGTCATCCCAGTGTACCAGCCCTGAGCACCTTGTCTCATGTATCGAACCTGGACTGGTGATCAATTTCACATATGATGTGAAACATGTAATATACATGTATATACATATATATAAAAAACATGTAATATACATGTTTTAATGCTATTCTCTCAAATCATTCCACCTGCGCCTTCTCCCACAGAGTCCAAAAGACTGTTCTATACATCTGTGTCTCTTTTGCTATCTCACATATAGGGTCATCGTTACCATCTGTCTAAATTCCATATATATGTATTAGTATATTATATTGGTGTTTTTCTTTCTGGATTGCTTCACTCTGTATAATAGGCTCCAGTTTCATCCACCTCATTAGAACTGATTCAAATGCATTCTTTTTAATGGCTGAGTAATACTCCATTGTATATATGTACCACAGCTTTCTTATCCATTCATCTGCTGATGGACATCTAGGTTGCTTCCATGACCTGGCTGTTATAAACAGTGCTGCGATGAACATTGGGGTACACGTGTCTCTTTCAAATCTGGTTTCCTCAGTGTGTATGCCCAGCAGTGGGATTGCTGGGCCGTATGGCAGTTCTATTTCCAGTTTTTTAAGGAATCTCCACACTGTTCTCCATAGTGGCTGTCCTAGTTTGCATTCCCACCAACAGTGTAAGATGATTCCCTTTTATCCACACCCTTTCCAGCATTTATTTTTTGTAGACTTTTGGATCGCAGCCATTCTGACTGGTGTGAGATGGTACCACATTGTGGCTTTGATTTGCATTTCTCTGATAGTGAGTGATGTTGAGCATCTTTTCATGTGTTTGTTTGCCATCTGTATGTCTTCTTTGGAGAGCTGTCTATTTAGTTCTTTGGCCCATTTTTTGATTGGGTCTTTTTTTTTTTTTTTTTTCTGGAATTGAGCAGCAGGAGTTGCTTGTATATTTTTGAGATTAATTCTTTGTCAGTTGCTTCGTTTGCTATTATTTTCTCCCATTCTGAAGGCTTTCTTTTTCACCTTGCTTATAGTTTCCTTCGTTGTGCAAAAGCTTTCAGGTTTAACTAGGTCCCATGTGTTTATTTTTGCTTTTATTTCTATTACTCTGGAAGGTGGATCATAGAGGATCCTGCTGTGATTTATGTTGGAGAGTGTTTTGCCTATGTTTTCCTCTAGGAGTTTTATAGTTTCTGGTCTTACATTTAGATCTGTAATCCATTTTGAGTTTATTTTTGTGTATCACCATAGAACACTAGAAAGTGTTCTAGTTTCATTCTTTTACAAGTGGTTGACTATTTTTCCCAGCACCACTTTTTAAAGAGGTTGTCTTTTATTCATTGTATATTCTTGCCTCCTTTGTCAAAGATAAGGTGTCCATAGGTGCATGGATTTATCTCTGGGCTTTCTATTTTGTTCCATTGATCTATATTTCTGTCTTTGCGCCAGTACCATACTGTCTCGATGACTGTAGCTTTGTACTATAGCCTGAAGTCAGGCAGGTTGATTTCTCCAGTTCCATTCTTCTTTCTCAAGATTGCTTTGTCTATTAGAGGTTTTTTTTTTGTATTTCCATACAAATTGTGAAATTATTTGTTCTAGTTCTGTGAAAAATACCATTGGTAGCTTGATAGGAATTGCATTGAATCTATAGATTCCTTTGGGTAGTATACTCATTTTCACTATATTGATTCTTCCAATCCCTGAACATGATATATTTCTCCATCTATTTGTGTCCTCTTTGATTTCTTTCATCAGTGTTTTATAGTTTTCTATATATAGGTCTTTTGTTTCTTTAGGTAGATATATTCCTAAGTGTTTTATTTTTTTCTTGCAATGGTGAATGGAATTGTTTCCTTAATTTCTCTTTCTGCTTTCTCATTGTTAATGTATAGGAATGCAAGGGATTTCTGTGTGTTAATTTTATATCCTGCAACTTTACTATATTCATTGATTAGCTCTAGTAATTTTCTGGTAGAGTCTTTAGGGTTTTCTATGTAGAGGATCATGTCATCTTCAAACAGTGAAAGTTTTACTTCTTTTCCAATCTGGATTCCTTTTATTTCTTTTTCTGCTCTGATTGCTGTGGCCAAAATTTCCAAAACTATGTTGAATAGTAGTGGTGAGAGTGGGCACTCTTGTCTTGTTCCTGACTTTAGGGGAAATGCTTCCAATTTTTCACCATTGAGGATAATGTTTGCTGTGGGTTTGTCATACATAGCTTTTATTATATTGAGGTATGTTCCTTCTATTTCTACTTTCTGGAGGGCTTTTATCATAAATGGATGTTGAATTTTGTCAAAGGCTTTCTCTGCATCTGTTGAGATAATCGTATGTTTTTTATCTTTCAGTTTGTTAATGTGGTGTATTACATTGATTGATTTGCAGATATTGAAGAATCCTTGCATCCCTGGGATAAAGCCCACTTGGTCATGATGTATGATCTTTTTAATATGTTGTTGTATTCTGTTTGCTAGAACTTTGTTAAGGATTTTTGCATCTATGTTCATCAGTGATATTGGCCTGTAGTTTTCTTTTTTTGTGACATCTTTGTCTGGTTTGGTATTAGGGTGATGGTAACCTCATAGAATGAGTTTGGAAGTTTATCTTCCTCTGTAACTTTCTGGAAGAGTTTGAGTAGGATAGGTGTTAGCACTTCTCTAAATTTTTGGTAGCATTCAGCTGTGAAGCTGTCTGGTCCTGGGCTTTTGTTTGCTGGAAGATTTCTGATTACATTTTCTATTTCCGTGCTTGTGATGGGTCTGTTAACTTTAGAACTGTCTGTTAATACATCTTCATAAAGTATATTTTCCCCTATTCTTTGTATTTTCTTCTTCTGGAATTCCATTTATATCTATGTTACAGACTTTGTATCACATCTCTCAGCTTTATATTTTCTTTTTTTTTTCTTTTTTAAATTAATTTTATTTTATTTTTAAACTTTACATAATTGTATTAGTTTTGCCAAATATCAAAATGAATCCGCCACAGGTATACATGTGTTCCCCATCATGAACCCTCCTCCCTCCTCCCTCCCCATACCATCCCTCTGGGTCGTCCCAGTGCACCAGCCCCAAGCATCCAGTATCGTGCATCGAACCTGGACTGGGATCTCGTTTCATACATGATATTTTACATGTTTCCATGCCATTCTCCCAAATCTTCCCACCCTCTCCCTCTCCCACAGAGTCCATAAGACTGTTCTATACATCAGTGTCTCTTTTGCTGTCTCGTACACAGGGTTATTGTTACCATCTTTCTAAATTCCATATATATGCGTTAGTATACTGTATTGGTGTTTTTCCTTCTGGCTTACTTCACTCTGTATAATAGGCTCCAGTTTCATCCACCTCATTAGAATTGATTCAAATGTATTCTTTTTAATGGCTGAGTAATACTCCATTGTGTATATGTACCACTGCTTTCTTATCCATTCATCTGCTGATGGGCATCTAGGTTGCTTCCATGTTCTGGCTATTATAAACAGTGCTGCGATGAACACTGGGGTACACGTGTCTCTTTCCCTACTGGTTTCCTCAGTGTGTATGCCCAGCAGTGGGATTGCTGGGCCGTATGGCAGTTCTATTTCCAGTTTTTTAAGGAATCTCCACACTGTTCTCCATAGTGGCTGTCCTAGTTTGCATTCCCACCAACAATGTAAGAGGGTTCCCTTTTCTCCACACCCTCTCCATCATTTATTATTTGTAGACTTTTGGATCGCAGCCATTCTGACTGGTGTGAAATGGTACCTCATAGTGGTTTTGATTTGCTTTTCTCTGATAATGAGTGATGTTGAGCATCTTTTCATGTGTTTGCTCGCCATCTGTATGTCTTCTTTGGAGAAATGTCTATTTAGATCTTTGGCCCATTTTTTGATTGGGTCATTTATTTTTCTGGAGTTGAGCTGTAGGAGTTGCTTGTATATTTTTGAGATTAGTTGTTTGTCGGTTGCTTCATTTGCTATTATTTTCTCCCATTCTGAAGGCTGTCTTTTCACCTTGCTTATAGTTTCCTTTGATGTGCAGAAGCTTTTAAGGTTAATTACGTCCCATTTGTTTATTTTTGTTTTTATTTCCAATATTCTGGGAGGTGGGTCATAGAGGATCCTGCTGTGATGTATGTCAGAGAGTGTTTTGCCTATGTTCTCCTCTAGGAGTTTTATAGTTTCTGGTCTTACGTTGAGATCTTTAATCCATTTTGAGTTTAGTTTTGTGTATGGTGTTAGAAAGTGTTCTAGTTTCATTCTTTTACAAGTGGTTGACCAGATTTCCCATCACCACTTGTTAAAGAGATTGTCTTTAATCCATTGTATATTCTTGCCTCCTTTGTCAAAGATAAGGTGTCCATATGTGCGTGGATTTATCTCTGGGCTTTCTATTTTGTTCTACCTTAACTTTATGCTTCACTATAGGGAATTTTCAGGTATTCAGTTTATTGACTGGTTTGTCACGTGCATAGAGATTATTGTTTCACCTAATTATTTGAATTATGTTATTTGAGTTATGTTAATAATAGTTAGTCTTCCACTTTTATCATTTACCTTTTAATTGAATTAACAGTCATGAATACAGTGACTTCATTTTTAATACTTTAATAGCATTTATGTTTATATTTATCTTCTTTGCTTTGGGGACTGTTTTAAAAAATATCGATTTGTTCATCTCATTACATATTTTCTTTCTTTTAATGTTATAAATGGACTTAATATATAATCTTTACTCTGAAGTAAGAAATCACAACCAGCTCCAGTATTGTTGCATGGAGAATTCCATGGACAGAGAAGCCTGACGGGATATAGTCCATGGGGTCACAAAGAATTGGACACAACTGAACTAATATAATCTTTATTTGATAATTCTAACATCTGAATTAGTTTTTATTCTAAATGTGTTCTTTTTATTCCCTTACTCTGAGTTATGGTGGCTTGTGGTCTCATGTGTTTTGTGATTTTACATTATAAATTTTCATAGAAATCAAGATGATACAGTTAGAAAATATGAATCCACAGAGGGACTCTATTGTTCTCAAAAGAGAATGGTTACAAGAATCTCCATTTTTCTTACCTGTACATGATGCTTCCCTAGGGTTACAAGTCTTAATTTTTTGTGTGTGATCCCGATGTAATTTCTGTCAATCACAATGCCCTAAAAAAAGAATAACACCCACCAAAATAGCCACATGTCTAAACTGAATACAGTGTGTGGTGATAAAATGATCACTTTATCTTCACATCACTTTTAAATGTCTAAACTACCTCCAGAGATCTCATCAGAACAAAACAAGTCCTAACTTGAAAACAAAACAAAAATGCATGTCCTTATTTGGAAGTAGAATAGGCTACTTTATTTTGAAAGAAATGGGTGTTTGAAAGCCAAATGAGTACAGACAGTTGCATTTTTTCCAAAATAAAGTTTATATGTGACTTTCCTTTTCTGAAACTATGTGTTATTTTCCTTGGCTAAGATCTTGGGCTATGAATCCAAAGGGACATGATTTTGAAGTCTTGCCCTGTTACTTTTTAGTTACCCTGAACATGTTATTTTTATCTCTATATTTGCATATTTATGTAAAATGTAACACAGTTTCTCTTTGTAGGTATTTATAGTTAAGGAAGATAATACTTGTAAAGTGCCTGTTGTTTGTAAATTGGCATTACTGATTATTGAGTTATTGTTATTAAAATACAGTGCTATTGATAGCAAGAGATAGTTTTCCATTTACGTTACTGTGCAAGACAATTTGGTGGGAAGTGAACCACTGTCCTGATTCTCAGGTGGTAACAGCTTCCCTGACCATGGGAGAGCTCTTAAAGGTAGAGATTTGATTAAAAGAAAAAAAAAAAGAGAGTGCCATTTATTGATTTAGTTCCAGATTTCTAAACATCCTCAGTTATTGTAATCTTGCCTTACACAAAATAGGGTTTCCCCAAAAATACCAGAGTAGTTATTCCATTATTAGTTTTCTTTCAATGGGGTCCTTTATGTTTCAGCACTTATGAGGATGTTGAGCCCAGTTGTGATTTGTGCCTCATTTTATCTCAAATCAATCACCTCCTTGTTGAATGTACCTTCTTAATGAATGGCTTATGTTTTGCTTATCAGTTTATTTTTTTTAAGTGTACTATGCTCTTCATCAAGTGGCCAGTCTACTATTAATTTCATACATGTTGTATAATCTACATGTAAGAAATTCCAGATCGAAATGTTTTAAGTAGAAAAGGTAATTACAATTACTTTTATGTATCTGGAACATCACTCACAAGCTGTTGATAAAAAATTCATCAAAATCATAAATTATCAGACTGAGATTATGAAAAAGATATAAAAGTTAATTTTGAAAGAAAGTTGTGAAAACTGTAAAAAAAAACTAAGAAAGACTGATAAAATATTTTTACGAACGCTATAGTTTTTCCAAATATTTTATAAACCTTAATACATTATTAAACTGAAGTCATGTACACAGCATGAAAATATATGTTTTTTTTTCAAATACATCATTTACTTGACAATATACTTGAAAACATAGTCTTGGTGTATATTTAGCAAATATTTAATAAATATCAACTGTAAATTGGGAATAAGACTTAGAGCATAGCCCCTGACCAAGCAGCTTTTTATCTGGTGGAGAAGACAGACAAGAGGACAAATAGAAACTGTACAAATGCACATAACGAGACATGCATAAAGTGGCAATGGAAACACCCACAGGGAACTCAAACCATTCTAAGATACATGAGAATCTCCTCAAAAGACTGGAAATTGTTCCAGATTGAAGAAGCAACATGCATGAAGGACAGAAAGGTAGAAGACTGGGGAAATAGGGCCTGAAAACAGACAAGGGAAGCAGCTCATTATTGCAAACACTTAGAAGCCAGGTCAGAGGAGTGTGGAGAGGAAAGCAAATCCCAGGTGATGAAGGGCTGCACAGGACCTGCTAATCAATTTCATTTTCCATCATGAGAGATACAGGAAACTATTAGAGGGTTTTAAGACAAAGGATGATATGATCAGATTAGACTTTAGAAAGCTCATCCTCACAGAAGTTCTGAGAAATGATTTGTAGAATGCAAGGGGATCAGAAGTAGACGCTTCTGATTCTGCTTCACTGACTACATCTACTTCTGTTTCATTGATTATGCTAAAGCTTTTGAATGTGTGGATCACAACAAACTGTGGAAAATTCTTAAGAGATGGGAATACCAAACCACCTTACCTGTCTCCTGAGAAACCAATATGCAGGTCAAGAAGCAACAGTTAGAACCAGATATGGAACAATGGGCTGGTTCCAAATTGGAAAAGGAGTATGTCAAGGCTGTATATTGTCACCCTGCTTATTTAACTTGTATATAGAGTACATCATGAGAAACGCTGGGCTGGAAGAAGCACAAGCTGGAATTAAGATTGCCCGGAGAAATAATAACCTCAGATATGCAGAAGACACCACCCTTATAGCAGAAAGCAAAGAGGAATTAAACAGCCACTTGATAAGGGTGAAAGAGAAGAGTGAAACAAAATGAAAATCATGGCATCCAGTATCATCATTTCATGGCAAATAGATGGGGAAACAATGGAAACAGTGACAGACTTTATTTTCTTAAGCTCCAAAATCGCTGCAGATGGTGACTGCAGCCATAAAATTAAAAAAAAAAAAAATGTGTTCCTTGGAAGGAAGCAATGACAAACCTAGACAGCATATTAAAAAGCAGAGACAGTACTTTGCCAACAAAGGTCTGTATGCATGCGAGAGCTGGACAATAAAAAAGACTGAACACCAAAGAACTGATGCCATCAAACTGTGTTGCTGGAGAAGACTCTTGAGAGTCCCCTGGACTGCATAGAGATCAAATCAGTCAATCCTAAAGTAAATAAACCCTTAATATTCACTGGAAGGACTGATGCTGAAGCTGGAGTTCCAATATTTTGGCCACCTGATGGGAAGAGCTGACTCATTGAAAAAGACCCTGATGCTGGGAAAGACTGAAGGCAGGAGGATAAGGAGACAATAGAGGATGAGTTGTTTGGATGGCATCATCTCATTCAATGGACATGAGTTTGAGCAAACTCCAGGAGATGGTGAAGGACAGGGAAGTCTATGTACATGTGGCAGTCCCTGGGGTCACAAAGAGTTGGACACAACTGAGCGACTGAACAGCAGCAACAAGGGGATCATAGACGAACACAGGGAAGCAGGGAAAAATGAAAGCATTTAAAGCAGAGTGACTATGTGAATGGAGATGACAGTTCGAGAAATTCATGCAAAGTATCAACAAAACTAAGGATCTATCTCCTTCTGTCACTTTTATCTTTCTGTTTCAGGTTGTGATTATGAACACTTTGGTGGGTTAAAAGGAACTTTCAGTGCAAGAGCTTCTTACTTTGCTGTCAGTGTCACTTTTGACTGAAAACGTAAACATAGGCCGTCGGGTGAACTGTCATGTCCCTGCCTAACTCTACATGGAGTAGGTAAAAGTCAGTTGATGCAAGAATAATTTCATTGTTGGAAAATGTTAATCTCATCTAGACAAGATTTATTAAAGAGGGTGGAAAAAATGTGAAATATCTCAAAGCTAAATATTTCACTTATGGGTGAAATCATAGTTCCCTGCTGTCAGCATTATTAAGTAAAAATTGTCATTAAACTGACACCTCTTACAAGCTGTAAATTGAGAATCGTTATGTAATAACTCTAATAATCTTTACTAACATTTGTGAGGATTTTACCACTTACAAAATATTTCCTAATCCATTATCTCATCATGAGAAACTCTTCTTATGATATAAATATCTTCTATGTGGTATTAACAATATATTTTTATAAAGTTGGGAGATCACTCAAACTTTCTACATATGGGTAAGCAAAGCTGTGCTCTTTCCAAAACATATTCTCTGTTGAATGTAGCCAGCCACATCCTTACAGGAATTCATCTGTTTGAACATATTACCCTTTAATTGAAAATCTCTTCATTGGCTTCCCATAAAAATCTCTATTGATTCTAAAGTTTTGTTTCTCACTTATAAGGCACTTAACAGTCATAGACCAATATGTGTGCAGGATCTATTGTCTCTATATGTCCCTTGTTGCCCATTGAGGTCACAATGAGCAGGCTATTTAGTCCTTCCAAAGCATAAACTCAAATCCCTTGAAGCTGAGGCTTTTAGAAAATATGTTCCCTGTTTGTGGAATGTAGTTGCAATTTCAATTTGTTATAGTCCATCTGTTAGCATGCAAAAAAGAAACCGTTGTGTTTGGTTACATCTCAAAATGCTCAAGATATTATTTTTGGCTGTCATAGCTCCTATCTTAGAAGGTACATGTGTATCTTTAATGAAGTAGACTGATAAGCTTTATCCAGACTATTCAGCATAAAACTTATTTTCTTGGTCCATATTTGGACATCAAATTTCCTTCTACCATGATTTCCTACTGAAGATATGCATGGGTTTTTCTGGCATTTGGATTCTAATAGATCAGATAAGAAAACACATTTTAAAGACAATGTAAATTCTTTACTCCCATTCACTTCAGGTTCTCAGGAAAAACAAAAGAAAAGAATTGTGGGTCATCCAGTTAAGTTTAAAATTAGAAAATTAGAATCATAGAAGAAAATGTAAATTGTATACAACAGTGAAATTGCTACATCTTAAATAAAAAATAAATAAATTGAGACAAACCTTTCTCACAGAAGAATTCAAAATAAATTAGATATTGTTTTTTTCCAGAAATTAGTGCTTGATTCTCTTCCACTTGAGTGTGAGCTGAAAGTATCACTTACTTCAAGGATTAAGTATGAAAGGAGGAAATGGCAGTGGAAGCATCTGGAGAATATTAATTTCTTCAAGATTAACATCACCAAGAATATGCCATTGATATCATGTAATCTCTGATATGATGCATAAAGAAGGTCACTTCATCCCTGTGGTATTCTTCTCTAAGACCTCTAACTCCAATCTAAGCATGAAAAAATCATCAGACCAATCAAAGCTCAAGGATATTCCATATTACACCTAATTTCTTCCCTTCAAAACGAATAATGTTGTTTGAAATAAAGACATAGGAATTGCCAGAGACCAGAGGAGAATAGACACAACGATTAAATGCAGTGTGGTACCTTGGGTTAGATGCTAGAACAGAAAAAGATATTTATGAAAAAATTAGTGAAATCTTCAGTTAATAGTAATTCATCTATGTAACTTTCTTTGCCTTGATGAATGCACCATGGTTATTAAAATGTTAACATTAGGAGACTATTATAGGGAGTGAAGTAAGCCAGAAAGAAAAACACCAATACAGTATACTAACAGATATATATGGAATTTAGAAAGATGGTAACGACAACCCTGTATGCGAGACAGCAAAAGAGACACAGATGTATAGAACAGTCTTTTGGACTCTGTGGGAGGGGAGGGGGGATGATTTGAGAGAATGGCATTAAAACATGCATAATATCATATAAGAAATGAATCACCAGTCCAGGTTTGATGCAGGATACAGGAAGCTTGGGACTGGTGCCCTGGCATGACCCAGAGGGATGCTATGGGGAGGGAGGTAGGATGCGGGTTCAGGATAGGGAACACGTGTACACCCGTGGTGGATGCATGTTGATGTATGGCAAAACCAATACAATATTGTAAAGTAAAATAAATAAATAAATAAAAATTAGGGGAAATTTTCTAGAGGCTACAGTATATCTGAAACCACAAAATTTGTTTAAAAATATTTATTGAGCATCTACAGTTCTTTAAGATTCTTAAATATAGCTACATCTACTTCAGGATTCTTGCCTGGGAAATTCCATGGACAGAGGAGCCTAGCAGTCTACAGTCCATGGGGCCACAAAGAGTCAGACACAACTTAGTGATTCAAACAACAAATAACAACAAACCCTATATTTAATATAATTTTCTTTTCAACATTTGTTTTAATTTACAATAACCATAAATATTTCAAGGGGCTTAAATTTGAAGCTTAAACTAAACTTGATGCTTAATTTGAAGAAATAAAAAGGTCAAGATGATAATTATTCATTAGTCAAGAAACTTGATGTTTTAAAGAAATGTTTTGTAGTACTCATCTAAATGGTGAATAATTTCAACCACAGAAATCAAGTTTCTGTTATTGAAAGTTAAATTTGAAATATATCTTCATTTTGTTTTTTACCTTTCATGCTTTACATTTGGTCCTATGATATTTTGGATTTTTTTTTGCATACTAAATATGGAAGCCAAATAAATAAAGCACAATATAAGATGTCATCCAATAGAGGTCACTAGCCTTTAATGAGGCAAAGTCCTCTCCATACTAACTACATATGGGGAATTTTGACCAATTTTGAGCTGTTTATCTCTTTGTCTGAAAACTAAGAGAGAGGTGATATTTAATAGAGCTTTTAGAATTCTAAATTTTGCAATTCTTGATCATATAATGAGGAGAGAAAATCTTTGTAAAAGAATAGTCAAATAGCAGTTTTAAATATTTTTTAAATGTTATGCTATGGTTAAAAATTTTGGTCCCATAATATACTATTAAAATCAAATCACATAATAAATCAAACCATATCTATGGACTGTTTATGTATATCTCCTTTGTACTATTTACATTAGGATGCCGAATCAGTTTTTTCAACTATATGAATGCATGACAATCGACTAAGAGGCAACCTATAACACAACACACTCAGTTTCCTATATAGCAAAATTTTGTCCTCTTTTTGGCAACAGCTCTTCTCAAGAACTTTCCCTGTCAATCTTTACCTTTAGTTCTCAAAGTGAATAACAGTGGCAAAGGGTCATTCTTCAATCCCAGATATTTTTCCCCAAAGCATGTAAAGTTTTAATACACTGTCACTGAGTCTGGAAATCTCATAATATGGAACTTTCTTGCATAACCTTGAGTATTTGCATTTTATCTGTATTACAAATTTATAAGAATTGTGTATTTTTGTAGTTTAATAATGTCTCATGTTTTCTGACATCAAGTGCTAATAGGATTAAGGAAGCAGAGAGAAAAAAAGTTTGGAAAATAAGAGGCTGGTGTAGCAGAAGAGGCTCTTTGGAAAAAAGAGGGTAACATTAAATGAGATGTTTTCTTCTCAAGGCTAGGTACCTTCAACCAATCAGGGTGCAGTATTTGTGAAACAAATACAGTGGATCACTGAGACATGGACTATGGCCTGTCAAGACCTTGGGCCATACTGACATAGCAAGTCACTCAGTTCCTTTTCCTTTTCAGAAAATCTTTCTCAGCAAGAGGCAGCTAGTTTTTTTCGCACAGCAAGCAAGACTCAGCATGTGAAGCTTTGAACAATCCTGCACTGCAGGGAATGTTTTGCAGAAACTGCATGACAAGATTGCCAAAAGGATTACCTCTTGATTTCTTTTGTCCTTGGGTTTATTTCATCTAATAATGGGGCAAAGATGGTGCCTTCTACAACGAAGAGAGAATTTATTCATAAGTCATGTGTGGCAAAATTGTTTTCAAATCCTTGTTGTTCATAAGTTTCTAAGAAAACAACACTTCATTGAATATAAGATGTATATTTTTCCTTTTAAAAGTGTTTATTATACAATGAATTGTAAGCATAGAATAATTTGTTCTTGCAACAGCTTGAAGCCTGAATCCTAACAAGAAGTTTTTTCTTCCTCTCTTTACTAAAAAGTTGTGCACTACCATCAGGAATATAATACAAGGTCAAATTAAATGAAAATCAGGCCATTTAACTACAAAAAAAATTCTATAAACAAAATAGTACTATAAATTCTAAGGATGTTAGTTTTATCTGTTCACTTTGATGTCTGGCCCTGGTGGCTCAGATGGTAAAGAATCTGCCAGCAATGCAGGAATGATCCCTGAGTCAGAAAGATCCCCTGGAGAAAGGAATGGGTAACCACTCCAGTATTCTTGCCTGGAGAATTCCATGGACAGAGGAGCCTGGTGGACTTCAGTTCATGGGGTCGCAGAGTCTAACATGACTGAGCAACTAACACACACACACACACACACACACACACACACATATATATATATATATATATATATATATATATATATATATATATATTTAGATATCAGTTATGACTACACTAACACACATGATTGTCCAGGCCTAAAAAAATACCATGAGATTAGTGTCAGGGCACCTAGCTTCAAGTATTGCTTCTGTCATTCAGCCCTTGAAATCTAAATTGCAGTTTCCTTACCTGTGAATTGGCGATGATGTTTAGCCTGCCTTGATTCACACAGTAGTTTTGAAGAAACAATAAAAGAAAGTTTACACAGTTTTACAGAATTTTAAGGATGTATTTCATGAGAAATAAAATCAAGTGTGCAGCAAAACATGCCACTGTGGTCTATTGCTTTCAATTTATAAGCATTCAGATATTTGTAAATTTAGGGAATTATAAGAGTCCATAGGAGCATGAGGACAGAGGTGAGCTGGGATGAGAGTCTTTCTTCATGAAGTAACACTTGATCTTCAGATCTGAAAGATAAATAAGAGGTGATAATTAGAAAGTTTAGAAATACAGATAGCCTCCAAGTAAATGCTCACATAGGTGGAAAAAATGACAATGGCAAGGTAAGGTACTGAGGCTGGAGTAAAGAAAAGGCATAGGAGAGTGGTGTTTCTCAATTCTGGAGAGGTAGGTATGTTTAGACCATGTCAGCTATTAAATATAGGTCTTCATTAAATAATTTTTACAATAATTAAAGGATAATTTATAGCAGTAGAGTAATATAATCAGATGTTCTTTTTAAATGAACCACTCAACCACAATGTGGAAAACAGACTGGAGGGGGGAAATTGTAGACCAAAGGGACTAGTTATTTGGTTATTTCAAAAGTTCATGCCAGAATGATAAATGCACAAGAGGCAAGGCCGTAGTGACAAAAAGAAGTGAAGTGTTTTCCAATGTGTTTTGGAAACAGAACTGTCAAGATTTGGTGAGGATTTAAATATGGGAAGAAAAAGAAAAGATTTAGTCATAACATCTCATAGCTAAGATGCTAAGTGTCTGGTGTTCTGTTTACTGTGATAGGAAATTTTGAAGAAGGATAATGCTTGGTAAAAGGATATGAAGTAAACAGTAGAGATGAATGTCAACAGGCAAAGGGCATTAGGGAAAGAAGAAAAATAGCCCAGTATGGCATTTTGAGATCTCTAAATTTAAGAAAGTTTGTGACAAATGTATCAATAAACTGCTTACTATGAGATATTATTATATTAGACTATGGATAGTGCTCAGGCTTTCCTGGTGGCTCAGTCTGTAAAGAATCCACGTATAGTGCAGGAGACCTCCTGTAATACAGGTGGTCAGCGTTCACTCCCTGGGTTGGGGAGGTCCCCTGGAGAAAGAAATGGCTACCCACTCCGCTATTCTTGCCTGGAGAATCCCATGGACAGAGGAGCCTGGAAGCCTACAAGTCATGGGGTCATAAGAGTCAGACAGAACTTAATGACTAAACTACCACAAAGATAGTGCTCAGTCTCTTAGTCGTGTCCAACTCTTTGAAGAGAGACACTTTTTCTAGAACTGTGGGCATGAGTAGAGAAGAGGGAATAATTCAAAAGAAGATGATACTTTGGTTGAGCTGAGCACAAAAGAACAATTTCTTTGATCTCATTCCCTACCCTTATTTATCCATTCAATAAGTATTTTAGAGTCCTCCAATATTCTAGGCACTATTCGAATTGCTGAGGATAAAGTAACTAACACATAGTACTTACCCATGCTCATAAAGAGCTTAACTAATCTCATAGAGAAGACAGACTGTATACAAGTAAACCAACAGACAAAATACATTCATGAAGTCATCATACCATAAAAACAATCAAGCAAGACAACGAGATGGATATTAATGGGTTCAATCAAGGGAGGGGGTATATCAAAGAAGGTCCCACTAAGGGGATGCCCTTTTACTTTAAACTAAGAATAACAGGAAGCAAGCCAACTTAAGACAATTTTTAGGAGACAGAGTACAGTAAGTATAAAATTGCTAAGTTTGGCATTCTTTAGGTGCATTTCAGAAAAAGGAAGGACATTCAACAAGATGTAGGTAGGATTTTTCACTAAGTTGATGAAGAAGACTTATCTGATAATTCTTCCTTCCTCAGTGAACTGTTAGGTGATATAATCAAGTGTCACTGAGGATAGAAGAAGGAATTTTTATATTTGTGGAGACTTATGATATGAACTGGTCATTCTCACAAGCAGGAGCATGAACAATAATAAAGGCATAATAAGATTACTTTGAAAGTGTAGAATAATACACGGTCTTAAATTTAAAGGGAGAAGGGTCAGCACATCTGTGTTTTTTTTTTTTTTTTCTTCCAGACCATTTAATGAGTCTTCTTTTTTTTATTTTTATTTTTAACTTTACAATATTGTATTGGTTTTGCCATATATCAAAATGAATCCACCACTGGTATACACGTGTTCCCCATCTTGAACCCTCCTCCCTCCTCCCTCCCCATACCATCCCTTTGGATCATCCCAGTGCACCAGCCCCAAACATCCAGTATCGTACATCAAACCTGGACTGGCAACTCATTTCATATATGATATTATACATGTTTCAATGCCATTCTCCCAAATCATCCCACCCTCTCCCACAGAGTCCAGAAGACTGTTCTATACATCAGTGTCTCTTTTGCTGTCTCGTATACAGGGTTATTGTTACCATCTTTCTAAATTCCATATATATGTGTTAGTATACTGTATTGGTATTTTTCTTTCTGGCTTACTTCACTTTCATATGAAATTTACAATAAGTTGGGTTAGAGATTGTAGTTTTATCAGTGGAGTACAACAGAAGAGAAATGGCACAAGATAGTGATCACAATAATATACAATAAAATTTAACTAAGAAAGAAGGAAGTAACTCTAAGAAGCAGCTAAGAGTAGGCTAGAGTACTTGCTGAGTCTGATCAAATATTTAAGCAAAGTATTAGATTATAGGAGCTGGACTGATGGACCAAGAATAGAATGCTTTACATTGTGATGTTGTACTTTATGCATTTATAGTAATGTCAAGGTCCACAGCTTCACCTTCCAATATGATAACCATAATCTCAATTTACATGTTGAGCGGATATCTCAATTTACTGCGGATATTTCAATTTACTGCGGATATCTCAATTTACATGTTGAGCAATTAAACCTAAACAAAACTAAAAATACAGTCCCACAGTTGCATTAGCCATAACTCATTAACACATATAGCTAAAGATTATTGAAATGGACAGTGCAGAATTAAGACAACTCTCTCAGTGCAGAAAGTTCTGTTGGGTAATACTAGTCCAGATACCCATCTTTGGAATGTGTGGTAGAGGCAGAGAAAATAAATATCAAAATATATGAGGAAGACAGAAAGAAGCTATCATGTTGATTGACACTTTAATGACTATAGGTTCAGGAGGCCTAAGAGAAAACATGATCTTTTTGAAAATAAGTAAATTTTTATTGGAATAGGATAAATTTCAGATGACTGGGAAAATGAGGTGTGGAGTGCCCAAACAGACTCATACATGGTTTCTGTTTCATTGACAAAGTCCACCAATAGGCCCTCTGTGGAGGCTTGCTAAGAGACTTTCTAATGTCCTGATATTTGGTTCTGTGCTGTTTCTATAGTTTACCATCAAAGGTGTGCCACATATAAAGGCAACCCATTGCTATGTCATCAGCTTCTCACCTAACTGCTTGTGTTGCTCCCATTGCCAACTATTATATATATGTTTATACACATATAACATACATGTAATACTATATATGTATGAAAAGTGAGAAGTGAATGTGTTAGTCACTCAGTTGTGTCTGACGTTGCAACTTCATGGCAGTAGCTGGCAAGGCTACTCTCCCCATGGAATTCTCCAAGTAAGAATACTGGAGTGGGTTTCCATTCTCTTCTCCATGGGATCCTCTTAACCCAGGAATTGAAACCAGGTCTATTGCATTGCAGGTAGATGCTTTACTGCCTGAGCCACCAGGGAAACCCACTATATATATATATATATATATATATATATATATATATATATATATATATATATAAAACCCTATATACAACCCTAACCCTAACCCTAGTGACTAGATGACTGGGAGTCTTTTATCTCTACTGGATTTGATATATGTAATATTTTCCTGATTGGGAATTTTTATCTCTATTGGATTTGATATATGTAATAGTTGTTTAGCCACTAAGTCGTGGTGTCTGCAGTGGGCTACTGTTTCCTTCTGCAGGGGATCTTTCCAACTCAGGGATAAAACCAGTGTCTCTAGCATTGGTAGGAGGGTGCTTTACCACCAAGCCGCCAGGGAAGCCCATATGTGTAAAAGTACACATGTACATATATACACAAGATATACATTTGTGTGTGTGTGTGTATCCCTACAACTTCATTCTTTGGAGGGAATCAGTTAACTATTATTTATTAAGTCTCTCAGATATAATGCAAAAAAAAGGACTTTTTGAGCAAAATGGCAATAGGAAAAAATATTTTGAAAACTATGAGGAATTTTTCTACTTTATTTCTTCCCACATAAAATCAAGTGAAAAAGAAGCAATTATCAAGATCATTTAAGGATCAGTTCAGTTCAGTTGCTCAGTAGTGTCTGACTCTTTGCAACCCCATGACTAAGCACAACAGGCTTTCCTATCCATCACCAACTCCCAGGGCTTGAGCAAACTCATGTCCATCAAATCAGTGATGCCATCCAACAATCTCATCCTCTGTCGTCCCCTTCTCCTCCTGCCTTCAATCCTTCCCAGTATCAGAGTCTTTTCATATAAGTCAGCTCTTTGCATCAAGTGACCAAAGTATTGGCGCTTCAGCTTCAGCATCAGTCCGTCCAGTGAATATTCAGGACTGATTTCCTTTAGGATGGACTAGTTGGATCTCCTTGCAGTCCAAGTGACTCTCAATAGTCTTCTCCAACATCGCAGTTCAAAAGCATCAATTCTTCAGTACTCAGCTTTCTTCATGGTCCAACTCTCATACCCATACATGACTACTGGGAAAACCATAGTTTTTACTAGATGGACCCTTGTTCGCAAAGTATTGTCTCTGCTTTTTAATAAGCTGTCTAGGTTGGTCTTGGCTTTTCTTCCATGGAGGAAGTGTCTTTAAATTTCATGGCTGGTCACCATCTGCAGTGATTTTGGAGCTCAAGAAAATATAGTCTGTCACTGTTTCCTTTGTTTCCCCGTCTATGTGTCATGAAGTGATTGAACCAGATGCCATGATCTTCATTTTTTGAATGTTGAGTTTTAAGCCAACTTTTTCATTCTCCTCTTTCACTTTCATCAAGAGGCTCTTTAGTTCCTTTTTGGTTTCTGCCATAAGAGTGGCATCATCTACATATCTGAGGTTACTGATATTTCTCCCAGCAATCTTTATTCCAGGTTCTGCTTTGTCCAGCTCAGCATTTCAAATGATGTACTCTGCATATAAGTTAAATAAGCAAGGTACAATATACAGCTGATGTACTCCTTTCCCAATTTGGAACCAGTCTGTTATTGCATCTCCAGTTCTACTTGTTGCTTCTTGACCTGCATACAGATTTCTCAGGACGCAGGTAAGATGGTCTGGTATTCCCATCTCTTTAAGTATTTTCTACAGTTTGTTGTGTTCCACACAGTCAGAGGCTGTGGCATAGTTGATAAAGCAGAAGTAAATGCTTTTCTGGAACTCTCTTCTTTTTTCTATAATTCAATAGATGTTGGCAGTTTGATCTCTGGTTCCTCTGCCTTTTCTAAATACAGCTTGAACATCTGGAAGTTCTTGGTTCATGAACTATAGGAAAGAAAAAAGTAAAATCTTGCCTCAATTATCTGTAAAGTTACTGAAATGATCTAGCTTGAGGCCTCAATTATCCAAGTAAATGAATGCACTTTCCACTGCATTTTCCATGTAAATTTAATGAACAAGCATTCAGAAAACTAAGATCGTGGCATCCGGTCCCATCACTTCATGGGAAACAGATGGGGAAACAGTGGAAACAATGTCAGACTTTATTTTGGGGGGCTCCAAAATCACTGCATATGGTGATTGCAGCCATGAAATTAAAAGACGCTTACTCCTTGAAAGGAAAGTTGTGACCAACCTAGATAGCATAGAGAAAAGCAGAAATATTACTTTGCTGACAAAGGTCCATCTAGTCAAAGCTATGGTTTTTTCAGTGATCATATATGAATGTGAGAGTTGGACTGTGAAAAAAGCTGAGTGCCGAAGAATTGATGCTTTTGAACTGTGGTGTTGGAGAAGACTCTTGAGAGTCCCTTGGACTGCAAAGACATCCAACCAGTCCATCCTAAAGGAGATCAGTCCTGGGTGTTCATTGGAAGGACTGATGCTGAAGCTGAAACTCCAATACTTTGGCCACCTCATGTGAAGAGTTGACTCATTGGAAAAAAACCCTGATGCTGGGAGGGATTGGGGGCAGAAGAAGAAGGGGACGACAGAGGACGAGATGGCTAGATGATATCACTGACTCAATGGACATGAATTTGAGTGAACTCTGGGAGTTGGTGATGGACAGGGAGGCCTGGCATGCTGCAATTCATTGGGTCGCAAAGAGTCGGACATGACTGAAGCAACTTAGCAGCAACATATTATTTTTCCTGGGAATGTTAGAGTGCACTGTGATCAAAGCATAGTAAATATGTAGGTTGCTGCAGCTGCTGCTGCTAAGTCGCTTCAGTCGTGTCCGACTCTGCGAGACTCCATAGACAGCAGCCCACCAGGCTCCCCCGTCCCTGGGATTCTCCAGGCAATAACACTGGAGTGGGTTGCCATTTCCTTCTCCAAAATATGTAGGTTATGTCTACACATAGCCAAAATACCCATATGAAAAATGTAAATCAGCTTGCTTTACCTAAATAAATGCCATAGGAATATTGTTCATTTGGTAACTAATGAATTTTGATAGCTTTGAGTTTTATTTTTATTAATGTGTTTTAAAATATTTAAATTATAGGGGATTAGCATGCATGCTCCAGTTGTGTCCAGTTCTTTACAACCCCATGGACTGCAGCCTGCCAGTATCCTCTGTCCATGGGATTTTCCAGGCAAAGAATACTGGAGTGGGTTGACATTTCTTCCTCCATGGGATCTTCCTGACCCAGGGATCAAACCTGTGTCTCCTGTCTAACTGGGTTGGCAGGCAAATTCTTTACCACTGAGCCACTTGAGAGGCCCCAAACTGCAAATAATAGTTGATCAACATGACCAAGAAGGTCACAGCCTGTTCAGTTAGGGCTTTGTTAGAAATTTTTTAAAACCATCAAATTAAGAAATTTAAAAAAAAAATGTATTTTATCTCTTGCCAAATGCTTCAAGTTAACCTTTAAAACCAGCATTTTGAATTGGTGAGATCTGATCAAGGCATCGTTTTTATAATACAGATTGAAGAAAACTTTGGATGTGTTAGAAAGAAACTCCTAAACTCATAGTATGCCCTTGTTAAGCACTTTCATTTTAGTTGATTTAAATGAATTTTTTAAAGAGAATAGGTGGAACCAAATTTCCAGAGAGAGTAGTTGTGTTTATTTTAGAAATTTCATTATCACCATGGTCTGCTGTCATCTAAAAACAAAAGACTAAAGGGTATGCCCATGGGGTATTGGCAAGGAGAACAGATGTTCTGGGCTAAGTCCATTGCGATTCTACTTTATTGTACAGCACATTGCACATTTTGAACTTATATTTATGCTTTAAAATTCAGAGAATTGAGCTGAAGCAACTTTCCAAAGATATTAATAAAAAAACAATGTATTTAGTAAATGAAGTATCAGAATGCTATGATCATAGTCTCTTCTCTTTGATAAAATGAACACTGTACTCTGAATCTCACTCTGACACCCTTTTTTCTTATACATGCCTAAAATTTGAAATTAGATATGCCTAAAACTTGCCAAGAATGCAGCAGCACTCAACTGCCCTTAGGTTTTCTATTAAATAAGTTTCAGCTGCCTTGCATCTGAAAGCAATTCAGGACAAACTTTAACATGAACTGAAACAGATTCAGGCTGAATGTTCTATGAGTGGTAGAGAGGGCAAACATAAAATTTTGGAAGTGGTAACCACATTAGGCCAACGCAAAATTCAGCAAGGTAGATTTAGATGCCAATGATAATGGTCACAGAAATAAAAAATAAAATTGGATATTTTGTATTTTGTGCTGTTATGCAAACTGTGATTCAGTTCAGTTCAGTCGCTCAATCATGTCAGACTCTTTGCAACCCTATGAAGCCCAGCACACCAGGCATCCCTGTCCATCACCAACTCTTGGAGTTCACTCAAACTCATGTCCATTGAGTCAGCGATGCCATCCAAACATCTCATCCTCTGTCGTCCCCTTCTCCTCCGGCCTTCAATCTTTCCCAGCATCAGGGTCTTTTCCAATGAGTCAGCTCTATGCATCAGGTGGCCAAAGTATTGGAGTTTCAGATTCAACATCAATCCCTCCAATAAACACCCAGAACTGATCTCCTTTAGGATGGACTGGTTGGATCTCCTGGCAGTCCAAGGGACTCTCAAGAGTCTTCTCTAACACCACAGTTCAAAAGCATCAATTCTTCGGGGCTCAGCTTTCTTCACAGTCCAACTCTCACATCCATACATGACTACTGGAAAAACCATAGCCTTGACTAGACAGACCTTTGCCAGCAAAGTAATATCTCTGCTTTTTAATATGCTGTCCGGGTTGGTCATAACTTTCCTTCCAAGGAACAAGCGTCCTTTAATTTCGTGACTGCAATCACCATCCAGTGATTTTGGAGCCCAGAAAAATAAAGTCAGCCACTGTTTCCACTGTTTCCCCATCTATTTGCCATGAAATGATGGGACTGGATGCCATGACCTTCGTTTTCTGAATGTTGAGCTTTAAGCCAACTTTTTCACTCTCCTCTTTCACTTTGATCAAGAGACTCTTTAGTTCCTCTTCACTTTCTGCCATAAGGGTGGTGTCATCTGCATATCTGAGGTTATTGATATTTCTCCCGGCAATCTTGAGTCCAGCTTGTGCTTCTTCCAGCCCAGCGTTTCTCATGATGTACTCTGCCTATAAGTTAAATAAGCAGGGTGACAATATACAGCCTTGACGTACTCCTTTTCCTATTTGGAACCAGTCTGTTGTTCCATGTCCAATTCTAACTGTTGCTTCCTGACCTGCATACAGGTTTCTCAAGAGGCAAGTCAGGTGGTGTGGTATTCTCATCTCTTTCAGAATTTTCCACAGTTTGTAGTGATCAATCCAAACTGTGATTGATCATAGCCAAATACATGTTAATATCTTCCCTTATCTTTGATTTCAAACAACTTGACAAATATTTGATTTGCTTCACATTGATAACAACTCTATGAAATAAGCCAGAGAGATTACCCATATTTCCCAGAATTGAAAAAAAAGAAAAAAATGTAACTTTCAGCTATACGATTTTGTTCAAAACCCTGAGTATTTTGAGTATCTCTTGATTTCCTGAGTAAATAAAGAGATCCACTCACCTTTACTGTTAGTTCCATTCTGTCTTTTTCAAGGTATAATATTTTGCCAGTCCCTAATGTTACATGGTCGGAGAAGGCGATGGCGCCCCACTCCAGTACTTTTTCCTGGAGAATCCCACGGATGGAGGAGCCCGGTAGGCTGCAGTCCATGGGGTCGCGAAGAGTCGGACACAACTGAGCGACTTCACTTTCACGCATTGGAGAAGGAAATGGCAACCCACTCCAGTGTTCTTGCCTGGAGAATCCCAGGGAGGGGGGAACCTGTTGGGCTGCTGTCTATGGGGTCGCCTAGAGCCGGACACGACTGCAGCGACTTAACAACAGCAACAACGTTACATGGTAAAGAATCGGCCTGTAATGCAGGAAATACAGGTTCTATCCCTGGGTGGGGAAAATGCCTTGGAGAAGGGAATGGCTACCCAATCCAGTATTCTTGCCTAAGAATTCCATAGACAACAGGAGCCTGGTGGACTACAGTCTATGGGGTTGCAAAGAGTGGGACACGACTGAGCAAATAACACTTTCATTTCATGCTCCCTCAAGTTCATTGTAGGCTCCATTTTCTGATAAAAGAGTGAAGTATCATTAGTTTTCCCTTGCCTATAATGAATTTCGAACAGAATAAACACATATAAAGTAGATGTATTTTCTGAATCAGGCAAATTTGGAGGGAGGACATTCATTACATTATATTACAATAATAAAAATAAATTGTATATCTGTTTGCAGCTCAAAAATATGTATAAAGTTGAACAAATTAGTAAATTGAATTTTATCTATATACAATTCCGTGTTTAAAAATGGTACTTTACTCATTTTTAAACATTTTAATTGGAGGATAATTGCTTTACAATGTTGTATTTGTTTCTGCTGTACAGTAACATGAATCAGTCATAAGTATACACATGTCCACTCCCTTTTAAGCCTCCCTCCCTTCCCCCATTGCATTCCTGTACATCTTCAGAGGGAACCAGGCTGAGCTACCTGTGATATCCAGCAACTTCCCACTAGCTATCTATTTTCTACATAGCAATGTATATAGTTCAATGCTATAATCTCAAATAAATAAACAAGAAAAAAAGTGATGCTTTTTCTAGTGTACTAATAAAAACTATGCAATGTGTGACACTTTAGGAAAGAGGGCTTGTTTTTCCTCTTGATAAATTAAATCTAAAATAAACCTCATCTCTGATTTTAAAAACACAATAATCTGATTTTCAATACTGTTTTTCAATATGAATTGGCATTTTTGTCATTTATATTTATTAAGCCAAATTTATTATGTCTTCTCTTAGGATAAATATATACATAAAAATAATTTTGTATTATTTAATTTAAATGGAATTATGCATCCTTTCTCAATATTCTTTGAACCCTTCAAGTGAATCCTATAGAGCCTGACTTTAAAACCAGCACAGAAAGATAAGGGGTAGAAGTTTTGAAATCAACTTTGTTTTGGAGAATTTAAAATGTGAAAGCTGTTGTAAGAATCCCTATGAAAAATAGGAATTAATTAGAATAACTTAAAATTCCCAATTTAAACTGAAATTCATTTTTCCCAAATTTATTTTGAGCCTCTATTTCAAATCCTGAACAGTTTTCCTACATATTGCTGCAATCTATATATCAATGGTAATCTTAAAATAATAAAGTGACTATCATCTTCCCATCTCTCTAACTTAATGAAGCATCTTGAAATGTAATTACTTGGCATTTCAAAATAAACATTCTACATATCTATCAATTAGTTAACCTATAATTACCAGAATAAATTCATAACAGCTGGGAAGTTGAAGATAACCTATATGGAGAAGAAGACTATACACAAAATAACTAACACTTTGTCATTTGATTTCAAATGTACATAATATACCTTTAATAGTATTTAAGGCATGAGCTTATAACCATCTTAAGTCAGTAGCCTCCTCTGATGTAGAAAAGTTGTTATTGTTCAATTATTTTATTTTAAATTTGACTATTTACCTGTTTTTAAAAGTGAGCAAAGAATTTTACCACTAAAATAATGAGATTTGGAAGATTAAATGACTGCAAAATTAAAGCTATGTGTCCTTCAGTTCTAAATATTTGAGAAGAAAATATAGAACATTGATTTCCAGTGTAATAGTTATTCTGTGAACATAGACTACCAAAAGCTGAAATTTTCTTCTTACTCCCTTGGTCAAAAATACTAGCTTATGCTTACTGAATGCTTTCTGTGTATAAGCAGAGCTCTATTTAGCTGTATTATTATAATGTCCATTTTATGGATGGGGAAATTAATGTCCAAAGAAGTTAAGAGGTTGATGTCCAAAATTCCTGTGGTCATTCAGTTGGCAAGTGAATTTAGTCATACTGTCTATTTGGTCCAGAATTCAGCCCATATTTACTAACTTCAAGTGAATCTGCTTCTACATATTTGTTGCTTTTATCCAACTAGCATTATTTAACTTTCTTTTTCTAAATTCCAGAGACCAACAGCATTTTTTTTTTTTTTCACTACACCGGCCAAAGTGAAAATGAAATGCTTTATATTGTATTGCACTATTCAAACCTTGCTTCAGTTCAGTTCAGTTCAGTCACTCAGTTGTGTCCAACTCCTTGTGACCCCATGAATCGTAGCATACCATGCCTCCCTGTACATCACTAACTCCCGGAGTTTACTCAAACTCATGTCCATCGAGTCAGTGATGCCATCCAGCCATCTCATCCTCTGTCATCCCCTTCTCTTCCTGCTCCCAATCCCTCCAAGCATCAGGGTCTTTTCCAATAAGTCAACTCTTCACATGAGGTGGCCAAAGTATTGGAATTTCAGCTTCAACATCAGCCCTTCCAATGAACACCAATAACTGATCTCCTTTAGAAGAGACTGGTTGGATCTCCTTGCAGTCCAAGGGACTCTCAAGAGTCTTCTCCAACACCACAGTTCAAAAGCATCAATTCTTTGGCACTCAGCTTATGCACAGTCCAACTCTTTCACCCATACATGACCACTGGAAAAACCATAGTCTTGACTAGATGGACCTTTGTTGGCAAAGCAATATCTCTGCTTTTTAATATGCTATCTAGGTTGGTCATAACTTTCCTTTTAAGGAGTAAGCATCTTTTAATTTCATGGCTGCAATCATCATCTGCAGTGATTTTGGAGCCCCCAAAAATAAAGTCTGACACTGTTTCCACTGTTTCCCCATCTATTTTCCATGAAGTGATGGGACCAGATGCCATGATCTTAGTTTTCTGAATGTTGAACTTTAAGCCAACTTTTTCATTCTCCTCTTTCACCTTCATCAAGAGGCTTTTTAGTTCCTCTTCACATTCTGCCATAAGGGTGGTATCATCTGCATATCTGAGGTTATTGATATTTCTCCTGGCAATCTTGATTTCAACTTGTGCTTCTTCCAGCCCAGCGTTTCTCATGATGTACTCTGCAGAGAAGTTAAATAAGCAGGATGATGATATACAGCCTTGACGTACTTCTTTTCCTATTTGGAACCAGTCTGTTGCTCCATGTCCAGTTCTAACTGTTGCTGCCTGACCTGCATATACTGTGCAGAAAATTAATTGCTCCAAAAAGACTCTCCAATTCAGAACAAAATAACTTTGTATAGAGCAGGATTTTACTGTCATATTCAGAAAAAAACGGTTGGTTTTCTGAGTAAGTTTATTTTATTATGTCAAACATAATTGAAATGTTTCATGAGATCTACTCCGTGTGTCATATCCTATTCAAACTATATCAAGTAGTATATCAAACTATATCAGATATTTTTCCTTGATAGATTCACCCTGTTTACCAAAAACAAAACCATAAAGTTTAAAAAACCCAATGTATGTTCTATATCTTATACTAAAATATTCTGACACTTTTACTTTATTCCTTTGCTATATGCATCATGACCTTAATCTTTGTATTATATGTCATTTTTTCCTGGATGTCTTCTCAATAAGTAGAAAATGCACTCTAAACTATATCAAGTGGTGATCAATATCAGTCTTCAAGGAGCAGTTCACTAGAAGAGAACTTCAGGACTCTTAAATAAAACATATTGTTCATCAACTGTTTTAATATATATTGTCAAAAATAGTAAAGTATGATTGACTGCAAGATACTTCACATAATATATACAGAATTTGCACTACAAAAGTAAATACTTCTATATTGGTCCTATGCTGATATCAGCATTTTAAATGGTAAAAGATTACATCTATACTAACCACATTAACACATCTAATACAAATGAAGAATAGCTGGTCATGGCCTTATTTGTTTATAAACTGTTAAATATTTAATGTAAAATATTAAGAACATTTTTAATCAAATTCAGTTATGCTACATTTCCATAGGAAAGAAGACATTGATTTTAAATAAAATCTGGTAACCTGGGACTATTTTCTTCACTATTTTATGCACATTTGTGATTAGAAACATACATTAATTATATTCAGGACAAGCACAAGGGAAGGTTTTTTTAATAGAAAACAGAAAAATGCCCAAAGCTATGATTATATTTAAGTTTTGTAACTTAGCCAAGTCTATTATTCATATTTATAATCTAAAAAGTCACAGTACTCTCAAAATATTTAGACCCCTCCTGATTGTATTAATATTTGATATTTGATTAGGTTAAAATGCAAATGTGAACTCTCCATATGGTGCAGAATAAGACAGGAACAATACGTTCCATGTGGCCAAGCCACCTTGGATCTTTCAATAATAAATATTCACAAGCTCCATTAACACCACATCATCACTACTTAAATTTTAACCTGTGTGGTTTTGGGTCAGTGATAAAATTTGGTCAGTTTCTTCATAACAGTAGAATTAATGGTAGTAGAAAGTACAGGGCACAAAAGTGAACATTGTGTGGAAATAAGTAAAATGAAATTCTGCTATAATATTTTCTCAAAATAAAAAATGGGGAGAATAAAGAAAATAACATTAATTCCAGAGAGTGAAAGAAAATATCTAGTAAGATTGCTAAGAATGAGAAAAGTAACCAACTTAAACAAATTAAGTTCTTGCCTCTCCCAACTGTGTATTTTTATTTTTTAATTCTTGTATGGATTTTAATTTTTACAACCTTCAGAAACACTAGAGCATATTGATATAATCTCAAGGCAATAGGAATGTCAAATAAGGAAAGATGATTCTGGTATGCATATATTCTTCTTTCAGATTTGAGAGCAATATAATTTTTTAAAGGTTAAAATCTTTATGAAGTATATTGCTGGAAGGTTAGCACAACTGCTTAATGCTTGGAGAAAAAGATATCAGGACACTGGAATTGGTCCTTGATTTGACCAGTTAATTTAAATGTTTTATATATTGACAGTAAAATTTCACAGGGTAAAATAAACACTTTTAAGAATGATGTATGATTTATAAGAAGAACCAATAAAACAGGGACTTCCCTAGCAATCTAGTAGTGAAGACTCCAAGATCTCAGTGTCAGGGGCACAGGTTCCATCCCATGCCAGGAACTAAGATCATACACATGCTGGACAGTGCCACCAAAATAAAATTTAAAAAATAAAAGAAGAAGAAAAAGAGACAATAAAACAAATGGGTTATTTCTGGTTTCCTCTTCAGCATCCACCTTCTACCCCGAGGAGCTGTGATGGGGAGTCAGACTTCACCCCATGACCAAGTGAGGTGTGAGAACTAAATAATTTGTTCTATCCAAGTGGTCACATTAATGGGCAGGTTGTTGATGTTTAGTCACTAAGTTCTGTCAGACTCTTTTGCAACCCCATGGACTGGAGCCTGCCAGACTCCTCTGTCTATGTGATTTCAAGCAAGAATACTGGATGAGTTGCCAATTCCTTCTCAGGGGGATCTCCCTAACCCAGGGATGGAAATTGTGTCTCTTGCATTGGCAGGCAGATTCCACTGAGCCACCAGGGAAGCCCAGAGGGCCGGTAAGAGACCTATAAAGGCCTTAACATAGTATACTTCGGAACTTTAGCTTGATTTGCCTGGAAAAAAAAAAAAAAAAAGGTGTTCTTCCAGGTGTGTTGATCTGGATAGTAAAATGTTGCAATTATTTATGCTGTCATAATAAATCCAGTTATGAATGAAATTGATACTAAGCAGAGCACAGTAAATCAGAGAAACAGATCCAGAATCTTGATAACAATGAGAACAGCTTGACCGAACCATACTGAAGTTCATTCCACTATTTTATTAGAGCAAAAAGGATTTTTTTCTTATTCATGAAAAAATGCATCTTTATTGATAAAAGAAAAGAAGATGAATAAATGGACCAAGACCTATTCAGTCACACAATATATTGTTTTGTTTTAAAAGCAGATACACACACACACACACACACTTATAAGTAACTCAAAAGACATTATTAAAAACAGTGATCTTGGTGGAGCCAGCATGGCACGGTGGCAGCACCGGGCATGCCATGGGCTCTGTGTGCAGCATTGGGATGCCCGTGTGGCCGGCGGCCTGGACGGTGAACCAGAGACGGGGGCATCACCTCCTGGCTGGCCCAATGGTTCCCCAAAACCCCAGCCAAGTCCGTGGTGGCCCTAAAAACACCCATCAAGGTGGAGCTGGTGGCTGGGAAAACCTACAAGTGGTGTGTGTGTGGCCACAGCAAAAAGTAGTCCTCTGTGATGGCTCCCACTTCTTCAAATGCCCTGGACTATCCCCACTGAAGTTCAAGGCCCAGGAGACCTGCATGGTGGCACGCTGTACCTGCAAGGCCACCCAGAAGCCCCCATACTGCGATGGTACCCACAAGAGTGAACTGGTGCAAAAGGCAGAACTGGGCTCTCCACTCTGGGAGTGGCTCACCCCAGGGATCACAGCACCCATAGCTGGTTTGTGAAGGGCTTACTCTGGTAACCCAAGGTCTCCAATCTGGGGCAGCTGGGAACAGGCTATGGCTTTGATGCCTGCTGGTGAAGATGACATTAAACAGACTTGCTAGCCCAAGATTAAACAAACAAACAAACAGTGATCTTATTCAAATCCTAAAGGTCAGATAATAATATTTTTTGTCCTCACTTTCACTTTTTTTTCCTCCTTGTTTTTAGCCAGACTTTTCTCATGTGAACTGAGGGTGGAGAAGATCGGAATTGTCTTGTGGGTTCTAAGAGACAGTTCCTTGAAGACTAGGGAATGGCAGTATTCACTGAAGTATTAAATAATATCATAGACATTAAGGAGATGGAAGAGGTAGGTCAACAAGCCTGGATACTTCAGGCTTCTGATCCTCTATGAACTTTTGGTCTTCATGACAGTCAGTCATCTCATGCATGTACCTGGACAGATGCTGCCCTAGCAGTCCCAGCAAATTAATCTGGCACATCACTTGACAGAATGTTTCTTCACTCTCCACTACCTGATCATAGCTCATTCTTCTGGGAGCCCATGCTTTCAACGTTTTCTTTCACCACTCTGTAGAATGTGTGATTATCATGTAAGCAACACCTGAATGGTTCGTTAAAGCCAATATTATTAGCTTTAGACAATCCCATGAAGTCTACATCAGTTTTCACCTTTTCTCGTCTTGTCTTTGCACTGAGTAGGACTATATCAGGACAAAGGTGCCTCAGTTCCTGAACAAATAAGAAGTATAATTTTTTTAATAGCAAAAAGCATAGAGGTAGATATAGCAATGAATTTGGTAGAGTTTTAATAAGCTACATTGATTAGGAAAATTGAGATCCTAACAACTCTAGAAAAGGAAATTTATAATTAACAGGCCTTTTATTATAGTTTTTAAAACTCAAATTTCTCAATATTGATTTAAAGCCTTTTAAGTACTAATTATATATTATCTGTTACTGGATACAAAATAATTTATGTGGAATGCAACAACAGATGCATGTAGTTATGTGTAGGCACATGAAATGTATTATTTCAAGGAGTGAAAAAGGAAAATCTCAGCTTAGCATTTGCTGGTGATAGCTTTGTTAATTCAGAGCAATGGTTGAATAAGACAATGTCCACGTGTATATAATGAAAATCATAAGCTTATCAACTTGATACCTTCGAGAGTTTTTGGTGGTTCATAATTAGGAGACCTCCTCAGTGCTTGATTCACTCCTGTGCATTAAATAAACCACTTACTGAAATACATTATCACATTCTGAACATGAAGTACTTTAGTATGAATAAATGATATACTGGAGTCCTGCAAGGGTCATTACTGGAATATCTCATTTCTGTTGTTGTTGTTTTCTGACTCATTACTTTTACATTTTCTTCCTCAGACCCCTACAAAGTCTCCTGTGAGTGGTTTCTGAGAGTTCTGAGGGGACATCCTAGACATGCTCAGTGAGCTCAGTGTTTGTGCTGCTCTGACAGGTGCTGCTCTTACTTTGTGCTGCCGTAGATTCTCCGTATTTCACAGCATCTGGGAGGACTCAGAGGGTATCCTCCTGCTTCCCCTGCACCACTGGGCTGGTGAGCCCCGCCCCTGCATCTATATAAGGGAATGCAGATGTGATAGCCTTTCTAAAAGCCTCTGCTTCCTCTGTCAGAGTTCTCAGGTCTGTAGCATTCAGAAATTCTCTCCTGATAACACGAAGCTGTGAGATTTTATGCTAATTTTCAGAAAATTAGAATGAACCTATATCTCTGACTAATCATGTGGATGAAGAACGTGTCACAGTGCTGCTTGGGTGTCAAGGTGTCACAGAGTCCATTGAAAGGTATGTCCAGTCTTTTTTTCTCCTCTGCGATGCAGACATAGAACTAGAAAGCTGTAGACAAAGACAAGTGAAAGTCATCATTTTTTACTAAGAGCTAATACCCTAGACTTTCTTATTAGGTCAAATTCATTTTATTTAGCTCATTTTCTTAAAATGAATTACCTCCCATGTGAATCTTTAGATTTCTACAAAATAGAATTTTGTTTGGTCAGTCCCTTTAGTCCCTCACATGTGCTCAAAATTACCTATGACTCAACAGTGGATTGGAGAAGGAAATGGCAACCCACTCCAGTGTTCTTGCCTGGAGAATCCCAGGGACGGGAGATCCTGGTGGGCTGCCGTCTATGGGGTCACACAGAGTCAGACACGACTGAAGCGACTTAGCAGCAGTAGCAGCAACAGCGGATGCGGCCTCCCCAGTGGCTAAGCAGTAAAGAATCTGCCTGCAATGCAGGAGCCACAGGAGACACTGACTCAATCCCTGGGTCAGGAAGATCCCCTGGAGAAGGACATGGCAACCCACTCCAGTATTCTTTCCTGGAGAATCCTATAAGCAGAGGAGCCTGGCAGGCTACATCCATAGGGTCACAATGAGTCCGACGAGACTGAAGTGTCTTAGCATGCAGGCAACAGTGGAAGATTTAGAACTGTAGCTTAAATTATCAAGTTTATATATTCTTATTTTTATCTATAGTTTACTTGAGTAGCAGTAACTGATTCACTCATAAAAATAGATTTTCAAATCCACATTTCAAATTCATTAAGATTATCTTCAACAACAACAACAAAAAACCCTGAAAACTCCACTCAATACAATACATGTTTCAATTCAATTCAGAGTAAATTAATATAATCTTGATTTGACTGACTCTGTAGGTTTGTTTGAGAAGCATTTCTTTTTTGATCAAACTCCAATCCCTTCAACAATGCAAACAAATGCATTGTTAATTCCCTTTTCAATAATTTTGTTTTATGGATTATGGTCTATTTCTTCTCTGCCAGGTCATTCCCTTCCAAATAAATATACACCTAGCCAAACTGCTCACTTTTTAAGCCAACAAGAGAAAAAGTCATCCTCAACCCTATGGATTACTAAAGTCTACACTCTCCATCCTTCCTTTGCAAACTAAACTTCAAAATATTTCTGGATTGTTATTTATATGTCCTTATTTTTCAACTCCTCTCAATCTAGTTTCTGTCTCTGAAACTTCAAGTTGACTTCACAAGGAAAAAGCAACCAGAGTAAAAAAATCAAACCTTTTTTTCCTTTCTTCAGTCGCTTGTTCAACCTATTGTCTGGACCTAGTGGAAAACCAGAGAACAAGAGTATTGATGCAGTCAGCCTCCAAGTGCAAATAAAATTTTCCAACCCAAGTGTTCTTGCTAGTAGCATACCCATTTCCTTGGAATATCTCCAAACTCATAATGCTGATAGAAATGATGGATTTAGATGGCTGTAGTTGTAATACATATTTCTGTTCTCATGACCACAGTTAGTCAGTTAAGACTGGAACATATAATTGCCTGAAAAGAACTGATCCTATTCTGTTTCCAGAAAATTTGCATCAAGGAGACACAGTGCCAGACAGTTAGATGCTTCACAAGTAAGATCTTTAGAATATGGGCAGGAGCCAGCAACATGGTGAAACAGGGTCTGAAAAAGCTCCTCTCAAAAAGGATTTTGAGAGGAGCAAAATCCTCCTCTCAGCCAGAGGAGATAGGAGCAGCAATGCCCAAGGAAAATGAGTTAAAATCCATTAGCCTTCAGACTCAGAATAGCTACCTGATAACTTCTCACTTCCAAATAAGCTCAGTTTTAATTTCTGTAGAATTTCTATCTTAAAAAAAAACACACATTTTTAATTTGAGCAAGCATGTGTAGCTTTCTCCTCTTTCCAAATGATGCCCAATTACAGTCACTGTTTTTAAAATGTGAGTTTTGTCGTGTTTATTCCTATAAACTATAGACTACTAATCACATTTTGAATGTGTATGAATCAACAACTGCTAGAAAGGTTTTTGATTATCAGCTGATAACAATTTAAGAAAATGACAATGGCATATACTTTTGAGTATTTAGCAGCTTATCTAGGTATTTTATTCCTATTTCTTAAGTCTTATGTTTCATTTTGATCATGAAATTATTAGGAAAAGAGACTAGGTGAAACAAGTCTTTTGAGTATTTCTGAGATATTTGAGGACTAACTGAAGTTAAATTACCATAAATTTCTCATATATTTACTCATGGAAAAAACATTTTCATTTTGGGATTCACTGTGGTATACCTATCTAGTAGCTGAAAGACCCTGAGGACTTTGAGTTTTCTGTCTGCTATTTACATAATGTAGGATTTAAAATCAGTTTCTGGAATACAACCATATATGAAAAGCTCCAGTTCAGTTCAATTCAGGTGCTCAATCCTGTCTGACTCTTTGTGACCCCATATCAGTCCTCCCTGTCCATCATCAACTCCTGGAGTTTACACAAACTCAAGTCCATTCAGTCGGTGATGCCATCCAACCATCTCATCCTCTGTCGCCCCCTTCTCCTTCTGTCTTCAATCTTTCACAGCATCAGAGTTTTTTCCAATGAGTCAGTTCTTCGCATGAGGTGGCCAGGGTATTGGAGTTTCAGTTTCAGCATCAGATCTTCCAATGAATATTCAGGACTGATCTCCTATAGGATGAACTGGTTGGATCTCCTAGCAGTCTAAGGGACTCTCAAGAGTCTTCTCCAACACCACAGTTCAAAAGCATCCATTCTTCAGTGCTCAGCTTTCTTTATAGTCCAACTCTCACATCCATACATGACTACTGGAAAACCCACAGCTTTTACTAGATGGACCTTAGTTGGCAAAGTAATGTCTCTACTTTTTAATAAACTGTCTAGGTTGGTCATAACTTTCCCTGCAAGGAGTAAGCGTCTTTTAATTTCATGGCTGCATTCACCATATGCAGTGATTTTGGAGCCCAAAAAAATAAAGTCTGACACTGTTTCCACTGTTTCCCCATCTATTTGTCATGAAGTGATGGGACTGGATGCCATGATCTTAGTATTCTGAATGTTGAGCTTTAAGCCAATTTATTTACTCTCCTCTTTCACTTTCATCAAGAGGCTCTTTAGTTCTTCTTTGTGTTCTGCCATAAAGGTGGTATCATCTGCATATCTGAGGTTATTGATATTTCTCCTGGCAATCTTGATTCTAGCTTGTGCTTCATCCAGTCCAGCGTTTCACATGATACACTCTGCATATAAGTTAAATAAGCAGGGTGACAATATACAGCCTTGATGTACTCCTTCCCCGATTTGGAACCAGTCCCCTGTTCCATGTCCAGTTCTAACAGTGACTTCTTGACCTGCATACAGATTTCACAGAAGGCAGGTCAGGTGGTCTGGTATTCCCATCTCTTGAATAATTTTCTACAGTTTCTTGTGATCCACACAGTCAAAGGCTTTGATATAGTCAACAAAGCAGAAATAGATGTTTTTTTCTGAAACTCTCTTGCTTTTTCAATGATCCGATGGATGTTGGCAATTTGATCTCTGGTTCCTCTGACTATTCTAAAACCAGCTTGAACATCTGGAAGTTTACAGTTCACGTACTGTTGAAGCAAGGCTTGGAGAATTTTGAGCATTACTTTGCAAGCCTGTGAGATGAGTGCAATTGTGCAATAGTTTGAGCATTCTTTGGCATTGCCTTTCTTGGGGATTGGAATGAAAAATGATCTTTTCCAGTCCTGTGGCCACTGCTGAGTTTTCCAAATTTGCTGGCGTATTGAGTGCAGCACTGTCACAGTATCATCTCTTAGGATGAAATAGCTCAACTGGAATCACATCACCTCCACTAGCTTTGTTCATAGTGATGCTTCCTAAGGCCCACTTGAATTCACACTCCAGGATGGCTAGGTGACTGATCATACCATCACGGTTGTCTGGGTCATTAATATCTTTTTTTATAGTTCTTCTGTGTATTCTTGCCACCTCTTCTTAATATCTTCTGCTTTGGTTAGGTCCATACTGTTTCCTTTATTGTGCCCATCTTTGCATTCCCTTGGTTTCTCTAATTTTCTGAAAGAGATCTCCAGTCTTTCCCATTCTATTGTTTTCCTCTATTTCTTTGCATTGATCACTGAGGAAGGCTTTCTTCTCCTTGCTATTCTTTGGAACTCTGCATTCATATGGTTATATCTTTCCTTTTCTCCTTTGCCTTTAGCTTCTCTTCTTTTCAAAACTTTCTGTAAGGCCTCCTCAGACAACCATTTTGCCTTTCTGCTTGGGGAATGGTCTTGTGGTCCACTTTGGACCACAAGCAGTGGTCACTTCTTTTTCTTGGGGATGGTCTTGATCACTGCCTCCTGTACAATGTCAGGAACCTCCATCCATAGTTCTTCAGGCACTCTGTCTATCAGATCTAATCCTTTGAATCTATTTCTCACTTCCAGTGTATAATCATAAAGTAATTGATATAGGTCATACCTGAATGGTCTAGTGGTTTACCCTACTTTCTTCAAATGAAGTCTGAATTTGGCAATAAGAAGTTCATGATCTGAGCCACAGTCAGCTTCTGGTCTTGTTTTTGCTGACTGTATAGAGCTTCTCCATCTTTGGCTGCAAAGAATGTAATCAATCTGATTTTGGTATTGACCATCTGGTGATGTCCATGTGTAGAGTCTTCTCTTGTGTTGTTGGAAGAGGGTGTTTGCTATGACCAGTGCATTCTCTTGGCAAAACTTTGTTAGCCTTTGCCCTGTTTCACTCTGTACTCCAAGGCCAAATTTGGCTGTTACTCTAGGTATTTCTTGACTTCCTACTTTGGCATTCCAGTCCCCTATAAAGAAAAGGACATCTCTTTTGGTTGTTAGTTCTATAAGGTCTTGTAAGTCTTCATATTACCATTCAACTTCAGCTTCTTCAGTGTTATTGGTTGGTGCATAGACTTGGGTTACTGTGATATTAAATGGTTTGCCTTGGAAACGAACAGAAATCTTTCTGTCGTTTTTGAGATTTCATCCAAGTACTGCATTTCAGCCTCTTTTTTTGACTGTGATGGCTACTCCATTTCTTCTAAGGGATTCTTGCCCACAGTAGTAGATAAAATGGTCATCTGAGTTAAATTCACCCATTCCAGTCCATTTTAGTTCACTGATTCCTAAAATGTCAATGTTCCCTCTTGCCACCTCCTGTTTAACTACTTCCAGTTTGCCTTGTTTCATGGATCTAACATTCCAGGTTCCTATGCAATATTGTTCTTACAGTATCCTACCTACTTCCATCACCAGTCACGTCCATAACTGAGTGTTGTTTTTGCTTTGACTCTGTCTCTTCATTCTTTCTGGAGTTAGTTTTCCACTCATATCCAGTAGCATATTGGTCACCTACTGAACTGAGGAGTTCATCTTTCAGTGTCCTATCTTTTTGCCTTTTCATACTGTTCATAGGGTTCTCAAGGCAAGAATACTGAAGTGGTTTGCCATTCCTTTCTCCAGTAGACCACATTCTGTCAGAACTCTTCACCATGACCCGTCTGTCTTGGGTGGCCCTATATGGCATGGCTCATAGTTTCATTGAGTTAGACAAAGCTGTGGTTCATGTGATCAGATTGGTTAGTTTTCTGTGATTGTGGTTTTCAGTCTGTCTCCCCTCTGATGGAGAATGATAAGAGGCTTATGCATGCTTCCTGATAGGAGAGAATGACTGAGGGGGAAACTGGGTCTTGTTCTGATGGGAGGGGCCATGCTCAGTAAACCTTTAATCCAATTTTCTGTTGATGGGCAGGGCTATGTTCCCTCCCTGTTTGACCTGATGCCAAACTATGGTGGAGGTAATGAAGATAATGGCAGCCTCCTTCAAAAGGTCCCATGCACATTCAGTGCCTCCAACCCTGTAGCAGGCCACCACCGACCCACGCCTCCTCTGGAGACTCCTGGACACTCACAGGCAAGTCTGGGTCAGTCTCTTGTGGGTTAACTGCTCCTTTCTCCTGGGTCCTGGTGTGCACAAGGTTCTGTTTGTGCCCTCCAAGAGTCTGTTTCCCCAGTCCTGTGTAAGTTCTGGTGGCTCTATGGTGGGTTAATGGCGACTTCCTCCAAGAGAGCTTATGCCATACCCAGGTCTACTGCACTGAGAGCCTCTGCTCCCACAGCAGTCTGCTGCTTACCCGTACCTCTTCAGGAGACACCCAAATACAGGTCTGTCTCAGTCTCTGTGGGGTCTCTGGGTCCTGGTGTGCACAAGGTATATTTGAGCCCGCTGAGCATCTCTGGTACGGAGAAGGCAGTGGCACCAGGCAGTGCTCTTGCCTGGAAAATCCCATGGACGGAGAAGCCTGGAAGGCTGCAGTCCATGGGGTCACGAAGAGTCAGACACAACTGAGTGACTTCACTTTGACTTTTCACTTTCATGCATTGGAGAAGGAAATGGCAACCCACTCCAGTATTCTTGCCTGGAGAATCCCAGGGATGTGGGAGCCTGGTGGGCTGCCGTCTATGGGGTCGCACAGAGTCGGACATGACTAAAGTAACTTAGCAGCAGCACAGAGCATCTCTGGTGGGCATGGGTTTGATTCTAAATGCAATTTTGACCTTCCTACAGTCTCGCTGGGGCTTCTTCTTTGCTCTTGGACATGGGATGTCTCCTCAAAGTCTCTCCAGCACTGCACAGCAGCTGCTCCAGTGCCTCACAGCTGCCGCTCCAGCACCTACCACATTGCTGGGGCTTCTCTGTTCTTGGATGTGAGGTATCTCCTCACAGTTGCTCCAGTGCCTACCATCTTACTGGGGTTTCTTTTCCCTTGGGCATGGGGTATCTCCTCACAGTCGCTCCAGTGCCCCTCAGAAACTACTATTTATGTAGTGCGTGTTGGTTGCTCAGTCATGTCGGGCTCTTTGCGACCCCATGGACTGTATTCCTCCAGGCTCGTCTGTCCATGGAATTCCCCAGGCAAGAATATTTAGTGGGTAACTATTCCCTTCTCTAGGGGATCTTCCTGACCCAAGGATCAAACCCAAGTCTCTTGCATTGCAAGCAGTTTCTTTACCTTCTGAGACACCAGGGAAGCCCACACCATAAATATTTATTCCTTCTCTTTAGCTATACAATGTAATATCTGCACAACCATTCTGGATGATCATATCAGATCCATTAGAACACTTAAATGTTTTAAAATAGAGCCTCTAGAATGTAAGCTCCACAATGGCAGAAGTTTTTGTCTTTTTAGTTCACTGTGTATCTACAGCACCACAACTGTGCTTGAGACAGAGTGGTGCTCAATAAACATTTATTGCGTGAATAAAATAGTGTAACTAATGTCATTGGACTTGCCTATATTATAACAGTTAATTAAAAAAAAAAAAAAACTAGAAGCCTAATGTCACTCCAGATTTACTTAATCACATATTAAGAATTGTACCTAATAATTAATTGATTATTATAAATATAACATTTTGGAGCAATCATTATTGATTCCCATCTTATCACAGGACTAAAAGTATATGTTAAATTCAGGATGTATACAGGGAAAACTCCAATCTTCAACTCCTCAGCCCACTCTCAAATAGAGGCTTTCTGATAAGTGTGTAGGAAAAAACCTCATGTTAAAAAACATAAAAAGAATTAAAAACACAACATATAAAGAATATGTTGTTTAACATATTTTTAAAAAGAATGTTTTTTAATTTGTTTAAAAAATATATAAAGAATTAGGTAGCTCCTCCTAAAGTTCATACAAATGTTAATGTAGAAGGAAGGGAAGACAAACTAGTCAAGCCATTGAGTGTGCTGCTGAGTCTAATCATTTGCTTTAGCTAAAATTTTCTGCTTTCATTGCAGTCATTAATACCTGACAGTGAATAATCTTGTGTTGAAATTTTCTAATTAGATTAGGAGTTTTTTGTTTGTTTGTTTGTTTGTTTAATTTATTGCAAACCCTGACATTCTGTCAATATGGATGGATATAGTGATACCTATAATCAAGTCATGAGTGGAAGGTAAGCTAAGAAATTATTTTCCACAATAGTAGAAATGTGAATAAAGTTCATAAATCTGTTGATGGTTCTTTCCTCTGCAGACATCAGCCCTCTAAAGTCAGGAGCATGCTGTAAATCATGTAATGCTTCCATTAATCATAATGGGAGTTAAACGTATGTCAAGAGAATGAATCCCCTTAGGTATTTAAAATGAGTTTCAGTTACTATACATCTGTTGATGTAGCTTGGTAAGGTATTTTCACACTTTCCAAGAATCACCCCTTTCGGCAAGATTAAATGAGAAAGCATCAGATGAGTATGCCTTGCCAAGCCTCTGAATTTCAAACACTTCTGAGGACTCCAGGAAGTATGGATCTTCCTGGAGCAGCATCTGTAAAATATGCACAGGAGGCTGGGAGGGTGATTCAGACTCCCTGCACCACAGGATACTCAAAGACACCCAGCAAAGCATACGCTCTGCCAGCTACTTGCTATGTCTCGACAAGATCTCTGCAGGTAAGGCAGAGTTCCTCACTCAGTGCAAAAAAATGGGAAATTTGTCTTCTTGCCAGGTTTATGTAAAGACTCTGAATTGAGCTGTCTGATTTTTGTTCTGTTTTGTTTTGTTACCAAGACAAATACCAAGTATTTAGATCCAGCAAATGCAAATAGCTTCCTAATTAGAGTATTGCTGCCTTTATGAGGGAAAGAAAGAGAAAATTATTGGTATGCAAGAAATGCCCCTAAAAAGATTAAAAAAGGAGAGTCAGAAGAAATCCAACAAAATTATTTAGAATTCTTTGTATTCTTCATGATGTTCAGATTTCTCTACAACCAAATTAAGGATTAAAGGTTTATGATACAAATGTAGGAATACTTTTGCACTGAAAATCTTTATTTTGATCTAACTGGAATTTCAGTCTGGTTGGATTCATGATACTTACTGGTATAAGAATAATCAAAATGTTGGCTAAGTTGAAACAGACTGGGAGGGAATAATTTGGCAGGCATCATTAATATTAAAAATTGAAATAAGCTGGCACATTGGGGGCTGGGAAGTGAAAGGGAAAGAAATAAATAAATTACACAGTTTTTGCCAAAGTTCTATACAAAGAAAAACATAAGATGAAATTAAGAGATCTGGTGGTCCAGTCCCATTTTTCCATGGGTTAGTATGGAAAGTACAGATAAAAAGTAGGAATATATGGGCCTCAAGATGACATTTTGTTGTGACCCAGTCACATTTAATATCTATATAAATGACATATAAAGGAAATACATAATAAGATTCATAATTTTGAAGATAATACTAAACTTCTAGATGGGTAGCAAAATATCAAGTTAATGACTATAAACTAGGAAGATTTTGTGAGCCTGGATAAGTGGTTAGAAAAATGGCAGAGAAATTTGAAAGCTTTCAAGTGTAAGACAATATGAGTACTGAAGTATAGTAAGAATGCATATGTACAACGTCAGATCAGGAAAAGAGTTTAGGTGTCATTTCCCTGATGACACTAATCCAATATGCTATGTGTTAAAAATATAATCCAAAAATATTTCATTACTGAAAATATGCACTGAAAGCAAACAGAAGAATATTGTTAGATATTAAAGTGTATCTAGTGCAGCAGACACTATTCTAGACTCTAAAAAGCACCAGACAGGTCCCTGATTTCATAGAACTAGAGCCTAATGTAGGGGAAAGACTACTAATAGTAAATATATTTCAGGAATGTCAAAGCATGCACCTGGAATTTTCTTCCTGCAAATATAAGCATAGCTCACTTTCTCAGCTTCTTCAAGATGGTTCAAATCCCATCTTCTCAAAGAGGCTTTTCCTGAAAATCTATTTTAAATTGCCATACTGTTCCTATTGTCCAACACCTTCAATCTGTCTTCTTATTTTATTTTTTTTTCTATATAACACTTATCACTACTGAGATAACATTGATTTTACTTATTTGTTTATTGGCTGTCTCCTTCAACCAGAATGAATGCTTTATGAAGCCAGGAATTTATGTCTACTTTATTTACTGCCATATCCCAATGTCTAGGAGAGTCCTAGGCACTATAAGTACTTAATAAGTACTGTTGAATGAATGAGTCATGTCACGTTTTGAAGAAACTAATTGGATGGAGATTGATGAGGCAGAGGACTGTGCTAAATAGTGTGGTCAAAAGATCATTTAGGCAGATGATAAGAAATTAGAAAGAGCCTGTTATGTAAAGATCTGGGAGGAGACAATTTCAAAAGCAACAGCAAGTTCAGAAACCAAAAGGCATGTGTGAAGTAAAAAGAAGTCCTTTTGAGGGAAGGCGGGGAGAAGGATGAGTTTTGAGTGGACAAAAGAGAAAATGAAAGAGATGGAACCATTAGATAGGCAAAAACCAAATTAAGTATTGCCTTATAGGCCATACTACAGTTTGAATCATATTTCAAATATAATTAGATACTGTGGAATTAAAAAAAAATCTTTGACTATTATATAGTGTATTGTCAGGAAGAATACAGTGAAGAATAGCAGAAACAGGGGTAACCTCCAAGAGGTTTTGCAGTGGTGCAAGTGTTAGTAATTTAAGGAAGTATGCATGCATCCTAAATCGCTCAGTTATGTCCAGGCTCTTTGCAACCCTATGGAGCTAAGCCCACCAGACTCCTATGTCCATGGGATTCTTCAGGCAAGATCACTGGAGTGGGTTTCCATGCCCTCCTCCAGGGGCTCTCCTCTAACCAGAGATCGAACCCACACCTCCTGAGACTCCTACATTGCAAATAGTAAGAAAGATCCTGGTGAAATCCCCATCCAACTGACAAGTTTGGTGATATCAGGTAAGTCCTTTAATCATTACTAACTTTGATTTCCTTATCAATAAAAATTGGAATAATAAACTGCATATCTTAAGGCTTAGATGAGTATATGACAATTAAAGTCAAATATTTCTACTTTTAAAAGAGATTAAATCTGGCTATTTTGCATGGGATTAATTTTCTAGATGTAAAGATATAGGTACATTATTAGAAACACTTGATAAGATACCCACCAGATATAAATAAAAGATACAATATTTATTTCTTCCTGGAATATGTAGATACAGAGTATTTAAAATTTAAACATATGTCTGTAAACCACCTGCAGATGGACAGAAATTACCTCAAAGAGACTCAGGAACTGGGCATACCGAGAGCATAAATTTGATATGCTGATTCTACCTCTTCCCCTAAGATGAGTTCAGTTCAGTTGCTCAGTCGTGTCCAACTTTTGCGACCCCATGAATTGCAGCACGCCAAGCCTCCTTGTCCATCACCAACTCCCGGAGTTTACTCAAACTCATGTCCACTGAGTTGGTGATGCCATCAAGCCATCTCATCCTCTGTCGTCCCCTTCTCTTCCTGCCCTCAATCTCTCCAAGAATCAGGGTCTTTTCTGATGAGTCAACTCTTCGCATGAAGTGGCCAAAGTATTGGAGTTTCAGCTTTAGCATCAGTCTTTCCAGTGAACACCCTGGATTGATCTCCTTTAGGATGGACTGGTTGGATCTCCTATAGTCCAAGGGACTCTCAAGAGTCTTCTCCAACACCACAGTTCAAAAGCATCAATTCTTCAGTTCTCAGCTTTCTTCACAGACCAACTCTCACATCCATACATCACCACTGGAAAAAACATAGCCTTGAATAGATGGACCTTTGCTGGCAAAGTAATGTCTCTGCTTTTTAATATGCTGTCTAGGTTGATCATAACTTTCCTTCCAAGGAGTAAGCATCTTTTAATTTCATGGCTGCAGTCACCATCTGCAGTGATTTTGGAGCCCAGAAAAATAAAGTCAGCCACTGTTTCCACTGTTTCCCCATCTATTTGCCATGAAGTGATGGGACCAGATGCCATGATCTTAGTTTTCTGAATGTTGAGCTTTAAGCCAACTTTTTCACTCTCCTCTTTCACTTTCATCAAGAGGCTCTTTAGTTCCTCTTCACTTTATGCCATAAGGATGGTATCATCTGCATATCTGAGGTGATTGATATTTCTCCCCACAATCTTGATTCCAGCTTGTGCTTCTTCCAGCCCAGTGTTTCTCATGATGTATTCTGCATATAAGTTAAATAAGCAGGGTGACAATATACAGCCTTGACATACTCCTTTTCCTATTTGGAACCAGTCTGTTGTTCCATGTCCAGTTCTAACTGTTGCTTCCTGACCTGCATACAGGTTTCTCATGAGGCAGGTCAGGTGGTCTGGTATTCCCATCTCTTTGAGAATTTTCCACAGTTTATTGTGATTCACAGAGTTTATTATTATCAAAGGCTTTGGCATAGGCAATAAAGCAGAAATAGACGTTTTTCTGGACTGATCTTACTTTTTTGATTATCCAGCAGATGTTGGCAATTTGATCTCTGGTTCCTCTGCCTTTTCTAAAACCAGCTTAAACATCTGGAAGTTCACGGTTCATGTATTGCTGAAGCCTGGCTTGGAGAATTTTGAGCACTACTTTCCTAGCATGTGAGATGAGTGCAATTGTACAGTAGTTTGAACATTCTTTGGCATTGCCTTTCTTTGGGATTGGAATGAAAACTGACCTTTTCCAGTCCTGTGGCCACTGCTGAGTTTTCCAAATTTGCTGGTATATTGAGTGCAGCACTTTCACAGCATCATCTTTCAGGATTAGAAATAGCTCAACTGGAATTCCATCACCTCCACTAGCTTTGTTTGTAGTGATGCTTTCTAAGGCCCACTTGACTTCACATTCCAGGATGTCTGGCTCTAGGTGAGTGTTCACACCATCATGATTATCTTGATCTTGAAGATCTTTTTTGTACAGTTCTCTTTTGTATTCTTGCCACCTCTTCTTAATATCTTCTGTTCTCCTCATAAGCCTGATTCCAGATATAGATGCAAAAGAAGGGAAGAAGCCCATTTATCTGAACCCTTTCAGAATTCCAGCAGCCATTCTGTTCACAGAAAGCATAAATTAAAATAATTTATTATTGTTTTTGTGTTGTATTCTTATAAATAATTATTTTAGAGTTCTATATTCACAATTAGGACTCAAAAATAAAATTTATGTGACCTTTACTCCAAAAGCAGTTTAGAATTTAATATATCTTCTTCAGTGTTTTCGTATTTATTTTCAGAAACTAAATTAAAGATGTATACTGACTTTCTTAATAGTATTGTCATTTTAAATATCATTGTAATTGCCAAAGGGTAACACCTAAACTCACAATAAACTGTGAAGCAATATATAACACAGTGAAAGAAAAATAAACTGATCAAATGTAAGTATAAACTCTAAAAATCATGAGTAATAAACAGTTACACTGTAATATAATCCCTTTATCACTATCCAAAGTTCTAAGACCTATTTGTTCTTACAGAAAAAGCCCAAATTTGATTCATTTATCTCATTTCAATTAAAAAACTTCCAAATCTCTTTCTACAATAAATCTCAAAGATCTGTTAAGAAAAATAATCCAAAAAAGGAAATGAGGCAGAAAATGACTACGTGTTGTTAATATTGCACTGAAACATTGTATGACAGGCTTACCCAGGGTTATTTAATTCTCCAGGGAAATACACTTTTTACTGCTGTTTACTACTGATTGCCTAGAATGTGCTAAGTTTACTATTAACTTGTATACTGTTGTCTGGTAGAGAAGAAATTAATTTGTCTGATAAAAAAATAAACACAAAATTTAAAGTATTATTGACGTGTAGAACATTAAACCATTTTGTTCCTAACTTAACAAATTTATTTCAGCATCTGTTTTCCAACTAACTATGAAAAATTTCTGTGTCTCAAATGTTCTGAATCAACTTTATCCTCCAACAAGTTCCCTCATTAATGAATCAAAAACATCTTTGATATTTGCTCGTTATATTTGTATGAGAGACATGATTTTGACAATGAAAGTTATACCTTGCCGGTTTACAAGGTGTAAGTAGACTCTCTTGCTTGAGGTAATTAAGCTTAATTGCTTGAGAAATAGACCTTATGATCTGAAAGATAAAAGATCTCCAGTGCACTTTCATTGCCCTTTGGACTTTGCATGAGTTCCTAAGTTGCAGTGGAAATTCACATTTTCCAAATTTCTCTTTCTCTCTGTTTTTGTGTTTGCTTCTAGCTCTTGGCAAAGTTTATTCTCTTGCTGGCTGACTAATGTTAAGAAATCATTCTTCATATGTAACAGCCGTGGTTGAGCATCATATTTTTGTGGTTTAATCATTTGGTTGCCTTTAGCGTCTCTTCTTTTCTCAGCTATTTGTAAGTCCTCCTCAAACAACCATTTTGACTTTTTTTGCATTTCTTTTTCTTAGGCATGGTCTTGATTACTGCCTCTGTACAAAGTCATGAGCCTCCATCCATAGTTCTTTAGGCACTCTGTCTATCAGATATAATACTGTTAAAGTGCTGCATTCAATATGCAAGCAAATTTGGAAAACTCAGCAGTGGCCATAGGACTAGAAAAGGTAGGTTTTCATTCCAATCCCAAAAAGGCAATGCCAAAGAATATTCAAACTTGCACCATTGCACCCATCTCACATGCTAGGAAACTAATGCACAAAATTCTCCAAGCCAGGCTTCAAGAGTACACAAACCATGAACTTCCAAATGTTCAAGTTGGATTTAGAAAAGGCAGAGGAAACAAGATCAAATTGCTAAAATCTGTTGGATCACAGAAAAAGCAAGAGAGTTCCAGAAAACATCTACTTCTGCTTTACTGACTACACCAAAGCTTTTGACTGTGCGGATCACAGCAAATTGTGGACAATTCTTCAAAAAATGGGTATACGGGACCACCTGAGCTGCCTCTTGAGAAATCTGTATGCAGGTCAAGAAGTAACAGTTAGATCTGGACATGGAACAATGGACTGGTTCCAAACTGGGAAAGTAGTATATAAAAGCTGTTACCCTGCTTGTTTAACTTTTACACAGAGTACATTATACAAAATGCTGGGCTAGATGAAGCACAAGCTGGAATCAACATTGCCAGGAGAAATATCAATAACCTCAGATACGCAGATGACACCACCCTTATGGCAGAAAGTGAAGAAGAACTAAAGAGCCTCTTAATGAAAGTGAAAGAGGAGAGTGAAAAAGTTGGCTTAAAGCTCAACATTCAAAAAACTGAGATCACGGCATCCCGTCCCATCACTTTATGGCAAATACATGGGGGGAACAATGGAAACAGTGACAGACTTTTATTTTTTTGGCTCCAAAATCACTGAAGATGGTGACTGCAGACATGAAATTAAGAGACACTTGCTCCTTGGAAGAAAAGCTGTGACCAAACTAGACAGCATATTAAAGAGCAGAGACACTACTTAGCTGATAAAGGTCTGTCCAGCCAAAGTTATGGTCTTTCCAGTAGTCATGTATAGATGTGAGAGTTGGACCATAAAGAAGGGTGAGCACCAAAGAATTGATGCTTTTGAACTGTGGTGTTCGAGAAGACTGTTGAGAGGTCCCTTGGACTGCAAGGAATTCAAACCAGTTAATCCTAAAGGAAATCAGTCCTGAATATTCATTGGAAGGACTGATGCTGAAGCTGAAGCTCAAATACTTTGGCCACCTGATGCAAAAAGCTGACTCATTGGAAAAGACCCTGATGATGAGAAAAAATTGAGGAGGAGGAGGAGATGGGGATGACAGAGGATGAGATGGTTGAATGGCATCACCAACTCAATGGATACGCGTTTGAGCAACTCCGGGAGTTGGTGACCGAGAAGACAATGGCAGCACACTCCAGTACTCTTGCCTGGAAAATCCCATGGATGGAGGAGCCTGGGAGGCTACAGTCCATGGGGTAGCTGAGTCAGACACTACTGAATGACTTCACTTTCACTTTTCACTTTCATGCATTGGATAAGGAAATGGAACCCACTCCAGTGTTCTTGCCTGGAGAATCCCAGGGACGGCGGAGCCTAGTGGGCTGCCATCAATGATGTCCCACAGAGTTGGACACGACTGATGTGACTTAGCAGCAGCAGCAGCAGCAGCAAGGAGTTCGTGATGGACAAGGAAACCTGGTGTGCTGCAGTCCATGGAGTCGCAAAAAGTCAGACACAACTGAGCCACTGAACTGACTGATAATAGGTTGTTATGTGTGAGCTGTGTTCTTTACCTACCTGTACATGTGATTAAGGTCCATCCAGTCAAGGCTATGGTTTTTCCAGTAGGCATGTATGGATGTGAGAGTTGGACTATAAAGAAAGCTGAGCACAGAAGAATTGATGCTTTTGAACTGTGGTGTAGGAGAAGACTCTTGAGAGTCCCTTGGACTGCTAGGAGATCCAACCAGTTCATCCTATAGGAGATCAGTCCTGGATGTTCATTGGAAGGACTGATGTTGAAGCTGAAACTATAATACTCTGGACATCTGATGAGAAGAGCAGACTCATTTGAAAAGACCCTGATGCTAGGAAAGTTGAGGGCAGGAGGAGAAGGGGACGACAGAGGATGAGATGGTTGGATGGCATCACTGACTCAATGGACATGAGTTTGGGTAAACTCCAGGAGTTGGTGATGGACAGGGAGGCCTGGCGTGCTGCGGTTCATGGGGTTGCAAAGAGTCAGACACAAGTGAGCACTCAACAGAACTGAACTATATAGAGTCCTTGCAGTTGTAATCGGATTATGATGAGATCATTAGGGTGGGTCCTAATGCTCTATGACTATTGTCCTTACAAGAAGAGAGAGGAAGAATACCAGGTGAAGAGAGGGACATTCAAAAGGGTTAAGATCCTGACAGATATTGGAATCATGCTGCCAAAGCCAAGGAATGCCTAGAATTACAAATAACTGGAAAGGTAAAGAAGGATCCTCCCTTAGAGCTTCAGAGGAATCATGGCCTTATTTATACACTCTAACCTCAAGAATTCTGAGAGAATAAATTTCTGTTGTTTTAAGCTACCTAACTGTAGTAATTTTCTATGGCAACCCATGAAAACTAACACACAATTCTTGTAACCATTTAATCTGCAGAGAAACAGTAAAACATATTCAAATATTAAAGTTGACTCAGTCTTGAGAGTTTGCTCATTAAAAATAATTCTGTGAATTCTCTATGGCTAAAAGTTATATTAAAGCAAAACTAAAATTTTAGTTTTCTCATGGATAAAATGATTAAGTAGTCTTAGAATGCTGTCTTCTTTTTTTTAATTTTATTTTATTTTTAAACTTTACAATATTGTATTAGTTTTGCCAAATATTGAAATGAATCCGCCACACGTATACATGTGTTCCCCATCCTGAACTCTCCTCCCTTCTCCCTCCCCATACCATCCCTCTGGGTCATCCCAGTGCACCAGCCCCAAGCATCCAGTATCGTGCATCGAACCTGGACTGGCAACTCGTTTCATACATGATATTATACATGTTTCAATGCCATTCTCCCAAATCATCCCACCCTCTCCCTCTCCAATAGAGTCCATAAGACTGTTCTATACATCAGTGTCTCTTTTGCTGTCTCGTACACAGGGTTACTGTTACCATCTTTCTAAATTCCATATATATGTGTTAGTATACTGTATTGGTGTTTTTCTTTCTGGCTTACTTTACTCTGTATAATAGGCTCCAGTTTCATCCACCTCATTAGAACTGATTCAAATGTATTCTTTTTAATGGCTGAGTAGTACTCCATTGTGTATATGTACCACTGCTTTCTTATCCATTCATCTGCTGATGGGCATCTAGGTTGCTTCCATGTTCTGGCTATTATAAACAGTGCTGCGATGAACATTGGGGTACATGTGTCTCTTTCAATTGTGGTTTCCTCAGTGTGTATGCCCAGTAGTGGGATTGCTGGGCCATATGGCAGTTCTATTTCCAGTTTTTTAAGGAATCTACACACTGTTCTCCATAGTGGCTGTACTAGTTTGCATTCCCACCAACAGTGTAAGAGGGTTCCCTTTTCTCCACATCCTCTCCAGCATTTATTGCTTGTAGACTTTTGGATCGCAGCCATTCTGACTGGTGTGAAATGGTACCTCATAGTGGTTTTGATTTGCATTTCTCTGATAATGAGTGATGTTGAGCATCTTTTCATGTGTTTGTTAGCCATCTGTATGTCTTCTTTGGAGAAATGTCTATTTAGTTCTTTGGCCCATTTTTTGATTGGGTCATTTATTTTTCTGGAATTGAGCTGTAGGAGTTGCTTGTATATTTTTGAGATTAGTTGTTTGTCGGTTGCTTCATTTGCTATTATTTTCTCCCATTCTGAAGGCTGCCTTTTCACCTTGCTAATAGTTTCCTTTGATGTGCAGAAGCTTTTAAGTTTAATTAGGTCCCATTTGTTTATTTTTGTTTTTATTTCCAATATTCTTGGAGGTGGGTCATAGAGGATCCTGCTGTCATGTATGTTGGAGAGTGTTTTGCCTATGTTCTCCTCTAGAAGTTTTATAATTTCTGGTCTTACATTTAGATCTGTAATCCATTTTGAGTTTATTTTTGTGTATGGTGTTAGAAAGTGTTCTAGTTTCATTCTTTTACAAATGGTTGACCAGATTTCCCAGCACCACTTGTTAAAGAGATTGTCTTTAATCCATTGTATATTCTTGCCTCTTTGTCAAAGATAAGGTGTCCATATGTGCGTGGATTTATCTCTGGGCTTTCTATTTTGTTCCACTGATCTATATTTCTGTCTTTGTGCCAGTACCATACTGTCTTGATAACTGTGGCTTTGTAGTAGAGCCTGAAGTCAGGTAGGTTGATTCCTCCTGTTCCATTCTTCTTTCTCAAGATAGCCTTGGCTATTCGAGGTTTTTTGTATTTCCATACAAATTGTGAAATTATTTGTTCTAGCTGTGTAAAGAATACCATTGGTAGCTTGATAGGGATTGCATTGAATCTATAAATTGCTTTGGGTAGTATACTCATTTTCACTATATTGATTCTTCCAATCCATGAACATGGTATATTTCTCCATCTATTAGTGTCCTCTTTGATTTCTTTCACCAGTGTTTTATAGTTTGGTCTTTCGTTTCTTTAGGTAGATATATTCCTAAGTATTTTATTCTTTCCATTGCAATGGTGAATGGAATTGTTTCCTTAATTTCTCTTTCTGTTTTCTCATTATTAGTGTATAGGAATGCAAGGGATTTCTGTGTGTTGATTTTATATCCTGCAACTTTACTATAATCATTGATTAGTTCTAGTAATTTTCTGGTGGAGTCTTTAGGGTTTTCTATGTAGAGGATCATGTCATCTGCAAATAGTGAGAGTTTTACTTCTTCTTTTCCAATTTGGATTCCTTTTATTTCTTTTTCTGCTCTGATTGCTGTGGCCAAAACTTCCAAAACTATGTTGAATAGTAATGGTGAAAGTGGGCACCCTTGTCTTGTTCCTGACTTTAGAGGAAATGGGGCCTATAGATCTTAGTCTTCTCTTAACAAATAGTAATAAATTGCGATGTTTACCTTTTGAATATTCTTCCCACATAACAGAGACTCAGTATTTCCCTGAGATAATTTTCTGTGGTTTACACTGACTTGCTCTTATCATTTTTAAGACAAGCAAGGAATATTCCTTTCTTTAGAAACAGCCATGATTCATTTAATTTACATTATGTTTTATTTCTTTAGTAATATTATAGTGTCCCTCTGGTTAATAGGTGATTAAGGTAAAATTGTTAATTATTCTCAAGCATCTATGTTCCTAACTTAAATGACCATAACTTTAATAATTGTTTTGATATTTCCATATTAAGATCATATCCTAAATTCAGAAAAAAATATATAATTTTAAGATGTCTTTTTAAATCAATTCAAAGTTATCTTTATTATTCACAAATGGCTGTTTGCAACATCATAATTATTTTTTTCTTTTACCTTATAAAAGGAGGATGCTAACAATAATTACACATATTTTGAACGCTTATTTGTTAATTGCCTAAACACTAGTATGGTCTCCAAGGAAGAGATGTCAGATGAAAAGTGAATATTAGCCTTTCCTTTATAACAACTAATTTGCTATTAATATAAATATGTTTAAAAGATTTTATCATTTGTAAGGTGTATTGATTTCCTTGGAGATGTGTCAATGCCTTCATTGTCCATAATATGTTCTTACCCTCAATGGAAAACACTGATCGATTCCGTAGAAAAGAGTTATTTGTTTCACTTCAAAACAATCTTGTTCATTCTCATACTGCTGGATACTGTAATGAAATAACTTTTGTTCACCATATTATCAACAACTTGCTTCTACTTTCCCCGCATGCTAACTTGCAGGTTCTGCTACAAACTAGTTTTGTTGAGTTTTCAACAATGAAGGACATTCTCAAGGCCTCATGGAAAAAAAAAAAAAACAAAAACCCGAAACCCAAAAAACTGTGAGAGGTATTCTTCACTACTCTTATATCAAGGAAAAGATTTATGTATTGGAGCTTCTGAGTTGTCATTGCTTAGCAAACTGTGAGACTGTAGTGGGAAATGAGTCAGAATTTTTTTTCATTTTAGTTGAGAAACAGATGACTCATAAGGATGGTCTGCTGGCCCAAGAACCAGTGGAACAGGAATTAATTGAGAAGAAGCAAATAAATCATTATAAAAACCTAATTGTGGTTACTTTTTAAGTGAAAGCCTGATGGTATGGTTGTTACATATTCACTGCTCTGTTTTGATGAGCAGATAAGAAATCTTTTTTCTTGATTTAGGTCTATATCCAACAGACCATAGTTTTGCAAAATGTTTAGTAAAATATTCTTTACATAATATATTTTTTTTCTGACCTCTCAAAATTCAGAAACATACTTTAACTAAGTCCCTTTACTTTAAAGGCAACAGAGTTATTTTCATAGCTTTAATAAGAATTGTCATTCTACTCTAAAGAGTAGAATGTATAACCAGTATGCACAAATTGTATAACCAGTCACAACTTTTATTTGATTTTTTCTTTGACCATGTATGATAACCCCAGTATTAAGGTAAAATATTATTCTTCATATATGGAAGCAAAGCCTACAAAACCCTCCTAGGAAACAGGTCCAATAATAGTCTACGGTTTATGGGTTGCAGGCCTTCCAGGTAATAAAGGATATTTTCACACAGGCTGAAAACTAGGACCTAGGAGAAACTCAGAGAGATTTATTCTAAAACTATCCTAGGTACTGCAAATGAAATCTGTGAAGATGAATTTTGGAGTATTGGTCTCTGAGAATCCAAAATAAAGAACCAATAAGAGAGATTGAAGAGAAATCTCTAGAATAACAGACACTACTAAAACTGCAATCCTAGATTCTTCATAAAATTTCCAAATAGAAATTAACTCTGTCTTAATAATTGTTCCATGTTTTATGAGTCTGTATTTGTTGTAAGGGTATACTACATAGGGCTTGTATGACTAACTTTTTTGCTGTGCTTATATAAATCATTCTGGCTAACAAAAAATGACACTAAGCTTTTTGTGAGAATATTTGTAGATTATTTATAATGAAAATTAAGGACTTAAGAAAAATCACTGCAGATGGTGATTGCAGCCATGAAATTAAAAGACACTTACTCCTTAGAAGGAAAGTTATGACCAACCTAGATAGCATATTCAAAGGCAGGGACATTACTTTGCCAACAAAGGTCCGTCTAGTCAAGGCTATGGTTTTTCCAGTGGTCATGTATGGATGTGAGAGTTGGACTGTGAAGAAAGCTGAGCACTGAAGAATTGATCCTTCTGAACTGTGGTGTTGGAGAAGACTCTTGAGAGTCACTTGGACTGCAAGGAGATCCAACCAGTCCATTCTAAAGGAGATCGGTCCTGGGTGTTCTTTGGAAGGACTGATGCTAAAGCTGAAACTCCGGTACTTTGGCCACCTCATGCAGAGTTGACTCATTGGAAAAGACTGTGATGCTGGGAGGGATTGGGGGCAAGAGGAGAAGGGGACGACAGAGGATGAGATGGCTGGATGGCATCACCGACTCGATGGACGTGAATTTGAGTGAACTCTGGGAGTTGATGATGGACAGGGAGGCCTGGTGTGCTGTGATTCATGGGGTCGCAAAGAGTCAGACATAACTGAGCAACTGAACTGAACTGAACTAAGTCTGAGAAGTTGCATATAAATGTGTAGATTTTTGCCTATAACATGGCAGATTGCACTGCGCATGTAGCTCAGTGGTAAAGAATCCACCTGCCAATGCAGGAGATGCAGGAGACACAGGTTTTATCCCTGGGTCAGGAAGATCCCCTAGAGTCGAAAATGGCAACCTGCTCCAGTATTTTGCCTGGGAAATTCCATGGACAGTGGAACTTGGTTGTCTACAGTCCATGGAGTCTCAAAAGGCCAGATATGACTGAGCATTCACAGAGAAAGGCAAATTACTACTACCTGGTAGAAAAGATAACTTAATGTTATATTTTTATTGGCTCTAGTAGATTAACCAATATTGTCACTAACATAGCAAGTTTATTTGAGTCCTAACGGACTATATAAATGAGCTTTACCATTTTTCTTGGTCCCTCAATGATTTAACTATATTTTGGCATGTGCTTACTATATATTTGTTGGAGGATTTGCTTTACGATTTATGAAAAACATATTTTGAGAGCTCTAATATTTTAAATGTGAGTATTAAAGTAAAATTTATAAATAAGATAAAAATTATGTCTTTAAATTCCAATATGAAGTTTACCCTTTGAATTTTTCTGAAGGAAAAAGATTCAAAGAGCTAGGTTGGTTACAACTATGAAAATTTTATGTACTGTATATATAAACATATATATATTATGTAAATATATGCATATGATTATATGCATATAATCCTCAAAGCTGATCTTTCATGTACTTTATATATATGTAAAATATAATGTTTATATATAAAATAATATGTGTATACATATACAAATATATGCATGCATATATACACTTTAATACCTACATACTTGTGCATTCATATATACATATATATACATTTTCTATATGTTTGGAATTGAAGTAATGGGTCTATTAAGAGCTACTAATACACATATATAGAAATATATAGAATATATAAAATATAAAATTTATAAAATTTATATATTATATATATAAATATATATTAATGACTAACTTGCTATTATTAACTATTATAAAACAGATAAGTTAATTATTTGCTACTACAATTCAAAACACCTGAAGTTTAAAATTCAGTGTTCGAATTGTAAAGTTATGGCAGCTCTAGTAAGAGCTTCAATGTCCTTTCTTTATATGATGCAATCATATGATTGCTTTTCTATTAAAGATAGTCTATACATGTACATTTAATGTCAGAAATTTGTGAAGTACTTAACTAAATGAAGTGGTGGATTGATTTCAGTTCAAATGGAGGTCAGTCTGAATTTGCTAAAGCTTGTTTTACTATAATTTTTCAATTTGAGGATACACTTCCTATAGTACAATAAAAAGTTGTAAATATAAAGCTTTTGAAACATTACATTGAAATACTTAATAAAAAAGACAATTTACACAATAGAATACATCATTTTGAATAATTCAGATATCCAAAAATATATAGCCTACAGTTGTCAATTATAGTATACCAATTTAAAGAAATGATTTATGAGCATAAAATAATTATTTAGAACTACATAATGATTTAGATAATTTCATTTTAATATGATGATAACTGAAATAGACTATTATAATTAACATGTATATGCAAAAATTGAGCTTCTCTTGTGGTTTATTGGTATAGAATTCATCTGCAATGCAGGAGACACAGGTTCAAACCTTGAATCAGGAAGAACCCATGGAGAAGGAAATGGCAATCACTCTAGTGTTCTTGCCTGGGAAATCCCATGGACAGAGGAGCCTGGGGGCCACGGTCCTTGGGGTCACAAAAGAGTCTGACACAACTTAGCAGCTAAACAACAACAACAACAAATGCAGAAGTTAGGAATGAAATACTCCAAAAATCATATATTTTCTGTTTTATTTCATATTGTCAATCGTTCAATGTGAAATATAAATATATATTTATTTTATATGCATCTGTTATTTTGAAGCAATGATAGCCAAATATTTTAAATATAAACAAATAAATACTTTTAGTTAAGTAAATTCAGTTATCCTGAATATCAAATATATACTAAGTACCCAGTAGAAGTGTCTGAAACATAATTATTACAAAAGATAAACCAATTTGAGTTATTCTCACATTGACTATTTTAGGTTTTATTTAATTATTCATTTAGCTCTATAGAGAGCTGCAACTTACCTTAGAAGGGTGAATCACATTTCTTTTTTTTGTTTGTTTGTTTAATTTTATTTTATTTTTAAACTTTATGTAATTGTATTAGTTTTGCCAAACATCAAAATGAATCCATCACAGGTATACATGTGCTCCCCCTCCTGAACCCTCCTCCCTCCTCCCTCCCCATACCATCCCTCCAGGTCGTCCCAGTGCACCAGCCCCAAGTATCCAGTATCGTGCATTGAACCTGGACTGGCATCTCGTTTAAATGTAAATTTATTAGCAGAAATATGAAGGAGAATGTGGGACCTGGAAGTATTAAACACCTGCTTTGGAAGTTCCTAGAATCTTTTTCTTTCTAAACATTTCTGCTAATAAATTTACATTTCTTAGGTAACAGTGATGCTGCAATCTAGAAACATAATTTGACAACTAGTCTCTGTACATATCATTATATTCATCTGTAAAATGCTAATAATCAGAGGTTGGTTTAAGGATAAAGTTAAATAATCTATCTAGGGTTCTGATACAATGCTTGTTTCATAACAAGAACTATCATTAATAAAAATAAAGATTGCTGTTTAACTGCTAAGTAGTGTCCAACTCTTTCCTACCCCATGAACTGCAGCAGGCCAGGCTTCTCTGTTCTTAACTAACTCCTTGAGTTTGCTCAAATTAATGTCCATTGAGTCAGTGAAGCCTCATCTTATCCTCTGTCGCTCCCTTCTCCTCTTGCCCTTAAACTTTGCCAGGGTCAGGGTCTTTTCCAATGAGTCAAAATTTCACATTAGGTGGCCAAAGTATTGGAGCTTCAGCTTCAGCATCAGTCCTTCCAGTGAATATTCAGGGTTGATTTCCTTTGGTATTGACTGGTTTGATCTTGCAGTCCAAGGGAATCTCAAGTGTATTCTCCAATACAGCAGTTCGAAAGTATCAAGTTTTTGGCACTCAGCCTTCTTTATGGTCCCACTCTCACATCCATAGATGACTACTGGAAGAAACATACCTTTGACTATATGGACCTTTGTTGGCAAAGTGATGTCTCTGCCTTTTAATTCACTGTCTAGGTTTTTCATCACTATTCTTCCAAGGAGCAAACGTCTTTTAATTTAGTGGCTGTAGTCACCATCTGCAGTGATTTTGGAGCCCAAGAAAATTAAATCTGACACTGTTTCTACATTGTCCCCATTTATTTGCATGAAGTAATAGGACTGGATGCCAAGATCATAGTTTTTTGAATGTTGTTTTAAGCCAGCTTTTTCACTCTCCTTTTCCACATTCATCAAGAGGTTCTTTATTTTTCTTCACTTTATGCATTAAATGAAGGTACTGAGCTAACATTAGAGAAAAAATAAAAATTAGTGCTTACTTCTGACCGAACATGAGATGAAAATCTAAGTAAATTAAAAACTTCAAAGTAAAATGGATGAGAAAATAATTGTGATGTCTAGATAGATAGATCAGTCACTCAGTCATGTCCAACTCTTTGTGACCCCATGAATTGCAGCATGCCAGGCCTCCCTGTCCATCACCAACTCCCGGAGTTCACCCAGACTCACGTCCATCGAGTCAGTGATGCCATCCAATCATCTCATCCTCTGTTGTCCCCTTCTCCTCTTGCCCCCAATCCCTCCCAGCATCAGAATCTTTTCCAATGAGTCAACTCTTTGCATGAGGTGGCCAAAGTACTGGAGTTTCAGCTTGAGCATCATTCCTTCCAAAGAAATCCCAGGGCTGATCTCCTTCAGAATGGACTGGTTGGATCTCCTTGCAGTCCAAGGGACTCTCAAGAGTCTTCTCCAACACCACAGTTCAAAAGTATCAATTCTTTGGTGCTCAGTCTTCTTCACAGTCCAACTCTCACATCCATACATGACCACAGGAAAACCATAGCCTTGACTAGACAGACCTTTGTTGGCAAAGTAATGTCTCTGGTTTTGAATATGCTATCTAGGTTGGTCATAACTTTCCTTCCAAGGAGTAAGCGTCTTTTAATTTCATGGCTGCACTCACCATCTGCAGTGATTTTGGAGCCCAGAAAAATAAAGTCTGACACTGTTTCCACTAGCAGTTTAAAACCATATAACAAAAAGAAATTTTCAATAAATTCAAAAAATGTAATATAAAATTTAAAATTTTCGTAAAGTATTACTTAAAACTTTAAAACCAAAAGACAAATTAGAAATATGTATTTTTTGTATTTTTATATTTATATCATTTAAAATTCATGAAGATTGTCTTTAAGAGATTTAGGATCTCTTAGAAAGTCATAAGAAAAATATAAATAGCTTATGTTTAAAAATGGGCAAAAGACATGAAAAGGCAATTTTAAAAAGAGAAATTATAAATAGTATCTATATAAAAATGTTCATCTTCCCTGGTAATTGAAAATAAATTAAAAAAATGTTTTCCCATCAATTTGACAATTAAAAATGTGTAATACCCAATATCAGCACGGAAGTCAGGGAAAAATTATATGTTAGTGACTTTTCTTGTGAAAATAGGCTGAACTTTTGTTTCACCCCTAAATTTTTTTGTTAAAATCTGATCCCCAATAATGGTGTTTGGAGATAGAACCTTTGGGAGGTAACTAGGTCATTAGGGTAGATCCCTCAATTACAGGATCAATGCCCTTAAAAAAGAGACTCCAGAGAGCTTCTTTGCCTTTTTATCATGTGAGAACATAGAGGGGAAAAAAATGGCCATCTGGGAAGCAGGAAGCTATTCCTCATCACCCACCGACTCTGCCAGCTCCTTGCTTTTTAAACTTTCCAACCTTCAGAATTGTGAAAAATACATTCCTGTTGTTTACAAGCCACCTTGTTTATGGTATTCTGTTATAACAGCTCAGACAGACAAAAACAGAGTGACAAACAGCCCACTAATTAAGCAAATTTAGGTAGTACATCAGATGGTTATTAAGGGCAGATAAAAATGCCATGACTGTTGGTGGTGGCAGGGGCTGGAGAAGTAGGGGGTTCAGGCAAGGCCTTTCTGAAGGTGATACTTGGATGAATACCTGAAAGAGGTAAGGAAGAAAACCTTGCAGATATTGGAAGAAGAACACTTTAGGTGAAGAGAATATTATTTGTGCAACATACAATTCTATTAAAAGAAGGATACGACAAATAGAAGATGAACTACATGTGTAAGAAAAAAATCCCTAGAGAATATATATGAGGAAGTGAACAATAATCATCTTTGGGAATCCCTGAGTTTTTTCTCTTACTCTGATTTTATCTCAGTTTTTTGATTAGCTGTTTACCAGGGCTAGCTACATAATTTGTAGGAAAGTGAAAAGTGTTAGTCATTCAGTCATATCCACCTCTTCTGTAACCCTATGGACTATATAGCCCACTAGACTTCTCTGTCCACAGAATTCTCTAGGCAAGAATACTGGAGTGGGTTTCTATTTCCTTCTCCAGGGGCTCTTTCTAACCCAGGGATTGAACCTAGATCTCCTGCACTGCAAGCAGATTCTTTACCATCTGAGACACTAGGGAAGCCCTAAATTTGGGGACCCATTGCTAACAGAAATATGGATCTTTTGTCCAAAAGTTAGAAAAAAGTTCTATTAGCAGTTCAGAAATATAAAGTTTTTTCTTTTCTCCCACATTCTTTTTGCTGATTTGCTATGGTAAACTTGTTTTTGTTTCATCATTTAATGTCATTTTAAACAAAAAATAAAAATTTTAAATTATTACAATACACTGTTCCATTCATCATTATATTATTCGATGGTATTAAATGCAAAAATAAAGAGTATTTGACTTACATTAGAATCACCAAAATATCATAATTTCTATTTCACGTTTTGCGTATACACATATTTTTACTACTGTAACAGCGGGCTTGCTGCATAGAATCAACCCAACTTTACATTTAACTTCCAGATATGCAGGCATCCTACCAACACCCTTAACCTGCTGTGTACTGAGTAAGGAAATTTTGCCCTATTATTCCTTTTCTTTCTACATTATACTTTTCATTGCAAATGGTTGGCTAATAGACTAGTAGCATGAATATGATAGAGTTTCATGGTCATCTCTGTCTTTTAGACCATTTGCCTTCTTTCTGTCTTCAAAGCAAGTTCCAGTTCAAATGGACAGCATGGCTGTCAGTGTCCACACTTTCTTAGTCATATGTGTTACAGCCTTACAGCTTTACCTTATTCTGGCTTTGAGTCCCTCTGGATCCCAAGGCATTGTTGATTCAGCAGTGTTCTGAGGGTTTCAGGCATCATGAATGCTATAAACAATAAGAAGGTTGGGAAAAAGGGACTCAAATAGGAAATGGTAATCTGTTCCAATATTCTTGCCTAGGAAATTCCATGGACAGAGGAACCTTGGGGGCTACAGTTAGTCATTGGGGTCACAAAGAGTTGGATATGACTGAGTGAGCATGCAGGAACAGGGAACATGCATATTTTACACATCTTGTCCCTTTGAGTTTCACTTACAGAACACAAGTTCAAAATAAAATTGCCAAGAATTTCAAGAAGGAAATAGCAGAGCATTGAACTAAACATGGAAGCCATCTGATCATGGGGCCTCATTTGGTTGCTCAGGTCACATACCTAAAGAGCCAGCCTTTCCCTGTAACTTGAATAATTACATTTTCTGGTTGTACTAAATAATCAGAATGTGCATGTGAAATGAAATGCTAAAGCAATTAAAGTTTTCATTATGGTACCACACTATAATAAATGCTGCTTTTATTTATTTATGTACTCATGTATTTAATTTATAGGCAGTATTCTCTGAGCTCCTTCATTACCCCCACCACCTTTGGGAGTGAGAAGTGTCTTATCTGAAGCTATAAAGAGGTTTTAACTGAACCACATGACTAGCCACATTTCTGTTCCCTGCAGTTGAGGACTCTCCTGGTTCTTGATTCATGCCTGAAAAGGCTAAAATAGTCATGAGCAAGACAAGAGAGACAATAGAGAGTTATGTTTGGAAAAAACTAAAACCCCATTCATGCTGGAATATTTCAATGGTCATTGTTTTCCATAAACCATATAGGGTCATATAAGCAAAAAGTTCTGCCCCAAATAATTTCCTGGAAAAGCAAAGGGACTCCAACAGTGAGAACGTGTGTTTGGAATGGAACACACAGGAAAGAGCCAAGCAGAGGTCTCTCTCAAGGGATCTAACAAACCAAGGAATCAAATTAGTCAAATTAAAATGTGTAATTGGAATGCCAAGATAATGTGTGAGTCACAACAATTCTAGATGAAATACTCTGTATTTTTAAGTTCTCTCACAATGACATTTTTTTTTTTTTTTAAGTAGATACCTCTTGATTTATGAGCATCAAACTGCTATCTCATTTTCTGAGACAAGACTTTCATACTCAGTGGCAAATATGTAGTGGTAACCATGTTGTTTTCAATTTAGAAAAGCCTAGGAGGAGCTATAGATTATTTTAAGAGAGTCTTTCAAACATCTTTGCCACTTCTGCTTCAATTACATTTACTATAGCACACAAGCATTAGTAACAATTCAAACTCTTCTGAAATAGAAAAGTGATATGAGTGTACCATTTTTTATCATATTTTCTGGAAGTTTGACAGAAATCTCCAAAAGAGCTTAAAACTACTATTGCTGCCATTACTAATGTATGGAATTCCAGATTAATAACAAGAGGAAATGAAAGGTCTTCTAAATGCCATAGGCTTTTTTTTGATAAGTTTTCTTTTTCTAAATTGAGTCTGTCAATTTAGATGTTTTGATTTCTGATGCAATACAGCCTGAGTGCCTGTAAACCAATTATACAACTTTTACAAAAACAAAGTTGTCAAACTTTCTTTTTCCCCCCACAAAATGAGCTTTTCTCTTTTCCTAAAGCATCATTTAGATTATAATCTCCTCCAGGGCAGGGGCAATAAATTTAGGATTTTTTAGCTATTCCTGAGCTTCTAGAATTTTATTCTGCACACAGTACATACTCAATCAATATTGATGGACTGCCTGTGTATATGATGTGTACAAAGTAATTTGCTTCTCTGTGAAAACTCAGAAATGTGAGTTCCCTAAGATTACCACTGCCCCTGAGAACGGGTAGGGGCTGGGGGGACCGGAAGGATTAATGGTCATTTTCATTGTAGCAGATGTGTAAGACAGGTTGGGCATAGCTATTCTCTGCCACATACAACTTTTTGTACTACTTTTGAGTTCTGTTTGCCCTAAGCTGCCTGCTGTCCTTTTCTTTGAGATGACAAGGAGAATTACAGCCAGAAACTGTATCTATTTAATAAATCATGCAAAAGTATAGACCCTCATAATTTTATAAATATATATGCCAAGAAGGAGAAAGTTTGTGAATTAAAAAAAAAATCAGCAAATGAAGACATTCATTTAATGGGAAAGAACTATACATAGAAATGAAAAGTAGATAATGAAAACAGATTAGCAAAAAGTGAAGTGAAAACAAAGAAAAAAATTGTTTCCATATTTACACAGTGTATTTGAATTAGAGAAATCTTAAAAACAACACTCTCTTTGTAAGTAGAATTAGGTTGGGCAAACTTTAATTTTCTAAACAAATCTGTCCTTGAGATTTTTCATGCTGCAGTGATCTTTTTGGCTTTCTAGAAATATTGTGTATTCTCCAAATGCAGCAAGCTTGGTTAGACATTAAAATGTCTGTGCATTTAAGTGTTGATCGATTAAAATTTGTCTTCTCAAAATGAAAGAGACAACACTTTATATAAGGAGCAGCTAATTTTTTTCAAAAAGAGCCAAACCAGAATACTTTTGGTTCTGAGAGCTCTATATTCTCAGTTGTATCTACTCACCACTGCCATTGTGGTGTGAAAGCACAGAGACAAATGGGTGTCACTGTTTTCCAATAACATTTTATTTATAAAAATATACTAGAGTGTGTATCAAGGCTATGGTTTTTCCAGTGGTCATATATGGATGTGAGAGTTGGACTATAAAGAAAGCTGAGTGCCGAAGAATTGATGCTTTTAAACTGTGGTGTTAGAGAAGACTCTTGAGAGTCCCTTGGCCTGCAAGGAGATCCAACCAGTCCATTCTGAAGGAGATCAGTCCTGGGTGTTCATTGGAAGGACTGATGCTGAAGCTGAAACTCCAATACTTTGGACACCTAATGTGAAGAACTGACTCATTTGAAAAGACCCTGATGCTGGGAAAGATTGAGGACAAGAGGAGAAGGGGACGACAGAGGGTGAGATGGTTGGATGGCATCACTGACTTGATGGATGTGTTTGGGTGGACTCCAGGAGTTGGTGAGGGACATGGAGGCCTGGCATGCTGCGGTTCATGGGGCTACAAAGAGACGGATACAACTTAGCTACTGAATTGAACTGAACTAGAGTGTATATTTATCTTGTGAAGCCATAGTTTTCCAACTCCTGCTGTATAGATACAGCATCACAAATGAACATTTCCACGGGTTAAATTGTTTTTCATTCAGTGAGTATGGGCAATGGAGGAGATACTTGTGTAAGCTGTAGAATCATGCAAATGGCTCTAGAGCAGATGAATTAATTCTGAATTCTAAAGATCAATCTACTTGTTTTCATGGCAAAGATTTGTAAGAAACGCCTTATGACAAAAAATGTAAATTTAGGTTTATGCGCTAGATCTAAAGCACATGTAACTTATTGTGTATATGTGTTAAGAAGGCATTTGCAAAGCAGATAGCACTTGTTTTTATGCTAAGTGTCCTGTAGACACATGGTCAATGATAATGGAATGAAATACCCTTAATTTTCAATATCCTAATAATTGTTTTACTGAATGAATTTGACTATTTAAATGATTTAGCCTATTCTTAATTCCTAATTGCCTTTGAATAGTCTAGATCAATGGTGTGAGGTAAGGACTCTCAGATAGGCTGAGATCAAGGAGAAAATTCTTGATGGATCTATTATTCCTACAGTGAGGAATATTTCATAATATTGAATATTAAAATTAAATATTAAAATATTTCATAATACTGAAAACATACAAAATACATTAATGTTTTATGACTTCCTATTTTCAAATGTATACACATTATTCATCTATGCTAGTGATCCCATTTGAATAAGTGCCACTGGATCACTGACAAAAATGGCTCAAATTTTAAGTTGTCATTTTTTATCCCAAATCTAAAGAAACAGACAACAAAAAGGGGTTACATAATACAGAAGAATAGAGAAATTGATTAAAAAGAACTATGTTTTCAAAATAATGCAAACATATTGAAAGAAAGAAAATATTATTAGAAAAGGGAGCCCAATTTTATACAAACTTGGATCACCAACAGTGATATTGCCAAATAATTCTAGGCACACAATGGGATACTCTTCAGGAGGCTATCTGAATCCTACATTATCTGAAATAACAGAATGTCATGGAGCATCCTGGCTGTTCTTTTACTTAGATTAAAAAATGATTGTCCCCAACAATCATAAATCAACAGCATTTTTTTTTTTCACTTTACCATACTCAGTAGCCTTTGAGTTAAAAGTTCTATTCATACAAATACCTACACAGAAGGTAAAATTTGAATAAACTTCACATTAAATGATTAACTAAATATATTCTAGTATTTGTCAGGCTCCAGTTGGCTAGCTAATATTCAAATCAAAATCACAATGCTCATGAAAACCAAATGCAATCTAAAGAGCAACATCTTAATCCTATGAAATTGTCTCTGATTTTTTAATTGTAAAATTGTTATTTTATTAGAATAATAAATAATTCATAAGGCGTATATATGATAAAAATAAATTTGTATCTCTGTCATTATAAAGAGCCACACTAAGTTAGAGTTTAATTTTCTTGCCCAAACTTTTCTCTACTATTTTGTTGATCTTATCATTTATGGCCGTTAATCTGCATATGAATTTGACAGCATTTGTGAATGCTTTATGAGTTACTCAACAGCCTTTAAGTTGGATTTCTATGTTATATATAACTCCTCTGCAAAGTTGTTTGTTATGGGTCTAAAATTCATTTTCATACTAATGTCCTTGCATTATCTTTCCAGTGTCTAAGCATAATGTTCTCTGCCACCATTAAGTTTAATGAGAGCTGCTTGGCACAGTGATGAAAAATATTTCTTCTGTATAGAAAATTTGTTAGCCAGAAAAAAATTGTGATTGTGATTTTTTCCAGGATAGTGAACTTAATACAGTAAAATATCACTCCTCCAATCGATATTTTTTAAAGAGTAGTAAAGATGAAATAATCAGGATGCCTTCAATAATAAAAATATAAATAGCATATTCAAAATAATTTTCCCCCTTTGAGAGGTTCAAACCCATTTAATGATAGGTGAGAAGCAGGAATAGATTCATTTAGATTTCTTTAATCAAAAATTGTATGTCTCCTTTCAGGTTCATATAGCTAGATTCATGTGAACATAAATGTCACCAGGTGGCTCAGTGGTAAAGAATCCACCTGCCGATACAGGAGACTTGGATTCAATCCCTGGGTTGAGAAGATCCCTCAGAGAAAGAAATAGCAACCCCTTCCAGTATTCTTGCCTGAGAAATCTTATGGACAGATGAGGCTGGTGGGCTACAGTCTTTGGCATTGCAAAAGAGCTGGACACAATGTAGCGACCAAACAATAACAACAGCAACAACAACAACAACAACATTGCCACCTGTGCTAAAATCATAAAGGAAATGCTAGTTTTCTTGCCGCAACAGAAAATAAGGGGAAAGGCAAATATCTTACTTTTTGCTAAGCTTTTTTCAAATGCATACATTAAAAAGGCCACATCAAATTTGTTAAATATGAGCAATGAACAAACATTAGCATCAGTGAGCCACCTTATTCATTTCTGGTTGGAGAAAAGTATTAAAGAAAGGATTTAAATTAATAAAAGCAATAACAATAACTACATACTGGAGTTGAATTACACCGGGAGGAGGGCATGGCAACCCACTGCAGTATTCTTGCCTGGAGAATCCCCATGGACAGAGGAACCTGGTGGGCTACAGTTCTTGGGTCACAAAGAATGGGACATGACTGAGCAACTAAACACAAGCACATTCTAAGGCAAGATCCAAATCAGTAAGGTGAAAAATAGCAATAAAAACCTTACTACCACACAACAAACGAAACACTCTCATAAATTTAGGACCTTATGGATATTTTTAAATGTTCAGCTTCTCCTAAACAAAATTAATAGCATAAAATGAAATATTTTAAATTACCTATGAATAATGGTATAATTATGAATATCTTTGCCCAGTTCATGAACTTTAAGTGTGGGAGAAATGGGACATTTATTTAAAAAGAGGCAGAGGTGTAAATAAACTGCACTAAAGCAGTGCAGGAAATGGATTTTTGAAGGATTTCAACAATTTTAACTCCATAACAATTAGATATAATACTAAATTTAAGACTATAACTGTTAAACGATCTAATAAAATAGCTTTTGAAGGATTGAATAAAAATTATAGGTGATAGTATTGGATCATCTGGATGCTTTATCGGATGTTTGCTGTGTGCCAGGTACATTTCTAGTCATTTGATTATTTTTGTGTAACCCACATAGCATTCCTATGGGGTAGGTGCTCTCACTGTCTTTATTTTACACAAATAGGTGTGGCACTAGTCGTAAAAAACCTGCCTGCCAATGCAGGAGACATAAGAGACATGGGTTTGATCCCTGGGTCAGGAAGATTCCCCCGGAGAAGGAAATGGCAGCCCTCTCCAATATTCTTGCCTGGAGAATTCCATGACCAGAGGAGCCTGGCAGGCTACAGTCTATAGGCTCACAAAGAGTCGGACATGACTAAAGTGACTTATCACAGCATAGCACAAAAGTCAAATAACACATTTTAAATAACCAACCAATATCCAAAATTAAGAGCAAAGTAAGTGTTATAAAACCAGTGTTTGAAAGTGGAAATTTCAAAACCTGCCAAAGAAGCTTTTCAAGAAATTTAACTTCTTATAAACAATAGACACTGTATTTAGTAATACATGTTCATTACCTCATTCTCTTGCAATACTTTATGAGTCAGAAATCTGGACTGAAAAACGATGCTTCTTCAAAAGATTTAACCAAAGTGAGCACAATGAAGGGATTACTTACAGAGGTTTGGGCAAAATTAAAGGAACCAGTGAAAGCTGGAAAAGCAGAGGGGATGAATGTAATGGACGTTACGGTGTTTGGCCAAAACTGTCCTCCATGATAATCCATTCCTTACCCTTTCCATGGAAACTGCGAGGCTGAGGACTCACAGAGATTATTCTCTGCGAAAGAAATCTACCTAATCTGAGGTTATTCCCCTCCCTTGAGCAGCCCGCAATCACTGGCAGGTCCTCAGGGAATGCAAAGGCCCAGCCTGCTGACTGCCAGTCAAACTTCTCTTAAAGGACATCTCAGCTGTAAAGCAAAGCCATGGTTGCCTCAGTATCAAAGAATAACGTGCTGTCTGTCTATTCCTAAGTTCTTTCGTCTCCTGAGTGCACATCCCAATAAAGTTCCTCCGTAGGAATATTCTCTCAGTATCCATTTCCCAGGGAACTGATCTAAGATAACCAACGAGTTGCTACCATCACTGAGCCTGTCTGGACAAGAGGTTGAGGTAGAGGTGATAAAGAAGGATGAGAGACACTCAAGAAGAATCTGTGCAGTGGGAGTGGTGCCTCTCAGAGTGCGTCATAGCTAGCCCCTTGACAAGGAGACAAGAGGAAAATAAATATCCAGAATGTCCTTTATCTTTCTATTCTCTCACTTCTTGCCTGTGCCTTTTATTGGCTGATCCCAACTGAAAGAGGAGCTCAGGGAGCATGGGCAATAAGCTTTATGAGCTGTTTATGAAGTGTTTAGCCTTCTGGAGCACAGAGCAGGAAACAGAAGATAAGACATCAGATCTCAAGGGAAACTTCAAACTGAGGATAATCAGAACAACTTAGAAAACAAGTGACTTTGACATCCAGTCTCACATTATTTGAGAATGAGACTCACCAAAGTTTACAAATTAGTTAGTCTTGGTAAAACTGGATGCCTGCAGGAATAAAGTTATCTTAAATTAAGAATAAAATGAAATAGAAACCTTTGAGTAATAGATAGACAATGGTCTAGCTTTTGTCACTTTCCTCAAAAAAGCGTCATGGTTTGGAAAATACCTGAAACTGAATCCAAATCTTTTATTATTACCCACCAAGTCAAAAGTTGTTCAGCAGTCCAAGATGTAAAAAAGTGAAAGATGGATCGGGGGCCACAAAAGCTGTTATAGACAGAAGGATAGTCAAAAGACTACCTGAATAGATCTTCTTACCTCCTTCCAGAATTAACTTTTTAAACAATAATAAAACTTTTAAAATAATTTTCAAGTATTGTAATATTTTTTGTTTCATTTGGGAGAATTGGGGGAATGAAAGATAAACAAGAGGAAAAGTTTTGAATGTATGAAATGATGCATAGACAGACATAGCAAACATATTGTCTTAAGAAAAGACTTTTGGGACTTCTTTGGCAGTCTAATGGTTAAGACTCTGAGCTCCCAGAGCAGTGGGCGTGGGTTTGATCCCTGATTGGGGAAGTAAGATCACGCATGCTGCACAGCACAGTCTAAAAAAATATTTTCCTTTCCTGATAACATCCAATTTTACTTTTCATTAAATAATTTAAAGATAAACTCTTAAAGAATATTAGTACTCAGTGAATTCATTCAATTTAATCATTTTCACCTTTCTTTAACTTCAACTCTATGTCCAGTCTGAGATCATATCTTATGTATACACACTCTCTTTGAATAAATGTGTTCTCTTTCACACAACCCAAAGATATCCTATAGACGATGATGTGGGATATCTGTCTTGGATCTTTTGTCAGGAATAAAGAGGTGGCAGAGGATAAGATGTTAGATAGAATCACCGACTCAGTGGACATGAATCTGAGCAGACTCAGGGAAATAGTGAAAGACAGGGAAGTGTGGTGTGCGGCAGTCTATGGCAGTCACAAAGAGTCAGACAGGACTGAGAGATTGAACAACAATAGATCAGAAGAGGCTCCTTAACAGAGGTTTGGGCAGAAGTTTACACTGTATGCAAGTCCCTCCTTTATCCTCTCTTTATTAATTAGGAAACATCTGAATTTTCTCAAGGATGTGTGCAAGCCACAGTTAATTTTGAAACATTCCAATTACATGTGCATTCTATTTCAATCAGGTCTTGCACATTAATCATGGTTGAAATCTATTTTTTTTTCTTAATCTGATGAGTTGGCTGCCTATAATACAATATTACCACTGAGAAGGCTAGAAGGGATGACACTTTTAGTGGAAGGTGATTAGCAACAGAGGGGAACATAAGTGGGTAGGAGACTGCCTTATGAACAATTTAAGTAATAAAGACAACTCAGGATCCTGAAATCCTACTCTTCTTCCGAGCAATCCTATTGGCTCAAGGTCACACTAAGGCAAGGCATGGCATCAAAAGCAAAGTTTGCTCTCATTGGTCAGATTAAGAGAATATTAAAGGACAAGTTAGTTTTCCCATGTACAGAGGACAGGTGACACTCTTGCTGAAATGGTTTGCTATAATCTGGGCTTGTCTGAGTTGGAAATGATCTGAGAAACCATAGATTACTTCATTTCTATTATACAAGGAAGTAAAAACTGATGCCTAGGAATAGAGTCAAACAGTAAATAGTATAAAAGTGAAAGTCGTTCAGTCATGTCCAACTTTTGCGACCCCATGGACTGTATAGTCCATGGAATTCTCCAGGTCAGAACACTGGAATGGATAGCCTTTCCCTTCTCCAGAGGATCTTCCTAACCCAGGGGTTTAACCCAGGGCTCCTGCATTGCAGGCAGATTCTTTACCAGCTGAGCCACAAGGGAAGCCCAAGTATACTGGAGTCGGTAGCCTATAACTGAGCCAAAACTCTGGCTTCCCAAAGTGCTTCCTGTCTTATATGAAACCCCAGTCTGCAGTGAGCCCAGTTATTGTACCAGAAGGTAACATCTCTTATACCAGAAGGTGAACATTCTGGACTCATGTCTTTATTTATAAAAAACTGACAGGATGACACTCTCATATTAACTTCAATGTCTCTTATGATGACAAAATTAAACAAAGAATATTGAACAGTTTTATAGATGATGAATTGTACACAATTATGAACTGTTATTACTTCTAATAGTGTCTTATTCTCCTCTTTTCCTGTGTCATGCATGGTGGGACAGGGTGTCGATTTCTCTACTTTTACTCATTGATCAGAAGGAAAAATGATAGGCTGGCTCCCCTTCTTGTAAAAGTAAAAGGAGTCATTTGTGGTTTGAAATCTGGACAGGGAGGCCTGGCGTGCTGCGATTCATGGGGTTGCAAAGAGTCGGACACGACTGAGCGACTGAACTGAACTTAACTGAACTAGCAGAAGATAGGGGAATTCCCTGGTGGCTCAGATGGTAAGAAATCTGCTCACAATGCAGGAGATCTAGGTTCAATCCCTGGGTCGGGAAGATCACCTGGAGAGCTAACCGATCCTGTATTCTTGCTTAGAGAATCCCATAGACAGAGGAGCCTAGTGGGCTACAATTCATGGGGTCACAAAGAATTGGACACCACTGAATGACTAACACTCAGTTTTCACTTAACAGAATACAAAGAGCCATAATTCCTGCTTCTTACAGAATGTATTGTACACCTCCATATATTTAATGGCTATGACTTAATGTTGTCTTCACTAAACCAAATCATACCTCTAAGCAAACATTTGGTCACCATTCAGCTAATAAATAAAAGTGCAAGATAGCACAGAGTGGCTAAGTTTAGACTCCAAATTAACTGAAAACATTATTCCTGAAAAATATTATTTATATTCACAGGAATACACTGGCAGACATGAATTAGAGGAAGGAAGGAGAAAAAGAAGGAAGGAGTAGGTAAAGGGAAGAAGGGGGATCTTTCCCCTGAGACACATCAGCCTTTCTAGTTTAGACCTATATTTCCCTGACTCCAGACTTGCATAGATCTTTTAGACTATTTAATATGGCATTGCACAAATAAGAAGTAAAATCATTGCTATCATCCCCAAACAGCTCCATATCTGAGCTCCATGTCTGTAAACTAAATATACTTTCCCCCTCTCATCCCCTCCCCCTTCTTCTCCTCATTTCTCCCCTGCTCTCCCCCACCTGTCCTTCAACTACCAAGTCCCTGATTCACTAGTACCTCGAGGACATATTCTTTCTTGGTCAGGTCAGTCAAAAACATGTGCAGATGTTCAAAACGTGATATATTTTATGAGTTTGACATTTTTACTGCATTTTTCTTCAGAAGTTAATTCAGTTTTACTGTTGAAGAAAACTGTCATTTTGCTGTACAAAAAAACAAAAAAACAAAACACTTTGCTGTGAAAATGGCAACATTTCTCCCTAGGGCAAAGCGGTGGCTTGCAAATCCTCTCCAAAAGAAAACGGAGACGTGACATGAAGTCATCATTTTCACATGAGCTGCCTATTCGTCCTTCCATTTTTTTTTTTTTTTCTGACAGAAGTGAATTTTATAAGTTCAAGGATAAAGCAATTTCTGGGATAAATCCTAGCCTTCCTGAAAAATAGATCACAAGCTATTTTTGTTTTTAATATTCTGAATACAGGACCGAAGATAGAGCAACCACACTAGAGACTAACAAATGGAAATATTAAACCTATCACCAGTCTAAGAATTCAGTTGAAGAAGTATAGTACATAGCAAGTTATTTACTCTTTTGATCTCATTATATCTCATTATTCTTCTTCTCATAAAAAAAAAAAAAACCTTTAAATTGGATTATATTAAAGACAGAATTTGATATGCCAATTACTGTGGGCTAAGTGATATCCCTCAAACTAAAAAAAAATAATGTCAAAATCCTCATCTCTGTACCTGGAGTATTACCTTGTATAGCAAAATATACGGTTAAATTAGGCTCTTGAGAGGGAGAGCACGGGTTTCCCAGATGGGTACTATATGCAATCAGACGTATTCTTATATGAGACAGACAGAAAAGGAGATGGAACTCGACCATCAAGGCAGAGATAGTGATGTGACCACAAGCCAAAGAACCGCTGGAGCCATTGGGAGCTAAAGGAGGCAAGGAACAAATACATCCTTAAACCCTTTGGAGGCAGCGTGGCCCTGCAACACCTTGTTTTCAGACTTCTGGCCTCTAACACTGTGAAAAAATTGAATTTCTGATGTATAAAGTCACTGAGTTTATGTTAATATGTTACAGCAACCCTAGAATACTAACACACTCAATAAATAAAGGTTTAATGAAGATAGTTCACTTAAATGATGACTGAAATTTAAGCAGAGCCTCCCAAAGACCTCTTGTGAAATTTAAGCAGAGCCTACCAAAGACCTCTTATTATAAGATTCAAAAAGAAGTAACTGAATTTATAGCTTTTAGCTTTTACACTTTGTATAATCTCTATCATGACCTATTTGCTTGTTCCAACTTCCCCTTGGTGATTGAAAACTTGCCCTTGGATTGGGGTTGGAGTTATGCCATGTCATGTCTTATCCCTTCTTAAATATCATGTTTCAGACTTCCTCAAGGAAGATTTCTTTCCTACATGTATGAAAATAATGTTTCACTCTATTCTCTTTCATATTTATTTACTCTGGTCATGCTATATTAATTTTCATTGTGATCAAAGCAGTTTTAAATCAGTTTTGTTCTTTTAAAAGTATCGATATAATTGATTCCTTTGATATATCCTATATTTGATATATCTGTTTCTTCTCTACAGGCTAGCAAATCACGTTAAGTGCTTATTGACTAAATGGCAAATAAAAACATTTCTGTTTAAGCCTTTATATCCCAATTCCTTATTCCCATAGTCATACCTAGAAATTACAAATGCAAAGTGAAAACCAATTGTGTAAAATGTCTATTGGGTGCAACAAAATTATAAATCAGAATATGGCAGAATTCTGAGACTTGGGATGGAAAAGAAAATTATTTGTGACCACATTGTTTGTGTACTATATACTTAATGTACTATAAATTAATATGTGAAAACAAAAGACTTTCAATATAGGAAACATTTCATTCTATAAGCTTTCAACTTTCTGGACTAGAACAATCTACATACCCCAATGGTCCCAGACAGAACTTTAAGAATCCTTGTTTTACTATATGCCATTTAGCTACTGTTCTGTACAATTATTATTGTAATTTCAAATAGTGTACCTCGGAGCAAATTAAAAGACAAAGGTGGGAAGTTCAAGTGTTAAAAAAACTCTTAACCTACTGAAGGCTGTCCTGGGTGATATACAAAAAAGTCTTGCTCTTATCGATCCTTGTGTTGAGGGTATTGATTCCCTCTGAACAGTAGTCAATTAGAAGATATGAACATGAGTTGAATTTTATTTCCTTTGGCTCATTATTCCACATACTTGAAACTCCTTTTATTCCAATGTCCACTAATCAATAATTCCATTTTGCTGACAGAGTAACTTAAAATCTATTATTTAATAAAGGATTGGGTTTTAGGAAACACAGCATCTACTTGGTATTTAGAGCAAGATGGCTCATAGTCTTTTATTTTTTTCCTTCTTCGAGGTAGTTGATATAAAGGTTAACTCTGTATTTCAGAATGTTTAAAAGAGAAGTAAGTGATAAGATACTTGACATGGAAGGCTCCCAAAATAGAGGTCATTGTCAAAAATTCTCACAGCTAGCTTAGGTATCTTTGCAGAGAAAGTGGAAATGAAACCACTGGTGAAACATTTGGACAAATGAAAGGATTTGTCATTTAGAAGTCGTGAAATCTCCAGCTTCAGAAAACCATAGAGGTCATTCTGGACAAACCCTTCCACTTTATAGAGAAAGAAATTGAAATAATGCTCTCGGGTTTTACTTTCAACTCTTGGAGCTATAGATCCAATCCTATACACCAATGGGCATAGTCAAGGCGTAATTCATTTCTAAATCAGGCATTAAACACTTATTAAGCCTCAGATACTCTGTAAGAGTTGGGAAAATAGAAACTAATAAATATCCAGTCTCTGTTCTTAATGAGCTTACTCTCTGTTAGAGATCAAAAGGGAAATATAAATAGAAATAACAGCAATCACTGTGCTATAGGAATAATTGGGATGTCTTTAGATTATAATGAAGATTCTAAGTAGGAAAGGCAGAGAGAATAAGAAACAGAGAGAAACATGGATAAATGCACATAGGTCAAGCCTTCCTTGTCACATCTTCTTTCTTAACAAATTCCCCCACTCATCTCTCTTTCTGTACTCTGCCTCTCTCTGGGATTTCTCTTCCATTTGGCCTTTTTCAGCTGTTACTTAGTGATTGACAGTTTCCATCATATTCTAAATCTCTATCCAAAAGTTTTCTCCATCTTCTATCCTGGCTGTAACTTGGCTATTCTCTTAGGACAAATTACATCTCTTGCTGCCTTCTTGGGTGGAATTTATTCTCATACACTCCAAGTATAACAGAATAAAGAGGATATGCCAGTGTCCTTTATGCATTTATCACTGCCGCCAGAATCTGTCACAATTTTTCATCTTATTGGAATATGAAAACAGAATGGAGACTGACACCATGTTCTGCCTGCCCTCCTTATCCAATAAACCATTGATGTCTCTCTCACTGATTCTGGACTATTTCTTTGGTCTTGAAGTTGGGCAAGCACCTGCTTGTTGGCCTGTGGGGTGCAGCTCAGAACACGACAGCTTCCACCAAAGGGCTGTATGCATTTTGCTCTCTCTGCCCCATGTCTTGCACCTCATCTTTGCAGAACTGGTTTTTCTTGTCCTTTGGGTCATGCCTAAATACCTCTCTCTCAGAGGAGACTTCTCTAGCTTCCCATTTTAAAGAGGTCCCTCATTCCCCCAGTCATTTTCTGCAATAGCACTGCCCAACAGGACTCCCTGTGTTAGAAAGGTTGGAAGTGTCCTATAACAAATATTGATCAACACAGTAGCCAAAATCCAAGCCATGTGTGGCTATTAAGCCAAGAAACTGTATTTTTCATTTTATTTAATTTCAATTTATGTTAATATGAACAGTCCCATGTACAGTTCTATAACATCAACATATTTTCCTTTTCTCAGTGCACTAATAACTAGACAACTTGGTGATCTCTTAATTTTTTGCCCTCCCACTTCACTGTCTAGTTATTCCTCCACTCCCATAAAAATGCATAAATACACTATATGCAACAATTTAAAACCAAAAATGACACATTTTATATTGATTACTTGTTGAAATGATAACATATTGGATATATTGGGTTAAATAAAATATATTATTAAATTTAATTTATCTATTTATTATTAGGTCATTTAATGTGGCTACTAGAAATTTTAAAATAATGTGTAGTTTTTATTTTTTTTCTTTTAGACAGTGTTAATCTAGTCCTTTCTGATATTTCCCTTCAATTAATCTTAATTGCTGAAACAGACACATTAAAATAAACCTGTATATTTATTTTTCTGTCTATATCAATTGCAGTTATTTTTATAATTATAAACATGTATATTATTTGGGAAGATTATTTTAATTTCAAACTACTTTCCCTGTAAACTTAACATGTTATGAATTAGTAGTATTATGTCTACTAAAGCCTTCTTCATAAAGTCCATTTTGTTAGACATTAATATATATTTTGTGGTAGACTGGACTATCACTTAAATTCTTGCTCTTTCCCTCATAATTGGATCACATATCCACATCATCATCTACACACTGTCCTCCCAATGTGGTAACAGTACACTCCTTAGTCTATGGGATATGATTTGGCCAATGAGATCTTAGCAGACATAATGCAAGCTGAAGTTTGAAAAAGATTTGCATAATTGAACTTGAAAGGATGAGTACAGAAGGGAGATGAGAGAATTTTAGAGTGAAGCCAAGTTGTAACAGCTATGTCAAGTGGAGATCCGTCAACTCCCAGTTGTAAAGGGAATCCAAGGGAGATAACAAGAGCTGATCAGCTGATCCTTCAGCTTACAGGTAGATTCTTAAATTAAATTTAAAAATTATTATTGATTGCTGATAAGTTTGGGTTTTTTTACTTTTCTGGTTTTTTGTCCTTGATTCATTGATATACAATAGCAGATTTCCTTTGGATAATATTGCCTGATATGTGTTTAAAATTGTTAAAACGAAAAATAGGTGTGTTCTTATGTTTTAGGTGTTTTTTCTCACAATTAGCTGTAATTTAAAACTCTGGCCTAAAATATATTTTACTTTATTAGCAAATCCATATCCATTGATCATTCTTACTAATTATTGGCAATTATTCTCTTTTTGGGGGACTTTCAAGTGGTAAAGAATCTGCCTGCCCATGCAGGAGAGGCAAGAGACACGGGTTCAATCCCTGGGTCAAGAATATCCCTTGAAGTAGGAAATGGAAACCCATTCCAGTATTGTTACCTGAAAATTCCATGGACAGAGGAGCCTGAAGGGCTACAGCCCATGGGATCATAAAGAGTTGGACGTAACTGAACATGCACTCAGGGATGAGGAATCCATTTCTTTGCTAATAATGATAAAGCCCCTATGGTCCATTTTCATTTATTGAATGCATCAAGTTTCTTTCCCCTAGAAATTTTACACTTCCTTTGCCTTCTGCATGCCATGCTTTTCCTCCTATTGATTTTTAAATTTTCTATCAGGTCATGGTTAGTCTAAATATTATTTCCTATAAGAGTGTTACCCTAATTATCAAACCAAAAAATGTTGTCCACTTTAATTTTTCTGTAGTAGCATTTCATAATTTCTTAGTTTATAAAAAGAGATGTATTTTTCTTTCTCCCTGCCTAATTAGGCTTTAAGTTCCCTGAGAACACTCCCATCAGGTCTCTATGTTATGACTGAAGGAACATATAAGTCCATTATATAAAGTTGAAGGCATTGTTTTCAGTTGCTGTTATACCTGGATCTCTTATAAACATAAAGAACTGTTGATATTTTCAAATATTACATATTCTGACTTCAATAGTTTTTCACTGAAAAACTTATTCTTATTTTTTCCCAGACTCCAGGATAGATGCTAGACATATATAGGGAGCTTCTTGATAGCTCAGTTGATAAAGAATCCACCTTTAATGCAGGAGATACAGGTTTGATTCTTGGATAGGCTACCCACTCTAGTATTCTTAGGCTTCCCTTGTAGCTCAGCTGGTAAAGAATCCACCTGCAATGTGGGAGACCTGGGTTAGATCCCTGGGTTGGGAAGATCCTCTGGAGAAGGGAAAGGCTACCCACTCCAGGATTCTAGCCTGGAGAACTCCTTGGACTGTATAGTCCATGGGGTTGCAAAGAGTCGGACACAATCAAGTGACTTTCACTTTCACTTTAAGTAATGAAGGAAGTAAAAAGTGTCTGAATTAAAGGGAAAAAGTGTGAAAAATGTGCTTATAAGTGGATAGATTAGATCTATGTCTGAAAGTGAAAATGAAAGTCACTCAGTCGTGTCCAACTCTTTGCGACCCCATAGACTATACAGTCCATGGAATTCTCCAGGCCAGAATTCTGAAGTGGGTAGCCTTTCCCTTCTCCAGGAGATCTTCCCAATCCAGGGATCAAACCAAGGTCTCCCTCATTGCAGGTGGATTCTTTACCAGCTGAGCCACAAGGGAAACCCTTCATTACTTAATAGTACCACAAACCAAGCAAATAAGCACAGAAATTAAAAGTGAAAAACCTAAATTTGGGGCTTATGTACTTGGGTGAGTAGCACTTTTTTAATATTGCTGTTATTTGGTAGCTAAATCATGTCCCACTTGTTGCGACCCCATGGACTGCAGCACACAAGGCTTTCTTGTCCTTCACTATCTCCCAGAGTTTGCTCCAACTAATGTCCACTGAGTTGGTGATACCATCCAACCATCTCATCCTCTGTTTCCCCCTTCACCTCCTGCCCTCAGTCTTTCCCAGCATCAAGGTTGTTTCCAATGAGTCAGCTCTTTGCATTGAGTGGCTAAAGTATTTCTTGGATTTTTAATGTAGTACAGTATAGGAAACTTATTCATGTGGGATTAACTGTTTTTGAACAACTGAATTTAATTATATGTGTAGTATCAAGTGGACAAATTGAAAAAGCCCTGAATTCAAGAGAATGATTAATGATATATACCAGAAAGTCATCAAAGTTTTGTATCATAGGTATTGAAGTGATAAGAATAATGGAGATTGAATGAAGAGGAATGGAACCTGGGAACACTAAAAAATGGTAGATAAAGAGGAGCGTGGTAGATGCATGGTAGATAAAGAGGAGCTAGAGAAAGATATGGTGGTTCAGTGATAAAGAATCCACCTCCCAATGCAGGGATGTGGGTTCAATCCCCAGGTTGGGGAGCCCCCCTGGAGAAAGACATGGGAACCCACTCCATGTTCTTTCCTGGAGAATACCCTGGGAAGAGGCACCTGGTAGGCTACAGGTCCATGGTGTCTAAAAAGAGTCGGACATAACTTAACAGCAAAAACAACAAAGAGAAAGATATAAGGAAGGAACCATTCTAAATAGGAAAAGCAAGGTACCATGAAACTCAAGAGAAGTTGTTGTTTCAAGCCAGAGAAAATGACCAATAGTCTAAAAACTCTAAAAAATAAGTGTTAGAAAAGCTGAAAGAAGACCATTAGATTTGACATTTAGGAAATTGTGGGTGACCTTAGGCTGAAGACCTCCATGGAAAGATGCAAGTGAAAGCTTGATCGCAGTGGGCTGTGGATTGGGAATGGGAAGGGGAAGAGAATCATTTCCAAGTAATGTTTGAGAAACTTGAGATAAGATTAAAGATTATTATTAGAGCAGAATACAAAACTGAAAAAGTTATTGTATGGTCAGGCCACTCAAGATGGCTGTTCTCTTGCTCTGTAAATCCCCTGCTTGACCAGTCCCTGCTTCATGCATATCCTACTCATATGAACAGATTTGCCCCTTGCCCCAGCTAGTAATTGTTCTAAACCTTAGGCTAGAACAGCTTCATGTGCTAGTTTGTTAAAGGGAAAAAGCTGCTTTCTTGATAGTTGTTAATCTGAGGAGCTGTGAAGGATGTGCCCCAGTGGCTGGTTTCCCTGGTCACTGATAAGCCAAACTGATATCAATTCCCTCTATAAATGGTAACCTCCTCCCCTGAGTGGAAGATGCCTGTCATGTTGCTGCCTACCATCTTCTACACAAAGTGGGGTGTTATTCCAAGACCTTTTGTTTCAGGCATATAGGATCCCCATCAAGAAAACGATTGATGTCTCTGGGTTCTTTCCTCGGTCTCAAGTCTGAGCAACTACAACATTTACAGGTCTATGGAGTGCAACCTGACAGCAGTTTTTAAAAGTTATTTTGCCATTATTCATATTTCATGACATTCCTAAACCAACAAAAGATTTCCAAACACTTTCTGGATTATACATAGCTTCCTTTTGCTGTGTTGTGAGAGGTTTGCCTAACAAATAGGCAATTTTTGGCTTTCTGTCTTTCTGTTCATTTCAAATAATACAGATGATCAGATTCTACACAACAAACCAAATTGGCCATTAAGACAATAGATATTTCACATGGGCTGTTTTGAGAACTAGTGGATTTCATCATCATGATACAGACTATGGCTCCAACACTTGCTCAGTCACATGCAATCTGTATAATTGGTATTAGGACTCCTGGGCTCTTGAAAGTTAATCACATCTACCTCAGTCCTTTGCTGGGTATAATCTTTGAAGTAAACAATCTCCCACTCCATAATTTAGGAACCTTTCTATTGAGTCACATACATGCAGTTATTCTTTGATATTTGACCTTTTATGACAGGTAGAATGTATAGGTCAGCTAAGACATAGTTTAATGAGAGTAAAGAAATGTTAGTGGAATCTGATAACTGATTTCCTGTTAATAATACTAACACTGTCAGATGCACTTTTTTTTTCTTTCAGAGAAAGAATCCATATTGACATGAAAATAGAGATAATCTATGGCTTCTGATAACACTTGAGTGTCATAGACTAATGCCTGAGATCTTTAAGGAAAAAAACACTTGATGTTAATGGTTAACACAATTTTCAGATTTGGGGTCACTATACTCAGGGCTAAGGTCTTGATCTTTTAAGTGGCTGTAATTAATCAGTGGTTTGATGTGTGCCTGCCAGAAAGTTTCACTGATTTCCTTGGCAGTATTGTTTGATCAGCTTGTTGGATTGTGTCCAGTTAATTTGGCAAAAATTTTGTAGCTCCATGCTGTGTCCATTATCTCTCCTTGACAATGATTTAATCTTATTGTAAGAGTGTCAAAGCTGGTTATTATGCTAGGCTCACTCTTCTTGGATTTGGAAGAATTGCTTCAGTGTTACATGAGCTCACATTTAGCTGTTTAGCTACATGCATAAAAAACTCTTTATAGCAACACAGAAACCATTATTTATCTTTTGTGAATCTGCATGTGTGTATGTATGTATATTCATTAATATTCTTAGTACTCCAATAGAACATGAACTCGGAGAAGGCAATGACACCCCACTCCAGTACTCTGGCCTGGAAAATCCCATGGACCGAGGAGCCTGGTAGGATACAGTCCATGGGGTCGCTAAGAGTCAGACACGACTGAGTGGCTTCACTTTCACTTTTCACTTTCATGCATTGGAGAAGGAAATGGCAACCCACTCCAGTGTTCTTGCCTTGAGAATCCCAGGGACGGGGGAGCCTTATGGGCTGCCGTCTCTGGGGTCGCACAGAGTCGGACACGACTGAAGCAACTTAGCAGCAGCAGCAGCAGAACATGAACTTCAAAGGCAGGAATGTGGTAAGAAGTGGTTCTGTAGCCTTTAAGGACCTAGTGAACATTTATTTGTCCATTTTATCTATTAATTTAATAGGACTATTATATGCAAATTGATGGATAGATTCTCTGAATATAGAAAATGAATGAGACATAGCACCAGCCTTTAAGGAGCATGTATAGTCAGGGATGCTATAAGCACCATTCTCTAAAAACATAACAAATCACTATGCTGAAGAATAATTGTAAGTTTTCTTCTTAAAACACTTTTTTTTTTCCTTAGTCTGTTTGGGCTGTTACAACAAAAATACCACAGATTGGGCTTCCCTCATCTGCCTGCAATGCAGGAGACCTGGGTTTGATTCCTGGGTCAGGAAGATCTCCTGCAGAAGGAAATGACAACCCACTCCAGGATTCTTGCCTGGAGAATCCCATGGACAGAGGAGCCTGGTGGTCACAATCCATGGGATTGCAAGAGGCAGAGACGATTTAGCAACTAAACCACCACCACCACCAGGGATTTTTAAACAATAGAAATTTCTTTCTCATAGTACTGGATACTAGGAAGTCCAACATCAAGACATTGGCAGATTTGGTGTCAAAGAGGGCCTATTTCCTCAAAGATAGACATCTTTTCACTGTGTCCTCACATGGCAGAAGGTGCTAGGGAGCCCTTTGTGATTTCATTAAGGCATTATAATTTTATTCAGAAAATATGTCTTTCCTTGAGAAAAACCACCTGTTACCTTAATTCTTAATCCTATTCCATATGATTTTAAAGTTCCTGGTTTTGACCTGAGCCCAAAGGAGAGTTCAGTTCAGTTCAGTTCAGTTCAGTCACTCAGTCATGTATGACTCTTTGTGACCCCATGGACTGCAGCATGCCAGGCCTCCCTGTTCATCACCAACTCCCGGAGTTTACTCAAACTCATGCCCATTGAGTTAGTGATGCCATCCAACCATCTCATAGTCTGTCATCCCCTTCTCCTCAAAAGGAGAATTAGTCAATTAAAAACCCCAGAATACATACAATAAATAAAACTATATGGTATGATAGAGGTAATAAAGGTTAGAATACATGTTTTATGGGAAAAAAATAGAATAATGTGTTTAACTGGATTATTATGAAGGCCAGTGAATAAGGATTAGTGCTTGGGTTATAATTGTAAATAAGATACTGATTGTTGGCATCATTAAGAAAGTGTCATTTAAGCAAAATTAGTAGGTGAGGAGATAATAAGCCATCAGAATTCAAACTAAAGCCAGTAACTGCCAAGACTTTAAGGTGTGAGTATGAGAGATGTTTGGCAAGTTGCTACTGCTGCTGCTGCTGCTAAGTCGCTTCAGTCGTGTCGGACTCTGTGCGACCCAATAGATGGCAGCCCACTAGGCTCACCGTCCCTGGGATTCTCCAGGCAAGAACACTGAAGTGGATTCCATTTCCTTCTCCGATGCATGAAAGTGAAAAGTGAAAGTGAAAAGTGAAAGTGAAGTCACTCAGTCGTGTCCAACTCCTAGCAACGCCAGGGACTACAGCCTACCAGGCTCCTCTGTCCATGGGATTTTCCAGGCAAGAGTACTGGAGTGGGGTGCCATTGCCTTCTCTGTTTGAAAAGTTAGAGAACCACAAGTAGGCCACTGAGATGAGGCAGAGTATGATGGTTAACATATGTGTCAGTTATGAGTGGGACACAGGGTGCCAGATGAAATATTGTTTCTGAATGCATCTCTGAGAGTGTTTCCCAAATGCATCTGAATTGGTGAACTTGCTAAATTGATTGCCCTCCTCAATGTGATTGGGCATCATCTAATCCATTGAGGGTCTGAATAAAACAAAAGGTAGAGGAAGGAGGAATTAGTCTTTATTTTCCTGCCTCACCACTGGAACTGGGACATATTGTCTCATCTTCTGCCTTTGAACCGGTTTTTACATCATCAGCACCCCTGATTCTCAGGTTTTCAGATTCAGACTACCAGCTTCCATGAACATTAGCTCATGGCACTTCATCTCCATAACTGCATTAGCCAAGTCCTAATCATAATCAACCCACTCCAGTACTCTTGCTGGAAAATCCCATGGATGGAGGAGCCTGGCAGGCTACATACAGTTCATGGGGTCTCTACGAGTCATATACAACTGAGCGACTTCACTTTCACTTTTCACTTTCATGCATTGGAGAAGAAAATGGCAACCCACTCCAGTATTCTTGCCTGGAGAATCCCAGGGATGGGGGAGCCTAATGGGCTGCTGTCTATGGGGTCGCGCAGAGTCGGACACAACTGAAGCGACCTAGCAGCAGCAGCAGCAGCAGCATAATCATATGCCAATCCCATTGTTATTTCTCCAGAGAGCTATGACCTATACAGAGGCAGGGAAAAAGGAAGTAAGATGAGAGGTCAAAGAAGTATTAATAATTGGGGCCAAGAGGTGTAGCAGTAGACTTGTAGGTACCGTAGAGTCTTCAACTTTTCTTCCAAGTGAGACAGGGGAACAAATTCAGACGTTCTCAGTAGAGGAGTGACATCATCTAATTTGTGTTAAAAAAGGAAATTTTTGCCTGCTGGGTTTAAAACAAACTGTAGAGGAAAGAGGTGTTGAGGCAAGGACGTAATAAGAAAATATTGCAAAAAACTTCTCAAGGCATGATTGTCAGCTCTGGTCTCTATCATGGAAATTACCATATGAAATATGTTCTTTCTCTATTGTAGCTAGAAATAAGGATAGCAGAGGAAAGCTAAGTTAAATACACATTCTTCATAATTGTCCTGTCACTTAGTTAGGAATGCTATGTGCCAAGCACTTGGCTAAGCTATTTTAATATGGTGTATTATAAAATTCTTTAAGGTGTATATTTTACCACCAATTTATAGAAGAGGAGTCTGGGTCAGAAAGCAAATACACTGGAAGAAACATGGCTCCACTACTTTCTGTGCTTCTTTGGCTCTGTGGAGTAACAATGAATATCACATAATTCTGCAGAGAGATCAGTAAATTTGTGAACGTAACCTTTTTTTTTTTTTTTTTAAATTTTCAGTAAAGCTTATTCCCTGTATTGGAACTTTTTGTTTCATACTGCCCAAAAGCCACGGTGATAGTCATTATCAAAATTGAGCAATATTTAACACTGCATGACCATAGTCTCCTGCCAAATTATCTACAAAATTAAAATTTAGAAGTATAATAATCCAAAGAATTTCTGTCATACCCATGGTCATTTTTTATTAGATCAAATCCATAACAAAACTGCTGTGAGTCAAAAATAACTTGTCATCTGTGTCTCAGGCTTAGGAACACAGTGGGATCAGGCCTTGATCACCAAGGATCTCAGGCACTCAAAAGTGGGCATGAAAAAAAAAAAAAAGTGGGCATGAGTTTTCTTATGGAAAATTAAATCATTGAATAAAAATCTTAACTCTTGTGGCCAAAGAAACAAAAGTAAATAACCTCAATAACAAAATGACAATTATTTATAAATGGAATTTAGCAGAAGGACAGTTTTATCCTTGCTTCATTTTTGAAGCAAATTGTAAACTTTTTTAAAGCAAAAATCAGTGTATTATATTTTACATTTATTTCCCTGCAAGGTGTTTTCATATATTTGCTGACAAATGCTGAGAAAAAGAGGAGAAATGTAAAAGTTGGCTTTCAAAAGAAACTATTGACCTTTTTATCTTTGGACAATGATGATAAGAATTGTGAAATTACTTATAAATAATCATCATAGTGAATAGGAGAATTTAAAATACAGAGCAGAAAGCCAACTGCCTCATTAAAGAATCGACAACATAATATATTAATTCAAAGCTAGAAGGAATTTCAGGTGATCCATGCCATAGAGTTGTACTCATTTCACATGCTAGTATGGTAATGCTCAAAATTTTTCAAGCTATGCATCAGCAGTATGTGAACCAAAAATTTGCAGATGTTTAAGCTGGGTTTAGAAAAGGCAGAGGAGCCAGAGATCAAATTGCCAGCATTCATTGGCTTATAGAGAAAGCAAGGGAATTCCGGGAAAGCATCTAGCTCTGCTTCATTGATTATGCTAAAGCCTTTAAAAAAAAATAATAAAGCCTTTGACTGTGTAGATCACAACAAACTGTGGAAAACTCTTAAAGAGATGGGAGTACCGGAACACCTTACCTGTTTCTTGAGAAACCTGTATATGGGTTAAGAAGCAACAGTTAGAACCTGACATGGTACACCTGATTAGTTCAAAATTGGGAAAGGAGTAGGCCAAGGCTGCATATTGTCACCCTGCTTATTTAACTTATATGCAGAGTACATCATGCAGAATGCTGGGCTGGATGAATCACAAGCTGAAATCAAGAACACCATGAGAAATATGAACCACCTCATATATGGAGATGATACTGCTCTAATGGCAGAAAGTGAAGAGGAACTAAAGAGCCTCTTGATAAGGGTGGAAGAGGAGAGTGGAAAAAACTGGCTTAACTCTAAGAAACTAAAACTAAAAAATAAGATCATGACATCCGATTCCATTAGTTCATGGCAAGTAGAAGGGGAAAAGTGGAATCAGTGACAGATTTTATTTGCTCTAAAATCACTGCAGATGGTGGCTGTAGCCACGAAATTAAAAGACAATTGCTCCTTGGAAGGAGAGCTATGACAAACCTAGTCAGTGTATTAAAAAGCAGTTACATCACTTTGCCAACAAAGTTCCATATAATCAAATCCGTGGGTTTTTTCCAATAGTCATGTATGGATGGGAGTGTATGTGTATATAAAAATTGCTCAGCCGTGTCTGACTCTGCAACCCCATGGACTGTACAGTCCATGGAATCCAGGTCAGAATATTGAAGTGGGTAGCTTTTCCTTCGCCAGGGGATTTTCCCAACCCAGGAATTGAACCAAGGTCTCTGGCATTGCATGTGGATTCTTTACCAGCTGAACCACAAGGGAAGGTCAAGAATACTGGAGTGGGTAGCCTGTCATTCATCCAGTGGATCTTCCTGACCCAGGAATCCAACCAGGGTCTCCTGCATTGCAGATGGATTCTTTATGAATTGAGCAGTCAGGGAAGCCCAGTGAAAGTGAAGTTGCTCAGTCATGACTCTTTGTGACCCCATGGACTGTAGCCTGCCCCACTCCTCTGGCCATGGGATTCTCCAGGCAAGAATGCTGGAGTTGCCATTTCCTTCTCCTGTGGATGTGAGAGTTGGACCATAGAGAAGGCTGAGCACCGAAGAATTGATGTTTTTGAACTATGGTGTTGGGGAAGACTCTTGACAGTCCCTTGGACTGCTAGATTACCCAGTCTAATCAATCCTAGAGGAATCTGACCCTGTTTATCATTGGAAGACTGATGCTGAAAATAAAGCTCCAGTGAGTTGGCCACCTGATGCGAAAAGCTGACTCATTGAAAAAGAACCTGATGCTGGGAAAGACTGAAGGCAAAAGGAGAAAGGGGTTGCAGAGGATGAGATGGTTAGATAGCATCTTCAACTCAATGGACATGAATTTGAGCAAACTCCTAGAGACAGTAAAGGACAGAGGAGCCTGGTGTGTTGCAGTCCCTTGGGTCAAAAAGAGTCAGACATGACTAAGCAATTGAACAACAACAGCAAAAGTCTTCTGTGCATTTTTTCACTGCAAAAATAAAATTGAAACCTCCTTTAAATGACTGCACGTTTCAAACAAATTCTTAATTGAGTAGATGGTAAGTAAGCCTAGTTCTGACACCAGTACTACTGTATAACTAGAATAATGGCTTTTGTTTTGCTTTTAATTTCTTAACACTTGAGATATTTTTGTGCTGAGATTCTGAATCTTTCACATTTGCCTCCTCAAACATAAAAATAATGAGATAATATTAGTATATGTTGAAAAAATACATAGCTTATATTTTGCTGTTTAATTTTTGCCAGTTAAATGTTTTTGTGTTTCCAGTCTATTCTCCTCCCCAAGTGGTTTAGGTGACATTTTTGAATGTGGAAAAGAACCAACCTTGAAATGTCCCCATTCATCTAGATACCACATCCTCTGTGTGATTTAACTCTGCTGTGCTCCAAAATAACTCTGAGTAATTGGTGTCTCCTAGCTCCTATTAAGTGTCAAATTAATCTGTATTATCACTGGAGAACTTTGTGAATTGCTTATAAAATCTAAAGAGAAGGCATACTATTTAGATGATATTCTTTTGCTTTCACATGATCATTTTCCATGAGTAATTTCCTTATACACAATCCACCAAGGAGAAATTCTTCTCACTCTGCTTAATTTAATTACTCTCTTATCCCCATATAGAGCATAGAGGGTGGAAATGCTGGCGAGGGATATTTGTGCTGAAGACCTAATTGACTTGGCCTTTACCCATGTGATAACTCTGTGGTTTGAAGATAGAGGAAAATCAACTAGTTTTACATATCTATAGCTATCCCCATGGTTCTCAACTAGGGGCACAGTTACCCTCAGGAGACATTTGGTAACGTCTGGAAACCTGCTTTAGTTTGTTATAACTGGGATATGGTACTGGCATCTAGTGGGTGGAGGCCAGAAATTCTGCTAAAAATTCCACAATGCACAGAACAACCCTCCTGCAACAAATAATTCTGCTACTCAAAAATTTGCTGGCATTGATAAATCTCATTATGATTTAAATTGGAAATTTCCCCATCTCCATTACACACAACGTTTTGGTCTTTCAGAAAGATGACTACAAAGTGAAGTTTATAAGAATCAGTCTTAGGCAATTCTGAACTTTGTGGTGTCTCAATGAAGCAAACTTAAAAAAAAAAAAAAAAAAAGTTGCCTGACTGTTTAAAAGCAGGTTTGTGTGGCACATTGCCAAGTACACTTCACAAAGCATCATCAGAGACTTTCCCAAAGTCTTGTAAAATTTCCACCTTACTATATATGTCTATCACATAACTGGAGGAATAAAAATCCTGAAGTCTAAAGTATGCTAGGTTTTCCACCTTACTACAAATGTCTATCACATAATTGGAGAAATAAAAACCCTGGAAAGTCTCAAGTATGCTAGGTTACTATACAAGTCTTTAAATAACAGCTTTCTAAAGACGTTATGTTTTTTGGACCAAGACCAGGAGTGAGTAAACTTGTGTTACCTTTCCCCTACCTAGAGTTAACGGGGAATTGAAAAGGAAATCTTTGGACTGTCTGATATATTAACTGAAGTTGTGGACAGCTTTATTTTTTCTCATGCCATCAGTGTCTCAAGAGCCCTTCCTCCAGCTAGTCATCAAGATTTGGGTTAATGATGGGTTGCAATGCCCTCCAGCTAACTTGACTGATGTCGTTTAAAAGTTACCTCCCTATAACAGCTAGTGACATGGCTCCATTGAGGCCATCATTGAATCCAATTAAAAATCTTATTTCTTCCATGCTGTGAGAGAAATCAGGAGCCTGGCCCTTTGTTCCGAAGTTGCTACACCACAGGGTTTTATGGAAGGTGCATTTGACACTGTCTGGTCTTTAGGCAGGCATGTATGCAAAAATCCCCCCCAACATTGGTCATTCTTTCATGTCAAGATTCATAGGTAAGTTATTCTCATTCTAATAAATAGTAAGACGACAAGAAATAAAGATGAAGAAAAACAGCACAGTTATTCATGTCCCATTGTAGACATTCAGGACTTTTGCTGAAAACAGTATTTTCTATGTTAGAAGGAAAAATGACTGGTAAAATAGGTCAGTTCAGTTCAGTTTAGTCGCTCAGTCGTGTCCAACTCTGTGCCACCCCATGAATCGCAGCACACCAGGCCTCCCTGTCCATCACCAACTCCTGGAGTTCACTGAGACCCATGTCCATCGAGTCGGTAATGCCATCCAGCCATCTCATTCTCTGTCATCCCCTTCTCCTTCTGCCCCCAATCCCTCCTAGCACCAGGATCTTTTCCAATGAGTCAACTCTTCGCATGAAGTGGCCAAAGTATTGGAGTTTCAGCTTTAGCATCAGTCTTTCCAATGAACCCCCAGGACTGATCTCCTTTAGGATGGACTGGTTGGATGTCCTTGAAGTCCAAGGGACTCTCAAGAGTCTTCTCCAACATCATAGTTCAAAAGCATCAATTGTTCGGTGCTCAGCTTTCTTCACAGTCCAACTCTCACATACATACATGACCACTGGAAAAACCATAGCCTTGTCAGGCAGGAGTAAGTAAACTTTTACAAATGGCAGGTATGCCACACTTTACAGTATCATTTCTGACAATAAAAGTAACTTTGGAATAAGAATCAAAGCAGAATTCAATGTGATAATATAATTAAAGACATTTTCAATAAGTCAGCACTTATTTTAGTTGCATTTTCCCCTTGGAATGGGAACTGTGTAGGCAATTAGTTTAAATTAGGCTACGTGGGGATATTATTTGTATAACAAAATAAGTTTCTCTTTGTAATTAAATTTAATGGTGTTGCACTGGAAAGAAACTGAACAAGTTCCTAAGAACTTTCATTGCTCTCATCAACCCAGATTTCTGAGATACATTGTTACTAGTCATTTTGCATCTTCCCTAACATGGTCTGCATTTTCAACATGCTAAGCAGATACTTCTAGCTGCAGATCTAAATCATCTTTTTCTGACGTTCAGCTAAGTTCCAATGCTTCCGAAGTTTTTTGATGTTACTACAACCTTGTTTTGATTTTAATCCTCTTAAAAGAATGTGAAAAATGCAATCTTCTAATTAAAACTTCTAGTTATCTTATGCTCTGCATATGCACAAGAATTTAAGATGGAAAGTTTTGGACAATTCATGCATTTTTAGCCCTTCTTCATGAACTAATCAGGACCTATATATACAATGTTTCCACACACATTTATGTACAAAATAATAGATTCTTACATGAAGTTGCACTATTTGAATGTATCCTAGTATGTATAACTTTTATAATCAGAAAACATAAGAAAGGATAAATTACTTCCTTAGAGCATACAACGTCTAGATTTGGTTTACTTTTTTCTTGACATTGTCCTTGGAAGCAGAGTGAGTCAGTTTTCTAATATCAAACTCTTGTTCTATTAAGATGAATAGGGACAAGTGATTTTGTACTAATGAATGCAAGATTTTGTATTAACTAGACAGTTTCTGGTTCCCATCCCACTCTGTCAGTCAGTCGCTTAATGCTTAGGAAGTTACTTAAACTCTTCAAGTCGAAGTTCTTTCATCTATAAACTGAAGAAAATAAGGCCTACACAATTGTTTGAAAAGATTATATCAAAGATCAAATGAATTAATATACTAAAAGTTAATCATAGTTATAATAAGCAGTTAACAATTGATCTTAACAATTACAATGTTACTGATTTTGCTCTTCACAGTGGGAAAATGGAGAGTGACCAGTAGAAAAAAGTCAAGTGATGCTCTTTAAGTGTATAAATTGATACTATTCTACCAACTACCCTGGATTCCACAGTGATTAAAATAAGGTTCATAAAGCAGTTCCAAAATGGATAAAGTTGCCTTATTTCTGCCGTGCCTTTTTCTCATATGAGTCTCTAGGCCAGGAATATCCTTTCTGACATACTGCCTGGTAAATGTTTATTCATTCTACAGACCCTAACTTGACATATATCTATGTTACAAAAGTGTGCTTATCTTTCCAACTCCTCACTATACATGGTACTTTCATCATCAACATATTTTGTTATGACTTTATTAAAGCATCTAGTACATTTACCACCTAATTACTTATAAGTTTGCCTCCCATCATAGATAGATATGCCAACTTGAAGGACAAAACTACTTATTTGTCATTTCCCAGTGCATAGCAGTGGGCTTCCCTGATGGCTCAGCGGTAGAGAATTCACCTGCCAATGCAGGAGATGTGGGTTTGATCCCTGAATCGGGAGCTTCCTGAAGAAGAAAATGGCCCACCCCAGTATTCTTGCTTGGGAAATCCTATGGACAGAGTAACCTGGCAGGTTATAGTTTATGGAGTTGCCAAGAGACAGACATGACTTAAAGACTGAGCCCTTGATACATGAATACATGCTTCCTGGATGAATGAATGAACATATGAATGAATGAATGGTGAATTTCTCTTGCAGGATTTGTTTATTTTTTATAAGTCGACAGCAATTGATTTGTAATAAAATCAATTGCTTCTAGTCCTCTTTCTGAAAGCATTCTTGGTTATGCTTGGGTGATAATTCTCCATTTTAATACAGTATTTACCAGATAATTGGCATTGTCTTCTTCTGTAATTATTTTTCTTTTTATTTCCCAGCATGATATTTTCTTTACTGATTAAAGTCAAATAAAATAAAATGAAGATTTATGCCCCCTTCTAACCTGCTATCCTTGTTTCTTCCATTCTTTTGCCACCCACTCTGCCTCAGCAGATTAGGACTTGCACTCAATCACTTTATAGACCTTATTCTACAAGTTAATGTGAGTATCTCCCAATTTCCAAATTCAGAAGTGTTTCCTTAGCTCTTATTTTCATTTTCTCCTTGAGGTGTATTTGACCTTGCTGATCCTTCTTTTCCTTGCATTTTTTAATATTCTGTTTCTCTTCCTCAAAAGCTAAGCCTTGCAAATAATAATTATAGAGAAAAGTTAGAGAATATAGAGTAATTTGCTCATTATGATTTTCTTTTGACATAGGAAAAAATGAAAGGGGTTAACAGTGTTCATGGATATTGATGCTAAGAAGGAAATTCTGGGATGGTTGCATTAATGGAAGGTAAGAAACCTCTGGAGTATATATCCAGGTTAATGTTGATAAATTTCAGAGTTGAAGGTGGAACTGTGCAAGGTTTTCTAGAATTGTAAATTGAAAAAGAGGAATATTTTTCAGAGGAATGCTATAACATGCATAACTAATATCCATTATATATAGTATTGGACATATATAAAAAATTCTAGGATTTCACTTGTAATTATTTATGAGCCATTAATATCCTAATCTGGTTTAAACAAACCATTGATTATTGCTTAAAATCTCTACATATGGAGAACTCAAAATACTTATTGTTTAGTTTATAGAACCATGTTTGTTCATATGTTTAATGAGATAGTGACATGAATTTGAGCAAACTCTAGAAGATGGTGAAGGACAGGAAAGCCTGATGTTCTGCAGTCCATGGGGTCACAAAGAGTCAGACACACTGTGTCAACCCAGCAACAACAACATACTGAAGCCAGTTTTGCCAACCACTCACAAATATTAATTCTTTAATTATAAACCACAGATTGTATAATCTATGATTCTGCATTTTTAAAATCCAAGCAAGTTCAAGGGTATTCTAGTTAACTTATAGGACCATGAAAAGAATGATCTGTATCTGAAAAAGTTGGAGAAAAAAGTATGGATGAAACTGTTAATAAAAATATAAATGTGAAATTGTTGATTAAGTCAAGAAGCTGAGTGGAAAAAAAGTTTCCTTAAAGTATAAAATGTACAGATAAAGAACATGGAAGGCAAGATAGAAATATACCTTCAGAAATTGTTTTTAAAAATAGTAGGTTGAAATACCAAGAGAGGAAGACACTGAGGAAGAAGGAGAGAGAGACAGAAAGAAATATGTGACCTGAGATATTTCTAAGTAAAGCAAGGTTTAGGAAGGAACTTTCAGGGGACCAAAGTTTGGGAGAATCCTGATAGAGATAAAAATGTGGATGTGAGTGAAAAAGGCTCAGAAAGGGCTCTTTCTACCAGTTAGAGAAAGGAGTAAATATATCAGAAAGAAATAGAAAACTTCAGAAGTCGATGAGAAATGACAAGTATTCTCCAAGTAAACCTGAAGCAAATAAATAAATACAATCTGAAAAATATTTCAATTACAGTAAGTCCCCTATATATGAACCTCAAGTTGTGAGCTTTTCAAAGATGTGAACGTGCATTCCATCAAAGTCAGGCTTGAGTGAAATTGCAGCTTGCCCTCTGTCTTCTATTGCTGATGATCCTTTAGCTCTACCATCTCCCACCTCCTCTCCATCCTCCAGTCAGTAACTTTTCTTGCCTGTTCACTCAATACCAGCCCCTGTGTGCCAGCTGTTATACCGTACTACTGTACTTTTCAAGGTACTGTACTATAAGACTAAAAATGTTTTCTTCATTTTATGTATTATTTGTGTGAAAAGTATATTATAAACCTATTGCAGTGTAATGTTATATGGCTGATTGTGTTAGCTGGGTACATAGGCTAACTGTGTTGAACTCACAAACAAGTTGGACTTAGGAACATGGTTTTGGAATGAAACTCGTTCCTGTGTTGGGGAATTACTACAGTGGCAACATGGGCTATTGAAGGTTTTTATTTGTTAATGCTGTCAGTCTAGGAAAGGACAGCTCATTTAGAAATGCAAATCTGAAGTCTGCTTCGTTGGGCTCTATTTGACAGGATTTGTGACTTTTATAAAAACAAATGGTTTTCTTTTTACCTGTGTGAGAAACTTCCCTTTGGGATTCTCCTAATGTAGGTGCATATGAATTCAGTTTTTGTAGAGCTGGGGTGGGATATTTGACTGTGGCTCTTTCAGAGCAGCTAAAATTTGCAGTGATTGTAAAGTTCCAAGAAAGACTATAGACTCAGGAAATTTTGCAAGAAAATGTACTGAATATTAAAACAGAAAAGAATAACAGACAATGGATGGTAACAATAACCCTGTATACGGGACAGCAAAAGAGACACTGATGTATAGAACAGTCTTATGGACTCTGTGGGAGAGGGAGAGGGTGGGAAGATTTGGGAGAATGGCATTGAAACATGTATACTATCATGTATGAAACGAGTCGCCAGTCCAGGTTCGATGCACGATACTGGATGCTCAGGGCTGGTGCACTGGGACGATCCAGAGGGATGGTATGGGGAGGGAGGAGGGAGGAGGGTTCAGGATGTGGAACACATGTATACCTGTGGCGGATTCATTTCGATATTTGGCAAAACCAATACAATATTGTAAAATTTAAAAATTAAAAAAAAAAAAAAGAATAACAGACAATGGTTTAAAGCCTAAGAATTTACTATTTAAACTAACATAGGTTAGTTTAAATCTAGATAAAAGACACTTAGCATTTCCTACTACTTTTGACTCTTGTAATATGAAATTTTTGATAAAGCGTTTCATTAATTAGTGTGATATTTTGTATGCATTTAGGATATTTAGCATATAACTTGTTGAGCATTTATTATGGGAAGGTAAGATGCAAGGGTATAGTTAAACAAAATTACCATGAACTTAATATGAACACAACAAACGTGAAAATGTTATTCTAATTTGTTCATGACACCAAAAAAAGCAGTTTATTTTCCCAGTATTCTGTATGTCAAATCAGTTAACTTTTTTTTTTTAAGTTGTATTGCTTTATGTCAGACACATTTATCGTGATTTGCTATTTGTCAGAGAAAGAGCAATCAAGAATTGAGGTTCTTACAATTGTTCATAAAATGTCATATTATTTGCCATCATCATTAAGCAAACAAATAAATAAATCCCAAGTAGGCTACTTTTGAACCAACATACTTTCTTAAGAGAAATAAAATTAGCAATTGAAATGCTAATCTATTGCAATACAATTTTTCATTCATTGAAATATTAATTTAACAAATGTTTCATTTTATTCAATATTGACATATTTAATAGATGTTGTATCAATATTTGATATAAGCCTGGGATATAAATTTAGTCTTAATTAAAAGGTGATAGATATTGCTAAGTGAATTATATACTGGGTGAACTATATCTGATTCTGAAAGTGATTGGTCTTCTTATTGAAAAACTAATCTTTATCAAAAAGTGATACATCTCTTTCAATTGAGCTAACTCAAATTTGTAATGATTTTTGTTTGGTGTACAAAGGTAAGGTAAGGAGCAAGTTTGCCCTCAAGTGGACTTCAAAGGCAGATCAGAGTTCCCAGACATGAAGAGGGTGAAGAATGTTGGGATCACAGATTTATGTATTCAGATTAATAGGCAAGCTTTTGAACAACATGTGCCTTTTCTTATAGAAGCTTTTTTTTTTTTTTAATTTTGGAAACATCTTACATTTTTCATAGGTGCCCCAATACATATTACATTATTGAAATCCCACACAATGATTTTAGTCATATTTTAAAATCTTCGAATATAATTTTTTACCCATTGGTAATTTTGTCAAAATTTTAAAATGTTTTAAGGCAGCAACTTCTGCCCTAAATTGAGATTAAAACAAATTGGAAAATCTAAATTTTCCCTTCTCTAGTAGATATTCACTATTCCAAGGAATCTCAATAAATCTAAAATTAAATCTAAATGATAATATCCAGTTGATTTTTTTATTATAAGATGCATTAAATTACATTATTCTTATAACTTCAGTAGGATTTGGCTTGTCTGAAGCAAATCAGTTTTAATTTATTCTAAAAATAGAAATTCAGACTATGTATTTAACAAAATGTAATTCTTTTCTGTTACCTAGAACTTAGTTTTATCAATTAACAATTTGTAATTTCAGTTAAACATTCACAATTTGTTCTTAAATAATCCTGAATTTTAGCTTAAGTTATTTTCCTTGGTTTTACGAAAACAGCATAGCATCTGTAGTTCCTGGCAAATAGGAGCAGCATCAGCATGAAGTTTGTAATGAATTGAATAGATGAATACCTAGCCTTTGCTGTTCTAATGATCTGGATTTTTTTTTTTTTCTTATTCTCTACAAAATCTCTATGATTTTCATGTTGTAGAAAAAATGGAAATCAAATATCACGTTCTTTACTTTTATTGTCAGTGGATTAAGGAGAAGCTTTAGAAAACATGTTTCTATTTTTAATGCTATTGATGAGACTTTGTTTCATAGATATATACCGTCCCTGTGCCATGCTCAGTAATGTCAGACTCTTTGCGACTCCATGAACTGTATCCAACCAGGCTTCTCTGTCCATGGAATTTGCAGGCAAGGATACTGGAGTGGGTTGCTATTTCCTACTCCAGGGGATCTTCCCAACCTAGGGATTCAAACCCATGTCACTTACATCTCCTGCATTGACAGGCAATTATTTACCACTCAGCCATCTGGGTATCCAGGCACAGATATATACTAAATAAAGTACAAATCATGAAATAAAAAAGTTAATTTTATAGAGGATTTTCCCTAATTGAAATAAAGTTACAGTTTAGAACTAAAAATAAACAGTTTACATATAAGTAAGTACTGGCTATCTTGTGCTACAATGAGAAGCCATCTTAAAGGTTTATTTGTCAGAGGTCAACAGAGGTCATCAGAGGTTTTGAACCATTCTTATTTAGGAATTTAAGCAGCACAAGTGCCCTTTGCTGTGGCAAGGGGGAAACAAGATGGAGAACCAGTCATCAACTTGTAAAGCTTTCATCAGAAGGTGGCACATGCCATATCTTAGTGTATTGCTCTTCATCCTGTTCATGACACCAATTGTCTTTTTGAATCTCACTATTCATTGAACCCAGGGTAGGCAAGGCATAAGCTAAGAGAGAGGAATGGTATGGGGAGGGAGGAGGGAGGAGGGTTCAGGATGGGGAACACATGTATACCTGTGGTGGATTCATTTTGATATTTGGCAAAACTAATACAATTACGTAAAGTTTAAAAATAAAATTAAATTAAAAAAAAAAAACAAAGAGCCTTAGGAACTTCAGATGCATTTATTCTCTCCTGGCTGGCACAGCAGCCATAACACAGCCTCTTTCCTGACTGACACAGCAGCCGTAACAACAGACACTGTATATTCTCTCCTCTCATTGCTGACCCAATGGACACAGCCCTGATGCAGCGGTAAAATGCAGCTGCTTTTTGGTGGAGCTCATATATCTGGGCCACACAAAATATCTTGTGACCAAGCGAGTACCTTGTGAGGTACATTTGCAGTGCTATAATGATCTCAGCTGTTACATAGTCAATATTTACAAGATGTGGGGTGAGAGAGCCTGAACATACCATCTTGGCTAAATTTTTCTCTCCCCACACTTAGCCAGCCCAAGTTATATCGTCTGTGTGTTAGTTGCTCAGTCATGTCTAACTCTTTGCGATCCCATTGACTGTAGCCTGCCAAACTCCTCTGTAGCCTTTCCCTTTTCCAGGGAATCTTCCTGATCCATGGATTGAACCCAAGTCTCCCACATGGCAGGCAGATTCTAGGCCATCAAGGAAGTACGTTTTACGGGGATTCCTAAATTCAAAAGGGTGTGAGTGTAATTCTCCCCTATGCTCGAGCATAGGAAAACAAGAAAGAGTGAAGAGTGGCAATGTCCATCATAGCTTGTAAGAAATGATGTAATTTAAAAGCTTCAGATTATTTGAATGTGAAAGAGTTTTCAATTTGTTTAAAAGCAAAAAGATCAAAGATGAAGAAAAATGCTGTGGAAAAATAAAGGAGTTTTACTTATGAAATGTGTGTAACTCAGTGATTCTAGCATAAAAACACTGACATACTTGACTTTTCTGCTTTATCCTTTTGGGTTTATCTTTAACTCATTTATCTGATTTATCTTTGCATATCCATAGCATTTAGTGACTATAGCATGAAGCGTACTTATCACATAGTAGGTTTTCAGTACATATCTAGCACGTAAAAATAAGTCAACAGTAACAAATGTAATACCGTACCTAAAATCTTAGAACACTAATATTCTAAACTGTCAAATTATGATAGGAGGGAAGAGGATAAGTCTGAGGATGCTTAATGAGAGGATGAGCTTTTGGAATCTGGAATGTCCAGGGAGCCAGTGCTAGTGTCAGGGGTCACAGAGAGCATTCTGAAGAATGTGGACCCTGAATTGAAGGATGATAGAATTTGATCTAATGAAAATGAATCAGAATCCTCAGAGGAATGAAGACATTGGAAATATGTATTCCATGTACACAAACAACAACCAACTTAAAATCAGTCTTATGCACAGCAAGATTTCGAAACAAATTGACTAAAATTTTAAGGGCTCTTCTAATCCTTAATCTAAGATCCCTTTACAAATTTTTGCAGAGTTCTTCTAATGCCCATCGATCTATTTCTCTGAATATCTTGCTGCATTATACAATTAAGCACCTTGAATTTATGCTGACTGTTCTTCATTTTTATTTTACTCTAAGAAGTTTTATCCAAGAACCCACAGTCTACATTTTATAAGGTACATTTTATTATAATGAATTTAGACATAATGGAATTCAACACTATTATAGTAACACCCTGATTAACCAGAATTTGTTCTGGTTAATTGCATTTTCTAATAATTACATTTAACAAGTGAATTCTAATCCTTTAAAATGTTGTCAAGAAATTCTTTTCTTCCTCAAATGCATCTGTTCATTTACTATTTTAATAAGTAAAGCATAAGTAAAGATAATTGAATCTCTATGATAATTGAGAATCTGGTAATGCCTGGAGGGGTCTCATTCTGAAACTAAATTCTCATTGTAAAATTGTATCGTCTTGGAGACACAGATGTAAAGATTAATAAAATTTGACTGAGTGACTCCAGGACTAGGCCAGAAAACAAAAATTTTCATGAAACTCACTACACACACATACTCATACACATATTTTCCTGTATTTTATGAATCCTTCTAAAGTTCAAAATTAATGCTCAAAATTCTCCAAGCCAGGCTTCAGCAATATGTAAACCATGAACTTCCTGATGTTCAAGCTGGTTTTAGAAAAGAAAGAGGAATCAGTGATCAAATTGCCAACATCCGCTGGATCATGGAAAAAGCAAGAGTGTTCCAGAAAAGCATCTATTTCTGCTTTATTGACTATGCCAAAGCCTTTGACTGTGTGGATCACAATAAACTGGAAAATTCTGAAAGAGATGGGAATACCAGACCACCTGATCTGCCTCTTGAGAAATTTGTATGGAGGTCAGGAAGCAACAGTTAGAACTGGACATGGAACAGACTGGTTCCAAATAGGAAAAGGAGTTCATCAAGGCTGTATATTGTCACCCTGCTTATTTAACTTACATGCAGAGTACATCATGAGAAATGCTGGACTGGAAGAAGCACAAGCTGGAATCAAGATTGCCAGGAGAAATATCAATAACCTCAGATATGCAGATGACACCACCCTTATGGCAGAAAGTGAAGAGGAACTCAAAAGCCTCTTGATGAAAGTGAAAGTGGAGAGTGAAAAAGTTGGCTTAAAGCTCAACATTCAGAAAACTAAGATCATGGCATCCGGTCCCATCACTTCATGGGAAATAGATGGGGAAACAGCGGAAACAGTGTCAGACTTTGTTTTTCTGGGCTCCAAAATCACTGCAGATGGTGACTGCAGCCATGAAATTAAAAGACGCTTACTCCTTGGAAGGAAAGTTATGACCAACCTGGATAGCATATTCAAAAGCAGAGACATTACTTTGCCAACAAAGGTTCGTCTAGTCAAGGCTATGGTTTTTCCTGTGGTCATGTATGGATGTGAGAGTTGGACTGTGAAGAAGGCTGAGCGCTAAAGAATTGATGCTTTTGAACTGTGGTGTTGGAGAAGACTCTTGAGAGTCCCTTGGACTGCAAGGAGATCCAACCAGCCCATTCTGAAGGAGATCAGCCCTGGGATTTCTTTGGAAGGAATGATGCTAAAGCTGAAACTCCAGTACTTTGGCCACCTCATGCGAAGAGTTGACTCATTGGAAAAGATTCTGATGCTGGGAGGGATTGGGGGCAAGAGGAGAAGGGGACGACAGAGGACGAGATGGCTGGATGGCATCACTGACTCAATGGACGTGAGTCTCGGTGAACTCCAGGAGTTGGTGATGGACAGGGAGCCCTGGTGTGCTGCGATTCATCGGGTCACAAAGAGTCGGACATGACTGAGCAACTGATCTGATCTGATCTGATCTAAAGTTCAAGATAGATATATCAAATAATTTTTGACCAGTAGAGGATCCATTTTAGTTGAATTCTGTTGACTCAAGGTCTTGCTATGTTGAAAAAATAAAGATATTTTTCAAAGTTGAATTTTAAAAATTCTAATTCCCCACTGTAATTAAAGTCTTGAATGTCTGGTATTGAACACCTGATATCTACCTACTAATTATATAATTTTATATGTGTGCATGCAGGTAGATTATTTTTTGCCACAATTGTATGTTTCTTACATAGAAAAGCATAGGGAAATGCATAACAAACACAAATATATCAATCTCCCAGAATAAACTTTAAATTTTGTATTAGAGTTTTTAAAGAAAATATCACCTTTCCTCTCTAAAGCTATCTATCCCAAATTTATCATTAATCATTCTGTTTTCATATATTTACTCTATGTGCTTTTCTACTTTTAGTATTTAATATATGTTTTGTATTTTAAATACTTCTTATATTTATATGATTTCAGCAGTATAATTATAAACTTTCTATATATTCTCATATACATATGGACTTGGACTACATAACCTGTGTACTTTATACATAGAATATGTATATGTAATTTTCATGTTATCAAACTTCACATGAGTTATAAGTATTATTCTGCAATTCACTTTTCATTTATGCAAAAAATTAAGATTTTATAATATTCATTGCTTTTTAAAATTATAGTTCGTTGATTATGTTGCTATGTGATATTTAATCATGTAACCCTACACTTATTTATTTTCCATTAGATAAACATTTTAATTATTAATAAAGTCTTTGTTATTATAAACAGTGATGCATTAAATGTTATTATACATGTCTCCTTGTATATATCGAAGAAAGTTTCTCAAGAATATATGCCTAGAAATAAAATCACTGGGTCAATTGCTAGAGACATAGTCACTTGACTGCATGAGTTCAGAAGTTCTCCAAGTAAATTGAACATATTCTACACATATTTTAACAAGCTTTGGATGGCATCACTGACTCGATGGACGTGAGTCTCAGTGAACTCTGGGAGTTGGTGATGGACAGGAAGGCCTGGCGTGCTGCGATTCATGAGGTCGCAGAGAGTTGGACATGACTGAGCGACTGATCTGATCTGATCTGATAGCTTCAAACCTTTGCCATACTTGTTATGATGAGAATTTTACAGAGTACTGATTTGTAGTAATAACCTACATTTCTGTGTGTTTTTTTATTTCCTCTTTAAATATTCATTTCTCCTTTTAGTTTTCCTGTTCTGTAAATTGTCTGTTCATGTCTTTTGCCTAGTTTCTTGGACAAGGCATTTATTAATAATTTGATGGCATATTCTATTAGCAAGCAATGTTATATGCTACTGGTGAGAATCAAAAATTGCCTGGTCTCTATGGGGGTGGGGGAGTTAATAATGTTTAGCACAATTACATGTATTTCTACCTTTTAACTGAGCAGTCCCATTCTAGTAGTCTATCCTGAAGACAAACTGGTAAAACTATAAAAAAATTGACCACAATCTGTTTTTTACAGACTATCTGTGTAACAAATTTTGGAAATAATTCAAACATCCATCTGGTTGAACAAATGTCAATCTACAGAATGGAGTACTGTGAAGCTACAAAAATAATAAGAATAACTTCAAATATTATTATGAGTTTATTGTTAAGTTTAAAAAAAGAAGAATAAAATTGTATAGTATATTATCATGCATTATATATATCATTTAGACATATATACACACACATATGCATATGTATATATACACATAATATATACATCTTTCATATATATGTATAAATCTTAGGCTTCTTTGAATATATCTTGTTTTATCTATTTCAATTTATAATCATATTTCAAGTAAAACTAATTTAAAATATCTTACAAATTGAAATACATAAAATAAAACACATTTAAACTATTAACTTTACTATATATTCAGTTGGTGGCATAAATAGAGATGAACCATTTCAATTAAGTTGCTCAGTTGTGTCTGATTCTTTGCGACCCCATAAATCGCAGCACGCCAGGCCTCCCTGTCCATTACCAACTCCCAGAGTTCACGCAAACTCACATCCATCGAGTCAGTGATGCCATCCAGCCATTTCATCCTCTGTCGTCCCCTTCTCCTCCTGCTCCCTGTCCCTCCCAGCATCAGACAGAGTCTTTCCCAATGAGTCAGCTCTTCGCATTAGGTGGCCAAAGTATTGGAGTTTCAGCTTCAGCATCAGTCCTTCCAATGAACACCCAGGATGATCTTTAGAATGGACTGGTTGGATCTCCTTGCAGTCCAGGGGACTCTCAAGAGTCTTCTCCAACTCCACAGTTCAAAAGCATCAATTCTTCAGCGCTCACCTTATTCACAGTCCAACTCTCACATGCGTACATGACCACTGGAAAAACCATAGCCTTGATTAGACGGACCTTTATAAGCAAAATAATATCTCTGCTTTTGAATATGCTATGTAGGTTGGTCATAACCTTCCCTCCAAGGAATAAGCATCTTTTAATTTCATGGCTGCGATCACCATCTGCAGTGATTTGGGAGCCCAAAAAAATAAAGTCTGATACTGTTTCCAATGTTTGCCCATCTATTTCCCATGAAGTGATGGGACCAGATGCCATGATCTTAGTTTTCTGAATGTTGAGCTTTAAGCCAACTTTTTCACTCTCCTCTTTCACTTTCATTAAGAGGCTTTTTAGTTCCTCTTCACTTTCTGCCATAAGGTTGGTGCCATCTGCATATTTGAGGTTATTGATATTTCTCCCAGCAATCTTGATTCCATCTTGTGCTTCTTCCAGTCCAGCGTTTCTCATGATGTACTCTGCATAGAAGTTAAATAAGCAGGGTGACAATATACAGCCTTGATGTACTCCTTTTCCTATTTGAAACCAGTCTGTTGTTCCATGTCCAGTTCTAACTCTTGCTTCCTGACCTGCATATAGATTTCTCAAGAGGCAGGTCAGGTGGTCTGGTATTCCCATCTCTTTCAGAATTTTCCACAGTTTATTGTGATTCACACAGTCAAAGGCTTTGGCATAGTCAATAAAGCAGAAATAGATGTTTTTTTGGAACTCTCTTGCTTTTTGATGATCCAGCGGATGTTGGCAATTTGAGCTCTGGTTCCTCTCCCTTTTCTAAAATCAGCTTGAACATCTGGAAGTTCACAGTTCATGTATTGCTGAAGCCTGGCTTGGAGAATTTTGAGCATTACTTTACTAGCGTGTGAGCATTACTTTATTAGAGACTTCCCTTGTGCCTCAGAGGGTAAAGCGTCTGCCTACAATGCATGAGCCCTGGGTTCAGTCCCTGGGTCGGGAAGATCTCCTAGAGAAGGAAATGGCGACCCACTCCAGTATTCTTTCCTGGAAAATCCCATGGATGGAGGAGCCTGGTAGGCTACATTCCATAGGGTCACAAAGAGTCGGACACGACTGAGTGACCATGTACTAGCGTGTGAGATGAGTGCAATTGTGCGGTAATTTGAGCATTCTTTGGCATTGCCTTTCTTTGGGATTGGAATGAAAACTGACCTTTTCCAGTCCTGTGGCCACTGCTGAGTTTTCCAAATTTCCTGGCATATGGAGTGCAGCACTTTCACAGCACAATCTTTCAGGATTTGAAATAGCTCAAATGGAATTCCGTCACCTCCACTAGCTTTGTTCATAGCTTTGCTTTCTAAGGCCCACTTGACTTCACATTCCAGGATTTCAATTACATATAAATATAATAATTTAATTATATATGTAAATCTATTTTATTAATTCTATCATTAATAATATCACTGTTATATACATAAATTAGATTTTTCTACAATTCAACATAGATAATATAAATGTAAATTTATATTATTAACATTAGATCCAACTTGTTATTTAATACTGTTTTAAGGAAAATGAAAAGTTTTAATTTATAGTATGAGTTTTAACATTTATTCTTATATGTGCAATGTCAATTGTAAATGTACATAAAAAAGTACTTAACTAATATGCTGAATCACCAAAATTACACACTTTGTATTTTCAGCTTAGACGTACAAGTGTATTTCTTTCTTAGCACAATAATGGAAATCTGCACAGAATGAACTCAACTTGGTTGAATATTGCACATTCAACCAAATTCTCTACCACTGACACACTATCAAAAAAGGAAGGACTAAAAGGAAAAGAAAGTACTGCTTTTTCTTTTTCCTTCTCTGTCATCAATATTAGTATAAGTATTTGTTAACAGAGAAATATCATGAGTATGAAAGAAAATGGTAGAGTTCATTGGTCATGCACATTTCTTAGAATAGCATTGGTTTCTTTCTGCATTTGAAGCAAATTTGTTGTTCACATGCAAAGTATAGCTTCTCAATGTCTGTGTTTCCCTACTTACCCTGTTATATACTTAACACTCTTCTTTTGTACTTGTTTTGAGTCCTGCTGAACCCTCATGCATCTTCCCACCAGAATTCTGACATTTTGGCAGGACATTGGAACCACCATATGCAAATAGGGCAACAGACAGGGCAGTGGACACACACACAATGTGTGTTTCTTCTCGGCTAAAATGTGTGCTCGTTTGTCCCATCAGACTTTGCTCACAAAACACAAGTTCAAAGATAACATTATTAAAAATTCCAAGGCAGTGATAGCATTAAACTAAGCCCAAAATCCTTCTATGCACAGGACCCTGTCTGACTTCCCAGGTTGGATGTCCATGAAGCAAACTTTGTTTATGCATATTCTCTTCATGTCTGAGCCCTCAAAATGTTGCTTCATAATGTGGTTAGTTACTATATATACTTCTAAGAATTAAGCAAAAAGCTGCAAATAAAATGTCTATATCTCATTATTAGATTCTTTCCATAACAAAAGAGGAAGAAATACAGTACAAAATGCAGGTTCATGAAAATGACTGAAAGTGAAGTCGCTCAGTCATGTCCGACTCTTTGCCACCCCATGGACTGTAGCCCACCAGACTCTTCCCTCCATGGGATTCTCCAGGCAAGAATACTGGAGTAGGTTGCCATTTCCTTCTCCAGGGGATCTTCCTGACCCAGGGATCAGACCCAGGTCTCCCGCATTGCAGGCAGATGCTTTAAGCTCTGAGCCGAGAATGACTTAAGTAGAGAATAAAAGTAGGCTTTTCTAAAAAAAAACAAAAGATTGTAAGTAGAAGAAAGGAAATGATTGATGAAGAAAGATTTAAGAAGATCAAAAGGGATTGGTTCCATAAAATTTAGCATTTCTCTTCTTTTAATTTTTATTTTATCTTATAGTTGATTAACAATGTTGTGTTTGTTTCAGGTGTACAGCAACATAATTCAGTTATACATATGCATGTATCTATTCTTTTCCAAAGTTTTCCCATTTAGGTCTTTATAAAATATTTAGCAGAGTTCCTTGTGTTATAGAGTAAGTTTTTCTTGGTTACCTATTTTAAATATAGCACTCTCTATATGTCAATTGCCTAATCCAAATCTGTTTCTCAGATCACAAAGATGGAGTGACCACTAGGAGTATCTCATCATGTTTTATTTCTCTGTATTTGGCATTCTTCTCAACTGCTAAGGAAATTCTTATCAACAAGGAAATGAAGGATTATAAAAACTCCCAGGAGTAAAGCCATGAAAATATCTAAAAACCAGGTGAGAAGAATTTACATTTTAAAGATGAGATTTATATTTGATTTTAAGACTTGTTTTGTGGATTAAAACCCTATTTAACTATTTTTTTATTTCTAAATTATATGTATATATCTCTTTTTAAAAATCTCATTTCTAATTTTCTGCAATATTCTGGCAAGAAAAATTCCTCTGTATATATTGAAAAAGGTATTTAATGATGGCATTTTAATATAAAATGGGCCACAGCAAAATTTGGCATAATTTAATTACCAGATTGAGTAGATCTTAATATAACATATTGTTGGAGGACTTGCATGCCCCTAGAATACTGGTACAAGGAGAAAACAATTTATGAGAAAATTTGAGAAAAAAATTTAGCTCATTTAACGTTTTAATTTCTGAAATTTTGAATCCTTTCTTTCCTTTATAACTCTTTTATATGCCACTATGGAATGGTTAAAAAAAGTTTGCCTTCCTCCACCTCCCACCTTTTGGATATCAGTTACATGATTAACCATATTCACTGTGTATTTTTATCTGTATAATATTTAAAATGAGAAGTTGATATTGTTTTAAAGCAGAGATACAGATGACTACAGCATAATAGGGTACACAATGTAGGGTGTGGGTACAATGTCTGTGGAAGCAGGAAAGATTGTAGCTAAAAGGAATCATGTCCAAAATGTAGAAACTGTTGGGATGATGATATTGAGAGTAATTTAAAAATTGCAGCCCTAGTACAAAAAAGACACAGAATTTCAGAAATTAAAACAGGAAAGGTTTCAGATGATATATTGCAGAAAATTCCCATGCCTTTGAGACCTCATTAGTTATTCTAAAACAACAACCAAAAAAAGATGTTCTGTTGTGAAATAATGTTTGAAAAAGTTATCCTTAACAAAATTAATCCATTTTCTTTTAAGATGTGTAATAATTATGATATATAAAGGTCACAAGAAATATTCTGCAAGCTTCTTAAGCTTTCATGTCCCCTTTTTGTTTATTATAAAGACACACTGAATTTTTGAGGAACCTATTTCCCATTATCTTTTTGGAAAACCCTAATTATTTCACATGACACTGAGATGAGTAATTTTCTAAAAACACACAAATAATTAATGGGAGTGAGAAAAGGACAAAAGATATTAGTATTGAAATGTACAATTTCTATATGCCAATCATTTGACATTCATCTTACTTAATTTTCATGATAACTCTAAATGATAGACATTAATCTCCATTAGAGATGAGGAAACTGGTCTTAAGAACAGCAGTTCAATTCAGTTGAGTCAATCAGTTGTGTCCAACTCTTTGTGACCCCATGGACTGGAGCACAGCATGTTTCCCTGTCCGTCACCCACTCACAGAGCTTGCTCAAGCTCACATCCATCGAGTCAGTGATGCCATCCAATCATCTCGTCCTCTGTCATCCCCTTCTCCTCCTGACTTCAATCTTTCCCAGCATCAGGGTCTTTTTCAATAATCAATTATTTACATTAGGTGGCCAAAGTAATGCAGTTTCAGGATCAGCATCAATCCTTCCAATGAATATTTAAGACTGATTTCCTTTAGGATTGACTGGTTGGATCTCCTTGCAGTCCAACAGATTCTCAAGAGTATTCTTCAACACCACAGTTCAAAAGCATCAATTATTTGCCCCTCAGCTTTCTTTACAGTCCAGCACTCAATCCATACATGACTACTGGAAAAACCATAGCTTTGACTAGATGGACCTTTGTCAGCAAAGTAATGTCTCTTCTTTTTAATATGTCGTCTAGATTAGTCATAGCTTTTGTTTCAAGGGGCAAACATCTTTTAATTTCATGGCTGCAGTCACTACCTGCAGTGATTTTGGAGCCCAGAAAAATAAAGTCTTTCACTGTTTCCACTGTCTCTCCATCTATTTGCCATGAAGTGATGGCAGCAGATGCCATGAACTTAGTTTGTAAAATGTTGAGTTTTAAGTCAAATTTTTAACTCTCTTCTTTCACTTTCATTAAGAAGATCTTTAGTTCCTCTTCACTTTCTACCATAAGGATGGTATCATCTGCTTACCTAAGGTTATTGATATTCTCCCAGCAATCTTGATTCTAGCTTGTGTTTCATCCGGCTGGACATTTCACATGATTTATTCTGCAAATAAATTAAATAAGCAGGGTGACAATATACAGTCTTGACGTACTCATTTCACGATATGGAAAAAGTCCCCTGTTCCGTGTCCAGATCTAACTGTTGTTGCTTGATCTGTATACAGATTTCTCAGGATGCAGGGAAGGTAGTCTGGTATTCCCATCTCTTTAAGAGTTTTCCAAAGTTTCTTGTGATCCACACAGTCAAAGGCTTCGGTGTAATCAATAAAACAGAAGGAAATATTCCTCTGGAATTCTCTTGCTTTTACTATGACCCAGCAGATGTTGGCGATTTGATCTCTGGTTCCTCTACCTTTTCTAAATCCAGCTGGAACGTTTGGAAGTTCACAGTTCACACACTGTTGAAGCCTGGCTTGGGGAATTTTGAGTATTACTTTGCTAGCCTGTGGGGGCTTCCCTGGTGGCTTAAGGGTAAAGCATCTGCCTGCAATGAGGGAGACCCAGCTTTGATCCAAGACCTGGGTTCAATCCCTAGGTCAGGAAGGTCCCTTGGAGAAGGAAATGGCAACCCACTCCAGTACTCTTGCCTGAAAAATCCCATGGACCGAGGAGATGAGTGCAATTGTGCGGTACTTTGAACATTCTTTGGCATTGCCTTTCTTTGAGATTGGAATGAAAACTGACCTTTTGCAGTCCTATGGCCACTGCTGAGTTTTTTTCCAAATTTGGTGGCATATTGAATGCAGCACTTTAACAGCACTATCTTTTATTATTTTAAATAGCTCAACTGGCTTTGTTCATAGTGATGCTTCCTAAGGCCCACTTGACTTCACATTCCAGGATGTCTGGCTTGAGGTGAGTGATCACACCGTTGAGGTTATCTGGGACATAAAGTTTTGTTGTTTGTTTTTTTGTATAGTTATTTTGTGTATTCTTGCCACCTCTTCTTAATCTTCTGCTTCTCTTAGGTCCATACTATTTCTTTCCTTTATTGTGCTCATCTTTACATGAAATGTTCCCCTGGTATCTCTAATTTTCTTGAAGAGATCTCTAGTCATTGCCATTCTATTGTTTTCCTCCATTTCTTTGCATTGATCACTGAGGAAGGCTTTTTTCTCTCTCCTTGCTATTCTTTGGAGCTCTGTGTTCAATGGGTTTACCTTTCCTTTTCTCCTTTGCCTTTAGCTTCTCTTCTTTTCTCAGCTATTTGTAAGGCCTCTTAAGACAACCATTTTGCATTTTTACATTTCTTTTTTGGGGGGATGGTCTTGATAACTACCTCCTATACAATCTCAGGAAACTTTGTCCATAGTTCTTCAGGCACTCTGTCTACTACATCTAATCCCTTGAATATATTTCTCACTTCCACTGTATACTCGTAAGGGATTTGAGTTAGGTCATACCTGAATGGTCTAGTGGATTTCCCTACTTTCTTCAACTGAAGTCTGAATTTGGCATTAAGGAGTTCATGACCTGAGCCACAGACAGCTGCCGGTCTTGTTTTTGCTGACTGTATAGAGCTTCTCCATCTCTGGCTGCAAAGAATATAATCAATCTGATTTTGATATTGACCATCTGGTCATGTCCATGTGCAGAGGCTTCTCTTGTGTTGTTGGAAGAGGATGTTTGCTATGACTAGTGCATCCTCTTGGAAAAAACTCTGTTTGCCTTTACCCTGCTTTCTTTTGTACTCTAAGGCCAAACTTGCCTGTTACTCCAGGTGTCTCTTCATTTCCTACTTTTTCATTCCAGTCCCCTATGATGAAAAAAAAACACATCTTTTTGGGGTGTTAGTTCTAGAAGTTCTTGCAGGTCTTTATAGAAATGTTCATTTTCAGCTTCTTCAGCGTTACTGGTTTGGGCATAGACCTGGATTACTGTGATAGTGAATGTTTTGCCTTGAAAACAGACAGAGATCATTCTGTCGTGTTTGAGATTGCACCCAAATACTGTATTTATGGAGAAGGAAATGGCAACCCACTCCAATATTCTTGCTTGGAAAATTCCATGGACAGAGGAACCTGGCGGGCTACTGTCCATGGGGTCACATAGAGTCAGCCACGACTGAGCATATCAGCAGCACTGCTTTTTGGACTCTTGTTGATTATTAGGGTTACCCCACTTCTTCTAAGGGATTCTTGCCCATAGTACTAGATAAAATGGTTATCTGAATTAAATTTGCCCATTGAAGTTCATTTTAGTTCACTGATTCCTAAAACGCTGATGTTCACTCTTAACCATCTCCTGCTTGAACAGTTCTAATTTACCTTGATTCATGGACCGAACATTCCAGGTTCCTATACAATATTGTTCTTTACAGCATTGACTTTACTTCCATCACCAGTCGCATCCACAACTGGGTGTTGTTTTTGCTTTGACTCCATCTCTTCATTCTTTCTGGAGTTATTTCTCCACTCTTCTCCGGTAGCATATTGGGCACCTACCAACCTGGGGAGTTCATCTTTCAGTGTCATATTTTTTTTTGCCTTTTCATACTGTTCATGGGGTTCTCAAGGCAAGAATACTGAAGTGGCTTGCCATTCTCTTCTCCAGTGGACCACATTTTGTTAGAACTCTCCACCATGGCAGAGGTCTTGGGTGGCCCTATAAGGCATGGCTCATAATTTCACTGAGTTAGACAAGGCTGTGGTCCACGTGATCAGTTTTATTAGTTTACTGTGATTGTGGTTTTCATTCTGTCTGCCCTAAGAGGGAGAAGGATAAGAGGCTTACGGAAGCTTCCTGATGGGAGAGACTGCCTGTGGGGGAAAATGGGTCTTGTCTGATGGGCGGGGTCATGCTCAGTAAATTTTGAATCCAATTATCTGTTGATAATTGGGGCTCTGTTCCCTCCCTGTTGTTTGGCCTGAGGCCAAACTATGGTGGAGGTAATGAAGATAATGGTGACCTCCACTATTGCAGGTGGTGGGATGGGGCGGGGGACGGTTAGGGAGACTCTGAGAATGGTTAGAGCGAAGTCTGGGGTGGGGGTCCGGTGGGTTTTTCAGAGGCTTGGAGGGCAGCACAGATGTTTATACTGTTGTTGTTTAAAACCAGATGGATTTGAAAGCTATAGCACCTCCTCTTTCGGGGGAGCCAGTGGCTACACACAGTCCCCTGGGGACTTTGGATCTCCGACAGCTTCCCAGGCTGAAAAGAAATCCAGAGCTCAAGCTCAGCCCATTGTACCTTGTACCATATCTCCGCTGCTTTCTGCTACTCTGGTTGATGAAGTATTCAGAACTGGAAATGTTGAGATTTCACAGGTCACTATTGTGGGGATTATCAGAAATGCAGAGAAGGCTGCAACCAATATTGTTTACAAGATAGATGACATGACCGCTGCACCCATGGATGTTCGCCAGTGGGTTGACACAGATGATGCCAGCAGTGAAAACACTGTGGTCCCTCCAGAAACATATGTGAAAGTGGCTGGTCATCTGAGATCTTTCCAGAACAAGAAAAGCCTGGTAGCCTTTAAGATCATGCCCCTGGAGGATATGAACGAGTTCACCACACATATTCTGGAAGTAGTCAATGCACACATGATGCTGAGCCAGTCGAACAGCCAGCCTTCAGCAGGGAGAGCACCTATCAGCAATCCAGGAATGGGTGAAGCTGGGAACTTCAGTGGGAATAACTTCATACCAGCAAATGACCTCACTGTAGCCCAGAACCAGGTGCTGAATTTGACCAAGGCTTGCCCAAGACTTGAAGGATTGAACTTTCAGGATCTCAAGAACCAACTCCAACACATGTCCGTAGCCTCAATCAAGCTAGCTGTGGATTTTCTAAGCAACTAGGGACACATCTATTCCACCGTGGATGATGATCATTTTAAATCCACAGATGCAGAATAACTGGATCTAATTGGGTACCCGAGATATTTTCCAGTTGGACCTTTTTTTGCAGCCTCTTGTCTCCAGCTGTGCATATAATTGGCGAGTTGACTTATAGGAAGTAGATTTCATCTATAAAAGATCTCAACCGACATCCTTTTGAAACTTACTACTACTCTTATGTGTTTTTGATGGACTTCCCTGGTAGCCCAAACGGTAAAACCTCTGCCTATAATGCGGGAGACCCGGGTTTGATCCCTGGCTCAGGAAGATCACCTGGAGAAGGAAACGACAACCCACTCCAGTATTCATGCCTGGAAAATCCCGTGGACTGAGGAGCCTGGTGGGCTACAATCCATGGGGTCGCAAAGAGTCGGACATGACTGAGCGACTTCTGTGTGTGTGTGTATGACCCTGCAGCAGGCCACTGCTGACCCACGCCTCCACTGGAGATTCCTGGACACTCACAGGCAAGTGTGGGTCAGTCTCTTGTGGGGTCGTTACTCCTTTCTCCTGGGTACTGGTGCACTCAAGATTTTGTTTGTGCTCTCCAAGTATCTCTTTCCCTAGTTCTGTGGAAGTTCTGTAATCAAATCCCACTTGCCTCCAAAGTTAAATTCCCTAGAGTTTCTCAGTCCCTTTGCCAGGTCCCCAGGTTGGGAAATCTTTTATGGGTCCTAGAACTTTCTTAACAATGAGAGAATTTCTTTGGTATAATTGTCCTGCCGTTTGTGGGTAATCAGCTTGGTGGCTCTGTTATGGGTTTAATGGCAACCTCCTCTAAGAGGACTTAAGCTACAAGCTGTGTGACCCAGGTAGCTTCCCCCAGAGTCCCTGCCCCAGCAACAGGCCACTGCTGACCCATAACTCTGCAAAAGATTCAAACACAAGTCTAGCTCAGTTTCTGTGGGGGTTTCTGGGTCCTGGTGTGCACAAGGTTTTGTTTGAGCCCTCCAAGCATCTCTGACAGGTATGGGGTTTGATTCTAAATGCAATTTTGCCACCTCCTACAGTCTTGCTGGGCTTCTCCTTTGCACTTGGATGTGGGATATCTTTTTTTGGTGGGATCCAACATTCTCCTGTTGATGATTGTTCAGCAGCAAGTTGTAATTTTGGAGTTTTTGCATGAGAAGATGAGCATGTATCCTTCCACTCTGCCATCTTGCCAGATTCTTATGATGGCTTTAGAGAGGTTATCTCAGTAAGTTGGGGGTGTGGGGTCCTGGGAGGTGGACCTGCTGACCAATCCCTTCTGCCCAGGTATCCCATGACTTTACCATCAATTTCAACCCCTAGGACAATGAGTGTGAAGGTAGGAGTGTGAATAGCCCAGGGTTGGGGTGCACTGGGGCTGTGCTCACACCCATATCCCCACCGGGATCCTGGGTGTGGTGGAGGCCTACCAGAAATGCCTGCCCTGGGTTCAGTAATTTAGACATAAAGCTACAAAATAGAACAAACTTCATTTTGGTTCAAAAGATGATAATTTACTTATTCTACTTCAAAGCATGAGACAAGGTTTTCACTCAGTTCTTAATCTAAAAGATATATTGAAAATGTTGTTGTTATTCGGTCTCAAAGTCATGTCTGTCTGACTTTGGAACCCCATGGACTGCAGCAAGCCAGGCTTCCTCATCTTTCACTATCTCCTGGAGTTAGTGCAAACTCCATTGAGTCAGTGATGCTGTCCAACCATCTCATCCTCTGTTGCCCCCTTCTCCTCCTGCCCACAATCTTTCCCAGCATCAGGATCTTTTCCAATGAGTCAGCTCTTTGCATCAGGAGGGCAAAGTATTGGAGCTTCAGCTTCAGCATCAGTCCTTCCAACGAATATCCAGGGTTGATTTCCTTTAGAATTGACTGGTTTGATCTCCTTGCAATCCAAGAGACTCTAAAGAGCCTTCTCCAGCACCACAGTGAAAGCATTAGTTTTTCAGCAATCAGCATTCATTATGATCCAACTCTCACATCCCAACATGACTACTGGAAAAACCATAGCTTTGACTAGACAGACCTTTGTCAGAAAAATGATGTCTCTGCTTTTAACTATGCTGTTTAGGTTGGTCATAGCTTTTCTTCCAAAGAGTAAGCAGTTTTAAATTTCATGGTCCACAGTGATTTTGGAGCCTAAAAAAATAAAATCTGCCACTGTTTCCATTTATCCCCCATCTATTTGCCATGAAGTGATGGGACCAGATGCCATATTTGGATATGAATCAACTGTTTTTTGAAAAGCAATAGCTAATAATTAATAATTCTATAGTACTTGCTAACTGTCAGGTAGTATTCTAATTATTTTAATGATATATAGCTATACAGTGCAATATAACAACACAGTGAAGTAAGTCCTACAAGAGACAGGCCAAATAACTTGTCCCAGGTCCACAGTTCATAAATCCTGGAGCTGTTATTTGAACCCAGATGTTGTGGTCTCAAATTTCAAATATAAAACGTGTCCTTGGGAAAGAATACATTCTTTAAAAGGTCATTTGGAAAGCGAATTGCCATACATTGAATTAAACAACCAAAATAATTATTCCATAAATTTTTATGGCACCTCCTATGTGCCAGGCATTGTTTAAAACATTAGGGATAAGTGCTGAATTAAGCTTAGTTCATTTTTCTCAGGGAGCCAATGTTTTCATCAGGCAGAGAGTAAATGTTAAATAAAATATATATTGAGATAAAATAAAATATATATTGAGTTAAATAAAATATATGTTGTGATAAAAACTAAGGAAAATGAAGTAGATAAATAGAATAAAACAAAGTTGTGCCAGTGTGGAATTGGTGGTTACTCTAGGCTTCCCTGGTGGCTCAGATGGTAAAGCATCTGTCTACAATCCAGGGGACCCAGGTTCCATCACTGGGTTGGGAAGATCCCCTGGAGAAGGAAATGGCAATCCACTCCAGAACTATTGCCTGGAAAATCCCATGGACAGAGGAGCCTGGTAGGCTATAGGCCATGGGGCCGCAAAGAGTCAGACATGACTGAGTGACTTCACTTTCTAGATCACTAGGATGGGTAGGATTTTCTTCACTGATACAGTGTGAGGGGAGCTGAGTCCTGAATGAGGAGAACTCCAGATGAAGGTTTGGAAGGAGGTCCAGAGTAGAAAATCTGCATCAGGAAAGATCTGCTGTTGGTGATCTTGGCTGATAGAAGAACCAGCAAGTCAGCCAGGAGACCACAAGAGCTGGGACTTTTTCCTAAATAAAATAAGAAGCATTTGCAGGGTTTTAGGAAGGGGAAATTTAGTTTATGTACCCTGCCCATATTCATTGGGCCTGACAATTGAGCTATTTTTCAGCTGATCTGCAACTGCTTATACCTGTACATCTTTGCCTGGGCTTTCTCTGAAGCTTTGGAAGGCTGGTTTGTTCTTACAAAAGAAGGCAAAAATGCAGAAAAGGCACACACAGACAATGATTGCTGTATATGACTACCCCAACTCCCTCACTCATCTGCTAAGATTACTCCAAAAAGACTCCAAAAATCCAGAGTTTCTTGAAGAAATTAATATTTAAGAATTCAGGAACCTCTGGTTTGGTAACATCCTTTATTGGTTGATTTCTTTCTCTCCTCATTTCTTCACTCCCATGCCAAATATTGTTTTACTTCAAAAATAAGACACTCACACATGAATCTTTGTCTAGTATCTACTTCTGATGGGACCCAAACTGAAGCAATTTTGATTTACTGACTAAAAGAACCACCTTGACCCTTGTGAAGAATGGAATGAAAGCAAGGACACAAATAGTGCTGTTTTAGTGGCTCAAGGGAAAGATGATAGTGACTTAAATTAAAAAGTAGAAATGGAGGAAGGTGGATTCATTAAGAAAATACGTTGAGGGTAAGGTTGATACTAATTGCTAGTATAAGGTCTGTGTATGTGGTAGAGTCTCACATATGTATGTGGTGCAATCTCAAACACGACAGAATGATCTCTGTCTGTTTCCAAGGCAAAACATTCACTATCACGGTAATCCAGGTCTATGCCCAAACCAGTAATGCTGAAGAAGCTGAAAATGAACACTTCTAGAAAGACCTGCAAGAACTTCTAGAGCTAACACCCCAAAAAAGATGTCTTTTTCATCATAGGGGACTGGAATGAAAAGGTAGGAAATGAAGAGACACCTGGAGCAACAGGCAAATTTGTCCTTAGAGTACAAAAGAAAGCAGGGTAAAGGCAAACAGAGTTTTTCCAAGAGGATGCACTGGTCATAGCAAACATCCTCTTCCAACAGCACAAGAGAAGCCTCTGCACATGGACAGCACCAGATGGTCAATACTGAAATCAGACTGATTATATTCTTTGCAGCCAGAGATGGAGAAGCTCTATACAGTCAGAAAAAACAAGACCGGGAGCTGACTGTGGCTCAAATCATGAACTCCTTAATGCCAAATTCAGACTTCAATTGAAGAAAGTAGGGAAATCCACTAGACCATTCAGGTATGACCTAACTCAAATCCCTTACGAGTATACAGTGGAAGTGAGAAATACATTCAAGGGATTAGATCTGATAGAATGCCTGAAGAACTATGGAAAAAGTTTCCTGAGATTGTATAGGAGGCAGTGATCAAGACCATCCCCAAGAAAAAGAAATGTAAAAACGCAAAATGATTGTCTTAGGAGGCCTAACACATAGCTGAGAAAAGAAGAAAAGCTAAAGGCAAAGGAGAAAAGGAAAGGTAATACCCATGTGAATGCAGAGTTCCAAAGAATAGCAAGGAGAGAGAAGAAAGCCTTCCTCAGTGATCAATGAAAAGAAATAGAGGAAAACAATAGAATGGGAATGACTAGAAATCTCTTTAAGAAAATTAGAGATACCAGGGAAACATTTCATGTAAAGATGACTACAATAAAGGAAAGAAATGGTATGGACCTAAGAGAAGCAGAAGATATTAAGAAGAGGTGGCAATAACACACAAAATAACTATACAAAAAACAAACAACAAAACTTCATGTCCCAGAACACCTCGATAATATGATCACTCGCTTCAAGCCAGACATCCTGGAATGAGAAGTCAAGTGGGCCTTGGGAAGCATCACTACGAACAAAGCTAGTGGCTGTGATGGAATTCCAGTTGAGCTATTTCAAATCCTAAAAGATAATGCTGTGAAAGTGCTGCACTCAATATGCCACCAAATTTGGAAAAAAACTCAGGAGTGGCCATAGGACTACAAAAGGTCAGTTTTCATTCCAATCTCAAAGAAAGGCAATGCCAAAGAATGTTCAAAGTACCGCACAATTGCACTCATCTCCTTGGTCCATGGGATTTTTCAGGCAAGAGTACTGGAGTGGGTTGCCATTTCGTTCTCCAGGGGATCTTCCTGACCCAGGGATTGAACCCGGGTCTTGGATCAAAGCTGGGTCTCCCTCATTGCAGGCAGATGCTTTACCCTGTAAGCCACCAGGGAAGCCCCCACAGGCTAGCAAAGTAATACTCAAAATTCCCCAAGCCAGGCTTCAACAGTGTGTGAACTGTGAACTTCCAAACATTCCAGCTGGATTTAGAAAAGGTAGAGGAACCAGAGATCAAATCGCCAACATCTGCTGGGTCATAGTAAAAGCAAGAGAATTCCAGAGGAATATTTCCTTCTGTTTTATTGATTACACCAAAGCCTTTGATGTGTGGATCACAAGAAACTTTGGAAAACTCTTAAAGAGATGGGAATACCAGACTACCTTCCCTGCCTCCTGACAATCTGTATACAGATTAAGCAACAACAGTTAGATCTGGACATGGAACAGCAGACTGATTCCAAATTGGGAAAGGAGTATGTCAAAATGACCTCCCCAATATACCTCTCCATTCTCAGTGATACAAAAACATTTTTGTATGCTGTAGAATAGAATCAAGCAGAGAAGAAATTTTGAAGATTTCTTTAGCAGTTTGTTCAGCACACACAGAGATAGACACACACACATACACACTCACACAATTACAATATGACTGAAGAATAGAAGTGTTTTGAGTATATAATCTGTCTGAATGATGAAAGATTGAGTGTTAAGTCAATATTGGGCTACAGTGGATATTGAAGCCCAATATCTCTATTTGATGACCATCTATGATTTACAAATAATAAATTATGCTTAAAATTTTGTATTTATCTAATTTCATTTAAAAGTTATATCACATGTATTTACATTTGAAGATCCATTTTAGAATATTTTTCAAAATTCCCAGTGGCTAATTTCCTCTGAGGTCATTATCCCACTCATTGCAGTATTAAATATACTCTTATTTTCAAATGGCACATGCAGGAATAGCACTCACCTTTTGGGCAAAACCAAATATTTTAATTAAAAATATTATTCCTGTAATATGGTTTTGAAAAGAAATGTTATTCCTGGATTCACTGCTTGAGCAGTTCTCAGAGATCTTTTGTCTTCAACTAATCTGAACAGTTGGCAGGTTATAAAAATCATGTCAACAAGCTTTTGTTCAAATTTTTAGCCTTCATAAATTCAAAACTAAAAAGAATTGTCTTTTGAGAGCATCCTTGTAAAGTCTGTTGTTTTGAAATTTGATTAGTGAGAATAATACTTGTTTTGAGTACCTCAATTTCTTTAACATTCTTCTCTTTTGTTCATGTTCCTCATATAATTATAGTACCTGTCTAAGATGATTTTTCATGGAAGCTGCACTGTAGTACATGGTTTTGTGGTTTTTCCTATTTGTGAGATGAAATGTTGAGGTGACAGAACAGGTATTGTGACTTTAATTAACCTCACAAGGTCTAAAAAACTTTACAAGTAGAACCTTTTTGTGGAATAAATATGTGAGATAAATGGAAATAAATAACTAACAATGAATTAGTTCTCAAAACTTCATTTTTTAATGTTATGAATGAATGCATACCAGATGACCCTGAAAAGTTAAGATTATAATATAATACACTATGGAGCTTCCCCAGTGGCTCAGCTGGTAAAGAATCTGCCTGCCAGTGCAGGAAATGCAAGAGACAGATTCTACCTCTGGCTCAGGAAGACCCCTTGGAGAAGGAAATGGCAACCCACTCCTGTATTTTTGCTTGAAAATTTCCATGGACAGAGAAGCTTGGCGGGCTATAGTTCATGGGGTCGCAAAGAGTTGGACATGACTGAGCACATACTCACGTGCACACATACTCATAATGTGATATTTATTGCTTTTTTCCTTGAATTTTTACTTAAGTTATATAAAGCATAATTTGATTCAAAAATATACAATGATCTTTCTAGATTAATTTCAGGAACACACTCCCTTTTACTATTTATATTAACACACAATCTATTTGAGTTTTAGTGTAACTATTTGCTAGTTCCTAATAGTGTCCCATCACTTCATGGGAAATAGGTGGGGAAACAGTGGAAACAGTGTCAGATTTTATTTTTGGGGGGCTCCAAAATCACTGCAGATTGTGACTGCAGCCATGAAATTAAAGACACTTACACCTTGGCAGGAAAGTTATGACCAACCTAGACAGCATATTCAAAACCAGAAATATTACTTTGCCAACAAAGTCCGTCTACTCAAGGCTATGGTTTTTTCAGTGGTCATGTATGGATGTGAGAGTTGGACTGTGAAGAAAGCTGAGTGCCAAAGAATTGATGCTTTTGAACTGTGGTGTTGGAGAAGACTCTTGAGAGTCCCTTGGACTGCAAGGAGATCCAACCAGTCCATTCTAAAGGAGATCAGTCCTGGGTGTTCATTGGAAGGACTGATGCTGAGGCTGAAAATCCAATACTTTGGCCACCTAATGCAAAGAGTTGACTCATTGGAAAAGACTCTGATGCTGGGAGGGATTGGGGGCAGGAGGAGAAGGAGACGACAGAGGATGAGATGGCTGGATGGTATCAACAACTCTATGCATATGAGTTTGGGTGAACTCCAGGAGTTTGTGATGGACAGGGAGGCCTGGCGTGCTGCAATTCATGGTGTCACAAAGAGCTGGACATGACTGAGCGACTGAACTGAACTGAACTGAATAGTGTCTCATGTGTGTGTGTGTTTATACACACTTAAGTTACAAATTACTTTGCATGTTTCTAGTTCAAGATCATCTCTCACAATGAAAACATACCTGTTGACCATCTACTGTGTGCAAGGCATGTTTTCCAGTATAGTGCTTGCCTAACAATAAATTTAAAATACCTTCTTTTTTATGATATACAATCACAGAATTTGGTCCTGAAGATCTTTGAAGAATCATCTTCTCATTTTCTTTGCAATTATCTTTTAAGGAAAAGGAAAAAAAAATAAGAAAGGCTATAATGTAAATAAGCAGCTTATAAAATTCGAATAGAACTGAACAGAATGACTAAACAACTTACTAATCAACTGATTCATCAATATCTTTAGCACAGGCAAGGAGACAGAGTTAAGGGCAATAGCTGGCTTTATTTGTTTAGTTTGGTTTTCACAAACTGCTGTCAGCATATTGGAAACCCAGCAAAGCCAGTGGTATAATTCCAGTCCATCACCCCATGCCTGAGAGCTAGGGAAGGGAATATTGCAAATCTCAATCCAAGAGCAGAAAAAGATTGATTTCCCAGCTCAATACTCAGGAAGGAAGAGACAAATCCTCCTTTCTTCCACCTTTCCTAGTTAGTTCCTCAGTGGCTAGGGTGATACCCATCCACACAGGGGAGGGCAGTTAGCTGAATCCACTGATTTAGATGTTAATCTCATTCAGAAATACCCTAGGAGACAAATTCGGAAATGATATTTAATCTGTGCACCCTGGAGCCCAGTCAAGCTGAAACATAAAGCAGTCTATCTCAATGGCCTTGAGTTTTACAGTGATGAGATCACAGCCAAAAAATACTGGAAGCTATACCACTGGTTTTGCTGGGTCAGCAGCCTTAGTTGAATTGGTGTGTGAGGTTAGTGTGAGTACCGTATAAAAAATTTGTATAATCAATAGGCAAAAGACAAACAAGCCAGAAGCAAAGTTTGAGCATATCACAGTAGAATAAATTAAAAAGGCCAAAAAAAAAAAAAAAGTTCAGAGTTGCTAACAGTGTCAGACTTTATTTTTCTGGGCTCCAAAATCACTGCAGATGGTGACTGCAGCCATGAAATTAAAAGACGCTTACTCCTTGGAAGGAAAGTTATGACCAACCTAGATAGCATATTCAAAAGCAGAGACATTACTTTGCCAACAAAGGTTCATCTAGTCAAGGCTATGGTTTTTCCTGTGGTCATGCGTGGATGTGAGAGTTGGACTGTGAAGAAGGCAGAGCGCCGAAGAATTGATGCTTTTGAACTGTGGTGTTGGAGAAGACTCTTGAGAGTCCTTTGGACTGCAAGGAGATCCAACCAGTCCATTCTGAAGGAGATCAGCCCTGGGATTTCTTTGGAAGGAATGATTCTGAAGCTGAAACTCCAGTACTTTGGCCACCTCATGCGAAGAGTTGACTCATTGGAAAAGACTCTGATGCTGGGAGGGATTGAGGGCAGGAGGAGAAGGGGACGACAGAGGATGAGATGGCTGGATGGCATCACTGACTCGACAGATGTGAGTCTCAGTGAACTCCGGGAGTTGGTGATGGACAGGGAGGCCTGGCATGCTGCGATTCATGGGGTCACAAAGAGTCGGACATGACTGAGCGACTGATCTGATCTGATCTGATTGCATTGAGAAATGAAAGTAAAAGTCACAAAGAGGAACCATGTAATTCATAGTCAGTTGGTCAAAATAAATAAGTCTAATCTAATATTCGAAAGAATAACACACACACAAAGCATATATATATATATACACACACACATGTGTATGTGTGTATATAATGTAATAGACAAATCTTATAAAGCTGAGCATTTGCTTTTCCAGTGACTTAGCAGTGATGTCTTCAACAGGAAACATGCATAAGTGCATTTATACAATGTTCTTTATAGCAGAACACTGGAAACAAAACAAATGCCCATCAGATGGGAAAGGACAAGTAGTAATTATATAGCTACACAAAGATATATTGCATGGCTTTAAAAATGAGCTACTAATAGAACCACCATGTGTCAACATGTACAATTCTTAGTAACATGATGTTAAGTGAGGAATGTAAGTTATAGTATAAACTGTGTAGAGTATGACTAATATTTAATTGTAGGACTGGGCAATAATTTATGAATATTTATCATAGTATCAATGCAAATAAAGAAATGAAATAGGAGAGAACAACACATATACCCATAAACACAGTGTGTCTTTAACCAAGGATTGTGATTAATTAACTAAAAAATATAACAATGGAAAGTAATAAGTAAATTTAAATTAATAAAAATCCACATAATCACACAACTCTACCAGTTATCAGACTTTAAGAAATCTCCATTTTTCCATCATTAAAATGCACATGGTCTACATATATGTTTGAGAATATATTTGAGTAAGTCAGAATAATTTTTGACCCTAGAAACTACTGGTTTCAGTTCTCAAAAGATCCTAATTCCCTCTTCTTCTTTTTCTAATTATTCTGATTGAAATCCCACAATGTTTGACACACAAAGCTAGAAACCAAATAGAGTAGCTCTTCTTTATATCAGTCTCTTCCATTTTAATTTGTACGTATCTCATTCTAAATTCACCTTTATCTAAGATGCAGAGGGAATTTGAACTGTACAGCAGGAAACGACTTTAATTGAATGTAAATCTTGATTGTAATGTATTAACTTACATTAATAAGAGTAACAATAATCAAATGATGTCTAGGGCTTAAAATTTGCCAGACATTGTTCTGTGTTTGTTTGTACATTTCATTTACTCCTCATAACATGTCTAGGAGATTAATATTTTTGGAATTCACTTTTGTATAGATGAAAAAACTGAGGCATAAAATAACTGTTATGGGTTGAATTGTGTGACCCCCTCCAACTTCATACGTTGAAGTTATACCATTCAGTATTTAACAACGCGTTTGTATTTGTAGATAGGAAATTACCTTTAAAGAGATAATTAAGGTTAAATGAGGTCAGATATCAGAGAAGGCAATGGCAACCCACTCCAGTACTCTTGCCTGGAAAATCCCATGGACGGAGGAGCCTGGTGGGCTGCCGTGTATGGGGTCGCACAGTCGGACATGACTGAAGTGATGCAGCAGCAGCAGCAGCAGCAGCAGTATCAGCAGCAGCAGAGGTCAGAAATGGGCTTTCTTGATGGCTCAGTGGTAGAGAATTTGCCTGCCAACCAGGAGACACGGGTTCAAACCTTCAGTCAAGAAGATTCCCTGGAAAAGGAAATGGCAGTCCACTCCAGTATTTTTGCCTGGGAAATCCATGGACAGAGGAGCCTAGTATGCTACAGTCTACGGGTCACAAATTAGTCAGACACATCTTAGCAACCAAATAACAAAGACAGACATGTGGACCTTAATCCATTAGGACTGCTATCCTAATATGAAGGGAGATTAAGACACAGAGACCCACATAGGGAAAATTATATGAAAACACTGAAACACATCTCCAAGCCAAGAAGAGAGGTCTTAGAATAAATTAACCCTGCCACACCTTGATCCAAGACTTCTAGCCCACAAATGTAAGGAAATAAGTTTCTGTTTTCTATGCCATCTGTTTGTGGTACTTTATTATGGCTGTTGTAGCAAACTAATACTGTGACTTGTTCAAACAGTTAGTAAATGGTGAAAGTTGGGTATAAATCAAGAAATTAAGGCTACATTATAAGAAACTCCACGACCTTTCACTGGTGTGAGTTAAATTTTAAAATGAGAGGAGAGGCTAGAGCCTAGAAGATGGACTGTAATTACAATGTTCCCTGAGCTTTGTGGAAGATTTAAGTGACATGTTCCTTTTCACAGTCTTACATTATCACATTAATTTATTTACAAATGCATTTCTCTATAGTGCACAGATTGCTTAAATATCTGATATGCTTCAAATTATCACCATCTGAATATGTTTCTTTCCTCCTTGTATGTCTTTCTTTATCTAGTCTTAAATGTCTTTATTGAATTACTAGGGCTGCTGTTACAAAATATCACCAACTGTGTGATTTAAAACAACAGAAATGTATTCTCTAACAATTCTGAGGACCATTAACCTGAAATCTAGCTGTAGATAGGGTCGTACTATCTCTGAAAACTCTACAATAGGATCATTTCTTGTTTCTTCATAGATTCTAATAGTTGCTGGCAATCCTTGGTGTTGCCTTGCTAATGGCACCTTGGCTTCTTGCCTCTATCTTTATATGGCCCTCTTTCCCTTAGGTATGTCTTGGCACCTATGCTTCCATATTCTTGAAGAGCATCAGTTACTGGATTTAGGGTCCAGTGTGACTCCATCTTTATTACATCCACAAAGACCTGTTTTCCAAATAATGCCCTATTCATAAGAATTGTAGGTTATTTTTTACCATATAGTCAGATAAGTCTAAAATAAAGTCATACTCAGTCTAAACAGACCAACATATTTGCAATATGTATAGCCTATTTTTAAATTTTATTATTCAATGTCATATGAAGTCATTAACTATATTTAATCTCCTATCAGATGTCAAAGTTTATGCTCTACTAGATAATTAATAAATTATTAGCCAATGAAAACAAAAGAAGTCAACAAGTTCATTTCATTCTTTGCTTTAGGCTAATTTACACAGCCCATCTTCTTCATCTGCTTTTGAATTTGAAAATATGATTCTAGCTTATGGAGAAAAGGAAGCTAAGACAAAATAGTGAGTAGCAATATTTATTACTTTAACTGAATTATAAGCTTCCTAAAAACTAATGCAATATGTAATGTCTTTATGGGGCATATTTTATCCCCCCCCTGATATTTCACACACTGCTATAATAGAAGTTCAGTGAGGGAATGATTGCTGTCTCCAAGTTTAGATCAAATTTCTTCTTGCTGCCCAACTTCATTTATTTATTTCATCAATATTTAGTGATTTCCAATTATTTTCTAAATACAATGCAGTGCATTAAGAATGAATTTGAAAACATCTATGCCTTAGAGTTTCTGATCACTTTCAAATTAATTTTTTGAATTAAAGAATAACTTCTTCCAGTTTATGTGTCTTCTTGCTTATTTTATATGTTTTATTATTCATATTCTATTAGCAAATGAAATAAAATAGAAACTCTTGAAAAGAGACTTTGTTAATTGTTTCATGAGCATACCTTGAAGATACTATAAGTTGAAATATGTTGTAATAAACACACGTGAAATAATAGAGAAGTAAGAAATAAAATTAAGTTGTAACCTTAAACAAACCTTTATAAGAATATAAATTGATACCATAATTTTCATTAACAAAGTTTAAATCTTTGGGTTTAATATTACAGACATTATCACCCCCATCGCTCAATATATGCCAATTGCCAAAAGAGAAATGTAACTATACCTGATAAATACAGTAGATTCACAATGCAATTTGAGAAGTAGTTCTTGCTACTATTCTGTAAATTTGAGATTGTTTCAGAAGTTAAAAAGTTAAATTAATGAAGAGAAGCTCTGAACCTATAATAAAATTCAGGATAGGAAAATTTACTTTTTCATAAAAGTTGTTAAGCATTTAGAGATTCTATTTGGATACAAACTCAGTACCTGTAATGATAACAATAATGAAATACAGCTTGAAATAGGGATTAAAAATATTTCCACTAGAATTTTTTTCTTTTATTCTATGTCTGTATGAGATGACAGGCTTCCCTGGTAGCTCAGTGGTAAGGAATTTACCTGCAAAGAAGAGATGAAAGTTTCTTCCCTGCAGAAGGAAATGGCAACCCACTCCAGGAAATCCGATGGACAGAAGAGACTAGCAAGCTACAGTCCATGGGGTCGCAAAGAGTCAGAGATGACTTTTTACTAAACAGCAACCACAAATGAGATGATGGATGTTCAGCAAATTTATTGTGGTAATCCTTTTATAATGTGTTTAAATCATCATTATACTGTACACCTTAAACTTATACAGTGTCAAGTATATATCAATAAAACTCAAAGAAAAATAAGTAAAAATTAATTTCACTAGACTTTGATGGTAGAAACTTATCTTTTTAACTAATATATTATCAGTACAGTGTCTACCATTAATACATATTTATTAAACAAATGAATAATATGTGGTAAATAATAATCAGTAAATAAATTGCAATTTAAACCGTTAAAAAAAAATATATGAAAGACACACCAAGACCTTTGCTAATGTGGATACCAAATAGAATGCCATTCACAGATTTAAAATAACATTGCTTTTTCTGAAAGGAAAATGTACAGACTTTATTCCAGGTCAACTAAAAACTTATATTATGCCTAAGAAAGTAGAACATTGTTACAGCCTTTTATGTTACCTTGGAAAAAGGTTATTTCAACATTATCATTAATTTGTTAGTATAAAACTGGCTAATTTCCCCAAGGTTCTTAAAATTTGAGAGCACATCTTTGAGGCTTCTGAAGTGCAATTATTGGAAAATGAATAAAAAGCTTAAATTGGAATAAATGTAATAATCTTTGTTTGACTTCTCCTAATATCACAATCAATCCAAAGAGAGTTTTACCTTGTGCAGAGCTTAAAATAAAAATACACCTCTCTTGCAGCTTAGTTTCAATGTGTATATGCTTAATTTAATCTTGTTTTAAGCAAAAAAAAATTAATAAAGATATTTATGGAATCGATTAATCATACTTCAATATAAATAAAAATAATTATAGCCTGAAATTTCTAAATTATTGATAGGTTATACTAGATTTCTAAAGAGTATAAAAAGGTCAGATATAATTTCAGACAAATATTCCCTTTTGTCCGTGACTTTGGCCCAAAGACCGAACCTTATGGACTGTGTTGAATTGTTAGAAAGCCTAATGACTCTGGTCTCTGAATCGCATATGCATTCCTGACCATGTGAGATGGCCCAGCAACACTGCATTTATAAAAACAAGTTTGGCCAGAAGTCACATCTGAGATTTTGTTATTTGTCTCGTGTGCTTCAGGGAAAGATGGAGAGGATGGTTTGTAGGTTGGGGAATGAGCAGTCTGGAAAGGGGAAAAAGCTGACTGGGTGAAATCCAAATGCCTTTAGTAGCAGAATGGCAGGAAAGTTGGGAAAGCCATATTTTAATACATTTTGTCTTATGTAACATCACCCTTTAACTCACATGGTAAATTAGAAACAAGTCTAACCAGTGTACTTGATATTGTTTGTTTTCCTCCTTGCTTCTAACTCATCCTGGGAACATCATTTAACATCCCAAGGACGAGAGCCACCTCCCAAGTAGAAATTCTTTTTTTCAGATATGTGATTCCATATCCATTTTGAGGAACTGAGTGACACATGGGCATAATAACCAAATGAAAACATTAGGAGAGGGGCCATAAATGTATGTTTGTCCCTATTTTTGATATTCTGTAATTTTTTAGACCTCACTAAATTCCATCTACTAATGTAGTGTCTAAAATGTAAGTTGCTAAGGAAGGTAGGAAAGCTATAATATGACAAACCTAGACAACATATTAAAAAACAGAGACATCACTTTGACAACAAAGGTCTATATTGTCAAAGCTATGGTTTTTCCAGTAGTCATGTATGGTTGTGAGAGTTGGATCATAAAGAAGGCTGAGTACCAAAGAATTGATGCTTTTGAATTGTGGTGTTGGAGAAGACTCCTAAGAGTCCCCTGGACAACAAGGAGATTAAGCCAGTCAATCCTAAAGGAAATCAATCCTGAATATTCATTGGGAGGACTGATGCTGAAGCTGAAGTTCCAGTACTTTATCTTATGCAAAGTGCTAACTCATTGGAAAAGACCCTGAAGCTGGAAAAGCTTGAAGGCAAAAGGAGAAGGGAACAGGAGAGGATGAGATGGCTAGACAGTTTCACCAACTCAAAGGACGTGAATTTGAGCAAGCTCTGTGAGAGAGTGAAGAAGAGAGGAGCCTGGCATACTACAATCCATTAGGTCACAGAGAGTTGGACCTGACTTAGCCACTGAACAACAACAAGCATTATCTTACTTCTTGACTCTTTCAGGATTAATCATCTTTGGAGGCTTAGGGTTGAATCTTTGTGCGTTAATGCTTAGAATGTACCACTGATAAAACATGTCTCAGTGAAAAGCAAGGCGCAAGTGCAAGAAAGCTACTTAGTTATTTCTCAGATACATTTGAAAAATTCAGTATTTTTTATCATGAATTTTATCATGAATCATTTCTGTATCATGATTACAGAATTGCATTCTTGAATTATGTTATATGTAGCTCATTATAGGAAAAATGATATCATTCTTTATCATTGTTTACCTAGGAAGCTTGGAGAAATTTTATTCGTTCACTGTCTTCAGACTGAAGATGTGATATTCTTGAGGTTGCAGAAAATACCATCCTATAAACTTTCCTTTAACTTTTTATTCAGCAAACTTAATCTAATTTAAAACTCTAGAATTTATAACTTGAATATATAGATTATTTTTAATAAAAAAGAAAATTAAGTTTAGCATTATAAACCAAAATATTTACTTTAAGAAATTAATGAGAGATTTTATAAGAAAAGACAGTTCATTGTTAATAATTCCTTAGCTAAGGAAAAAATACAGACATATTTTTCCAGGACTTATTTTAGATATTAAATTTTCTTGAATTGACATCTACAAAAATGACCTGAACTATAAGAGGTTATATACAATAGAATTACAAAAATGCTTGGAAATTAAGGATTTAAATATCAAGCTAATGTCTGCTGAACAGTGTTCATACTAATATGTTGCTCTATGATATTAAAGGATACCAAGTATCATGTGTATTCTTCTGTAAATCTAGATTAAAAGATGTCTCTTAAGGTTATACTTTTTTTGATTCATTGTTTGCATATTAATTTGAAAACAACTCAAGCTACGCACACACACAAAAAAACAGTTTCATAGCTAAATTACCCATTTAAGTGAAAAAATGGCTCAGTTTAACAACAGTTGTTCATTCACTAAGTTGTTTCTGACTCTGGAACCCCATGGGCTAGAGCACACCAGGCTATACTGCCCTCCACTATCTCCCAAAGTTTGCTCAAGTTCATGTCTATTGAGTCAGTGATGCTATCTAATCATGTCATACTTTGCTGCCGTCTTCTGTTTGATTTTCAGTCTTTTCCAGCATCATGGTCTTTTACAATGAGTCAGCTCTTTGCATCAGGTGGCCAAAATACTGGAGCTTCGGCTTCAACATCAATCCTTCCAATGAATATTCAGGGTCGATTTCCATTAGGATTGACTGGTTTAATATCCTTGCAGCATAACAATAAACCCTGATTAATATCAGGCTTTATTCCAATTTTGGAGAAGGCAATGGCAACCCACTCCAGTACTCTTGCCTGAAAAATCCCATGGATGGAGGAGACTGGTAGGCTGCAGTCCATGGGGTCGCTAGGATTCGGACATGACTCAGCGACTTCACTTTCACTTTTCACTTTTATGCACTGGAGAAGGAAATGGCAACCCACTCCAGTGTTCATGCCTGGAGAATCCCAGGGACAGGGGAGCCTGGTGGGCTGCCGTCTATGGGGTCGCACAGAGTCAAACACGACTGAAGCGACTTAGTAGTAGCAGTATTCCAATTTAGAGTCAGTTGACACAGTCCTCAATGAGTGGCTATTTTGCAGAATCATTTTGCCCTCTAAAAACTGTGATGCTTCTTCTGAAACATTTGTCACATACTAAACTCAACATACCAACTTTTTCCCCCTCAGCACTATAAATAATATGCATTAACATCTTATTACTCAAACCCATTTTATTTTCTCTTTATAATCTCTGTTTGCAAGACCCTCTATTCCCAAGAAACTCAACACTAAACAGTTTTAGAATCAGTAGTAAATATATGTTTGATTTGGTCTAATTTGCTATGACTTAACAAGTAATAGTAACTATTTAACTATTGATAATTGATGATGAAACAGTAATTTTTATCCATCAGAGGTTTTCCAAACAAAAAATAAAATACAAAGCTATCACTCATTCACATTCATTTTGATAATCCTTGGTGAATGGGTCTAACAGCAAATGAATGTACAAGTTCCTCAAATGTTTAATCTGTCTTTATTATATATAGTATTTGCTCATTTATCTGTAAATAATGAGCATTGCACCCTTGATAAATCTGGGGAAAAGCCGAACTCTTCCTCTCATAAAGTTAATATCTATTTGTAAATTTCAGTTAACTCTTGTCAATATAAAACAAAAATGTCATTTGCAGATCTACTCTGCTAATATTGAAGCAAAATGGGATAATGGATAGGAGTAGTCATCCATCCATCTATCCATTTATTTCTTCTTTTCTTTTAAAATCCCTTCAAAACATTTATGCTATATTCTATGCTATACATATATGCTAAACTCTTTCATTATGATGAGAAAAAAAGATGGAGCCTTCATCATAGGGCCTGCATCTAGGAGCTTGAAGTCTAAGGTACACATGCGAACACATAATTACCATATATAAAGGCATTCATTCAGCAAATGTTTACTGAAGTCTTCCTTGTCTCTAAGACAGGTGTGGGAGATATGACAGTATCAAAACTGTTCTGGTCCTGCCTTCATGGATTTTTACAATCTTGAGAGGTTGCAGGGCTGGCAAGACAACCAGTTATAAAAATCATATCACAAATAAACAGTAACGTTAAAATATGGGAAGTATTATAAAGTATAGATGAATAGGACTTTAACATTTTTAGACTGAGGACAAAATTATCTATCACGAAGTGACTTCAATTAAAAGTTGAATTTTAGAAGGAAAAGAAGGGAAAGAGAAAGAAGGAAAAGAGATAAATGAGAAAAGAAAAATAACTTTAATGGAGAATTAGCTAAAGTCATATTTTTGCTAGTGCTGATAAGTGAAAATATAGGATTTATTGGGAAAAAATATATGTGACCTTTACACACTTCATGCAAAACATCTTTCCTTTCAGTTTCTCTTGATTTTTTTAAAAGCAAGCTGGACTTTATTTTCTTTAGCACACATTTAAAATGTTGAATATATAGTGCCACTTTAAAAATTAGTAGGTGGCTTATTAAAGAATAGGACTTCCCTGGTGGCTCAGACGGTAAAGTGTCTGTCTACAATGTGGGAGACCTGGGTTCGATCCCTGGGTCAGGAAGTTCCCTGGAGAAGGAAATAGCAACCCACTCCAGTACTCTTGCCTAGACAATCTCATGGACGGAGGAGCCTAGTGTCCATGGGGTCGCAAAGAGTCGAACACGACTGAGCAACTTCACTTTCACTTTATTAAAGAATCTACGTGCCAATATAGAAGATGCAAGAGATGCAGGTTCGATACCTGGGTTGGGAAGATCCCCTAGAGGAGGAAATGGCAACCCACTCCAATATTCTTCCCTGGAGAATTCCATGGACAGAGAACCATTAGGGGCTATAATCCATGGGGTCACAAACAGTTGGACACGACTGAACAACTGGTCATAGTGCAGAGATAAATTAAGTAAACATACTGTTTCTAGGATTTCTTTCATAGTAATCTTATAAAAGCTTAATAATCTTATTCAAATCAGTTCAGTAGGTTCAGTTCAATCGCTCAGTAATGTCTGACTCTTTGCAACCCCATGGACTGCAGCATACCAGGCTTCTCTGTCATTCACCAACTCCCAGAGTTTACTCAAACTCATGTCCATTGAGTTGGTAATATCATCCAAGCATCTCATCCTCTGTCATCCCCTTCACCTCCCACCTTCAATCTTTCCCAGCATCAGGGTCTTTTCCAATGAGTCAGTAATTTACATCAGGTGAACAAAGCATTGGAGTTTCAACTTCAGCATCTGTCCTTCCAATGAATATTCAGGTCTGATTTCCTTTAGGATGGACTGGTTGAATCTCCTTGCAGGACAAGGGACTCTGAAGAGTCTTCTCCAACACCACAGTTCAAAAGCATCAATTCTTCAGCGCTCAGCCTTCTTTATAGTCCAACTCTCACATCTAAACACGACGAGTGGAAAAACCATAGCTTTGACTAGACAGGCCTTCTCTGGCAGGGTAATGTCTCTTTTTTAATATGCTGTCTAGGTTGGTCATAACTTTTCTTCCAAGAAATAAGTGTCTTTTAATTTCATGAATTCAGTTATTATCTGCAGTTATTCTGGAGCCCTCCCAAAAAAGTCTGTCACTCTTTCCATTGTTTCCCCATCTATTTGCCATGAAGTGATGGGACCAGATGCCATGATCTTAGTTTTCTGAATGTTGAGCTTTAAGCCAGCTTTTTCACTCTCCTCTTTCATTTTTATCAAGAGGCTCTTTAGTTCTTCCTCAATTTCTGACATAAGGGTGGTGTCATCTACATATCTGAGGTTATTGATATTTCTCCTGGCAATCTTGATTCCAGCTTGTGCTTCCTCCAGCCCAGCGTTTCTCATGATGTACTCTGCATATAAGTTAAAAAAGCAGGGTGACAATATACAGCCTTGATGAACTCCTTTTCCTATTTGGAACCAGTCTGTTGTTCCATGTCCAGTTCTAACTGTTGCTTCCTGACCTGCATACAGATTTCTCAAGAGGCAGATCAGGTGGTCTGGAATTATCTCTAAGAATTTTCCAGTTTGTTGTGATCCACACAGTCAAAGGCTTTGGCATAGTCAATAAAGCAGTAGATGTTTTTTTGGAACTCTCTTGCTTTTTTGATGATCCAGTGGATGTTGACAATTTGATCTCTGGTTCCTCTGCCGTTTCTAAATCCAGCTTGAGCATCTGGAAGTTCACAGTCCATCTACTGTTTAAGCCTGGCTTGGGGAATTTTGAGCACTACTTTAATAGAGTGTGAGATGAGTGCAGTTGTGCAGTAATTTGAGCATTCTTTGGCATTGCTTTTCTTTGGAATTGGAATGAAAACTGACCTTTTGCAGTCCTGTGGCCACTACTGAGTTTTCCAAATTTGCTGTCATATTGAGTGCAGCACTTTCACAGCATCATCTTTCAGGATTTGAAATAGCTCAACTGGAATTCCATCACTTCCACTAGGTTTGCTTGTAGTGTTGCTTCCTAAGTCCCACTTGACTTCACATTCCAGGATGTCTGGCTCAAAGTCACACCATCTTGCCACCTCATCTAAGTTATCTGGTAAACCTGACATACAGTCTTCCTGACCTAGGGATCAAACCCAGATCTCCTGCATTTTAGGCAGATTCTTTACTGTCTGAGCCACCAGAGAAGCCCAAAAGAGTATATATAATTCACCAAAGTTTAAATACTATATAGCTAGATGTTACTGTACGTCGTTTACCAGATAACTTAGATGAATGGATTGTTTTACCTCTAAAGATAAATTATCCTGAAGATATCATTGGTTAAGTACAGAGTGTTTAACGTTCAACAAATCACAATGCCAAGTAAAACTTTATCCTTAAATACCCAACTAGATGGAGCATACTTTCTCTATCATTTGACCTCAAGAATTCAAAACCTGGTTACAGTTTGGGAATTGATATTTTACTGTAGTTTTGGTTTGCATTTCTCTAAATATATTTTAATACAATTTTAGAATGAAAAAGTAGAAAACAGTTCTTTGCTTTTTTGAAAAATCTAAAGACCCTTTTAAATGAGAATGAAAAATGTAAAATAGCACATAACTATAGAAACCAAGCTTCCTCCTATATGACCTCACTTTTCCTTATACTATACCTCAAACATAATATATTTGACACTGAGTGGCCTTGATTTATTTGTTTATATGCTTGCATCTCCTGCCAATATTAGTTCTTTGAGACCAAGGATAATATCTCATTTTTCTTTGTATCCCCACCACATGTAAGAATGTTCAGTAGCTCTTAACATATGTTTATTGAGTTGACTCCGCACTTTGAAGTCTGAAAAATATTTTCACATATTCTTATTTCAGCCATATAACATTAGTTCTAATGATGTTGTAAACAAAAATGTACAAGTTCAGTGGCTTATAGTTCTATAAGGTATGGGCACAGCACAGCACTATACAAGGTATAGGCTTCCCAGTGACTCGGTGGTAAAGAATCCGCCTGCCAAGCAAGAGATGTGGGTTTGATCCCTGGGTCAGGAAGATCCCCTGGCGAAGGAAATGGGAACCCACTCCCGTGTTCTTGTCTGGGCAATCCCTGGACATCGGAGCCTGGTGGGCTATAGACAATGAGGTTGCAAAGAGTCAGACACAACTAAGAAACTAAACAAGAACAACAAAGCTATATGTTCCTTTCTGGGGACTCTTGCTCATTCAGTTGTTGGAAGAATTCAGTTCCTTTTGGTTTTACGACTGGTGTCTCCATTAACTTGCTGGCTGTCAGCTGAGATATGTTTCCAGCCTCTAGGGTCTGGCTGTATTCCTCTACCAAGCTCCTTTCCTGTTTCCAAAGCCAGTAACAATGTGAGTCTCTCTCATACTTTGACTCTCTGCTGGCTCTTCTGTCATCAGATCTTTGACCATTCTGCCTTCCTCTTCAGTTTTGGGAACACATATCATTGGGCCCATCCAGAATAATCTCCCTACTTTAAGTCTTAATTCCATCTATAAGATCTCTTTTGTCTTGTAAAATATCATATTTAAAGGTTCCAGGGATTAGGGCAATTTGGGGGCCATAATCTAATCTGGTGGGCTTCCCTGGTGGCTCAGACGATTAAGAATATGCCTGCAATATAGGAGATGTAAGTTTGATATCTGGGTCAGGATCTCCCCCTGAAGAAGGGAACAGGAACCCACTCTAGTATTCTTTCCTAAAAAATCCCATGAATAGAGGAGCCTGGCCAGCTATAGTCCATGAGGTCATAAAGAGTTGGACATGACTAAGAGACTAAGTATGCACGCATGCAATCTGTCATATGGAGTATTTTCATAACAGACCTTATTTTATAAATGAAGGACCTGAGGGAAGAAGGCAAGGCGTTTTCCCACAGTTCACACATGTTAATCACAGAATTTCAAGTTCAAACAACCCATCTGTCATCCACGTTGGATCTTTCCACTGTACCAAACTATCATTTTATCCCCAAAAGTAATGAATAGAAAACTGTTCTGGATATAGCATTGAAATTAAAGTCATCCAAGTACTTCCTTGGTGGTCCAGTGGTTAAGAATCTGCCTTGCAATGCAGGGGATGAGAGTTTGATCCCTGGTTGTGGAACTAAGTTCCCACATGCGAGGGGCAACTAAGCTGAAGTGTCTCAACCACTGAGCCTGCACGTGACAACAGAAGATACCTTCATGCTGCAACTAAGACCAAATGCAGCCGAAAATAAATGAATAAATAGGTTTTAAAATGAAATTAAATTTTTCCAGTAAAAGCAAACAGGCAAACAAAGCCAATTGCAGCTTTTGTGATAAGAGGGTTAAAATAATATGCATTTTAAAAATAATAAATAAATAACTACCCAGAGTATATGCACCTGCAAAATGAAGGTAAATAAAAACTAGGAAGAAAAGCAGGAGAGCAAAAGGCATATATATTAATGACCCTATTCCAGTTTCCTTCATCATGGTTATGCCACGAGCCTTCAGACCTAAAGCAAAATTGATGCCAGATAATGAACAGTTTGCAGAGTATAAGCAGAGATAAATTATTGTCCCTTTGACTAACAGTATACGACTGCAGCCTATGGCATGGAGAGAGTATTTGTATAGATTGGTCAGAGCTACCATAAGATTTCAAAGCTTCTTTATATGGCAACTTACTTCATGTTGAGACTTGGCATAGCTGTATACCTTAATAAATTTATATCAGAACAAGCCAAGCCTTATCAGAGACATAGAATGTCTTGACATACTCTAAAATTTCTGAGTTACATTGTGAGCATCAAAATATGAAATCTAATAGCTGTGCTTTGCAGTTAGTATGTGGTTTGCTGCTGTTGACATTAAAAAGAGGAAAAAACACCATAAGCACACTAACCATCCCTTATCCCATAAAATACTTCAAGAACTGATGAAAAACAAAAACTCATTAATTACTTATTTTAAATGTGGCTTTTTCAATAGAAGCAGATCAGTGTCTATCTATAACCCAACCCCAAAAGAGTAACACTTATCCAAAAAACTCTATTTCTCTGTATGAAAAGAGAATGTAGCCATAACTTAATAAAACTCATCTAAAAGTATAATGATTAAACATTGTAATAGCTAACTTCATATTAAATGAAATTATAACTATATTGTAACAATAAATTAAAACTATCAGCCAATTCACTTTTTCACATTTTACAAAACCAGTTAAAAAGTCCAATTTTGTTTTGTTTTGATTTTCTATTTCTTTCTTAGATTAAAAAATTGAAATGAATAAATGTACAAATTTAAAACTCTACACTCAACTTGTGATTGTGCATAGTAATGAGGGATCAAAGCATTGGTATTCAAAAATAAGAAGTCATCTCCCAAACATTCGTGCTTTTCATGAGAATGTGGTCATATGTACAACTGGATAAACACACAGGCTCTGTCCACATGATAACAAATCAACTGGTTAAACAGTGAACAATTTAGGTAGCCTATGTTTGCTTTGTTTACAGGATGTCAAGTGTTTGATATTTTGTTTGTATATGTTAACAATTCTACTGCTTAATTAATTTAAGCCACTAGACATTTTAATATATCTAGATTAAGCCATATTTGTATGAAAATATTCCCATGTGCAGATCCTCTGTGTCTAACTTCTGCAGCCATCAGAATCAGCCTTGTGTGATAGACACAGCATAATGAAAGGGAAAAGTCTAGAAATATTCATGGAATTAATCATCTTTTCTCATTGAACCAGATATGCCTTTATATGGGGGGGTGGGGATACACGCACAAAAATATTCACAGGCAAAACTTTACCTGTGACTGCAAACATTACAGCTGTTGTCATTTTATTATATTTTGCTTTGATTTAAGAATGGTAATATGAACAGTCACAGGAAGTAGCATGGATGAAAAGAGCACAGGGCTTGAGAACTAGGAGACCTGAGACATTTTGTTTCATCTAAAGATTGTCTTTTCATGCTATTTGGCAGAATCACTTAACCTCTCTAGATCTTGGATTCCTCATCCTTAAAAGGAGTCTTATGTAAGTTTATTATCTCTAAGAAATTGACTTATTCCTGGCAGACAGTGTGTATACTTTCAGATAACATCAGATATGTCTGGTTTCTTTTCTACAGCCAGCCTAGACTATGCCACAAATAGCAGCCCCAACCATCTGGAAGCTAGGAAATAAACCAGCTTCTCATACATGACTTAGATCAGAGTTTCTTAAACTTCTATGTGCATAAGAATCACCTTGAGGCTTTCCTTAAAGATACCAACCTGTCCCAGCCTCCGTGACTCTGATTCAGATGTCGTGTGACAGGGCCTAAAAGCTTATATGTTGTCATCTAAAATGATTCTTCCCCTGATGATTCTCAGACTATATTTTGAGACACACCTACCACACCTAAGGGAAACCATAACTGTAGGGAGAGCATCATCTGTAGAGTGAGCAATTAACATTTGTCTTTGGATTATGGCTATAATCATAAATGAGCTCCTGGTATAGTCCTGATTGTTTAGCAGGTGGTTTAGTCTGGTTTCCCCAGATGACAACACTAAGATTAGATTTTGTGTACAAGGACTCTCAAGAGAAATCAGAATGGGAATAAGGAAATCAGGATAGCTTCAGGCCAAGAAATCTAGCAAGGTAAAATTGTACATTCAGAAAGATTTGGCGTATAAATTACCTTGTAGCTTATTGCATATCCAGGTAACACAGTTGAGCCTTTAAACTAAGGCTCCACACCTTATTGACTGCTGCAAGCCCTGAGGTAACCAAAACTAGCAGGTATCTTGCTCTCTGAGACAAGTGGTTCCAGCACCAAAAAGACTGTCTTTGAAAATGACTGCAGATTTCAATCTTGAGGAGGGGAGCATGAAATTGAAGTGCACTTTCCAAGGGTATCTGATTGGGCTGGGATTCAACAGACTACACTTCAGATGACTATCTCATATTCTACTTTCCTTTGTTAAGTCTGCTTACATACTAAATACTTGCAAGCCTGACATTTCCTGCTATGACATTCAGTCGGTCTGAGAATCCTGAAAATGGAGCTTAAATAGTGAAGGAATTAACCCCAAATCGGCATATTGATTACTTTGAGTTAAAATCTACTGAGAAATAGCAGGCATCATACAAACACTGACCTTCCTTTTTCTTCCTAAAAGCAGAAGATAAAACTCCATGTAAAAGGTGTACCAAGAGGAAGGAAGACATTAGCAGAAATAGGAAAAAGAGGCTGATAAATCTGTACAAACAAATCTTGTTAGATCCTTACTTCCTAGTAATTTCTCTACAATTGAGTGCCTATTTCAAACCTCTTTTTTTTTGTTTCTTTGTCTAAAAAGTATAAATGCTTTGTTCTCATATTAGTTCTCAGGTCACCAACCCATTGAAAAGACTCTCAAGTAATAATTTAATCAAAAGTGTATCATTTTCTCCTGTTAATCTGTTTAATTATTTCAATTTTTTTGACCAGCCACAGCCTCTAAGAAGGCCTAGAAGACTTGTTTCATCCCTAAAAGAGCCAATCCAATTGAATTTTTCCTGTATGCCCTTCTGTTTTATATTTCCTAATTCTGATCTCAGTGTGCTTTCTCAGAATTTCATCACAATGTAGCATACACTTGTCACAAAATATTTAAAATTCAAAATATAGCATTGCTTCTCATCTTTCATGAAACCTTATCAATTCTGGACTTCAATTCTCAGACTACTACCTGCTAGGCACACACTATCTTCCTGAACTTCCCATTTGATCTCTCCTCTGTCATGCTTAGACTGCCCTAGGACAACTGCTCGTCCAAACAAGTCCAGTTTGATTCAGTTGGAATTAAACAAGGTTAACTGGAATCCACAGATCAGATTTGTAAGAAGAAAAAAAAAGTCTTTGTAATAGCATAATAACTAAAACTCAACATTCAGAAAACTAAGATCATGGCATCCAGTCCCACCACTCCATGGCAAATAGATGGGGAAACAATGGAAACTGTGACAGACTTAATTTTGGAGGGCTCTAAAATCACTGCAGATGGTGACTGCAGCCATGAAATTAAAAGACGTTTGCTCCTTGGAAGAAAAGCTGTGACCAACCTAGACAGTCTATTAAAAAGCAAAGACATTACAACAAAGGTCCATCTAGTCAAAGTTATGGTTTTTCCAGTGGTCACGTATCGATGTGAGAGTTGGACTATAAAGAAAGCTGAGCACCAAAGAATGGATGCTTTTGAACTGTGGTGTTGGAGAAGATTCTTAAGAGTCCCTTGGACTGCAAGGAGATTAAGTCAGTCAGTCCTAAAGGAAATCAGTCTGGAATATTCATTGGAAGGACTGACGCTGAAGCCGAAACTCCAATACTTTGGCCACTTGATGGGAAGAACAGATTCATTGGAAAAGACCCTGATGCTGAGAAAGATTGAAGGCAGGAGAAGAAGGGGACAATAGAGGATGAGATGGTTAGATAGCATCACTGATTCAATGGATGTGAGTTTGAGTAGGCTCTGAGTGTTGGTGATGGACAGGGAAGCCTGGCGTGCTGTAGTCCATGTGGTCGCAAAGAGTCAGACATGACTGAGTGATTGAACTGAAATGAATAACTAAAAAGATGTGAGTATGTAACATTTGAACACTGAAGTTACATGTTCTTAACTTCCCTATTTAGTTAATTTAATCCAAAGCACAAAATGGTCTGTTCTCCAAGTCCTGTACAAATACAAACTGGTAGCTAGGACTATATAATAAAGATAGTAAAAAGTGTTCATTGAATTGGTTTTAAAAAGTCAATTAAAATAATCTCATATATTTTATTGTCCTACTATTGGGACCATTGAATTGCATATAAATCAAAGTTGTTTATTCATTAGAAATGTGTAGATATGATTTTTTGTTTTCTGTTTTCCCTTGTAAAGATATTAGTGAATTAAAGTTCTAGAAACATATTTCTTATAGTTATAATGCACTTCTAGTAATTAGGAATGAATAGAGTTAACTCTGGATATAGTGATCTAAAGTACATGTCTGAATAAAACTTAGAATGACAAATATTGAATATATTTTTATAAGATGATGAATTTAGAGTAGCAGGAAGTAGTTGTTTACTTACTATTTATTTTATAAGACACTTGTCTACTTATTAGACAAAAGACAAAACCTAAAAAACTATATTGTGTGTGTGTTTATGTAACTAAAAGCGTCTTTAATATTGGAGAACAAAGAAGGTAAGTCAATCAGTTTCATATTCCCTTGTCATTCAGTCACAAAATCATGTCCAACTCTTTGCAACCTCGTGGACTGCAGCACACCAGGCTTCCCTATTCTTAACTAGGGGGCTTCTCAGCGTGCTGGTAATTTATTTTTTCTTGTTGGTGGTACTATTATACAGATGTTTATGTCATGAAAATTTATTGGGATGTGTATTTATAATATATGTACTTATCTGCATATGTATACTTGCTTGCTTCAAATTGGTCATTATAAATGGATGTTGATGGCAGAATTTTTAAAGAGTTTTATGAGTTAAAAAGTCTGAGAAACTCTAGCACATGTATCAGTGTGTTTTTCTTTATTTTTTTTGTCATTTCTGAATTTGGTTAATTCACATTTTTTTTTAAGATTCCTTTATATCTGTGTTCATAGAGTATACTGGTCTACAGATTTTGCTATATCTTTTTTTTTGTTATATCTTTTCATGTGTACTAAGTCCCTTCAGTCATGTCCGACTGTTTGTGACCCCATGGACTGTAGCCCGCCAGGCTCCTCTGTCCATGGGATTCTCCAATCAAGAGTGCTGGAGTGGGCTGACATTTCCTTCTCCAGGGGATCTTACCGACCCAGGGATTGAGCCCAGTTCTCTTATGTCTCCTGCTTTGGCAGACAGGTTCTTCACCACTAGTGCTACCTGAGAGGCCCTCTGTTATATCTTTATTTGGCTTTACTATCAGAGTGACGCTAACTTCATAGAATGAGTTTAGAAATGTTCACCCCTCCTATACTTTATGAAAGTATTAGTAAAGGATTGGTATTATTTTTTCATTTATATGTTTAATAGAATGCACCAGTGAAGCCACTTTGGATTAGACATAACTTCTTTTTCTTTATTACCAATTTAATTTCTTCTTCTTCTTTAATTGGAGTGTAATTGCTTTACAGTATTGTATTGGGAGAGGGTGAGGAAAAAAGGGAACCCTCTTGTACTGTTGGTGGGAATATACATTGATACAGCCACTATGGGGACCAGAATGGAGGTTCCTTAAAAAACTAAAAATAGAACAACCATATGACTCAGGAATCCCATTACTGGGCATACATCCTGAGGAAACAATAGTACAAAAAGATATATGTAACCCAATGTTCAATGCAGCATTATTTACAATAGTCAGAACTTGGAAGAAATCTTGATGTCCATCTACAGATGAATGGATAAAGAAGATGTGGTACATATATAAAATGGGATGTTACTAAGGAACAAAATTAAGTCATTTGTAGTGATATGGATGAACACAGAGTTTGTCATACAGAGACAAATGTCAGAAAGAGAAAAACAAATATTGTATGATAGCAAGAAGTGAAGCAAAGTGAAAGTTGCTCAGTTGTGTCCGACTATTTGTGACCCCATGAACTATACAGTCCATGGAATTCTCCAGGCCAGAATACTGGAGTGGGTAGCTTTTCCCTTTGCCAGGGGATCTTCCCAACCCAGGGACTGAACCCAGGTCTCCTGCATTGCGGGTGGGATTCTTTACCATCTGAGCCACCAGGGAGACCCAAGAATACAGAATGGGTAGCCTATCCTTTCTCCAGCAGATCTGCCTGACTCAGGAATCAAACCAGGGTCTCCTGCTTTGCAGGCAGATTCTTTACCAACTGAACTATCAGGGAAGAAGGCAATGACCAAAACCATCTCAAAGAAAAAGAAATGCAAAAAGGCAAAGTGGATGTCTGAAGAGTCTTCACAAATAACTGAAGAAAGAAGAGAAGCAAATAGCAAGAGAGAAAGGGAAAGATATGCCCAAATGAATGCAGAGTTCCAGAAAATAGCAATAAGAGATAAGAGGATTTTCTTAAATGAACAAAGAAAATAAATAAAAGAAAGCAATAGAATGGCAAAGACTAGACTTCTCTTCAAGAAAAATGGAGATATCAAGGGAACATGTGATGCAAAGATGGGCACGATAAAGAATAGAAATGGTAAGAACCTAACAGAAGCAGAAGAAATTAAGAAGAGGTGGCAAGAATACACAGAACTATACAAAAAGATCTTAATGACCCAGATAACCACAATGGTGTGGTCACTTACCAAGAGCCAGAAAACCTGGAGTGTGAAGTTAGGGGGGGCCTTATGAAGCATTACTGCAAACAAAGCTAGTGGAGGTAAGGAGCCAGGCAGTCTACAGGCCATGCGGTAGCAAAGAGTTGGACATGACTGAGTGACTTCACTATTAGCCTATAGCTGATTCACATTGTTGTAAAGAGTAGGTTTAAATCAATTTATTGTTTTGGTTCATCTAACAACATAACACATACTGCTGCTACTGCTGCTAAGTCGCTTCAGTCGTGTCCACCTCTGTGCAACCCCATAGATGGCAGCCCGCCAGGCTCCCCCGTCCCTGGGATTTTTTAGGCAAGAACACTGGAGTGGGTTGCCATTTCCTTCTCCTAACACATACTAGCACTAACCAAATAACTTTTTGGCCTCTCCAAGCATTTATTAAAATGTGTTGGCCAACAAGAAGAGTTTAGATTGACAAATGAAGTATCTAGATTCCAAGATAATATGGATAGAAAATCCATCATCTGTGAATGGATAATAATGTAGGTACATAATCTTTCCATGAAGGCAAAAGTTGGGATGTGGATTGGGATTTCTGTTGCTTTTAGAAGGCAGAGGACATGACAGGTATAATCTTTCTTTTGTAAGAGAAAGGAGTGGTTATAGTTATAGACTTTAAAATATTTTAGGTTTCACTTGAACACATTGAATAACTATTTTCTGCTTAGAATTTAAGAAGATCTACTAGATTATCATGAATAGCGCAAAGCATTCTTTCACAGCATGGCATAACTTATCTGCCAAACTCAAGTTAATTGCCTGAGATATTTTGCCATATTAACAAGCCAAGGTAATCCACAGGGATTGTATTTTTGTAACACTAATCAAATTCATTTTTTTCATTGCTCAAAGCTAGTCATAATAGTTATAATAAAATCTAAGTTTTACCTATTTTGGATAATCCTATCTTTTGTGCTAAATAGCCTTGATAGTTTGACATTTGGGATTCCACAAGAACAATTTACAATAAATCACATAGACTGAAGTGTTATTAAACATTAAGCTAGGTTACCAAAGACTGGTGAGGATATAAAAAAGATAAGACAATTTAAAAGGGCAGTATTTACCTATGTAACATCTATCTATCATCTCCTAGCTATCTGTTTATTTAGAAATTCTTTTTTTATAATCCTTATTTTTTATTATTTTTTTAAATTTATTTATTTTAATTGGAGGCTAATTACTTTACAGTATTGTATTGGTTTTGCCATACATCAACTTGAATCCGCCACAGGTGTACACATGTTCCCAATCCTGAACCCCCTCCCACCTCCCTCCCCATACCATCCCTCTGGGTATATCTATAGAAACACATATATAAAGGAAAAATGAATTTTTTTAAACCATAAAGGCATGTAAGACTGAAGCTTATTGTAGGACTACCATTATTTCTTGTCAATTGGTTGACTTTTAATAAGAAAGCAGCCCAAAACTACAATCAATTTCACATTATTTTATAAGGATTGTTTCATTCATTTGAGTTTACAGAAGTCATTTTTACCTAAGAAATAAGGAATAAGGCATGCAGGCTAAAATTTTCCAAGAATATTTTCTTCAAAACCTGTTTTACTTTTATTTATTTCAGAAAATAGATTTTAATTATCAGTTCACATGCTCTATTACATTAACAATAACTAAGTCCAAAATAGCAGTAAAAAATCTGAGTCACTTAAAATGTGTCATCTCTCTCAAATGAATAACCAAAGGTGACTATGCACCATTGATACTGTATAGAAAATAGATAAGTAATAAGAACCTACTACCCCTGCATAGCACAGGAAACTCTACCGATGCTCTATGGTGACCTAAATGGAAAGAGAATTTAAAAAAGGGGGATATATGTAAACATATAGCTGATGCACATTGCTGTATGGCAGAAACTAATATAACATTGTAAAGCAACTACACTCCAATAAAATTAATAAAAATAATAACCAACTGTGCTGCAGAAATGAACACAGCTCCAATGCTCATTTAAATCTAGAATTACAGAATCATTTATGTATGGCTTGTGATGAAAGCATATTGAAAGGAAAGGGGAGAAAGCTGCTGCTTCTTGTCAGACAATTTTAGGGTAGGAGTAAGTCTCCTTAGACATATCCTGCAGGGAAATAATTTAAAGAAGTATTTTCTCAGCTTGACAACTGTCCTCATGATTTCAGTTTCTTTATTAATTCAAGGATCCATAAACGAGAATGATAAATTAAACTTATGTCAAAATTTATTTAAAGGAATTCCCTATGGTGAAACTATTGATTGAAATATGAAGATCTTTACTAACTTTTGAGAAATTTCTCCTTCCCATAAAAATATTTTACAAAAGTTTCCAAATTGGTATGTGCTTTAACCTCTAAAATGACTGCTTAAGCCAATTATTAAGTTAGACACAAGATTTTTCCAAGTAATAACAAGGCAATAATAAAAAAATGATACCATCTAGAACATTTTAAGTGTAAATTTTACCTTTGTTTTGGGTTATCTTCTTAGGCATAGTGTAAAAACTTACTTATATTTCAATAAGTAAGAAGTCAATAACTGTCTGAGATTTACAGCTACTAAAAAAAGAAAATTTACAGGTATTAAAAGAGAAGAAATGATGCTTTCAAACTGTGGTGTCAGAGAAGACTCTTGAGAGTCCCTTAGACTGCAAGATCAAACCAGTATCCTAAAGAACATCAACCCTGAATATTCACTGGAAGAACTGAGGCTGAAGCTGAATCCCCAATACATTGGCACCTGATGCAAAGAGTCAAGTTATTAGAAAAGTCCCTGATGTTGGGAAAGATTGAAGGCAGAAGGAGAAGAGGACGACAGAGGATGAGATGGTTGGATGGCATCATCGACTCAATGGACATTAGTTTGAGCAAGCTCCGATAGTGAAGGACAGGGAAGCCTGGTGTGCTGAAGTCCATGGGATCACAAAGAACTGGACACAATTGTGTGTCTCAGCAACAACAAAAGAAAATGCTTTCTATAGTTATAATTAATAAATCTGAGGTGTATTAAATATTACGTGTAGTGGAAATATATCCATTTCACTTACTAGATAGCAACATCAACTCAATGATAATTAGTTATACCAAGAAATCATATCAAATAATTTTCCAAAATGATGTTATTGATTCAACATACTTTCAAAAATAAAAATAAGTATAGTGTGCTTATGATAGCAGCACACACTGTATATAATATATATAACTATATTTAAATATAATATATATATTAAAAAGAACAAGACAATTTTGGTTTACATGGGTATGCAGTGTTTAGATGGTAGTCTCAAATCTTTTTTTTTTTTTTACTTATTTTTGTCAAATATACCTATAGGACAGTGTCCACCACCATATACTTATGATGGGTTAAAAATGGGTGTACATTTCTTCCATTAAGAGTTGAAATCTATTTCTTGTCCCTTTGGGCCTGGGCTAACCTTGCTGTAACTTGGTTTGTTCAATAGCATGGAGCAGAAATGACATTATGCATCTTTGAAGTTGAGTCTTACATCTGCAAATTCTTTTTTGGCTTTCTCAAAACACTTCTTCTTTGTAACCAACTACATGAAAGGTTTGTGGATTCTGCTGATTTACTGCATTTGGATTAGCCCATCATCTTCAGATCAGATCAGATCAGATCAGTCACTCAGTCGTGTCCGACTCTTTGCAACCCCATGAATCGCAGCACGCCAGGCCTCCCTGTCCATCACCAACTCCTGGAGTTCACTGAGATTCACGTCCAACAAGTCAGTGATGCCATCCAGCCATCTCATCCTCTGTCGTCCCCTTCTCCTCTTGCCCCCAATCCCTCCCAGCATCAGAGTCTTTTCCAATGAGTCAACTCTTCACATGAGGTGGCCAAAGTACTGGAGTTTCAGCTTTAGCATCATTCCTTCCAAAGAAATCCCAGGGCTGATCTCCTTCAGAATGGACTGGTTGGATCTCCTTGCAGTCCAAGGGACTCTCAAGAGTCTTCTCCAACACCACAGTTCAAAAGCATCAATTCTTCAGTGCTCAGCCTTCTTCACAGTCCAACTCTCACATCCATACATGACCACAGGAAAAACCATAGCCTTGACTAGACGAACCTTTGTTGGCAAAGTAATGTCTCTGCTTTTGAATATGCTATCTAGGTTGGTCATAACTTTCCTTCCAAGGAGTAAGTGTCTTTTAATTTCGTGGCTGCAGTCACCATCTGCAGTGATTTTGGAGCCCAGAAAAATAAAGTCTGACACTGTTTCCACTGTTTCTGCATCTATTTCCCATGAAGTGATGGGACCGGATGCCATGATCTTCATTTTCTGAATGTTGAGTTTTAAGCCAACTTTTTCACTCTCCTCTTTCACTTTCATCAAGAGGCTTTTTAGTTCCTCTTCACTTTCTGCCATAAGGGTGGTGTCATCTGCATATCTGAGGTTATTGATATTTCTCCTGGCAATCTTGATTCCAGCTTGTGTTTCTTCCAGTCCAACGTTTCTCATGATGTACTCTGCATATAAGTTAAATAAGCAGGGTGACAATATACAGACTTGACGAACTCCTTTTCCTATTTGGAACCAGTCTGTTGTTCCATGTCCAGTTTAGTCAAGTATATATAGGAAATCATGTCAGAAAGCCTCACTTCATGAAAAAGGCATGTAAAGAAGACTCAGGCACTCATTGATAGACCCAGATGACCTCCAAACACCAACTTACCATTCACAGGAATGAGCCCTGTTGGATACTTCAAGTCCATTCCAGTCTCTTGATGCTGTTGTCCCAAGGTAATACCACATGGAGCAGAATAAACATCCAGGTGATTCTTGTCAAACAACAGATTCATGAGAGATAAAAAACATTTGCTTTGGGGAAGGTGGGAGAGAGGCTTAACTGGAAGGGGGTATGTATACATATAGTTAATTCATGTTGTTGTACAGCAGAAACACAATATTGTAAATCAATTATGCTCCAATTAAAAAGTAGATAAAAACAAATTTTAAAAACTGTTTTGTTTTGGCACTACTTTTTGAGTGACAGGAAATTGATATTCAATTACCTATTATCGGTTTATTGTATGAAAATAGATCACTGAAGCAACCTTTTAAGGATTATAGACAAAATGGAGTGTGTTTAGAGAAGAGGGCTCTTGTTAACGTCTTAACACTTGTAAATATTAGAATGGGCTTTGAGATTAGTGTTACTGCTTTCAGCTTGTTGTCAGTAATAGCAGGTGTCCTCAGCTTCCCTCTGAGCCATGTTCATTCACTCAGGTCTTTGAGGCCCAGTCTGTGGATCGGTTTGTGGCAAACATTCTAATGTCTTTCTGAAGACTATACTGAGTTCTATCCTGAATACAAGAATGCAGCTGGAGCACAGACAACATAACTAATCCTTTTCAGTCCCTCCTTCTGTGAGCTGACATGATTTCCTACATTTCTTGACTAGATTTGATGGGTTAATCCAAATGGAATAGGTCAGCAGGATCCACAACCCTTTCATTCAATTGACTTTGAAATCACATGGTTTTCAGTCCAACTGAAGATTCATGAAAAGTCTATCTAACACTCTCCAGCAGCCTCTTTTAGAATACTGAATGATTTTATCATAGAGGTAGTTGAACTGTTTCAAAGTATGTTTTGTAACTGTAAGTCTTATTGGAATTTCTTAATAACATAATAGTGAATAGAGAAACCTGATGATGTAAAGAAGACAAAGAAGAAAAGTATTAGAAACTCTGATTTAAATATTTAATGATTATTGGTGCATGCATTTAGTAAGTTTCTGTTAAGTTTACAAATGAATAATATTATGTTTATAATCTAGTTTTGATGCCAGACATGCAAACAGTTAACTGCAGTGTAACGCAGAATGAAAAAAAGAAGAAGCTTAAACAACAACTTACATGAGTCCAGAGGAAAGAAAGTTTTATTCTGATTTTAAAATTTTACTGGAGAATAAAGAATAGGGTTTGAAGATATCTTGATAAAGGAAATATAGGAGTTAGTAAAAGAGATGAGGACAAGAAGATGTCGCTAGGTAATGATGAAGGTAGCTAAATTCCAGATTGAGAAAATGCAGTGAACAAAGGAATAGAAAGCATAGGGAATTTGGAAAATTTGATATGGATAACATAATAGGAAGATAACTGAAAAACAGGGGTTTGAAGCCATAGTCTTGTACGGATGTGAGAGGTGGAGCATAAAGAATGCTGAGTGCCGAAGAACTGATGTTTTTGAATTGTGTTGCTGGAGAAGACTTGAGAGTCCCACGGACAGCAAGGAGATCAAACCAGTCAATCAGGAAATCAACTCTGATATTCATTAGAAGAACTGATGCTGAAGCTGAAACTCCTAATACTTTGATATGAAGAACTGACTCATTGGAAAAGACCCTGATGCTGGGAAAGATTGAGGGCAAAATAAGAAGGCAATGAGATAGGATGAGATGGTTGGATGGCATCACTGACTCAATGCACATGAGTTTCAACAAACTCTGAGAGATAATGAAGGACAGGGAAGTCTAGCATGCTTGTAGTTCATGGGATCGCAAAGGGTCAGACACAACATAACTGAACAACAATGGTACTAGGGAATGATTTTGGTGGGGACAGTTGGATTATATGCCCAAACTGATCTTATGGAAAGTAAACTGGTGACAGGATGGAAGATAATCTGAGAAGAGGATGGACGTGTAGCACATAGATTATTTAGGAGGCTCCTGCAATAGTTCAGCAGAGAAAAAGTTGAAATACCTAAGAGTAATTGGGAGTCAATTAGGGGATAATCTTCTTAAAGATTATCTTTGGTCTTGAGGTTGGAAAGAAACAACTTTGAAGTTTCCAGCTTGGTGGCTGGGAAGATAGTGCTATAATTATCTTGTTGAAGAGGATAGGAATCTTTTGCTACAGAAAAAAGAAAAAGAGGCATAATAAAATTGTGTTGGTCTTATGTGGAGATTGCATGCATTTGCAATTCATCTGTAAAACTCATAAAAAAAAAAACTGAGAAAGTGTTATCAGTAGAAAATAAACCAGTTGTAGAAAGAAACTAAAGCCATGGGCAAAGAGGAAATGTGCAGAAAAGAGTTAAATAAAGCCTCTGATAATCCCAATGATTCAGGGAAATAGGAACAGAGACACCAGTGAAGCGGAATAAGAAAATCATGAGAGTCACATCATTGAATCAAGCAGGTTCATGGAGACAGGGTCAAATATTACAAAAGGTTACAGATGATGAAAACCAAAAGCCAAAATCAGACCCAGTAATGAGAAGAGTATCACAAAGAAATTGAGAAAGCAGGCATGCACCAATATTTCAAGACAATTAGCAGAGAAAAAAAGAGAACTTTACAAAAGTGCTATCTGAGGTGCCCAGATCATCAACATGTATAACAGCTTCTCAGAAGAGATCAGTTATAAATGATCCAAAAATGCATCTGAGTATAGAATAATGAATTTTAGATTAGTGATTTACAGCATGAAGTATTTCATTTAAGGAATGTACTATTATAAATTCCTTAATGATACTGGCACTGCTAAAACAGAGAACACACGGACTATTTAGAAGCCACATCTGGGTAGTTTTCATTTATTTTCATTTAAAGTTATAGCCAAATTCATCTTAAACATTTTTGCATAATTTTATATGATGTGAATATGTATTGAGTACATACAAGGGAAATGTATAATTAAACTTTGATTATGGTTTCATCTCAAACTATATTTCTTTTCTAACACCCAGGAACTAATACATTATATTAATGCATACACAATTATTAGTGATCTTAAAATGTAATATTCAAACTTTTAATTCTACCTGGCTAGTGTTAAGATACTAAATAAACAGATTGTTGTTCCCTTTAAAATTTGGCACTATTCATTAATCAAAAAAGGCTTCACTTTCATAGAAGATCACAAAGTTCTATAGTTTACAATAATAGGGCAATGCCACAGTATTTTGATTTTTTTTTTGAAGAATGAACTATAAAATCTCCATGTTTATAAAGAACAAAAAAAATATGAAATTGACAAAAACAAGGCAACTCTCTCTCCAAAACAGTTCATGAAATTCTTTGTAGACTACTTTCAGTCTCTTATTAGAGGTGTCTTTACTGAAGATCCACTTCTGCTTAAATTATTTTAGCTACTTCAATGTACATAGCAGTTTCACTTTCTGTAGCAAATGTTCTCATGAAACCCTTTACTTATCCAGTCAGGTAATTCTGATCAACCATGACCAAATACTCTAGGAAGGATTCCAGGAGGTCAAAGCTGTGCATGTGAGAGCATGAGGTGTTGCTTCCACTACTCGTTTTCTTTAAATATGTTTGGAAAGCTTGGGAAAAAACCTCTAGAGAATCTGATTATTTTTCACTTGTTTGTGATTAAAAACGAATAAAAAAGTCTCCTTTAACAGAAGACACTTAATTAAAGCTAAAGGAAAAAGCTAACCACTTAACAGCAGGGATACCCATGGATACAAATACTTCATTAATTGGATGAAAACAGAGGAGAAAAACCTTTCCAAAAATATTACTATGTGTTTCTGAACACATTTCATTAAGTGCATTCTTTAATCAGTGATCAGCCTAGACTTCCCATAGTCATGGCTTCAAAACACTTTTAGACAAAACACTACAAAAGAGAGGCAGGATAGAAATTAAAAGCGTATTTTTTTGTTGTTGTTATAAAGAGCAAAAAGAACATTATCTGCTCATATATTGAGCTTGCATATCACTACAAAGAAAAGACTGTTCATTCATGAGTTCAATCATCCCTAATGCCTGTGGTCCAATGCTAGACGCTAAGTACAGATCAGTGACCAATAAATAATAACACTCATCAATAGGGAGCTCCAGTCTCCTGTCATAAGACCCATGACAGAGATGAGTACAAACTGTTCCAGGAAGACTATGGTGATATGAAATATCAATAACCTCAGATACACAGATGACATCACCTTTATGGCAGAAAGTGAAGAAGAACTAAAAAGCCTCTTAATGAAAGTGAAAGAGGAGAGTGAAAAAGTTGGCTTAAAGCTCAACATTCAGAAAACTAAGATCATGGCATCCGGCCCCATCACTTCATGACAAATAGATGGGGAAACAACGGAAACAGTGAGACACTTTATATTTTTGGGCTCCAAAATCACTGCAGATGGTGACTGCAGCCATGAAATTAAAAGATGCTTGCTCCTTGAAAGAAAAGCTATAACCAACCTAGACAGTATATTAAAAAACAGAGACATTGCCAACAAAGGTCCATCTAGTCAAAGCTATGGTTTTTCCAGTAGTCATGTATGGATGTGAAAGTTGGACTATAAAGAAAGCTGAGCACCAAATAATTGACACTTTTAAACTGTGGTGTTGGAGAAGACTCTTGAGAGTCCCTTGGACTGCAAGAAGATCCAACCAGTCCATCCTAAAGGAGATCGGTCCTGGGTCTTCACTGGAAGGACTGATGCTGAAGCTGAAACTCCAATACTTTGGCCACCTGATGCAAAGAACTGACTCACTGGAAAAAAAAAAAAACCCTTGTGCTGGGAAAGATCGAAGGCCGGCGGAGAAGGGGACGACAGAGGATAAGATGGTTGTATGGCATCACCGACTCATTGGACATGAGTTTGAACAAGCTCTAGGAGTTGGAGATGGACAGGGAAGCCTGGCATGCTGCAGTCCATAGGGTTGCAAAGAGTCAGACATGACTGAGCAACTGAACTGAACTGAACTTGGAGGACAAAGCATATTCTTCTGAGGAAATCGCTTCTATACTTACACCTCAGAATAAAAAAGAATTAACTAGTCAGAGATAGAGGGATGTTATGTTTAGGCAGTATTTAAAAAGATAAACTGAGGCATATTAAATATTGTAAGTCTGAGCAAAAGTTAATTTGAATACAGTAGTACCAAAGCGGAAGTAATTGGAACACTCCAGAACTAGAGCTTGGAGAAAAGACAATAGACACAGAAATAAAGCGGGGAAGTGATTTGATTGACTCTAGCTTATGCAGTTGCCTTGCTTGGGAAATGTCTGTTTGGCTGTTTGTGTATTGTCCATAGATTTTGGTTTCCTAACCTTGAGGCATTTATGAGCTTGTGATTTGGTTTGCTTATGCCAGCTGTTGAGGTGTTAGAATACTGTCAATCTAATGGCCTCTTTGCTTATTTAATTTAATGGCAGAAAGAATGATATACATAGATACAAAGAAGCAGGGAGAACTTGGAACTTCTGCAAGTGATTTCTACAGCTGGATGACGAAGAGCTGAATGAAGCACACGGAGTGAAGAAAAGACCAAAGGCAGAGGCAGCAACCAGTTAATGAGAGACTTCCTCAGCTATATTCACAAGAATGGATTTTGCTTGAAAAAAAATGTTTTTAATGCATGTCAACAACTGGACATTTTTGGAAAATGAATATTTTAAAAATTCAGGATGGGGAACACATATATACCTGTGGCAGATTCATTTTGATATATGGCAAAACCAATACAATATTGTAAAGTTAAAAAAGAAAAGAAAAGAAAAAATATATCTCTAAGCAAACTATGTAAGAAGCACAACTAAGTATACAAAATCTGCTTTTCACATCTATTTAAAGAAAGAATGGACTAGCAATATCTACATGGTATTCTTATATGAGCTGACTTAGGAACATCACAAACTTCATGTAATGGTTTTATGAGGATAATATTACTGATCCTGTTGAATACAGACCTGCTATTTAGCTCTAATAATAAAAAATGTAAAAGTAGCAATGATTAATATTAAAATCAAATACTGCAGAGAAAAGTATTTCCAAGATTTAAAATCAATATTTTATAAAGAATACAATCTTACCATATATATGAGAGAACTCTTGATATAGGTGATGACAGAAACTACCTTTTATGCAAAAGTGGCATAATGATTGGTCCCTTCCTCCAAAACTGAATTTGGCGAGGTGATAATTTTGGCATTAGCAATATTGTTTGCATTGCATAGGGCGTCCTTGTGGCTCAGCTGGTAAAGAATCCACCTGCAAGGTGGGAGAACTGGGTTCGATCCCTAGGTTGGGAAGATACCCTGGAGAATGGAAAGGCTACCTGCTCCAATATTTTGGCCTGGAGAATCTGGAGAATTCCATAGACTATATAGTCGATGCCTGGCAAAGAGTGAGACACACCTGAGGGACTTTCACTTTCACTTTCCCGGTGGCTCAGAAGGTAAAGAATCTGCCTGCAATGCAGGAGATTCTGGTTCAATCCCTGGGTCAGGAAGCTCCCCCTGGAGAAGGGAAAGGCTACCTGCTCCAGTATTCTTGCCAGGAAATTCCCATGCACAGAGAAACCTTGCAGGCTACAGACCATGGTGTCTCAAAGAATTTGACACGACTGAGTGACTAATGCGTGTGTGCACGTGAACACACACACACACACATACATTGCATGATTTAGATAATATTTTGGCAAATTATGGCTTTGCCTACTTAGCCAAGAATAAACAGGAGGCATACATTCTTATTCACCTATCTTCAAACAAAGAATATTAGGAAAATGAGTTGAAACTTTCTTTATGACGTACTCACCAGGCTGTTTTAGGAGAAATCTAACCTAAGCAATAATAGGGGAAATTCTGGAATAGCAGCATTGACATGAAAGCAGTCAATTTGCTGATAATACTAAAAGAAAAGAATGAAGTAATAATAAGTTAATGGTAATCGAATGAACTCCTTAAGGCAGAAAAGGTTTAGCTTCTGGTGCACTAATCACTAATTGAAGCAATGATAATTCCTGCCTAACAAGATATGCCATAAATATCACCTGATAAGCCTTAAACTACTTTTTAACTTTAAGAGCTGGATTTTTCCCAGAGATACTCAGGCACATAATGCTATGTATCTTTTAAGATCAGTTATTGCACATGTGCCATGGAAGATATTATAAGATTTGTAGCAAAAGCAGTTATGCTTTGGAGATAAGAATCCTGCTTTCAAAGGGAGCAGACTTGCTTCAATGTTCTTCCATTTACTCTTTTAAAAAGTTGTAAATATTTTTCTCTTGTGGACTAGACTGATACTGATTGTATATGTTTTATAGCCACTACTTATGACATAATCCCAATCTTAAAGATGTGTTACAAATGCCTCCACTTTCCATTGCTGGATATTTTGATTAGCTGGAAATTGAGCACAGTCTTTGAACAGTCTCTTTCTGAGGGTATTTCTATTATTGTGCAAGGTTAGGAGGCATCTCCTTTGGGGATTTGCCATTTACAGTTCCCTATTTTTCTAATCTGCTTCTTCATTGTATCACCATGATGCAAAGACAAGGGAAATAACAGTTTCCTGTTGTGACATCAGGACAAACTACTTTCAGTTTAAATATACCCCTGGTTAGAAAAATGCAGTAAACCATGGTACCTATAGAAATACATTAAGCATTTTTTGAAGTTAAATTGAGGAATTTTGCATGGATAAAAACAGAGAGCGTTTGGGTGAGTGATTAAATTGTATCCTTTGAGAATGATAAGAGTATGTAAAATTTTTTCAGACCAACTCCCTGGAGTTGGGAAACATACTTAATTTCAGTAAATCTTTTAAAGCCTGGAGAAAAAAAGAATCAATGAAAAATGCAAGTCAATCTCTATATGAAGTATAACCCGAGACTATATTTCAATAAGCCAAGTGCTCTGCTCTCAAGCTTTTTGGTAGGAAAATATCTGAAACTCAAAATATGATTTTAAAAAGGAACAATTACGGTTAGTATTATTTTAGGCATCAAAAAATTATGTTCAGAATGTCTTTGTTTCTGATACAAGTTATTAATCATTTGGTCATTATATCTATCATCTATTATTATCAGTACTTCCCAGGATTTAGTGAAATAAATAAGTTAAAATATCATTTCTCTTTTCTTCATGATAGTTGTAACAAATGAGATCACTACTTACAGCAGAAATATCAAGGCATTTTTGGACATATCCCAGTTAGCAAAAACAGTTGTTAAAATCAATATCGAATAAAAAAGAAATTACTGGAAAATAATCTAAAGCTCATTAATTATATTAAGGAAAATAAAGTAAAATGAAGAAAGTATCTTCTATACCAAATGTATATTACCATTATATGTGTATGGCTAGATGTACAAGTCAACTTGACAAAGATATAGTATTAAATTTAGTTATTTAATCAAACGCTACTCTAGACAGGCTTCAACAATACGTGAACTGTGAAATTACAGATGTTCAAGCTAGTTTTAGAAAAGGCAGAGGAACCAGAGATCAAATTGCCAACATCGGCTGGATCATTGAAAAGGCAAGAGAGTTCCAGAAAAATATCTATTTCTGCTTTATTGCCTATGCCAAAGCCTTTGACTGTGTGGATCACAATAAACTATGGAAAATTCTGAAAAAGATGGGAATACCAGACTACCTGACCCACCTCTTGAGAAACCTGTATGCAGGTCAGGAAGCAACAGTTAGAACAGGAAATGGAAAAACAGACTGGTTCCAAATCGGGAAAGGAGTACATCAAGGGTGTATATTGTCACCCTGCTTATTTAACTTATATGCAGAGTACATCCTGAGAAATGCTGAGCTAGAGGAAGCACAAGCTGGAATCAAGATTGCTGGGAGAAATATCAATAACCTCAGGTATGCAGATGACACCACCCTTATGGAAGACAGCAAAGAAGAACCAAAGAGCCTTTTGATGAAAGTGAAAGAGGAGAGTGAAAAAGCTGGCTTAAAACTCAACATTCAGAAAACTAAGATCATGGCATCTGGTCTCATCACTTCATGGGAAATAGATGGGGAAACAGTGGAAACAGTGTCAGACTTTATTTTTTGGGGCTCCAAAATCACTGCAGATGGTGATTGCAGCCATCAAATTAAAAGATGCTTATTCTTTGGAAGAAAAGTTATGACCAACCTAGACAGCATATTAAAAAGCAGAGACATTACTTTGCCAACAAAGGTCCGTCTAGTCAAGGCTATGGTTTTTCCAGTAGTCATGTATGGCTGTGAGAGTTTGACTATAAAGATAGCTGAGTGCGGAAGAATTGATGCTTTCAAACTGTGGTGTTGAGGAAGACTCTTGAGAGTCCCTGAGACAGCAAGGAGATCCAACCAGTCCATCCTAAAGATCAGTCCCGAGTGTTCAATGGAAGGACTGATGTTGAAGCTGAAACTCCAATACTTTGGCTGCCTGATGCGAAGAATTGACTCATAATAAAAGACCCTGATGCTGGGAAAGATTGAAGTTGGGAGGAGAAGGGGACAACAGAGGATGAGGTAGGTGGCATCACCAACTCAATGGACTTGAGTTCATGAGTTTGGGTAAACTCCGGGAGTTGGTGATGGACAGGGAGGCCTGGCGTGCTGCAGTCCACGGCGTCCCAAAGATTCAAACATGACTGAGCGACTGAACTGGTACTGAACTGAACTAAACTCTAGATATTACTGTGAAGATATAATGTAGATGGGGTTAGAGGTTACAGTCAATTGCCTTGAGGTAAAGAACATTTTCCTTGATAACATGAATGTGTCTCACTCAATCAGTTGAAGGTCTTAAGAAAAAAACTGAAGTTTCTTGGGAAAAAGAATTTCTGCCTGGAAACTGCAGCATAAACTCCTACCTGTGAGAATGAACCACAATTTTTTGAATTTATTAGTCTCTACAATCACATGAATCAGTTTCTTAAAATAATCTCTTTCTCTCTCTTTCTATCTTTGTGTGTGTGTGTATATAGTTCATTTTTGTTTCTCTGGAGAATCTTTACTATACAGAATGTATCCCTTTACTAAATATTCTTCTCTTATTGAGAGAATATTTCCCTGATAGCATCATTGATAAAGAAGATTCACTCACAGGTTTTATTAAAAAGAGGAATTTCTGCTAACAAATGATAACCAGATGTTTCTGAATGAAAATATCCCATCTTTCACAATTGCATTCCAAGTAATTTGTTTTATTTTATTTTCCCAATTATCTGAAAAATGCACATTTTATTATACTTTTTTATTATTTATTATACATTTTCACAAAAGCTATTGAGTTTCAAAAATATGCTCTTGGGCCTCCCAGCTTTCTGTTCAGAGATCTGAAGGGTAGAACCTACATCGATTGTCATTCTTCAAACTCATATGGCACTCACAGGTCTCTGATAAGAGAAATAACTGCTCTTATTTTTCACAGTCTAAGAGGACTGGTCTGAATGTGCTCAGTTCAGTTCAGTTCAATTGCTCAGTCGTGTCCGACTCTTGGCGACCCTGTGAATCGCAGCACGCCAGGCCTCCCTGTCCATCACCAACTCTGTGCTAGTATGGTATAATTACAAATTGTTTTAGATTAGTATACCATACTCTGTAAAAATCCATATTGGTGAAAATATTTATGTGTGATGCATTTATATAAATGCATATGACAATGTGAACAGCTATTAAGGTATTTTATCCTAAATATCTAATGATATGCAAGTGCTCTGGATGTTGTTAAGACTGACATAAAGTTTAACGGAGGAGCTAGTGAAGGCATCATGCAGGCAGTGGGACTTGTTACCAGCCCTAAAGAACAGCTAAGACTTAGGCAACCACACAGAAAATTCAGGAGCACACACAGCATCCGGGGCAAGTTCTAAGCAATGGTTCAGAACTTGTTAAAAACCAAACCATAGAATGTTGGGGACAACTACCAAGGAGGGTAGAGTAAGAGAAGTTTTCACATTTTGCCATTTTAAATGTAAGAAAACAAAACACAACTTTGTGTTTCCAATTCTGGATCCCTGGGTGACTACCCAGCTGCCAATAAAGAAAGGTTTACTCAAAAAAAGAGAAGTTGGTATAAATTGCAATAAACAGTAACACTTTAAAATAATTGCCTAATCAATATTAATTCCTCTGGTATCTATTTAACAGAATTAATCACAGTGAACTCATTTAGTATTAATGTGAATGTCACAAGTAGTTCAATTGAATTTCCACTGTAATTCAACATTAATTACCTTAACTGGGCCATTATTTTAAAGTGTTACCCAGTAAACATGAAAGTAAAAACAACAAAATAACACATTAATGAATTATAATGAAGTGCTATAAAGTTTATCTCTATGTAATAAATTATTTAATTTGTCAAATAATTTGTCAAATTGATCTGAGATTTTACATTGAAAAGTTTAATCTATTAGTAGAATATACACACTTTCAGATACCCACAAAATTATAGCACTTCACATCCATGCTTGTAAGAAAAAGAGTTAAGTCTTCAGATTTCTCATTTAAGTTTTAATATTTAATAAACCATATTATTTCAACTGTTAACTCTCTGCAAGGAGAGGTGTATATGACTTTTGTCACACAATATGATTAGAAGGAACTGTTTTATGGTACTTTTGCTAGTTTGTCAAGGTTTATTCAGTTTTTTTATTATCAGGTTATCAGCTCTCATATGTTACTTATATTTAGGAATTTATCTTTCTTCCCCTCACTTTCAATATACTCCTTCTAATATACTGAATTCTATGAAAAATGGAAGGAAAAGTGGGAGGAAGGAAGAGGAGGGGAGGGAGGGAGATGAAAGAAAGAAAATAGGAGGGAAGGAAGAAAAAAGCCAAGCGTGTTAAAAGTGTGTGTGCGTTATGAATCAGTAGATTCTAAGTGGCAGAAGGTGGGCCTCCAAATTATAAATATTAACCTTCATACACTGATTATGCATAGATACTTCATTTTTGAAAATCCTCAAATACTCTTGTGACTTAGTTTGTGTTCTAGGACATTAACAGTTCCACATTCTGATTTCAAATTAAATTGTTCTAAGATTCATCACAAAATGTAAATGATATATCTAAACTTTGCTTTATATTTGTATTTCATATATAAGTACTCAAGGAAGTTCAGTTTAGTTCAGTTCAGTTGCTCAGTCACGTCCGACTCTTTGTGACCCCATGAACCGCAGCATGCCAGGCCTCCCTGTCCATTACCAACTCCCGGAGTTCACTCAGACTCACGTCCATTGAGTCCATGATGCCATCCAGCCATCTTGTCCTCTGTCATCCCCTTCTCCTCCTGCCCTCAATCTTTCCCAGCATCAGGGTCTTTTCAAATGAGTCAGCTCTTTGTATCAGGTGTCCAAATATTGGAGTTTCAGCTTCAACATCAGTCCTTCCAATGAACACCCAGGACTGATCTCCTTTAGGATGGACTGGATGGATCTCCTTACTGCCTAAGGGACTCTTAAGAGTCTTCTCCAATACCACATTTCAAAATCATCAATTCTTCGGCACCCAGCTTTCTTTACAGTCCAACTGTCACATCCATACATGACTACTGGAAAAACCATAGCCTTGACTAGATGGACCTTTGTTGGCAAAGTAATGTCTCTGCTTTTTAATATGCTGTCTAGGTTGGTCATAACTTTCCTTCCTAGGAGTAAGCGTCTTTTTTTTTTTTTTTTCATGGCTGCAGTCACCATCTGCAGTGATTTTGGATCCCAGAAAAATAAAATCAGCCACTGTTTCCCCATCAAGGAAATAAGTATGTTTTATTCAATTTTGTACATCCCATAACACCAAGAGCAGTGTTCAGCAAAGCAAACATTCACTGGGGTGAAAAAAGGAGAAAATAATTATTCTTTGTCTCATTATAGGTGCTAAATAAATATGATTATTATCTACTAAATCATTAATTCATATATGTTTATATACCACACATTATATAAGGCAATATCCAATATGATCTTTTTTAGTAGTTCTTTGAAACCATACCTTAAAGACATGTCAAATTAAACCTTACATGAAGCCCCAATATATAAAAAGAAACTATGCATCAGACACTTGATTGGAGTGGGGGCAATGGGACCTGGAACACCAGCAGGACTTTCATTAAGGGTTAGGGCAGCCTATGGGGATCTACCAGGAACCTCAGGGTTTAACTAGGTAGCAAGGATATCAGAATCAATCTAAGCAAAAAACAGAGCTCTGTAGTTTATTAAGTATAGATTATTGGTCATACAGCTTAATTTCTCTGAGCCTCAGTTTGTCTACCTATAAAATGAGACCAAATGTATCTCAGTTACTGTCATTGTGAGAAGTAAAACAGTAGATATAAGTATCACTATTATAAGGTTTCCCTGGAGGCTCAGACGGTAAAGAATCTGCCCTGCAATGTAGGAGACCTGTGCTTGATCCCTGGGTTGGGAAGATCCCCTGGAGAGGGAAATGGCAACCCACTGCAGTATTCTTGCCTGGAGAATTCCCATGGACAGAGGAGGCTGTCAGCCTACAGTCCATGGGGTTGCAAACAGCTGGACACAACTGAGCAACAAAGTACATCACTACTATACTTATAATTCATTAATTCAAGAAATGTTCATATATACAATATAAGGGAGTAGTGTTGGCCATAAAAATTAAAGAAACTTTGCCATTTTCAACAACAGAGATGAGTCTTGAGGGCATTATGCTAAGTGAAATAAGTCAGACAAAGAAAGGGAAATACCATAAAAATCTCCCTTTCATGTGGACTCTAGAAAAATAAAACAAACAAAAACCAAGCTCATAGATGCAGAGAATAGATTGGTGGTGGCCAGATGTGGAGAATGAGGGACAGAGGAAATGGATCAAGGTAATCAAAGGTACAAATGTCCTATTATAAAATAGATCAAACATAGGGATGTAAGATATAACATAGTGACTAGAGCTCCTAATATTTTATTGTATATTCAAAAGTTGCTAAATAGTTCTTAAAAGTTCTCAAGAAAAATATCTGTAATTATGTATGGCGATGAATGTTAACTAGACTTACTGTGGTGATCACTTCACATGATGAAGTGTACATTATGACATGTACAATGTGTCATTATGTTGTACAGCTGAAATTGTACATAATGTTATGGGCCAATTATATGCCATGAAAAATAGTCATTAAATTCCTACTTTGTTCAAAACTTAATAGTTGTTGTGGAAGTGAACAAAACAGACCAAGGTCCTGCCTGCATGGAGCTTGCATTCTAGTGATTGAGACTGATACTAGGTAGATTAATGATACATCATTTCAGATGACTATAACAGAGTAAGGAAAGGAGAGATATTTTTGTTTGTCTAGTATTTAGATCTAGCACTCAGAAAAGCATTTGAGAAGAAGTGAGGGAGAAACTGAGAGGAAGATAGCTCTTGATACGGAGGATGGAGATTATAAAGTTCCTGGGGTGAAGTAGTCTTAATATATTGGAGGAACATGGCAGAAGACAGTGCTAGTTGACTAGATAAGACCATAGCTGGCCAGTGAGAAGAACTGAGGTCATGACATTATGAGAGACTTTGATCAATTAAATTTCAAGTTATTTTATGACCTTCGGATATGACCCTGAGTTAGATGGGAAGATGGTGTGTGATTTTGAAAAGAAATGCAAGTTGACTCAGTAGCTGAAGGAAACACTGTGACTGCTGTATGGGAAAGAGATCAAAATGGGAAGCAGCATGAGTGATAGGAAGAGTTCCAGAAGGCTTTGATTATACAAGGGATGCTGGCTTATGCCTTGGGCTAGGGAGTCACTGATAGAGTTGGAGAAATGTGTAGGTGGAATTGGGAGGTCTATATATTTTGTTTTTTTACTGCATCATGAATTATGTATCATGATGAAGTAAACACACATGCACACACACACACTTTGAGCTGGAGCAAGATTCTATTTTTATTCCTATTTGTATTGATACCAAAAAAGCTCTAGGAAAATATTTCATCTCTCTGCTTTCCTCCTACATCTTTGGCTTCCCACAGGTGTCCTTCTTCATAAATGTGTACTCCTACTCCCATAATTTAACCTATTTCAGCCTTCTTTGTTTGGTTTGTAAAATGCCCTGCATTGCTCTCTAGGTTGAGACTGAATCTAATGAAAGAAGGTGGTAATGCTTTGAAAACTGTAAAATCATCCACAGTTGCAGATGCAATCAATATATTATAATATATCATAGCCCATTGCATTTTATTTTATGCTTACATATATTTACCTTGTGATTCTTGTGGTCCTTTATTATCTACTAACATGTCCAGTTCTCCTTCTTTCAATGTGGTGTTTCTTTTTCACTATATTGCTGCATATGAAGGAGAATGTTATTTGAGTCCTCATGTACTTCTTCTACCTCAAGAGAATGTGTTGTGGAGGCATCTGCTGAGAGAACCCTATCCAAACCCAGAATAACTACACCATCGCAATATGACCTAACATACCACAGATGGGATAATATTATCTTTCATGCATATAAGCATGTTGGAAAATATGTTTCTTCATTGTATTTTTTAGTTTGCCAGTAGTAGCTAGACTTTGTGTGTGTGTGTGTGTCTATCTGTCTAGAGGCTAATGCTATACAACTAACTTTTATGATTATTTTTGTATTTCCTATAGCTCAATACAATTCTTACCATTTCATATTTTATTGCCATGTTATTCTAACTGGTTTTGCTCTTTGATCCCTGCTGCTGCTGCTGCTAAGTCGCTTCAGTCGTGTCCAACTCTGTGTGACCCCATAGACAGCAGCCCACCAGGCTCCGCCGTCCCTGGGATTCTCCAGGCAAGAACACTGGAGTGGGTTGCCATTTCCTTCTCCAATGCATTAAAGTGAAAAGTCAAAGTGAAGTCGCTCAGTCGTGTCCGACTCAGCTACCCCGTGGACTGCAGCCTACCAGGCTCCTCTGACCATGGGATTTTTCAGGCAAGAACACTGGAGTGGGTTGCCATTGCCTTCTCCAATGCATGAAAGTGAAAAGTGAAAGTGAAGTCGCTCAGACGTGTTCGACTCAGCTACCCCATGGACCGCAGCCTACCAGGCTCCTCTGACCATGGGATTTTCCAGGTAAGAGTTTTGGAGTGGGTTGCCATTGCCTTCTCCCTTTGATTCCTAAATTCTGTTAAGTATGCTGCATATTTCATGTTAAGATAATACCTATGATGCAGTCCTTTGAACCATGACATTTGAACTTTTTATCTACATGCGGTAACAAAATTCTTTGAGTCTCCAGAATAATCTGGCCGGCCCCATTGATGGTAAATGAAAAGTTTGTGAAATTCTAGCTAAGGTTGATTAGAATCAGTACAAAAATATTGTCTTGTTTTTGCTTTGTTTTTATTATTAACCTGTTTATTAAAGAAGGGTCAATTAACATTTTAGAGTATGCTATGTTTTTGATAAATGTGCAAACTTTTCTAAGAACAATTCAGTTGTAATGACATTTCTATTCCTAAAATAATACTTTTTGATAATATTTTCACATGTTTTCATTTTGCTCTCCTCATGCAAAAGAGATGATTCAAACTCTTGATGAAATATCTACTATATTTATTTATAGTTTTATTTTTAGACAGAATAATTGAGATAAATTCATATACCATTCATTCAAAGTGTCCAGTTCAGTATTTTTAATACATTCACAGTTGTGCAACCATATACTATAATCAATTTAGAATATTTTAATCACTTCAAAAAGAAATCCTATATTCTCTAGCAGTCTCTCCCCATTATCCCCAGTACCAGGTAAATGTTAATTTACTTTTTGTTTCTATAGATTTGCTATTTTGATGTTTCTTATGAAAGGAATCATACAGCGTGTGGTATTTGTAATGAATTTTCTCACCTAACATTAAAATTTTAAGATCATGTTGCCACATGTATCAATATTTCATTACCAAATAATATTTCATTGTGTGGATATAGTGCATTGTGTATATCCATTCATCAGTTGATAGGCATTTAGGTTTTGACCACTTATTTAGTTATTGTGAATGTCTGCACTATGAGCATTTATGTCCAAATTTCTATGTGGACGTACGATTTCATTCTCTTGTATGTATGCACCTAGGAGTAGGGTTGCTAGATTATAGGGCAATTCTATGTTTAAATTTGTGAGAAACTTCTAGATAGCTTTGCAAAGTAACTGCAGCATTTTACCAGCAGTTTATGAAGGCTCCACATCTTTGACAACATTCCTTATCATCTTTCTTTTTTATTTTATTGACTCTAATGAGTGAAAGGCTATCTTATGGTGGTTTTAATTGGCATATCCCTGATGGATAACCGTATTTCGTACCTTTTCATTTTGTCTTATTGACATTTGTGTACCTGCTGTGCAGAAATGTCTATTCAGATGCTTTCCATTTTTAAACATTGTGATACTTGCCTTTCTATTCCTGAGTTGCAATCCTTTGCATATTCCACATAACTTATCAGATGTTTTATTTTCAAAATTTTTCTCCCAGTCGCTTACTTGATGGTGTCTTTTGAACCATAGATTTTAATTTGATGATGTTCATTTTATATTTTCCTTGTGTTACTTGCGCTTTTGGTATCTTATCTAAGAATTTGTTACCTAATCTATACCTATGCTTTCTTTTAAGGATTGTATACTTTAAACTTTCACATTTAGATTTTTAAAATCTATTCTTGATTAATTTTTGCATGTAAATTAAGATAGGTACACTAACTATATATCAACTATTGCATGTGGATATATAGTTGTACCAGCACCATTTATTGAAAATACTATCCTATCTCAAGAAATATTTCAGAATCAGTTCAGTTGCTTAGTCATGTCTGACTCTTTATGACCCAATGGACTGTAGCACGCCAGTCTTCCCTGTCCATCACCAACTCTCAGAGCTTGCTCAAACGCACATCCATCGAGTCAGTGATGCCATCCAACCATCTCATCCTCTGTCATCCCCTTCTCCTCCTGCCTTCAATCTTAGTTTAAAAATAACTAGACTTGCAGGAATTTAAGCATCAATCTTTATCCCCACTTTATTCAAGAAGCATAAACTAATCACCTACACTAGGAACCATTAGGTCCCTCTCCTTGGGCAATTATAACCTAATTATTTCCTGTATGAGTGATTAGGCCTAAATAAAATAACACTTTCTACACCACACATGGAGAAGGCAATGGCACCCCACTCCAGTACTCTTGCCTGGAAAATCCCATGGATGGAGGAGCCTGGAAGGCTGCAGGCCATGGGGTCACTGAGGGTTGGGCATGACTGAGCAACTTCGCTTTCACTTTTCACTTTCATGCATTGGAGAAGGAAATGGCAACCCACTCCAGTGTTCTTGCCTGGAGAATCCCAGGGACGGGGGAACCTGGTGGGCTGCTGTCTATGGGGTCGCACAGAGTCGGACATGACTGAAGTGACTTAGTAGCAGCACACCACACATAATAAATTTCTGTTATCTCTTTTCCTTTCTCTTTCTCCTGTGTGTGTTTGAATGTGTTGAGATTGAAGACACTGTTATAGATACATAATAGATGTAGAAATAGAAGACACTAATATATTTGTACATATATATCATATTAATTATATATAAATATTTCCATTCCAACACCAAAAATCTTCCTTATCCACACCGTTTTGTTTTTCTCCTCCTAGTAACTTGATATAGTGGCTTCGTCCAAATGTGAATAACAAGTAATTTAGTGTTTATTGGTTCTTTTTTCAATCTTTTCTCTTACTATTCTAGTTTCTTAAGCGCCTTCTTTTTTGTCTCTTGTTAAATTATTTTTACTGACAAATAGACAGAGAACATGTTCTGTTTTTTCATGAATTCCTCAAAAAAATCATTAGTGTTCACAAACTATACTCAAACTGTCAGGTACAATGGTTTTTGTGAGATCAGGAATACTGAAACTGACTTCTAAAATATTTTATTGTATCTGGCTCTGTATCTATCTTCCAGCTGCTTGGGACTGATGTGATACTTGAAATGATAAACACAAGATTGAATTTGTAACAGGTATATTTTTTATAGTTTTTCACATCATCTTCAAGGTATTTTGGGCACTTGTAGCTTTATAGAATTAGTAGCAATAAAAATAAGTAGGATGGATAAGGACAGTCCCAGAACACTGGTACAAACTGCTCTCTGCACTAATAACAATGTATTTGAATTCCCATCTTCATCTCTCACAGATTGGTTTGGTCAATGCCTGCAGTTGTTATGGAAGCATCTTTGTGATTTCCTGGAAACTATAAAGTCTTTGCCTAGATCAGCATCTGTTGGTTATGTGGCATATCTACCTCTAACAGCAGCTTTCATGAATGCAGAAGCAATCCCCACTGGAGATCTAAAATACTAAATCAATTTCTGTTTTAAAATCTAAACCAAAGTAACTGATGTTTGATGTTGCTGTTAAGAATTTTTAATTTTTATAAAGCTCCTGGGGGTTCTCCGAGAAAACCACTCAGAATATAAATGAAATTTATTGTCTACATTGCATTAAGTCAATTCTACATTCATTTGCCTTAAAGAGAAAGATACCCCCTTAAGGGTATTTTCATTCTTTATTCCTGGGCATATATGTGCTTTGAATAACATTTGCCCGTATCACAGAACAGCTTCTGTTCAACCCAATGGGAGATAGAAACTAGACGAACATTACCAAAAAATGCTAATGCTACCTGAGAAGTCCACTGGATTTTTCAAGTACATTGATCAAGTAGAGCAGACTCTTGTCAAAATCAAACAGGTATGCCTTCTCATTCCATATTCATTCTTCTTTAGCCTTTCATGGGGGTTCAGAAGAACCGTGCACATAGATGGGAGTTTTGAGCACAGTTACAGCTTTCTTACATTATTCTTACTCTTGAAACCATGCACATGGGAGGAAACAGGTAGGAAAATTCCACTGGACATGTGAAAAGGTGATTTTCGCATTTAAAGGAAAAATATCTGCTGAAAAATTGCCTGGAAATAGTTTTCTTGAACTGACTTTAATCTGGTATTAAGAACACTGCTTCCATTTTCTGCAGCTACAATTGAAAATTAGATTCCTTTCCATTAAACCATATATTCAGTTCAGTTCAGTTCAGTTCAGTCACTCAGTCGTGTCCGACTCTCTGGACCCCATGAATCACAGCACGCCAGGCCTGCCTGTCCATCACCAACTCCCAGAGTTCACTCAAACTCACATCCATCGAGTCAGTGATGCCATCCAGCCATCTCATCCTCTGTCGTCCCCTTCTCCTCTTGCCCCCAATCCCTCCCAGCATCAGAGTCTTTTCCAATGAGTCAACTCTTCACATGAGGTGGCCAAAGTACTAGAGTTTCAGCTTTAGCATCATTCCTTCCAAACAACCTCCAGGGCTGATCTCCTTCAGAATGGACTGGTTGGATCTCCTTGCAGTCCAAGGGACTCTCAAGAGTCTTCTCCAAAACCACAGTTCAAAAGCATCAATTCTTCGGGGCTCAGCTTTCTTCATAGTCCAACTCTCACATACATACATGACCACAGGAAAAACCATAGCCTTGACTAGACGAACCTTTGTTGGCAAAGTAATGTCTCTGCTTTTGAATATGCTATCTAGGTTGGTCATAACTTTCCTTCCAAGGAGTAAGCGTCTTTTAATTTCATGACTGCAGTCACCATCTGCAGTGATTTTGGAGCCCACAAAAATAAAGTCTGACACTGTTTCCCCATCTATTTCCCATGAAGTGATGAGACCAGATGCCATGATCTTAGTTTTCTGAATGTTGAGTTTTAAGCCAACTTTTTCACTCTCCTCTCTCACCTTCATCAAGAGGCTTTTTAGTTCCTCTTCACTTTCTGCCATAAGGGTAGTGTCATCTGCATATCTGAGGTTATTGATACTTCTCCCGGCAATCTTGATTCCAGCTTGTGTTTCTTCCAGCCCAGTGTTTCTCATGATGTACTCTGCATATAAGTTAAATAAGCAGGGTGACAATATACAGCCTTGACGAACTCCTTTTCCTATTTGGAACCAGTCTGTTGTTCCATGTCGAGTTCTAACTGTTGCTTCCTGACCTGCATACAAATTTCTCAAGAGGCAGATCAGGTGGTCTGGTATTCCCATCTCTTTCAGAATTTCCCTCAGTTTATTGTGATCCACACAGTCAAAGGCTTTGGCATAGTCCATAAAGCAGAAATAGATGTTTTTCTAGAACTCTCTTGCTTTTTCCACGATCCAGCGAATGTTGGCAATTTGATCTCTGGCTCCTCTGCCTTTTCTAAAACCAGCTTGAACAACTGGAAGTTCACGGTTCACGTACTGCTGAAGCCTGGTTTGGAGAATTTTCAGCATTACTTTACTAGCATGTGAGATGAGTGCAACTGTGTGGTAGTTTGAGCATTCTTTAACATTGCCTTTCTTTGGGATTGAAATAAAAACTGAACTTTTCCAGTCCTGTGGCCACTGCTGAGTTTTCCAAATTTGCAAATCATATATTAGAAGAGACCAAAATATGGATTTATGGATGCACTCATGGTAAGTACTCCAAAGTCCTATGCTTGGTAATTATGAGAGTGAGCTTTGAGGTCAGTAAAGTTTTAGCTATTAGGAATAATGGTGCAATGAACATTCGTGTCCACTCTTTTGTTCTCTAGCAACAACATTTATAGGATACGCAACCTTAGAAAATTATTTTGACAGTTTCTCCACATTTGCAAAAGAGGTACCCTAATAATACAGGCTCCTTAGGGTTACTTTGAATATGAAATAAGATAGTGGATCTATAATGCACAGAATAATGTAGGTTTAGTTTTAAGTTCACAGCAAAATTGCAACTTAAATTATAGCTGTTGGTATCTAAAAAGCTCATAAGAAATTATAAGCGTTTTCAGGTGAAACAAAGAATAATCAAATATAGCAGCTTTGCTCATTGAAGTGTAAGAAAAAACACTAACATTTTTCTTTCATTCTTCATGTGTTTATGTAAGACCTATAGCCACTCTTTTATGATTCCATAAAAAGAAAATGTCTGTCATACTACAATATTGCTTGAAAAGTTCAAAAGGAAAAGGTCAAATAGTGCGCCTAACACAAATGAAATGTTTCATTTTTAGTTAATTAGCTATACACTAAACTGTTGTAGCCTTCAAAAGCCTTCAGATGCAAAAGGCATGTTTGCACACTTTGAGAAATTCAGAGAATGGATGATTGGCTTGCTTTAACCAGATTTAAATAGTACCTAGCTTCTGAAAGTCAGGCACATGTATTGATTTAAAAATTAAATGCCATATTCTCATTCACTTTTCTACCCAAGCATTTTTCCTCAGGCAGTGAATATGAATGTTGAAGAATGTGAGAGTCTAGACTTCAGTGGGTAGTCAAAGTTGGTAAAAGAAATGTATAGCATCTAATGCCAAAATAAAGCATTTGTGATTCTTGTGATCTCAAGTCTAGAAGGTACACCATCCTCCCTGGATTCCACAAATGTCACAGAGGTTTCTAAAGGACAAAGGGATTTTCTTGCCTTTTTTTTTTTTTTTCCCCATTGTCTTAGTAATTTTTGAGATTTTTCTCATAAAGTGATAATGTTCAAAACCAGAGAGAATGTGCCCATTGAAACTGAGAATTTAAAGAAATCTCTGTCATTGCATATATTTGAATCAAAGACTATCTTCTTGGAAAGAAATGCATGGTGTTAGTAAAGACAAAAATTTGTTTAATAAACCTACACATACCTATCTACCTATAATGTATGTATTTCTGTGCTTAGTTTCTCGGTCGTGTCCAACTCTTTTTGACCCCATGGACTGTAGCCCACCAGACTCCTCTGTCCATGGGATTCTCCAGGCAAGAATATTGGAGTGGGTTACCATGCCCTCCTCCAGGGGATCTTCCCAACCCAGGGATGGAACACAGGTCTCTCGGGTTGCAGGAAGATTCTTTACCATCTGAGCCACCAGGAAGCCCATGTATTTCAAAGTATTTCTAAATTTTAATTTGATTAATTTATAAATATACATTTATATTTATAGATGATACTAATGGTAAAGATATAAGTAAGAAACCTGGGTTCCATCCCTGGGCCAGGAAGATAACAATTTAGATGTGTGGGTTAAGGAGCAAGAGAAAAGGAAGCCTGGAATTGCATCATTGTTTTGTTTATCCAGATTGGAATACAGAGCAAATGGCAATGGCTTATAAGAAAAAATGTTATAATGTGCAAAACATTATCCAGTTTTGTCCTATGTATTTATTTAAGTTCTGACTTATTGAATTTGATCACCAGATAGAGTTGAAATATAATTTTTGAATTTAAAAGAAGGGCAGAGTTGAGTATGAAGCTTTAGAAACGAGCAGATTTAGAAATCCTAACTGAGGCTATGGCAAAAGGCTAAAATCTCTGAGGAAAAATTCATAAGGCAAAACATTTGGAGGGATAAAATCAAAAGAATACCAATATTTAAAGGAGAGACAGAGGAAAAGGAAAGCCAGTTATGAGCTAATTGTAGAAAGGGGCCAAAAAGGATAGATGCTTCCTGTAGGAGAGAGTGGTCAACAAGACAAGTATTAATATTATAGCGATTAAGTCAGTTAAAGCCTCCTAAGAGATAGTGTGTGTGTGGGTGGGGGGGCGGGAATCTTCTGAAAATCTTCTGAAAATAATGTTAGACACAGATAAAAAAACACAGTATATTAGAAATGTGCCATTTTATTTAAAATCAGCCCTAAGGATTCTGTATATGTTATAAGTCATATTAAACATGATCTTAGGAATCAGAAGTATGTTATTCCTAGACTACTAAGTACTATGTCAAGTTTTAATAAGCATTTTTAATGTCTTTGTATCAGTCTAAATGCTCATATTGATGAGGTAACAAATCAGTATAATCTATCTCAATTTTATGCACCATTTTTTCAGTTTCCTGAAAGATATAATTACTAGCCAATAATTATCAATTTTCTATTAATGTTAACATTAATATTGGAATATTTAGCAGTCCTGAGTGTAAACAAAATAGGGAAAACAAGTTAGCCACAATATTAAGCACATACACAAAACCCCATTTTGATGAAAGACTCAAACATTAGCACTTGTCTTTTTTTTTTTTTCTGTACAAAAGCATTTCCATTGTGGTAGAAGTGAGATTTAAAAATTTAAGGAAAAAACATTCCCCACTAAACAACTTAGAAATGTTCTCATTTGTGGGAGGAAAAAAAAAAAAGAAGTCAGAGGATGAATTCCACAGTACAAAAGGAAATTCATATTTCTCTGTAGTTCAGTTCAGTAGCTCAGTTGTGCCCAATCTTTGTGACCCCATGGACTGCAGCATGCCAGGCCTCCCTGTCCATCATCAACTCTTGGAGCCTACTCAAACTCATGTCCATTGAATCGGAGATACCATCCAACAATCTCATCCTCTGTCGTCTCCTTCTCCTCCCACCTTCAATCTTTCCCAGCATCAGGATCTTTTCAAATGAGTCAGTTCTTCGCATCAGGTGGCCGAACTATTGGAGTTTCGCTTCAACATCAATCCTTCCAATGAATATTCAGGTCTGATTCCTTTAGGATGGACTGGTTGGGTCTCCTTGCAATTCAAGGGACTCTCAAGAGTCTTCTCCAATACTATAATTCAAAAGCATCAAATCTTTGGTGCTCAGCTTTCTTTATAGTCCAACTCTCACATCCATACATGACTACTGGAAAAACCATAGCCTTGACTAGACAGACCTTCATTGGCAAAGAATTGTTTATACTTTTTAATAATTTAGCTGTCTAGGTTGGTTATAGCTTTTCTTTCAAGGAGTAAGCATCTTTTAATTTCATGGCTACAGTCACCATCTGCAGTGATTTTGGAGGCAAAAAAATAAAGCCTGTCACTGTTTCCACTGTTTCCCCATCTATTTGCCATGAAGTGATGGGACCAGATGTCATGATCTTCGTTTTCTGAATGTTAAGCATTAAGCCAACTTTTTCACTCTCTTCTTTCAAGAGTCTCTTTAGGTCTTCTTAGCTTTCTGCCATAAGGGTGGTGTCATCTGCATATCTGGAGGTTATTGATATGTCTTCCAGCAATCTTGATTCCAGCTTGTGCTTCTTCCAGCCCAGCATTTCTCATGATGTACTCTCAATATAAGTTAAATAAGCAGGGTGATAATATACAGCCTTATCATAATCCTTTCCCGATTTGGAACCAGTCTGTTGTTCCATGTCCAGTTCTAACTGTTGCTTCCTGACCTGCATATAGATTTCTCAGGAGGCAGAGAAGGTAGTGTGATATCCCAGTCTCTTGAAGACTTTTCTAGTTTGTTGTGATCCACACAGTCAAAGGCTTTGGCATAGTCAATAAAGCAGAAATAAAAATAAATAAATAAATAAATAAAGCAGAAATAAATGTTTTTTTCTGGAACTCTCTTGCTTTTTCAATGATCCAGCAGATGTTTGCAATTTGATCTCTGGTTCCTCTGCCTTTTCTAAATTCAGCTTGAACATCTGGAAGTTCCCAGTTCATGTACTGTTGAAGCAAGGCTTGGAGAATTTTGATCATTACTTTGATAGCATGTGAGATGAGTGCAATTGTGCAGTAGTTTGAACATTCTTTGGCATTGCCTTTCTTTGGGATTGGAATAAAATCTGACCTTTTCCAGTCCTGCGGCCACTGCTGAGTTTTCCAAATTTGCTGGCATATTGAGTACAGCACTTTCACAGCATCATCTTTCAGGATTTTGAAATAGCTCAACTGGAATTCCATCACCTCCTTTAGCTTTGTTCATAGTGATACTTCTTAAGGCCCATTTGACTTTGCATTCCAGGATGTCTGGCTCTAGGTGAGTGACCAAACCATCATGATTATCTGGGTCATGAAGATCTTTTTTGTATAGTTCTTCTGTGTGCTTTTGCTACCTCTTCTTATTATCTTCTTCTTATGTTAGGCCCATCTTTGCATGAAATGTTCCCTTGGTATCTCTAATTTTCTTGAAGAGATCTCTAGTCTTTCCCATTCTATTGTTTTCCTCTATTTCTTTGCACTGATCTTTGAGGAAGGCTTTCTTACCTCTCCTTGCTATTCTTTGTAACTCTGCATTCAAATGAGTATATCTTTCCTTTTCTCCTTTGCCTTTCACTTCTCTTCTTTTCTCAGCTATCTGTAAGGCCTCTTCAGATAACCATTTTGTTTTTTTGCATTTTTTTCTTGGGGGTGGTTTTGATCCCTGTCTCCTGTACAATGTCAAGAACCTCCATCCATAGTTCTTCAGGCACTCTGTCTATCAGATCTAATCCCTTGAATCTATTTCTCCCTTTCACTGTATAATCATAAAAGATTTGATTTAGGTCATACCTGAATGGTCTAGTGGCTTTCCCTACTTTCTTCAATTTAAGTCTGAATTTGGCAATAAGGCATTCATGATCTGAGCCACAGTCAGCTCCTGGTCTTGTTTTTGCCGACTATATAGAGCCTCTCCATCTTTGGCTGCAAAAAATATAATCAATCTGATTTCGGTGTTGACCATCTGGTGTTGTCCGTGTGTAGAATCTTCTCTTGTGTTGCTGGAAAAGGGTATTTGCTATGACCAGTGTATTCTCTTGGCAAAATCTATTAGCCTTTTCAGTTACTATTAAATATTTGAACACATGATCTCTTTTCCATATGTAGATATATTGCTACATATTTAGTAGATGTATATTCAAAATAATTTTTTTGTATCTTAACTTTAAAACCCAGTTTTATTAAATTTTATCACCAAGTCAAAGATATTTTGTGTACAAAGTAGATCAAAATGTAGAAAACACAACTATGTGTAGTATATGCTGAAGCTATTTCACAGCTTTGTTTTCTCCTTTTTTGGGAAAACAGAATAATCTTTCAGGAGTGTTTATTTCAAAAACACATATCCATATCCACATAAATACCACAACTTTCTGTGTTGTTATGGTATGTTATGGTTGTTATGGTATGTTATGGTTGTTATGGTATTTATGGTATTATTGTGTTGTATGAAATACCACATATTTCATAAACATGAAATCCACATTTCATATCCACATAAATACCTCAACTTGCTGTGTTGCCTCTGGGAATGTGCTGTCAGGGTGCCTTGGGAACACACCACTGCCAGTTTGTCTGTGGTTTTCTGGAAAGCTTTGAGGTTTTAACTTTGATCTTTTCCCTCACACGCTGAGATTTTCTCCTGACTCCACTAGCCCAGACAGAATTTCTACCCTTGATCTCTAAGGTAATCTTAAACATACTCTTGACCCCAGCATCACTCAGTGTTAAAAGTTTTCCTCTTAAGCATGGCCTGTTTACTCTTCAGTTTCTACCTTGTCCTTTGCTCATCTTGACTCAAAAGTGACTTCTTTAAACTTTCTGACTGGGAAGAGTTTCCATTTTTGTTTCCTCAATTCTTTAAACTTCTTTATACTGAGGAAACTAGGTCGTTCTCTTTGATCTGTCAAAGAATTTGTAACAATGTTTGACCACAGGGTGAACTCTACTTAAAGTGGCTTCATAATTTTGTAGAGCTTTCATTCATTCCTTTTTTAAAAAAATTGTGCTTCTCTTCCAAGGCACCTTACACCTCAGACATTGATTTTTTTTTTTTTAACCACTTAACCCATTACTATAAAACTGGATTTCAGAAATTAATCTGCCACCAGTAACTTCAAGGTTCATATGCCATTAATATTACGTGTTACTTCAACTAGAGGTATTGTAATTGAGCCCTAACTTTCACAGATGGAAGAACAGGAAAGATGTGTTTGATATAAAACATAATAAATTAGCAAGCTACTGGCACTTTTGGAAGAGAAGGTTTCTTTAAACGCTCCCAGACTGCAGAATTATTTTCCTTTTGTCATCTAATAAAAAGAAGCAGACCACATAGAAGAGAAGAAGATAATTTATTAACCTACGTCTGAGTCAGTCTTCTATGATAAAGAATGTGGAACATGTAACTAATACTTTCATAGCCTTTTAATCACTACAAAGAACTTTTGAGATATTATCTGATTATTAGTTCTTCACATTAAAAATTTTTTTTGTTAAATATTATCATTGTTATCCCAATTTAATAAATACATTCAAAAAATTCCAAAAGAGAAAGATCAGTTTTCCAAAGGCCTCCAATAAGCAGTGATTGGGTCTAGAATTCTCCCCCAGTTTTTTTTCCTCACATCTTATTCACTTTCCCCTGACATCATAACTGCCACAGTTACAATTTCATCATTTCTCAAAACCTACCATTTTCCCAGTTACTTCTTTTTAACTGATGCTTTAGTTTCACGGAGGGAACCACAAGGGCTTCCCTTGTAGCTCAATTGGTAAAGAATCTGCCTGCAGTGCAGGAGACCCGGGTTGGATCCCTGGGTTGGGAAGATTCCCCTGGAGGAGGAAATGGCAACCACTCCAGTATCCTTGCCTGGAAAATCTCATGGACAGGAGAGCCTGGTGGGCTGCAGTCCATGGGGTCGCAAAGAGTCGGGCATGACTATCATGCACACTTGCTTTCACCATACAGATCTCAGACAGCATTAAATGTGTTTAATACTAGTTGCAGATGGAATTCAGACTTAAATATTTTAAATGCATCTCTAAAATAAGTTGAAATAGTTTACTTGGCATTTACCTTAACTGGGATACAGTTGTAGACCTGAGAGGTAATGCCAGGCATTAATTTATACAAATGTCAATGTTAATGTCCTTAAATTATTATTCCTCAAGTACTGCTATTTGACTATTAATACTAGCTCTCTTGTAACACTTGTCCTCCTCTGTAGCTCATTTTTAAAACCATTCCTTTTATTAGCTAAATAATTTTCACTTAGATCACCTGAATATTCCTAGAGTTGATGGGGGCTCTCTGGCAAAAATAGCCCATTTATTCAATCTCATCACTATAGCTCCAAACAAAAAGGTACCAATTTTTAAACTGAATTTAATTCAATTTAAAATACCTCTAAAAGTTATCAAAACCTCCAAGGGATTAAATATAGAATTTTAACTACTAATATCTAAGCTAGTTATATTTAATCATTCATTTATTCAAAAAACCTTGAAGTTTTCCAACTTTCAAAATAATCTTTGAGAAAGTTGTTATTGGATATTTTATTTCTTTTTTCTATTAATTTATTTTATTTTACTTCTATTAAGGGTCCATTACAAAACCAGACAAGAAAAATTATAATGTGTAATTTTAAGCATGCTTGTTTTTGAGAGGAATAAAGAGGAAATTTTATGAAGATAAAATCCCCTGGTGACATTATATTCTTGAGACTGGCTTAATTTTGTGCATCATTTGTTCATTTTTCATACTTCTCTCTGTCTGAAGTTAACATGGACAAGATCAAAGATACTGAACTAAAATCCAGTGCTGAAGTCTGAATATACTACTTGCTCTAATAGACTCAGCAGGATTTCTCTAACCTTGTCTGTTACCCTGAGTGCTGGGCTGAGGCCTAGTTTTCAACTGAGAAAAAAATAATTTTAACAGATGAGCAGCAATTAATTCTTGGCTTGTGCTAGGCTAGCAGTCTGCCTGATGTATATACTACTGCCCAGACCAGACCAAAAGGATTTTAAAGATCCATTATCATTCTCCCAAATACTATCTACTTCCCAGACCACTTTCACATCCTAGACAAGTCATTCAATGGTTCTCCTGTACACCCTGGTGATTCAACACAACAAAATGGATGCTGCCAGCAGAATTTAATGGACACAGATACTCAGAGATTCAAGAAAGCCCATCTTTTGTCCCTTAGGTTGAGACATATATTTGTGAATATCCGTATGTCCACAGAGAAGCAAAATTCTTCGTGTACTGTGGGTTTTATATGAAGAGGGCTTGGATAACTGTCAGAATTTTTATAAGATGAAACAATACCATATACTATTTTAGCCTTATGTAGATAAGCCAAAAAATTAAGCTTTGCAAACTGCTGTGGAGTTAAAAACAGGCAGGACCCTTGAATTTGAGAAGCATGCATGTAGAGAAGAAGGCAGTCATAGAACAAAGAAATGTTCCTGATTACAGTTGCCAGTTAATTATACAGACAATTTTGTTTAAGAGTTTGGAAATTACTTGAGATTTAGTAGGGAAGGGTCTATAGAGGAGATGGAATTTCAACTGGCTTGATGGTGACTGTGAAATTTTTAAAAAATCTGAACTGGGGTTTAAATCCAGTCTCTGTCACTCTATAGCTCAGCACCTTAGTACATGAACTTAGCATGTTCAATATTTATGTTCTTAATCTTTAAAGTGTTATATCATAGATTTATTTAGTGGATACACATAAAATTGTCAACCTTAGTGCCTTGTTGATAGTAAGCTCTCATAATGCTACAAGAAGATGGGTGAAGCTATCATAAAACAGAACCTTGAAGTCCAAGTAAGGAAAGTACGATAAGCCAAATAATAGAGATGAAAGACAAAATACATTCAACCTATTAAGTATGCTGGTTTTATTGACATGAAGGATCAATATAAGGGAGAATTAAAGGGGCCCGATTGTGAACCTCCCCCTGCAGAAGTTTGGGCTAGATCTTTGAGAAATGGGAAGTTATGAAATATATTTCAACATGAACAAAATACTCAAAGCAACATTTTGAAAGCTCAGTTATCATCAGCAAATATTTTTGCTTAATAATTATATATTTATTGCCCATTAATATGTGTATATTATAACCCATTTAATATTTTTATAATAATATTTATTAAAACTCAGTCTTCAGTTATAATTCTCACAATGATCTGATGATGCAATGATGCAGAATTATTCTTTAGTACTGATTTATCATTCAACTAGAAGACTTAAAGACAGGAGGGTAGAATATTTTACCTAACTTTTTAAAAAGGTGTTCTAAACTCCCATAGAAATCAGTTGCTTTAAGAAATTTGTTTGGTTAAAAGTATACTCTGACTATAAAATATTCACAACAGATGAGGGTTCCCAAAACCTTAGAAAATCAAGCAAGAAATCATTTTCAATACATTGGAAAACTGGTTCAGACTGAGTGTTGTATTAGCTTAAAATGTCTGGTAGGTAAGCAAGGTAAACTTTGCAACCTCACTCAGAAGGAGGTGTTGCCAAGTATCCGAGACACGTGGAAACAACTATCACAAAGACTGCCTTGAGACTTAAGGTCAACAAAGCTTCTGCTGTGACAAATATTTACTTTCAATAATGACTACTGCTTTGATGGCTTGTGTGTGTGTGTGTGTGTGTGTGTGTGTGGGTGGGTGGGTGCACACATATGCATGTAACAAGTGCAGGAGACTGGTTGGTTAAATGGTTACTTTAGAGCACCGTACCAGAAACACTGCTGGTATTTGTGAGATAAAGTATCACATATTATAATAAATTATAACCATGACTGCTGATTCCTGTCTTGGTCCTTGAAAGAGTTTGAATCTTTGGCACAGTCCCATTCTTAGTTACTTTTCAAAAACTCTAAAGAAGAAAGGGAGAAAGTTTTGTTAATATTTAATAAGCCGACTGATCGATTGCCCTGCCTCCTAAAATGTTCATCTGTTTGACTGGTGGGAAATGAACTTCATTAGGATTTCTCACTACCTTATAGCTCCTTGTTAACATTTCTCCTTTTGGGGCCCTGAGAAAAATGCAGTTTCTTTCCATGAATCTCTGCCAACCATACTCTCCTGCACTATTTTCCATATTCATTTGCTCAGAAAAGTGGATGTAAATCTCATTTTGCAGGGAAAATATTATCAGATCTTTGTGATCTAAAGTAAAATTCATGAAATGATATTTTTATGAGTCATAGAAATAACCAGTAGATTGATTTAATATGTGGAAGTTAGTTCTATATTTAGTTTAAAGCTATGAATATCAAAAATATTAAGCATACTTTTTCATATTTTAGTTTCATTTTACATGTTTTATTTGAAAAAGAAAGGAAAATGTAGAACTTCCAAAGCAGGGAAAATCCTAGAAAAAGATTTGTTCATATAAAATAATTATTATAAAATTTATTTTTGTAAGGATTTCAAATAAAATAAAAGGAAATAAAGTGTAACACATATGATACTGTAGTAAAAAGAGAAATACAAATGATGATTAATAAAATGATTAAAAGTGTGACAGTTCAAGATTTTTTGGTATATAGTTATTTCAAGTAAGTTAATGTGTGCATATATAAATGACACATAGAAGTTGATCTTAATGGTAGGAAAAAATTGTTAAATGCATTGATGACTCAATATGTGTCCAAAATGTGTTAAACATTTGATATACATTGTCTTATTCAATCGTTATGACCAAGAAATGAGATATATGCTGTATACTACTATTTTTCCTATTTTATTAATGGGAAAATTCAGGGAGAGATTACATAAGAAACTTGCCCAAGGTCACAGTGTTAAAAATGTTTTTAAATACCCCAAAGGAGATTTCAAACCAAAGCAGTCTGCTTCCAGAGAGTCCATGCTCCTAAAATCTATATATTCCTGGATGCGAGTACAAGACTCAAGTGGATCTCTCTTTTGAAATTCATCTATTTTCAGAGAAAGAAGAAAACACCAAAACATAAAAGTTGAACAGCAAGGGAAATGTTGTTTTAAGATCAGTCAAAATGAAAAGGCAGACTTCATTTTGATTATGTCAATCTGAATGAGAATATAATTCAGGAAGCCAAGAAACAGAGAATGGCCAAAAGTCCTTCTTGTGTTTTTATTCTCTTACAATAATATCATTAATATTCAGTTACGGAAGATGATGTTTCTAACTAGTCCTTTTACTGATGGTGGAAGATTCTTGGTTTTCAAACATTTAACAACTTTCACTGATGCAAATAAGTTTCAATCCATGAACAATTGCTACATATATTGCAGGGCCCCTTACAAAATGAAAATTCAAGCATCCTCGTTCATTAATTACTAAGAATTTCAAAATGTTTATAGGAGACCATTAAGCCAAATTCAAGTCCTGTAGACTACACAGCTTATACATCTATGAAGCCTGCCCTGCTTGCAGCCAGCCAGAGTGCTTATTCTGTGAACTCTTTAAAGGGGTAAGTTTTTGACCGTGTATAATATCCATCCTTGGCTAGAAATTATGAGTGTTGGTGACATACAAACAACTTTCTTTTTTCACTTGGGACAGATTTAATTTTGATATTCAGTTATAACTTTCTTGCTTCATTCAGGGCACTGAAGGAAAATTCTATTTTATGAAAAAAATAAGCAAAAACCCCTGTGATTTCGGAACAATCTTCAAACGGACAAGACTTGAACAAGATAATATATTGATATTATACTTTATTAATTTTAAATGTAGCCTACTTCTGGGAAAAGGCTATACTGATCTTTGAACCCCTAACTAAATGCAAATAAAAACTACATGGGAAAAGAATCTGAAAAAGGATGAATATATGTACATGTATAACTGAAACACTTTGCTGTATCAGTTCAGTTCAGTTGCTCAGTCGTGTCCGACTCTTTGCGACCCCATGAATTGCAGCACACCAGGCCTCCCTGTCCATCACCAACTCCTGGAGTTCACTCAGACTCATGTCCATCGAGTCAGTGATGCCATAGTGGAAGCTAATATGACATTGTAAATCAACTATGCTTCAGTATAAAATAAAAATTTTAAAATAACTAAAATCAAATAAATTTAATCATAGTTTATTCTTTTTTTTAACAAAAAGGGCAAGACTATCACATGATTGTTTCAAAGACTATCCCCTATCTTGAACTTATTTCCTATATTGAGGGTAAGAGTGGGGGGAAAAGATGACAGGAAATGACAGCAAATCTTTTTTTTCCTATGCCTCATCCATAGTTTACCCTGCCTCCAGTTTTACTGTCTCATCATTTTCCAAGTAGAATGGGCAAAATTGAAACCAGGTAATCCTGAGAATAAACTATTGAGCAAAAGCAAAGGCAAGGAATAGCTGTCAACCATGTTAGCACCTAGGATAAGACCTCTCACATAGAAGCTAGTCAATAAATATGCATGAAGCTAATAATTATATTGAATGGTTTGCCTTGGAAATAAACAGAGATCATTCTGTCATTTTTGAGATTACATCTAGTACTGCATTTTGGACTCTTTTGTTGACCATGATGGCTACTCCATTTCTTCTGAGGGATTCCTGCCCACAGTAGTAGATATAATGGTCATCTGAGTTAAATTCACCCATTCCAGTCCATTTGAGTTCGCTGATTCCTAGAATGTCAACATTCACTCTTGCCATCTCCTGCTTGACCACTTCCAATTTGCCTTGATCCATGGACCTAACATTCCAGGTTCCTATGCATTATTGCTCTTGACAGCATCAGACCTTGCTTTTATCACTAGTCACATCCACAACTGGGTATTGTTTTTGCTTTGGCTCCATCCCTTCCTTCTTTCTGGAGTTATTTCTCCACTGATCTCCAGTAGCATATTGGGCAACTATTGACCTGGTGAGTTCATTTTTCAGTGTCCTATCTTTTTGCCTCTTCATACTATTCATGGGCTTTTCAAAGCAAGAATACTGAAGCGGTTTGTCATTCCCTTCTCCAGTGGACCACATTCTGTCAGACCTCTCCACCATGATCCGTCTGTCTTGGGTGGCTCCACACGGCATGGCTTAGTTTCATTTAGTTAGACAAGGCTGTGGTCCGTGTGATTAGATTGGCTAGTTTTCTGTGATTATGGTTTCAGTGCGTCAGCCCTCTGATGCCCTCTCGCAACACCTACCATCTTACTTGGGTTTCTCTTACCTTGAACATGGGTATCTCTTCACGGCTGCTCCAGAAAAGTGCAGCCGCTGCCCCTTACCTTGGACGAAGGTATCTCCTCATGGCCGCCCCTCCTGACCTTGAATGTGGAGTAGTTCCTCTTGGCCCTCGTACGCCAGCGCAGCCACTGCTCCCTGGACATGGGGTTGCTCCTCTCGGCCACCACCCCTGACCTCGAACATGGGGTAGCTCCTCTCGGCTGCCACCCCTGACCTCGGACATGAGGTAGCTCCTCTCAGCTGCTCCTGCGCCGTCGCAGCCTGGAGCGCTAGGTAGTCGCTTACTCCTTGGAAGGAAAGTTATGACCAACCTAGACAGCATATTCAAAAGCAGAGACATTACTTTGCCAACAAAGGTCTGTTTAGTCAAGGCTATGGTTTTACCAGTAGTCATGTATGGATGTGAGATTTGGATGGTGAAGAAAGCTGAGTGCCAAATTATTGATGCTTTTGAACTGTGGTGTTAGAGAAGACTCTTGAGAGTCCCTTGGACTGCTAGGTGATCCAACCAGTCCATCCTAAAGGAGATCAGTCCTGGGTGTTCATTGGAGGAACTGATGTTGAAGCTGAAACTCCAATACTTTGGCCACCTCATGCGAAGAGTTGACTCATTGGAAAAGACCCTAATGCTGGGAAGGATTGGGGCAGGAGGAGAAGGGGACGACAGAGGATGAGATGGCTGGATGGCATCACTGACTCAATGAACATGGGTTTGGGTGAACTCTGGGAGTTGGTGATGGACAGGGAGGCCTGGCATGCTGCAATTCATGGGGTCAGAAAGAGTTGGACACGACTGAGAGACTGAACTGAACTGAATAATTATATTAATAATACAAAATTTACCATATATAAAATATTAAGAAAATGTTGGTATAATGTACAGGAGGGATTCAGGGTAGGAAAAACTAGATTCCTCTTGAGCAGTCACATTCATTAACTCAGTCTTTATCTAGCAACTGCTAGGAGCTAAGCATTGTTGTCTATAGAAGTCAACAGAGGTGCCCCTTATGACCATGAATACTTTGCATGGATGCCCCAAAGGAACATTCTCAGATTTTCTAATGTACTCCCAGTAATGTTGGGTAAAATATTACTGATACAGTACTATTTAAATTGAACAACACTTCAAAAACTAGTGGAAGTTATGACTACGTGGCAAACGGAAAGAGTAAAAGGGAGAATGCTGGGTAAAAGGAGTGTCAATTGAAAAAATACATAACGTAAAAGTTGAATTGCCTTTTTTCATCAGACAATCTGAGAATTTCAAGTCCATGACACAATATCTCAGATAATGCTGAGAAACTATCCCAGAGGCAAACTGGGAGGGAGCCAACATACATGGGAGTTTTTGTAACAAAGTCCAGGAAGTCAGAACAAAAAGAAAACCAGATGTCTCAAATTAATAAAATTAGTGCTTTTCCACTTAGGGTAAGTTGCAAAGTCTGGACTCATGAAGTCATTCCTTTGACATGCACCTCAGCTATCTGGGGCCAGTATCCTGTGTTTTCTCATCCTGAGTCTCCTCAAGGTGTACATTTGGTGATACCTGCAGCAGTTGAGTGCTTGATGGCGGGCATCCTAATTTCATTCTGAGTTCCCTGAGAGCTTACTGCTGTGGTGGCTTCAGTGTGGTGGCTCGATGGCTGCTGCAATACCCTTTGTTTATCCATATGGCAGGCTACATTCTTAGTTCACAAGAATGCCTTCGATAAACTTGTGAAGTACCAACAGACATCAAGACAATAAAATAGTATTTCTCATTTTGACTACTGTTTGGAAATGAAATATTGAATTAACCCGCTTAAAACATGTTAAATTAAGATATGCACTTAATACAATATATGTAGAAGCAAGCAGATTTCCTTGATAGCTCAGTGGTAAAGAATCCATCTGCCAAAGCAGGAGATGCAGGAGACATGGATTCAATCCCTGGATCAGGAAGATCCTCTGGAAGAGGAAAAGGCAACCCACTCCAATATTCTTGCCTGGGAAATCCCATGGACAGAGAAGCCTGACAGACTACAGTCCATGGGGTCGCAAAAGAATCAAACACAACTTAACAACTAAACAAGAAACAAGGGCCATATTGCTTCAATCCCTTCTTTAATTCTGTTCCTGAGGTTTTATTTGTAAGAGTTGCATGTCTCCTCCCTTAACCCTTCCATCCTTCATAAATAATTTTTGATAGATTTTCATGTTTTCTGATTATATAGAGACTTAAGTTAGTCTTGCCTTTTGTTGAATGCTGAATATTTAAATACAGCTTTTATTTCAATGGGAAGCTCTTCTTTGTAGCTAGAGTATTATTTCTTTTTTTTATTTTGAAAATAATAAATCTTTTCCCAAATGGCTTATATTTATCTTTAAAAGCAATTTATAAGGAAAATAAATCTGTCATAATCAGGTCACCCAGATACAGAACTAAAAGCATTCTAATATCTGATAAAGTCTGTGAAATAAGGAACAATTCTGACTTTGCTCTTAAAATTCTCATACCTCATAATGGGCTTATATAAAGACATCAAATTTAGTGTTAAGTGATCCAAATATCTTAGGAAAAGAATAGTATGGACTGAGGTAGATGCAACACATGCATTGTTTTACACTAGTTTTTAACATAGTTTTCTCTAAAGTTTAATGATTTTCCCATTGATTAAACATGTCTAGTTGAATTAAGCTTGTCTGATGTACTGTCAACAATCTTAGATGAATCTTTGGGGGCTCTTAGATATACTTGGGGGTTTGGATTTCATTTGCCATGCTTATTTTATTATAATATAATAAAATGCAGCAAACGGCAGCACTGATATGAGGCTGAAATAATGAAACATTCATTTATTTTTAAGGGCTCAGTTAATTACATGCTAATGCTGGCTGAGTTTTTGCTTGTGTGTTTTAGCTGTTTTCTAAGAGGTTTAGGTATTACATATAGCATTTGTGTATGTTCTTTAAAATAAATTCAGTATAAAAAAATCACAAGAACAGTTTGTTTCTTCTATCACAATTTGCTTTGTCTCTCCAAGAGTTGTTCAGTGCTACAAATAAATTATTTGGTAAATGTCATCAATTATTTTTACAATAATTGTATGGCAATTAGTATTGTCTAGTTATACTATTAACATTATCTAAATCAGATAGTAAATTTATGCCATTAGTGGCTATTTGGAATGCATATCATTTTGCTATTAGCTTATTATAAACTGAAAAGTAAGTTTTCTTCATTACCTAAGTCAAAAATTATAAGTAATTCCAAGAGTCTTTTAAATTAAAGGATAATGGGAATCCTTTGAGATGCTTTTGACAAGGAGCATGTTCTCCCAGTGAGGGTCAGAGTTCAATTCCTGAAATCATCCATCAAGTTCTGACTGGCAAGGACTGAATAGCTATAAAAAGTAAACGGGAGATAGGGCACCCTTGCTGACCTCTTAAATCACTTTCATGCACATGGTTCAGTAAATACACACACTCATTCACAAACACCACACACAAATAGCTATACATTTCAGAAAGGGCATTTGTGATGAAAAGCAAGTTTTAAGAGGACTGGAATGCCAAAGGATTTTATATATTTGAAATTTTCTTTCAAAAGTTTATTTTAATCTTTTCACAGGAAAATACCCCTTCATACCGTTATTTCAGTTACAAATAATCAGTAAAAATATTTACTGATACCTCATTTGCCACCAATTTTGAGAATGATGAGATGTGCAAAAAATGTTTAGATAAAAGCCTTTACCTCTAGTCAGTCCATCAAAACTCTATTTAGCACTAAGAGTTCTGAGGATCCTATACCTGATGATGCTTCTGAACTAAATCAGGAATTTAGTATTAACTACAGGTGGTTCCAGCTGCACTGCTTAGCTACATTTCTTATCTCCTTCACTTATGATTTGGCCTTCATATGAAGAATATAGGATGCATAATAATCCTTTGAAGTAACTTAGCAACTCATTCCAGTGTTCTTGCCTGGAGAATCCCATGGACAGAGAAGCCTGGTAGGCTGCAGTCCATGGGGTCGCACACAGTCGGACATGACTGAAGCGACTTAGCAGCAGCAGCAGCAGCAGCAGCAACACCATCTATGGAGCCCATTTTACTCACTAAAATATTTTGCAAATTTTCTTTTAATTATTAATTTTCCTAGCTAAAATGTGGGCTGCACTGTAACACAGAGCAGCCTATCTCCATAGCTGGCATCCAGTGACCTGCATATTATAGGTTCTAATTATATGCTGAACCAAGTCATTAAACAACTCCCCTCCACCACCCCACCACCAATCTTGAGGCCTTAGGGAAGCTTTCCCAAATGTGAAAACAATTGACTATGCACAAGACAACATTCCTCTCAGAAGGACTAATATACTTTTCAGACAGCAGTCAGAACACATCATTTCTATTTGTGCAATTGATACAGAACTGTCCAACTTATTTATAAACTGAATAAAGTAACTAGGGGGATGCTTTTCTCTAGGTTTATGAAATTAAACCAATTTGGGATCAACATATCATCATCAGTAGGAGGAAAAGATTAGACTGAGCATACCTGACTTTCACTCATTCTCTGTTCATGGGGTCTGTCACAGTGCTTGGATTCAGCATAATTTTCTGAAACTACTATAACTAAATTCAAGAATCCTTTATTCCTAAGCAATGTTTTAATTCAGAAGATTGCCTTTAAAAGTTGGAAAATGGAGAGGAATTCAAGAGTAGACGATTGCATTTTTCAAAATTCCTTTAAAAATAGCCTACTAAGAAACTTCAGATATACCCATAAAGAGATCATCGTGACTAAGCTTTTCAATAAACTCTAAATCTCAGTCTTAAAATAGTACATTATATATAAAGAAATTCTTTTATATAGGATTTTCTTGAATTTTTTTCTTTAGTTACACAGCTAGGGAAATCACCATTTAAATACATGTTCCAATGAAAACATCAAAATATCTAGATGTTATCAATACTTCTGGGGAAGTAAAAGCAACAGTGATAGTGATAAAATATTAATTACAATATTTTCTAATTTATCAAACCATGATCTTTACCAAACTATTTTAATTTCCTAATGTGAGAAAATTAAAAAATTAAAAATTAAATAATGGAATTGGCTTCTGTACTCTAAAAAGTACAATATTCTTAGGTTGGCCTAAAGCAAAATTGGTTTAATAATATATATAATATATATGCATGTATATGTATATATTTTGTGTGTGTGCATACGTACATACACATATACAAAAGTCTTAATTGATATACTTACTTGTCCAGAACTTCAAGTATTCATTAGACCCTCCAGGTTAAAATTTGGAAAAAAAAATGTACTTATTAAAAAAAAAAAAAAAAAACTCACTAGTTTCCTAAGATATGGCATTTACATTTTTGTAAAATTTAGAATGTCTTAAAGCATCAACATGTGCCATTTAAAAAAATCAAGAGTTGTGAATATTTATTCTAAAATTTATTTTAGGGAAGACCTTACTAAAGTGCATAGAAACGTAAGTCCATGTGCACCCAAACACACACACACACACATGAGCGTACACACACACCTTACTTCTGACGAGAGCTTGATGAAACATCTTGTTTTCAGTTCTGAAGTCCAGATTTCACTCAGCTGTAAGGTTATAGCACCCCCTAGCCCAGTCTAACAGAATAGCAGTCATTTCTGGCATGAAGCTTAAAGGAAGCTTTAAAGAATGTTTGTAAAATCCAGGAGCTTTCTAAAAGTATTCTCCATTAAGAGAGGTATTTTATTTTGTTTGGTGGCAATTGTTTTGTTTTTCATATTTGAGAACTTTGGGTATATAATCTGTTCTGACTATTAATTGTACCAACTGTTGGTGAAGTACAGAAAGCTGATTTATACTAAAGATCACATAAGCATTAATATATCATACAGATTTCCACTGGTCCTCTAAATTACTCTCAACCCCCTGACTCATCAAAGAGCCAGACACTTGGAGGGCAAATATGAAATATAGGACACAGTTGTGATGGTTATTGGCAAATTTTATGCAAATAAGCAATGGCTCTCTGGAGGAAAAAAAGTGTGCGTTATTGAAAAATATATTTGGATATGACACATATGGCTCACCATCAGATAAGATATTTACCATTATTATTTTATTCATATATCACACATTAAGGTAAGAAATGAAAAAGGAAGAATTCTGATGTGCTTGTAATAAATTTAAAATGTTTTGCTTGTCCTATCTTTGAATCTTCATGGTTTCCTTATTAAGCTACAATGACTATTTCTAGCATATAATAGCACCACTTGCATAGCATCTGTCAGTAGGAATTCAGCAATATAAACCTTAAAGACTTTGATGGGAGTGTAAATGGAATACCAATTTGCCAATGCAGCACTCAAGCCTATAGTATCTGTAGAGTTCACAGGATTCCGATTAGTCTAACCTTTTTTACAGACTTCAGAAAAAGAACTAATGTAAAGCTTGGAAGCAAACAAAAGGCAAGTGTTCTCACCTTACTTGGCCTATTTTTGACTCATTTCTCTGCTTCAGGAGTACTTGAAAGTTATCCTTCTTTATTCTGAGATACTGTAAATCTAGATACTATAAATCACTTGGTCAATGCACATTAAGTTTAATTTAGTCTGACCACCAGTACCATTCAAAGACCAACAAATTGATTGTGTTACTAAAAGGTGATCACATTGATACTGCCATTTAATGAACTCCATGCTTGTACATTGCTCCTAATGCACACTATTTTAGATCACTTAGTCAACTCCAGTCTAATTGAATTTATCATTTGAAACCCTGACTTGATGCTAATGGTCCAAAAATAGCAGAGCCTTTCCAGAGTAGTCCTGTCTACAAAATGCCATTTATTGATGTTTTCCTGCAACAAACACTTGTCTTTCTTGTCTTTTTGTCAGGGCCAGTTGTCAGTTATTGAAGTACAATTATAAGAAAACGTGCATTTAGAAAAAGATATTATTGACCTCTGCAAATTGACAGGCAACATCAAAATTTGAAAGTGGAGTTCAGGCAGACTTAATGGGATATATGCAAATTTTCCAAACACAGCCTGAAACTGTCATACGGCTGTTGCTATTTTAAGATACGCATGATCTCCTCTTTCTGTTCTACCCCCTTTGTTTTCACTAAGTGGTGGCAGCATGTTTGCAAGCCTAGTCTGGCCTATGAGAAATGGCAATAGCATTTGCTGGGTTCCACTGAGAAGGATCATTACCACTGCCAGTTGATTTCATAAGCAAGCACTGTAAAAAAGTAAAACTGATATAAGGTGACACTAAAAACAGGAAAAGAGAGTATAGAAAAGACATTATTTCTGTAGGTTTACAAAATCAAGGAAGCATTGTAGAAATTAGAAACGAGCAGAGAATAGTAACTGATTATGCTTTTTTTTTAATGAAAGAACCTAATTTAATGTTGCATTGTATTTCAAAAATAGCTCCGCATAATTCATAAGGTGTTGTAGTTGAGGAGCTCTGAAATTCTTCATTATGATAACGTCTTTTGATAACTTTTATTGAACATAAGCATTCCCATGGTTAAATCACTTATTAGGCAGTTCTCCTCAGTACTGGGTGCCATAATTTCGAAGCTATGCTATACACATTTCTGTACCCAAACAAGATGATATCTAACAGAGCTAGCCAAAAATCTAATGGGAGAATAAATGTGTGGAAAAATGATCTAACTTGCCATAAGAAGTCTGTGGCAAATAGAAGCGAGAAAAGTGGAAGCAGTGACAGATTTTATTTTCTAGGGCTCCAAAATCACTGCAGACCATAACTGCAGCCATGAAATTAAAAGACACTTGCTTCTTGAAAGGAAAGCTGTGACAAACCTAGACTGTGTATTCAAAAGCAGAGACGTCACTTTGCTGACAAAGGTCTGTAGAGTCAAAGCTATGGTTTTTTCCAATATTCATGTATGGATCTGAGAGTTGGACCATAAAGAAGGCTGAACACTGAAGAATTGATGCTTTTGAATTGTGGTGCTGGAAAAGACTCCTGAGAATCCTTTGGACAGCAAGGAGATCAAATCAGTCAATTCTAAAGGAAATCAACCCTGAATATTCATTGGAAGGACTGATTCTGAAGTTGAACCTCTGATACTTTGGCCACCTGATGCAAAGAGCTGACTGTTTGGAAGAGACCCTGATGCTGGAAAGATTTAAGACAAAAAGAGAAGGGGATGGGAGAGAATGAGATGGTTAGATAACATCACCAACTCAATTTACATGAATCTGAGCAAGCTATGGGAGACAGTGAAGGACAGAGGACCCTGGCTTGCTGCAGTTCATGGGATGGCAAAGAGTTGGACATGACTTAGGAACTGAACAACAGTATCAACAACAAAGAAGTCCAATGAAAAATTACCATCTATACAAAGTTTTGAATGAAGAAGTAAGATATTCTTCATTATGGATTGTACTCATATAACCCAAACTAAATAGAAAATTAAGCATTTTTCATAGTTACCCATCATTTCCAATCCCCTTTCTTTTACATGTGTTCAGTTCAACCTCACAACAAAAAATAATTACATATTTGCCTATACCATTTTCCCCATCATTTGTTATATGAAATTTGTTAGAGTTCTAAATTCCAGGTAATAAAATGTTATCCATGAGCAAAACCGATTGTATCAGTTCCTTTGTTGCTCAAGTCCTACAGGGTGGTATAAGTGGCCCAGGTGGATGCTTTGCATGCAATGGGTTTGCATCACAGCTGAGGAACCCCATATTTTGGAGACCTCAATCTTTCATAATGGATTGTAAACAAATCTGCCTAATCTTTGTCTGGGGGAAGATTATCCTTATTATACTAGGCAGCACACAAACCTGCTCTTTGCTTTAAGGGACACATTATTACTACTGTCTAAGGCTGCTTTCATGGAGAAGGCAATGGCACCCCACTCCAGTACTCTTGCCTGGAAAATCGCATGGACGGGGGAGCCTGGAAGGCTGCAGTGCATGGGGTCACCGAAAGTCAGACACGACTGAGTGACTTCACTTTCACTTTTCTTTTTTTTTTTTTTAAATTTTATTTTATTTTTAAACTTTACAATATTGTATTAGTTTTGCCAAATATCAAAATGAATCCACCACAGGTATACCTGTGTTCCCCATCCTGAACCCTCCTCCCTCCTCCTCCTCCACTTTCACTTTTCACTTTCATGCACTGGAGAAGGAAATGGCAACCCACTGCAGTGTTCTTGCCTGGAGAATCCCAGGGACAGGGGAGCCTGGTGGGCTGCCATCTATGGGATCACACAAAGTCAGACATGACTGAAGTGACTTAGCAGCAGCAGCAAGGCTGCTTTCTATACAAACATTCATAGAAAGATAATCTATAATGAAGAAAATCAGTGCCTTTGCCTACACAGAAGCACATTAAACTCATGGAGAATTGTCTCCTCAAACTCTCCTACCTTTGAATTCTCATGGAAGGAATTTTCTGTTCTGCATAATGCATAACCTTAAATTTATGTTTCATCAATACATTGTGTCCCCAAAATAACCCCAATCTTCAGGAAAAAGGAATTCATTTTAATACAGCTATATGTCCTTAATGCCTAATACAGTGTCATAACCTAATTTATGCTCAAGATGATACTTAAGAAATATTATTGATATTGATGACATTGATTAACTGATTGATGGTAGAAATGGTGTTCAAATTGAAAGATGCAGTCAGTTTTCCAGAAGTTTTGCCTTCATAATACCAACCATCAGGATTTTTACAAATCCAAAGAATTTTAGGTTTGTATTATGCAGAGCACAAAACAATAGAGCCAACAGTTTCAATCTTTAATCTTGTTTTTGATATGTTATAGAAATAATCTCCGTCCAAGAACCTGACCTGGTAAAGCATATGTACATTTAGTTAGAGAATTTTCTGTAGAATATGCCCTTGAAAAGAGAAGAAATAGAAATTTAGAACAAAGGAAAAAATGGAGTTACAATGAATTCTAAGCCAAAAATCATGTTCACTGTTTGGCAGCCAATAGCTAGAAAGCTTGATTTGTCCTGTGGAAAGAGAGACTTAATGCTCAAAGTACTTCACTGGTAAAACTGCCGGGAGTACAATTTGTTAGCACACATAAATAGCTTTAAAGTTTCATTGTCTTTAAAATGCTGCTACTAGGGACTCCAATAATATAAAAGGTCCCATTGCAATCAAGATTTAAAATATATATTAGGTATAAATGAACCATTGGATATAGAAATAAAATTATAAGATTCCTACTTAAAAATAATAAATTGTTTGTATCAATTGAGTATCTTATCTCTCAAGTGAAACATGAGAAAAATACCTTTTTATACATAGTTTTAAATGTATTTTCATCTTTAACATAAATATGAAAAGAATATCAACATACATTGCAAGTATCATGGATCTTACCTTGTATAATAAAATAAATGAAAGCTCTGTTAAAGTCTGAACTAAGAAAGGGTCAATTCTTTGAGAGAAAAAAGGAATCATTTGAGATGTAAATATCTGACAAATAGGTACACCAGCAAAGGGAATTTAAAAAGGGTTTTGGGAAGAAATGAACAGTTTCTAGTTGTTAAGGTAGTTAACCTTTTTTCTAGATCATTAAAAAATGTTTTTCCTGCACACTACTAATTTTCTTTCAGGTTACAGAGGTCACTGTTTAGCAGAACAGAAGGGAAGAAAATTGAGAGCAAGTATTCATCTACCTAATGCAAAGCAGGCACAAAACAAGATTAATAATCAGTGTTAAGTTCTTTCTTTCTAGCATATGTCTCCCTGGCCTGGAATTCCACTGCAGCTTGGTGAGATACTACTCTAAAAGCAGCATCTATTGCGGTATTAATTGCAGTGACAATTATCAGTGTAAAATAATTCCTTCAGTATTTTGATTATGGCCTATTATCTCCACAATACTTCATAAACGAAATGGTGTTCTCTTTAGCACCCAATTTTACATGAAACAATTTGTCCCAATTACCCTGCAGAGGGTTCTTTTTGCTTCTCTGCCCCATGGAGCTGATTTGTAAGGGATAGCTGCTTTAAGAAGAAAAAACTATGATTAAAGTATTCTCACAAAACCTAAATGTTCTGAGGCTAAGGTGATAGAATAAACAGCGACAGTACCATTCTGCCTGAGCACATGGTCATACTGACCTCCTTAATTTCATAATTGCTTTAGCTTTTCATGTGTGGAAGTTTTATTTTTATGGGTACTTCAATTCAATTCAGTTGCTCAGTCATGCCCGACTCTTTGTGACCTCATGAACCGCAGTATGCCAGGCCTCCCTGTCCATCACCAACTCCCGGAGTCCACCCAAACCCACGTCCATTGAGTTGGTGATGCCATCCAGCCATCTCATCCTCTGTTATCCCCTTCTTCTCCTGTTCTCAAACTTTCCCAGCATCAGGGTCTTTTCAGTGAGTCAGCTCTTTGCATCAGGTGGCCAAAGTATTGGAGTTTCAGCTTCAACATCAGTCCTTCCAATGAACACCCAGGACTGATCTCCTTTAGGATGGACTGGTTGGATCTTCTTGCAGTCCTAGGGACTCTCAAGAGTCTTCTCCAACACCACAGTTCAAAAGCATCAATTCTTTTGTTCTCAGCTTTCTTTATAGTCCAACACGCACATCCATACTTAACCATTGGAAAAACCATAGACTTGACTAGATGGACCTTTGTTGACATAGTACTGTCTCTGCTTTTTAATATGCTGTCTAGGTTGGTCATAACTTAATTTCCAAGGAGTAAGAGTCTTTTAATTTCATGGCTGCAATCACCATCTGCAGTGATTTTGGAGCCCAACAAAATAAAGTCAGCCACAGTTTCCACTGTTTACCCATCTATTTGCCATAAAGAGATTGGACCGGATCCCATGATCCTAGTTTTCTAAATGTTGAGCTTTAAGCCAACTTTTTCACTTTCCTCTTTCACTTTCAAGAGGCTTTTTAGTTCTTCTTCATTTTCTGCCTTAAGGATGGTGTCATCTGTATATCTGAGGTTATTGATATTTCTCCTGATAATCTTGTGCTTCAAGATTGTGCTTCATCCAGCCCAGCATTTCTCATGATGTACTCTGCATATAAGTTAAATAAGCAGGGTGAAAATACTCAGCCTTGATGTACTCCTTTTCCTATTTGAAAGCAGTCTGTTGTTCCATGTCCAGTTCTAACTGTTGCTTCCTGACCTGCATACAGATTTCTCAAGAGGCAGGTCAGGTGGTCTGGTATTTCCATCTCTTAAAGAATTTTCCACAGTTTATTGTGGTACACACAGTCAAAGGCTTTGGCATAGTCAATAAAGCAGAAATAGATGTTTTTCTGGAACTCTCTTGCTTTTTCCATGATCCAGCGGATATTGGCAATTTGATCTCTGGTTCCTCTGCCTTTTCTAAAACCAGCTTGAACGTCTGGAAGTTCACAGTTCACGTATTGCTGAAGCCTGGCTTGAGAATTTTAAGCATTACTTTCCTGGTATGTGAGATGAGTGCAATTGTGCAGTAGTTGAGCATTCTTTAACATTGCCTTTCTTTGGGATTAGAATGAAAACTGACCTTTACCAGTCTTGTGGCCACTGCTGAGTTTTCCAAATCTGCTGGCATATTGAGTATAGCACTTTCATAGCATCATCTTCCAGGATTTGAAATAGCTCAGCTGGAATTTCATCACCTGCACTAGCTTTGTTCATAGTGATGCTTCCTAAGGCCCACTTGACTTCCCATTCCAGGATGTCTGGCTCTAGGTGAATGATATGGGTACAGAGTAACTTAAAATATCTTTGACTTTTGTAAGAACCCTTTGGAAAACAAGAGCTCAAGGGACTTCTCTGGTAGTCCAGTGGTTAGGACTCCCTGCTTCCAAAGCAGGGGGTGCAGGTTCTACCTCTGGTCAGGTAACCAAGATTCCACATGCTGAGTCACAGGGTCAAAAAATAAAAATTAAAATTAAAAAAAAGATATAAAAAAGTTCAAAAGCTAACATCATATGGATCTAAAAATTATGAGGACTAAATTTGATTGAGTGAAATTCTGGTAGGGTAGTCTAATCCTCTTAGTTATCATATTATTCAGTTTCTTCATCCAACAAGGACTAAGCCAATAAATCATTTGCAGTGTGCTTCTCTAAGAGTTCAACTGTTTGGAAAATGAAACAAACAAATAATCAAGCTGAGGACATTATATAGAACCATGAATCTGGTCTACAGATGAAAGAAAGATGATATAGGAGAAAGTACAGAAATTCTGAAGGTATTTAAACTTGGGTTTGAATGACCCCCACACTGAAGTTTATTCAATTGCCTTGTTTAATGGAAGTTTTATTTACAGGATATATATACATAGATGTACACAGAGAAATCTGAACACCATTTCCTTGGTCTCAGCAAGAACTTGCACACAGATGTGCTCTAGTTATTTAGTTAGTTCAGTCTTTCAGTCATTTCTGACTCTTGTGACCCCTTGGACTGCAGCACGCCAGGCTTCCTTGTCCATCACCAACTCCTGGAGCTTGCTCAATCTCATGTCTATCGAGTTGATGATACAATCCAACCATCTCACCCTCTGTCATCCCCTTCTCCTCCTGCCTTCACTCTTTCCCAGTATCAGGGTCTTTTCCAATGAGTTAGTTCTTTGCATCAGGTGGCCAAAGTATTGGAGTTTCAGCTTCAGCATCAGTCCTTCCAATGAATATTCAGGACTCATTTCCTTTAGGATGGACTGGTTAGATCTCCTTGCAGTCCAAGGGACTCTCAAGAGTCTTCTCCAAAACCACAGTTCAAAAGCATCAATTGTTCAGCACTCAGGTTTCTTTACAGTCCAACTCTCACAACCATACATGACTACTGGAAAAACCATAGCTTTGACTACAGAGACTTTTGTTGGAAAAGTAATGAAACTGCCTTTTAATACGCTGTCTCGGTTTGTTACAGCTTTTCTTCCAAGGAGCAAGTGTCTTTTAATTTCATGGCTGCTGTCACCATTTGCAGCAAGAACATGAGAACATGACACTTGTTAAAACGAGGGCAGGGAGCTTACATGTGACTACTCTGTTTATTAATGTAATTTACTTGCATTTAGCTTACCTGTCTCTTTTATTTCTTTTTGTCTCATTTTAAGTGAAAAATTAACTCACGTTTTCATTTCAAATTCTTGACAAAGAAACTAAATTTTCCCATTGTCTTTTTCTACCTGTTCTGCCATTTCTGATCAATGAAGGCACCAATGTGAGAGCTAATGGAAGGGATCTGGGATTAAAGGGCACCCTCTTGTGGTGGCAAATATGACAACATGATTCTGCTACCTAAGGACTAAAGGTGGACAAACATAATTATTAAAATATATATGCTCAGTCACTCAGCCGTGTCCTACTCTTTGCGACCTCATGGCTGGTAGCCCACCAGTCTCCTTTGTCCATGGGATTTTCCAGTCAAGAGTACTGGCATGGGTTGTCATTTCCTTTTTAGGGGATCCTTTCTACACAGGGATTGAATGCACATCTCTTGTGTCTCCTGCATTGACAGGTAGATTCTTTACTACTGTGCCACCTTAATGTCATAATTCAAAATCCCACCTTTGGAAATACAATAAAGATCTGACAAAACGACTGAACCAGCGCAGCCATCAGCATCTGTCAGTGTAACTTGATGCTCTAAGAGGTAATCATAAATGGATGTTATTTAAGAACCTCCTCAGATGATGTTTGTTTCCCCAACTTATATGTTACTTCAGATTACCATTCTTACTTTTAGAAGGGACTTCTGGAACAAATGGTCATTTTAACATGAAGTCAGCTACTGATTCTGTTTCCTTCTTGGTGCCAAGATTGATATTCTTGAAGGACACGCATGAACATCCTCTAGTTTAAAATTCTTCCCTGGCTTCCTATTTCCCTCCAGATAAAATGCCAGCTACTTAGAATGCACCTCCATGTTGATGGTTCATATTTGGCCTCATGTTTGATTTCAACATCATCTTTGGCTATTTCCTTCCACTATCACTACAGACCCCATGTTAAAGTTTTAACATTTATTCCCCATCCACCTTGGGAGATGTTAAAATTACTGAGGTCCAAATACCACACCAGACAACAAGTATTTAAAATTCTTTTACTGCTCCACAAGATGCTCTCTAGCCTCCGTGTTAATGGAGAATCTAAGAGCCATTTGTTGTAGAAGAAACTAGCTTATAATTGATATCTGTTAAATCATGAAGAAACACCAAATCTGGGGTTGGACATCTTTGCCCCTACCTTACACTAATTTTAGCTCTCAAGGACAGGACAGGAATAGAAGCTCACAGTGCTTGCTGACTCTGTGTCCTTGTCCTTCTAGTGTCCATTTTTAAATGATGGGGAAATAGTTGTTTGCTTACAGATATGGCTATGGTTATGATGTGAAAAGAATCTAAGAATGTGTAAAAGCGTCAAGGAAAGAAACAAAAATGGGAGAGACAATGGTGTGCTATTCCTTCCTATAGAAGAAAGAATGAGATTATTTGTTTGCACAAATGTGTCAAGATTCTAAGATGTTTCATTCTTGGGTATTACTAATCCTTCATTGTGTTTTGCTTGTATTGCTGTTTTGAATGCAAATCATTATTGTTTTGCTTTTGTTTGTATTTGCTATAACTGGTCATGTAAATTTTAAAATGTAAGCATATTTTATAAGATATAATTATTTTACTTTACAGAGATTAGCAGTAAAAAAAATTCAAGTATTATACATAATCCCTGGAGAAGGGCATGGCAACCCACTCCTGTATTCTTGCCTGGAGAATCCCCATGGACGGAGGAGCCTGGGAGACTACAGTCTATGGGGTCTCAAAGAGTTAGACATGACTGAATGACTAAGCACATTATACATAATGCAAAAGTTCAGAGCAAATCCAATGCAGTAGCATGCTACAAAACATGCTCATTATTAGTTTTCTGAAAGATATAGTAACAGATTATAAAAAAATTAATCTATTTGTCAAATATAGATATAGCACAATAAATTATATATGTAATATAGGTTATGATGACACATTATGAACTGATATTAAAATATAGATACTTAAGCATTTCATGTGTTTAATAAGCCATAAATTCTAGTACCTATACCAAGGTACTTGATATTTCAGTTCAGTTCAGTCGCTCAGTTGTGTCCGACTCTTTGCGACCCCATGAATCGCAGCACTCCAGGCTTCCCTGTCCATCACCAACTCCCGGAGTTCACTCAGACTCATGTCCATCGAGTTGGTGATGCCATCCAGCCATCTAATCCTCTGTCGTCCCCTTCTCCTCCTGCTCCCAATCCCTCCCAGCATCAGTCTTTTCCAATGAGTCAACTCTTCGCATGAGGTGGCCAAAGTACTGGAGTTTCAGCTTTAGCATCATTCCTTCCAAACAACACCCAGGGCTGATCTCCTTCAGTATGGACTGGTTGGATCTCCTTGCAGTCCAAGGGACTCTCAAGAGCCTTCTCCAACACCACAGTTCAAAAGCATCAATTCTTCGGTGCTCAGCCTTCTTCACAGTCCAACTCATCCTAAGTTATGTTCCACTTAACCTCATCCTGCTCCTTGGTCACAAATTCCCACTTTTCTTTGTTGTATTTGGAGTTTGGCCCTGTCTGTCTTCCCACTGCAAAATCTCATCACAATGATCTCTACACTTACTGTTATGGTCTTGAATAAAATCTGCCTTACGGTTCTTTAATAAATGTCATTGGATATTTCTTTTTTCTTTAACATCAGTATGCAGGGACTCTATAAGGAAGTCTCTCACTTTGTAGAGCTGTTTTAAATATTCAGTGAGTTAGCATAAATAACATTTCCCAGATTAATAGGAGGGACTTAAGAAGCACTAACTACCTACTGCTGAAAGTAAAATTTTCAAAATGGTAAAATCATGATTCTCATCAAAGATAAAATGAACACATCAAATATTTTCTTTAGCTCATGAATTAGTGAGGAAACATGAAAGATTGTAAAACTGGTTCAAAAAAAAAATGTGTGAGATTTTTTTCACTACTTGACAAAATTCAGGCTTCCCAGGTGGTACTAGTGGTAAAGAATCAGCCTGCCAATGCAGGAGACATAAGAGCCCTGGGTTCAATCTCTGGGACGGGAAGATCTCCCGGAGGAGAGCATGGCAACCCATACCAGTAATTTTGCCTGGAGAATCCTATGGACAGAGGGGCCTGGTGGGGGACAATCCATAGGGTCGCAAAGAGTTGGACATGACTCTAGCAACTGAGCACCCACACTTGCAAACAAAATTCATTTGCATTTCTATGCACAAGAAACATTCACATTGTTGACAGTTTTCTGCAACATAACCTCCACCTCTATAAAGTTGTAAAATAGCTCCATTAGTTTAAAAGATAATTAAAAGTGCACAGCCTTATAGAATCAGATAATCCCCAGACCTTCAACTAAATAACATTCACCAAATCATTGAAAGAACAGCCAAGAATCTCATTTGCTATTTCCAAGACAATTTCCTTTTGATAATGGCTTGCCCATTTCTAAGACAATCTTTTTCCTGGCACTATCTTCTCCATAAGTTTTATTTATTTTAGAATTAATACTTTGTTAATCTTTATATCCTCAGTGCTTAGATATGCTTCAGTTCAGTTCAATTCAGTTCAGTCGCTCAGGCGTGTCCGACTTTGCGACCCCATGAACCACAGCACACCAGGCCTCCCTGTCCATCATCAACTTCCAGAGTCCACCCAGAATCATGTCCACTGAATCGGTGATGCCATCCAGCCATCTCATCCTCTGTTATCCCCTTCTTCTCCTGCCCTCAATCTTTCCTAGCATCAGGGTATTTTCCAATGAGTCAGCTCTTTGCATCAGGTGGCCAAAGTATTGGAGTTTCAGCTTCAACATCAGTCCTTCCAATGAACACCCAGGACTGATCTCCCTTAGGATGGATTGGTTGGATCGCCTAGCAGTCCAAGGGACTCACAAGAGTCTTCTCCAACACCACAGTTCAAAAGCATCAATTCTTCAGTGCTCAGCTTTCTTTATATCCAATTCTCACATCCATACATGACCACTGGAAAAACCATAGCCGTGACTAGACGGACCTTTGTTGACAAAGTAATGTCTCTGCTTTTTTATATGCTGTCTAGGTTGGTCATAACTTTCCTTCCAAGGAGTAAGCATCTTTTAATTTCATGGCTGCAGTCACCATCTGTAGTGATTTTGGAGCCCAGAAAAATAAAGTCAGCCACTGTTTCCACTGTTTCCCCATCTATTTCCCATGAAGTGATAGGACCGGATGCCATGATCTTAGTTTTCTAAATGTTGAGCTTTAAGCCAACTTTTTCACTCTCCTCTTTCACTTTCATCAAGAGGTTTTTTAGTTCCTCTTCACTTTCTGCTATAAGGGTGATGTCATCTGCATATCGGAGGTTATTGATATTTCTCCCGGCAATCTTGATTCCAGCTTGTGCTTCCTCCAGCCCAGCATTTCTCATGATGTACTCTGCATATAAGTTAAATAAGCAGGGTGAAAATATATAGCCTTGACGTCCTCCTTTTCCTATTTGGAACCAGTCTGTTGTTCCATGTCCAGTTCTAACTGTTGCTTCCTGACCTGCATACAGATTTCTCAAGAGGCAGGTCAAGTGGTCTGGTATTCCCATCTCTTTCAGAATTTTCCACAGTTTATTGTGATCCACATAGTCAAAGGCTTTGATGTAGTCAATAAAGCAGAAATGGATGTTTTTCTGGAATTCTCTTGCTTTTCAATGATCCAGCAGATGTTGGCAATTTGGTCTCTGGTTCCTCTGCCTTTTCTAAAACCAGCTTGAACATCTGGAAGTTCACAGTTGTTGTATTGCTGAAGCCTGGCTTGGAGAATTTTGAGCATTACTTTACTAGCATGTGAGATGAGTGCAATTGTGCAGTAGTTTGAGCATTCTTTGGCATTGCCTTTCTTTGGGATTGGAATGAAAACTGACCTTTTCCAGTCCTGTAGCCACTGCTGAGTTTTCCAAATTCGTTGGCATATTGAGTGCAGCACTTTCACAGCATCATCTTTCAGGATTTGAAATAGCTCAACTGGAATTCCATCACCTCCACTAGCTTTGTTCATAGTGATGCTTCCTAAGGCCCACTTGACTTCACATTCCAGGATGTCTGGTTCTGAGTGATCACAGCATCGTGCTTAGTAGTCTAAAAAAAATGGATTAAATAATTTATTAATTGCCACTCTCACTTATACAACACACTATTATATTCAAAAGAGCTTTCTACAAGGATGATTCCTGTCATCAATTCAATTATCTCATATGAATTATTGAGTAAACAAAAACAGCCACAACATTATTTTATTTTCAATTCAATTTAATAAACATTTAATGAGCACCTACCATATATTCCTTGGAAAAAAAAAAAAAAGGAAGAAAGCTAATTGTAGGAGCTTGATTGAGATTTCTTCAGTTTTCTTCCCTGATGGAACATTAGACTTTTCTTCCTTATGCTCTAATAATAATATATCAATCATTACCATGGAAATGGTACAGAGTTATAATACTTAATTTTAGGGAGTTTCTACTCTGAGTTTGCAGTCCATGGGGTCACAAAGAGTTGGACATGAATGAGCTACTGAACTAACTGACTCTACTCTGAGTACCAAAGGGCAATATAAAAATCCTGAATACCTCTTACCAATTTATAATAAAACCTCACAATAATCCTCTCCACAAGCTTCTGAAGGGTTGTAGATTGCTCCAGGAAATAACACAAAGGAAAAGAAGATGGAGGGCAGTCATGACATCATTTGCATTTACAGGGACACCCATCTGCTGTTCCCTGTTTAGTCTCAGAGCCACTTTCAAGCCCATGCTCTTTATCAGCTGACTTTCTCTTTTCCTAATGAGTCTACACACTTTGTATCCCTTTTGATTCCACCCTTAAACCTGGCTTCAAAGTAGTGGAAATACCTCTCCAGCTCTTCTCTTCTTTGCTCCTCCCAGTGATAAGAGTTTTAGAAAGAAAAGCTAATGCTACCAAAGGCCCAGAACAGACTCAGGTGCTTTGAATGAGTGAGGCCTCAAATTAGGTACTTTTCATAAAAAGGAATTGTAGCTCAGAGAATATAAATAATTTATATGTAATTACTAAACTGCAAAGTGGCAGGGATAGAATTCAAGATCAGGATCCAAAGTTCAAACAGATGACACAGTGCTGACAGCTTACACTTTGGAGTTAAAAAAAAGAAAAAAGTTCTGTTTGCATCAAGGTCAGACACTCTCAGTGACTTTAAGTGTTACTTAACTTTCCATAATCACATGGATTTTTTTTAGACATGTGATGGTGATGGTTTAGTTGCTCAATTGTGTCCAACTCTCGAGACCCCATGGAATGTAGCCTGCCAGGCTCCTCTGTCTGTGGGATTCTCCAGGAAAGCATACAGGAGTGGGTTGCCATTTCCTTCTTCATTGTCTAGAAATAGTATATACTTATTAAGGTAGTTTTCAAGATTAAATTAGATACTGCCTGAAAGGCAACTATTCGATAATATTTTAACTTTCAGTATAATTATCTCCAGATAATGCTGTCTGCCAAAGCTTTTACTGCTAATCAATACCAAAAATCAAACAGATGATAACAAATACGAAGTTGCAAAGGTCAAGATACTTTATAAAGTTCTTAAAATCTTTAGTCTTGTAACCAGAAACATGTATGTGTCTGCTTTCAGCAATTTTTTAAAGCAGGAGATGGAATTAACTTATCATTTCCATTATAGCCCTCCACCTTAATTCTCTTCTATTTTCCTAATATTCATCCTTCTATTAAGTGGCACTTAACTTCATATTTTAGTAAATCTCCCTTCCTAGGCTCAGATCACTCATATGATCACTTGACTCAACTGTGGTCACTCATTTTTTAAGGAAGTGACCTCCAGCTCAGTGGTCTATGGTTCCAAAGTGTCGACAAAAAATTAATCATTCAATCTAAGAAAGAATTGGAAAATTTTATTTGAGACAAATTTGAAGATTATAACTTGGGAGGAGCATCTGAGAAAGCTCTGAGAATTGTGTCACTCTTTAGAAGTCAAGACACAGTTTAAGTAGGTTTTTTGAAAGAGACTGCTGTACCTCAAATGATGTATTATTGACAGTCTAATATCATCCAGATCTAAGAGCATCATGGTGGATCATGTGATCTTTTAAGGAATTGTCTCGTTGATGCTGGGAGAATATCACTCTTTATGGTTGAGCAGGTATTCCTGTCAATGGGGGAGGTTTGGTCCCCCATCTACATAATGCAGATACATATTACACAGTGGAGGGAGAGCAGAGCCTAATGGACAGAGAAGAATTTTTATGTTTAAATTTTTCTTGCCTTGCCGTAAAATATGAATTTTATTTCCTGAAAGAAACAAAGGAAAAAAAAAAAAGAAAAAAGAGGGAAAGAAAGATTTCTCACATACACACTTCTCACTTTCCCTCTGCCATGCTCAGTCATGTCTGACTCTGAGACCCCATGGACTGTAGCCTGCCAGACTCCTCTGTCCATGGAATTTTCCAGGCAAGAATACTGGAGTGGGTGCCATTTCCCACTCTAGAAGATCTTTCCAAACCAGGGATCAAACCTACGTGTACTGCATCTCCTGCATTAACAGGAGGATTCTTTACCACTCAGCCACCTGGCTATCCTTCTCACTTTAGAGTTTTAGAAATGTATACTTTAAACACTCCTCTTTATATACTCAGACAGATTCTGGTTTTCTTTCCAAGTCCTTAACCATGCCAGAAGGGAAAGAACTCATCTATGTTTGAATGGACTCAATTCTTATGGTGCCGCACATCAAAACTGGATTGCTACAGAACCCACTTTCAATTCTTAGTGTCTTGGTCCATAGAATTCAGTCAATCCAGAACTTTCAGGCTGGTTTGATCAGTAACTGGCCTATTCATTTCAGTTTATCAAGGATTCAAACTATGGCAGATATTCCTTTTCCACTGCTGACAAAATCTTTTTGTCTCAGCAGTAATTTTTGACTGAGATTTATTGACCTCCATCTCTTTCCTTACAATAGGCAATTAGTAATCCCTTATTCAGACCTTCAATTCTACTTGTCACAAACTTACATGAAAAGAGAAAAATTAACTCAAGTCTGGATGAGGATGGAAACTTTGTTCAAATTGTAATTTGAAAATCTTTTTTTGGAAAAAAAATTATTATTATCCTTGATAAAAAGTTTAATTAATGTTCAAATAAATTTTAATGAGAATAAGACCATTTCTTAGAACTCAACTATCCACTCCTTCAGTGGACTGTTAAACTTGGAAGGGGCCTAATGACCAATCTTGAAGTAGTTTGCAATAATACTTAACTAGGTTCTTTTTTATTTTATGTAGTACAACAAAGATTATCTAATCATGACTCTTTTCTATACCATTTCCCCCATAAAAGTAAATCTAATTTTTAAACTGTTAAAAGTCTTTTCTCCTGCAACCAGGTTGTAGTAAAATTTTGGCACATGCACAAAAAAAATTGTCTAAATTTTTCCACCAGGTTATTATTTAAAGTTACTTTTTGTTTTGTATTCATCTTTTCAGCTACCTGAATAGGTTTTAAATATTTCAACAGCTTTATTTATAGTCTAACACTCACATCCATAAATGACTCCTGGAAACCCATAGCTTTGCCTAGATGGGCCTTTGCTGGCAAAGTAATGTTTCTGCTTTTTAATATTCTGTCTAGGTTGGTCATAATTTTTCTTCCAAGGAACAAGTGTCTTTTAATTTCATGGCTGCAGTCACCTTCTCCAGTGATTTTGGATGTGAGAGTTGTATGGATGTATGGATACCTATATGGATGGGAGAGTTGGACTATAAAGAAAGCTGAGTGCTGAAGAATTGATGCTTTTAAACAGTGGTATTGGAGAAGACTCTTGAGAGTCCCTTGGACTGCAAGGAGATCCAATCAGTCCATCCTAAAGGAATCAGTCCTGAATATTCATTGGAAGGACTGATGCTGAAGCTGAAACTCCAATACTTTGGCCACCTGATGCAAAGAACTAACTCATTGGAAAAGACCCTGATGCTGGGAAAGATGGAAGGCAAGAGGAGAAGGGTACAACAGAGGATTAGATGGTTGGATGGCATCACCGACACAATGGACATGAGTTTGAGCAATCTTTGGGAGTTTCTGATGGACAGGGAAGCCTGGCATGCTGCTGTCCATGGGGTTGCAAGGAGTTGGACACAACTGAGCAACTGAACTGAACTAAACTTCAACAGCAGAGGATACACACCCTTTTCTCTTTTTCTTTTCGATTCTTGGTTGTTGTTGTTTTTGAGTCTCTCAGTCATGTCTGACTCTGCAACCCCATGGACTGCAGCATGCCAGGCTTCTCTGTCCTTCACTATCTCCCAGTGTTTACTCAAACTCATGTCCATTGAGTTAATGATGCCAGCCAACTATCTCATCCTCTGTTGCCCCCTTTCCTCCTGCCCTCACTATTTCCTGGTGCAATATCTAACACATAGCAGACGCTGAACAATTTTGCTGACTAAATAAAGATCCACCAAAAACAAGGAGAAATAGGCAGAGAGGTAGGGCATAAAGTAGCATTAAAGAGGCTAAGGAAGGAAATTAACTTGATATCTCATTTTTTTTTCTGAGTCTCTGGGATGTCATTACAATAGAACAGACCAAAAACATAATGGAATACTAAGATGCAAGTCACTCAAGTTCTCTGCTCAGTAAGGCATACAGAAAAACCATTTTGGTGAAGTACAACTTGGGAATACATTGAAGATGGTCAATAAAGCATTTTATTGCATTACAAACTTGGAAATCCATTGAGGATGACTAATAAAATATTAAAATAATATAAATAATGCTCATGATTAGGTCCAAATAAGAAGACCATAATATACCCCAAGTTCTTTGAAGCAATGAGGGAAACTTATTAGTGAGCTTTACTATGAAGGTGTGCATGCATACCTAAGTCGCTTAGATATGCTAAGTCGCTTCAGTCATGTTTGACTCTTTGCAACTCTATGGACTGTAGGATACCAGGTTCCTCTATCATTAAGATTCTTCAGGCAAGAATACTGGAATGGATTGTCATGTTCTCCTCCAGGGCATTTTCCTGATCCAGAGATTGAACCCATGTCTCCTGAGTCTCCTGCATTGCAGGCAGATTATTTGTCCACTGAAATATTGGGAAGCCCTATGATAGAGACAGTACATTGTTAATCAGCATATGTTTAGCACACCTGATATATATGTGACAGAAATATGATAATAACCTGAAGATTTGATTTAATGCAATTTGGATCACCATTGTCATCCTAAGAACTGGATTCCTCAAGCTATCCAGATGTTTAAAGGAATCAAGAGTCAGATTTAACAGCTGTAGTTAAATGTGCATCAAAAGACTTCATTGGGTTGAAAATGTATATGGAATCCATGATAATATCAGGATTCTCAAAAGCTGTTTGATAGTGAATTAGATTGCGTGGGTGGTGGGCTGGGGAGAGAGGCAGGAAAAGAGTAATACTTGAATACATTATCTGAACGTTTTCCTGTGATCTGTCTTTGTCAAGATGCAGGCATAAGCCACACAGCAGAGACACTAGTCAGATTAGCAACCAGAAGAAATATACTCACTCCAAGGGTATATAGCTTATATTATTCATAGGACTTTTAGGTAGAAGCCAGAGGACCCAGACAATGTTCACATTTAATTTATGCTTAGTGCTATTTCTTTTAGAGAAGACAAAAAATACAGCAAGTCATTTGAAATAACAATAATTACCTACATAACACTTTATGCCTGGCACTAATTTAAATATTTTATAATTAATTTGTAAGTATTTAATTAGTTCTCAAAACAAGCCTAGGAGGTGCATGCTGTCATTAGCCCCATTTTGTAGATGAAACAGCTGGATGAATGAGGTGAAATGATAGTCAAAAGTTGCACAGTTGGCAAAGTAAGTCTCCAACTTACTTCAACTCCAAGCAGCTTTGCTCTAAAATCTGTGCTTTTATATGTATGTCCTTCTATTTGACCTATGAGTCTCTTTCATAGAATCCCCATTTTATTATGTATTGTAACTTTATAATGAATGTGTGCTCAGTCGCAAAGTCCTGTCTGACTCTTTGCAACTACATGGACTGTAGCCCACCAGGCTCTTTGGCCCATGGGATTTCCCAGGGAAGAATACTGGAGTGGGTTGTCCTTTCCTTCTTCAGGAAATCTTCCCAACAGAGGGATCAAATCCACATCTCCTACGTCTCCTGCATTGGCAGTCAGATTCTCCTCTAAATTTTATAAAAAGAGATATTCTCAGAAAACATAGATAACTGGTTAAGATCTTGGATTCTGCTTTGTGATTTGGTCTATGTTGAGTAACTGAAGTCTTTTTCCTCATGTGTTTAACAAGAGTAATAATAGTTTCTGCCTCATAGGATTATCATAACAATAAGATTAAAATGTAAAAGGTCTACTATTGTTCTTGGTGTTTGGTATATTTAAACCCTTGTCTAAATTTATGTTTAAATAGTGATATAGACCTAGATACAGTTATACAGATTGATTGAAAGGTATAGATATCTGTTATTACTAATAGTGCTATAAATATTACTGTAGAAATGAGGACACTGCATCAACATTAGGTTACCTTCCTGAGTCACAAAACTCTTGAACACAAAACATGGAAGACCAGTTTCTATAGAATATTTTTTTTAATCCTAATATGTCAAGAAGGCCCACTGTTTGAATGGGGAAAAAAAAAAAAAAGTCAGTAGCTATCAACCAACCTCCATTCCTTATTACATGTCTGTTAAAACCAGAAGTCTCTTTATTTACTTTTCAATTCTTACACCCTAAAACTGCTCTAGAACATTGTCGAATTTTCCTTCCTACGTCTCAGCCCCTCTCAGGTCCTGTTGGTTTCTTCTTTTTCTCTACATCCTCCTTTGATTATGTAGATAGCTTTAGCAGGTTGATCTACCTTGTGTCTAGCTCATAAGACCCCATACTAATATTTCTTATTTTATCCCATAATGCTTCCTGTCAAATACATTTGACAGCTTCTGCAGAACATCAAGTACTTCTCCAGACACATTCATTTACATTGTCTTGTGTAAAAGTATTTTGCATTTGCTTATTATTCAAAGTAGTCTTCTGAGTTTAAGGCAATCTGAGGCAATATTCATTGTTCATGTTTGTTAAATTGCTATTTCTCAATAAGTTAAAATATATATAATCAAGAAACATAACTGTGGTCTTTGGTGGGTTCTCATATTCCTGATGAAACTCTTCTCTTATTTATGTTCAACCATTTACACAAAGGGCTTCCCTGGTGGTTCAGACAGTAAAGCATCTGCCTGCAATGCAGGAGACCTGGATTTGATCCCTGGCTTGGGAAGATCCCTTGTAGAAGGAAATGGCAGCCCACTCCAGTACTCTTGCCCGGATAATTCCATGGACAGACTGTAGCCTAGGCTGCAGTCCATGGGGTCGCAAAGAGTCAGACACAACTGAGCGACTTCACTTCACTTCATTTACACAAATAGAGACTGTGTAAATCTCTATTTACACATTAGAGATTGTGTAAATCTCTATAAGTGTGTGCTCACTGAGAGTCTCTCAAAACTTATTTAATCTCATTGTGTATAAAATTGGTTTGTATGTCTGCAACACATATTGTATGACCTTAAATATGTTGCAGCATATTAAAAATTAATTTTTAAGTTAAAAAAAAAAAAAAACTAGAGCAACAGCAAAAACTAAGATTTGCTTCTCCCAAGATAGAGTGTAATTCAGTTGCAACATCAAGATTGGATAAATTTTTTCTGAAAACATGAACTCCTACAAAGTACAGAAGAGCTTCTTTAAGTGTGGGTGTGCTCTTTTCATTAACTTAAAAAATCCAGTGCACTACAAGGAGCAGTGAGCTGCAAACCTGACTTATCAATAAGGAAATTTCCCAAGCTGTTTTGTGATAAACTCATTTCTGGTGTCGCATACACTACTTGACACCAAATAAAACTTCTTTTTCATATCACAGTTAAACCGTAAATAATCTCTTGCTTGGTCTTCTCTATAAAGGACTAAGAAGTCTAGCTGAGACCATGAGATGCTTTATAATCTCTGCAGTCAGTTATTGTCACAAGCTACTGTGCTCTATGGGTTCATGCTGTCAGCAAGAAATTTCATTTGAATTACATTATTGGATTTGAGAGGGGGACTATATTTTGTCTGCCCCCAAACTGACACCTATTGAAAAGGTGCAATTTACATATATAGAAGAACTAGCAAACTGTACATGTTTACTAAACCTATCAGTATAAGTCTGGATCCATGAAAGTTATATCTACGCGATAGGTCAAAATATGTAAAGTTTTAGGCAGTGACATCTCAATTGCCAGAAATGTTGCCTGCTTCTCTGTGATTTTTGATGCCCCCTTTAATCTCTTTAGGAAATTCCATATTAAACAAGTATTTCTTTTTTTATTTTCAACTTTTATTTTCTGATATACTTACTAAAAAGAAAATATCCAAAACACATGTTAAGCCTATACTATGAAAACAAGTTTCCAGTCATTTATCCTAATACTATAGCCAATGGCTTATAATTCCAGTTCTTAGAATGTATTGCTGGATTTTGGTGGTCCCTGTGTGTGTGTGTGCATAATAGGCATATTGTTACTAGCAATATCCTTTAAGAACCTAGGAATTTGAATTCAGAAAATTTGAATTTTGGCCTGATTCTACCATTTATTAGCTAAAGGATCTTGAAAAGTCAAGTTGTCAGAGTCAATATCCTCAGCTATTGCTGGACAAGAGCAAATGAGATACTATATGAAAAACCATTTGAGAAAGTATACTGTGATACAGTGTTTGTTGTTACATTCAATACATTGTATGGGAAAAATAGAAATTATCCATTTAACTTTGATATCTTGAATAAATTTCTGCCAAATTAAGCACTCTCATCATGTATATTTTTAATGATATCTAAGTGATAACACAAGAGCAAATGTGTGAAACCCTGAAGATTCTGCTATTCAAGGTGTCAGCTAGTTCAGAGTCATACTAACAGCGCAATTGCAGGGCCGAGGAAGTGTTCTGTCCATCATTTAAGTATTTGACTTCATTCCAGTCTGACCCAATTCATTTGACACTATCTGAACCGCAGGTGGCTAGTTAGTTGTGTAATTACAGTTCCACAGTTTTAGTTTAATACTTTGGACTCAATTTAGTTGTACAAAGAGAATGCAAGATCACCACATAGATTAAGTCTTTAAAGACTTTTGATCCTTTTGTATTTTAATAAATTTTCCAAATGCTATTATTGCTTCTCTTAAAGACTTGATTCCTGAAAGAGTTTGCTCTTTACAAGCTTAATATCTGCTGAAGAAAGCTACAGAAAAATGTTCAATAATGGGAACTCTAAGCCTTCATTCTCATAATCAACATAAGCTTTGAATCTTTATCAAACCTTTATCAAATGTTCATTACATTCTATCTTTTAAGCTCATGCTGACTTTACTCATGAACTCTTTATTGTAAAGTTCATATTTCTTTGTTTTGCTTTGGAAAACACTTTATTAAGAGTTTTTACTCTTGTAGGGAAATTATTATTTTTTACTTTTATTTTTCATATGGAATTTGTCAGAGGTTCAGTGTTAATAGTTTTCTATGTAGTAATGTCAACATTACTCAACATGAAGTTTATCACATAAGATTAAGTTTACAATTCGTATTCCAGTTAAGTTAAAATTTGCCTATAGTTAGATTCATTGCTGAAAGAATTTAGCATTGGTTGTTTTCCAAATGACTTTTAAACATTTATCTTTAATAATCTCTACCTAATTTATGAAAATGATAATAATCATCTTGTGATTTTTTTTATACTTTAAAAGCTTAATTACTGGTAGAAAAAAATGGTAAAGTTTATTTGAGTTGAAATGCTTTGTGCTTATACATTTATTCATACACTTTATTGTTCAACAATGATTCATTTGGGATCTACTCTGCATTGTGAATAGCACTGGACAGTGTGCTCAAAGCTGGCTAAGCTATTTCCCCTGCCTTGAGGGGACTTGTGGTCTAGTGAATAAGAGAAAGTGTTAAGTATACAAATGTAAGTGCCTTAGTGCATATTCCCTGTAGAAACTGACCAGTACATGACTTTCTCTGCCTCAAAGATTGGGGGAGATTTCATAAGGCTTGATATTTGAGCTGAATTATGGTAAAAACACCGGACCATCAGATGAAAAATGTATTTTTTTTTTAATTTTTTAAATTATTATTATTTTTTTTTACTTTACAATATTTTATTGGTTTTGCCATACATCAACATGAATCCACCATGGGTGTACACGTGTACCCCATCCTGAATCCTCCTCCCACCTCCCTCCCCATACCATTCCTCTGGGTCATTCCAGTGCACCAGCCCCAAGCTTCCTGTATCCTGCATTGAACCTGGACTAATGATTCATTTCTTATATGATACTGTACATGTTTCAATGCCATTCTCCCAAATCATCCTCCCCCTCCCTCTCCCACAGAGTCCAAAAGACTGTTCTATATATCTGTGTCTCTTTTGCTGTCTCGCATACAGGGTTATCATTACCATCTTTCTAAATTCCATATATATGTGTTAGTATACTTATGTGTTAGTATACTGTATTAGGCAATGGCACCCCACTCCAGTACTCTTGCCTGGAAAATCCTATGGATGGAGGAGCCTGGTAGGCTGCAGTCCATGGGGTCGCTAGGAGTCAGACACGACTGAGCAACTTCACTTTCACTTTTCACTTTCATGCATTGGAGAAGGAAATGGCAACCCACTCCAGTGTTCTTGCCTGGAGAATCCGAGGGACAGGGGAGCCTGGTGAGCTGCTGTCTCTGGGGTCACATAGAGTCGGACATGACTGATGAGACCTAGCAGCAGCAGCAGCATACTGTATTGGTGTTTTTCTTTCTGGCTTACTTCACTCTGTATAATAGGCTCCAGTTTCATCCACCTCATTAGGACTGATTCAAATGTATTTTTTTAATGGCTGAGTACTACTCCATTGTGTATATGTACCACAGCTTTCTTATCCATTCGTCTGCTGATAGACATCTAGATTGCTTCCATGTCCTGGCTATCATAAACAGTGCTGCGATGAACATTGGGGTACATGTGTCTCTTTCAATTTTGGTTTCCTCAGTGTGTATGCCCAGCAGTGGGATTGCTGGGTCATATGACAATTCTATTTCCAGTTTTTTAAGGAATCTCCACACTGTTCTCCATAGTGGCTGTCCTAGTTTGCATTCCTACCAACAGTGTAAGAGGATTCCCTTTTCTCCACATCCTCTCCAGCATTTACTGCTTGTAGACTTTTGGATCACAGCCATTCTGACTGGCGTGAAATGCACCCAACATAGAAGCACCGCAATATGTAAGACAAATGCTAACAAGTATGAAAGGGGAAATTAACAATAAAACAATAATAATGGGAGACTTTAATACCCCACTCACACCTATGGATAGATCAACTAAACAGAAAATTAACAAAGAAACACAAACTTTAAATGATACAATAGGCCAGTTAGACCAAATTGATATCTATAGGACATTTCACCCCAAAACAATGAATTTCACCTTTTTCTCAAGCACACATGGAACCTTCTCCAGGATAGATCACATCCTGGGCCATAAATCTAGCCTTGGTAAATTAAAAAAAAAATGAAATCATTCCAAACATCTTTTCTGACCACAATGCAGTAAGATTAGATCTCAATTACAGGAGAAAAACTATTAAAAATTCCAACATACAGAGGCTGAACAACACGCTGCTGAATGAATAACCAACAAATCACAGAAGAAATCAAAAAATAAATCAAAATATGCATAGAAATGAATGAAAATGAAAACACAACAACCCAAAACCTATGGGATGCTATAAAAGCAGTCCTAAGGGGAAAGTTCATAGCAATACAGGCATACCTCAAGAAACAAGAAAAAAGTCAAATAAATAACCTAACTCTACACCTAAAGCAACTAGAAAAGGAAGAAATGAAGAACCCCAGGGTTAGTAGAAGGAAAGAAATCTTAAAAATTAGGGCAGAAATAAATGCAAAAGAAACAAAGGAGACCATAGCAAAAATCAACAAAGCCAAAAGCTGGTTCTTTGAAAAGATAAATAAAATTGACAAACCATTAGCCAGACTCATCAAGAAACGAAGGGAGAAATATCAAATCAATAAAATTAGAAATGAAAATGGAGAGATCACAACAGATAACACACAAATACAAAGGATCATAAGAGACTATTATCAGCAATTATATGCCAATAAAATGGACAACGTGGAAGAAATGGACAAATTCTTAGAAAAGTACAACTTTCCAAAACTGAACCAGGAAGAAATAGAAAATCTTAACAGACCCATCACAAGCACGGAAATTGAAACTGTAATCAGAAATCTTCCAGCAAACAAAAGCCCAGGTCCAGACGGCTTCACAGATGAATTCTACCAAAAATTTAGAGAAGAGCTAACACCTATCCTGCTCAAACTCTTCCAGAAAATTGCAGAGGAAGGTAAACTTCCAAACTCATTCTATGAGGCCACCATCACCCTAATAACAAAACCTGACAAAGATGTCACAAAAAAAGAAAACTACAGGCCAATATCACTGATGAACATAGATGCAAAAATCCTTAACAAAATTCTAGCAATCAGAATCCAACAACACATTAAAAAGATCATACACAATGACCAAGTGGGCTTTATCCCAGGGATGCAAGGATTCTTCAATATCCGCAAATCAATCCATGTACTACACCACATTAACAAATTGAAAAATAAAAGCCATATGATTATCTCAATAGATGCAGAGAAAGCCTTTGATAAAATTCAACATCCATTTATGATAAAAACTCTCCAGAAAGCAGGAATAGAAGGAACATACCTCAACATAATAAAAGCTATATATGACAAACCCACAGCAAACATTATCCTCAATGGTGAAAAATTGAAAGCATTCCCCCAAAAGTCAGGAACAAAACAAGGGTGCCCACTCTTACCACTACTATTCAACATAGTTTTTTATTTTTGGCCACAGCAATCAGAGCAGAAAAAGAAATAAAAGGAATCCAAATTGGAAAAGAAGAAGTAAAACTCTCACTGTTTGCAGATGACATGATCCTCTACATAGAAAACCCTAAAGACTCCACCAGAAAATTACTAGAGCTAATCAATGAATATAATAAAGTTGCAGGATATAAGATCAACACACAGAAATCCCTTGCATTCCTATACACTAATAATGAGAAAATAGAAAGAGAAATTAAGGAAACAATTCCATTCACCATTGCAACAAAAAGAATAAAATACTTAGAAATATATCTACCTAAAGAAACTAAAGACCTATATATAAAAAACTATAAAACACTGATGAAAGAAATCAAAGAGGACACTAATAGATGGACAAATATACCGTGTTCATGGATGGGCAGAATCAATATAGTGAAAATGAGTATACTACCCAAAACAATCTATAGATTCAATGCAATCTCTATCACGCTACCAACGGTATTTTTCACAGAGCTAGAACAAATAATTTCACAATTTGTATGGAAATACAAAAAACCTCGAATAGCCAAAGCAATCTTGAGAAAGAAGAATGGAACTGGAGGAATCAACCTGCCTGACTTCAAGCTCTACTACAAAGTACAGTCATCAAGACAGTATGGTACTGGCACAAAGACAGAAATATAGATCAATGGAACAAAGTAGAAAGCCCAGAGATAAACCCACGCACATATGGACACCTTATCTTTGACAAAGGAGGCAAGAATATACAGTGGATTAAAGACAATCTCTTTAACAAGTGGTGCTGGGAAAACTGGTCAACCACTTGTAAAAGAATGAAACTAGAACACTTTCTAACACCATACACAAAAATAAACTCAAAATGGATTAAAGATCTAAACGTAAGACCAGAAACTATAAAACTCCTAGAGGAGAACCTAGGCAAAACATTCTCCGACATACATCACAGCAGGATCCTCTACAACCCACCTCCCAGAATTTTGGAAATAAAAGCAAAAATAAACAAATGGGACCTAATTAAACTTAAAAGCTTCTGCACAACAAAAGAAACTATAAGCAAGGTGAAAACACAGCCTTCAGAATGGGAGAAAATAATAGCAAATGAAGCAACTGACAAACAACTAATCTCAAAAATATACAAGCAACTCCTGCAGCTCAATTCCAGAAAAATAAACGACCCAATAAAAAAATGGGCCAAAGAACAAAATAGACATTTCTCCAAAGAAGACAAACAGATGGCTAACAAACACATGAAAAGATGCTCAACATCACTCATTATCAGAGAAATGCAAATCAAAACCACAATGAAAAATGTATTTAAAAAACTAAATAAGGCAATACCTAAAAAGTAGAAAGGTTATTACAGGCAGAAGTGTGCCATTACCCTTTGAATACATTCATTGGCCCTGGACTTTCTCTGTTAGAAATGAGTGAGTGTCCTTCCTTGTTTTGTTGCATGTAGCTCTCTGGTAAGTATGTTGTAGAGTTGGTGTCTCACAGGAGCTCCAGCCCAGGGCAAAATCCTAACCATGGCTTATATTCAAACTTTTCAGGCTTCATAGATGCATAGTTAGAAAGAATAGTTTGTCTGCTTAAAACAATAGAAAAATTCAGAAGAAGAATGATCATTAATATGTTTTTAATTTAAATTATATTTAGTATGTAAGGTTATGGCATAGATCCACTTTATGTATTTTTCCAGTTGCTATAAACAAACTTATGCAAAGTATTGTCAATAAGAGTAATATACTTGGTATTCTGTTGTTGTTACTTGAGTATGCAGAATTTTGAAGAGCAGCATTTCATACTATCTCTTTTTTGTGTTTTTAGGATATGAAAATTCAATCTAGAGCACATACGATGAACTGTTATTTCCTAATAATTCATATATATGGTAGTTACCAAGTATTATTGACTAGATGTTTGTATCCACACAAATTCATATATTGAAGTCCCACCCACCCCTCATATGATGATACTTAGAGATGGGGCCTTTGTGAGGTAATTAGTCACAAATGCACTCATGGGGGTGTGTTCCTCAGGGTTTGATCTGTGTCCTTATAATCCGGTCCTATCACTTCATGGAAAATAGATGGGGAAAAGTGGAAATAGTGACAGATTTTATTTTCTTGGGCTCCAAAATCACTGCAGATGGTTACTGCAGCCATGAAAATAAAAGATACTTGTTCCTTGGAAGGAACACTATGACAAAGCTAGACAGCCTATTAAAAAGCAGAGACATCACTTTGCTGACAAAGGTCTGGATAGTTAAAAGTATGGTTTTTCCAGTAGTCATGTACAGGTGTGAGAGAAGACCATAAAGAAGGCTGAGTGCTAAAGAAATGATATTTTTGAACTATGGTGCTGGAGAAGACTCTTGAGAGTCCCTTGAATAGCAAGGAGATCAAACCAGTCAATCCTAAAGGAAATCAACTCTGAATATTCACTGGAAGGATTACTGTTGGAGCTGAAGCTCCAATACCTTGGCTACATGATGCAAAGAGGCAATTCATTGGAAAAGACCCTGATATTGGGAAAGATTGAGGGCAGGAGGAGAAGAGGTGATGGTGACAAAGACTGAGATCATTGGATGGCATCATCAACTCAGTAAACATGACTTTGAGCAAACTCCAGGAGATGGTCAAAGACAAGGAAGCCTGACATGCTGCAGTCCATGGAGTCACAAATAGTTGGACAGGACTTATCAATTGAACAACAACAAAGACCAGAACAGAGAGACTGCTGCTTCTATCATGTGGGGCTACTGCGAGAAGGGAACCACCACTGGCAATACAGGAAAAGAGCTATCACCAGGAACCAAGTCAATCAATCAACATCTTAATCTTGGACATTCCAGCCTCCAGAACTGCAAGAAATAAATATCTATTGTTTAAGCCACCCAGTTCATGTTTTTTTGTTACAACAACCTGAGCAGACTGAGACACCATTTCATTTGTGCATTTCTGCACACTCAAGCCTTATTTTTAGACAAACTAGTAAGTGTTAAAATGCTGAGTGTACCTTGAACTTAGGTAAGTTTTCTATGTCTTTACTATGGGTTTTCTACCAGTCACTACTCTCACTTTTTAACTGTAGCTTCAGAACTTTATACCCAATGCTCTTCTTTTTAGTATGAGCTTCACTTTTAGTTTTTCAGAAGTGTCAGGAAATCTTGTTTGAGTAAATAAAATAAAATTTTAATGAAGTTACATATTGGTCATGGTTTTTTTTTTTTTACTTTTTCCATTTTCATGCAGATAATAAGGGCATTTCCATCTTTGAAATCTGTCCTTGCTTGGCTCAGTGTGACAACTGCTTAGCAGTATCTGCCAGGATTGTATTTCAATGATATTCTGGCTGTGAACCTGAGAAGACTATGCTGGGATAACTAAGGTCCCAAGGACACATGCCTTAAATATTTGTGCTAAAGGCGCAAATGTTGCTTGCTTGCACATCCTGTCGTGATGTCATGATCAAATAATTTTTCCTTCTCCAGCTTTTCTATTTTTAATGCACTGTTTCTAATCATATGGCTAAAATTAGATCTGTAATGATGAAGCATTAATATATAGAAATGCTCATCCAAGATTTCCTACCAGTGGATTGTTTTTCCTCCTTTTAACAAAATCAATACCTCAACTGAACTTACAGACCTTTATCTCCCCAAAAGAAATGTCCAGAATGGAAATCTTTAGGCATTCTATATATAAGGGAATGTTCTATAGTCTGGTATTACAGGGTTTTTTTTTTTTGTTTTTTTTTTGGACTATGCCCTAAGATTCAACCACATACTTGGAGAAAACACAATATGGTAAAGGGGATAGGAAGCTGAACTCCTCTCTTTTTCTTGACCTTCACTTCTCTACAGAATGCTCCTGAATTGAAAATACTCAGTGTAACTACAGAGCTATGAAACTAATACATAAATTTACCTTAAGAAGACAACACTCACTTGCTTTTCCCTCCAGTATATTAGATACTCCTATGGCTTTATTCTTATACCAAAGCCTTTAAAATAAGCCTTGCAAATTACTCTTAATTTTGTGGAGGGATCTATGCTAATTCAAGGTTAGCTCTCCTTGCCCATATTCTTTCTATGGCAAAACCAGGATTCCAACATTAGATGTTTTCTTCAAACAAATATCTCACTCAATTAGGTAATCATATAAATAGATCACTACAATAATGAACTAGACAATGGTTCTATGTTAAAAATCAATGAAGAAACTGTGTGGTGAAGATTGTCAGAAGAAATGTAGAGGCATATGTGAAGAAAAAATTTAATGAAACTGCTTATTTAAGGATTTTTTTCTACTAAATATTAATATATTTTTCTGATGCCATAGTTCTTAGAAGAGCAAGACAGTTATTTCAATTTACCTGAAGTCTAATGAGTACCCATGACATGCCTCTAACATTGTGATAGATGGTAACATCCACTGAATTACAAGTGGAACTATGGTCAGCTACTGAAAATTTCCTTTAAGACCCAAGGCCCTGAGAAGAGAAAATAGAGCATCAGGTGTGTAAGGCTGATGTGAACTGGTGCTACTGAATACTATAAATACGGACTTTGAAACTATTACTTTTCTGAGCCATTTTAAAACAACTTCAGATCAATCTCTGCATCTGTGACTACAACAAGGACTACCCAAATAAGGATTTTAGCCACCAAAACTTCTTAAGCTTCAGTGGTATTTGGGCTTCCCAGAGGGCACAAGTGATAAGGAATCTGCCTGCCAGTGCAGGAGACAGGAGATGCAGGCTTGATCCATGGGTTGGGAAGAGCCTCTGAAGAGGAAATGGCCACCCATTTCAGTACTCTTGCTTGCAAAATCCCATAAACCTGAGGAGCCTGATGGGATACAGTCCATGGGGTTGCACAGAGCTGGACATGACTGAGCATGCACTCAGAAACTCTGTGCTATTTGCTGAAGGGATAAGTGCACAAGACCATATAATTTTATTAATAAACTAAGATTGCCAGTAATTTTCCTAATGCTTTCTTCTTGACAAAAACATAAATTGTTTGATGTGACAGTCCCCTCCTGCCTATGTAGTCTGCATGTCATATTCTCTAAACCATTGCTTTTGTCACCCAAGCTAGTGTATATGTTCACTCACTCATTCCCTAACAAATGAGAGCTGAACGAGTAGATTCTATACCTTGGAATCGTAATTCATTCCTTTGCTTCACAACTGACACCCAAATGATCAGAAACTCTTTTGATGCTACTTTTAAAATCTATACAGAAACTAATTACTACTTCTAACTATCCTCCTTGGCATAAGTCATGGACTCTTGACTGGAAATTTTCCAATAACTTTCTAGCCAACATCCATGCTTTTATCTCCATCTACTTTATAGTCTATTCTCAACAAAATAGATTGCTAGCAATCCTCAGATCACTTCTAATTTGCCTTCATTGATTTCTTGCTTCACCAAGAGTCAAATTCAGACATTTTCCTGTGGCCTACAAGCCCTGTATCATCCAGCCATTCTATCCTGCTGTTTTTCTGACTCCATCTCTCATCACTCTTTTCCTATATGATTTCATTCTAGCCACACTACCGTTCTAATTCTTTCTCAGACACAACTAAGATATTCCTATCTCAATATCTTTGATTTGCTTTTCCCTCTACTGGAATACCTTTCTCTCAAATATTCAAACAGCCCATTCCATCAATTTATGTATATGTTTTCACATGTCATTTACTTTTTCTGTCTGAGAGCCTTCTTTGACAGTTCTTTACAAAATGCTACTTCTTATTCTTTCTTTAATTCCCTGATACTACATTTCTATCTTCATTTAACTATTCTGAAATAATACATAATTATTATTTATTCATTATTTACCTTCCCCAAATATAATAGAAGCTTATTGAAAACAGAGATATCTTTCTTTTTTCTTTTTTTTTACTGTTGAAACTTTTAGCATCAATAGCAACTAGAATTGTGTGTGGTATATATTTAATGCCATATTTAGTACTTAATGGTGGTCAAGAGATACTTTACAGTGTTCACAATATGAATATTAACACAGTTTTAAATAAGGGCATTTATCTAAACATGCTATACCTTTCCTTATAAAGTACTGTTTCCAAATTAAAGTCCAAATTTTGATCCAAAAATTATCTCTCAAAGTAAGAGAGTTCTAGTATATATGTTCTTGAAAGTGAGTCACATGGTCATGTCTGATTCTTTGCGACCCCATGGAAAATAGAGTTCATGGAATTCTCTAGGCCAGAATACTGACATGGGTAGTTATTCCCTTCTTCAGGGGATCTTCCCAACTGAGGGATCGAATCCAGGTCTCCCACACTGCAGGCAGATTCTTTACCAACTGAGCCACCAGGGAAGCTCTTCTTGATCACACACCAACACAAGCCTACTTTGCTTCACAAACTACTTAGGAAGTAGACTCTTTATATGTTAATGTAGGGTTTGTACATTGAAAAGTATTCAGAATTATAGGTGTGATTAATGCAAATAATAGTTTATTTAAGATAATTACCTAAATAAACTTTCTCAGAGAAATAACTTGTTAGTAACTTTTAAAGAAGGACGTTGTTTGTGTGTGCTCTGGTTAGCTTTCTGTGTAGCCCTTCTTGTAGATGTTTACTTGACCATTTCACAAGGGTAACCACTAACACGTAAAGAAAAAGGACCTTCTACTGCCAGTGTTACTATGTCCAAGTTGTTATCCTCTCAATTCAGTGTTGATGAAATCCAAATTTAGTCTCGTTTTTGTTTTAGAAACTCTCTAGATATTTAGAAATAAGTAGAATGGAGCTTTCTCTCAAGTTTTCCAAATATTAATGAAAACATCCTGTTACTCATAAAACTATAGGTGTATCTTGAACCAATTTTATATCAGTCTTTTATTTTGAATGTTCATAGCTTTGACTTTGGCACAGACTACAAGAAATACACTTTATAAGTCTCTTGCTCCCAAGTCTCTAAATTGCACATTCTGAAAAACTGGCTATTTCTGCGCAGAACATAGAGATTGAATGCAAGGCTATAATTCACTTTCAGGTTTTCTGCTGATGACATAAACCACCAGAGCTCGTTGGTTTATGAACAGCAACCGGACACAGAGATTGAATTATGGCATGTGTCGGTGATGAGAGATAAAGAATTGGTACCCACAACCCAAAGATAATAGTTTCATTCCATTTAAATTTGACATATGAAAGAAAAAAGATTTTTGTACATGTAAGAAATAGTTCATCTCTGTAAAAGTTCATATTTTATAAAAGATAACTAGCAAGAACAATTTAAGAAAATATCAAATCTATGCTCAAGAGAACATAAAGTATAGAGATGATGTAAGAAAGTCCATAGGCAGATATGGCATTTTACATAACTGAGATGTTTCTGAATCTGCTGAGAAAATTGCCATTTCTGCCTTATGGAAGAAGCACCTTACAAAGCATTACATTAGTTCATTCATGGCCCTGGCTTCTGAAAGTGTTTTACTTCTTAACAGTGTAAGAAGGTATTTCTTTTTATTTCCTGATGTATTTGAGAGGAAGAGGAGATGAGAAGCACAGGCAGAATAAGTTGTTTTATAAGGGTAGCCATTAAAGTAAATTCTGATAGCATTCTTTATTTTTCAAGATCCTGCAGAGGTTCAGGTGCCAAGTTTTTAACAGTCAGCTCTGCTACTAAGCTTATAAAGGCTGTCATATGTAAAAAGAGTGTCTTAATTTGGTTTTCCTAGAGTCAATGCCTGAGGTAAGGGTTCTAAGGCAAGTATTTTATTTGGGAGAAACAGGGAATGTGGACAGGGGACAAAAAACAGTTACAGGAAAGAGAAAGCAGCTCCTAAAGGCATGAGGTATTAAACCATTTACTTCAGTGGCTACTGGAGCTTAGTTCCACAGGGAAACTCTCTGCAGCATTGCAAGACAGGGCCTCTACTTTACCCTACAGGGTGAGGTGGATGAGTCAGTCATATGTCCAGGGCAGAGGTAGGCTGCATCAGTGCCCCCAACAATATCAGTCTTAGAAGAACATATGTTGGCAATTAGAAGTCAAGGTCAGAGGGCTACTGACTAGGCACTACTCATGTCTGTTGTAGAGGGAGTTGTTGGGGACATTGCTACAAAGTTGGGGAGTGGGGGACAAAGTAGCTTGATTTCCATTTGTTTTTTCACTCATCAGAAATGCAATTGTGAGCAAGTCCCAATTTCCCTTTATTTCAGCTAAGAAAATGGTTGACACAGATAAATTTTAAGGACTGTCCCTTTGCAGTATTTTGCAGACTTGGAATTTCCCATGATATTAAGTGATTAAATATTTTAGAACCTAGACTATACCTTGAGGCTCCAAAGCCTGGCTTAGCATCAGGCAGTCCCACCATATGATACTGTCTCCATATCCTACATGCCCTTCTCATACCTGCCTCCTCATATGGCCAATGGCAGAAGCATCCACCCATGTTTAAAATGATTTTAGTCTATGAATATATCACTGTAATACCCTAATGAACTTTCACAATTCCCCTTTTACAGATGAAACAACTGAGGTGGTGAGAAAGTTAGGTTCTTTGTCAAAGAGTGAACAACAAATAAGCAGCAGATTTAACACAGTAAACTCTAAATGGTATATGGGGGTGACAAGCTCTACTCCAAATTATAGAAATATGAAACTGAATTTTCATGGAACCAATAGTTAAAGAATCAATGAAAATGAGCAGAAAGTTAACTTGATTAGAAAGAATGATTTCCAGTCTAATCCCATTTTTAAATAAAATCAATAGTTCCAGAGGTGGTTGAATGCATTTATGACCTCAAAAAAAGTTTATTTTTTATCCAAAGAGATGTTGGTTAATAACACAAGCATAGAAAAGAAGTTAAGAGGAGGCAAACAAATATTAGCAGGGCTTTTTCAAGTATCCAATATTTAAGAAGGAATTTTAATTCAGAACCAAGAATATTGCTGTTATCAAGCAAATATCTTTTAAGAGAGCTTCACATTTCCAATTTTAGCAAAACGAGATTATCCAGCTCCTGGCACTCTGATTCTGTGTTCACCAATCAATCTTCTAAATTATTGCTCTTGTTTCCTCTCATCAATATTAACATGCCTTTCAGTGCTAAATCGCTTCAGTCATGTCTGACTCTTTGTGACACTATGAACTGTAGCCCACCAGGCTCCTCTGTCCATGGGGTTCTCCAGGCAAGAATACTGGCAACATGGGTTGCCTTGCCCTGCCCCAGGGGATCTTCAAAATCCAGAGATTGAACCTGCATCTCTTACATCTCCTGCATTGACTGTCCAGTTCTTTACCACTAACGCCACCTGGGAAGCCCCTTAATATTAATATAGACATCAATAATCTCATATATGCATTATTTTAAGTCCTTTTAGCACACCATGAGGCTAATACTTGGGTCCTCCAGGTGGCACTAATGGTAAAGAACCCCCCTGCCAATGCAGGAGAGACAGAGATTTGAGTTCTATCCCCAAGTCTGGAAGATCCCCTGGAGGAAGGAATGGCAATCCACTCCAGTAATCTTGCCTGGAGAACTCTAGGGGCAAAGGAGCCTGGCAGGCTATAGTCCATAGCATCACCAAGAGCTGGATATGACTGAAGCAACTGAACACAGACACAGACACACACGCACACACACATGGATGGCATTACATGACAAAACACAGGACATCCAGTTACATTTTAATTTCAGATAAATAGTGGAGACCTTTTTAGCACAAGTATATCCCAAATATTGCAGCTAATCACCCTATGAGTGTTCACTATTACCATGTATAAGGGCCATAGTTATATTTTTAAAAGATTCATTGTTTATTTGCTAATAAAGCTTAACTCTTAAATCTGGAATGGAGAATGGGCTAAAGTCACATTTGTACAGAAATGTAGGTAAACAATTCAGTTGATGGATATGAAATTATATTTCTGATGGAAATTCAAGGATCATTATAATGTAAATATGTGAGGCTGTGTAAAGGCAATACTATATAGTTCAGTATATCTGAATATCTTCAGGGTTTTAGGCAGGCCTAGATTTAAGTCTTTGCTCATCCAACAAAATTCTACTTGTGTGACCTTGGGCAAGTTACCTACCTCTTTGAGTTTCAATTTCTTTATATTGAAAAATAGAAATGATAATCTGTTGATGTTTCATGAGAATTAAATGAAATAATGTATGCAAAATAAATTTTAAAATATCATTGGGTAAAACATCTGTAGGAATCTTCTTGATACTGTTACTAATGGGCTAATTGGGTAGGTTTTTTTTAGCTCATCGAAGAATAAATAAGTTAAAACATGACAATAAATCACACTGTTAAAACCAGCAGGTAGAAAACACACTCAACATCAAATCCCGGATACAGGTAAAAAAGAAACTCAGAGACTGAGAATTGGAATGTAGAGACTTTTATCTATAATTTTATACCTCAATGGCTTCCCCTGTGGCTCAGCTAGTAAAGAATCTGCCTGCAATACAGGAGACCAGGGTTCAATCCCTGGGTTGGGAAAATCCCCTGGAGAAGGGAAAGGCTATCCACTCTAGTATTCTGGCCTGGAGAATTCCATGGACTACAGACCATGGACTCACAAAGAGTCAGACATGACTGAGCAACTTTTACTTTCACTTTTATACTTTAATACAGTAGTCAAACTTTATTTTTATCTTTTAATCTGTACATTTATTGTTTATTGAAAATATTGAACAAAAATGCATTTAGCTGTCTCTGTTGAACCTCAATGCCAAGCTTCCTTGTAATCAGTAAGGAAGAGATTACTTTTATTTTAGAGAAATTCTAGTGGCAGAACAGAGCATAGAAGAGATTCAGGGTCAAGCATAGGTTACGACTTCTCAGACACTTAAGTTCCTGAAATAGAAACAGTGAAACTAGAATAGCTACAGTTGTGCTGTCTGCTCCATTACTGCATTTGCCACAAGGGAGTCCACTCCGATGACCACCTTCCTAAGAGTACTATCCTTCCCTCAGTAGTGTATTGCCTCCCTAGAGTTTGATTAGCAGTGGAATAACCAGAGTTCATTAAACAACTCTCATTCCAAAAGAATAATCAGTCTATGTTATGGACAACATAAGCAGGTTAATTAAAAATTCTGTGGATGATGATGTATAAGAAATTTGACATATTCTCAGTTTCAGCTGTCATTAGTCAAACCAAAAGCATAGCAGGTCTTTCTCTTCAATAATCTCAAGATACAGCATGGGCTGATTCACGACACTGAAGAATTGATGCTTTTGAACTGTGGTGTTGGAGAAGACTCTTGAGAGTCCCTTGGACTGCAAGGAGATCCAATCAGTCCGTTCTGAAGGAGATCAGTCCTGGGATTTCTTTGGAAGGACTGATGCTAAAGCTGAAACTCTAGTACTTTGGCCGCCTCATGCGAAGAGTTGACTCATTGGAAAAGACTCTGATGCTGGGAGGGATTAGGGGCAGGAGGAGAAGGGGACGACAAAGGATGAGATGGCTGGATGGCATCACTGACTCGATTGACGTGAGTCTGAGTGAACTCTGGGAGTTGGCGATGGACAGGGAGGCCTGGCGTGCTGCGATTCATGGGGTCACAAAGAGTCAGACACGTCTGAGCGACTGAACTGAACTGAACTGAACTGAATATCTACTCTAAGTAAAAAAAAGTCTAGCATTGGAAATAATATATTTTCTAGACCACTGTTTAAAAAATTGCAAGCTAGTCAATGACTATTACATTGAGTCATGAAGGATACCACTTTCATTTGATTGTAGTTTAAAGAAACAATGAGAAATATAAAATACAGACAGTACACAGTAGTGAAAGACACATATTGAAGTGTTGGAGACTCAGCTTCAAGTCCAGATTCTACCACTGATAACCTGATAATATGAAAATATCTGGCTCTTTGTTTAGGGGGATCTGTGGAATCTGGGAGATTTTTTCAGTGTCTTAGTTGTCCAAAGTTTTGAAGTTAGAATTTATTGTAATTCTTGGCTATGCAAATTACATGCTATATGAATGGAGTCTTATTTTTAATCTTTCGAAAAATGTGGATCATAAAATTACCTACGTGATTCAGTAGGTTGTTTTGAGAACTATAAGGGATAGCACTGGTCATAGTGGATAGCACACAGCAAGATCTTGAGAAGAAAGTTTTCAGTTCTTCCCTTTCTTTTCCTTAACATTCCTTCTCTCTTCACAGTGTCTTCAACCAAATTGTGTGATTTTGCATTCATGTATAGGGTTATTACTTTCTTTTAGATTTAACAATATGCTATGCTATGCTATGCTATGCTAAGTCGCTTCAGTTGTGTCCAACTCTGTGCGACCCCAGAGACAGCAGCCCACCAGGCTCCGCCGTCCCTGGGATTCTCCAGGCAAGAATACTGGAGTGGGTTGCCATTTCCTTCTCCAATGCATGAAAGGGAAAAGTGAAAGTGAAGTCGCTCAGTCATGTCTGACTCTTAGCAACCCCATGGACTGCAGCCCACCAGGCTCCTCTGTCCATGGGATTCTCCAGGCAAGAGTACTGGAGTGGGGTGCCATTGCCTATACTTCCATATCCCTATCCAACTTATTCTTTATTAAAAAATGCACATGAAGAGCTTAAAAGGAAAACAAAATGGTTATTATAAGGAAGAATAGTTATATTCAATAAGAAAATGAACCATATAAATTAGAAAACTTAAGAATGGTTTATTCGTATTGTAATGGAAGATCTTGAAATAATTACTAGCCCATTTACAAGAGTTATATGAAAAGAGAGCTGTTTCTGTCTGAATAGTTCAAAGTTGTCATCTTGATGTGGGCATGTGAAACTTGGAAGGTGTAGATTATATAGATGGTAGAAAAGCCACTGTACACAGGGACAGAGACACTGAGTTTGGAAATAGCTAGAAATGCACAGGAATATGCAAATAGTCCTGGCTGCAGTATAAGAGTACAAGAAAGAGAAGAGAGGGAGGCAAGCCTGGGAAAACAGTTTGGCAAGAACTGTTGGAGCGTTTTCAGTGGATTAAAGGAATTGGGAATGTTTTCAATTAACATTGGGAAATCATCAAGAGTCTTTCATTTGGGAATGGGAAAGTAAATGATCAGAATTTCACTTTAGGACTTTTTTGCCTGGAAGTATCAAGTTATACGAAATTAAAAGATGTTTGCTCCTTGGAAGAAAAGGTATGAAAAACTTAGACAGCATATTAAAAAGCAGAGACATTACTTTGCCAACCAAGGTCCATCTAGTCAAAGCTGTGGTTTTTCCAGTATGGATGTGAGAGTTGGGCCATAAAGAAGGTTGAGAGCCAAACAACTGATGCTTTTGAACTTTAATGTTGAAGAAGACTCTTGAGAGTCCCTAGGATAGCAAGGAGATTAAACTAGTCAATCCTAAAGGACTGATGATGGAGCTCAAGCTCCAATACTTTGCCCACCTAATGTGAAGAGCCAACTCATTGGAAAAGACCCTGGGAAAGGTTGAAGGCAGGAGGAGAAGGGGATGGCAGAGGATAAGATGGTTGGATGGTTTCACCGACACAATGAACTTGAATTTGAGCAAGCCCCCGGAGATGATGAAGGACAGGGAAGCTTGGCATGCTGTACTCCATGGGGTCATAAAGAGTTGGACATGACTGAGCAACTGAACAGCAACGAATCAGGTTATATAGACTAGAACAGAAAGAGACTAGATGCTGGGAAAGATTTTAAGGAGGTATATGGCAGTTAAGATAATAATAAATTCGTATACTTGAGCACTGGAATTAACATGGAAAGGTGGTTCAAAGAAATAGCAGATATTTATTACAATCTCTAAGCATGCTAAGTGCCTGAATTATCCCCCAAAAGTTTGTTCTTTCACATCGTCACACTTTATTTTCCATTTTCTCTTCCTAGATTGTCTTTTTCCACTTCCTCTTCTGGTGAAATCCTATTCATTCTCTTAGAAACAACCTTGATATTTCTCCTTTTTGGAAGTTTTATTTAGCTCTGTATATTCAACTTTAAAAATTATTCAATATCTATTTTACACCAGGTAGTATTGTAAATTAACAGATGCCTAGTTTAATTGCTAAGTCATGTCTGATTCTTTGTAACCCCATGGACTGTAGCCCACCAGGCTCCTCTGCCCATGGGACTTCCCAAGCAAGAATACTGGAGTGGGTAGCTATTTCCTCCTACAGGGGATCTTCCCGGCCCAGGGATAGAACCTGTGTCTCCTGCAGTGCAGGTGGATTTTTACCGACTGACCCACCAGGGAAGCTAGAGATAAAAAACTGATAGATATCAGTTTATAAATGCATTCATAACCAGGAGACTAGCTAATATTTACAAAGTCAGTAATACAGAGAGAAAGTGCTCTGTGACCAAAAGCTTGCATGCAACCAAATATTTAGAAGTTTAGTAGAAGAGATGTGTCTGAGATGGAGTTGGGGAATAAGAAATATTAAATATGGCAATATAAAGGTTATCAGTTGGCCTTGACAACAATTGCTTCACTGGGGTTGTGGGAAGAGAAGACTTTTTAGTCTGAGTTGAATATTTGAACTTGATGTCAGGGAAGGTGTAATAGAGGAGCAAAAAGTATTATATATTATAATGTTCTTCTTATGCAACCCAATCATAGCTCTCCTTGTGGCATTGTACTCTGTGGTGATGGAATTAATTCTGATAGACAAATCAATACTATAGGAAGTGAGAAAAAAGAGATACTAAATGAATATTAACTAGTTTTTAAGAGAAATCTGATGATGAAAGGGGAAGGGATATTTTAGTTTAAGAGACTAGTGGAGTAAAGGAAAGGTGCTAATAAGATTGTGAAAAATTCAGCAGGCTTGTGTGTAAAGTTGCAGGAACTCTGATAGCCCCATTTTCAGATAACATCATTTCTTGACTGAACATCTATAACAACTTCTCGACTGATCTTCCTGCATCTATTCTTGCTACTTTTCAATCAATTCTCTAATATGTAGCCAGTAATTATCTTCAAATCTTATAATATCATTCATCTTATCATCTTTGCATAAGGATTAAGTCCAAAGATATTAACATAGCTGATGGGACCTTGCTAATCTTTTAGATTCTTTATATCTTAGTATCTCTATCATCTCCCTGATAGTAATTTCTTGATTCATCAACTAAGTTGAATGAATGAATAAATCCCACATACAATGATGCACTTATGATGTAAGGAGGAGCATAAAAGTCAAGGCAGAGTCGGGATGGTGTAAGATCCAGGTCCAAGGGAATAAAGAGGGCAAAGGTGAATGAATAAATATGATGTACAGAGCACTGAAATATAGTTCTCTTACCTAGAGGGTAACTGCCCCCTATTCGAATCATATGGAAAACTCCTGTTTACCCTTTTAAACCTAAACTAAAAAGCTTCTCACAATTCCACAGTGCTTATCCTCACTCAGATATAAGTATCAGTAACTTTATATGTAGTTTTTAAATTATATTGATGAACTTATTGTATTGTGTTATAATTTATCAATAAATTTCACCTCATGGCAAAGACCATAACTTATTCACCTCTGTATGTCCAATATCTCACACAGACCTAGCGAGAATTCTGTGGATTGAATGCATGACTATTCTTATTATAAAGGAAGAAAATTTGATTATATGTCGAATATGGGAAGGGAGAGCAAAGGTGGAGTGTTCAAAAACAGAAGAAGCAATGTGCAAGCCTAGAGTACATTACACTGCTGCTACTGCTAAGTCATTTTAGTCGTGTCCGGCTCTGTGCGACCCCATAGACAGCAGCCCACCAGGCTCCCCCGTCCCTGGGATTCTCCAGGCAAGAACACTGGAGTGGGTTGCCATTTCTTTCTCCAATGCATGAAAGTGAAAAGTGAAAGTGAAGTTGCTCAGTCGTGTCCGACCCTCGGCGACCCCATGGACTGCAGCCCACCAGGCTCCTCCATCCATGGGATTTTCCAGGCAAGAGTACTAGAGTGGGGTGCCATTGCCTGACTGAGAAAAACAAATACCATAAGCCTTTTTATTTTTATGTGGACTTTAAAAGACAAAACAAATGAATAAAGTTAATAATCAGAAATAATAAATAAATAAATAAATTAGAGTAATTTATTGATTAATGGATTATAAATAAAATTCATCATAAAATTAATAAATAATAAATAAATCCAAATAATAGATACAAAAAACAAATAGGTGGTTTCCAGAGAGGAGAAATAGGTGTGGGAGATTAACAGGTACAGACTCTGAATTACAAAATAAATGAGTCACAGGTATTAAATGTACAGTGTGGGGAATATTGTCAATAATGATGTAATAGCTTTGTATGGTGACAGATGGTAACTAGATTTACTATGGTGATGATTTTGAAATGAATAGAAACGTAGATTCACTGTGTTGTGTACTAAAAATTAACACAATGTTGCTGTAGGTCAATTATACTTCGAAAACAAACAAACTCATAGGAAAAAATCAGATTTGTGGTTACCAGAGGATGGAGATGGTGGGAGGTGGAATTGAATGAAAGAGGTCAAAATGTACAAACTTTCACTTATAAAATAAATTCTAGGGATATAATATACAACATGATAAATAAAATTAACACTGAAGTGAAGTGAAGGTCACTCCATTGTGTCCAAACCTTTGTAATGCCATGGACTATATAGTCCAAGGAATTCTCCAGGCAAATGCTGGAGTGGGTAGTCTTTCCCTTCTCCAGAAGATCTTCCTAACCCAGGGATCGAACACAGGTCTCCCACATTGCAGGTGGATTCCTTACTAGCTGAGCCACAAGGGAAGCCCAAGAATACTGGAGTGGGTAGCCTATCCCTTCACCAGCTGATGTTCCTGACCCAGGAACTGAAACAGGGTCTCCGGCATTCCAGCCAGATTCTTTACCAACTGAGCTATGAGGGAAGCCCAAAATGAACAATCATTTCAGTTCAGTTCAGTTCAGTCGCTCAGTCGTGTCCAACTCTTTGCAACCCCATGAATCACAGCACACCAGGCCTCCCTGTCCATCACCAACACCTGAAGTTCTCTCAGATTCATCTCCATTGAGTCGGTGATGCCATCTAGCCATCTCATCCTCTGTCGTCCCCTTCTCCTCCTGCCCCCAAACTCTACCGGCATCAGAGTCATTTCCAATGAGTCAACTCTTCATATGAGGTGGCCAAAGTACTAGAGTTTCAGCTTCAGCATCATTCCATCCAAAGAACACCCAGGACTGATCTCCTTTAGAATGGACTGGTTGGATCTCCTTGCAGTCCAAGGAACTTTCAAGAGTCTTCTCCAACACCACAGTTCAAAAGCATCAGTTTTTCGGCACTGAGCTTTCTTCATAGTCCAACTCTCACATCCATACATGACTACTGGAAAAACCATAGCCTTGACTAGATGGACCTTTGTTGGCAAAGTAATATCTCTGCTTTTGAATATGCTATCAAGTTTGGTCATAACTTTCCTTCCAAGGAGTAAGCAACTTTTAATTTCATGGCTGCAATCACCCTCTGCAGTGATTTTGGACCCCCCCCCCCAAAATAAAGTCTGACAACTGTTTCCACTGTTTCCCCATCTATTTCCCATGAAGTGATGGGACTGGATGCCATGATCTTCATTTTCTGAATGTTGAGCTTTAAGCCAACTTTTTCACTCTCCACTTTTACTTTCATCAAGAGGCTCTTTAGGTCTTCTTCACTTTCTGCCATAAGGGTGGTGTCATCTGAATATCTGAGGTTATTGATATTTCTCCCGGCAATCTTGATTCCAGCTTGTGCTTCTTCCAGCCCAGCGTTTCTCATGATGGACTCTGCATATAAGTTAAATAAGCAGGGTGACAATATACAGCCTTGATGTACTCCTTTTTCTATTTGGAACCAGTCTGTTGTTCCGTGTCCAGTTCTAACTGTTGCTTCCTGACCTGCATATAGGTTTTTCAAGAGGCAGGCCAGGTGGTCTAGTATTCCCTACTCCTTCAGAATTTTCCACAGTGTATTGTGATCCACACAGTTAAAGGCTTTGGCATAGTCAATAAAGCTGAAATAGATGTTTTTCTAGAACTCTCTTGCTTTTTCCATGATCCAGTGGATGTTGGCAATTTGATCTCTGGTTCCTCTGCCTTTTCTAAAACCAGCTTGAACATCAGGAAGTTCACGGTTCACGTATTGCTGAAGCCTGGCTTGGAGAATTTTGAGCATTACTTTACTAGCATGTGAGATGAGTGCAATTGTGCAGTAGCTTGAGCATTCTTTGGCATTGCCTTTCTTTGGGATTGAAATGAAAACTGACCTTTTCCAATCCTGTGGCCACTGCTGAGTTTTCCAAATCTGCTGGCATATTGAGTGCAGCACTTTCATAGCATCATCTTTCAGGATTTGAAATAGCTCAACTGGAATTCCATCACCTCCACTAGTTTTGTTTGTAGTGATGCTTTCTAAGGCCCACTTGACTTCACATTACAGGATGTCTGGTTCTAGGTGAGTGATCACACCATCATGATTATCTCGGTCGTGAAGCTCTTTTTTGTACAGTTCTTCTGTGTATATTATATATGGAAGGTAATACAGTAAATCCTAACAGTTGTCATCACAAGGAAAAACTTTTTCTCTTTTATTCTGCATCTATCTCTATGAAATGATGGATGATCACTAAACTAATTGTGGTAATCATTTTATGATGCATTTAAGTCAAATCATTATTCTGTACAACTTAAACATACAGTACTTTATGTCAATTATATCTCAATAAAACTGAAGATTAAAAAAAAAACAGAATAGAAGCAGTTAGTTACTAACCATTGTTCTTTAAAGTATGCTAAGTAATCTTCTAAAGATTGATAAAAGAATTGAGCAATAGCAAATGAAGTTGGGGTTGGATATTACGATTGTGAAATAGAATAGAATGCTCTGGTTTTATTCTCTAATAAATTTATTGAACACATACAATTCATGACATTAACTTAGGTATGAAAGATGAATAATTAATAATATGGACTCTGTTTAGACACTCACAAGCAGTTTCATGACACCCACCCACAAACACAGCAGGGATAGGAGAAACATTAGTTAGTAGTGTTTAACGGATACAATGTCTTATTAAGGTTACTAAGGGTTGCTTAGAATTTGGGACTCTCTGCTGCTAAGAAAACTATGATTGGTAAGACTGGCCTTGGGCTTGAAGAGGAGGTTTCGGAGGTGAGATAGAAAAGTGTATGCTATATGAGGCTTCCCTGCTGGCTCAGAAGGTAAAAAATCTGCCCACAATGCCAGAGACCCCGGTTCTATTCCTGGGTCATGAAGATCCCCTGGAGAAGGAAGTGGCAACCACCCCAGTATTCTTGCCTGGAAAATCCCATGGACACAGGAGCCTGGAGGGCTACAATCCACAGGGTTGCAAAGGGTTGAACACGACTTAGCAGCTAACACTTGTACTTTCAATAGGAGTAGAGAAGGACAGACAAAGAGGAGACGGCAAGGAGGGTCAACAGAAATAAGAAAATAGCATAGACAAAATGGCTCAGGAGGGAATTTTTAAAGAGATTTTTTAAATTCTTACCCTTCATGTTTAAATCTGGCTAAAAAAAAAATGTTTTTATAAACACTACTGGGTCTCCAATATGTTATCTTATTGAGGAAACCAGGGATGGTTAAAAAAAAAAAAATGGTTTTGGGGAAAGCTTTTGGACAATCGGTATATATGACAGTAATGGAAACAAAATAGAATATATTCACAGACTTCTGCTTTGATGTGAAATGACAAGTGCAGATGGACACAAAAATGGTTGCTTTTCAGCTTTGAATCTAAACTTACTGTTCAATTGTTTTCAAAATGTTCAGAACAAGTATACCATTTTCAAAAAATCTACAGAGCAGTGGCAGGGATATATTATACAGCCAGAAAATGGTTTCAGAAACAATCAAGATATTATTACTAGAGTCTTTTGGAGATTTTTTTCTGGAAAAGTGTAAGCTTTCCTTGTATTCCCATCTGAAGTATATACACAATTGCTATTAAATGGATGGAGAAAGTATATGAGCTATCCATGGCATTAAACTTTCACTGAAGGTAAGTTAAAGAGCGAGGTAAGCATTCAGCATGTGGACATATGTAGGATTTACCTGCTAAATATCTAATTATGGAATGTTAATATAAAAATTAATGTTTCAGAAGGTCACATTGACTTCTCAGCTTTTCTGTGCTTCGTTTTTCTCTGTAGCTTTCAGTACAGTCAGTGTGATAGGATTGAAAGCATTCAGACATGATGTAATGTTGTAAACAGTGATTTAATGGTTATTTGGAGTTTAAAAAATTTTTTCTGCTGGAAAAAAATAAAGAAGAAGGGAAGGAATCAACTGTGTTTGGCAGACTAAGGATAACTCCACACATAAATCATACTGAGTGTTCTGAACAGAGGTGGGAAGGTAGGGTGTGATTTTAGGCCAGGAGCTCAAATCTCCATTTTCAATAGGGCATAGAAAAGTGTAATCCAACCCTGATATTGAAAAAGGATAATTTTAGGGGACTGGCATGCCGGCTGAGGATGATTATAAATCTATTAGATTTTAGCTCAGATAGGCTTCTGTGCTAAGTTACTTCAGTTGTTTCCTACTCTTTGTGACCTCATGGACTGTAACCCACCAGGCTTCTCTATCCCTGGGATTCTCTAATTAGAATACTGGAGTGGGTTGCCATGCCCACCTCCAGGGGGTCTTCCTGAGATTGAAGCCACAGCTTTTATGTCTCCTGCGTTTGCAGGCAGGTTCTTTACCACTAGCTCCACCTGGGAAGATAGGCTTCTATAGAGTAACAAAGAGTCTGTGCTCAACACTAATGATTAACAATTTAATCACTAAGGCCTAGGTAATGGAAGCTTCTGCAAAGAAACCTCTCACCAAAAGTGTCCAGAGAGCTTCTTGGTTGCTGAACACTCTGATTTCCTGGGGAGGCAATACCTAGAGAGGGCATAATCTCTGTGCCTTTCTCCATACCATGTCCTGTGAATCTCTTTCACTTGGCTCTTCTGAGTTATATCTTTTTATAATAAACCAGTAATCTAGCAAGTTAAAATTTTTTTCTGAGTTTAGTGCATTATTCTAGCAAATCAAGTAATCCAACCAAAGGAAGGGGTCATGGGAATTCCTGATTTATAGCCAATTGGTCAGAAATCCATGAGACAACCTGGGACTTGCAATTGGTTTCTGAACTCTTGGGGGGCAGTTCTGTGGGACTCCCTTACCCTGTGGAGTCTGTGCTAACTCTAGGTAGTTAATGGCAGTTGGAATTGCTGGGTGTTAGTTGTTTTTGTGAGTAGTGGAAACACAGGGATGTGTTTTCCTTTAGCAGACATAAAGGCTTTTCCAGAATTGAAACTTAATGAGCCATTATGGTGACATAGCAGACAGGCAAGGAATAAGAAGACTAGAGAATTTGGAGTTTACGTGGCTGCTGTTAGGACTTCCCAGGTGCCACTAGCGGTAAAGAACCCACCTGCCAATGCAAAAGACATAAGAGATGCGGTTTCAGTCCCTGGGTTGGGAATATCCTCTGGAGGAGGCCTGGACAACCCACTCCAGTATTCTTGCCTGGACAACCCCATGGACAGAGAAGCCTGGCAAGCTACAGTCCATAGTGTCATAGTCGGTCAGAACTGAAGTGACTTAGTACAAGTGCACTCACATAGAACTGTTATGAAAGACTCCAGAAAAGGTATGACATGACAAAGGTCTCAATAAAATTGAAGAGAAGGCATAATAACCTTAATAAGAATGTGGACTAGTGGAAGTTTAGGGAACTGAGAAAATGGGAAGTTTTAGTGCAAAATAATTCAGTTTAAGTAATAACAAAACTGGAAGTGGTGCTGAAATGGGATTCCAAAAGGAAGTAGAATCCACACTCTAAAAAGAGTTTGTATTAAGCTGTTAAATGGGGAAAACAACTCAAAAGTTAAATTTCTTAAAAATCTCAAGGAAATCTCAAAGACCTACCGGCCTCTGAACTACCGTTGGGAGGCCAAGCCACATCTTTTGCAACCTAGCCACATTCTTCAGGGTTATGTGTGTGCTGTTGTCCATTTTTCTGTGACGGAGGATGCGAGGGTGTTGGAAGATAAGAGGTGGAAACAAGGGGAAATGAGTACTAGATTCATTACATATTTTAATTTGCATTCTTTTATTTGCATAACCATATTTTATTTTTGCAAAGTTAAAACACTTCCTTTTTACTCTAGTAGTAGTCTTTCATAGGTATACCATGTGCAGGTTAAAACACTAGTGCTCTAAGTTCAGCACAAAGCAAATTTATTAAGCACCACTGTGCCTAAGTATCAACCTCTATAAAAATATATTTACAAAACACCCGTTCAGAGGACAATCTCATTTCCATAAAACTCATTACTGCAACACTTATTGATCACTTCTATAAAAGGTTGCATGAAAGCTATCTTGCATTCAGTTCTTGAACTCAGAGTAGAAATTAAATAAATAATTGAGATTATTTCAACATTTTAAATGTGTTAGTGCTCTGTACTTTTATGAGAATTACATCCTTAATTCTCAAATTTTGGAGTCAAACAGACCTAGGTTCAAATCTCAGCTCAGTCATTTACTATGGTACAGTTAAGCTTTTTTCCTTTGTTCATTTATATCTAAACATTCTGAATAAATGTATTTTTTTTCAATTTGCACTCTTAAATGTAGCATTTATTAGAAATTCAACTTTACCCGGCTTAAAAATAAGGGGATGTATTGGTTTATGTAAAAGGAAATTTCGGAAATATGGTCAGCATTAGAGCTCGGCTGATCCAGTGATCTGATGATGTTATAAAGGACTGGTTTAATTATGTTTCTAGGTCCTGTCTTTCATGTATCAAAAAATGATCATCAACAGTTGTCAGACTGACCACATGAGTCCTAATCCAGATGAAGAGAGAGAAGTAAGAGTAAGAAGGCACACCTTTTCATTAACTATTGATCAAAAATCTCAAGCATTATTGGACCAAGGACAGGGACAGTCTATCCCAAATTTAAAGCTACTATATACTGCTGGAAGTAACGTTCCCCAAAGGAAAATCTAGATATTGTTAGGAATAGAAAAAAAGCAAGAAACTCTAAATGTTAATACGACATTGGTAAATTTTCACTCCCCCTAACTACCTCAAGACTTTTCTGTCTTGTTCAACTTTACAATGCAATACAGAGATTGACACATAATATATGCTCAGTAAAAACTGAATGAATGAAAAGTTATTTTGTTAGAATCAAACGAATTAAAGCACCTAATATATAGATCATAAACTGCATATATTTGTTTCTTTTGAGTTTACACTTAAAGACATTGAGTTTCAGAAATATTAAGCAGTTTTCCCAACATAACACATTTAAGTAGCAACACTGAGATGAAAATCCAAGTTTGTACATTGAAAGATGTTTATCTCCAATTTTTAGAATATAAGAAACACTTTTCATTGTAAATTCAGTTCAGTTCAGTCGCTCAGTCATGTCTGACTCTTTGTGACCCATGAATCACAGCACGCCAAGCCTCCCTGTCCATCACCAGCTCCCGGAGTTCACCCAAACTCACGTCCATCGAGTCAGTGATGCCAACCAGCCATCTCATCCTCTGTCATCCCCTTCTCCTCCTGCCCCCAATCCCTCCCAGCATCAGAGTCTTTTCCAATGAGTCAACTCTTCGCATGAGGTGGCCAAAGTACTGGAGTTTCAGTTTTAGCATCATTCCTTCCAAAGAAATCCCAGGGCTGATCTCCTTCAGAATAGACTGGTTGGATCTCCTTGCAGTCCAAGGGACTCTCAAGAGTCTTCTCCAACACCACAGTTCAAAAGCATCAATTCTTATCATTGTAAATAGTATATATAAATTATATCTATTCATATGTTGAGATGTAGTTTGGACATGTTTGAGAATATATAAAACAAAAAGTAACTTTTTATTAGCACTTTTTGAGAGACTATGTTTATCTAATAATCATAGCAGAATGTATAAGTTGTTTTTAATTATTCTATGTACATACATACATAGATGTAGAATATAAAAACTATGTCCTTTAGTATTACACAAGTTTATGACTTTTGATTTATAAATTTGAACTGTGTGTGTGAAAGAAATATTAATTAATGATTGGAGAGGATAAGAATTCTCAGATCTTTACAATGTAATATAATATGTGAGGTTTGTAATCAAAGTATTGGAAATCATTCTCCAAAATCATTATTATTTTAGCTACTTGTATCTGTGCCTATGGCATAATATATATATAAAAATAAATGAATAACAAACATGTTTAAAGCTCTAAAATTTCTGATTTATAAATGTACTTACAAGTACACTATCAAATATTTAAATGAAAAGTAAAAAAAAATTACTTTTTTAACTGAACTATATCAAAGATTCGAGTACACTGAAATATTGTCTCATAAAGAGAACTAGAACTATCCACTTTTCACTTGGATATTTACTATAATTTAGAAAGTCCTAATAATCCCTGCATATTTCTCTACATCTTTCTGAGTAGCATCTGCCCTATAACCATGGCCCATACAATGCTCAATGTACCAATTGTTGATATTTGAGACGTATTTTATAATTGTAAATCTAGTGAATGATTTGTTACAGTGGTTCTCAACTGGAGGTGATCGTGTCCCCTAGGATATATTTGGGTCTATCTGGATGCATATTTAGTTGTCACAGTTGGGGTATATTACTGTAATCTAGTAGGCAGAGGCCATGGAAGCTGCCAAAGACCCTATAATGTACAGGATAGGCCCTTACAAAAAAGTGTTATCTTGTTCAAAATATCAATATTGCTGAGGTCAAGAGACCATGATTTATTCTGTTATTCTATTTTAAAATGTAGAAATGACTATTCAACCTTTCTCTTAAAATAAGAGTAAAAGTAACTAACATCAGCCTTACACTGATTTGTAATTATTTAGGAAGAAAATGTGGCAGCACATTCAGAGAAGAAAAAAACATGAAAATTGTGCATCTATTTTTCTATCTATACATATACATGTCAGCATAGTTTGAAAAAGGAACACATTTCTTTGCAGAGCATATATTTTTTGTTAAACTTATTTAAGAATGATTATGTTTAGTTAAGAAATATTAATTTGTAGGGCAGAGTCAAGAATTATTATATTGGAAGTTAGAATTTTACAAATTTTGTAGAACTTGGTCTGAGTGAACTACTGCAGAAAGGCATTTTTGTTAAGATACAGTTGTCTTTTAAATTGCTAAAAATCATTGAAGAGATAACTACAAATCTGGTCTTCCATCAAGTGCCAGTTGCAAGAATCTTTCTTTTAGACATAAACATGGATAACATAAAGAATAATAATATATCTCAAGAGATATTATAAGTCTATAATTCCTTTGAGGGTGCATGTAATGTCATAAATTGTAGGAGCAAACTCATACAGTTTAGTCATAGGAACCCTGAGATGAAATTACAGCTTTTATAATCCCCTGAGAGGATATTCTTTTGGTATAATGGAAATTGTAGTCGTTTAGAAATACTCTGCTCCCTTGGCCCCAGAAAAGTACAATGGTCTTTCAAAGATTGAAAAACACTAAGCAGGTGTCTGAAAAGTGAGTTGAACTGATCATAAGAATAATAGAAAAATTATATTGAAGTCACTATGGTATCTACTAAGTACAATATGGCACTCTTTCTAAAATGAGTTACAAAAGACACCTACATAATTGCAGCTATAAGAAGAGATTTTACAGGTGTAAACATAGACACTAAAACACATATTGCTAAAGCTTAGCCAGCTCTGGATATAAAAAACTTCATAGCCACAGGAGAACACATTCTTTATATTAAGTGTCAGGAGCTAAATAAGCAAATGTACCAGATTAAAAAGAATAAAATTAAATATCATGGGGTGTTAAAATAGCATAAAGTTCACAAAATATTATAATCACTCATATACTTAAATTTTGAGTTACCAGACCCCAAGGCATAGTATTCAATTTCAAAACTTGCATTTGACATGAATTATATAATGTGTACGTATATAATTCAATGAGAGGAAATGACAACCCATTCCAGTATTCTTGCCTGGGAAACCCCATGGACAGAGGACTCTGGCAGCTACAGTCCATGGGGTTGCAGAGAGTTGGACATGACTTTGCAGCTAAACAACAACAAATACTGTGAGGTGTTAAAATAGCATAAAGTTCACAAAATATTATAATCATGCATAAACAAATTTTGAGTTACAAGAACCCCAAGGTATAGTGTTCAATTTCAAAACTTGTCTTTGGAATGAATTTTATAATGTACATTCATAATTCAATGAGAGTAATGCAATAGAAAGTTAAGTTTGGTAAATACTTCAAGTGTATAATGAATAAATATAAACAGATAAATAAATGAATGAATTTTAAGCACAGAAGTATAATCTGCTGTGTTTAATATTATCATAATTGTCAGTTAAAGTGCTCACAAGCCTGAGGATAAGAAAAAGTTTGATCATGTGTTACACAATTGAGTTGATGCTTATAGAACAATTTGAGATTTTCATAAACTGAAATAAAGGGAAAAATATGTTGCTATATGAAAGAGGTCAAATCAGAAGGGTTTTTAATTCATTTTAGTTTCCTCATTTTTCATAGGAAGAAATCTAAACACAAATTTCATAAAATGATACATTATCTAAATAGATCAAGACACAGGCTTGTTAACATCATGCTGTTTCAAATCTGCAATTATGACTGTTTCTCTGGAAACCAAAACCGTGTCAGAAATGCATTTTAAGCAATTTGTCCATGAAAATTACTTTTTAAAGTCACAGTTATATAATATATACATTTTTCTATCAGTAAGTAAAATGAATATATATGAAAATCCTGGACACTGGTCAGAGAAACAGGTTCTAGAAGATTAGAGTCAGGAGTAGGGAATAAAACTCATTACTGTTTGATTTAAATATTGTTGGGGCTTAAATTTTTACATAGGCAGCTATGTTGGCTCCAAAAACAAATAAATTGCTGTGTCTAATGACATTTGAAAGATTTTATTGCCTAATACTAAATATCTTATATCACCTTTCTTTTATTTACTGTTACATTCTAAATTGCCACTACTTGTAAGCCATTGAATTACAACTCATGGTATAACTTTTAAACATAGTCAATATCATCAACGTAAATAATAATAAAAATTGAGGAATTCAAACCTACCTTAAAATAAAATGTTTTATTTTACCTGCGCTATTGAGATCACATTAATAACAAAGATAGGCAAAAATGTATAAACATAAAGCCATTGTTTCAAATGACTTCAACTTTTATCCTTAGAATCTCAATGAATTCAGTTGCACATTCCAAGTTTCTCTTTATTTGCTGAGGTTGACAAATGGAAAATAACCCAAATTAGTTGTTGCCAGATATTTTTAATTTTGTGTAATTTCAAAATATGAATATGAAGAATCTCAGGTTTGACTACTTTTTATTTTTCAATAATGTATGCAAAAAGCTAATGCTTATGATTCAAAATAATTTCATAAATGGAAAAAATATTTTAACATTTGAATGGTAGAAAGAATAAAGAAGATACAATCCCTGATGACTCAAAGGTAAAGAATCCACCGGCAATGCAGTAGTCACAGGAGACACGCACTTGATCTCTGGTTCAGAAATATCACCCAGAGGAGGAAATGGAAACCCATTCCAATATTTCTTGCCTGGAAAATCCCATGGACAGATGAGCCTGGCAGGCTATAGTCCATAGTGTCACAAAGAATTGGACATGACTGAATTGACTTAGCACTAATGCACAGAATTCATAACAGAAACTGAGCATTTGAATTAAATACATAGAATATTAGAAGAAACTCAGCCTGTTGAATGAAATAATATTAGAGTCAAGCACCACTTACTCTGACATACACAAACACAAAGTAATTGTTTAACATGTAGGGAATGCATTTTTGTTGTGTGTAAAAAAGTCTGGCAGTACTCCATGCTTGGTATGGAGAACCCATATTCATTACTTACCTAGGTTTCTTTCGCTTTGCTGCTGTCTCATTAGAGTATTATCTAAGACTGTAAAAATGACTACTTGAGCCAAACAACACATATGCTTGCATTTCACACTACATAAATACTAAAAGTGTACCCCCTCTCCTCCTTAAAGGAGACTTCACAGAAGTTTCAAATAATACTTCCATTCTGAAGAATTGATGTTTTTGCACTGTAGTGTTGGAGAAGACTCTTGAGAGTCCCTTGGACTGCAAGGGGATCAAACCAGTCAATTCCAAAGGAAATTAGTCCTGAGTATTCATTGGAATGACTGATGCTGAAATTGAAACTCCAATACTTTGGCCACTTGATGTGACAAACTGACTTGTTGGAAAGGACTCTGATGCTGGAAAAGATTGAAGGCAGAAGGAGAAGGGGATGACAGAGGATGAGATGGTTGGATGGCATCACCAACTCTACGGACATGAATTTGAGCAAGCTCCAGGAGTTGGTGATGGGCAGGAAAGCCTGGTGTGCTGCAGTACATGGGGTTGCAAAAAGTCAGACACAACTGAGTGACTGAACTGAACTGATCACATCATTGGCTAGAATTTAACCACATGTCCACATCCAGTTGTAAAAGAAACTAAAAAACACAATCTTCCTGATAGGTGGAACAGTACCCCAATAAAAGCTGAAGTCAATTAGTAAAGAAGAGAAATTGATATTAAGATATGTGCTTTTTTTTTTTTTTTTTCTTTTCCATTTTGGAGCTGATACAAACTTATCGTTCCACAATTTTGGATCCAGAAGGTTTGGAAACTCTAACCTAATGGTTATCCAATGAGTGTAATCTAATCTCAAGAAGAATTGCATAGTGGAAAGAAAGCTGGAGTGGAAGAAAGGAGACCCAAGGAAAATTGAACATTTTACATACAGATTTTACAGATCTCAATTCTTACCCTGTAATATGAAATCAATACTTCATTTAACAAACTGTTCATCCAAACAATACATAACAAGTGCTTAATTATCTACTTCCTAATAACACTGTGTTGCAAGCATCCCTATTTGTATCCCCAAAGCAGAGGCTAAAGATTGTAGAAAAGAGAATCAGTAGGTCAGTAATTATTTCATTAGCCAAAAATGAAACAAAGCATTCACTTTAATGTAGCTCCAAGAAAGTGGTATTAGAACTCATCATGAGCCCTTACACTCTTAAATGGAGAACATAAGACATCTATTAGAAAGACACATTTTCTCCCAATTAACTATAAGTATAGGAGGAACTCAAAGCTGCTTTGACAACTTTGAGTCTGAGTTGTGCTCATTTTGAGAAAGGACTTGGATTCACTCTATTTTTTATTTTAAATCAAACTGTTCCTAATGTGAGTGTCATCATCTCTGTAGTTTTTCTATGTTGGATTGTGAACACGGACTGTACAAATTTGCCCTAAGGAGTATTACTTTTAAAAAAAGAAGTTGGAAGCCTTTTGGCTTAAGAATACAAATTGAAGAAGAAAATGTAAAGCATGGTATTACCATAAACCCTTTGATCATTAGAGACATTGATCATTTGGAATAAAATCAATAGAGCAGAACATTTCACAGTGTTCTTTTCCCCTGATTATAATGATATTGTTCTAAATACTGTCATTTTGTAAAGCAACATTATAGTGTTTTCAGATTTTAATTTCACTCATGTACTTAACAATCATCTAGCATAATGTGCTGAATTACTATTAATTTTCCAATTATTAATATTATCTGAAATTATTCCATATTTAGGGAGGCAATGAGATAATTACTCTTGTTCTGTGCTAGATGGCATTTTAGCTTTTAAAAGAAGGCACAACACTATGGGTTTTTAATATTTATTTAATATTTTTTACCCAGATTCTTAAACATGCAAAATGAGTCAAAACATTAACTGTTTGAGACACTATAGTGTATTGAATACATTCCTACTTCATGGTATTATAAGTAATTTTACAGTTGTATATTGTATTTCTATACCAATATATAAATTAGAATGGGAATTATTCTATACATTCATTTTATTTTATATTGTATTGTTTCTTAAGCATCATAGAGGAGTTTGAAAATAACAAGAATTAAAAGGCTTTAATCTTTGGATGTGCATCTAAATAATTTTTCTAAAGTAAATGAGGTTTTGTTTCTGTTTTTGTTTGTTTGCTCTTTTTTTAATCCCACCAATGGTAATGCTGTAGAAAGAAGCTTAGGATTCAGTCCTGGATAAGGTTCTTACTAAGAGAGAGGTTGAACCATCAGTATCACCTCTGTATCCCCAAATTGTTGTTCATTTATAAATGAATGAGGAATCACTGAGATCAAGGTATAATAACATGTAGGATTTCCCATAGTGTATTAGCTTCCTAGGACTGCTGTGTCAAAGTACTACAGCCTTGAAACAATAGAAATTTATTTTCTCACAATCCTGGAAGTTAGAAGTCCAAAATCAAGCTATGAGTAGGGCCATGCTGTCTCCAAATCTGTAGAAGAATGGTCCTTGCCCCTTCTAGTCTCTAGTAGCCCCAGGCATTCTGTGGCTGTGATGGCATAGCTCCCATTCCTGCTTCCATTTTTATAAGGTCATCTTCTCTCTAGGTGTGTATCTTCACAGGGTGTTCTCTTTTCTTTTTGTCTAAAATTTCCTCGTTTATAAGGACCCTAGTCAAATTTGATTAGGAAGCACTCTAATGACCTCATCTTAACTTGATTACATCTGCAAACTCTATTTTCAAGTCACATTCACAGATGCTGAGAATTATGACTTCAATACATCTTTTGGAGGGACACAATTCAACCTATAACACATTTTAACCATACAATACTATTTTTTTTCCAAAAACAATACTGATAATCATATTCCACCAATTATACTTTGGAAGAAAGTGCTGGACTAGCTAAATCAGTGCTTCTCAAAGTATGGTTCACAGATAGGTGTCTATTTTGAAATATTTTACCAATGCACATTGAGTTAAATTAAAAAATTGAGAGTCCATATTTTACAAAAATATTTTTTAAAATATTTTATAAAAATCTATCTAAGTAATTTAACTTTCCCTAATGGTATATAAGGACTTCTCTGGTGGCTCAATGGTAAAGCGTCTGTCTACAATGTGGTAGATGTGGGTTCGATCCCTGGGTTGGGAAGATCCCCTGGAGAAGGAAATGGCAATCCACTCCAGGACTATTGCCTGGAAAATCCCATGGACAGAGGAGCCTGGTAGGCTACAGTCCATGGGGTCGCAAAGAGTCTGACACGACTGAGCAACTTCACTCACTTCACTAATGATACATAATTACCCAAGGTAGTCTGGTTAAGAAAAGGGGATATTCCTCTAGTTACAAAGTGACTGTCTATAAGCTTATTGCAGAAAGTGTTGGTCAAATTCACAGAAGTAAAACATAAGGTACACAAAAAAAACTTTGACTGGGATATTTGCATATTGATAAAGAATGTTTTGCAGGACTCATTTCCAGGTCCCTTACCCTACTAGAAAGAGAAATTATGAGCTCTCAACATCTGTCTGCATAATAAGAGAAAGGGCCCGGGGAGCTGGACTTGTTATGATCTAGCCCCAGATTAGTCTTTAAAAATCCTGATTCTTAATAACACTAAGTGCAGGGTACAGTAGTAGGAAAAGTTAATAAGTAGTGATGATAATAATGATAATTATATTATTATTGAAGTGAAGTGAAGTTGCTCAGTTTTGTCTGACTCTTTGCAACCCCATGGACTGTAGCTTGCCAGGCTCCTCCATCCATGGGATTTTCCAGGTGAGAATACTGGAAAGGGTTGCTATTTCCTTCCCCAGGTGATCTTCCCAACCCAGGGATTGAACCCAGGTCTCCCACATTGCAGGCATCAGATAATGATTATCAGTGGGTGATAGAGTAACATGGAATCCTGAGAGTTGTGAGACAGTCATAACCTGATATCTGCATGGAGCAGATTTCATATAAAGACAGCCTACTGCTACTGCTAAGTCACTTCAGTTGTATCCGACTCTGTGCAACCCCATAGATGGCAGCCCACAAGGCGCCCCCATCCCTGGGATTCTCCAGGCAAGAACACTGGAGTGGGTAGACAGCCTACAGAGAGTGATAAAAATGAAGACTGCTTGACAGAGAGATAAACAGATGGAAACTTCTCTGATAACTTTCTATTTTTGTGGTTTCAGTTTCTTCTTAAGGCTTGTCTGAATTCCTACCCTTGAGGTCCATGAGATATTCCTCTAATAATGAAACCATCTCTATTGCTCAGAATGGTTTTGTTACAGGTACTCAAGCCACTTTGACTAAAATGATACTTTTCATATGTAACCTTGTTCTTAAAACCTCCAGTAAGTGACCATGGCTCTCGGTGTAGTTTCTCAACTTCAGCACTCTTGACACTTTGGGCTGGATCTTTGCTGTGGGAGCTGTTCTGTGTATTATAGGATGTTTAGCAGCACGCTTGGCCTCTACCCTCCATGTGCCACAAGCACCTGGAGTTGTGACAGCTAAAATTCTCCAGATGTTGTCAGACACCCCTACCCCCTGGAAGGGGGCAAAAAATGCCCCTGGTTGAGCACCACTGGCCTAACTGCCAACTGCACCTACTGCCAACTAACAGTAGCCTGGGTGCCACTGGGATCACCTCATGGCATTTTTTGCTTCAACTTATTATGCCACAAAATTAAAAGTCCTTTCCTAGGCTAACTCAAAGCCATAAAATCATTAACATGGAAATCACAGGCCATATATCAACCTGGTCATGCTGGCTGTCTTCTCTCTGGACAACTTTCTAGGCCTTTCAAAACAATGAGTTCCAAGACCCTCCCTTGAAACTTCTTGTACTTTGATTCCCTACTTTTCTCCTCAGCTTTATATTCTTCTCTGCTTCAAATGTTCCACAGTGTTCAGAATCAGGCTGGGAAAAATCCCATTTAATCAACACTTCCATAGAGTCCACAGGCACATAGATAAGCAGCTGGTATAACAACAATACACTGAATCTGTGTTCCATACCCTCCAAGGCTGTTACAAATGGCTCAAGGTCTCTGACAGGTACGACTGTATAATTTTGTGAAGGAACTTTTGCATATTGCCCTAATCAATCTATTGTATTTATCTTCAGCTCAGTCAAAATGGCTAGAGATCTTAGATAAATTTCTTTGGGTGAAATACTTTCTTAAATTCCCTGGCTGAGGTGATAGAACATATGCACTAAAAAGTAAGGTTTATAAAGTGTAAAAGTAGAGGCATTCTGGGGGTATGGTCATCCTTCCTGTGCTCAGCAGATTTCACTCTGAGATGTCAGGACCACCTGGGCAATGCCTCTGGGCTATGCACTAAGTTATTTATCTAACAAATATTTATTGATTTTTTGCTATACTATTGGGTATACAGCATTTTCAGTTCAGTTCAGTTCAGTTGCTCAGTTGTGCCCGACTCTTTGTAACCCCATGGATTGCAGCATGCCAGGCTTCTCTGTCTATCACCATCTCCTGGAGCCTGCTCAAACTCATGTCCATCGAATCAGTGATGCCATTCAACAATTTCATCCTCTGTTGTCCCCTTCTCCTCCTGCCTTCAATCTTTCACAGCATCAGGTTTTTCTTCCAGTGAGTCGGTTCTTCACATCAGGTTATAACCTTTAAAAAGGACCATATACAAGCTTGTAGTCAAACAAGTAAGATAAGTCCACAAAAATCCACCAGTGGAGCTTGGAAGGCAAGGTGGATATTTTATATAGTATGACCTCAGAGAGCTTTTTTGAAAAGGAGACAAGCGAATTGAAACTTAGTGGTTAGAGGGAGGTAATCACATGAAGGTCTGGAGAAAGACCATTTTGATGAAGACAGAGCCACAAGGGCAAAGTCCCTGATCACTCTCAGTGTGGCTGAAGATCAATAAAAAAGGACAAAATGTTAAGAAGTGAGCTTGAAGAGGAAATAAGGAGAAAGAACATCTGAGGAACTGAGGATTTATTCTAATTACAATAAGACTTTGGTTGATTTAAACATGTGGTTAATAGATCCAGAACCATGATTCAAAATCATTAATTTGGTTATGACTGATGACCCAGAAGTAAGAATGACATAGAGTAAGCTTGCATCTGTGTCCTTTCCTGACACTGTTGTATCCACTGAAATATTTGAGAAGTTACTGTCATCCAGAAATCTGTTTTCCCTATGAGGTTCCCTAATCAGTTTTCACTGATTTCTTGATTGCAGAATCAGGATGCCATGTTTACTTTGGCTTTTATGGATAAAACACCAGTAAAGCTATATTTGGAATCTCATATGTATCTGAATGTGTAGGAGTAATGTGGGGGACTGATTGCCTTTTGTATCATAAAATTAACAAAAAATAGATAAGAACAGCAAATAAGGACTCTTCAGTTGGCAGGGTTTTATAGCCTAGCAGTAGCAATTTTACCCTTTCTTTCTTCAATAAAATAGCCAGTATTAACACCTTGTCAGTGTAAATTAGACTTTCATTCTATAGCCTTATATTTTTATAGGTAAAAGGAATGGGAATAGATATAAATTCTTTATGTCTATTTTTGAACATTTATAATATACAGAAAACTGTCCAGCACTTCAATTCTGGTGAGTATTGTCAGGCTACATATTCAGAAAACTCTCATAGTACAAAATAAATAGAAATACTGGACAGAATACAATGTCTTCTTAATATTCAGCTTAGTGTATGTGAAAATAAAGGGTTGGGGAAAAAGGGAGTTCAAAATCAACTGATGTCATCGCTGATGCCACAGTTGGTATTTAGCATGAGGAAAAAAGATGAGTTTTGGGCTCCTTCAATTTGGTGAGTTGGAATAGACACAGCATGAATTTCATTAACTCTAAGGACTCTACCATCAGTGAAAAATTTTTTTCAGAAAAATTAAACATTCCATCAAAAGGGGTTGACAAAGAAACTCCTCTGTTTTGGCCTTTGGTCTGAGTAGAGAATAAATGTTTCCTTTTTAAAACTATAATATTAATTCTGCCCACACATGTGTTTGCAATCTGAATTTTCCAGAAAACACATATACAAAGTATACACAGTACATATTAAGAAATTACCATAAAGCAGTCCCTGGTAGGCAGTGCCCGGAAGCTTATGGCGAAAACAAAGCATCTCTCTTCTCAGGTCTCACCAGATGCCCACAGAGAAAGTCTGCTGAACATGGATTCACAACCTAAATTCATGTCTATTGTATCTCGTTGATTTTCCAGAAGGTAAGATGGTAAGAATAGCCACAGTGAAAAAAAGGGATATTATGGGAAAGAAAGAAAGGAAAGAAGGAAGTGAAAAAAACTTACATCTAGATATCTCATAGAAATATTGATAAAGACAATAAGAAAGCATTCAAGTAGAGACTTTTAAAGACAAATTTGATAGCTTTTTATCAAGATTTACATTGCATTTACCCTTTAATGTAACCACTTCATCTAAAAATAGCATACCACTCAATTGTCCCTTTCCCTGACTGCACTTTCTTTTCTCTTGTAGCACTTACCATCACCAGGTATATAATTTAAATATCAGTTTGTTCATTACCTTTAGAGACCACTAAAAGTTTAACTACATGTGTGTCAGTTTATCAATTCACTTCTGTTTCCAAAGCATATAATACTCTTTCAATAAAAATCTATTGGAGATCAATTGGGAGATTGGGATTGACGTATATACACTGCTATATATAAAATGGTGGTTTAACCATTAAGGCATGTCCGACTCTTGTGACCCCATGGTCTATAACCCGCCAGGCTCTTTTGTCCATGGATTCTCCAGGCAAGAACACTGGAGTGGGTTGCCATTTCCTTCTCCAATGTATAAAATAGATAACTAATAAAAACCTACTATATAGCACAGAGAACAATGCTCAATATTCTTTTTTTTTCTTTTTTTTTAATGCTCAATATTCTGTAATGATCTGTATGGGAAAAGAATCTAAGATAGTATTGATACATATAAATATATACATATAAAAATATCTGTACACATATGTGTATATATAACACAGAACCATAAAAATATATTCATAAATATGATTTATAAACTTATACCTATTGTAATATTTATAATATATACATCATATTTTGTATACCTTAAGTAATATTGTAAATACTTTTTAACCTAGAATTTTATGCTATAGCAAAATTTAGAAATAAACTACTTGTCCACTAGTAGGAATTAGAGCATTATGCTCATGCTATTTTGCATCTATATTGCAAGATCTCTGCATCTGGTTTTAGAAAAGGCAGAGAAACAAGAGATCAAATTGCCAACATCCGCTGGATCATCGAAAAAGCAAGAGAGTTCCAGAAAAACATCTATTTCTGCTTTATTGACTATGCCAAAGCCTTTGACTGTGTGGATCACAATAAACTGTGGAAAATTCTAAAAGAGATGGGAATACCAGATCGCCTGACCTGCCTCTTGAGAAACCTATATGCAGGTCAGGAAGCAACAGTTAGAACTGGAAATGGAACAACAGACTGTTTCCAAATAGAAAAAGGAGTACATCAAGGCTGTATATTGTCACCCTGCTTACTTAACTTATATGCAGAGTACATCATGAGAAACGCTGGACTGGAAGAAACACAAGCTGAAATCAAGATTGCTGGGAGAAATATCAATAACCTCAGATATGCAGATGACACCACCCTTATGGCAGAAAGTGAAGAGGAACTCAAAAGCCTCTTAATGAAAGTGAAAGAGGAGAGTGAAAAAGTTGGCTTAAAGCTCAACATTCAGAAAACTAAGATCATGGCATCTGGTCCCATCACTTCATGGGAAATAGATGGGGAAACAGTGGAAACAGTGTCAGACTTTATTTTTGGGGGGCTTCAAAATCACTGCAGATGGTGACTGCAGCCGTGAAATTGAAAGATGCTTACTCCTTGGAAGGAAAGTTATGACCAACCTAGATAGCATATTCAAAAGCAGAGACTACTTTGCCAACAAAGGTCCGTCTAGTCAAAGCTATGGTTTTTCCAGTGGTCATGTATGGATCAGAGAAGGCAACGGCAATCCACTCCAGTACTCTTGCCTGGAAAATCCCATGAAAGACGGAGGGGCCTGGTCGGCTGCAGTCCATGGGGTTGCTAGGAGTCAGACAGGACTGAGCAGCTTCACTTTCACTTTTCACTTTCATGCATTGAAGAAGGAAATGGCAACCCACTCCAGTGTTCTTGCCTGGAGAATCCCAGGGACAGGGGAGCCTGGTGGGCTTCTGTCTATGGGGTCGCACAGAGTTGGACACGACTGAAGTGACTTAGCAGGCAGCAGGCAGACAGGCATGTATGGATGTGAGAGTTGGACTGTGAAAAAGGCTGAGTGCCAAAGAATTGATGCTTTTGAACTGTGGTGTTGGAGAAGACTCTTGAGAGTCCCTTGTACTGCAAGGAGATCCAACAAGTCCATTCTAAAGGAGATCAATCCTGGGTGTTCTTTGGAAGGACTGATGCTAAAGCTGAAAATGCAATACTTTGGCCACCTCATGCAAAGAGTTGACTTATTGGAAAAGACTCTGATGCTGGGAGGGATTGGGGGTAGGAGGAGAAGGGGACGACAGAGGATGAGATGGCTGGATGGCATCACTGACTCTATGGACATGAGTTTGAGTGAGCTCCGGGAGTTGGTGATGGACAGGGAGGCCTGGCGTGCTGTGATTCATGGGGTCACAAAGAATCAGACATGACTGAGCAACTGAACTGAAATGAATCATTTTTAAGTGTACAATTCAATATTCTTAAAACATTCAGGTTCTGTGGGACCAATATCCATAAATCTGGTATGGATCAGAAATTTCTGAGTATCTCCTACTATCAGAATATTCCAGTTTTCAAAAATTTTCAGGCTGAACTCTACACCATTCTCTTCCCCAACATTTTGTTCACACTGGTGCTAAGACTCCAGAATTCCAGTTCTAAACCTTACTATCAGCTCTGAAAACAATGCATGTGCTTGACTTTGAGGTCTTAATTGAGAAGTCCTTCTCTTAAAGCCTTGAACCCTCTCGGATGCAAAATATCAAAATTATTCCTCATGCCCCTCATGCCCTCCCAATAGACATTATCTTCATTTAAGTGATTAGTGCTGTGGTACTAATTAGTACTTTTTTGACAAATCATGACACTTTGATCTAACTTGTAATATCTTTATCAAGCCCTCCGTATAATCATTTTCCTCTTTCTTGTAATACCTTCCCGGCAACCCTCCATATAATTGCTTTCCCTTTTATTCTTTTTTTTTTTTTTTATCAATTCTTCGGTGCTCAGCTTTCTTTATAGTCCAACTCTCACATCTATACATGACTGCTGGAAAAGCATACATGACTACTTCGACTTTATGGACCTTTGTTGGCAAAATAATATCTCTGGCTTTTAATATGCTAATATGTCTAGGTTGGTCATAGCTTTTCTTCCAAGGAGCAAGTGTCTTTTAATTTTGTGACTGTAGTCACCATCTGCAGTGATTTTGGAGCCCAAGAAAATAAAGTCTGTCATTGTTTCTACTGTTTGCCCATCCATTTGTCATGAAGTGATGGGATTGGATGCCATAATTTTCATTTTTTTGAATGTTGAATTTTTTTTTTTTAATGACTAGCCAAATAAGTATATCTATAAATTCAAAAGAGCACTTTTGTGTATTTGTTTCATTCTGCAAATTGGATTTGAATTTTTTTAGATAGTTTTTCTGGTTGTAAAATTATTAAAGATTTCATCACCTCTTTAGGCCTCTAAGAAGGAATCTGAAGAGGTGATATGATCCTTTTTACTGCCTCCAAGCTTTCAAGCAGTGGGTAGTTCAAATGATTCAACTATCATTGCTGATATCAATGTCAATTTGGACTCAATGTATGCATTAGACACAAAGTATTGGTTAAAGTCATCTCAATTCTGTGAGAAAGTCTAACTCCTTTACCAATTGAGCCAAGTTCCTTTAAGACTCTCTTAAAGTATAGTGGCCACCATCATACTTAGAGCAAATGAGAGAGATCCCAAAGAAAGGATGAACCTTGGTGAGCAAGAATCAGGGCACAAAGCTCTGCTTCCCTTCCATATCAAGTTTCCACATTTTGCTGATCTTGGAGGATTTGAGGAGCCTGACTTTTTTTGTTGTTTTTTAAGAGAGTCAGCATGCTGCTCTACAATTTCCATGAAATTACAAATTCTTTCTAAAATTGAAATCCTCTAATGTAGTCAGGGTACTAGGCATGTGGGTAATTGGTGCAGGGCTGAGGTCCCATGTGACCAAAGCTGATGAAGCTGAGTGAATACTGCAGTAGCCCAGGGCAGGAAAAGCCAGGAGGAAAAATCTAGGGATTGCCCAAGGCCAAGCTGGGGAAGATGAATGCTGTGATCAAATCGTAGGAAATGAGCACAGAGCTAGGATAAGAGACAAGCCTAAAAGTTAGAAAACAGTAACATTATCTTCTTTTATTCTTAAAGAAGATAATGTTACAAAAAGGCAAAGAAAAAGAGGTCTCCATCCCTTTAATCTATGTATATCTTATGTGTAACCCTGTGCTGTATTGCTCAAAATGAAAAAGCATGACTAAATTATTATTTTAGCCTATTCCCATAGCCTGTCTTTATTAACAAATTAAGTGTCCACATATGTATTTAATGTCTGTAACATGCCAGACCCTGTGCTATGTGCTGAGGATATGGCAGTGAGTAAGACAGGCCACAGCTCCAAAATCAAGGAGCTGACATCAGGGACTCTGAATATTGTCTCCCTCTCAATCTCACCATAAGGCAGTTTCCAGGAATGACTACCTTTCTACCTCTTATGATTCCTGTGATAGCTGCGCTCTCTGAATTTTTTTTTAAGGGTACATATTCAATAATATGGTATTCTGTTAAAAATAGGCATTCTCTTTCTCTTATACATCTCTTTTTTTTCTTTCTAATTGAGGTAAAATACATAAAATTTGCCATCTTAACCATTTTTAAGTGTACAGTTCAGTAGTGTTAAGTACATTCACATTTTTATGTAATCAATCTCCACAAATCTTTTCACCTGGAAAAACTATATCCATGTTTAATGGATATATATTTATACCTCACCATTTTTGCCTCACCACAGCCTTTGGTAACTACTTTCTCTATCCATAAATTTGACTACTCTAGGTAGTTCATATTTGTGGACTCAGTATCTATTTTGTGACAGGCTTATTTCACTTGGCATAATATCCTTAAGGTTCATTCATGCTGTAGTATGAATCAAAATTTTACTCTTTCTTAATGCTGAATAACATTATATGAATTTAACACATTTTGTTTACCTATACATCATATGTGGACACTGGGGTGATTTTTACCCCTTGGCTGTTATAAATAATGATGCTATTAACATGGATGTTCAAATATCTGCTTGAGATCCTTCTTTTAGTTTATTGGTTATAGACCCAAAAGTGGATTTTCTAGATTATAGGTTAATATACTTATCCTTTATTTTCACATAAGCTCAACTTCCATGATCATTGCAAGACTTTATCCTTTTACCATTTCTATCAAAGTTTAAATGCAATACTTTCCTAAGAAAGACCTTTCTGCCCATCTAACTATAAAACAGTTACCTATTCACTCTCTTTAACAGTACCTTATTTTATTGGCTACACCAAAGTCTTTGACTGTGTGGATCACAATAAACTGTGGAAAAGTCTTAAAGAGATGGGAATACCAGACCACCTGACCTGCCTCCTGAGAAATCTGTAGGCAGGTCAAGAAGCAACAGTTAGAACTGGACATGGAACAACAGACTGGTTCCAAATTGGGAAAGGAGTATGTCAAGGCTGTATATTGCCACCCTGCTTATTTAATGTATATGCAGAGTACATCATGTGAAATGCCAAGCTGGATGAAGCACAGCTGGAATCAAGATTTCTGGGAGAAATATCAATAACCTCAAATATGCAGATGACACCATCCTTATGGCAGAAAGCAAGGGAGAACTAAAGAGCCTCTTGATGAAAGTGAAAGAGGAGAGTGAAAAAGTTGGCTTAAAACTCAACATTCAGAAAACTGAGATCATGACATCTGGTCCCATCACTTCATGGCAAATAAATGGGGAAACAGTGGAAATAGTGACAGACTTTATTGTCTTGGGGCTCCAAAATCACTGTGGGTGTTGACTGCAGCCATGTAATTAAAAGACGCCTGTTTCTTGGAAGAAAAGTTATGACCAAACTGGACAGCATTTTAAAAAGCAGAGACATTACTTTTTCAACAAAGGTCCATCTAGTCAAGCTACGGTTTTTCCAGTAGTCATGAATGGATATGAGAGTTGGACTATGAAGAAAGCTGAGTGCCGAAGAATTGATGCTTTTGAACTGTGGTGTTGGAGAAGACTCTTGAGAGTCCCTTGGACTGCAAGGAGATCCAACCAGCCAATCCTAAAGGAAATCAGTCCTGACTGTTCTTTGGAAGGACTGATGTTGAAACTGAAACTCCAATACTTTGCCCACCTGATGCGAAGAACTGACTCGTTTGAAAAGACCCTGATGCTGGGAAAGATTGAAGGGGACAACAGAGGATGAAATTGTTGGATGGCATCACCAACTCGATGGACATGAATTTCAGCAAGCTTCAGTAGTTGGTGATGGACAGAGAGGCCTAGCATGCTGCAGTCCTTGGGGTCACAAATAGTCAGACACGACTGAATGACTGAACTGATACGTGCTCAGTCACTGAATTGTGTCTCTGCAGCCCCATGGACTGTATTCCGCCAGGTTCCTATGTCCATGGAATTTTCCAGGCAAGAATACTAGAGCAGCCTGTCATTTCTTCCATCAGAGCATTTTCCCAACCCAGGGACTGAACCTATGCCTCCTGCATTAGCAGGCAGATTCTTTACCACTGGTGCCACCTGGGAAGTCCCAATTATCTACATAGCACTGACCATTATCAGAATTTTATTTTGTGTGCATTTTCACATGTAAAAATTGTATTTAAAATTTATTGTTAAATTTATATTTAAATTTGAATTTAAATTCTCAATTACAATTTAAGGTCCATCAGGATGATGTCTTTTTTATTTCACTGCTATCTCCTCAGTGCCAGAGCTTTAAAAAAGTATTTATTGAATTTGATAAGTTATAAAGTAAGAAGGAGTAAATAAAGGGGTAAAAAAATCTGGACAATCTTATCAACTCTTCAATTTGTTTGTACAGAAATAGCTTTGGAATTTCTGGTTTTAAGTGTAAAGGTGTAATATTCATTTTACAATTCCCACAAAATTAAACTGAAGATGTAGAAAAATAAAGGCAACAACATTCAAATTAATGGGTCATGTCCACTTTTAAATTATTGAATGTGTCCACCCAGTGATGGCTTTTATCCCTGTCTATAGTTAGAAAATACATACAGTGTTACAGTGGAGTGGAAATGGTCTAAATTGTTGAGCTAAAGGCTGGTTTTTGACTCTGTGATTCTTCATTTTATCAAAATGACACAATATAAAGTTTAGAGCATATAATGGCATGAGAGGGAGAAAGTCTTCCAAATAACCTGGCAGGCATATCTTTCAATTTAATTCACCTGTCAGCCCAGGCAATAGTGACTGAACCCATTACTGGCAGTCCTGTCCCACAGTTACTTTCAGACTTACTCCCTTCCTGTGTACATAGAGCAAGTCACCAAATCACTCTCCATTCTGTCTCTGTGACATTCTTTTTGAGATTCAGAGTAAAACTCTTGATCAGAACAAAGTGCTATGTCACATTTCTTCCCTTGTGATAAGGAGAGGTATTTAATCTTTATAGCATTGAAAAATAATCTTTTTAGTTCCAATAGTTTATCAATTTTATTATAAATGAGAGGCAATCTACCTATGCCTGTATCATTCATCATAATGAAATAATCATCTCATTTATTTTACTACACAGGAGAGAAAGAAATAAAGCCAAGAAGAAAGAATAAAGAGGGTGAGAAGATTATAGAGAAAAGGAATGGTATTTCTGAACAAGGCAATCTCTCTTCTCCACGTCAGAGGCTGGATTTACTATTTCTCATTGTCTAAAATAGCACTTGCCATGGTGCTCTATGTAGAAGCCCTGCTCATTAAATATGTGAGTGAGGAACACATCCAAGGATAGATGAGAGAAAAATGGATGTTAAAAGATAATTTTCAAAAAAAAGATAAAGTCATGACTCTCATGAAGATATAAAAATGATCACATATTAAAGATTTTATGTAGCTCATTAATGAGGAAACCAGTGAGGTGTTACAACCAATTCAAAGGGGAATCCAAGGACAGACACCTTTATAGATAGGAATGTGAAAATGAGTATATGAATGAAGGCAAAACTGTTATCTCCTGGGGTGAAAGAGTTCTTCCTCTATCTGCTGGGATTAATTTGCCCTTTATGGACAAGAATTTTTTATATTGCTATCAGGTGTCTATGAATTCAGAGCTATAAGACAGCTGACAAAGAATTAATCTCAAAAATACACAAGCAACTCCTGAAGCTCAATTCCAGAAAAATAAACGACCCAATCAAAAAATGGGCCAAAGAACTAAATAGACATTTCTCCAAAGAAGACGTACAGATGTCTAACAAGCAAATGAAAAAATACTCGACATCACTCACTATTAGAGAAATGCAAATCAAAACCACAAGGAGGTACCATTTCACGCTGGTCAGAATGGCTGCTACCAAAAGTCTATGAACAAGAGATGCTGGAGAAGGTGTGGAGAAAAGGGAACCCTCTTACACTGTTGGTGGGAATGCAAACTAGTACAGCCACTATGGAGAACAGTGTGAAGATTCCTTAAAAAACTGGAAATAGAACTGCCATATGACCCAGCAATCCCACTACTGGGCATACACACTGAGGAAACCAGAATGGAAAGAGACACGTGTACCTCAATGTTCATCGCAGCACTCTTTACAATATCCAGGACATGGAAGCAACCTAGATGTCCATCAGCAGATGAATGGATAAGAAAGCTGTGGTACATATACACAATGGAATATTAGTCAGCTATTAAAAAGAATTCATTTGAATCAGTTCTACTGAGGTGGATGAAACTGGAGCCTATTATACAAAGTGAAGTAAGCCAGAAAGAAAAACACCAATACAATATACTAACACATATACATGGAATTTAGAAAGATGGTAATGGATATATGGAATTTAGAAAGACAGTAATGGTGACCCTATATGTGAGACAGCAAAACAGACACAGATTTAAAGAACAGACTTTTGGACTCTGTGGGAGAAGGAGAGGGTGGGATGACTTGAGAGAATAGCATTGAGTAATGCATATTATCATATGTGAAACAATAGAATGGGAAAGACTAGAAAATTAGAGATACCAAGGGAACATTTTATGCAAAGATGGGCTCAATAAAGGACAGAAATGATAGGGACCTAACAGAAGCAGAAGATATTAAGAGGTAGCAAGAATACACAGAAGAACTGTACAAAAAAAGATCTTCATGATCCAGATAATGACAATGGGGTGTTCACTCACCAAGAGCCAGACATCCTGGAATGTGAAGTCAAGTGGGCCTTAGGAAGCATCACTATGAACAAAGCTAGTGGAGGTGATGGAATTCCAGTTGAGCTATTTCAAATCCTGAAAGATGATGCTGTGAAAGTGCTGCACTCAATATGCCAGCAAATTTGGAAAACTCAGCAGTGGCCACAGGACTAGAAAAGGTCAGTTTTCATTCCAATCCCAAAGAAAGGCAATGCCAAAGAATGCTCAAACTACTGCATTCATCTCACACGCTAGTAAAGCGATGCTTAAATTCTCCAAGCCAGGCTTTAGCAATATGTGAACCGTGAACTTCCAGATATTCAAGATGGTTTTAGAAAAGGCAGAGGAACCACAGATCAAATTGCCAACATCCACTGGATCATTGAAAAGCAAGAGAATTCCAGAAAAACATCCATTTCTGCTTTATTGACTATGCCAAAGCCTTTGACTGTGTGGATCACAATAAACTGTGGAAAATTCTGAAAGAGATGGGAATACCAGACTACCTGACCTGCCTCTTGAGAAATCTGTATGCAGGTCAGGAAGCAACAGTTAGAACTAGACATGGAACAACAGACTGGTTCCAAATAGGAAAAGTAGTATGTCAAGGCTGTATATTGTCACCCTGCTTTTTTAACTTATATGCAGAGTACATCATGAGAAACGCTGGGCTGGAAGAAGCACAAGCTGGAATCAAGATTGTCAGGAGAAATATCAATAACCTCAGATATGCAGATGACACCACCCTTATGGCAGAAAGTGAAGAACTAAAGAGCCTCTTGATGAGTGAAAGAGAAGAGTGAAAAAGTTGGCTTAAAGCTCAACATTCAGAAAATGAAGGTCATGGCATCTGGTCCCATCACTTCATGGGAAATAGATGGGGGACAGTGGAAACAGTGGCTGACTTTATTTTTCTGGGCTCCGAAGTCACTGTAGATGGTGATTATAGACATGAAATTGAAAGATGCTTACTCCTTGGAAGGAAAGTTATGACCAACCTAGACAGCATATTGAATAGCAGAGACATTACTTTGCCAACAAAGGTCCATCTAGTCAAGGCTATGGTTTTTCCAGTAGTCATGTATGGATGTGAGAGTTGGACTATGAAGAAAGCTGAGTGCTAAAGAATTAATGCTTTTGAACTGTGGTGTTGAAGAAGATGCTTGAGAGTCCCTTGGACTGCAACGAGATCCAGCCAGTCCATCCTAAAGGAGTTCAGTCCTGGGTATTCATTGGAAGGACTGATGTTGAAGCTGAAACTCCAATTCTTTGGCCACTTGATGCGATGAGCTGACTCGTTTGACAAGACCCTGATGCTGGGAAAGATTGAGGGCAGGAGGAGAAGGGGATGCCAGAGGATGAGATGGTTGGATGGCATCACCGATTCAATGGACATGGATTGGGTGGAGCCCGGGAGTCGGTGATGGACAGAAAGACCTAGTGTGCCGTGCTTCATGTGGTTGCAAAGAGGTGGACACAACTGAGAGACTGAACTGAACTGAAATAGATTGCCAGTCCAGGTTCGATGCATGAGACAGGGTGCTCAGGGCTGGTGCACTGGGATGACCCAGAGGGATGGGATGGGGAGGGACGTAAAAGGGGGGTTCAGGATGGGGAACACATGTACACCCATGGCTGATTCATGTCAGTGTATGGCAAAAACCACTACAATGTTGTAAAGTAATTAGCTTCCAATTAAAGTAAATTTTTAAAAATTTTTTAAAAAGAAGGGAAAAAATGATAGCTACCATATAATTAAAATCAAATAATCCAGAAGTCATGCTATAGACATGCAAAAAATTTTTCCCTACATAGATAAATCTTTATATGGATTCTCTACATTTGGAACTACCTACCTCTTACTTGGTTCTTCCACCTTTCTCAGAAATGTGATCACCACCAGGAAACTCTCTGCCCATGGACAACTGTCAGCTAAGGTCTCATGATTATCTGAGGCAAAACTACCAGAGAAATATGCAACTTAATAAAATTTTTAAAAGAGAAAATATAAGCAAAAATCATACATTTTATGGCCTGATTTTAGATAATAGAATAAATGTTTTATACTGACAGCTCTAACCAGCATTCTCAATTCCTAACACATTAAATGTTAATTGTATATATTTACAGAGTATCTTCTTGTATAGGTGAGGAAACAGAAGCTTGGAAAGGTTAAGAAAGAGGCCTAAGTTACACATTATTCGGTGGTAAAATCAGTTCTCTTGACTGCAGAAATTACTTTTACTTCTTTCAGATTGAGAGACGTGTGTGAGCACTGTTTGAAGTTCCACACTCGAGTTTAGCCATGGCAGTTGTCACTGTGTATGTGATCCAGGAATAGACAAATACTCATTTTACACCTCACTTTGACTGGAAGTTTTCCTCAAGGAGGATGAAGTCAAGCACATACTAAGAGAAATGATGACTTCAGGCTTTATGAAATGCTGAGACAGGACTCTTGCCAGTATTACTAAAAATAACTCATGCAAAGTGCTTAGTACAGTGCTTGGCACATAGTGAAAACTCAATGTTAGTTAATACAGTGAAAATTGCAAGTATTCCTAGTATTAAAAATATATAACAAAGAAAGCTCTTTATGCTGAAAAAGTTTTTACAAGGTTTCCAATGTTTATGACTCCTGTATGCCATTTTCAGGATGTGAGGAAGGTGGTGGGCTATACTACATCTTAGCTTTGTCCTAGTTTAGCAGTGCCCGTATCTTATAGTCTGTGGCTTTCTTGCATATTTCTTACAGATGGAAATTTATGGGTGGTTGACTCATTGCTTGCAAAGGAGGTGTGCGGATGACCCCGGAAACAAGTCAGTATTCCACAGAGAGGATGTGAAAGTCAGCCAGAAGTCAGATGTTCTCAATGACATTCTTCTCTCCCAACGAGCAAATAAGGTCTTCTTTCAATCACCTTATCAGAACATGGACCAAGAGCAATAATTGGGACACGCACAACCATGGCCATTGTGTAACTGAAACATACATTCAGATCAACCATTCTGCCAAAGAATTTCTGTGCTGATTGCTATAAATGATACTGAACTTCATTTTCTTAAAAGAGAACTATGAGCTGCCAGAGGCACAATCCATCTGTAGTATCTAGTAAAAAAAAAAAAAAAAATATATATATATATATATATATGTCTACTTTTAACTTGATATAATTAGTACCCCAATTACCAGAGCTATTGAAATCAGTTGGTCCAGATTTTCTGCCCAGTCTACAAAATGTGCTTTTATCCAACAAGGAGATTTTTATATTACAATGAAAATAAAGGGGAAGAAAAAAGTAACCTTTCAAATGTAGTTTTTGTGTGTGCATGTAGTTAAAATTAAAGGAACAAAGGAACCTGTTTTGCTGTTAGGTCCCCCCCGTTTTTTTTTTTTTGTCTTTTTAATAAAATGTTATTCAGATTTTGAAGTCATGCTGAAATCAGGTCCACTGAGGGATGAAATTCATCGCTTCCTTTGCTTCAGTTCTGTAGTAAATAGCAGATAATTTTGTTAGTTCTTTAGTAACTGACACAGTCAAGAATGAAACTATTTATCCGCTTTACAAAATCCCTAGTTTTGTTATGATGGAAGTACAATCTCTCTATCCTTGGGTCATCCTATTTCAAATTTTGCTAGATTTATTCATGCTTTTGCTTCCTGTTTTGAAACGTCATTTTCATGATACTCTCTGAGACTATCATTTTTCCAGACTCTATTATCTCCATAAATTGAAATTCATTTCATTTTAGATAGAGTGATTGTTCTCTTATTGAGAAAATTCCCAATATTCATTTTTCTTAATCCCATTAATATTTATTGCACAATTACACTGAATTAAATACAATAAAATATGCAGAGTATATTCTCACTAATCCTGAGAGACTTGCATCTTAAAAGTAAAAAGATAAATAGTTCTCTTCTTATTTCATATATTTTCCAAGGCATTAAGAAAATATTTTTGCAAAACAAGTTATATTTAGAAACAAATAGAAATGATTTAAAAGGAGAAAGAAAAAAAAAAAAACCACTCAGGATAGATAGGGTCTTTTTCAATATAAAACATGATCTCATTCATTTAAGGATGAATTAGTTGCAATAGATAAGATGAGGGAAATGGTTTTCAAGATACAAGCAAAGGACACAGGGCATCTTATCACCCAGTGGATCTAGAAAAACCAAGCATTCTTTTTCCAATACCACATATATCACCCATGTGGGACTGGTAGGTGATGAGAGGAGAGAGATGACCATAAAAGGAAGAAAACGTTGTGCAACTAACAGAATGTTGAAGAATCAAAAGCAAAAGCAGGCTACTAGAGTAGCAAATAATTATTTAAAAAGAGAAATGATTTTGCATGAAAAAAATCATTCACAGTTACAAAGAGTCACTGGGCCAAGAACAATGAAGGCACCCTATATCTTAATTTAAATATGCCATATGCCCACTCCAGTATTCTTGCCTGGAGAATCCCATGAAGGGAGGAGCCTGGTAGGCTACAATCCACAGGGTTGCAAATAGTCAGACACGACTGAGTGACTTCACTTTCACTTTTCACTTTATGCCAAGACCTCCACATAGAACACAATGCTTTATCTAATCATCTTATTTGTTTCCACTATCTACTTCTTAAAACAAATCAATTTTATTTTTTCCTGGGGGTGGGAGTTGGCATGGAGATGAAGAAAAGATAAGTATACTTTTTTATCATTATGAAACTTAGTAATTAAACTTAATTAAAGCTCATTAGCCACCAAGCGAGAATAAAAATATATCTCCAAAAACGTAAAATTTCCTTTAGACACATTTTAGAACCAAAGGACATATTTTCATTACAAGCTAATCTGCTTTGTCAAATTAATAGAAATGTTCTTATGTTACATTGGTTGTGAAAATGACATAAGATATTAGACAAAGGTAGCCCTCATTTCAAATCACCCAAACATTAGAATTATTAAAGACACAAAATAAAAAGTGATTTTTTTGTATTCTTAGAACAAATAATTTTTATTGCTGATTTCCTTGATATACAATAAAATACTAAGATATTAAGCAATTTATTTTTCACTTTGTCAAAATATAATTGATTTAAATAATTGGTAAATTATATAAATATATCTGCTTTGTAAACACTGTCCCAATCAATATACACTGGGAGGATTTCTGCCCTCTCACAAAGTCCCCTTATATATTTTCAATCAAAATAACTCCCATTTCCCTCTCCAAGCAATCACTGATCTGATTTCCATCATTATAAATCAATTTTGTTTGTTTTGTAATTCATATAATGGAATTTGGGCCTTGCCTGATGGTTCAGATGGTAAAGAATCTGCCTGCAATGCAGGAGACCTGGGTTCGATCCCTGGGTTGGGAAGATCCCCTGGAGAAGAGAATGGCTACCCACACCAGTATTCTTGTCTGCAGAATCCCATGAATAGAGAGGAGCCTGGGAAGTTACAGTCCACAGGATTGTAAAGAATCAGACATGCCTGAATCGACTTAGCACATAACGCCAACATGCATAAAGGAATTTATAGTAGGTAATCTGTTTTTCCATTATTTTTGTCTATATTGGTATTGATGTCTTTTCCCAGTAAGTAATGCTACACTGCATAAATATACTATAGTTTATTTATCTATTCACTTGTTGATTGAGGTATTTTAGTTTTCTTAATTCCTATGAACATTTGCATACAAGTCATTTTGTTGATATATATTTCTGTTCTCTTGAGTAAATAGGAGTAAATAAGTAAGTAGAAGTATAATTTCTTTTTAATATGATAACTATAACCTGAATTTTTAGGCCACTGTCAACCTTGCCAAAGTATTTGTACAATTTACACTCTCTCCCAGCAATGCATAAGTTCCAGCAACTTCTCATCCATGCCAACACTTGACACTGTCCACATTTTTAATTTTAGCCATTCTGATGAGCATGTAGGAAGTATCTCATTGTGGTTTTAATTTACTAAATATATTGAGAATAATGCATGTGCTTATTTATCATTCATACATTTTCTTTGATGAAATATGTTTTAGTCTCAAATTATTTGTTGTATAATTTGTCTTCTTATTTTTGAAATTTCAAAGTACTTTTCATATCTGGAAACAAAGCTACAGATATATGTATTTTTTAAAAAGAAAAAAACTCTCTAATAAAGCAGTTTCCTATGAGTTTCATAATGATTTTTGTTGAAGAACTAAAATGTTTAGTTTTGATGGACTTCACTTTATTCATATTTTTTGTTTATGTTACATTTTCTCTTTTGTTTAGCTTTTTTTCCCTTTTCATTGATCTCTAATCTCTATGGATTTCTTCTTTTTACTTACCTTGATTCAACTTTTTACCCTAGCTTTCTATATTGGAAACAGAGATCACTGACACACAAATCTTTCTTTATTTTAGTATTAATATAAGCATTAAAGGTGCAAATTTTCCTCTAATCTCTCTTTATCTTCATCACACAAATTCTGATAACGTGTTTTCATTTTCATTCAAATAAAAATGCTTTCTAATTTCACATGTAATTATATATATATATAGTTTCATCTCTAATTATTTAGGGATTTTCCATATATGTCTTTTGGTAATTGATCATGAACTCCTTATAGCCAAATTCAGACTTAAATTGAAGAAAGTACAGAAAACCACTAGACCATTCAGGTATGACCTAAATCAAATCCCTTATTATAAAGTGGAAGTGACAAATAGATTCAAGGGATTAGATCTGATAGAGTGCCTGAAGAATTACAGATGGAGGTTCATAACATTGACAGGAGGCAGTGATCAAATTCATCCTCAATAAAAAGAAATGCAAAAAGGAAAATGGTTATCTGAGGAGGTCTTACGAATAGCTGAAAAAGGAAAGTGAAAGGCAAAGGAGAAAAGGAAAGATATACCCATCTGAATACAGAGTTCCAAAGAATAACAAGGAGAGATAAGAAAGCCTTCCTAAGTGAACAATGCAAAGAAATAGAAGAAAACAATAAAATGGGGAAGACTAGAGATCTCTTCAAGAAAATTAGAGATATCAAAGGAACATTTCATGCAAAGATGGGCTCAATAAAGGACAGAAAGAGTATGGACCTGACAAAAGCAGACGATATTAAGAAAAGGTAGCAAGAATACACAGAAGAACTGTACAAAAAAGATCTTAATAACCTAGATAACCACAATGGTGTGGTCACTCATCTAGAGTCAGACATCCTAGAATGCAAAGTCAAGTGTGGCTTGGGGAGCATCACTACAAACAAAGCTAGTGAAGGTGATGGACTTCTAGCTGAGCTATTTCAAATTCTAAAAGATGATGCTGTGAAAGTGCTGCACTCAATATGTCAGCAAATTTGGAAAACTCAGCAGTGGCCAAAGGACTGGAAAATGCCAGTTTTCAGTCCAATCCCAAAGAAAGGAATTGCCAAAAAGTATTCAAACTACCACACATTGCACTCATTTCACATGCTACCAAATGAATGTTCAAAATTATCTAAGCTAGGCTTCAACAGTATGTGAGCTGATAACTTCCTGTGTTCAAGCTGGATTTAAAAAAGAGGAAACAGGTCAAATTGCCAACATCCACTGAATCATAGAAAGGCAAGAGAAATCCAGAAAAACATCTATTTCTACTTCATTGCCTACACAAAAGCCTTTGTGTCAAAAATAAACTGTGGAACAACAAACTGTGGAAAATTCTTAAAGAAATGGGAATGCCAGACCACCTTACCTGCTTCTTGAAAAACCTATATGCAGATCAAGAAACAACAGTTAGAACTGGACATGGAACAACAGACTGGTTCCAAATTGGGAAAGGAGTACGTCTAGGCTGTATACTGTCACCCTGCTTATTTAACTTCTATGCAGAGTACATCATGCAAAATACCAGGCTGGATGAAGCACAAGCTGGAATCAAGATTGCTTAGAGAAATATCAATAATCTCACACATGCAGATGACACCACCCTTAAGGCCGAAAGCAAAAAGGAACCGAAGAGCTTTCTTGATGAAGGTGAAGAGGAGAGTGAAAAAGCTGGCTTAAAACTCAACATTCAAAAAACCAAGATCATGGCATCTGGTCCCATCACTTCATGGCAAATACATGGGGAAATGACAGAAACAGTGACAGGCTTTATTTTCTTGGGCTCCAAAATCACCTCAGTTGGTGACTGCAGCCATGAAATAAAAGACCCTTGCTCCTTGGAAGAAAGGCTATGACCAACCTAGATAGCATATTAAAAAAGCAGAGACATTACTCTGCCGACAAAGGTCCACATAGTCAAAGCTATGGTTTTTCAGTAGTCATGTATGGATGTGAGAATTGGACCATTAAGAAGGCTGAGCACCAAAGAATTGATATTTTTGAACTGTGGTGTTGGTGCACTTTTGAGAGCCCCTTGGACTGCAAAGAGATCAAACCAGTCAATCCTAAAGGAAATCAACCCTGAATATTCATTGGAAGGACTGATGCTGAAGCTGGCATGCTGCAGTCCATGGGGTCACAAGGAGTCGCACATGACTGAATGACTGAACAACAACAAAATGACTTCAAATTTAATACCTTACCTTTGTAGTTAGAGAATATATTCCATATGATTTTAATACATTTAAATGAATTAAAGTCTGTCAGAATTCAAGGCAAGTGTGTTTTAAGGGGCTTCATCAAAATAAAAAATCATTGTTAATTTCAGTCTTTTCTCTGAATTTTCTTTTCACCTTATTTCTGTAACTGTTACTTCAGTTCAGTTCAGTTCAGTCACTCAGTTGTGTCCTACTATGCGACCCCATGAATCACAGCACGCCAGGCCTCCCTGTCCATCACCAACTCCCGGAGTTCACTCAGACTCACGTCCATCGAGCCAGTGATGCCACCCAGCCATCTCATCCTCTGCTGTCCCCTTTTCCTCCTGCCCCCAATCCCTCCCAGCATCAGAGTCTTTTCCAATGAGTCAACTCTTCGCATGAGGTGGCCAAAGTACTGGAGTTTCAGCTTCAGCATCATTCCTTTCAAAGAACACCCAGAGCTGATCTCCTTCAGGATGGACTGGTTGGATCTCCTTGCAGTCCAAGGGACTCTCAAGAGTCTTCTCCAACACCACAGTTCAAAAGCATCAATTCTTTGGTGCTCAGCCTTCTTCACAGTCCAACTCTCACATCCATACATGACCACAGGAAACACCATAGCCTTGACTAGACGAACCTTTGTTGGCAAAGTAATGTCTCTGCTTTTGAATATGCTATCTAGGTTGGTCATAACTTTCCTTCCAAGGAGTAAGTGTCTTTTAATTTCATGGCTGCAGTCACCATCTGCAGTGATTTTGGAGCCCAGAAAAATAAAGTCTGACACTCTTCCCACTGTTCTCCATCTATTTCCCATGAAGTGATGGGACCGGATACCATGATCTTCGTTTTCTGAATGTTCAGCTTTAAGCCAACTTTTTACTCTCCACTTTCACTTTCATCAAGAGACTTTTGAGTTCCTCTTCACTTTCTGCCAATAAGGGTGGTGTCATCTGCATATCTGAGGTTATTGATATTTCTCCTGGCAATCTTGATTCCAGCTTGTGCTTCTTCCAGCCCAGTGTTTCTCATGATGTATTCTGCATATAAGTTAAATAAGCAGGGTGACAATATACAGCCTTGATGAACTCCTTTTCCTGTTTGGAACCAGTCTGTTCCATGTTCAGTTCTAACTGTTGCTTCCTGACCTGCATACAAATTTCTCAAGAGGCAGGTCAGGTGATACGATATTCCCATCTCTTTCAGAATTTTCCACAGTTTATTGTGATCCACACAGTCAAAGGCTTTGGCATAGTCTCTAATAATACAACTCTTTATAAAGCAGTCTAAAATGCTGTTTTCTCTCTCAGTAATGGATTTTTGGAGATGGGAGACCTGGCAGAAGGGTATTACAATAATCCAGGTAAGAAATTGTGGTACTCTAGACAGAAATGACTGTAGTATGTATAAAAAGAAGTGGTCATATTCTGGATGCATTTTGGAGGTAAGACTAATGTAATTGGCTGAGAAGTTACAGCATGAGAAATATCAAGAATGACATCACAATTTGGGGCTTGAACAACTGAAAGAAAGAGAAAGTTTTAGTTGCCCAGTTGTGTCTGATTCTTTGTGACCCCATTTACTATAGCCTGCCGGGCTTCTTCATCCATGGGATTTTCCAGGCAAGAATACTGGAGTGGGTCGCCATTTCACTCTCCAGGGGATCTTCCTGACCCAGGGATCAAACCCAGGTATTCTGCATTGCAGGCAGATTCTTTACCATCTGAGCAACCAGAGCAACTGAAGAAATAGAGATATCATTAAGTGACTTGGAGAAAGCTGTGGATAGAGACAGTTTTGGAAGGAAGATTGGGAACTTGCTCTGGGGTATCTTGAGTTTGAAGTTCTTATTGGTAATGTAAGTGGTAATTCAGTTTGGAGGTATGGTATGGAGATAAAATTCAGAAATCCTCAATGTATAATGATATTAAACCCAAGAAATAGGGTTAGATCACCTAGGAAATAGATGTGAAGAAAAAAGATAGAATGTTCCAAAAGATAAAACTTCAGAAACTTAAGGACACCCTAACATCAGAGATTGAAGAAGGGCTGGCCTTGTGGACTTGATATCTGTGAAGTTGCACAAGGCCCCAGGGGACCCACAAGGGCTCCAAGCTTATTGTAGCATTCTGTTCTTACCTTGTAATTCTTAAAACTTTTTGACCAACAAGCCTCACATTTTCATTTGGCTATCATAACTATAGTAACTGGAACATGCCAGGCACATATTAGATGTTCAATGAACATTTGCTAAAAATAATGAATGAAAAATTAGTTTAGACTTTTTATTTCCCTCTAATCAGTGATTTTTATTCTTCCATGATGGTATCCATGAATCTTCTGACCCAACACAATGCACTCTAACAGTGTGTGTCTGTATGTGTGTGTCTGGTTGCGTTCACACCACAGTAGCATGCTGCTGCTGCTGCAAAGTCGCTTCAGTCGTGTCCAACTCTGTGCAACCCCATAGATGGCAGCCTACCAGGCTCCCCTGTCCCTGGGATTCTCCAGGCAAGAACACTGGAGTGGGTTGCCATTTCCTTCTCCAATGCATGAAAGTGAAAAGTGAAAGTGAAGTTGCTCAGCCATTTCGCGACCCCATGGACTGCAGCCTACCAGGCTCCTCTGCCCATGGGATTTTCCAGGCAAGAGTACTGGAGTGGGGTGCTTCTATATAACTGATAATGGCATGAGAGATAGAACTATATGGTAATTTCAATATAAAATCAGTAAGATTTACATAACCAAACCAAAAATTTCACATTTCATATATGCTTATTTCTACCATGGAAATGATAAATGAAATTATCTGTGATGCTTAATCAAAACAATAGAATCAATAGAAAATGCAAAATGACAACAATTAGGGACAGATGGTATTGTTTTTATTTTACCTCAACTTGTTACTTATTAGACATGGTGGACAGTGTAGTGAAAGAATCTCAGTACCACTGTCATTTTCCACATATATTCCCTACTCTTAGTACATAACAATAGCTCTTTCCTATTGGTAGTATACCCATAAATACACTATAGCTTTTACAAAAGAATCGATCACTTCCCTAAGAATGGTAGTAGAAGGTCAGTATCTTAGATGGCAACCTTAAGAAAAACATAAATCTACATGCTCTATTTTCATTTACTTTTGTAGAACACCAGGTTAGGGGAACAAAATAGTCTTTGAAATAAAGCAGACACTATATATGAAAGCTGGCTGCACTCTACATTTTATCTTTCACAAAGAAAATAAGAGTAATTTGTGTAACTATGCACTGTTTTCATGAAGGGTACTTAAAATATTCCCTGCTACCATATTTAATAAACCTCAACTCCTAATCAGCTTGTTAGTCATTCAGTGTCTGTGGCATATCCAGGCTCATTACACCATGCCACAGGGAGTATGAGGAAGACATTTTCCTTGGTGATATTTTTATTTACTGACTGTAATATAGGAATTGATTGGGGGAAATGTTCCTTTTTACTACAGACTTGGAAACTATAACAATTATTTTCCATTTCTGCCTTTAGAGTTGACTTGGCAGTGTAAATTTATATTTAAAGTGTATTGATAATTTTCAGAAAGCAGGGGTTAATCCTATTAATTGGGATCTCCAAATGGACTCAAGAAGGTTAAAACTAAAGCTTACTGTCCATCCTTTTTTTATTTTTCCTTGTATCACTATTTTCCTGTCAGCAGACAAAAGATAAACACTACCCTCATGTCACTGTAATTTTACTGGGCAAATGTGGCACTGGGGAACAGAGTGGGTAAAAACAGACCATTCATAATTCAGTGTTAAGGTGGTTAGAACACATCAGTGGCCAAAAAAAGGGATAGTGGCTTATTTCTTTGCTGATAGGAAATTAGTGTCACTGGCAAAGCCATGTTCAAGGGGGAAAAAAGAAGAAGAATATGCATTTCTCAAGCACTTCATGAGGAAAGTACACACATTCTTTGAAAGAGGCTTATCCATGTGTCCCACAGGACATGAGGAAACATACCTCTCTGCATATCCCCTTACCAGAAGCTATTTCTCCTGCAAAACTGCACCATCTGAAAAATACAAAGTGACCTCACAACCAGCATATATAAAAATACTTTTTAAGTATTACTAACAAGATCACACATAGAAATAGGTGTCAGCTTTGACCAAGTAACTCAAACCATGTTACAGAGTTTTCCTCTTGAGGTAACTAGCTTCACTATCAGTATGAGGAAACTGAGGAATAAAGTAAATTCCATAGGTCAGGAACAGAGCCAAACTCGACCCTGCCCTTTAGAACAGATCAACTCCCTCACTTGAAGTTGGCATATTACACTGAAGGTAACATCATACAAGTATCTAATAAAGACTTTAAGCTATTATACTAGAGAGGCTTCAGACAAAATTCGAATTGATTGAAACTTTCCTCTGAAACTTGAATCAAAGCAAGCCCCATTTTTTTCCCTGTACTTCTTCTCTTGCACTGAAGGATCCAAAGATAGCACACAAATGGATGTTTCTCTGATACCTGTGGCTTATCAGTAAGAATAGAAGTAATGGAAATCTCATGAGAAAGCTTGCTCTTAAAAGATTTCCAATCCAATTTTTGAACTCAAAAGGCTTGAATTAGTTTCAGATTATCATCCAAGTCTTTCAAAGTACATCTTCCAGGATTCAGTTATCAAGAGGACATCAGATGCTGAATGTTAGGTTCAATTTTTGTGGCAAGAGGTGAGATACAGGCAAATATTCAGGTTTTCTTTTTCAGTGGGGTAAGCCCCATTCTCTACTTTTTTTCCCCCACCTGTGATTTTTTTTTCCCCAATTACACTTTCATTATCTTCTCATAAAATAATTACACGTGCACATGTATATACGCATACACGACCACACATATGAAATACAATGCTTTTCAGTGTTTTGCTAAAGCAGTGGTAACTCAGCATGTGGTCTTACTTCCTTTGTAAGTGATATTCCATAGATGCCAACCCTAGGAGAATTAAGAGTCCAAAAATATTTAGTTTCAATGTCCTCAAAATGCACTTCAGTGAAGGAAATGTCATTCCAGTTCCCCTGATACAGTGTGGCTGCCATTCTTTTCCTGTGTCTGATCCTCAGCTACTCCTTCACACAGATATGACTGGGCTGGTTGCCAACCTTCTTCTCAAGTTTCTTCTCCCAACTGTAGGTCAGCTACCATTGGTGCAAAGATCTATAAGACAAGCGAGTGGCAAGGGTATTACACAGATGAGCCTACCTCAGCCTGCCCTGAAGAATTTGAAGCAAGAAGAAGAAATATGATTTATAATTCAGAGTAGAGGCTTTGGGGGATTCAAGCACCGTTTGTTGTTGTTCAGTCACTAAGTTGTGTCTAACTCTTTGTGACCCTAGGGACTGCAGCACACCAGGTTCCCCTGTCCTTCAATATCTACCAGAGTTTGCTCAGATTCATGTCCATCAAGTCAGTGATGCTATCCAGCCAACCATCTCATCCTCTGCCACCCCCAGCCCTCAATCTTTCCCCGCATCAGGGGCTTTTCCAATGAGCTGGCTCTTTGCACCAGGTGTCCAAAGTATTGGTGCTTCACTTTCAGCATCAGCCCTTCTAATGAATATTCAGGGTTGATTTTCTTTAGGACTGACTGATTTGATCTCCTTGCTGTCCAAGGGACTCTCAAGAGTCTTCTCCAGCACTATAATTTGAAAGCATCAGTTCTTCAGTGCTCAGCCTTCTTTATGATTCAATTGTCACATTGGTGCATGACTACTGGAAAAACCATAGGTGTGACTATATGGATCGTACATAACAGATACAACTAAACATAGTGTATATTAGTTACAGAAACAGAATCTAGTATTTTTTAAGAGGTCACAGAAGTATTCCAACAAGAAGAATTTCATCCCAACCTACTTTCAGCAAACCTATTCATCTATGTCTTTTCCAAATCTTCCTTTTGAGGATAGTTCTCCTGCTGAAGTCTAGTGTCTATAGACAGTTAGCACTCCCTTGAAGTTTCACACTGTAGCCCTGGGTGCTTTGTCAAATTCAAAAGAAGAAAATGCTTCACATCTCATTGTACAAATTGAGGCAAATGTTAATATGATATATGTGCACATGTTTATTTTTATGGAACTAACATATAATCTGTTTTCATTAAAATCTACCAATGTATTATTTGCCTGCAGACTGCACAGATTTGAAAGCTGATGGCCATTATATGGGGGGGGGGGGAAGCATTTGAAAACATTTGAGTTTAGTACTGAGACAAGAGAAATATAAACTGAGGGTGGTTTCTGTTGGGAACTTGAAAATGCTTCTGCTGGATAAGGCTGCTAATGTCAAAGAGAAAGGAAAGAAAAGAGCAAAGATATGTATTTCTTTAGCTTATTTTTTTTCCCTAAGGGAACTTTAATTCAGCATGCCTCTAAAAACTGATGCAGATTCCAAGTTTCTTTGTAATATAACGCCTCTCCACAAAAATGGTCACTTTCTCTGAAACTATCCCAACTGTTTCAATGGAGGAATGCCATTCAGCTGAGAGTCTTCCCCATGCAGCTGAGTGGTAAAGAATCCGCCTGCCAGCAGAAGACCTGGGTTTGATCCCTAGGTCGGGAATATGCCCTGGAGAAAAAAATGGCAATCCACTCTAGTATTCTTGCCTGGAAAATCTCAGGGACAGACGAGCCTGGCAGGCCACAGTCCATGGGGTCTCAAAGTCAGACATGATGCAGCAACTGTGCAAGAATGCACACAGCATTAAGCTGCCTTTGTCCCAAACATTTGACTGAGTTATTGCTTCGCTATATAAAACTACCTGGTATTTGCTTACTACTATGAAATGCAAGACTGGAAAACTTCAACCATTGTTATGAAAACATAGCTATATTTTCATTAACTCAAGTATTTATAATAAATAGGGCTAAAACATTTCAAAGGACAATTTTTGCTACATTTCATCATTTGTCTCTGAGTTTCCTGCTGTAAAGGAGGATGGTAACTCCAAAATTAACTAAACTCTTAGAGTTGGGTAAGGATTCTTATTTTTAAACTCCTCATATAATTCTGATTGATAATCAGCTAATTTGGAAAACTTTTGTTTTAGTTCAAGGATACTCCATGAAAAGCAAACCTCTGATTTATAAATATATATTCCAAGATAGAGGAAGAGCCTACTAGACACATGTGTACATTAACACCCATCTCCAAAGTACAACACATCCTTTAAAACCTCAATTTGGTTTCTCTGAAAGCAACCATGTTCTTACTCAATTGTAATACTAAGTAAAAGCTACGGAGAAGAGTCTACTTCATTCTTCTCTCATAGCCCACTTTTTTCCACAGCACTTTCCTTGTTTTACTTTTTCTCTTGGTAGTTTTTCTTCCTATACTTAGTTTATTACTCCACCACAAAGTATTATCTTTTGAATTTTTATCCTTATATACAAAGGATTCCTATTTGAACTCTCATAGTGAGTAGGACAATGGCTCTTCTAAAATGTATGTCTATTTCCCAACCCCAAGAAAATGTCAATGTCACCTACATTGGCAAAAGGGTGTTTGCAGATACATTGATGTTGAGGAAATTGAGATAAGGTCCTCCTGGATTATATGGATTGACCTAAATCCAAAAAAAAGAAACTTTATGAGAAACAGAAGAGAAGACACAGAGATAGACAGAAGGTCAAGCAAAGACAAAGCTGCAGATGGGACTGGTGTAGTCACCTGCCACAGAGCTTCCCTGGTGGCTCAGATGGTAAAGAATCCACCTGTAATGGGGGAGAACTGGGTTCAATCCCTGGGTTGGGAAGATCCCTGGAGAAGGATAGGCAACCCACTCCAGTATTCTTGCCTAGAGAATCCCATGGACAGAGGAGCTGGTGGGCTACAGTCCATGGAGTCACAAAGAGTCATACAAGACTGAACAACTAGGCAAAAGTTGCATGCCAAGGACACTGGGAAACACAGGAGGCTGGAAGAGGCTGAGAAATAAAATATTTCCTTCTGTATCAGTAAACAAGGATGTCACAATCACCAATGATTTCAGCCACCGTTAATGATGAGCTGGCAAGCCCTGAGGGAACTTAGGAAGGAAAGAATACTTGTGTTCTAGCAGCCATTGGACTGCAGCCATTCCCTATGGTGAGTCCTGATAAAGAAATCTCAGGATGTGAAAATAGGATAGTGACCCCAGAGAGCTGAGGTGCATATGAAAGGAATGATTTCAGTGAGCCCAGACTCTTGTACATTCCCATAAATAGAAAAATGCTAAATTCCTTAATTTAAGTTATATAGTTTTTTATCTTTATCTGGTTGGGATTTTTTTTTTTTAATTTTTACAATGCTCTATTGGTTTCTGCCATACAACAATGTGAACCAGCCACAATTATACATACATCTCCTTCCTCTCTAGCCTCCTTCCTTTCCCTGCATCCCGTCCCTCTAGGTCATTACAGAGCACCAGCCTGGGCTCCCTGTGTCACACAGCACCTTCCCATCAGCCATCCATCTTACATCTGATAGTGTATATATGTTGATAGTGTATATATGTTGATAGTGTATATATGTCGATGCTACTTTCTCCAGTTGTCCCATTCTCTCCCTCCCACAAGTCAGTTCTCTACATCTGTGTCTCCATTCTTTCTCTGAAAATAGATTCATCAATAACATTTTTTCTAGATTCCATGTATATGTGTTATATACTATATTTGTTTTTCTCTTTCCGACTTACTTTCTGTATAACAAGCTCTAGGTTCATCTACCTCACTAGAACTGTCTCAGATTCATTCCTTTTATGACTGAGTAATATTCCTTTAATATTCCATTGTATGTATGTGCCACATCTTCAATATTTCATTGTGTATATTACTATTCCTCTATTGATGGACATTATAGGTTGCTTCCATGTCCTGACTACTGTAAACTGTGCTGCTGTGAACATTGGGGTGCAAGTGTCTTTTTCAGTTATGGTCTTCTCAAGGTAAATGCCCAGTAATGGGGTTGCTGGATCATATGGTGGTTTTATTTAGTTAACAATTGTCTTTTGATGTTCAGACTACCTGCCCTTTTTTGCAAAAATTCTATATAACCTGGCTCCTCCACTCACCTCAGAGCAACTCTCTCAGGTCACTTGCAATACTGTCTCCTGGGCTTGAAGTCCTACAAATTCCCAATGAATAGAACATAACTCTCAGCTTTTAGGTTGTGAATATTTTTTTAAATCAACAAAGCAATGAAAGAATCTTGACTAGATCTTTTCAGGAGAGTATGGCCCAAAGCTGTGGCCGCCTACAGAACTGTGAGAAAATACATTTCAATTGTTTTAAGCCACCATGAAGTTTGTAGTCATTTGTTACAACAGCCCTGTTAGGATTTCTTTTCTTCCTTTCCTGCCTAGCCCAGCTCTCACCTATTTAATAAGCAAGAGAACTTCATCAGCCTCTCCAGTCTTTTTACCTTGTTCTCTCTGTGAACAGTTACACAGCATGAAACAACTTGACCCACAGCCAAGGAGTAGAATTTATAACACATCTTTACGGAGAAAATAGAGTTATCACTAGATTGGGGCTATTTAAGGGCAGGGATTGAGTATTCTCATTTGGGGGTTGCTCACATCTAGCATAAATACAGACAGATGGTTGTTTTTAAATAAATATTTTTCATTAATAATTTTTAAAGTTAGACAAAATTAAATTTCAAGGCTTCCAACTTGGAAGTCCATGAAAATTCTCCAAAATCAAAATCCATTTAGATTTTCCAAGATGTTTTCATCCACTTACTCACCCTCTTCAAATTGAACCTTATGTCCTCAAACACCAGTGATCCAGATGAATCAATGACAATAATAATAAAATAATGATAATTTGGAGTTTAATAGTGTCATGACAAAACTAATATTTCACTTGCATTTTAGGACAATGATATGCTGGGAATTTCATATGTGAACTTGACTACCATTTAGTATAGTGTTTTCATTGAAAACTATATTATTCATTCTAAGAAATGCTTTACAAAGTAATTCCTGAACACAATAGAAGTATGAATGTGAGGCTGATCTCTTCTATTCTTGGTAATCCCAACCCTATGTTTGCATGTTGAATATACTTATTGCTTGCTATCTCTAAGTAACAAAGTGATGTGATAAGAGATTTGATTCAAGGGAGACTATTACAATAGGTATATAGGAGAGCTACTATGTTGGGAGAGATTTTGTATCAGGGAAGAGAGATTCAACTCAACTCTGAATACAAGGAAAATTGATGTTATAACCAAGGAGCTAGGTGTGGATGAAAGAATGGGAAATTACCAATAGAACACAACCAGCATAAGGGGGGATTCTGGTTAAACCAGCTTAGCAAGATTCTTGCTAAAATTGGAAAATGTAGAGGTGAACATGGAAATACAAATATCAAGGCCTAGTTGAGAAGAAAGTTCAAAAGAGTCTGAGTAAAAACCAGTCAAGCAGAGAATCTATCAGAACTTACAACATTAAAAGAGAATCTTATAATAGTTTATCATTTCCAACAGCTTCTTGCTTCCCATCTGGCTTCTCTTATCATTTGTGATTTTAGATGGAGAAAGCCTAATCCTTATCTTTCTTCTAACCAGAGACAAGGGGGTACTGCTTTCTTTTATGAAAATTGTCAACACTTATTCTTTCATTTCCTTTCTTTAGTCTTTGCTGTATGATTGCCTCCTACTCTCAGGACTCCTGTTTTCTGCCAAAGGACAGCAGATACTTAACATCTCCTTGTAACTCTCCTTTCACATTCTTTGCCTTTTTTTTCTTTGCTATTTAGATTATGCTTCTCTTCTCTGGCTTTTGTTTCTACCTTATTTTGGTCTCTAGACCACAGTATTTGTGTTTTCTCTTTAAAGCTCCCACTGTTTAACTTCCTCTTCCTGTTGTTTCCATGGCCCAAATTTTCCTTTACCAGAATTAAGTGCTAGCTCCCTGCTGCTCAGATTTCTTTAGTCTTAACATCTCAGAAGTGTTTTCTTTCTTGCATTTGCTAGAAAATTTTCTTACTAGAGTCCTCCACCCTGTGGCTTTGTGTACTCTGAATACTCAGTAAACTGCAAGCATTGAAACTTCATATGTTGATTTGTAAATAAGAGGAAAGGGCTGGGATGTTCAGAAAACCTGGATGACTGTGATGTCCCAGGTTTAAATAGCAATTGGTTTCTGAACTGACTCAGTGGACTCACTGGGTATGAATTTGAGCAAACTCTGGGATATAGTGGAGGGCAAAGGAGCCTGGTACAGTCCACGAGGTCTCAAAGAGTAGGAGACAACTTAGCAACTGAACAACAACCTGATCAGTGTGTTGGTCTGAAAAATATTCAGGGAAAAGAACCAGGATATTCAATATCTTGAGGGCTAATACCAAAGAGAATTTAGAGAAAAATTTAGGTGATTAATAAAATTTAACTGAGTGTTACAGAAATTATTATTTTTGTTTTTATGTACTTTTCATGGTGTATATCTTTATTCCTTGTGGCTGGGACATTAAAGTTCACTATAGAGATGGACTTGGACATTTGGTCATTCTTCCGATTCTTATAAATTTGTTCAACAATATTTATTACTTTCCATGATCTCTGTTCATTCAGAAAACTAAGATCATGGCATCTGGTCCAGTCACTTCATGGCAAATAGACAGGGAAACAATGGAAACAGTGACAGACTTTATTTTGGGGGGCTCAAAATCACTGCAAACGGTAACTGCAGCCATGAAATTGAAAGATGCTTGCTCCTTGGAAGAAAAGCTTTGACCAAACTCCACAGCATATTTAAAAGCAGAGACATTACGTTGCCAACAAAGGTCCATCTAGTCAAAGCTATGGTTTTTCCAGTAGTCATGTATGCATGTGAAAGTTGGACTATTAAGAAAGCTGAGTGCCAAAGAATCGATGCTTTTGAACTGTGGTGTTGGAGGAGACTCTTGAGAGTCCCTTGGACGACAAGAGATCCAACTAGTCCATCCTAAAGGAAATCAGTCCTGAATATTCATTGGAAGGACTGATACTGAAGCTGAAACTCCAATATTTGGCCACCTGATGTGAGGAACTGACAAACTAGAAAAGATGATGCTGCAAAAGATTGAAGGCGGGAGGAGAAGGAAATGACAGAGAATGAGATGGTTGGATGGCATTACTGATTTGATGGACATGAGTTGAGTAAGTTCCTTGAGTTTGTGATAGACAGGGAAGCCTGGAGTGCTGCAGTCCATTGGGTCGCAAAGAGTCGGACACACCTGAGTGACTGAACTGATGTGTTCTGTGCTCAAAATACCATGATGAGCAAAATACTAGTACAGTAAGTTCCCTACATGTGAACAAGTTCCATTTCAAGAGTGTGTTCATAAGTTTAATTTGTAAATCTGACAAATTCAGCCTAGGTATCCAACTAACACAATTGGCTATATAATACTATAATAGATTTACAATATTTTCAAACAAATAATACATAAGAAACAAACACAAAAAATGAACATTTTAAACCTTACAGTACAGTACCTTGAAAAGTACAGTAGTACAGTACAACAGCTGGCATACAGAGGCTGGCATCAATTGAACAGGTAAGAAGAGTTACTGACTGGAAGATTGATAAAGGGTGGGAGATGAGAAAGCTGAAGGATTGTCAGCAATAGGACATGGAGGACAAGCTGCAATTTTGCTCACACCTGACTAAGATGCTTCGAAGACCTTTTTTAAAGTTTGGAACTTGAAGGTTCATATGTAGGGGACTCACTATATAGGCAAAAATAGATATTGGTTCTCTCCTCTACAGCTTAGACTATGATGTCAAATCACTACCAAAATGATATAATTTTTCAAGTATGGTTGAAAATGAAGTGCTTCAAGTGTTGCAGATGAAATGTACATAAAGCTTTAAAGACATGTAATGTACTAGGGAGATTTGACATATTCAGGCAGTTCAGAGAAGGTTCAATTGAGATGACATGAAAGGCAGAGGAGTTCTACAAGATAGAACTGATACTAGGACAATAGGAGCCTTGCTAAGGAAAGGGGTAACATGACTGGATTTGTGATACAAAAACATAAATCTGGCTACAGTATTGTGATGATTAATTTTGTGTGTCAACTGAGCCATAGTGTTTAGATATTTGATCAAACATTATTCTGGAAGTCTCTGTGGGGATATTTTTGGATAAGATTAATATTTAAATCATGGACTTTGAGCAAAGCAGACTGTCCTCCAAATGTCAGAGAGCCACAGCCAGTCAGGTGAAGGTCTGAGTAAAATTAAAAGACTAACCTCCCCCAAGCAGCAGTAATTCTGCCTGCCTGTAATTCTGCCAGGCTGTGGTCCTTCTCAATCAAACTTCAGATTCAGTTCCTCTTTGGGTCTTCAGCCCAAAAAAGCAGATATTGGATTTGCCAACCTCTGGAATCTCATGAAGCATTCCTTAAAATAAATATATCTTTGATCTCTGGCTCTCTTTCTCATTTCTTTCTCTGTCTAAAAGAGATGTTGGCAATTCTCATATTCTAGGTGTGAGTTCATAGTACCTTGGTGTTGGAAACTGAAAGAAGTAGATTGAAAAGTCAAATATGAAGTAAAATATACAGAGAATGGTGATATGTTGGATATTTCAGGCATGAAAAGGGACAAAACAAAGACTCTTAGATTTCTGATTTACACATCTAAATCTGTGGTGGTGCTTTTCATTGAAGAGTGTTTACCAGAAGAGGACCAGTTTGGAAAGAAAGAATATGATTGTAGGTTGGGAAATAGTGTGAGATGCTTTGATAAATCCAAAAAGGCTCCATTTGTGGTGGAATAAAGTCTGAGTAAAAAATACAGATTACACACAAACTTGAAGGTTATCTTTTTATAAGTGGTAATGGAAGAAGTGAGCATAAATGAAAATACATAACAATAGAAGAAAGCACGATTAAGTCTTAAAAAATGAAATATTCAATGATAGGATACGAGACTAGAAGCACATCAAAAGTTTAAATAATCTTAGGGTTTAAAATTTTTAATACAATATATAGAAGTAATGTGTGTGGAGGTCTTTGTGAAGTTCCATTGTTACAGGAAAGCATTGACACATCTGCTTTGGATCTTCTTGCTTCATTCTTCAAAGAACAGGTTGGTTATTTATACTATTTTCTTGCTTACTCATCAATCAGAATATCAGGACAGAATATTGTGTAATTATTATAATAGTACCTGCATCGAGGTCTTTATTATTCATTAAAAAATTGTCTTTGAGTAGCACTTCCTAGACATATTCATGAGCAAGTTAAAGACTTCTTCAAGCTTATCAAGAAGCCAACGCTACATTAGTTTTAAAAAATGTTTTGGAAGCTATTTATTTGATTTCTTTCATAATTTCTGCAGGAGCAAAATCACAAGTGTTTACCATCTAGTTGAAAACATAATTTATAAAGTTTATAACATTCTCCAAATGTATAAATTCTATGAGAACGTAGGTGTCTTGAATATTATGGGATTTATTGAATACTATTGAACTTCCTATGATTTTTGTGATGTTTAAAGTTATACACATATGATGCTATCTGATCTGATAACAATACTGATTTATTTACTTATACACAATGTGTTACAATCCATGATAAAGATAGTTTATTAGGAGAACAAAGAAGAGGAGATAAAGAGCCCTACCTGAAATGGGATACAGGCAGGAATCAGGGAAGTTTCAAAATATTAGAAGATATTTATCCTACTAAGAAGGAATGATAGAAAGTGCATTCCAGGAAGAAAAAACAACATGACCAAAAGCACGAAGGCATGAAACATTTTGCTTTTTATAAATCAATATTGCAGATGCATATAACATGAAGGCAGAAAATGGCAAAACATATAGAGACATAGGTAGTAAAGTATACATTTTGAAGTTACACAGATAGAAGGCTAGAGAATTTGGTGATTATTGAGAGCTGTGGAATGGATTTAAGTAGGAAAGTTATATTAACTAGATTTGCATAGTAAGCAATATTGGAATTGGAATCAACACAACTACTGGCATGCTGCATTCATAGTACCACTCTTTTCATATTGCTATTTTTTTCAAAATATACATAATTTATTTTCAAATGGTTCAGGAAAAACTGCATATATGTAATATATTATTGTACAGGGAGAGAAAGCAAACATTGTATGTTGAGGTCCTTTAATGGACCAGAACTTGGTGGTCCAGAGTCAACCGATAAGAAAGTAAAGGAGAGACAAAGAGGCTGATACTCCTTGGTTTATGCAGAAAGCCAATAAAGCCCCTGGCACGGGGCTTGCTTTGTTCACGAAGGCCTCAGGTGCCCTCTCAAGGGGATGAAGGTGCAGAGCGCCTTCTCAAGAGGGTCTTAGAAGCCCGGTCAGGAAAGTGAACCCAGAGATTCTCTGTGCTCCAGGGGATCAGCCTGAAAAAGAGAGAGAGGGAGAGAGAGAGACACAGAAAGAGAGAGAGAGAAGGCAAGACACAGGGAACAAAGCTCTGATAGAGTAGAGGTGTTTTATTCAACACTGTGTAGGTATTTATACTGTCTTGCTGTTGCTGCTGCTGCTAAGTCACTTCAGTCGTGTCCGACTCTGTGTGACCCCATAGACGGCAGCCCACCAGGCTCCCCCATCACTGGGATTCTCCAGGCAAGAACACTGGAGTGGGTTGCCATTTCCTTCTCCAATGCATGAAAGTGAAAAGTGAAAGTGAAGTCGCTCAGTCATGTCCGACACTCAGCGACCCCACGAACTGCAGCCCTCGAGGCTCCTCTATCCATGGAACTTTCCAGGCAAGAGTACTGGAGTGGGGTGCCATTGCCTTCTCTGTATACTGTCTTACAAGATAGCTATTTTCAGCAGAGATAAAATCAAAACTTAAAAAGAAACATGAGGTAATCTATATGAAAGAGAGAGGGTTGTAAATAATCACTTTTACCATATGGTTCATAAAAAGGAAGAGGGTACTTATCACCCTATTGAAAAACTAACAAGGGAAATGCCTGGATTTCTCAACCCTGGGAGAGGCTTGCCTCTTTTCCTAATTCCTGAATATTCAGGAATTAATAAGGAACAGAGACTTCCTGACAGATCCAAAACAGCACCCAGGAAGCCTCCTGTTAAATGCTTCCTGACAATTCCCCCTATTTTATTATGTTTGTAAAAAAAAAAAAAAAAGTCCTGAACAAATGAGTCTGGTTAGTATTAACCAATCTTATAGAAAGGCGATGGTAAACAATAAATATAATTATCAAGACAATGACCAAAATTATAGTTCCAGACCCGATGTGGTGGGTAATACTTTGAAACCATCTTCGTGGGTCTAGCCCAGATAATTTGTTCACCTAAAGTTTCCAAATTAGTGGAAGAGGGCAGACATTAAGAAAAAGTTTTAAAGATTATTTTTTTGTAGTAATTATACATTCAGAGAGACATTATCATGTATATTTGGTAAATGAAATTTGATCTGTTCCCAGTTGTAGGCACCAGGATTGAATTGAACAGGAGTATCTCTTCAAGAAAATCAGAGATACCAAAGGAACATTTCATGCAAAGATGGGCTCGATAAAGGACAGAAATGGTATGGACCTAAGAGAAGCAGAAGATATTAAGAACAAATGGCAAGAATATATAGAAGAACTGTACAAAAAAGATCTTCATGACCCAGATAATCTCGATGGTGTGATCACTGACCTAGAGCCAGACATCCTGGAATATGAAGTCAAGTGACCTTAGAAAGCATCACTATGAACAAAGCTAGTGGAGGTGATAGAATTCCAGTTGAGCTATTTCAAATCCTGAAAGATGATGCTGTTAAAGTGCTGCACAAAATATGCCAGAAAATTTGGAAAACTCAGCAGTGGCCACAGGACTGGAAAAGGTCAGTTTTCATTCCCATCCTTAAGAAAGGCAATGCCAAAGAATGCTCAAACTACCACACAATTGCACTCATCGCACATGCTAGTAAAGTAATGCTCAATATTCTCCAAGCCAGGCTTCAGCAATATGTGAACTGTGAACTTCCTGATGTTCAAGCTGGTTTTAGAAAATGAAGAGGAACCAGAGATCAAATTGCCAACATCCGCTGGATCATGGAAAAATCAAGAGAGTCCAGAAAACCATCTATTTCTGCTTTATTGACTATGCCAAAGTCTTTGACTGTGTGGATCACAATAAACTGTGGAAAATTCTGAAAGAGATGGGAATACCAGACCACCTGATCTGCCTCTTGAAAAATTTGTATGCAGGTCAGGAAGCAACAGTTAGAACTGGACATGGAACAACAGACTGGTTCCAAATAGGAAAAGGAGTTCGTCAAGGCTGTATATTGTCACCCTGCTTATTTAACTTATATGCAGAGTACATCATGAGAAACGCTGAACTGGAAGAAACACAAGCAGAATCAAGATTGCTGGGAGAAATATCAATCACCTCAGATATGCAGATGACACCACCCTTATGGCAGAAAGTGAAGAGGAACTCAAAAGCCTCTTGATGAGAGTGAAAGTGAAGAGTGAAAAAGTTGGCTTAAAGCTAACATTCAGAAAACAAAGGTCATGGCATCTGGTCCCATCACTTCATGGGAAATAGATGGGGAAGGAGTGGAAAGTGAGTCAGACTTTATTTTCTGGGCTCCAAAATCAATGCAGATGGTGACTGCAGCCATGAAATTAAAAGACACTTACTCCTTGGAAGGAAAGTTATGACCAACCTAGATAGCATTTTCAAAAGCAGAGACATTACTTTGCCAACAAGGGTTCATCTAGTCAAGGCTATGGTTTTTCCAGTGGTTATGTATGGATGTGAGAGTTGGACTGTGAAGAAGGCTGAGCATCAAAGAATTGATGCTTTTGAACTATGGTGTTGGAGAGGACTCTTGAGAGTCCCTTGGACTGCAAGGAGATCCAACCAGTCAATTCTGAAGGAGATCAGCCCTGGGATTTCTTTGGAAGGAATGATGCTAAAGCTGAAACTCCAGTATTTTGGCCACCTCATGCAAAGAGTTGACTCATTGGAAAAGACTCTGATGCTGGGAGGGATTGGGGGCAGGAGGAGAAGGGGACGACAGAGGATGAGATGGCTAGATGGCATCACTGACTCGATGGATGTGAGTCTGAGTGAAGTCCAGGAGTTGGTGATGGACAGGGAGGCCTGGCGTGCTGCGATTTATGGGGTCGCAAAGAGTTGGACACAACTGAGCGACTGATCTGATCTGATCTGATCTGAACACAAAACTGAGTAGCTTAAAGAAATAGAGCAGTTAAGACAAGTATATAGTTTGTAATTAAGACAAGTTACAGAATGTAAGTTCAGTTCAGATCAGTTCAGTCGCTCAGTCGTGTCTGACCTTGGCGACCCCATGAATCGCAGTATGCCAGGCCTCCCTGTCCATCACCATCTCCCGGAGTTCACTCAAACTCACGTCCATCTAGTTGGTGATGCCATCCAGCCATCTCATCATTGTCGTCCCTTTTCCTCCTGCCCCCAATCCCTCCCAGCTTCAGAGTCTTTTCCAATGAGTCAACTCTTCGCATGAGGTGGCCAAAGTACTGGAGTTTCAGCTTCAGCATCATTCCTTCCAGAGGAATCCCAGGGATGTTTCAAAATGGACTGGTTGGATCTCCTTGCAGTCCAAGGGACTCTCAAGAGTCTTATCCAACACCACAGTTCAAAAGCATCAATTCTTCGGCGCATAACCTTCTTCACAGTCCAACTCTCACATCCATACATGACCACTGGAAAAACCATAGCCTTGACTAGATGGACCTTTGTTGGCAAAGTAATGTCTCTGCTTTTAAATATGCTATCTAGGGTGGTCATAACTTTCCTTCCAAGGATTAAGCGTTTTTAATTTCATGCCTTCAGTTACCATCTGCGTGATTTTGGAGCCCCAAAAAATAAAGTCTGACACTGTTTCTACTGTTTCCCCATCTATTTCCCATGAAGTGATGGGACCAGATGCCATGATCTTCATTTTCTGAATGTTGAGCTTTAAGCCAACTTTTCCACTCTCCTTTTTCAATTTCATCAAGAGGCTTTTGAGTTCCTCTTCATTTTCTGCCATAAGGATAGTATCATCTGCATATCTGAGTTTATGGATATTTCTCCCAGCAATCTTGATTCAAGCTTGTGCTTCCTCCAGCCCAGTGTTTCTCATGATGTACTCTGCATCTAAGTTAAATAAGCAGGGTGACAATATACAACCTTGACGTACTCCTTTTCCTATCTGGAACCAGTCTGTTGTTCCATGTTCAGTTCTAACTGTTGCTTCCCGACCTGCATACAGGTTTCTCAAGAGGCCAGTCAGGTGGTCTGGTATTCCCATCTCTTTCAGAATTTTCCAGTTTATCGTGATCCACACAGTCAAAGGCTTTGGCATAGTCCATAAAGCAGAAATAGATGTTTTTCTGGAACTCTCTTGCTTTTTCGATGATCCAGCGGATGTTGGCAATTTGATCTCTGGTTCCTCTGCCTTTTCTAAATCCAGCCAGGACACCTGAAAGTTCACGGTTCACCTATTGCTGAAGCCTGGCTTTTTTGAAAGAAAAATATGAAGCATTACTTTACTAGGGTGTGAGATAAGTGGAACTGTGCAGTAGTTTGAGCATTCTTTGGGATTGCCTTTCTTTGGGATTAGAATGAAAACTGACCTTTTCCAGTCCTGTGGCCACTGCTGAGTTTTCCAAACTTGCTGGCATATTGAGTGCAGCACTTTCAAAGCATCATCTTTCAGGACTTGAAATGGTTCAACTGGAATTCCATCACCACCACTAGCTTTGTTTGTAGTGATGCTTCCTAAGGCCCATTTGACTTCACATTCCAGGATGGCTGGCTCTAGGTGAATGATCATACCATGATGATTATCTTGGTCATGAAGATCTTTTTTGTACAGTTCCTCTGTGTATTCTTGCCACCTCTTCTTAATATCTTCTGCTGATTTTAGGTCCATACCATTTCTGTCCTTTATTGAGCCCATCTTTGCATGAAATGTTCCCTTGGTATCTCTAATTTTCTTGAAGAGATCTCTAGTTTTTGCCATTCTGTTGTTTTCCTCTATTTCTTTGCATTGATTGCTGAAGAAGGCTTTCTTATCTCTTCTTGCTATTCTTTGGAACTCTGCATTCAGATGCTTATATCTTTCCTTTCCTCTTTTGCTTTTCGCTTCTCTTCTTTTCACAGCTATTTGTAAGGCCTCCCCAGACAGCCATTTTGCTTTTTTTGCATTTCTTTTCCATGGGGATGGTCTTTATCCCTGTGTCCTGTACCATGTCACGAACCTCAGTCCATAGTTCATCAGGCACTCTATCTATCAGGTCTAGTCCCTTAAATCTATTTCTTACTTCCACTCTATAATAATAAGGGATTTGATTTAGGTCATATCTGAATGGTCTAGTGGTTTTCCCTACTTTCTTCAACATAAGTCTGAATTTGACAAAAAGGAACTCATGATCTGAGCCACAGTGAGCTCCCAGTCTTGTTTTTGCTGACTGTATAGAGCCTCTCCATCTTTGGCTACAAAGAATATCATCAGTCTGATTTCAGTGTTGACCATCTGGTGATGCCCATGTGTAGAGTCTTCTCTTATGTTGTTGGAAGATGGTATTTGCTATGACCAGTGCATTCTCTTGGCAAAATTCTTTTAGCCTTTGCCCTGTTTCATTCCATATTCCAAAGCCAAATTTGCCTGTCACTCCAGGTGTTTCTTGACTTCCTACTTTTGCATTCCTGTCCCCTATAATGAAAAGGGCATCTTTTTTGGGTGTTAGTTCTAAAAGGTCTTGTAGGTCTTCATAGAACCATTCAACTTCAGCTTTTTCAGTGTTACTGGTTGGGGCATAGGCTTGGATTACTGATATATTGAATGGTTTGCCTTGGAAACGAACAGAGATCATTCTCTCGTTTTTGAGATTGCATTCAAGTACTGCATTTTGGACTCTTTTGTTGACCATGATGGCTACTCCATTTCTTCTAAGGGATTCCTGCCCACAGGAGTGGATATAATGATCATCTGAGTTAAATTCACCCATTCCAGTCCATTTGAGTTCGCTGATTCCTAGAATGTCGACATTCACTCTTGCCATCTCTTGTTTGACCACTTCCAATTTGCCTTGATTCATGGACCTAACATCCCAGGTTCCTATACAATATTGCTCTTTACATCATCAGATCTTGCTTCTATCACCAGTCACATCCACAACTGGGTATTGTTTTTGCTTTGGCTCCTTCCCTTCATTCTTTCTGGAGTTATTTCTCCACTGATCTCCAGTAGCATATTGGGCACTTACTGATCTGGGGAGTTCCTCTTTCAGTATCCTATCATTTTGCCTTTTCTTACTATTCATAGGGTTCTCAAAGTAAGAATACTGAGGTGGTTTTACAGAATGTAAAAGTGGTTTTTACAGAATGTAAAAGTCTTATTAAATTGTAAATTTTCTATGGCTATAACAAAAGGAAGTGGAACACAGGCCTGTATAAAATATGACTGACTATAGCAAAAGAAATAGGTACTATGACCACGACTGGTCTCTATGAAATGTCCAGTCCAAGTTTTAAGTTGTTTGGTGTTCTGGTGCTCACAGCAAGTTTCCAAATGTCCCATTGTTCAGGCCCACTCTGTTTATCGAGGACAATCATAGGACAAGGTGGGGCTAATCTACCATCAAGCCACAGAAGAGGTCCTTTGTCGTAGTAATGGTCCATCATAGTGTCAGTGACCTTCCATATCACACACAGTGTTGTTAATATCATCTGAGCAGTCAGATAACCACATACCATGGGCTCTCCAATCAACAATTGTATGACTAGCCACAAACATTGATTTTCTTGACTTGATTTGACATTTGTCCCAAAGAACAGGAGTATAGGTAAAGTTTTTATAAGTAAACCCTTCGCATAATGTTCTTTGTTCTTTCCCTAACTCTTTTCCTAAAGTCTCAGTAGTATAAACATGGTTCTCAGACAACGAAAGGGCAGTAAATAGCCTAAGCAATGTCTGAAAACCCTATTTGGGAGGCAGGGTAAAAGCCCAAGTTTGTCCGCTGACGTTTATGCACAATTTTGCTGGGCCCAGGCACAAGGGAAGAACCTCATAGCCTAAAGTAATGTTAATTAGCTTTTTTTCCTCCCCAGGGTGTGAGGGCCCTTTCACGTTCCAGGGAGGGGGTATATGGGTGGAGTCATTGGTTGATAAGATGGGTCTTTTCTCTGTCCAATCCATGACCTGCAATAGAGGGGGATTGGGTAAGTCAGAGCTGGAGGGGACGTGGGGGGAGCTGGAGGGCGGGGAGAGGCGACAGGCGGCAGCTGGGCATTGCCAGGAAAATGTATTCAGGACTCCGAGGCATTCCGTGTTGAAAGACCAAATTTTCAGCTCGATTAGTAAGGGCTTTTATTTGTCCCCAAGAAGGGGGGTTATAAGGTTGATGTCTCTGAGGGCGGTGTTTTCTGGAGATCTTTAGAGCGGACATAGCCAATATTGGAATTTCTTCTACCTGAGGTTCTTGAGATTTCATTTCCATTTTGAATGCCGGGGGCCCCCTTGGGTAAAATCTTCCAAAGAGGTTAAAAAATATATATTAAAACAAAACTGTATTAACGATAGTTATAGGTTTAGAAAATATGTTATGTTGGAATCTGGTAAAGTCTGCTTTAGATAAGGAAGACAGTAGTGTACCTGTGTATTCCCCCTTTTAAAATTATTTTATTAAAAGTTTATATCTTACCTTTTTTAGCAACTATGAAGTGTCTTGTATATTAGCTTTTTAAAGATTGGTGAATATATTTATTATATAATATAATATATACTTATTATATATATATATAAAGACATATTTATATATAAATATATTATACATAATATATTTATTAATAGTTTAAAATCTCTTTAGTTTTTCTGTAAGAAAAACCTTTGTAAGAGGAAGTTAATATTTAGGAATTAATGTTTTTAAATCTTATTTTGTTTGTAAATGACCTAGCTATTTAATAAACTTTTATGAAGTGACTTAGCAGCAGCAGCAGCAGAAATTTAAGTTATCCCAATCCTAAGAGAACTTTAGATTATAATAACAGATTATTCTATTAAAAATGGGTTTCTCTAAAAGTTTTTATCATATATATATATATATATATATATATATATATATATATATATATATATAAAGAGTTACCTTTTTGTTGACAAATTTAGTTTACCTTACCTAGGCATACTAAAAGTATTATATAATGTTGATGACTTAAGACATGTCTTAATTAGATTCAATTCAGTTCAGTTTAGTTGCTCAGTCATGTCTGACTGTCTGCAACCCCAAGAACTGCAGCATGCCAGGCCTCCCTGTCCATAACCATCACCTGGAGTTCACTCGAACCCACGTCCGTCAAGTCGGTGATGCCATCCAGCCATCTCATCCTCTGTTGTCCCTTTCTCCTCCTGACCCCAATCCCTCCCAGCATCAGAGTCTTTTCCAATGAGTCACTCTTCGCACGAGGTGGCCAAAGCACTGGAGTTTCAGCTTCAACATCATTCCTTCCAAAGAACACTCAGGGCTGATCTCCTTTAGAATGGACTGGTTGGATCTCCTTACAGTCCAAGGGACTCTCAAGAGTCTTCTCCAACACCACAGTTCAAAAGCATCAGTTCTTCAGTGCTCAGTCTTCTTCACAGTCCAACTCTTACATACTACATACATGACCACAGGAAAAACCATAGCCATGACTAGATGCAACTTTGTTGGCAAAGTAATGTCTCTGCTTTTGAATATGCTATCTAGGTTGGTCATAACTTTCCTTCCAAGGAGTAAGCATCTTTTAATTTCATGGCTGCAATCACCATCTGCAGTGATTTGGAGCCCCAAAAAATAAAGGCTGACACTGTTTCCCCATCTATTTCCATGAAGTGATGGGACCAGATGCCATGATCTTAGTTTTCTGAATGTTGAGCTTTAAGCCAACTTTTTCACTCTCCTCTTTCACTTTCATCAAGAGGTTTTTTAGTTCCTCTTCACTTTCTGCCATAAGGGTGGTGTCATCTGCATATCTGAGGTTATTGATATTTCTCCCAGCAATCTTGATTCCAGCTTGTGCTTCCTCCAGCCCAGCATTTCTCATGATGTACTCTGCGTCTAAGTTAAATAAGCAGGGTGACAATATACAGCCTTGACGTACTCCTTTCCTGATTTGGAACCAGTCTGTTGTTCTATGTCCAGTTCTAACTGTTGCTTCCTGACCTGCATATAGGTTTCTCAAGAGTGAGGTTACGTGGTCTGGTATTCCTATCTCTTTCAGAATTTTCCACAGTTTATTGTGATCCACACAGTCAAAGGATTTGGCATAGTCAATAAAGCAGAAACAGGTATTTTTCTGGAACTCTCTTGCTTTTTCCATGATCCAGCAGATGTTGGCAATTTGATCTCTCATTCCTCTGCCTTTCCTAAAATCAGCTTGAACATCTGGAAGTTCACAGTTCATGTATTGCTGAAGCCTGGCTTGGAGAATTTTGAGCATTACTTTACTAGTGTGTGAGATGAGTGGAGAAGACTTTACACATGGACATCACCAGATGATCAACACCAAAATTAGATTGATTATATTCTTTGCAGCCAAAAATGGAAAAGCTCTATACAGTCAGCAAAAATAAGACTGGGAGCTCATTGTGGCTCAGACCATGAGTTCCTTTTTCCAAATTCAGACTTATATTGAAGAAAGTAGGGAAAACCACTAGACCATTCAGGTATGACCTAAATCAAATCCCTTATTATTATAGAGTGGAAGTAAGAAATAGATTTAAGGGACTAGATCTAATAGATAGAGTGCTTGATGAACTATGGACTGAGGTTCATGACACTGTACAGGAGACAGGGATCAAGACTATTCCCATGGAAAAGAAATGCAAAAAAGCAAAATGGCTGTCTAGGGAGGCCTTACAAATAGCTATGAAAAGAGGAGAAGCAAAAAGCAAAGGAGAAAAGGAAAGATATAAGCATCTGAATGCAGAGTTCCAAAGAATAGCAAGAAGAGATAAGAAAGCCTTCTTCAGCAATCAATGCAAAGAAATAGAGGAAAATAACAGAATGGGAAAGACTAGAGATCTCTTCAAGAAAATTAGAGATACCAAGGGAACATTTCATGCAAAGATGGGCTCGATAAAGGACAGAAATGATATGGTCCTAACAGAACCAGAAGATATTAAGAAGAGGTGGCAAGAATACACAGAGGAACTGTACAAAAAGATCTTCATGACCAAGATAATCACGATTGTTTGATCACTCACCTAGAGCCAGCCATCCTGGAATGTGAAGTCAAGTGAGCCTTAGAAAGCATCACTATGAACAAAGCTAGTGGAGGTGATGGAATTCCAGTTGAGCTATTTCAAGTCCTGAAAGATGATGCTTTGAAAGTGCTGCACTCAATATGCCAGCAAATTTGGAAAACTCAGCAGTGGCCACAGGAGTGGAAAAGGTCAGTTTTCATTCCAATCCCAAAGAAAGGCAATGCCAAAGAATGCTCAAACTACCATAAAATTGTACTTATCTCACACACTAGTAAAGTAATGCTTAATTAATTAGCAAAGAATTATATTTAGATTATGTTCATATTTAAATAAACATATTTAATGTTTTTCAGTTCACATCAATTTGAATTTAAATATAGCTCATTAACTTTATATTATGTAAAAACAAAGTTGTTATATCGACGCAGCACTGCCGGATGTTGAGGGTTTGCGGGAAAAATGGAATTTCCTCCAGGTTTTTATTGAAGGGGACGTTAAATCTATTTCTTACTCCCTCCTTGGAGTTTCCTGGAATAGGTTTTCCTTCAATGTCAAATTTAGACTTACAATGTTTAGCCAATGCATTTCTCTATAGCAGGGAGGGCAGATTTTTGGAGGTTTTTTATTTTTATTTTTTCCCTTTTTTTTTTTTAAGCTTTCTTAGGGCCGTCCCTTTTTAGATGGTTCTTATTTCCACATGTAAAGCATCTTTCATTTCCCTTTCTTAAGCCAGAAACCATTGTTTCAGCTAGCATTTGCATCTTTTGAGTTTCTAATCCTAGATTGGGACAAGCCTTCAAATAATCAATAATAGTCCCTGTCTCATGAATTGGAGCTATAGCTTTTTGACATTCCTGATTTGCATTTTCATAAGCAAGTAATTTCTCTAGTTACCTTTTAGCTTCTTCTTCAATTACAGTACGGGAAATAGCAGTTTGTAATTTAGCTAAAAAATCAGCATACATTTCATTAAGTCCCTGAACTTTAAATAAGTGATTAAGTAGAAAGTGATGAAGTGGTAAGTAGAAAAGTGATGGGGCTTTCCAGCCGTTTTACCCGTGTCTTAGTACTTACCGGCCTCAGTAGGCCCTGGGGTCACTCCATCTGAATCTGCCTACGTGTCCCTGTTTGGGCGCCACATGTTGAGGTCCTTTAATGGACCAGAACCTAGTAGTCCAGAGTCGACTGATAAGAAAGTAAAGGAGAGAGAAAGAGGCCGATATTCCTTGGTTTATGCTGAAAGCCAATAAAACCCCTGGCACGGGCTTACTCTGTTCATGAAGGCCTCGGGCGCCCTCTCGAGGGGGTGAAGGCACAGAAGCCCGGGCAGGAAAGTGAACCCAGAGGACCTCTGCGCTCCAGGGGATCAGCCTGAAAGAGAGAGAGAGAGAGAAAGCAAGACACGGGGACCAAAGCTCTGATGGAGCAGAGGTGTTTTATTCAACATTGTGTAGGTATTTATACTGTCTTACAAGATAGCTATTTTCAGCAGAGATAAAATCAAAACTTACAAGGAAACATGAGGTCATCCATATGAAAGAGAGAGGGTTGTAAATAATCACTTTTACCATATGGTTCATAAACAGGAAGAGGGTACTTATCACCATATTGAAAAACTTACAAAGGAAATGCCTGGATTTATCAGCCCTGAGAGAGGCTTGCCTCTCCTTTTAATTCCTGAATATTAAGGAATTAATAAGGAACAGAGACTTCCTGACAGATCCAAAACAGCACCCAGGAAGCCTCCTGTTAAATGCTTCCTGACAATCACAGAGTTAAAATAATTATTAAACCTAACTGAATTGTGTATTAATGTTCACTGCACTATTTTTTCAGGTTTTTTGTTTGTTTGCTTAAAATTTTAAACATTAAAAAAGATTTTAATGGGAAATAGAAAGCCCTTTTAAAAATATTGGTGATGAACTGAAGGGGTGGGATGGGGTAGGGTGGGAGGGAGACTCAAGGGGAGGGGGTCACATGTACACCTATAGCTGATTCATACCGCTGTACCATAGAAACCAACAGAAAATTGTAAAGCAATTATGTTGCGATTTTTAAAAGTTATTTAATGTAAAAAGTAAAAAATAAATAAAACTTCTTGAGTTAAAATGAGCTCCTAAATCTCTAGCTGTCTCTCCTAGGCTTTGAACTGAGAAACTGCATGTGAATCTTGGGTGGAGGGGCCAAGAATACACAGAAGAGAAAGCTGTACTTCAGAGCGAGGCAGAAGAAGCAGATGTGTGGAAACATGCAGAGGGGAGAGAGCCTAAAACCCCTGGGAAATGGGAGCATGGGGTGCATTCCTGACTGCTTGTCTCTGCCTCCAGAGGCCTGGTTTTGGTTCAAGGTCTACCTCCTCTTTCTGTCTCAGAGGTTCATGAAATAGCCTGGTAGCCTTCCAATAAATTGTTATTTATTTTTTAATGTTACTTATGATATCTTGAGTGATTCTGGCCCTTGTGAATGAATAGACTCCCATCAAACTCCCTGGCAGATCTGCAATAATAGGTGCACTGGGACATGTATGAACCTTCTCCTCTAAGCTGAGATGGGGAAGAGTGGCTTCACTGGAGAGTATGCCTTGCAGACTTCTAGCTTCTGCATTTCAATGGAGTTGATGTGGAATAAAAGTATTAACTGGAAGTATAATTTTCAATCATACTTTACAGCTTTTGAAAGGATAAATTACATGTATAACAGGAACATATCTTCAGGCCACCAACTCAGGTGTGGCCTGGGGGTAGGTGGAAGAACATTTGCTCTTTTTCAATGCTGAATCTAAGTCCTATCTTCAGCTTTCCTTCTACCGCAGCAGATTCTGAGTTTGCTCCTTGAGTTCAGTGTTTTTCCTCTTTTCCCCTGGGGAAACATGTTAGTGTGGAGAAGACAACGGCAACCCACTCCAGTACTGTTGCCTGGAAAGTTCCATGGACGGAGGAGCCTGGTAGGCTGCAGTCCATGGGGTTGCTAAGAGTCGGACACGACTGAGCGGCTTCACTTTCACTTTTCATTTTGATGCATTGGAGAAGGAAATGGCAACCCATTCCAGTGCTCTTGCCTGGAGAATCCCAGAGACGGGGGACCCTGGTGGGCTGCTGTCTATGGGGTCGCACAGAGTCAGACACAACTGAAGCGACTTAGCAGCAGCAGCAGCAGCAGCGTGTTGGTGAGGGTGAGCTGTAACCCTGGATCATCACCACTGATGCATGCCTGTCATCTTCAAAGATCCCCCTCACCCTCTGGTCTTCCTGGTCCCCCTCCCCTCTGGGGTCTTGATCTGCTGCCTCAGTTCACAGGGACTCTCTGAGGCAGCTTCTGGCCTCTTAGTCCATACCTTCTAGAGGGCCAAACCCTGCAACTGCTCCACTACTTGCAGGGGGTAGAGTCATAGCATTCCATTCACTGGGCTCCTATTTCCCCTACAGGTTCTGAGCATTCTGTTCACCTTCCTCCCTGACTATAGCATGTGGAAGGGCACAAGGGCCTTTCTCAAGCCTTTCTCTCCATATTGCTATTTTTTTATTCATGACTGTTAAGGAAGCTGACACTCTATTTTACTGTTCACCAAATATTCTGTTCTGGTGTTCACATGTGACTTTCTTTGGGGAAAAAAAAAGAAAAAGGAGAAGAAATAACATTTCCTTCTAGACATGTGACATAGTTTTAAGAATTGCCATGTGGCATATCATGTGGCTTACCATGTTTCATTCTCTTTTGCCAAGGTGTCAGTGTTACTGTAAGTCATTTAGACATATGGATTGTGTGTTACTACAGCTAATTCAGGAGAACTTGACTGACACTGAATGTATATAGCATAATGATGCTTATTCTCAGATTGGACAATTTTTAGTAGCCTCCTTAATCTTACTACTCAGATATCAATAGGGTGTACATAATTTGGCTTCTCCCAAATAAACTAAATGATACAGAGAGTAGTAGTTAAAGACAGAAGAAATTTTAACTTTATTTACATAGTTATTTATGATAATGAGAAATAGTAGCTTTATGTTCTAAATTTCTATAGAACATTTTAACACAGTGGAATGTATTTACTCATGTACAATAGAGACACATTATTTGTGCTGGTTATGATGTCTATAGCATCACGAATACTGAAGTAGTGAATACTGAACTATGGCTCTAAGAAGCAATACTGGGTCAGCGTCTCCAAGCCTCTGGTCACATTTCATTAGCCAAAATACCATTTGGCTTATGGATCATTTACCAACATCTCTGTGAAAAAACTCAGCCTCATCAACATTGAAAACCAGCTCTTCCACATAACTTTTTTTCCTATATTACACTTAATAGGTATGTTCCAAATTCTTTCATAGCCTCCTGATCTTCAGAACCTGCTCCGCCTGCAAGTTTTACATTTTTCATGCCATATCACCTTTAGAAACATGTGAACCAGCCAGCACAGAGTCGGAAGGGCTTACCACTCTCCTGACCCTGGCTAACATTGTCATAAATTTCTTTGGTTTTCAGTCTCACAACATGGCTGTCCACTATGTTTTTGTTGTTGTTGCTGTTTGGGAATTTTTGCTTGTTTTATCTTGTTTTTAATCAGTCAACCCACAAACTTAGCCACTTTTCTATATTTTTCATAGTTTCATCACATACCATAGGTGTTACTTTAGCACTTTCTGGAGCAGCCTAATGTATAGATTAGTTGATTTTCTCTTCCTTTTTTTGGATGTACCATATTGTTGATTCATTAACATTGAACTCACAGCCAAAGGTATTATAACTCATGCTTGAAAGATGCTTATCTACTATGCATATTTTTCCCCATAAGGCACATCACAGCTTCTTGTATTTGGGAGCTCTAGATAACACTTCAGTACAATGCTTAAATGCATTTTAAACAATGCAATCCTTTCCATGCCTTAACAAAAAAAAGTACAAAAATGCATAAGAAGGTAGCACTAAATTGACTGCAAAATGAAAACTCATGTACAGTGTAAGACCTGACACAAAAATGCAGAGTCTCGCCTTGTTCAGTCTTAGCTGGACAACAGGCACAGTCAGATGACTCAAAATTTTGACCACTCAGTATGTTTGCAAATGATCTTTAAAGGCTTCAAGTATTGATTTTGATGTTAGGAATAAAAATTAGTAAGTCATCAAATTCACAAATATGGAATTTGTGAATCATGAGGAGTAACTATATTTATTTCTTTACTAAATAAAACCACATTTATTTTTGAACAAGACTAAACTGATACCATAAGAATTTCTCTGGAAAGTGGGCATAAAACCTAATGAAGTTCTGGCCACCAAATTCTAGAGTTCACACTTATTACAGGTGAAAATCATTATGAAAATTTAGATTTATTCAATTAGGCTAAAATTTATTAGCTACCAAGCAATTTAAAATAAGTAGATAATATTTTTGCTATGGCTAATAACATAAATACATTGCTGCTGCTGCTAAGTCACTTCAGTCGTGTCCAGCTCTGTGTGACCCCATAGATGGCAGCCCACCAACTGACTATGGTACACTTTCCTAGCAGAAACATTGTTGCAAATTCATTAAATATAGGGAAATCATCCAATCTACTAACAGGGATTCACTGACATTTGACAACTACCAAGTATATATATAGGGTAAATTATTATAATAAACACATCCATGTGTAGTGTGAGGAAACTGAATTTATGGCTATGCATCCGATCCCAATATCTGACTAAGAAATGCAGAAGGTTTACCAGAGAGGTTTGTTTTTAAATGTTGCTTATAAAATGGATGGAGGAAAAGTATTTCTGATCCAAACGAGAGTATAAAATTAAAACATATGTATGGGACCACAGCAGAATTAAGCTGAGTAGTTCAGACCAAACAGGTGTTTACTTCTTACTTGTCAGTTACAGACATACAATAATGGACAATAAAATTATGGCTTTGAGCTGTGTAACTCTTCATATAAAATGTCAAATTTCTTGAAGAACTAGGAAGAATTTAGTGTCACTCAATCTGAAAAAAAAGAGCACCACTGGTTTCCAAAGTTTAGGTACACAAATATAACTTACTTTAACACAATATAATATCCAACCTGTCATAGCACCTATCAGATGGATGATTAATTTTACCTTCCAAAATACACAAAATTAAAAGTCAATTAAGTTTGTTTTCTGTGCAATTATAAGAAACAATAGCATCATTTAAGATGACATTGATTGTGAAATGAAGAACTTTCCACTGGTAGCAGGATGGAACCTGCATTTTGCAAGATAAACTCTTTAGCATCAGGAGCTTCGACGGCTCTGGAGGAAAAGAAAAAGGCATTTTTATTCTCAGTAGAATGTATAACCACAGGTATTGATGCAGTTACAGCTTGAAAGCATATTCTTAAGCATTGAAAATGGCTCAGTAGGGAAATGGATTGGGTTTAAGTTTTGATAATGCCACAGTAAAGAATAGAACAAGAAACTTAAATTATATGCACTTCAGTAAAGTAACAATGTACATTTACTTTGCAGCTTTTGACAGGTAAAGCCATATATGACCCTCAGCTGACATACACAACTCCCACAGCACTGGCTAGATTATAGTTTACCTGTTGGAAATTGTGTTTCTAGCCATGGTTAGCAACATTCAAGAGCCGTGTGAGAGGTTATATGACACAAAGATAAGACATCCTCCTCTCTTTAAGTCATTTCTTGAAAAATTATCACAACATTTTTATTCCCCTTGCCTCTATAGTTTCCTTTTCTGTAAGCTCTATATTCAGCTCTTTGCCCTGTGTGAGTTTCACTCCACACTTGTCAAAGCCAAAAATTTAAAGAAATAAGAAAACAACAAAAAGGAAGTAGCGTCCTCTCACAAAGTTTTTACAGCTGGCAGAAAGAAGAGTGTGAAGCTGCCTTTTCTTTTCTTTTTCCAAGAGGCTTTGAAAAGGACTCTGATCCTCTCTCACTAGATGCTAAATATGGAAATATGAACAAAAGGTAAAGTGGTCACTACTGGTTGTTTACATGAAAATATCTGTGAATTGTTATGATTTAATTTAAACCTGATGGTCTCAGTTTAAGCACTTGAGAATGTGAGTTGAGATGATGTCCAGACTTCTTTCCATCTCCCTTTTCAGAGTCACATAACCATCAGGGGAAGTGAGTTAATAAGCTTTGAGAACACACCAGCAGCACAGCTTCTCCTAGGATCTAGGAGAAGGCAGGTGAGGAACCTCATTCTTGTGTCAGGGAGTGTCAGCAAGGAGGAGCTTAAGAGAGGACTTGCCTTTCTCCAGGTCAAAATCAAACATGGGATTAGCAGATCTCTGTGCAAATCCAAATAGCAAAAACCAGTAAAATCCCTGGAGAGAGGGCTGCTTGTGATTCTGGGAAGACCAACCTTGACCACTGAGATAATTTTCAAGTTAGACTACTTTAAAATCAATCTTAGTCCCACTGTTTGGGAAAGGGATGTAATTTCCACACAAGAAATCAGGCAATATCAGGTTTCTACCCCATTGGCAACCCACTCCAGTATTCTTGCCTGGAAAATCCCATGGACAGAGGTGCCTGGCAGGCTACAGTCCATTGGATCACAAAAATCGGACATGACTGAGCGACATCACTTTCTTTCACTTTCACCCCATTCCTCAGCAGAAAGAAATACCCTCCAGTTTGTACTCAACTGAGCCACAAAGACAGAAATTTCTGTACCTTCCTTTCAAAATTTAGCTGCTACTTTGTAGATCCATATGAATGCTGATGGAACATATAAAGAGGAAAAAAAAAAACAAAAACAAAATAATGGATCACTTTAAATGACTGAAAGAAGATTAAATATTAATTTGAAATAGTTGGCAGCAACTGAAACAAAACTGATGGAAAGCCAGGAAAAAAAAAAAACTGTAAAAATTGGAATACACAAGGACAACCAAAGAATATTCTGGGACACATATCATTTTTAAATATAAAATGTCAATAGAGGAACTGAAAATTAGAAATATCACTGCCAAGAACAGATCTATTGATCTTGAAGTTCAAATAGAAAATGAAATATCATAACACAGAACAGAATAGGAAGGAATGGACATTGAGGGAAAAGCTAAAAGATAAGAAACAGATACTTAGAAATATAAAATGTAGAAAACACGAGTATCAGAAGGAGAAAAAAGAACAAGTGTCAAACTAATAGTTAGACAATAATAAAAGAAAAATTTCCTGAACGAAAAGAGTCTGATTCTACATATGGAAAAGATTCACAAACTTCCAGGCAGGATCAATACAAATTTCCAAAATTCCACATTAAAAAGAGAATATCAAACCAGGTTGAAAACAGGAGTAGGAGTTGGAGAGGGGATGGTATGCAATGTGGAAATCAGATTAGCACTAGACTTTTCATCTGAAACATTAGGGGTCCATGAAATAACAGCTAAAGACTATTGAGCAAAGTGTTGCAACTCATATATAATCTGATCACAATCTAGTAGAATTAGTAAGATAATTTAGTAAAATAGCTATAAATAAGGTTAGTATCAAATATTAATGCTTTTTTAGAATAGTTCTAAATAGTTGAAATGGAAAATAACCCTATTATAATCGTATAGAAGGTATAAAATAATACTGGAGCAAACTATTCAAGGAAGATGAAGGGCTCATTTAAAAAGAACTGTAGGGGAGCCCTGGCAGTCCAGTGGTAAGGACTCTGTGCTTCCCCTGAAAAGACAAGGTTTCAATCCCCGTTTGGGGAACTAAGATCCTTCATGCTTCATGGTGTGGCCAATAACTAGATAAATAAATATATAAAGGTAACACTTCAGATAATACAAATAAATAAAACTATAAATAAATAAGCACTGTAAGATGCATCAAAAGATATGAAACAGACTCTGAATAAATGAAAAAAAATGCATGGCAAAACTTAATCTCACAAAATGTCAATTCTGGTATGTGTTTTATCATTTCTTTTTTCAAGAAATACTAATTTGTATTGGTCTGTATGTTGAGAATGGAGTAAAGATAGAGGCAGAATACAAACTATAAAATTAAACAAATAAAACATATTATATTTTGAACAGTGGTGAAATGTTATGGAGAAAATTAAAGCTTTTGAATCAAGTAAATAGAAACTGTTGTAGAGATAGTGCTTTCTCATTGGGTGGTAGAAAAGACAAAAGTGAGAAAGTAACATTCGAATGTCGACTTTAAGGAGGTAAGAGAGCAAGCTCTGTGGCATCTAGATAAACTTCCAGGCAGAGGGAAAGGACACAGAGTCTCTGGGTGGACAGTGTGTAAGAAGGCTAATAGAGCTGAAGTGGAGGGTGGAGGTAAATGAGTCCCAGGGGGGAGACCAGATCATGTAACTGGAAGTATTTTGCTTTTCACTCCAAATTGGACGGGGAGTCATTGGAAAGTTTGAATCAGATGGGTGACATGATCTGACTCTTTAACAGTTATCCAAAGATAAACTTAGAAGTATTAAACATTTTAAGAGTTTAAGCAGTATTTAATTTGAATCAGGCAGCATCCAGTCTAATAGATACAAAGAAGCTACAAGGTGCTATGTGAAATGAAAGACAGAAGGCAATAAGAACAAGGAAGGAAAAACCTCTGTTGGTTATTGCAAGGGACTGCTGCTGCTGCTGCTAAGTCGCTTCAGTTGTGTCTGACTCTGTGTGACCCCATAGATGGCAGCCCACCAAGCTCCCCTGGCCCTGGGATTCTCCAGGCAAGAACACTGGAGTGGGTTTCCATTTCCTTCTCCAATGCATGAAAGTGAAAATTGAAAGTGAAGTTGCTCAGTCGTGTTCGACTCTTCACGACCCCATGGACTGCAGCCTACCAGGCTCCTCCGCCCATGGGATTTTCCAGGCAAGAGTACTTGAGTGGGTTGTCATTGCCTTCTCCGATTGCAAGGGACAGCAGGGGTCTATCATGCAGATGACCTAACTAGTGCTGATCAAGTGATTCCTGATTGACTGGTTTAAGGTTTCATTTTAAGAGAGCCAAAATCATAATCAATTGGTGACATGGGGTTTAGGATAAGTGACCCTATTTGGGGCCTGTTGTTTTATTTTTGACAGAGAATAACTTTCATTGTTCTGTTGAAGGTATGAAAGGTTCTAAGGGCAGGAACAGGAAGTGAAGTTGTGAGGCTATTATAGCTGTCCAGGTGGGAAAGAAAGGTGGCAAGTCGTAGCCACAGAATTTGTGAGGAGTGATTATGTCCTGGACAGATTTGAAAACTAAGGCCCTGATACTGGATGATTGGTTTGAAGGAAAGAGTGAAGTTAAGGTTGATGTCAAGGTTTGTGGCTTGGATTTACATAAGATGTTATCCTTCACTGGGATGGAAAAGGCTGCAGCAGGAGCTTGATATTAGATGTTCAAGTGTGAGGTGCTTGTTTTAAGTTTCCAAATGGAAAGATAAGTGGTTATAGGTGAGTCTTAGAGGAAAAAAGATCTAATCAAGTTAAAGTATTTTCCAAATATTACCCAAAGGAAAGATATTTTGGAAACTTCATACATTCATTTTAATTAATTTTAATTTGAAAGAAAAAGTCTGGGGAATATATAAGAATGTTAGAAGAAAGAAATAGATATATTTGCCTTCAGTTCAGTTCAGTTCAGTCGCTCAGTCGTGTCTGACTCTTTGCGACCCCATGAATCACAGCACGCCAGGCCTCCCTGTCCATCACCAACTCCTGGAGTTCACTCAGTCTCACGTCCATCGAGTCAGTGATGCCATCCAATCATCTCATCCTCTGTCATCCACTTCTCCTCCTGCCCCCAATCCCTCCCAGCATCAGAGTCTTTTCCAGTGAGTCAGCTCTTCACATGAGGTGGCCAAAGTACTGGAGTTTCAGCTTTAGCATCATTCCTTCCAAAGAAATCCCAGGGCTGATCTCCTTCAGAATGGACTGGTTGGATCTCCTTGCAGTCCAAGGGACTCTCAAGAGTCTTCTTCAACACCACAGTTCAAAGGCATCAATTCTTCAGCGCTCAGCCTTCTTCACAGTCCAACTCTCACATCCATACATGACCACTGGAAAAACCATAGCCTTGACTAGACAAACCTTTGTTTTGGCAAAGTAATGTCTCTGCTTTTGAATATGCTATCTAGGTTGGTCATAACTTTCCTTCCAAGGAGTAAGCGTCTTTTAATTTCATGGCTGCAGTCACCATAAACCCACCAATCAACACAAAAATGTCAAGCTCATTGACGTTTCCCATACCAAATTTGATACAAATTGATTACTCACTAGTAACTAAGGTATAGAAAAATTAAGCAGCTTGCCCAAGTTAACATAGCTACTAAGTAATCAAGTAGGATTTGAACTCCAGCATGTTCTAAAGCAAATTCTTTTACTTCTATGATAAATGGTATGTCTGGTTTTTCTTGTAAAAGCTATACAATTACAAAGGTACCATTTGATAATGTTACAGAGTAAGGAAATGATTCAAAGCAGATAAATAAGCCAACTGCAACCGGGAAGACACAAGATGAGGCTCTACTCCTATTTCTGATCCCAGTCTTTGTATTAACACCATGATGCCCCACCCCACACAACAGGCTGTGGTCATGTTCTATAAGCTTTAGTAGACTTTTAAAGGAAGCTCTGTGGTGCACAAATGAAAGGATGGTGAAATCTACTGGAAGGAGCAAAGAAGTTCTCAGGAAGAACATCTTCAAGGACATGCCATTCATTTGGGGGTTTAAATGTGAGATTCTGAGCAGGTAAGGTGTGATCAGTTCTGGCATCCAAATCCAATTTCAATGATTTTCTCTACTGATTTCTTTTACGTTCTTAGAGTTAATGAAATGTTTGGCTCACCACTAGCTCACTTCTCTGATCAACACTTATGTTGCCACTCAATGGAATCCTTTTCCTTACATGAAGGCCACCTACTTTACACTGACTTGTTGTGTCTGACTCTTTGCAACCCCGTGGACTGTAGCCTACCAGGCTTCTCCATCCATGGGATTTTCCAGGCAAGGGTACTGGAATGGGTTGCCATTTCCTTCTCCAGGTAAATGTAATTAGGTCTCTGTTTATGGGTTTGATTCCTGGTTTAGGAAGATCCCTGGAAAAGGAAGTGGCAACCCACTCCAACACTCTTGTCTAGGAAATCTCATGGACAGAGGAGCCTTGCAGGCTATAGTCCATGGGACCCAAAGAGTCAGACATGACTGAGTGCACACACACACACACACACACACACACACACACACACACTTTAGTATCTAATAGCTCTCTCTCGGTAAACTCTGAGGAAGAGTGCTGGGAAAGCTGTAAACCAGTGAGAAGAATCAGGAAGCAGTATGATAATGGGAGATCACTACCTTTAAGAATCTCATTCTATCATCATAGCAAAGTTTGTATGCAAAAACCTAATTTCTGTATCTAGGAATTAATTGGTTTTCCTCCTTCAAGCAAAAATAGGTAATTTCCCAAAGAACACTCCAAATATTTCATGGCTCCTGTTTGAAAAACTACAAATTGTAATTCTTTCTAATACAGATAATATAGTTAACAAAAAGCTACTCTGGGAATAGTCCATGAATGGGTAATATTTAATAAATTCCCAAATAGGTGAGTGACTTACTTTTCTCTCAGTACATTAGAAGTACAAATTTTTGCCTATGATCATTTTGTACTTTTTTTTTTCTCTTTGAAAGTATTTCCCCCATTAAGTTAATTAATTAACACATGGATCACCTCACATATTTACCCTTTCTTTGGTAAGACAATTTCAATTCTACAGTACAATGTTATCAACTATAGTCTATAGTGACCATATTACACATTAGACTCTTATTTTGTAATTTTTTTTGGCTGTGCCAGGTCTTAGATATGGCATGTAGACTCTTAGTTGTGGCATATGGAATTTAGTTCCCTCACTAGGGATTGAACCCAAGCCCTCTGCATTGGGAACCAGAAATTCTAGCCACTGGGCCACCAGGGAAGTCCCCTCATTTTGTACTTTTTAATGCATGCTATGAAAATGAATATGGACATTCAAGAAGCCTAAATAAGCAGAGGAATATAAGATTGAAAGGAAAATTGTATTATAATCAAAAGATTCATACTCTATAATCAAACAGACTATGAATACATTACAGACATTGATTCAATGTCCCTATCTACTTTAGTCCCTGGATATAATTATTAAATAGATTGTGACTCGTCCAGTACCCACATACTTAACACTTTTAACTATGGGAATTTTGTAAACTTCCAACACAATATAGCTCCCTCTACTGTCATTAAATTACAAGACTACAATGTAAATAGAAGAAGAAAAAAAACGGACTTTCCTAAATAAGATCTTTAAAACACTAGTTCCAGAAATAGAAATAGAAAAATATATTTCCCCACCTCAACAAACCACACATAAACACAAAGCTACATAAAATGCACCAGTAAAAAATGACAGAAACTATAATGGTTTGGACCATAACATATCCTTGTTTCACATTTCATATTTCTTTGAGATAACCTGCAACCTTCACTGGTAACATGCCTATAAAAACCGGAAGTAAGTTATTTGACTTGATTTTACTGGGCACAGCTTTAAAATCATTGCCAAAGGAATTCCAGGATTTCCCACAAGTAATTCTGCAGAGTAACAGAAATGGGTTGATATTCAATTGCAAGCTCTAGTTATGCAGGGTTATATCTCATAGAGGCTACATCTCATAAAGTCTTTGACAAATCTCTCAGCAGAAACTACATCTTCTACACATGTTATTTTGTAGTTTTATTTAACATGATGGGCAGACATTGTGTGTGCCACATCCAAGTCCCCTTTAATGACCAGTGCTCTCAACTCCCCGTGGGTGCTGGAAAGAAGGGCTTATTAGACACAATTTTCTCTGAAGTCTTACCCTTCACTGACAGTCAACACTTCTCCAACTGCTCCTCTTGGGAGGCTACATTTTTACCCTCTGAAAGGCTAATGACATCTGACAACTTCCGGTACAGAAGTCTCTTCCCCTAGTCACAAGGCGGATACCTCTACAATGCAAGTTACCCTCCAGAATACTTCTTGAGCCAGGCTAACAACAAAATTAACCTGAGACCACATTCTTGTAAGTTCGTTCCTTATTCTCATTTTTCTTTCCTCATTCCCATACAAGTTTTTCTTAAATAGTACTAATTCAATAAATCCAGGCACCCAAATCCCTCTTTCAGACAGGATCAGCTTCCTAGAAAATCCAACCTAAGATGCAAACTATGTTTCTTCCTATTAGTACACATGTTGGTCTTATAATATCTCAGACTCCTGAAGAAAGGGATAATTTCTGATTAATTTTGTGAATTGTTTTTTCATTTTTTATTCTAATACCTACCCCTCAGTGACTATTACATCCCCCACTTGCTTTCCTATTTAGTTTTACACCCAGGGTGGCCCTGGAATGAATGGCAAGAGCTTTTATTTATGTCATATCTATATACCTAACAGTGAGCATGCTTATTTTCACTACTTATATTTTCTCTTTATTTATCTGCTTTTTCCCTGAAGCATTTCCACCTCCTCTAATCAGTTGCATATTTTAAAATGAATCAAATAATTTACAATTTACAATATTTACAAACCATATAGTTAGCGTGCATGTGTATATTCATGTTCAAAATGTAAATCTCTTCTAACCACTTACAAAATAAGTACATATCAATTTTGACTTTGATAATTTTATATTGAGACAGAGAAAAGAGCTGTGTTTATCTTTTGTTTAAAGTATTGTACATTGTACCTTCTAGGGATTTTCCATAATAGAATAGCTTTACACAAGCAGAAAAGGACAGAAAGACCATGGTAACACTTTTTTTTGTATCGTTTCAATACTATTACTTTACAAAACTAACATATTTCACTGGTTATTTTAACAATTTGAATTAGTCATTACATGCTGTTTCAAGTTGTATTATGATTAACCTGAAAGGAGTGGCTGCCTCTTACTGATCACACCTCTTACCATACTATTTTTACTTCTAGTACTTAGGCAAAGTATTGACATTCAGCAAATGTGTATTAAATACAAATTTGTTGTATGTTGCAAAGTTTGGCTAATTCTAAAGAGTAGTCAGTGATTATGTAGAGAAAGAAAAGGTTGTTTCTCAAATCTTATCCACAAAGTAAAAAAAAAAAAAAGAAAGAAAGAAAGAAAAGTACATATAAGGGAAAATTTTGTTCCAAAAATCTATGATGGTGCTCTTTGCCCACTCAGAACTAAAGAAGTGAAAACAGAAGATTGGAAGAATACAAACGTAAAGAATTTTAACAGCAAAGACATATTAAGTTTAATTGTTCTCAAAAAATTTTTAAATAGACTTATTTTATTGAAGCCAGATATTTTGAAAGGTTACCAAAAATATTATGTGACCATCACCAGTGGCTTAGTGGGTAAAGAATCTGCCTGCAGTGCAGGAGAAGAAGAAACCTGGTTTTGTTCCCTGAGTCGGGAAGAGCCCCTGGAGATGGGAATGGCTATCCACTCCAGTATCCTTGCCTGGAAAATTCCAAGGACAGAGGAGCCTGGTAGGCTACAGTACATTGTGTCACAAAGAGTTAGACACAATTGAGCGACTAACACACACACCTACTAAAAAGGGTATAGACTATTATACCAGTTGAAAAGTGTATTTGTATGATTGCTTACATTTCTCTATCAAAATATTTACTTTAATCTTCTTTCTAAAACTGTCAACCCAACTTTTCATAAGTTTACTAAATTGTATATTGAACAAAGACTATGCACTTTTTAAGGGGGGGTTGTTTCCTGTTTTCAATCTTAACTAGGATTATAAACATATTATCAGACAAGAATCACACACAGATGCAGCATCACCCTCTGATGGACCTCTGCCTCTACTCAATAATAGCATAAAAAAGATATCAGTATAACCCCAAAGCACCAATATGATTCTCCCCACAAAACTTGACAAAAGATCCTCAGGAACTTGCATATTCTAGAATAGAAAAATACCTATAAATGTGTATCGTCCCAATTTTATCACTAAAAATTATTTTATTTACTTGTTGATATTATGAACTATGGACACATCTGTTTAGAATGCAAATCATTGGTTTTCATTATCATATATACTTAATACATACTCTGGTGAATAAGCAAGTGAATTAATAAATTCATCATAGAAAGAACAGTAATTTTAGTAAAAATTAATATTTTAGGTCTTTATAAACACTACTAAACTAGCACATAGCCATAAAAGATTGCATCATTGTTGCAAACAAGTATAATGAGTTTTAGACATTTATCATCTCTTAAATTATAAGTATAAAAAGCAAGTTTCCAGTTTCACATTAAGGTGTTTGGAAGACACCCTACATGGGTCCTAACAACAAGAAAAAAAACTGAAAAATCAACAAATCTTTTTGGATTTGTAAGGCAAGGGAACACGAAGCACATTGCTGCACCCAAAACTGGAGACAGAGAGAGAGGTGCAGCTTACCTGAGCAGACACTCAAGAATAGAGGCTGCCATGGGAACCAGGGCTCAGCCATAAAACATGAACTGTAATTGACAGACTGCTGGAGGTTCAGTGTAAAAAAACTCTATAGGAGTTAAAAACTTCAGAGAGCTCGCTCATGGAGATTCCCACAGTACAGTAAGATTTATCTTCAGGAGCTTGACCACATTACCACAGTAGATACAGGAGAAAAATCCCCTGAAGCTTTTGGCGGAGCGGCAGGTAAAGGATCCATTGTGAAATACAACAGAGCATTTTGACTTTTTTTTTTTTTTTTTAACAAGGCCTGCCCTCAAGAGAAACTAAATAACTAGAACCTAAACTGCTGGATGAGCTTCCCAGGTGGCCCTAGTGGTAAAGAACCTGTTTGCCAATGCAAGATTCACAGGAGACACGGGTTTTATCCCTGGATCAGGAAGATCCCCTGGAGGAGGACATGGCAACCCACTCCAGTATTCTCGCCTGGAGAATCCAATGGACAGAGGAGCCTGGTGGGCTACAGTCCATGGGGTCGTGGAGAATTGGACCTGACTGACTGACTTAGCATGCACACAACCTGCAGGGTATTATCAGAACCTAACTGAACTGGGGAAGTAAAATACCCACTCTAGCTGACTATAGAAATCCTGCCACATTTACGGGAGGGAAAAATCTGAGAAATACTTGTAACGTTTGCAGTTCAGAGGCAAAAGCTCACTAAAAGCCTGAAACATAATCATAAGACTACAAAGTGCTCCCTTCCACTCTCACTGCCACACTACTAAAGGTCTGTTTATAGCAGTTCCTTTTACCCACCACATCATGTATGACTATCAAGAAAAAAATTACAATACATACCAAAAGGCAAAAAGATGTAATCTGAAGAAGCAGAGAAAGCATCAGAACCACACAGGTAAAGATACTGGAATTATCAGATGAAGAATTTAAGAGAACTGTGATTAATATGTGAAGAGTGTCAATATATCATGAGAGAGTATTGCATTGCATTTGCTAGCCCAGGAAAAGTTCAAAATTCAAAATTTAGAGTACAGTTTCTACTGAATGCATATTGCTTTCACAGTACTATAAAGTTGAAATTTTGTAAGTCAAACCAAGTAAGTCAGGGTTTGTAAATGAAGATGAGAGAAAGGTAATTTAAATGTGAAATAAGAAAACATGTAAAATGTGTAACATGACCTTATGTTGAGAAAAATAAGTAGTCTGCTGTCATTAGAATGTAGATTATTCATAGGCAAAGGGATAATAGAAAACAGAACTGCCTCCAAGAGATAGAGAAAAAAAGCACACATAGTATATAAAGTATGTATGCTAGAAAACTAGGAAAGTACTGGAGTTTCAGCTTTAGCATCATTCCTTCCAAAGGAATCCCAGGGATGATCTCCTTCGGAATGGACTGGTTGGATCTCCTTGAAGTCCAAGGGACTCTCAAGAGCCTTCTCCAACACCACAGTTCAAAAGCATCAATTCTTTGGCACTCAGCTTTCTTCACAGTCCAACTCTCACATCCATGCATGACCACTGGAAAAACCATAGCCTTGACTAGATGAACCTTTGTTGGCAAAGTAATGTCTCTGCTTTTGAATATGCTATCTAGGTTGGTCATAACTTTCCTTCCAAGGAGTAAGCGTCTTTTAATTTAATGGCTGCAGTCACCATCTGCAGTGATTTTGGAGCCCAAAAAAATAAAGTTGGACACTGTTTCCACTGTTTTCCCATCTATTTTCCATGAAGTGATGGGACCAGATGCCATGATCTTCATTTTCTGTATATTGAGTTTTAAGCCAACTTTTTCACTCTCCTCTTTCACCTTCATCAAGAGGCTTTTTAGTTCCTCTTCACTTTCTGCCAATAAGGGTGGTGTCATCTGCATATCTGAGGTTATTGATATTTCTCCTGGCAATCTTGATTCCAACTTGTGTTTCTTCCAGTCCAGCGTTTCTCATGATGTACTCTGTATATAAGTTAAATAAGCAGGGTGACAATATACAGCCTTGACGTACTCCTTTTCCTATTTGGAACCAGTCTGTTGTTCTATGTCCAGTTCTAACTGTTGCTTCCTGACCTCCATACAAATTTCTCAAGAGGCAGGTCAGGTGGTCTGGTATACCCATCTCTTTCAGAATTTTCCACAGTTTCTCAAATTAAATTATATGTTATCTCAGTTACAGTTGTGATTCTTTTTGCAGGTGAACATAAGTGTTTAAAGTTTAGCCAGAAAAACTGTACATTTGTAATATTATTTATAATAATAACATTCTTAACACAATTTATGAAGGAAGAATCAATAAATATAAAAATAAAGAGTTTCCCACCCCAATATAAAAGCACCATAAATTTAAAATAATATACTTATTATATTTAATAAAGAATCAAAAAATATATCAATAGGCCAGGATATTAATAGCACACAAATAATGATTGTATATACAATAATTTATTATATTGCAATTCTACTCTAATATAGTCTCTTGTCTTAGAGTTTTTGTGTTTTGTCTCACCACATGTAATCATACTCAGTGTCTCTCATACTCGTGTCTCTGCTCAAATGTCATTTTTTTTTCCCCAATGGGGTCTTTCCTGACCAACTAGTTTACTATGAGAGCACCCATGTCCTCAAACCTTCACCTATTTATTGTTCTTTTCTCATAGTATTTCCCCTAATCTAGCATATTTCAATTCTTATTCAATTGTGTTGCTTGTTTATTTATATTTGCTTTTCCATTAAGCCTCATGAGGGCAGAGATTTTTGACTGCTTTGTCTCCAGCAGTTAGAATAGTATCACAGTAAAGTAGATAATAAATATTGGTGAAATTGGGGAATAAATGATTCTCTTTTTTAAAAGTTATTTTAATGGATGCAGTTTAAAAAATTGTGTTTCATTCAAATTTTCTTCTATAATCCTGTGCTCAAATTGGCAACAAAATTAATTAAGGTGATGAGAAAAATAATGTTTTGACAAAAATTGTTAGAGACGAAGTGCATTTACTGTAACTTTCATCCTCAATGTTTTGTCAAATTTTTGAAAAACTTTTTAAATGTATATTAGAAGTAATTAAATGTTTATGTGTAGTTATAAAATTTAAAATAAATTTGCATTTTAATCTATCATGCAGTGTTTTCATTTATATGCATATTTTATCTTATATATGTATATCCTGACACTTATATCTTCACCTTGGCTTAACACGTTTATATTTAATATTCTATAGCTAGGACAAAGCATATTCAGGCTTTAGAAATATTTTTGGTCTTGAGAACTTGAAATCTGCAGTATGAGAATTAAATCTTGTTATATATTTATGAAATTTAACTTAGAAAAACATTTGGGGTTATATAAAATATTGACTAATTGCAAATGCTTCAAAGTTGGGAGAGATCACAAGTAAGACATTGTACTCCTAAGAAAATTTGATAGGCTAAGACAGTGAGTTGAACCTAGTAAGACAAAAATGAAAGAAAACAAACATCAATTTCTGATGTTCAGGCTAGTAAAAAAAAAAATCGACAAGTGTGAGATTAGGAACTGAAGCTTAGCAAAAATCTGAAAATGTGGATTTAAGAGACAACAAATTAAAGAGAAGTATTATATTTCTGCAAAAAAAAAAAAAAGACAAATTACTTTTCAAGTATATTAATAAAAGAGTTAGAGTGAAATGAGGATGGTGTTCTGCTCTGTGCTTTCCACTGCCTATCTGTAGCATTTTTTAAGTCCTTGGAACATAGATAGAGCCAACTGAAATGTACTTAGAGATGAGCCTTTGATCTCTGAAAAATGTGGAAAGGATTTCAAAGTGAGGCTCCCTCTCTCCTGCGTGAACATAAATTTGTAAACCTCAATAGAGTCCCCTTCTCAGTAAAGGTATGTGCAGTAAAAATAGCCTCCTGTCTGTAGCCAGGAGAAAGGAACAAATGGGAAAGTAACCAGAGCAATAGCAGTAACAGCCTACTCTGAGAATTACAGTTATAGGCTCAACTTCAGGTGTGTCTATTTATTGCAGCAATCAGAGGAAGACTGAAGTCTGAGAAACTCCAAGACAAGATACTCAATTAAAAATAAGCCTAAGAGAAGCACAAGATAAAGAATACACAGAAGAAATATCAAAAAAAGATCTTCATGACCCAAATGATCATGATGGTGTTATTACTCACCTAGAGCCAAATATCCTGGAATGTGAAGTCAAGTAGGCTTAGGAAGCATCACTATGAACAAAGCTAGTTGAGATGATGGAATTCCAGTTGAGCTATTTCAAATTCTAAAAGATGATGCTATGAGAGTGCTGCACTCAACATGCCAGCAAATTTGGAAAACTCAGCAGTGGCCACAGGACTGAAAAAGGTCAGTTTTCATTCCAATCCCTAAGAAAGGCAATACCAAAGAATGCTCAAACTACCACACAATTGCACTCATCTCACATGCTAGCAAAGTAATGCTCAAAATTCTTCAAGCCAGGCTCCAACAGTGTGTGAACCATGAACTTCCAGATGTTTAAGCTGGATGTAGAAAAGGCAGAGGAACCAGAGATCAAATTGCCAACATCCGCTGGATCATCGAAAAAGCATGAAAGTTCCAGAAAAACATCTATTTCTGCTTTATTGACTATGCCAAAGCCTTTGACTGTGTGGATCACAACAAACTGTGGAAAATTCTGAAAGAGATAGAAATACCAGATCACCTGACTTGCCTCCTGAGAAATCGCTAGGCAGGTCAAGAAGTAACAGTTAGAACTGGACATGGAACAACAGACTGGTTCCCAATCGGGAAAGGAGTACCTCAAGGCTTTATATTGTCACCCTCTTATTTTATTTATATGCAGAGTGCATCATGAGAAATGCTGGACTGGATGAAGCACAAACTGGAATCAAGATTGCTGGGAGAAATATCAATAACCTCAGATATGCAGATGATAGCAACCTTATGGCAGAAAACAAAGAAGAACTAAAGAGACTCTTGATGAAAATGAAAGAGGAGAGTGAAAAAGTTGGCATAAAACTCAATATACAGAAAACTAAGATCTTGGCATCTGGTCCCATCACTTCATGGCAAATAGATGAGGAAACAATGAAAACAGTGATGGACTTTTATTTTTGGGGCTCCAAAATCAGTGCAGATGGTGACTGCAGCCATGAAATTAAGACGCTTGTTCCTTGGGAGAAAAGTTATGACCAATCTATGCAGCATGTTAAAAAGCAGAGACAATACTTTGCCATCAAAGGTCCCTTTAGTCAAAGCTATGGGTTTTCCAGTAGTCATGTATGGATGTGAGCGTTAGATTATAAAGAAAACTGAGTGCCAAAGAACTGATGCTTTTGAACTGTGGTGTTGGAAACGACTCTTTAGAGTCTCTTGGATATCAGGAGATCCAACCAGTCCATCCTAAAAGAAATCAGTCTTGAATATTCATTCGAAGGTCTGATGCCGAAGCTGAAATTCCAATACTTTGGCCACCTGATGGGAAAAACTGACTCATTTGAAAAGACCCTGATGCTGGGAAAGATTGAAGGCAGGAGGAGAAGCGGATGACAGAGAATGGGATGGTTGGATGACATCACCAATGGATAACATGAGTTTGAGTAAGCTCCAGGAATTTGTGATGGACAAGGAAGCCTGGCGTGCTGCAGTCCATGGGGTTGCAAAGAGTCAAACCTGAGTGAGTGACTAAACTGAGCTGGTGCTGGACTGAAACAAACACTATTCCACTCAGGAAAGAAGACTCATTTTAAGCTTCCTGAACTATGTATAGATTAAACTCTGTTAAATATAGGTTCACAATAGAAACAAAACTATCAAACACACAAGGAAGTGAACCATCATAAGTGAAAAAATTACTAGGAAAACAAAAACTAAGAATTAAATTTAGATCTTATTTGAAGGGCTTCAGATGTTAGAATCATCTAACACCAAATATAAAGCATATATTAAAAACATTCAAAGAAATAAATAACGGCTCTAAAACATGAACATGGAATCAAAGAATATTGAAAATGCTCAAGAAGATTTGAAAAAAAAAAAACGAAACTACTGGACATGAAATAGATAATCATTGGCATTAAAAGGCATAGCTAACTGAGGAAACGATGACTAGAGAATGTAGCTGAAGAAATCATTAACAGTGTAGTCAACTGAATTAATTTGATGGAAAATATGCAAAAGATTAAGACAAGTAGCTGGTAGAAGGGAATTGAAAGGTACTATCTTTATAATCACAGAATGAAAGAAGGAAGAGTGGAGGAAAGGCAATGTTCAAAAGTGAGTGTTATGCTAAGTCACTTCAGTTGTGTCCGACTCTCTGCGACCCCACAGACGGCAGCCCACCAGGCTCCCCCGTCCCTGGGATTCTCCAGGCAAGAACACTGGAGTGGGCTGCCATTTCCTTCTCCAATGCATGAAAGTGAAAAGTGAAAGTGAAGTCGCTCAGTCGTGTCTGACTCTTAGCGACCCCATGGATTGCAGCCTAACAGGCTCCTCTATCCATGGGATTTTCTAAGCAAGAGTACTGGAGTGGGGTGCCATTGCCTAAGAAATCAATTCTCAATTTTGAGAATGATAGTGAGTTCTAAGTAGGTTAAATAAAGAACAAATTCAGATATATAGATATTGTAAAATTTCAGAAATGCCCCTGACCTCTACCACAAAATATCTAAAGCCCTCTGAAAGCAAAATCTAAGAAAAGCAATTACACAGCAGAATTCCAAAAGCAGTAACTTAAGTAACCAAAAAGCATTAGGGTAATGTCTCCACAGTCAGTCAGCCAGTCAGTTCAGTTGCTCAGTTGTATCCAGCTCTTTGCGATCCCATGGAATGCAGCATGCCAGGCCTCCCTGTCCTTCACCATCTCCTGGAGTCTGCTCAAACTCATGTCCATTGCATCAGTGATGCCATCGAAACATCATATCCTCTGTCTCCCCCTTCTCCTCCTGTTCTTAATTTTTTCTAGCATCAGGGTCTTTCCCAATGACTCAGCTCTTCACATCAGGTGGCCAAAGTATTGGAGCTTCAGTTTCAGCATCAGTTCTTCAAAAGAACATACATGGTTGATTACCTTTAGAACTGACTGGTTTGATCTCCTTACCAAGGGACTCTCAAGAGTCTTCTCCAGCACTACAGTTTGAAAGCATCAATTTTTCAGTGCTCAGCCTTTTTTATGGTCCAACTTTCACATCCTTATGTGTGGCTGGAAAAACCGTAGCTTTGACTATATGGACCTTTGTCAGCGAAGTGATGTCTCTGCTTTTTAATCCTGATAAAGATATGTAAATCCAGGTATAGCAGCTTGGGATTGAAATTTTTTATTTAATGATACATCATTGTTTTTTACTTATGCATATTATGTTCATACTATGTGGGTTCCTATTTTCTGACCAGAAGAGGTACATATCATTACGGCTCAGTCCTTCAAAGCATGACATTGTGTTTCCATCTGTGAATCATGGTCTGTGTTAGATTTCATGCATGTGTGGAAGGAAGTTTATACTGTCAAATACAGTATAAACTTTATCTTTATCTCAATATATTGGCTACAATTTGTCCTAAGCATATACCTCTAAGATTTTGCTTTCTAAAATATGTATTTTAAATATTTTTATTATTTGTCTTTAATTTCACTTTAAATAATTATAAGATTATCAAAAATATACATAATGTGTAAATATAACAAGATAAAATAAATATCATCCAAACTTATATCACATAAACCCAACAACAGATTTTTTTAAATAATTTCTTTCTTTCTATATCTCCTTTTCATTCTCAACATGGATTTTTTAACATGGATTATATTTTTAGTGGCTTCCCTGATGGCTCAGCAGTAAAGAATCTGCCTGACAATGCAGGAGATACAGGTTCCATTCCTGGAGAAGGAAGATCCCCTGGAGAAGGAAATGTCAGTCCACTCCAGTATTCTTGCCTGCATAACCCCATGGACAGAGGAGACTGGCAGGCTACAGTCCATGGTGTCACAAAAAATTGGACACGACTTAGTAACTAAACAACAACAAATGCTATACAACTCAAATTCTGGTTATTGAGGAAAATTAGCAGCCTACTGACATTTTAAAGTACAATCCTGCTCATATCCCACTCAAGACCAATTAAATCAGAATCCCTAGAGGTTGAGGTTAGCCATATTTAATTTTTCAAGTGCTCCTTCATTGATTGTAACATGCAACCAGGTTTGAAAACTATTGGCATAATGTATAAGCATTGTCCATATTATTAAATAATTTTATAGAGATTATTTTAAATGAATGCTTGCATAACACAGACATACAGAAACATAAACATCCTCATAGTGTTGACTATTTAGGCTACTTTTAAGTATATGTTTGTTTACATATGGATAGATCCAAATAGATGTAAAAACCCAATCTTCCTAGATATTATTACTAGAAGGTAGAGATGTGTTGGTCTTTTGAGTAGAATTGAATTATAAAATGAATCTGATACCCTGTGGTGACATATTTTTTTTTTAGCTTTTTTGGTCATTGATTAACCATCAGTAGCTGGGATCTATAAAAACAGGGAGAAGCATCAAAATTCACAATTTTGCTAAGAATCTAAAATCAATTAATTATAACTCTAAGAAGCTTCTAGTATATGTTTTATGTTTATTGTTTTTGTGCATGCATATAGAAATACATATGTAAATAGAAATAAATTTAATTGTGTAATGGTTTTTTGGAGGTGTTTGGAAAATTTTTATAACTTTTAGTCCTTGAGAATTGTTGTGAAGACTACAAACTCCACACAATTTATGGAAAAATAATTTATTTTAAGAAATAGAGAAAAATCACATTGTATTTGATCAGAGGGGTTGTGATGAAGAGAGGTAGTTTGTCAAAATCCAATTCAGACATCCCTATGGAAAATTAAGACAGTTGGGATTAGATAGTATCCACTTATCCAATTTCTGCCTCACTGCCTCACTTTTTTATTTGAATTAATCTGGGTAATGAACACCCAAACCAAATTATTGTGGGTTGATTACCCATGAAAAGTGGGTTAATTGTTTAATATCCACGGGTGCAAGTGGGTATAGGTATTTTAATATACATAAACTTCTAATTGGCATATTTAATAGTAGCATAAAATACATATAGAATGAAATCAACAATACTGTTTCACATTAAAAGTTGATTGATCTTCTTGTGCATAATTTAATTGTCTATCAAATTGGTTACTAAATACTGGAAAAAATAGTCATCTATTATAATTGTTCATGTTTAAAAAACAAGGATAAATGAGTGTTTTCTGAGTACTAAACAAATCTTAATTTTGAGATAATATTGGAAGAAAAGTGATAGTTAATGTCACTTGTAATCAAAGGAAAATGTAACACATGGTTGTTTTCATTATCAGCTCAGCTTACTATCAGACTTGGGTATACTCAAATGCAACCATCCACATTTCTATGCAGTTTAAGGTTAAATCTACATAAAAGTATTCAATTTCTAAGGAAGAGGTTGCATCTAATTGGATGATGCTAGCATTTACATCCTCTGAGCAAGAAAAATTGACCCAATCAAGAAACACCAACTGTAGCCATTTTTTCTAATTTACCCTCAAAGGTCATTAAGGGGAAGACCTTATTAGAATATAGCTGCCAGAGTCATTATCTTTCACTGTCAGTAAAGGTGCAAAGATCTCAAGGAAAAATGCTGGCACTCAGCTCTCCTCTCATGGCAGAAGCAATGGACCCAATTAAAAAATCCTGTGAGTGGATCCATTACAGTGTGCCCTTTCATGAGACAAAAACAACAACAATGGAACCCAAGGGAATAACAAAATAACAACAACAACCAAAAAGGATGGGAGAATAAGGGTGAGCATGCTGTATCAGCAGGGAAACTCCAAATATGGGCCAAAGGTTATCATCAAGTTCACAAAGCTAACAATGAAGCCAACCAAAAGGCTTTACTTGATTGTCAAATCATCACTAATTTACTATTTTTTTCTCTTGTTTCATTTTCCTCTTTTCTTCAAATTATACATCAGCTGATTCCTTTTGCTTCTTATGGAGAACCAGCTTGACATTGCTTTTCATTCTCCTAAGAGATGAATAAGAAATGATATACTTTCATTTAGCATTCATTTTAGGACGCAAGTCCTGGTGATGACTGAGAGCCATCATTTTGGCATAGCTCTGGTAAAATTTTTTTAGCTAAATGTTATTGAAAATTAGCAATATCACAGAAACCTTGATAAGTCCTGGTTTGGGTGAAAACCAGAGAGAATCTCCCTGTTGTTCTTGGGGTACCTATTCCCGTCTCTCACGGATTAACTTTGTCTCATGATTCAGCAGCTTGAAGATGATTCTTGGTCCTGCAGCCCACGGGGACCTAATTACAGCTTATTTGCCATTTCCCCTTCCTTCTCTTATTTCCAGTACATAAAGGCTCAGAGTTCACAGCCATGTCACTTTTCTAGACTATTCCTTGGAGACAGCCAGGCTGAGAACCCTTCACCACTGGTCCCGAAGCCAGGTCAGATACAATAAGAGCAATAAATACTTACAAATGCAGACACTTAAAAGGAGCCAGAGACTTTGAAGAGGATGAAAGAGACGGTCATTGGGGAGCTGCAGTTAAACTTAACCTAGAAAAATAGAAAAACAATACATCAGAAATAAGCAAGAGTAGGCTGACTGTGCTTGGGATTTCAGAAGCCTTACCCAAGGCAGCCCATGGTCAGAGGAGGCTCGGGCCACTCAGCTCTGCTCCTCTGCTTCTCCATGCATACTAGCCAGATGACACTCCTCCTACACCACAAGATGTATTCCCGATTGTACATATTAACTTTGATGCTTGCCTAGAGCCACAATTTCTCATTCTCTGTCAACCAGTGTGGTTAATTATGTACTGTAATATTTAAATTACAATTCTGATTATTTTGGAAAGATAATTAGTCTAAGGAAAAAGGAGACCGAGTCTCAATGAAAGTTGTTTGGAAGGTTCTGGTTATAGCAGGAAGACAATATAGTCTCCCAGAAGTGAGAATCATCTGTGGCACAGCTGGGCCGTGGGGAGACTACTATGAACTCTTTGGAACCATGTGTTCATATTAATTAAGGAGGGCCCATCTGGTTCAGAAAAAAAGAGAAAATATGATCAAATTTATTAGATGACATGTCAAACTTTGAGTTACAGGTGTACTTCCTAAATAAATTCACACCCTGTATATTTTTCATCTGTTTGTTTCAGAACTTACTTCTCTTTTGCCCAAAACATAAGAAGGACTTCTTGCCTTGTTCATGTCCTTTGTTACCAGAATTTTAAATGCATTTGATACAAAGTCTGATTGTTAGTATACAGGCATTTCATTGGTTCAGTCTCTTATGCTATCACTTCCAAATTATTACAGTTACAGTTCAGTCGCTCAGTCATGTTCAACTCTTTGCGACCCCCTGAACAGCAGCACGCCAGGCCTCCCTGTCCATCACCAACTACCTAAACCCGTGTCCATTGAGTCGGTGATGCCATCCAGCCATCTCATCCTCTGTCGTCCCCTTCTCCTCCTGCCCTCAATCATTCCCAGCATCAGGGTCTTTTCAAATGAGTCAGCTCTTCACATCAGGTGGTCAAAGTATTGGAGTTTCAGCTTCAGCATCAGTCCTTCCAATGAACATCCAGGACTGATCTTCTTTAGGATGGACTGTTTGGATCTCCTTGCAGTCCAAGGGAATCTCAAGAGTCTTCTCCAACACCACAGTTCAAAAGCATCAATTCATCGGCCAAATTATTGTATAGTATTAAATGATGCAGAGTATTGTAGATTCTTGTCCTTTTTTCCCCCAATAATGGAACTATTCATGTCAATTTAACACATGCGTTCATGTAATTATTGGACCTATTAGTAGATGAATTTGTGCCAAGTAGGGAGTAAATATTCAATTAAAATAAGTTAGAAACTTATTTTCTAAGTTAGAAACACTCTAAATGTGTTTCTCTGGCAATATCAAAGACATATTTGACAGGAGGCAGTAACACTTATTTTAAAATCTGTTTCTACTAATTTTTTATACACATTTCTAAAGTCAAGTACACATAATCAATAAAGTCATATATTCAAATAATCCTCAAGAGCTAAAGTACACTCTAGGGAGCAACTGTCCCATATACTATTCATTATTCTTTTTGCTTTTTCTCCTCCCTTCCTTCCTCTTCCAAACCTCTCTTCCTTTTCTCCCTTCTTCCCTTCCTTCCTTTTTCTGTGAACATTTGAGCCCTTTCTGTGTGGAGTGCAAGTTTAGGCACTAGGGAATCAAACAAACAGAAAAGACATAGTAGCAGAAAGAGAAACAAGATATTGTGCTTTTCCCCAATGTAATAAATATTATATCTGCTATGCTAAAATTTATTTTATTGAAAACAATTCAGTAATTTATTCTAGGGTCAGTGCTTCAGGGTAGCTGGACAAAGGCCAAATTACCAAGAGACACTGAGTACCAAACCGGAAAAGTGGTCTCCAATTTTTATTATCATATGAAATGAACTATATTTTCTGAACATTAATAAAGCATTTTAAAGCATTAATAGTAGCATAACAAAATGGATAAAAGTCTTTGGTGTCACACATACTTGGTTCTTAATAGCAAGGTCAACCGGAGAAGGCAATGGCACCCCACTCCAGTACTCTTGCCTAGAAAATCCCATGGACGGAGGAGCCTGGTGGGCTGCAGTCCATGGGGTCGCTAAGAGTCGGACATGACTGAGCGACTTCACTTTCACTTTTCACTTTCAGGCATTGGAGAAGGAAATGGCAACCCACTCCAGTGTTCTTGCCTGAGAATCCCAGGGACGGGGAAGCCTGGTGGGCTGACGTCTATGGGGTCACACAAAATCAGACACGACTGAAGTGACTTAGCAGCGGCAGCAGCAAAGTCAACACTTAATATTGGTGTGATTTTGCATAAGATACTTAATTGGTCTAAGTGTCAGATTTCCTTATTAATAAATGGGATACAGCTGCTTTGATCTAAGGATTAAACAATGCAATTTATGTGTGCTCCCAGTTAGGCCTGGCTATTATAATTAATAACCATAATATTATTTCTGTTATAATTTTTATTTCAAAATTTAAATTCATTCTGCTTGTTCAAAATCACCATCAGACAATTTTGTAATGTGTATAGATAACTACCCAATTGTGGTTTTCCCAACAGGAATCCAATCCAGTATGATTTAAGAGAAATAGACCCATATGTTCTCTTAGTTCTAAAAAGGACACTCCAGATTTCTTTGAAAGCAAAATTTGGAAATACAATGATGCCTTTAATGGTTACATAGACTCACGACTTAAATCAATACTAATGCAAAGAAAAAGGGACTTGTGAATAGACACGGGAATGTAATCTTTACATCCCATTGATTATAAGTGAATGCACAAAAAGCAAAAGAAATGGATGGCTCTTTAAAAGTGTCTAGGTTAGCTTCTACCTAACCAATCAGGGATAATCCTTTGCTCTACTGACCTCTGTAAAATGGTTTGCCAGGAAAAACTCAACTCCCCAGACAATGCTGTCCGTTGTTTAGAGAAGGTAATAACCAGGAAAGTCAGAAGAAAATAGGGAAAAAATAACAAGCTTTTCACGACTTTCACAAAAGAGGATCCAATCAAATCTCTCAGTAATAAAATAAATTGTATCAAAAGAATTTACAGCAATATGCAGAATAACATCTTTATTGTTAAATGACCTCATGAAAATATTCTAATGCCCAATGGGCATTACTCTAGTTACCCTCACTGGAGTTATTATGGTGACCAGATAGTACTATGTACTAACCTGATTATTCTTACCCTAAATATCTTGTTTCCTGTTAGTAATTCAATTCCAATTCCCACACTAAAATGCCAATCTTGCATAGAAAGTTAATTCCTTGAGATCTTAAAACACTTTCCGAAAAGACAACATAGTTTCCAACAGCTGGAATCTATACATTCTATGTTTATAAATTGTGTAGTTCGTTCTTACAACTCTTCTAAAAAGGAAGCCATAAGATGGACTAAAAAAAAAAAAAAAACTCAACTCTAACATTTTTCTTCAATGAGCACATGCAAGAAATCAGTGAAAAACAATTCAGATTACAGAAGTCTCATTGCATAGACCACAAGTAGGTATAGGAAAGGATACATCTTAGGTTGCCTCCTCTGACAATGTAAAGCCTAGAAATGTCAGCTGCCATATGAAAGAAAACAGACTGTCTTCATGTCAAAACCAACAATGCAAAATAATAATAATAAGAATACCACTGTTGCATTCTGGAAAAAAATTAATTGTTATTCATCTGTATAGTGGAGGCATGTAGAATTGCTATCAGCTTCTTGAATGAGAGCATAGCACATCTCGTACATTTTTTCTTGAGTGAGAATTCTAGCTACTAATTTGTAAATTGGATCACTGCCCAGAGAGTTTAGTTCTTTTACATGACTTTGTTCTGGAGCAAGTTAAATAATCTTTCTGCTTTCTTTCTTTTTTTTTTTTTTTGGTAACACAGTTTCAGCTTCTTCCCAAGAGAGTTACTAGATTAAGAAGAATTTGGGGTAACATATTACAAGGAATGTCACAAATATCTCACATTTTTAATTTAGTTTTAATAAGATGCTTAATCTCTGTTGATCATAAATCATTTGAATATTAAAAACACACATTGAAAAATTGAACTACTAAGAATAAGATAGAGTAGATAACTATTACATAGTTTTTACCATTGTGTAAATAAGCCTGAGAGGGGGAAAAAAATCCATATTTATTCAATAGCAGCTATTTTTATTTGAAGGGTTAGAATAAATACAATCATTTTGGTACAGAATGTTAAAAACCAATAGAATATTCAAAGGATATTAAGTGAGATTTAGTAACCATAAATTTGATATGTGTCTATGATATAGCTGCTCATCTTCAATAAATAGGTTTTTAATAAGCAGTTGGTATTTATTCAACAAAAGCAACTGTTACAATGAATAAATTAAATGCCTATTTAAGACACTTCATCCAGCATAAAGAGGTAGCACAATTTCCCTGCAGTACCAGAAATGATTGTGTTAATACCGGAGTGAAGCCAGTGCTCTAGGACCACGTTGTCAGTGGGAAGCACGGCATGCTCTGCGCTGCAGCATGACCAGCATTACAGAACAGAGGAGACACAGCCATGAAGAATCAATCCAGGAACTGTGACGAGATCCTGCTGGCTGAAATCACTGTGATTCTTAAACATCAACCCAGAGGACACGAAAAAGAGACCAAGTCTCCATTTCTTTGCAATAAGTCTGGAGAAAAAAAGGACTTCTGTGTTAGCTTTGATTTTATGTCTGTGTGCTTTCCAGTTATCAAATACGTCACTCAACCTTGGCAGTGATTTGCCAGCTCACTATTTGGCATGTGTATGCAATTTAGTAATCATGGATACTGCTTCACTCCCCCGAAGCAAGAGATTTCTGAAATTACTATGAGCTCCACTGATATACATGTATTTCCAGTTGGCTTGCCAGGATCATTCATTTTTTCTTATGCAAGTGTTTTTACAGGAGAATCATATATTTTGACCATTTAATGTTATCACTTATTATACTATGGGCTTAAATGATAAAGAAGAATCATATTGGCTACCAAATTTCCCTCCAACCAGTAATACCTACCTTAAATAGATGAAAATATTTTTAGATAGTACCTCACTGGTTGCTAAAGTTTAGATGAATGGATAATCATTATAAACAAAGAGAGTTCTGTTTCTGTTTTTATTTAAACTCTTCATAGCAAGCATCTTATACAACTTGAAATCACTGTCATGTCTGACTTTTGCAACCCCATGGACTATACAGTCTATAGAATTCTCTAGCCAGAATACTGAAGTGGGTAGCCTTTCCCTTCTCTAGGGGATCTTCCCAACCCAGGCATCAAAACCAGGTCTCCCATACTGCAGGTGGATTCTTTACCAGCTGAGCGACAAGGAAAGCCAAATGCAGTTATTAAAATGTTGCTTTCTTCCAGTGAAAAGGACAGTCATTATAAAGCAAACTGCATTTCTATTTATCATTGTCTTTTCTTACTTCTGACTAGCCACAACATTTTTTTTTGACAACTTTTCTATATGCAAAATGAGACTGCACTGTAAAGATCCAAGAGAATTATTCTTAAGTAGCTCTAGTTATCTATTATAGGACTTCTTGGTGAAGTAAATCATGGCTTTTCCTTAACTAACCTGCCAGGCCTAAAATTATAAGTTTGTACATAGCCTGGTGTGTTCTTTTATTCATAGTCTTTGAATATAATAAATATATAGATAATATGAAGAAATTCATTTCCAAGTTCCTTAAATTCCAAAATGTAATTCTCAGAAAACTATTTGAATAACTTTTTCTTGAAAATAGGAAAGCAGAGTCTGGGTAAAGAGAGTCACAGTAAACTTTCTGTTAAGGAACCTATTAAGCATGCACATACACACACACACACACACACAGTTGAGAAAAGACAAGGAAGAAAATATTGGAGATGTTGAGTTTCCAATAAATGAAAAAGACTCTTGCTTCTTGGAAGGAGAGTTATGACAAACCCAGACAGTGTATTAAAAAGCGGAAACATCACTTTGCTGACAAAGGTCCATATAGCAATGGTTTTTCAGTAGTCATGCACGGATGTAAGGGTTGGACCATAAAAAAAGGCTGAGTGCCAAAGAAGTGATACTTTCAAACTGTGGTGCTGGAGAAGACTCTTGAGAGTCCCTTAGCAAGCAGATCAAGACAGTCAACACTAAAGGATATCAACCTTGAATATACATTGGAAGGACTGATGGTGAAGCTGAAGTTCTAATATTTCGGCCACCTGATGCGAAGAACCGACTGATTGGAAAAGACTCTGATGCTGGGAAAGATTGAGGGCAAGAGGAGAAGTGGGTGGCAGAGGATGAGACAATTAGATGGCATCATTGAATCAATGGACATGAGTTTGAGCAAACTCCAGGAGATGGTAAAGGACAGGGAAGTCTGTGTGCTGCAGTCCATGGGGTCACAAACAGTCAGACATGACTTAGCCACTGAACAACTACAGTCTCTCTTATGTCACTTTTTGACAATTTGAGAAATCGGGTAAAATATAAAGATGGAGGCTGCAGAAGGCAGAATTCTAAGATACCCCTCAAGATTTCTTGCCTTTCCCTCTGTGAAGTGAAGTGAAAGTCATTCAGTTGTGTCCGACTCTTTGCAACCCCATGGACTATAGAGTCCATGGGGTTCTCTAGGCCAGAATACTGGAGTGGGTAGCCTTTCTCTTCTCCAGGGGATCTTCCCAACCCAGGAATCAAACCCAGGTCTCCAGCATCTTCTCTGGGATGAAATATGATGGATTTTACTCCTGTGATTAGGTTTTATTATATAGCTCAGGAGAAATTATTAGAAAGATTATCTAGGTGGGCATTACATAATCAAATGAGCCCTGTAAAAGCACAGAGTTTTCTCTGGCTGGTCACAGAAAAGAGATTCAAAGTACATGGAGGATTCAATTTGTAACTGCTGACATGAAGATGAAGAGGATCCTATGGTAAGGAAATGTGGGTCAGCTCTAGATGCTGAAAGCAACACCCAGCTGTTCTTTGGAAACAAAGAACTCCATCCTAGCAGAAGGAAAAGTGAAGTGAAGTGAAGTGAAGTCACTCAGTCGTGTCCGACTCTTTGCGACTCCATGGCCTGTAGCCTACCAGGCTCCTCTGTCCATGGGATTTTCCAGGCAATAGTACTGGAGTGGATTGCCACTTCCTTCTCCAGCAGAAGGAAAAGAATTCTCCCTAAAACCCAGTAGTGTGGTTGAGAACTCCAAGTGCAAGTGAGAACTGCAATACAGGCCAACGTCTGGATTTCAGCCTAGCAGACAATCCCACCATACCACACCTAGGCTTTTCATTCACAGAAACTATGGGAAAATAAATGAGTTTTTTTTACAGTTTTAAATTTATGGTAATTTGTTATACATCAATAGAAATAATGCTGAAGTGCCAATACTTTGGCCACCTGATGTAAAGAGTCAATTCATTGGAAAAGACCCTAGTGCTGGAAAAGATTGAAGGCATGGGGAGAAGAAGGTAACAGAGTATAAGATGACTGGATTGTATCACTGACTCAATGGACACGAGTTTGAGCAAACTCCAAGAGACAGTGAAAGACAGGAAAGCCTGGTGTGTTGCAGTTCATGGGGCTGCAAAAGGTCAGATACGGCTTAGTGACTGAACAACAACAGCAACATAGAGGCAAAAATAGTGTTTACTATGATAGAAGTTATACTGAAGAAGTTTGACTAATGTGGGAGCCAAATGAGCTTGGTCACTGAACTCCAAAATCAGAAAGATTTGCAAACCCAGTCACAGGCAACACTGAACTGGAATAGGCCTTCCCAAATGGAGGAAATTTACACAGGAAAGAAGAGCAGAGGAGAAAATGACTTCACAAAAGTCAGGTTTCCTCTTAAAAGAAGAAAGGTGGAATAAGTCTAAAAAATTTAGTTATTTTTCCCAGATTAACAGATCAGTTGCATCATTCCACCTTCCTGGAAACATAACAAGTGAAAAAAACTTAAGAGACTCAGAGTTACACTAACTGATCTCATTTCCCTGGAAGGACATACGGAGAAGAATTGGGGCTTCCCTGATAACTCAGTTGGTAAAGAATCTCCCTGCATTGCACAGACCCCAGTTAGATTCCTGGGTCAGGAACATTTACTGGAGAAGGGATAGGCTACCCACTCCAGTATTCTTGGGCCTTCCCTGTGGCTCAACTGGTAAAAAATCCACCTGCAGTGAGGGAGACATGGGTTTGATCAACGGATTGGGAAAATCCCCTGAAGAAAGGAAAGGTACCCATCCCGGTGTTCTGGCATGGAGAACTCCATGGACTGTATAGTCCATGAGGTCACAAACAATAGGACACAACTGGGCAACTTTCACTTTCACTTTGAAAAGAAAGAATAAGGGCAATGGCTCTGTCTTAATCTACTTAATATCTAGTATCTATGCTTAGTTTAAAATCATTGCTTAAAGCTTATTGAAGAAAGGTTGAATGGTTGAATGAATTATTAGCATATGTTCTTTTAAATGGAAAACAAAAGATCTTCACGACCCAGATAATCATGATGAATTGATCACTCACCTAGAGCCAGACATCCTGAAATGTGAAGTCAAGTGGGCCTTAGGAAGCACCACTACGAACAAAGAGAGTAGAGGTGATGGAATTCCAGTTGAGCTATTTCAAATCCTAAAAGATGATGCTGTGAAGTGCTGCACTCAATATGCCAGCAAATTTGGAAAACTCAGCAGTGGCCACAGGACTGGAAAAGGTCAGCTGTCATTCCAATCCCAAAAAACGCAACGCCAAAGAATGCTCAAACTACCACACAGTTGCACTCACCTCACACGCTAGTAAAGTAATGCTCAAAATTCTCCAAGCCAGGCTTCAGCAATACGTGAACTGTGAACTTCCAGATGTTCAAGCTGATTTTAGAAAAGTCAGAGGAACCAGGGATCAAATTGGCAACATCCTCTGGATCATCGAAAAAGCATGAAAGTTCCAGAAAAACATCTATTTCTGCTTTATGGACTATGCCAAATTCTTTGACTGTGTGGATCACACAATAAACTGTGGAAAATTATGAAAGTTATGGGAATACCAGACCACCTGACTTGCCTCTTGAGAAACCTGTATGCAAGTCAGGAAGCAACAATTAGAACTGGACATGGAACAACAGACTGTTTCCAAATAGGAAAAGGAGTACACCAAGTCTGTATATTGTAACCCTGCTTATTTAACTTATATGCAGAGTATATCATGAGAAACACAGGGCTGGAAGAAGCACAAGCTGGAATGAAGATTGCTGGGAGAAATATCAATAACCTCAGATATGGTGATGACACCACTCTTATGGCAGAAAGTGAAGAAAACTAAAGAGCCTTTTGATGAAAGTGAAAGAGGAGAGTGAAAAAATTGGCTTAAAGCTCAACATTCAGAAAACTGAGATCATGGCATCTGGTCCCATCACTTCATGGGAAATAGATGGAGAAACAGTGGAAACAGTGGCTGACTTTATTTTTTGGGCTCCAAAATCACTGCAGATGGTGACTGCAGCCATGACATTGAAAGATGCTTACTCCTTGGAAGGAAAGTTATGACCAACCTAGATAGCATATTCAAAAGCAGAGATATTACTTTGTTAACAAAGGTCTGTCTAGCCAAGGCTATGGTTTTTCCAGTAGTCACGTATGGATAAGGGAGTTGGACTATAAAAAAGCTTAGTGCCAAAGAACTGATGCTTTTGAACTGTGGTGTTGGAGAAGACTCTTGAGAGTCCCTTGGACTTCAAGGAGATCCAACCAGTCCATCCTAAAGGAGATCCATCCTGAGTATTCATTGGAAGAACTGATGTTGAAGCTAAAACTCCAATACTTTGGCCACCTAATGCGAAGAGCTAACTCATTTGAAAAGACCCTGATGCTGGGAAAGATTGAGGGCAAGAGGAGAAGGGGACAACAGAGGATGAGATGGTTGGATGGTATCACCGACTCAATGGACATGAGTTTGAGTGAACTCCGGGAGCTGGTGATGGACAGGGAGTCCTGGTGTGCTGCTGTTCATGGGGTCGCAAAGAGCTGGACACGACTTTGTGACTGAACTGAACTGAACTGAATCGTATTTCACTTTACAATAAAGACCTAAACATGTAGTAAGAGAAGCATTATAATGTAGCAAAAACACAGATCTTAGAACCATAAAGACCTATATTTAGAAATGAACCAGGTAACACCTTGAGAGGTAGATTATTCTCCATCCATATTTAAGAACCAATATTAACCCTTATGATCTTTGGAAAGATAGAAAGAGAAAAATTATGGATACTACTCAGCACAATGGTTAGCACAAAGAAAGTGTTCATTAAATGGAGTCTTAAATCATTTGTTAACTAGCTCTTGCATGATTATAGACTCAAACTTTCCTTTGAGACACAGTCAGAGCAGGTTTTAGAAAATATGAAAGTTGATGACACTCCATGGTGGCTATTCCCATGTGGTTCAGTTCAGTTCAGTCACTCAGTCGTGTCTGACTTTTTGCAACCCCATGAATCGCAGCTTGCCAGGCCTCCCTGTCTATCACCAACTCCTGGAGATTACCCAAACTCATATCCGTTGAGTCGGTGATTCCATCCAGCCATCTCATCCTCTGTTGTCCTCTTCTCCTCCTGCCCCCAATCCCTCCCAGCATCAGAGTCTTTCCTGATGAGTCAACTCTTCACATGAAGTGGCCAAAGTACTGGAATTTCAGCTTCAGCATCATTCCTTTCAAAGAACAGCCAGGGCTTATCTCCTTCAGAATGGACTGGTTGGATCTCCTTGCAGTCCAAAAGACTCTCAAGAGTCTTCTCCAACACCACAGTTCAAAAGCATCAATGCTTCAGAGCTCAGCTTTCTTCACAGGCCAACTCTCACATCCATACATGACCATTGGAAAAACCATAGCCTTGACTAGACGGACCTTTGTTGGCAAAGTAATGTCTCTGCTTTTGAATATGCTATCTAGGTTGGTCATAACTCTCCTTCCAAGGAGTAAGAGTCTTTTAATTTCATGGCTGCAATCACCATCTGCAGTGATTTTGAAGCCCCAAAAAATAAAATCAGCCACTGTTTCCACTGTTTCCCCATCTATTTCCCATGAAGTGACGGGACCAGATGCCATGATCTTCGTTTTCTGAATGTTGAGCTTTAATCCCACTTTTTGACTCTCCTCTCTAACATTCATCAAGAGGCTTTTTAGTTCCTCTTCAATTTCTGCCATAAGGGTGGTTTCATCTGCATATCTGAGGTTATTGATATTTCTCCCGGCAATCTTGATTCCAGCTTGTGTTTCTTACAGTCCAGCATTTCTCATGATGTACTCTGCATATAAATTAAATAAGCAGGGTTACAATATACAGCCTTGACGTACTCCTTTTCCTATTTGGAACCAGTCTGTTGTTCCATGTCCAGTTCTAACTGTTGCTTCCTGACCTGAATATAGGTTTCTCAAGAGGCAGGTCAGGTGGTCTGGTATTCCCATATCTTTCAGAATTTTCCACAGTTTATTGTGTGATCCACACAGTCAAAGGCTTTGGCATAGTCAATAAAGCAGAAATAGATGGTTTTCTGGAACTCTCTTGCTTTTTCAATGATCCAGCAGATGTTGGCAATTTGATCTCTGGTTCCTCTGCCTTTTCTAAAACCAGCTTGAACATTTGGAAGTTCACAGTTCATGTATTGCTGAAGCATGGCTTGGAGACTTTTGAGCATTACTTTACTAGTGTGCGTGATGAGTGCAATTGTGCAGTAGTTTGAACATTCATTGGCACTTCCTTTCTTTGGGATTGGAATGAAAACTGATCTTCTCCAGTCCTGTGGCCACTACTGAGTTTTCCAAATTTGCTGGCATATTGAGTGCAGCACTTTCACAGCATCATCTTTCAGGATTTGAAATAGCTCAACTGGAATTCTATCACCTCCACTAGCTTTGTTCGTAGTGATGCTTTCTAAGGCCCACTTGACTTCACATTCCAGGAGGTCTGGCTCTAGGTGAGTGATCACACCATGGTGATTATCTGGGTCAGGAAGATTTTTTTGTATAGTTCTTCTGTGTATTCTTGCCATCTCTTCTGAAAACCTTCTGGTTCTGTTAGGTTCATATCATTTCTGTCCTTTATCAAGCCATCTTTGCATGAAATTTTCCCTTCAGATCAGATCAGTCACTCAGTCGTGTCCGACTCTTTGCGACCCCATGAATCACAGCACGCCAGGCCTCCCTGTCCATCACCAACTCCCAGAGTTCACTGAGACTCACATCCATCGAGTCGGTGATGCCATCCAGCCATCTCATCCTCTGTCATCCCCTTCTCCTCCTGCCCCCAATCCCTCCCAGCATCAGAGTCTTTTCCAATGAGTCAACTCTTCGCATGAGGTGGCCAAAGTACTGGAGTTTCAGCTTCAACATCATTCCTTCCAAAGAAATCCCAGGGCTCATCTCCTTCAGAATGGACTGGTTGGATCTCCTTGCAGTCCAAGGGACTCTCAAGAGTCTTCTCCAACACCACAATTCAAAAGCATCAATTCTTTGGTGCTCAGCCTTCTTCACAGTCCAACTCTCACATCCATACATGACCACAGGAAAAACCATAGCCTTGACTAGACGAAACTTTGTTGGCAAAGTTACGTCTCTTCTTTTGAATATGCTGTCTAGATTGGTCATAACTTTCCTTCCAAAGAGCAGGCGTCTTTTAATTTCATGGCTGCAGTCACCATCTGTAGTGATTTTGGAGCCCAGAAAAATAAAGTCTGACACTGTTTCCACTGTTTTCCCATCTATTTCCCATGAAGTGGTGGGACCAGATGCCATGATCTTCATTTTCTGAATGTTGAGCTTTAAGCCAACTTTTTCACTCTCCTCTTTCACTTTCATCAAGAGGCTTTTGAGTTCCTCTTCTCTTTCTGCCATAAGGGTGGTGTCATCTGCATATCTGAGGTTATTGATGTTTCTCCCAGCAATCTTGATTCCAGTTTGTGTTTCTTCCAGTACAGCGTTTCTCATGATGTACTCTGCATATAAGTTAAATAAACAGAGTTACAATATACAGCCTTGACGAACTCCTTTTCCTATTTGGAACCAGTCTGTCGTTCTCTTGCAGACATCTCTAGTCTTTCCCATTCTGTTGTTTTCCTCTATTTCTTTGCATTGTTCACTGAGGAAGGCTTTCTTATCTCTTCTTGTTATTCTTTGAAACTCTGCATTCATATGCTTATATCTTTCCTTTTCTCCCTTGCTTTTCACTTCTCTTCTCTTCCCAGCTATTTCTAAGGCTTCCTCAGACAACCATTTTGCTTTTTTGCATTTCTTTTCCATGGAGATGGTCTTCATCCCTGTCTCCTCTACAATGTCAGAAACCTCTGTCCATAGTTCATCAGGTATTCTATCAGATCTATCCCTTTAATCTATTTCTAACTTCAACTGTATAATCATAAGGGATTTGATTTAGGTCATACCTGAATGGTATAGTAGTTTTCCCTACTTCCTTCAATTTGAGTCTGAATTTGTCAATAAGGAGTTCATGATCTGAGCCACAGTCAGCTCCCGGTCTTGTTTTTGCTGACTGTATAGAGCTTCTCCATCTTTGGCTTCAAAGAATATCATCAATCTGATTTTGATGTTGACCATCTGGTGATGTCTATGTGTAGAGTCTTCTCTTGTGTTGTTGGAAGAGGGTGTTTGCTATGACTAGTGCATTTTCTTGGCAAAACTCTATTAGTCTTTGCCCTGCTTCATTCCGTACTCCAAGGCCAAATTTGCCTGTTACACCAGGTGTTTCTTGACTTCTTTTGCATTCCAGTCCCCTATAATGAAAAGGACATCTTTTTTGGGTGTTAGTTCTAAAAGGTCTTGTAGGTCTTCATAGAACCATTCAACTCCAGCTTCTTCAGCATTACTGGTTGGGGCATAGACTTGGATCACCGTGATATTGAATGGTTTGCCTTGGAAACGAACAGAGATCATTCTGTCATTTTTGAGATTGCATCCATGTACTACATTTTGGACTCCTTTGTTGACCATGATGGCTACTCCATTTCTTCTAAGGGATTCTTGCCCACAGTAGTAGATATAATGGTCATCTGAGTTAAATTCACCCATTCCAGTCCATTTTAGTTCGCTGATTCCTAGAATATCGATGTTCACTCCTACCATCTCCTGTTTGACCACTTCCAATTTGCCTTGATTCATGGACCTGACATTCCAGGTTCCTATGCAATATTGCTTTTTACAGCATTGGATCTTGCTTCTATCACCAGTCACATCCACAACTGGGTATTGTTTTTGCTTTGGCTCCTTCCCTTCATTTTTTCTGGATTTATGTCTCCACTGATCTCCTGTAGATTATTGGGCACCTACTGACCTGGGGAGTTCCTCTTTCAGTATCCTATTATTTTGCTTTTTCATACTGTTCATGGGGTTCTCAAGGCAAGAATACTGAAGTGGTTTGCCATTCCCTTCTCCAGTGGACCACATTCCAGTATGGTAGCTTGGTGTTTCAGACTGCATTAATATTATTACATTTCAACTTCAGCATAAGATTCAGAATTCTCATTTGCAGTGAAAGGAAACACAGAAAATTGTATTCCTCCTCTTTGGTGCATCAACTTATAAATTATATGAATCACCATTGATCGAAGTCCACTGGCCATTACTAGTAAAATGACCATGCTCAATGGCACAGAAAGCAGTAAAATTGAGTCCTCTATTAGCTCAGAAAAGGGAAGAGAATATGCAGTATTGGTTTGTATAACTAATGTCCTCCATACCAAACTTTTATCTCTTATTGAATTTGGTTCTTCTATTACAATCCCACCCTTGAATAAAATGTTCAGAACATCCCTTCTGGACATCCCTTCTTTTTTCTTTTTTTCCTTTATCCATTCCTCTGTTGATAGACATTTATTTAGCTTCCAGTCTTATCTTATCAAGGCACTATTCCCTTGATGATCACTCTTTACACTGCACTCAATTACCAAAATACAACAGCACAAATCCTAGAATGAAAGGAAACTTGGCTTCATTTTTAGAAAATAAGTTCTGGAAAAAAAAAAAAAAAACAGAGTTTGATGTGGTGAGTAGAACTATTGAATATTTGGTTTTGTTACTAGAAGTATAGTACCCATGGCCAGCAATCCCAGTTTTGTTTATCTTGGTATCAGTCAAACCACTGTTATATTATGTTGCTGTGTTCTGGGCTATTCACTTAGAGAGATAAAGATAAACTGTAATACATTCAGAGAAGTGCAATCTGAATGGTGAGAAAATTCTAATACCAAGTTATACGAGCAACAATTGAACTAAGAAATTGGGATGCATAGCCAGGAAATAAGCACCCTCAGGCAGGACATGATTGCTGTCTTCAGATATGTGAAGAGCTGGCTGTCATGTGGGAGAAGCGTTAGACTTGTTCTATTTAACCCAAGGGTATAGTGAGAACCAGTGGGTAGAAGCAAAAATCAGACTTAATTTGGCTTATTTTAAGGAAGACCTATCAGAACCAAGCCACAACATATTTGGCTGCCTCAGGAGGTAGTAAGTTCCCTGTCAGAAAAATAATTCAAGCCAACTGATAACCATGTGATAGGGTTATTGCAGAGATCTCAAGCATGAGATAGAGACTGAACAAATATCTTTAGGTAGAGTGACAATATAGTTTATCATCCACACCCAGACTAGTGTGTAAAGAGAATCCATGATCAACTGTTACATATTTTTCTGTATCACAGAAAGATCAGCATAAACTGGAACTATCTTAAAGAAAAGTAAGATATGTTGCCTTTCTGAATTTAGGGTATCTTCCAACTCTGAGATTCTTTTACACTATTTCTTAACATTAAAATATCAAAAGCACTTTTAATTATCTCTATTTCTGGGTATTTTTGCAAAACAAAGAATTTTTGAACCGTCAATGCTGGAAATTTTTTTGACACTGTGGTAAGTCAATGGGATATGTTGTGAATGGGTTGGTATCTTTGTTTTGCAGTTTTAAATCTCATTGTGCAGTTGCCTTTACGGAGAACTTGATTACAGGTAAGTCCAGAACACAACCTTATAACAAAATGCATAGCATATTTTTAGCTAGCCTTATGAAAAGATTTCATGGTCTCCCAGATTTATCCACAGGCTAGTCTAGTAATGGAAGGAAGGAGGACTGAGTCCCTACTGTGATCCGGGTGCTACACTAGGCACTATACGCTATTCAGTATCTGCCAACATCTCTAACAGGTTGGCATTTTCACTTTGTCAGGAAGATTTTATTGTCTCCATTTTGTAGATAAGAAAACTAAATTTGAGAGACATTTCATAACTTGTCCATGAACATAAACTTAACAAGTGGGAGAATTAGAATTTGAATTCATATGTTTTTGGAGCATATGCTCGCTACATTCCAGACACCAGTAAAGAAGACAACTAACATTCATAGGTACTTTAGAGTTTCTGTATGACTTTTATCCCTTTATCATCTATTTATTACAAAGACATTTTAAAGAACCACTAGGTTTAAGGCCTTAATCTTGGCACTACGCTATGCTATGCTATGCTTAGTCACTCAATCGTGTCTAACTTTTTGTGACCCCATGGACTGTAGCCTGCAGGCTCCTCTGTCCGTGGGGGTTCTCCAGGCAAGAATATTGGAGTGGGGTGCTATGCCCTACTCCAGGGGATCTTCCCAACCCAGTGATCAAACCCAGGTCTCCCCCATTCCAGGCAGATTCTTTACCATCTGAGCCATCAAGGAAGCCCAATCTCTGCACTGGGAATATTAAAACAGAACTCATACTACACACACACACACACATACAAAATAGTGGAACTGACATCTAAATGAGAAGAAATATATATTACTTATAACCTAATTTACCCACATTTCAGTCTAAAAAGACAATGGGAAAATGTCTATAAGTGAGAATTTGCCTTCAGTTGAGAAACAGTTGGGTAATAGATCAGAGTGCTTCCCTGGTGGCTCAGGCGGTAAAGTGTCTGTCTACAATGCAGGAGACCTGGGTTCGATCCCTGGGTTGGGAAAATCCCCTAGAGAAGGAAATGGCAATCCACTCCAGTACTATTGCCTGGAAAATCCCAGGCAATAGATCAGAAGAAGAAAGAAAGACAAACTCTGAATTGCAATGTGAGGAAGATGCCTGCATCATAGTGGGGAGGCTGTGCTGAATTGAAAAAGAAGAGAACAAGGAGAGAATGGAAGGAGCCTTTGAAGTAGTCCGTATATGAAATGACCTAAGCCACCAATGGTGTTGGGAGCTGGGCAGAAATACATAGGAAGGTACACAAATCTATTGTCACAACACACATGGAGTTAAAGCATGGGTTACTACTATTTACCACATATTATGGGTTAGAATCCTGAGTTAATGAAAGCCACATGCATTCCAAAGCTCGTGCTCATCCTGTTCCAATATACTGTCCAGAAATGTTTATCAGCAGCAAGGACTAAACTCTAAAATAAAGGATAGAATGAAACAAATAAAAGTCCTTTCTCCAGATCATTTAAGAATTTTGTGTTAAACTCCAACAGTTTAATCTCTTCCCTTCTTTTTCCCAGCTCCCTCACATCCTTGCTTTCTGTAAAATTATCAATTAAGTAATGAGCAGCAGAAAGAGATTTCAGCAGAGCTAAACTAAAACAAGAAGGTTGAAGGCAAGAAAATAGTTCTGTAACATGTTCCAAGGAGAAATTCCAAAAGAGAATGAAATATTTCCTGGTGTAAAATGCCCTCGGTGGACTGAAACATTTTCTTGGAACCCAAGACAACAGGTAAAGTCTGGTCCTCATTAGCTTGTGTGATAATGACCCTATCTTACATTTTCGATTTCTTTGGAATTCATTTGTTTTCATTACATCAGGTGGTTGTTATTATGATGTGTTAATGGGCTTCAAGCAGGGCTGTCCTCTGTGACTCAGACTCTGATTACTAAAATGAGAGTTTTGATATTTCTTATTATACCAACTCAGTTTTGCATTCCAATTGTTAATATTCTTGTCCACCAGAGCAGTGCTCTGAATTTCAAAAGCATGCAAAGGAAAGAAAGCGAGAATTTCATGTTTATTTTCAACTTTAGATTTCTTTTACCGAAAAGTTTGCCTTTCATGACTTTAGCACCACATTTTAATTCTTGAGTGCCCCTAGTTTCATTGCTAAAAATCTTTGAGAACATTTTTAAACATAAAAAAAAAAAAAACCACACACAGACACACACACTCTCAAATTCCCTCTCTTCTTTAAATTCTTTGGGCTCACTTTCTGGCATCAACAGACTTCTTCTGATCCTATTCCCACAGGAAACTACCTCTAGCCATCTAGGTATGACCTTTTGATTCAAAATCATGGTAATGAACTTCTGTAGCTCATTACTTTCAAATATAAATTAAGTCAGATAAATTGCTCCTAAGCGTTAACACCTCTTCAAGGGTGAGCCCCACTACTAACGTAATACCAATGCTGTTTTACATGTGTAAGAAATGAAAGCCTTGAAGCCAGAGACCAAACTCATTGTCTTTATAAGAAGCTCTGGTCTGATTCAAACCAGGGCTATTTTTTGGAAGCTCATGCTAAATAGATCCTTCAAAACAAGCATTTTCATGCTGCCCATTCTGTTTATCCAGAGCCTCCCATGATCCTGAATGCATACTTCTCTTCACTCTCTACCAACAGGAACAGCAAACACCCTATTTAACTAGAGAACAAATGAACTTTTTAAATGCCTAAATCTATGTTTACGCACACAAGATGAGATTGGTATTTACCTAAGGGGACAGGCTTTACTCACTAATGTGCACTGTACAATAACCTAAGAAAACAAAGATAACCTTCTCCCTCCCAGGAAAATGGTACTTGTGATGATCACAGCACTGCTAAACAGCCTTGTTTTTCCAGACACGACAGAAATACATTTGGGTGAACACATTTTTGCTTCTGTGTCTAGGGAAAGATTCCTTTATGTTTTCTTTGTTTGGGTAATTGTTAATGTTATTGCTGTTTATACCATAGGACTTGTGGATAAAGCTGGCGTTTCTGACTGCCTCAGCTTTTCTGATGTCTACCACATGTTGGTTTACCTTACATTATTTCTCTTCATCTCCCCCACCCCAAAACATTCAGCATCACAGATGGCATTTTATAGACAGCTATTTTTGTGTGAGTGGGGATGTTTAACTGCATTCAGCAGAGGACAGAGGATGTCATGAAGGTTTTGTCCCCAAAAGTGCGCTGTTATGTCCCTGCTTCTCTTTGAAATTAATTGTGTCTTTCCTTGTCACTGATTAAATAGATGTTTGGAGGGTCTCTGTAAGCAGTCCTTTCTATTTTCTCCTGTTTGTTAGGGTCAGATTGTATTTATAAAGATTTCATACAACAGCTGTCTTGAGATCTTTATAATATGAAAATTTAGACTAGAGCTGTTGAGGAGTCACAGAACTGAAACACACTGGGACAAAAATACAGGAGACAAATGAAAAGCAAATTGTAAGCTATTTGATGAGACATTCATTTTCATATACAGAATAGTTATACCTATGATTATATCATTGAATGGGAGACAAAATGTGACTGTTATCACCTTATGATAAAATCATTTCTTAAAGCACTCAAGAAAATAAGACAAAAGGAATTCTTAAAATAATCCTAAGCCTAATGATTTACCTAGTCACTATTGACCAAAGTGTGTAAACAAATGAAATTACAGAAATCAAAGAGATTACAGTAAGGATGCCATCACTAGTTTGTCTACCAAAAAAAGAAGTATTTGTACTGTTGAATAGCACTTTTGAAAATCTAGCTCTTTCAAAACAAAATGGAGAAAGTTAAAAGAAAAACCAGAAGGTATGAGAAAGAGGAAGATTGTGGGAGATGGGGAGGAGTGAAGATATCAAAAATATAAACAATTTGTGGTAGAATTGTTGGCAATGGGTAAGCAACAGAAGTATTGATATAAATCACAAACTCGCATGCCTGTGGGGTTCAAAAATAACATAAGTGAAGGTGGAAAGTAAGGTGATTTAAGCTATGATCCTGAAACATTTGTGATTTAAATCCATAGAATATATTTTTTTTCTCCTGCAAATAAATCTGCTCTCTCATTTATTTTTTGTGTTCTGCCTGTTATTTTTATACTTTTGATAGAGCTATGGGCACAAGGAGGAATTCAGTTTCCTCAAAGCTGTGTTTGAGGAATAGTACAGTAATAGTGGAAGGGTTCTGAGAATGGATCATTGGCACAAGGCCTCTGTGCTAGGAAAAGTAAAAATAATAGCTGCTAATGCAATGCTTTTAAAAGTATGGTATATTGAAAATTCATCAAGGGCTGGAACATTTATTATCCATCCTCAGCACTTCTTGTGCTTGATCCACAGAAGGCATTTATCAAAACTTTACTGAATTAAATTAATTTTTTGCAAATACCAGGAAAACCTAGGACAGAATTGACTACGGTGGCTCCACAAAGAATGAGAGTAGGAGAAGAAAATGTAATTGGAGAAAGAAATGGTGACCCACTCCAGTATTCTTGCCTGGGAAATCCCATGGACAGAGAAGACTGGCAAGCTACAGTCTATAGGGCTCCAAAGACGTTGGACATGACTGAGCAACTAAACAAAGGGAAGAAAATATAATCATGTCCATCTCTATATTGAACCATTTGAAACCCATCTCCATTCACTGAGCATGTGTTCTTGAGTATGTATATATTTAAATGTGTATGCAAATTTTCATCTATAACTCAGAAAGCCTCAGGTACTGCCACCGTGTGTCCATGAAGATGTACGTATAAGGATAATTTAGCTATGTGAGGAGGGGATGACAACTTATGCCATCTGCCCCCAGGCCCATATCAAAGTTGTTTGTTTAATTTTTTAAAGTTTTTTTGTTTTGTTTTTTAGTATTTTAAGTGTTTATTGAATTTGTTATAATATTGCTTCTGCTTTACGCTTTTGGTTTTTCGGTCACAAGGTATATGGGATCTTAGTTCTCCAACCAGGGATCGAACCCACACCCACTGCATTGGAAAGTGAGGTCCCAAACCCTGCATCACCAGGAAAGTCATAATGTGTACTATGACTCTCATAATGTACTCCCATAATGTGTCACCAAGAAAGTCTAAATTATGCTTCCTGGATTAAAGTTAAGTGAACAAAGAAATGAAGAATGCATTTTTCAAAGATCTCCAGTTAGAATTGTAAAGGCTCAAAGTGGAGGAGAAATATTCCAATTACTCCTAAAAATTTTTATGTAAACTCTTTCATGTCCTAATGGCCAAGTTAACAAGGTTCACAATAAAGTGTCCCTGTAATTGATACCTCACAGCAAGCCTTGAGGGATGCAGACATTTCACTTGAAAGAAGCATTAAGCTCGTCTCTAGCCCCATTACATTTAGTATTTTACCTTTGAAATTTTTCATTATATGTGAAACTAATAGCCTGTCCTATGTCATGCTGAATAGAAAAAGAGGAGTATGCAACATTATGATTGCACTGGTTTTGCAGGGTCAAGTGAAATAGGAAACAAGGTTCTTATCCATAGAAGTCAGTTAAGAGACTTCTACTTGTTTATGTGAGGTTTGGGGGAAGTATCATATACCCCAAACACTGACCTCCATGCTCAATTATTGTTAGTTTGTTGAGAATCCACTATTATATTCTCAAGATTTCCTAATTTTTTTTGAATTCAGTTATTAGTTCAGTCACTCAGTCGTGTCCAACTCTTTACGACCCCATGGACTACAACATGCCAGGACTCCCTGTCCATCATGAACTCCTGGAGTTTACTCAGACTCACCTCCATTGAGTCAGTGATGCCATCCAGCCATCTCATTCTCTGTTGTCCCCTTCTCCTGCCTTCAATCTTTCCCAGCATCAGGGTCTTTTCAAATGAGTCAGCTCTTCACATGAGGTGGCCAAAGTATTGGAGTTTCAGCTTTAGCATCAGTTCTTCCAATGAACACTCAGGACTGATTTTCTTTAGGATGGACTGGTTAGATCTCCTTGCAGTCCAAGGGACTCTCAAGAGTCTTCTCCAACACCACAGTTCAAAAGCATCAATTCTTCGGTGCTCAGCTCTTTATAGTCCAACTCTCACATCCATACATGACTATTGGAAAACCATAGCCTTGACTATGGAAAAACCATAGCCTTAACAAGTATACAGTAGAAGTGAGAAATAGATTTAAGGGACTAGATCTGACAGAGTGCCTGATGAACTATAGATGGAGGTTCATGACACTGTACAGGAGACAGGGAGCAAGACCATCCCCAAGAAAAGGAAATGCAGAAAAGCAAAATGGCTGTCTGAGGAGGCCTTACAAATAGCTGTGAAAAGAAGAGAAGCAAAAAGCAAAGGAGAAAAGGAAAGGTATTCCCATTTGAATGCAGATTTCCAAAGAATAGCAAGGAGAGATAAGAAAACCTTCCTCAGCGATCAATGCAAAGAAATAGAGGAAAATAACAGAATGGGAAGGACTAGAGATCTCTTCAAGAAAATTAGAGATACCAAGGGAACATTTCATGCAAAGATGGGCTCAATAAAGGGCAGAAATGGTATGAACCTAACAGAAACAGAAGATATTAAGAAGAGGTGGCAAGAATACACAGAAGAACTGTGCAAAAAAAGATCTTCATGACCAAGATAATCATGATGGTGTGACCACTCACCTAGAGCCAGATATCCTGGAATGTGAAGTCAAGTGGGCCTTAGGAAGCATCACTACAAATAAAGCTAGTGGAAGTGACGGAATTCCAGTTAAGCTGTTTCAAATCCTGAAAGATGATGCTGTGAAAGTGCTGCACTCAATATGCCAGCAAATTTGGAAAACTCAGCAGTGGCCACAGGACTGGAAAAGATAACCTTTCACTCCAACGCCTAAGAAAGGCAATGCCAAAGAATGCTCAAACTACCACACAATTGTTTTAATTACCAGGGGGCATTATCACCAAATCATTTAACTGCATATTTTGAATTATTTCATTTGATAGATAGATAGATAGATAATGGGACTTCCCTGGTGGCTCAGTGGTAGAGAATCTGCCTACTAATGCAGGACATGTGGGTTTGATTCCTGGGGAAGGAAATAGTAACCCACTCCAGCATGCTGGCCTGGGAAAGCCCATGGACAGAGGAGCCTGGCAGGCTACAGTTCATGGGCTTGTAAAAGAGTCAGACATGGCTTAGTGACTGAACAACAACAAACAACATATAGATTATTCAGAAAATTTTGAAAACACTTTTTTATTCAATAACTGACTAGCTAATCAATTAATTACTTTAGCAATACTGTTTTAAATAGTGAGTATGGGGCAGGCATTATGTGGCTATTGGCAGTGCAAGGACATTGGTCCCTACTTCCCTGGATCTGCAGATAGCTTTGGGCTAGTTGGTCAGTTTTAAAGTTTGTGACATTAAGGATTTTTATTTTTCCAAACAATTTCTTTATTTTTAAAATCTATTACTTGCATCTTCTTGTTTATGGCAAGCCTGTGCATGATAAACTCTGATTTTTCATTCTAGTGTTGGGAAAACCATACAGTCCCATGAGGTAATACGTTTGTCTGTCAAATTCACTGTTCTAGAGAATTTTCTGGACAACACAGCACTTCTGTGCCAAGGAATTCTATTATTATGGTTTATTAATACTTCCTACAGAATCATTATCTACAAATTCAATATGAAATAAAACTATATTTTTTCTATATGGCACAAAGTGAAATATGCATGGAAATCCATCGCATCATTCTGATCAATTATTAATTTATATATTTAAGAAGCTTAAACAACGCAAGACAAAATAATGTGCTATGACCAACTTCTAATTCCTTCTTCAATTATTTCCCAACTGCTACTAGGTAGGAGGAGAAGACTGCTCCTTCTGCTGCAAGATAAATTATCTTCAGTATTGATTTTAGGATCTAAATGGAATTTTTGAGGCAGAAAAAGAAAAGAAGAGAATAACAGAATAAAAAACTCAAAGCTCCTTTTCCTAAAACTACCCTTCCTGGGCTAAGAGTGATTTTGCCTACCAATTTAAACAACTCAGGGATTTACCTTTAAAGTAACAATGTGCTTCAGAGGACTGGAGAGAAAAATGGAGCCACCTTAGTGGTAGTTCATAAGCAGGGACAGTCCTTGCAAATTAGCATTTTCACTCATTTGGGCCATTTTTCAAGATTACTTACTAGATCCACCCTTCTCCAAACACTATAAAAGAGCTGAATTTTAGTCTTGAATCTGCCATAAACTAGGTTATATCAACAGTTGAATTTTGTTTGTTTGTCTGGTTTTTCAAATTTATTCAAAGCTTAGTTTAATAAAGAGTGATACTACATAATCTCTAAAATAATTTTCAGATCTCTGAATCTAAATCATATTGCTAATTTATTTACCAGTTCACAATAACAGAATATATTATTTTATCAGATTCTTGTGCCAGCCAGATCACCTTATCTGACTTTAAGGGAGCTGTCTGGGAGAGGGGCAGTGAATATATTAAAATATTTTCTTAAAAAAAAAATCCCAGACCAGTTTTCCGGTCGTAAAATTGATATGAATCTTGAACCTGTAACTAATCTTTTCCAGATACTAACACTTTACAAAAAATAAAATACACTAATGAGATACTGTTTTAATTCCATTAAATTTTTTCTGTTTCAAAAGAGTAGGACAAACATCAATATCTTGTTCATAGTAAAAACATGAATCGCCTTAATACTTAGCAATAAACTTGTTCTACTTTTGGACATTGTTCTCTAAGGCAGAATCTTTTATTTTTTTTCTTTCGAGTGCATTTAGCATGTGACAATTTAAAAATGTATGAGGTCAACACCTTTCCATAGGTACTTTGCACAGTACTCAAACTCTTACAAGTAATATTCTCTTACAATGTTGAAAACCCAATTAGTAAACAGTTTAGTACTCAATCCTCAAAGCTCTCCCACAATAGAATCCTCTGCAAGGACTTGTACTGCACAGTGTTTTAAATAATCAAGCTCATCATAAGGATTGTAATACAGAAATGAGTTCTCTGTAAATATTAAAAATTATCTGGCCCTCATAAATGTTTACTCTGCTTATTATCTGCAAACTTCCCGGATTAAATGTTTAATATGAATATGTTATTATCCACCAAGATTGATTCTGGCAGGGTATATGTTGATACCAGCAGGAAATAAATAGGGAGACATTAAAAGGTATGAAACTTTAAAACAATAGCTTAAAGGTGTTTAATAAACTACAGATGACTTACACCATTTAAGCAAATATTTGGTGGGAGATGGGAAACAGTCAAGACCAAGAAAAAAGGAAATCATTTGAAAATAATGTCTCCTATGCAATATGTTGTAACTAAAGCTGGATAAGCAATATAGGCTTCTTATTATCTATCCTCATATTACAGGAGAGATGAAGAATGTTAATATATAGGAGCAAAAAATCAGGAAAAAAATTAAAAAGCATTCAAAGTAGTAATCTTAGATTTTAAAATCCTAAAATAAGAACTCTTAATATTAACATAAAGCTAGGCACATACACATCCAATCCCCAAAGACACTTAGTGGTCACACATACACAGATCAGCTTTTAACTATTACCATTATAGTTACCACTATTGTTTATGAAAGAAAAGAAAAAGGTAGAAGCAAAGGAGAAAATAAAAGCAAGCTTAATTTCAAGGCAGATGGAAGCTGAAGGTCAAACAAGTTTGATGGCTTCAACAACTTTCTTCTCCAGAAACACTTTGGAATTTAGCAAAACACCCCACACCTACCCCTCTTTTATTATTGAGTGAGTGGATCAAACTAAAACAAAGCTCTCCCATCTTAGGCTGTGCTCAGAAGATGAGCAGCAGAAAGCATGGGAACATTGTCAGGGTACAGATGGGAGAAGATGGCAGGAGGCAGACAGAGGAGAAGCTGGGCCAGTTCATTGATGTTCTCCTCATTCATAATTGAACCTGTGTGCAGACCTGGTGCTAGAAGACACCCTTACTGCAGGTATTGTCTCTGGAAAGTAACATTAAACTATGTTTTCTAATATCTCCATGTAATTTTTTGGAGTAAAGGAGTCTGCCATGCCTATATGCATGCTAAGTCACTTCAGTAGTGTCTGGCTTTTTGCAAGCCCGTGGAATGTAGCCCACCAGGCTCCTCTGTCCATGAGATTCTCCAGGCGAGAATACGGGAGTGGGTTGTCATGCCCTCTTCCAGGGGATCTTCCTTACCTAGGGATGGAACCCACGTCACTTATGTCTCCTGCATTGGCAGGAGGGTTCTTTACCACTAGCGCCACATGGGAAGCCCCAAAGGAGTCTGGACCCTAGTAAAAATTCTAATGAGTTCTATGTCATATTCCTCCATTTTCAACTGATTTAATAAAACGTTCTCTTTAGGGACTTCCCTGGTAGTCCAGTGGTTGAAACTCTGGGTTCCCAAGGCAGGATTTGATTGCTCATCAGAGAATTAAGATCCCACATTCCATACGGTGCAGACAAAAAATAAAATAAACTATCTGCAGATTTCAAATAACAAAAAACTTATAAAATTCTCTCTTTTTATTTCTTCAATGAACTAGTGCATTATGTACTGCCTTAGAATTTCTCTGAATAAGGAGTTATTTGTATTAATACATAAAGGAACATGTTGTAATATATTCCATTAAATATATGCTTTGAGGCTAGAGTAGGGCAAGGTTTTGGGGAGAGCATATCTAATGATGCAGAAGTTGATATAATTATTAGGAATCAATAAGTTTTACAAATTATCCCCAAATTGAGTTAGTGTAACATATACAGGCATTAAAATTAATCTTTTGCATCAAAAAATGAAGTGACTATCATAAAGAAAAAACACCATATATTTCCCCAAAAGCATCTTTAATAGTTATTTTCACATCTGAATCATGATATATGTCACCGCTCCCACCTTGGGTGACTTCTTTACTCTTATATAATGTAATGCTCTTCTTCAAGATTAAATCCATTTGGCTTGGATTATTTCCCTTAATCAACAAACCATTGTTGATTTTCCACATTATAGGTGTCCCTATCTTTTTTAATTTTTTTTTCCTAACTGTGGTACAAATCACAAAAACATACTATCTTAACTACCTTTAACTACACAGTTCAGTGGCACTAGGTGCATCCACTGTGCTATGCAGCTCTCATGTTTCTAAACTGAAACTCTGTCCCAAATATCATGTATTAATGCATGTGCATAGAATCTGGAAAAAAATGTACAGATAAACCTACTTGCACAGCAGAAATAGAGACAGAGACATAGAGAAGAAATGTATGAACACCAAGGGGAGAAAATGGGGGATGGACAGGGAAACTGGGATTGATATATATATACTACTATGTATACCAGAGATAAACCAGTAAGAACTTACTGTACAGCACAGGGCAGTGGGAGAAGGTACAATGTTTGTAGAACATATATTAGGTTTCCCTATCTTAATGGAAGAAGATTGAATTAAACATGAACTTCCCTGAATTCTCCTCTGTTCTGAGCACATCACACTCTTGCCCAAACAATCATACAAAATTCTGAAATTGTTGATTCACCTTTGATTAAGAAATGGTTCTTCAGCAAGTCCTCATAAAACCCTGGGAGTCAGAGGGGAAATAATGAAACTCAGGGAAAGGAGAATACAAAAAAAGAATGGATAGAGAAGTGCCAGACATAAATAGAAGAGAAGCAATAAGGACTGCTTTCCTTTTACTTATAGTTGCAAAAGCCAAGGAGTGGTTTGGAAGTTTTCAGAACCAGGAGCCTGAAAGACGAAGGCCACAGAATGAAGATTAGGAGGCTGAGAAAAGCAGACACAGATGCAGATAACATTCCTGAAAAAAGAGTCAATTCATTTTATTGCTTGGGGATCCAAAAGAAGCTACTTCAAATCAAATCACTCATGCAATAGATGTGGGATTTCAATTTTTACAGGTTGATTAGATTCTATTTTTCACTGAACCCTGTGGATTTTGAGAGGGCTTGAAACTCCTTTCAGTGCTTTGCAATAGTTCCCTCCATGTAAATTGTCTGCAGAGGGGCTGCTCTGTAGCTTAGCTATCAAACAATAGCATGGAAAGGACAGATGCCATCATGGATCCCTGCTGAGGGTTTGAATCACATGTGTGGTCTTCTAGCTCCCAGATCACCTGAGCGAAAGGAAACACCCCCCCCACCCCACCCTCCTCGCCATCAGCAGTCATAGGCTGTTCAGTTTTCCGAAACTTGACTTCCTAAAGGGTAAATATCCCTCCCTGTCTTTCAGTCCCTTAACCCCACATGCACAAACACAAAAAAAGAGTTGTTCTGGCCCAGTGAGCCCATGGTATAGCTTAGGTATCAAGAGGAACAGAAGTTTGGCAAACAGAGATGCAAGCCGCCATTGCAATTGAGCTCTCAGGTGAGGACACATTACTCTGGAGGAACTGAGCACCTGTGACAGGTGAGTGATACCAAGCGCCCTGGCTCTCTCTAATCAGAGGAGCTAATAAGCAGATACAGTGAAGGTCCCTGCTTTCCCCGATTGCACACATCCCAGACAACTCTGTGGTGTTGATTAAAACTGTCCTATTGGTAGGCACTCAGCATTGCTATGTGATCAGAGAAACATGTAAGTATAATGCAACCGGGGCAAATCAATTTCTCCTGGGCTTGACTCCATTTAAACCATGTGAAAGCGAGTGGGAAGAAATCAGGCATTGGCAGACTTAGGATTTCAAGCTGGCGCAAGCAAGTTGAGGGAGGAAGTTTTGTGTGCCACGTTGTGAATGATTATAGCAAGACTCAGGTGGATAAGCGGGAAGTGAGAGGTCTATGCTCTTGGGTTTTCATTTCCAAAATGATTTTGTTGAGGTCTTTTCAATTTAATCCTAGAAATAAACAACTGAGGAGAGCAAGTGGTGATTGAAAGGAGGAAGGGAAAGATGACTTCGGGAGGCTGTTTCTGAGGAGGCTGGGTCCCTAAGCCCTTCAGGATTTAAAGAGGAGGCTAAGAGTTTTAATTGGATTTTAAATTTTCTTAGTAGTGGGGAAAGGTTTGGGTGCTCTGTGGTCTGATCCGCAAGCACAAGAGGCAGCTGTGTTTCAAAGCTGACCTTTATCAGATGGTGGCGTGTTTATTTCAGTCTGTCACAGAAGAGGAACAAGAAAACACTGCTGGGCCATGCAATTTGGGGTATAAAAATACTACAGGACCAAAACAAAAACTAAAGACGTTCTGCCGACTTGACTAAACTCCTAAATACAAGGGTTGGGGGAGAATTCAGGAGGGGTTAAGAGAAGAATGATGGCTCAGTAGTGAAGGAACTGAGGCCACAAGCTCCTCTCTTAAGAGCCACTGAGAGGAAAATCGAGTGCAGAAGAAACAAAGGGAAAGAAACTTGAAATGGGTGGCAAGAAGGCTTTAATTGTTTGATAAAATTCTGGGCAGAAATTTGGCAGTGGTCTACTTAACTGCCCCCACTCCCACACCTCCTCTTCTTTCATCAAGGCATTTTCTAGGTATCAAAAATCCCAGTACCTTCAGAGACTTAGCTCCAAGGTTAAGAAGGAAATGCTACACTGTACTTTTGTATAATAAAGTTCAGCGATATCTCAAACTCTATTTCCTTTTTAATTACAATTTTCTTACCTGAGCCTCAAGTGATTCTAATGTTACTGTTAACCCTGGAGGCCCGAGTTATTTTATGTTTAGTGACAAGGATTGTAACTGCAGTTCCCACATGGAACTGAGAGGTAATTTCTTCTTTCGGTGAGCTTTAACCAAGTGGATAGCATCAGACCAAAGTTCCTAGTTACTCATGCCCTGTGGAGAGACAAGCGCCCTAGGGAAAGCTGAGGAATTTGAAATAAACTGAAGATTATATTGCTTCTGAAATATTTGGGCACTGTGGAATTAGAGAACAGACAGCAGAATTTTAAAGTGAGGGATATTCTAAAACTGAGCTTTTCCTAGAAGATGCTCTAGTGCTTGTTTTAATTTTTAAACTGACATCATGAGCCACAATTTATTTGAAAAGTGTTATTAAGGAGGATTATTAAGAAAAGGTGGGGGCCAATCTATTGAAAGGAAATTATATATATTTATATACGTAGGTGTGTGTTAGTCACTCAGTCATGTCCAGCTCTTTGCAACCCTGTAGACTCTAGCCCGCCGAGCTCCTCTGTCCATGGAATTCTCTAGACAAGAATACTGGAGTGGGTTGCCATGCCCTTCTCCAGGAGATCTTCCCAGGGATCGAACCCAGGTCTCCTGCATTGCAGGCAGATTCTTTACCATCTGGGATACCAGGGAAGCCTGTATATATAGTCCTTAAATGCATATATATATATATATATATATGCATATGTATATTTATGAATACTGTCTAAGCACTGTCTCTAATAGTGCTGACAATGACAAGGGTAGAAAACTATGTGACACAAATACTCTATGCCCACCCTCATCCGTGGCAGTGTTACCAGTATATCACAGCATTTTTGTGTCTCCATTTGGGCCAGATAGTGCTAGCTGGGATATTAGATGAAAATTCCCTACTTTCTGAGCACATAATTTACTTCCCAAACTCCCCATAGTTAGAAATGACCATGTGACAGTTCTAACAATCAGAATGGAGTAGAAAGGATACATGGTATATTTAGAATGAATCTCTTACAGGTGTTTCTTCCTGTTGGTTGGAATGCAGTTATTTCTAGTGTGGCCAAATTTCCACAAAGTTGTTACCAGAAGGTAGAACTTCCAGAACAGAAAAAGCAGCCAGGCAGCAGATGGTGCTAAAACTGATCTCCGCGACTGAAAAATGAGAGATCGTGGTTGTACAGTAAAAAATACCTGGTAAAATTGCTGTCTGTGATGACTTGACCACAGACCTTACCTATTGAGCCAGTAGCTCTAGGAGAAGTGTGGGAAAGAGCCAACATGTTGGCCACTATTGTCAAGTTCTAACAAACCATTTAAGAATGAATTAAGAATGGCAGGGCTTCCCAGGTGGCGCTAGTGGTAAAGAATCCACCTGTCAGTGCAGGAGACATAAGAGATGTGAGTTCTATCCCTGACTTGGGAAGATCTCCTGGAGGAGGGCACGTGAATCCCCTTCAGTATTCTTGCCTGGAGAATCCCATGGACAGAGGAGCCTGGCAGGTTACAGTCCATAGAGTCCCAAAGAGTTGGACACGACTGAAGCGACTTAGCATACATGCATGCATGCATAAGAATGGCAGTGGAGGGCCAGGGATCAAGAGCCTTATAGATTCAGAAAACACAACTATTTTGGACCCCATGCAATAAGTCATAAGACTGAAAAAAAGTCTTTAGTGACAAAATCTAACACTATTTCTCAGTTAAACAAAACAACTCAGCTGTCTGTGAAAGATCATATTAAGACCATTACCCTTCCACTCCAGTGTTTCAGCAGCCTTTCTGAGATAGAGGGTGAGGTATAATGAAGTCTCAATGGAGTCTCAGTCAGCCTCATGGGAAATCTAAGTTGGGATGAATCTTCATTATCTCTCCTCCACTCATTTTTTGTAACCACATCACAGAATTTATTTTTCTCAGCTTCTTTTAAACCCCATCTCTAGCTCCTTATGCCCTATGAAATCATCTCTCATTACAGCAGATGAAAGTGGCCTTTATTCTGAGCCCCAGAACCACATATTGTCTGCAACATATTTGGCAGAGGTATTTGACGTCTAGAATGTTTAAGCTTTCAGGCAGTGTGCCTTATCTCCTTGTCTAGGTGTAAATGTCTTTAAATCTGGGCCTCTATCTTATATGTCTTTTAGAACCTTGAAAGCTTCCAGCAAAGCACTTTGAATACAGCTTAATATAGTTTTGATGCATTAATAAATTCCCAGTGCATTCAAGCATTTGCTGCTTTTTTCTCTCACCTGTAATTAATAACATTTAATCCTACCACCTACTTCTTAAACCTTCAGGGACTGCCTTTCTCTGAAGCTTCATGACTAAAATATACATCTCAGCTCTCAGGCTCGAAGCTCCCCACCTACCTCTAAAACTACACTGTCATCTCACCTCAAAATAAAACATCTTTCTTGCTCAAAATAATAGAACTTCAAAGCCAATCTAATTAAATTCCTTCTTCCCCTTCATTTCTTCCATCTTTTTGCTTTTCCTCCTTCCCTCTCTCCTTCTGTACTTTCTTCCTCACTTCCTTTTTCATGTGGATGAGAAAACTGAATCACAAAAATGGTCGACTGCCCTGGATAACATCACAGTGTAATTAATCAAGGCTCTTATCTTTCAACTCTTTCTAGAGTCCATTTACTTTATCCTATTTGCATCTCACACTAACACACCTTAAAAACTAAAAGAAGTAAATGTCTTCTACTATAACTTTTAGATATTTTTATATCTGGGTGATCATCTAGAAGATGAAAAAAATTCCTTTTTAAATTTATTTTGCTATTCATGGATCATACATATCATGAGTATTCAGAAATTGCAATACTGATTACATACTGACCCAAATCATAAAGAAGCATTTGCTGCATCATCACGTATCATCTTAAGAACTGATCCATGGGATCCAGGAGCCAGCTCTCCAAAGGATGGGATCTTCTGTCTTATATTAATGCAAAAACACTTTCCCTTCTATTTTTAACCTTGATAGCAAATTGACACATTAAAATGTCCTTAGATTTAGAAAACTAGAGAATTAGAATAAGTGTATCTTATCATCTTAGAAATATTATAATATTTTAATGTTTAGCTTTTATCAAAATGCCAGGGTAACACAGAATACAGAAACTTATGGTGAAAACTTATGGTTGGTCCCAATTATTTCCCTTACCACCTCCAGTATGACTACATCTACTCTTTTTAAAGGACTATTTTTGGCTCTTGTGTTGCTTACTCTGTAAACACCATACTGGAAAGTATCTATTTACTTGCTCTTATGACACATGAAAATTTACTTGTACTCTCCTGTTCCTCTTTCCTTCATGACATAATTATCAGCTTTGTTTAAAATTCTCAAATTGCCTTTAAGCTTCAGTTAGTTACAATAATTCTGAAAAGTATCTCTTGATTATCCACTTTGTCAGATAAATGCATTAGAACTGCCAAATTTTGCTCAACTTTTCATAGTCATTTTCATTCCACCTTCTCTGAGCTATATGAGAGCATTTATACTCTCAATACATGTCAGATTTATAATATAAACTATAAACACAATAAAGTCCTCTGTGAATACTGATTGACTCAATCAGTATAAACATTGCTGTGACTGTGTATGCTACCATCCAATGCTGGCCCAAGCAGTGGTGCTGAGATTACGGGCCTGATTGCCTCATTCCTGAGCTATTCTAGAGAAGAGGCTCAACAGATAGGAGATATATGTATGGTTATAGCTGATTCACTTTCTTGTACAGCAGAAACTGACACAATAGTAAAGCAATTATATTCCAATTAAAAAAGAAAAAGTTAAAAGTATAAAACACTATACTGTTCTGAACATCAAGAGCAAATGGATTCTCTCTTCTTATACACCTTTAATTTCTCAGAATTATGCCCTTTTCAGTTTAATCTAAGTTTCAAAAACATTGAACCTATTTCTGCTCTTCTGATGGCTGTTAAAATGGTTTTGACTTTATGGACTTTTATACTTTCATCATGAGTGTACTCCAGGAGATGGTGATGGACAGGGAGGCCTGGCGTGCTGCGATTCATGCTGAGCGACTGAACTGAACTGAACTGATACCTTCATTGTATTTTCACTTTTTCCAGAATGACACCAACTTTTTGTTCTCTCAATTTTTTGTTTTTTTCCTGTACATCACAATCCAGAGGCTCTTACTTCCTGCTCCCATTGGAACTAATTTATTTCATAGACTGCTGCATGGTATCATCCTGGGAATTCCTTTCTTTTTTTTTTTTTTTATTCTAAATGGTCAAATGTTTCCTTGATCCTACGCCTCACCTTTTTTTTTTTTTTTTGGTTTTACTACTTCACTTGATGGTGCACAACTCCAGATACTTCCTGAGAGTGGTTTTGGAGAGAACACTTTTTCCAGTCCTTGAATGTCTTGAAAAGGACCTTATTCTGTCCTCACTGTGGTTGATTACTTGGTTTGATGTAAAATCTGCATTGGAAATCATTTGGTCTCAGAATATAAGTTTTTACTGATTTCTATAGTGTAGTTGAAAAGAGGGTTGGTGCCTCTCTGTTTTACTAAGCAGTAGACGATTTTCTGTCTCTTTCACTGGAATCTTATTAAAATCATCTTTATTCTTTCTGTTAGCAAAAAACAGAGTTAAATGTATAACTTTCAGGTCCTTGGAGGCAGATTACTTGGGCCTGTATCTCAGTTCTTTCATTTACTCATTAGGAAATGTGCCAGTTACTTCACAATTGTCTGCCTCAAGTTTCTCATCTGCGAAAGGGGATAACAGTACATCCTTCCCTATGTTGCTGTGAGGATTATAAGTTAATACATGTACAGAACCTAATACAGGGTCTGCACATGTCAAGTGCTCTGTTGTTATGTTAGTCGTTCAGTTGTGTCTGACTTTTTACAATCCTGTGGACTATAGCTTGTCAGACTTTGCTCTCCATGGACTTCTCCAAGCAAGAATACTGGAGTGGGTTTCCATTCTCTTCTCAAGGGGACCTTACCAACCCAGGGATCAAATCCAGGCCTACAGGCATTGCAGGCAGATTCTTTACCATCTGAGCCACCAGGGAAGCCCAGAAAAGTGCTATATATATATATATATACACACATATAAAATTATTTGTTGCATACATATGTAATACTTCCTATTAATATTTTCTAGTTCTGCTGGCTTATTTTAATTTCAGCTTTCATATTTTTAATCTCTTAAGAGCTCTTTCATGTTCTTTGACCCTTTTTAAACAGCCTGATGGCTTATTAAATGTCTCTGAGAATATAAATAAGAAATATCTAAAAATAATTTAGGGTTCTGAATGATCTTTTTCTTATGGAACAAGTATTGATTCAGTATTTCTCTTCCATGTTTCTTGTTCTCCTCATTCACTGGTAACCTTTGGTTTTCAGTTTATCTTAAAAACAGAAGGACATGTAGTTGGTGTGAGTTTTCTTTGCTTTGACCTCTGGTAGTTCTCTTCCCTGAGTAGGACATACTGCCTGGATGCTTTGAGTGAGAAGATGCAGTGGGGCTTGTGTGTGTATTGGTTGGTTTTAGTTTGAGGAGGGCAAGCAAACCAGAGAGTGGGGTCAAATGAAATTCACAATCCCTCACCACCTACACAAACAGACACACACCAAATGAGAAGACTTATTGCAAGGCACTATTGGTCATCTGATAAGTGTAGCGTTTCCTTATATGGTTTAAGTTAAACCTACAGGAAACATGGGTTTCAAGTTTTAACTTAAGAGTTTCTATACGTCCATACTTTACAAAAGTTAAATCTGTTTATTCTAATCACAATACTTAAAATAGTTGTTCAGCATTAAATTTTACAAATTCCTATTAAACAGAACATTATTTGATCCTATAGGATTCTTGGAATGATCATTATAATAAAGTAAATCATATACATAAAACAGATCTTTGAAAGTTTAAAACACTATGCAAAATTATAAGGTTCTACTTTAGTGCTTACACATATTTGCCGTATACTATATTAAGAAAGTGCATTTCATTACTAAATAATACATCATTTATTTTTGTTTTGCACTGACCTTCTCTTAAAAAGTGGATTTTAAAAAGATACTAACTAGAATATTAGAAAGATTAGAAATCAAAGAGATCTTTGCTTTCTTCAGCCTGCAGGGAAGAATCAGAGGCCCCACGAAGTGAGGGTGTGTACCCCAGGTTAGAGGGCCTGCAAGCAATACAGCTCCTTAATGGCAAGACCAAAACAACAACTCCTAGCCTGTGTTTCTTTCCATTTCATTTGCTTTACCCCAATAAGCTCTACCTAGCAAAAAAAAACAAGAGACTAAATTCTTCACAGTACTCCAGATTTCAGAAGTTTGTATACAAAGATACAAAAGGGTGGAAAGATGAGAAGGCTGTACCATGAGTATGCGGTAAGTGCCCCACCTCCCAACGGCAGCACGACTTCAGGCATCCTCATCAGTGATGCAACAAAGGCAGTCGATCCTCTAGCCTTTCAGGGTCACAAACAGATTTTTGAGTCTGCCATGAGTGCAGCCAAGCTGCGGCATTAGGCTCTGTTGCTTACAGCACTTTCCGCTGGAGTGTAATAGAATCCTGGAGTGCTATTGTATTTTTAAAGGCAATTAATATTTTATTATGCACAGACTTTTATTTGCACCATTTGGATTCCTCTTCTCTAATTAAATCTTGTGATTTACACAAACAGAACTGCTGTTCTTTAAACTCTGCAAATTATAAAAATTAACAAATACTTGTTAAAAGGAAGCAAAAGCAGCCAAGGGTCCTATTTTTGTGACAGAAACAACTGGAGGCTATGGAGTGAATTGAAAGTGTCTCTTATTTGAGTGGGGCAATGTGGCAATTACATTCCAAATACCTTAGTTAAGTAGAACTGATAGAAATTCCAGCTGTCTATGAGAGAAAGGTTAATTCTTTAAATAAATAAAGCCAGAGTATTTTATGTGTCCATGTAGAATTTTTGCTTCATGACCTTGTGTACAGCGTTTTGTGTTATGGGATTTATAAATCAAGAGTGTAGTTTCAGGCATGCATTATACCACCTCTGCATATGTGGAACATTTCCTAGGGTCAAATGAATGGTATTCAGAGGGAACACAAAGACTCTAAGTGTCGATGCTTACTTACAGAATATGTCCTGTTTGTCTTTCTGTTTCTAAATGAGCAGCTCCTTTCAGCTAGATGAGTAGCCACTCCCCTGGTAGTAAATGGAGTTAAAATGGGTATCCTGTAGGGGGAAAGACTAAATATCTCTCTTGGTCTCTGGAAAGATAGCAGAAGGGGACTGAGTTGAGGATCAGGAAGAAGAAGACAGTGCCAGGACTTGAAATAATCTCCATCCTATTTAAATTGAAAGGTATTGTCAAAGCTTTCCTAGGAATGCTTTGCAGTCTCCTTGAAGGGCATTACGCCCACGATCTCCATCTGGAGAAGAAGAGGAAGGATATTAGGAAGTAGATTGGGTAATAAGCAAGTAATTGGCATTATGAATTTAGCAAGAATCTATTTTCTTTGCAGCTCTTTTTCCATCCCTGCAAATGCACAGTCAGCCCCATAATTCGAATGAAAACCAAAGGGTCCAATGTGGAGAAATTCACTTTCTGGATAACATTTCAGGACAACATTTTTCCATATGTGGAGGGCTACTATGCAGGTCTGCAATTTCTATTCTCATTTGCATGAATTCTTCTCTGCCTTCAATTTGTGAGTCACATGCTTTCTTCCTTTGTGTGCCAGTAGATTAATTGAGGAAGAGCTCTGCATGAAGTTTATATAAAAATAATTGAACATCTACCTAAGTGAATATATTTTCTCCAATTTAGCATGTTTGAGATAGTTTTATTATGACTTATATTGACAGAAATGACTTCAGGATACCTTTCTTACAAGGGCCTTGAATTTCTTTTAAAATACAGGAACACACACAAATACACATCTTGCAAACAGCTTTATAAATTTAGGTGCAGAAAATCTCCGATGTAAAAACATCACACGTGAAAGCAACACTCAATTTAGAAAGAAATACAAGCAAAGAATAAACAAACAGATCCTTTTATTTCCCTATTTTATCACTCCCTGGTGTGTTTACTATTGTGATGGAATTACTGTGAAAAATCTCAGTTCTTTTAGAGAATATCCATGCTGCAGACCTGAAAAGCTTGCTTTGTGAGCCTTCATGAAAAGGGTATGTATAAAGATGGTAAAGTGAGTTTCATCTATTTCAAACTGTTCTCCAAAATCAACAATGCACCCAAGAAGGATTTGATAAGTCTTCTCCTTTTCCCCATCTGTTTCTCCTTCCTACTCCCTACTCTTCCTCCTCCTTCTTTCCCCTAAACAAGCCAGCTTTCAGGGTCAAGAACTAAGGCATGCAGTATCAATATGATCTTTTAGTGAATTTTTAGAGCAACGGGTATTAAGGACTACCCCCAACAAATTAGCTACTGGCAGAGCTTTATTCCAATGAGAACATGCATTCTAAAATATACATGAAATACTCATCCTCTAGATATCCAGTGGACAACTCAGCATTGTCAAACTCAGTACTAAATTATTTAACTTACTATTCCGTCTCATCCCCACAATAACCTTAATCTGGAAGAGATTATTAGGATTCCTTTGTAAAGATGAGGAGAGTGAGAATTTAGAGAATTTAACCCCATACTCAAAACCATGACAACACAATGGAAAAGCCAAGAGTATGAGGACAAGAATACAGATCTATCTGACTTTGAAGCTGGTGCTGTTTAATGTTGTGCTACACTGAAATGCTTAGATGAAGCAGAGACAGTTTATCCATGTATAGAGTTTTATACATACACACGCACACACACATGTATGTGTGTGTCTCACCTTGAAATTTTAAGAAAATTTCTATTATAGGGAAAACATTTGTGGAAGTTAATTCTTTTGTTATTTTATCATGTCATTTTTTTTTTCCACAAAAAGACCAAATCGACATATGTAGGTAAATTTGAATTTCCACATCACTTGTGCTTAGAGATTATTTCATAATATTTATAGTCTAGATTTTCAGAAATAGTGTTACAATAGTATAATGAATCTAATAAATTGCCATTTTCTCCACCAAAATTTGTAGGTTTTTATTGAACAACCACCCTTTATGGGCATCACTGTACAACAAGAGGCTCATTTAAGAAGGTATAAGTCTCCATTTTTGCTTATAAGGTACACCAGAGGTGCTTAATAAATATTTTGACTGAACAAATGATAAAGCATCTTTGAATATGGCAAGCATAGAGGATTTAGCAATAAAACAATATATCCAAGTTTAAACTTAATGTCTCTGCTATTTCTAGTAATGCTTAAATGTTAAAGGATAATGGGTTAAATCGGGCTTCCCTGGTAGTTCAGTGGTAAAGAACCCTGCTTACCAATGCAGGAGATGTGGGTTCCATCCCTGAGTCAAGAAGATCCCTTGGAGAGGGAAATGGCAACCTACTCCAGTATTCTTACCTGGAAAATCCCACAGACAGAGAAGCCTGGCAGGCTACAGCCCAAGCCTTGGCAGGTTGCCAAGAGTCAGACATGACAGCAACTAAAATACAACAATAATGGGTTAAAAATGATAAAACTAATAACCAGGCTTAGTAAGACAGCTTCAAGAGCACAACTGAACAAAAATTGAGAGGAAATAGTCATCTCCCTCTTCCTCTTTTGCCCTAATTACATTTCATAGAAGAAACCATGTTTTATCAGGTTCAGTTTTATCTTTTCTGGTGGTCATCTTCAAAATTCTACAGAATAGGCTGCTATACTTGTTGCTTGACTAATAGCAGTAATCGTTTGCATGCTGACGATTTGTGCTAAGGGATAGTGCTAAGCAAGTTGCCTATATTGTCTCAATTAGTGCTCCCTAGGAGTAAATTCTGATAATATTATTCACCATGATAAGCCAATTCTTCTTTCCACTAATTGATTTATATGACATAATTCTAGCAATAATTTATTAAAACTCAGCTGGGGGGTCTTTAAGGAAAAAGGTGCTTTATTCTTTAAAAGAGACACAGAATAAGGCATAGTCTCTTCCTCAATGGACATTCTTGTGGCATTCAGGTAATAGTTATGTTGCAGCCATACTATGACTGCATATGAGCAAAGGTTACTCCCCAAGGGTGGTGTAACTCTACTCCCCAAGGGTGGTGGAGTGATGGAAAGGGTATAAGTTTTTGAAAACATGAGGTGTTGAAATAATCAATTCATCCACCACTCTTGACAAGTTCATATCTGACCATGTTCCAAAAAAATTGCATTTACTTTTTACTTATAATCAGCAAACAATAGGCCTCATATTACTCACAAGCTAATATGATTGGGTGAAAAAGATCCAAACTCTGGAGCTAATAACCTGGTTTACTATATTCAAACATTTAAATTCTTTGTCATTTCCACTGCAATGTAAGTATATTGAAACAATGCTATGCAGCCTATGGAATTCTGTCAGGAAGACAGTTTGGATTTCATAAAAGTTAAAAATTGATAGCCTAGTACTACCATCAAGTAAGTACATGTTAAAAAGTTCACAGATTTAGAATCTGTAAGTTTTGACTTCATATTTCCAACTTTTACCTGATGAAATTTCTTGAAACAATAAAGAAACCTCTCTAAGCCTATTTTCCTTATGTTTATAAAACACGTATTATAATACACATTTTACAGGATCAAAAGTGATAATGTACAAAGAAGTGTTTAGTGGAATTTCATTCATTCATTAAGGAATACTTATACTGTCTACATATATGTGTCAGGAACTGTCCTAAGCTGTAGCCAAACAACAGTGAACAAAACACATCAATAGGTATAAATGAATTCATTATTGACCCATGATTAGTTCTAATTTGGCTTATGAGTTATAAAAGCAAAATTAACCATTTAAACATGGTTTGATGACATTGCATTATGAATGTCTGGTATACAGAACTGAAATGTCACAAGAGAACATATATTCTGACTTCTTTTAAGTATATGGCCACAGAGATCAAGGATTAGAATTTACATTAAAAAAAAAAATTGTCTACAGTAGCCTGCTGCTGCTGCTGCTGCTGCTGCTGCTAAGTTGCTTCAGTCATGTCCGACTCTGTGCGACCCCATAGACGGCAGCCCACCAGGCTTCTCTGTCCCTGGGATTCTCCAGGCAAGAACACTGGAGTGGGTTGCCATTTCCTTCTCCAATGCATGAAAGTGAAAAGGGAAAGTGAAGTTGCTCAGTCGTGTCCGACTCTTAGCGACCCCATGGACTGCAACCTACCAGGCTCCTCCGTCCATAGGATTTTCCAGGCAAGAGTACTGGAGTGGGGTGCCATCGCCTTCTCCACTACAGTAGCCTATACTTGTTTAATTGAACTATATAACAGTTGTGAAAGATTCTTGATGAATCAGCTGTGTTCTCATTTGCCCTCACTGCCAACAGCATGCATTTTTAGAAAAGATTGGCGCACTTCTCTCAGTGTCCATAATACAAAGATTAGGAGAAAATGTGTGGTCATATTATTGAATTCTTGACTAATATAACTAACCTTCCCAGTCTCCATTGCATAGCTTCCTGGAAATGCATAGCCCCTTTCCCAATTTTATCCCTCCCACCTCAGAAACCTACCAGAAACTTTATAATTGCCCATTCTTGCTCTGGCTTTTAGCTAAGTGACAAAAAGATTATCTAGTTAAATCACACAGGGAAAAGTCTAGTTAATCGTTAACATTTCCCTAGTTTTATTAAGTCATTTAATTCTGCTTCCCTCTAACAACTCCAGTTCTAGAGCTTCAACCCTTTCTTCAGAGAAGTACATGCCCAATTGTATAGTCAGGCTGAAGTAGGAGATTGTGGGCCTCTGGGCTGGACACTTGGTATTTGTCAAGTGAAGTAAAATTCAAACTTTGTTTTCACCCAGACACTCCAAGGACAAGTCTAGTTGTAAAAACTGAGTTCTATTAAAGCAAAGAGATACCACTCCTGAGGTAAAGGAAGACTTCCCTGTCTGCACATGTGCAGGAACACTTCTTGGAGATCAAAAAGGGAAAGGACCTCACCCCATAAAAAGTGTGGGCATGTACCCTTAGGCCTCTATGGAGGGATCCATCTTAGAAAAAAGTTGCACCAGTATCTTGGGGAGGGTCCACGGACCTTCAGGTGTGAAGAGATAAACAAGATAATTGGCCAATGGTAAACAAAGACCCGGAAGCACTGTCCTATATAAGTGATTTATATCACCTCCTACTGCAGTCCTCACTTAGGATGCCTGTACTCCTCTCTGAGTGTGTATCTCTGCCTAGCTCCTGACTTACCACACTCCTCCTCATTAGAGAGGATTCCCACACCTTTTCTTTCTGGATGTGTATCTCTGCCCGGCTTGTGTGTTGGATAAACAGTTTTCCTTTGTGTTATCCCATAAATTGTCCTGTGTCTCTAATGATAAACTTTGTGGCTGTTTTTGCCTCCTTGAAACATTCTTGCTTTCAAACAGGGGCAAGAGCCAGGGCCATTTAGCTTCTCACCTCTAGTCCCTGGTGGTCCAGTGGCTAGGACTCTTGGTTTTCATCCAGGTTACCCAGGCTTAATTCCTGGACAGGGAATTAAGATCTCTCTTCAGTACCATTCGCTGCTCTCCCTCAGAGATCAAGGCCACTCAAAATGGCTGTTCTCTTGCTCTCTGTATATCCCCTGCTTGACCAGTGCCTACCTTACCTGCACCCCACTCACATTTACTATCTTTCCTACATACTTGCCCCAGGCCCTAGCTAGTAATTGTTTTAGAGTTAGATCAGAACTCTCTCTCCACTATGTTTATCAAAGGGGTAGTGAGGGGTGTGCCCCTCTACTGATTTCTCCGGTAACCAGTGAGGCAGCTTGATGTCAATTCTCCCTGTCACTGGCAATCTCCCCTTCCCACTCCCTGCACAGGAGTAAAGACTGCTACCTGGGGCTGCCCTGCACGTGGTGGGATGTCACTCCAGGACCTTGCTTCAGGTATGTGAGTTCCTCCTATCCATTAAACCACTGACGTCTCTGTCACTGACCCTGGGCTCTTTATTGAGTCTTGAACCTGGTGTGCATGGTGAAGACCAACATTTACATACAGTTGTGTAAGTTGAGCCTTGTTCAGCAACTGCTAGCCAGAGTGAGAGATGAGGGTGAATCCAGACCTGTGCCCAGCCAGTCATGAACCTAGAACCTGAATTCAATTTTCCACCCAAATCCCATGTAATAACTTTTACCTTCTCCTTCCTATATGTAAAAAGGAGAAAGGAAATATGTGTGTATAGTTATTTTACAAATCAGGTCAGAAAAGTGTTGAATTGCTGCCTATCACAAAAATCTGGCTAGCCAATAATGTGTTTCAGGATATTTGCCTCTTGGGTAATATACCAACCTGAGGGCCTGGTTACTCAACTTGGGTAACGTATCAGCCTCAACTATTGCCGTCAGATGGGGATCAAGGAAGGATTGAGATATGTTTACTTATGCTGCCAGTTTAGATTTGCAAACTAATTACAAAAGTTCCATAAATTTAGTAAGTATTATTTTCCTGGCCGTGATTCAACTTGTCAGGATACAGAAATAGCTCTGTGCCATCTCATGCCAGGTGCAGCATTTTCTCTGCCTCTCTCTTGGCAAGACTGGCCTGGAAGAGCAGGGAATGTGTTCTCCCGGGACAGAACAAGAACTAGGAAAGGCACACCTCTAAGTGTCATATTGATTTGTAGACAGTTTACCTTTCTGCCTTCATTTAATGGTTTAGGGGTTGGGGGTAAAAAGTGGGAGGGAATAGGAATAAAAAATAAATATAAGTAGATTTCAGTATTTTTCTTTTCAGTCTTTGCACTTAGAATTATTGAACTGAATTCAGAGAGAATGGCTCATAGTGCAAGTGCCTGGCCCTTTGCATAAAGCATTTTATAACAGTTAAGTTAAAAGGTAAAGAACTTTGGTCAGTGGAAGCAACCTAAGTGTCCACTGACAGGTGAATAAATAAATAAGGTGTGTTATATGAATATATATATATATATACACACACACACACACCACATTGTATGTGTGTGTGTGTATATATATACAATAGAATATTACTCAGAATATTCTATTAATATTCTAAAGAATGAAATAATGCCATTTGAGCAGCATGAATAGACCTAGAGATTATTATACTAAGTGAAATAAGTTAGACAGAGAAAGGCAAATACCGTATGATATCACTTATATGTGGAATCTAAAACACGACTTATCTAAAAAACAGAAATAGACTGAAAGATATAGAAAAGTTACGGTTACTAAATGGGAAAGGTAAGGGAGGGATAATTAGGATTTGGGGATTAATAGATATACACTGCTGCTGCTGCTGCTGCTGCTAAGTCACTTCAGTCGTGTCTGACTCTGTGCGACCCCATAGACGGCAGCTCACCAGGCTCCACCGTCCCTGGGATACTCCAGGCAAGAACACTGGAGTGGGTTGCCATTTCATTCTCCAATGCGTGAAAGTGAAAAGGGAAAGTGAAGTCTCTCAGTCGTGCACGACTCTTCGAGACCCCATGGACTGCAGCCTACCAGGCTCCTCCGTCCATGGGATTTTCCCGGCAAGAGTACTGGAGTGGGGTGCCATTGCCTTCTCCGAGATATACCCTACTATATATGAAATAGACAAACAACAAGGATTTACTATATAGCACAGGCAGTTACATTCAATAACATATAATAACCGACTGAAAAAGAATCTGAAAAAGAATAATATATATGTATATTATCACTGAATCACTGTGCTGTACACCCAAAACTAATGCAACATTGTCAATCAACTATACAATTAAAATTAATTAAATAAAAAGTAAGTAGAAAATTTTTAAAAAGAAATTCTGTTAGTCTGTGGGGAATTGTGTCATAGTTTGTATTTTCTGGGTCCTGGGGTACAACTACAGGGACATGTGCCAGCCCACAGAGTCAGAATTATCATTGATCTTTATGGTGGATTCCCCAAAATCATAGACTAACAATGAAACAGGTATTAATAGAATAAATCACAATATTAACAATAACAACAATATTCACTATCTCATGGAATACTCAACAGAGCTCTGTGAGGTAGACACACTTATTGTGCCATTTTAAAGAGGAATAAACTGAAGCTGGGATAAACAAGTACCCAAGATTTTACAACCAGAAAGAAAAGACTTGAGATTTGAGTTTAGATCAGAAATAGGTAGGTCAAACAGTAAAGAATCTTCCTGCAATGCAGGAGACCTGGGTTCAGTCCCTGGGTCAGCAAGATCCTCTGGAGAAGGAAATGGCTACCCACTCTAGTATTCTTACCTGGAAAATTCCATAGACAGAGGAGCCTGGCAGGCTACAGTCCATGGGGTTGCAAGGAGTTGGACATGACTGAGCGATTAACACACATTTTTTCTTCCCCCAGAAACACAGGATGCATGATTTCACCTATGTCTTTATATATGTTTTGGTAACAAAGAAAACAAACAACAACAACAACAAAAACAGATAAAGAAATACCTCTGAAATTTGGTAATAATTACCAAATTACTGAGTTTCCCAGGTGGCTCAGTGGGTAAAGAATCTGCATGCAGTGCAGGAGACACAAGAGCTGCAGGTTCAATCCCTGGGTCAGGAAGATCCCTTGGAGGAGAGCATGGCAATCCACTCCAGTATTCTTGCCTGGGAAATCCCAGGGACAGAGGAACCTGGTAGGTTACAGTCCATGGGATTGCAAAGAGTCGGACACTACTGAGAACACACATAGTCTTGCCTGGAGAATCCCATGGACAGAGGAGCCTGGCAGGCTACAGTCCATAAGGTTGCAAAGAGTCAGACATGACTCAAGAGACTGAGCACACAGCATAGCAAATCATTACCAGTGGTACACTCAATGTCTTGTACATTTCTACCTAGTGGACACCACAATTTGTTAACAAAGAAAAAGAAGTATATCTATTCACTTTAGAGAAGCTTATCTTCTTACTGTTAAAAGCTTTCTAAGAGAGTTGGCTTTCCCCTGAGTCAATGTCACTGCTTTCCATGGAGAATTTTAGAGTGCAATAAAAGGCTTTTAATTAAGCTGTGATATTATATCTAGTATGCTTTATTTACACTAAACACTGTTGATGTGGCAGAATGTTTCTCTTTTCTTTTCCCCGCTAGTTTCTCAGTGAGAGTGAAAGCACACAGGGAAACAGAACATGAGCAAATAAAGAGATAGCTGCTCTCTGCCCAATTATATTCCCAGGATTCTAGTTTATGCAAATTGGAGGTGGCTTGGGTTGTCCCTCCGGTCTCTTTCTTTGCATCTTTCAAGGATCTGCTCTTTGCCCTTTGGTGCTCCTGTGGATACTCTAGCACACATCTGGTGGAATTACTCCCCTCTGCTCCAATGTGCTGACGTGTACACAGACTTCCTCTGCTGACAGAAATGGCTTTTTAAAGAGTTCAAGACTCTTGGTAATGAGCTTAAACACTGAATGTAAACAAGATTTACTCTATACGGATAAACTGTGCTTACTTATTCAAGATGAATATTATAAATAACATTTTGTTTGTGTGCTCCAGGAACTAAGCATCTTTTAGTTGTTGGACTAGAAATACTTCTGCCTTAAGTTTACTGGAGAAAGGACAAATAACAGACCTCCCATGACAAAGCTGTCTCTAGTCCCAGTGTGTTTCCTTGCTCAGGGACTCTGAGAATTCTCTAAGTCCATGAAGTATATTTTAGATTAAATAATAATAATAATAATTTGAGGTTCTGAATTCCAGTGCTATTTCTATCATTTGTTAGCAATGTGAACTTAAGCAAATCATTGATAATATTTCCTCTTCTGTAAATGTGGTCAAGTAACATATCTGTGTTTGTTATGTGTGTGCACACTCAGTTGTGCCCAACTCTTTGTGACCCCATGGACTGTAGCCAGCCAGGCTCCTCTATCCATGGAATTTTCCAGGCAAGAATACTGGAGTGGGTTGCCATTTCCTCCTCCAGAGGATCTTCCTGACCCAGGGATCAAACCCCTGTCTCTTATATCTCCTGCATTGGCAGGCAGATTCTTAACCACTGTGCCACCTGGGAAGTGGTCAAATAATACCTTGTCAGATAACCCTTGGGGGCCATTGAAGGTAACAAATGAGAACAATATGTGAAAATATTTCTAAACTATAATAATACATAAAAATATGAATTTGCTGTTATCCAAAATATGTGCAAAAATGTGATGTGAGATTAGGAAGGAAATCCTGGATTTGTAAAGGAGAAGGGAATTGTGATACATAACCAATTTTGGCTCAAGTTTCAGGATCTTATAAATTCTATTCACTGGGGTGAGCAAAATAATCACCAGGGATAAATTAATTATTCTAAAAGCTAAAGGGTTCAGTTCTAGTAGTCAGTATTGAGTAAAACTGGGGCAGTATACATGTCAGAACAGAGTGCATGGAACTGCATTGCTATTGCCTGTTACCCCTCAGCATTCCATGTGCACTATAGAGGCTTTAATAAGCGGAGCTAAAAGTACTGGTCAGCTGGGTGATGAGCTAATTAATATTTCTATAAAATTGGCTGAGGAGTGTAGAGAGTTTCATACCTGGTTGAGTTTGAGAATGTGTGAGAAAACAGACTTTAGAATACTAACAGCTAACATCAACTCTAGCTTCCAGAGTTTTAAGAGCCTGCTAGGATGCCTAACAGGCTGTTTGCCTAGTAACAACTTACATGTCCTTCTACTAATTGCTAAAGTACCCTTGACTTAATCAAACTCTATAGTACTATGTAAAATGGATTTGGAATTTAGTATTAATCCTACTGTTTGTTTGGCCCCGCAATCCAATCCAAATATTTAGCAGTAATAATTAGAAATTTTAATATAATAATTTAATGAAATGAATTACTCAGCACCCTTGTTTAAATTTAGACACATAAAAAAACTGTCTTTAATAAAAATAACATACAGTTTATTCTCTTTCTTTAGATAAACTACTGGATTACCTATTCAACAGCTTATTGTCTAAATCTTACTTTAAAATATCCAATAATCCATAGATAAGAGTTATCCAAGATATTTGTTAATAAAATAAGAGGAAAAATATTTTCTTTCTTTAATTCATGTCTTTAAAATGTACAAGGAGGTAGGTCAAATCAAATGTAATTGTCTGGGCCTCATTCTCTAATGGATAGACTTTTACACCTTAGACCTAATGTGTATACATAGGCCTCAGGGAAATAGCATGGTTTGTGAGCTAATGATGTGCGCTGTTAAATATTTTTACATCAGGGTGACATTTATAAATTATATTTTAATATTACAATTATTTTAGATGATTGCCCCCAAAGCCCTTTTATTTTTAGAAAATATAAAGCATCCTTGGCCCACAGACACTCAAAACCCAAGATGTTCCAAATTGGACTCATTATCTCTCCACCCCCCGCCCTAAAGCTGCTACTCCTCCGTGTTCTCTTGCTCCAGTAATGGGGCCACTCTCCTCCCAGTCACACAGCGAGCAAACTTCCATCATCTTTGGCTCCGACCTCTCCTGACCCTTTAAATTTAATCAACCAAGCCCTCTCAAATTTATCTTTGAAATGTCTTTGGAATTTGTCCTCTGTGCTTCATCCTCACCAATTCTTTTGTGACTCAAGCCCTGATTATCAAATGCCACAAGTTATTCTGAGGGCCTATCTATGAAGCTCACAGGAACTAGTTCATTCCAGCTTCAAAATGCCCTCGATACATTGCTAGCATGATTCTTTTAAAACACAGATATGAAGATGTAACCACTTGGATGCTGGAAAACGTTCAGCAATAGCATTTTACAGACAATGGAACCTGAACTCCTTAGCAAGTCACCAATCCCTTCTTTTATTGCCCCGTTGGTTATTTTTCCCCACTACCTTATGTTCTAGCCCACCTACACTGTTGATCACCTCCAAATATTCTATATATTTCACAAACAATTTCCTTTGAGTAACCATTGTTATCTTCTACTCATTAGGAACACCCATTTTTAAATCACAAGTCATCTCCTTTGTGTCCTTGGGAAGAATTAATTACTTTTGCCTAGCAGTTTGCATATTTCTCTCTTATATACTTACCACAATCTAAATAAGAGTTAAAATTTGTCAGACATGTATTAGTTAACCCCAGTAAGCAGAGAGCTCTTTAAATGCAGGGGCCTTATCTTTTTAATGGTTATATGCTTCATGCTGCCTTTTCCATAAGAAGTCCCAGTTACATATTTATTATTAAACTTTTTAAATTGTTTTGCAAATTACTATTGATGTTGTTCATATTGCATCATGAAAATAACATTTTCTTAGCAGCATATCTATGTTACCTTTGAAGAGATAATACAAATCAAGCCTTAGGAGAAAATACCCAAACCTTCTGATATGACATACAATATTTTTCATCATATCTTTGCATTAGGATAATCCTTACACTTTTAAAAAGCCAAAGGAGTATATACATGTTGCAAAAATATTATGTTTCCTCAAAAACCTAATGAGAAAAGATAGAGACAGATGGAGAGTTAAATTAGTTAATTTTCTGCCCAGCTGCCTAGATGAAAAATAAAGATGCACTGACCCTATGCTTCTGCATGCTAAACTGCTCAAATGTCATGTCTCTGTTAGTTAACCATTATGCCTAGATTGAGTGGCCAGTATCTGGATTAGCGAGACTATTCAATTTACTGTCCCTTTTATTCTCAGTTTTTAATGCAAAGGAAGAGAAATCTAAAAATAGTACAAACCCTCGCAACTGACTTGCATTCCTGAATAGTCAATATCACTGTAAAGTGACAAAATCATATCACATTTATTTGAAATGGTTCAAAAATAATAGATATATTTTTAAAATTGCTTGTACTTTTTTTCCCTTCTAGATCTTCCCAATCTTTAAAACTCTTAGCTGCAAAAAAAAAAAAAAAAGTGCCAATTTGCCCTTTAAAAACTAGGCAGCCTCAAGATTTTTCTCATGTTAAAGTGAAATGAGAACTCATTTCCATTTTCACGGGTAATTCAAGTCTCAAATGACAACTTCAATTCCATATACGTTTTAGTATTGTGTTTGTGTGGGTGTGGGTGTGTGTGTGTACACACACATTTTGTGGAACTCCTTCTTAACAGTATTTCTAGTGGCAATAATTTTTTGTGTGTATGAGAGAAAACTTTCTTCTTTCTAACTTGCTCCTAAAATCATCTTAAAAAGCCAGATCCTCCCAATCCCTCTGCTTTAATGGGCTATTTTTTGGGGATGTCATTTACTCTCTTCTACCTGTTCTATGACTCTGCATTCACCTATATGCTTCCTCATTTATCTTTAGTAAGATTAGAAAATTGTCAAATTTACAAAATGTTTTGTGCATACTGTGATTTTTAAATGTTTCCAAAATATACCATTAAAAGATTCCACAGAAAACATCCCAGCTCCCATGAAAATCGGAATATCTAATAACATGCAGTCCACCAAGCAATTGTCAGTTGGAGTTAATGGGAAGTGTATCATTCAGGGGTGAGTCAGGAGAGAGGAGTTATACTGTTCTTCATACAGGAAAAAATTGATATAAAAATTATTAACTAGGCAAGGGTACATTACTAAGGGGCAAAGATAAATCTAAAGCATATAAGAATAGCATACAAAGGTGTTTAAGTTTAATTAGGTCTGAAAAAATGATACAAAGGAACTTACAAAACAGAAACGGACAGACTTTGAAAACAAATTTATGGTTATATAATAATAATAAAAAAATAAAAAATAATTTAAAAAAAAGAAAACAAATTTATGGTTATCAAAGAAGAAACACTGTTGGGGGATAAATTAGGAGTTTGGAATTAACATACACACACTGCTTTATATAAAACTGATAACCAATAAGGACCTATTGTATAGCACAGGGAACTCTACTCAATATTCTGTAATAAGCTATACAAGAAAAGAATCTGAAATAGAATAAATACACATGTGTATATATATAACTGAATCACTGGGTCATGCACATAAAACTAACACAACATTGCAAATCAACTATACTTTGATAAAATGATAAAAAAAAAAAATAACAGTCATATGAATCAATCATTGACTGGGGACTGAGGCAGATTTTACCAAGAGGAGAAACTAATCTGGACAAGAGCACCCTTACTTCCTCTCGATTTTTCACTGGGGAGGGTATGACCATGGCATACTGTGTGGGGAAGAAGTTTGCTGAAGTGCCAAAAAAGGGACTGGAAACAAAATAAACTGCCTGCAGGACTGCCAGCAAGACCCACTAGAAAGCTGCCCAGTGGGCTGCCAGAAAAAGCTTGTTGGAGAATGGATTTCATTGAGTTCCTGCTTACTGCTGGCTTTCACACTGCAGAAGCAAGAAAAAAATTTCCACACTGGAACCTGAAAGAGATACCTCTTCCTCTCACAGTGTTCCTTCAGTGCCCCCTCCTATAAAGTTTAGCATCATGCCAGTTGGCAAAGAAGATAATGAGAACCATCCTTCTTTCTAGAACAAAGGATGGATGTAGAGCTGAGATGTAAATACATTGGTAATGGGCACAGACCATGTACTCTAATCGATCATAATCCCTCCTATGATTCCTGCTGGCATTTGAGTTGATGGCCAATATTCCAAAATATGTAGCATCTCAGAGAGTATGAGTTTCATGTCACACAGAAAGACTTTTAGAAATTGGAGACTCTGAGACTCAATTAGTAAACATACGGAATTACCAACAGTGCTGACAAGTACAATTGCACCTAAGATAAGGCAAAAATAGTACAGAAAACATGAACCTACTATATATTGACCTGAAATTGATACCTTACCATTGCATATGAAGATAACCAATGTGAAATAAATATATTAAAATGAAATGTGTCTTTATGATCTGACTGTAGTTCTATGTCGTCTAGAAGCACATTGTCAACTCTTTCTGACATACTTGGACAGATTTCCAGGAAGTTTTTAAAGCTTGAATTTTTGTTTTAAAAGTTGTTTTAAATACCTTAATTAAAAATATCCATTTCATCTTTACTTCAGTTTGCTGCTATACCATTTGCTCACAAATCTTATCAAGTGTTCCCTGACACTGGTAAGGTATAAAAAATAAGAGTTTTTGATATTGCTTTCTCTTTCCTTGGAATCTTTGGATGAAAGGAGACACTAATTAAAATTGGTATTTAAAAAGAATAACTGATTTTGGGGAACTGCTTTTGACCTTCAAGAAAATGAAATGTAAAGTCTTTGAAAATATTCTGAGGAGAAGGCTTGGAACTTTTGCCTCTGGCTTCTAACCACTGTTTATAGCCTTTTGAATGTAGGCAAGCAATGACCCTGTTTCTTCTGTATATTCAGAAAAGTTAACTGGATTGCTTTTCAATAAATATTAACTTTTGCCTATGCCTCTAGAGAATCTTGCAGGTACTGATAACAACTTGGCAAGATATCTGTCATTTATACAAGAGCAAGTCAAAATAATACCAGGGTATCATACTTTCCTAAAGAAAATTAAAATCTCCAAGGACGTTAACTAAGATGTTTAACTCACAGCTACAGTCAGTACTGACTTCTGACTGCCCTTTGACAGATTTAACATGTGAAAGAAGAGTTTTAATGAAGTAGAGATATCAGGTGTAAGAATTTCTGCCCCAAAGTTAAATTTAAAAATTTATTTATTTCTCTTCCATTCCCTAAGTTGTATTGATACATACTAGATAAGTTGCTGGAGAAGGCAATGGCACCCCACTCCAGTACTTTTTCCTGGAAAATCCCATGGACGGAGGAGCCTGGCAGGCTGCAGTCCATGGGGTCACGAAGAGTCAGACACGACTGAGCGACTTCACTTTCACTTTTCACTTTCATGCATTGGAGAAGGAAATGGCAACCCACTCCAGTGTTCTTGCCTGGAGAATCCCAGGGATGGGGGAGCCTGGTGGGCTGCCGTCTATGGGGTCGCACAGAGTCGGACACAACTGAAGCGACTTAGCAGCAGCAGCAAAGTTCCTTCTGAAAGATAATATGTATTTTATGCATTTATTTATATATAATTTATAATAATATATTTAATTCTATGTATATATATAGTTTGTTTTTGTTTTTCTTTTAGACACACAAGATAATATCTGGAATGACTTTTCCTAAGTATCACTATACCAACTTTGAAAGATGAAACACTGAAGCATTGAAAATTGTAAGTGTATATGATAATCTGTTTTCTCTCATTTCTCAGTGTAAGTGTGCTCTGAAAATATGTAGTGTCAGTAGCCCCTTATGAAAGAAAGCAGATATAATAAGAGCATTATTTTTTGTGAAAGAAAAATAATACATGTAGCTCTAAGAAATATACTGTGCAATATTCTCTACATGCTGTTGGGAACCTAGTGTTTTTAAGAGCATAAGCAGAAGTATAAAAATATAACTAAACTTCAAAAGCCCTTGTGACAGCATGATTCGTATTGTATAATATGAATAGTAACCTCCCTTGATCTCCTATTAATAAAGAATCATTTCTGCAAATCTTAGAGCTGAGAGCTTCAAGATTTATATTTTAAGGCATTTATTTTAATGAAAACTCTGAAAAAAAAAAAGAAAGTGTTAAGGCTAATGGGAAATTTGGCTTATTTTGCGCTCTGGAGCTAGAGTTGTAGGTTCCTACCATTGGCTAAAGAGCTTCTCTCAGGTATTTATTTAGTTAAAACATTCTAACCACTATTTAACTCATTTATTAAGTATCTTAGAAGGTCTCTAGGGATGCATGAAACATTTTAAAAACTAATGTCATAGTAATGGTTGTCAATGGAAATTCAGTGATTGAAGGAAGCTGCAGTGTAACATCCCTGAACCTCTTTAATGGGTTTCTTTGAGGACTTGTAAATCTCCCTTTGTATAAACTACTTGCATTAACCTATAAAGAGAAATGTTCATCTTGCATCTCTCAAAAAAAGTTGTATGAAGGGCAAATTTGGATGCTGTTATAAATTGAGGTCATTCAGTCAGACAGATAATGAAGTGGATATTATCATTTTGCAATTACTTGAGATTGTAAGGATTACTGAAAATAAAGAGGTGAGAGAAAGAGAAATCAAGAGATGTTGCAGAAATGGTCTCTGGTATGCAGGCTTCTTACTATTGATTTATTTTTTATTTTTTTTTATTTTTTCTTGCCCTCAATTAGTTTACATCCAATTTTCTCTATATAAAATGCACAAACATAAAGAGGTACAATTTAGATATAGGCTATCCACTTGAGTTTATAAACCAGCTCTGTAGCAAACAGATTAAACACATATTTAGAAAATATGCTAAAACAGAAAAAAAAAATTTTGATTTCAACATTTATAGATGTCCATTTAATATTCACAGTGTCGGACTTTATTTTTTTGGGCTCCAAAATCACTGCAGATGGTGACTGCAACCATGAAATTAAAAGATGCTTACTCTTTGGAAGAAAAGTTATGGCCAACCTAGATAGCATATGCAAAAGCAGAGACATTACTTTGCCAACAAAGGTCCGTCTAGTCAAGGCTATGGTTTTTCCTGTGGTCATGTATGGATGTGAGAGTTGGACTGTGAAGAAAGCTGAGCACTGAAGAATTGATGCTTTTGAATTGTGGTGTTGGAGAAGACTCTTGAGAATCCCTTGGACTGCAAGGAGATCCAACCAGTCCATTCTGAAGGAGATCAGCCCTGGGATTTCTTTGGAAGGAATGATGCTAAAACTGAAACTCCAGTACTTTGGCCACCTCATGTGAAGAGTTGACTCATTGGAAAAGACTCTGATGCTGGGAGGGATTGGGGGCAGGAGGAGAAGGGGACGACAGAGGATGAGATGGCTGGATGGCATCACTGACCTGATGGACGTGAGTCTGAGTGAACTCCGGGAGTTGGTGATGGACAGGGAGGCCTGGCGTGCTGCTATTCATGGGGTCACAAAGAGTCGAACACAACTGAGCGACTGAACTGAACTGAACTAATTTAATATTCAATTTATTTTTCAACTTTAAATGTTAATTAACTTGTCCAGTTTATATAGTTGAAAAAGGGTATAATAAATAGTAATATAAAATGAATGTCATTATACATTATTTAGTGTAGAAATGGAGTTTAATCCTATATGCAACTTAAAAACTTAATCGAAATATATATATATATATTTTTACTATCTGTTTAAATCAAGATTTCTTAAAACCCTAAATTGAGCAAGTAAATTACATTTTCTCTCAAAATTTCCTCTATTAATGATTCTTAGTAAATAATCTTAAAGGAGACTGCCTATAACAGGCCAACAGTGAAAATGGACAGCAGATTGATTTAAAAGACCAATAAGAGCTTGACTATGAAAATCAAATATTTAGCAATTTTGCTTTTTGAGGCGCACTTAGATGGTGTGTCTATTTGCATAACAGGCAAGGATTGAACTGTGTGCTTTTGGATGTGTTAGTGAATAAATATATCTTATTAGATTTGTGAAACCTTGTGTTTCCTACATATTTGACTTAACATATTGAGGTGGGTTCTACTCTGATACAACTGAACTATTACTTAGTGTGACCTGATAGAATGTCATCTCCAGAATGTTTTATTTTAGCAACTAACCTGTAATGCTGTGTCTAAACTGTAATGAATACTCACAAATGCAACAAAAAAATAGACATATCAAAACAGCTGTTTCCCATTTTTAATGTTCTTTCATTTTAGTACTTCTTGCATTTTTAAGAAGGAAGTGCTTTCAGATTCTTTCCAGCTATTATATTATCTGATTTTCTGAACTTTAAAGTGTTTTCCATGGTCTGTTTTTCCAGTCATTTCAATAGTTTTATTAACTTCTATTCCCCTGTTTTTAATTCCTCCCAGCTTGAAACACCAAGGGAGATTTCTGTCTTCCTGACAAAACCCCAACTTAATCAATTTTTTTCTACTAAAAATAATCCTTCAGTCATCAGATACTTCTAGAATAATATGACTAATAAAATATTTACTCCACTCCATCTCTCTACCAACCAATCCCAGCTAGCTCAGCTGGTAAAGAATCTACCTGGCAATGCAGGATAACCAGGTTGGATTCCTGGGTCGGAAATTTCCCCTGGAGAAGGGTTAGGCTATCCATTCCTGTGTTCTTGGGCATCTCTGGTGGCTAAGATGGTAAAGAATCCACCTGGAATGCGGGAGACCTGGATTCGATACCTAGGTTGGGAAGATTCCCTGGAGGAGGATATGGCAACCCCACTCCAGTATTCTTGCCTAGAGAATCTCATGGACAGAGGAGCCTGCTGGGCTACAGTCCATGAGGTCACAAAAAGTTGGACATGACTGAGTGACTAAGCATAATAGTTTATAAATCCTATCCAAATTCACGAGAGCATTGATCATACAATTTTTGTCTCAAATAATGCCAAATACCACTACCTGCCCACTTTGCTTATTGCCTCTTATAAAATAAAAATCATACATCTTTAGTCTAATGTTAGTTTTTGCCCCATGAACCTGCTTTTTCAGTACTATTTCCCATTCCTTTCTTTTACATATCTTATTCATGAGCCAATTTTAATGTTGAAGATTTACAATTCACAACAGCAGTATTTAAAAATTTCAATACCATTGTTTCTACCATTTATTCAGCTGAAACTTTTATCTCAACTGCCACAAGTCATCAACCATATCAAAAAGGGTGCCTGTCATATCGTTTCCCAAAGTAGATGCTCTATGGTTCTCATTTCATGTTTCCGGAAGTGACAAGAACTGTCCTTATTCCTTGTGTCCTCAGTTCTTATTCTGAGTCCTTATAGCGCATATACGCACATATAAATCCTTATGGCACTTAAGTAATAATTGTTTTTTGTTTACCTTGTCTCCCTAAACCTGAATGCCTGGTATATAGTTAATGCTTAATATGTTTTCATTGAAAGAATAAAACATAAATAAATAAAGCAAAATATTGCTGCTGCTGCTTAGTCCCATCAGTTGTGTCTGATTCTGTGTGACCCCATGGACTGTAGCCCTCCAGGCTCCTCTGTCCATGGAATTCTCCAGGCAAGAATATTGGAGTGGGTTGCCATGCCCTCCTCCAGGGGATCTTCCTAACTCAGGGATCAAACTCGGGTCTCCTGCATTGCAGGCAGATTCTTTACTGCTGAGCCACCTGGTAAGCCCAAACAACATGCTAGATATAATTAGACCCAGCAATCCCACTGCTGGGCATATACACTGAGGAAACCACAATTGAAAGAGACACGTGTACCCCAATGTTCATTGCAGCACTGTTTATAATAGCCAGGACATGGAAGCAACCTAGATGGCCATCAGCAGATGAATGGATAAGAAAGCTGTGGTACATAAACACAATGAAGTATTACTCAGCCATTAAAAAGAATACATTTGAATCAGTTCTAATGAGGTGAATGAAACTGGAGCCTATTATACAGAGTGAAGTAAGCCAGAAATAAAAACACCAATAGAGTATACTAATGCATATGTATGGAATTTAGAAAGGTGATAATGATAACCCTACATGCAAGACAGCAAAAGAGACACATGTATAGAACAGTCTTTTGGACTCTGTGGGAGAGGGTGAGGGTGGGATGATTTGGGAGAATGGCATTGAAACATATATATTATCATATGTGAAAAGGATCGCCAGTCCAGTTTCAATGCATGAGACAGGGTGCTTGGGGCTGGTGCACTGGGATGACCCAGAGGGATGGGCTGGGGAGGGATGTGGGAGAGGGGTTCAGGATGGGGAACACATGTACACCCGTGGCAGATCCCTGTCAATGTATTGCAAAACCATTACAATATTGTAAGTTAATTAGCCTCCAATTAAAATAAAGAAATTTATATTGAAAAAAAAATCTCAAATGCTTAAAAATATTTTAAAAATCCACTTTCAAATAAATATTTTCAAACATTGGCTATTATTAAAAAAAACAATTAAAAACATATAACTAATAACCATAAATTAAGGGACACCCCCCCCACCAAGAGAAAACCAGGAGCTATAGAAAACCCAGTCAAAATAACTTTAAGTTATATCAGACTCTGACAGTAATAAAAGCTATCTCACAGTTAGAACTTAAACCCCAATTTTACAAAAACAAAATAAGAAAAAAGGCTGGGAATCAGCAGAAAAAAATTAAAAGCTATGTTATAGCATCAAAAAAATTTTGGCATTGAAATGTCAACTAGATGTTATACAACAAGCTTTATTTCATCACGTATGAATTAAAAAAAAATACAAAACACCAAAAAAGCATAAGATTTAAAAGTTAAACTGAAATGTTTACCATTCAGACCCTCAATTAGGACATTCTAAATGATGTACATATATGGAGATACTCAACTTATATGCAGAGTACATCATGCAAAATACCAGGCTGGATGAAGCTGGAATCAAGATTGCCAGGAGAAATATCAATAACCTCAGATATGCAGGTGACACCACCCTCATGGCAGAAAGTGAAGAACTAAAAGAGCCTCTTGATGAAAGTGAAAGAAGAGAGTGAAAAAGTTGGCTTAAAACTCAACATTCAGAAAACTAAGATCATGGCATTCAGTCCCAACACTTCATGGCAAATAAATGGGGGAAACTATTGAAACAGTGACAGACTTTATTTTGGGGGGCTCCAAAATCACTGCAGATGGTGACTGCAGCCATGAAATTAAAAGACGCTTGCTCCTTGGAAGAAAAGCTATGACCAACCTAGACACCATATTAAAAAGCAGAGGCATTAGCTTGCCAACAAAAGTCCATCTAGTCAAAGCTATGGTTTTTCCAGTAGTCATGTATGAATATGAGAATTGGACTATAAAGAAAGCTGAGCATGGAAGAATTGATGCTTTTTAATGGTGGTGTTGGAGAAGATTCTTGAGAGTCCCTTGGACTGCAAGGAGATCCAACTTGTCCATCCTAAAGGAAATCAGTCCTGAATATTCATTGGAAGGACTGATGCTAAAGTTGAAACTCCAATACTTTGGCCACCTGATACAAAGAATTGACTCATTTGAAAAGACCCTGATGCTGGGAAAGATTGAAGGCAGGAGAAGAAGGGGATGACAGAGGATGAAATGGTTGAATGGCATCACTGACTTGATAGACATGAGTTTGAATAAACTCCAGGAGTTGGTGATGGACAGAGAGGACTGGCGTGCTGCAGTCCATGGGGTCGCAAAGAGTCAGACACGACTGAGCAACTGAATTGATTGATTGCCTGTTTACAGAATAAATTTTAATTTACCTTATCAAACTTCTATCAACTCTTTTACTTGTATTTATGTATTTCAGTTTGTCCTTCTGGAATCTACTCCTTCTTTCTGATGTATATCATTTCACTTCAGTTCAGTCACGCAGTCACGTGCATGTCCTTAGGACCTCAAGAGTCTTCTCCAATAGTACAGTTCAAAAGCATCAGTTCTTCAGCACTCAGCTTTCTTTATATCCCAACTCTAACATCCATATATGATTACTGGATAAAACATAGCTTTGACGAGACAAAACTTTGTTGGCAAAGTAGTGTCTCTGCTTTTAATATGTTGTCTAGGTTGGTTATAGCCTTTCTTCCAAGGAGCAAGCATCTTTTAATTTCATGGCTGCAGTCACCACCTGCAGTGTTTTTGGAGCCCCCCAAAATAAAGTCTGTCACCGTTTCCATTGTTTCCCCATCTATTTGCCATGAAGTGATGGGACCAGATGCTATGATCTTAGTTTTCTGAATGTTGAGTTTTAAGCCAACTTTTTCACTCTCCTCTTTCACTTTCATCAAAAGGCTCTTTAGTTCTTCTTCACTTTCACCCATGCATATCTGCATATCTGAGGTTATTGATATTTCTCCCAGCAATCTTGATTCCAGTTTGTGCTTCAGCCAGTCCAACATTTCTCATGATGTACTCTGCATGTAAGTTAAATAAGCAGGCTGACAATATACGTTCTCCTTGACATACTCCTTTCTGATTTGGAACCAGTCTGTTGTTCCATGTCCAGTTCTAGCTGTTGTTTCTTGACCTGCCTACAGATTTCTCAGGAGGCAGGTCAAGTAGTCTGCTATTCCCATATCTTTAAGAATTTTCCAGTTTGTTGTGATCCACACAGTCAAAGGCTTTGGCATAGTCAATAAAGCAGAAGTAGATGTTTTTCTGGAACTCTTTTGATGATCCAACAAATGTTGGCAATTTGATCTTTGGTTCCTCTTCCTTTTCTAAATCCAGCTTGAACATCTGGAGGTTCACAGTTCATGTACTATTGATGACTGGCTTGGGGAATTTTGAGCATTAATTTACTAGCATGTGAGATGAGTAAGTAGTAGGAATGCCTAATTTGAAGATTTTTTTTTAATATACTAAAATTAAAATGCCAGAAATAATGGTGTGTGCATGATCAGTCACTTCAGCCATATCCAACTCTGTGTGACCATATGGACTGTAGCCCAGCAGGTCCTCTGTCCATGGGATTATCCAAGCCAGAATACAGGAATGTGTTGCCGTGACTTCCTACAAGGGATATTCCTGACCCAGGGATGGAAACTAAGTCTCTTGAATTCTTGCATTTGCAGGCAGATTCAGCAACCCATTGCAAATTCTTGCCTGGAGAATTTCATGGACAGAGGAGCCTGGTGGGCTACAGTCCATTGGGTTGCAAAACAGTAGCACATAACTGAGTGACCAACACTTCACACTTTCTTTACCACTAGTGCCACATAGGACGGAGAAGGCAATGGCACCCCACTCCAGTACTCTTGCCTGGACAATCCCCTGGATGGAGGAGCCTGGAAGGCTGCAGTCCATGGGGTCGCTAATAGTCAAACACGCCTGAACATCTTCACTTTCACTTTTCACTTTCCTGCATTGGAGAAGGAAATGGCAACCCACTCCAGTGTTCTTGCCTGGAGAATCCCAGGGATGGGGGAGTCTGGTGGACTGCTGTCTATGGGGTTGCACAGGGTCAGACACGACTGAAGCGACTTAGCAGCAGCAGCAGGCACATAGGAAGCCCCCATAAACAATGGTACTCGAGACAAAGAGTGGTCAGAATTCCCAAGAATACTTAGAGTAGAGATTTTTATTAATTTAAATGTATAAATTTAAGTATGCTTATCAAATTACAAAGAGAAGGCAATTAAAGAATTGAAAAGAATTAAGTGCATAAATTCCAAAGCATCAGGGAAACAGAATTAACAAAGCTATGAAAAGAGAAAAATAAAAGCATTGAAAATGTGAAACTAATTTAATAAACCAAATTGGATGTTTGGTTTATTAAATAGAAACAAACCCAAATCTATTAGTAATCACAATAAAAAATAAATAGACTAAACATCCTCATCTCAAACTAGTCAGAATAATTTTTTAAAATCTTATATGATCTTTACAAGAGACACATGAATATAGCACTCAGAAATATTAAAACACCAGGTTATGGAAAAGTGGTATCAGGACAATACTAACCAAAATAAAGATGATATAGCTCTGTCAATATCAGATATATTAGACTTTAAGACAATAATAATAATAATGTCTAAAGAAAAGCAAAGTTATTGTACAGTGACTCCAAATATATTGTGAGGGGAAAAACAACAGAAACAGGCTAATTTTCCAAGTATATCAGTAAAATGGGCACATTTTAAGATAAATTTTGGTTATTATTAAATTAGTCAAATTTAATAAAAAGTATTTAAACAATGCAATTAATAAACATAATTTAGCTGATGAATATATAGCACTTGCAGCAAGGAATATAATAAAGCACATTTTCTCAGATGCATTCATGAAACAATGATAAAATTTAAATAAATACCAACCTCAACTAATTAGTATTTTATTTTATCATATTATAGACCATCAGGTTATATACACCTGGGAAGCATGTACATCGTGTTAGAAATGAAAAAATGTATTTTCAAAATACATTTGAAACTGGAGCAAATAAATCTTACTGCCTGAAATCAATATTTAACTTGCCAATATTTTTTTCCATTCTTTTTTCAAATTATTTTCCTATTTAGGATATTACAGAATATTGAGCAGAGTTCCCTGTTTTTATTATGTGTATATTTTATGTTGTCTTCTGTGGGAGCATGATCAGTATACTTCAGTCCTCTAATGTTTAGATTATGACACTAATATCAGGTCACTACATTCACTTCCATTGGAAGTGACTCACAGCAAAGTACTTCATACGTAACAGTCACTCAATAAGTATTTGTGATTGATCAGAAGAAGAGGGAAATCCACAAATAGCATAGGTTGGGTGAGATCAAAGACTCTAAATCCATTTCATAATCATATATTTACCTGTACCCTAGGCCACTATAATTAGTTCTTAAATTCAAATTGTCCAAAAAATACATCGTTATTTTCCCCTTCATGCACGTTTCTCTCCTGCTTTTTTCTTCTCTGATAGCAGTGCATAGTATTGTAAACTCCCAGTGAAAATGATACCCAGCTTAGAAACTAGAGGGAGAGTTCATCTTCCTTTTCAATTTTCACCATTTAAATTTCCCGTTTAGATGTAATCTCTCATCATTTCTTATCTTGATTACTGTGTTAGCAGCTAATAATTCTTTCTGACTTCTAGTCTTGTTTTCTTCTAATAATTTCTCTATTATACAACCAAAATAATCTTTCAGGAGTACAAATCAAGGTATGACATACTCCTTCTTAAATATTTCTTTTAATACTGATTACTTGTAAGATAAATTCTAAACTCATTTGTGCAATATGTGAGTTCTTTCAAGAGTTGGCCCTTTCTCAATTTTCTAGCATTAAATCTTTCCTTTCACTCATAGCCATTAAATCAGCCTATAACATTGCACCTTTCTATACCTTTCCTGTTGCAAAAGGCATTCTCCTGACTTAGGGCACCTAGTAAAAATGGTTACTTGCAATCTAATTCTACTAAGATTAAGTCACTAGCAGCTGCAGCTGCTGACCTTCAACACACCCTCCATTATTTTAGGATGGAGATCAGGAATGAGGCATTCTGTGCTCTGGGGAAAGCTAGCAGATTCGGTTTCAGATACTTAGATATTTCAGGAGAAGATGTTATAAGCCTAATTTCTTACATCTTCTCATATCTAGAACAGCACCAAAATCATTAACAGAGGCATCTGTTCCTCCTAACTGGCAGCGACGCTCTCATTACTAGCAGTAACCTTCTGCCAAAACGTGTGCCTGTGCATGTATTTCCCTTCAACAAAACCACATATATACTGACACCCCCAACCCCGACCCAACTCTTCAGAGCAGTTCCTTGGAAGTATCTGAGAGGCTGTTTCCCAGGCCATAGTTCTTATTTTGCCCTAAATAAAACTTATCACAACTCTGCTGCTGCTAAGTCACTTCAGTCGTGTCTGACTCTGTGAGACCCCATAGATGGCAGCCCACCAGACTCCCCCGTCCCTGGGATTCTCCAGGCAAGAACACTGGAGTGGGTTGCCATTTCCTTCTCCAATGAATGAAAGTGAAAACTGAAAGTGAAGTCGCTCAGTCGTGTCCAACTCCTAGCAACCCCATGGACTGCAGCCCACTAGGCCCCTCCGTCCATGGATTTTCCAGGCAAGAATGCAAATTTTCAATAGTCCCTTCTGCTTGGAAAACACTTCTTGCTTCTTATTCTACTCAACCTTGCTAATTTCTCCACCATGAGAGCTCAATGTCATCAATTTGAAGGACTGTATTTATAACTTCTAATTCAGGGTGCTTTTCCTGTGCTATTTCAGCATTGTAGCCATCAGATCAGATCAGTCGTTCAATCGTGTACGACTCTTTGCGACCCCATGAATCGCAGGACGCCAGGCTTCCCTGTACTTCACCAACTCCCGGAGTTCACTCAGACTCATATCCATCGAGTCAGTGATGCCATCCAGCTATCTCATCCTCTGTCGTCCCCTTCTCCTCCTGCCCCCAATCCCTCCCAGCATCAGAGTCTTTTCCAATGAGTCAACTCTTCACATGAGGTGGCCAAAGTACTAGAGTTTCAGCTTCAGCATCATTCCTTCCAAAGAAATCCCAGGGCTGATCTCCTTCAGAATGGACTGGTTGGATCTCCTTGCAGTCCAAGGGACTCTCACGAGTCTTCTCCAACACCACAGTTCAAAAGCATCAATTCTTCAGTGCTCAGCCTTCTTCACAGTCCGACTCTCACATCCATACATGACCACAGGAAAAACCATAGCCTTGACTAGACGAACCTTTGTTGGCAAAGTAATGTCTCTGGTTTTGAATATGCTATCTAGGTTGGTCATAACTTTCCTTCCAAGGAGTAAGCGTCTTCTAATTTCATGGCTGCAATCACCATCTGCAGTGATTTTGGACCCCAGAAAAATAAAGTCTGACACTGTTTCCACTGTTTCCCCATCTATTTCCCATGAAGTGATGGGACCAGATACCATGATCTTCGTTTTCTGAATGTTGAGCTTTAAGCCAACTTTTTCACTCTCCACTTTCACCTTCATCAAGAGGCATTTTAGTTCCTCTTCACTTTCTGACATAAGGGTGGTGTCATCTGCATATCTGAGGTGATTGATATTTCTCCCGGCAATCTTGATTCCAGCTTGTGTTTCTTCCAGCCCAGTGTTTCTCATGATGTACTCTGCATATAAGTTAAATAAACAGGGTGACAATATAGTTCTCCAGTAATTCTCATCCTCGGATTGATTATTTTCTCTTGCATATATTCACCTCTAGATTGCAAGCACTTTGAGCACAGAGACAGAGCTAGTCATGTGTGTATCCTATCCCTGATGCCTATCATTGATTGGCATGTAGGACTCACACGTTTCCTAGCAAAAGTGTGGCGGAGGTAGAACAGAAAGGAATGAAGAGAGGAAGGAGGGATGAGAAGGAATGTGAAAAGGAGAGAAGTAGCTTCTGTTTATTTGTTATTTGAGTAAAATGATTTGAATATATTATACTTAATACAATTATTTTATTGATGGACCAGTTGAGGCTTTTATCCACATATCCAAAAATTTCCCCAAATCCTGTAATGGACACCTTGAAAATAATATATTTATTTCTGTCATACATAGCATCCATCTCTCTTTTATAATTTTAGTCATATTAAAAACATTATTCTCTCAATTGTACTAAGAAATAATAATGAATGATATTTCTGTTTCAAAGACAGGGAGCTGAGATGCACACAACCTTCCTTTACTTAAGTAGTTAAAACCAGATATTGCATAATACACAGTTTTGCATTCTCTCAGCTCTCACTTTTTTCTTTCCTCTCCAACTTTCACCATAAAACCTCCCATTCTATGTAGTCACATTTATTTTATAGTAATAACATTAACAGAAAAAAAATTAACGTGTACTTAGGATCCACTCTATCACAATCATGATACTAATTTCATTGTAAGCATCACCTCATCAAAAAATACAAAAATCCTATGAGATAAGTAGTATTATCACTATTTAAGTAATGAGGGGAAATCTAATTACTGTGTTAACCACTCCAGAATTCCGCTTATGAAGGCAACTCACTTTTCAGGAAAAAGAACTTAAGCTAAGAGACCCTAAGGGAATGGGTAGTGTCAGGAGCCCAGGTAACAATATGTTAGATAGAGTAGAACTTTTTCTCATAAGAGAAAGAAAGTGGTAATAATAAGTCCATTTGGGCTGTTATAAACAGAGTCAGAGGCTTATAAATATCAGAAACTTATCTCTCACAGTTCTGGATGCCAGAAGTCTGAGATTGGGGAGCCAGCATTGTTGGATAAAGGCTCTCTTTCATGTGTGTGGTGTGTGTGTGTGTGTGTGCACGCGCATGTGTGCGTTTTGAATTGTTACCTATATAAACCACCTTGATAATTATTAGTGTTTTAAGAGGTACAAGTTTATTATAATTAATATATATTTGAAATTTAGGTTACTGACCTATTTTTATTGCTTATATTTTTTATTTGTCTTTCCTATGGACTGAATTTTGTTCTCCCCAAATTCATAGGTTGAAGCCCTCATCTCCATAGTGATGGGCTTCCCAGATGGCGTAGAGATAAATAATCCATTTGCCAATGTAGGAGATGCAAGAGATGTGGGTTCCATTTCTGGGTCAGGAAGATCCCCTAGAAGAAGGAATGGCAACCCACTCCAGTATTCTTGCCTGGAAAATCCCATGGACAGAGGAGTTTGGTGCACATGCACACTCCAGTATGATGCTCTTTAAAGTTCTCTCCCTTCCCTCTTCTTCTCCTCCCCCAGGACGGGTAATGTGAACACATTACAAAAAGAAGGTCATCTGCAAATAAGGAACAAGATCCTCATAGACACCCAATCTATCAGCCCCTGGATCTTGGACTTCCTAGCCTGTAGAACTGTGAGAAAGAGATGTTTGTTCTTTAAATCACTCAGTCTATAGCAGTCTGATCTAAGATAGCCTTGATGTATCAGGCATTTGTACAGATTCTACTCTTTAAATGCTTAGGTTGACTCGTAAAATGCAATCCATTAAAATTAGACAATTGTGAGCTATTGAGCCTTTCCTGCTTTACTCTTTAGTATTACATATCTTAAAAGAAAATAAAAATGTAAGTATTTTGAACAATTCATAGAGAGACAAGATGTGATATGCTTTAAAAAGAATGATCAAAAAAATCAACTCAACAAAAATAAATATATGTACACTAAATAATAATCATAGGGCACTATAATATTTCAGACAAGTTGGAGAAGTAAGATTATTAAATATAAAGGTAAGGTAGGAACTCCCTAATTTGTAGCTGCTACAATCTACCATTATTATCTTACCGATTCCTATTGTGAAAATGTTTTGTGTTTAATCTTGAACTATAACTTTCACTGTCTTAACATTTTGTCTGAGGATGAGGATTCTTGATGTTCTTCAAGAATCTCCAGAGAAATGGGACCAATAGGTTTGGATCAGTTCAGTTCAGTTGCTCAGTCATGTCTGACTCTTTGCAACCCCATGGACTGCAGCACGCCAGGCTTCCCTGTCCATCACCAACTCCTGGAGTTTACCCAAACTCATCTTCATTGAGTCGGTGATGCCATCCAACCATCTCATCCTCTGTTGTCCCCTTCTCCTCCCACCTTCAATCTTTCCCAGCATATAATATAACATATATATACATATATATGTATATATTTCTAAATATATAAATAAAGAGATTGATTTTAAGAAATTAGCTAATGTGAATGTAGAGGCTAACAAGTCCAAAATCTGCAGGTTGGACTGGCTGGTTGAAGTTCCAGGAAAGAGCTGATGTTTTAAGTCCAAAGACTGTCTACTTTAGAATCCCCTCTTACTTGGAGGAGGTCATTCTTTTGTTCTATTCGTGCCTTCAACTGATTGAATGAGACCCACTCAATTTATGGAGTGTGATTGGCTTTACTCAGAAGTCCATCAATTTAATGTAAATCTCCCTTAAAAACATTCTCACAGAAACATCCAGAGTAATGTACCACATATCTGGATACTGTGGCCCAGCCTAAAGTGTTATTCACTCAGCGATGCTCGACTGTTTAAGAAGTCCATGGACTGTAGCCCACCAGGCTCCTCTATCCATGGAATTTTCCAGGCAAGAATACTGGAGTGGGTAGCCCTTCTCCAGGGGATCTTCCCAACCCTGGGACCAAACCTGGTCTCCTGTATTGCAGGGAAATTCTTTACCATGTGAACTATCAGGGAAGCCCAGCCAAGCTGACACATAAAACTAAACTGCAAAGGTTGACACCATTTGTATAGTGACTCTTTTGTAAATTATAGTAAAACTGAAACACAAATTTACTAAATAATGATTTCTTCATATGTGTCAAGAAAACACAATTAGCCATATATTAAACATGACTAACTGAATTTTATGCTAATGTAGGTGCTCCATTTGACTCACCTAATTAACTCTATAATATACTCCAGAAATGGTTTTCCTATAGAAATCATTTAGGAAATCCTTTGAATAAACTTTGAATGTCTAAGAGAGGCAAATGAACAACTAATAATTGAATACCAAGGAAACCAAATAATTATTTTTTTCCTAAAAAGAGAAATTTGTGATATTAAGATCAGAGATTCTGTAACAGTTATCTATTTATTTAATGCATTCATGTGTATATTCTGCAGTCTTCCTAGGTGAACTAAATCACTGAAAGATATAATAACCATTAGATGGAAATGTATTGACATGTCATAGACAACGCAAGCAAAGTGTTTTATCAGTAGTTTATTGCAAAGCAGATTGGACGGATCAATCAGTGACTCCTTAATAACCCAGTTGCTAGGATTTGGGGGGATAGGTGGTTTTGAATTATTTGAAATTTTATTTTTTGAAACTTCTTTCTAGAATATTTCAAACACATATAAAGGTAAAAACTGGTATAATAAATCCCCATATATTCATTACCCAGATTCAACAGAATTCAAAAGACTGAATTCATAATTAGTCATATCTCAGCTATACCCTTCCTCCTTCTTTCACCAACTCAGACGTCATACCATCCATAAATACATCTCAAAAAGACAAAAACAGAACAAAGAGATCACAATTCAGTTATTGTAGTTAAAATTAACATTAATTCTCTAATATCCTCAAAAAAAAAGTTCAACTTTCCCTTTTTCATTTTGTTCGTCTAGTTATTTTTTTGTTTGAATTAGGATCCAAACAAGTCTGCATTTGATTGGCTTGCCTCTTAGGTCTTTTTTCATCTTCAATTTCCCCTTCCTTTTCTTCATCTTGCAACTTATTTCTTAAACTGGCCATTTCTCCTGTAGAGTTCTTATGTTCTGAAATTTGGTGCTTGAATCCCCATGATGTTTAATTTCTTTTCATTCTTTATATTTTTGCTAATTGAATTTTAAGACTTGATCTGCTTCAGGTTCAGTGTTAGGCAAGAATATTTCATTGAAGATATTGTACACTTCCAACAGGAGGCTAATAAGGTCTCTCTCTCTTTCTTTTTTTTCTCCCTTGCCTTTTCTTGTGTTTGTAGCTGCTGCTGATGATCATGGACTGAATTCAGTATTTTTTCAGGGCAAAATATTCTGTCGATTTAACTTTCCTCTACTCATAGGAGACTTAATTTTCATCTCCAAGCTCTTGTTTCCATACTAGAAATCATATACTATTAAGATACGGTAACTTGTTCATTTATGAAACAAAATTCATTGAAATCTTACTAAATAGAGGGCACTGAATATTGAGTTTACAATCTCAGTTCTAAATTAGTCAGCAGATTGACAAATGAACTGGACAACAAACAAATGTATGCAAATGTGATAATCATTGTTTTGATACATGTAAAAGGAGAAAGGGTGACTTAATGAAGCAGTAACCAAATGACAGGCAATTTTGGAGATTTTGCTCTGCATCCCAGACTCACTGGGTGCTCTTTATTTGGTTGCGATTGTTGTTTATTTACTAAGTCCTGTCAAACTCTTTGTGACCCCATGGACTGTAGCCCACTAGGTTCTTTTGTCCATGGGATTTTCCAGGCAAGAATACTGGAGTGGGTTGCCATTTCATTCTCCAGGGAATCTTCCCAACCCATGGATAAAACACATGTCTCTTGCTTAGCAGAAAAAAATAGTTTTAAATTTTCAAAAGTAATTTGTCCACATTATAAACAAATAAAAAGTTATTTAAATGACTATATATTAGCCCAACAGTACAACTATTGTCATTTTATTGACTGTTTACTATACTTCTATTTTTACACAATTAAAATCTTAATACATGTATTTTTATATCCATTTTCTCCAGAAAAAAATATTATTACCTACTTCAAGGGGTATATTCAGCAATCTCAACGTAAGTAACTAATTTATATTCATTTCAATGGGTTGATTATATTTTAATCAATATTTATTATTGGATATGTATGTTGATTCCAATCACTCAATTTTATAAATGATTTTTAAATTAATCATTGTACATTTCCATATACAACTCCTTTTACGTTTTAACATTTCCTTTTGAAAGATAACCAGCAAAAAGTCTTAAAGTGAATATTTTAAATTTTATTATATTTCTTGATATATATTTCCATGTAGATTTAGGAAAGTAAGTCTTTCTTTCATCATTATCTTTTATCATTTCTTTTATCAATGTCAGTTTCACTTCAGTATATTTAGTTGCAGATACTACTATATTTCAAAGAATTTGCTAATTCAGAAGACAAGAACAGTACAAAAATAAATAAAAAATATTGTTGATTCAATTTCTACTGTGTTTTGGAGGAAAGCCTCCATGCCAGTGTTTCTCAAAGTCATTCCCCCTTTTAAATCCATTTCCCCTTTTAAAAAAACTAAAAAGTTGAAACTCAGCTATATCATCCTTTTCTTAAGGAAACACTACTACTGAGTTGAGAAAATATTTTTTGAATTGTACTGTCTGATGTTTATAGAATAAACATTTTTTATATTTCAAATGTAAAATTTAAGTGTAATACTCAGTTAGCTTTCTCAAGTAATATTCACACAACTGCACACATATTTACTCCCAAGATAGAGCTCAGAGTTTTAAAATGGCTTTTGATTTTTTTTTCTTTAATATAGGCAACCTAAATTTAAGTCTCAGTCTGCTACTTGATAAGGATTTGACCTTGAACAAATTGCTTAACAGTTTCTGAATCTGTAAAATGGAAATTAGAATATACCTAATGTCTAGGTTTCTAAAAACTAAATGAAACATCTTAAGTTCCCCAGCATATCTTGCACTGAGTAAATGACAGCTTTTGTTTTTCTAGGAGCAGAATCATTTGCTTCTTAAAGATAAAAATAAGAAAGGAAAAGGTTATAGTAAACTGCCTTAAAGTATAAAATCCTCTTCTATTGAAAATTTCTAACTCTGCTTCACTAACTCTGTCTACCAGCAATCTTTTAACACATATCTTCCTTTTCAGGATTATGTGTTTTTAGGGGGAAAGAAAATATGAGACACTAACCACTGTTGTATCTACAGTTTGAGCCACGAACTAGGTGGCTTAATTTAATCCTACAACAACTTGGAGAAGGAATTACATTTTATGACTTTTGACAAATAAGAAAGCTAGGATTCAGAGAGTTCACACAACTTGCATGTTTCCACAGTTAGTAAAACTAGATCCAGGCTATGTGACCAAAGGTCTTCTCATTTGCTCTGTTACGTCCCAGAATAATAATGGAATGGGATACCATTGATTGACCTGAGTATACACCGAATAGGGCTGCATTAGGGGACAAGTGTTCAGAACACTTCTCTGGTTTATTGCTCTTAAGGGTGCTATGCCATGGCCTCTGTCTGGCTAGCATTCTTCTCTTCCAGTTTTAACTTAAATGCCCCTTTCTCAATGAAGCCTCTCGTTACCCAAACTTTCAACCTGCACCTTCATGAGAACATGGTTAAACTCTGTTACATCCTTGCTCTATCTTTTCTAATTAGCACTTTCTACAATTAAACAATTATTTTAATAATTGTCTGATGTTTGTATCAACCACCAGATTATAAAATCCATGATAGAAGAGAGAATATCTACCTTCCTCTACTTTCCTTAGCACTGCATCCCTGTCCTCTGACCTGTGCTAGGTGATATATATATACATATATATATGTATATATATATAATTGTGGAATAAGTATATACATCGATACAGAATTGCATATACTTTTTAAATTGTGCATTTTTTTAATTGTGGGGAACTGTTTAGTCACCAATGTCCTATAGTATTCACTTAGCTATATATGCTGCTGCTGCTAAGTCACTTCAGTCGTGTCCAACTCTGTGCGACCCCATAGACGGCAGCCCACCAGGCTCCACCTTCCCAGGGATTCTCCAGGCAAGAACACTGGAGTGGGTTGCCATTTCCTTCTCCAATGTATGAAAGTGAAAAAGTGAAACTGAAGTCGCTCAGTCGTGTCCGACTCTTTTCGACTCCATGGACTACAGCCTACCAGGCTCCTCCGCCCATAGGATTTTCCAGGCAAGAGTACTGGAGTGGGTTGCCATTGCCTTCTCCATAGCTATATATAGATTCTATGAAATAGATAATAGATGAAAGAAAATGAAAACTAAGGCGTAATATCCCTAAATTGATCAACAGACTTGTTTTAGCAGTGCTTTAAGAATATTGGAATTTTTTTTCATGTTATTGATACTGTTAACGTGTTGTGAGTTAAATAAATTATGTTTTCTTTCTTCTCATTGTTTGGTTTCAGAGCAGCTACAAAGCAGGGCCATAACCAGATTCAGTGTTATCTGTCTCATTGCAATCTGCAAAAAAAAAAATCGACTACCTCCCAATGGCTGGTGGGGGCTTTCCAGGTGGCCCTGGTGGTCAAAAACCTGCCTGCCAATGCAGAAGACCTAAGAGAGTTGGGTTTGATCCCTGGGTCCAGAAGATCCCCTGGAAGAAGGCATGGCAACTCACTCCAGTATTTTTGCTTGGAGAATCCCATGGACAGAGGTGCCTTGTGGGCTACAGTCCATAAGGTCACACAGAGTCTAATACAACTGATGCAACTTGGCAGGCATGCAATGGCTGGTGAGGAGAAAATGTGAGCAAAAATAAAAAAAAAATCACTATTATCTGGCTTAGAAAGAAGCCACTTATTGACCTCCAAATATATCTCAGAATTTAACACATGGAAACACATGGGCATGGCACGTGGCATAGTAGTTTTAAAAATATTTAAACCCCTACATTTAAATTTTGAAGTGTTTGGCATTGTCTCTAATAATATACCTGTTATTATACCTGACTTAATGAGTGAACTTTGATAGCATATGTTGTATATACTCTTATGTGCATATCATTTGGAAAAAAAAAAAAAACTTCACTAGTGGAAGTTCAGCAGTAAATTAAGGACTAGCCTAACATCCAGAAAATAAGGCTCTGATAGCCTACTGTGTACTTTGTACCTTCAGGTAAGTTTCTGACTTGGGCATCAAATTTCTTTTCCATTAAATGAGGAGTGTTGGCTTCTTAGGGACAAACACTTATAAGTTTGAAGCAGCTCCAGTTCAAAAGTTGAAAACCACAGCCTTTGGGCCAAAATCAGCCTCCAAATGTGTTCTGTCTGACCTACACAGTATTTTTACCCGTTTGTTTGTTTGTTTTAATAGCTGCCAAGAAAGGATGTATGGAGGTGGGTGGAGAACTGCTTATAAAATCCAGATTTAAGACTTCTTATGAAAACCCAGAAGACATAGCAACACTGAGTCAGCAGTCGTATGGTAACTTTAACTGAAACTGAAGACCTGAATAGCCTCCTTTTAGATGGGTCATTCGGAGAAGGCAATGACACCCCACTCCAGTACTTTTGCCTAGAAAATCCCATGGACGGAGGAGCCTGGTAGTCTGCAGTCCATGGGGTCGCTAGAGTCAGACACGACTAAGCGACTTTACTTTCACTTTTCACTTTCATGCATTGGAGAAGGCAATGGCAATCCACTCCAGTGTTCTTACCTGGAGAATCCCAGGGACAAGGAAGCCTGGTGGGCTGCCGTCTATGGGGTCACACAGAGTCGGACATGACTGAAATGACTTAGCAGATGGGTCCTTTGCTTTTGTCTCCGCTAATCTCTATTTCCCTCCTGATACCAAATCCAAGTGTCAGGTAACAATCATCAAACCACTTTTTCCTTTGTTTTATTGCTTTTCTTGGAAAACCCCCTGACTACTAAACCATTAACATTGCTTACTTTTCAGTTTTCTACCCCTGTGTTAATTAAATGACTAAAGAACATAAAACAAACTTGACTGGTAACATAATTCCATTGGCAGAGAAAAGCTAAGTTTTTCTCAGACTATATACATTCATTGATAATACATGTCTCTTTGCAATATCATCACTTTGTGTATACCTCAAACACTTTGAGACATGGAGTCCTAAAGCTTCTTTGCCAAGTATCACTAATGTCTATTTATCCGCATTACAATACCCCTGATCAATCTTAACTCTTTCTCCAAATCCTCTCTATTGGACTCCAAAACAGGGGTTCCCAGTTAGATGATTGAAAAAAAATGTATTTTCACTTTAGTACTGACCTTCCTTTGACTGTTTAGATCACAACAAGCTATGGAAAATTCTTAAAGAGAAGGAAATACTAGACCACATTACCTGTTTCCTGAGAAACCTGTACACAGTTCAAGAAGTAACAGTCAGAACAAGACTTGGAACAATGCACTGGTTCCAAATTGAGAAAAGAGTACGTCAAGACTGTATATTGTCACCCTGCTTATTTAATTTATATGCAGAGTACATCATGCGAAATGCCAAGCTGGATGAAGCACAAGCTGGAATCAAGATTACCAGGAGAAATATCAATAACCTCAGCTATGCAGATGACACCACACTTATGCCAGAAAGTGAAGAGGAATTAAACAGCCTGTTGATGAAGGTGAAAGAGGAGAGTGAAAAAGTTGGTTTAAAATTCAACAGTCAAAAAACAAAGATCATGGGATCCAGTCCCATCACTTCATGGTAAATAGATGGGGAAACAATGGAAACAGTGACATTTTATTGGTCTCTAAAATCACTGTGGATGGTGACTGCAGCCATGAAATTAAAAGACACTTGGTCCTTGGAAGAAAAGCTATGACAAACCTAGACAGCCTATTAAAGAGCAGAGACATAATTTTGTCTACAAAGGTACACATTGTCAAAGCTATGGTTTTTCCAGTAGTCATATAAGGATGTGAGAGCTGGACAATAAAAAAGGCTGAATGCTGAAGAATTGATGCCTTTGAATTGTGGTGCTGTTGAAGACACTTAGGAGTCCCTTGGACAGCAAGATCAAACCAGTCAACCCTAAAGGAAATCAACCCTAAATATTCATTGGAAGGACTGAGGCAGAAGCTGAAGCTCCAATACTTTGGCCACCTGATGTAAAGAGCTAACTCATTGGAAAAGACTCTGATGCTGGGAAAGATTGAAGGCTGGAGGATAAGGGGATGACAGAGGATGAGATGGTTTGATGGCATCACCAACTCAATGGACATGAGTTTGAGCAACCTCCTGGAGATGGTGAAGGACAGGGAAGTCTGGAATGCTGCAGTTCATGGGGTCGCAGTGAGTAGAACATGACTAAGCAACTCAACAACAACAATTGACTTTCATAATAAGCATTCATCTTTCCAATTTGACAAAACCAACAGAAGACCAGCTTCAGGTTCAATGCCTACAGAAAAATGCTGCAGAAAGTGAAGAGGAACTAAAAAGCCTCTTGATGAAAGTGAAAGTGGAGAGTGAAAAAGTTGGCTTAAAGCTCAACATTCAGAAAATGATGATCATGGTATCTGGTCCCATCACTTCATGGGAAATAGATGGGGAAACAGTGTCAGACTTTATTTTTTGGGCTCCAAAATCACTGCAGATGGTGACTGCAGCCATGAAATTAAAAGACACTTACTCCTTGGAAGGAAAGTTATGACCAACCTAGATAGCATATTCAAAAGCAGAGACATTACTTTGCCAACAAAGGTCCGTCTAGTCAAGGCTATGGTTTTTCCTGTGGTCATGCATGGATGTGAGAGTTGGACTGTGAAGAAGGCTGAGCACCGAAGAATTGATGCTTTTGAACCGTGGTGTTGGAGAAGACTCTTGAGAGTCCCTTGGACTGCAAGGAGATCCAACCAGTCCATTCTGAAGGAGATCAGCCCTGGGATTCTTTGGAAGGAATGATGCTACAGCTGAAACTCTAGTACTTTGGCCACCTCATGAGAAGAGTTGACTCACTGGAAAAGACTCTGATGCTGGGAGGGATTGGGGCATGGTGGTGCCCCAATGGACACGAAATGTACACGACTGAGCGACTGAACTGAACTGAACTGATACATGAGAGAGTGATTCTAAAGCTGAAAAGTTTTAAGTCTTTAGTGATTTATAGGTTTTAAGGATGTCTCAAAGCACACTATGTAGGCACATACCTCTTCTATTTAGATGTCAGGCTTTTTGTGTCTTTCAGTTCAGTTCAGTCACTTGGTCGTGTCTAACTCTTTGCGACCCCATGAACAGCAGCATGCCAGGCCTCCCTGTCCATCACCAACTGCCGAGTCTACCCAAACCCATGTCCATTGAGTCGGTGATGCCATCCAACCATCTCATCCCCTGTCGTCCCCTTCTCCTCCTGCCCTCAATCTTTCCCAGCATCAGGGTCTTTTCAAGTGAGTCAGTTCTTCGCATTAGGTGGCTAAAATATTGGAGTTTCAGCTTCAACATCAGTCCTTCCAATGATCACCCAGGACTGATCTTTAGAATGGACTGGTTGGATCTCCTTGCAGTCCAAGGGACTCCCAAGAGTCTTCTTCAACACCACAGTTCAAAAGCATCAATTCTTTGGTGCTCAGCTTTCTTCACAGTCCAACTCTCACATCCATCATGACCACTGGAAAAACCATAGCCTTGACTAGACAGACCTTTGTTGGCAAAGTAATGTCTCTGCTTTTTAACATGCTGTCTAGGTTGGCCATAACTTTCCTTCCAAGGTGTAAGAGTCTTATAATTTCATGGCTGCAATCACCATCTGCAGTGATTTTGAAGCCCAAAAAAATAGTCAGCCACTGTTTCTACTGTTTCCCCATCTATTTGCCATGAAGTGAAGGGACCGGATTCCACGATCTTAGTTTTCTGAATGTTGAGATTTAAGCCAACTTTTTCACTCTTCCTCTTGTCTTTCAAGTGAAATGGAAAAGTGAGGCAAAATATTTTGCTTGAAACATTTATATCATTGAGATGAGCAGTGCTGAATGGCCAGAATTATCTAAAGAAAGGAATCAGTTCACTTCTTTGTATATACATTGCTTTATAGAATGAAAGAACTATTGAAGTGAAAGAGACACCTTAGATGCCGTCTGGCCAAGCCTCTCATTTTATAGATGAGGCAACTGGGGTTCACAGAGGTTAAGTGCTTTGCTGACAGTCACTTATTCTTGCAGAAACCAAGGTCCTGACTTCCTGCCTTGTGTCCCATACATTATGCTACACAGCTTCTTAATGAATGTGAAGAAAGATGTACATAGTTTAATCATCTCTCCATTGACAGAGTGGCATCATGTAAGGAGAGAAGGCTGCTCTACACATTATTGGGCGGAGAGCTTGGCTCATGAATACTTTTAAAACATGTTATCATCAAGGGAAATATTGGTCACTTTGAAATTATAATAGGAGATCTCATCTTACTCTACCTCTTCTTCCATTATTGTAAGTGAATGAGAACTTCAGATTAGTTTAATTCAGGTTTACTTTAACTGAGTAAGAACAGGATTAAAGCTTACCCCTGCAAAAGAAAAAAAAAAAAAAGATTCTTTGTCAATTGCCCTGTGTTTTTCCCAGAGAATTCTGTTTCTTGTAGTTAATAAGAGGAAGGGAACTGTTTTCCAGGACTAGTAACAAGAACAGATGTGCTTTTCAAGGTTAGTGCTTTCCTAAACTCTTCAAATAAAAGCTGAAAATTCATATGAATCTCATTAAGTGTAAATATGCTTGTCTTAAACAAACTTTCAGCTATTACCTTGAAGTCTGAATATACCTCTTAGTGCAACTTAGTTAATAAGGGCTTGATTGGGATAACTTAGATTTTAATTTTAAGGTTATAAAAATGTGAAGAAGTATCAGCTTCATATTTAATTGGATCCTTCAAAATGCTCATGCTGACCAGTTTGATTCCTTTTCTTTGAAAATCCATTGTATTTGGAGATGAATGTTTGGTTTTATTGTTTTGCAGTGTCTTTGCTGTGTGTGTATTTTAACTACCTTGCTTGTTTTATGCTAGTAACATGGTACAATATCATTCCTATTAGTGTTTGCAAGTTGAAGCACACATGTCACAAATTCTGACAGTAAATAATTAAAGTATTTAATAAACTTGTGTATATGTTACAGTTATCTAGTTGAACAAATTTGTAGAGCAAGATTTTATTTTGATCTATAATTATAGCTGCCAGTGACTGGCATGATCCTTAATGAGTCAGATTAATTTACACATTAAGCAGCCATCTGTAGGAATTTTCGTAGTACCTTGTCTTCAGTGGTATACGTCACATGGGAATTCTGAAAATACCCTGGCCATTAGGGAACTTTTAATACCATGATTGTAGACTTACAGCTATGAACAAATTGTTTAAGACATTTAAATTTAAATCTTCCTATTACAAGATTGCCTAATGATCCAAGAAAAATGTTCAACACTTTGGACTCCTAATGATAGAACAATTGATAAACTGAGAACATTCTTTTTATTTTCTTAAGGAAATGCCCTTGATCCTATGTTGAATAACTTAACAAGGATTATAGAGCAGAACAGAGTCACTATCATTTCCTTTGAAAAGGATAAATACCCTTGGTATTTGGACCATAGTTGCAAACCATATTGTAAATCTATCAGCATGCTTTCTTGAAGAGAAATAAAATGATACTCTGTTATTGCTATATAAGACTGATCTAATAAAGGTAAATTTATCTTTATATCTGCAACAGAGATGTTATAAAGAGGGTTAAAGATTGTTTAGGGAACAGATTGTTAGTTTATAAAATGTTATTTAAATTAAAAGCAACATCCATGCAAAAATTATTTTAAAAATTAGAAGTGAACATTGCATTATTTTTAGTAATGGTTGGTTTATGAGACATTAAACAATTGCAAAAAATTAGCTCAAATTATTCAGTACCACTCAAATATCACTGATTTAAAGTGCTCTTTAAATATAAAGCTTCAGCCTCTGTAGTGAACACTGGTTTCCTGTAAAGTTCATGGCTGAGGAATATATCTCAAATTTGTGATTTATTCATTCTTCCCTCAGTTAGAGACACTGTAACATATTTATAAATAAAGAGAGAAGGAAAGAACATACTGGGCAGAAAGTTCATTAATAGTACCACAAGGAAATAGTAATATATTAACTGCTTAGTTGAGAGATATAAAATATAGAATAGAGGGAATTAAAATTTTAACTTTTAAAATTTTACAGAGGGATTTCTCATTTGCATAATGCTCTTTCCTACAAATTTCTTTCACTAAATGATCAACTCCAAGTACTTTCATAAAGAAATGATCAGTTTAACACAGAAAAGGGAACAAAAAGGTTCCCAAAGAAAAACACTTGGATGAAAGAGAGAACTCTCACAACATGTCTCCACTACCTAATTTTACCAGAAGAGAATATGAGTAATAACATTTATCTGTGCTTAGTTATGAATTGCTTTTATAATATATACTTTAATGATACCATAGCAGGTAGAAGTCAACACTTCTGATGGTACAGATGATTTTTATTTCTTCTGGAACAGTCTGCTCCATCACCACACTGGTTTTCTATACAGCCTTTCATGCCTCACAGGAGAAACAGACACATAGAGCTGATTTTTTTGTAGTATCTGTTTAATATTGGAAATAGATGTTGAACCTCAAGTAAATTGGCCTGTTGACTAGTTATACCCCAGAAAACAAAATGTATGATTTCTTTTTAGTATTTCATATACTGAGGGTCTTACCCAAGACTTGAAAGTCATCTGGTTCAGCTTATAAATTACTGATACAGAAGAAGCACAAAATAGAAAGAAGGTCCCTGGTCTGTCAACGCTATATATCACTCAAGTGAAATAAATTTTACTTTTCATTCTGTTTCAAGGTAGAATTAAGTCAAGTGAATTAAGTATGATTTTCCAAAGTTTATTACTTGGAACGGAGAAGGCAATGGCAACCCACTCCAGTATTCTTGCCTGGAAATCCCATGGACAGAGGAGCCAGGTAGGCTGCTGTCTATGGGGTCGCATAGAGTTGGACACGACTGAGTGACTTCACTTTCACTTTTCACTTTCATGCATTGGAGAAGGAAATGGCAACCCACTCCAGTGTTCTTGCCTGGAGAATCCCAGGGATGGCGGAGCCTGGTGGGGTGAGACCCCATCTATGGGGTCTCACAGAGTCAGACACGACTGAAGCACCTTAGCAGCAGCAGCAGCAGCATTACTTGGAAAGTATCAGAATCTTGGTGAAATTAACAATTTTAAATAAGTAATAGTTTACAAGCAACAAATGTGAAATGTTGAGTAATTAAAGCAGGGACCTCATGTTGACTTATAGTCATTGTACTATTTTTCATTATATTGCCTATCCTCCAGGAAAATTGTTTCACTCTAGGACATAGTTAAATTTAAGTAGTATGGAGGGTGTCTCTATTCTTATTTAAACAAAATAGATTTCCAATCTTAAAGCTGAAGAAGTAAGTTTAAGTAATCTACCAGTATAATATGCTAATCAAATGAAGACATATATGTGGTCAATTTGGCCTGTTGAGTTCAAATAATTCTCTGGAACAGACAAGAGCAAACCCAGTAGGGCATTTGGCTGCCTTCCCAAATTAGAAAATGAAAATACTTCCTCATCATCATGGACAAGAGGAAAATCCCCCCCTAAAGGACACAGATTTTCATCAATCTTTTCATTACACTTTCTCCTAGCACTGATAAAGTTCTTAGCAAAGTATAAAACATTCACAGAAACAATAATATTGTGTTTGTATTATTTTATTTGTAATAGTGTGTGTTATATCTATGTGTTGTTCTTTTGGTCAGAGTGTAAATTGTGGTAAAGCTCCTGGGCATATTGATATATTCCTCTAGATTTTAAAGTAGACCTAGAAAAAAATGACAAGAAAACAAATGTGTAGAATCTAATATGATCTCTTCCTAAAACAGATATTTGAGTTCAACAACTTAGGAATTTCACCAATAGCAGGTCAGAATACTATTTTAGAAAACAACATATATTCATATTTCTTATTTACTGCCACTATAAAAGCTTTTGGTACAACAGATTTGCTAGTTGTAAGATTTAGCTTAAATCTTTAAGATTTAACTTCAGTGTTGGCTTAAATCTCAACATTCAGAAAACTAAGATCATGGCATCCGGTCCCAATACTTCATGGCAAATAGATGGGGAAAACAATGGAAACAGTGATAGACTTAATTTTGGGAGGCTCCAAAATCACTGCAGATGGTGATTGCAGCCATGAAATTAAAAGACGCTTGTTCCTTGGAAGAAAAACTACGATCAACCTAGATAGCATATTAAAAAGCAGAGACATTACTGTGCCAACAAAGGTCCATCTAGTCAAGGCTATGATTCTTCCAGTAATCATGTATGGATGTGAAAGTTGGACTATAAAGAGAGCTGAGTGCCAGAGAATTGATGCTTTTGAACTGTGGTGTTGGAGAAGACTCTTGAGAGTCCCTTGGACTGCAAAGAGATTCAGCCAATCCATCCTAAAGGAAATCAGTCCTGAATATTCATTGGAAGGACTGATGCTGAAGCTGAAACTCCAATACTTTGGCCACCTGATGTGAAGAACTGACTCATTGGAAGAGACCCTGATGTTGGGAAAGATTGAAGGTGGGAGGAGAAGGGAATGACAGAGGATGAGATGGTTGGATGGCATCACTGATGCAATGGACATGAGTTTGAGTAGGCTCCAAGAGTTGGTGATGGACAGGGAAGCCTGGTGTGCTGCAGTCCATGGGGTCAAAGAGTCAGACACAACTGAGTGACTGAACTGAAGATTCAGTGCCCAGAAAAGAACTAGGAAATGTGCTAAAATTTTAGTGTGTAGTGGGTGTATTTACAATTTTCAACATTGTGTCTACTTTCCTATACTTTCACATCCTTCCCTAAGTGTCTCAGATGGTAAAGGATCTACCAGCAATGCTGGAGACCTGGGTATGATCTCCGGGTCAGGAAGAGCCTCTGGAGAAGGAAATGGCAACCCACTCAGACAGAGGGTTGACTGTCTGTCTCTGTCAAGAGACATGGAGAGAGGAGTCTGGCAGTCTACAGTCCATGGGGCTATAAAGAGTCAGATAGGACAGAGTGACTTTCACTTCCTTTCCTATACAAGGTTGCTACATTATAAATAATTAATCCTGGGCTTTATTTTACCAACTTGAAGTAATAATTGTATGAAAATTCAACAGATATTACATTTGCTCAAAAGTTAGAAGTGGTTGCACAGTTTCATGCCCAAGAATTCATGGAGGATGGATAGAATCATGGGAGAATAAGAGCATTGCAGTAACTATCCTAGTGAGTGAAAAAGGAGTAATGGCTATCTCCAGAATTTTACTCTACGATGGTAAAGATGTCATCTTTCTTCTCCAAACCATTAATAAATTCTCAAAAAAAAAAAAAAAAGCACACACACACACACACAAAACACAAAATTCTAGGTATTTTTGTTTAAAATTGAGGTTAAAAATCACAATGGGCAAAGGAGCCCCTACAATGGAGAAGACAAACATCACCAATAATAACCTGATGTTACATGACTCTTCATGAGGTACACCAAGAAGGATCCAGCACCAGCTATGTAAGCTTCTTAACATGAATGTTTAATTTGAATTAAATCACAAGACAACAATTAGACAAATATAAATGTTATAACACAAAAGCAGCTAACTTGGATTCTTCAAAAATTTCATTATTGTAAGAGTTTTTTTGTTTTTGTTTTAATGACAGGGCACTATTTTAGTTGAAATAAGACTAAAGAGTTATGGCATTTAACTATAATGTATGATCTTTGAATCTTGGTTCAACACAACAAAATGGTTACAAAGGACATTATTGGGACAACTAAGGCCATTTGGTAATGGATTTTATATAAGGTAAGATTTTTATCTGTTAAAAATCTTTGAGAGTTATAGATATGTAATTCTCATGATTATATGAGAAAATATCCTCATTTTAAAAAAAATTCTAACTTTGAGAGCTACATATAGAAGTAGTTAGAGTCATGGTTTATGCAACTTATTTAAAAATGGCTCAACAAAAATCTGTGTGTGGGTGGGTGTGTAAAGGGAGTTAAAGTGGTAAAATATTAATCATTAGTAGATATGGCTGGAGAAATACGAGTGTTTATGTTTATATATATATAAACATTATATATATATACATATATATATATATATATATATATATATATATATATCAGTTTTTCAACTTTGAGTGTTGGTTTGAAATTTCTCAAAATAGAAATTTGGATAAAAAGAGTTTTTTCCATGCAACTGTAAACTGTGAGATCACCTCTAAGTTCTAAATCTTTTTTCCAGAGAAGTATTAATGAACACATACATTCTTGAGCAATGTTTTCAGTGCCAACTATGAGTTTTAATTAATATCATATGCAAGATGGCATAATTTGCAATCAGTTTTTGGAGTGAGACAGTTAACCAGCTTTGAAGCTGTGCTCACTGCATCTCGAAGGTTAAACTCTAGAGAATGCAGAAACAACATGGGGAGCAAAACATACAGAGAGCTTATACGTTAGTAACAAACAAGGTGGAATAAATAAATGTTTTAAGAATTTGAGAAGAGCAATAAAGGTGACATTATATGGAGTGACCATTGAGAAAAAAGCAACAGATAGCACATGCTAAAGTGAAGATGCCAGAGAATAGTATTTTTGTTCAGTTAAAAATACTGAACAGACAGGTTTAACGTGTGAACTGACCCAAGTTAGAGCGCTATTCCTGATACATAGCAAGTTGTCAACTGGTGTTTTCTGAATAAATTAGTGACCCTCTAAAAGAAAATACAACAATCACACACCATCACTCTGAGTTACTGAAAACTATTAGTGTGGGGACTATTGATTTCCCAGGGAAAAATAAGCATAAGGACACTTAATCATGAGTTAGTGACTGCTAAGTCACTTCAATCATGTCTGACTCTGTGTGACCCTATGGACAGAGATACGCCACCCTACCCATATGGTAGCCGACCAGATTCCTCTGGCCATGGGATTCTCCAGGCAAGAATACAGGAGTGAGTTGCCATGCCCTCCTCCAACATTTTATAATACCTACTATTAACTCAATCTGAACTGTACCAAGATGCTTTAGTATTCATTCTTGCATGAGGGAGAATTCCCGGAAAGAACAACATTGGGAGAATTGGTTCAAAATGGAATTGCTGTTACTTTCTTCATTAATCTCTAGCATATTGCTTTTATGCCCATTTATTCAAAACTTTCTGATGCTCAGATAAATAATTAATACAATATTCATTGTTAACTTTATAGCTGTCAGGTTTTTTCTTTGGTTTGGAATAAACAGAAAATACCTTGAGGAATAAATATTCAAAGTTTTGCAAAACTTTTACTGTAGTTTTATCAAGAGTTGTTCAGGATACTGAAATGGACAAAGTAATTAGAAGCAAAATATATAAATAAGCCAATATTATCTGACAGACCCATCAAAAGTGATTTCACAGGGAATTCAGTGAAAATGCCTGCTGTTGGATACTGCTGGCAGCTGTGTTTTATGCTATCTTGAAAGAAAATTCTGTAAACATAATTGAATTGCCTCTAAGTTGATATTTTGAGCTCTGTTACAATCAGGTGTCTACTCTACTGACTGAAAATTATCAGGATGATGTCTGTGTGTTTGGCTAATTTTTAATGAGCTGCTTAAGAAAAAAAAAAAAAATCTGTTCCCACCAATTGGCATCTAATTCCAGGAAGGCATCAGAAAATATCCATAGAAATTTGTAGCTTAAAACATACTAGCAAATGATGTGGTTTATTTTTTTATTTTTCAGATATGAGGGTTGAGGCACAGAAAAGTAAAATGATTAGCCTAGGACCTAGCTAATGGCAGATTCAGGTCAAGTTTTTGGTAACTTAGTTCAATGTCCTTTTGGTGCTTTAGTTGCTAAGTCATGTCCGACTCTTGCAACCCCATGCACTGTAGACCTCCCGGCTCCTCTGTGCATGGGATTCTCCAGGCAAGAATACTGGAGTGGGTTGCCATTTATTTCTCCAAGGGAATCTTTCCACCCAGGAATTGAACCTGGGTCTCCTGAATCACAGGCAGATTCTTTACCACCTGAGATATGAGGGAATTTAGAGCAGTGTTTCTCAACCACTAGTGAGATTTGGGTCTAATAAATCTTTGTTTTGGGAAGTTGTCTTGCCCACTGTAGGGTGTTGAACAGCACTCATGGCCTCTGCTTGCTGGATATATAATATATCCAGCATATATAATATATATATATATAATATATAATCCAGAATATATAATATTCTGCCATTTTTGACAATCAAAAAGATCCCCAGATGTTTCTTGCTGCTACTGCTGCTGCTGCTAAGTCACTTCAGTCGTGTCCTAAGATGTTTCTTAGATATAAGCAAATCATCCCCAAGTTGAGATCCGTTTGTACTGAGTGAAAATTAAAGCTTACACATTGACTCTGCTTTCCAGGGAAATATCCATTTTACAGGCATACATACTGTGACTTACACACACCAACAAACATCTAGTAGTCAGTAGCATTAGTAATCTTTCTAAATTCTGTGTGGTCAGAAACTAAGTAATTTGTGAATGATAGAGGAAAGCAGTCAGTCAGAGAAAAGCAGTGTATTCGGAGAAGGCAATGGCACCCCACTCCAGTACTCTTGCCTGTAAAATCCCATGGATGGAGGAGCCTAGTAGGCTGCAGTCCATGCTAAGGGTCGGACACGACTGAGCGACTTCACTTTCACTTTTCACTTTCATGCATTGGAGAAGGAAATGGCAACCCACTCCAGTGTTCTTGCCTGGAAAATCCCAGGGACAGGGGAGCCTGGTAGGCTGCCGTCTATGGGGTCGCACAGAGTCGGACACAACTGAAGTGACTTAGCAGCAGCAGTTAGTGTATTAAACTGTCTTGCATTAATACCTTTGCTCTCTGGAGGTCAAAATAACCCTCTTTTGCTAAAAAAATGTTTTATTGCTTCAATTATTAAGTTTTCCAAGTACAAAAAAAAAAAAAAGAGAGAGAGAGCATAAAATGTTACCATCGACTTTGATTAAGCAACGTGAGAGGAACTTTAGCAATGATGATTGCAGGGAAAAAAAAATAAGGGGATTATCAATTACGGAAATTTCCAAGCATGCAATCAAGATGGGAAATTCAAATCTTAGTTTTAATAAGAAAAAGCATAAAGCAATATTAGCAGGTATACACTATCAGATTCTGGCAATACTCTGAAGGTGAAATGAGAGTCACTGATTAATTTTTAAAACACTTAACTCCCTCAGAGATGCTAATTTGGAAGCATTTCTAGTCAGAAAAAATCCTGGTATGAGTTAACAGGAAGTTTAGAGGGGTCCCTGAGTAGTCATACTCCAAGGCAAGTTGTGGAACAAAAATATAAAATGGGATACATAGTCTGTGACAATTTATTAGGCTAAAAAGAAAAAAACAAAAACCAAAATAAGACCTCTAGAACCTAGCAACAAGTTTGGTGAATACCAAAAGAAATTGTAGAACTAGTTTGTCTTTTACCAACTAGTTTCTGAAGACCGAATACCATGAATTTCTCTTCCTGATTCCTTGTAGATCCCACCATGCTCTTAGCAATGGTGTGTATGTTTATTTTACTTTTTTTTTTTTTTTTGCACTTCACAATTTTAAAAAACATTGCATTTCATCTCACAACAAAACTGTATGCCAGTATCATTTGACAAGTAAAGGAGTTGATTCTTGATGAGGTTAAATAATTTGTTTTAGGAGACATTGCTCATAAGTTAACAAAGCTGGAATTTAAAAACAACTCTATTGAATCCAAGCCTGAGGGAATTCCTAGGTGATCCAGAGGTTAGGACTGCATGATTTCGCTTCCAAGAGCCTGGGTTCAATTCCTGATCAAGGAACTATTGAGTTTGACAAAATTCTCCTTGGGACACATGATGTTGAGGAAAAACCCAAACGAAATTTTTGGCCAAGTCAGTAAGATCCCACAAGCTGTGTGGTATGGCCAGTAAATAAATAAATAATAAAAAGAGTATCCAAGCCTGAGTAAATACTTTTCTTCTTATTCTCCCCACAGGGACACACTGTTCCAAACACAACACAACAGTCAGAATCCTTGTCCTTATAGAACACCACTCTACTTCCAGAGCAAGTAATTGTGCTCATAGTAAGAGCTGAGATTCAAAGTAACCAGAATCAAGTGGACAATAGTATCATAGTAAAGAAAGCAAGAGCAGTAGTTTGAACTAGACATAAATTAGAAAATGATCTATTTGTCCCTTTACTTAAAATAATTCAAGAAGACAGTTGAAAATTTGAAGTCCTCTCTCTCTTCCAAGGTAGAACTATAAAATATTTATCAGACATTAAAGAAATGACAATGCATATTTGTATAACCAGCAGTTATAAGAGAATTTTTAAAATTTTAACTTGTGCATAATTTATTTTATACAGTTTCTATGTGGTTTTAAAATTAATATTAGAAATGAGAGGAGAATATCAGCTAATAGCACTCTTATCCAGTAATTCAAACAAGCTAGAGAAATGAGTCAGATCCTATTTCTCTCTTTATGGCCAGATTAAACCAGTCCCACCCACAACTCCACTGAAATTCATCTTAAAAATCTTCACTCTAACAATTTACCTGTCCATAACTTATTGTCCGGAGAAGGCAATGGCACCCCACTCCATCGTTTCATTCATCAAAAAAACTAATTTCAAGACCCTTCTATGCAGCAATGTTCTAGGCACTTTGGGATACACTACTGAACAAAATAGATGATCCCTACCTTAATTCTAGCAAAGGAGGAGGACAATAAGCATAATTTAAAAAGTAAATGATTTAATACATTAGAGTGTAATGACAGAGAAGGCAATGGCATCCCACTCCTGTACTCTTGCCTGGAAAATCCCATGGACAGAGGAGCCTGGTAGGCTGCAGTCCATGGGGTCACTAAGAGTCGGACATGACTGAGCGACTTCACTTTCACTTTTCACTCTCATGCATTGGAGAAGGAAATGGCAACCCACTCCAGTGTTCTTGCCTGGAGAATCCCAGGGACGGGGGAGCCTAGTGGACTGCCGCCTATGGGGTCGCACAGAGTTGGACACAACTTAAGCGACTTAGCAGCAGCAGCAGCAGCAGAGTGTAATGAATGCTTTGGAGGATAAAAGGAGAACAGGATGGAAGAGATTGTGAATGCTAGGTGGGAATAGATGTTTCCAATTTTAAACAGGGTTACCAAGAATCCTCCATAAGAAGGCGACATTTGAGCCAAGATTTAAAAGCAGTGAGGGAATCAACCCTGTATTTATGTAGCACAAGTCCTAGGATGGGAGTATATCTGGCATGTATGATGATCAGCAAGGCCAGAGGGGTTGGAATGTGACAGAAACACGTGTGCTACTGATTACAAGGATTTTACTCTGAATGATTTGGAGAATCAATTACAAGGGCTGAGCAGAGAAGTGACATGACCTGATTTGTTTCTTTTTTTAAAGAATAGCTTTGGCTGCTGTGGTGTTGTGATTATTAGAGTCAGTGCTGAAGAGGAAGACCAGTTAAGAATTTATTACAGAAATCTAAAATCTCATTGTTTATCTATAAAAATACACATTAGTAAGATTTAGTCTGTATGCCTTTCAGTTTATCCATCAGCCTGACATCAGTTACTTTCTAAACTACAGGCTTGACCATGTGACTGGCCTATTTCAAAATTTCACTGATTACTCCTTGCCTTCAAAATTACGTGCAACCTCTTCATACAAATCCCTTCAAAATCTGACCCCAATCTATTTTTCCAGATTAATCTTCAACTCCTTTCCCGACTCCTGATGTTTTTGCTTTAGTTATAAAAGGTCAGTTGCTATTTCCTGAACATGCCATGCTCCAGCATGCCTCTATGCCTGTGTGCTTGTCATTCCCATTGGTAAGAAAATGCATTTCTTTTTTCTTCCTAGTGAACTTTAAATTTTCTTATTGAGATTCAACTCAAACACAATCACTTCTGTGAATACTTCCCTGACTCTCCATCACAAGGCTAACTTTCCTTCACTACATTTCATTGTCCTTCACATTTGTCTCTCCTATAGCTCTATTATGGAGAAGGCCATGGCACCCCACTCCAATACTCTTGCCTGGAAAATCCCATGGACAGAGGAGCCTGGTAGGCTGCAGTCCATGGGGTTGCTAAGAGTCGGACATGACTGAGCAACTTCACTTTCACTTTTCACTTTCATGCATTGGAGAAGGAAATGGCAACCCACTCCAGTGTTCTTGCCTGGAGAATCCCAGGGAAGGTGGAGCCTGGTGGGCTTCCATCTATGGGGTCGCACAGAGTCGGACACAACTGAAGCAACTTAGTAGCAGTAGCAGCAGCAGCATAGCTCTATTACATCAAAGTTATTTCTTCATGCATTGAGCCTCCTGAATAGACCATGAGCTTTTCGAGGATAGAGAATGACTTGGCTGTTTTTATACTCTATGTCTTGAGTTACAACCCCTTACAGATTAGAATCAAATAATTATTTCCCATTAAATATGTAAACAAATAAATATCATTTTTAACATGAGGTAGATAATATTACAGATCACATGCTTCATAATTATTCAAATATAAAACTGCAGAATTCAGCTCTAAAGAAATTTAGAGTGGTATTGTGGAAAAATACAACAATTTATACTTTTTACATTTACTTTCATACATATTTCCTAAACCAAATTAAGTGAAAACCTATGCTCTTGGTAAATTATAAATTTTCTGTCAAGCTCTGGTTCAAATGACATCTCTTTTTATAAATACTTCTCTGTTAGCTGGCCCATGCAATTACTATGGAAACAAAGATAAATAAATAATATTGTCTGCCCATAAAAACTACATAAACAAAAGGGTCAGTCACACATAAAACAGCAACCTGGGTAAATGAGGGGTAGCATTGCAAATCATTTGGGGAAGGGTCCTTCAACAACTTGAATCTTGTTACAAAGACAAAATTTCCACATGGGGAAGAATATTGTGCATGTATTATAATTTTCAGACTCTTAGTGCAAGTAATTTCTATATACTACACTACTTCTTTGTTGTAGAAACTATTATTATCCCCTCTTAAGCAGAAAGATCCTAAGTAAAAGATTTACCTTATTAATATTAATTGTGTTTTTTGGCATATGCAAGTATTACATTACATGTATTACATATTATATTACATTACATACTCAGTGGACAGAGTTTGAGCAAAATCCAGGAGACAGTAAAGTCTGGTGTGCTGCAGTTCAGTTCAGTTGCTCAGTCATGTCTGCCTCTTTGTGACCCCATGAATCAGAGCATGCCAAGCCTCCCTGTCCATCACAAATTCCTAGAGTTTACTCAAACTCATGTTCATCGAGTCGGTGATGCCATTCAACAATCTCATACTCTGTCATCCCCTTCTCCTCCTAGCCCTAATCCCTCCCATCAGATCAGATCAGATCAGATCAGTCGCTCAGTCATGTCCGACTCTCTGCGACCCCATGAATCTCAGCACACCAGGCCTCCCTGTCCATCACCAACTCCCGGAATTCACTCAGACTCACGTCCATTGAGTCAGTGATGCCATCCAGCCATCTCATCCTATGTTGTCCCCTTATCCTCCTGCTCCCAATCCCTCCCAGCATCAGGGTCTTTTCCAATAAATCAACTCTTCGCATGAGGTGGCCAAAGTATTGGAGTTTCAGCTTTAGCATCAGTCATTCCAATGAATATCTGGGACTGATCTCCTTTAGAATGGACTGGTTGGATCTCTTGCAGTCCAAGGGACTCTCAAGAGTCTTCTCCAACACCACAGTTCAAAAGCATCAATTCTTTGGCACTCAGCTTTCCTCACAGTCCAACTCTCACATCCATACATGACCACTGGAAAAACCATAGCCTTGACTAGGCGGACCTTTGTTGGCAAAGTAATGTCTCTGCTTTTCAATATGCTATCTAGGTTGGTCATAACTTTCCTTTCAAGGAGTAGCATCTTTTAATTTCATGGCTACAGTCACCATCTGCAGTGATTTTGGAGCTCCCCCCGCCCCAAATAAAGTCTGACACTGTTTCCACTGTTTCCCCATCTATTTCCCATGAAGTGATGAGACCAGATGCCATGATCTTAGTTTTCTGAATGTTGAACTTTAAGCCAACTTTTTCACTCTCCACTTTCACTTTCATCAAGAGGCTTTTTAGTTCCTCTTCACTTTCTGCCATAAGGGTGGTGTCATCTGCATATCTGAGGTTATTGATATTTCTCCCAGCAATCTTGATTCCAGCTTGTGCTTCATCTAGTCCAGTGGTTCTCATGATGTACTCTGCATATAAGTTAAATAAGCAGGGTGACAATATACAGCCTTGACGTACTCCTTTTCCTATTTGGAACCAGTCTGTTGTTCCATATCCAGTTCTAACAGTTGCTTCCTGACCTGCATATAGGTTTCTCAAGAGGCAGGTCAGGTGGTCTGGTATTCCTATCTGTTGGGGGCCGGTGTGAGGCACTCCGCCCATGACAAAGGTCATGAGGAAGGAGGCTTGACATATGCAAAGGCAGGATCGAGCCTCAGGAGTCCCCCTGGAAATCCTCGAGCATCTAACCCCATAACCAGAGCCTGCCTACTTTACTACTTTGTGCTCTCACCTACACCTCTGACTTTATGGGGGGCTGTCCCCCACCACCTCTTTCGGAGAAGGAGTTAACTTGGAGCTCCAGCTAATAATAATTCCTGGGCGTGACAGGAGTGTTTCAATTTACAAACTCCTCTGAAGGTTCTCTAGCCTGCCTGACAGGCTTGTCCGACCACATGTGATTGCTCACAGCCTCCCAACCGCGAGAGGCACGAGATGCTTTAAACCTTCTAAAAACAGGTTCTTTAGAGAAGTTAGAAAATTATTAGTATAAGTATAGTGGGCTGATTAGAAATTGTATTGGTGAAGGGTTTTTCATTTGTTGAGCCAATGTTTACTACTAAGTCTCCACATCCCCTGCCCTTATACACATTAATGAATATATAGAAGAAATAAGTATTAACCTTTGATATAAATCACGTTAGACCTTAGGCCAAGTAAATTCTTTCCTTAACTAAAACCCACTACACCCTCACCCTATAAGAATGTAACTTTATTCGGGTGGCATCTGTTTTAAGAATAATCACCCTTGGAGAAAAAAGTGTTCTGGTCGACTGACCACTGTCACAAGGAGAGGGTCATAAATTGTCAGCAGGCCCCCCTGGCCAGAAGATGATATAACACCCCTAAGACCTCTGTATACATTTGTGTGAAGCACCTGACTTTAATAAAAGTCAGGACTGCTGTCCCCACGTGACTTTTGTATAACATCTCAGTGTATAAAAACAGACTCTGGAAAATAAAGAATTGGGATCAGTTCCTCGAAATACTGGTCTCCCCATGTCGCTCTCTCTCTCACTCTGGCTGAGTCTCCATCTGGAGCGCGGAACCCCCCATGCTTACTAATTATGCCTGGGCTTCTAAGATCCGACCAGGGAGGCCTCAGTGTCTCCTCTCCTTCGGGAGAATGGAAGGACGCCTGCGGCCTACGTAAGTGGTGCAAGCTTCTTGTCTTGAAGTTTTATTGATCTCCCATGTAAACCAAGCTACTCAGCCTCTTTTCTCCACTGAATTTTCCTACTGAGCTATCCTCATTCTATTACTCTTTGTATCTTTGATGAATATTTAAATAGTCGCCGAAGCCGTCTCCTCTTCGAATACCCTGGATCAGCCGGGGCTGGACCCCGGCACCTATCTCTTTCAGAATTTTCCACAGTTTATTGTGATCCACACAGGCAAAGGCTTTGGCATAGTCAATAAAGCAGAAATAGATGTTTTTCTGGAACTCTCTTGCTTTTTCCATGATCAAGCAGATGTTGGCAATTTGATCTCTGGTTCCTCTGCCTTTTCTAAAACCAGCTTGAACATCTGGAAGTTCACGGTTCATGTATTGCTGAAGCCTGGCTTGGAGAATTTTGAGCATTACTTTACTAGTGTGTGAGATGAGTGCAATTGTACGGTAGTTTGAGCATTCTTTGGCATTGCCTTTCTTTGGGATTGGAATGAAAACTGACTTTTCCAGTCCTGTGGTCACTGCTGAGTTTTCCAAATTTGCTGGCATATTGAGTGCAGCACTTTCACAGCATCATCTTTCAGGATTTGAAATAGCTCCACTGGAATTCCATCACCTCCACTAGCTTTGTTTGTAGTGATGCTTTCTAAGGCCCACTTGACTTCACATTCCAGGATATCTGGCTCTAGGTGAGTGATCACACCATCATGATTATCTGGGTCAGGAAGATTTTTTTGTACAGTTCTTCTGTGTATTCTTGCCACCTCGTCTTAATATCTTCTGCTTCTGGTAGGTCCATACCATTTTTGTCCTTTATCGAGCTCATCTTTGCATGAAATATTCCCTTGGTATCTCTAATTTTCTTGAAGAGATCTCTAGTCTTTCCCATTCTGTTGTTTTCCTCTATTTCTTTGCACTGATCTCTGAAGAAGGCTTTCTTATCTCTCCTTGTTATTCTTTGGAACTCTGCATTTGAATATGTATATCTTTCCTTTTCTCCTTTGCTTTTTTACTTCTCTTCTTTTCACAGGTATTTGTAAGGCCTCCTCAGACAGCCATTTTGCTTTTTTGCATTTCTTTTTGTTGGGGATGGTCTTGATCCCTGTCTCCTGTACAATGTGATGAACCTCCGCCCATAGTTCATCAGGCACTCTGTCTATCAGATCTAGTCCCTTAAATGTATTTCTCACTTCCACTGTATAGTCATAAGGGATTTGATTTAGGTCATACCTGAATGGTCTAGTGGTTTTCCCCACTTTCTTCAATTTAAGTCTGAATTTGGCAACAAAGAGTTCATGATCTGAGCCACAGTCAGCTCCCGGCCTTGTCTGTGCTGACTGTATAGAGCTTCTCCATCTTTGGCTGCAAAGAATATAATCCATCTGATTTCAGTGTTGACCATCTGGTCATGTCCATGTGTAGAGCCTTCTCTTGTGTTATTGGAAGACGGTGTTTGCTATGACCAGTTCTGCAGTTCAGGGGCCTCAAAGAGTTGGATACTTCTGAGCAACTGAACAACAAGTATTTTATATAAGACTATACACAAACACATCTATATGCTGTTTCAGGATGTAGAAATATTAAAACAAAAATGGAGATGAGAAATGTACTCAACAAATCATGATTGTGATTGCCTCAAGAAAGAGGAAGGGATTAGAGCTGGGGCATGAAGGTTACTGTTAAAATATAAGAGCATATCATTCCATTTCATTAAGAGTAAAGTCAAAGACTTAAAGATTGTAAAATCATAACAAGACCTGAGTCCCTAGTAATCTCTCTGTCCTTGTCCTCTGTGTCTCTCTAGTGACCAGCTCTACCCTAGACACACTACCCTCCTCTCTGGTCTTAGAATACACCCACCTCTGTCCATCTCACTGGCTCTTTGTTCTTCCTGGAATATTCTTTCAAATGATTTACATGGCCAGTTCTCTTACTTCATGGGCCTACCATCACTCCCCACCCTTATTTAAAACTGCAGGCCAACTCCCACCCTGCATTCTCAATCCTTATGTTTCTGTCTGATAAGACTTACACTCTTCTAGGACACTAGGTATGTGGCTATTGCCCTATTGCTTATTTTTTGTCTCTCCTCACTAGAAATATGTTCCAAGAAGGAAAAGATTTTTGTCTATGCCATTCACATACATAGCCTCAATACCCAGCGCAGTGTCCTGCACTTGCATGCATGCATGCTCAATCACTCAGTCATGTCCAACTCTTTGCCACCCCATGGACTGCAGCCCACCAGGCTCCTCTGTCCATAGGATTATCTAGGCAAGAATACTGGAGTGAGTTGCTATTTCCTATTCCAGGGGATCTTCCAACTGAGGGAGTGAATCCACATCTCTGGCATCTTCTGTATTGGTAGGCAGATTCTTTACCATTGAGCCACCAGTGAAGACCTGGTGCTTAACAAATACCTCTTGAAGTGATGTATCTATATATATATTTGTACATAATATTTATATAATATATATATAATGCTTTACTAAAAGCATAAAGAAAATATGACACGTTTTATTGTTAATTCTAGATAGTCTGTATGTGAGTGATTATTTTTCTTTGCATTTTCTAATATTTTTACTGTTGATAAAAGAATAAGCTAAAATATAAAACCTTTTAAGACTATAAATTATGTAAATGGATTTATTTTCTACTGTTGGTGCTTAAATTATAAAAACAAAAGCCTAAAATTATTTTTAACAGAATATTAAATTTCTAATCAGTTTTGTTTTGCTAACATGAAGGTCCAGCTAATTTTCCTTTTTATTGAATTTATATATTATTTATGCTACACATTCTATTATGCAACTTAAGGATTTGAAAAATAGGAAAGTATATAAATTTTAGTAGAAAGTAATTTGGTTTTTGAACTTAGATATGCTCCCTTAATTTGATAACCTAAAGAATCTTCTAAAATAAAAGCTCGAAGGAAATGTGGGTATTTTTTCTCTTCTCATCCACTTAGAATGATTTTTGGATGAATAAATAGAAGGGAAATAGCTATCTTCAATTTAAAGAATTAATGAAGAGACTGTATAACATATATAGTAGAGAATTCTTACCAGACTATCAATTTAGTTCAGTTCAGTCGCTCAGCTGTGTCCGACTCTTTGTGATCCCATGGACTGCAGCACACCAGGCCTCTTTGTCCATCACCAACTCCCGAAGTTTACTCAAACTCATGTCCATTGAGTTGGTGATGCCATCCAACCATCTCATCCTCTGTCATCCCCTTCTCCTCCTGCCTTCAATCTTTCCCAGCATCAGGGTCTTTTCCAATGAGTCAGTTCTTTGCATCAGGTGGCCAAAGTATCAGAGTTTCAGCTTCAGCATGAATATTCAGGACTATTCAGGACTATTCAGTATAAATATTCAGTTCTAATGAATATTCAGGACTGATTTCCTTTAGGATGGACTGCTTGGATCTTCTTGCAATCTAAGGGACTCTCAAGTGTCTTCTCCAACACCACAGTTCAAAAGCATCAATATCAGACAATAATTATAACCAAAAAAAAAAAAAAAAAGAGGGATAAACCACAAAGTCAAACCAATTTCCAGCAAAGAAAGTAACTTTTCTGAAAGTTGTATTATGTCCCAACCTATTTGTGTGAACAAACTATAGATATGCACACTTCCTTATGAGGTCTAGTATACAGATATAAAACTTGAAAAGTATGAACCACATTATAGCCACATCAGCAGGGAGGTTACTGGACTGGCTGCATGCAGAGCATTTATGAAAAACTAAGTGAGAAAATCTGGTCCCACTATGGGTAAATTAGAAGCACAGGTTGAAAAATCTAAATTCAAACAACCAATAAACCAGATGGCTCAGAGGGGTATTTAATTGTTATACATAAAATTAAATATGGAACAGGCACTGTCAAGGCAATTTCCTCTTTAAAATCCAGGCAAACCTCAATGACTGGGAATCTTGGGGTATTCCTGCATTTCAGGAGGAAAAATCTCATTGTTGAACTGCCTGACTACTAAGGAAAAAAACAAACAGAAAAAAGGCTACAAGAAAATATCAATATAAAGTGTAGAAAATAAATGTTTATTTTATCCAGTTTTCACAACTGAATTTCCTATTATTTTATGTCCACCTATGATTTCAATTCACTTTAATGATGGTTAGGGACTAAGGAAGAAATTTTATTAAAAGAGAAAATGAAGTGATATTCATCTGGTTAATGATAACCTTACTTTTTCTTTCCTAACTATAATATTGATTAATATGTGAAAATGAAGAAATTAACCGAGCTATGAAATTTGACTTTCTGAATATTTCAGTCTCTTGAGGCAGTTGATACCAGTCACATTTAGTAATGCAATAGAAAAATGCATAAACTTACTTTTAAAGAAATGCATTGAGGGAACATGGGTAAAACTATGGCTGATTCATGTTGATGTTTGGTAGAAACCAAAACAATACTGTAAAGCAATTATCCTTCAATTAAAAATAAAGTAAAAAAAATGCATTTACAGGTTTTATCATCACACAAATATTTGAAGAGGAACAACAAATGAGATTCATTTACATTTTTAGCCACAAATCTCTATGTGGAAGCCCCAATCCTTAGTAATTGGGTGCAATATTGCATAAGCCACAAAAAATTCCTTTTGCTTAGACTGTTAAGTGTCTATACAGCATCAAAAATAATGTGTTCCCTGGACCCACAAGTTCTGCTTCACATTTTTCTTTCCAAGGTTTCTCTCCAAAGACAATGAATCATAACACGAGGAAAATTAAGGTTTGGTCATTAGAGAAGTATGTCCTTTGAAAATAAGACCTTCTGTCCTTCATGAACCCAAAATTCTGTATCTGTGTTTGTATGTGTGTGTGTGTGTATATGTGCATGCACCTTAGGGGGTGCAACCAAAATTTCCTTTTCTATTAAAGAAAGAATTACAGCTACTTACCATAAATAAATAATATAACAAGAACTGAAATTAACTTATGGGAGCCCCAAGATGATCTTTTCTCTCCTCTCAACTTTTCTAACAACTTCCCTCTCAAATACATTCCCATCCAAGATTTCCCAGGTCCATATCTTTGGATAAATGTAACACAAATTTTCAAGATGATTATCTGAAATATGTGCTACCATTTAAATATACAAGACAATTCAATTTTCCATATGTAAAGCTAATTGAACTGCATCTAACTTTGACCTCCATATTTATTCAGACCTCACAAAAAATGTTCCTACCTTTTCCCCTCTTCTTTCCAGAAAAATTTCTTAACTGTTTACTGAATGGTATACATTGTTCTCAACCTCTTTGAGCTTAGTAACCCACCTGTTTCCATTCGTTTTCAAAGTATTTTAAAAAGATGCATGAAATGCATAGACTCAGACTACAATTCTCAAAATCTGTATTATCTAAAAGCCATTTACAGGTATTCTTTTTTTGTGTGTTCTCAATCTGCATGAGTTTATAGAGACCGTGAAAGTAGGAGTTAATACATTTTTTTTTAAAGCAATAGAGAGAAGTGTTTTATGCAAGCTTTTCAGTGGACATTGACCAGGACATGTCCATCCAGAGCCACAGTCCCTTGGATATGCCTACCTCATCTTTGCAGGAGCTGCTGCTGCTGCTGCTGCTAAGTCGCTTCAGCTGTGTTAGACTCTGTGCGACCCCGTAGACAGCAGCCCACCAGGCTCCCCGTCCCTGGGATTCTCCAGGCAAGAGCACTGGAATGGGTTGCCATTTCCTTTTCCAGTGCATCAAAATGAAAAGTGAAAGTGAAGCCGCTCAGTCGTGTCTGACTCTTAGCAACCCCATGGACTGCAGCCTACCAGGCTCCTCCAACCATGGGATTTTCCAGGCAAGAGTACTGGAGTGGGATGGCATTGTCTTCTCCGGCAGGAGCTGCCTTATCTAATTATTGACCCATAAGAGTTCCAGTAGCCACCCCAGCCTGCAAGGAGACATGTAGATAAAGCTGCCCCATTCATTTTATTCATCAAGCTTTTTAAAGAATTAGGGACAGGTTTCTTTGGGGAAGAGGGCAAAGGAGCAGAATTCTTGGCCTATCTTGAAGAGTGAGTTTAATTTTCCTTAGAAAGAATGGAAAGATACAGAATATGTAATCCAATCCATACCCAACCCCCAACCAAGCCGTCTTTTACACAATCACATATCATGTTAATGTAGACTGCATTACAAGGTAAGGAAATGACAGCATAGAAACTTCATAATATATCATAATATAGTAACTTCATAACTATCTGTTACTATTGAGATAGCTTTTTCGTACTGTTCTATACAAGTAGCACAAAGTCCATATTTCTAGATCAGACTTTTTTTTTTTTTTTTGGGTGAGCTGAAAGTGAAGAGAAATGTTAAATAGGGACTTGTAAGTGACTCTGATGTGTAATGTTATTCTCCATACTCCAAATAAAAAATTTACTTTCACCTGACCTTCCTCTCATATAATTATATGCAGGCAAATTAGAGAAAAAGAAAACAGAGAACTTGGGATATTTGAATAACAAGTGTCCCAGGAGTATATATTTGAAGAAGTAAAACATTCTTAAGTTAATTGCAATAAAGAACACAAATAATTGGAACCATAAAACATGTTGAGAGGACCCGGTGAATACAACTGACATGCAAGCCACTAAAGACTGATTTTTTTTCACCAGTTGTTGTTAATTGCCTTAACTTTAGAAAGAGTCATCTTAGAATAGACATGACTAAACCCAGGGTTGGGCAAAATAGCAAAATATAAGACATAGGAGTTAAAGAAGAAATAAACTGAATTTTCTACCAGAGACAATTTTCTTAACCCTAGCTAAGCTCCCTAATTCCTGAAAGATGTATTAAGGTCAGGTGGTGTAGTGATAAAGAATCTGCCTACCAGTGCAGGAGATGCTAAGACATGTGGGTTCAATCACTGGGTTGGGAAGATCCCCTGCAGTAAGAAATGGCAACTCACTCCAGTACTCTTGCCTGGAAAATTCCATAGACAGAGGAGTCTGGTGTGCTATAGTCTATGGGGTTGCAAAGAGTCAGACGTGACTGAGCACATGGTAAGGTCAATAGTTAACAAACCATTTTAAGGTGAGCAAGAAAATAACTACTTTATGTGCTAAGTAGTTTCAGTCGTGTCCGTGTCTTTGTGACCCTATGGACTGTAGCCTGCCAGGCTTCTCTATCCATAGGATTTTCAAGGCTAGAATACTGGAGTGGGTTGCCATTTCCTTCTCCAAGGGGTCTTCCCCACCCAGGGATCAAACCTGAGTCTCTTATGTCTCTTGCATTGGCAAGCATGTTCATTACCACTAGTGCCAACTGGGAAACATGAACTTTATCTCTACTGGACATAATTTGGTTCTTAAGCACCTAACCTGCTGGATAGTGACGAACAAAGTAAAGGCTGAAATTGTCAAATAAGATTAGGTCTGATTCTTCATGTTCATATAAGTACCTTAGGGTAGATTCTATCTTTTGTTGGTAAAAGTTTAGTCTTTAAAGATGGTTTCCTATCCTACTCCAATATATCTAAGATGCCAGAGAACAAAAAAAGTGATGTCATGCAGACTTTTGTTGTGGAACTTCACGTTCACGGCCATTTACCTTGTATGCATCATGAGTTTATCCATCTGGACCAAAAAAAGATAAAAGTTTTTGGAGCCTTCCACAACCTCTACATAGGAATTCTACACATGTGGCTCACAAAAAAATAGAAATGCCTCCTTTGATTAATTACCTGAAGGTACCTAATCTTTTGCAAATTCTTTGCTACGGGAAATATGTATTAATCAGTTCAATTCAGTTCAGTCACTCAGTTGTGTCCGACTCTGTGCGACCCTAAGGATCGCAATATGGCAGGCCTCCCTGTCTATCACCAAATCCCGGAGTTTACCCAAATTCATGTTCATTGAGTCGGTGATGCCATTTAACCATCTCATCCTCTGTCATCCCCTTCTCCTGCCTTCAGTCTTTCCCAGTATCAGGGTCTTTTCAAATGAGTCAGCTCTTCACATCAGGTGGCCAAAGTATTGGAGTTTCAGCTTCAACATCAGTCCCTCCAAAGAACACTCAGGACTGATCTCCTTTAGATTGGACTGGTTGGATCTCCTGCCAGTCAAAGGTACTCTCAAGAGTCTTCTCCAACACCACAGTTCAAAAGTATCAATTCTTTGATGCTCAGTTTTCTTTATAGTCAAACTTTCACATCCATGCATGACTACTGGAAAAAACATAGCCTTGACTAGAGGGAACTTTGTTGGCAAAGCAATGTGTCTGCTTTTGAATATGCTATCTAGGTTGGTCATAACTTTCCTTCCAAGGAGTAAGCGTCTTTTAATATCATGGCTGCAGTCACCATCTACAGTGATTTTGGAGCCCCCCAAAATAAAGTCTCTCACTGTTTTCATTGCTTCCCCATCTATGTGCCATTAAGTGATTGGACCAGATGCCATGATCTTGGTTTTCTCAATGTTGAACTTTAAGCCAACTTTTTCACTCTCCTCTTTCACTTTCATCAAGAAGCTTTTTAGTATGACTTCACTTTCTGCCATAAGGTGGTATCATCTGCATATCTGAGGTTATCGATTTGTGGCAATCTTTATTCTAGCTTGTGCTTCATCCAGCAGAGCATTTCTCATGATGTACTCTGCATATAAGTAAAATAAGCAACGTGACAATATATAGCCTTGACGTACTCCTTTTCCTATTTGGAACCAGTCTGTTGTTCCATGTCCAATTCTACTGTTGTTTCCTGACCTGCATACAGATTTCTCAGGAAGCAGGTCAGGTGGTCTGATATTCCCATCGCTTGAAGAATTTTTCAGTTTGTTATGATTGACACATCAAAGGCTTTGGCATAGTCAATAAAGCAGAAATAGATGTTTTTCTGGAACTCTCTTGCTTTTTCAGTGATCTACTGGATGTTGGCAATTTGATCTCTGTTTCCTCTGCCTTTTCTAAAACAAGCTTACACATCTGGAGTTCACAGTTCACGTATTGCTAAAGCCTGGCTTGGAGAAGTTTGAGCATTACTTTACTAGCGTGTAGATTAGTCCAATTGTGTGGTAGTTTGAGCATTCTTCAGCATTGCCTTTCTTTGGGATTGAAATGAAAACTGACCTGTCCTGTGGTCACTGCTGAGTTTTCCAAATTTGCTGGCATATTGAGTACAGCACTTTCACAGCATCATCATTTAGGATTTGAAATAGCTCAACTGGAATTCCATCACCTCCACTAGCTTTGTTCATAGTGATGCTTCCTAAGGCCCACTTGACTTTATATTTCAGGATATCTGGCTCTAGGTGAGTGATCACACCATCATGATTATCTGGGTTGTGAAAACTTTTTTGTACAGTTCTTCTGTGTATTCTTGCCACCTCTTCTTGATATCTTCTGCTTCTGTTAGGTCCATACCATTTCTGTCCTTTATTGAGCCCATCTTTGCATGAAGTATTGCCTTTGTATCTCTAATTTTCATGAAGAGATCTCTAGTATTTCCAATTGTATTGCTTTTCTCTATTTCTTTGCACTGATAACTGAGAAAGACCTTGTTATCTCTCCTTACTATTTTTTGGAACTCTGCATTCAAATGTGTATATCTTTCTTTTTCTCCTTTTCTTTTCACTTCTCTTTTTTTTTTCACAGCTATTTGTAAGGCCTCCTCAGACAGCCATTTTGCTTTTTTGCATTTCTTTTTCTTGGGGATGGTCTTGATCCCTGTCTCCTGTACAGTGTCATGAACCTCTGTCCATAGATCATCAGGCATTCTTGTCTATCAGATTTAGTCCCTTAACTCTATTTCTCACTTCCACTATATAATTGTAAGTGATTTGATTTAGGTCATATCTGAATGGTCTAGTGGTTTTCCCTACTTTCTTCAATATAAGTCTGAATTTGGCAATAACGAGCCCATGATCTGAGCCACAGTCAGCTCCCAGTCTTGTTTTTGCTTATTGTATACAGCTTCTCCATCTTTGGCTGCAAAGAATATAATCCATCTGATTTTGATATTGACTATCTGGTGATGTCCATGTGTAGAGTCTTCTCTTCTGTTGTTAGAAAAGGGTGTTTGCTATGACCAATGCCTTCTTTTGGCAGAACTCTATTAGCCTTTGCCCTGCTTCATTCTGTACTCCAAGGCCAAATTTGCCTGTTACTCCAGGTGTCTCTTGAATTCCTACTTTTGCATTCCAGTCCCCTATAATGAAAAGGACATCTTTTTTGGCTGTTAGTTCTAAAATATTTTCTAGGTCTTCATAGAACCATTCAACTTCAGCTTCTTCAGCATTACTGGTCATTGAGTAGACCTGGATACCACGATATTGAATGGTTTGCCTTGGAAACTATGGAGATCATTCTGTCGTTTTTGAGATTGTATCCAAGTACTGCATTTCGGACTCTTTTGTTGACTATGATGGCTACTCCACTTCTTCTAAGGCATTCTTGCCCACAGTAGTAGATATAATGGTCATCTGAATTAAATTCACCCATTCCAGTCCATTTTAGTTCCCTGATTCCTAAAATGTCAACATTCACTCTTGCCATCTCCTGATTGACCACTTCCAATTTGCCTTGATTCATGGAACTAACATTCCAGGTTCCTATGCAATATTGCTCTTAACAGCATCAGACCTTGCTTCTATCACCAATCACATCCACAACTGGGTTTGTTTTTGCTTTGGTTCCATCCCTTCATATTTCTGGATTTATTTCTCCACTGATCTCCAGTAGCATATTGGGCACCTACCTACCTGCTGAGTTCATCTTTCAGTGTCCTATTTTTTTGCCTTTTCATACTGTTCATGGTGTTCTCAAGGCAAGAATTATTATTATTATTATTAGCTGAACAGCATGTGGGATCTTAGTTCCCCAACCAGGGAATTAGTTTCTCCTTCAGTGGAAACTCTGAGTCCCAACCACTAGACCAGATCACGGTCAGAGAGTTCCCTTTGTAGGATGTGGTGCCTAAACAGGGCAACTACTGAAGGAGGGTTTTGTCCTTTGTCAGGTTCCCCATCTTAATCTAGATACTTCTCTCTTGTACCACCTTGAGAATTCCCTTATAAAGAAAAATGATAATCTGGCATCTCCTTTCTTTCACTAAAACTTTCTCCAGGAATTTCTTTCACTTTGAACTCACATAACTTACCACATCCTCCTTTATCAGGTAGGATTTCTATTCTATCATATCCTGAATTCTCTCTTTGTGACTCAGGAAAAACAAACAAACAAACGAACAACAACAAAAAAAAAAACCTGACTACTATTCAAGCTTGACTGTATCAGAACTGACTCTTGATATGTTAATGGAAGCTTAAGGAATTTAGAAAATCATTTTCTCTCTCAATAATCCCTAGCTTTAGAGAATATTATCTCACAAAACACTGAGAAATTCTTTGTGACTAATTTGACAGTCAAAACCTAGTAATGCCTTTATTGCTCTAATTGGTATATCCATTTTCCCCAGGGTTAAGCCTCTTGTCTTGCCCTTAAGAGAACACTACCAGGGAAAATGATTTTAAAAAAATAACAAATAAATCAAGTTAATATTTTCCAAATATTATCCCATTACTGGATAGAAGAATTGACAATGAAAACTAAATTTCATATTATAATATCTGTAACTTTGGTAAATACATACATGCTTATGATATTGAGTAAATTTATTAATAATTTCCATTTCCTAAATTTAATACAGTATCATTTTTGTAAAATTCTACTCCCTTTCATTACTATTATAAATGAGAGGCTACAGAATGTTTACCCTACATTGTCTTAAATATACTTAAGCCATATAGAACTACAGATTTCTATCTCCTTTTGAAAAATTCAGAAACTAGGTATATTCAGCCTTGTGTTTCCTTGTGAAACAATTAGTTGGAGCTGAGTAGTGGCTGGCAGTTTTCCCTGGCATTGTCCCCTTGGTTCATCTTAGTCCTCTCCTTTTGCTCCTTTCTGTCTGACACAGTAATAATTTTATTTATTAACGATAATTGCATGGCCTCTATAGGCCAATGAGTCTTCTAAACATATTTGGACTATATTCGCAATCCTGATATGGCCCTATTTGGATTGGGTAGCCTCTGGATTATGTTCGCAATCAACAATCCAGAGCCCAGAGCATACAGAACCAATAAGCAACACCCTTTGCTGGATGCCACTTGCCAGGCTTATTTCTGTCCAGGTGTGTTGCCATGTAGAAGCTACACTGGCACTAACAGTGGTCCATTACCTCAGCTTGGAATTCTAGCACTTCTCACGTCGCTTTCCTTAACCCAGAACCAAGTTGTTAAGAGTCTCTTATTTCCCTATGCCCGTTAGAATGTCAATAGGGGTGTTCCAAGGCAGTAAGTGTCATATGGATCTCTGGTGTCAGATGAAGTGAGAAAAGTTGGTAGAGAACAAATAACAAATGGCATCCACCTGAGACAATAAGGACAAAGTTGCAAAAGCATGTCTGTATAAAGTTCTAGAAAGCAAGATATTTAAAAGAGCCAAGAAAGCATCAAAAGTCAGGATAGAAGAGAGAGCATAAAGTAACAGGATAGACCAGGCTCTAGATGTGTGCTGTATGATTTTGACCTCTTGCAGATATTTGACAGATAGGCTGAATCTATGCTGAAGGCACCATGGTGAAACTAACTGAATTGGAAACTGAAATTTGGTTTGGCACTGGAATGAGGCAGATAAAATGCTCCTTCTGACTTTATTTCTCCATTTGTGAGGCAATTGCAACAATACAGAAGAGTTTAGAAAATCTGTGTAATAGAGAAAAGCAATAAGATTTAAATATTTGAAGTATATGAGGTTTATAATCTGCATAATCCGACTGCATCAAATTAAAGACACTTCCGCCAAAAACAACTGCATGATATGTGGTTGTGTATTTTAATGCAGCTAGTGTTTTCTAAGAATTTAAATTGTGTCAGATATAAAGGATCAAAAGAAAGAGTATTTTTAAGGGCATAGGAAGAGTTTCCCTTTAAGAAATTTACAACCACCTTTTCAAAAATAAGATATACCTTCTGTTTAGGGTAATTTGAAGCCTAAAGTAACAATTTGTTATTATCACAGCCCTTCTTTTAAGTGCCAAGCACAGTATTCAGTGCTAGAAGTGAAATATCTTATTCAACCCTCAAGGTAACTAAAAGAGGCATCATTATTTCCATAAAACAAATAAGGGAGATAAAAATTTTTTGCTTGGATTATCTTGATAGCTTTTCCAAAACTCAATTTCATATTACCTATAGCCTTTGTCCAATGCATTCTTCAAGCTATTTTCAAGTTCATATTTCAAAAAGTTAAACTTATTCTACCATTCAAATTACGGAAAGATCTTTATAAATACAATATTTCAATAGTGATCACCTGTATGTTTTTCCCTTTAAGGACCCTATATTCCAATATATTACAGAACTTTCTTCTGCCCTAACAAGTTGAACTTCCAGTAATTGAACATTTATACCACTTTTATCCATCTAAGGAATGACCTTTTTCTCTCTTCATAATAACAAAGATTACAGATTCTCCAAGTTGAAAACAAATGAAATAACAATTTTTTAATAAAATCTTTCCTAGTTTATCCAGTGTTGAGTAATCTATCTCTACCCTGAACAATGATCTCTACTGTGAGCTCTTCTAAACTTAACCCACTCTACTTTTGTAGTATTGGTTTTGTGGCTTGAAGAGGTATTTACATATATATATATATATATATATATATATATATATATATACACACACACACACACACACACAGATTGGAAAATGAAACTGTTGGGAAGGGCACCTGAAAGAAGGCATTGGAATCACATGGAAATTCAGAAAAGAGTGATTATATCACTTAATCTTCTCTGTATTCAAAGTCATAAAAACTTACTGGGATGACCCAGGATAACCCTGATCTAGGTCTAAAAAATGTCAGAATAACATGGCACTTAAGATAAAACCGTTAAGGAGTACCTGAACTTTATCTAGAAGTTATACTGTTAAAAATGTCATGGTAGTTCTGAATCTGTGAGAGAGGAGGTTTTCTTTCTGGTAAATGCAAATGTGTATGTAAACATAGAAAGATACTATGTTGGAAGTACATTTTAGGACATTTAGGTCTAAACATCCTTTTCCGAGGTAACATAGACTGTACTTTCTCTTTACCTTGCAACTTGAAGACGTTTTTCAGTAAAGACAGGCAACAACCAGGACAAGCAGTTCAATCCCATCTACCTTCCAAAGACTTAATTCAATTGTCAAGCCATGGAAATCAAAGAAACGCAGGGCGTCGAGATTGTTATTGAAGGAGTCCTCGCACCCAGAAAAGAAGATAACGACCTCAAGGGCCCTTGCTGAACCACCTGACTTCGAGGATGACAAGACTGAACTTTAAGTCCCACCCGATACTCCGGGGAGACTGCATCAGCCCGGAACCCTCCACCCCCGGCCTGGGACTCCCCACCCCTGTTCATCCGCCTGACCAAATCTTCCCGTATCACTTCTGCAAAGCCTTCCCTAAAATATGAAGCCTCCCTGATCCCGCACGCGCTCAGCCTGGTCTTTAAACCGACTGTCGCCCCTCCTTGCCTGAATAAAGCTAGGTAACCTATCTCCGTTGAGGTCGTCTTCCTTTCTTCCTTGCCTCGTCTCGAACTGTACCTTACAGTTATAACTACAGGTGTTCAGTGTTACTGGAGGACAGCTCTTTTTGGAAGGGATTATAGAGACACCCTAACCTCAACAAGGTACAACTCAGTTCTAAACCCAGCAAACATATTGAAAATAGCAGCGAGAAATGATCTTTGCACAATGACTAAACTTTTTGGAAAGTTCTCAGAATCTCAAGAGAAGGGGTATATCCGGAACAGGAACTGGACTTTACATTAATTTATGCAACTATGTTCTTGATGGGGAATGTTCTTGGGGATGGCATCCAACATTCCAAGGAATGTCTATTTTTATTCCTCAGTCTTGGTAAACTGTAAAAATAGTCTGTAATTCCTTCCATACCTACTTTTATGCCCTAGTAATTGCAGTTCCTTCCACTAATAAATGAATCTGGTTGGCCATTTAACTTGTGTAGACCAATAATAGCACATTAGCAAATGTGCATTAGTGATGCCAGGAGAAGCTTGTAAAGTGCTTAACACTGGAGTTTTCTTGCTTTTTTCCCCTTGGAACACTTTACCTCTCTATGTATGTGAAAAAGCCTGAGCTAGCCATCTAGAAGATAAGACATCTTGTGGATAAGAACTGAGGTCTTTGGCTAAAGCAAACCACAGATGCATGAATGATCCTTGATCTAGAACAGCCGAACCTAGTCCGCAATTGTCAGTTCCTGAAATTTTAAGTATTAGTAAATGGCTACTGTTTTAAGCCGGGGCTTCCTAGGTGGCGCTAGTGGTAAACAACCAGCCTGCCAATGCAGGAGACATAAAAGAGATGTGGGTTGGATCCCTGGACTGAGAAGATCCCCTGTAGGAGAGCATGGCAATCCTGCCTGAAGAATCACATGGACAGAGGAGACTGGTAGGCTACAGTCCATAGGGTTGCAAAGAGTCGGACATGTCTGAAGCAACTTAGTAGGCATTCACACTGTTTTTTAGTCACAATGTTTGAGTGTGATTTATTACAGAACAAAAGCCACCTGAAGTTTTTTTTTTCTCTGTAAAAGTGATTTTTATTTTTATTATTTTTTTCCTTTTTTAAAAAATTTTATTTTATAACTTTACAATATTGTATTGGTTTTACCATACATCAAAATGAATCTGCCACAGGTATACATGTGTTCCCCATCCTGAACCCTCCTCCCTCCTCCCTCCCCATACCCTCCCCCCGGGTCGTCCCAGTGCACCAGCCCCAAGCATCCAGTATCATGCATCGAACCTGGACTGGCGACTCGTTTCATATATGATATTATACATGAAGTTTTTAAAAACAAACATTTTAATCACACAATTATTTATTCATGTATTTCATCTCCACTTCTAGACGGTAAGGCTCTTGTGGCCAGGGTTCATATCATACAATCTTTTATTTTTCCATAAGAATAAGCAATGCAATTTGAAGCTTAGGGTAGAATCTCAGGAATCAAGATAATATGTAATATGGGACAGAAAACACAGAAATTCTGCTAGGCAGAAGTTTAAACAAAAGTATTAGGTTCTATATTTGGCTCTGATGACACTCCAGAAGTATTTACACATCAATCTGAATCTGTGCAAATCTTCATCTACACAAATCTACATCCTTCTGATAAGAAATATCTAGCAAACTCTTCAAGGTCTCTTCCATAATCTCCCTCCTACAACCTTAAGAATTTTAGGAAGAGGCATTTCTTCTTAAATGAAAGGATGTTTCTTCTTCTCTGTTGACATGGAAAATCCATGACTCCCCCTAGTGTTGACTACTTTTTGGAATGTCTGACATTACTTTGACAACAAAGTAGTCAAGGCTATGGTTTTTCCAGTGGTCATGTATGATGTGAGAGTTGGACTGTAAAGAAAGCTGAGCACCAAAGGATTGATGCTTTTGAACTGTGGTGTTGGAGAAGACTCTTGAGAGTCCCTTGGACTGCAAGGAGATCCAACCAGTCCATTCTAAAGGAGATCGGTCCTGGGTTTTCTTTGGAAGGAATGATGCTAAAGATGAAACTCCAGTACTTTGGCCACCTCACGCGAAGAGTTGATTAATTAGAAAAGACCCTGATGCTGGGAGGGATTGGAAGCAGGAGGAGAAGGGGATGACAGAGGATGAGATGGTTGGATGGCATCACTGACTCGATGGACGTGAGTCTGAGTGAACTCCGGGAGTTGGTGATGGACAGGGAGGCCTGGTGTGCTGTGATTCATGGGGTCGCAAAAGTCAGACATGACTAAGCGACTGAACTGAACTGAACTGAAACATAGTGTGATGGTTAATTTTATGTGTCGGCTTGTCCGGACTAAGGGATGCCTAAATAGGGAACAGTGAAATATTATTTACTGGTGTGTCTGTGAAGTATTTCTGGAAGAGATTAGTATTTGAATCTGGAGACTAAGTGAAGACTACCCTTACCAGTGTAGGTGAGGATCATTCAATCCATTGAGGGCATGAATAGAACAAAAGTGAAGAGGAAGAAGGAATTTGCTCTTTGGCTGGAAGGCATCTTCTTTTGCCCTCTGACATCTGCACTCCTGGTCCCCAGGCCTTTGGACCTGGCCCAAATGGCACACTGGCTTTTCTAGTTCTCCAGCTTGCAGAAGGCAGGTGGGTGCATTGTTGGATTTCTTGGTCTCCGAAATATGTCAGCCAATTCCTATAATAAATCAATCTCTCTTTCCCTCTCTCTCCCTCTGTCTCACTGTATACTACTGATTCTGTTTGGCTGGGAACCCTAATATAAGAGTTCTGCACAGGAATTGTTTCTTTACTTGACCCATGAGCTGTCAGTACTCCATGGTTTTACCTCCCTGTGTGGTGTCTTCATTGCCTGCCCTAACCAGTAAAGCCATTTGAAATTCTCTTCCTATTCGGCCCCTGAGGAAGAGACTTGACAGAAGGAACAAAGTTTGTCAGAATAAACTGAGGATTGCTGACCTGTTTCCTTCATTAAGATAATCTCTCTTCAGCCCTTCTCTCTCTTGGTCAGCACAGCACATGCATGTACATCCACATAGCTGATGTGTTTTACTTTTTAGGTCTGTACATCTTATTGGTTTTGCATTTTTTTTCCTCTTAACATAATGTAAACCTACAATATGTGTAGGTCTGACTACTTCTAGAGATTAAAAAGGAGATATTTTATAAATACTGAAATCTATACTGTACTAACGTGCTTGATGTTTTTGGAAAACAGCTCACTAAGCTCTAAAAATGGCATGATGTTGTTTTCTAAAATGTATTACTTAAATGACTATTAATAATAACATGACAAGATAATTAACACCTGCATAGCATTTTTCATTTTAAGAATACTTTAGAAATATTAATTGTATAACCTCTTCAAAACCCCACTTTGCAACTAGAAAAACCAAAGCAGAGGTTAAGTGATTGCTTAAAAGTAAAAATATCCAACATAAAATTTAGCAGCATGCCCCTGATGGCCCTGCCATAACCTTAGACCAACAAGTGATCTCTTGTTTTCCTTCATATCTAGGATCAGGAAACTGTTCATGGAATTAATATAATATGCTACTACTAACCATGATAATAGTCGAGTCCACCTACTGGATTATATTCAGTCACTTTCTGAAAATAAGGAAAACCTAATGAGAAATCAGCCAGCAAGATAATAAGTTAAAATCTGAGTCTTCAGTCCATTTCCAATTTATAAGTACAGAAGAAATTCTGAATATTTTTGTTGGTAGCAAATGCTACTGCCTTTTAACTCAGTGCAAAGGGGAATAACAGTCAATAGTATTAGGATGGGAAGTCAAGGATATGGACAAGGACAACCCAGAATCTGCAGACCTCATAGATATGATTATAGGCCAACTGAGGAACAGAACTGATGCAAACTCTCAAGTGATGTCATTCTACAGACAGACACTGAGTGAGCTATATTTGCAATTCATTTACCTATTATCTCTTCCTTTGGATAATATTTGAGAACAGCTATTCTGTTCAACAGAGTTAGCAATACTCGTTTGGCTAATACCTAGCTTGTAATGCAACATATAAGCTCTAGACCACAAATAGTAAATGTAGGCAAGGATGTGGAGCCAAAAGAACACTGTGCACTTTTGGTGGGAATACAAATTCATTCAGCCAGTCTGAAAAAAAGTATAAAGGTTCATGAAGAAACTAAAAATAGAACTACTATGTGCTTAGTAGCTCAGTCGTGTCCGACTCTTTGCCACCCCATGGACCATGGGGATTCTCCAGGCAAGAATACTGGACTGGGTTGCCATGTCCTCCTCCAGGGGATCTTCCCAAGCTAGGGATGAAAACCAGGTCTTCTGCATTGCAGGTGGATTCTTTACCATCTGAGCCACCAGGGAAGCCCAAGAACACTGAAGTGGGTAGCCTATCCCTTCTCCAGGGGATCGTTCCAACCCAGGAATTGAACCAGGGTCTCCTGCATTGCAGGCAGATTCTTTACCTGCTGAGCTACCAGGGAAGCAATGATATGATTTAGCAATATGATCATTGCTATATGATCTAGCAATTCCACTCCTGGATATATATCTGAAGAAAATGAAAACTCTAATTCAGAAAGATTAGTGGATTCCAATGCTTATAGCAGGATTACTTAACAATAGCCAAGTTATGGATTCAACCTAACTATCCATCAATAGATAACTGAATTAAGATTTGGTGTATATATATATATATATATATATACATACATACATATATATACATACATACATATATATATGTAAAATGAAATATTATACATCAATAAAAAATGAAATGTTGCCATTAGCAATAACATGGGTAAACTTGGAAGGTATTATGCTTAGTAAAATGTCAGAGAAAGACAAATACTCTTTAATATCACTTATATGTAAAATTTAACTAAAATAAACCAGTGCTTAAAACAAAAAAAAAAATAGACCTACAAGTACAGGAAAAAAAAAAAAAAAACCTGGTGATTACCAGTAGGGACAGGGAAGAGGGAGGGGCAAGATACTGGTAGGCATATAAAAGGCATGACTACTATGTATAAAATAAATAAACTACAAGGATATACTGTAGACCACAGGGAATATAATCAATATTTTGTAATCACTATAAATGGAGTATAACCATTAAAGACTGTGAATCATTATAGTTTGCACCTAAAAATTACATAACATTGTTAATTAACTATACATATATAGTTGATATATATATATATATATATATATATACTCCAGATCTTGGGAATGACTGAGTAATTAGTCCTATTTAATATAAATAAAAGTAGCATAAGCCAGGACTTCCCTGGTGGTCCAGTGATTAAGACTCCATGCTCCCAATGCAGGGGGCCTGGGTTTGATCCCTAGTCAGGGAACTAGATCCCACACATCACAACTAAGATCCTGCATGCCACAAGTAAGACCTGACACAACCAAATAAATAGTCACTAAATCACACCCGACTCTTTGCAAACCTGTGGACTGCAACCCATCAAGCTCCTTTGTCCATGGGATTTTCCAGGCGAGGATACTGGAGTGATTTGCCATTTCCTTCTACAGGTGATCTTCCCAACCCAGGCATCAAACTTGGATCTCCTGAAGTGTGGGCAAATTCTTCACCCACTGAGTTACCAGGTAAGCCCCAACCAAATAAATAAATAAGCACTTTTAAAAAAGTAGCATAGAGTAATGATGTGGGTTTTGCCATATTGTGTTAAAACTCAGCATTCAAAAATGAAGATCATGGCATCCAGTCCCATCACTTCATGGCAAATAGATGGGGAAAGAGTGGAAGCAGTGAAAGAGTGCTTGAAAGCAGTGAAAGCAAATTAGGCAACACCAGTGAGAAAGGCCAAACATAACTGTAATCGACATGAAGTTGACTAGAACTCCCTTGAAGGAAGATTGTGCTGCCCACCTGCAAGATTTGAAGTGGACAGCATCTTCAGGATTTATTTCAGCCTCAGAGAATAGCCTTGTTCAAAACCATATCCTTCCTGAGGCAGCTTGCCTCTGGTGAGGGTGTGAAGGCTCAACCATTTCTTCCCAGGATGACTCCCATGGACAGTATCTGCTCTCAGTCCCTCATCATGTGGGCTGATGTTTCGTGTCGAGTCTGCTCTACAGTTCGATTGCTTCTCCCTGCTTTTCACCGGAAGTGACCCTTCATAAATATTTTACACCTCAAACTCAACCTCAGCCTCTGCCTTCAGAGAATCCAATGTGTAACAGACAGCATAATCAAACTGTCAACGACTGAAGATATTGAAGTCATCAAATACAGAATACACAATAAATAGGTTTTAATAGGTTTTAAAAGATAAGTTAAGACATCAACAAGGAAAACAGACTAATCAAAAGAACCAAATAGAGTTTCTAGAAATGAGCAGCAACAGAGTTGAAATAAAAATCTCTATAGATGGATGAAGTGGCAAAATAAACAGAGCTGAAGAGACAGTGAACTAGAAAATAAATTTGAGTACATTATCAGAAACACAGCCCTGAGATGGAAATTAGCAACAATATTAAAGAGAAGTTGGACAAGAAAGAGGCTAAAACAGCAGAATTGTTGAAATAAACCAATTCTCAGATTCAGAAAGTCCTAAAATCTCAAGCCTGATGAATGAAAAGAATTCTCCTCTTATTTAACACAGAGACACTCTATAACACAAACTAAAAGAGAAGATTTTTGAAGGAAACAAATGAAAGATAGAACAGAAATTAGACTTAACATATAATGACAATGTTGGGATGTGGGATAATGAAAAATAAATGTCACCTGAGAATATTATGCCCAGTGACAGTGCTAAAGACTGATGAAGAAACAAGGACATTTACAAATGGAAAAGAGAGCTTACCAACAGTCCCACACCAAAGACAATTACAGACCATATGTTTTAGATACATAGAAAATGATTTCAGATGAAAGAACTTACAAGAATTAGTGAGTGAAGATATTGTAAATATTTAAATAAAACAAATTTAAGTAACTCTAAACTTCATCCTTAAATTTTGCACATTAAAATAGCTGGAATAAACTCCAAGAACTTAGAAATAGAATGGAAAACTAAATGCTAAAAGAATATTGGATGCTAAAAAACAAAGCAAAATATTTTAAAAAATCTAAAATTAAAAATTTAGAAAACCAAATTTAACAAAGTATTAAAACACTCATATACAGTGTTAGCAAGTTGGATTTATTTCAGAATCAAAGATATATTTACAGTAAAAATGACAAATTCATAAATCTAATAAATTATGACCAAACTATCCCACTAGTTATATAAATAGTATCTCATTAACATTCACTTATGAAAAAGCTGTCAACCAATTAGAGATAGACACATTTGTTCAGCATGATATAAAACTAAATGAAAAATTAAGATAAAAAAAGACAAAATGTTATTTGTTGAAGATGACGCCACTTTTCATATAGAAAGCCAAAAATATCTACAGATAAATTATGAGCATCAAAGACAAAAGTTAGCAAGATCACAAAATACAGTGGTCAAATTATAAGAGTCAATTGAATTTCTATATATTTGTAGTAATTAGAGTATGTTATTTAAAATATGTACATTTGTTTATGTTTATTTTTAGATATAACATTTGAAGTAGCAATAGTAAGTATTTAGGACTAAATCTCAAAAAAAATATGAAGCTATTTTATGTGTGACTTCAGATTGTTCCTATTATCCCTGATTCTCAATTTCCTCATCTTTAAAATAGAGGTAAAAATACTTAACTTGTTTGGTGAAATGAGGATTAAACAAAATCATGGACAGCAACTGTCTAGCACAGAGCTCGACACACAATAAGGCATTATTCCATGTAGGGGTGTATTGCTATCATCAGGAAGTATCTTAGTAGCACATTGTAGAGATTTTGTAATGTATCACGTTGGTCAGGCTGAACTTCATTTTCCAAAAGTCCCTTTCCTGTTTCTGGTTAAGGCAATATACAAGAAAGATTCTTGTGGGAGATCTTAGAGGTAGAAGTTGTTTAGCAGACATATTATGGCACGTGCCTATTTGTTCAACTCGGCATCACCCAAAAACTAAACCCCTATCTGCCTGCTCCACCGTTTTTATAGCTTCCCTAACTTTGGGCCAGGTACATGTTTTTAGATCCATAATGAAGGGTCCCTACTCCTGTAGGACATCCATACTCTCAAGAGGCAATAAGACTGATAGTGTTTTAATTCATCCCAAGCCAGCCTATGCTTGTGGGCTTTAGCTTGTTCTTGCTGTCCCCCACTTTACATTCATCTTCCGTTTCCTACTGCCTGCCTTGTGGACATTCAGCTTTAGAAAAGCTGTGACTAAAAGACTATGGAAACTGCTTAGTCAGCTCACACAATGGTACAAGGTAAAATCCTTGCAACAAAATCCTTTGGGCACATGTGTATCCATATACACATGGCCATATACACATATACAAATAACATTTGCATGTGTGCATGTGAGCTCAGTACTGTTCAACTCTTTGCAGCCCTATGGACTGTAGCCCGCCAGGCTCATCTGTCTATGGAATTTTCCAGGCAAGATACTGGAGTGGGTTGCCATTTCCTACTTCAGGGAATCTTCCTGATCCAGGCATCAAAACTGTGTCTCTTGTATCTCCTGCATTGGCAGGCAGATTCTTTACCACTGCTCCACCTGGGAAGCAGTTTATTTAAATAAACAACTAAGATATATAATGTGTATCTGTATATCAATACTTCTCTTGTTCACTTCTGACTGATATATACATTATTTTCACAACTTATTAATAATTGTTTTTATTTGCACAGCAATTACTTTTGTAAAACTCAGTCCATTCCATTAAAAGTTATAGAGAAGAGCCATGGAAATTTTGAGTAAAGAGTAAAGTTCTGGTGGAGTCCAACAAGCACCCATACTTCCACTTTTATGATGAAGGGAGGACTTATAGATATGGTTGAGGATTTAAATTATGAAAGGTTCATACTGTTAATCAGTCTGCTTTCAGTCCAGGAGTAATATCATCTTCAAGTATCCTTTTTACATTGGAAATTATCCTTTAAGACATGTTCAGCGTTTTTACAAGATTTTCACTATGGGTTCCATCAGCATCTTCCATTTTCAGTTTTGTTTTTTTTTTTTCCATTTTCAGTTATGTCCCTTACGCTCCCTTTCAGCCATTTTCCCTGGAGAGAACAGGGAATGAGAAGATGGAAGTTTTGGAAATCCAATCTGTTTTTCATTCAGAAAAGGGATCTGTGTCTCAAAGCTAATTTCCCCTTCTATGCTCACCACAAATGAAACCTGGAAAATCTGGTGACCTGGCATTGTCTTATATGAATTAGGCATTAATTCTATTGCTGTTGTGTGATATATTATGTAGCCTTAGACCTGATCAGGGTCATAAAATTAGTTTAATATCACCCGTTCATGATACAGATGAGCAAACTATGGCTTAAAAGGAGATTACTGTCACACTTGCCAAAATTGCATAACTGTTTAGTGGCAAGTTCCTAAGGAAAAATGTACTTCTTTTGTAAACCAGTTGTCCAGTGAGTTTTTGTTAATCCCCTAAAGTCACAAGGCAATTCTGGGAGGGCCAGGATTTTCAGATTTCTTAACAGAATATAATCAACAAAGAAGACTATGAAGCTATACATAAGACTATGAGGTAATACATTTATTACCTTTTCATGAAATAAGGAACATTGATCTTGAACTTTTGGGACATTCCAACATCATTCAAGATGGAACGGAAAAGCCTGGAAATTTTGAAATAACCGTGTTCCTATTTTGAAAGTTCATATAGTTACACTGATTCTATTTGCCATGTTTGTGGTGGTAAACCTGTGAAAACTGGCAGGAAATCAATGTTGCCTTTTGTCTGGCTCTCTGTGTTCAGAAAAATCTCCCTCTGGATGGCTGAGGATTTAATAATATCAATAAAGGCTTTTATAGTCTCTGAATATTTCATCATTTTTTATAGCTTGAGTCAAACTATGTTTGCTTGTTAGGAATATGTCTCAATCTTTAGACTGTAAATTCAGTTGGGAAAATGCTAACGAGATAATGATTTCAAGTATCATTCCCATCTGGGATGGTACTGTTTTCCACAACCAAAGACTGAACTCCAAACTTTCAAATCGTGTAAAAATTAAAAATCTCTGAGGTACATTTTAGGATGAATCATAGTGGGTTGATTCTTTCTACTGGACAAAAATATACACCCTCCATTTTCATGTCTTACCACAAATTGCCCACTGCCCTCCCCTCCCCTGATTGGCTGCACGTGACTCACAAAGGCCCACACAAGCTCACTTGTTAGCCAACCCTATTGTCAGGAGAAAACAATTGAGAATATTGCCTCTCAGCCTTGGTAGTAATAGTTAAGAGCATAAAGTGTGAACCTGGTTAGAATGGAGTTCAAATTCTTGCTGATAAATTTACAAGCTCTGTGATCATAAGCAAGTTACTTAAGCTAAGCATCAGTTTAGGTTTAGAATGGGAATAATAATAATACATCATGGAGTTGCAGTGAGATTTAAATGAGGTAGTATACATTTAGCATAGGGCATAATGCCTTCTGTGTGCCAGCCAGTAATTTCTGTTTAATATAACATATCTTGAGAAATAAGTAATATCTTGTCCAAGATTTAAAACTTCTATTTCCTTAGTGGCTCTTCTTCAATTATTTCTACTCCTTCAGTAAACTGACATAGATTAATTTATAGGTTTGCCTTGGGGGTGGTGATTTTGAGATTTTTTACAAAGTATGGTTTAAAAAAATAAATACACTCTTTTGCTAGATTTCTTACTTATTTGATCCATTTTTCAATGAAAGGAAGCATGAGAATAAATTATTTCCCATTCCCTTAATGCTGTGAAATATCTTTTTTTATAATAGTCTATGACTATTATAAAAGGGACTTCCCTGGTAGCTCAGCTGGTAAAGAATCCACCTACAAATTGTGAGACCTGGGTTCAATCCCTGGGTTGGGAAGATCCTCTAGAGAAGGGAATGGCTACCCACTCCAGTATTCTGGCCTGGAGAATTCCATGGACTGCATAGTCCATGGGGTCACAAAGAGTCTGACATGACTGAGTGACTTTCACCTATAAGTGAAAGTCAGATTAAAATATGACTAATTTCAGATTAAAATCTATCTACCCAGCTTCTGTGTTTGTCTCTTGCATGCATATGATTTTCTAGAAGACTAAAAGATCTTACAGTGTTATTTATTTTTCTTTCTACATACTATTTATTATCTTTTGGAATTTCTTCATTGTTTGCTTTTTATTAGGAACAGGCAGGCTGCAGTCCATAAGGTCACTAAGAGTCAGACACAACTGAGCGACTTCCTTTCACTATTCAGTTTAATGCATTGGAGAAGGAAATGGTAACCCACTCCAGTGTTCTTGCCTGGAGAATCCCAGGGATGGAGGAGCCTGGTGGGAGGCCATCTATGGGGTCGCACAGAGTCGGACACTACTGAAGCGACTTAGCAGCAGCAGCAGCAGCAATACCTCTAAAGGAAAGTCATTTTGTTGTACTCATGACTGTACTAATGTAATGTACTCTTGTACATCTACTTTTGCTTTATTGACTATGCCAAAGCCTTTTACTGTGTGGATCACAACAAATTGTGGAAAATTCTTCAAGAAATGGCAATACCAGGCCACCTTACCTGCCTCCTGAGAAATTGGTATGCAGGTCAAGAAGCAACAGTTAGAAATGGACATGGAACAACAAACTGGTTCCAAATCAGAAAGGAGTACATCAAGGCTGTATATTGTCACCCTGCTAATTTAACTTATATGCAGAACGCATCATGCGAAATGTCAGGCTGGATGAAGCACAAGCTGAAATCAAGATTGCCAGGAAAAATATCAATAACCTCAGATATGCAGATGACACCACCCTTATGGCAGAAAGCGAAGAACTAAAGAGCCTCCTGATGAAAGTGAAAGGGGAGAGTGAAAAAGTTGGCTTAAAAAGCTCAACATTTAGTAAACTAAGATCAAGACATCCAGTCCCATCACTTCATGGCAAATAGATGGAGTAATAGGGGAAACAGTGACAGACTTTACTTTTTGGGTTTCAAAATCACTGAAATGGTGACTGCAGCCATGACATTAAAAAATACACTTCCTCCTTGGAAGAAAAGCTATGACCAGCCTAGAGAGCATATTAAAAAGCAGAGACATTACTTTGCCAACAAAGGTCTGTCTAGTCAAAGCTATGGTTTTTCCAGTAGTCATGTATGGATAAGAGAGTTGGTCTATAAAGAAAGCTGACCACTGAAGAATTGATGCTTTTGAACTGTGGTGTTGGAGAAGACTCTTGAGAGTCTCTTGGACTTTAAGGAGATCCAACCAGTCCATCCTAAAGGAAATCAGTCCTGAATATTCATTGGAAGGACTGATGCTGAAGCTGAAACTCCAATACTTTGGTGACCTGATGCAAAGAACTGACTCATTGGAAAAGACCCTGATTCTGGGAAAGATTGAAGTTGGGAGGAGAAGGGGATGACAGAGAATGAGAGGGTTGGATTAGCATCACTGACTCGATGGACAGGAGTTTGAGCAATCCCCAGGATTTGGTGATGGACAAGGAAGCCTGGCATGCTGCAGTTCATGGTGTCACAAACAGTCAGACACAACTCAGCAACTGAACTGAATGACTGTACCTAGATATCATCCCTAGGCTCCAAACACAGAAAGAAAACAATATCACTTATTTTAATAAAAATATTTCAAAATAAAAATTCAATATTAAAAATGAAAATTCAGAAAAAGAAAACTAAGGTATTCCTTAGCTAACAATTTCAGGAACTTGACATTATTGATGGAGCTGGGATAACAAACAAAGGGATCAATATTATTAAAACATACAATGTAGAATAGAGGTCCCACAGCACTGTAACATAGGCCTCTGGGAAGGGGTTCAGCTGTACTGATATCTCTGAGCTTAGAATTAGGGGCTCAGTGGTCTAGAATCCAAATATCTGATGAAGGAGTAACACCAGTTACTGCTGGTCTGATTCTTCACACGTTGGAAAAAGTTGCAAGCTGAAATCAACCGCTGTTACTAGGGTGAAGAAGTGTTGCTGGAGTGACACTAACAAGAGTAGGAAATAGACAAAGGCAAAGGCAGCAGGCAGAAAGGATGGTGTTCTTCCTTGAGCTTTGCTGTCTCCGTTTCAGCACCCCTTCTTGATAGAGTGTTAAGGGACCCTATTGGCAAACAAAAATATGAGTTTTCTGAATTTCAACATCATAAAGCAGAATACGGAAGGGTGGGTTTTAAGCTGAAAGATAATAGCTTAATATCTGGCACAATGCAGGAAAGAAGACTATAAAATAAAAGACTATTAAATTTACCTTGAAGGAAACTTTTCAGACCCTCATATCTCCCAAAATTGTTTTCTACAGATGTTGTAGGCTTTCAAGCTGACTCTAGACTCTTTCAACCCTACTTTGACCAACCGCAGACCAGAACTCTTTCTCAGAGCTACACCTTACTGAGTGGGTTTTGGAGGAAGCCTATTCATATTACAGCTAATTGGAGCATTGCTGCTGCTGGTGGTGCTGAGTCGATTCAGTCGTGTCCGACTCTGTGCAACCCACAGACGGCAGCCCACCAGGCTCCCCTGTCCCTGGGATTCTCCAGGCAAGAACACTGCAGTGGGTTGCCATTTCCTTCTCCAATGCATGAAAGTGAAAAGTGAAAGTGAATTCTCTCAGTCGTGCCCGACTCTTAGCGACCCCATGGACTGGAGCCTACCAGGCTCCTCCATCCATGGGATTTTCCAGGCAAGAGTACTGGAGTGGGGTGCCATTGCCTTCTCTGAATTGGAGCATTAGGTGGACATAGATCACAATCAGAGAAATAAATAATGTCAGGATCCAAAGAACAGAAGATATCACTAACCCTCGTTTTTACTCCTCAGGCAATTTGGGACATAACTCCCTGCGTCTAAAATTAAATTATCTGCAAACATCTGGAAAATGATGGATAAGTTAATGCAAATAAGTTGACCCACTAGACTTCTTTCAAGTTTGCATTTCTTTACAACCTCACCACTGGGTATTAGAAGATATTTTATTTGTTTACTTTTGGATATATTTGGAAATGGTGCTGTGTGATTTGCATTATTTTAATATCTTATGATAGAGCCATTGGCAATTTGGATGATCTAATATCATGACTATTTACTTCTAGGTAACATCTCATTTCCACTCCAGTACTCTTGCCTGGAAAATCCCATGGATGGAGGAACCTGGTAGGCTGCAGTCCAAGGGGTCTCTAAGAGTCGGACATGACCGACTTCACTTTTACTTTTCACTTTCATGCATTGGAGAAGGAAATGGAAACCCACTCCAGTGTTCTTGCCTGGAGAATCCCAGGGACAGGGGAGCCTGGTGGGCTGCCGTCTACAGGGTCACACAGAGTCGGACATGACTGAAGCGACTTAGCAGCAGCAGCAGCAAGGTCTCATTAGAATCTCGTCATGCTCAATGATAACTTGATAGATTGCTAAATTGTGTATCTTTTATTGCCAATTATGGTGATCTAAATACTACTGTTGGCAACAATTCTGCCAACTTCTTACTGCTAGAACACTTGCAGTTAAAATATAACCTCACTGTGGATTATTCCATAGGTTTATGGTGGTAGTGGTTTAGTTAGTCGTGTCCAACTCTTGTGGTCCCATGGGCTGTAGCCCGCCAGGCTTCTCTGTTCATGGGATTTCCCAGGCAAGAGTACTGGAGTGGGTTACCATTTCCTTCTCCAAGGTGTCCTCCTGACTCAGGTATCAAAACTGGGTTTCCTACATTGCAAGAGGTCTCCTGCATTGCAGGCAGATTCTTTATAGACTGAGACACCAAGAAAGCCTCCTATAGGTCGACAGAGTTAATTAAAGAAAAAATTACTCAAATCCATTTACAATTTCAATCTTGTTTTATTAAATGGCAGTCTTTTGCAAGTGGAAGGCTAGAAAATAAAGCATGAACATTTCTATTGCTCCCTATTAAGAAACAAGCTTTATTTAATGACTAGTAATCATTGTCTTCTTACCTCCAATTTAGGCAGAATAAAAAGTGACCATTTCCATATTAAATCCCTTAAACTCCTGAATAGTGATATCTCCATTCAAATACAAAAATGAAGTAAGGATCTCCAGGATTCCATAGATAACAATATAATTTAAAAAAAAAAAATACCACCGCACTCTGACTGGAAAATTTTTCTCTGCTTATTATATAGCCATAAAGTAGAAAATGGTAGTAGTCCAATAAGATGTGGGCAGTAGATTGATCAGCCTATCTTTAGGCTCAAAAAACTTTTACCAGAAGTTCAACAACATTAGATAATTAATTAAACAAAATTTCAATTACAATACAAAGGAAATCACATAGATGTTGATTAAATTCAAACTGCCAAATAAAATTACTTTTTAAAAGTATTTTTTTTATTTCAATGGGAAGTTTTGAGATTGTCAAGGCTAACAGTAATTACATATTTTGGCATGGCTATTCCTCACATAATTTTATGAGATAAATAAGAAAAATCCCAATTAATTGAGCTAAATCTGAAAATTATCATTTTTTATTTAACGTTCCCTTATCTTATAGAATTCAGATTTATTTTCCTCTTGGGTATAGAAACTCTACCTACTATAAACATTTAGTCAGTCAGTTTAGGCTAAATAACTATCATAAGAAGAATATCAACTTCCAAATACACCAAAATTTTTCTTGCTCAGCAAATTCTAGTCTTTCTCAAACTATTTTTCCTAAATAATTCTTCTGTCCTCTTCCTTTAGGCTAGACAATAAACTCATAATATAGCTTATCCCGCCTTGAATATAGGAATCTTATTTTATCCTCAAATATAGACTCATGAGTTTTCTGGATTTTCTTAAAATGCTACCTCAACTGGGCCATGTCTCTCAACCTCATGTCTTAGATTCAGGACATTGTAGTAAGCAAGTTCACATTACTGATCATCCTGCACTCTTCATCTTACTAAGTTTACAATAATATAATACCTCTCTGAGCATTCAATGTTCTTGGATTAAAATTTGACTCCATAGATATTTGACAAAGCCATCGATAATTTCTCTCTAATTATAAGTACAGATGCTTTGAGTAATATCAGTGTGTATCATGTTTTATGGTTTCCAGAGATGGCTCAGTGGGTAAATAATCCACTGTAATGCAGGAGATGCAAGTTGGATCCCTGGGTTGGAAAGATCCCCTAGAGGAGGGCATGGCAACCCACTCCAGTATCCTTGCCTGGAGAATCCCATGGACAGAGGAGCCTGGTGGATTACAGTCCATACGGTTGCAAAGAGTTGGACATGACTGAAGCAACTGAGCATGCACCATGTTTTCATCTTCCTATCAGCTTCTTCTGCAACAGACAAGAAGCAAGCAGGAATTTCCTTCAGGCCAAAGTATTGATCTCAGTGTAGAACCTTGAATCTGTATGCTTGTCTGATTTCCTGTACTATAATGCAATATTATGTCAGAAGAAGGGTAAAAAGAGAGAGTCTCTGAACTAATCAAATTATAAGTCTAAATCGTTTGGAAAACGGCTTATTTGTGGCCTCTTTTCTCTTTAACTTACATTTAAATAGCTTGATTCTGGTTTTAGATGAGTTGGATGAAAGCCCACTTGCCATACCAAAAGGAAGAAAATTATTCTCTTCTATAGTGTTGACATGTTTTTATATCAGGAGCTAAGAGCAACCTCAAGAAGCAATAAAATCTTTGGGCTAATTACTGTCAGACAAAACAACTTAATGTCAACTCCACTGAAGCTGAAGTTGTCTTTGGCAGGAGTTCTCAGCTGTTAAAATGGACACTATGAAATAACTCCATCCTGCAAGTCAGTTCATCTTAGAAGAGTGCTCTGCAGCCAACTCCCTGTCGGCCAATCAGTTTATAGCACCACTTAAAATTTGGAGCAATTCTGATCCAACACTGAATTTCTCTTATGGAGAAGATATGTATGCTTTCAAGATATTTCATGTCCAGATAAATTATTTTATACACAGAACCCCATGCTAATTGAATTGTGATTCAAGCTTCTGCATTAAAATCTCTTTCTGGAAAGCATCACAGATTCCAATGCAGTGGTAAGGTGACCGTCCTTTTATGAATCCTAATGTATACAAGGAAAGGGCAAGGTTGCTGTCAGATGTTTGAATATCTCATGGGATGGATCTCTCCGCAAACAATAGCACAAAATCTATAATTTGATCACCAGGCATGGAATTCAGTCTTATATCCTCTAAATAAGGTTACCAGACACGAACATCCTTGAAATCTCTTAGCTTGACTTCCTTTAATGATGCCTTTGTTGTGTTACGATTCAGTGTTTTGCCTTGATTTTAGTCTAAAGGTAACATAAATAATAACTGCACAAAAATATTTCTAACCTTTGGCCAAATCATTGTTGGAAATATTGTCTATTAGAGTGCTTATATAGGAGAAGGCAATGGCACCCCACTCCAGTACTCTTGCCTGGAAAATCCCATGGACAGAAGGGCCAGGTAGGCTGCAGTCCATGGGGTCGCTAGGAGTCAGACACGACTGAGCGACTTCACTTTATTTTTTCACTTTCATGCATTGGAGAAGGAAATGGCAACCCACTCCAGTGTTCTTGCCTGGAGAATCCCAGGGATGGCAGAGCCTGGTGGGCTGCCGTCTATGGGGTCGCACAGAGTCAGACACGACTGAAGCGACTTAGCAGAAGCAGAAGCAGCAGCAGAGTGCTTATATATATTGAGCACTCTAATAGACAATGTTTCCGTTCCAGACTATATGTGCTACCCCCAGACTTGATATTCATATTGATCCAGATTTTTCCAAAAATCTCTTAACTCCTTGAATTCACTCTCCTTTCTCCTCCTCAAATATCATTAGCCCTGCTATTCCACATGTTTTCTCTTTTCCTTCTCTAACACACATCTTATAAAGGCTTCCTTTGGCATGTGCTGCTTGTTAGAAATATTCCATGCTTTCAGTTGTCTGATCATTTTGCTAACCATTTTGCTTTGTTGTCAATATCTTCCCATGCAATTTGTCTAGCCTCAGTCTGATGCTCAGAATCACCAAAATGAACATCTTCTCTTCAGAAAGATTCATTTCATAATGCCTCTGCTGTCACTCATGTTTTTGTCCCTCCTGGCACTGCTTTAGTGCCTCTATGGCTGGCCCAAATCTACCTTTATTTGAAATTTCAATATAAATTCTGGCACCCCAGAAACCTTTGTTTACTATCCTAATCTCACTAACAGCCCTTTCTTTAAAGATTTATAGCATTTTTTACCTGCAACTTATAATCCTGTGCTTAGTTAAGGTCATCAGTTTTTCTACAGTAGCCTCTAGTATAAGCTAGTGAAAAAAGCATACAAAGTTAACTGACTGTTATAAATAGTTCTAGTGAACTGCAACCATTCCTTTAGAGTCATCATTTGCAGCAGCTTGCAGATGTTATTATTCTTTCATGAGTGTGGTCTTTGCCTTGTTCAACACTACATGGCCAGCATAGAGTTAGCACTTAGTAGGTATTCAATATCTGTTGAATGAAAGAAAATTTTCACTGGCTCCAATGTTCCTTAGATCCATTATTCTCAATCTTCCATGGACACAGTAATACATTTCATATGCTTAAAAATTGAGAATCCAAAATACCAACTTGGAGTGACCGGTAATTGGGATGTGCGTTACAATTAGTAATCGGGATGTGCATTACAGGGACTATGAATATGATTGTTTAAAAAAAAAATTCCAGGAGATTCTGATAGACAAGACCAAAAATTGAAGAAAATGTACCCTAGAAAATAAAGTTGAAGTTCCTTTCCTTTATGGAATCTCCCTCTCAAACTTGCCTTTTAAAAGTTTATTTTCCACTGTCCTCTTTCCATACAAAATACACTAAACAGAACTACATATTACTGTTTGTGAAGGATCATTTTAGCACTAAATCACTTTGAACCTTGAATCTTCCCTATTCACACTCAGGTTCTTACCTTCAGAGGCCAAATAAAAGGCTACCTCTTCCTGAAAGCCTTCCTTTATTGTCACCTCCCTCTCTGCCCTCCTTCCCAGAACGTCCTTTTGCCACCAACTTGTTCCCTCATCAATGATCCTAACTACTTAGTGCCAAGGTTATTAGTACATCTGATATTTTTTCTCTTATTTTAGACTGTCAGTTATTAAAGATAGTTTTATGTCTAAGTCATCTTTAATCCCCTGGTGTGCTTGTCATAAAGTGTGTGTAAGTTTTTTGCTCAGTAAACATTAAGTAACTTTAAGAAGCAAGTAGGTATTGATATTCCTGCATAGCTTCTTTTTACTTTAATACCCTCCTCTCCTCTCTTGCACGCCATCAGTGACTCTCTGCCCTAGGTGATTTGGGATATGAAGTGGTTACACACTCACATCTCAAGCCCCTTTCTTCAGATGCATTTTTAATGTTGTTACATAGAACATGACAAGGCACCCCTCAACAGGAGAGAGATCTGTTTTTTGTTGTCTCCAACAAGGAAGTGCTACTTCCACCCTGGAGATCAGCTCACTTCTTCCTTTTACTGCAGTGTGGGAGAAAGAACACAGACACAGAACAGACTGAAAAGAAAAATTGCAGGGCCAACGTAAAGACAAAAACCAGCTTCTCTCTCAGTTAACAAGTGAAGCAGGCAGCCAGCAATTTTTTTCTGAGCATTTTGAAAAGGAACAAGACTTCCTTACTGACTGAATTTAAAGTTCCCATTGTGGATTTGCATCGCAAAGCCCCCCAAACCAAATGGCACATAGGGATGAGGTCAGAAAGAGCAGAGAAAACAATCTGCAAAACAACCCAAAAGAAGTCAGTTCAGACACTTCAGCTACACTGATTAACAGTCTTGACTAGATGCTCAGGGAGGAGAAAATGAAAGTTAACATCAGCACTTCACTGCCTTTTTTTGAGATTATTGCATATACTATGGTTAAATACAGAAAATTTTCTATTCTCATTAAAAATCTTTTTAGAGGCCGTCTTAAGTCCAGAGCTATCAGACCCTGAAATAGCAGGACCGAGAGGGTGTTACAGAAGTATAGTATTTCAGCTTCTGATTGCCCAGGAAAAAAAGAAAGAAAGAAAGCAACCTAAATGAGTAGTATTCTTAAAGAATGCTGTCTATAAAACACTGAATTAGGACCAAGAATGCTACTCTTTGCCTTCGATTAGCTGATTTTTTTTTTTTTAATTTTTTGGTCCATTGAGGGTATCCACAATGAACATCAAACCTAGTAAGGAATAGTGAAAATGTACCCTATGACTCAATTTCTCCTTTTACTGGTAAAATAATACTAATTCCCTTTTATTCCATAAAGTGAAGTGAGAGCAGTAAAGCAAGAAAAACAGTAATTCTGGTCCACTTTCCATAGGTATTTCAATTACTTTTCACTTACAAATGAATAGACACAATTTCTCTGACATCAACTTTCCCTCCCTTCTCGGTTTAGGCACTACTTATATTTGGAATCTATTAGGTCTACAGAGCATAACCTTTTCTCTAGTAACATTAACCACGTATTGTTTCCCTTTTTTTCCAAGTGCTAACTCACCGACTGGAAAACTAAATGAAACACTCACCCTGGCACCGCTACCTGCCTTTTGTCACTTTGAGCTGATAGGTAATGTACCATAAATGTTTTGTTACCATTTCTGGATTCCTGGGCTTTAGCAGTCACTGCTGTGAACTTCCTATGAGTGAAAGTAGCTCTAAGCCTTGCTACATTGGTGTTAGTTTTCAATAACTGGAACTGAGGAGAGCCTGGCATATTCCTCCAATGCAAATGCCAGGAAATTTCTTTGATATTCACACATTCAGAGTCAAATTGATAAATAACACTAGGGCTCACGCAAACATTATCCAAAATAGCCTACACCATGACCAAATGAAGGAGGCAGAGTCACTGAAATATTAAATATGAAAGACCTCTAGGATTTCTTTTCAGCATTCTGTAAAAGAGATTTATTAGTGAGTCCTATCTTTATGGTAAATGATGCAAAAACGATGGTAAAGGTGTATAAAAAGAACGTATGAAAACTCACAGAGAGAGAGAGTGCACTGAGGGAGAGGCAGCTTTTCTAAAGGTGAGTGGTTTTGCTGGCTTGTTTAGTGTATATCTTCCTGTGATGGATGCAAAACCAACGTTTTAGAATGTCATTTCCAGGAAATGAAAGAGAATGGTTCTCTAACAAACAGAGCTTCTGGTTTTTATATGTCAAAAGATATCATTTTTCAATTTCAAGGGGAGGGACACTCAGTTCAAAGCCCCCCTCTGGAGTTCTTGCTTTTGCCTATGAAGACCGAACTCATTTATGTCCAAAGGGAATAATCCCCTCACCAGTTTACACAGCCTTCGTCTGTTTCTGTATAGAGGAATGATGATTCCAAGTAATTATAAAAATAATATTGTGACCAGAACAAGTATATCAAGCAAGCATCCACTGGCTCCCTACTTCATTCTGTATTATGCTTTTATGCTATTTACAAAGGGGTTTGAATAGAATATTCAGGGAAAAAAATGTTTATTCTTCAGAAGAAGAAAGGCCCTTTCTGATAAAGTCCCCTGTAGATCATCTGTTCACTGGAGGTGATCTCTGCAGCTTGACAAGGAGCTATGTGTGACATTACAAAGCAGGGCAAGGAGCAATGTGCAGCCCGCCTAGTGTCAGCAGAGCTGGCACATGCTGAAAAGTCATTTGCCTGTTTGTCTTTTTTTCTTTCAGTGTCTCTTTCCTTTGGGTTGTAATTACTTCCACAATATACAATTTTGTTTTCAGTTTGTAATTTTCTGCTGCAGTGATTTCAAAGTTTCAGAATAATCAATTATTGCAAGGATGATAACATATATGTGTGTGTGTGTGTGTGTATGAGTTGACTTATTTGAAAGTTAAGTTTCACATCACATTATTCAGTCTCCTAAAAATCTTTCCACAGACCAGTGAAGCAAGATGCTTTGGTCTGGCCATGACAGAGGAGTTCTACTTTCCTCCATTTGGGCCACTCCGCTGGTTTGAACTAGGCTTAAGGCAATTTGCTTTTTTTAAAAAAAATTCAATAATCATTCTGAATTGTTCTCCATAAGGTTAAATTGCCGAGGAAAAATCATCAAGTTATTGTCTTCATGACTTGAGGGAGAAAACTTTTATTTTCTTAAATGTAAGACAAAGTTGAATGTGATTTTCAATAATGACTCTCAAAGCTGGTATTAAGTACCTGAACAGATAAGACCATGATAAGGTCAAGAAAGAGGATATTTAAACATCTGTAGGCTTTTTCTCCTGTTTCTTTTTTCTTTTTAAACTTAAGCTTTTAAATCTTGAAAGTTCATGTCCAGTGCCTTGATCAGAGATGATAAATGAACTACTGAATTGGAAGAAGATGCTGCTATTATTTTAACCAGTAAACTAACTCAGGGTTAATCTGGGTGTTATTTAACCTATTGAAAGTGTTTTGAGTGAACATATGGTTTCTATTGTGAAATCAAGGCACAGATTTAACTATGAATATAGATAATTACCCTTTGGACTTTAAACATTTATATGTGCCACGTTGTGTCAGAGCGTTTTTCATGGTCAATAGGTTGAAAGGTTATAAAGTTGAAAATGAAAATCAGTACTTTTGAGTAAAACTATATAGCCAGCACAAAGAATGTGATTCACTACTGCTCTCTCTTGGAAAGAGCTAGGAATAACATGCAGAAAACAATCACTACAAAAGTAGTAGCATAGATAGTGACTGCAAAACAGGCCCCTTAAAAACCTAATCTCCATGCTTAGAAATTAAGCCTATATATTCATGAATGCTTCAATGATTATTTCATCAACTGAATTATAGATAGATTTTTTTTCCTTAGTGTAATGGAAAGAAAAGGAGAACATTTTAACGTTATTTTAAAACTTCAGATAAAATGTGTCTACTGCAACTCTGTTTTGAACTTTTAATAGAAGTGTAATTTTTGAACAGATATGGAACTTTTACAGCACGGTACAAATTTTATGAATTACTTAGTATAATCTTAATACTTTTGGCCTAAAACAAACAATGAAACAGAATCGGACAATACTGCATATATACAAAGGCCTTGTGAATAGCTGGGTGTCATACTCTCAGAAGAGCATGACCTCTTTTACAACATAGTAACAGCAAATTTTCAAACCAGAAAGGGAGAGATTTTAATATGCTTTTTGCAAATTCCTATTTTTTTAATGAATTAACTTCAAAGTTACGGTACCCATTTGCACTTGTTCGTTATGTTAGGCCTGTCTTAGAGTGGTTGGCTTATTACAAACCAAAAAATACTAAGGCAATTGCTCCTTCTATCCTCTTACTTTCAGATGACACATTTCTTGGGAAAAAGACAGTGTCGTGAATATCTTTGGTTTTACCATGAAAGGAAGGCACAGGCATTATTTCTGACATGAGTTTTGTTTTGCTCAAATTGCTTGGAACCATTGATATCAGATGCCTTTGTGTTTTAAAGATCTCATTCAGTTTAGTTGAGTCACTCAGTCCTGTCTGACTCTTTGTGACCCCATGGACTACAGCATGCTAAGCTTCCCTGTCCATCACCAACTCCCGGAGCTTGCTCAAACTCATGTCCATCGAGTCAGTGATGCCATCCAACCATCTCATCCTCTGTCATCCATGTCTCCTCCCAACCTCAATCTTCCCCAGCATCAGAGTCTTCTCCAATGAGTCAATTCTTCACATCAGGTGGCCAAAATATTGGCGCTTCAGCTTCAAAATCAGTCCTTCCAATGAATATTCAGGACTGATTTCCTTTAGAATTGACTGGTTTCATCTCCTTGCAGTCTAAGGGACTCGCAAGTCTTCTCCAGCAATATAGTTCAAAAGCATCAGTTCTTCAGTGCTCAGTTTTCTTTATGGTCCAACTCTCACATATATACATAACTACAGGAAAAACCATAGCTTTGACTATACAGACCTTGCAGGACAATGGAGGAGGGCATGGCAACCCAGCCAATACTATTGCCTGGAGAATCCCCGTGGACAGAGGAGCCTGGTGGGCTACAGTCATGGGATCGCAAAGAGTCCATGGGGTTGCAAAAAGCCAAACATGACTGAGCATGTATGCACACACACACAATTTTAAATAAAATAATTTTCACATTATTCTGTATTTAAATGTTATTTATGTTTTTATAGAAATAATGTTTATATTAAGTCCTCAAAGTGCCCATCTTCCTTTTTTCTTATATTCATAAACTATTTAAAGTATTTTTAGCTAATATTTCTCTTCTTGAATGAACACAAAAATGAAAAGAATATAAAAGTTTAGCTCAGGCAGAAAGAAATATTTCCTCACAAAACTGTAAGCTACTGGAATTACTATAAGAAAATCAATTATGCAGTTTTCCCTTGAATTTATTACTATTATTAATTATTAGACTCTATCAATTAATGAATATATTTGCATACTCTGACAGACTTATGCTTGAAAGACAGTGTATGGTCAGTATGTCTTAACTGTTATTATTTACTCATTAATTTATGTATTCAATACATATTTGTAGAACTCCTACTGTGATATTCTGTGGTAAACTAGAGCAATATCATTTCCCTTCATGGATTTTGTAATCTATAATGTACTGTCAACTTGACGTTAACATATTTCTGTTTTAGGACAGATTATCCTATTTCTGGGGTAGCTCAGGAGAGTGGGGCAAAGTAATGGAGGAGTATATACAATGTCCTCTCCAGACCCTTCCATTCAAAACTCTTCATAAGTTCTAATGAACCACTTTCAAATGCAAAGTCACTCACTTCACATTTCACCCAAGGTCACCACAACTCTATGCTGTTTAAGTCAACCAGGGCTCCAGTCAGAGTTCAGAAGGAAAACATACCAGAAGTTGGTCTCAAGCAGTAGTTAAAATACTTTACCGCATGCCTACTTCTAAGAGATGGTAAATTGATTAATAAAGTCTTTTCCATAAAGTTTATAAGCTGCTTGGAAATGCAATGATGTTCAAATACTACATATTGTAAGCAATATTTTAGTATTCTAAGATCTGTTTACAAGGTTGACCCCCATCGTTTAGGCTCAGAGACCCAATTAAATGATATTCCCTGTGCTTGCTCTCCTTGGGGAGGGAAGTGACAAAGCTGACTTTTAAAATAGTCCTTATTACTATTTTAATGAATATTGAAATGTTTATTAAGAATTCATAAAAAAATATTAACTAAACTTAAGAAAATTCCTGAAAAAGGCTTACACCTGTGAAAACACATAAAGCACCCATGACCATGGTTCACAGTCAGCATTTTATTTCACCACTTTTAATAACATTTGCTGCACCATATTACATCATAATCTGCCTGTGGCTTGTCCCATGAGGCCAAGAATAAGAATAAAGAAATGAGACAATATTAAGGGCATTAAACAAAAGCATGATTACTATTGATAAAATTATTTTATTTTTTTAAAAAATAAAGGGCATTGTCTGGACTTCTTTACAGTCCTAGATATCATCACAATAGTGTTAGAATCATTTCTGGAGAAAAGAAATGAAAAGTATTGGTGTTATGTTAGTACTGAAATTTTTTTTTCTTTCTTTTGAAATGAAATTGAAGTGAATGTAATTAGAATTGTTATTCCAGAAGGCATGATTAATTTCAAAATTAGACTCAGATGATCAGAGTTGTCTTTCCTATGATATTGTCACGATACCTTGGAGAAAGCATCCATCTTCTAATTTACTTATTCTTTTTTAAATGTATTAATGATTGAAAAGAAGTGACACTCATTAACACTTCACATAGATTTCAACCTGTCCTGCTTCCAAAACTAATGTGCGATTTTTCCACAACACATTTCTTCAACATTTCTAGCAGGAGGTGCTACTCAACTGAAAGTTGATGCTTATCTGTAAAGCCCTTTACCCACTCCATGCACTAAGCATAGAAAGAAAGACCTATGAATAATAAGAAATCATCTTGCAACTGAGCAGGACCATATGGGGGCCTTTCTGGGATAGGGCATTCCTTCTCCCATCCTCCAGTTGCCTCTTATTTCTAGGAAAACTTTAGTCTTCTAGGCTTTCCTCAAGTTCCAAAGGTTAAATTTAATCTTTAAATTTAATCTGAGAAACTACAGAAAGAAAGGAAAATTGTCAAGCAAGATAAAATAATTATAGTTTAGCCACTAAAAAGTTTAAAGACCTTTAGTTCCTTCTTAAAGGTTCTAGACAATATTTTGAGCCATATATTTTAGACGTTTTGCAGATACTAAAACCCTCACCAGTGGAAGAAGTTAATTACATAATGACCAGGCTGTGGCCATGACATGTATTTCTCCATCTTGTGCAATCTAAGAACTAGCCTCAAGGAAATGGGAACAAAAAATCCCTGTATTAGAAGATTAACTGTACTTAAAACAATCAAGATAATGATCAGACCACCACATGGCGAGTTTTAAGAAGATTGTTGGAGCTGACTAGGCTGTTCTCCATGTAGATGCCCATCCCACCCCACCTATGCAACCCTGAAGCTCCCTTTTAAAAGCTCTCATCTCCTGATTGACAAAGGGGAATATGTTCTTGGGACCCGAGTTCACTTTCTCTGCAGGATTTCTGGCTTCCTCAATAAAATTATCTTTCTTTTTACCCAACACTTGTCTCTCAGTTTGGGATTCTTGAGCAATGAGCAGCTGAACCTGAGTTCAGTAACAATCTTGTTCATTCAATCCCTGATTTTGCTCAAAAAGGGGCAGTTCATAAATTGGGTTTAGAACATGCTTAAAAACAATTCTTTATCTATCTATCTCAATTATTTACAAAATATCTGCAAGTCCTTTACTGAAAAGTGATGACATCAATCAGTTGTCCAATTTTCAATTCCAATGCTGAAGTTTTATCAGCTCTACAGCCTTAGGCAAATGACTTCATCTCTCTGATCTTCACTTTTCTTATTTGAAAAATGATGGTAATATAATCTTTCTCAAATGCATGATGTGATGGCTGTTGCATGGAATCATCTCATCATGTTTGCTCAAACAATTGTAGTATCCCCATTTTATGAGATTTGTAGTGTACTGCTCAACCAAATACTGGTGTTTTTTTTTTTTTTTTAAGTCCTTATATTTAAAAAGTGCTTGCACACATTGTTTGCTTAAGCTAAATGAAATTCTATTCCAGGTAGCCTGAAATTACTTTAGAGCATCAAACTCAAGCTTGAAGGTGTATTTTAAATATGTCAAAAGTCATCCTCTGCATCAATCACTACTTTTACTCATTTGAATTTCCTGCCTGGTTACCTTAGTTGAAATTGAAAAAGTAAGTGTTCATGACACTGTTAAATTAAAATCAGAAATGCAGCCATGTCAACTGGTCTGCAAATTGTGTGAAACACATTGTCATTTTTGATCTCAAAAAAGTGTTCACTCTATAAAGGATGGCAGCCCTTCATACTAACTGTTTCTAAAGTGAGTGGAAAGAACAGGGTTTATACCACATATAGATGCTAAATTATGCATGGGAAATGTTTTTTAATTATAAAAGAAGAGCATATCTACAAAAAATGCATAGCTAGTGCCTAAATGCCCAATTTGTTTTTATTATTACAAGAAATGTGCACATAAACTAATTTTGCAGGTGGACTCATTGCACCTGTTTTTCAAATGACAGTCCTTAATGAACTGTCTTATTCAGAAATATGTGTAGTCATAAATATGTGGGCCTTGTGTCAATTTCAAGACAACTGTCCATGTCCTACTTAAATATTAAAGTAGAGATTCAGGTCTCCTTCACTTGTATTTAGTATACCCAAGTAGTATGTCAGAGCTTAATGACAGCAAGGGAGTATAGCCCACTAAAAAAATAAATCTTTACAAATACGTTTTTCTCCCATTACTTTCACTAAAATTTCTACATGAAACAGGTGAATGGGATAAATTACTATCCATTGCGATTTCTACTCTTTACCCAAAATCCATGAGCCTTAGAATTGAACTTTCTTAAACTCTGCTTTACCTAATGTCCCACTGCTTTATTTTTTACTGGTGAGAAGACATACCGATAGAAATTGAGTGATTCTTCCTACAACACACAAATAACTAGTACCTGTGTGCCTGACTTTCTAGATATTCAGCCAAAATGTTTTGTTTTTAATAATTACAGCTGTAGATTTACCTGCCTATAAGTTTGTTTGTGTGTATGTTTTTCCCCCACAAAACCAGAATCTCCCATATTTTACTTAATGTTAAGATTTTCTAATTTATAATAAATTTTATCATCTTTTTCAGAAATGTAATTATTAAAATATGCTTTAGCATGCTGTGAAGGAATATATTTTTATAAGTGTGTGCCACTTAATTCCTGTTAATTTTCTATAACAGATGGTATAGATATTTGGTTTATGCATTCACCTTCATGTGGCCTGCTGACTGTTAGCTTTTTTTAAAACTGAGAACACTTTTTTGTTCATCACTGAAACCTTACCTACCTTTTCCACTACATAAAATATTATTTCTAGGGAGAAAAAAAGTAAGAGAAATTTTCATGTTACTGAAATTGAGCACAATTTGGTGATTAATTGCATTGTTCTCATTATGTTCTATGCCTGATGTTCAGGGCTCATTACTGCAGTGTGAATTCAATGGAACAGAGATCTTAACCAGGTGTGGGTTATTAAAGCAACATTGCCCAATTTGAAATTGTTAAAGGAGGTGTATCAAAGTTGATATGCTTAACTATGTTCTTCTTCTAGAAAGAAAAGTGGTGCTTGCTCAGGAAAATCACTCACATCCATCATGTGACAAGGAGATTCAAAACTCTTCTTTCCTTGGATAGAACAGGAAGGACCATCATACCTGCAGTATAGTCCAGCTGCATCAAAACTAATATGAGAATATAGTTTATTAAAAATTATATCTTTTGTATTTATAAAATCATTTATTTCTCACCTCTTACAAAGTGGATGTTTTCCTTCATTTAGAACAAAATAAACAGCATAGACTGAAAGAGCACATGGAATATTAATAACAATAAATTTAATCTATATTACCAAAAATATTATTAAAATTTTTTCAAGCTAACTAGCCTAAAGATGAACTAACTTCTTCAGAGACATGGAAGCGTTCTCAAAAACCAATTGAAAGTGAAGTTTCATTCAATTCTTCATATTTTTTGTAGATCCACTATAGCAATATCAATGTAGGCTTAAGTGATAGATTTGGGGATTACAATGATGCAAAGCCATGTCAGCTACACATTAGAGAGGTCCCCATAATCATCAGGTGGTAATTTCTGCCTCTTACTGTTAGATCAACAATAAGCTTGCTGTAAGTCAGAAAACTAAAATAGATGGATATAATCTGAGAGTTTGGGGAAAGGGATAGACATTTCATAGACTCTGATAGTTTATAAAAAACTTCACAATCCAATCCTACACAAATTATTTTTGAGTTGAGTACAATGGTTTCCATTTTACACATGAACAAACTCAAGTCCAAAAAGACTGTATTTCTTGTACCAGATTTCATATTAATTAATGATAGAAAGTGGATTGCCACCTTTTCTTCTGAATTTCTCCATTGGTCTACATGGATTGCTCATAATTTTGCAAAATATATACTGTTTAGAAAAATATATAATTGTTTGAGTATGTAATTGACATATGTGCCATCTTACCATTTCCAACTTGTGTATTGAAAGGTAGTGAAAGACCAAATGATGATTTTTTGTGATTTCTCAGCAATTGGAAAATGGCAAAGGAAACCAGTCAATAGCTCTGTTACTAGGAAAGACTCAAAGGAGAAAAACAATAAGGCTTAATCATAATAAAACTTGGAAAGGTTTTAGTTTCTGTTGATTTTTGTACAAATTAACTTGTTTTTACTATTGATCATACAAATCTATGTAAATTGATAATGGAAATCTTATATTAGTTAAAAATTGAATACATTCTGTTGAAAAGGAATTAAGATTTAAATTGGTCTTAATTATATTTGATTAGATAAGTTCATATCACAATAGTTTGGCTCAACAATCAAACAGAAAAGGAATAAAATGGGAAGATTACCAAGTAATGGTAGAGAAGGGGAGCCATTTAACCTTTTTGTACATAATAAAAATATAACAACCCTTTGTTAAGCAACTTCTTTATGCATAGCTGAATAATCTTATTTGAAATTTATAGTATTTTTAGATCAAAAGCAGTCAAATATTAATCCATTTCACATGACTCAAATTTCCAGAAGAAGCAGAGGCCATGTATCTCAGGCTCTGGATATCTGATTCTGAGAGCTGTTGTAAACACATATCACAGCTACATCCCTCATAAACTATGGAAGCAGATATTGTATTTAAATTTTGAACCTTAGTTTCTTTGCCTACAAAATGAGTACAGGAGTAGAATCTCCATCAAAGCTTCTTGGCAGAAAGACAAAGAGTATATACATCAAACATTTAACACCATTCCTGGTAGATATCAATGACTCAATACATACTAACTACTATTAACATAAGTCCACGTATATATATTGGAGAAGGCAATGGCAACCCACTCCAGTACTCTTGCCTGTCGTCCCTGGGATTCTCCAGGCAAGAACACTGGAGTGGGTTGCCATTTCCTTCTCCAATGCACGAAAGTGAAAAGTGAAAGTCAAGTCGCTCAGTCGTGTCTGACTCTTTGCGACCCCGTGGACTGCAGCCTACCAGGCTCCTCCATCTATGGGATTTTCCAGGCAAGAGTACTGGAGTGGGTTGCCATTGCCTTCTCTGGAATACTCAACTAGTGAGTGACAAAGCTGGGGAAAAGCTCCAAGTTCACATTCTCAACTAGTAAGTGACAAAGCTGGGAAAAAGCTCCAAGTTCACATTCTTAGTCAATAAACCACATGCTGTTTTGTGTTTCTGTAATCTGCTACTTCCTATGGTGGGTAGGGAATATGGCATTATTTGGCTAAAAACATGTAGTCTGATGTCTGGAAGAGTAATAGCTTTTAGCAACAGGAAAAATGGATATCAACTACCCAGAATTCCAATTTATCACCTCAGTCTTGTTCTTTAGAATGAAAAATATGGCATTTGCTCAGATATAACTTGACTAAGCTAACAAAGGATAAAAATATTGAGTTTGTAAAAATTCAGTTACACTGTCATGGCATTACATAAGTCTGTGGATGCCAAATTATGTTTTCTTTCTATAGAAAAATAACTACATGGAAACTCGGGTGTCAGAATTTAGCTTCACCTGAAAATGGATTTTATATTGTGGCTAAATCTATTTGCTTCACCATTCATACTTCATTCCAACTAGGAATTATTTCTAGTTCATTTATTTCACATGAAAAACTTACACTAAAACAAAAGGTTAAATATAAAGAGTGGTTCAAATGTAGGAGAACTGCAAAATTCTGTTGAGTTCTCAAATAAGTCCTTATTTTCCAGATGCAATTTGTTCAATTTGCCCTTATTATCCTCATTTTATTCCTCCAACCAGAGGTCTTTAGGCCATTTTATAGTCCTATGGATATTAGCACTTCTAATAGGGTTGGATAAAAATGTGAGAGAAGGTGAAATTTAAATCAGCTCATTTTGCTTCTACTTTATTAGTTTTAAACTGAATCTTTTGAAAATTAGTAGCTCTAATGGAAGTCTGATTTATTTTTGATGTAACATATCCAATTTTTGCCCTTTCTTTATTCAGCTATGTCAAAAGAGTTTATTTGATCCCATGGTACCTTCTAGCTGCCTATGCTTGGGCATGTTCTAGGAAATGTTATATGATTTTATAATAAAGAAATCTGTGCTTTTGAGTGTTTTGTTCAGTTACATACAAGGCTGCCACTCACAAATGGCTTACATAACTTCAGATCAGCAACTATTTCTATCCAGAGGCATGTGACAACTCTTTTGTCTTGTGATTGTATTCATTTACATTTTTCTGCCTCTCCATTTCTCAACCTTCTCTAATATCCCATATCTTCCTTCTCACATTATCACATCTTTGGGCATTCAGCTCTCTCCATTTGTACTGCCCTGTCACACCCTCATTCTCAGACTGACATACACACATATTTCTGTCAATTGTCTTCTCAAACAATGCCTTTTCTAAATAGCCAGGATATTGTCTGGTCTCCCTCTGTGCTCCCATAGGATTTTATCCATACTATTCAATATTTATCATGTTTGTCCATCTCCTGCATTAGCTTATGAGCTCCTTGAAAACTTAAAATGCACCATATGATATTTCAGTGTCTGGCACAGAGTAAAAACCCACCTCAGGTTTTTTGAATAAAAGTTAACATAGCTAACATGTTTGAGTGTTTCCTATGTCAGTGTCAGTCGGTCAGACAACTTATACACATTACTCATGTACTTACTACTCAGTTTGTCTCTATGCATTAGGTACTATTAGTATCCCTATTTTCAGATGAGAAAACTGAGACTCAGGAAATTTAAATAAATTGCCCAAGATCACTCAGTGAACAACTTACAAAGGCAGGAAGTTTAGCCATAGTAGTGACTTCAGAGCTTTCATTCACTGTGTATGGCCATTCTGAATCGATGAAAAATGAATGAATCACTAAATGATATAATTGTATGTTTAGACCCTGCTTATGCACACATGAAAATTTGGTAGCCCTACTTATTTACCAAGAATATAACATATGCTATATACAGGAGACAGGTCTCCTGCATTGCAGGTGGATTCTCTACCAGCTGAGCCCCCAGGGAAGCCCATAGAAGACACAGCCATTACCTTAAAAAAAACTCAAAGAACAAATAGACATTATCTTAATAATGGGTAAAAAGCTGTCATAGATATTCTTATACCAAAATTAATAGGGACACAACAGTGAGGGGTTAATTGTACATGATTTGGAATGGTAAACACTTTACTGGCTTCCCTGGTGGCTCAGATGGTAAAGAATCCACCTGTGATGCAGGAGACCTGGGTTCAATCCCTGGGTTGGGAAGATCCCCTCGAGGAAGGCATGGCAACCCACTCCAATATTCTTGCCTGGAGAATCCCCATGGACAGACGAGTCTGGTGGGCTGCAGTCCACAGGGTCACAAAGAGTCAGACACGACTGAGTGACTAAGCACAGCAAACACGTTATGGTTGACACTAAAGTCTTTAAAAAATGAAAAGTTTTTACCAAGTGAGAAACAAAAGGGAAGATCAGAAAGAGGGTCTATAAGAATGAAACATCAATATTCACATCAGTCTAAGTTAAAAATATAAATAAAAATAAACATGACTGTTAAAATTATTTTCTGTAGTTTTGTTATCTGTAAAGATACACCCACCATTCACATTTATCCTATTTGATTATATACATCGATTTGTTAATGTAGTGCATCACATTGACTGATTTGCATGTATTGAAGAATCTTTACATCTGTGGGATAAACCCCACTTCGTCACAGTGTATAATTCTTTTTTTTTTTTTTAGTTTTTTTAAATTTATTTATTTTTTAATTGAAGGATAATTGTTTTACAGAATTTTGTTGTTTTTTGTCAAATCTCAGCATGACTTAGCCATCAGTTCAGTTCAGTTCAGTTCAGTCACTCAGTCATGTCCGACTCTTTGCGACCCCATGAATCGCAGCACACCAGACCTCCCTGCCCATCACCAACTCCCAGAGTTCACTCAGACTCATGTCCATCGAGTCAGTGATGCCATCGAGCCATCTCATCCTCTGTTATCCCCTTCTCCTCCTGCCCCCAATCCCTCCCAGCATCAGAGTCTTTTCCAATGAGTCAACTCTTCGCATGAGGTGGCCAAAGTACTGGAGTTTCAGCTTTAGCGTCATTCCTTCCAAAGAAATCCCAGGGCTGATCTCCTTCAGATAGATATACATATATCACCTCCCTTTTGAAACTCACTCCCATCTCCTTCCCAATCCCATCCCTCTAGGTTGATACAGAACCCCTGTTTGAGTTTTCTGAGTCATACAGCAAATTCCTGCTGGCTATCTATTTTACATATGGTAATGTAAGTTTCCATGTTACCCTTTTCGTACATCTCACCCTCTCCTCCCCTCTCCCCATGTCCATAAGTCTATTCTTTATGTCTGTTTATCCATTGCTGCCCTGTAAATAAATTCTTCAGTACCATTTTTCTAGATTCCATATATGTTTTAGAATATATTTATCTTCCTTTTTCTGACTTACTTCACTCTGTATAATAGGTTCTATGTTCATCCATCTCATAAGAACTGACTCAAATGTATTCCATTTTATAGCAGAGTAATATCCCATTTTGTATATGTACTAAAACTTCTTTAGCCATTGATCTGTCTACGGCCATCTAAGTTGCTTCCATGTTCTAGCTATTGTAAATAGTGCTGCAATGAACAATGGTATACATGCATCCTTTTCAATATTGGTTTCCTCAGGGTGTATGCCTAGGAGTGTGATTGCTGGGTCATATGGTGGTTTTAGTCCTAGATTTTAAGGAATTTCCATACTACCTTTCATAGTGGTTGTATCAATTTATGTTCCCATCAACAGTGCAAGAGCATTCCCTTTTCTCCACACCCTCTCCAGAATTTACTGTTTGTAGACTTCTTGATGATGGCCATTCTGACTGGTGTGAGGTGATATCTCGTTGTAGTTTTGATTTTCATTTCTCTAATAATGAGCAATGTTGAGCATCTTCTCATGTGTTTGTTAGCTATCTGTATGTCTTCTTTGGAGAAATGTCTGTTTAGGTCTTTTTCCCATTTTTTGATTGGGCTGTTTGTTTTTCTGGTATTGAGTTGTATGAGCTGCTGTATGATTAATGCTTTGGAAATTAATCCTTTGTCAGTTGTTTCATTTGCTATTATTTTCTCCCATTCTGAGGGTTGTCTTTTCACCTTGCTTATAGTTTCCTTTGTTTTGCAAAAGCTTTTAAGTTTAATCGGGTCCCACTTGTTTACTTTTGTTTTTATTTCCTTTACTCTACGAGGTGGGTCATAGAGGATCTTGCTTTGATTTATGGCGAGTGTTCTGCCTACATTTTCTTCTAAGAGTTTTATAGTTTCTGGCTTACATTTAGGTCTTTAATCCACTCTGAGTTTATCTTTGTGTATGGTGTTAGGAAGCATTCTAATTTAATTCTTTTACATGTAGCTGTCAAGTTTTCCCAGCACCATTCATTGAACAGGTTGTCTTTGCTCCATTGTATATTCTTGCCACCTTTATCAAAAAAAAAAGTACCCATAGGAGCATGGGTTTATTTCTGGGCTTTCTATCTTGTTCCATTGGCCTATATTTCTGTTTTTGTGCCAGTACCATACTGTCTTGATGACTGTAGCTTTGTAGTATAATCAATACTCAGAAAGGTCGATTCCTCCGGCTCCATTCTTCTTCCTCAAGACTGTTTTGGCTATTCATGGTCTTTTGTATTTCCATATGAATTGTGAATTATTTTGTTCTAGTTCTGTGAAGAATGTCATTGGTAATTTGATAGGGATCCAATTGAATCTGTAGATTGGTGTATAATCATTTTCACAATATTGAATCTTCCTATCCAGGAACAGGGAATATCTCTCCATCTGTTTATGTCATCTTTGATTTCTTTCATTAGTGTGTCTTATAATTTTCTGTGTACAGTTCTTTTGTCTCCTTAAGTAAGTTTATTCCTAGAGATTTCATTCTTTTTGTTTCAATGGTGAATGGGTTTGATTCCTTAATTTCTCTTTCTGATTTTTCATTGTTAGGGTATAGAATTGCAAGTGATTTTTGTGTATTGATTTTCTATCCTGCAATTTTGCTAAATTCATTGATTAGCTCTAATAATTTTCTGATACTATCTTTAGGGTTTTCTATGTACAATATCATGTCATCTGCAAACAGTGAGAGCTTTACTTCTTTTCCGATCTGGATTCCTATTTCTTTTTCTTCTATGATTGCTGTAGCTAAGACTTCCAGAACTATGCTGAATAATTACCCTGATACCAAAACCAGACCAAAAAAAAAAAAAAAACACACGCACAAAAAGAAACTACAGGCCAATATCACTGATGAACATAGATGCAAAAATCTTTAACAAAATTTTAGCAAACAGAATTCAGCAACACATCAAAAAGCCCATACACCATAATCAAGTTAGTTTTGTTCCAAGGATGTAAGGATTCTTCAATGTATGCAAATCAATCAATGTGATACACCAATTAACAAATTGAAAGTCAAAAGCCAGATGATAATCTCAATAGATGCAGAAAAAGCCTTTGAAAAAATTCAGCACCAGTTTATGATTAAAACTCTTCAGAACAATGGGCATAGAAGAAACCTACCTCAACATGCTGCTGCTAAGTCGCTTCAGTCGTGTCCGACTCTGTGCGACCCCATAGACGGTAGCCCACCAGGCTCCCCCGTCCCTGGGATTCTCCAGGCAAGAACACTGGAGTAGGTTGCCATTTCCTTCTCCAATGCATGAAAGTGAGAAGTGAAAGTGAAATCGCTCAGTCGTGTCTGACTCTAGCGACCCCACGGACGGCAGCCCACCAGGCTCCTCCATCCCTGGGATTTTCCAGGCAAGAGTACTAGAGTGGGGTGCCATTGCCTTCTCCATACCTCAACATAGTAAAGGCCATACATGATTAGTTCAGTAGCTCAGTCATGTCCGACTCTCTGTGGCCCCATGAATCGCAGCACACCAGGCCTCCCTGTCCATCACCAACTCCCAGAGTTCACTCAAACTCATGTCCATCGAGTCCATGATGCCATCCAGCCATCTCATCCTCTGTTGTCCCCTTTTCCTCCTGGCCCCAATCCCTCCCAGCATTAGAATCTTTTCCAATGAGTCAACTCTTCACATGAAGTGACCAAAGTACTGGAGTTTCAGCTTTAGCATCATTCCTTCCAAAGAACACCCAGGGCTGATCTCCTTCAGAATGGACTGGTTGGATCTCCTTGCAGTCCAAGGGACTCTCAAGAGTCTTCTCCAACACCACAGTTCAAAAGCATCAATTCTTCGGTGCTCAGCTTTCTTCACAGTCCAACTCACATCCATACATGACCACTGGAAAAACCATAGCCTTGACTAGACGGACCTTTGCTGGCAAACTAATATCTCTGCTTTTCAATATGCTATCTAGGTTGGTCGTAACTTTCCTTACAAGGAGTAAGTGACTTAATTTCATGGCTGCAATCACCATCTGCAGTGATTTTGGAGCCCCAAAAAATACAGTCTGAAACTTTCCACTGTTTCCCCATCTATTTCCCATGAAGTGATGGGACCGGATGCCATGATCGTCATTTTCTGAATGTTGAGCTTTAAGCCAACTTTTTCACTCTCCTCTTTCACTTTCATCAAGAGGCTTTTTAGTTCCTCTTCACTTTCTGCCATAAGGCTGGTGACATCTGCATATCTGAGGTTATTGATATTTCTCCTAGCAATCTTGATTCCAGCTTGTGCTTCTTCCAGCCCAGTGTTTCTCATGATGTACTCTGCATAGAAGTTAAATAAGCAGGGTGACAGTATACAGCCTTGAAGTACTCTTTTTTGTATTTGGAACCAGTCTGTTGTTCCATGTTCAGTTCTAACTTTTGCCTCCTGACCTGCATATAGGTTTCTCGAGACGCAGGTCAGGTGGTCTGGTATTCCCATCTCTTTCAGAATTTTCCACAGTTTATTGGGATCCACACAGTCAAAGGCTTTGGCATAGTCAATAAAGCAGAAATAGATGTTTCTCTGGAACTCTCTTGCTTTTTCCATGATCCAGCGGAGGTTGGCAATTTGATCTGTGGTTCCTCTGCCTTTTCTAAAACCAGCTTGAACATCTGGAAGTTCACAGTTCACGTATTGCTGAAGCCTGGCTTGGAGAAGTTTGAGCATTACTTTACTAGCCTGTGAGATGAGTGCAATTGTATGGTAGTTTGAGCATTCTTTGACATTGCCTTTCTTTAGGATTGGAATGAAAACTGACCTTCATATGATAAGTGTACAGCAAACATTCTCAATGTTGAAAAACTGAAAGCTTTCCCATGAAGATCAGGAACAAGACATGGTGTCCACTTTCACCACTATTATTTAACATAATTCTGTATGATTCATTTAATGTGTTGTTGGACTCACTTTGTTGGATTTGGTTTGCTGGTATTTTGTTAAGGATTTTTGCTTCCATGTTCATTGATTATATTGGTCTGTAACTTTGGTATCAGGGTAATGGTGGCATTGTAGCATAAGTTCAGCAGTGCTCCTATATCTGCAATATTTTGGAAGAGTTTGAGAAGGATAGCTGCTAGCGCTTCTCTAGATGTTTGACAAAATTCTCCTGTGAAGCCATCTGGTCGTGGACTTTTGTTTGTTAGAAGATTTCTAATTACACCTTTATTTTCATTACTTGTAATTAGTCAAGTTCATATTTTATATTTCTTCCTGGTTCAGTCTTGGAAAGTTGTATGTTATTTGTCAATTTTCCTTTGCCTTTAATATTTTTTCTTTGTATGTTACTTTTGCTGGTTTGATTAATACGTGTCTTGGCATGTTTCTCCTTTTGTTTGTCCTTTATCGACTCTCTGTGCTTCCTGGACTTGGTTGATTTTCCTTTCCCATTTAGGGAAATTTTTGACTATAACATCTTCAAATATTTTCTCAGACTCTTTCTTTTTTTTCTTCTGGAGTCCTATAATTTGAATGTTGGTGTGTATAATGTTGTTCCAGAGGTCTGTAAGATAGTCCTTAATTCTTTTCATTCTTTATTCTGCTCCATAGCAGTTATTTACACCATTTTATCTTCCAGCTCATTTATCTGTTCTGTTTCCGTTATTCCACTATTGATTCCTTAGTTTATTTTTTCATTTCAGTTATTGTGTTGCTCACCACTGATTGTAATTTAGTTCTTCTAGGCCCTTGTGAAACATTTCCTGTATCTTCTTGATCTGTGCTCTATTCTATTTCCAAGATTTTAGATCATAATTGCTATCATTACTCTGAATTCTTTTTCAGGTACAGTGCCTATTTTGTCTACATTTATTTAGTCTTATGGGTTTTAAGCTCGCTTCTTTGCAGCATTTTTCTCTGTGGTCTCATTTTGTCTAACTTACTGTGTTTATGGTCTCTTTTCCACAAGCTGCAGGCTTGACATTCCTCTTGCTTCTGTTGTCTCTACCATGGTGGGTGAAGTTGGTCCAGCAGTTTGTGTAGGCTTCCTGGTGATGGAGACTGGTGTCTAAGCTCTGGTGGGTGGAGCTGAATCTCTTCCATCTGATGGGAAGGGCTGCATGAGGGGGTGTGTTTTGGGGTGTCTGTGAGCTTAGTATGACTTTAGGCAGCCAATTTGCTGATAATTAGGACTGTGTTCCTGCCTCGCTGGTTGTTTGGTATGAGGTCTCCAGCATTAGAGCCTGCAGGCAAGTGGGTGAAGTTGGGTCTTGGTGTTGAGATGAATACTGTGAGGGAGTCTTTCTGCTGTTTTGGTACTTCAGATGCAGGAATAAATATATGTTGAAGTCTCATTCCTTCTCTTACAAACAAATTAACTTGATCCAGGCAGGGGATTTTTTTCCAGTGTTAAGCAATCCAGGATAGCATAACAGCAAAACAAGCAGACATGAGGGTTGGACCATAAAGAAAGTTCACATCTGTATATGACTACTGGAAAAAACATAGCTTTGATGGACCATAGTTAGATGGACCTTCGTTGGCAAAGTAATGTCTGCTTCTTAATAGGCTGTGTAGGTTTGTCACAGCTTTTATTCCAAGGAGCAAGCATCTTTTAATTTCATAGCTGCAGTCACCATTTACAGTGATTTTGGAGCACCCCCCACCAAAAAAAAAAAAAAAATCTAACACTGTTTTCATTGTTTCCCCATCTATTTGCTATAAAGTGATGGAACAAGATGCCATTATCTTTGTTTTTTGAATACTGAGTTTTAAACTAGTTTTTTCACTCTCCTCTTTCACCTTCATCAAGAGGCTCTTTAGTTCCTCTTCACTTTCTGCCATAAGGGTGATAACCTGCATACCTGAGGTTATTGATATTTCTCCTGGAAATCTTGATTCCAGCTTGTGATTCATCCAGCCTGGTATTTCTCATGATGTACTCTGCATATAAGTTAAAAAGGCAGAGTGACAGTATGCAGCCTTGATGTACTCCTTTCCCAATTTTGAACCAGTCTTATTTTCCATTTCTGGTTCTAAATGTTGCTTCTTCACCTGCATACAGATTTCTCAGGAGGTAGGTCAGGTGGTCTGGTATTTCCAACTCTTGAATTTTCCACAGTTTGCTGTGACCTACATAGTCAAAGTCTTTAGAGTAGTCCATGAAGCAGAAGTAGATGTTTTTCTGGAATTCTCTTGCTTTTCCTATGATCAGCTGATGTTGGCAATTTGATTTCTTGTTCCTTTTCTTAATTCAGCTTGAACATCTGGAAATTCTCTTTTCAATTATTGCTGAAGCCTAGTTTGGAGACTTTTGTCCATTACTTTCCTAGCATGTGAAATGAGAGCAATTGTGTGGTAGTTTGAACATTCTTTGGCATTGCCTTTATTTGGGATTGGAATGAGAATTGACCTTTTCTAGTCCTGTGGCCACTGCTGAGTTTTCCAAATATGCTGGCATATTGAGTGCAGCACTTTAATAGCTGCACTCAATGTCAATATCTGAAAATCATGTTTTAGGATTTGAAATAGCTCAGCTGGAATTCCATCAGTCCACTAGCTTTGGTCGTAGTGATGCTTCTGAAGGCCCACTTGACTTCACACTCCAGTATGTCTGGCTGTAGATAAGATAATCACATTGTGGTTATCTGGCTCATTAAGATCTTTTTTGTATAGTTCTTCTGTGCATTCTTACCACCTCTTCTTAATATCTTCTGCTTCTGTTATGTGCATACCATTTCTGTCCTTTATTGTACCCATCTTTGCATGGACTACAAGGATATCAAACCAGTCAATCCTAAAGGAAATCAGTCCTATATATTCATTGGAAGGACTAATGCTGAAGTTCCAACACTTGGGCCACCTGATGTCAAGAATTGACTCAATAGAAAAAAAAAACCCTTGATTCTGGGAAAGATTGAAGACAGGAGGAGAACAGGATGACAGAGGATGAGATGGTTGGATGGGAAGGAGTTGGTGATGGGAAGCCTGGCATGCTGAGGTCCATGGGGTCACAAAGAATCAGATACAACTGAGCAACTGAACTGAACTGAACTTGCATTAAATCTTCCATTGATACCTCTAATTACCTTGAAAAGATCTCTAGTCTTTCCCATTCTGTTGTTTTCCTCTGTTTCTTTCCATTGTTCACTTAGGAAGGCTTTCTTATCTCTCTTTACTCTTCTTTGGAATTCTTCATTCAGTTGAGTATATCTTTCCTTTTCTCCTTTGCCTTTCACTTCTCTTCTTTTCTCAGCTATTTGTAAAGCTTTGTCAGATAACCATTTTGCCTTTTTGCATCTCTTTTTTGGGTGATAATCACCGCAAAATACCTATATACAAAATGCGAAACTCCTTTAAGGAGATCCTTTCACTGGCAAAGCCTACCAGTGCCCCTAATCAGTGCACTTTTTTAGTCATTTTACTTTCTGTCCCAATTTGGACTGTTTTTATGTCTCACCTGCAAGCACTCTAATCTTTTCTTCTACAACATCTAAACTGCTATTAATTCCACCCAGTATTATTTTTGTGTTAACCATTGTATTTTTATTTCTACAAGTTAGTTTTGGGTCTCTTTTATACCTTCTTTATTTGCTTTTTGATCATCTATAATGTGAGAGTTGGACTGTGAAGAAAGCTGAGCGCCAAAGGATTGATGCTTTTGAACTGTGGTTTGGAGAAGACTCTTGAGAGTCCCTTGGACTGCAAGGAGATCCAACCAATCCATCCTAAAGGAGATCAGTCCTGGGTGTTCTTTGGAAGGAATGATGCTAGAGCTGAAACTCTAGTACTTTGGCCACCTCATGTGAAGAGTTGACTCATTGGAAAGACTCTGATGCTGGGAGGGATTGGAGGCAGGAGGAGAAGGGGACGACAGAGGATGAGATGGCTGGATGGCATCATGGAGTCGATGGACATGAGTTTGAGTGAACTCCGGGAGTTGGTGATGGACAGGGAGGCCTGGTGTGCTGCAATTCATGGGGTCGCAAAGAGTCAGACACGACTGAGAGACTAAACTGAACTGAACTGAATATTGCTATAATAATTGTCTGATGGCTTTGTTTCTTTTTAAATTTATTTTTAATTGAAGGATAATTACTTTACAGTATTGTGTTGCTTTTTGCTATACATCAACATGAATCAGTCATAAGTATACATATGTCCCCACCCTTGTGAACCTCCCACTATAACCTCCATGGCATCCCACCACTCTATATTGTCACGGAACACCTGGTTTAGCTCTCTGTGTTATACATCAGCTTCCCACTAGCTAGCTGCTTTATATATGGCAATGTATATGTTTCAGTGCTACTCTCTCAATTTGTTTCACCCTCTTCTGCCCCACTGTGTCCACAGTTCTGTTCTTCATATCTGCATCTCCTTTGCTGTCCTGCAGGGGGTTCATTAGTAAATTGTAATATCAGAATCTATTTTCAGTCAGTTTCAATTGGTTGATAATTCTTATTAATTGTATTTTTCTGTTTCTTTGAATGCTTATTAATTTCTAACTGAATGCCAGACACAGTTATCTTGTAGGGTTTTATCTCTGAGTTGGGAAGATCCTCTGGAGAAGGAAATGGCAACCCACTCCAGTATTCTTGCCTGGAGAATCCCCGTGGACAGGGAAGCCTGGCAGGCTACAGTCCATGGGGTCACAAAGAGTCGTACACAACTGAGTTATATAGGACAGATGAGCCCTGTAGTGAATTGGGTATCTTTAAACTTCTATATTCTTTGTTCTCGGATATAGATAAGTTACCTGTGAATAGTTTGATCTCTCCGGCTCTTGTTTTTTTAAAGTTTTCTATGTAGTATCAGTGACATTCAGCTTAGGCATGATTATTCCCTAATGCTGAGGCAAAATCTTTGGGGTACCTGAGCAATACCTAGTAAATTATACATTTCTCCAGCATTGCTGATGAGAAAAGACACTTTCCAGATTTATGTGAATGCTAGATTCTCTTCTTGCTAATACTTTTTTGTCAGTTCTTTCCCTCATCTTGGGTAGTTTCCACATATACATATGATAATCAGTACTCTACAGAACTCTCAAGGGTCTTCCTCAGCAGATCTTTGGAGTTCCCCTGTTGCATAGCTATATTTTCTCCAATAATCTGTTCTGAGAATTCCAGGCACCATGGTCTTTCTGTTTCTTAGCAAAGGCACTCCTACTCAGGAAGTCTACTAAGCTCTCCCTAGAGCACTCGTTCCTCCTGGGAATACTATAAAGTTCATGCCATTTGTATGGATCTCAGGTACACTGTTCTTTGTTGTCTGATATTTCATGTCTTAAAAATCATTGATTCATATATTTTGCTGTTTTTGAGTTTCTTTAGGCAGATACAGAAGTTGGGTTGCTATTTCCTCCTCCAGAGGATTATCCCAACCCAGGGACTGAACCCATGTCTCCTGCAACAGCAGGTGGACTCTTTATCACTAAGCCATGTGGGAAGCCCAGAAGAAAACACAGGAGAAAATTTTTCTGATCCTAAGCAATTCTAGCTAAAGTGTTAGTCACTCATTTGTGTACAACTCTTTGGGACCCGTGATATGTAGCCTGCCAGGCTCCTCTGTCCATAGGATTCTCCAGCCAAGAATACTGGAGTGGGTAGCCATTCCCTTTTCCAGGGGATCTTCTTGACTCAGGGATCCAACAGGGGTCTCCTGCATTGCAGGCAGATTCTTTACCATCTGAGTCACCAGAGAAGGCTTTCTTAATAATATCTTTTATTAAATAGCATTTCTTGATTGCATTATAGTCCAGCATATTAATTTTCAAAAATAATTTGCATTTTTTGTGTCCTGCTTAAGAAAAATCTTTGCCTCTTCCAAGGTTACAAAAGACTATGTATTTTCTCTTTAAATGTATGTTTTATTATTCATATTTATGATAATCATTAATCTAGAATGGGTAATTTGGTATAGTCTGAGGTAAGGATCAAGAATTTTTTAATCAGTTATAGATATGGAGTTGATCCAAAACCATTGCAAGAATCACTGTTCTTTTTACTACACATTAGTATTGTTTTTATTATAAATGAAGTGACTACACATGCATGGAATTTCTGTCTCATCTAATTGTTCTTTTTGTCTATTCTTATAGCAGTACCAATTTGTTATAATCATCAGAGTATCATAACAGTCATCGATGTCTGTGTTATAAGAAAACCATATTTTACTACTTAGCAGTGTTATTTTTATTCTTTAATTTCTGTTTATCTTTAGAATTGAGACTAAATGATATAGTGAAATTATGCTGCCTGCCTTTTCAAATATCAAATTTGTGATTATATAAACATGTAATAATTTAATTATAAAAATTGAGAAATAAAGAATACACATATTTTAAAATATTCATTCATATCACTGCTGAGATTTGCCATATCCATTGACAGATTTTAAATGCAGTTTTTATAGTTTCATGAGAAGATGACATAGTGATTTTTAAACATTCTAAAACAAAACTTCACATATCACAGAAGAAATGAAACTGCACTCATGGTAGAAAATATACTCAACTGAATGGTTCATGGGCTTTTCAAAATTAAAAAATGTGTGGCTCAATTTTTAAGAGTTTTAGTGATGCAAAAGTCATCTTTCATGTTCCTTGAAAATGAAAATTATAGTCTCAAATTTACTTTTTTTTTTTCTAGAATTTGATTAAATGAGAAAAAAAATTTGTGGTTAATTCTTCTCCCATAGTGCTATAATCAAGCAAATTGTTTATTCATTGAAATGATTACTGGATTGTGCTGTGCTTGGTCACTCAGTCATGTCCAACCCCATGGACTGTAGTCCTCCAGACTCCTCTGTCCATGCGGATTCTCCAGGCAAGAATACTGGAGTGGATTGCCATGCCCTCCTCCAGGGGATCTTCCCAACCCAGAGATGGGACCCAGGTTTCCTGCATTGCAGGTGAATTCTTTACCATCTGAGCCACCAGGGAAGCCCATGAATACCAGAGTGGGTAGCCTATCCATTTTCCAGGGGATCTTCCTTAGCCAGAAATTGAGCCGGGGTCTCCAGCATTGCAGGTAGATTCTTTATCAGCTGAGCTACCAGATTACTGAATTAGGACATTGTTACTGTCTTAGTGAATATAAATATTCACAGTAGAGTTTATCTAAACCATGGGACCACACTGGAAATTTATAAGCAAATTTCTTAAAACTCAGGAAATACATGAGAAAGAAATTCCAAGAGGATAATGATTTACTCACAATCTAGCTAACATATTAAATTATTTAATTTGAAGTATGCAAAGGAATTGGGGCTTCCCTGGTGGCTCAGCTGGTAAAGAATCTGCCTGCAATGCAGGAAACCTGGGTTCCATCCCTAGGTTGGGAAGATCTCCTGGAGAAGGGAAAGGCTACCCACTGTATCATTCTGTCCTGGAGACTTCCATGGACTGTATAGTCCATGGGGTCACAAAGAGTCAAACATGACTAAACAACTTTCATATGCAAAGGAAAATGTTGTTCAGTCACTCAGTTGCATCTGGCTCTTTGCAAATTTAATTTTCCTCTTTACAAAGAGAAATATCCAGTTCTAATTTTCTGTTGTTTCCTTTTTTCTGTATTTTAAATATATGCATTTATTTAGCATCTCTTGGTCAGCAAGAGTTGTTCTTAAAGATTTTTAATAAAATTTGGTGTGTGTAGTTTATTTTCTATATTTTTAATAAGTTAAATTTGTTCTATTATTGTCATATATTTCAGTTATATGTAAAATACTTCAGTCACTATATCTTTATATCACACCTCTATGGGTATTTTTCTATCATCTACTAGAGTTGGAATTCTTTAGCTTTTGCGAATAATCTATATGGGGCACCTATATGAGTTGTTCCCTTTATCATGGAAAGTAAAATATTTTAAGATTGTATCTATATGCTGCTGCTCTATTAATTAATTTTGCAGTTCAGATAGCATTTTACTCTGTATATTTATACTTCCACTTCTTTCTAAGGAAATTATTCATGGTTTATATTCTCATTTATCACTTCATTTTCAGTTGTCTTATTTCTTCTAAGATAGACTTATATATAAGTTAAATTTTATGCCTTTATCATCCATAGCTTTCATCTTTTCCTTAATCAAATTCACTTATGACCATTTTAAAAAATGAACTGTATTGTCACGGAGCATTTCATGTTACTGAACATGTCCCTAATTATGGCCCTATTACCAAATTTTGAAAAATGTCTCTGATTATTTTTCCATCACACACATGTGTTTTTTTACTCTTTTTTCTGCATCTCTTGCTTTCCTCTCATACTAATTTCCTTTAAATCTCAACATAAGCTGAATTCTTCTTTCTCTCCCATATCAGACACCATGCCTTTATGCATTGTATGGAGTATTTTTCATGCAGCACGCAGAGTAACCTTTTAGAAATCTAATTACAAGTCTAATCTTGTGATTCTCTTGATTAAAATTCTTTGATTACTTCCTATTTCACTTGGTTCCAAAAAATAAACAAAATGTCTGAAAAGAGCTTGCATGAATTGTTTTTCTGTTTCTATTGTCATGTATAGGAACACTTCTCTCTTACTTGCTTTTGTGTATGCTTATTTAATATGAAAACTTCATTTCTATAGGCATAGTAGCACAATATTAATATTTAAAAATATATTTAATATCTGGAACAATTAAAATTCAAATGTTTATATAAATTTTAGAATCAATTTGCTGATATCCACAAAATAACTTATTTGGATTTTGGTCAGAATTACATTTGATCTACAGATTAAGTTAGAAGTGACATTTTGACGATACTGAATCTTCCTATCCATAAACATGAAATTTCTATTTATTTAGTTGTTTTCCACTGAGTCTTGTAATTTTTAACATATAGTTCTTGGGCATATTTTGTTAGATTTATACCTAAGTATTTCATTTTGGGGAGATTTTAATATAAGTGGTATTGTGGTTTTAATTTCAAGTTCCAGTTGTTCATTGCTGAGATATAGGGAAGAGATTGACTTTTGTATGTTAATCTTACATCCTGCAATCTTGCTATAATTTTTAGTTCTAGGAGATTTTCTTTGACAGTTTTTTAAGACTCTTTACATAGAGAATGGGTGCTGATTGTTCCTTCTGTATTGATTTGTATGACCATGTGATTTTTCTTTTCCACTAGTCTGTCATGTAGTGTGCTACATTAATTTCTAAATGTTGAATCAGGTGCACATACATGCAATACATCCTTCTTGGTTGTGGTGTATTATTATTTTTACTTACTGATAGATTTGATTTGCTAGTGTTTTATTGAGAGTTTTTGCATCCATATTTATTAGAGAAATTGGTCTGTAGTTTTCTTTCAAAGAGTTTTGTGGTTTCAGTATCAAGCTAGTGCAAGCCTCATAGAATAAGCTGGAAAATACTTTTTCTGCTTATATTTTCTGAGATTGTAGAGAATTGACATAACTTCTTCCTTAAATGTTTGATAGAATTTACCAGTGAATCTATCTGGGACTGGTGCTCCTTTTTGCAAGGTTATTAATTGTTGACTCAATGTTTTAATACATTTAATCTATTCAAATTATCTATTTTTTTCTAGTATTAATTTTAGCAGATTGTGTCTTTAAATGTATTGGTTTATTTCTTCTAGATTAGCAAATTTTGGGCAAATATCCTTTCCTAGTACTCCTTTAAAGTCTATAGTATCTGTGGTGATGTCCCTTTTTTCATTTTTGGCATTATTAATCTGTATCTTCTGTCATTTTGAATTAACTAGCCTGGTCAATAGCTTATCAATGTTATTGATCTTTCTAAAAAATCAGCTATTGATTTCACTTTTCTCTATTGACATCCTGTTTTCAATTTAACTGATTCTGCTCTAATTTTGTACCTTTTTTATGTTTATTTTAGATTTAATTTTCTTTTTAAAAACTATCCAATACTTTAAAAATATATCAATATATTTAGATATATTGTCTTTAAAAAGTTACCTGATATTGCTAAACTGTGCCACAGGAGTTGAGAAAATCTTTATTCATTGAATGCATGCCATATGCTTTTTCAGAAGTAGAAAATGAGCTCATCTTTGTTGTCAAAGCTATTTTATAGCTAAGATTTTTATGTATATTGCTTGTGTTGTATGTAAACAGAGTTTATAATCTAGTTGTTTAAGTAAGATTTTTGCAAACTGCTAAAATTATCTGACTGTGATCACAACCTTTACTGCAGAGAAGATCTGACATTTATCACAAATGTATTATGTAACTTATTTATGTCATCTCCACAACGGCCTTTTGAAACTAGTTGCCCAACTTTTACAACCAAGTAAAGGGAGGTTTAAAGAGAGTTTAACGAATTTGCTTCAAGTCTTCCAGTTTTAAACTGTAGAATTTATAATCAAACATAAAACGTTTAGATGTAGAACCCCTGGTTTTACCCAATAAGCTACCTAATTATTTCAGGAATCAGTTCAGTTCAGTCTCTCAGTCGTGTCTGACTCTTTGCGACCCCTCTTTGCGAGGCATGCCAGGCCTCCCTGTCCATCACCAACTCCCGGAATTCACTCAAACTCATGTCCATTGAGTCAGTGATGCCATCCAGCCATCTCATCCTCTGTCGTCCCCTTCTTCTCCTGCCCCCAATCCCTCCCAGCATCAGGGTCTTTTCCAATGAACTCTTCACATGAGGTGGCCAAAGTATTGGAGTTTCAGCTTCAGCATCAGTCCTTCCAATGAACACCCAGGACTGATTTCAGCAATAGATTATTCTTAATATATGAATGGTAACCGGGAGCATTTGCAATACACAAAAATTCATATGCAGTCTGAAAATTTTAAATAGGAAATGAATTAAATTCACCTAAAGACACCTGAAGGTCTTTAGGTAGGTTGCATCCAATATATCAATATACTAACCAATTTAATAACCAGCATGCTGTGCTGTGTGCTTAGTTGCTCAGTTGTATCCTACTCTTTGCAACCCCATGGACTGTAGATCCCCAGGGTCCTCTGTCCATGGGGATTCTCCAGGCAAGAATACTGGAGTGGGTTGTCATGCCCTCCTCTAGGGGATCTTCCCAAACCAGGGCTCAAATCCAGGTCTTTTGCACTGCAGGTGGATTCTTTACCATTTGAACCACCAGGGAAACCCAAGAATACTGGAGTGGGTATCCTATCCCTTCTGCAGGGGATCTTCCCAACTCAGGAATCAAACCAGGGTCTCCTGCATTGCAGGCAGATTCTTTACTAGTTGAGCTACCAAGGAAGACCAATAACCAACATACTAACTATGTTTTGGCTCTTCAAAATAAAAACAGATGAAAAAGGAGGGAAATCTTATTTTACCATCTCTTTTCATTAATATATTCAGATTATAGTTATGCAAATAAAAATCAAAGTAAATATTTTGAGAAAATAGAAGATAATTTAATAATCAGTAAAATAATTAATTTAGGAAATTGACTCTTTAATGAATGGATCTTCTTTTAAAGATGACTTGCTAGTTTCTGGTGCTTACTATTTTGCAACTTGCTTTTTAAAGAGTCCTTTTGTAACTAAGAATTATCATTACCATGAAACACAAAAAGCATTTCTAAAAAATAAAACAGCATTTGGAGCACATCTGTTTCAATGATATGCATTAAAGAAATTTGCAACTATTCGAATCTGAGGGCTTGTTTGTGTGTTGTTTTGAGAAGGTTCTCTTCATGACTCAAAATTAGCCTGTGTATCAGGAGAGATGGGTGTTACCACGGAAAGTACACATTTTTTAATTGAATAGCAAACTAATAGGCACATAAAACCCACATGACTTGTTGGTACATAAATTGCCTCTCCTGGGGCCACAATTAAACATATTCCTGTTCTAAGATATTTTGCTGTTTTTTTTCTGTATTTTGTTTAGTTAGTAGAGTCACATATCTCCTTTTGTAGCCTGAAGCCTTTCTTTTCTCCGCTACCCAGTATTGCTCACTTCCCTTCCCTGATGGAATTTTCCTACTGCAAGAAAGAACTGTTTTGTGTACAAAGAAGTGCTTTGTGTATTAAGATGTTAAAAGTTATGCAAACCCATGCTCCTATTTCTAATAAATATCCAGAATATTTGCATCTAAAACATTGTGGTGGCTTAGTCACTAAGTCGTATCCAACTCTTGCAACCCCATGAACTGTAGGCTCCTCTGTCCATGGGATTCTCCAGGCAAGAATACTGGAGTGGGTTGCCATTTCCTTTCTTCAGGAGATCTTCCCAACCCAGGAAGCGAACATGGGTCTCCGGCATTGCAGGAAGATTCTTTGCTGACTGAGCTACAAGGGAAGCTCAAAACATTATAGGGAGGCAATATAAAATATGACTTAACAAATTTTTCCTTTTCATTCTAGAGTTCCCAGTAAAACAGAGACTCCTGTATAAAATAATTAAAAATGAACGCCTTCAGATTTTTCTAGATAAAAGTAATTAACTAAACTTTCAAACTTAAAACTACCTTGCTCACTCAGAAGTCTGATAGTTATTAGTCTTAGCATCTTTCTCTGCTTTCTTACACCCCACCTCCACTGCATCCAACCCAATTTATCTGTTCCTTTCACTGACAAAGCAGTAACGGCTTTTAGCCTTTTATTATTTTTTTCTTCAGTTACATATTATGGACTTACATTTCCTTATTCATCGTTTGCTTCAAAAAGGAAAGCCCTTTCATGGCATTTCACAGGTGATATAGCAATTTGTAAGATGCTGCTCTGCCTCCCTCTCCCATTTTGAAGATTATTTTTCCTGGTTTTACTTTAATCACAATGAAGCATGCAGAGAGGACAGTCATTTGGACTCCTCTCCAGGTTATTTTTGGAAGCACATTGACAAAATTTTAAGTAGACATTGTATTTTACAAAGAATACTCTTCTGAGATCACTCTGGCTTGAACAATAAGAAAATTCAAGACTACGGGAGGCGAGCACAACAGGATATCCATAAGTAACAACGCCTACTTATCAACAAGGGGGAGCTTAACAGACTTATTCCTGACTGTGACAAACAGTGAGCAGAATTTTGAGAGACGCTGTAAGCAGAGAATGAACACAAAAGATAACTCTGGAAAAGATTCGGTGTAGTGCCCTAAGATAGCTTCTCAGTGCAAATCAAGAGCGATTCAGAACAATGGTAACTGATCAGTTTCAGCAGCTGCCTGGACTTTTATTCGATTGCCTTGTAGAGTTCACCCACCTTTGTTTTCTCACTTTGATTCCAGAGTTCATTTTTCACGATGTTCATTTTTTATAATGAAAGTGGACCTGTCTTGAAGGAATAGATGAATAGTGCCTTGTGGGTTCAAAGACACCTTCAACGGCTTGGAACAAAAGGAAATTATTATACAGATCAAGAGACTACATGGAAATGTTTTTACAGATTTTAAATAAAATATAAACAGCTGTTGAGAGAAGCATGGCACAGTAACAGTTGTTACCAATCCATTAATAATCTGAACACAAATTCGATCCTGTTCATTTTGTGTAACAAACATTCTTCTACGGGGAAATGAGTCAGATTTGAATATGTAAAAAATGAATTCAACAGCAAATCAGAACAAATATAGAGAAAGGAAATGGTGAATCAAGTCTGAATTTATTATGTAATTTTCTTGAAAACCAAGTAATCAATATTTTCTAGCTATGTAATGAGTGGTACTGATAGTGATAGCCTGCTTTTATTGGCTACCATTCAAGGGACTGTCAGTTAAGTGATGAAACACTCCAAGGAAATTATTCCCCCTGTCCTCTTATATTTCCCATGAGTTTCTAATCAAGAGCATTCAGTCTTTCTGGATAGTTGCTTATTAAAACAGAAAGAGTATTCCTCATTTCTCTTATAATTCACATGTCTAAACTTGCTATGCGACTTAAATTCTCTTAATAATATACCTTACCAAATCTCTCAATGTCTCTTTGATGTGAACAATCTATAGGGTGAAAATACATAATGGATTGTGAAAGTCTTTTTAAACAACTTATTTAATTGTGAGATACAGAGCCCACACAGGATGAGATTATGTTCTGCTTTGTAGTAAAAGACCTATATGTAACAAAAAGATTTCATCAAAGCAACTTCATTACTCTCAGTTGTATTTGTATTGGTGTCACATGATGTAATAGAAATCAAAACAACCAGCAAAGACTACATCAATTTTTTTTTTTTTCTAAAGTTGATGCACAGAGACTACCATCCAATTTTAATAGTATAGGAAATGAGATTGTATAGGGAAGTGGGAATGTTTCTCCTTCCAAACAACTGACCTGTCTGTTGGGTATTCTTACAGACTTACACAAGGTTAAGACAATTCTTTCTTCTTCAGTGTTCCACAGGGCAGCTGTTCTAATTAAACAAGGAGGCCATTTGGCTGAGGTGGTTCTAATGCCTTAGCAGACTATGTAAGCTATCTTAAAACCTGTCTTTACACCTCAAGGTTAAAAAATCAAAACCTAAGGATGACCAGTCATAAACAGTCAAATAAGGCAACCACTTAAGCTATAGCCAAATAATGTTTTTGCTTTGCTTCTGCCTTTCCTCTATAAGAGTCCTTCCCCTCACTCCTATTGGTGGATCTCCCTAGCCCCTTTGGTTTGGCACTGGCCAATTGAAACCTCTTTTTGTTCAAACAAACTCAGTATTTTTAATATGCTTTGATTTGTCTTTTAACATCTATCAGCATGAAAACAACATTTGCTGTAACTGTGGTATGCTGGATGGATTTCCTAACAAAAAGTGTTTCTCAAATTATATTCCCTTGGAGCAGTTTGAGAAGCATTAAGAAGTATCGCATCCCATCCAACAAAAAGCCATTTAAGTTGTATATACTCCCTCACAGTGAAATATAATGTGTTCCTAAATAATCCTAATTGATGTAGGAAATCCATGGGATTCTAGGAAAAACAAGCCATAAGAAATTAATTTATTTTTTGAATAAATGCAGAAAGTTGGCTCAAATGTATTTACTGAAGGAAATGCATTATGATTATAAAAATGTTAAAGGGTGTAAGTATTAATAAACTCTTCTTCCCTACCTATTGAATAGAGAAAAAATTCTGTAATATCTCTGAAATGTTCATATATTTTCCTATGCTGTATTTTAAATTTCTTTCCTCTTCACATTTTGGTCTTTCTAATGTCTTGATCACTGCATAGGAAAAAATAAGAATAATGAAATGGCTTTTAAACAGAAAATCCCTGGCTTAAAAAGTAAATTAATGACTCCATTTTGTAAGTGAAATGCGTCTGTGGTATGTTCAGAGGTGACCTAGCACATAATGAAGGAAGAAGCATATTTAATAAGCTCATTAGTGGTATTTATTAGCACACTTATGCAAGAAAGGCATGATCATACAGGAATAACATTTTCATCAGGCAAAGTACCCCCTGGAGAGCCTTATTGTCCCCAGGAAGTCCAAACGTGAGCCATGTTAACATCTGAACAATGGTATTTTTAAACAAAGTAATTAACAGGCATATGTGTCCTGATGATCTAGACATCAAAGGACAAAAATTCCACATCAAAATCAGACAATAAAACATCAAATAGGAAAGGGTAACTTTTGTTGTTCTAGCAAATCTGGCCTGTTGCATTTTTAAAGTATAGTTAGAAACGGTTGTACTGTGACAATATTTGTTTTGTTTTGTTTCTGCCTATGATTTTCATTTCAAATTTTCTGTTTACAAGTCAGAGACGACTTTTCTCAATTTTTATGTTACATGATCAGCCTTAGATTTGGAACTCAAACTGCATTCTCACCGTCTCTTCTCCTGGCTATTGATAAAGATCTGTAATTACAATGAGGCCAAAGATTTTCTTGATGATGTCAAGTACCAGAACACAATCTCCCCTGACCTTTCCTAAACACATTACTCTGCTATGCCAACCTGTCCAGGTTTCTTAAGTCAGTGAAGCAAAAGGCAGAGCTGGAAGGAATAGAAATCATCAGAATGCTTCTCCCCTAGTGCACAGCACTGCCAAACTGCACAAGCTTTATTGTGCTCTGAAAGAGAAAACTCCTTTGCTTGGTGGGCTTTGCTCTGATTCCCAGAGTAAAATTCCAGCTTGGGGCCAAATTCTAGATCAGAGCCCATCTGTTTACCAAAGGCAACAAAGTTAGCCTAAGTGATTTTGATTATTTATGAGTGAAATTTTGTCACACTCCCTTTCCCCCTCATTGTCAGAGACCCCTCCCTCTGTGCATGAGACACAGTGTGGAATAGTGGTGAAGGCCATGACTTCTCGGGCTGGACTGCAGGATCCATTGTTTGGTCTTGGTATTCAGCAGCTATGTGATTTGAGATAACTAACTGTAACTCTTACGTTTCATGTTTCTGTAAAACGTAGATGAATACTTTTATCTGCAAGGTGCTTTTAAGGATTGTATGCCTGAAACAGCTAGAAGGGCTTAGAGCAAGGCTTTACACACAAAGAGTGCTATATACATGAAAACCCATGGTGTTGTTATTACTGTTATTATTATTTGATATTATCTATAGGAGAAGTCAATGGCACCCCACTCCAGTACTTTTGCCTGGAAAATCCCGTGGACGGAGGAGCTTGGTAGGCTGCAGTCCTTAGGGTTGCTAAGAGCCGGACACGACTGAGCGGCTTCACTTTCCCTTTTCACTTTCATGCATTGGAGAAGGAAATGGCAACCAACTCCAGTGTTCTTGCCTGGAGAATCCCAAGGACAGGGGAGCCTGGTGGGCTGCCGTCTGTGGGGTCGCACAGAGTCGGACACAACTGAAGCGAATTAGCAGCAGCAGCAGCACAGCAGATGCTGATACTTGACTCACTTAGCATATGTTCCAATCTTCTTTTCCTTTTCTTTACCATATTTAGGCTGGAAAGCTAAAATCAAATTTTCTTGATCTCTATCCCATGAATCTGCAGGCCTGTGATTGGTTTCTTCCGATCAATCCACCTGTATAATATGGTAGCCAGTCAAAAGAAAATCAGATGATCTGGACAGTGTAGTGGAATATTGGCATTCAGGCCAACCATAGTTTCCTAAGAATGGGTAAAACTTCACGACTGTTTCCCCTAGAAGTGTGCCTGGTGTGGTGAGGCATTTTCCCCTGTTTCATGCATTTTCCCTTTTTCAGGCATTTTCCCTGTTGTGTTTCAGAGAACACACAAATCTTGTTCTCTGATTTTCCCAATGTTCCATGAACTTAACTATGCCTTGGTAAATCTATTCCTACTTAAACTAGCTGCAATGCACTAGTAAAGACCCCTGGCTGTCACAAAGTATCATTTAAGATTCCATGGAGCAGTATAGGGCTATCTTGTCAGTGTGACTACAGTGTAGCAAGGTTGGGCCTCTCACAGAGAAGAGGGACCATTCATGCATGTAGCAAATCTTCCTCTGTACAGTTGTCAAATAGATGTATCACATTCCTGCAATTCTTTACGCTACTTTCAGCTTCAATTTCTCTAGAATTAGGGACATTAGCGGCAATGATTACAACGTGTTCATGGCTCTCCCCAGGTACTTTATGCTGTTTCTATTGCCTTCCTATTATCACATGGTCAGCAAACCAATCCAGTGCTCAATTTTTACTCTCCAGTGCTACTAGAGAGTAAAGAAATTTTAGTGTAAATAACATAGAGAAAAGTCAGTAGATTTCTAGTTTATAGATGATCTTAAACTTTCCAGAAATATTCTGGTTCCATTTATAACCACACCCTTCTTTGAATAGCAATTCAAGGCTGGTGTTAATATTCTCTCCACTTAATCACTAAGGAGTTAAGATCGTTCTCAAGGAATCATGAATTAAAACTGCCAAGTCAGATAAAAGCAGAGTTTAGAACGAAACAGATCTTCTAGTTTCTTGTCCAGAACTGTTTTTACTACTCTTTACTACAAATCTTAGTCAAACCAGGAGTTATCCTCAGTTCAGACATAATTTGGCTGGGGAAAAGAGTGCAGCTTGCTCCAGACTCTTTATGTTGCAGAGACAATATTTTAATTGAAAGCTTTTTAGTAGACTTGTCATGGTCATTGACTACCATTACTATCATAACTCCCACCTTGTTACCATAGATAGTAGTCTAAGTGAGTGTTGCCACTGTGATTAACTTAATCTGATTAAAACATGATTATTTAAAAAATTAAAAATGGTTAAGAATGTGCCTTTCATTGCAGGTAACATGAATTTGATCTCTGGTCAGGTAACTAAGATCCCACATGCAGAGGAAATACTGAGTCCATGCTCTCCAGAACATTCGCACCACAGCTGGAGAGTCTGTATACCATAAGGAAAGATCCCACATGCTGCAACTAAGACCCAATGCAGCCAAATAAATAAATATTTCTCAAATTAAAGATACATTTAATCATACTATATTGAATGGATATTAGTAATGGAAGCTCAATATTTTAATTTGCATTATATTTAGAGAAATTACACTTAATATCAATTGATCCCTCAGGGTGTTTTATTTGTGCTTTGTGAAGCCAAATTAGAAAAATTAGTCTCATTTTTGTGGACTGTTAGTACCACAAATGCATCCAGAAATTTAACAAGTAATTTGCTCGGAAGAGTCTTCAAGCAAGAGTCTCTTTGGCATTCTCTGTCTGCAGTGCCCTTCCTCATTCCCAAGCCTTCCTTTTCTACATTCTATAATTTCTCCCACTCTTAAAGTGGAAGATATCCTCTGCTCCATCTAATTGTTCCTCATCACCTCAGTCCTATTCTTTTAACAGCACATATGGAATGTATTGAATACTGCTGTATGCTGCCATTTGCTGTCTGCTTAATTTTGTTTCCCCATCCGTGCACTAGCCAGATCCAAGGAGACATTTATCAAGGTTGATACTTTTATTCTTGAGTCCCTCAAAATATCTGGGGCTCTTTATAGAGACCCTAAATAAATGATAAATAAAGGTCATGAGCTCAACCACCTGCAGTGAGTGTCCGGTCAACATCACTATCATCAAGTCTGATAAAAGGAATATGAGTGTGAGTCGCTTGTGCTGTGACCTAGAAGAAAGCTGCCTACTCACATGGCCACCAAAACACTCTGTGGTCTTAATGAAAGCAAAACAAGGCACATCCAGAGATCAAGGTAAGCCCAATGCCTGCCAGTTATTTCTTTAGAATAAAATACTGGTCAGCTTTCTTCCCTATAGAAAAATAGCCCAGAAACTTAAACTATTTATCTTATTTAACTCAATCTTAGGGATTGAGTTAATTTTGTTTCCCCTCTTATTTCAAGTGAGGAGGAGGTGTGTGGAGATTGGAGGCAGTCATACTCAGCAGGTATTCAATTATTTGCTTTTATTAAAATAAATGTCACAATATTACAGGTTTATATCTTACAAAATGTTTTCACTTACATTGCATAAACAGACCCTTTTCATGAATAAGAAAAATCAAGACTAGAGAGAGTTAAATAGCTTGCCCAAGTTCATGCAAGACCAAATGTGTTAGATATCTCATTAAACTCAGAATATCCAATGCCTGCTCCAGGGCTCTTTGCCCAACATTATTCTGCTCAGCACCAGAATACTGTTGGGATCTACGTGCCCAGGCTCACTACAGAAGTAGTTCTCACTGAGCAAGAACTGAATTATCTAGGGTTTGAATTTTCTTTACCTTTTTGTCTATTTTGTAAAAATTTTTGACATATTAGACTCCACATAGTATTATATGCTTCTTTTCCATGTAATGATGTGCTATTTTCCATCCACCAGTTATATGTGCATGTTTGCAAATGATAGCAATTGCATCCTCAAGACTTTCTCCACTTTACAGTGCTTACCCTAAATTCAAAAACATAGAAATACATACAAACACACACACTAAAATCTACCTTGCAGAATAATGTTTGTTGTTGTTATTGTTTAGTCACTAAGTCACGCCCAACTCTTGTGACCCCAAGGACTGTCACCTGCCAGGCTCCTCTGTCCCAGCAAGAATACTGGAGTAGGTTGTCATTTCCTTCTGCAGGGGATCTTCCCAGCCCAAGGATTCAACCCATGTTTCCTGCTTGGCAGGCAGATTCCTTATCACTGAGCCCCCGGGAAAGCCCACCAAAGTTGATGTCAAATAACTAGCAGCCAAATTGAAAATTCAAAATTGCATCTGGAGCTAATGAAAAATAAATTTATCTATGATAACATCAGCAACAACCAATAAAATATGTGCCATTCAAGGAGTGATATGAGGGTTGTTTCCTCTGATTGGTAGGATTTGAAGGTTGGTCTGCCAATCCACTTTCAACTTTTTATGCTAACTTTTTGACATAGGAAAGCAGTCACTGCTTTACTGCCATTCTCTCTATCACTCTATCTGGTGAAAAGTTACATGGGCAAGACTCCTCAAAATCTAACTTGCCAAGGAACTGAGAGTGACTTTCACAAGTCATGACTCAGAATGACTGAAAGTATAAATATGCTCCCCTAGAGGTTCAGTCTTGTTGAAACAGAAAGAAAAATAGAGGATAGTGCGGTGGGATGGGAAGAGGAGGTGGGGCAAGATGGGTGAAGGAGAAAGCTCTAGTTTCCCCAAGCATCTTCTACAGTGAGCCACTAACACTGGATATTGGTTACAGTTAATGAAAAAGCATGAAGGGTGGGAGGAAAGATATGAGGGAAGAGGAGTGAAGTGAGCTGTTGCTATTCACACCGTTTCTACAAGTATTCATAACAATTTCATCACTCAAAATGTAGTCATTTCATTATTTTGATTTGCTACCTGTTGACAGTTATACATCTGTCAGTCCTGAAATCTGAAACAGTGGAAGAATGGAAGGCAAGCAAAGCAAAGAAGGGAGGGAAGAGGAAAGAAGGAAATAAAAGAAAAAAAAAAAAAGTTTGCCTTGTCTACTCAGTTCAGTTCAGTTCAGTCGCTCAGTCGTGTCCAACTCTTTGTGACCCCATGAATCAGAGCACGCCTGTCCATCACCAACTCCCGGAGTTCACTCAAACTCATGTCCATCGAGTCGGTGATGCCATCCAGCCATCTCATCCCTATCGTCCCCTTCTCCTCCTGCCCCCAATCCCTCCCAGCATCAGAGTCTTTTCCAATGAGTCAACTCTTCGCATGAGGTGGCCAACTGGAGTTTCAGCTTCAGCATCAGTCCTTCCAATGAACACCCAGGACTGATCTCCTTTAGGATGGACTGGTTGGATCTCCTTACAGTCCAAGGGACTCTCAAGAGTCTTCAACACCACAGTTCAAAAGCATCAATTCTTCAGTGCTCAGCTGTCTTCACAGTCCAACTCTCACATCCATACATGACCACTGGAAAAAAAATAGCCTTGACTAGGCAGACCTTTGTTGGCAAAGTAATGTCTCTGCTTTTCAATATGCTATCTAGCTTGGTCATAACTTTCCTTTCAAGGAGTAAGTGTCTTTTAATTTCATGGCTGCAGTCACCATCTGCAGTGATTTTGGAGCCCCCAAACAAATAAAGTCTGACACTGTTTCCACTGTTTCCCCATCTATTTCCCATGAAGTGATGGGACCAGATTCCATGATCTTAGTTTTCTAAATATTGAACTTTAAGCCAACTTTTTCACTCTCCACTTTCACTTTCCTCAAGAGGCTTTTTAGTTCCTCTTCACTTTCTGCCATTTGCTAGGTGTCATCTGCTAGGTGTCCAAAATCACTACAGATGGTGACTGCAGTCATGAAATTAAAAGATGCTTGTTCATTGGAAGAAAAGCTATGACCAACCTAGACAGCATATTAAAAAGCAGAAACATTCTTTAACTACAAAGGTCTGTATAGTCAAAGCTATGGTTTTTCCAATAGTCATATATGGATGTGAGAGTTGGACTATAAAGAACACCGAATGCTGAAGAACTGATGCTTTCGAACCGTGGTGTTGGAGAAGACTCTTGAGAGTCCCTTGGACTACAAGGAGATCAAACCAGTCAATCCTAAAGGAAATCAGTCCTGAATATTCATTGGAGGGACTGATGCTGAATCTGAAACTCCAATACTTTGGTGAACTGATGCAAAGAACTGACTCATTGGAAAAGACCCTGATGCTGGGAAAGATTGAAGGAAGGAGGCAAAGGGAACAACAGAGGATGAGATGGTTGAATGGCATCAACATCTGATGGACATGAGTTTGAGCGAGCTTCTGGAGTTGGTGAAGGACAGGGAAGCCTGTTGTGCTGCAGTCCATGGAGTCACAAAGAGCTGGACATGACTAAGCGACTGAACAACAAAAAATAGGTACAAAGTATGATGCTCTTTTTGCCATTTGTAATAGAAATTTTAGGAAACCAGGAAAAGTTCTTACATGAAGGTCATCTTTGGCTCTCAAACAGGAATTCCACTGGTAAAATTATTTGGGGAGAGGGAAAATTATTTATTAAAGGATAGAACTAGGCAAGTGACTAGAAATTTCATGATATGTAGTGAGAAAGAGATCAATTTAAAAATTGAGTTTGCAAAACATAGGTGTATATATTAATTAGGGGGTTCAGAAGAGAATATGATATATTGCATCTTGGAATACTCCTTCCTAACTGGGTAAAATATGAATTTTGGGAACTAGAGTCCTATGAAATAAATTCTTTAATCAAAGCTGAACCAAGGTGCTCCGTTGATCCATTTAGCCCAAGCAGAAAGAAAACATAGATGGAAACAAGATTTTACATCAATACTACAGCTAATCACTTTATAGTTTCTTCACCTAAACTGAGGTTTCTTTTACCACTGTCACACTCACTTCTGCATCATGTACCATCCCTACAGTGAAGAAGAAAGCCCTAATGCACACATCAGTTCATATTGTTACTTATAGAAACTTTCTACACATTTGCTCAAAAACATTTGCATTTGATTCCAAAAGACTTAAACATATAATTTGCTTGTTTACTTTAGACTTTATTTTTATTGTCCATATCTGATGCTTGTGCACATTTTACCTTTCAATCTTGCCAACTGTGGAAATAAAAAGCATTCTGTTTTTACTATATCTCTTGATATTTTTACCTTAATAAAACACTGATATCCACACTTTGAGGACAAGCCACTGCTAAGCCATCAATTTGACTTCATGATCTTTGACCTCTTCCCTCTCTGGTCCTCACATTAAATGTCTGATGAGAAGCAGTGAGTTGGGTGTCAAACCCTAAAAATTGATTTAAATTTTGTGATTCTTTGAGTGTAGAGTTTAATTCATGTATATTCCGTTGCAAGTGAATATGAGTTTTGGCCCTTGATTCTGATGGAAACTGCATTTGACAAGGGCACTAATGATCTGTATTTTCAAATCCAGTTGAAATCACTTTTTTTTCTGAATATTCAGCAACATTTGACATGATGACTTTCTATCCTTAAAACCATCAGTCCTTCCTGCTTCTAATATACTTTCCTCTATGGAAAGAGTATGAAAGTAAAAAAAAAAAAAAAAACAGAAAGTTTCACAGATTTCCTGCAACTTGAGATTGAAGGTAAGATTTAGATTTAAGCAATCCATGTCTTTTCTTATGAATTGGGAGGCAAAACCAAGACAAAGGGAGAACCCCTGCTCTTTTGCTGCTTCTACCAGGTGGGCATGCTATTCATGGAGTTTGCTTTTTCTGGGGAATCACTGCTATTGTTTGTAGTCGCCAATCATTACATTCATGGGTTCAAGAGTGATTTATCAATTTAGCCTTTGAAGTTTATGACATGGAGGTCTTTGGTTCTGGCAGCAGTGCTAACCACATCAGTGGCAATAGAATTCTGTAGTCACTCTTGCCTAATCTTACAAAAGCAACAATGCCCATGGTGGCCAGATTATATGCTGTACTTGAAATTCATTTCTAAAATTAAAAACTTAAAATCCTTTCTCGGTGCTTCAAAAAATTCTTAATGCTCTGTATAATAGCCTTTCTATCCTTCAAGCCATCAGTTCTTCCAAATTTTCTCTCACTTTCTGTCTTTCTCTCTTTTTCTCTCTAGATAGGTAGGTAGATGATAGATAAATAGAGGGCAAATTACCTACATAAATTCTTTGGAATTTTTTTGCATGGAGATTTGTCTCTTATCCTTCACTCAAATAATCATTCAACCTTTTGTTAATGTCAGTATGGGATAAGAGTTATTTATATTATGCTTTGATTTAATACAATCAAAGTATAAATTACTTTGTTGTAATCCAGACATACTTTATTTCCTTGCTCAAATTGTTTGCACTTTGGCCATTGGGAATCCTTTAGTTGCCTCCTTTATTATCCCTTTGACATAGTCCCAGTATTAAGGATTTTATTTTATTACTTCCCTACTTTCTGTCACCACAAAAATGCTCCAGGCTTAGATTATTTTGTGTATTTCCTCACCCATTTCTAAAGTCAACAATTTCTCCAAGTATCCCTGATTCCTCTGATTGTAAAGTAGTATTAGATATCAAGATCTGGGCAGAGATGTGCTCATCATTACTTGGTTATTGTTGCTTCTAGGCCTTCTCTGTTGACAGAACCAGGAGCTGTATGCATACTAACTGATCCATATGTGCATATCTATAAATATTTATTTATGTAGCTATCTGTATTATCTATGTTAAGATGATTCTGATGGCTCCAACTCCAGTCCATTACTATGTAAATCATTTTAGTCCCCTTTCCCTCTATTCAGTTCAGTTCAGTCGCTCAGTCGTATCCAACACTTTGAGACCCCATGGATCACAGCACACCAGGCTTCCCTGTCCATCACCAACTCCTGGAGTTTACCCAAACTCATGTCCATCAAGTCGGTGATTTCATCCAGCCATCTCATCCTCTGTCATCCCCTTCTCCTCCTGCCCCCAATCCCTCCCAGCATCAGAGTCTTTTCCAATGGGTCAACTCTTTGCATGAGGTGGCCAAAGTGTTGGAGTTTCAGCTTCAACATCAGCCCTTCCAATGAACACCCATAACTGATGTCCTTTAGAAGGGACTGGTTGGATCTCTTTGCAGTTCAAAGGACTCTCAAGAGTCTTCTCCAATACCACAGTTCAAAAGCATCAATTCTTCAGTGCTCAGCTTTCTTCACAGTCCAACTCTCACATCCATACATGACCACTGGAAAAACCATAGCCTTGACTAGACAGACCTTTGTTGGCAAAGTAATATCTCTGCTTTTGAATATCCTATCTATGTGGCCATAACTTTCCTTCCAAGGAGTAAGTGTCTTTTAATTTCATGGCTGCAATCACCATCTGCAGTGATTTTGGAGCCCAGAAAAATAAAGTTTGACACTGTTTACACTGTTTCCCCATCTATTTGCCATAAAGTGATGGGACCAGATGCCATGATCTTTGTTTTCTGAATGTTGAGCTTTAAGCCAACTTTTTCACTCTCTTCTTTCACTTTCATCAAGAGGCTTTTTAGTTCCTTTTCAATTTCTGCCATAAGGATGGTGTCATCTGCATATCTTAGGTTATTGATATTTCTCCTGGCAATCTTGATTCCAGCTTGTGTTTCTTCCAGTCCAGCGTTTCTCATGATGTATTCTGTATATAAGTTAAATAAGCAGGGTAACAATATACAGCCTTAATGTACTCCCTTTCTTATTTGCTACCAGTCTGTTGTTCTATGTCCAGTTCTAACTATTGCTTCCTGACCTGCATACAGGTTTCTCAAGAGGCAGGTCAGGTGGTCTGGTATTCCCATCTCTTTCAGAATTTTCCACAGTTTATTGTGATCACACAGTCAAAGGCTTTGGCATAGTCAATAAAGCAGAAATAGATGTTTTTCTGGTACTCTCTTGCTTTTTCCATGATCCAGCAGATATTGGCAATTTGATCTTTGGTTCCTCTGCCTTTTCCAAAACCAGCTTCAACATCTGGGATTTCATGGTTCATGTATTGCTGAAGCCAGGCTTGGAGATTTTTGAGAATTACTTTTCTAGCATGTGAGATGAGTGCAATTGTGCGGTAGTTTGAGCATTCTTTGGCATTGCCTTTCTTTGGGATTGGAATGAAAACTGACCTTTTCCAGTCCTGTGGCCACTGCTGAGTCTTCCAAATTTGCTAGCATATTGAGTGCAGCACTTTCACAGCATCATCTTTCAGGATTTGCAATAGCTCCACTGGAATTCCATCACTTCCACTAGCTTTATTCATAGTGATGCTTTCTAATGCCCTCTTGACTTCACATTCCAGGATGTCTGGCTCTAGGTCAGTGATCACACCATCATGATTATCTTGGTCATGAAGGTCTTTTTTGTGCAGTTCTTCTGTGTATTCTTGCCACCTCTTCTTAATACCTGAAGCTTCTGTTAGGTCCATACCATTTCTGTCCTTTATCGAGCCCATCTTTGCATGAAATTTTCCCTTGATATCTCTGATTTTCTTGAAGAGGTCTCTAGTCTTTCCCATTCTGTTGTTTTCCTCTATTTCTTTGCACTGATCACTGAGGAAGGCTTCCTTATCTCTCCTTGCTATTCTTTGGAACTCTGCATTCAGATGCTTATATCTTTCCTTTTCTCCTTTGCTTTTTGCTTCTCTTCTTTTCACAACTATTTGTAAGGCCTCCCCAGACAGCCATTTTGCTTTTTGCATTTCTTTTCCATGGGGATGGTCTTGATCCCTGTCTCCTGAACAATGTCATGAACCTCCATCCATATTTCATCAGGCATCTGTCTATCAGATCTAGTCCCTTAAATCTATTTCTCACTTCCACTGTATAATCATAAGGGATTTGATTTAGGTCATACTGGAATGGTCTAGTGGTTTTCCCTACTTTCTTCAATTTCAGTCTGAATTTGGCAATAAGGAGTTCATGATCTGAGCCACAGTCAGATCCCGTCTTGTTTTTGTTGACTGTATAGAGCTTCTCCATCTTTGGTTGCAAAGAATATAATCAATCTGATTTCAGTGTCGACCATCTGGTGATGTCCATGTGTAGAGTCTTCTCTTGTGTTGTTGGAAGAGGATGTTTGCTATGACTAGTGCATTCTTTTGGCAAAACTCTATTAGCCTTTGCCCTGCTTCATTCCGTATTCCAAGGCCAAATTTGCCTGTTACCCCAGGTGTTTCTTGACTTTGTACTTTCGCATTCCAGTCCCCTATAATGAAAAGGACATCTTTTTCGGGTGTTAGTTACAAAAGGTCTTGTAGGTCTTCATAGAACCGTTCCACTTCAGCTTCTTCCACGTTACTGGTTGGGGCATAGGCTTGGATTACCATGATATTGAATGGTTTGCCTTGGAAACGAACAGAGATCATTCTGCCATTTTTGAGACTGCATACAAGTACTGCATTTCAGCGTAGAAGGCAATGGCACCCCACTCCAGTACTCTTTCCTGGAAAATTCCATGGACAGAGGAGCCTGGTAGGCTGCAGTCGATGGTGTCGATAAAAGTCGGACATGACTTAGCAACTTCACTTTCACTTTTCACCTTCATGCATTGGAAAAGGAAATGGCAACCCACTCCTGTGTTCTTGCCTGGAGAATCCCAGGGATGGTGGAGCCTGGTGGGCTGCCATCTATGGGGTCACACAGAGTCAGACATGACTGAAGCACCTTAGCAGCAGTAGCACTGCATTTCGGACTCTTTTGTTGACCATGATGGCTAGTCCATTTCTTCTAAGTGAATCCTGCCCACAGTAGTAGATATAATGGTCATCTGAGTTAAATTCATCCATTTCAGTCCATTTTAGTTCCCTGATACCTAGAATGTCGACTTTCAATCTTGCCATCTCCTGTTTGACCACTTCCAATTTGCCTTGATTCATGGACCTAACATTTCAAGTTCCTACGCAATACTGCTCTTTACAGCATCAGACCTTGCTTCTATCACCTGTTACCTCCACAACTGGGTATTGTTTTTGCTTCGGCTCCATCCCTTCATTCTTACTGGAGTTATTTCTCCACTGATCTCCAGTAGTATATTGGGTACCTACCGACCTGGGGAGTTCCTCTTTTAGTATCCTATCATTTTGCTTTTGCATACTGTTCATGGGCTTCTCAAGGCAAGAATACTGAAGTGGTTTGCCAGTCCCTTCTCCAGTGGACCACATTCTGTCAGACCTCTCCAACATGACCCACCTGTCCTGGGTGGCCCCACATGATGTGGCTTAGTTTCTTTGAGTTAGAGGAGGCTGTGGTCCGTGTAATCAGAGTGGCTAGTTTTCTGTGATTATGGTTTCAGTGTGTCTGCCTTCTGATGCCTTCTCTCAACACCTACCATCTTACTTGGTTTTCTCTTACTTTGGATGTGGGCTATCTCTTCACAGCTGCTCCAGCAAAGTGCAGCCGCTGCTCCTTACCTTGGACGAGTCGCCCCTCCTGACCTTGAACTCGGAGTAGCTCCTCTCGGCCCTCCTGCCCCGGCACAGCCACCACTCCTTGGACATGGGGTTGCTCCTGTCCTTTGCCAACCCTGTCCTCAGACGTGGGGTAGTTCCTCTCGGCTGCCACCCTGACCTCGGCCTCTCTCCCTACTGCTATCTAATTTCCCAACATCTGCTATCAAATTAATGAGATATTCAATTCCAGTTTCATGTATCATGGTATCAGAATTCTTAAACTTGTAACTCTTTGGGGAGTAGGCAATGGCACCCCACTCCAGTACTCTTGCCTGGAAAATCCCATGGATGGAGGAGCCTGGTAGGCTGCAGTCCATGGGGTCGCGAAGAGTTGGACACGACTGAGCAAATTCATTTTCACTTTTCACTTTCATGCATTGGAGAAGGAAATGGCAACCCACTCCAGTGTTCTTGCCTGGAGAATCCCAGGGACAGCGGAGCCTGGTGGGCTGCCGTCTATGGGGTCGCACAGAGTCGGACATGACTGAAGTGACTTAGCAGCAGCAGCTTTCATTTACAAATTTTTGTTTATTTGTTTGTCTTTCATCTCACAGATACCACGTTTCCAGAATCATTTATATTGATATCTTTTTCTCCTACCTTTTTCAGTGAGACTGTTTCTTACATTTATGATTATATTTGTTTATATTCTGTTTTCTATCCACAGATGCCATTACCTCCTAAATGATTTTTTTAATTTGTTGCATAAAGATTTACCCTCTGTGCTCCAAATTTCTATGAATTTTGACAAATGCATGGCAACATGTGTCTATGATTACGGTGTCACATGGAATACTTTGCTGTCCTCAAATATCTTCTGTACTTTACCTATTTAAAATTCCCCATCACAAACCCCTGGCAACCACTGATGTATTCATTGTCCTTATAGTTTTGCTTTCCAAAAATGTCTCATAATTGAGTTGCGATCATGCAGTATGAAACTTTTTCAGATTAGCTTCTTCTACTTAGCAACATACAACTATGCCTTTCCGTGGTTTGCTGACAGCTCATTTCTTTATTATCATTGAATAATATTTCATTATATGGATATACCACAATTTGTTCCTCCATTCACTTATTAAAGGGCATCTTGTTTACTTTCAATTTTTGGCAATTATGAAAGGCTGCTATACATGTGCATGTTTTGTGCAGACATAAGGCAATTCCCAAGATAACCATCAAAGTGGAAGGAAAAATCTCTTTTGCTTATCAAACAAGCTTTGTAGCATTTACTTTCTAAAAATCCAAGCTTTAGGTGACAGCATGTATATATATCTACTGTTCAACTACATACATATGCATATATATATGTGTATGTATATATATATATATATATATATTTGATACAGCATCACCACATATAGAGCAATTTTGACTTCCCTGGTAGCTCAGACAGTAAAGCGTCTGTCTACAATGTGAGAAACCTGGGTTCGATTCCTGGGTTGGGAAGATTCTGTGGAGAAGGAAATGACAACCCACTCCAGTACTCTTGCCTAGAAAATCTCATGGACGGAGGAGCCTGGTGTTCATGGGGTCGCAAAGAGTCAGACACGACTGAGCAACTTCACTTCACATAGTTGACTTACAGTATGGTGTATTGAAAAAAATTCTGTTTTTTAGCAAAGTGATTCAGTTATACATATACATTATTTTCTGCATTCTTTTCTAGTACAGTTTATCACAGAATATTGAATACAGTTCTCTGTGCTATACAGTAAGACCTTGTTGTTTATCCATTCTATATATAAAAATTTGTATGGAGCAACTTGTAAACAGAAATAGAATCTTGCCTTTCTCCTGTCTTGTCATCGACTATAACCTACACTTTTTTCTCCTTTCATATGCCTATATAGTTCTTAAAGAGAAAAAAAAGAAAACAGTACTTATTCAAGCAGAGGACATGGGAAGATTTTTCCTGAAAATGTGACTGTCACATATTGGTCTTAAGCTGAATACAGATACTGTTATAAACAACTTCTCAATGATCTTGGCTAATTGTTCAGTTCAGTTCAGTTGAGTTCAGTCACTCAGTCGTGTCCGACTCTTTGCAACCCCATGAATCGCAGCATGCCAGGCCTCCCTGTCCATTACCAACTCCTGGAGTTCACCCAGACTCACGTCCACCGAGTCAGTGATGCCATCCAGCCACCTCATCCTCTGTCATCCCCTTTTCCTTCTGCCCCCAATCCCTCCCAGCATCAGAGTCTTTTCCAATGAGTCAGCTCTTCGCATGAGGTGGCCAAAGTACTGGAGTTTCAGCTTTAGCATCATTCCTTACAAAGAAATCCCAGGGCTGATCTCCTTCAGAATGGACTAACAGTTACTGACATGTAAAAAGCATGAAGGGAAATACTACTTTCTTGATAATTTTTGTTGATTTTTTCTTTACATAGCTAAGGAAAATACCTTTATCAAGCTGGTTTTATGAACCCTTTCATTAGAACACATATGGTCCCCTTGTTAAGACACTGTTCACCCATATGAACATTCACTAATATATTCCCTGCCAAAAGGCTGTGGGAGTTTTAACTGTCATGTATCTGGCAGTACACCATAGTACTTCACTCTTAAAACTGAAAGTCATTTAGCATTCTTGGAGATTAAAGGTTAGCAGAAGATAGCAATGCAAGACCAGAAATGTAGTGATGCTTAGTAGAATTTTTTGTTCTCATTTATTACGTGGTCTTCAGAATGAATGTTTGGGTGGAAGAGATGTAGATTTCTCTTTAATAACATTCACATATCCCAAATTAGAAAAATTTAAACTACAAAGCCAAATTTATATACTTTGTGCCTATATGATTCACAGATACAACAAAGATGAATAAATCAAGTCTTGTCACATAGAAAAGTGAAATAGAAAATAAAAGTATATTTAGGAAGATAGGAAAGGCCACACATTGTATATAAAGAGAGGAACTATGAGAAATATTGATAAAAATGTCACTGAACAATACATGTAGAAGATTTCATAACAGAGCTGGATATTGCTTGCTGGTAAATTATATCATTGTAAAATCAATTCACATATTGTTCTCTGCCATATGGTAAGATCATTCATCTTGTAACACTTTCCTTTCTAAAGTCACACTTGCATGAGTGGGCAATGAAATGGAAAGTTAGGTGAGGTGGATAGTTTAGACAATTATATAAATAATTTGCTTTGAAGATATCCACTTTCCTTCATTTTGAAAATATGTTTAGGTACAGTGAAAAGACTTTAGATCTTTATACACTCTTCAGTTCTCATATTTGAAAATAATTCCTCCAAGAACTGTTGCGGACACCCTCAATGGCATTGGATATTTCTTCTCCAAATGTTCTCTTAGTATCTGTAAATATCCTAACATTTTCACTAACTGTAATCGCCTTTTTACAAGTTAAGTTCTATAATAAAGAGTAAGTTCTTACAGTAGGCATTTTGATCGATATTTGCTGATTCAATAAGCTTGTGGTTTAGCATTGAAGAGACATGGAATTATAAAGATTAACTCTGTGAAGACTTGAAAATCTTTTATGAGCTATATTAGTCTCCGTTTCTTCATCTTTAGAATGGAAATGATAGTAATTACTTCTCCCAAGAGAGCTGTAAAGAATGAAGTTGTACTTAATCTAAAAAGGAGAATGTCTGGCACATAGTAGGTGCTCAATATATTTCTCTAATGTCATTTTTCTGATAGCTGTATAATCACCTAATTAAAATTGTAGGAATAAATACATCCACTGACAAAAATATTGACAAAAACCATTTTAAAAACTCCACAGCCTATTCTGTTTTTTGTTTTGTTTTGTTTTGTTTTGTTTTGCCTTCCTCTATGTATTCTCTTATCTACCTGAGTCCGCTGCTTTTCAGGGATTTCCTGATTGCTCAAATTCTTCTCTTGGATGCTTCGGTTGGCTTTGTGTTTCCTTTTAAACCAGCAAGAGTTTGAAGTACAGAGACCTGTGTATACCATTTTCACATTTCAAACCTTAGAGAGACCACTTTCCCTGTCTGAATTTCAACTTACTCATCTGTGAAACAAACAGTTCCTACTTTGACAGCATTTGCTTGGCCTTGGCATCTCTCAGTTAACATAGATACTTCAGAAAAAGACAGTCATGAGCTCAATTAGCCTGGAACTTAGGCATTAAATTAACACTTGCACAAGTTATTTTCAATAAGCAAAAAAGTAGAATAAATACCATGTGCCAACTGAACAGGAACAACTATGCATACACATGAACAACCACATATATAAGCATACATACCTATTATACACACACATATGTACATATAACATATATAAAATACATAGCCCAATCTCAAAAGTAGAGAATAAGAGCAAAAGTGCTTTAGAAATTGCCAAATCTATATAAATGCAATATATAAGTATTAGTAATAGTAAATCTCCTCATTTCATTTCTTCCCTTATAGCTCCAATAAAAATTCTTTAGTTTTGTTTATCAGTCTCCATCTCTCTATAAATATTTGTTAATATTCATTAAGGAATAAAGCCTCTTTAATACAAAATGGAGTAAGAGGCCATGCCATTAAAGACTAGAATTGCTTAGTATCATATGCTTAAATAGCTTCTCTCTTTGAGAATATTCCAATTAAGTAAATACTTATTGGTTCCACAGGGCTTCTCTGGTGGCATTAGTGACAAAGAACCCACCTGTCAGTGCAGGAGTTGTAAGAGATATGCATTCAATCCCTGGGTCACAAAGATCCCCTGAAGGAGGAATCCATGGGATTCTGGAAACCCACTCCAGAATCCCGTGGATAGGGGAGCCTGGCAAGCTATAGTCCATAGCGTCACATAGAGTTGGACCTTACTGGAGCAACTTAGCACATAGGTTTCATCACTCTTTGGTTTTTCCTGATCAGTGAATTAGTTTTCAAAGATTACAAAAAAAAAAAAAAAAGACAAAGATTACCTACTCCTTCTCAACCTTGACAGCCAGCGTTTCTTTTTCTATCCACCTACAAATTTGCATACTGCTAACATGAGCTCACTCTCAGTTTTTCACTCTACACCTGGTTCTCAGCCCAATTCCAAACAAGTATTTCTTGAACATGATTCAGAACCATTTCTATATCGATTATATGCAGGTATGGCTGGATGGCATCACTGACTCGATGGACGTGAGTCTGAGTGAACTCTGGGAGTTGGTGATGGACAGGGAGGCCTGGCGTGCTGCAATTCATGCGGTCGCAAAGAGTCGGACACGACTGAGCGACAGATCTGATGTGATCTGATCTGGTACTTCCTGTATGGCTAATCCCCATACTACTACCAATTTTTGCATTAGTCCTCTTGGATAGAATTTTTTATTTACTGAAGACTATTTTGAAGCTTGGATCTGAATTCTCTGTTATTCAGCTTGCCATTCCAGATGTATCTGAAAAGTGAAGCCATTCTATCACCTATATATGAGTACCTGAGAAGAAGTACCTTGCTGCCGCACTTCAGATTCAACTTTGATGCCTCTTCTTTAAATAAAGAAAACAGAAGACTTCACAGAAGAAACTTCTTTTTAATCTCAAAAACAATCTACAGATCATTCAAGACTACGGACACTTAAAACATTCAGATGAATAAAGCAATAAAATTTCTTCAGATTAGTTTTATAATAAAACATATGAGAAAAAGAAGGCAATGGCACCCCACTCCAGTACTCTTGTCTGGAGAACCCCATGGATGGAGGAACCTGGTGGGTGCAATCCATGGGGTCACTAAGAGTTGGTCACGACTGAGCGACTTCACTTTCACTTTTCACTTTCCTGCACTGGGGAAGGAAATGGCAACCCACTCCAGTGTTCTTGCCTGGAGAATATCGGGGACAGAGGAACCTGGTGGGCTTCTGTCTGTGGGGTCACACAGAGTCGAACACGACTGAAGCAACTTAGCAAAACATGAGAACTGATGAATTAATGGTTAAACATTAGTGTAACTGTAAAAAACACATGCCCCATGTTATCCAAATTAACGTATGATTTCATATTCTTGTCTTACTTGATTGGACTTGCATATCCTTCTCCCTTCCTCACTATGAGCCATTTTAGGGACTTAATACAGTGCTTTTCTGTTTGCTCAGAATGTTGTACCAACAACACATAATTTATTCTTTGCTCTGCTTTAGCCTCATAATGCCTGACACACAGTAGGTACTCAATAAATCATTGTTAAATGAAAAAGCATATCATTAATGTATAAGCAAAGAAGCAGACTCAAAAATGTTCTCAAGCTCTCAGAGCAAGTAAATGGTAGCACCCAAACCCAGCTTTTTTTCACATTAGATTATTTATTCCTTTTTTACTGTACCTCATTGATTGGTTGTCGTGATTCTTAATTCTAAATGGGATTTTACAAGGAAACATTTAGGGTTCCTAGAATTCTAGAACTTCAGACTTTTATACTAATGCTGAGAAGTTCCAAAATTAATACATTTATCAATATTTATATATTTTTTTACAAAATGAGAATCGTATGTGCCTAATTTTTGCACTAGACTATACAGAAGAATGGAGGAATCAATGGCACCCCACTCCAGTACTCTTGCCTGGAAAATCCCATGGACGGACGACCCTGGTGAGCTGCAGTCCATGGGGTCGCTAAGAGTCGGACACGACTGAACGACTTCACTTTCACTTTTCACTTTCATGCATTGGAGAAGGAAATGGCAACCCACTCCAGTGTTCTCGCCTGGAGAATCCCGAGGACGGGGGAGCCTGGTGGGCTGCCGTCTATGGGGTCGCACAGAGTCGGACACGACTGACACAACTTAGCAGCAGCAGCAGCATACAGAAGAAACATTTTCGAAATTTGTAAATATTCTTTTATAATATGATTTTAGTGATTAGAAAATATTACTCCATACAAATGTATCGTATTTTGTCAAAATATCAATTATTGGTCACTAAAATGTTTCTGATTTTTGCTATTATAAAATGCACTGAAAAATATTCTTAAGCATAGATTTTTTTCCTCTACCTCAGATATTTCTAAGGTATATTTTTAGAAAGTAAATTATTATATCAAAATATTAACACTTTAAAATATGTATGACATTTTACTAAAATGACATATTATTAAATTGCCTAATGAAGAGTTTCTCCATTTCCCTCCTAGTATATTTTAAATTCCTTTAGCTGGAAAGTTTGGAAAGGCAAAAAGGCCCATATCTGAATTTTCCTTGTTCATTCCCAAGTCTCCAGTATCCAGTAAAACATTAGTCATATGTAAGTTGTGCAATATATATTTGGATAAATTATTAAGATAATCAATGAATAAACAAATGAATGAATGATGAGTAAGAGAATAACTCTTTCAAAAAGAAAACAAATATTTTTCAAAGAATATGATATAATCAGTTACTTTATGCATAAACGGGGGGGACATTGGTGATTGCTTAGGTGATAGAAAATTTCTATCAAAACATGGGTATTTTGTTTCATCTAATTTGTTGATATGTAACACATTTATGGATCATTAACTTATTCAAGTGTATCAACGATTTTCTCCCAAAGTGTTTCTTCTCCAGTGTTTTTTGTTTTGAATTTATGGTTTTTAAAATTGAAGTGCAGATGACATACAATATTATATACAACATGGTGATTCAGTATTTTTATAGATTAGATTTCATTAAAAATGATCATTAAAAATTGGCTATATTCCCTGTGCTATGCTACAATATAGCCTTGTAGCTTATTCATTTTACACCTGGTAGTTTGTATCTCTTAATCCCCTACCTCTATCTTGCCCTTCACTCTTCTTTCTCCTGCCTGGTAACTACTAGTTTGTTCTCTATATCTGTGTGTCCATTTTTGTTTTCTTATATTTATTTGCTTACTTTGTTTTTTGGATTCCACATATGAGTGATAATATATAGTATTTATATTTCTCTGTATGACTTATTTTACTAAGCATAATACCCTCCAGTTCCATCTTCTTTGTTTCAAATAGCAAAATTTCATTTTTTATGGCTGATTAATTAATATTCCATTATACATAAGTATATGATAATGTATACATGCATTATACATATACATACATATATAATATATGCAAGTATGGAGATTTTTATATACACACATAGCTGCTGATGAACATCTGGGTTGCTTCCATATCTTACCTATTGTAAACAATGCTGCTATGAATATTGGGGTGTATATATCTTTTTGAAGTACTGTTTTTGTGTTCTTCAAATATATATTCAGAAATGGAATTGCTGGATCATATGGTAGATGCAATTCTAGTTTTGTTTTGTTTTGTTTTGTTTTAGTCAATAAATGGCACCACTCTGCCTAATTACACAGATTCCAAATTCAGAAGTCATTCTACAAACCATCTATCCCATCTCCATTTTCAATTAATTGCTCAATCCTATCAACTTTACCTATTAAATGTCTCTCATCTCTGTAATTTTCTCCATTTTTACTACCACTTAGCTCAAGGTTCTATAGGTGAATCTCTGAATTACAGAAATGCAACTTTTTCTGTTAGTCTTCTTTACTCACTCTTCTCATTTTCAATCCAGAACAACCTTCACGTTACATCCAAACAATCTTTCTGACATGAAAATATGGCTATGTTCATCTTTGTTTAAAATCCTTTTATGTCTTCTTATTGTTCTTATAAAAAAAGACCATAACCTTTGCATACTACCAGGAAGCTCTCCAGACATTGTGTTCCATTATCTCTATCCTCTTGAGACTCAGGCCTTCTTCACGGCATCTGCTTCAGGATATTTGCAAATGCTGCTTTCTATGCCCACAGCACTATTTCCACTAACTTCTTCCCTCTCATTTATTCATGCCCATCCATCCTTTAGAGATCAGCTGAATCTAGTGTTTGAAGGAAACATTGTCTAACCTCCAAACTATTAGATTCCTTCAGTTACTGTCCCACCAAACTTTACCTTTCCTATTATCTGCTAGCTCAATTGTAGCTTTATATAATTAGTGTTTTGTTCATGCGCTCAGTTTGGATGTGAGCTTCAAAAGGACAGAGATGGAGTCATTTTTTGTTCCTATATCTCCAGCTCTAGCTTACATAGTTGAAGCTCAATAATCATATATTTAATGAAAGAAAGAATGAATAAATGATGAACAAGTGGGAGAAATTTGTAAAGACGTCTATGTGAGTGATTGTGATCAGTTTTTGATTGTGATCAATCAAGTTTTTAAAAATAACAAGTAGTTTCAGGTAGACAGACAGAAAAGACATCACTTTTAGTTATCACAGTTATGATTCTCTGTCAGTCTCCAGGGCATATCTCATATTAGCAGACTTCTTACCAAAGAAACAGCTTTTTCTAAGCTGAATTTTGAGCACAGATACAAACTTGCTGCTGATACTTTAAATTATTCCACTCTAACCCTAAGCTTTTGGATTCTAAGTGATATCCACTCCAGATGCCTTGAAATATGGCTGTAACATTGCTTGCACATCACCTGATGACCTTTGCTCAGTCCGTAAATTGAAGTTATATGTCCCTAGAGTTAAGTTGGAATAAACTTGAAAATACAGTTTTCTTCACTATTAGTTCTAACCTAGCTAATCTTCTTGCTCAAGGGATTCACCTCGGCTCAATTATTGCATCCAGAAGAAGATATAAGTCTTACCTATTTGTTCATCAGCTAACAATTTCCAATGGGGTCATTGATACACACCAGTCAGGGCCATTGACCACTCTATCTTGTCAGGACCCAAAGGATTATAAAATAATGAGGTGTGAAGTGCCTTTTCATGTTCTGAAGTTAACTTTCCTAGGCCTCTCAAATAATATTGCCATGGCAGTTAACAAAGTGGATATTTTTATCTAAGGAAGGTAGTATAATTTTTACTGTCTTAGATCATTTTTACTATGTCCATACCCACCTAGAAACTTGTCATGATAAGATAGACTCATTGGCCACTGAAGAGATTGAAACTGTCAAGGTTTGACATAATTTTAGCATAAAGAGAATTTTTTTGTAGTATAGTTGATTCACAATATTGTGTTAGTTTCAGGTGTACAGCATAGTGATTTCATGTTTGTTCAGATTATACTCCATTATAGGTTATTACAAGATAATGGCTATAATTCCCTGTGCTACACAGAGTGCACATGTTACTTATCTATATTAGACATAGTAGTTTGTATCTGCTAATCCTATACCCCTAATTTGTTCCTCCCAAGTAATTGTTTTCACTATTAGTCAGAATAAATTCAGTCAACAGGTTTTTTAAAAATTTGAATTTAGCCAGTAACCATATAATAGAGTCTGTTTCCAAACTACATGTCAGAACTATTTCATGTACAATCATCACATTTATAGCTAACTTTTGTTTTCCTAAGAGTAACTCTCAGAGTTCAGGCACTATCCTGTGGTCCATCTCTGCTCCAAGAGTCATCATGTGAACAAGACTATTTGATAAAGGTATTGTGAAGAATTCAGCAGCAAACAAGGAAGTAAACAGAAAAGGGACCAAATGAGATGGAAAAGCACTCTTCCTCCAGCCCCAGACTACAAGTAGCTTTCTAAACACAGAACATGTTGCTCATATCCTAAATCAGCAGGGTATACAACAAAACATCAAACTTGGGAAACAAGTATCTTATACCTATCAAAGCATAAAGAGAAGCATATTCCTGTAATCCAGTAAATCTTCACTATAATAAAATACAAAACCTTCATTACCTTGGTTCAATTGTACATCTCTTTTATTATTTTTTTTTCTTTTCTTGAAATGATCTGTTCTTTCCATTCAGTAAGTAACCTCCTTGTTAATAGAAGCAGGATTTACAAACCCAGCACTCAGAACAATATTAGGTAAATACTAGATGCTCAGTGAATATTGGAATAATAATTTTCTTGCTCTTAGATTTGATACTATTCTATCTGCCTAGAATCCCTGTCTGGCATTCTTTCATTTGGCCAGCTCCCTAGCCAAACTTCAAGTTCGACTCGGTGTACCTCTTTCACATAAAGTCTTCCTTGATATCCACAAGGCGAAGGTAGTATGCCAAACTTTATGTCCCTGTAATACCTTAATCATTAGTCTTTTAGTATTTACCAACAAAATGAAAAGTATTTATTAGTACTCTTTCTTCACTCAAGACTGTAGATCTACTGGATAGAGAGGTATATATTTTTTCATCTTGGAAGTTAAAAAAAACTAATGTTGGAAATAAATTTTTAAAAAGAGTCAAGAAAAAGGGTTCCCAGGTGGCTCAGTGATAAAGAACCTGCCTGCAAATGCGGGAGACACGGATTCAATCCCTGAGTCAGGAATATCCCCTGGAGAAGAAAATGGCAACCCACTTCAGTATTCTTGCCTGGGAAATCTCATGGACAAAGGATATTGGCAGGCTACAGTCCATGGGGTCTCAAAGAGAGTCAACATGACTTAGGGACTAAACCAACAAACAACACCAACAAATCAAGAAATGGAGATGATAACACCTTTTATATAATTTCCATTAATTGTAGGCATTCTTTATCCTCTCCCTTTTGTTTTCATTTTAAAACTTCATTTTAAAACTCTTTACTCTAAATGTGAAAAACAACCTTTATAATTTCAATATTTTCATATTTTGCTATTTGGCTAATTAGCAAAACTATCTTTTAAAAGTAAATGTCTTATTTAATACAAGAATTTAGATAAAAATCAGAAGAATAAAAATTCACTTGCCAATCATGTCAATTAATGACAAGCTGCTTAAAGCAAAGTTCCAAAGAGAAATTTCCCCATAGTCTTTTATGCCAAATTTGACTTAGTTTTTTCAAATATAACTTTCTTCAGTACAAAGCTCTTTGTGAAACTCAAATTTCTAACACTGTAGTCCAAAAAACAGGACACAAATTTTATATTCTGGATAACTCATTTTCCTACATTTTTCAGAACATGACTTTTCATGTTCAAAAAAAAAAATTCAAAAACTTTTCAGAGTTTTGTGTGTTTTGTGTTGTGCATATGTGTGTATGTATTAATTATTGTTAATCTCTCTTTTAGGGTTTTCAAAACAATTTTTGAATGCCTCATTACTTTGTAAGTAATTCTCTGCAGTTCATGTTTTCATGAAAAATCCTAAAGTTATATGGTGTTCGTTGTTGTTTTTTTTTTTTGCACTGGACTCTAGTGATGTATTTTCAGGACTTTTGATGTCTTGTGTTTATAAGCTTACCCTCCATGTTGAAATTTATTTGAATCCTCTTTAATGCCTAAAGATTCCTTGCAGCTTATATTTGTATGTATAAAAGATAGGCCAAATCTCCATGGGAGAGCATTCAAAATAAAAACAAATGTACCCCTGCTTACTTTATGCATTAAACATTTGTCTCCAAATATTTCAGGAATGAGAGTTTTAAAAAATTAATATCCTTAGTATTTTAAAATAATGTTCTTAGTTAACTATTAATTTTTCATGTTATGGCAATTTAACATCCTTAGAGGTCTGGTATCTTTATAAATTCTCTTCTATCCTTCTCCTATGAAACTTTTTTAGTATGAAATCCAATGAAATTTTTTTTCTAAATGCAGATTAATTTATGCTACATGGTTTTAGTTTAAAATCCCAAAAGTTTTAAGCTAATAAAAATGTAAATAAATCATGCCTATCCTTATTAGTTATATTTGAATTATCATAGATATTGGCACTCCATGTTTTTCAGAACAAACAAGAACACCTAAGTTGCTTTAAAACAGTCAGGTCCAGATGAAGTCTGAGGCTTTTAAAACCTGGAAAATTTACATTAATTATAAGGAAACCTGAAGACAAACATCTGGAGTTACTCAACAGATTTGTGAGGAATGTTGATTTTGCACCTGGGCATGAGTATTTTCACTTCTGTGACTCACTATGGTTAACATTGGCTCTAGTTGGTAACTCAATGAGTCACTGTGCACAATTTTCTAAGATTCTTCTATCAATCTCCCAACATATTCAGATACTATTGAATTGAGTTTCCTTATGACAGGCTTTTCACATTAGGACTCAAGAACATAAAGGCCCAGAATTTCTCCCTTGCCATCTTTAAAATCATACACCTTAAAGAAATCTTATTGCTCCCTTCTGAACATAGGACCAAATCTATATTCCAGCTGGAGTCAAACAGCCACATAATACATACCACACATGCAACACACTAATACACACATGTGAAAATTTCTAACCACAGTTTCTCCCTGTGTGGTAACATGGCATTTTAATCATGTAACTTCTAGACATGGAAACATGAAACCCTGACTGCTTATTTCTTATAAACATTGAAAAACCATTAAAAGCATATTTCTTTGGTGTTCATTTCTAGGATGTTCCTGGGTCAGGAAAATCCCCCAGAGAAGGTATAGGCTACCCACTCCAGTAGTATAGGGCTTCCTTGGAAGCTTAGATAGTGAAGAATCCACCTGCAATGCAAGAAACTTGGGTTTGATCCCTGGGTTGGGAAGACCCCCTGGAGGAGGACATGGCAACCCATTTCAGTATACTTGCCTGGAGAATACCCATGGAGAGAGAAGCCTGACAGGCTACAGTCCATGGGGGTTACAAAGAGTCAGGCGACTAAGCCCAGCACAGGACATTGCAGATTTTCTGTCCTACTCTGAGTACCATCTTAAATCTTATCACTTACAACATTTCAAAGTCACTTTGCTGAGGAAATATGGGATTCTTAAAGTTACAAAGAAAAACACGCATATTTAAATGCCTCTAGAGAATCACATATTCAGTCCTGAATATTCAGTCCCGAATATTCATTGGAAGGACTGATGTTGAAGCTGGAACTCCAATACTTTGGCCACCTGATGCGAAAAGCTGACTCATTTGAAAAGACCCTGATGCTGGGAAAGATTGAAGGCAGGAGGAGAAGGGGCCGACAGAGATGAGATGGTTAGATAGCATCACCGACTCAATAGACATGAGTTTGAGCAAGCTCCGGAAGTTGGTGATGGACAGGAAGGCCTGGCATGCTACAGTCCATGGGGTCGCAAAGGGTCAGACATGACTAAGCAATTGAACTGAACAGAACTGAGAGAATCACAAATAAGACAATTCAAATTCATTTAAAGCCCATGTATAAAAGATTCTATATAAGTAAATTCAGAGGTTGGAGCAAGATGGCTAAAATATCACATCTCTATTCTGCTGTGTCAATTTTTATTTTTTGCTCTCTTTTTCTTCTTTCATAGTGTTTGTTACCACTTGAAATCATATGAATTTATTCATTTATTTTTGCACTAAAATGAAAACTTCATAAGAGTAAGACTTTGCTTGTTTCTTCACTGCTTAATTTGACTCTAGAATAACACCTTGCTTATTATACACACATAGGAAATGAATGAGTGAATGGACACAAAGAGAACAGATTTATAATTTTTAAAAGCTGGCTGACTTCCTTCCATGGGTTGAAGGAATGGTATCACCAACATAATCTTTCTGTATAAAATGTAAATGGTAAATGAAGAATAAATGTCACAAGAAATATAAGATTCTGTGTTTATGAAAAGCAAATTCTTATCTTCTGCCTGGGCAGCAAAATACAGTGAGACATGAATGACCTAGTTATTAAGCCAGAGGTTTTTGGCACTGCACTACACAATGAAATGGTCACTGACATTTCAGAAGTCAGCTGTGAAAATCAGAAGCAGGAGTGCAGAGTTCTTGGCATGATTAGCTGATGCTTTGTCATTGCATTGTGATAGAAAATGCATCAGACTCAAGATTTTATCTCAATTAATAAGCACTCAGTAGATGTTAGCACTTAGCAGTAATATCATAAATATTTTTACTATGAGATACATCATGTATATACAGTTGGTTGGCCTTTGAATAACACAGATTTGAAGCAGTGCAAGTCAACTTATAAACAGGTCTTCTTTCAATGGTAAACACTACAGTACTATACATCCTAGGCCAGCTGAATCCATGTCTGTGCAATCACAGATATGAGAGGAACCAAGTATGGAGAGGAACCATGTATACGGAGGGCCAACTATAAAGAACAGATGGATTTTCAACTTCATAGAGGATGGACACCCCTAACCCTCCCTGCTGTTCAAGAGTCAGTTGTGTATACATATATTTTTATATTACTATCTATAATAGTTAAGGGAATCAGTTGGATTTGGTTTCAAATCCTAGCTCTGTCACATACCAACTGGTAACCACAGACAAGATGCTTAATCTCTCTGAACCTAGTAGCCTCATCTATTCCCTTAATTGTAAGAATCACTACTAAGAAGCAAAATATATCAATATTTTACCCATGTCTGGTGTGATAGTGATTATTATGATTATAATGGCAATGTCAATTCATACAAACTAAACTCAAGCAAATGGAACAGACTAAAATGTTAGCATTCTAAGGAAGATTATCTTTCCTCAGAAAGATAGAAGCATAATTTTTGAGAAAGACCTTAAAAAGACCTACATTTCATTCTAACTCCTTGATATTATAATTCTGTACAAGTAGATAGTATGACTCTGTCATTTAGGATTATTGCAGCTGAAGAATAAGAAACAAAATAAAGATATGTATATATATACTGTTTTATGAACAAAATACACAAATATCTAAAAGACCTGTAAAGATTAAACATATTTTAGCAATAACTCAAAGTTTATATTTTCAAAAAGATCTCAACATAAAAAAGTTTAGCCTCTAGGCCTCAAAAATATATTTGGCTGTTCTTCCATTTGGAGTTTGTTTTAAGGCTTAAACATGGACTGATGAGTTTATTCATAATTATCCTTGTTTTCTCTTTGTTCTCTGGGCACTGATTTTTTTCCCCTGACTGGTGAAGTTTTTTGCATATTTTTATAACCCATAAACATACATATACATATGCTTCTGTATTAATCATAATTTTAGTCAGGTATATTACATTAAATCATTGCTAGTATATATCAACACCACAAGTTCATCAGATATCCTTTCTGTGTGTATGTTAGTCATTCAGTCATGTCCAACTCTTTGCTACCCCATACACTGTAGCCCACCAGCCTCCTCTGTCCATGGGATTCTCCAGGCAAAGATACTGGAGTGGGTTGCCATTTCTCATATATACATTCTCAAGGATTAAATAAGACAGTTCAGTTCAGTTCAGTCACTCAGTCATGTCCGACTCTTAGTGACCCCATGAATCATAGCATGCCAGGCCTCCCTGTCCATCACCAACTCCCGGAGTTCACTCAAACTCACATCCATTAAGTCGGTGATGCCATCCAGCCATCTCATCCTCTGTCGTCCCCTTCTCCTCCTGCCCCCAATCCCTGCCAGCATCAGAGTCTTTTCCAATGAGTCAATTCTTCGCGTGAGTTTCAGCTTTAGCATCATTCCTTCCAAAGAAATCCCAGGGCACTCCTTTAGAATGGAATGGTTGGATCTCCTTGCAGTCCAAGGGACTCTCAGGAGTCTTCTCCAATACCACAGTTCTACAGCATCAATTCTTCGGCGCTCAGCCTTCTTCACAGTCCAACTCTCACATCCATACATGACCACTGGAAAAACCATAGCCTGGACTAGACGAACCTTTGTTGGCAAAGTAATGTCTCTGCTTTTTAATATGCTATCTAGGTTGGTCATAACTTTTTTTCCAAGGAGTAAGCGTCTTTTAATTTCATGGCTGTAGGCACCATCTGCAGTGATTTTGGAGCCCCAAACAAATAAAGTCTGACACTGTTTCCACTGTTTCCCCGCCTATTTCTCATGAAGTGATGGGACCAGATGTCATGATCTTTGTTTTCTGAATGTTGAGCTTTAAGCCAACTTTTTCACTCTCCTTTTTCACTTTCATCAAGAGGCTTTTTAGTTCCTCTTCACTTTCTGCCATAAGGGTGGTGTCATCTGCATATATGAGGTAATTGATATTTCTCCCAGCAATCTTGATTCCAGCTTGTGCTTCATCCAGCCCAGCTTTTCTCATGATGTACTCTGCATATAAGTTAAATAAGCAGGGTGACAGTATACAGCCTTGATGTACTCCTTTTCCTATTTGGAGCCAGTCTGTTTTTCCATGTCCAGTTCTAACTGTTGCTTCCTGACCTACATACAGATTTGTCAAGAGGCAGGTCAGGTGGTCTGGTATTCCTATCTCTTGAAGAATTTCCCACAGTTTATTGTGATCCACACACAATAAATAAGGGTATTTACTAAAGACCAATTCCCAGTATAAGTCTTCCCATAGCAGTACTTTCTCTGAAGAATGCTAGTCTACAGGGGCTTATATGGACTACACATAGGCCTCATGTCCCATTCCCTTACAATATGACTGCTGTTCAACTATAGATTACTTTAAACCAGCATTGTTGTTTATACCAGAGATTGGCAATTATGACCTAAGAGCCAAATATAGACCACCATCTTTTTATGCTTGTAAAGGCTCATTGGAATGCAGCCACATCCATTCTTTCATGCATTGTCTATGGGCTCCTTCACACTACAATGGTATACAGTAGGTGCCACAGAGATCATATAATCAACAAAAAATAAAAATATTTGTAACTCTTCACAGAAAGTTTGCTTACCTTAGACCACTACCTCATTTGAATGACTCAGACCAAGTCCTCTAATTTTAGTTTCATTTTGTGCCTCCAAGTCTGCCTCAAGATCTGGCTCTGATCAGCTTGACTTTGCAACTCTTATGTCATCTTATTCTCTTGAGAGACTTCTTGTTTGACTCTGGGAGCTGTCTTTGGGGACAATTCGTGACTCCTTTACAACCCAACTGCAAAGCAATGGACACCCATTAGACCACAAGAACTCCCAGCCATTTGAATGACTGATTCAAGTCTTATTCAGTCTGGCTTCTACTCTTCAACTTTGAGCCACAAAGATTATTTCTTTTGGATTCATCTGATCTGACAAATATGGCCTCTGACAGATGTATTGAATGCTAATGCATTAGGTCTCTAAATTAATATATATTGTGGTTGTTGTTCAGTCACTAAGTTGTGTCCGACTCTTTGTGTCCCCATGGACTGCAACATCCCAGGATCTTTTGTCTTTCATTATCTCCCAGTTTGCTCAAGTTCATGTCCATTAAGTTGGTGATGCTATCTAACCATCTCATCCTCTGCTGCCCCCTTCTCCTTTTGCCTTCAATCTTTCCCAGCATCAGGGTCTTTTCCAATGGACTACACATCAGGGACTCTTCACATCAGGTGGCCAAAGTATTGGAGTTTCAGCTTCAGCATCAATCCTTCCAATGAATATTCAGGATTGACTTCCATCAAGATTGACTTGTTTGATCTCCATGCAGTCCAAGGGACTCTTAAGAGTTTTCTCCAGCACAATTAAAAACCATCAGTTCTTCCATGTTCAGCCTTCTTTATAGTCCAATTCTCACAACTGTATATGACTACTGGGAAAACAATAGCTTTTACTATACTGACCTTTGTCAGTAAAGTGATGTCTCTGCTTTTTAATACACTGTCTATATTTATCATTGAGCAAGGAGATCCAACCAGTCCATTCTGAAGATCAGCCCTGGGATTTCTTTGGAAGGAATTATGCTAAAGCTGAAACTCCAGTACTTTGGCCACCTCATGCAAAGAGTTGACTCACTGGAAAAGACTCTGATGCTGAGAGGGATTGGGGGCAGGAGGAGAAGGGGACGTCAGAGCATGAGATGGCTGGATGGCATCACCGACTTGATGGACGTGAGTTTGAGTGAACTCCGGGAGATGGTGATGGACAGGGAGGCCTGGCATGCTGTGATTCATGGGGTCGCAAACAGTCGGACACAACTGAGCGACTGAACTGAAATGAACTGAACTGAACTAGATTTATCATAGCTTTTCTCAAAATGAGTAAGTGTCTTTTAATTTTATGGCTGTAGTCACTGTCCACAGTGATTTTGGAGCCCAAGTAAAGAAAATCTGTCATTGCTTCCATTTTTTCCCCTTCTATTTGCCATGAAGTGATGGCACCGGATGCCATGATCTTCATTTTTTGAATGTTGAGTTTTGTTTTTTTGTGTGTGTGTGTGTGTTTTCTTTTTTTTTTAATTTTATTTTATTTTTAAACTTTACAATATTGTATTAGTTTTGCCAAATATCGAAATGAATGTTGAGTTTTAAGACAGCTTTTTTACTCTCCTCTTTCAACTTCATCAAGACACCCTTTAGTTCATCTTCACCTTCTGCCATTAGAGTGGTATCATCTGAGTATCTGAAGTTGTGGATATTTCTCCTGGCAATCTTGATTACAGCACATTATTCATCCAGCCTGACATTTTTCATGATGTACTCTGCATATAAGTTAAGCAAACAGGATGGTGATATACAGCCTTGACATACTCCTTTCCCAATTTTGAACCATTCAGCTTTTCCAAATCCAATATTAACTTGTTTCTTTTTGACCTGCATTCAGGTTTCTCAGAAGACAAATAAGGTGGTCTGGTATTCCCAAATCTTTAAGAATTTGCCACAGCCTGTTGTGATCCACACAGTCAAAGGCTTTAGCATAGTCAATGAAACAGAGTTGATGTTTTTCAGGAATTCCCTTGCTTTCTTTATGATCCAGTGGATATTGGCAATTTGATCTCTGGTTTCACTGTCTACTAAATCTAGCTTGTATATCTGGCAGTTCTCAGTTCATGTACTGCTGAAAACTGGCTTGAAGGACTTTTTGAGTATGACTTTGCTAGCATGTGAAGTGAATGGAATTATACAGTAGTTTGAACATGCTTTGGAATTGCCTTTTTGAGATTGGAATAAAAACTGACTTTTTCCAGGCCATTGCTGAGTTTTCCAAATTTGCTGACATACTGAGTGAAGCACTTTAACAGCATCATCTTTTAGGAATTTAAATAGCTTAACTGGATTTCCACCACCTCTACTAGCTTTATTTGTAGTAATGCTTCTTAAGGACCACTTGAGTTCACACTCCAAAATGTCTGGCACTAGGTGAGTGTCCACACTATCGTGATTGTCCAGATCATTAAGACCTTTTTGTATAGTTCTTCTGTGTGCTCTTGCCACTTCTTTAATCTCTACAAATGTAGAAACACATCATCTTGCTTAATCTTTCCTCAACAGAGAACATTTTTCTTCTTTGAAACAATGGCCAGGCTTCAAGCAGTTATTTTTCTAAAGAAGAAATAACAAATTAAATATTTTTAAGTTGGATAATCACTCTAATAAGAGTAAATTTAGAGGTAGTCAGGAAATTTGGGCTAAAAAGAAACTTTTCCCAAGTTCACCCATGGCTCCATCTCCCATCACAGTGTTCAATCTATGGCTGTATTTCCACAAATCATTTTGCTTTTATATCAGAGAGAGAAATGCTAAAGGTAATCAGTGGGAAACTGCTATTCACAGAGTCATCATTTTGGTTATATTTGAATTCTGTTTTTAGCTTAGAAAACCTGTTTGGGGTAGACTCACCATAGTTTACTTTATATGTGATTGCCTCTAGTAAAAGACAATATGCTTGAATTTCATAAGTCTCTGGAAGCTATATGGAAACTATCTTGGATTGTTTGGCAGGGGCTTTGACCTCAGCCAAAAATTGTTTTTAGAAGGATAAGTTCTAGAAGTGAAAAAAACCCAGCAGTCTTATTTAGACTAATAAATGATTATCATGACCTACAAATACAACCCTGATTAATGCATTTTCCCATATCCTTTCCCATAGCCTTTCCCATTTCCCTCTCTTTAGACATGACATTTACTTCCAGACAACAACTTATTAAAAGTTTTACCAAAAACTTAGAAGAACAAAAGAAAGGGCATAAAGGGCTTTCATTTTCATATTTATCTTTTTTGAGAATTATTTCCAGTTTATATGATGGCTACTCTGTTTGCCTACAGAGTCCCTACTCTAACGGTATCTCATTCATTATTTATAAAGTACATTAGGATATGTTGAGTAGGGAAGATGCTACAGAAAACCAATTCTCTTCTTCTTGTTGTATTAATCCTGGATTAAAATTAATGAATTTTATAGCAGAAAGAAAATGAAATAATACATAAAGTATATTATGCAAATACAATGGGTTTCAGAAAATTAATTTTTAATACATTTCACTTTGTAACTTCTTCTTTGCATCTGATGTGATGTCCACTTTTATTCTGATATTTCTATAAACCTTGTGGTAAAAATCATTACAAGTATATGGCCTGTCTTCACTAACCTAGCAATGGTGAAGCTGTCCAGAAATTAAATATGGATTTAACCACAACAGTGAATCAAATTGCCTCACATCGTCAAGTGTACCCTTTATTCCTGCAATATCTGTGTTCTGGATTTTCCCATCTGACAATTTCATGTTCAAATTTATTAGGATTGGAAGTTATTTTACAGATTTGAACCCATGACACAAGAAACAAAATCTAAGCCCACAAAGTCTTGCTTGAATAAGCATCTGGACCAAATATTGTTAAATATAAATAAGGGAGAAAGCACAGGCAAAAACCAAAATAAGAGATTTCACACAGAATGTGATTTCAATAGTACTTTTTATGGGAAATATGTACTGCTTATGCAGCTTGGGGTGAGTGACTTTGCCACTTTAGGTATAATTTCTTGTCATTTGGGGCTTCCCTGGTGGTTCAACTGGTAAACTATCCACCTGCAATGCAGGAGACCTGGGTTTGATCCCTCTGCTGGGAAGATTCCCTGGAGAAGGGAACACTACCCACTCCATTATTCTGGCCTGGAGAATTCCATGGACTGTATAGGCCATGGGATCACAAAGAGTCAGACATGACTGAGCTGCTTTCATTTTTTTCACTTTTTCTTGCCATTAATGTAAGGGATGGATGATAAGAGGGATGTGATAAAAATATACAGTACTATTATGATAATTATACAAAGATGTCTCTCTTGGGGTAGACCCAAATTCTAAGAACCCAAACCTGGTTCAAATTTGAAGAAGGTACTCCTTATACTGGGTGGACAAGCAGGCCCTAGATTCAAGTAAAAGATATGGTCAACAGAGTCAAAATTTAATTTTATACTTCACTCTCCCCTTTAGCTGAACATGTGTGTGCTCATACATGTATGACTCTTTGCAAGTTCATGGTCTAGCCAGCCAAACTCCTCTGTCCTTGGGATTCTCCAGGCATGAATACTGAGATGGGTAGCCATTCCATGTCCAGGAATATTCCCAACCCAAAGATTGAACCTATGTCTCCTGCATTGGCAGGTGGATCTTTACCACTGAGCCACCTAGCAAGCTTTAGCAGGATACTACTGTGCAATGAACAACCTGCAGAAAGATGTATGGTGACCCTGGATATGAGTTAGAGAAGAGACAACCTCTATTTTTTTCATCTCTCCTCTCTTCCACTCTTTCTATGACTGAATATAGAAGCATAGCATTCAGTTCAAGATAGTATATGATCATAAGAGGCATAGAAAACTGCTTACATACACTGAGAATTTAGAGTATGCATCTCTACATGAGTAAAATAAATATAATGGTGATGGTCACCAAGCAATGCCATACAAAAGGAATGGACATAACTTTGAGGAGAGTTCTATGAGCTATACAGTAGGTCCTTGTTTTCAATATAGCTCCATTTTCAATATAACAGTGTGTACATGTACATCCCAAACTCACTAATTATCCCTTCTCTCCTTCTGTATAGCACATGGAAATGTTATGCTCAATGTTATGTGCCAGGTTGGATGGGAGGGGAGTTTGGGGGAGAATGAATACATGTATATGTATAGCTGAATCCTTTTGCTGTTCACCTTAAACTATCACAACATTGTTTGTTGATTGGCTATCAGTTCAGTTCAGTTCAGTTCAGTCGGTCAGTCATGTCTGACTCTTTGCGACCCCATGAATTGCAGCATACCAGGCCTCCCTGTCCATTACCAACTCCTGGAGTTCACCCAAACTCATGTCCATCGAGTCGGTGATGCCATCCAGCCACCTCATCCTCTGTTGTCCCCTTCTCCTCCTGCCCTTAGTTCCTCCCAGCATCAGGGTCTTTTACAATGAGTCAACTCTTCACATGAGGTGGCCAAAGTATTGGAGTTTCAGCTTTAGCATCAGTCCTTCCAAAGAACACCCAGTCATGTCTGACTCTTTGTGACCCCATGGTCTATACGGCCCATGAAATTCTCCAGACCATGCCAGAATACTGGAGTGGGTAGCCTTTCCCTTCTCCAGGGCATCTTCCCTACCTGGGGATTGAACCCACATCTCCTGCATTGCAGGCAGATTCTTTACCTACTGAGCTATTACCCCAGGGTTAGTAGAAGGAAAGAAATCTTAAAAATTAGGGCAGAAATAAATGCAAAAGAAACAAAAGAGACCATAGCAAAAATCAACAAAGCCAAAAGCTGGTTCTTTGAAAGGATAAACAAAATTGACAAACCATTAGCCAGACTCATCAAGAAACAAAGGGAGAAAAATCAAATCAATAAAATTAGAAATGAAAATAGAGAGATCACAACAGACAACACAGAAATACAAAGGATCATAAGAGACTACTATCAGCAATTATATGCCAATAAAATGGACAACGTGGAAGAAATGGACAAATTCTTAGAAAAGTACAACTTTCCAAAACTGGACCAGGAAGAAATAGAAAATCTTAACAGACCCATCCGGAGAAGGCAATGGCACCCCACTCCAGTACTCTTGCCTGGAGAATCCCATGGGCGGAGGAGCCTGGTAGGCTGCAGTCCATGGGGTTGCGAAGAGTCGGACCTGACTGAGCAACTTCACTTTCATGCATTGGAGAAGGAAATGGCAACCCACTCCAGTGTTCTTGCCTGGAGAATCCCAGGGACGGGGGAGCCTGGTGGGCTACCGTCTATGGGGTCGCACAGAGTTGGACACGACTGAAGGGATTTGGCAGCAACAGACCCATCACAAGCATGGAAATTGAAACTGTAATCAGAAATCTTCCAGCAAACAAAAGCCCATGTCCAGACGGCTTCACAGCTGAATTCTACCAAAAATTTAGAGAAGAGCTAACAGCTATCCTACTCAAACTCTTCCAGAAAATTGAAGAGGAAGGTAAATTTCGAAACTCATTCTATGAGGCCACCATCACCCTAATATCAAAACCTGACAAAGATGCCACAAAAAAAGAAAACTACAGGACAATATCACTGATGAACATAGATGCAAAAATCCTTAACAAAATTCTAGCAATTAGAATCCAACAACACATTAAAAAGATCATACGCCATGACCAAGTGGGCTTTATCCCAGGGATGCAAGGATTCTTCAATATCTGCAAATCAATCCATGTAATACACCACATTAACAAATTGAAAAATAAAAACCATATGATTATCTCAATAGATGCAGAGAAAGCCTTTGACAAAATTCAACATCCATTCATGATAAAAACTCTCCAGAAAGCAGGAATAGAAGGAACATACCTCAACATAATAAAAGCTATATATGACAAACCCACAGCAAACATTATCCTCAATGGTGAAAATTTGAAAGCATTCCCCCAAAAGTCAGGAACAAGACAAGGGTGCCCACTTTCACTATTACTATTCAACATAGTTTTGGAAGTTTTGGCCACAGCAATCAGAGCAGAAAAGAAATAAAAGAAATCCAAATTGGAAAAGAAGTAAAACTCTCACTGTTTGCAGATGAGATGATCCTCTACATAGAAAACCCTAAAGACTCCACCAGAAAATTACTAGAACTGATCAATGAATATAGTAAAGTTGCAGGATATAAAATCAACACACAGAAATCCCTTGCATTCCTATACACTAATAATGAGAAAATAGAAAGAAAAATTAAGGAAACAATTCCATTCACCATTGCAACAGAAAGAATAAAATACTTAGGAATATATCTACCTAAAGGAACTAAAGACCTATATATAGCAAACTATAAAACACTGGTGAAAGAAATCAAAGAGGACACTAATAGATGGAGAAATATACCATGTTCATGGATTGGAAGAATCAATATAGTGAAAATGAGTATACTACCCAAAGCAATTTATAGATTCAGTGCAATCCTTATCAAGCTACCAACGGTATTCTTCACAGAGCTAGAACAAATAATTTCACAATTTGTATGGAAATACAAAAAAACCTCAAATAGCCAAAGCAGTCTTGAGAAAGAAGAATGGAACTGGAGGAATCAACCTGCCTGACTTCAGGCTCTACTACAAAGCCACAGTCATCAAGACAGTATGGTACTGGCACAAAGACAGAAATATAGATCAATGGAACAAAATAGAAATCCCAGAGATAAATCCACGCACCTATGGACACCTTATCTTTGACAAAGGAGGCAAGAATATACAATGGATTAAAGACAATCTCTTTAACAAGTGGTGCTGGGAAAACTGGTCAACCACTTGTAAAAGAATGAAACTAGAACACTTTCTAACACCATACACAAAAATAAACTCAAAATGGATTAAAGATCTAAACGTAAGACCAGAAACCATAAAACTCTTAGAGGAGAACATAGGCAAAACAATCTCCAATATACATAACAGCAGGATCCTCTATGACCCACCTCCCAGAATATTGGAAATAAAAGCAAAACTAAACAAATGGGACCTAATTAAACTTAAAAGCTTCTGTGCAACAAAGGAAACTATAAGCAAGGTGAAAAGACAGCCTTCAGAATGGGAGAAAATAATAGCAAATGAAGCAACTGACAAACAACTAATCTCAAAAATATACAAGCAACTCCTACAGCTCAATTCCAGAAAAATAAATGACCCAATCAAAAAATGGACCAAAGAACTAAATAGACATTTCTCCAAAAAAGACATACAGATGGTTAACAAACACATGAAAAGATGCTCAACGTCACTCATTATCACAGAAATGCAAATCAAAACCACTATGAGGTACCATTTCACACCAGTCAGAATGGCTGCAATCCAAAAGTCTACAAGCAATAAATGCTGGAGAGGGTGTAGAGAAAAGGGAACCCTCTTACACTGTTGGTGGGAATGCAAACTAGTACAGCCACTATGGAGAACAGTGTGGAGATTCCTTAAAAAACCGGAAATAGAACTGCCTTATGACCCAGAAATCCCACTGCTGGGCATACACACAGAGGAAACCAGAAGGGAAAGAGACATGTGTACCCCAATATTCATCGCAGCACTGTTTATAATAGCCAGGACAGGGAAGCAACCTAGATGTCCATCGGCAGATGAATGGATAAAGAAAGCTGTGGCACATATACACAATGGAGTATTTCTCAGCCATTAAAAAGAATAAAGACTCTGGAAATTCTTAGTATGACAGAGAAATGGCTAAGAGAAGTGAGACAGAATAAACAAGACAAGAAGGTGCATCTCTTTTTTCTGGATACAAATAACAACAAGGCATATTTTAATATAACATAAGAAAAAAATTTAACAGAACTATTCAAGCATGCAATAAGTTAGTTCTGGAGTGAAAGTGTTAGTTGCTCAGTCGTGTCTGACTCTTTGCAACCCCATGGACTGTGGCCCACCAGGCTCCTCTGTCCATGGGATACTCTAGGCAAGACTGGAGTGGGTTGCCATTGTCTTCTCTAGGGGATCTTCGCAACCCAGGGATCTAACATGAGTCTCCTACAATACAGGCAGTTTCTTTACCATCTGAGCCACAAGGCAAGCTGCATATGTTTAGAAGTATTCAAAGTAATATTGGATGGTCACTGGTTTAGAATATACTACAAGGAATCTATTTACTCACAAATATCAATGTTTGTGCAAATGCTACTCAACATTATGATAAACACAAGGGTTTTAAAAGACACAACATTTTTGAACACCTGCCATATTGTAAGATCTCTACCAGGTGCTGCTAAGTCACTTCAGTTGTGTCCGACTCTGTGCAACACCACAGATAGCAGCCTACTAGGCTCCTCTGTCCCTGGGATTCTCCAGGCAAGAATACTGGAGTGGGTTGCCATTTCCTTGTCCAATGCATGAATGTGAAAGTGAAATTACTCAGTTGTGCCAGACTCTTAGCGACCCCATGGACTGCAGCCCACCAGGCTCCTCCGTCCATGGGATTTTCCAGGCAAGAGTACTGGAGTGGGGTGCCGTTGCCTTCTCCACCATCTGCTAGGTAAATGCAGATAAATATGAACTAGATTTTTTTCTCAAGGTACAAAAAAGCATGAAAATAAATATAGATAATTAAATATACTGTCAATGTAAACAATATTGTAAGTTTTTAAAATAATAAATCAAAGAGAGCTTCTTAAAGTAGGTAACATTTGATTGAGTCCTAAGGGAAAACTGAGCCAAAATTCCCCAAAATTTCATTAATGAGAAAGAAGAGCTTGCCTTAGAACCCAAGTAGTTTCCTAGGCAGGAGTCTACAGTTGAACATTTATGTTGACAAGTTCACTATTTGCAGTAACAAGTGAACAAAACTATCCACTATCTTACTTAATTAACTCTTATAGAAAACCCTACAAACAATAGGGAATATAAATACTTTTCTAGATCACACAGAATCATTACCAGGATAGCCCATATCCTTAGCCATAAAGGAAACCTTAATACATTTAAAAGTATTAAGTAACTAAAAGTATACCTGTGTATACAAATAAATAATTTAGAAATCCAAAATAGAAAGATTTGTGATAAATATCAAAATATTTGCAAAATAAATAGCATATTGTAAATAATCATGGTCAAAGAAAGAATGAAAGGGATATGAAAAATTATTTTTCTCTGAATGAAAATGAAAACACAATATCAAAATTTGTAGGATGCCACTAAAGAGGTACTTAAAGGAAATATCATATCTCTAAATTCTTAGAAAAGAAGAACAGCATAAACTCAATGATCTTAGCTTTTACCTTAAGAAACTAGAAAAAGAAGATCAAATTAGCATCAAAGGAGGAGAAAGGTAACAAAATAATTGTAAAATAATGAAATAGTTATTTTTTAAAAAACAGAGAAATAATAAAGAAAATATTTGGAACCAAAAGCAGAGTCTTTGAGAAGGTCAATAAGACTGATAAACTAGCCAAGTTGGTCATGGTTAAGGAAAAAAAAAAAAAGAACAAGAAATGTTATACCATAAGAAATGTGAGAAGCAATGATACTCAGATTCTTCACATATTATGAGAATAATAACAAAGTATTTTGAACAAATTTAATTGTATCTTATTGAAGCAATCTAATCTTAGCAAGACATGGAACAACAGACTGGTTCCAAATTGGGAAAGGAGTACTTCAAAGTTGTATATTGTCACCTTGCTTATTTAGCTTATATGCAGAGTACATTACGTGAAATGCCGGGCTGGATGAAGCACAAGCTGGAATCAAGATTGACGGGAGAAATATCAATAACCTCAGATATACACATGACACCACCCTTATGGCATAAAGCAAAGAGGAACTAAAGAGCCTCTTGATGAAGGAGAAAGAGAATAGCGAAAAAACTGGCTTAAAACTCAACATTCAGAAAACTAAGACCATGGCATCCAGTCCTATCATTTCATGGCTAATTGATGGGGAAATAATGGAAACAGTGAGAAACTTTATTTTTGGAGGGGCTCTAAAATCACTGCAGATGGTGACTGCAGCCATGAAATTAAAAGACACTTGCTCCCTTGGAAGAAAAACTATGACCAACCTAGACAGCACATTAAAAAGCAGAGACATTATTTTGCCAACAAAGGTCCATCTAGTTAAAACTATGGTTTTTCCAGTAGTCATGTATGGATGTGAGCTGCTGCTGCTAAATCACTTCAGTCGTGTCCGACTCTGTGCGACCCCATAGACAGCAGCCCACCAGGCTCCCCTGTCCCTGGGATTCTCCAGGCAAGAACACTGGAGTGGGTTGCCATTTCCTTCTCCAATGCATCAAAGTGAAAAGTGAAGAAATTCAGTCGTGTCCCACTCCTAGCAACCGCATGGACTGCAGCCTACCAGGCTCCTCCGTTTATTTTCCAGGCAAGAATACTGGAGTGGGTCGCCGTTGCCTTCTCTGATGGATGTGGAGAGTTGGACTATAAAGAAGGCTGAGCACCGAAGAATTGATGCTTTTGAACTGTGGTGTTGGAGAAGATTCTTGAGAATCCCTTGGACTGCAAGGAGGTCCAACCAGTCCATCCTAAAGGAAATCAGTCCTGAATGTTCACTGGAAGGACTGATGCTAAAGCTGAAACTTTGGCCACATGATGTCAAGAACCGACTCATTGGAAAAGACCCTGATGCTAGGAAAAATTGAAGGCAGGAGGAGGCAGGGACAATAGAGGATGAGATGGTTGGATGGCATCACTGACTCAATGGACATGAGTTTGAGCAAGCTCTGGGAGCTGGTGATGGACAGAGAGGCTTGGCATGCTGCAGTACCTGGGGTTACAAAAAGTTGGACACGACTGAGTGACTGAACTGAACTGAATCTTAGCAAGACACAAACTACCAAAACTCACTCGAGATGAAAAAGATAGGCTAAATAGCTCTATAGCTCTTAGAAAAGTTGAATCAGAAGTTAAACATCTTTCCATACAGTTTAAAATTTAATATTTACTTTGTCCAGGAGTCTGAACTTCAGGTTTATAAATAAATAAAAATAGATCTTCAGTTCAGTTCAGTCACTCAGTCGTGTCCAATTCTTTGTGACTCCATGGACTGCAGCATGCCAGGCCTCCCTGTCCATCATCAACTCCCAGAGCTTGCTTAAACTCATGTCCATCGAGTCAATGATGCTATCCAACTGACTTAACCTCTGTCGTCCCCTTCTCCTCCTGCCTTCAATCTTTCCCAGCATCAGGATTTTTTCCAGTGAGTCAGTTCTTCCCATCAAGTGGCCAAAGTATTGGAGTTTCAGCTTCAGCATCAGTCCTTCTAAAGAATATTCAGGATTGACTTACTTTAAAAATAGATCTCATCCTTGTCTAAATGTTGAGAATGTCTACCTACATCAAATGACTTCATGTAGGGCAGAATCTTGAGCCAGCTTTTCCAAAAAATCTACAGAGAAGCCGTATTGATAGATTTCTTAGTGAGTATAAATTTTTTAAAAAAGTTACTTAAAAGAATTTAAATGATGCCTTTTTCTCTTTCTTTAAATATATTTGTATTTTATCAGATTAGCCAAGTTTTTCAATATGTGCACTATTGAAATTTAAAGCTAGATGTTTATTTGCTATGGGGACTACCAAGTGGCTTACAATGTGTATCAACATGTCTGGCTTCTACCTATTAGAACAACTCTCTGTCAAGTTGTAAGAAACAAAAATGTCTCCAGACATTGCTAAACTCTTTGGTAGCAAAAATGCTCCCTTTGAGGAATCAGTAATTTAGGGTCAAATACTGCTCCCTTGGCAATTGGGCTATACTATTAAGAAAGCATTTATAGCTTTCTCGTTGTGTATTTGTTGCTTTCAGAGTTAAAAATCTCTGAGAACATTTTTTTTTTAGCATTTTATTATGCTTGTCCTCCATGTTTCAACAATAAGTAAGGAATTTCCTGTATAGTAAATTGCTTTAAAGGGAATTTCAGTCAGAGAGATCAAGGTGAGAAAAATAATATGTATAGTTGGAGACAATCTAGACCCAAGAAGGTTAGAGTATATATAATAGTATTAAAATAGGCTTCATTTAACTGTTAAGCTCTTTTTCATTCTGTACTGATAAATAGCAATAATTAACATTGAAGTTTAGAATATGTCAAGAAAAATGTCAAGAATTGCATGTTCATTATATCATGTAATACTTACAGACTATAATGAGATAAGTACCATTATTATTCCCATTATGTACATGACAAAACTTAAGTAATTTAGTCAAACATATGTAGTAAGTAGTGAATAGCAGAACTAGTTTACAAACTCATCCTGTGTGCTTCTATAATGTAAGTTCTAGACTTTATGCTCTTGCTACTTGGATAAACAAAGATAAATAGCATCTTTTCAAGAACTCATAATCTAGAAAATCCTCATTAATCCTAGTTTTATGTTTGCATATTATTTTTCCTTTTAGAATATCTAACATTACAATTTAATTTAAATAAACAGTTACAATATTGTTCTATAGTTTATTTATTTCCTGTGCCTTGACTATAACATAACCTCTAAATATTTATGTTTTTGTAAAGTTTAATTTCAAATACCTTGTTCCTGAAGTCAGTTGTATCCCACCCTATCTGTGAGAAAAAAAAGTAAATATCACAGGGGAAATACAGTGATGTGATTATGTCTGTGGTTCAGGGACCAAATGGAATCAGCTACCTCCAGGGAAAAGGCATTGTCCAGGAAAATTATTGACTTACAAAATTATCCACCAAAGCCTTAAAGGAAAGTGCTTGTCATCCTGGAAAGCAATGGCAGCATGTATAACTCTATGAAGATAGTTTTCTATTATTTTGTTATTGTTGTTAGTGTTAGTCACTCAGTCATGCCCGACTCTTTGTGAATCCATAGACTGTAACCCACCAGGCTCCTCTATCCATGGAATTCTCCAAGCAAGAATACTGGAGTGGGTAGCTATCCCTTCATTAGGGGATTTTCCTGACCCAGGGATGGAACACAGTTCTCCTGCATTGCAGGGGGATTCTTTACCATCTGAGCCACTGGGGAAGCCCATTGTTGTTAAAGATAAAGCATCTTTGTGTTTACTTTTGCATTATTTTATGACAGGTGGACTGAAATAGAAAAGCATTTAAAAAATATATTCACATTGTTGTGAATGTGTTTTAATCACCTGAAAGTATCTGCTGTTTACAACTGAATCATACAAGAAAATCAAGGAAAGGCATTCAGCTGAAACAAGTAAGCTCAGATACCTTGTTCAATGAGAATAAGACAATCTGTTTATACACTGAAAATATTTTTGAAGTCTCTCAAATGTTTTTATTTACAATCTTAGTTTTGTGCAGGACTCAATAAGTTAGTATCAGCCTCTGTCATTTCATCCTCTATCTTACCTGATGACATTTGTTTTTATTAAAAAAAAAAAGAGAAAAGAAAGAAAGAAAAAGGACAGTGTTCTTTGAACAAAAACTTTCTATTTCACAAAGCTGCAGGTAAACGGCAGATTTTTTTTTCATAAAAGGGCATGGAGGAATATGACTAATATAAAAATTAAAGAGATGTTTGTGTGTGCTTTAAACCTTTCTTCCACAAATGCTTGAAGAGGCTACCAAAGGAATTATAGCAGATTCTTGTCTATGGGCAAGTACAAAAGCTGAAGACGCTACCAAAGGAATTATATCAGATTTTATGTCTACGAGCAAGTACAAATACTCTTATCTGCAGAACACTTTGGAGAAGAGATAACCTCTTTACTTCACTGATGCCTCTGTAATAATTTCCCTTTACTTAGCATTTGAAACTTTCCCCCTACCTCAAAGTAATGCTATTGTTATTATTGTTTAGTCACTAAGTCATGTCCAACTCTTTTTATGACCCCATGAACTGTACCCCTCCAGACTCCTCTGTCCATGGGATTTTCCAGACAAGAGTACTGGAGTGGATTGATGTTTCCTTCTCCAGGGGATCTTCCTGACCCAGGGACTGAACCCACATTTCCTGCTTGACAGATGGATTCTTTACCTCTGAGCCACCAGAGAAGCCCATTAGTAATATATTAAAAAGCAGCCACATTAAGGCCCTTTCCCAAGATTCCCTGGTGTTAAATATGCAAAACCCACATGAAATATTCATTTAAAATACAGGTTCTTGAGTCTCATCTCAGAGGATTTGAGTAAGTGCTTCTAGGATGAGGTTCAGGAGTCTGCATTTTATAAGTCACTCAGTTGATGAGTGGGTCCCAGATCACAACTTGAGAAACATTCAAGGAAAGAGCCCAGCAGGATCATATAAGATGTGAAAACTTTCAATCCTTGAGGAAGTAATCACTCCTTAAGGCCATAATGAAAGAAAAACATTTAATATTTCTAAAGAGAAACCTCAAATAAAAGAGAATTTATTCTGAAGCCCTTGAGGTCTAGAAAACATTACTGTGGGTTGTGTGAGACCTAGAATCTCCTCTGTAGCAACATTCAAGAAAAATTCAGCCACCAGATGGGGGACTCAACCAACAGATCAAAGACAAATACCATCCTGAAGTCACAACCTATGCAGTAGTAATTTATCTTTCGTATAAAGCATAGGATAAGCTATCAAGGCAATCAGAACTCACCCTTGATTTTAATATTCCCAATGTGAAATTCTTGCTTCTCCCACATCGCTTCAATAGCAACAATAAAGGCCTCAGAAATTATCCGAGTGGAAGTGAGAAATAGATTTAACGGACTAGATCTGATAGACAGAGTACCTGATGAACTATGGAATGAGGTTCGTGTCATTGTACAAGAGACAGGGATCAAGACCTTCCCCATGGAAAAGAAATGCAAAAAAGCAAAATGGATGTCTGAGGAGACCTTACAAATAGCTGTGAAAAGAAGAGAAGCCAAAAACAAAGGAGAAAACGAAAGATATCCCCATTTGAATGCAGAGTTCCAAAGAATAGCAAGAAGAGATAAGGAAGCATTCCTCAGCAATCAATGCAAAGAAATAGAGGAAAACAACAGAATGGGAAAGACTAGAGATCTCTTCAAGAAAATTAGAGATACCAGAGGAACATTTCATGCAAAGATGGGCTTGATAAAGGACAGAGATGGTATGGACCTAACAGAAGCGGAAGATATTAAGAGGAGGTGGCAAGAATATACAGAAGAATTGTACAAAAAGATCTTCATGACCCAGATAATCACGACGGTGTGATCACTGACCTAGAGCCAAACATCCTGGAATGTGAAGTCAACTAGGCCTTAGAAAGCATCACTATGAACAAAGTTAGTGGAGGTGATGGAATTCCAGTGGAGCTATTTCAAATCCTGAAAGATGATGCTGTAAAAGTGCTGCACTCAATATGCCAGCAAATTTGGAAAACCCAGCAGTGGCCACAGGACTGGAAAAGGTCAGTTTTCATTCCAATCCCAAAGAAAGGCAATGCCAAAGAATGCTCAAACTACCGCACAATTGCACTCATCTCACACACTAGTAAAATAATGCTCAAAATTCTCCAAGCCAGGCTTCAGCAGTGCATGAACGGTGAACTTCCAGATGTTCAAGCTGGTTTTAGGAAAGGCAGAGGAACCAGAGATCAAATTGTCAACATCCACTGATTCATCGAAAAAGTAAGAGAGTTCCAGAAAAACATCTATTTCTGCTGTCTTGACTATGCCAAAGCCTTTGACTGTGTGGATCACAATAAACTGTGGAAAATTCTGAAAGAGATGGGAATACCAGACCACCTGACCTGCCTCTTGAGAAACCTATACACAGGTCAGGAAGAACCAGTTAGAACTGAACTGGACATGGAACAACGGACTGGTTCCATATAGGAAAAGGAATCCATCAAGGCTGTATATTATCACCCTGCTTATTTAACTTATATGCAGAGTACATCATGAGAAACGCTGGGCTATAAGAAGCACAAGCTGGAATCAAGATTGCCGGGAGAAATATCAATAACCTCAGATATACAGATGACACCACCCTTATGGCAGAAAATGAAGAGGAACTAAAGGACCTCTTGATGAAAATGAAAGTGGAGAGTGAAAAAGTTGGCTTAAAGCTCAACATTCAGAAAACGAAGATCATGGCATCTGGTCCCATCACTTCATGGCAAATAGATGGGAAAACAGTGGAAACAGTGTCAGACTTTATTTTTCTGGGCTCCAAAATCACTGCAGATGGTGACTGCAGCCATGAAATTGAAAGATGTTTATTCCTTGGAAGGAAAGTTATGACCAACCCAGAAAGCATGTTAAAAAGCAGAGATATTACTTTGCCAACCAAGGTCTGTCTAGTCAAGTCTATGGTTTTTCCAGTGGTCATGTATGGATGTGAGAGTTGAACTGTGAAGAAGGCTGAGTGCCGAAGAATTGATGCTTTTAAACTGTGGTGTTGGAGAAGACTCTTGCGAGTTCCTTGGACTGCCAGGAGATCCAACCAGTCTGTCCTAAAGGAGATCAGTCCTGAGTGTTCATTGGAAGGACTGACAGTGAGGCTGAAACTCTAATACTTTGGCCACCTCATGCTAAGAGTTGACTCTGGAAAAGACCCTGTTGCTGGCAGGGATTGGGGGCAGGAGGAGAAGGGGACGACAGAGGAGAGATGGCTCGATGGCATCACCGACTCAATGCACATGAGTTTGGATGAACTCCAGGAGTTGGTGATGGACAGGGAGGGCTGGTGTACTGCAATTCATGGGGTTGCAAAGAGTTGGACATGACTGAGCAACTGAACTGAACTGAACTGAAATAATAGAGTACAGATTTGCTTTCCACTTTCTTTTCAATGCAAACCTTTTTTGAGTCAATCATTTTAGCTCCTGTCTTGCTGGTTGAGACTTGTCTAAAATGATCTGAAGAAAATAAGGTATATTTCACTGTTCATATAAGTGGGGTTTGTACATATATTTTTTAATGGGTTGTGTTTGTGACAAGATCTTTCTTTAACATTTGATGATTTTAAGACATTTCCTTAACTGACAGAGAAGTAGTTTCAGTGCAGTCAGCTATTTAAAAGAACAAGGGAGGATGGTATACTCCTGTAACAAGTCTTATATAAAACCCCCCAGAACCCTCTATAGCAGCCTAAAATATATTATTCCTGAAGAAAATCATTAGGTTGATGAGGCAGCGTAGTAGAGTGGTTAAGGGCATAGATTCCACAGCTGAACTGCTTGAATGGAATTCTTTTCACTAGCTTCTGTCCTTGGTCAAACTATTTAACTTACATAGGGAGGATAACAATATTACCAGTTTTTTGGATTGTTAGGATTACATGAATTAATAACATGTTAAGGTCTTAACCATGGTGATTCAGACAGTAAAGAATCCACCTGCAATGCAGGAGAGACCTGGGTCCGATCCCTGGGTCAGGAAGATCCTCTGGAGAAGGAAATGGTAGGCCGCTCCTATATTCTTGCCTAGAGAATTCCATGGGCAGAGAAGCCTGGCAAACTGCAGTCCTTGGAGTCTCAAAGAATCAGACGTGACTGAGCGACTAACACTTTCAGATGCTTTCATTCATAAGGTCTTAAAACAATGGCTGTCACATGGCAACCACTGTGCTTATTTAGCAGCACTTAAAGAGAGCTATCCCTAGAGGAGGACATGGAAACCCACTCCAGTGTTCTTCCCTAGAGAATCTTCATGGACAGAGGAGCCTAGTGGGCTACAGTCCATGGGGTTGCAAAGAGTTGGACATGAGTAAGAGATTAAGCACAGCACAAATAGTGCTGCTATATGTACTATAGATGATGAAAAATATGAAGAGATGATTAGGAAAAACCTGTAATATGTTAAATATAACTAAACACTTTTATGGACAAAACACAAGGAATAGATGATAACACATTCCAATTGGAAAAGGAGAAAAGAAATGTCTCACTATTTAGTGTGTCAAACTCCAAATAACTAGTATTTGAGCTGAGTCAAAATGCATGAATAATATCAAGATAAATTCACATTTTAAATATTTAGTCAGATAGTTAAGAAATTGAGAGAAAGGAATCTAATGGAGCTTAAAAAGAGACAAAGGAGTAATTGTAGATGACCTGCTCACAGAACAGAGCAACTCTCCCTAGCACACATTTTGTGCAATGCTCACTGTTCTCTGAGTAAGCTTCAGACTCTATCAAATGGTATGTAACAGGCCAATTTAAACCAATACATGGCACCTTTTCCTGAGGCAACATACTGACAAAATTCCATGTCAGTTTACTATAGTCTAGGGGAGCAGTGAGTAGGGGCTTTCTTATCAAAGAGTAATCAGTCTCCATGAGGTCAAGAGGCAGGTAAGAATGAATAGGAAAGGAGGCAACTGTCACTTCCCACCCTCACAGAATGCAATTAAATGGTTTTCCTTATGGTTATTGCTAACTAGGGACCTGGGAATGGTTGAATAAGACATGATTCTCTCCCTGTGCTTGATAGAAAGGGGTTTAGATGGTTCATTTTAGAGGTGCGGGAAAAAAACAAAGCATACCATTTTATCAAGCTCAGTTGACTTCACTCCTGAATCTGCAAAATTTGGTTTGAAACTTTGTGAGACCCAAGTTTCTTGTGAGATTTCTGTGTTTTCAGATTCCAGTCAAGTGGAAAATGAACAGGCACACTCTCAGCGACTCTTCTGTTCAGGGTAAGTCAGGGCCATCTGGGGGTGAGGCTCCATGAAACCCCAATGCCAGCACACTTTCTCCAATTTCATACGATGTAAGTTCTAAAGGAAAATCTGCTTCCCCAGTAATGAAACTCTTGCTCCCTTTATTTTGCTAGAAATTCCTTCATATAAGGGCTTCCCTGGTGGCTTAGACAGTAAAGGATCTGCCTGCAATACAGGGGACCTGGGTTGGATCCCTGGGTTGAGAAGATCTCCTGGAGAAGGGACTGCCTACCCACTCCAGTACTCTTGCCTGGAGAATTCCATGGTCAGAGGAGCCTGTCAGGCTACATGTAGTCCATGGGGTCACAAAGAGCTGGACACAACTGAGTGACTAACACTTTCACTTTTCCTTCATATCATTTGTTCTATTTGACACCCATCATTCTATTCCTGAAGAAGCATTTTCTGTGGAGTGACTGAGAAAAAGAGCAGCCCATGTAAGAGAAACAAAGAGCAGAGATACCACAAGGAGCAAACTTTCTGGATTAAAGAACTGAAACAAATGATGCAGTTCAGTTCAGTTCAGTCACTCAGTTGTGTCTGACTCTTTGTGACCCCGTGGACTGCAGCACACCAGGCCTTCCTGTCCATCACCAGCTCCTGGAGTTTACTCAAGCTCATGTCTTGAGTCAGTAATGCCATCCAACCATCTCATCCTCTGTCATCCCCTTCTCCTCATGCCTTCGATCTTTCCCAGCACCAAGGTCCTTTCAAATGAGTCAGTTCCTCGCATCAGGTGGCCACAGCAATTGGAATTTCAACTTCAGCATCAGTCCTTCCAGTGAATATTCAAGACTGATTTCCCTTAGGATGGACTGGTTGGATCTCTTTGCAATCCAAGGGACTCTCAAGAGTCTTCTCCAACACCATGGTTCAAAAACATCAATTCTTCATTGCTCAGCTTTCTTTATGGTCCAACTCTCGCATCCATACATGACTACTGGAAAAACCATAGCTTTGACTAGATGGACCTTTGTTGGCAAAGTAATGACTCTGCTTTTTAATATGCTGCATAGGTTTGTCATAACTTTTCTTCCAAGGAGCAAGTGTCTTTTAACTTCATGGCTGCAGTCACCACCTGCAGTGATTTTGGAGCCCCTCCACCCCACCCCGACCAAAAAAAAATAAAGTCTGTCACTGTTTCCACTGTTTCCCCATCTATTTGCCATGATGTGATGGGACCAGATGCCATGATCTTAGTTTTCTGAATGTTGAATTTTAAGCCAACATTTTCACTTTCTTCTTTCACTTTCATCAAGAGGCTCTTTAGTTCTTCTTTGCTTTTGGCCATAAGGCTGGTGTCATCTGCATACCTGAGATTATTGATATTTCCCCCCTCCATCTTGATTCCAGCTTGTGCTTCATCCAGCCCAGCGTTTCTCATGATGTACTCTGCATATAAGTTAAATAAGCAGGGTGACAATATACAGCCTTATAGCTCAGTTGGTAAATAATCTGCCTTCAATGCAGGAGACCCAGGTTCAATTCCTAGTTCAGGAAGATCCCCTGGAGAATGGATAGGCTACCCACTCCAATATTCTTGGGCTTCTCTTGTGGCTCAGATGGTAAAGAATTCGCCTGCAATGTGGGAGACCTGGGTTTGATCCCTGGGTTGGGAATACACCCTGGAGAAGGGAAAGGCTACCAACTCCAGTATTCTGGCCTGGAGAATTCCATAGACTATACAGTCCATGGGTTCACAAAGAGCTGGACAAATGATGCTGGATGTGGTATAAAAGCACTACCCTGAGTCAATATTCAGTGTGAGGTACATAAAAGAAGCACTTCTCTTCAAATAGTGATTAGAACCTACACCTTTCTTTTTCTTTCCTCATAAATACACATTTCCCCCAAAATTACTGTTGTAACATAACCACTAAATTTTCTCACATTTTCTTCCTTCACCTTCAGGGTTTCAAAAGACACTTCACCTACAAGACCTGTCTAGTCACTTAATCTCCTAACACAGAGGATCAATGTGCAATGCTGCATATGAAATACATACACTGAAACAGTAGCGGTGGGGCCCCTTTTGTGAAGAAGAAAACTGCAAACATTACTAAGTATAAATAGCTTTGAGCCAGTGACAAATAATTGTATCTCATTATTCACATGAAAGGGCCCCTGTTGTACAGTGATTCAGATGGTAATGAAAAGAGGAAAGAAACTGAAGGGAAAGGAAGCACAGGAATGTTTAGGAACCTGGAGAAAGGATGCCTGTAGGCAAATGTGCTTGCCTTGTCAAGCCTATGAATAATCTGAACATTCTCATGTCCCTGGATTTCTCTATCTGAAAGCCTCACTCTGGATTCCACTTCTAGTCAGTGCCCAGAGTGAAAAACAAGTCTTTGAATAAAATCAGTTTATTTTATTAGAGAAACCAATTTGAAGTAACAATGGCATCTGATCATTCATGTTGTTTTAATAGAATTGTTCATACTAGATATCTTTTAGGTATGAAATTGAATTATGTTTGTGAAGTGGAGTTAATGAAATGAATCCCTTTTTCTAAGATTAAGCAATTTAATGAAGCAGGTTTAACTAGATTGGTGTTATGAAAATAATGCCAGCTGCGATTTAGAGTTGCATGTTACTTGGAAGAGGATTTTTGTAAGATTCTCTTTGGGGAATGTTTATTTAGGGAGAATACAGGCATCACATTTCATTTTTCCAAATCTTTAATCAATTTCTGAAAAAAATATATTATGGGCTTCCCTTGTGGCTCAGCTGTTAAAGAATCTGCCTACAATGTGGAAGATTGGGTTCAATCCCTGGTAAAGGGAAAGGCTACCAACACTAGTATTCTGGCCTGGAGAATTCCATGGACTGTATAAGTCCATGGGGTCACAAAGAGTAGGACATGACTGAGCAACTTTCACTATCAATCACTATATACAGAAACTGGAAATCAGGGAAGATTTCTTTTTAAGTTGTAATCCATATATAGAGAAAGCCAGGTCATTAAAATGGTTGCATACATATTTCAACCAACTCTACAGGTGCAAATAAATATTTTTTAATATGCATCTTGCCAAGACTGCATCTTGTAATACATAAATGTAAACAGTAAAATGTTGCTTCTCTTATTTTTTTATTAAGGAAGTTTTGGGAAAAGAACTGAGCATCAGAAGTTTGAGGAAGTCATTCATTGTAGGTGTAAAGAATGGTGGGTGGAGTAGTTAAAGATATGTGAGAGGTTTTGTTCTGTCAGTTTTTTAGAAATAATTAAGTCTATTTTTGAAAAGTGAAAGTGCAGTCATTTGTCATTTAGTCCTATCAGACTCTTTGTGACCCTATAGACTATAGCACACCAGCCTCCTCTGTCCATGGGATTCTCTAGGCAAGAATACTGGAGTGGTTTGCCATTCCCTTCTCTAGGAGATCTTCCCGACCCAGAGATGAACCTGGGTCTCCTGCATTGCAGGCAGATTCTTTACCATCTGAGATACCAGGGAAGCCCTTATATATATGTATATATATATGATCCTTAAATATATATATGAATATTGAATATATTAATATATATGAATATCATATATATGAATATCATATATATATATATATATATATATATGAATATTGGCTAATCTTTGTCTCTAATTGCACCAGGGAAGCCCCAGTGGGTTTATTATAAAACTTTGCCACAGCAGGCTATCTTAGGAGTCAAAATACATATTAACTCAGGTAAATATTTTTTTCCCACAGGACAAATAACATATAATGGCTTTTCTGGAAAAAAACATTTGAACTTTTCTCAGTACATCTGGTATGTAGATTTTAATAGACTATATAAAATGTTTAATTAGAGTTACTAGACCCATTTTTGTATTTAAAATTGGTTGTTACAAAAATTACACACTATTTTTATGGCAATAAGACAGAAAACAGTTATTTAGTGCTAGAATCAACACAGCACATTGAAAAGACATCACTTTTTTCGATAAAAGCAAGAACTGCACACTGTAAAGGTCAATTTTTTTTTTTGTTTTCAAAGGTCAGATGGTGTTATATTCATATTGTTCTTTTAACACTGTGATTAAACATTTTAGTTATCTGGGTAAAACGTCAGGTCACTTTTCATCTTTCTTAAGTGCTTTTGTTACTACTCAGCAGCTGAGGTAAGAGTCACAGGAAGGAACTGGTCATAGCCTCCTGTCTGACATGGCGGCTCTACAGAGGAAGGGAGGAAGGCGTACTCCAAGCAGAGCCTCTTTGTTCTAAACTCTCTTTGACGCATTTGACCTAAACATGGTCAATCTCACAGCAAGTTCTTAAGACTTATTGAAAAGTAGTCGCTCTTAAAAATTTAGATAAAGCAAGAATTCATTGAATACTTTAAAATGTTGGTGATTTATTGGCTCAGAGTTTAATTATGATTTAAAAGTATACCTATTGCCTTTTTTTCTTTCCCAGAGGCAGGAAACAAGACCAGGATATAAAAGAGCAGTTGAGAGACTGCAGTTACCAACACAGAACAAACTGTAGCCAAGAATCTGTTTACCTCTAGCTTCTGACTCACTGATGACCAGTAGACAACTGCTTTGTTCTCTTTGCTTAATATTTCATACATGAAAATAACAGACCTGGAATAAGAAATGATACCTCTCAAGTCAGTTGTGAGTGTCTTTAATTAATGCTCAAAGGGGAGTTTAATATATTTAACAGTGAGTTTTTGTAAAAATGCTCAACAATATGATAATGTGTCTTAATTGGCCAGGCTGGATTCCAGAAATCTAATTTAATTTTTGTAATTTTCTTTAGCACCCCTTGCTAACGCTAACTGATAGATCTATAAGATATCTTTTTATACTTGGGCTGATCCTGAAGGGAACAAAGGTGAATAAATGACTCCCTGAGTATACAGTGTTCAACCATGTGAAGTAATTTCCTATGTGAAACCCTCCAGAGTGCCCTTCACAGTACCCAAAGAAATAATCCCTCTAAATTGTTCTTCAGTGGCCTAGAAAAGTGAAATCTTCACATAGACAGGTTGGAACTTCTGTAAACTTATCAACTGTAGCAGTAGATCTAGGTTTCCAAAGTTGAAACTTCGTGTTGAAGCTATGGTTAAATCAAAATAGACACTGAAGAAACATTCTCATTTCTGAAGTTGCCTCGCAGTATCACTGCTGTTTTCAACCTGGAACAGGACTTGTAAATAGTTCAAGTCTTCTGAAGAAAAGAGGAATTAACTATTATTTGCCCAATGTCACAAAGGAATGCCAAGTAGGCTCACATTCTCAACCCTCCTTGAGAGGAACCAGAAAATTAGACCAGGAGCTGAAGGTTAAATGATCAAGTATCTCTTATACATGCCACCAAATATCTTATCCAAAGATGATTTCATGTGCACATCTTAAAATGTAGGGAAATGGGAAATGTTTATCCTTCAAGAAAATATGCTCTGAAAATATCAAGTGAGGACCTTTTCTTGGTATGTGTCTTTTCAGCCTGAATTGTGACATACTTTCTCCCATAGAAGTTAAATTTTAGACAAAATAGGATAAATTATATTTCTTAAGGAGGTCCCAAAACTGAATCCAACATCCCAAATTGTTTTTAAGTTCACAAAATATTTCTCACTCTTTCCAATTACCAAAAGTAAAAAAAACAATAATAATCTCAAGAGTTATGCTATCCACATAAGTACACTAATTCTGTCAAGATTTCAACTTGGTTTTGAGCAGACCTATGCTTTGTGCTTAGTCGCTCAGTCGTATCCGGCTCTTTGTGATCCCATGGACTGTAACCCACCAGGCTCCTCTGTCCATGGGATTTTTCAGGCGAAAATACTGGAGTGGGTTGCCATTTCCTTCTACAGGGGATCTTCCCAACCCAGGAATCAAACCGGGGTCTCCTGCACTGCAGGCAGATTCTTTACCACCTGAGCCACCCAGGAAGCCCCCATAAATAACAAATGCAACTGGTTTTCCATTTATAGCAATAGTCTACTTAGAAACTAAAATATCTCAGAAGCTAGGTCCCCAACAAACACTATCAGCTACCTAGTACTAGGTAAATCTTTGTCAACTTATTTATACAACAGTGTCTGTTGAGTTTACAGGCCAAAATCTTTGTGCAAGTGGAGTACAAACTTACCCTATATCTATTTTGTCACAAACATGATTTAAAAATAACTCTGGTTAGCACACATTGTTCTGTGTTGCTGCCACATCACAGCAGGCTTGCCAGAAACTGATATCGGATCTTTGGGGTAGAAAGAGGTGAAGAGATAGAGATGGAGAAACCACGTCATTTGTGACTTGAGTAGCAAACTACAGCACTAAGTCAAAACATTTAGAACTGTTTGTAATCCAATCTGAACAAAAAAGTTTTCTCTAAAGCTGTAACAAATTTAAAGACATGATGTTAGAAAGAGTGTTTAGTGAGGAGTCAGCTTAACAGTGACTATACTTTCACAGACAGATCTGGGACAACTTGCCACCATCATTGTAAGAATCGTTTAATATCTACTTCTTTAAGGAAACTAAACTACAGACACAGCACTTCCTCCCATTTAATTCGGCCAACATGGTGGCAGTGATTGGACTCTTTTTCTGTCGCTCAAATGTTATTTATGAAATGACCCTGATGTTGAATCCCAGCAGTTCTTTGCTTTAATCTTCTTTACTTATTTAGTCCAATATAATTGAGAAGAGTAATAGTTTATTTATAGCACATTAGAAAATGTTTTTAAATTTTAATTTGCATTTCCTATTTGATTACTTTCATTGCTTTAAAAAGAGAATCAGATGCAACCCTGCTAACCACAAGAAACATGTTGATGAAAATCTAGTCAAAATTAAAGAACTCTGCTATGTATGACCATTAGTCTAGAAACTTAAAGGCTTAAAAAAAAAAAGGGAAGTGTTACAAATAAAGATTAGGTTTTCTTTCATTGTTTGTTATTTGATATTGTTACACATTGAAATCTTCCAGGTCTGCAGTTAGAGAGTCACTCTCTTTAATATAAGAGAGCAGAATTTGGTTTATTCACCAGCTCTTCTCAAGTACCTATTTACTCTTCTTCTGGAACTTCTCCTCCTCTTTAATTCTTATTCAGAGATTTATTTCTCCTTCTCAGCTCATGACTTTTTCAAGAGGAAGATCTATCAGTATTTTGCTTTAGAATGGAAAATGTACATCAGGCCCAAGTCAATCAGGTTACTACATTCTGCCAGTCACGGTGAATGGTCTAAGAACCGGGTAATGTAAGACAGCCCAATTAAAGTGAATGTATCTTTGGTAGTTATACCTAAAACTAAAATCTATCTTTCATGAAGAGCTTCCTACAGGATGAATAGAAAAGGGTGTGAGGATCAGCACCATAGTTTGACGTGACAAATGGAGGAAAAGGCTGTGAATGCGCCTGCACAAAGGAAACGTATTGGGATATATAGAAAGAATAGCCAGGGTCTAGTAATCTTGCTTGAACCCTGGATCAAGCTTCCTCTGAAGCAGATTATTGCTACATTTGAGAGTTTTGAGAACCAATAAATGAATTTGTTTTTTCATAAACTGGTTTGGTTTTTTGTCAGTTATTCATAATTTTACAAGTGATACTTAATTTTATGCCTCCTTCCAACAATCATATGTTGTAGCTATTGTTATCTGCATTTATAGAAGCAAGGAAACCATCTTAGAGAGGTTCAGCAAGTTGCCCAAGGTTTCCATTTGGAAAACAGCACAGTTGAGATTTGAAGCTGTGTCTGCCTGACTATAAATCTTAACCTGTTAAACATTATAAAATAAAATGCTCCCTTAAAAGGGACAAAAATAATGTGATTTCAAAATCAAACTTCTTACAGTTGAACTGTCACCTGTTTTTACTGGCTTCAAGTATATTGAAAAATGATTCTATGACTGTAATAAATTCAATTCAATAATAAAGTCATGAAACTTAGGAATAGTTTGTATAAAAGTATGGCATATGATTCAGCTGTGCTTTATATAATTTATACTTGTAATTGTAAAACCTTTCTCCCAATAGTAGAATGAATCCTAAAGTGACACATCCCTCCCCCCCTCCCTGGCTCATTCTGGACTGGATATGACTCATTCTGTTGATCTTAGCTTCACCATAAGTCTTCCTAAGGAAAACTTGTTTTGATTAATATTTAAAGTACCATGGGGATTGTTTCCTGTTTTTCTTAAGCTATCTACCCCCTTGCCATTATCTCACAGATGATTTGTTAGGCATGCAGGTTTGTATTGTTTCTGATACTACAAGAAAAACAAATAGAGCAGTGTTTTTCAGACTGTTATACTCAGGAAGCAGGGGACGGGAGTGGATGTTACATATCAGGTTTCTGAGGACAAGTTCTTATTTTTTTCCAAAAAGTGCTCTGTTTCTTTCTAAAACATTTGAAATTCCTAACTAAAAATTTATTTTAGAATTATGTCACCTCTATGCATGTGATGATTTGACTTTTATTTGTCCCTCAGATATTAAGGTAATAAGCAGACCATAAAACTAAGCAGTGTATATTTTCCTCTGTGACCTTGAGTAAAAGGCTTATCTGATTCTTTGTTTTATTCATTTGTAAGTTGGACATAATAACAGAATGCTATATGATAATGATATATACTATGGATGTGATGATGATGCTAAGGGAGAACATTTATTCCCCTTCCCAGGAAGAGGAAAAGAAAGATTTCTGAATTAATATGATAGTTATATGAGCTTTATAAGGCAAGTATAACTTTATCTGAAAGAGAGATGAGGAAAAGAGTAGAACTCGCCAGAGTGTAAAGAACCGATATATTTTAAAAACTTGTACAATATAGAATGTAGGGAAAATACATGCCTAAGCCTGCTGTGCATCAGTAAATTGCAAGTAATTCAGCACAGAAAAGGCAGAAAGTGGGTAATAAGACAGGATCAGTGGGAGACTAAAGATTTCTTAGGGCAGATCAAAGATTTCTATATTTAAGGGAAGAAGGAGGCGTGGAAATATTATAAATAGTTAACAAAAATGATTAAATTTGCATTTCTAAATATCACTCAGATGGTAATGTGGAATGGATTCACTGGATCTGAACTCTTCACTACATGGTAACTAGATGAGATGAAGAAGGTAATTTCCAAAGTGGGTGGGGAGTGGAATAGAGGTTCATAACTTAGTTCTTGGTATAAATAATAAGGCTATTCATTGAGAAAGTGATATTCAGAAGAAGTCATAATATTTAGTAGATTAAGGGGATACCTTAAAATCTTATTTTGTTCTTTTGATAATTAGTTAGTACTAAATAAATCATAATGTTGAAGCTTCCCTATTCAAATAATAGGTGGTTTCTGTCTCTTGGCTTGATCTTTACTAATATTGTATATTTTAAGTACCTAATCTTTGAAAATATGAACAAAAGAATGATATAAAATTAGAAATAAGTAGCAATAATAACAGCAAAAGAAAACTTGGATATCATGTATTTAGAGGGAAATTAAAAATATTTAAAATAATTCACTGATGAAAAAACAAGTCAAGATAAAAATGTTTAAATTAGTACTAAATGAATTATGTGAAAACTTCCACAATGCTGTAAGATACATTCAATATTACTAAACTTATAACTTGTTAGAAAAGACAGCAAAATAAAAATAAGAAGATACATTAAATAAAAGAAGAGAGCAGAGATTAATAAAGTATAACACATGACAAAGTAGAATCAATTCAAAACTTATTTCTGAACCAGCCAATAAAAAATAAAGCATCCTTAGTTAGATGAGTAAGAGAAAAACCTAGCAGGTATGCATACAAACAACTTCCCTAGTAGCCTTAATGGTAAAGAATTCTTCTACTAATGCAGGAGACCTAAGTGAGTCTGGTTCGATTCCTGGGTCAGGAAGATCCCCTGGAGGAGGGCATGGCAACCCTCTCCAGTATTCCTGCCTGGAGAATTCCATGGATGAAGGAGGCTGGTGGGCTATAGTCCATAGATCACAAAGAATGGGACACAACTGAAGTGACTTAACATCCAAGCATACATACAAAACTAAGAATGAAAATGAAATTATAATTATAGACCATTAGTATTTGAAACCAAGAAGGCAATGGCACCCCACTCTAGTACTCTGGCCTGGAAAATCCCATGGACGGAGGAGCCTGGTGGGCTGCAGTCCATGGGGTCGCTAGGAGTCAGACATGACTGAGCGACTTCACTTTCACTTTTCACTTTCATGCATTGTAGAAGGAAATGACAATCCACTCCAGTGTTCTTGCCTGGAGAATTCCAGGGACAGGAGGCCGTGTATGGGGTCACACAGAGTCGGACACGACTGAAGCGACTTAGCAGCAGCAGCAGTATTTGAAATGACACAAAAACACGTTTTTCTCTGAAACCCTGAAAACAGAGATGAAATAGACAGTTTTCTAAAAATGTGCAATTTAATAGACAGTGCAACTTGGAAGTTTAAAAATCTGGATATTGGAACTAGCTTCCTGGGTTCAAATCTTTCCTTCAAAGTTTTCCATCAGATTACTCATGGGAAAATGATGAATTCTCTGACGATATTTTTTTCATGTGTTAGGCTGAGGCAATAATAGTTCTTAAGACCAATAATCCAAAAATAGCTTAAGAAAAATTAGAATATTTGATTATCCTTATAAGTAACAAGATATTAAGAAGAGATGTAAGACATTAGATATTAAGAGATGTAAGATATAAGATATTAAGAAGAGATGGCAAGAATACACAGAAGAACTGTACAAAAAGATCTTCACAACCCAGATAATCACGATGGTATGATCACTGACCTAGAGCCAGACATGCTGGAATGTGAAGTCAAGTAGGCCTTAGAAAGCATCACCATGAACAAAGCTAGTGGAGGTGATAGAATTCCAGTTGAGCTATTCCAAATCCTGAAAGATGATGTTGTGAAAGTGCTACACTCAATATGCCAGCAAATTTGGAAAGCTCAGCAGTGGCCACAGGACTGGAAAAGGTCAGTTTTCATTCCAATCCCAAAGAAAGGCAATGCCAAAGAATGCTCAAACTACCGCACAATTGCACTCATCTCACATGCTAGTAAAGTAATGCTCAAAATTCTCCAAGCCAGGCTTCAGTAATATGTGAACCGTGAACTTCCTGATGTTTAAGCTGGTTTCAGAAAAGGCAGAGGAACCAGAGATCAAATTGCCAACATCTGCTGGATCATGGAAAAAGCAAGAGAGTTCCAGAAAAACATCTATTTCTGCTTTCTTGACTATGCCAAAGCCTTTGACTGTGTGGATCCCAATAAACTGTGGAAAATTCTGAAAGAGATGGGAATACCAGACCACCTGATCTGCCTCTTGAGACATTTGTATGCAGATCAGGAAGCAACAGTTAGAATTGGACATGGACCAACAGACTGGTTCCAAATAGGAAAAGCAGTACGTCAAGGCTGTGTATTGTCACCATGCTTATTTAACTTATATGCAGAGTCCATCATGAGAAACGCTGGGCTGGAAGAAACACAAACTGGAATCAAGATTGGCGGGAGAAATATCAATTACCTCAGATATGCAGATGACACCACCGTTATGGCAGAAAGTGAAGAGGAACTAAAAAGCCTCTTGATGAAAGTGAAAGTGGAGAGTGAAAAAGTTGGCTTAAAACTCAACATTCAGAAAACGAAGATCATGGCATCCGGTCCCATCACTTCATGGGAAATAGATGGGGAAACAGTGGAAAGAGTGTCAGACTTTATTTTTCTGGGCTCCAAAATCACTGCAGATGGTGACTGCAGCCATGAAATCAAAAGATGCTTACTCCTTGGAAGGAAAGTTATGACCAACCTAGACAGCATATTCAAAAGCAGAGACATTACTTTGCCAACAAAGGTCCGTCTAGTCAAGGCTATAGTTTTTCCTGTGGTCATGTATGGATGTGAGAGTTGGACAGTGAAGAAGGCTGAATGCTGAAGAATTGATGCTTTTGAACTGTGTTGTTGGAGAAGACTCTTGAGAGTCCCTTGGACTGCAAGGAGATCCAACCAGTCCATTCTGAAGGAGATCAACCCTGGGATTTCTTTGGAAGGAATAACGCTAAAGCTGAAACTCCAGTACTTTGGTCACCTCATGCGAAGAATTGACTCATTGGAAAAGACTCTGATGCTGAGAGGGATTGGGGGCAAGAGGAGAAGGGGACGACAGAGGATGAGATGGCTGGATGGCATCACTGACACGATGGACGTGAGTCTGAGTGAACTCCGGGAGCTGGTGATGGACAGGGAGGCCTGGCGTGCTGCAATTCATGGGGTCGCAAAGAGTCGGACATGACTGAGTGACTGATCTGATCTGATCTGATAAGTAACAAAGATAATAAATTAGTAATTTAAATTTTTTTCTAAAAGAAAACTATCCATCCTAATATCTTCCTGATAAGGTTTACCAAATACAAAAAGAAGCAATTAAATTTTTAGGATTTTTAAAAAATCTAACAGAGAAAGAAGAAAGATTCTCCAACTCAAATTATGAGGTTAACATAAACTTGACACCAAAATAGCACAAGGTCAGAATGAGAAAGGAAAATTATACTCATGGATGTGGATTTAAAAATCCTAAATGAAATATTAGCAACCTGACTCAGCAAAATGTAAAGATAATTTAAAGTACTCAGGTTACAGTATCAGTTTAACACTCTAATATATAGATATATAATATAAAGATAATTTAAAGTACTCAGGTTACAGTATCAGTTTAACACTATAAGTAAATTAACTTGATTGACAATGTCAACTGATTAAACAAAAATAAAATCATAAATTATGAAAAATTGATATAGATAAGACATTCAATAATGTTCAACAATATATTACCTGAAAAATAGCAATATAATGGAATTATATTAATGTGGCAAAAGATATATGTAAAATAATACATACATATAGTTTCATGTATAATAAACTAAAGCAAATACATATAAAGTTAAGAATGTAAAGCTTTCATCTTAATATCAAATACAAGTAAAGAGAATCTTTTATATTCAACATTATCTGGGGGGCTCTTTGCCTGAATAAAAACTTAAAACATATATAATTAATCAAAGGAATAAAATTACTAGAACTAGAAAGAAAGGAAAAAATGTTTTCATTATTTTTGACAGTATTATTACCTATATAGAAAAGTACACAAATATTATAGAAAATATAAGTAAAACTACAAATGAATTACTAAGTTTAAGGAGAAGATTTAGCAACTGAATATAAATCAATATCCAAGTGTATTGACTGAGCACATAATTTTTCAAATCTTACAGATTTTAACAGCAAAATAAATATATAGATAAGACTGAAATCATGAGATGTTATCCAAAGCTATTAAAAGATTTCAACAAATGTGAAGAAAAATACCATGTTCATGGATTAAGACTTTTAATGTAACGTGATGTATATTCTCACCAAATAATCTACATTTAATATAATTAAAATTATAATATAAGCATGTTTTGCAGTGGTTGACAGTCTAAAATCTGAATGGCAATGCAAAATGTAATGAATAGTTAAGCCATTCCTAAAAATAATAATAATAAGATAGAATAGATATGTCTAGCTAGCAATCAGGACATTGTAAATCAATATTAAGATAGAAGTATCAGTATAAGGCTAAAAAGTTAAATAATGCAAAGAACAGGGATATGGAAATTTAGTTTATGATAGAACTGATATTACATACAAATGGGGAAGATAATGCATTCATTTAAAAATTACACTTAGGCCTTACCCCATATCATAGTAAAATACCAATTTCACTTGGATTAAATAATAGAATACAAAAGATAAAAACATAAAAAATTTAATAGAATACATAGAATAAGTTGCAAAATCAGTGTTTCTTAAATATTTTTTTAAAAACAATCTATTAAAGAAAAACTGGACATTTCAACCACATTAAAACCTAGAACTTCTGTTTATGAGAGGATATCACAAAACATGGTACAAATGTAGAAAGTATTTATAACATGACTGATACAGATGATAATGTTTGTCTCTACTTAAAAAATAAACTTCAGATTGTAATGTTGGCCCTTTCATATTTATCAAAATTGTGGTTGACTGTTTTATGTAAGTTTGATTTCTTAAAAAACAGAGTCAGCACTTATGATAAGATACTTTGGGGCAGGAATGATTATTGAAAAGAGCCACTGACTAAAAAGTCAGAAATCACTGCAAAACCAAAAGTAGAGAGAGAGAAACCTTAAGAATCCCCACAGCAAGAGTTATTAATGAAGCAGGTGGCAGTCAGTGAAAGTGAAAGTGAAGTTCCTCAGCCATGTCTGACTCTTTGCCATCCCATGGACTGTGGTCTACCAGGCATCCATGGGATTCTCCAGGCAAGAATACTGGAGTGGGTTGCCATTTCCTTCTCCAGGGGATCTTCCTGACCCAGAGATCGAACCTGAGTCTCCTGCATTGCAGGCAGATGCTTTACCCTCTGAGTTACCAGGGAAGGCAAAGGAGGTCAGTCTAGGCAAAAAAAAAAAAAAGTTGGCATAGTCAAAAGAGAAACTAAGGAGTGGGCTGCTATAGTGAAACCAACAGGCAGAAATCCATTACCCCCCACCCACCTCAACTACTCCTGAAGGGGCAGCAGTAGAATCCAATGACCTGAACCGTTAATAGAGTCGGACAGAATCTGTGGCTTCTGTAGGATAAACAGAACCATTCCAAAATTGGCCTGGCATGATGAAAGCCAGACAGATGATATCTTTATTTCTATCCCTTACTTTCCTACTTTTACCTCCTATTGGCAGAACTCAACTAAAAGAGTAATCTCATTAATATATTATACAAATGTCAGCCCCTGTTCTCTCCCCTTCCCCCACCACAGAGAATACAAGGAATATCCAGAAGAGAAAGTAAAAATCCAGAGATAGCTGGTACACCCAAGTTCCCAATATTCATAAAAGCAACCATAGTAAAAATGATCATAATAATACCTTACTGAAGTATAACGCTTTATAGTCTAAAAAGTACTGAAAGAGTCAATTCCTAGGCCGGTTGATAAGTCTGGGAGTCTCCAAGGAGAGCTTACAGTGAAGATCGCTCAGTCGCATCTGACTCTTTGCGACCCCGTGGACTGTATGTAGCCTACCAGGCTCCTCTGTCCATGGGATTTTCCAGGCAATAGTATTGGAGTGGATTGCCATTTCTTTCTCCAGGGAACTTCCCGACCCAGGGATCGAACCGGGGTCTCCCATATTGTAGACAGACGCTTAACCATCTGAGCCACCAGGGAGGAGGAAAGGACAAATTTTCTTTTTTTTTTTTTTCCTCTACACTCCTTAGTCCTAGTCACATTAAACATTTTTATCTTAAAGCCTGTAACTGATGATTACACAACAAACAACTCAGTTTAAACTTTGTACTAAGGATTATATAACAATGTATCCTACCTGAGGACAGCTTCTTCTTCCTGAAAACCTTCTGGCTAATCCTGTTATCTTAAAATGTAAATTATGGAAGTGAGTCTAGTAAGACCTTTACAACCTCCAGACATTCTTTTGATTCATTGTAATAACTAATTAAAAAGTGACTTACCTAGTGGCTCAGACAAAGCGTCTGTCTACAATGTGGAAACCTGGGTTTGATCCCTGGATTCAGAACTTCCCTGGAGAAGGAAATGGCAACCCACTCCAGTACTCTTGCCTAGGAAATTGCATGGGCGGAGGAGCCTGGTGTCCATGGGGTCACAAAGAGTCAGACACAACTGAGCAACTTCGCTTTAATTAAAAAGTATATAATTCCCTTGCCTCATACTAGCCAGGGGGCACTCTTTCTGTCCCCTTCTGATGTCTATGTCAGAAGCTTTCTCTATCTCTTTTATACTTTGATAAACTTTATTACACAAAAGCTCTGAACAATCCAGCCTCTGGCCCCAGATTGCTTTCTTCTCCTCCAGAGGCCAAGAATCCTGGTGTCTTTCGTGTTTCAACAACAACTTTTCAGTACCTGCATGTATATGATATAGTTCATCTATAAAAAAAATCTACTAAGAGAATTATTAACCACTCCATTTTACAAACTGAAACTAAGGCTTAGGGGACGTCCTTGGCTGTCCAGTGGTTAAGACTCTAAGCTTCCAATACAAGAGGCACAGGTTTCATTCTTGCTCTGGGAAACTAAGATCCAGCCACCACATGGCATAGCCAAAAGACAGAAAACTTAGACTTGAAGATGTTGGTACTTGGGCGTGGCCACGTAACTAAGAAAATGAGCTTTAAATTCCAAGGACTGTGCAGGCTTCCCAAAATATACGCAAGTATATATATATATTTACGTTAGGGTTGGCAATTTCTATACAATTAATTCCTTTACTCACTTTCTCCTTTCCTCATTCCAAAACATGCACAGTGTTGAGTAATGTTAGAAAGATTAGGGCTTGTTGACTTTGCAGTGAGCTACAAGGGGAAACTTTTGAATCAGAGAGATTGGGATGCAAATACTGGATCTTTGCAGAGTAGTTGAGTGACTTTTTACAGGTAATTTACCTTCACAATATGTCTAACTTCAGTGATTCTCTCCCTTTTCTCTTGCTTTCTCAAGTTAAAGATAACTGATAAAGAATGTATGCTCTGGAGTCAAATGTTTTGGGTTCAAATCATAATTCTGTGTTTACTATGTGTATAACTTGAGAAAGGATATCATCCCTGAGTCTCAGTGTTCTTCTGTATAAAATGGAATTCATTGTAAAATTTTCTTTGAGGGGATGCTGTGAAGATAAATATAGATAATTATGGCAAATCCCTTAGAAAAATATCTGGCAGATTATAAACCATCATTGCCATTTTTTATCATTATCTGTATCACTACTCTTCTAAGATCATGCCTATCATTATAATCTAATTTCACACTATTAAAAAGTTACTCGTTGGATGACAAGTTTTCTCTATCAACTGCACTACCCCTGATTTCTTTCATAGCAATACTAATAGAGTTTTCTCTAAACCATCTCCACTTTTATATCTTTATTCTCAATAATTTCTATTTAGTCATGTTTTCTCAAATTTAGCCATGACCTGTATCTTACTAAATCTGATGGCATTTTTTCTGTTCTTGTCTTTTGCTTCTCAGCAAAATCTAATAAATTGGATTCTTATTTCTTTTTCTGATGATACTACTCTAAACCTATCTTTTCAATCTTCAGCTCTTTATTAAACATAACTTTTGACAGTTCTAATCAAAGTTTCTTCAGTCATCATACAATATTATACTACTATTTTACAAAAAAAAATTATTACAGAAATTATCTTAATCTACTTTTTTTTAAATTTTTAATCCAGTTCTATTATATTGTAAGCCCCGTAAGAATAAAACTTCATCTATCACAGTCATTGATGTATCTACAAGCCTTTAACAATGCCTGGCATATCAAAGGCACAAATTGGTTAAATAATTGATAGATTAAATAATATAGCATATAAACAGTTGTCTGACACAAAGTGCATGCTTAAGTAATGATAGTCTTTTCTTATCTTTCTAGCTTATGCACGTGAGTTATCAATGGCTTCTTTAGTTAAGTGAACCTTTGAGTGGTATGAGTAGATTCCCAAACATAATTACAAAATAATCATGGACCAACATTCTCCCTGCTATGAACTGCCATCTTTTTATGCTTTCTTTTCCCAGTCGGTTGGAAACGCTGTTCTGTTTGGGTCACCAGTTCTTTCCCAGGGAATTCTATCAGCAGAGCAGTCAGTTATCCCTTTGTTTTAGGCTTTCCCTCCCAGAGATGCTACTCTAGAAACAACTCCCCTACGTCTAAGCAGACCTGCGGCTAGCTTAGGTACACTGCTACTTGTTTGCCGGTCCTCAGAATATTTTTTTCAAAGGACCCACTCTTTCTCTCACCAGCCTCATTTCTTTTAGTGACGTCCATTCCCTCACATAAGTTCATACTTAATAAAACCACAGTTATGGATATGATTCAAATTCTTTTCCACCAACTTCCAAAGAACCATGTAAATTTAAAAGTATTGCCAGGCATATGTTCCAATGAACATTCTGTGTCAGGTAAAAGAATTCTCAAGCCATACTGTAGATGTTCAGTTGTCGATAAGAAAACACCAAGGAGTGATGTGGCTTAACTGTCCCACATACTAGTCTATGATACTCTCAGCTCTGACTCCAGAATAATGTTACAGCAGGACCCTAACAATATGTTAGAAAGCAGTCAATACAGTAACACAGTTGATCATTTTTATGAGGAAGAAGTAAAACTGTTTTAAGAGATGAAATTGGCCATTTGTTTGAATTAACTGATCAACTAAGGAAGAACTGACCATCAGATGACCTGAATAGCACACTTACACAAAACACTGTAATTTTCAAATCATTGTTACATACATACATTATTTCACTTAATTCATAGTGTTATGATAAAGAAAGAACTACCAAAAGCTATTATCACTTGAAATGACCTAAGTTGTCATCTACTCCAATTTCTTATTCCTATAATAATAATGGTGATAATGACACCACATTACTGATTTGAGTTATCTTATCCCTTTGTAAGAAAATTAATATATTTTTTAAATTAACTTTAAAATTGACTTTGACTAGCCAGAGTTCTTCTATCTCAGTAATATTGCAATCCACGTCAATCATTCTAGATACATGATATTCTATCCTATTTGGGAGCAGATTTTTAAATTATATTCTGAGAATATTGTTTAAATTAAATATGGGATTAAATTGAAATATAAAGATATAGTAACATATTGGCAATTGTCGTCCATATATTAACTTCTATATGAAGTCATGGCAAATGCACAAAACTTGTACTACATTTTGCATACTCAGATACAAAGCTTGACATGTGCTAAGACATCAAATATAGCAGTGTCAGTTACTAGGACCTTCTCTGGAAGCACATCAAATCCAACAATTTCAGTTACTAGGACATTCTTTGGATGTCTATTTCTTTTCTCTCAGTTTATTTCTAGATACTATTTTGGAAGCCTCATAAGGTAATCATGATCAAGAGAACACTATTAATTTTTTTTCCTGGTAATTTCCTACACAGCTTTATGGAGTATGTTCAGAAGAATATGAAAGCTAAAAACTTGCAAGAAGTTTTTTTTTTATTTTTTTATTTTTTTACCCTTTAAACCTTTATTTTTTTATTATTTTATTTTATTTTTTAACTTTACAGTATTGTATTGGTTTTGCCATATATTAACATGAATCTGCCACAGGTATACACATGTTCCCCATCCTGAACCCTCCTCCCTCTTCCCTCCCCATACCATCCCTCTGGGTCGTTGTAATTAAAAATTACCAACTGCCTATCTGTAAAAGAGGAAACGTGGAAACCAGTACTGGGATGACCATGGAGTCATTCACTAAAACTAAAATGCTATGGCAAATTATCATTGACCGTATAACTGTCTCATCCTTACTGTGAATCTTTATATGCCAAACAAACCTTTTCTAGAAACTCTTAAAGGGCAAACAAGGTTAGAATCTGTGTTCTTGATTATTTCATGATTGTTTTCTGGAGGTGGGAGTTTGATTAGGATATTTTAAGTGACTTCCAAGAAATTATTATTATGATGAATTGTAAATGTTAGGGTTGCAAGAGTTGGGAAGAAAGCATCTGCTCCACTTGATTGTTCTCACCCAGGTAACAATAATACCACTTTATGGAAAAGAAGCTGCGTCTCTGAGAGTTCAAATACTTTGAAAGAAATCACATGGCTCTTTAAACTAGAAACAGGCATTTCTGTTACAGCATTTGTCATACTGTCATAATTGTCTGCTTAGTTCTTACTTATTGGTCCTATTCAGTACATTCTGAGCACAAAAAAAATGAACACATAAAGAGATCACAAGTATGATTTTTGAATCACCGGCTCCCAGTACCCTGTGTGGCACATAATAGAAGTTCAACAAATGTAACTGGAAAAAAGTAATACTGTAGAATGTTAGTCCCAGTACTTATCATGAGATAATACTCATATGTGGGCAGAAAATGGCATTTATTTTAGTTAGAAACTGTAACTGACACATTCTGTTTGCTTTTAGTAACATCATAAAATCAAATTGTTGAAACTCCAGTACTTTGGCCACCTCATGCGAAGAGTTGACTCATTGGAAAAGACTCTAATCCTGGGAGGGATTGGGGGCAGGAGGAGAAGGGGACAACAGAGGATGAGATGGCTGGATGGCATCACTGACTTGATGGACGTGAGTCTGAGTGGACTCCGGGAGTTGGTGATGGGCAGGGAGGCCTGGCATGCTGCAGTTCATGGGATCGCAAAGAGTTGGACACGACTGAGCGACTGAACTGAACTGAACTGACCTGAAAATCAAATTTTAGAACAGGAGACCATACCATACCATATGCCCCGCTATGTACACCTATGGCTGATTCATGCTGACGTTTGACAGAAAACAACACATTCAGTAAAGCAATTATCCTTCAATTAAAAAATAAATTCAAAAAATTTTTAAAGAAATACAAAAGTATATTTGACTTTTTTATTTTTTCAAACTATGAAATGCAGTATAAAAATTGAAACAAAAAAAGTAGATATCGATACTTATTTCATCACATTCAGTGGAGCCCAGATGAGGCTTTATTTCTTAGGCTTGTTGATACCATTTACAAATAGAATCTAAAAAAAAGAAAAAAAAAAGTTTTATACCCTCTTCAGGAAATGTTATATTTCCCTTTCTTTCACTAGAGGAGTTTCTTTCTGAGCCAGAGTACTCAATATAATTCACATTGAAAATTAACTTCAAAAGTACCATGCTTTCTCACCATCATCATTATTAAAGGCCTCCAGGTGCTCAGTCCTCAACCTCTTTCAGGCAAGAAATTGTTCAGGTCTTTTTGACAGATTTAGAAACAGAGAACCAATAAATCCTTCTATAGCCTCAAAGACCTATCTGTCAGTTACAGACTGACAGGTCTTTGTTTTGTTTTGTTTTGCTCTTCCTTATCCTGAGGGCACTAATGGTTGCTAATAATTGGGACATAAAGATAATCAAAGAAGAGACACAAACAGCATTATATATTAGAGAATACCACCAGGTTGCCCTGAGCATTGTTTTTCTCATCTCCCATGAACATGCATGGGTTTACATAATATTTTTCTTTCAAATACAACTGTCAGAAAACATCAGACCAAATTGATATTATTTTGTATTCAAGTGATCACTAATTCTGCCAGAGAAGAATGGAAGCAACGTTTTAAAAGAGTAACTTTCTGGTCGAAATTATCTGTTCTTTTAACACACACTTATTTACCAGAGCTCTATTATTATGTAAAATATATCTTGGGTTTTGAATAATCATTTATCAGATCAACTTTGTAGTGATTTTATTTTTCAGTCAACTGTAAATTCATTCACATTCACAAACTCATTGTTCTGTCAGATATATTCATTCTGAAAAATAGAAAAAGAAGGGGTAGAAAAACAGATGGCACTTTCTAACGTATTTCATTCTAATGCACAGGTAGTTGGGTTATTTGTAGGTCTTTTTCTCTGCTGTATAATCCATAAAATGACCTTCCTTAGTTATTCTACTCTTCAATTTGAAAAGTCCCAAAGAAAGTTAGAACTAACACCCTGAAACTTCCAGAAGAAAAGCTTATGTGGTTTTAGTTTTGAAGACAATATATAAAGTTTGCATAAATATCTGTCCAATTGGTGAAAATTGCTCAGCAATTTAGCTGTCTTCTTGAAAAATCTGAGGAAAAATATTGAAAAATAATAAGAGGCCTGATGCTTGATTTGACTTTGGTTGGCAGTCTCCCCACCCCCACCCCCACCCCCGCCTTTAATTTAAATAAACATGCAAGCATCATGGACCATTTCATCTCTATGGTTCTATTCAGCTACTACAGATTTTAATGCAATAGCTGATCTGAGGGTTCATTCCTATGATCAAAGGTAAAATAGACTCTAAAGAGATTTCTCTTTTTCATTAAAGACTATTTTAATAGCATCAGTGGATTAAGACCATTTCTGAATTGTCTTTTTGGGATTTCTTATTTGAGGCTAAACTAGAGAAAACCAACTAAATGAGGAGTCATCCTTAGGTTTATTGGGTTCTCATATAAAGCATCTTTTCTGGAAAGGCCATAATATATCGAACAATCTGTCAGTCTCTGTGCTTATCTCCATGCAAAACAGCTGTTTGCTTGTCTTTTACAGAAGTTATCACAAACTGTAATAAGAATCTGTATGGCTGGCTATATCTGACTATTCCAGCACTCAAATTTGATATCAAAGTGGATAAAGAGGCAATGGCCTATGATGAATCCTACCAAGTACAAAAATGTTGCCTATGAGAGGTTCTCTATACCAAATACTGACTAGTAACTAAATTATATCTTCTCTTTCAAGATATTAGATGATGAGTCATAGAAAGAGATAAAGACAGTAACTGGCTTAGAGGACAAAACACTTCTGGAGTATTATCAGTTTAGATGCTTTCTGAGATTTAGCTAATAATACTCTGTCCTGGGCTTCCCTGATGGCTTAAAAGTTAAAGAATTCACCTGCAGTGTGGGAAACCTGGGTTCGGTCCCTGGGTCAGGAAGCTCCCCTGGAGAAGGGAATAGCTGCCTGCTCCAGTATTCTTGCCTGGAGAATTTCCTAGACAGAGGAGCCTGGCAGGGTACAGTCCATGGGATCTCAAAAGTGTCAGACAGGACCGAGTGACTAGTATACTCTGTCCTAAACTGCACTGAATAATAAAGAAATTAAATTTTCTCACATAAGTAGTTCAGAAGCAGGTGTGGTCTAGGTGAGACATGCTGACTCCAGCTCCACTTTCCAATAAGCCATGTTCTATTCATGTCTTTGTTTTCAAACTGAAAGCAAAATACCTGTATCAGCTTAACAAGTAAAATCCAGGGCCCACAATATCTGGAAAAAGAAGACGGGACTATTTATTCTCTAGCTATCTTGGCTTCAGTGCAAGAAAACATTTCCAAAACCCCTCCAGAAGACCTAACGTCCATCTCATTCATCAGTCAGCATTTGGTTAAATACCCTGCCATAACCCAATCATTAGCATAGGGAATAGGATTTTCATGATTTACCCAATTTAGAAGGTCCATTTGGAGAAAAATAGCCTTAAGAAGAATCAACCTCAAGGGAAGAAGGAAATATTTAAAACAGAGATACTAAGAAAGTAGAAGAAAAGAACAAACTGAGTCAATAGCAAATAGAGGTTTTTTTTTAAATCTTGAAATTCATCAGACCTTTCTAAAACTTAGCTGAGAGTATATAAATTAAGCTGAATTAAATTTTACATGTTTTTACCAACTTCTAAAGACTAGCATAGCATTGTACTTACTAGCAACACCTCAAACTCCAGATCTTTTATGACTACTAACTGTTACAAATTACAAATTACATGTCTTATTCCTTGAAGCCTTACTCTTTAAATTTAGAGTAAATATATCATTAATTAACATAGCTTCTTCCCAAAACTGTATTGCCAAAAATACTTCCTGTTCCCCACTCTTTTATTTTCCTGATCCTCAGTTACTGTCTTACTTTGCTATTGATTTCCTTAACTCACTCATGGCTGCAAGGAAACTACAATCATTAATCTGCTGTGATTCTATTGTTATGATTATTGCCTGTAACATCGCCATCACCAACACAGATCTCACAAAATCAACTATTTGTATTCCAACCCATAGAAACTCTGAGAGATCATTTGCATTGTTTTAATGTGTTAAGCTTGTGATCATTTTTATTATACAGCTGTAGAAAACTAATACACCTTTTTTTAAAGGTTGCCTAGCTGAAGAGCTATAATTTATTGAGTTGGCAAAAAAAAAATTTTAATAAAAGGAGAAAGCTCTGCTTTTATATAGTCTCCTGTGTTGGTTATGGCACTGTTGCAGGCAGTACAGTGGAGAAGCCTAAAGCAAACACTGTTATTAATTTTTTTAAAAAGTTCTAATTAAACCAAGGCCAGTTTGAAGCTGTGTCTATCATTTCCATGTATGCTTCAACAATAAATCTGTTATATATTCATTGTAAATTAAAATATGTGAATGTTTTCATATTTAAATAATGTAATGGTATCATACTTCAGTACTATACTAGGCTTTATTTGTAAAAAAAATATGTTATTTACTTTATGATGAATTCAAACAAAGGAATTACCCAGGCATATTTAGCAAAATATGTAAAATATAGACACACACTGAAAATGAAAGAGCTATATCTTGTTTATAAATTGAAAAACAATATTGCTAAATGTGAATTCTCTCCAACTTGAGCTTTAGTTTCAATACAATCCTCTTCAAATTACAGCATGATTTTTTTCAAAGCCAAATAGGCAAGCAGAATCTAAAATATGTATCATATACAAATAATCTGGAATAGCTAAAACAATTTTTTAAAAAAGAAAAATAGAGACACTACCATATTTCACTATTTACATCTTTCTAAATATTTTCATCAAGACTCTGGTTTTACAAAACAGGATAGACAAGGGAAATAACTGAATAGAATGCAATCCGCGAATATATCCACATTTGTGTGGTCAGTGATTAACTCAAAACACATCATAAATCTAACAATTAAAACCTCTAAAGGAAAACCCTTACAATTTTATCATTCATCAATGTATCTTGTGAAATAACATAATAAAAGAAAAATAATAAAATGGTTTTTCTCAAAGTTAAAATTTCATTTAACAAATTTTTATTTTAAATTTTAAAAATGTCCATATTTTTAATAATATGGAAATTAAGCCACAAAATGAAGAAAATATTTTTTATACATACATCTTAAAAAGGAATTGTATTTTCAGGTGAACAGAGAAGAGACTGTCTTACATATACACTGGCAACTATCACAACATTGTTAATTGGTTGTACCCGAATACAAAATAAGATGTTAAAAAAATAAATAAATAAAAGAACTTGTATTCAGTTCAGTTCAGTTCAGTCACTCAGTCATGTCCGACTCTTTGAGACCCCATGAATTGCAGCACGCCAGGCCTCCCTGTCCATCACCAACTCTCGGAGTTCACTCAAACTCACGTCCATTGAGTTGGTGATGCCATCCAGCCATCTCATCCTCTGGTGTCCCCTTCTCCTCCTGCTCCCAATCCCTCCCAGCATCAGAGTCTTTCCAATGAGTCAACTCTTCGCATGAGGTGGCCAAAGTACTGGAATTGCAGCTTTAGCATCATTCCTTCCAAAGAAATCCCAGGGCTGATCTTCTTCAGAATGGACTGGTTGGATCTCCTTGCAGTCCAAGGGACTCTCAAGAGTCTTCTCCAACACCACAGTTCAAAAGCATCAATTCTTCAGTGCTCAGCTTTCTTCACAGTCCAACTCTCACATCCAACATGACCACTGGAAAAACCATAGCCTTGACTAGACAGACTTTTGTTGGCAAAGTAATGTCTCTGCTTTTGAATATGCTATCAAGGTTGGTCATAACTTTCCTTCCAAGGAGTAAGCATCTTTTAATTTCATGGCTGCAATCACCATGTTCAGTGATTTTGGAGCCCAGAAAAATAAAGTCTGACACTCTTTCCACTGTTTCCCCATTTATTTCCCATGAAGTGATGGGACCAGATGCCATGATCTTCGTTTTCTGAATGTTGAGCTTTAAGCCAACTTTTTCACTCTCCTCTTTCACTTTCATCAAGAGGCTTTTTAGTTCCTCTTCACTTTCTGCCATAAGGGTGGTGTCATCTGCATATCTGAGGTTATTGACATTTCTCCTGGCAATCTTGATTGCAGCTTGTGCTTCTTCCAGCCCAGCGTTTCTCATGATGCACTCTGCATATAACTTGTATTAAGAATATACAAATAATTCATAATACAATAACTAGAAGTCAAAGAACTCAATAAAAATAAGCATATGTTAAACGAACACTTCATAAGATAAAATATATGAGTGGTCAAAAGCCCATAAAAAGATATTCAATGTATATAATCACTAAGGAAATGAAATTAAAACTATAGTGAGGTTCCAAACTTGTTAAAATAGCTAAAATTGGAGAGATCTGACATTGCTAAATCACTTCAGTTGTGTCTGACTCTGTGCAAACCTATGGGCTATACCCCAGCAACCTCCTTCTGCCCATATGGAATACTATTTAGCAATGAATAGGAAATTTCCATTAAATTATTAAAAAATATGAATGAATTTAAAAATCACTTTGCTGGACAAAAGTCAGACACAAGTATATACTATATTATTCCAGTAATATAGATAAAAGTCAAGATAATTAAAAATAATATATAGTGATAGGAATTAGATTACTATTTGTCTGTGGGAGGGACTTAGAGAAGGAAATGGCAACCCACTCCAGTGTTCTTGCCTGGAGAATCCCAGGGACCGCGGAGCCTGGTGGGCTGCTGTCTATGGGGTCACACAGAGTTGTATACGACTGAAGTGACTTAGCAGCAGCAGCAACAGCAGTGGGAGGGACTGCAAAGAACTATAATCTGCAAAGGTACACAAAAGATGTACCAGGAATGATGAAAATGCTCTATAGCTTGATTTTATACTATGAATGGGTGCAGTTTATTTAGTATAAACTACATATAATAATAATGTCACTAAAAATTTTAAAAGAAAAGGAAATAAAAGTATAAGTAAACAATTTAACTCAGCCAACAAAAATATTTCAAAATACTAATAAAGCTTTCAAAATTGGACTTAGGAAAAGAATAAATAGGGTCTAAAGTAAGTGAACAAATTCTCTTCTTTCATTACAAAAATAAAAATTAACCTATAAAAACAAATATTTTTTTAGTTATGGAAGAAAATATTCAGGGATTTAGAGACAGGCATATATGCTATGCTGAAGAGCAAGCTTGGAGTGAATTTTTAAGGAAGTAATTAATTACAGTTTGTTTTTACCATTCATTACCATAAATGGTAAGTTAAATACCGTTTAACTTATTTCTCCACACAAGTCTATTGTATGATATTTAAAACGCATTTATGATTAGTGCTTCCAGACCTACTACATATCTTTTGTTGCTTCCTTTCTTAAGTATAATCTCTGGACATTTGCCCAAACCCATTGTGTTTTGATTTTAGTAAGGAATTATTAATCCTGGCTGTTCAGAGCACTGAATAATTACCCCCACATAACCTTTACCATTTTTCCCAAGAGGACTTAGAGAATATTTTTATGTAAATAGACTTCCATGTAACCTTCTCTCTATAACCTTTTGTTTACTCATAAGAACATTTTCCCTTTCCTCTCCCAAGTTAAAAAATTACAGCCACATTCCATATAGTAAACCATGAAAATTCCCAGATGCCAAAGACAAAAAAACGAGGTATTACAGTTCTGAGGCAAAAGCAATGGTTTATTTTATACATGTAAAACTACACTTAGATCATAGAAATTTGATTTAACCCATTTTATAATCACAGGATGCTAGAACTGGAAACATGATGGGCCTAATCTGATAAAACTGTGTCTCCATGGTCCTAAATATAGTTTGTTTCTTTAGTTATTAAGCATCAAAGACTTTAGAAATTTCCTTTTAGGCTTCAATGTATATTCTTATCTGAATTTCACAGCAAGACCCAAGTTTAAAATGTGCAGAAAAGGATAGGTTTAAGTTTTCTTTTGAACTTCAGAAATAAATATTTTTATATTTTTTGATATGTGTGAACCCCTGAGATTGTTCCAAATTCCTTAATAATATTGCCACACATGCCAAAATGTAAATAGTCATTCTGTCTGGAACCAAAAGTATGGGGAAAAAAATCTAAGAATGTTCAGTTCAGTTTAGTTCAGTCACTCAGTCGTGTCCAACTCTCCACAACCCCATGAATCGCAGCACCCCAGGCCTCCCTGTCCATCACCAACTCCCAGAGTTCACTCAAACTTACATCCATCGAGTCGGTGATGCCATCCAGCCATCTCATCCTCTGTCGTCCCCTTCTCCTCCTGCCCCCAATCCCTCCCAGCATCAGAAATCTAAGAATGTTAGGCTATAGTAAAATTTTTTACAATCAAAATCATTGTTTTTAGTGCAATATTTTAAATAATTTGTCCATTTGAAAGGTCTTCCCTGGTGTCTCAGGTGGTAAAGATTCTGTTTGCAATGTGGGAGACCCTGGTTCATTCCTTATGTTTGGAAAATCCCCTGGAGAAGGGAATGGCTACCCACTCCAGTATTCTTGCCTGGAGAATTCCATGGACAGAAGAACCTGATGGGTTACAGTCCATGGAGTTGCAAAAAGTTGGACATGACTGAGCGATAAACACTCATCCATTTGAAAAGAAACTTTCTGGACTCATTCTTATATTCTCATAGAAACAAAATAGATAAATTGCTCAGATTGTAAATTCACATTAGAAAGGATAACTGCTATAGATAGGTGGTAATGTATATGTATTACCATAATACATAAAATTATAATATTTTAATATCATACATATATAACACTAACCTGAAAGATTACTTACGTTTAAGAATTAACAAAGAGACATTTAGTGTTCAAACCTGGTAATTGATATATTTTAAAATGATGTTCATTAAACCTCAGAGGAATATTCTTATTTCTTTAAGTCCATGGTTGTTCCTGAGAGGAGTATCATCAACTAGTATTTAGACATACTTCTCAGAAAGATGCCAGTTCTAGTAATTTCATGTCTTCTTATTTAAAAATTACATTTACTTATTCTTTTAAATCTTTAATCTGCCCCCCAACTCTTAGCCAAATGCGTGACACAAATATATAATGTCACAATAAACCTAAGAAATTATTAAATGAATAAAAGGAAATAAATACATTTAACTTTTTAATAGAAAGTTCCCCATGCTAAATTACTCTCTAAAGTAATTTAAGCATCATCAGTAGTTATAGTAGCTTTCATAGAACTTAGAACAACACGAAATAAAAAGAACTTTAAAAAATTCTACTTACTTGAAAAAAATCATCAAAGCATAAGCTTCCATTGTCAAAATCCAAGAATACAAAAGCAACCTATTAATCTACACAAATTACATTTTCACCCTTCCTGAGAATTAAATACAGTAATTTTATTAATAATCTTGGGGAAAAGGAAAATTCTCCTCCACCCTTTTAAAGTTCATTTGACTAGTATAATGATTAAATTGACACAATACAAATTAACAGGAGAAAAATAAAATTTAATTTCATATGTACAGAGGGCTCATGGACAAGGAACATAAAGAAATGACTAAAGCAGGCAACTTTTATACTTTTTAGACAAACAATAAATTTGTGAGGAATAGACAAGACAAAGAAATGTACCCTTAGGTGCTTTACAAATTAAGAGTCTAAACAGAGTTAGAGTAGTAAATTAGTAATAAAGTAGCAAAGTTTGGGAGAAGGCAGTGGCACCCTACTCCAGTACTCTTGCCTGGAAAATCCCATGGACGAGGAGCCTGGAAGGCTGCAGTCCATTGGGTCGCTGAGGGTCGGACATGACTGAGCGACTTCACTTTCACTTTTCACTTTCATGCATTGGAGAAGGACATGGCAACCCACTCCAGTATTCTTACCTGGAGAATCCCAGGGACAGGGGAGCCTGGTGGGCTGCCGTCTATGGGGTCACACAGAGTCGGACATGACTGAAGTGACTTAGCAACAGCAGTAGCAGCAAAGTTTGCCTATATAGCCTTATGGGCTGTGATTTGTTGATAAGAATATTTCTCTGCTTCCTGATGGGAAGTTTATTTTCTACTTTCAGAGAGTCAGCGTGTTCTTGTACTGACTGTTTCTTAGTTAACTTTAACAAAATAATCAATATACCATTGGGACATATTTTGGAGTGGCCTACCCTGAGCCACATCAATAACAAAAAATGCTCTTTGGGAGTTATATTCTATAATTGATCTACATTCCCAAATATTCTGATAATCTGAATGCAAGTAGATGACTATTGCACTTTACATTTGCAATGATAGGCTCTGTCTAAATACCCACTGAAAGAGATTTAGTTTAGTGGGGGTTAAGAAAGGGACAATTGTTAAATCTTTAGTTTATGAATTGCTAATCCCTTCTTTGGAAGAATCAGCACAATTTATATCAGAAGTTTTTAAAGAATTAATCTTAAGGGGCAAGGTTTTCATTATCTCCTTTTCAATATTCCAAATGAAGAAATGATTTATAAATTTTATTGCAGAAACTTTAACTACATTAAAAAAATCTTTCTGAAAGGTGAATCAGTTGACCGATAAGAACTTGAGCTTTTTCATAAGGAATATACTTTAAATTAGGGCTTAGATTTATCTACAGTATAGCTTTAATATAGAAATGCAAATTTGTAGATTACTTAAATCTTGTTGAATTAATATGGGTGTGAGATTATTCTTTTATCTGCGTGTATTTAAATATGTCAGTTTCATGGAAATGTCCATCTTGCTTTTATTTTCAATAATAGAATGAGAAATACAGCATTTTACAAATCAACAAATCTCCAACATAATCACTGTTGGAAATAAATCTGGCATAATATTAATAAATTAAGATATCTACATTCTAGGTAAAGTGACATTGGTTGTGGTTAAATGTCACCTTTACTTTTATAGACAACAGAGTTTAAAAATACGAGGTAGAGATGTTCATAAATTCATATACTGAATACACAAATATAATTAGAAAAACGTATTCAGGTACATTCCATGAAAACCTTCTGGGTTTTAATCATACTTGGATAATGTAAAATTTGTCACAGAGTTTATGAAGTGACATTGTGATTTAATTTCAAAACATGTAATGAGAGACTTGTATAAGATGGTCATTGATTTAGATCTAAAGATTCATATCCAGTGATACTCCTCTGCAAGTCTGCCAGGTGTATGCTGAATGCTAAATTCATTCTGTCCCTGAGTGTCACTCCTAAAGGCATGTGCAGTTTTTAAGTTCCTCCTTCAACTCTGTGAGATAGGCAATTTTTTTCTAATAAATTACTCTTTCACTTAAGTTATCTTAAGTTTTAAGTGTGTTTATGATTGCTATCAAATAACCAATTATGGTTATCAAATCAGTAGAAAAAGTAGGTTATGGGCAACATAATTTTGGAAAAGTGGAGTATTTGGAATTGGTTATTGGGTTGAGATGGACTTTCCTGGTGGCTCAGTGGTAAAGAATTCTCCTGCCAATGCAGGAGAAGCAGCTCAATCCCTGGGCCAGAAAGATTCCCCTGGAGAAGGAAATAGCAATACCTCCAGTATTCTTGCCTGGGAAATCGCATAGACAGAGGAGCCTGGAAGGTTACAGTCCACGGGGTTACAAGAGTTGGACATGACTGAGCAACTAAACAACAACGATTTGGTTGAGGTGAGCCAAAAGATTGAAATTTTGGTTCATAGCCTATTCATTCCTTTGTTCACATGAAGCCATATACTATTTATTAAAGTCTCAGTGTCAGTTTTTGCATTGTGTGTTAGTTGCTCAGTTGTGTCTGACTCCGTGATCCCATGGGCTATAGAATCATTAGATGCATTAGAATTTTTAATTTGCTATTACTAGAGATAAATTGGAGAAGGCAATGGCACCCCACTCCAGTACTCTTGCCTGGAAAATCCTATGGATGGAGGAGCCTGGTAGGCTGCAGTCCATGGGGTCGCTAAGAGTCAGACACGACTGAGCGACTTCACTTTCACTTTTCACTTTCATGCATTGGAGAAGGAAATGGCAACCCACTCCAGTCTTCTTGCCTGGAGAATCCCAGGGACAGGTGGGCTGCCGTCTCTGGGGTCGCACAGAATCGGACACGACTGAAGCGACTTAGCAGCAGCAGCAGCAGCAGAGATAACTTATTTTATTGTAAACAGTAGCTACTTGGAAGGAAATGGCATAATTTACAGAATTAAGGAGGCTGGGATTTGACCAACTAGACTGGAGAAGGGGCAGCAACTACTATGCTGTCTTCACCAAGTAATCATTCTTTTTGATATGCACCTGCTGGCTTATATTGGGAACTTTGGGAAATTGAACATTTGAAAATAAGAGATAGGAGAGGATAAAGTTTACCTTGACCTTCTTGAGAACCCTAATTGGGTCTGAAATTTAAACTGACAAAGACAGCTTAATAGGAGAAAAACATACAAATTTTATTGAATTTTTACACATACATAGGAGCTTTTACCTATGTATATATAAAAACCACCTCAGCAGTCTTGCCTTGAGAATCCCATGAAGAGGCTGAGGAGGCAAAAAGATATGACACTGAGGAGATGAACTCTCCAGGTCGGTAGGTACCCAGTATGCTACAGGGAAGGAAAAGAGTAATAGCACAAGAAGGAATGAAGAGGCTGAGGCAAAACAGAGACAACACCCTGATGTGGATGTGTCTGGTGGTGAAAGTCCAATGCTGTAAAGAACAACATTGCATATGAACCTGAAATATTAGGCCCATGAATCAAGGTAAATTGGAAGTGGTCAAATAGGAGATGGCAAGAGTGAACACTGACATTTTAGGAATCAATGAACTAAAATGGGCCAGAATGGATGAATTTAATTCAGATGACCGTTGTATCTACTACTGTGGGCAAGAATCCTTGAGAAGAAATTGAGTGGCCATCATAGTCAACAATAGAGTCTAAAATGCAGTACTAGGGTGCAATCTAAAAAACAACAGAATGATCTCTGTTCATTTCCAAGACAAACCATTCAATGTCACAGTAATCTGAGTCTACGTCCCAACCAGTAACGCTGAAGAAGCTGAAGTTGAACGGTTCTATGAAGACCTACAAGACCTTCTGGAACTAACACCAAAAAAAAGATACCCTTTTCATCATAGGGGACTGGAAAAATAGGTAGTTAAGAGATTCTTGGAGTAACAGGCAAGTATGGCCTTGGTGTACAAAATGAAGCAGGGCAAAGGCTAACAAAGTTTTGCTGAGAGAATGCACTGGTCATAGAAAAAACCCTCTTCTAACAACACAAGAGATGCTTCTACACATGGACATCACCAGATGGTCAATACTGAAATCGGATAGATAATATTCTTTGCATCCAAAGATGGAGAAGATCTATACAGTCAGCAAAAACAAGACTGGGAGCTGACTATGGCTCAGATCGTGAACTCCCTAATGCAAAATTCAGATTTTAATTGAACAAAGCAGGGAAAACCACTAGGCCATTAAAGTATGACCCAAATCAAATCCCTTATGATTATATAGTGAAAGTGACAGATAGATTCAAGGGATTAGATCTGATAGACAGAGTGCCTGAAGAACTATGGGTGGAGGTTTGTGACATTGTACAAGAGGCAGTGATCAAAACCATCCCCAAGAAAAAGAAATGCCAGAAGGCAAAATGGCTGTTGAAGGATGCTTTACAAATACCTGAGTAAAGAAGAGAGGCAAAAAGACAAGGAGAAAAGGAAAGATATACCCATCTGAATGCAGAGTTCCAGAGAAGAACAAAGAGAGATACGAAAACAAAATGAACAATGCAAAAAAAAAAAAAAAAAGGAAAACAATAGAATGGGAGACTAGAGATATCTTTAAGAAAATTAGATACCAAGGGAATATTTCATGCAAAGTTGGACACAATAAAAGACAGAAATGGTATGGACCTAACCAAAGCAGAAGAGATTAAGAGGTGGCAATAATACACAGAAGAACTATACAAAAAAGATACTAATGACCCAAATAACCCTGATGGTATGATCAGTCACCTAGACATCCTGGAGTGTGAATTCAAATGGGCCTCAGGAAGCATCACTATGAACAAAGCTAGTGGAAGTGATGGAATTCCAGCTAAGCTATTTCAAATCCTAAAAGATGATACTGTGACAGTGCTCCACTCAATATGCAAGCAAATTTGGAAAACTCAGCATTGGGCACAGAACTGGAAAATGTCAATTTTCATTCCAATCCCAAAGAAGGGCAATGTCAGAGGATGTTCAAACTACTGCATAGTTGCACTCATTACACATGCTGGCAAGATAATGCTCAAATCTTTCAAGCTAGGCTTCAACAGTAATTGAACTGAGAAATTCCAGATGTACAAGCTGGATTTAGAAAAGGCAAAGGAAACAGATTTCAAATTGTCAACATCCATTAGATCATAGAAAAAGCAAGATAATTCAAAAAATAATAATAATAATTCTGCTTCATTGACTATGCTAAAGCTTCAACTGTGTAGATTACAACAAACTATGGAAAATTCTTAAAGAGATAGGAATACCAGACTACCTTATCTGCTTCTTGAGAAAACTGTATGCAGGTCAAGAAGCAGCAGTCAGAAATGGACATGGACCAATGGACTGGTTCAAAATTGGGAAAGGAGGACATTAAGGTTGTGTATTTCCACCTTGCTTATTTAATTTATATGTATAATAGAACATGTGAAATGCCAGGCTGGATGAAGCAAAAGCTGGATCAACATTGCCAGGAGAAATATCAATAATCTAAGATATGCAGATGACATCACCCTTAGGACAGAAAGCAAGGAACTAAAAAACCTCTTGACGAAGGTGAAAGAGGGGAGTGAAAAAGCTGGCTTAGAACTCAACATTCAAAAAACAAAGATCATGGCATCTGATCTCATCACTTCATGGCAAATAGATGGGGAAACAATGACAGATTTTATTTTCATGGGTTCCATAATCACTATGGAATGTGACTGCAGCCATGAAATTAAAAGATGTTTGCTTCTTAAAAGAAAAGCCATGACAAAACTAGACAGCATATTAAAAAGCAGAGACTACTTTGCCAACAAATGTCCATATAGTCAAAGCTATGGTTTTTCTAGTAGTCACATATGGATATGAGGTTTGGACCATAAAGAAGGATGAGTGCCTAAGAATTGATGCTTTTGAACTGTGGTGTTGGAGAAGACTCTTGAGAGTCCCTTGGACTGCAAGGAGATCAAACCAGTCGATCCTAAAGGAAATCAGTCCTGAATATTCATTATAAGGACTATTGTTGAAGGTGAAACTCCAATACTTTGGACACCTGATGAGAAGAACTGACTCATTGGAAAAGACCCAGATGCTGGGAAAGATTGAAGGCAGGAGGAGAAGGGGATGACAGATGATGGGATGTGGGATGGCATCACCAAATCAATGGACATAACTTTGAGCAAGCTCACCATCAGCAGATGGTAATGGACAGGGATGCCTGGTGTGCTGCCATCCATGGCGTCTCAAAAGAGTTGAACACGACTGAACAATTGAACAACGATGAAGAGTTTTTATAAGAGAATGAAGACCAGAGGAAGTGACTTAGTAGGAAGTTTTACCTTTGGACAATGAAACAATAAGTTTGTGAAGAACTGACAGCACAAAGGGTTTGTGTCAGAAGTAATAAATGGACAAGCAGCAGCTGAAATATAGGGTTAGTGTGACAAATGTTTGTACAGATTTCTTGGCCCCCAATTCCCTTTTTATGGTGAGACATCCTGCCTTATTGTACAAGGAAGGTATCTTTTATGACTTGTAACAGAAAGTAAAAGTGAGGGTTGGAGTGGGTTTCAGAGTGACCTTCTGATTTCTTCTGTTTTTAAAATTTCTTCAGCCTTTATGGCACATTTAATATGTCATATTTTGGGACTGTGTTCCTTGAACCCCATCAAGAATGCCAGAAAATGCCCATGATAATCTATGTACTATTAAATGAACTCAACAGTACCACAACAATAAATAGTCTAGACCCAAATAGCCCTAAACGCAGAAATATGAATAAGAAAGCAGCTCACTCTAAATATGAGCTACTATTTTCATATTGCAACCCATCCTGCATCCCAAAACAATGGTCTTCATAAAGAGTTTCCTATTACTGCATGATTGAGTGGAAAACCTCTGGTCTCATTTACAAAAGGCCCAATAAGCTGTACCAACTCTATATGGAATTTAACTTCTTAGATGTTACAATTTCACTACAAGTGGGATTTAAGGACTGTAGAAAGTAATATTCTTCCAATGGACATAGATGTGTATTTATGTTTTCTGCTTTGCATTAAAGGTAGGATGACTGTGCTCAATTAGCTGCTAAGAATCTTGGAAGGAGTAAGATTAGAGGATTAGTGACAAGGAGATTTGGGAATGCGAAACTGGACCTCTTCAAAAATGTCAGGAGCTTAAAAATGTTTGTGTTTGTTGTGATTACTCATCACATTCTTTTCACCCCTTCCCCACTTTCATTAAAATATATGTTGCTATAATCAGGTGCCCAGGCAAACCCTCTCTACATATGATCATCCTCTTCACTCAATCAGATGATCAACTAACTGTTTAATGACCTCTTCACAAAGCAACAGTGTAAAAAACACAATGCTTAGACTAAAACATATATTTTCCTTCAATACCAACCCTGTTCTTCTAATTGTCAAGCTTTTGAGCTTCTAGGGGTAGAGATAATAAGTCCCTTCTGTATTAAAAATGTTCAGAAAATTTGGTGTTGGGTTGATTAATTGATGGAGACAGAAATTTGCCTTCCCCAGAACAATCCTTTGAGTCACTTAGATAGCTGAATTTGAATTTGTGTACTGAGTTGAATATTGCATTCCTCCCAAAGCATGTTCACCCAGGACCTCAGAATGTGACCTTATTTAAGGTCACATGCAATTAGAAAGTAGTTAAGATGAGGTCATCTTGTATTAGGCTGGACGTGAATCCAATTGAATAATATCTTCAAAAGGAAAGAGAAATTTGATACAAAACTTATAGTAAGAAATATGTATTTGGTCTTCTTTTCCTTTTCCTGATGTGCGGCTTCTAAAACCTTATAATTTCCTACATAAGAGCCATAAGGGCCTCTTTTGTCATAATGCTTAGTTTTGTTCCCAGTTCCCAAAATAACTCAGAGCAATAAAGAGGAAAGGAGTGTCTTTTGTTATTCATATGAAAGTTCCTTTAGAAAAACCCTGAGTGTATGTTAATGAGGTTACTTTTGGAAAGCCCCTGTGGATGGGTGCTGTTTGCCAGGGGAATGTATCAGGTGATTAGAATATTGGAAATTTTAGCTCCACCCCTGGAGTTGGGGAGAGGAGCCAAAGGTAGACATAATCACTAATAACCATTGATTTAATCAGTCATGCTTATGGCAATGAATGTGAAGTGAAGGTCACTCAGTCGTGTCCACCTCTTTGTGACCCCATGGACTATACCATCCTAGGAACTCTCCATGCCAGAACACAGGAGTGGGTAGACCTTCCCTTCTCCAGGGAATCTTCCCCACCCCAGGATCAAACCCAGGTCTCCCTCATTGCTGGCGGATCCCTTACCAGCTGAGCCACCAGGGAAGCCCAGCAAGGAATGAAGCCTCCCTAAAAATCCATAAGGAGAGGGTTCAGGGAACTTCTCCGTTGGTAAACAAGTGAAGGTGCTGGAGAATGGGGAGGGAACCCAGTGATGGCACGAAAGCTCTGCACTTCTTCCTACACACCTTGCCCTATCCATCTCTTCTGTCTGGCTACTTCTGAGTTATATCTTTTTATTTGTTGTTGTTGTTCAGTTGCTAAGTCATGTCTGACTCCTTGCAACCTCCGGACTGCAGCACACCAGGCCTCCCTGTCCTTCACCATCTGGAGTTCGCCCAATCATGTCCAGTGAATTGATGATGCCATCCAACCATCTCATCCTATTATAATAATCAGTAATAGAGTAACAAACTGTTTTCCTGAATTCTGTGAACCACTCTAACAAATAAATCAAACCCAAGAAAGAGGTTTTAGGAACCTCTGGATTTATAACCAATCAGTCAGAAGCACAGGTGACAACCGGAAGGGCCTTGGGATCTGAAATGTGTGGGAGGAAGCAGTCTAGGGAACTGAGTCCTTAGCATGTGGGATCTGACGTGATCCCAGATAGTGCTGTGAGTGTAGTATAGGAATACAAGAGACACACAGAGGAGTGTTTTTCCTTTACAGAAACACAGACACACAGGGAGAATATCACATGAAGATAAGGACAGAGACTGAGTGACCCATCCATAGCCAAAGATTGCTGGCAACAATCAGAAGCTAAGAAAAAGGCATGAAACAGATTCTTCTCTAGAAACTAGAGAGGGCTCAGCCCTGCCCGATGTCTATTTCAAACTCCTAGCATCAAGAATTGTGAGAGTTGGGCCATAAAGAAAGCTGAGAATCGAAGAACTGGTGCTTTTGAATTATGATGCTAGAAAAGACTTTTGTGAGTCCCTTGGACTGCAAAGAGATCAAACCAATCAATCCTAAAGAAAATCGACCTTGAATGCTGACTGGAAGGACTGATACTGAAGCTGAAGCTCCAATACTTTGGCCACCTGATATGAAGAGCTGACTTATTGGAAAAGAATCTGATGCTGGGAAAGATGAAGAACATAAGGAAAAGGGAGCAACAAAGGATGAGACGGTTGGTTGGCAACACTGACTCAATGGACAGGAGTTTGAGCAAACTCGGTGAGACAGTGAAGCGCAGGGAATCCTGGAGTGCTGCAGTTTGTGGGGTCACAAAGAGTTGGACATGACTTAGCAACTGAACAACAACAACTATATTCCATTAGAATTGTAAAATTTTGATGTAGCATGAACACTAAGCAGAACAAATGAGTAATAAAGCAGATGACAAAGAAACACATAAAACTACAAGAAAGTAAATTTTACAAAAATAAAAACTAACTTCAGGGAAGTTGCTGGAAAAAATAGTAGTCAAAGCAGAATAGAAGCTGTATTTTATGCAACACAATATAGGTATTTAATAAATATGTATATGCTTTCATTATTATTCTTCTCTTCTATCATTAATGTTATTAATTTATGAATCACTGCAATCTCACAAAATATATGGTAATTGTAATGCTTAATTAAACTAAGCAAAGTGCTACCAGAGTAAATGAATAAGTAAAACTTCAAGTTCATTTTATAAAGACCTCAGCAGTTTTATGCTATTAAAATCCATGGTAGTAGTTTCTTTTTTGATAGATAAATTTCCTGATGTTTTCCTACATTAACTATGGTACTAGGCTCATAATTCATACATCCATAACCTGCTACTGCTCAGTCACGTCAGTCGTGTCCGACTCTGTGCAACCCCATAGACAGCAGCAGCCCACCAGGCTCCCCTGTCCCTGGGATTCTCCAGGCAAGAACACTGGAGTGGGTTGCCATTTCCTTCTCCAATGCATGAAAGTGAAAAGTGAAAAGTGAAAATGAAGTCACTCAGTCGTGTCCAACTCTTCGCAACCCCATAGATTGCAGCCCACCAGGCTCCTCCGCCCATGGGATTTTCCAGGCAAGAGTACTGGAGTGGGGTGCCATTGCCTTCTCCAATCCATAACCTAAGTAGCCAAAATTATCTATTTTGGCACATTATTATATATTTGTTCTAGATTCTACAGAAATTAAAGCACGTCAAAGATTGTTGGATGAAAATATTTTAAAAGAAAAAAAATTGTAATTTAAACTATCTTCAAGGTTTTCTATATTTTATTATTGCACTATGTTTTTTAGAAAACACATTTCAAAGAAAACTAGATTATGTATTTATTTATAATTTAAGATCTTATCCCCCAAAGATACAATTATATTGTAGCAAATTACTTAATATAAAAATACTTCAAATCTAATGAGTTCTTCCTATGTGGAGGAAACCATTTAAAACTCTGTTCATACATATGTGGGCTCACTTAAGCTCACAGTTCAATAAAAGAATTATTGATATTATCCTCATTTTGCCAGAGAAAACTGTGGCAGAGAGAGGTTAAAATAACCTCTGCAAAGTCATGGGAATTTGAAATAACATTCCTTAGTAGTAACTGGTTAAAACTAGGCAGAAAATAAGCTTTTCTACAAAATGTATAATATAGGGGGACATTTTTCCAAGTACATTCTACATTCCCATTAGAAAATATGAGGAAATGTAAGAGAAAGGATTCCATGAACACAAAATATCAAGTGATGTTAGTTCAAAAAAAGATAGTCATGTTTGTGTGTGTTAAATGTGTGTAAGAGTGTGTGTTTGTGTGTGTATATATATATATTTTTTTCCTTCCTGTTTTATTAAAATATAATTGGCATAGCTCTCTACAAGTATAAGGTACCCAACATAATGATTCGATATATACATACTTAGTTAACATCCATCATCTCATATAGGTACAAAATTTTTTTAAAATATTTTTTTCCTTATGATGAACTCATCATACTCTCTTAACAATTTTCATGTATAACTTACAGCATGTTAATTATATTAATCATGTTGTACATTGCATGCCTAGTACTTATTTAACTTATAACTGGAAGTTTATACTACTTTCGTCACCATACAAACATACTAGGTTATCACTGACAATATTCCCCAAGCTTTATGTGCTTTACGTCCTTTACATTTTCCTTATGACTCATTTATTCTGTAACTGGAGGTTTGTACCTCTTAATCTCCCTCATCAATTTCTTTCCTCTCCCTACATCCTTCCACCCTGACAACCACCTGTTTGTTTTTTGCAACTATGGCTCTGTTTCTGTTTTCTTATATTTATTCATTTATCTTGCATTTTAGATTCCACATATAACTGAAATCATACAGTTCAGTGCAGTCGCTCAGTCGTGTCTGACTCTTTGCAACCCCATGAATCATAGCACGCCAGGCCTCCCTGTCCATCACCAACTCCTGGAGTTCACTCAGACTCACGTCCATCGAATCAGTGATGCCATCCAGCCATCTCATCCTCTGTCGTCCCCTTCTCCTCCTGCCCCAATCCCTCCCAGCATCAGAGTCTTTTCCAATGAGTCAAATCTTCACATGAGGTGGCCAAAGTACTGGAGTTTCAGCTTTAGCATCATTCCTTCCAAAGAAATCCCAGGGCTGATCTCCTTTAGGATTGACTGGTTTGATCTCCTTGCAGTCCAAGGGACTCTCAAGAGTCTTCTCCAACACCACAGTTCAAAAGCATCAATTCTTCGGCGCTCAGCTTTCTTCACAGTCCAACTCTCACATCCATACATGACCACAGGAAAAACCATAGCCTTGACTAGACAGACCTTTGTTGGCAAAGTCATGTCTCTGCTTTTGAATATGCTATCTAGGTTGGCTATAACTTTCCTTCCAAGGAGTAAGCATCTTTTAATTTCATGGCTGCAATCACCATCTGCAGTGATTTTGAAGCCCAAAAAATAAAGTCTGCCACTGTTTCCACTGTTTCCCCATCTATTTCCCATGACGTGATGGAACCAGATGCCATGATCTTCATTTTCTGAATGTTGAGTTTTAAGCCAACTTTTTCATTCTCCTCTTTCACCTTCATCAAGAGGCTTTTTAGTTCCTCTTCACTGTCTGCCATAAGGGTGGTGTCATCTGCATATATGAAGTTATTGACATTTCTCCTGGCAATCTTGATTGCAGCTTGTGCTTCTGCCAGCCCAGCTTTTCTCATGATGTACTCTGCATATAAGTTATGTTAGTCATTCTCTTGTCTGACACATTTAACTTAATACTCTCTAGATCTATCCAAATTTTTGTAGATGGAAAGTAATATTATTGACAGTAATATTCCATTGTGCCTGCATATATGTATGGGTAATATTCCATGTGTGAACATACATAATGGAATTATATATAACTGTGTGTGCTTGCTTAGTTTGGAAAAATACCCAGAAGCAGAATCCCTGGATTGAATGTTATTCTATTTTCAATTTTGTGAGGATACTTCATAATGTTTTCCATAGAGCCTGCACCAGTTTACATTCTCACTAATAGTGAATAAGTGTTCCATTTCTCCACATCCTTCCCAATACTTATTTTCTATCTTTGTGGTGATAGACGTTTTGACAGGTATGAGGGAATATCTCACTATGGTTTTGATTTGTGTTTCTCTGATGATCAACGATGCTGAGCATCTTTTCACGTGTTTGTTGACCACTTGTATGTTTTCGTTGAAAAAATGTCTATTCAGGTCCTTGTCCATTTTTTAATCAGGTTTTTTGGGTTTTGTGATGTTGAGTTGTATAAGTTCTTTGTACATTTTGCATATTAATTCCTTGCCAGATATATTGTTTGTAAATATCTTTTCCCACAAAGTTTTGTTGATAGTTTTCTTTGCTGTATAGAAACTCTTAGTTTGATGTAGTCCCATTTGTTTACTTTTGCTTTTGTTTCCATTACCTGAGGAAACATGTCCAAAAAAATATTGAGACTAATGTCAATGAAAACACACTTTCATTTATATATAGATTATAGTGTATATATATATATATATAACATATATACACACCTATAATATATAATTTGTATTTATATAGCCATGTATATACATATGTATGTAATATGTATTATGTATATTTATGAAGACTAGTTTTTAATAGGCAATATATATTTGAATTCTGAAAAATGCATATATAGACAGTTATTTAATCAAAATATTGAATCCCCAGTATATTCTAAGTACTTGGCTAGGAATTAGAGATGCAGAAAGTGACAGAGACATATACAGCATTGACTATTGGAGAAGTCATGTATAATGAGAACCATGATGAAATGCAAGATTTAAGTTAAACCTATAATAAACACTCTCAGGGAAGTCATGGAGGAAATGAAATTTAAAGTTTTGGGAGTAAAATTAAATGAATGAGCTACTTAGCTCAGGAAAAGGAAAGATGTATTAAGCAGAAATATATCGTGTGCAAAGATGCTAAGATTGTGTCAGGGAATTATAAAAAGTCCAGTACAACTAGATTAGGAAGAGTGAAAAGATGCTGTTAGAAGGTGAGCCCAACAAAACTGATGGTTTCAGAGACTTAGTGAAGTAAAAATGTTAGTCACTCAGTCGTGTCCAACTCTTTCTGACCCCATGGACTGTAGCCCACCAGGCTTCTCTGTCCATTCAGAGACTTAATGAGATCTAATAAGAGGTTTGATTTTATCCTATGTGCGATCAACCAATAAAGCATTTTCATACATGTGCTCATCTTCTCCTGTGAGAACTCCAAAATTGCAACTAACCGCTAAACAACCATCAACAGGAGACTGTTGGATCCCATCAAAAAAAGATACCTCACGTACAAGGGCAAAGGAGAAGCCCAAGTAAGATAGTAAGAGGGGTGAAATCATGTTTAGAATCAAACCCTATACCCTCCAGAGACACTCTGAGGGCTCAAACAAAACCTTGTGCACACCATAACCCAGAAAGCCCATAGAGACTGAGTCAGACTTGTCTTTGAGTGTTTGAGTGTCTCCTGCAGAGGCAAGGGTCAGCAGTGGCGTGCTGCAGGGACAGGAGTTCTGGTTGCAGCAGACCTGGGAGATGCAGCATGTGAGCCCCACCACAGAGCCACCAAGCAGACGACCCACAAACTGAAGAACAATTTTACCAATGAAGTTCTTGCACTGTTGCAAATTCTATGGCCCACAACAGATTTCACGGCCTGGGAATTCAGCAAAGGGACTGAGATTCCCCCGAGAATTTGACTTTGAAGGCCAGTGGGATTTGATTACAGAACTTTCACAGGAATGAGGAAACAAACTCTTGGAAGGCACAAACAAAACTTTCTGTGGACCAGGACCCAGTAGAAAGGAGCAGTGACCCCACAAGAGTCTAAGCCAGACTTGCCTGTGAGTGACCAAGAGCCTCCAACCAAGGCATGGGTCAAAAGTGGCCTATCATGGAGTCAGGGGCACTGAATAAAAGAGTCCTGGCATAAGTCCTTTTGAAGGAGGTCACCATTACTGCCATTACCCCTACCATAGCTTGGCCTCAGGCCCACCCATCAACAGAAAATTGGATTAAAAATTTACTGAGCATGGTAAATGCTCAGTAAATGCTGATGATGCTCCCTATCCATCAGAGCAAGACCCAGATTCCTCCACAGATAGTCCCTCCCATCAAGAAGTTTCCACAAGCCTTTTGCCCTTTCCATTAGAGGACAGGCAGAATGGAAATGACAATTATAGAAAACTAACCAAGCTGATCACTTGGATCACATCCTTTTCTAACTCAATGAAATTATGAACCATGCCATGTAGGGCCACCCATCATGGACAGACATGGTGGAGAGTTCTGACAAAATATGGTCCACTGGAGAAGGGAAGAGCAAACCACTTCAGTATTCTTGCCTTGTGAACCCCACGAACAGTATGAAAAGGCAAATATATATGATACTGAAAGATGAACTCCCTAGGTTGGTACATGCCCAATATGCTACTGGAGAAGCATGGAGAAATAACTCCAGAAAGAATGAAGAGGCTGAGCCAAAGTGAAAACAACAACCAATTGTGGATATGACTGGTGATGAAAGTAAGGTCTGATGCTGTAAAGAACAATAGCTCATACGAACCTGAAATGTTAGGTCCATGAATCAAGGTAAATTGGAAGTGGTCAAACAGGAGATGGCAAGAGTGAACACTGACATTTTAGGAATCAGTGAACTAAAATGGACCAGAATGAGTGAATTTAATTCAGATGACCATTGTATCTACTACTGTGGGCAAGAATCCTTGAGAAGAAATGGAGTACCCCTCATAGTCAACAATAGAGTCTAAAATGCAGTACTTGGCGCAATCTAAAAAACAACAGAATGATCTCTGTTAGTTTGCAAGGCAAACCATTCAATATCACAGTAATCTGAGTCTTTGCCCCAACCATTAATGCTGAAGAAACTGAAGCTGAATACTTCTATGAAGACCTACAAGACCTTTTAGAACTAACACCAAAAAATATATATATCCTTTTCATCATAGAGGACTGGAAGGCAAAAGTAAGATGTTAAGAGCTACCTGGAGTAACAGGCAAATTTGGCCTTGGAATGCAAAATGAAGCAGGGCAAAGGCTAACAGAGTTTTTCCAAAAGAACACACTGGTCATAGCAAACACCCTCTTCCAACAACACAAGAGACGATTCTGCTCATGGACATCACCAGATGGTCAATACCAAAACCAGATTAATTATATTCTTTATAGCCAAAGATGGAGAAGCTCCACAGAGTAAGAAAAAACAAGACTGGGGGCTCACTGTGGCTCAGATCATGAACTCCCTAATGCAAAATTCAGACTTAAATTGAAGAAAGTAGGGAAGACCACTAGACCATTCATGTTTTTGTGGTTTTATCACTATGTTATGTCTGACTCTTGTGACCCCATGGATTGTAGCCCACCAGACTCCTCTGTCCATGAAATTTTTCAGGCAAGAGTACTGGAATGTGTTGCATTTCCTTCTCCAGGGGATCTTCCCAATACAGGGATTGAATTCCAGTATCCTGCATTTCAGGCAGATTCTTTACCATCTGAGTTACCAGGGAAGCCCCAGATCTTTCAGGTGTGACCTAAATCAAATCTCTTACTATTATACAGTGGAAGTGACACATAGATTCAAGGGATTAAGATCTGCTAGAGTACCAGAAGAACTAATGATGGAGGTTCCTAACATTGTACAGGAGGCAGTGATCAAAACAATCCCCAAGAAGAAGAAATGCAAAAAGTCAGAATGGTTACCTGAGGAGGCCTTACAAATAGCTGAGAAAGAAAATAAATGAAAGCAAGGGAGAAAAGGAAAGTTACATCCATCTGAATGCAGAGTTCCAAAGAATAGCAAGGAGAGATAAGAAAGCCTTCCTAAGTGAACAGTGCAAAGAAATAGAGGGAAACAATAGAATGGGGATGACTGGAGTTTTATTCAAGAAAATTAGAGATATCAGGTGAATATTTCGTGCAAAGGTGGGCACAATGAAGGATAGAAATGGTATGGACCTAACAGAAGCAGAAGATATTAAGAGGTGGCAACAATACACAGAAAAACTATACAAAAAAGATACTAATGATGCAGATAACCACGATGGTGTGGTCACTCACCTAGAGCCAGACATCCTGGAGTGTGAAGTCAAGGGAGCCTTAAGAAGCATCACTATGAACAAAGCTAGTGGAGGTGATAGAATTCCAGCTGAGCTATTTCAAATCCTACAAGATGATGTTGTGAAAGTACTGCACTCAATATGCCAGCAAATTTGGAAAACTCAGCAGTGGCCACAGGACTGCAAAAGGTCAGTTTTATTTCCAATTCCAAAGAAAAGCAATGCCAAAAAAATATTCAAGCTACCACACAATTGCACTTATCTCACATGCTGGCAAAGTAATGCTCAAAATTCTCCAAACTAGGCTTCCACAGTATGTGAACCAAGAACTTCCAGATATTCAAGCTGGATTTAGAAAAGTCAGAGGAGCCAGAGATCAAATTGGTAACATCTGTTGTATCATAGAAAAATCAAGAGAATTTCAGAAAAACATCTACTTCTGCTTCATTGCCTATATGAAAGCCTTTAACTGCGTGGATCACAACAAACTGTCAAAAATTCTTAAGGAAATGGGAATACTAGACCACCTTACCTACTTCTGATAAATCTGTATGCAGGTCAAGAAGCAACAGTTAGAACTGGACATGGAGCAAAAGATTGGTTCCAAATTGAGAAAGGGGTACCTCAAGGCTGTATATTGTCACCTTGCTTATTTAACTTATATGCAGAGTACATCATGTGAAATCCTGGATTGGATGAAGCACAAACACACTAATCTCAGATATGCACATGACTCCACTGTTATGGCAGAAATTGAAGAGGAACTAAAGAACCTCTTGATGAAAATGAAAGAGAAAAATGAAAAAGCTGGCTTAAAACTCAACATTCAAAACACAAAGATAATGGCATCTGGTCCATTACTTCATGGCAAATCGTTGGGGAAACAATGGAAACAGTGATAATCTTTATTTTCTTGGACTCCAAAATTACTGCAAATGGTGAATTCAGTCATGATATTAAAAAACACTTGCTCCCTGGAAGAAAATCTGTGAAAAACCTAAATAGCATATTAAAAACCAGAGACATTACTTTGCCAACAAAGTCCATCTAGTCAAAGCTGTGGTTTTTCCAGGAGTCATGTATGGATGTAAGAGTTAGACCATAAAGAAAGCTGAGCAATGAAGAATTGATGTTTTTGAACTGTGGTGTTGGAGAAGACACTTCAAGTTCCTTGGACTGCAAGGAGATCAAACCAGTCAATCCTAAAGGAGATTAATCCTGAATATTCATTGGAACGACTGATACTGAAGCTGAAGCTCCAATACTTTGGCCACCTGATGCAAAGAACTAAGACACTGGAAAAGATGCTGATGCTGGGAAAGATAGAAGGCAGGAGGATAAGGGGATACAGAGGATTAAATGAAATGGTGGAATGGCATCACCAACTCGATGGACGTGAGTTTGAGCAAGCTTCAGGAGTTGATAAAGGACAGGGAAGCCTTCATGCTGCAGTCCATGGGGTTACAAAAGAGCGACTGAACTGAACAGATGCCAATATTAATTATTGATTGTAAAATGATCAAGAGTAGTTGGGGCTTCTCCTGTGGCACTAGTGGTAAAGAAACCGTATACCAATCCATGCAACACAGGAGAAGAGGGTTCAACACCGGGTCAGAAAGATTCCCTGGAGGAGGGAAAGGCAACCCACTCAGTATTCTTGCCTGGAGAATCCCATGGACAGAGGAGATTGGCGGGCTGAATTCCATATGGTCACAGGTCACAAAGAGTTGGACATGACTGAAGTGACTTGGCACACACACCCAAAGAGTAGTTACCTCCTACTTCACTGTTTGCTTTAATGGCGCAGATCATATGCAGTATCTCCAAAGTATAATTTTAATCTATGTGCTTTTCTCTGTCTATTGCTACAACTCTGGTTTAAACCATCATCCATCCTTTCTCAACTCTGTTATATAAATTACTTGCTAACTGCTCCTCTAGCAGTTCTCCTGTCACCAATTCTTTTTCTTAATTTCAAGCCCAAAGATTATTTTGGATCATTACATTCCCTTCCTTCCTAAACATTCATTGCCAATTAGGCATTAGTGCTTCACAATGGCCTTTAAGACCCTTCATGCTTTTGTCTCTGTATAATACTCTGACCTTGCCTCCTCCTACTCTACAGACTTTGTGTTTGCTATTTCCTGTGTTTTCTTTTTAGATACTCTGTTATACAGATATTACAAGGGCATCCAAGCAAAAGGAGGAGCAAATCAGAATTTATTTTCCATCAAATAATACAAGATTTGTAAAACTGTTGCTTTGTCTAGTTATATCATCTAGATCTCTGCCAAGAAGTATTGATACCTTGGTAACTCAAAATTCTAAATATTTCAGACAATTGGAATTGAAAATACAAAGGCTAATGCCTGGTTTTCCAAGAGGATAAAGCAAAGTTTGAAGTTGGGGGATACATAAAATGTATAATTATCTCAAATTTCAATTGTTTTCTCTTATATGTAGTTGTATATAAGAGGAAAACCCGGCTGTTTGTTTTATAGTGAGAATTAAGAACCTTAATTCCCTAGTGCATGAGATATTAATACTAATACTTTCCACTGTCCTTGTTAATTATGATGCTTTACTCTTAGGACTTTAAAAAATGCTTCAGTAAAACAATAGATAGATTGCTAATGTCCTTGACTGTGTCTCTCTGCAGTGAATGCTGTGATCTGGCTGGGGTTCCTGAGTTGATTACTCACTCTAAGTAAGTAACATATTCTGTAAATAGCAAGCTAACACCATCTGTACAGGCTGTTTTTTGACTGTTCATAAGCTACAGGAAATCAACTCTGCCCTAATTTCCTACATGATTCAATAGGGTGGAAGCCAAGGGAATACAAGCTAATGTGACCTTTCAGTACATTCCTATGATATTAAGCTTCAGATGAAAAATTAGGGCAAGGGGTAGACTGCCATTTAACATTGGAATATGCATCTTTGCTGATATTAGTAAAAAAAAAAAAAGCTTAGAAATTTTGGAATTGCTTTGAAAAAGGAATCACCTCAAATTTACAGAATATATTTATGTAAATTTTGTAAAGGTTAGAATTGTAAAGACTGTTCAAAATTAATTGTAATCTAGACATCTAATGTGTTAGTCATTCAGTCACATCTGACTCTTTGTGACCCCATGGACTGTAAACCGCCAGGCTTCTCTGTTCACGGTATTCTCCAGGCAAGAATACTGCAGTGAGTAGCCATTCCCTTCTCCAGGGGATCTTCCTGACCCAGGGATCAAACCTGGGTCCCCTGTACTGTAAATGGATTCTTTACTGTCTGACTCACCAAGGATGCCCCCTAGTCACCTAATGAAAACTGTTAATCGCTCAATCATGTCTGACTCTTTGTGACCTCATGCCTCTCTCCATGCAATTCTCTAGGCAAGAATACTGAACTGGATTGCCATTCCCTTCTCCGGGGGATCTTGCTGACCCAGAGATGGAGCTCAGGTCTCCCACATTGCAGGTAGATTCTCTACCATCTGAGCCACCAGGGAAGCCCAGTCATCTAGACTGGTGTTCAAATTTAATCTAATGTGCTTATATTCTGACTCTTTTCGAGATTATTTCTAATACTCTTTAACTCTAGCTGCCATATTGCTTTTAATGTTCCTTTTAATTCTTAGATGCTCTCATATTATTAGATCTGATCATTACACTCTAAATCTGTAAATCTGATACACACATACTTTTGTTGTAAGGATGATGTGATAGGCATTTAAAACATCTCAGCAGGAGAATGGATTTTTAAGGAAATGTTGGCAATATTGATGGATTAATGTCTATGTTGATAATGTTGTTGCTCCTCACTGGGGTGGAGGGGGGGGGCAGTGTGAGGGGAAGAAACCAAAAAAATGTTCTAAACACTCAAATGATTACTTCAGACCTCTCTAAGACAGCTGTACTTCACAACAGGAAACACCAGAATAGCACTTAACATTTCCAGGTAAACATACATATCTGAATGAAAAAATGAAAGTGATAGTCACTCGGTCATGTCCAACTCTTTGAGACCCATGGATAATAGTCTGCGGGATCCTCTTTCCATGGAATTCTCAAGGCAAGAATACTGGAGTGGATAGCCATTCCCAGGGGATCTTCCTTACCCAGGGATTGAACTGATGTCTCCAGCATTGCAGGCTGATTCTTTACCATCTGAGCCACCAGGGAATCCCTAAACATATCTAAATACCGTAATACAAAAGAAGCTGCATGTCTGAGGGGTAAAACTGGGCCATTCTTCTTCCTAGATAGAAAGAGATAATAACACATTTATCCTAATTCTAAAATGAATACATGACAACCACCATATATTTTCCTCCTATTGAAAAAATATAAATACATACAAATATATTTTTACTCCAGCCAGTCATTTCATCCAACAAAAAACCCTAAACAATTTCATCAAAATGCTATCATTGCACTTGAAAGTAAACTGCTCTTTCCAGGGATGGCAAAAAATTAAAATAATTAGAGTCTTATTAAGGAACATAAATGTTAGTGAATGTAATAAGAAAGAGTTTATTTTCTCTTAATTCATTTGCAAAACAAAACATTCTGAAGTATATGTCAAGGCAGTGCCAGGTTGTGGAGCCATGGAGTGATCAGAGATGAAAGATTCTCTTTAAACTATAATAAAGAAGTCTGCTACTGCTGCGAAGTCGCTTCAGTCGTGTCCGACTCTGTGCAACCCCATAGACGGCAGCCCACCAGGCTCCCCCATCCCTGGGATTCTCCAGGCAAGAACACTGGAGTGGGTTGCCCTTTCCTTCTCCAATGCATGAAAGTGAAAAGTGAAAGTGAAGTCGCTCAGTTGTGTCCGATCCTCAGTGACCCCATGGACTGCAGCCTTCCAGGCTCTTCCATCCATGGGATTTTCCAGGCAAGAGTACTGGAGTGGGGTGCCATTGCCTTCTCCGAATAAAGAAGTCTACCTAAGTTTTATTCCTAAGAGGGGTTACTCAGTAACCATGTTTAAATTCTGACTCTATTCTCTGAATTTGGCTGCTTGGAGCAGTGGTGGGTTCTCAGTCCAAGCTGGGATCACCAAATTCTCTCCCTAGTAAATTTGGGAAGAGTGTTCACAGGCATTCTCTCAGTTCAGTCAGTTCAGTCACTCAGTGGTGTCCGACTCTTTGCGACCACATGCACTGCAACACGACAGACCTCCCTATCCATCGCCAACTCCCAGTGTTTACCCAAACTCATGTCCATTGAGTCAGTGATGCCATCCAAGCATCTCATCCTCTGTCTTCCCCTTCTCCTCCCACCTAAAATCTTTCCCAACATCAGGGTCTTTACAATGAGTCAGCTCTTCACATCAGGTGGCCAAAGTATTGGAGTTTCAGCTTCAGCATCAGTCCTTCCAATGAACATTCAGGACTGATTTCCTTTAGGATGGACTGGTTGGATTGCTTTACAGTCAAAGGGACACTCAGTATTCTCCAAGACCACAATTCAAAAGCATCAATTCTTCTGCATTCAGCTTTCCTTATAGTCCAACTCTCACATTCATATATGATTACTGGAAAAACCATAGCTTTACAAGACAGACATAGCTTTGACAAGCTTTGACAACCATAGCTTTTTTGGCACAGTGATGTCTCTGCTTTTAAATATGCTGTCTAGGTTTGTTATAACTTTTCTTCTTAGGAGCAAGTTTTTTAATTACAGGGTTGCAGTTACCATCTGCAGTGATTTTGGAGTTCCCCCAAAATAAAGTCTGTCACTATTTCCATTGTTTCCCCATTTATTTGCCATGAAGTGACAGGACCAGATGCCATGATCTTCATTTTCTGAATGTTGAGCTTTAAGCCAACTTTTTCACTCTCTTCTTCCACTTTCATCAAGAGGCTCTTAAGTTCTTCACATTCTGCCATAAGGGTGGTGTCATCTGCATATCTGAGGTTATTGATATTTCTCCTGGCAATCTTGATTCCAGCTTGTGCTTCACCCAGTCCAGCATTTCTCATGATATACTTTGCATGAAAGTTAAACAAGTAGGGTGATAATATACAGCCTTGACATACTCCTTTCCTGATTAGGAACCAGTCTGTTGTTCCATGTCCAGTTCTAACTGTTGATTCTTGACCTGCATACATATTTCTCAGAAGGCAGGTGGTCTATTATTCCCATTTCTTGAAGAATTTTCCACAGTTGTATAAAGCAGAAGTAGATGTTTTCTGGAATTCTCTTCTTTTTTGGTGATCCAATGGATGTTGACAACTTGAGCTCTGGTTCCCCTGCCTCTCCTAATTCCATCTTGAATATCTGGAAATTCACATATCATATACTGTTGAAGCTTGGCTTGGAGAATTTTGAGCATTACTTTGCTAGTGTGTGAGTGCAATTGTATGGTAGTTTGATCATTATTTGGCATGGCCTTTCTTTGAAGTTGAAATTTAAAAAATGACCTTTTCTAGTCCTGTGGCCACTGCTGAGTTTTCCAAATTTGCTGGCATATTGAATGCAGCACTTTCACAGCATCATCATTTAGGATGTGAAATAGCTTAACTGGAATTTCATCACCTTCACTAGCTTTGTTTGTAGTGATGCTTCCTAAGGCCCACTTGACTTTGCATTCCAGGATGTCTGGCTCTAGGTGCGTGATCACACCATCATGATTATCTAGGTTGTGAAGATCTTTTTGTATATTTCTTCTTGTGTATTCTTGCCACTTCTTCTTAATATCTTCTGCTTCTGTTAGGTCCATACCATTTCTGCCTTTTATTGAGTCCATCTTTTCATGAAATGTTCCCTTGGTATCTAATTTTCTTGAAGAGATGTCTAGTCTTTCCCATTCTATTGTTTCCCTCTATTTCTTTGCACTGTTCACTGAGGAAGGCTTTTTATCTCTTGCTGTTCTTTGGAACTCTGCATTGAAATGGATATATCTTTCCTTTTCTCTTTTGCCTTTTACTTCTCTTGTTTTCACAGCTATTGGTAAGGCCTCCTCAGAAACCATTTTGCATTTCTTCTCCTTGGGGATTGTCTTGATGGTCTGCCTCCTGTATAATTCATGAACTTCCATCCATAGTTCTTCAGGTGCTCTGTCTCTCAGATCTAATCCCTTGAATCTATTTCTCACTTCCACTGTATAATCATAAGGGATTTGATTTAGGTCATACCTGTATGGTCTAGTGGTTTTCCCTACTTTCTTCAGTTTAAGTCTGAATTTGGCAATAAGGAGTTCATGAGCCACAGTCAGCTCCCAGTCTTGTTTTTGCTGACTATATAGAGCTTCTCCATCCTTGGCTCCAAAGAATATAACCATTCTGATATTGGTATTAACCGTCTGGTGATGTCCATGTGTAGAGGTTTCTCTTGTGCTGTTGGAAGAGGGTGTTTGCTATGACCAATGTGTTCTTTTTGCAAAACTCTTAGCCTTTGCCCTGCATCATCTTGTACTCCAAGGCTTAATTTGCCTGTTACTCCAGGTATTTCTTGACTTCCTACTTTTGTATTCCAGTCCCCTATAATGAAAAGGATATCTTTTTTTTTGATGTTAGTTCTAGAAGGTCTTGTAGGTTTTCATAGAACCATTCAACTTCAGCTTCTTCAACATTACTGGTTGGAACATAGACTTGGATTACTGTGATAATGAATGGTTTGCCTTGGAAAGGAATAGAGATCATTCAGTCACTTTTGAGATTGCATCCAAGTACTGCATTTTGGACTGTTGTTGACCATGATGACTACCCCATTTCTTCTAAGGGATTCTTACCAACAGTATTAGATATAATGGTCATCTGAGTTAAATTCACCCATTCTAGTCCATTTTAGTTCGCTGGTTTCTAAAATGTCAATATTAACTCTTGCCGTCTCCTGTTGGACTACTTCCAATTCACCTTGATTCATTGACCTAACATTCCAGGTTCCTATGCAATACTGCTCATTGCAGCATTGGACTTTATTCCATCACCAGTCACATCCAAAACTGGGTGTTGTTTTTGCTTTGGCTCCCTCTCTTCATTCTTTCTGGTGTGAACTATGGGGAGATACCCCACATCCAAGGGCAGAGAAGCCCCAGCAAGATAATTGCTGGAGCAGCAGCTGCACAGTACTGGAGTGGCAGCTGCACAGTGCTGGAGCAACTCTCAAGGCAAAGGAGAAGACCCAGCAAGATGGTTGCTGCTGCTGCTGCTGCTGCTAAGTCGCTTCAGTCGTGTCTGACTCTGTACAACCCCATAGACGGCAGCCCACCAGGCTCCCCTGTCCCTGGGATTCTCCAGGTAAGAACACTGGAATGGGTTGCCATTTCCTTCTCCAATGCATGAAAGTGAAAAGTGAAAGTGAAGTCGCTCAGTCGTGTCTGACTCCTAGCGACCCCATGGACTGCAGCCTACCAGGCTCCTCCACCCATGGGATTTTCCAGGCAGGAATACTGGAGTGGGGTGCCATTGCCTTCTCCAGCAAGATGGTAAGAGGGGCGAAATCATGTTTAGAATCAAATCCCATACCCACCAAAAATGCTCAGAGGGCTCAAACATACCTTGTGTGCACTAGGACCCAGAGACCCCACAGAGACTGAGTCAGAACCATATTTGAGTGTCTCCTGAGGACGTACTGGTCATCAGTGGACTACTGCATGGGCAGGGGCTGGGGTTGCAGTAGACCTGGGTATGGCATAAGCCCTCTTGGAGGACGTCACCATTCAGCCCACCATAGAGCCACCAGAACTTACACAGGACTGGGGAAACAGACTTTTGGAGGGCACAAACAGAACCTTGTGCACACCAAGACCCAGGAGAAAGAAGCAGTGACCCCACAAGAGACTGACCCAGAATTGCCTGTGGATGTCCAGGAGTCTCTAGCGGAGGCTGGAGGGTGGGTTGGCGGTGGCCTGCTGCCAGGTTGGGGGCACTGTGTGTAGCAGTGCCTGCATGAGACATTTTGAAGGTGGTTGTCATTATCTTCATTACCTCCAGCATAGATTGACCTCAGGTCAAATAACAAGGAGGGAACAGAGCATCAACAGATGTTGAGTGACCATCAACAGAAAATTGGATTAAAGATTTACTGAGCATGGCCCTGCCCATCAGAACAAGACTCAGTTTCCCCTCAGTCAGTCTCTCCCAACAGGAAGCTTCCATAAGCCTCTTATCCTACTCCATCTGAGGACAGACAGAGTGAAAACCACAATCACAGAAAACTAACCAATCTGATCACGTAGACCACAGCCTTGTCTAACTCAATGAAACTATGAGCCATGCCATATAGGGCCACCCAAGACAGATGGGTCATGGTGGAGAGTTCTGGCAAAATGTGGTCCATGGGAGAAGGGAATGGCAAACCACTTCAGTATTCCTGCCTTGAGAACCCCATGAACAGTATGAAAAGGCAAAAAGATGGGACACTGAAAGATGAACTCCCCAGGATGGTAGGTGCTCAATATGCTACTGGAGATCAGTGGAGAAATAACTCTAGAAACAATGAAGAGACTGAGGGATTTTCTATGTAGCTGGAAAAATCATTTGTATACTCTTGAACTACAGGGTGGCTATTTTGTATTTTCTCAAGATAATAGAATCATGGACAGCTGGTCCACTAAAAGGAAGAATACTGAAGTACACTAAGACAAACAAAGATAATGTAGAGAGAAGTTTTTGTTGACCTCTATAAAATTTCAAGGATTCCCACGAGGCTCTAGGGGTAAAGACTCTGCCTGCAAATGCAGGAGACATAAAAGACATGGGTTCCATCCCAGGGTCAGGAAGATGCCCTGGAGGAGGGCATGGCAACCACTCCAGTATTCTTGCCTGGAGAATCCCATGGACCAAGGAGCCTGGTGTGCCCTAGTCCACGGAGTCATAAATAGTCAGAAACTACTGAAGCGACAGCACAACACAGCACAGTTTCAAGGTATCCTTTCTTCCTGGTAACTTGCAATTCTCTAGCTGCTGCTGCTGCTGCTAAGTCACTTCAGTTATGTCTGACTCTGTGCGACTCTGTAGACAGCAGCCCACCAGGCTCCCCCGTCCCTGGGATTCTCCAGGCAAGAATACTGGAGTGGGTTGCCATTTCCTTCTCCAATGCATGAAAGTGAAAAGTGAAAGTGAAGTCGTTCAGTCCTGTCCAACCCTCAGCGATCCCATGGACTGCAGCCTTCCAGGCTCCTCCGTCCATGGGATTTTCCAGACAAGAGTACTGGAGTGGGGTGCCATTGCCTTCTCCATCTCTAGCTGATGGGTTTCACTAAATATTTTATTTATTTATTTAGCTGCTTTAAGTCTTAGTTACCACACAGCATGCAGGATCTTCCTTGCATCATGCAGGATCTTTCTTTGCAGCACGTAGGCTCAGTTGTTCAGTGGCATGGGCGGATCAGAGTTCCCTGACCAGGAATTGAATCTGGGTCTCCTGCATTGCAAGGCAGATTCTTAACCACTGGACCACCAGAGAAGTCACTCACTAAACATTTTAAATCCTTATGTTAAAATCCCCTGGGAATTCCCTGATGGTCCAGTGGTTAGGACTTCACCTTCCAGTACAGGGGTACAGGTTCCATCCATGCTTAGGGAGCTAGGGTCCCACATACCTTGTGACCCAAAAAACCAAAATGTAAAACAGAAAAAAATATTGTAACACATTCAATAAAGACTTTAAAAATGCTCTACATCATAAAATAATCTTAATAAGAGAATCCTCCCTTTTCCTTAATCTGGCTTGTATTGTTTTCTGTCAATTGCAATCAAAAGATGCGTAACAACTACAAAGGATATTTTATCTAGTACAAATATAGAAAACTAAACCTGTAATTATAATACAGTGCTAAGTGGTAAAGAAAACACCTAGAGAGCATCATAGTCTACACTGAACTAGAAGGGATCAGATGTGTTATGTTATGATGACAGGACAGGATAGAAGATGGAGATAAAGATAGAATAAACATTCCTGGAACTAAGGTTGTTATAGATTTGACACTTGACCCAATTGCTACAATATAGCACAAAAACAAGCCAGGCACTAGAAAATGTCCACAGGGCCTGAAGCTGCATATTGATGGTATATTCTCTCTGAGTCTTTATAATGTATATCCGAATAGAGCCTTCCAGGTAACAGTTAGCCTGAATTGGAGGGGTGTTCTGTCAAGGGTTAAATGAGAGGCAGCATAGTGAAAACCACACCCACACCCACACATGCGCACGTGTGCACACACACATACACACCCCTCATTCTTATTTGCCAGGTCATCAAACTGATTTCTAGAATGATAGTTTTTAATTCAGTACCACTATTTCTTTAAGATGCTGCAGATATATAAAACAGGTCAGCACAGGTGTTATCAAGGGAAAATAAAATGCCTACCAACTTCATTAGGAAAAACTGTCATTCATACTAAAGAAGTAAAATGTTTTGATAAATATACTATCACCTAAAAGCAAGGGAGTTCCAGAAAAACATCTATTTCTGCTTTCTTGACTATGCCAAAGCCTTTGACTGTGTAGATCACAATAAACTGTGGAAAATTCTGAAAAAGATGGGAATACCAGACCACCTGACCTGCCTCTTGAGAAGCCTATACACAGGTCAGGAAGCACTAGTTAGAACTGGACATGGAACAACAGACTGGTTCCAAATAGGAAACGGAGTACGTCAAGGCTGTATATTGTCACCCTGCTTATTTAACTTATATGCAGAGTCCATCATGAGAAATGCTGGGCTGGAAGAAGCACAAGCTGCAATCAAGATTGCCAGGAGAAATATCAATAACCTCAGATATGCAGATGACACCACCCTTATGGCAGAAAGTGAAGAAGAACTAAAAAGCCTCTTGATGAAAGTGAAAGAGGAGAGTAAAAAAGTTGGCTTAAAGCTCAACATTCAGAAAACTAAGATCATGGCATCTGGTTCCCATCACTTCATGGGAAATAGATGGGGAAACAGTGGAAACAGTGTCAGACTTTGTTTTTGGGGGCTCCAAAATCACTGCAGATGGTGACTGCAGCCATGAAATTAAAAGTCACTCCTTGGAAGAAAAGTTATGACCAACCTAGATAGCATATTTGAAAAGCAGAGACATTACTTTGCCAACAAAGGTCTGTCTAGTCAAGGCTATGGTTTTTCCAGTAGTCATGTACGGATGTGAGAGTTGGACTGTGAAGAAAGCTGAGCGCCGAAGAATCGATGCTTTTGAACTGTGGTGTTGGAGAAGACTCTTGAGAGTCCCTCGGACTGCAAGGAGATCCAACCAGTCCATCCTGAAGGAGATCGGCCCTGGGTGTTCTTTGGAAGGAATGATGCTAAAGCTGAAACTCCAGCGTTTTGGCCACCTCATGCGAAGAGTTGACTCATTGAAAAAGTCTCTGATGCTGGGAGGGATTGGGGGCAGGAGGAGAAGGGGACGACAGAGGATGAGATGGCTGGATGGCATCACCAACTTGATGGACATGAGTCTGAGTGAACTCCAGGAGTTGGTGATGGACAGGGAGGCCTGGCATGCTGCGATTCATGGGGTCTCAAAGAGTCGGACACGACTGAGCGAGTGAACTGAACTGAACTGAATCTTTGTAATGGAGAAGGAAATGGCCACCCACTCCATCCACTATTCTTGCCTAGAGAATCCCAGGGAAGGAGGAGCCTAGTGGGCTGCCGTCTAGGGGGTCACACAGAGTCGGACAGGACTGAAGCCACTTAGCAGCAGCAGCAACAATCTCTGTAAGGACTGCAAGGAGATCCAACCAGTTCATCCTAAAGGAAATCAGTCTGAACGCTCATTGGAAGGACTGATGTTGAAGCCGACACTCCAATACTTTGGCCACCTGATGCAAAGAGCTGACTCATTTGAAAAGACCCTGATGCTGGGAATGATTGAAGACAGGAAGAGAAGGGGGTGAGAGAGGATGAGATAGTTGGATGGCATCACCGACTCAATGGACATGCTGCTGCTAAGTTGCTTCAGTCGTGTTCGACTCTGTGGGACCCCATAGACGGCAGCCCACCAGGCTCCCCCGTCCCTGGGATTCTCCACGAAAGAACACTGGAGTGGGTTGCCATTTCCTTCTCCAATGCATGAAAGTGAAAAGTGAAAGTGAAGTCAGTCGTGTCTGACCCTCAGCGACCCCATGTACTGCAGCCTTCCAGGCTCCTCCGTCCATGGGATTTTCCAGGCAAGAGTACTGGAGTGGGGTGCCAGGAGTTGGTGATGGATAGGGAGGTCTGGCATGCTGCAGTCCATGGAGTCGGAAAGCGTCGGACACGACTGAGCAACTGATCTGAACTGGACTGAATCTCTGTAAGGAACTCTATACTTATCGCTGTATAACAGTTCTGTACTTAAGAATTTACTTACATCTGTTTGGCTGTGGATTTCCTTTGCCTTTAGGCTTTCTAAAAACTTGGTTACTGTGATCGAATACCTCACTACAATTTTCCCCCAGAACCTTTACATGGACTCAAAATAGCTGCCATCAGGGCTATTATTTAAAGGTATATGTTTCAAATACCAGGATGTAACATCGTCAGAATCTACTATTGTTTCTCACTTTCATTCATGAAAATGTAGTGCCTCAGGAATTTCAAAAGCAAAGGGAATTGATTTTTATCACTTTATCATATTTTACCAGGTTTGTGTCTTTTCTGATATGAATAAACTGTTTGAAGGCCAAAAGTTTCATTCTCCAAAGAAATGTGAATAGTAAAACAAACCATCCAACAAACAAATAGAAAAACACTACAAAGGAAAACAAAGAAAGAATAAATATACTAAAAAGAATTGAAGGCGTCTACATCTTTCCCATGATCAGTGGAGCAACCAAGTTCTTTGACCTCGAGAATCTCAAAATATTGAAACCATCCCTAACACTCCTATGTTCTCTCATTTTTTAATTACAAGTTGCCTGATGTGGAGAAATATATGCAGATTAATTATTTGCAATGTTGTGCATGTGTGTGTATTAGTTGCTCAGTGAGTCCAACTCTTTGCAACCCCATGGACTGTAACCCCAACCCCAGCCCAGGGATCAAACCCAGGCCTCCTGCATTGGTAGGTGGGTTCTTTACCAATAGCACCACCTGGGAAACCTATTTGCAATATTACCAGATCATATACCGTGTTACATTTTAAATCTAAGAAATATCTTCCAAATTATTTTTAAACTCCTGATTTTACCAAAAATGTAATGGAAGGCTAAAGAGGTTAACAGATTCTCCCAATAGTCTACTTTTTTTTTTTTTTTTGGTTAGCCAAAAGTCACAACTACATTATCTCTGGACTTCTATAATTATCCTCCTTAAAATCTGCATTCTTCAATGATCTCTCTCTCCACTAAAAGTATGGCTATACAGTTATTACCAGAAATTAATTTTACTCTCTGTAGAACTGTTTACAGTACATATCCTTTGTCACATGCTATTCAGAAGCACCGTTACCCTGTCTCACATTTACCTTGATATTGCCTCTTCAGAGATCTGCAGTATTCACCATCACTTCCAGAATAAAGACAAACCTCTTTTTAAAGGCTGGAGTTAGTCTGTAGATAGTCACTTATCTGCATCGTCCTTCAATAATCTCTCTTCATTGACCAATCCTCTAAAACTTATTCCACCTTCAAACATAACAACATTCTTCTTAACCAGTTAACTGAATATTCCCATCAATTCTCTTCCTCTAAAGACCTGCTGAAACCTATCTTTTCAGTTCTTCCTAGTTTATATTTGATTTATTTATTCTGGAAAAACAATACTATAAATCCTTTCTGGCTACCATCATTTCACTAACACTTTTCACTGTTCAGCATATTATAGTTTTTAGCAATGCTGTGTACATCATTGAATCATAAACAGCCCTTGACTTAGGTTTTTCTCGCCAGGAATGGCAATGGATTATACTTGTCTAGCCAAATAAAATTGACACCACCAGTGAAACTGCATCCCTTTGAAACATTTTTTTCCTATGCCAAGAAAAGGGCCAGCAGAATAATAGACACTACAATTTTAATATTACTAGCATCAATAACCAAACTCTAGCCAACTAAAGAATATGTTGATCTATCGAAGCTGTCATAGTTATATTTGTTATTTTTGTTGCTGTCTGTTTATGTTTGGTTGCTCACATTTAGTGTATCTGTGTCTTTATTTGTGTTTTCATGTTTGTGTATTTGTGTTGCAGATAAGTGAAACACCTAAGAAAAAGTGGCTATATACTTTTTGATCATCTAGATTCAAGATTATGAGATAACCATTCCAGGCATTACTTCCTTAACTGCCTTTAGCACCTTTGACAATATCAGACCTGGCAATTCTTGCTGTGTGGTGAGTTAAAAAGCAATGAAGAATACCAATCCCACCACCCCCACATCACAAACATATGTGTGTTTGTGTGCATGAACCTTTGTATATTTGTAACCTTCTCATCAACCAACAACTAGATCTAAATATTCTACCAGTATAATTAAAGGCTCAAAAAAGGCAGCCATCATAGTCTTGCCTTGGGATAACACATAGATGTGGGTATAATCCTCCTAAGGATCTATAATGCTGCAGGTCTACTTTGGTTTTTTAACTCTCTCCTTTAAAAATATAGTTTCTTCAGAGTTACTTCTTGCTGTCACAAAGAGAACTATGATACAGAATGTCCTTCTGCTTCTCCTCTGCATGGATCATCTTGAAACTTTTATATTAATAAATGATCTCTTGCAATTTTCTCTTGGAAAAATGTTGAAATTTGATATATTTCAGTCTCACTGAATTATAAACAGTCCCATTTTCTTTCAGCATTTAGATTTTATTAGTTTTTCAAAAAAATATTAAATTAACATGCTGAATAATAAAAGAGTCAATAAGATGTTTTTTACAAGCTTTGCATTTAAGGAAAAGATTATTGAAGAGCTGACAGATTGAAGACAGTAATAGTTAATGGACATACAGTACAGGATAAATTACATTCTTTATGGAAATTTGTAGTAAATAATCTTTGAAAAACATTTCCTTTTATCAGGATAAACCATGAGAAATATTATAAAAACAAAAGAGATTCAGTATGACACTTGAAGGGTCCAAATGGGACTTTTAAAAGCAAATCTATAGTCAGACTGTGATGCATAAAAACACACTTTGTTAATCTATGCTTTGAAAAAAACCACATGTACTTCAATTGCCCTTGAATTTCTGCACCTCATTTTTAACTGTACTTAGTTTACATTTTACTTACAGAGATTAATCGTCTCTTCTGCTAAGTGCATTGGAAATCACAAGTACTAACTATGTAAATGATGCTAGGAAATGTATCCCCCAAGTATGAAATAAAGCTCTAACTAGATAATGCTAATAAATATTAATATGTGAAGATAGCAAAGGAATATTAAATGATTATGCTGCCCAAAGTAAGAATAATAATACACCTACTATTCTAAAGGCAGCCATTCAATATTTCAGGGCTCTACAAATATTAACAAAAGCAGAGCCTGCTGAAAAAATTCTATGTCCTCAAACTTTATGACTTGAATCACCATAAGAAGAGGAATGACCAGTGACTACAACTAAATGGCTGAAGAACTGATTCAATTGGTTAGAGCTGTTAATTAATTCTGATAGATACAGTCTACTTTTTCATCTTTCAATTATCTGCTCCAGTCATTTTCTAAAAAATAAAAAAAATTATTGTCTACAGTTTAAAAGTCTCTGGAGAATTTGCTTTCACCCTGGCCATATTTTCCATGTTAGGAGTCTTCAGATAATTGGATAAAGAATATCGGAGCAATGAGAATAGACTGGTGTTAAGCAGAATGTATAATAGAAGTCTTTGTCCACCAAAGTAAAAGTGAAATCTACCAAGAAACATTCCATGTGTGCCTTAGATCTTTACAAGTTAACAGAGCAAAAGATGAAATGAGAAACAGGCTCCCTAATTCCCTAGTGCAAGGCAGCCTCATGGAACCATCCTCATATTTATTTTGTGTTGGTTCCAGTATTTGAAGACTATCACGGCCAAGCCATAACAAATAGCTTCAATTCAAGAGGGCATACTTTTCACTGCTCTGCTCTGGAGTTGCTTCCAATACACTGTTATACTGCTATAGAGTGACCTGACTGATGACTAGGTCAGTGTGGTTTTGTAAGGAAGAATTTGTCCCAGGCCATAAATGTTTTATTTCCATACTGAAGAAGGTAAAGAGAGTAGATGATGATAACCTTGCTTGGATGCAAGATAGATGCTCAGGTTCCTCCTGACGTGCCCTCACAAACCACATCTAGGTTCCCCTGAGGAAAAAAATACAAAATAACTCTACTGTATATAGTAGCAGTATAATAACAAACTCTGAGCATAGTTCTGAGGTTGTTGTTCATCCCTGCAACATTTGAGAGGGATACATGTCCTCCTGCCACAATAACAGTTACCGTGTGATTTTTATTGTAAATAGGAAACTGAGTTGGAGATAGCAAAACTCAATGTTCTTAATCACAGAACTCCTGGTGCAGCTTGCAGCTTAAATTGCACTCCTTGCTTATGGGGATTAGGTAAAACCAATAATAGGAAAACAACCTGGAAACAATTGAGTAGCCATAGCACAGTTGTTACCTTGCTTGCAAAAATCAAGAGGAACACAAAAAAAGGAAACAGGAATTATTGGAAGAAGCAGTATAAAGCAAACAGAACAAAGCAGAGTCTATAGATGTGATTTCAAGTAATTTAGTGTTTCTATACAGTGCATTGCTTTCAGCCTCAATAAAAAGCCAATTCTTAATCCTGCAATTACCCAACCTTATCGCCATTGCCCACATGCTGACTATGGCTAGAGTTCTAGATGATATTCTTTTCATTAGTGTGGCCAAAGGCAAATTTAATTAGAGATGCATCTCTTGAATGGATAAGGGAAATATATAAGGATTAACAAATTAATCCTAACACGTAATTACATTAAAATGTTTGCCATTCTGTATAGAAAATACTGACATTCTAGCTAGCCTCCCTTTTATCTGTTCTCTCTTCAGTAACAGTGGAGAACAGTATTTTTGAAGAGGAAAGATGGTGGGATTTCCTTCCTGCCAGCTTGTGTACTGAACAGGAAGAAATAATCAACCTTGATTATTTTGGACCCTATCAGTTCCTGACCACATTCCGTGAATGCAGGCATTTGGAAGAAAACAAACTGATAGGTAACAGAAAGAAAACTCTGTACTGATGGAGAGAGGAAACTGTGGCTAAATGCACCCAGGTAAGTCTAAATAGAGTAATGAAATCCTGGTGGAATATTGAAAAAGAGATTCATAATTGCACCACAAATCTCTATTATCCAAGCCAACAACTAAATTCCTATTCCGTAAATTGTAATGCCTGCCTATCTGCCTTCTCAGTTTATTTTTTCCTACCTTCTCCCTAAACTGCATGTGTGCACAGGTAAGATAATGTATGTGCTTTTTGTTGGATTTCTCAGCTGTCTAAAAATAAGTCCCAGCTACACTATAGAACACCCACACAAACCTTTACATGTGCTTGCTATAACTTTACTATTATTGTTTTGACATTTAAGCAACAGATGCATGTTTTTCACTTTGGAAGGCAGACATCTGTTTTTCAGAGTGCTTTCCAGAAGCTGGAGTTTTCTTTCAGGAGCTTATTAAATCAAAAAAGTTCTACCATCACCCTCTACTTGTGTCCCTCAATCCAAAATGATTTAAGAAACAGAAAAGAGAAACTTATGAATAAATTTATGAGCATGAAGACTACCCTGATGTCAATTAAATAAGTCTATACAATGTTCACTCCAAAGTAATCTATGTGAATGAAATTTACTATTGTAGTACAAAGGAAGAAGGAAGTTGAGCACTGAGCTGTGATGTATGGAGAGTTGCCTCAGGAGCCAGGTAGCCCAGAACTTCAGAAAAATCGCATAATTTCCATGACAGATAAATTCTGTCTGTTTTTATTAAGAAAAAATGTAACCTAAAATACATATAATTGTTTGTGTCTGATTCTGGCATGTTGAATGCCATGGTTCAAGGAGGGAACATTTTTTTCATGAAATGTGCATAGGAGGAATTTTTGTGTATATGAGTTGTTTTGTTTCAGTTTTATTTGAGGAAGGGGTTCTGTTTTGCTTTTACTTTAAAAAGTAGACACTGCCAGCTCCATCAAAGTGTAGTTGCAAAATATGAGATTGCAAAGCCTTTAAAACATATCTAGTTCATCTGGAATTTGTAAATATATTAACTCAGTATTCTCCAAGGGAAAAATGGTATGTTTTAGATGAATTTTGGATGTAAATTCTAAACAGGTGGACAGAACAGCAGGAGGGCGATATCAGGCTTTCCACAGGGGGCCCACACCATATAGTTGTGGAAAATGAATCACAGGGATTGGTAGTAAAGGAAATCGGATCTGCCAAGCTGAATATTTGTAAACGAAAAGAGCATGAATGCTCAGTAAATTATACATCATGGATTCAAAGCCTGTGTCTGCAACCACAATCATATAGACGAACATTAAGCCACCGTCCTTCACAAGAATCATGCACCTATTTTAATTTACTTTTAAAGTCTTCTGCTATAAACCTCAGTGTTCACATGGTGAAAAACATTTTTTTTAATATCCATACTGCGTATGTGCCTGGGATAAAATTTGTCTGTTTTTTTTTTTTTTTTAATTACAAACATTTGTGAGCTTCCTGCTTATGACACCATTTATGACACTGGCAGGAACAGAGTTTAAATGAAAAGGTGATGAACTTTATACCGTCCTGGTTAAAAAATATAGAAGACAGTGAAGGAGTCCCTGTGTCATATTTTATCAAGGCACAAACTGTCCTGAGAATAAATAACGGGTGTTATTTTTGGTTGCACACTCCCAATGGAGACATTGATATTTTTGTGGAATTTCCATTTAATGCTGGCATTCCAAAAACAGTGGCAAGTTTTTTGTCTTGTGTTGTTTTTCCTAGTTGGCAATTTTCAGGAAGCTTAACAGTTTTAATTTAACAATCCATTTAAAATATTTCAAAACCATTAGAAGTTCAATGGTTAAACAGTGTTGGCTTACAAGGCTTCTTTAAGTGTGATGAGTTCATCTGTGTCTCTCAGGCATAAATGAGGAAGGATCCTCAGTGACATTTGCCCGACCTTCTCATACCCGCACTAATTGCCTTGGGTGTTTTGCACTTCATGACAAGGAATATAATCATAATAATGTAATTAAGATTTACTGGGCATTTACTACTTACAAGACACTGGATTAAATGTTTTACATTCATTATCTCACTTAATCCTCACTCTAACTCTGGGAGTTAGGTAGTGTTACTACCCCCTTTACAAAATGGATGATGAAGTTGTAGTTTGAAGAGGTTAATTAAGTTGTCTGAGATTGCTCATTCTAATCATTAGTATAGCCAGACTGGAAGTCTGAAGTCTCTGACAATAAAGCTATGTCAACTCTCAATGTGAAGTTTACCAACTGTTCAGCCAGTTGCTTATTTTTATTTTCACCAATTGTAGTTGTAGACTATTAGCCTTTGAAAGTTACCCCACAAAAACAAATTAAGCCCATGTTGCTTGACTTCATGTGAACTCATTGTCAGGGAACTCAAGAAAGATATCCACTGACTTTTCCTTCTAGCAGTTCCCTTGTCCCAGGAAAATCACCAGGGTGATCACTTGGTACTCAGTCCTCACCCCTAGGTATTTAACTTCCTGTTTCTTCTTACTAAAGCCTCTCCTCTGGGCAGACCAACAAAACAAGATCTAAGTAGACCATGGCCTTGTCTATTCCCAACAAGCTTCATCCAGTTGACAGCCTCTAGGACATTCTGGCTTCACCGAAGTTCAGGCTTGTAAGCCCTTCTCAAGAGAACAGAACTTGATCAGATCAGCTACTGAGGCAGTGAGTCAGGGTACCTTTATCCTAGATGCTTGGAATAGGTAGGTGGGAGTTAAGACCACAGAAGAGAGTCACATATAAGCTCTCTGTGGACCTCCTTAGAAGACTTTCATCAATAGGTTTGAAGAAAGAGGGCAAAAAATGATCTCACTAACTGGAATGAATAAGCTGAGACTCAAAATACAATCTTTACAAAATTACGTCCTGGTAAGAATTGAACTGTGGTGTTGGAGAAGACTCTTGAGAGTCCCTTGAACTGCAAGAAGATCCAACCAGTCCATTCTAAAGATCAGTCCTGGGTGTTCTTTGGAAGGAATGATGCTAAAGCTGAAACTCCAGTACTTTGGCCACCTCATGCGAAGAGTTGACTCATTGGAAAAGACTCTGATGCTGGGAGGGATTGGGGGCAGGAGGAGAAGGGGACGACAGAGGATGAGATGGCTGGATGGCATCACCAACTTGATGGACATGAGTCTGAGTGAACTCTGGGAGTTGGTGATGGACAGGGAGGCCTGGTGTGCTGCAATTCATGGGGTCGCAAAGAGTCGGACACGACTGAGCGACTGAACTGAACTGAACTGAAGAATTATACCTCACTCACATTAAGACTCAAAGTGGCTGAGAAAACTCAAAATTCTTAACCCAGGTTCTAAAGACTTTGCACTGAAAACCTGCATATGGTGATTTGGCAAACACTTTAGCATGTTATATGTTAGTGACTGGTAGAAATTTCAGTTTGTATATCTTATTATGTCTAAATCCATATCATTATCAATATTTATATAGTTGTGCATTTTATTTAGCTTTTTAAAAAATTATTGGAACATAGTTGATTTATAGTGTTGGGTTGTTTCAGGTGTACAGAGAAGTGAAGTAGTTATACCTATACATATATCTGCAGTCCATGGGTTCGCTAAGAGTTGGACACGACTGAGCGACTTCACTTTCACTTTTTACTTTCATGCATTGGAGAAGGAAATGGCACCCTACTCCAGTGTTCTTGCCTGGAGAATCACAGGGATGGGGGAGCCTGGTGGGCTGCCTTCTCAGGGGTCGAAGAGTCAGACACGACTGAAGCGACTTAGCAGCAGCAGCAGCAGCATGCATATATCTTGGAGAAGGAAATGGCAACCCACTCTGATATTCTTGCCTGGAAAATCCCAGGGACTGTAGCCTGCCATGCTCCTCCATCCATGGTGTCACAAAGAGTCGGACGTGACTGAGTGACTTCACATCACTTCATACATATACCTGGGCTTCTCTGGTAGTTCAGCTGGTAAAGAATCTGCCTGCAATGCAAGAGACCTGGGTTCAGTTCCTCAGTTGGGAACTGAAGGAAGACCTGGAGGAAGGCACTGCAACCCACTCCAGTGCTCTTGCCTGGAGAATCCCCATGGACAGAGGAGCCTGGTGGGCTGCACTCTATGAGGTCGCAGAGTCAGACATGACTGAGAGATTAAGCACAGCACATACATATATCTGCTTTTGTTTTTTTTTATTATTTTCCCATATAGGCTATTGCAAAGTATTTTATTAAGCTTTATGCCAGTTTCATCAGCTTATTAATTATCTTTCAAGGATTGCTCTTTTAATTTATTATTACATTTGCTTATGCACTGTAATCAAATTTCCCCTTTGTTGTTAATATGTTGTTTACAAATTTTAAAAATAACATATAAACAATATTAATTTTTAAGTAGTTAACCAAATCTCTAATCAAAAACTAAGGATAGGCCGTTGGAAGTATAATGACTGAGTTAATATGCATGAATTTTTGGATTCTGAGTACATTTTGTCAAAGTTCCCTTCTAATACGTGATATGATAGTGCCTATTTTTCTACACCAATAGGAATATTGAATATCATTACTTTTAAATATATTTGATATTTTATTAGATTAAATAAGAAATGGGAAGGACTGCTATATTTATATTTAGGATTTACCTTTTTTATAATTTAAGATTTATGGTACATAAGCTTAATATATAACTCCAGAATAACATGTCTAATATTGAAATACTATTTATTTGCTTGAATATCATTCTCATATTGGATTATTTTGAATGAATAGGTAAAATGATAATAAATATTGGTTAAAATAATCTGTAATTAGTTATTTCTTACTAAAACAAATACAGAAAGTAAATATCTTTGAGCAATATATAAAAATATCTATCCTTTTTAAGAATTTTTTTTGCCTTAGACTGTCATTGTTCATTGTATTTCTTTTCTGCATTTCTTTCTTGAAGTATGCAGAACTCATTCTGCTAGAATTATAATGTGTCAGCATTTCTATCCTTTTTGAGAGATTTATAAATCAGCCATAAAAAATGTGATGCTGGCATGAACTTGGCATATATTCTTAGCCCAGAAGCATTATTTTTTCACACTTTATAAACGAAAATAGTTTGGCTGTTATGAACCTACAAAGGAGCAAAATCTAAATGTTTTCTGACTCTAAATGTGTTATGCCCTTTTCCTAAAAAGCCCTGTTCAACAGAAAGAAATGGAAAATTCAGAGACAGTTCAAGATAACAGCTTCAGGGAAGTCATTACAAGTTTGCCCTGTCAAAGATTCATGTGTTAATAGCTTCATGTATACATCAATGCATACATGGTAATAACTTCAGAACTTGTTCAACTTCCACTTAGGCAGCAATCTAAAGAAAATATGGAAAAATATATTCAAGAGAGAACAGGCAGCATCCAAACAGGTATTTATTTAAGCATTGTAACTATTGAAATTCCTTCTCATCTACATTTTTGTAACTGAAGCTCTCTGAATATAGCTAATAGAAGACAACGTACCAGAACATTCCAACAACACATGACTGAAAAAGGAACAATACTCTTCGTTCATCTGCTCAATACCCACAGAAAAGTCTCTGCACAGTGCCTTGGTTCCTGGGGCCAGGATAGGGAGATATAAAGTAAAAAAGGGGTTTTATTATTGTTGTTGTTGAACATCTTTTAAACTTCAAAAAAAAAAAAGAGACATGTTTTATTTTATCATCCTAAAATGCAAAAACATTACTCAAATAAATATTGAGAAAAATTTTCTGATGTTCAATTTTTTGTAATCATCTCATTTGTAAAGATTACATTAAAGTTTAACCACATAATCATTGAAAAGCAATTACTGAGAATTTCAATATGTATTTATCATTCCCTTCCTTTTCCCTACATGTAAAGCAAATGCTCACCAAATAGGAATACTTTAAGAGAAATTTTGTAGTCTTACTGCTGCTAAGTCACTTCAGTCGTGTCCGACTCTGTGTGACCCCAGAGACAGCAGCCCACCAGGCTCCTCCGTCCTTGGGATTCTCCAGGCAAGAACACTGGAGTGGGTTGCCATTTCCTTCTCCAGTGCATGAAAGTGAAAAGTGAAAGTGAAGTCTCTCAGTTGTGTCTGATTCTTCTCGACCCCATCGACTGCGGCCTACCAGGTTCCTCCGTCCATGGGAATTTCCAGGCAAGAGTACTGGAGTGGGGTGTCATTGTCTTCTCCAATAGTCTTACTACATAGCTGATTATCAAAAGTTGATGATGATAAAGTAAATCAGCAGTATTTATGTAAAAAAATTCAAATTTATATCCTCTATACCTTATATTTCAATGGGGAAACTGGAGAGAGTATAATTAATAATCATTCCCTAAGGGAACACTTTCTCAATGAAATATTTAGTGTTATATAAGAAAATCACCAAAGGATTTCTTGGAAGAGTTCATTGCCCTCACAGATATTATATTTCGCAGATTACCAGCTTAGTTTACCAAGAATATGCTCCAAAAAATATCTGATTTTATATCCCTGCTCTAAAAAATGTTCTCCCCATTAAAATCTAAGAAATGAAAAAGAAATCTTTGATGGAAGGTAATATCATCTAAATGTGGAAGGAAGGAAGTTTTCTAGAAGAGTAAAATACTGCCCAGTTCTTACAGATATTTCACATCTTATACAGATGGTTTTAGACTTGTTCTCATTTCATAATGATTCAATCATTTCCAAATCACAGGATTTCATTCCCTGACCAAAAATTATTCATCACTGAAATTCCATAATCAATTCTACAATATATGATATGACACACATAAGTCATTTTAGAGGGCTATATGAAAATAATTCTGATAGAAATTTTAATTCATTGCTGTTATGATCTATAACATTTCTGACAAATGAAAGAACAACTGCACACTCATCCTATCAGGTTTGTTTCCTTCTATCTACTTATTTCTTCAAAACAGAAACACTTAGGTCTACACACAAAAATATTAACTCGTGTTTCACCTACCTTTAGATATGATAACAAGACTTTTTTCTACTTCAGGTTTTTGGGCTTCACAAGAGGAAATTATATTCAATGTCTTCCAACATCAGTTCACCAAGTACACTTAATAATACTTTACGTCTCTGAAATGTTTTATAAGTTTATGATCTAAAAGAGAACTAATATTTATGCTGATGATATGCAAATTTATGCTGATGATATGCAAAGCTTTTACATTCAGTATCTAATTTAAAGGAGAAAGAAGACAAGATAGCAGGAATGGGGATGATGGACCTTTGAACTGTTTCTTCATGTAACTTACCTGTGCCTTAAGGGCCTTTTCAGACCCAGTCATGAACATACCACTTCCAGTCAGTGAGGCAGTGCTGCTGAGTATACCCAATTTTATGGCTTGGTGGGTCAAACAACAATTTATGGGGGTTAGCCCAGGTTGCAGGTCTACTTGGTTTACCATGTTTAAATGCTCACTTTCTAGTAAATCCAATAGCAGGCCATTTCTTGAATGGGGAATAGTTTCTACAGAGGAGAGCAGGTTTTTGTTCCAAAATTCTGAGAGTCTGCACTGTGATTCACCTAGACTTGCCAAAGGCTCCAAACAGCATCCTTATCTGACTCTGGCAGTCTAAGACCATTGGATCTGCTAAATCATATGGCCCTGGTGTTAGGGCAGCTTGCTTAACATCCTGGACCTGTTGTAGAGCCTTCTCTTTTTCTGGCCCTCACTCAAAGCTAGCAGCTTTTTGAGTTTCTTGGCAAAAAAGCTGGAATAATACACTGAAATGAGGAATGTATTGCTTCCCAATTCAAAAGACCCACTAAGCTTTGTGCTTTTTTGTTTGTACCTACAGTTATAAACAATAGGATCAATTCTTTCTTTAAAAAAAGGAAACTGGTAAGTGTCAATTTACAGACGAATGGATAAAGAAGATATGGTGTGTATGTGTGTAATGGTAAATTACTCAATCATCCAAAAGAATGAATAATGTCATTTCCAGCAACATGGATAGATCTAAAGATCATCACTAATCAAAGTAAGTCAGAAAGAGAAAGACAAATATCATGTTATATCACTTATACGTGGAGTCTAAAACATGATACAAATCAACTTATATATGAAACAAAAGCAAACACAGTTATAGAGAACAGACTTGTGGCTGCTAAGTGGGAGACGGAGTAAGAGAGGGAAGGAATGGAAGTTTGGTATAACAGAAGCCAAGTATTATACATACAATGGATAAACAGCAACTTCATACTATATAGCACAAGGAACTATATTTACTATTCTGTGACAAGCCATAATGTAAAAGAAAACACACACACACATATGTATACCTCAATCACTTTATTGTACCAAAGAAATTAATGCAACATTGTAAATCAACTATATTTCAATAAAATTTTTAAATATTAAAAATATTTAAAAAGAAGAGAAAACTAGATTTTAGAGGGTTTAAGTAACTTTTCCTGGGTCACACAGATAGGAAATAGCAGACTAAAGTTTGAACATAAGGTACATTTTTGTTTGTTTGAAAGATTGTGTTATTTCAATTATATCATACTGTTCTAATCAAGGTGGCATCTACATATCCTTTTTGAACCTGAAAAGAAAAGAGATTAAATTTGTTAGGCTTATGTAATCATCCAGTAAAGATTATGTGGGAGCCTTATCTAGGACAATTACCTTATAAGTTGAAGTTCAGTTCAGTTCAGTTGCTCAGTCATGTCCGACTCTTTACGAACCCATAGACTGCAGCACACCAGGCCTCCCTGTCCATCACTAACTCCCGGAGTTTACTCAAATTCATGTCCATTGAGTTGGTAGTGCCATTCAACCATCTCATCCTCTGCCATCCCCTTTTTCTGCCACTTTCAATTTTTCACAGCATCAAGGTCTCTTCAAATTTATCAGTTCTTCACATCAGGTGGCCAAAATATTGGAGTTTCAGCTTCAGCATCAGTCCTTCCAATGAATATTCAGGACTGATTTCCTTTAGGATGGACTGGTTGGATTGCCTTGCAGTCCAAGGGACTCTCAAGAGTCTCATCCAATAACACAGTTCAAAAGCATCAATTCTTCAACGCTCAGCATTCTTTATAGTCCAACTCACACAATTTGCATATCGCACAATACAGGAATACTGGAAAAACCATAGCTTTGAATAGACAGACCTTTGTTGGCAAAGTAATGTCTCTGCTTTTTAATATGCCGTCTAGGTTGGTCATTGGAGAAGGCAGTGGCACCCCACTCCAGTACTTTTGCCTGGAAAATCCCATGGGTGGAGGAGCCTGGTAGGCTGCAGTCCATGGAGTTACTAAGAGTCAGACACGACTGAGCGACTTCACTTTCACTTTTCACTTTCATGCATTGGAGAGGGAAATGGCAACCCACTCCAGTGTTCTTGCCTGGAGAATCCCGGGGACGGGGGAGCCTGGTGGGCTGCTGTCTATGGGGTCACACAGAGTCAGACACGACTGAAGCAACTTAGCAGCAGCAGCAGCAGGTTGGTCAAAACTTTTCTTCCAAGGAGCAAGTGTCTTTTAATTTCAGGGTTGCAGTCACCATCTGCAGTGATTTTTGAGCCCCCAAAATAAAGTCTGACACTGTTTCCATTGTTTCCCTGTCTATTTGCCATGAAGTGATGGGACCAGATGACATGATCTTAGTTTTCTGAATGTTGAGCTTTAAGCCAACTTTTTCACTCTCTTCTTCCACTTTCATCAAGAGGCTCTTTAGTTCTTCGCTTTCTGCCATAGGGTGGTGTCATCTGTATATCTGAGGTTATTGATATTTCTCCTGGCAATCTTGATTCCAGCTTGTGCTTCATCCAGCTCGTTTCTCATGATGCACTCTGTATGTAAGTTAAACAAGCCAGGTGACAATATACAGCCTTGACGTACTCTTTTCCTATTTGGAACCAGTCTGTTGTTCCATGTCCAGTTCTAACTGTTGCTTCCTGACCTGCATACAGATTTCTCAAGAGGCAGGTCAGGTGGTTTGATATTTCCATTTCTTGAAGAATTTTCCACAGTTTGTTGTGAGCCACAAAGTCAAAGGCTTTGCTATAATCAATAAAACAGAAGTAGTTGTTTTTCTAAAACTCTCTTGCTTTTTCAATGATCCAGTGGATGTTGGCAATTTGAGCTCTGGTTCCTCTGTCTTTCCTAATTCCAGCTTGAACATGTGGAAGTTCATTGTTCACATACTGTTAAAGCCTGGCTTGAAGAATTTTGAGCATTACTTTGCTAGTGTGTGAGCTGAGTGCAATTATGTGGTAGTTTGAGCATTCTTTGGCATTGCCTTTCTTTGTGATTGGAATGAAAACACCTTTTCCAGTCCTGTGTCCACTGTTGAGTTTTCCAAATTTGCTGGCATATTGAGTGCAGCACTTTCACAGTGTCATCAAGAAGGTGTTATATTTGAAAATGTTTACTGCAGAAAACTCTTAAGAAACATAGAGTTTGATGGTGACAGACTTAAAGATTGGAATCTACAATGAAATCAGACTGTAATAGAGTTGTCAGTTCAGTTCAGTGGCTCAGTCATGTCCAACTCTTTGCGACCCCATGAATCGCAGCACGCCAGGCCTCCCTGTCCATCACCAACTCCTGGAGTTCACTCAGACTCACGTCCATCGAGTCAGTGATGCCATCCAGCCATCTCATTCTCTGTCATCCCCTTCTCCTCTTGCCCCCAATCCCTCCCAGCATCAGAGTCTTTTCCAATGAGTCAACTCTTCGCATGATGTGGCCAAAGTACTAGAGTTTCAGCTTTAGCATCATTCCTTCCAAAGAAATCCCAGGGCTGATCTTCAGAATGGACTGGTTGGATCTCCTTGCAGTCCAAGGGACTCTCAAGAGTCTTCTCCAACACCACAGTTCAAAAGCATCAATTCTTCGGCGCTCAGCCTTCTTCACAGTCCAACTCTTGCATCCATACATGACCACAGGAAAAACCATAGCCTTGACTAGACGAACTTTTGTTGGCAAAGTAATGTCTCTGCTTTTCAATATGCTATCTACGTTGGACATAACTTTCCTTCCAAGGAGTAAGCATCTTTTAATTTCATGGCTGCAGTCACCATCTGCAGTGATTTTGGAGCCCAAGAAAATAAAATCTGCCACTGTTTCCACTGTTTCCCCATCTATTCCCCATGAAGTGATGGGACCAGATGCCATGATCTTCATTTTCTGAATGTTGAGCTTTAAGCCAACTTTTTCACTCTCCACTTTCACTTTCATCAAGAGGCTTTTTAGTTCCTCTTCACTTTCTGCCATAAGGGTAGTGTCATCTGCATATCTGAGGTTATTGATATTTCTCCCGGCAATCTTGATTCCAGCTTGTGCTTCTTCCAGTCCAGCGTTTCTCATGATGTACTCTGCATATAAGTTAAAGAAGCAGGGTGACAATGTACAGCCTTGACGTACTCCTTTTCCTATTTGGAACCAGTCTGTTGTTCCATGTCCAGTTCTAACTGTTGCTTCCTGACCTGCATACAAATTTCTCAAGAGGCAGGTCAGGTGGTCTGGTATTCCCATCTCTTTCAGGATTTTCCAGTTTATTGTGATCCACACAGTCAAAGGCTTTGGCATAGTCAATAAAGCAGAAATAGGTGTTTTTCTGGAACTCTCTTGCTTTTTCCATGATCCAACGGATGTTGGCAATTTGATCTCTGGTTCCTCTGCCTTTTTAAAAACCAGCTTGAACATTATGCCTTAGCAGACACTTCTTCTATATTACCCAAATCCCCTTTACAGACTTTCAAATGGTGCCCACAGTGCTGAGGATATTCTCATAGCACTTCTGCAAAGCAGGGTAGAAATAGTCAAGAGTAAAATCTGCTAAGAATAGCCCTTGGACAGCATTCCAAAGACAATTGGATTTTCATATACATGCACCGTAAATTTGAAAAACAAAAATTAAAAAATACAATTTATAATAACATCAAAATCATACAATATTTAGAAATAAATTTAACAGGATATGGAGATGTCTGTACTTAAAATTGTTGTTGAGTCACCAGTTATATCTATCTCTTTGTGACCCCATGTGCTATAGCATGCCAGGCCTCCCTGCCTGTCCCTCACCATCTCCTGGAGTTTGCCCAAGTTCATGTTCATTGCATCAGTGTAAAATTACAGAATGCTATTTACAGAATTAAATATCTAAATAAATGAAGGGATATGTCATATGATTTGGAGAATGCAATATGATCTAATATTTCAATTCTTCTCAAATTAGTTTACAGTTTTAATGCAATTCCAATCAAAATCCATTTCTTTGTAGAAATTGGCATGCTGATTTCTAAAGTTCATATGGACCTGCCAATGACCAAGAATAGCCAGAATATATTTAAAAAGAAAGGCATATTTGGAAGACTAACACTGCCTAAATTCAACACTCACTATGATGATACAATAATATGCCAGTATGGTAAGGGCCAGAGAAGGCACTGGCAATCCACTCCAGTACTCTTGCCTGGAAAATCCCATGGGTGGAGGAGCCTGGTAGGCTGCAGTCCATGGGGTCGCAAAGAGTCAGACATGACTGAGTGACTTCACTTTCACTTTTCACTTTTATGCATTGGAGAGGGAAATGGCAACCCACTCCAGTGTTCTTGCCTGGAGACTCCCAGGGACAGAGGAGCCTGGTCGGCTACCGTCTATGGCGTCGCACAGAGCCGGACATGACTGAAGCAACTTAGCAGCAGCAGCAGCCTGGTAAGGGCCTTTGTTGTTCAGTCTCTCAGGCTTGGTTGACTCTTTGTGACCCCACAGACAGCTGCACACCAGGCTTCCCTGTTCTCCACCATCTACGAGAGTTTGCTCAAACTCGTGTCCGTTGAGTCAGTGATGCCATCCCATCATTTCATCCTCTGTTGTCCCCTTCTCTTCCTGCCTTTAATCAGTGTCTTTTCCAATGAGACAGCTCTTTACATCAGGTGGCCAAAGTATTGGAGCTTCAGCTTCAGCGTCAGTCCTTCCAATGTATATTCAGGGTTAATTTTCTTTAGGATTGACTGGTTTGATCTCCTTGCAGTCCAAGGGACTCTCAAGAGTCTTCTCCAATACCACAGTCCAAAAACATAAATTCCTTGGTGCTCTGCCTTCTTTATGGTCCAACTCTCATATCCATACATGACTAAAGGAAAAGCAAGAGCTTTGACTAGACAGACCTTTGTCGGTAAAGTAATGTCTCTGCTTTTTAATATGCTGTCTAGGTTTGTCATCGGAGAAGGCAATGGCACCCCACTCCAGTACTCTTACCTGGAAAATCCCATGGACAGAGGAGCCTGGTGGGCTGCAGTCCATGGGGTCGCTAAGAGTTGGACACGACTGAGCGACTTCACTTTCAGTTTTCACTTTCCACTTTCATGCATTGGAGAAGGAAATGGCAACCCACTCCAGTGTTCTTGCCTGGAGAATCCCAGGGACAGTGGAGCCTGGTGGGCTGCTGTCTGTGGGGTCACACAGAGTTGGACACGACTGAAGCGACTTAGCAGCAGCAGGTTTGTCATAGATTTTCTTCCAAGGAGCAAGCATCTTTCAATAAGAGCATAAAGATAAGGAAATAGGTCAAAGGAAAGTCTGCAGTCTGGAAAAAGAACAACACAACTGATTTTTGGCATCACACCGACATGACTTCCCAGGTGGCACTAGCCGTAAAGAATCCACCTGCCAGTGCAGGAGAGGTAAGAGATGTGGGCTCAATCCCTGGGTTGGGAAGATGCCCTGGGAAGAAGTAAATGGCAACCCAACCCAGTATTTTTGCCTGGAAAATTCCATGGACAGAAGAGCTTGGTGGGCTACAGTCCAAGGGGCTGCAAAAGTCGGACATGACTGAGCACACACCTGAAAACATGCCAAAACAACTTATTGTAGAAAAAAAAATCTTTTCAACAAATGTTGCTTGAATAGTTAAATATACAGGAAAAATACACCAAGATGCCACCTATAAACAAAAACCAATTTGAAATGGATCATAAACTTTCAATTCTAAAACTATACAATTTCTCTGGAAGAAATCAAAGGAGAATAAGCTTAGCAACTGGCCAGTGAGTAATTTTTTTTTAAAGGACACCAAAAGTAAGAGGGAAAACAAGTGATAATTAAAAAATTTAGTCAAAAATATCAGTAATGAAAAAAGAATAAGCAATCTACACTCTGAGAGATAATATTGACAGTATGTATATATATATATATATATATATATGTGTGTGTGTGTGTGTGTGTGTGTGTGTATCTGTAAGGGATTTTTATTCAAAATATTTAAGATTAATATTACTAGTCAATACTAGAATACAGTCAGTAGTAAAGACAAACAATGCAAAAGAGCATGCAGACAAAAGTTGTGAGCAGATATTTCCCAAGGAATATAAACAAATGATAAATAATGATATGAAGAAGTTATGAATATTAGGGAAAGTAAGTCAAAATTGCAAAGTACCATTTTTTTTACCACTTTTTGACTAGCAAAAATTTAGATTTTAAATAACAAATACTGAAAGAATATGATGAAACTTGGACTTTCCCGTAGTACTGGTAGAAATGTAAAATAATACAGATACTTTAGAAAACTCAATTTCTTATGAAGTTAATTATGCACCTCTTCTGTAGCTTGGTCATTCTACTTCTATAATAATGAAAATATAAGTCCATAAAACAACATTAACTAGAATGTTTAGGGCAGCTTTATTCATAACGTTAGGCAGGAAGTTAGCCGTGACCAACAAGAGGCAGCCCCTTTGGCTGAACATCCAATAGCTGCCTAATCCCACCAAACTTTTTACCAACCCTGCCCCAAACACTCCCCCATCAGTACTCCAAAATGGTCAAGGGGCCAGAAAAATCCCTCACTGAGAATTTAAATCAGACGTTCCTAGTAGGAACCAATGCAATATTTATTTATATATAAATATCCAAACCATATTTAAAGATTCTATAGATATACACTGATGACAAAAATTGAAATAACAGTTGATTTCCAAGACAGTCAACAAATATATACTCTCCTAAATAATATTTTGCCTGTTTTCTGCTTTCACTTAGCTATAAAGTTGTTCACAATAAGCATTAATGTTAAGGAACTGGGAGGGAAGAAAACCTAGAGTCTGCAGTAGAGGTAGAGGAAATATTTATAAATATGAAGGTAAGCACGTGTTTTATGTGTAAATGAACTGATAATCAAACATAGAGTAACTATTTCTATCAGCTTATTGTTGAACAGAATTGAAGTCAACAAAAATAGGCTGCAAGTATTTCTACAAGATAAATGAACATGTTTCTTGCTTCATGTGACATTTCCTATTGATTTCACATAATATGGAATGATATCACAACCAAAATAATAATAGACTATATCAATACCTGGAAGCAGTACAAATTAAGTACAAGCAACATGAAAAGATAGAGTCACTAGCTTACTTAGTCAATAAAGATCACAGCTTTCCAGATCATGCTTGAATTGCTGTTATTAATCACACTCTCCACTTATGGCAGACAATATTGTGCAGCTGATGACTGATAATCATCTTGGACGTAATGTCAGGTCTTCCATGAACCAGGAAATCTTGGGCCATGTAGTTGAGATATCACAGATTGTCAGAATCCACAATCCAATGCCTGCTCAAAGAAGCTACTTTTTTATTGTTATTATTGAATGTATTGAAAGAAAACAACTGAAGAACTATTCTTTAGATTTTCTAGATCATTTTTGAAATTCCAGTGAATTTGTGACACGTTGATCATGAACATAAAAGTCATTGGAAGCAATTGTTTTATAATAAAAATTGAGTGCACATAATGTGGTTAAAGCACAAACACCTGCCACTCACACAGACATCATTCTGTAAACCCATCTAACTAACTCTATTTTCCCTTCTGATTGTATTAGAGTAGCTTGAGGCACCACGGAGGTTTGAGTGACAGGCGTCCACCCTGGTGCAGGGTGATGCATACTTTTGTTTATGAAAATCATGCCTCCTTGAAAAATGTAAATTTTTAAATTGGTTTTTATTGAAAAAAGGTATATAAGGAAGCAATGTTGTTGTCTGCACTGCTTAAAAAGTCAAAGTTATTATAGTCTCCAGCTTTCATAAAAATTTTACTAACTTTTTAAATTGACTTTTTGGTTTCGTAATGAAAAAGAGCATGAATTATTTAATAGCCCCAGACAGGTTTTCTTTTAAAATATATATATTAAAACCATGCAGTACAATGAAAATGACAATGTACAAGAAAAAGAATAGCACTCATTACCTTTATAAGAGGTTAACAGGTTAACACCTTCACCTCTACTTCCACAAAACAGCCAAAATCATTTTTAAATTTTAAAATTATGTTGGCATCAGGCTTATTATATGTCATGTACAACTGTAGTAAATATCTGTTATGCAATCTTTATTTGAGAATGTTAACATGTTAGATTTGAGAGGGACTTTTGAGGACACTCTGGTGGCTTGGATAGTAAAGAATCGTCTTGCAATGTGGGAGACCCAGGTTTGATCCCCGCTTCAGAAGATCCCCTGAGGAAAGGAATGGCTACCCACTCCAGTATTTTTTCCTGGAGAATTCCATGGGCAGAGGAGCCTGACAGGCTACAGTCCATGGGATCACAAAGAGTCGCACACAACTGATCAACTAACACTTTTGCTTTTTCACTTTTGAGGACACAGTTTGATCCTGGAAGTAACATAAAAATTTCCTCAGTGGTCTTCCTGTCAGATGGTCTTCTAGCATTTGCTCAAACATTGACCTTGAGAGGAAATATATCACTTCATAGGCAGTATTCTGTATTAGAAAATTTTGGCCTATAGGAAGGTTTGCTCATTTTAAGCCAGCATCTATCTTGCCTTCTTTCACAGAAAGGCCCTCCAAATCAAGAGAGTATAACAAAATATCTTACAACAGAGATCCTTAAAATACATGTTTAGTTCAGTTCAATCACTCAGTCATGTCTGGCTCTTTGCAACCCCATGAATTGCAGCACGCCAGGCCTCCCTGTCCATCACCATCTCCCAGAGTTCACTCAGACTCACGTCCATCGAGTAGGTGATGCCATCCAGCCATCTCATCCTCTGTCATTCCCTTCTCCTCCTGCCCCCAATCCCTCCCAGCATCAGAGTCTTTTCCAATGAGTCAACTCTTCGCATGAGGTGGCCAAAGTGCTGGAGTTTCAGCTTTAGCATCATTCCTTCCAAAGAACACCCAGGACTGATCTTTAGAATGGACTGGTTGGATCTCCTTGCAGTCCAAGGGACTCTCAAGAGTCTTCTCCAACACCACAGTTCAAAAGCATCAATTCTTTGGCGCTCAGTTTTCTTCACAGTCCAACTCTCACATCCATACATGACCACTGGAAAAACCACAGCCTTGACTAGATGGACCTTTGTTGGCAAAGTAATGTCTCTGCTTTTCAATATGCTATCTAGGTTGGTCATAACTTTCCTTCCAAGGAGTAAGTGTCTTTTAATTTCATGGCTGCAATCACCATCTGCAGTGATTTTGGAGCCCAGAAAAATAAAGTCTGACACTGTTTCCACTGTTTCCCCGTCTATTTCCCATGAAGTGATGGGACCAGATGCCATGATCATTTTCTGAATGTTGAGCTTTAAGCCAACTTTTTCACTCTCCTCTTTCACTTTCATCAAGAGGCTTTTTAGTTCCTCTTCACTTTCTGCCATAAGGGTGGTGTCATCTGCATATCTGAGGTTATTGATATTTCTCCTGGCAATCTTGATTCCAGCTTGTGCTTCTTCCAGCCCAGTGTTTCTCATGATGGACTCTGCATATAAGTTAAATAAGCAGGGTGACAATATACAGCCTTGACGTACTCCTTTTCCTATTACACACAAATTTTGCTTTGACATTGAAGTGTAATCAAGTGTTAGAATTGTGTATTTGAATACCATCATTAAAACTGTTAACAAGTAGGAATTGTAATATCATTTTGTAAAATAACTGCGATGTCTTCATATACTGACGTTGTTTTTATCAGAACAAATCAATTCCCAATTTTGACAAGACTGAGAAAGAATCAGACACAAGTGGGAAGAAAATGAATGAGGATGTGGGTTTCTTCACCTTTCTTGAGTCTAACTGACAGTTATCTTCATTCCCTCACAGTGTCGCGAATGTAATGGGTTTATATGTCAAACACCATAAACAGCTTTCCATCACCAGAGCTGCCATGTAATCAAAATGCTGTCTCCGGTCCCTGGCCAATAAACTCATGTTTTCTCTTCAAGATATACATCTGTGTGTGTGTGAATGCTCAGTTGTGTCCAATTCTTTGGAGACCCATGGACTATAGCCAGTCAGGCTTCTCTGTCCATGGGATTTCCCAGGCAAGAATACTGGAGTGGGTTGACATTTCCCCCTCCAGGTTATCTCTGTGACCCAAGGATTGAATCCCCATTTCCTGCATCTCATGCACTGACAAGTGAATTCTTTTACCACTGAGCCACCTGGGAAATCCTTAAAGTTGGCTCCAAATGTTATGTGTTTATTTACCAAGCAAGGAATTTACTTAAGAGTAGGAGAAAAAATCTAAAATAAAGAAAACAATACAGACAGATTCCAATAAGCCTGCATCCAGGCATCACTGTGTTGTGCTAGAAGGAAACAAATCTTTTGCTTTAAAAAAAAAATATTTAATCCAATGGCCTCAAGGACATCTTGATTCATGATATATTTTTATCTTTGAAAAACTAGCATTCTCTGAATGTAGTTATTAATCAGGAAAATGTTCCAATGGATCATTTAGAGAAGTTAAGCCCAACCATGTCATTTTAATGTTGATTAAACAAAAATTATAGGTAAGACTCAGTCTTCCTGATTCAGAAATCTAACCGTTTGAACAGTGTAGGCAAAACAACCAGGAGGTTCACTAAAAAAAAAAAAACTGCTGAGTCATGTATTTTGTAGCTTTTTGTGACAAATCTATGTAATCTTAAGGGAAAAGAGCAAATGTTGACAAATTTCTCATATAAAATGTTTTCTACACTCTAAGTTAAAAGGAAAGGATATTAAAGAGGGAAAAGGTTAAGCTCCATCTATTTCTCTGTCAAAATTAGAAATGAAAAAAAATGGATATATTGTATATTTTAAGAGAAATTACATTTTCTGCTTGTATTGGGTAGCAGAAAAAAGCTAATCCTCTCAAATTTGTCATTTCATCTCAAAATCTTAAAATACATATAATTGAGTTTTGAAGGAAGAGCATGAGCAAAAGACACATTGCCTTTACCATAAGTTTAGCTCACTCATACCTGACTCTTTGCGACACCAAAAACCGCAGCATGCCAGGCCTCCCTCTCCATCACCGACTCCCAGAGTTTACACAAACTCATGTCCATTGAGTCGGTGATGCCATCCAACTATCTCATCCTCTGTCTTCCCCTTCTCCTCCTGCCCTCAGTCTTACCAGCATCAGGGTCTTTTCCAATGTGTCAGCTCTTCGCATCAGGTGGCCAAGTATTGGAGTTTCAGCTTCAGCACCAGTTCTTCCAACAAACGCTCAGGACTGATCTTTAGGATGGACTGGTTGGATCTCCTTGCAGTCCAAGGGACTCTCAAGAGTCTTCTCCAACACCACAGTTCAAAAGCATCAATTCTTTGGTGCTCAGCTTTCTTTACAGTCCAACTCTCACATCCATACATGACTACTAAAAAAACAACAGCCTTGACTAGATGGACCTTTGTTGACAAAGTAATATCTCTGCTTTTTAATATACGGTCTAGTTTGGTCATAACTTTCCTTCCAAGGAGTAAGCGTCTTTTAATTTCATGACTGCAATCACCATCTGCAGTGATTTTGGAGCCCAAGAAAATAAAGTCTGACACTGTTTCCACTGTTTCCCCGTCTATTTCCCATGAAGTGATGGGACCGGATGCCATGATCTTCATTTTCTGAATGTTGAGCTTTAAGCCAACTTTTTCACTCTCCTCTTTCACTTTCATCAAGAGGCTCTTTAGCTCTTCTTCACTTTCTGCCATAAGGGTGGTGTCGTCTGCAAATCTGAGGTTATTGAAGTTTCTCCTGGCAATCTTGATTCCAGCCTGTGCTTCTTCCAGCCCAGCGTTTCTCATGATGGACTCTGCATAGAAGTTAAATAAGCAGAGTGACAATATACAGCCTTGACGTACTCCTTTTCCTATTTGGAACCAGTCTGTTGTTTCATGTCCAGTTCTAACTCTTGCTTCTTGATCTGCATATAGGTTTCTTAAGAGGCAGATCAGGTGGTCTGGTATTCCCATCTCTTTCAGAATTTTCCACACTTTGTTGTGATCCACACAGTCAAAGGCTTTGGCATAGTCAATAAAGCAGAAATAGATGTTTTTCTGGAACTCTCTTGCTTTTCTGATGATCCAGCAGATGTTGGCAATTTGATCTCTGGTTCCTCTGACTTTTCTAAATCCTGCTTGAACTACTGAAAGTTCACGGTTCACATATTGCTGAAGCCTGGCTTGGAAAATTTTGAGCATTACTTTACTAGCGTGTGAGATGAGTGCAATTGTGTGGTAGTTTGAGCATTCTTTGGCATCACCTTTCTTTGGGATTGGAATGAAAACTGACCTTTTCCAGTCCTGTGGCCACTGCTGAGTTTTCCAAATTTGCTGGCAGATTGAGTGTAGCACTTTCACAACATCATCTTTTAGGAATTGAAATAGCTCAACTGGAATTCCATCACCTCCACTAGCTTTGTTCGTAGTGATGCTTCCTAAGGCCCACTTGACTTCACATTCCATGATGTCTGGCTCTAGGTGAGTGATCACACCATCATGATTATCTGAGTCATGAAAATAATTTTGTACAGTTCTTCTGTATATTGTTGTCACCTCTTCTTAATATCTTATGCTTCTGCTAGGTTTCTGTCTTTCATTGAGCCCATCTTTGCATGAAATGTTTCCTTGGTATCTCTAATTTTCCTGAGGATATCTCTAGTCTTTCGCATTCTACTGTTTTCCTCTATTTCTTTGCATTGTCACTAAGAAGGCTTTCTTCTCTCTCCTTGCTATTCTTCGGAATTCTGCATTCAAATAGGTATATCTTTCCTTTTCTCTTTTGCTTTTTGCTTCTCTTCTTTTCACAGTAATTTGTAAGGCCTCCTCAGACAACAATTTTGTTTTTTTTTCAGTTCTTTTTCTTGGGGATGGTTTGATCCCTCTCTCCTGTGCAATGCCATGAACCTCCATCCATAATTCATCAGGCACTCTGTCTATCAAATCTAGTCCCTTAAATCTATTTCTCACTTCCACTGTATAATCATAAGGGATTTGATTTAGGTTATACCTGAATGGTCTTCTGGTTTTCCCATCCACGTCCAAGGTAAGGAGCAGCAGCTGCACTTTGCTGAAGCAACCATGAAGTGATACCCCACGTTCAAGTTAAGCTAAACTCAAATAAGATGGTAGGCTCTGAGAGGGGGCATTAGAGGGCAGACAGACTGAAACCACAGTCACAGACAACTAGCCAATCTGATCACATGGACCACAGCCTTGTCTAACTCAATGAAACTAAGCCATGCCATGTGGGGCCACCCCAGACGGGCAGGTCATGTTGGAGAGGTCTGACAGTTGTGGGAAAGAGAAATAATAAAGAAAGGATAGGTGGAAATAAAGTATCCAGGGTACCAAGAACATGAGATATGGACACATAAGCTGTGGTTTAGAGCCCTGAAAAGAAAATTGGTAAATTTCCCATCGACATGGTAGGCAAGAAGGATGAGGTAGTATTTGTTTTCAATTCCTCATCTTTTTTTTTTTTTAATAAGACTCCAAGGATATAAACTGTATAACATTTAGCTCAGTTTTGTTTTCCTTTTTGTTACAGATATCACATTTTATAAAATGTTGAGATATATATGTCATACATCCTAGGCCAGAAAAAGAATACAGTGGATCCATCTTTTTAAATATAAAAACATGATGAAAACATGCCATTCATTTTTGCTTAAAAAGTAATTTTTTGCCCCCTTGAGAATTATATTGTCATAAATGAAATACATACCAGCTCCATGCCTAATTGTTACTTTGAATTCATTCCAGTTACCTAAGGTCAATTTCTACCTCTTTGCATTAGATCTGAGTGCTTTCAAATGATTCAGAAAGTCTGACATATTGTAGGGTGACTAGCCATCTTGATGTGCCAGGAACCAAAGAGATTCATGGGACACAAAATTTGCAGTGCTAAAATTGAGAAAGTTCTGGACAAATTGGGACAGCTGGTTACTTGGTGTTTCCATGTTTCCACGATTACCAGGAAATCTCTCAATATAACCCATACGCATTAGTGGCAAACATTAATTAAACACACTATTCCATCACCTGAAAGTTCCCAAATTGATGATTTTTTTGTCTTATAGATAAGATACAATGAAGATTAATTACTAGGAAAATGAGAACTACCTTAGTGAAAATGTTTGTTTTGTTTTGCTTTTAATGGAATGTGCTCCTGTTAGCACTCCATTTAAAAAAAATAATTATTATCCTTTCACAATGATGGATTTTTTTTTTAAAGAAAATAAATACTGCTTCCCTCTACATAGAGAATTACTTAAGTGAATTTTAGAGTCAGACTGCCCTTTATGATGTAGTTTGTTAGTTTAGAAAACAGAAGATTAAGAGGATAAAGCATAAAAATAGAAGGAAAAATAAAAACTATAAAGGTTGAATTCAGTGAGAGAAGGTAGCTGCAGAAATATTGTCATCGTGCAGATCAATTGGAATTATTTGCCAACTGAGAGAAGAAAGTTTTAACAATAAGAAAGAAGCAGAGAGGGTGAAAAATATACAAGGATGAGTGTGAAGGAATATAGTAACTTCCCGAAAATTTGAGAGCTAAAGTAAGCAAGAGTGTGGGAAGAAAGATTGTTTATAAGAGTTTAAAGGGGGGAAAAAATCAAAAGTTAGTAAAAAGAGAAATAACTTGGCACTTAGTCCCTCTAAATAGAGGTCTGTAGTTATAAAGTCCCTGAAATACATGAAGTATAGTACACAACAGATTTTTTTAATGGCAGTAGACCAGGAGAACAGATGTGTTTGTTAGGAATGTGCAGGTTTTAAGGAATGGACACATGCTCTCTTCGTAGGTGATCTTATCCAGTTTCTTGGCTTTAAATATCATCTCTATGCTGATAATGACCAAAATTTCATCTACAGAACAGACCTCTACCTTGAGCTCCATACCTGACTCAAAAAGAATATTGATCTTAATAACATTGCCCAGTGTCCATTCCCGCAAGTCTGGCTTCCTCCAACAGTTTCCATCTTCTTTATTTATTTTCATTTTGTCTATTTTTTTTAATAATTAATTACCTTTAAACCTTCAGGTACCAGAGCAAAACGGAGAAGGCCAAAGAATCTCAGGCTGTTATCAAAAATTATATTAACCATCTACATGTTTGTTCAAAATTAATTATTCCTTACCTATCATCATGGAAGCTGATTCATTTTTTATGTATTAACTGTTTAATAACCTCAGTTGATTGATTTGTTGACAAAAAATTAAAATTTTATTTTATGATTACTGATTGTATCAATCTAAGGGAAGGGATTATTTCATATTATAGGTTGTTTATCAGACATTTAGATGCATTACTTAGTTTTATTTTCATATTGGTATATATAGTTATCTCTGGCAAATGATTAACCTGGAACCTTAGAGATGTTACTGGCCCAAAGACAGAGACTCAATGAATTTCTTAACAATCTATTGTAAAGTATAACTTACTACCTAAAAAAGAGTAAAAAGGCATAATTTATAGAACAAAAGAGTAAAAAAAAAAAAAAAAGATTAATAAAACACTTGTGTATGTGGGCCCATTGTTCAGGCTGATAATCTCTTGTTATTTACACTTTCTAACAATTTATGCATCCATAAAGAATGTATTGTTTAATTCTGAATGTCTTTGAAATATAGATTTATAGAATCATGCTGTGTATATTCTTCTATGACTTGTTTCTCTGCCACAGTGTCACATTTTTGAGATTCATTAAGGTTTATTCTTTTATTTGTTAAATTATGAATTTTCACTGATGTATAATATTCTGCTTTATGATAATTTACAGTATCCATTTTGCCATTGATATGAATTTTGATCTTTTCAACTTGGTGTTATTAAAAGCAATTTTGCTATAAACATTCTGCACAGGCCTACCTGTGAACATGTGAAAGAGTTTTTCAGAGTATACATCTAGAATTTAAATGGTCAGGTCTTAGAGCATGGATGTGTTGAACTCCTCAAGGTATTGACAATTGCTTTTCTTTTTTAATTAAAAAATGTTTTTTAATAATTATTCTGATTAACATTCCTCTCAGGTGTTGGATGAAATTGGTGGGTTTGCTAATGGCCTCCCAATGATGTCCAATATCCTAATCACTGGAACCTATAAATAAGTTACCTTAAGTGACAAAAAGAACTTGCAAATATAAGTAAATTAAGAACCTTGAGACTGGGAAGCTATTCTGGGTTATCCAGGTGAACCCAACAAAAACATGCCCTTAAAGGTAGAAGAAAGAGGGAGAAGAGTCAAATGATTCAATATGATAAGAATCCAACCTACTCTTGCTGATTTTAAAGATAGAGGAGCCATGAGCCAAAGAAATCAGACTCTAGAACCTGGAAAAGGCAAGGAAATAGTATATTCCCCAGAACCTTGAGAAGAGAAGGCAACCCTAACAACACATAGATTTTAGGCCTGTAGAGTCAGTTTGGTGTTCTAACCCACACAAGTATAAGATAATAAAGTTAAGCCATTTTACCTTTGGGATAATTTGTTATCACCACAATAGAAAACTAATTAAATGAGCAAGCATTTCTATTTTATTGTATCCTGATGAATATTTTGATTTGCCAGTCTTGGCAGTTTGCTGAGTGTGAAGTGGCAACATGTTGTGATTTTATTCTGCATATGTATGGAGAGAGGGAGGGAGGGAGGGAGGGAGAGAAGCAGAGAGGGAGAAGGCTGGCTGAATTCCTTGGCTTGTGGCCCCGTCCTTCATTTTCAAAACCAGTGATATACCTTCTCCTTATCATATACTATAGTCTAACATGTTTCATATTTTAATTATTTTGGTGTTTATGTTTTTCCCCTTTTCTATTTGAATATAAGCTCATTATTTTGTTCACTGCTGAATACCTGATACATAGATTTTCAGTGACTATTTTACTGAAAAAAGTCAGTGACCAAGTTAGGCCTTGTTCTGTGTGTATATCTTGAGTTCTGACATCCAGTTGCATATTTTTTATGAAGCATAGGGTAAATTTGAATTCCTCCAGAGAGGATTTACATTTTCTCATGCCAGATGACTCCAGGCACTATTACTTTGAGATCACTTTAGCTTCATTGCCTGTTTCTTCAGATGTATTCCTGATATTTCATGTACTATAAGTACAGGTTGTACAAATCTGTAAGATCCTGCTTGGTTTTGTTTTGTTTTGTTTTTTATAATTTTTCAGATACTTTTGATCCTCAGTACCAAGATTCAAGTTATTCATTGTTTGAGTGAGTTGGGAGTTTAAAAAAAATGCATATTTTTTATTCACCAGTATACTGAAGAATTGGCATAGCCCTATAATAGCATGACCAAGATATATAAGATTCAAGGATCTTTGGTGGGCAAATAAATTTTCTAAACACTGGTCTCCCCATCTGGTAAGTGTGTTTGGTAGTTTATTGTCAAGATTTGAGATGAGAATTCAATAGGAAAATATGCATGAAGTACTTAGCAGCAGCATGCATATAGTTGCCCCAAAATATTAATTCTTCTTTATCTTTTCCTCTTGATTCTGAAGCCATCTTGAAAAAAAATGATTGAAATTTCTGGAATGAACTGTACATCTTTATTTATGGATTATTTTTTTTTTTTTACATTAAGAGAACTATTAAATCTTGAAGATTCTTACAAATATTTTCTTCAGAAAATATAGTATCTTTTTTTCACTAAGTGATAGCTTTAAAGAGTACCTTTAGTCTTCTTGAATATCCAAACCTAATAGTATTTAAGAATTCAGTATAAATGAATCAGAAGTGAGCATATTAAATTTCCTTTGAAATACACCAAACACTTAGAGCTAACATTAAATATTAAAGACAAAGGAGATTTCCATAATACAAATTAAGCTCAAACTTGATATCAAAAGCAAAAAAAAAAAAAAAGGTGAAGAAAGTTAGCAAATAGTCACTCTTTTAAACATTAGGCAAGTGGAATCATTATATTTATCCTTCAAAGAGAAGACTAATCTAAGACCTGCACTGATTCTAGCCCTTAGTATTATGAAGGAATACCACAAGACTTCCAATTCCAGTAACAGGTAAGCTTTAATTGTTACTTTCTTGCACTGAAAGGAATAAATCCATACTTTTCTCATTGGGTGACTTCTGAGTCAGAGAGTGAGAAAGGAAAAATAAAACAACATCAGCCATATCACATACTCTAGGGAATTTTAATATTGCTAGGAGTCTTGGATTTCTCTCGAATGAAAACACCAAAGAGCATGACATGTTATTTCTTCAAGAAAGTTTTTCCTTTGCCTTCAGTTAACATTGCACAGAAATTATCTTTAATGACTCATGAGTGGATATGTACCCTTATCTGAATGTACATAAAATGAATATTTTCCTAAAACATGTATCTTTTATATAATTTGTTTGAAATATTACATTTTTCATTGCAAAAGCCCCTTGACAGGCATTGAATCAGTTGTCAGGTTAAAAGTATATGTAATCAATAATACAATTCTAAGTTTTTCCAACTATATTTGCATTTTTATAACTAAGAAAAAATACCGGTAAGAGAAAAGGGCTCTTCTTGGTTCTCAGAGAAGCTAGAAGTCATTTTCTCTCATATACTTATAAAGTCTCAATTATTCCTGAAAATGGAAGACGTAAATTCATGCATAATTCAAAGCATGAATAACAACAAATTATATTTTATTTGGCTTTGCACCACATAATTTTTGGGGCAGAGACTCTACCTTCTGACATGTAAGCTGAAACTGGAATGATGAGTAGGACTTGGGCAGGTTAAAGTGGTGGCACACAGTGCAACTGGAAATGAAGTAGTTCAATAGATCTTGTGTGAAGTACAACAGCAAAGATTTCTATTATGTTGATAGCTAAATTAAATGCATTTTATTTTTTCTTCCACGAAAAATTAGAATTAAAACCTAGCTGACTTATCCAGTGGGATATAAGTAAACCTGAATTAAGATTTAGGAAATTTCTATTTTGGTACTGTCTCTCTCATTAAATTGTAAGCTTTATGTTCTCATGCAACTAGTGTTACCTTTCTCAGTCAGTCAGTTCAGTTCAGTCGCTCAGTCATGTCCAACTCTTGCAACCCCATGAATCGCAGCACGCCAGGCGTCCCTGTCCATCACCAACTCAAAGAGTTCACTCAAAATCATGTCCATCGAGTTGGGGATGCCATCCAGCCATCTCATTCTCTGTTGTACCCTTCTCCTCCTGTCCCCAATCCCTCACAGTATCAGGGTCTTTTCCAATGGGTCAACTCTTTGCATGAGGTGGCCAAAGTATTGGAGATTCAGCTTTGGCATCAGTCCTTCCAATGAATACCCAGGGCTGATCTCCTTTAGAATGGACTGGTTGGATCTCCTTGCAGTCCGAGGACCTCCCAAAAGTCTTCTCCAACACCACAGTTCAAAAGCATCAATTCTTCGGCGCTCAGCCTTCTTCACAGTCCAACTCTCACATCCATACATGACCACTGGAAAAACCATAGCCTCGACTAGATGGACCTTGGTTGGCAAAGTAATGTCTCTGCTTTTTAATATGCTGTCTAGATTGGTCATAACTTTCCTTCCAAGGCGTAAGTGACTTTTAATTTCATGGCTGCAGTCACCATCTGCAGTGATTTTGGAGCCCAAAAAAATAAAGTCTGCCACTGTTTCCACTGTTTCCCCATCTATCTGCCATGAAGTGATGGGACCAGATGCCATGATCTTCGTTTTCTGAATGTTGAGCTTTAGGCCAACTTTTTCACTCTCCTCTTTCACTTTCATCATGAGGCTCTTTAGTACGTCTTCACTTTCTGCCATAAGGGTGGTGTCATCTGCATATCTGAGGTTATTAACATTTCTCCCGGCAATCTTGATTCCAGCTTGTGCTTCTTCCAGTCCAGCATTTCTCATGATGTACTCTGCATAGAAGTCAAATAAGCAGGGTGACAATATACAGCCTTGACATACTCCTTTTCCTATTTGGAACCAGTCTGTTGTTCCATGTCCAGTTCTAACTGTTGCTTCCTGACCTGCATACAAATTTCTCAAGAGGCAGATCAGGTGGTCTGGTATTCCCATCTCTTTCAGAATTTTCCACAGTTTATTGTGATCTACACAGTCAAAGGCTTTGGCATAGTCAATAAAGCAGAAATAGATGTTTTTCTGGAACTCTCTTGCTTTTTCCATGATCCAGCAGATGTTGGTAATTTGATCTCTGGTTCTTCTGCCTTTTCTAAATCCAGCTTGAATATCTGGAAGTTCACCGTTCACGCATTGCTGAAGTCTGGCTTGGAGAATTTTGAGCATTACTTTACTAGCGTGTGAGATGAGTGCAATTGTGCAGTAGTTTGAGCATTCTTTGGCATTGCCTTTCTTTGTGATTGGAATGAAAACTGACCTTTTCCAGTCCTGTGGCCACTGCTGAGTTTTCCAAGTTTGCTGGCATATTGAGTGCAACACTTTCACAGCATCATTTTTCAGGATTTAATAGCTCAACTGGAATTCCATCACCTCCACTAGCTTTGTTCGTAGTGATGCTTTCTAAGGCCCACTTGACTTCACATTCCAGGATGTCTGGCTCTAGGTCAGTGATCACATCATCGTGATTATCTTGTTCGTGAAGATCTTTTTTGTACAGTTCTTCTGTGTATTCTTGCCACCTCTTCTTGATATCTTCTGCTTCTGTTAGGTCCATACCAGTTCTGTCCTTTATCGAGCCAATCTTTGCATGAAATGTTCCCTTGGTATCTCTAATTTTCTTGAAAAGATCTCTAGTCTTTCCCATTCTGTTTTTTCCTCTATTTCTTTGCATTGATCGCTGAGGAAGGCTTTCTTATCTCTCCTTGCTATTCTTTGGAACTCTGCATTCAGATGCTTATATCTTTCCTTTTCTCCTTTACTTTTCGCTTCTCTTCTTTTCATAGCTATTTGTAAGGCCTCCTCAGACAATCATTTTGCTTTTTTGCATTTGTTTTTCTTGGGGATGTTCTTGATCCCTGTCTCCTGTACAATGTCACGAACCTCAGTCCATAGTTCATCAGGCACTCTATCTATCAGATCTAGTCCCTTAAATATATTTCTCACTTCCACTGTATAATCATCAGAGATTCTATTTAGGTCAGCCTTAGAAAGCATCACTACGAACAAAGCTAGTGAAGGTGATGGGATTCCAGTTGAGCTATTTCAAATCCTGAAAGATGATGCTGTGAAAGTGCTGCACTCAATATGCCAGCAAATTTGGAAAACTCAGCAGTGGCCACAGGACTGGAAAAGGTCAGTTTTCATTCCAATCCCAAAGAAAGGCAATGCCAAAGAGCTCAAACTACCACACAATTGCACTCATCTCACATGCTAGTTAAGTAATGCTCAAAATTCTCCAGGCCAGCTTCAGCAATATGTGAACCATGAACTTCCTGATGTTAAAGCTGGTTTTAGAAAAGGCAGAGGAACCAGAGATCAAATTGACAACATCTGCTGGATCATCAGAAAAGCAAGAGAGTTCCAGAAAAACATCTATTTCTGCTTTCTTGACTATGCCAAAGCCTTTGACTGTGTGGATCACAATAAACTGTAGAAAATTCTGAAAGAGATGGGAATACCAGACCACCTGATCTGCCTCTTGAGAAATTTGTATGCAGGTCAGGAAGCAACAGTTAGAACTGGACATGGAACAACAGACTGGTTCCAAATAGGAAAAGGAGTATGTCAAGGCTGTATATTGTCACCCTGCTTATTTAACTTATATGCAGAGTACATCATGAGAAATGCTGGACTGGAAGAAGCACAAGCTGGAATCAAGATTGCCGGGAGAAATATCAATAACCTCAGATATGCAGATGACACCACCCTTATGGCAGGAAGTGAAGAGGAACTCAGAAGCCTCTTGATGAAAGGAAAGTGGAGAGTGAAAAAGTTGGCTTAAAGCTCAACATTCAGAAAACAAAGATCATGGCATCCAGTCCTATCACTTCATGGGAAATAGATGAGTAAACAGTGGAAACAGTGGCAGACTTTATTTTTCTGCAAATGGTGACTGCAGCCATGAAATTAAAAGACGCTTACTCCTTGGAAAGAAAGTTATGTCCAACCTAGATAGCATATTCAAAAGCAGAGACATTACTTTGCCAACAAAGTTTCGTCTAGTTAAGGCTGTGGTTTTTCCTGTGGTCATGTATGGATGTGAGAGTTGGACTGTGAAGAAGGCTGAGCACCGAAGAATTGATGCTTTTGAACTGTAGTGTTGAAGAAGACTCTTGAGAGTCCCTTGAACTACAAGGAGATCCAACCAGTCCATTCTGAAGGAGATCAGCCCTGGGATTTCTTTGGAAGGAATGATGCTAAAGCTGAAACTCCAGTACTTTGGCCACCTCATGCGAAGAGTTGACTCATTGGAAAAGACTCTGATGCTGGGAGGGATTGGGGGCAGAAGGAGAAGGGGACAACAGAGGATGAGATGGCTTGATGGCATCACTGACTAGATGGATGTGAGTCTGGGTGAACTCCGGGAGTTGGTGATGGACAGGTAGGCCTGGCGTGCTGTGATTCATGGGGTCGCAAAGAGTCGGATAGGACTGAGCAACTGAACTGAACTGAACTGAACTGAATGATCTAGTGGTTTTTCCTACTTTCTTCAATTTCATTCTGAATTTGGCAATAAGGAGTTCATGATCTGAGCCACAGTCAGTTCCCGGTCTTGTTTTTGCTGCCTGTATAGAGGTTCTCCATCTTTGGCTGCAAAGAATATAATCAATCTGATTTCAGTGTCAACCATCTGGTTATGTCCATGTGTAGAGTCTTCTCTTGTGATGATGGAAGAGGGTGTTTGCTAGGACCAGTGCATTCTCTTGACAAAACTCTATTAGCCTTTGCCCTGCTTCATTCTGTACTCCAAGGTCAAATCTGCCTTTACTCCAGGTGTTTCTTGACTTCCTACGTTTGCATTCCAGTCCCCTATAATGAAAAAGACATCTTTTTTGGGTCATAGTTCTAAAAGGTCTTGTAGATCTTCATAGAACCGTTCAGCTTCAGCTTCTTTAGCGTTACGGTTGGGGCATAGACTAGGACTACTGTTATATTGAATGGTTTGCCTTGGAAACGAACAGAGATCATTCTGTTGTTTTTGAGATTGCATCCAAGTACTGCATTTCAGACTCCTTTGTTGACCATGATTGCTACCCCATTTCTTCTAAGGGATTCTTATCGACAGTAGTAGATATAATGGTTATCTGAGTTAACCTCCTGTATTTCACGTGTAAAATGAGAAAATTGCATTAAGTCATCTCTAGGGTGCTTTCAGATTTTAAAATCAGTATATCCATAATTCTAATATTGAAGGTGACTCTCCTAGGGAGGAAAAATGGACTAGAGCACCATGTCTTAAACTTGTTTCCATTAGAGACACAATAAAATTGAGATGTTTTTGTGGTTGTTGCCCATCCCCCTTCTCTCCTTCTCTTCTTTCTTGAACCTACCTCACTACTCCACTAAAGCTGTCTATTCAAAGTCATTAATGACTCCATGTTGACAATCAGAAGACCAGTCTAGATCCTTTCATCTGCATTTGACACAATGAATTGTCTGCTTTTTCTTGAAACACTTTCTTCATCTGGTTCCTGGAAGATTGTTCTGTCTAAAATCTCTTCCCACCTCACTGTACTAGTCCTCATAAACTTTTGCTTGATCTTCTTTTTCTTGACCTCTAATGGGTGAAACACCTCAAGCAACAGTTCTCAGATCTCATCACTTCATCTACATTCACTGAATAAGACAGATCTTATCCCATTCTAATGGCTTTAAATAGATAGTAGCATCATTCATCAAGAACTAACCTTTTAATTACAATCTAAAAATCTGACTACTGTTGTGTTTACTTGGTTATTGATTGGCATTTCAGACTTAACCTGTCCCAAACCAATATCTTGATGCCACCATCTCCCTTCTTCCATAATTTCTTTCCTTTTAATAACCCTGCCTAACTAAAGGTCAATAATGTTATTCCAGTGGTTTAACCAAAACCTGAGCTGCTGTTAAGTTGCTTCAGTCGTGTCCGACTCTGTGCAACCCTATAGATGGCAGCCCACCAGGCTCCCCCGTCCCTGGGATTCTCCAGGCAAGAACACTGGAGTGGGTTGCCATTTCCTTCTCCAATGCAGGAAAGTGAAAAGTGAAAGTGAAGTCTCTCAGTCATGTCCGACTCTTAGCGATCCCATGGACTGCAGCCCACCAGGCTCCTCCATCCATGGGATTTTCCAGGCAAGAGTACTGGAGTGGGGTGCCATTGCCTTCTCCGAACCAAAACCTTAAGACTATTCCGACTATTCCTAACTAATTTCTTGAACAGAAACTCTATCTTATATTTTGAAAATATTATTTTTCTAATATTACATTATAGGTGCATATAATTTTATTCATCCTACTTATTGACTCATTACACACTTATTTATTCACATAGAGACATTAATAAAGTAGTAAGCATTCATGAACTTACCGTTCAGTATAAGAACTGAATGGTGCTGAATGGATAATTTATATACATTACTCACTATCCTCTCCATTCCCTGCCACTCCTAACCCAAAGTAAAAACAATTAAAATTTGTGTTTCATCATTTTCTTTCTATAGTTTTATATACTTTTAAACTCATCTATATGTATCCCTATGCATTTTAATTGTTTATTAACTTCATAAAAAAGGCTTCCCTGGTGTATGCAAACTTGTTTTTTACTTTATATTGTTGGGATTCATCTTGATTGTGGCATGTTCCTGAAGTTACTTAATTCTGACTATTGCATAATATTTCATTATGTGAATATCCCACAGCTGATAGATTCACTGACATGTCAATAAACTCAAAGGTTGCTTCTAGGTTTTGGCCACTGTGAACAGTGCCTCTGTGCCCAATCTTGAACATGTGGAAAGTTTCTCTCAGGTTCTAAAAGATGTTGTTAGTTTCTTACCCAGATTCTTGGGGATTCTTTTTACTGGATGCCACTGGTCCTGTTGCTAAAAATTTGGACCTGTAACATTCCTTGGAGGATTGTTCCTGAGAAATAGGTGCAGCCTCACCTGAGTTACCTGCACCATGCCCCTTCCCTCCTACCCCTCCCACAGCTGGGAGGAAGGCAGATAGGGGTCAATGAAAGTGGTCAGAAGCCTTGCTCCCTTGCCTCAGTTCAGTTCAGTTGCTCAGTCATGTCAGACTCTTTGCAACCCATGGACTACAGCAGGCCAGGCTTCCCTGTCCTTCACCAACTCCCAGAGCTTGGTCAAGCTCATGTCCATCAAGTTGATGATGATATCCAACCATCTCATACTCTGTCATCCCCTTCTCCTCTTGCCTTCAATCTTTCCCAGCGTCAGGGTCTTTTCCAATGAGTTGGCTCTTCACATTAGGAGGCTAATGTACTGGAGCTTCAGCATCAATCCTTCCATCGAATATTCAGGGCCGATTTCCTTTAGGATGGACTAGTTGTATCTCTTCACAGTTCAAGGAACTCTCAAGAGTCTTCCGCAACACCACAGTTCAAAAGCATCAAATTCTTCAGTGCTCAGTTTTCTTGCCTCAAGACAAGGATAATTCTGCAAAGGGATCACATGAAATCACATCCTTGCTTAGCTCCATTGCTTTTCCTAACCTGCTTCCTAACTCCCTTTTAAGTTTCTGTTGCCTACTTTGCCTTTACAAACCATTACTCATGAATCCCTGTCTCTCTTCCAGGGAATTTAACCCAAAATAAACCTACAAGTGTAGGGTACAAGAAAATACAATCTTACAATACACTGCCTGTTTTTCAAAAAATAGTTTTGATTTATATTCCCACGAGTAACACGTGAGTCTATGGACAACATCTCCATCATTTAGTATTGTCAGATTTTTAGAAAGTTTTCCAATGGAATAAACTAACATCTCATTATAATCCTAATACAGTTTTCATAATCACTAATAAAGTTGAATATTTTTTCATACTTTTTAGCCATATACATTTTATATAACATGCTGGTTCATGTCTTTTTCACTCATTTTAAATTAGTCCATCAGCTTTTAAAATCAAATCATAACAGATTTTTATATGTGCTTATATTAATCTTTTGTTATTTGTAAGCATTGTATTCTCCAGTTTTAACTCTCTTAAGCATTTTAACAAAAAATAATAATTTAAAAGTAGTAAAATGTACCATTTCTTTCACAGTTAGATATTTTTGTTTTGACTATTAAAAACTTTTATACCCTAAGATTTGAATTTTGGTATGTAGTGTATTCTCTATTATTTATTTCTGGGTACTTTTGAAACCTTGTAGAATATCTTTTTCAATTATGATTTATTTATTAGTGTATGATTGTTTAATTTCTGATTATTCAGGACATTTTCATATATCTCTTGCTATGTACTACTAACCTAATTATTATGTGATCAGGAAATATGATGTGCTAATACCTATTCCATACCTATCCTACTTCAAAGGTTTTTTAATTTTGCTTTTGGGCCTTATTACATGATCAGTATTTGTAAATATTCCATGTAAGTCTCAGAAAAATTTTCTAGTTGCTGGATGCAGATTTCTTTTTTCTCTATCAAATAAATGTTATTATACTTATTTTGGGAGTCTGTTTTTTGTGTTTGAAGTTATTTTGTGCTTGACTTCCTTGGCAGTCCAGTAGTTAGGATTCTGTACTTCCAATGAAGGGGACCTGGGTTCAATCCCTGGAAGGGGAACTAAGATCCCACATGCCAAGTGGCAAATACATATATATATATTTTTTATATATATATATATATATAATGTTGAAATTCCCTCTGACTATGGTGATTTTTCTAATTTCTCCTTGCAGTTTTTCTTCACACACTCTGAGATCATTTTATTTACTGCACATATTTTTAGAATTTCTATGTCTTCTTGGCTAAGAGAACATTGTATTCTCATGTAGTGATCCCTCTCTGATGCTTATAATGCTCTATCCGTACTATTTCACCTCAGGTCCATCTGGGGCTTCCCTGGTGACTCAGTGGTAAAGAATCAGCCTACAGTACAAGAGATGCAGGAGACAAGGGTTCATTCCCTGAGTTGGGAATATCCCCTGGAGGAGGGCATGGCAACCCAGTCCAGTATCTTGCCTGGAGACTCCCATGGACAGAGCAGCCTGGAGGGCTACAGTCCATAGATTCACAAAGAGTTAAACATGACTGAAGTGACTGAGCAAGGTCTGTTTACTACCCAACAGCGAGAATGACCCTTTAAAACATAAGTGAGCATGCTTTACCCATCTGCTTTAAAAGTATTGTGTGCCCTTTGACTGAGAACAAAGCTCACGATGTTACTCTCTACTTTTTCTGACAATAGCTGCCCCATTTAGCTCATCTCTTCCCAACCTCCCCCCTGCTCTTTCCTTCACAGTTACAGAAACATTTTTGCTTCTCTGGGCATGCCAAACACGTGCTTAGTCCAGGACTTTGATTTCCTACTGCCTATGCTATAATGACTCCTTCCATACAAAACTCCAGAGCTTACTCATTTGCTTCACTCATATCCCTTTATTTTAAAACATTTCAAAACACCACTCTCTAACACGCACCATGTCCCTGTCCTTTACCCTGTCTTTTGTGTGTGTGTGTGTGTGTGTTTGAACTGAAATATAGTTGATCTGGGCTTCCCTGATTCCTCAGATGGTAAAGAATCTGCCTGCAGATCTGGGTTCTGCCTGCAGATTCTGGTTTGATCCATGGATCAGAAAGATCCCCTGGAGAAAGGGATAGCTACCCACTCCAGTATTTTTACCTGGAGAATCCCAAGGACAGAGGAGCCTGGGGTGGGAGGGCTACAATCCATAGAGTCACAAAGAGTCAGACACGACTGAAGTGACTAACAGACTTTACACCCAGTTGATTCACGATGTTGTATTAGCTTTTTGTGTACAGCAATGTGATTCTATTATATATATACCTATTATTTTTCATACCCTTTTTCATTGTGGTTTATTTATAATGTACTGAATATAGTTCCCTGTGATATAAGTAGGATTTTGTCATCTGTTTTATATATAGTAGCTTGTATCTGCTAATTGCAAACTCTTAATTTATTTCTCCACACCTTTACCGTTTGGTAACCATAAATTTATTTTCTGTGTCTATGAATCTGTTTCCATTTTGAAAATAAGTTCATATGTGTCACATATTTACTTGATACCATATGATAACTCTCTATCTGACTTTCTTCAATTAGAATGATAATATCTAGGTTCATCTGTGTTGCTGCAAATGACAATATTTCCTTTTTTAAATATCTGAGTAATATTCTATTTCTCCTGGCAATCTTGATCCCAGCTCGTGCTTCATCCAGCCTGGCATTTTGCATGATGTACTCTGCATATGTTAAATAATCTAGGTGATGGCAGAAAGTGAAGAACTAAAGAGCCTCTTTGGAGAAGGAAATGGCACCCAACTCCAGTACTCTTGCCTGGAAAATCCTATGGATGGAGGAGCCTGGTAGGCTGCAGTCCTTGGGGCCGCTAAGAGTCGGATACAACTGAGCGACTTCACTTTCACTTTTCACTTTCATGCATTGGAGAAGGAAATGGCAACCTACTCCAGTGTTCTTGCCTGGAAAATCCCAGGGACAGCAGAGCCTGGTGGGCTGCCATCTATGGGGTTGCACAGAGTCAGACACGACTGAAGTGCTTAGCAGCTTAGCAGCAAAGAGTCTCTTGATGAAAGTGAAAGAGAAGAGTGGAAAAGTTGGCTTAAAACTCAACATTCAGAAAACTAAGATCATGGCATCTGGTCCCATCACTTCATGGCAAATAGATGGGGAAACAGTGGAAACAGTGAGAAATTTTATTTTGGGGGGCTCCAAAATCACTGCAGATGGTAACTAAACCCATGAAATCAAAATATGCTTGCTGCTTGGAAGAAAGCTATGACCAACCTAGACAGCACATTAAAAAGCAGAGACATTACTTTGCCAACAAATGTCCATCTAGTCAAAGCTATGGTTTTTCCAGTAGTCATGTATGGATGTGAGAGTTGGACTATAAAGAAAGCTCAGTGCCGAAGAATTGATGCTTTTGAACTGTGGTGTTGGAGAAGACTCTTGAGAGTCACTTGGACTGCAAGGAGATCCAACCAGTCCATCCTAAAGGAAACAGGCCTGAATGTTCATTGGAAGGACTGATGCTGAAGCTGAAACTCCAATACTTTGGCCACCTGATGCAAAGAACTGACTCATTTGAAAAGACCCTGATGCTGGGAAAAATTAAAGGCAGGAGGAGAAGGGGATAACACAGGATGAGATGGTTGGTTGTATGGCATCACCGGAATGATGGACATAAGTTTCAGTAGGCTCCAGAAGTTGTTGATGGACAGGGAAGCCTGGCTTGCTGGAGTCCATAGCATCACAAAAAGTTAGACACGACTGAGTGGCTGAAATGAACTGAACACATTCCACTGAGCTTTCCTGGTGACTCAATGATAAAGAATCTTCCTACAATGCAGGAGACCCAGGTTCAATCCCTGGGCTGGAAAGATCCTCTGCAGAAGGAAGTAGCAACTCACTCCAGTATTCTTCCCTGGGAAATCCCATAGACAGAGAAGCCTGGGGGACTACAGTCCACAGGATTGCCAAAAGGTAGAACAGGACCGAGTGACTAAACAACAACATATTTCATTTTATATATGTGTGTTTTATATGTATATACACATATGCACCATCCATTTTATCCATTCATCTGTTGTGTTTTTGTATGTTTTTAAAGAACTTTCATCATTATTTGCTTTCCTATCAGTTTCATAAAAATAAAGCTTTTATTTTCACCTCCAACTCTTAAGCCTTCTTTCTCCCCCTCTCTTATTTTTGCTGGTTGGTCTCACTTCTTAACTGCTTGTTAAACTGGTATATTCTAAGAGTTTCAGAATTAAGAGTGTGTGTATCAATAACCTCAGATATGCAGATGACACCACCCTTATGGCAGAAAGTGAAGAGGAACTAAAAAGCCTCTTGAGGAAAGTGAAAGTGGAGAGTGAAAAAGTTGGCTTAAAGTTCAACATTCAGAAAACGAAGATCATGGCATCTGCCCCATCACTTCATGGCAAATAGATGGGGAAACAGTGTCAGACTTTATTTTTGGGGGCTCCAAAATCACTGCAGATGGTGACTTCAGCCATGAAATTAAAAGACACTTACTCCTTAGAAGGAAAGTTATGTCCAACCTAGATAGCATATTCAAAAGCAGAGACATTACTTTGCCAACAAAGGTTCGTCTAGTCAAGGCTGTGGTTTTTCCTGTGGTCATGTATGGATGTGAGAGTTGGACTGTGAAGAAGGCTGAGTGCCGAAGAATTGATGCTTTTGAACTGTGGTGTTGGAGAAGACTCTTGAGAGTCCCTTGGACTACAAGGAGATCCAACCAGTCCATTCTGAAGGAGATCAGCCCTGGGATTTCTTTGGAAGGAATGATCCTGAAGCTAAAACTCCAGTACTTTGGTCACCTCATGCGAAGAGTTGACTCATTGGAAAAGACTCTGATGCTGGGAGGGATTGGGGGCAGGAGGAGAAGGGGATGACAGAGGATGAGATGGCTTGATGGCATCACTGACTAGATGGACGTGAGTCTGAGTGAACTCCAGGAGTTGGTGATGGACAGGGAGGCCTGGCGTGCTGTGATTCACGGGGTCGCAAAGAGTCGGACACAACTGAGTGACTGAACTGAACTGCTTGAATGTTAAGTTTGTCATTAAAGGGAATAAATAGAGACTATAACAGTTATATGTATTCTTCAAGACATCAAAAGCATAATGGACATAAACTGATGAAATTCAAGGGATCAGGATTCCACTATTGAGTAATTAAATATTTTGCAGGACACAAATGTTGGCATTCATGGTGTTATTACTCAATCTCCCTTCAAAGAGAAAGCAGTTATGACAAATATAGTCAACAGACAGCAATCACTTGCCACATCTTTGGGATCTACCACTATGCCCAGCTTGAGGAATCTTCTTTCTCAGCCACTCCCATAAACTGATTGATGACAGTGTCTTATTAGAGTTAAGGCATTCCTGCCAAATGCCACTAAACTCTAATGAGAAATACTTGCTCTGGACCTCCCCAGTAGGCTGGTTAAGATTTTCTCAGAGCTCATTGTAGTTTGGGGCTCCTCCTATCCAGTCCTTATTTCCTCCCTCACTTCTTCATGGCTCTCAGGCCCACATTACAGTTTGAAGACTCTGTCTGCCTATTCCTATTTCATCTCCCCTATGTCCTTCACAGTCACCCTCTCTTGCCCCCCTTCCCCCATATTTCTTTCACTTAAAAAAAATTAACTGAAGGATAATTGCTTTACAATATTGTGTTGGTTTCTGCTGTACAACAACGTGAATCAGTTATAAGTATACATATACCCCCTCCCTCTTAAGCCTCTCTCCCACCACCCCCCATCTCTTTCACTTCTAACTCCTTCTTGGCATCTGCTTCTAACTCAGATTTACAACAAACAATAGCTCTTATTTGAGGCTACTGCTGCTGCTGCTAAGTCGCTTCAATCATGTCTGACTCTGTATGTCCCCATAGACAGCAGCCCACCAGGCTCCCCCATCCCTGGGATTCTCCAGGCATGAACCCACTGGAGTGGGTTGCCCTTTCCTTCTCCAATGCATGAAAGTGAAAAGTGAAAGTGAAGTCGCTCAGTCATGTCCGACTCTTAGCAACCCAGTGGACTGCAGCCCACCAGGCTCCTCCATCCATGGGATTTTCCAGGCAAGAGTACTTGAGTGGGTTGCCATTGCCTTCTCCATTATTTGAGGTTATTAAAATATAAAACACCAGGACATTAATTGGGATAGGTTTGAAATCTATAAACTATTCAATTATTTGATAAATAGTTGAGAACTACTGTGCACCCATATGGTTGTCTTAAGAACAAACAGGATGTATAATTTCATAATTAAATTAAAGCATTTCTACTTCCTGTTCACATTCTAGTCTTTGAATTCAGAGAAAATGTCTCCTCCTGCTGTCCTAGTGTTTGGGTCATGATTATAAATTACCAGAATTTCACCTTATCTCTTGTGAAATGCAATAATTTACATTTTATATTACTTGTTTTCATAGACTAGTCATGTTTGCCAGATAGTGGTAGGTCATAAAAAATAAATAAGTAGAACCAAATACCTAACTGCCCATTAAAGAGCAAAATACTAGCAAAATCAAAACAGATTATATTTCTGAAATACTTAGATTCTATAATTGAAATCCAAACAAAAACACAAATCACATAATAAACTATTATCAAGGATTGGGACTATAGTCATTTGTAAAATAAAGTTTAATATTTATGCAATAGATGTGTCCTGGAAAGTTATACACAAATTGAATTTGTCTAATCAAATCATACACTAATGCTTTTTATTAAAGGAAATTATGAATCTCTTACTAACAAAATTGTCCAGAGGTTTATACTGGATTTGCCTGAATCAAGGTAAATTCTCAGGATGGCATCTTTTAATATATTAAAAGTGGCAAATAATTGGAAAGGAAATATCTGATGAATAAATTCAAAAGCTATATCTTGGAGTCTGCTGCTAAGTCACTTCAGTCGTGTCCTACTCTGTGCCACCTACTCGTGCACCTACTCGTGCCACCCCATAGATGGCAGCCCACTAGGCTCCTCTGTCCCTGGGATTCTCCAGGCAAGAATACTGGAGTATGCTGCCATTTCCTCCTCCAATCTAGACACCTACAAAATAAAGGAGCAATGTCCCTTGTTCAATTTGATTCAGTAAACTTGTAAAATAATCAGTTATTTTAAAACCATACTGCACTCTTTAAGATATCAAAGTTATGTTTCCTTCCAAGTACTTCAGAAACCAAGTAAGAACAAGTTTTCTTTCTATAATATGCATTAATAACCTCCTCTTTCCCAAGAATATTTTTATTGAAATACATATTCATGCATACAAAATTCAAGATACTTCATTACCTTATGAAGTAATTAATATGATACCTATTAATATGATATTTTAACATACAATTTCAAAATTAGGGTTTATCTAAAAGAGATCTAAAAGAATAAAGGATGATAAAATTATCTAGTTTCTGTAGAAAAAAACCTAATCTGCTAAGCAATAACATTTAAATGTCAAAATCTATTATTAAGCAAAACTTTCTCAAATGCTTCCATCACCAAAAGAAACTAGCATGTTAAACCACCAAATTCCAAATTTGCTCTCTATGGAATTCATTCTTTTTTTCATAACAGAAACTGAACACATTACTACCACAATGAAATATATTCAGTCGATAAAATACTTCTATGCTGACTTCATGAAAAGTTATTTACTTGAATGAAGATAAAGATGAGAACAAATTTGTCCCTGATTAAAACGTAGGAACACCAAATGGCAGCCAACAATGTCCAGAGAGTGGTTTTTGAAATTTCTGTTTTTCAGAGGGTTTCCCAAATGGCTCTTTTTGATATTGCAAGCAGATTGCTTCAAAGGGCCAGCCATTTCTCTAGAGTTCACTTAAATATCTGTGAGTGTGATCTTACTGGGTTACATATTAGATGTATACTGATTATTCAGTTAGCTTCCCCAGGACACTGTAGTTAAGGGGTTATACTGGCTTTCCATTCAAAGGCACATCTAATATTGAATGCAGAGCAGAACTACCTTTGAATTCACAGTCACTGTTAGCCTTTTTAGCATGAAATGTCATGTGTTGTGGACTTTGAAGATATAGTGCCTGAATCACATGCTTTTAGTTTTCAAACAAAAGAAAATGTAGAATTGTACAATATCACATTGTTCTTATCTAGGACTGAAGTTGAGAAAGTATTAAAAAGAAATAATAATTAACACAAACTATTTAACTAAACTCAGCAGAATTTCAGCTGCACAGCAGCAATCTGATGGCAGAGACCCTAGTATAACTTCATACATATTTCAAAAGTTGTTCCTTATAATCCAGTCCTGACTCCTGAAATTATATTAAGCATTGTCTTGATTCTTCTTTGAATATTTAATGTCTCAAATTTATTATGTATTTATTTTTGTACAATGTATTCTCTGAGAATAGATACAATAGAGAATAGAAAAGCATCATCCCAAATCAGCATTAAGGGCTTCAACAGGAATATCATAGAGTAGTTATCTAGTTGATATATCCACATTCTGCCTGACAGAAAGACAGCCCCTCATTGCTTCTTTTCAGGATAGAATACAGAATAGAATATACAAGTTGCTTTTAGCTTTAGTTTTATGAATTTTCCTTTAAAGAAGGGGCTTTTGGTAACTGAAATGCTAAAAGAAGTTAGTCTACTTAAAATAGTCATTCAGGAAGCATACATTTCTCTACTGTGACCTTGCTTAGTTATTTAAGATAGAAGACAAAAGCCTATACGACTTATTTGCAAACAAAACTTACTATGATCCCTGGAATGTGCTCAGGTAGCCAGCAACCAGCTTATACAGGAACTCAAAGGAGCATCCTCTTGTCTCATCTATACCCTTTTATTCTCCTTCCCTCCATCTCAGGTAACTCAGGAAACAGTCTTTGTGTCTTATTTTTCTCACTTTTCTCTGCTTCTGCTTCTTCAAAATGCCTATGAAGCAATTACTGCTTTAAGTTATTTTTCTTGCTTTCTATTATATGTGCCCAAATCTTTGCATTCTAGGCTATATAAAAATGAATAAGATGCTCTCCTAATTTTTAAAAATTTATTAGTTTTTTAATTGAAGGATATTGCTTTACAGAATTGTATTGGTTTCTGCCAAATATCAACATGAATCAACCATAGCTATATATATGCCCCCTCCCTCTTGAAACTGCCTCGCACCTCCTTCACCATCCTACCCCTCAAAGTTGTTGCAGAGCCCTAAAAGTAATATTGGGAAGAGAAAAATGTGTTCACAGATTATGTAATTATCTCCCCTTTTATTGCAAGCATTGGCACATGAACTCCAAAAACAAACATTTTAAGAAGGGCGCAGAACCCAATAGGAAATCAACTCTGAATATTCATTGGAAGGACTGATGCTGAAGATGAAGCTCTAATACTTTGCCATCTGATGCAAAGAGCCAACTCATTGGAAAAGACCCTGATGCTGGAAAATACTGAGGGCAGGAGGAGAAGGAGACAGAGAATGAGATGGTTGGATGGCATCACTGACTCAAAGAATATGAGTTTGAGCAAACTCCAAGAGATAATAAAGGGCAGGGAAGCCTGGCATGCTGCAGTTCATGGGGCTGCAAAGAGTGGAACATGACTTAATGACTGAAAAATAACAGCAACATGTAATAAGTGCTATAATGGCAGAGATTTGAAACATTGGTAAATCCACAGGAGGACAAACATGGAAGCAAATTACTCCTCCCAAGGACTTTGCAAATGATGTCATCCTGAAAGCAGGTAAATTTCTTAATTTGCATGGGATTTTATAACTTGTAAAGGTTAACACTTGTAAAGGTGTTAGAAATGAAAAATCCTAAGAGTTCAAATGACTTAAAGGATGATTTTTAATTTTGGAGAGGTATAAACAGTTTAATTCTGAATGATTTTTGGTAGGCATTTTTGCTCTTGCTTATTCTGGACATGAAGATTTAACATAATGAGGGTGAATTTGAGTTACAAAAGTGCTAATTTTTATAACTCAGTGGCCCTTTGGAGAACATATGCCTAGGGAATTAAGTTTAGCTGAGTTATGTTGAAGAAAGCTTGTAGAATTGAGACCTTCAGGCCAAAATGGCTGTGAAATACAATGCAATATCTTTTTTATTTTTTTCAAAATGGAAGGCACTTTACTCTCTAGGATATGATTCTGTGTTCTTTTATTCTTTCCAAAACATGGAGATAATCCACAAGGATCTGTTGAAGAATTTTATAATTTCCTGGAATTTATTTTCTTTTCTTTCATCTTCAAACACATATGCTGGTTCAATTTGACCCATATTTTTACATAATTTGCATTCTGTAGTAGTCATTTATTGCTTATATAAAAATCAGTCCCAAATTTAGAAGCTTACAAAAATAACCAATTTTATTGTATTTTTGATGGTTCAGTTGTTTGATCAAGGCTCTGTTATCTGACTCTTCTACTCCATGAAATGTTGAATGAGGTTTGAGTCAGGCAGGCATTTGTGATCAGTCATGTGACTCTTTGCACCCCATCGGGTATAGGCCACTAGGCTCCTTTGCCCATGGGATATTCCAGGCAAGAATACTGGAATGGGTTGCTATTTCCTCCTCCAGGAATCTTCCCAGCTCACAGATCGAACCCATGTTTCCTGCATCTCCTGCACTAGCAGGCAGATTCTTTACTATTGCATCACCTGGAAAACCCTGTTGAATGGTTACCTGATGTTATTCACTTGACAGATAGACCAATCTTGAGTTTCCAAGATAGTTTCACTCATAAGTCTGGAGCCTTTGTAGCAATAATGAGGATGTTGGGTTTAGCTAGGACTTTCCACGAAACTACCTACACATGTCCTCACCTGAACATTCTCAGAGTACTCACATTTCCTAGATGGTTTTTGGCCCCAAAGAAACTGCTTCATGAAAAATGGGTGGAATCTAGTCTTTACAACATAGCCTTGGAAATCAAAGTTCAGTTCAGTTCAGTCCCTCAGTCGTGTCCGACTCTTTGTGACCCCATGAATCGCAGCACGCCAGGCCTCCCTGTCCATCACCAACTCCCGGAGTTCACTCAGACTCACGTCCATCGAGTCAGTGATGTCATCCAGCCATCTCATCCTCTGTTGTCCCCTCCTCCTCCTGCCCCCAATCCCTCCCAGCATCAGAGTCTTTTCCAATGAGTCAACTCTTCACATCAGGTGGCCAAAGTACTGGAGTTTCAGCTTTAGCATCATTCCTTCCAAAGAAATACAGGGCTGATCTCCTTCAGAATGGACTGGTTGGATCTCCTTGCAGTCCAAGGGACTCTCAAGAGTCTTCTCCAACACCACAGTTCAAAAGCATCAATTCTTCAGTGCTCAGCTTTCTTCACTGTCCAACTCTCACATCCATACATGACCACTGGAAAAACCATAGCCTTGACTAGACGGACCTTTGTTGGCAAAGTAATGTCTCTGCTTTTCAATATGCTATCTAGGTTGGACATAACTTTTCTTCCAAGGAGTAAGCGTCTTTTAACTTGATGGCTGGAGTCACCATCTGCAGTGATTTTGGAGCCCAAAAAATAAAGTCTGCCACTGTTTCCACTGTCTGCCCATCTATTTCCCATGAAGTGATGGGATTGGATGCCATGATCTTAGTTTTCTGAATGTTGAGCTTGAAGCCAACATTTTCACTCTCCTCTTTCACTTTCATCAAGAGGCTTTTGAGTTCCTCTTCACTTTCTGCCATAAGGGTGGTGTCATCTGCATATCTGAGGTTATTGATATTTCTCCCGCCAATCTTGATCCCAGCTTGTGCTTCTTCCAGCTCAGCATTTCTCATGATGTACTCTGCATAGAAGTCAAATAAGCAGGGTGACAATATATAGCCTTGACATACTCCTTTTCCTATTTGGAACCAGTCTGTTGTTCCATGTCCAGTTCTAACTGTTGCTTCCTGACCTGCATATAGATTTCTCAAGAGGCAGGTCAGGTGGTCTGGTATTCCCATCTCTTTCAGAATTTTCCACAGTTGATTGTGATCCACACAGGCAAAGGCTTTGGCATAGTCAAGAAAGCAGAAATAGATGTTTTCCTGGAACTCTCTTGCTTTTTTGATGATCCAGCAGATGTTGGCAATTTGATCTCTGGTTCCTCTGCCTTTTCTAAAACCAGCTTGAACATCTGGAAGTTCACCGTTCACGTATTGCTGAAGCTGGCCTGGAGAATTTTGAGCATTACTTTACTAGCGTGTGAGATGAGTACAACTGTGCGGTAGTTTGAGCTCTTTGGCATTGCCTTTCTTTGGGATTGGAATGAAAACTGACCTTTTCCAGTCCTGTGGCCACTGCTGAGTTTTCCAAGTTTGCTGGCATATTGAGTGCAGCACTTTCACAGCATCATCTTTCATCACCTCCACTAGCTTTGTTCGTAGTGATGCTTTTCAAGGCCCACTTGACTTCACATTCCAGGATGTCTAGCTCTAGGTCAGTGATCACACCATCGTGATTATCTGGGTCATGAAGATCTTTTTTGGACAGTTCATCTGTGTATTCTTGCCACCTCTTCTTGATATCTTCTGCTTCTGTTAGGTCCATACCATTTCTGTCCTTTATCGAGCCCATCTTTGCATGAAATGTTCCTTTGGTATCTCTAATTTTCTTGAAGAGATCTCTAGTCTTTCCCATTCTGTTGTTTTCCTCTATCTTTGCATTGATCGCTGAGGAAGGCTGTCTTATCTCTTCTTGCTATTCTTTGGAACTCTGCATTCAGGTGCTTATATCTTTCCTTTTCTCCTTTGCTTTTCGCTTCTCTTCTTTTCACAGCTATTTGTAAGGCCTCCCCAGACACAGGAAATCACAGATTATCACTTTTTGTCACTTTTTATTTAGGAATTAGACACCCTCTCTAAGTGGGAAGAATAGCAAAAAATTGCAAACATCTTTAGCCTATCACAGTCTGATGTGTGCTCATCAATTGTTTACATTTCTCTCACTTGAAAAATAAACTCTTTGCCATTTTGAAGCCCCCCAAATCGTCATCTCATTACAACAATGGGCTCAGATTCTAATTTTAGATTTTTACGTCTAAATCAACTCCAGCTTAGAAAATATAATTGCATATATTTCTGCATAAAACTATCACAAAACATAATGGCTTAAATATATTTGTCATTTGTTCTTATAATTCTGTGAATTTACTAGACCCAGCATTATATTGTCATTGAGTGTCTCTCACATTGTTACCTTCAGGCAGGACCTGCAACTAGAATTACATAAAGACTTTTTTATTCCATCTGGTTCCTGGGCTGGGAAGCTTTGAAGAAAACTGGATTATGTTCATCCATATTCCCCCAGGTAGCCTCTTCAAATGGCTTAGTTGAGTTTTCTCAGCAGAATAGGCAGACTTCTAACATCTCCCAGAGTGAGTGTTTCAAAAGACAGGAAGAAGATTCTAGTCATGAAAGACTCAGAACTGAATACTGGTACAATGTCATGATTTACCACCATAATTTACTACCCAGAAACTACCCAGATTCAAGAGACATATACGGTACATTCATAAGAGAAATGCCAAACAACTTGTAGCCATATCTAATCTTCCACAATTCCAGGCAACCACACTTTATCAACATTTACAGTTCTCCCAACAAAAACACACTCATGCCCTTCCCAAAGTCTTATCCAATCATAGTATCAGTTTGAGGCTCACTTTTAGAGGCTTTTCACCTAATGGAGCTTTAAGTGTAAATGATCCTCATAGCTTTGGTTCCCCTAGTACATCCCTTAATAGGGTTTCATTCAATATGAAGACTTGATAACTACGAGATAAGTTAACTGATGCCCACCACACACACATCCAACAAATATTGATGATATGGTCTTAGGATAACCACAATAGACTGTCCCTTTCATGGGAGTAGGGGAGAGCAAGACACACATAACGGTCATTACGGCCCATAGAAATTCTGAAACACAGCTGAGCACATGTTGACAATGTATGCATTAGGAATCTCCTTTGATCCTCAAAAATGACTCCTTTGTTCTGCTTTCTGGATTTTTTTAACCCTGTCCATGAATTCACCTTTTCTCCTATCATGAGAAATGGTCAGTATTTGACATTATACAAAATTATATAATTTTATTCTGCTTCCTGTTTGTAGAAGTTTAGAGTCCTAAAGTCAATTTACTTGTGTGTACTCTCCCTATCCCTTTTAGGCTAAGCTGGTAGTACAGTTTTCTTAAAAAGTTTATAAGTTTTCTGTAAGCCTTGTAGGAATTCACTCAAATAGAAAACACTTAAAAATTGCCTTGAGACAAACAACTTTCCATCAGTTCAATTCAGTCGCTGAGTTGAGTCCGACTCTTTGCGACCCCATGAACAAGAGCACGCCAGGCCTCCCTGTCCATCACCAACTCTCGGAGTTACCCAAACTCATGTCCATTGAGTCGGGGATGCCATTCAACCATCTCATTCTCTGTCGTCCCCTTCTCCTCCCATCTACTATCTTTCCCAGCATCAAGGTCTTTTCCAATGAGTCAGCTCTTCACATCAGGTGGCCAAAGTATTGGAGCTTCAGCTTCAACATCAGTCCTTCCAATGAACACCCAGTACTGATTGCCTTTAGGATGGACTGGTTGGATCTCCTTGCAGTCCAAGGGACTCTCAAGAGTCTTCTCCAACACCACAGTTCAAAAGCATCAATTCTTCAGTGCTCAGGTTTCTGTATAGTCCAACTCTCACATCCACACATGACCACTGGAAAAACCATAGCCTTGACTTGACGGACCTTTGTTGACAAAGTAATGTCTCTGCTTTTTTTGTTTTTGATATAAATTTATTTATTTTAATTGGAGGCTAATTACTTTACAATATTGTATTGGTTTTGCCATACATCAACATGAATCCGCCACAGGTATATGCTGTCTAGGTTGCTCACAACTTTTCTTCCAACGACTAAGCGTCTTTTAACTTGATGGCTGGAGTCACCATCTGCAGTGATTTTGGAGCCCCCAAAAATAAAGTCTGCCACTGTTTCCACTGTCCACCCATCTATTTCCCATGAAGTGATGGGATTGGATGCCATGATCTTAGTTTTCTGAATGTTGAGCTTGAAGCCAACATTTTCACTCTCCTCTTTCACTTTCATCAAGAGGTTTTTGAGTTCCTCTTCACTTTCTGCCATAAGGGTGGTGTCATCTGCATATCTGAGGTTATTGATATTTCTCCCGCCAATCTTGATCCCAACTTGTGCTTCTTCCAGCTCAGCATTTCTCATGATGTACTCTGCATAGAAGTCAAATAAGCAGGGTGACAATATACAGCCTTGATGGATTCCTTTTACTATTTGGAACCAGTCTGTTCCATGTCCAGTTCTAACTGTTGCTTCCTGACTTGTATACAGGTTTCTCAAGAGGCAGGTCAGGTGGTCTGGTGTTCCCATCTCTTTCAGAATTTTCCACAGTTTATTGTGATCCACATAGTCAAAGGCTTTGGCATAGTCAAGAAAGCAGAAATAGATGTTTTTCTGGAACTCTCTTGCTTTTCTGATGATTCAGTGGATGTTGGTAATTTGATCTCTGGTTCCTCTGCCTTTTCTAAAACCAGCTTGAACATCTGGAAGTTCATGGTTCACTTATTGTTGAAGCCTGGCTTGGAAAATTTTGAGCATTACTTTGCTAGCATGTGAGATGAATGCAATTGTGTGGTAGTATGAGCATTCTTTGGCATTGCCTTTCTTTGGGATTGGAATGAAAACTGACCTTTTCCTGTCCTGTGGCCACTGCTGAGTGTTCCAAATTTGCTGGCATATTGAGTGCAGCACTTTCACAGCATCATCTTTCAGGATTTGAAATAGCTCAACTGGAATTTCATCACCTTCACTTGCTATGTTTGTAGTGATGCTTCCTAAGGCCCACTTGACTTCATATTTTAGCATGTCTGGCTCTAAGTGAGTGATCTCACCATTGTGAATATCTGGGTTGTGGAGATCTTTTTTTTATATTTCTTCTTGTGTATTCTTGCCACCTCTTCTTAATATCTTCTGCTTCTGTTAGGTCCATACCGTTTTTGTCCTTTATTGAACCCATCTTTGCATGAAATGTTCCCTTGGTATTTCTAATTTTCTTGAAGAAATCTCTAGTCTTTCCCATTCTATTGTTTTCCTTTTTTCTTTGCATTGATCACTGATGAAGGCTTTCTTATCTCTCCTTGCTATTCTTTGGAACTCTACATTCAAATGGGTATATCTTTCCTTTTCTCCGTTGCTTTTCGCTTCTTTACCCAAAACCCATGTTTTACTGCCTTAGAGGTAGTCTTTTCCTTGAGAACACATTTTACCTTGAGAATATTTTACTAGGAGAGATGGAGAAAGAGAGACAGTTTTAATTTCACATCTAGTATGTCTTGGCTCCTTTATGTTTCCTCTAAATTCTGCTGGAAGACTGAAACATTTTATCTTTAGGTTACCTCTCTTTTCATATTTTATCTTAAAGACATGTAAGAAGTCAGTTGGTACTTTTTATATTCTTCCTGGAAATCTCTCCAGTGAGATCAATGAGTTCATATGGTGACCTTTTTATTTTCCCCATTACTGCAGATAACAGAGCTGCCAAAATTTTGCCATTATATAAAAAGGGTCCTTTTCTGTAACCTCTAAATGTTTTACTTGTGATCCTTTGATCTCTCACTAATAGTCTTTTCAAGGCCTTTATAACTTGCAAAAAATTTTCTCAAATTTTTGTCCAGTTTGTACCTGTCACCTGTGCTCAAAGCCAAGGTCATGTTTTAGGTTTCTCACAGAGTCCGGCATGACTGAGTGACTGAACTGAACTGAATTGAAAGGCAAGTTCCCACTTCTTGCTTCCAGTTTCTGTTCTGGTTATCTAATAAATAACTCCAATTTGGCTTATTAAAACAATATTTGTTTTATTATATTTCATGGTTTTTCTGGGTCACAAATTAGATCAGGATTCGGAGAACTTTCCTTTTATATTTCCTGAGGTTATTCGGTCATATTCATCTGGCAGAGGCTGGTAAAAAAAAAAAAAAAAAGATCAAATATGACAACTTATGTATCTAGAGCCTTCCCAGGAATATCTGGAAGCCTAACCTCTTCTGGTGTTGTCCCCTAGAGTGCCTACAAGTGATCTCTTTAGCTCAATTGTCTTAAGATAAAAGGACTTCTTATATACTGTCAGAGGGCTTCAAAGAGAGGGACTTCCCTGGAGGTTCAGTAATGAAGACTTTGCCTTCTAAGACAGAGGGTATGGGTTCCATCCACCTGGTTGAGAAGCTAAGATCCCACATGCCTCACAGCTCAAATACCAAAATATAAAACAGAAGCAATACTGTAACAAATTCAATAAAGACTTTTTTAAAGGTCCACATGGAAAAAAAGAAATCTTAAAAAGAAAAGAGGGAGAGAATGTTACATAAGCTTGAGAAGGGGCTGGGGGGAAGTTGAAGGATCAAATGACTTGGCCTTGAAAATCCCAGATTTTTGTTTCTACTTCTTTCAATTGGCCCATCTAGTTAGCACAACCCAGATTTAAAATGAGGAAAATTATACTCTATCTTTCAGTGCGAGGAGTAGCAAATACTTTGCAACAATTTTAAAATGTACTGCATATTTCTACTACACATTGAGTAGTTTTCTATTAAAAAAAATCTTTTAATATGGGCTTTTGGGTAACTTCTATGTGAAGTTTGTTTTGAAACTGATGGTTTATTCTCCAGTAAACAATATTGCTGTATTTAAGATTCGTATCATTAGTTTTCATGAGGAAATTCTTTGTGTTTTGAGGTAACTAGTCTGCACATGTATGTTTATAATCCTAGCTATTAAAATGTTACAAGTGTATGCAGTTATGACTCTGGTTCTGAAGTACAGATATTGCTTTGGAAGATAAAATATTGTGTAGGGATGATGTAATGGTTTTGTTTAAATTTAAATTGGGGAAAATTTCCCCATTCCAGAGATAATTCACATAAGCACTGTAATGTATTAGGCCTTGCAAAGGTAAATCTATAAATTAGTTGTAATGAAAATACTATTACTTGTTGTAAAATAGATTAAAAAAACAGACCCAAATCTTACCTTTCCCAAATCTCTATCCTTGTCAAGTAACTTCATAGTTACTTTATAATTATAATTCCCCCTACTCTGACTCTTGGTCTTGTTCAATACATTTAGAAATGAGTGTGTCAATTGTGAACCTGGGTTTCATGAGTCTTTGCATGCTTGTACTTCTGTAATTGTCATAACCATGTTCTCAGACCAGCTTGATGTAGAAGGGATAAATGGACCATATCTGAGTTGCCCAAGTCATTCCAGCCAGAGCCAGCCTGGATTAGCCAATAGTCAGTACACCTGCAGACGTGTGAGTGGATCTAAAAATCTAAAGAACCCCAAGCAAACAAAGCCTAAATCATGAGTATACACTCAACAGCTAAATAGTGTTGTTTTAAGTCACTTACTTTCAGAATAGTTGCTCATTGAGCATTATTGTAGCAAGAAGTAACTGATACAGAAATTTATCCTAAGAGTTGGGTGATATTGTAATAAAAGTCTAAACTATAGGGCACAATGTAGGGACAAGTTTTTAGCAGAAGGCTAGAAGTGCAGTGAAGAGAGAGTAAAAGGAGGTTGGAAAAATTGCAAGGGAGCTGCCAAAGGAAAATAATCAAAGTGAACATCTATGTAGTTGCAAAACACTTTGTAAAACTATTACTTGCTTTAACTTACAAAATAAATGTAACTAACAAATATTTTATCTTGAACACAGAAATTTCCAGGCAAAAACTTTGAAAACAAGAGTTATTTTGTATTTACTATATGTGAAAATGTACTACACTCAAGAGATGAGCCCAGAATAGTGGCTAGTGCAGTAGAAGAACAGAGGGTTCAGAACCTGCTAAGTTGGAAGTTAAAATTCTTTCTCATCTCTAGCTCTCAAACTAAGATATGTCATAATAGATAAAGACAAATCAAGGGTGCAGGTACGGGTCCCTTTATTACGACCCCAGAAAGCATTAAGCAGTTAATAGTACCCTTCACCTGGACAAAAGGGTTTCTGCAAACTGAATGTCCTGATTCCATAGCAGTCTGAACACTATAGTCCACTATAGTCCAAGCACTATAACCAAATATATAAAGAGATGCAACTCAAGAATAGCAAGTGTGGCTCTGAAGCTGAAAGCCTGCTAAATCAAACATTTTAAATACATTTAACATTTTTAAAAGAGATGCACTGGCAAAAGAATAAATAAGCTGATCAATAATCAACTGAGATTTTCAAAATGTAAATAGATCATTGTTATTGTTTAGTCGCTAAGTCACTTCAAACTCTTTGCAACCCCTATGGTGTAACAGGCCTCAGATAGTTCATTAGGACCACAAATTTATATGGTCAGGAAACAAGGTTTCAATGATCTTTACAGGAAAAAATTTCCAGTGCTGTCTTTAGATGTGGCAAAAAGATGCTCTGGAAAAGGAGACATCCAAGTGATAAGGGCTAAAAGCTGTAGAGAATAAAAGAATGAGGAACCCTTGTTTGGTATCAGAATTGGACTTAAGAACATTCTCCATTACCATAATAGAGGACCTGGTTATAACTGCCCAGTGCAATTTCACAATTTCTAAATGAATGACTTCCAAAGAGCCTTGGGTTCTTTGTCTTTGCTAACAGTAGTATTGACTATTATCCTGCTGCATTTTTGCCAATGAGTGTTGGGTGTGAGTGGGACAGAAAATTTTTCTTTGGTCCATAGGACTTTAGATTAAAAGTAGCCACATTCAAATTCATGTATATCATAAGATCTTAGGGTAGGAACTTCTCTGTAATTAGATGAGAATTGAATTTGTTGTTGTTCAATTGCTAAGTCATGTCCAAATCTTCTAGACCCTGTGGACTGCAGCACGCCAGGCTTCTGAGTCTATCACCATCTCCTGGAGTTTGTTCAAATTCATGTCTATTGAGTTGATGATGCCATCCAACTATTTTATCCTCTGTCGTCCACTTCTCCTCCTGCCTCCAATCTTTCCTAGCAACAGGGTCTTTTCCAATGAATCAACTCTTTGCATCAGGTGGCCAATGTACTGGAGCTTCAGCTTCAGCATCAGTCCTTCCAATGAATATTCAGGATTGATTTCCTCTAGGATTGACTGGTTTGAACTCCTTGCTGTCCAAGGGACACTCATTTTGCATAAGGGAGGAAATGAAAGATTTTTGCCCTTACAAGCAGATAGGCTCTTGCAAAATTGCTCAAATTCTTCATCTCTCTCTATTCACACTGTTTGACTTATAATTTGCACTGTTCTTTATCTCTGACTCTTAGCTCATCATATGACCTATTTGACCAGTAGAATTATGAACTCCAAATTCAAGAGGACTTACAGGTTTCTCTTGAATGTCTGCCATCACCCTGATGACATACATGACCAGTAATATCAGAGCTACATGGAGGACAGCTGAGTCAGGATCCCTCAATTTTCCAAACTGAAACCATATCAGGCTCAACCCCAGATAGCTGAGTGAGCCTAGCTAAGATCTAAAAATTAACTAGATAAATTCACTGAAAGTGACCTCTTGCACTTGTCCACTTAGTAAATGCTTAATCGTTTGAAGACATTGTAATTTAGAGTTGCTACTTAGTATTTTATGGCAGTATATATTTGTAAAACTTTTTATGAAATATTTCAGGCAAACATAAAAATATTGATAATGCTAAAATTAAGATCAATATATCTAGCCATATTAAGAAATAAACATTCTGAATTCATTTGAAGCATCTATGTGTAACTCACCATTAAATTCTCTTTCTTTCCTATATCCCAGAGATAACAGTAATTTAAGCTTTTTTTTATTATCCTCACATTTTTATAATTCTAGTAAGTCGACAGTTTTTCTGCAAACATAATATTGCTTTTCATTTTTTTAATTATGTGATAGTAATATTATCATCTGCAATGTCTTTTTATGTTCATTATTATATATTTTTAGTTTTTACCATTTCAAAACACATTACACCAGTTCAACTGTTTTCTCTATTGTGTTTCATTACTTTATGTGGCTGTGCTACAATTTACTAAAGCATTTCCTCCATATGGACATTATGTTATTATCATGTTAGGACATCAGACACCATTTTGTATATTGACTGCATATAAGACTTTGGTTTTAAATTTTATATCCTACTGTTCTGAGTTACTAAAAGCAATGAAAAGTTCTTAAACCAGCATATATTTTATTTATGCTTCAGGATTTGCCTTGTGTATTCAGCTAAGAAACATCAAATGTAGTACTGCTCATGTTGACATATTCCATACATCACAACTCTGCAAAGCCAGCAAAGTTCTCATAACCTAGATTGCCTTAACCACCAGGAACAGTAAGCAATTTTTTTAATAATATAAATTTTACTATCTTGTATAGACTTACTCAATATTTGATCAATCCTAGAAAAAAATTGCATTATTGGATGACAGTTTAGAGAGGTCAAAACAGACTCCTTGGCAATTCACTTTTTAGTCTTGGCTTGGTGATCATTGCTCTAAGTACAATTAAGAATGCAGAAAAGTATTTTATATGTGATTGGTTAACATTCTGTAGCGAGAAAGCAGGATTGGGAGTTTTAAGTGTGCAATAAGTGCTTTTAAGAAGGATAGTAATGAAGAACTGTAAATAAAGTTAAACACTTATTTTATTTTCCAGAATATCTCTTAGTGATTCTACATGGGGCTTATTTGTCCTGCTGCTACTGCTGAGTCACTCCAGTCGTGTCCGACTCTGTGCGACCACAGAGACGGCAGCCCACCAGGCTCCCCTGTCTCTGGGATTCTTCAGGCAAGAACACTGGAGTGGGTTGCCATTTCCTTCTCCAATGCATGAAAGTGAAAAGTGAAAGTGAAGTCGCTCAGTCGTGCCCAACTCTTAGCGACCCCATGGACTGCAGCCCATCAGGCTCCTCCATTCATGGGATTTTCCAGGCAAAAGTACTGCAGTGGGTTGCCATAGACACAAATATTATTTTTACAAACCAGTGCATGGGTACCGAGGGAAGCCATTATTTGGATAAGTTCAGAAACATTAAAGGTAATATATTCAATGGAATTTGGGGACATGTGCTCCTGTTGATGCTGGTGCTGCAAAATGTTGACTTTATTTCAATGTCAAAATACTTATATTGAAACTCTGTACACTCCATTTAATTCACTATTAAGAGGAGCTTGATTTTTGAACTTGAGAAAATATAAATGTCTAGACAGACACATACTAAAGAATCATATAGATTACTTCTTACGTCTCAAAAAACATTATTAGAAAAAATCAAGACTCATAAATATTTTTACTAGGCCAAAGACTGATCTTATTTAACAGTCTCTACTTATAATAATAAGAACAGTTTCTATTTCTATCACGATAATGTGATTTATAACACTTCAAGGTCCACAGAACAGAGTAAATAGTTGATATTAAGTAATTATCAAAACTTTTTCTTCAAAAACATTTTTAAAATAACAATGATCTATTATTCACTTTTTGAAGACAAGTCTTTATAAACATTTAGATTTTACAGTGCTTGAGTAATGTGTAATTGTGCCAACTTTCTACACTTTGTCTTTTCAAATTATCACAATTTTAAAGCAATCCATTTCCTTTCACTCATCTAGGTAGCAAATATTTTTATAAAAATTTTTCTTGTTTTATCCTGAATTCCTATTTCTATAAACCATATGTTAAAAATTCTAAATAAGCAACATTATGAAATGAGGTGACATCTACAAATTTTAATATAATAATGTGTCTGAATTGTATTGCAAATAATTAAGCATTCAATCAGCCATAAACCCTCAAGCTGAAGTCTTTACATATTTTTAGGCAATGATCTCCACTTAAAAACTAAACTTAAAATGTTTTCATAATCAATGGATTAATAGTCGTCAGCAAACAAAATCTAAGAGTTTAATACAGTGAACAGAAGTCTTCATATTTTCATTCAAGTCTATTCTTTAGACATCTCTACCATATTTGAGGCTCTTTCAGTTGTATATTGCTACCCAAAAAAATCAATCCAAAATATATTGGCTTAACACAACCTTGTTTTTTTTATTTCTCACAATTTCATGAGTTTCCTGAGCAATATTTCTTTTGGATCTTCCTGTACTCACTCATACATTTGCATTCAACTACAGGTCAACCAGTGGTTAATATCAGAAAGAATGGCTGAGACAGTAGGATCTTTTTCCCCAACTGATCTTTCATTCCTAAGGAAGCTCCTTTGATTTATTTAGATTCTGGTGATCTCAGAGTGTCCAAAGGGCAGGGCCAGCTTCATAATTTGTTATATTAATAACAGAGTATTTAACCAACATAGGTCCTTCTAAGTCTGGTGCTCTGTAAGACTGCACAGGATGCATGCCCAGAAACCAGCCCTCAAAAAGGGCAAGAGACGAAGCTACAAAATTTCTTAGAGCCTTAGATCTTAAGTAACAAATTCACATCTGCCAGATTATGTGGATTAACACAAGTCTATGCTATGCTATGCTTAATCGCTCAGTCATGTCCAACTCTTGGCCACCTCATGAACTGTAGTCTGCCAGAATCCTCTGTTCATGGGGATTCTCCAGACAAGAATACTGAAGTGGGTTGCCATGCCCTCCTCCAAGGGATCTTCCCAACCCAGGGATCGAACTCAGGTGTCCTGCATTGCAGGCAGATTCTTTAGTATCTGAGCCACCAGGGAAGCCTATGAATACTGGATTGGGTAGCCTATCCCTTCTGCAGGGGATCTTCCCAACCCAGGAATTGAACCAGGGTCTCCTGCATTGCAGGGGGATTCTTTACCAGCTGAGTCACAGAGGAAGCCCCAAACACAATTTGAAGGCCAGTGCATATTCGAAGGGGAGGACCTGTATGGGGAGAATTTGTGATAATATTAAAATTCTATTCTAAGAAATGCTTTAATTCTACCCCTTCTTTTACCATCCAAACACCCTCAACATTTTCTCCCTTTCAAAACAGATAATCTTTAAAAATATTAACTAAATTCAGTTCAGTTCAGTTCAGTCGCTCAGTCATGTCCAACTCTTTGTGACCCCATGACTGCAGCATGCCAGGCCTCCCTGTCCATCACCAACTCCCGGAGTTTACTCAAACTCATATCCATTGAGTCGGTGATGTCATCCAAAAATCTTATCCTCTATTGTCCACTTCTCCTCCTACCTTCAATCTTTCCGAGCATCAAGGTTCTTTCAAATGAGTCAGTTCTTTGCATCAGGTGGCCAAAGTATTGGAGTTTCAGCTTTAGCACCAGTCCTTCCAATGAATATTCAGGACTGACTTCTTTTATGATGGACTGGTTGGATCACCTAGCTGTCCAAGGGACTCCCAAGAGTCTTCTCCAGCACCTCAGTTCAAAATCATCAATTCTTCGGTGCTCAGCTTTCTTTATAGCCCAACTCTCACAATCCGTACATGACTACTGGAAAAACCATAGCTTTGACTAGATGGACCTTTGTTGGCAAAGTAATGTCTCTGCTTTTTAATATACTATCTAGATTGGTCATAACTTTTCTTCCAAGGAGGAAGTGTCTTTTAATTTCATGGCTGCAAAAACTATCTGCAGTGATTTTGGAGCCCCAAAAATTAAAGTCTCTCACTGTTTCCACTCTCTCCCCATCTATCTGCCATGAAGTGATAGGACTGGATGCCATGATCTTAGTTTTCTGAATGCTGAGTTTTAAGCCAACATTTTCACTCTTCTCTTTCACATTCATCAAGAGGCTATTTAGTTCTTCTTCACTTTCTGCCATAAGGGTGGTGTCATCTGCATATCTGAGGTTATTGATATTTCTGCCTGCAATCTTGATTCCAGCTTGTACTTCATCCAGTCCAGCAATTCTCATGGTGTACACTGCATATAAGTTAAATAAGCAGGGTGACAATATACAGCCTTGACATATTCCTTTCCTGATTTGGAACCAGTCTGTTGTTCCATGTCCAGTTCTAACTGTTGATTCTTGACCTTCATACAGATTTCTCTGGAGGCAGGTCAGGTGGTCTGGTATTTCCATCTCTTTCAGAATTTTCCAGTTTGTTATGATCCACACAGTCCAAGTATTTGGCATATTCAGTAAAGCAGAAGTAGATATTTTTCTGGAACTCTGTTGCTTTTTTGATGATACAGTGGATGTCCACATTTTTATGTCTGGTTCCTCTGCCTTTTCTAAATCCAGCTTGAGCATCTGGAAGTTCACAGTTCTCATACTGTTGAAGCCTGGTTTGGAGAATTTTGGGCATTACTTTACTAGCATGTGAGATAAGTGCAATTGCGTGGTAGCTTGAATATTCTTTGGCATTGCCTTTCTTTGGGATTGGAAAGAAAACTGACCTTTTGCACTCCTGTGGCCACTGCTGAGTTTTCCAATTTTGCTGGCATATTGAGTGCAGCACTTTCACAACATCATCTTGTAGGATTTGAAATAGCACAGCTGGAATTCTGTCACCTCCACTAGCTTTGTTATATTTAATATCAGAACTTGATTTTCTTGACTTGCATCTTTTGATCACTTTAATATAATTTCCCCTTCTTCTACACACTCACATCTTATTATTGTTGTTGTTGTTTTACAGTTACTAAATCACATTTCACTCTTTCCAATCCCACTGACTGCAGCACACCAGGCTTCTCTGTCCTTCACTATATCCCTGAGTTTGCTCAAATTCATGTCCACCGAGTTGGTGGTGCTATCTAACCATTTTGTCTTCAGCCATCCCCCTCTCCTTTTGCCTTCAACCTTTCCCAGCACAGGGTCTTCTCCAATGAGTTGGCTCTTTGCATCACATGGCCAAAATACTGGAGCCTCAGCTTCAGCAACAGTCCTTCCAAAGAATATATACAGGGTTGATATCCTTTAGGATTGACTGGTTTGATCTCTTTGCAGTCCAAGGGACTCTCAAAACTGTTCTTCAGCACTACAATTTGAAAGCATCAATTCTTTCATTGGTCAGCCTTCTTTAGGTCCCAACTTTCACATATATGAATGACTCCTGGAAAAACCTTAGCTTTGACTATATGGACCTTTTTTGGCAATGTGATGTCTCTGTTTTTTAAGTTTGCCATAGCTTTCCTTTCAAGGATCAAGTATCTATTAATTTCTGCAGTCACTAAAATTTCTCTTAATGACTGCATTCACCATCCTCAGTGATTTTGGAGCTCAAGAAAATAATATCTGTCACTGCTTCCACTTTTTCCTTTCTATTTGCCATAAGGAGCTTGTGTAACTGAGTGAGACTATGAGCCATGCCATTCAGGGCCACCCAAGATGCACTGGTCATAGTGAAGAGTTCTGACAAAGTGTGGTCCACTGGAGGAAGAAATAGCAAACCACTCCAGTATTCTCATTGCAAGAACCCCAGAAACAGTACGAAAAGACAAAAAATACCCTCACCTATGGTAGCCAAAAATCTGACCTCTTTTTCCATGTGTTTGTTTATTTGGTTGTTTGATTTTTGAAGTATAACTTGCCCACAACACTATGTTAGTTCTTGGTGTACAATACAGTGATTCAATATTTCTACAAATCACAAGCGATAAGTCTGGTTACCATCTGTCATTATAGATGTGATCAGAATTTAAATAGGAAAGAAGATTGAAAATGAGTAAATTAAAAAGCATTATTAAAAAGCTATATTTTTTCAATCTACATATATATTTATAAAAATATATTTGGAAGGCAAAAGGGAATACTACAAGATCTTCAGGTTGTTCATTAGACTATATAGAGATCTCTGCCAGGTAATTTATTATGAACAAATGCATTTAGGTGGGTGGATAGAGAGCTGTTCCATTTCGACAAAACTGTGTAATAATCTCTAGATGAGGTGTAAGCCCTTCCAAAGCACTGAAGTTCTGTATAGCTCAAATGAGAATTAGTCTCCGACTGTGCAAAATAGATCAGGCTGTGAACACACATTTCTGACCTGTAGTTCAAAGGGACTAGTCAGCTTTAAAGAGAACAAAGAAAGACTTTGTAAACTAAAATCTTTAAATCTAAGGAAGAAAGGGAAAAATCTAAGGTGCTGTCAAGTTCACCGTGGGCCACCCAAGTCCTTAGAGCAGGAGTGCTAATGTCGCTGGGCTATGATTAGCAATGAAAGACTCTTTATCATGTTTACAGATTCATATTTCCACCAACACTTGGATGTTTTCAGCATTATTTTAATGCTGTCTTCTGATTTTAACTTCTCTTTAAATGTAATCTTACCTGTAAAGGCAATGGGTCCCAGTTCTCTGCATTAGTTTTTACTTTTCAGTGGCATCCCATTACAGCTTCTCTACATTTTGATTCTAAATTTGCCTTGTGTTCCTGTTCTGATGTCTAAAATAGTGTAGGAGGGTAGGTAGTTTGGTCCTTATAATTGCTCGCCTCATCTTATCTGGAAGAGATACAACCATGTGTTTAGCAGAAAGGAAATTGACATAATATATGTTGTTGTAAGCTGTGATAATTGCAGAGACTTTGTTGGGCCTATCCCTAGAAGGGTAAAAAGTTTAGTAACTGAGAACCGCAGGAGCTTTGCTGGTGTCTTCCAACAAGAGCTTGAGGTTTTTGTTGTTACGGCAGTTTTTCCATTTGAGAAAGAGGAAAGAAGAGTAGTGATGTCTGTTTCCAATTTCAGGTTAATTGAGAGATTGGTTTATTCTTCTGAGAGTGCACCAAAGAGAAGAAAACCCATTATGGGAAAGAGGCAAAGAACCTAGGGAGAGGATAGATTGCCAGAAGTGTGGATATTATAGCATTGAACACAGGCATGAGACAGGCCCCCTTGCAGCTTCAGCCAGAAGGACTTGTTTCTGCCCCTACACTGATCGAGAGTGAGGCTGAGGACATTGAACAGGCTGGGCTTAGTGGGAATTTTCAGCTTCCCATATGCTGTTCACTACTGCCAGGCTGTATTATGTTAATTAAACCTCTTCTTTCAAAGTGGTGATTATAAAAGAGGTCTGCCAATGTCCAGCATAGTGTAGAAGCCCAGGAACAGAGAATGGGGGCTCAGCCAAGAGACAAGGGGAAGCCCAAACACCAGGACTCAGGCATTTTGGGGAAAGTGTAGTCAAAACAAGATTAACTGGTTTCTTGATGTATAAATGAAACAGTGAGCTCAGTCCCCAGAAAAAGCACTGTGAGTGGTAGATACCTGGAAGCCAAATTTACTAATTAGAATAGCCTCAAACAACCCCACATCTGCTGCCAAGGACATCAGTAAAAAGAGTAGATGAGCTTTCCTCTACAGGGCCACTGTGCCTTTATACCCACCACTCCCTCTTATGTGGTGTGGTTTGAAATGGGAGGTTTTGCGTTAGCACTGAGAAAGAGTAAGACACTAAAAAGTTTGTGTAAGAAGATCCATTTTTTTAAAATAATGACAAAATATGTCTAAAATGGAGGAGAGTACATATGGGAGAAACAAAGTACGTGTGGAAGAGCACACAGGCAAACCCGGAGTGAGCTGCAGGCAATAAAGGCAGCTCTGTTGCTCAGTCGTCTCTGACTCTTTTGGGACCCCATGTCTGTAGCCCCATGGACCTTAATTGATGGCTGCATGGCCCAGTGCTAGGGCGACTGTGAGGAAATATCCCACATCCAAGGGCAGAGAAGTCCCAGGAAGATGGTAGGAGGGATAAAATCGAGTTTAGCCTCAAACCCCATACCCGCCAGATGCACTCAGAGGGCTCAAACTAACCTTGTGCACACCAGGACCCAAAGGCCCACAGAGACTGAAACAGCACTGGGTTTGAGTGTCTCCTGTGGAGGTAAGGGTCAGCAATGGACTGCTGCAGGGAAAGGGCTCTGGGTGCAGCAGACTTGGGTGTGGCATAAGCCCTCTTGGAGGAGGTCACCATTAACCCCACAAGAGAGCTGACAGAACTTACACAGGACTGGGGAAACCGACTTTTGGAGAGCACAAACAGAACCTTGTGTGCATCAGGATGCAGGAGAAAGGAGCAGTGACCCCACAAAACTGGCCCAGACTTGCCTGTGAGTGTCCAAGAGTCTCCAGTGGAGGCATGGGTAGGCTGTGGCCTGCTGCTGGGTTGGGGGCACTGAGTATAGCAGTGTCTGCATGGGACCTTTCGAAGGAGGTCCCTATAATCATCATTATCTCCACCATAGTTTGGCCCCAGGAAAATAAAAGGGAGGGAACACAGCTCCACCCATCAGCAGAAGATTGGATTAAAGATTTACTGAGCATGGCCCCACCCATCAGAACAAGACCCAGTTTCCCCCTCTGTTAGTCTCTCCCATCAGGAAGCTTCCCTAAACCTCTTATCGTTCTCCATTAGAGGGCAGACAGAGTGAAAACCACATCACAGAAAACTAGCCAATCTGACCACATGGACCACAGCCTTATCTAACTCAATGAAACTATGAGCCATGCCATGTAGGGCCACCCAAGACAGACAGGTCATGGTGGAGAGTTCTGACAAAACGTAGTCCACTGGAGAAGGGAATGGCAAACCACTTCAGTATTCTTGCCTTGAGAACTCCATGAACAGTATGAAAAGGCAAAAATATAGGACTCTGAAAGATGAACTCCCCAGGTGGGTAGGTGCCCAATATGCTATTTGAGATCAGTGGAGAAATAACTCCAGAAAGAATGAAGTGATGGAACCAAAGCAAAAACAACACCCAGTAGTGGATGTGACTGGTGATGGATGTAAAGTCTGATGTTCTAAAGAGCAATATTGCATAGGAACCTGGAATGTTAAGTCCATGAATCAAGGCAAATTGGAAGTGGTCAAACAGGAGATGGCAAGAGTGAACGTTGACATTTTAGGAATCAGAGAACTAAAATGGACTGAAATCGGGGAATTTAACTCAGATGACCATTATGTCTACTACTGTGGGCAAGAATCCCTTAGCAGAAATGGAGTAGCCATCATATCTGTATGCAGGTCGAAAAACAACAGTTAGAACTGTACATGGAACAACAGACTGGTTCCAAATCAGGAAAGGAGTATGTCAAGGCTGTATATTGTCATCCTGCTTATTTAACTTATATGCAGTGTACATCATGAGAAATGCTGGACTGGATGAAGTACAAGCTGGAATCAAGATGCTGGGAGAAATATCAATAACCTCAGATATGCAAATAGCACCACGCTTATGGCAGAAATTGAAGAATTAAACAGCCTCTTGATGAATGTGAAAGAGGAGAGTGAAAATGTTGGCTTTAAACTCAACATTCAGAAAACTGAGATCATGGCATCTGCTCTCATCACTTTAGGGCAAATACATATGGAAACAGGGGAAACAGTGACAGACTTTATTTTGGGGAGCTTCAAAGTCACTGAAGATGGTGACTGCAACCCTGAAATTAAAAGACACTTTCTCCTTGGAAGAAAAGTTATGACCAATCTAGACAGTATATTAAAAAGCAGAGACATTACTTTGCCAACAAAAGCCCATCTAGTCAAAGCTATGGTTTTTCCAGTAGTCATGTATGGATGTGACAGTTGGACTATAAAGAAAGCTGAGAGCCAAAGAATTGATGCTTTTGAACTGTGGTATTGGAGAAGACTCTTGAGAGTCCCTTGGATTGCAAGGAGATCCAACCATTCCATCCTAAAGGAAATCAGTCCTGAATATACGTTGGAAGGACTGATGCTGAAGCTGAAACTCCAATACTTTGGCCACCTGATGCGAAGAACTGTCTCATTGGAAAATACCCTGATGCTGGGAAAGATTGAAGGCAGAATGAGAAGGGGATGACAGAGGATGAGATGGTTGGGTGGCACTGCCAACCGATGGACATGAGTTTGAGTAAACTCTGGGAGTTGTTGATGGACAAGGAGGCCTGGCGTGCTACAGTCTATGGTGTCAGAAAGAGTCAAACAGGACTGAGCTACTGAACTGAACTGAACTTCTACATGACTGCCAATAAATAATTAATAGAAGAATATATAGGTCAACTGATAAATAGAAGTTCAGAAGTGATGTAGAAAAGTGGAAATAAGAGAAAAGATGAAATAGAAAAAAATATAATAAAAACTTCATTTTAAAAGTTGCAATCATGTATATTATTCAGTCTAAATGTTGCATTTTTATAAGATTACATGTGTTTGAACACATAATAATAAAAATTAGAGGAACCTCAGGTAGTATGAAATGTTGATTCTTGAAAGAAGTAAAGTTACTTCTATGCTCCTTTCATGTTAATTCCTGAACAAGTAAATAGCTGAACAGCCATCAATAGTTATGATACACTTATGGAACCCATGAAATGTCAAGCATTATTCTAGCTGTAGGACCCAATAGTCTCTCTCCTCTCACTATTCCTCTTTCCACTTCATAAGAATAATAAGGTAGTGTGATGTGCTGTGGGCCATGAACAAGAGGAACCAGCTCTACCAAATAATAACCAGCAGCAATGGGTATAGTGACACTTTGCCAATAGGGATGAAGAATGGAGATGTTCATATATCCATAGTACAAATGTGAAAGATAAGTTTCTAACCATGTCCTGAACACATACACCCTGCCCACACACCTTTATAAATGAAATTGTCTTCAAACAGTGATTTTTTTTTTTAATATAAAACTTCTAAAGTACTACTTGGTTCCCATAACGTTTCATCTTCTTAACACATTTATTTTGATCCTGGGTGTTCATTGGAAGGACTGATGTTGAAGCTGAAACTCCAATACTTTGGCCACCTGATGCAAAGAGCTGACTCATTTGAAAAGACCCTGATGCTGGGAAAGATTGAGGGCAGTAGGAGAAGGGGATGACGGAGGATGAGATGGTTGGATGGCATCACTGTCTCAGTGGACATGGGTTTGGGTAGACTCCAGCAGTTGCTGATAGATAAGGAGGCTTGGCTGAGAAGGCAATGGTGACCCACTCCAGTACTCTTGCCTGGAAAATCCCATGGGTGGAGGAGCCTGGTAGGCTGCAGTCCATGGGGTCGCATAGAGTCGGACATGACTGAGCGACTTCACTTTCACTCTTCACTTTTGCGCATTGGAGAAGGACATGGCAACCCACTCCAGTGTTCTTGCCTGGAGAATCCCAGGGACGGAGGAGCCTGGTGGGCTGCCGTCCATATGGTCACACAGAGTCGGACACGACTGAAGCGACTTAGCAGCAGCAGCAGCAGCAGCAGCAGCAGGGAGGCCTGGCATGCTGCGATTCATGGGGTCCCAAAAAGTCAGACATGGCTGAGCGACTGAACTGAACTGAACTGAATATACTGCTACTGCTAAGTCACTTCAGTCGTGTCCGACTCTGTGTGACCCCATAGACGGCAGCCCACCAGGCTCCCCGTCCCTGGGATTCTCCAGGCAAGAATACTGGAGTGGGTTGCCATTTCCTTCTCCAATGCATGAAAGTGAAAAGTGAAAGTGAAGTCGCTCAGTCGTGCCCGACTCTAGCGACCCCATGGACTGCAGCCTACCGGGCTCCTCCATCCATGGGATTTTCCAGGCAAGAGTACTGGAGTGGGGTGCCGTAAAGGAGGATCAATTCTTTATAGCAACTGAATATTTGCATAGAAAATCATTCTTCTAAAATAGATACCTGTCTTGTTTGTATGTTTTTTTTTGTTTGTTTCTGTTTGTTCCCCATCCTGTCCCTCTGTCGTCCCAGTGCATCCAGCATCGTGCATTTTTCTGTTTCATTGACATTTCTGTTTCTGCCAGTTTTTTATACCCACTTTATTTTTATTCTCTCCCTTGCCTACAGTCGGAGCTGAAGATGTAATCTGATTCTTGGCTATCCTGTAAAAACTTCACTTGCTGTCAGGAGCCCAATACTATTGTCCTTTTACTGGCAAAACTCCCAATGAGGTCAGTCAGAGCTTTCCTCCTGACCTAAGGAGAGTGCAATTCGGTCTCAGCGCAGCAGAAAATGTGAGCAAATACAGCTGGCTGTTTGGTCACCGTAGATTGCTCAAACACATTTAGAAGGATTGAGTTCCTCTAATTCCTGCTGGGTTGCTGACCTTAAATTTGAGCAGTAGGGTATCAGAAGAAGAGGCTTGCTTTGGAAAAATTCTGTCCTTTTTCTTTAGGCATTTGTGCAGACATTTAAATTTTTTTCTTAAGTTCTATCATGAGGATTAAATAAATTCAGATAATTAGCTAGCTAAATTTGTGAGGTTAGATCAGGAATGCTGAAATTGGAGAGGAAGAGAAGGAAGAAGGAGGAGGATTGGCCAGATGAGAAATTACATAGGAGATAAAATATAACATTTCATGACTATTTTTTCAGAGGATCCAAAATTACAACAATCGATACAATAAACTACAATGATATAACCTAGTAAATTATGTTTTTAATCCCTAAAGCACTTTTAATATTTTCAAAATCAGTAAAATAAGCTGATATGATTTTTCTTTACAATATTTACTAGAACACAAAATATAATATCTGAATTATTGCTTGAATCATTTCACTTTAATTGTATAAGAGCATGCGCACTATGTTGCTTCAGTCATGTCTACCTCTGTGCGACCCCATGAACTGTAGCTCGCCAGGCCCCTCTGTCCATGAAATTTTCCAGGCAAGAATACTAGAGTGGGTGCCATGCCCACCTCCAGGGGACCTTCTTGACTCAGAGATCAAACCTGTGTCTCAGAAATCAAACCTGTCCTGCTTTGGCAGACAGGTTCTTTATCACCGTGCCACCTAGGAAGCTGGTAATTGTGTACAATCAGGAGCAACTCAACTATGAAGTAGTCTAAAACTGAAACCTTGTTTTATCATTATTATATATTCTTTTCCTTTTTGATTGATTGATTGAAGAGACTTTATTCACTATGCATTAATGAAATTATTTATCAACAGGATTTTCTGTTTCTCTCTTCCTGAGATTTCATCATTGACTAAAAAAAATACTTGAATTTACATTTTTAATGAGTTTCTATTGAAATATAAGTGGTTCATGGAATTTTATCCTTCATTGTGGAAACAACACAACATGAGGTCTGTCCTCTTAACAGACTAAGTGCGTAATACAGTATTTTTATTTATAGGCACACTCTGCAAAACTGAAATTTTATTCCTGTTGGTTAGTGGCTCTGTGTTTTGCACTTATCCTAGCCTCTAGCAGCCATATTTCAAAGCTTTGCTTCTGTGAGTTTGACTATTGCTGTCTGCTTCTGTGAGCAGACATCTCATGTAAGCGAACTTATATATACCTAAAAGTATTTGTTCTTTTATAACTGGCTTATTTAATTTAGCATTATGTCCTCAGGATTCATCCATGTTGTCACACATTACAGGACTTTCTTATTTTTTTAAAGCTGAATTATTTGTTTTCAATTCAGCTTTACTGTATTTAGCAATAACAATGACTTTTTTTCTGTAATAATTTATTAAACTAGAGTTGATTTACAATGTTTCAGGCATACAGCATGATTCAGTTTTATACATATTATATACATATACATATTTATATATTCTTTTTCAGTTTCTTTTCCATTATAGGTTATTACAAGATATTGACTATAGTTCCCTGTGTTATGTTGTAGGTCCTTGCTGTTTATCTAGTTTATATACAGTAATGTGTATCTGTTAATCCTCAATTCCTATTTAATCTCCTCTGTTCCCTTTCACCTTCAGTAACATAAATTTGCTTACTATGCCTGTGAGTCTATTTCTGTTTTGTAAATAAGTTCAGTTGTAACATTTAATGGATAAAGAAGATGGGGTGCATACATACAACAGAATATTACTCAGGCATAAAAAAGAATAAAGTAAGGTTATTTACAACAGCTTGGGGGGACCTAGATTTTATCATACTAAGTGAAGTAAGTCAAACAAAGACAGATATTGTATGACATCATTCATTGTTATTGTTCAGTCGCTTAGTTGTGTCTTACTCTTGGAACCTCATGGACTGCAGCACGTCAGCCTTCCCTGTCCTTTTCCATCACTTGGAACTTGCTCAAACTCATGCCCATTGAATCAGTGATACCATCCAACCATCTCATGCTCTATTATTCCCTTCTCCTCCTGTCTTCAATCCTTCCCAGCATCAGGGTCTTTTCTAATGAGTCAGCCCTTTGCATTAGGTGGCCAAAGTATTAGAGCTTTAGCATCAGCCCTTCCAGTGAATATTCAGGGTTGATTTCCTTTAGGATTTATTGGTTGGGACTCCTTGCAGTCCAAGAGACTCTCAAGAATCTTCTCTAGAAACACAGTTCTAAAGCATCAATTCTTTGGCACTCAGCCTTCTTTATGGTCCAACTTTCACATTCATACATGTGGAATAACCAAAGCTTTGACTATTCAGACAGACATTTGTCAGCAAAGTAACATCTCTGCTTTTTAATACATGGAATCTAACTTGAATTCTTGACAGAAGTTTTAATAAGGATAGAGAAACAGTAAAGATAACACTATTAACTATTATTTAAAACAAATAAACTATTGTGGGGGCCAAAACTGAAGATGTCTGAAAATATAGATGCTCTCTTAACTTCAATCAATTTAGATTTTGCTAGATTTTGTCATTTGCCAGCTCCAAGTCTATGATTTTGAAGCCTGTTGCTTTTAAGACTTGATGCACCTTATGGTATAAATAAATAAAAATGAGATTCACTGAATGAAAATCTAAATCTAGAATTACTCTTCTACCTGCATTTTCATATGACTTCCAGTTCCCATGGACACTCACAATGGGGGCAACAAAGGTAGAAAAATTCCATCCTGAACTTGGAACCAGAAGGCATCAACTTGAAATGTAGTTTGTTCACTTACTAGCTATAGGATCTTGTGGATTCAGGGTTGGAGTAGAGGTTTTTTAAACCATTCTTCTCTTGATATACAAATAAGGACTGATACACAGCAACATGGATGAAGCTCAAAAGCATCTATGAAGCAAAAGAAGACAGGCTAGAAATACATTATGTGACATAATTTTTCAGAGCAGACAAAATTAAGCACCAGCAAATCAAAAGAATGGTTTCTGCAGGGTGATTCTGGAGGGTGAAGGCAGAGATGAAGCCTGACTGGGAAAGGAAAAGGGGAAACTTGGTGTTGGGTATGTTTAGGATCCAGATCTTGGGGTTTTCATGAGGTTGTATATATTCAAAATCACTATGTAGTACTTAAGATTTGTACATTTTATTCTACATAAAATTTATCTCAATAAAACACTATAAAAATCTATGAAAAAGGGAGAAAGAAAATGAAAAAATAGAGAAGCTGAAAGTAACTTGAAGTAAAGCCCAAAAGAGAGGACAGGACATCAAAAACCCATTGGAGGGTCTCTGCATCCCTCAGCCTGTGAAAAATAGAGAGCTACAACTAGACCAAAGAAATCCAAGAGGCAGAATATCCACTTTGAATAGGATTCCTTTCCTGACAACTATGCATTATTACTTCTCCACTGTCTTCATGATTCCCTCAAAAAGCAAATTGCTTTCCAAGGCATGTTAGGAGTTCATGAAACAAGTAGAATCTTTGTTGTTTTTTTTTTAAATCTCTACCTGAATCTATAAAAGTATCATTTACAAAATTTCAAAGTAGAATTGTTTCAAAATCTATCCCGAGTTCTTGAAATAACCTGATATGTGCCATCCATATTTACTATACAATGTACTACTTGGTGTTCTACGTTATTTTGACTTCTAATTCCAAAAGACTACAGTCCCCCTCCCTCCATATCCCATCAAACATACTGCAACCATCCCCAAAACACATATACACAGGTGTACATTGCTGGGAAATACCTTACTGGAGAAAGGGCAGATAGCACGTGAATATTTAGGAAGAAATGGTTCTGAAAAGAAATATAATTATTCATTAATAATCACAGAAATTGAATCAGAGGCATCCAGTTCATCTCCTTGCCATTTCAAGATTTTTCTCTCCATTAAGATACTCATATAGCAATATAAACAAGCGATATTGCATTTTATTAGTTCACATTTTAATATGACATTTATATTCCATTTTCTATTTCACTAGTTGTCATGTATATTCCTATTGTTTTCATATTCCTCCTTTTGCCAATAGTGTTTTTAATAAGATTTTCCTTATAAAGTCAATTCTAAAATGCTTTGATGTTCTATATAATCAATTTTTCATAGTTCTGTAATGATTGCTTCATAACATTCTATGGCTGGTTTTATTGCCTTTGTTTTCATTTATAGAACTATTATAGGAATTGAAAATATAAATGCATGTGTAGAGTTTTCCATATCACTGCAAAGATTTAAATTTAGAATTTTTTCAGGGCAGTCTGTAAAAACACGACAAAATAATCGGAGAGTTGAAAGATGGCTGTTTTCTGATGGAGTATAGTTATTGTAAAGCAGACTTACTACTGGATACCAAATGACCTCAGTAAATAAGTAGGTTTTGCCTATTGCAGTTAGTCAAAAAACCTGCGTCTCTAATGGTATTCTTAAATTATCTAAAAAATCAAGTATATACCAATCAATAAATTACTTTAGTACTTGGTATTTTTATTAGTTTATTTGTTGCTGAAAGACAACAAAGACAAAACAAATAGTGTGTGCAAAAATTAAATTGTTGAACTCTTTAATTGCCTCACTGACTTTCTATCATTGGAAATGCACACACACACACACATACATACACACAAATGAGATGAGAATTAGTGATAAGAAAAGTCTGGAACATATCATTCTGGAAAAAAACAGAAACATATTACAAGTAGAACTATTCCTAGAAACTTTTACTATTCAGAACTATCCTTTTGGGTACAAGACTCCAGACCATCGGTTCTCAATCCCAGCAGACTCAATACTTCCCTTATGCAACAAATATCTCTATAATATCACTTTTATTCTCTCAATACAATATTCACAAATAATATCATGACTCAATGCACACTTTAAAAAAGAAATCATTAACTGTTCTATGATGGAGACAATAAATTGATTTATAACAAAACACTCTATATTAATATTTAAATTTTAGACATAACTATGCTAGTAAGCATAATGAATTAGGTAGGTGTGCATTCCTATAGGTAATATCATTGTGAATGTACAGATAAAAATGCAAATGGACTCATTTCATTGTGTTGCTGCCTCAAAAATCAGAGAAATTACAGTGATTCTGAGAAATGATGAGTCACTCTTGGTAAAGTTCTTAACAAAGTATAATCTTTCGGAAATTTACACAGTTGTTGCATTACTGGAAAAATCTGTGTGCACTAAAACTATTCACAAAAATACTTGATTTTATTAGGCTCATTTATAAACAGATCTTTCACTTACATGGTTACTCAGCAGAACATTAGCAAGTCATGCAGAACCATATAATCAACCATTGTGCAAGACTTTCTACACACTCAGAGCACCCAGCGTTCCTAACAATTGCCTATTAAATGACAGCAGGGTCTCCCCAGTGGTCATGACAGCAAATGCCCCAACACGTTTCTATTTCCCAAAGAACCTCTAAGGGATTGTATCTCCGATTAAGAACCACTGCTCTAAACAAACCACACTATATCTGTTTGCTACTACATACAAAGCATTGGTCTCAGCAACTGTAACAATAAAGTTAAGTCACTGCAAAAGAGAAACCCTGTACCTTCCTGCTTTTCTCTTGCTTTTAGCATAAGAGCCTTGAGTATAGAAGAAAAGAGCAGTTCCTGCATGCATATTCTTTCTCTGACAAGAGGTGAATACTTGTTGTTATTGGTCCCAAAAGCTTTTCCCAGGACAATAATTTTTTTTGGTTCATCTTTTTCCCAGAGGGCAACTATCCCTGTAAGAGGTTTATGTGTAATTATAAAGCATGAACCTTGAGATAAACTTACCCCATTAAGCAGCATGACACCAATGTGCATACATGCTAAGTCACTTCATATCTGACTCTTTGCAAACCTATGGGCTATAGCCTACCAGACTCTTCCATCCATAGGACTCTCCAGGCAAGAATATGGGAGTGGACTGCCACGCCCTCCTTCAGGTGACTTGGGATCGAACCCATATCACTTATGTTGCCTGCATTAACACATGGGTTCTTTACCACTAGCACCACCTGGAAAGCCCATGACATCAATATCAAAGACTGGAGTGGTCATCATGGTCAACAAGAGTCCGAAATACAGTACTTGGATGCAATCTCAAAAACAACAGAATGATCTCTGTTTGTTTCCAAGGCAAACCATTCACTATCATGGTAATCCAAGCCTATGCCCCAACCAGTAACGCTGAAGAAGCTGAAGTTGAACGGTTCTATGAAGACCTACAAGACCTTTTAGAACTATCACCCAAAAAAGATGTCCTTTTCATTATAGGGGACTGGAATGCAAAAGTAGGAAGTCAAGAATTACCTGGAGTAACAGGCAAATTTGGCCTTGGACATCTTTAACCTTCCCCCTTTTCCCACCATCATAATCTCTATTTTAGCTACATTTTTCACAGACCTATTGTTCTGTCATCATTCCTATTTAAGGCTAAAATTAAATGCCACACATTCCATGAAGATACTTCTACTCTGTTCTTTCCAGCAAGAACTGATCATCCTATTCTCTGAATTCATAAAGCCATTTAGCTTTATGTTTTTTAAGAAATATATTTCATTCTACTTGGCAGCATAAATGTATGTATACAAATGTGTCTGGACATATATTTGCTGTATTCAGTTGCTATTTATCCTGATAACTTATTTCAAGTTTCATCACTTTTTTACATAAGCAAGAATTGTGCTTCCCCTACCAACTAATAAGAGGTACTTGTGAAAAGAAGAAAGATTATGCTTTCATGATGATATATTTTTACTAGAAACACCAGTTGTATATATTATCCTAAGAAAAACTTCCTGAAGCTTGATGAAAATTCAAGCTGAAATGATATAAAAAAATTACCACATTTTCAAAAACATTTTTCCAAATTTGTAAACAAATGTGTGTATATATTAGAATTTGTCACCCTATAGAATTATATGCCTATTTCCCTTTTGTCCCCAATTCAAGGCTTTCCAGGTGGCACTGGTGATGGGGAGTCTTTCTGCCAATGCAGGAGACACAAGAGATGCAAGTTCAATCCCTGGGTCGGGAGGATCCAGTACAGTGGGAGGTTATAACCCACTCCAGTGCTCTTGCCTGGAGGATTCCATGGGCGGGGGACCTGGCAGGCTGCGGTCCACAGAGCTGCAGAGAGTCAGACATGACTGAGCATACACATACCCAAGTTCATATTATATTTGTTGAGCCAGATACAGGTGTTTTACCTGTGAATAGCACAGTATGGTCCTTAGCCTTCTAGAGTTTGTTGTCTTTGAGGGTGTAAAGAGTGTACTAAATAAGCAATTACAATATCCTAAATTTTTGGTGAAGGAAGTCCTGAATGTTAAACCAAAAAAAAAAAAAAAAAAATGGCCTTGGAGTACGGAATGAAGCAGGGCAAAGGCTAAGAGAATTTTGCCAAGAGAACGCACTGGTCATAGGAAACACCCTCTTCCAACAACACAAGAGAAGACTCTACACATGGACATCACCAGATGGCCAACATGGAAATCAGATTGATTATATTCTTTGCAGCCAAAGATGGAGAAGCTCTATACACGCAGCAAAAACAAGACCAGGAGCTGACTGTGGCTCAGATCATGAACTCCTTATTGCCAAATTCAGACTGAAATTGAAGAAAGTAGGTAAAACCACTAGATCATTCAGGTATGACCTAAATCAAATCCCTTATGATTATACAGTGGAAATGAGAAATAGATTTAAGGGACTAGATATGATAGAGTGCCTGATGAACTATGGATGGAGGTTCGTGACATTGTACAGGAGACAGGGATCAAGACCATCCCCAAGAAAAATAGATGCAAAAAAGCAAAATGGCTGTCTGAGGAGGCCTTACAAATAGCTGTGAAAAGAAGAGAAGCGAAAAGCAAAGGAGAAAAGGAAGGATATAAGCATCTGAATGCAGAGTTCCAAAGAATAGCAAAGAGAGATAAGAAAGCCTTCCTCAGCGATCAATGCAAAGAAATAGAGGAAAAAACAGAATGAGAAAGATTAAAGATCTCTTCAAGAAAATTAGAGATACCAAGGGAACATTTCATGCAAAGATGGGCTCGATAAAGCACAGAAATGGTATGGACCTAACAGAAGCAGAAAATATCAAGAAGAGGTGGCAAGAATACACAGAAGAACTGTACAAAAAAGAGTTTGAGCATTTCTGTTATTTTCTTTTTTAAATTTCAGATAATGTAGTTACTCCTTTCTCTATCAGCTGCATCCTCAAATTACTACTGTGATTCTAAGCCCCTACTGCCTAGGTCCTATGGAAGTTACCCTTAGCTTCCTGATCTTGGGGATGGCTCTAATTTTAGACTTATAGAGTCTTCCAGAATATGCACTGGCACACTGTGTTTCTATTTATAAATTGTGGCCCTCCAATTTTCCAGTGTTAATTGAATTTTCCAATGAATATTTTTACTCCTCTGATTCACAGCACTCTAGCCCTGTGAATTTATGGGTACGTAGGTGCCTGGAGGATCCCAGGGACGGGGGAGCCTGGTGGGCTGCCATCTATGGGGTCGCACAGAGTCGGACACAACTGAAGTGACTTAGCAGCAGCAGCAGCGGGAGGTCTGGAAATCTCATGAATCAGCAATTACAGTATTTCTAGGTTTTAAGTTCTCTGAGGGTAGATAATGTGTTTCTTCTAGTCAATACTTTATCTCTGTCTGTTAGCACAATGCCTAAACCTTAGCAGGTGTTCAATAATGACAGTGAATTCTATACAGGATTTGAGGAAACACTTTGGTTTTAATTGAGTCAATCTGATACTATTGTTATGGCTATTCTCTCTTCATCAAGTTTCTTCAATTTTTATCATAATTGTCCAAACGTGTCAACAATCTATGATTCCCTGTCAGACATGATCCAACTTACCATTGTCTATAACTTCTGAAATTAAAAATAGCATCAAATTTGTATGAAAATTACCCCTTAAAAAATCTCCAAAATCTTTTTTGTGCAACACTGAATTGCCATTTGCTGCATATTTATCATAGAAATCAAGCTGTATAATAATCATGTTGTATTTTATGTATATTTCTTTCTATGATAGTAAAAGTTCTGCTTTTGGAGAAGTTACTCTCCAAGTATTGAAAGGGAAAAAAAGGAAAGTAATATATATATAGGTCAAAATTGAACAGTATGAAAAAGCTATTCCCTTCGTTTATATAACTTTAATAAATCAGAACAGAAAATATTTAAGAGTCTATAAAACATTCATGGCATCATTAAATTGGCTGGTTTGTAAAGGTTTGCCTTTCATTACGGTGATATGTCGATATGAGATGATGTCGAATACAGCTGCAACAGCAACGCTACTCCAATGGCATGCAAAGATTCAAAATGATAAAACAATTTGAATATAAAATATGAACACAGTGCGGTAAAATGAAGTGAATTAATCTTATATTCATTGTAAAGAGCAATTCCTGGAAATATATGAGCCAGGCTTAGAAACACAATATTTAAATACTATCCTGAATGGTATGCACAAATCAGAGTACACCTCTCAGTGACACCCCAAAACAATTTTCCCAGTTCTGATTGTTACTGGTTTGGTCTTTTTAAAGGAAAAGAAATACCTCAAACCAACTTCAAAGACTAATTGGAATCCAAACTAGGAACAAACCCTAAATTAATTCTCTGAAAATAGTTAATGGGAGTTGAAAATGAACTGCAATTTCCAACATAAAAATGCATAAAAATATTCCCACCAGAGGAAGTAAAATAGAGCAAAAATTTGCTCTGGTACAAGGAGTCTCAGAATGGCTTATGGAACAGGAGATCAGAATGCTTGAAATCTTAGGGAGAAATAAGTATTTGCAAATGAAAAATATTGCAAATGATATATATGATTTTTACATATTTGCAAGAATATTTTTTAAAGTAGCAATAAAAGGAAAATAATCACAGCCATGTCACTCTAGCATCATAGAACATGGATCCACCTTAGCTCACATTGTCAAATTCAAAATTGCAACATACAACACGTATTTGTATTTGAGTAGGAAGACTTGGTAAGGTTAACTTTTTGGTGACACTGTCTAAAATTCTCACATCCCTGTTTTGACATACTGTAAGTCATTTTCCCTTTATTGGTATTCTGTGTGTGTTAGTTGCTCAGTCATGCGACTCAGTTGTGTCCAACTCTTTGCAAACCCATGGACTGTAGCCCGCCAGGTTCCTCTGTCCATGGAATTCTCCAGGCAAGAATACTGGAGTGGGCTTCCAGTCCCTTAAGCAGTTGGTGTTCTCTAAAAGCATTTAAATCTGCTGTCCTTAAATTTATTTTCCCAACCTCACTCACATTCTAAAGTGCACCCTAAGCGAAAACCCCTGTTCATCACCCTGTGCCATCGTAATAGATTGGTGCTGCGGTGTCCACAGCAGGGCTTCCAGTCTGTCGTCATACCCCTCAAGGATTGCAGACACATTTTCTATTAGACAACAGTGCATTTTCTTAAAACACTTCGGGATTAACCAATTTCTACCCATTTGATAAATTCCTTCATGTCTATATGTAAAATAAACTGAATCACTACGTGCTGAATGCACAGATGCTTCAATATCCTAATATTCGGTAAGTCTTTCTTTAGCTATTTTTAAGTAATTTGAGAAGGATTTACAACTTCGGTAGCCGATCTGCAAACTACATCTAATAAGAAAGGTGACAACTGGAGACTTTGTCTGCTGCTGCTGCTGCTGCTAAGTCGCACCAGTCGTGTCCGACTCTGTGCAACCCCAGAGACGGCAGCCCACAAGGCTCCCCCGTCCCTGGGATTCTCCAGGCAATAACACTGGAGTGGGTTGCCATTTCCTTCTCCAATGCATGAAAGTGAAAAGTGAAAGTGAAGTCGTTCAGTCGTGTCCGACCCTCAGCGACCCGATGGACTGCAGCTTTCCAGGCTCCTCTGTCCATGGGATTTTCCAGGCAAGAGTACTGGAGTGGGGTGCCATTGCCTTCTCCAGAGATATTGTCTCAATGCAGTTCAGTTCAGTCGCTCAGTCGTGTCCGACTCTTTGCAACCCCATGAATCGCAGCACGCCAGGCCTCCCTGTCCATCACCAACTCCCGGAGTTCACTCACACTCAGGTCCATCGAGTCAGTGATGTCATCCAGCCATCTCATCCTCTGTCGTCCCCTTCTTCTCCTGCCCCCAATCCCTCCCAGCACCAGAGTCTTTTCCAATAAGTCAACTCTTCCCATGAGGTGGCCAAAGTACTGGAGTTTCAGCTTTAGCATCATTCCTTCCAAAGAAATCCCAGGGCTGATCTCTTTCAGAATGGACTGGTTGGATCTCCTAGCAGTCCAAGGACTCTCAAGAGTCTTCTCCAACACCACAGTTCAAAAGCATCAATTCTTCGGCGCTCAGCCTTCTTCACAGTCCAACTCTCACATCCATACATGACCACAGGAAAAACTATAGCCTTGACTCGACGGACCTTTGTTGGCAAAGTAATGTCTCTGCTTTTAAATATGCTATCTAGATTGGTCATAACTTTCCTTCCAAGGAGTAAGTGGATATTGTCTAATGTTCCCCAAATAACAGCTATCCAGTCTTTCAACACTTCCCAAATCAGTAGAATGAGCACAGAAGGGACATCTTGGGTACAACATTCTATCTAGTAAATTAGAGGAGTGCTTCACTCCTTCACCTTCTAATTTTTTTGTTTTCAGTGTTAAATTCAAGTACCAGATTTTGTTCAAATTTCACAAAGTTTTATGCTAGTGTCCATTATTTCTTTTCATACATTATACAAGATTCCACAATTGTAGTTAGTTGCACTGAGCGGCTTCAGCTGCATGCAATAAATTTAATAAATTCTCTTTTCACTTTTATTCTGTTACAAATATTTTCTAGTTTTTTTGTTATGACTTCTAAGATAAACCCCACCATTTAAAATGGACATTTAATTCCCAAATACATGGGGTTTTTAAAGTGTCTTTGATATTAATTTCTCATTTTAAATGTTTTCTCTCTGAAATTACCATCTGCTATTTTTTCAGTCGTTTAACTTTATTGAGGTTTTCAATGGCTAAACCAAAGATCTCTCTTGGTAAATGTCACATTGCTCTTGAAAATGTTTGGGTTATCTTCAAATATCTTTCGATACTGATTTCTACAATAATTCCACAGTAATAAGAGAACAGACTCTGTATGATTTCAATAACTTTAGACCATGACATTTTTACACCTGGTTTTATGTCCCAGATATGTTCCAGTGTTTCTGGTTTATAGTCTATGGGAACTTGAACAGAATTTGTATCCTGCTGTTGTGTGAAAATTGTATAAATCTTAATTATGTTAAATTGGTTCATAGTACCTTTCAGATCTACTATAGCCTTCTACTTTTCTCTCTATTCGTTCCAATAATTTTTGAGAGTTTGATATTGAAACTCCAAGTAAAAATCTTAACTTATGTACTTAAAAAGTAATCATAATATATAATAGAACTATATGTAACTTCATTCCATAATTTCCAAGTTTCCTATAAATGTGTTTTTATACTTTCATAATTTAAAAAAGTAAAAAAGAAATATTAAAGATACAAAAAGAAAAAAATCAAGCACCATTTAGACAACATAGTTTGAAACAGAAGAGTGATTAAAGAGTTGGACCAGGAACCACACCAGCTCAATGACCTTAAAACAGCTACTTATCTGTGTCTCAGTTGACTCTTCATTCAAACAATAATGAAATTGATAATATTTTCATAGGGTTAGAAGAGAATTAAATTAAGTACTATGTATAAATTGCTTTGTATATTCAGAGTGTGGCACATAGTAAGGGCTATATAAACTTTTACTGTCGTGAAGGTGCTGGTAATTATGCTCTAATCCAGAAACAAATGATACAATTTCAAAAATTATTCTAATATGACAAATGCGATTATATATTTACATATCTAGTGAGGTCTTTTAAAAAGATTCCTTGTCAAGATTATGACAAGCGGCACATATGTGTACTTTTCCCCAATTTAAAAAGTATCTAGTATTATTTTCTTCTTTTGCTCTCTAGACTGGAAAATCTGAAGATATAGCTCTTCAAGTTTTTCAAATAGGGATCATCATTAGGAGAGCTGTGATGGGATACATTTAAATGGCCCCATATAGCAGAGGGCAGAGTTCCAATGTCCAGAACTGATTTCTCTATGGAGGTCTTACTGTATATTAAGTTTCACTGAAATTCATATTGAATAGCAAAGTGAAGGTTTGGTCATCATTAACCACAATGTATTCAATTCTTCAGATGAATCCTTTATAGGCAGAGCTATATTTAACCTGAATACACCTTCTATAATCAACAAGCAATGCATATTGGTTGAAAATAGAAACCAGTAAGCTCTTGGATATGACATAATAACTGAAAGATTTTAATAATTCTTTGTTTTGTTTGCCTGAATTAAAACAGCAATCTTTTGGCTCATGAAAGAGAAGAAACAGCTTATGATCACCAAGATGCGTTTAAAAGAGTTCTTATTCCAGAGGAGAGGAGGGTAGAATAAATGCTATGTTGCTGCTCAAAAGTCCAATCTAGAACAGAGTTAGAAATGAATAAGAAAGACTGTTTTCCTTATTTAATTTTTTGGCAGAGATTTTCAAAAGCTGTATCTTCACAAATAACAATTTTATTTATCTCAGTAGAAAAAAGTATTATATTTGTTAAAGATGTTTTCTTTTCATTTGTGTGTATATATATATATATATATATATATAATTTCATTTATTGGGGGATAAAGACTAGTTGATTGAATGCATTTGGTACTGTGGTAAGTATATTACAGACATATTCTAATTTAAGGCTTATAATAAACAAATATGATTATATTTTCTAACTTTATAGTTAAGAAAATTGAAAGTCTACAAGCTTCATCCAACATGAGTAGAGCCAGCAGGAGAGCAAAATTTAAATCTGATTCTGTTCCACTCTAAATTTTACACTCTTTATACTATACTGTGCAGTTGTTTTACCTGAAATAACCTTTGGATAAATTATGTTTTGTGTTTTTTTCAGCTGGTTGGTTGAAAGTGTGGGAAATAGGGCTAGGTGTTTTTCTCAGCTTCCCTTTATTTAAGTAGCTCAGCCATTATATTTTTTATTTTTCTGCTGTTTCCATTTGGTTGAAGTATCCTTTTTCTTTCATCTTCTGGATTAGTGGGTATTATTGCTTCAACAAAGGTACTGATTGAATCATGAGTGCAACAGATTTGTATGACCAGATCTGTGGCTACCAAGTGCCAATTACAGTATCAAGATACCTTTTGTGGTGCTTTCAGGAGATCTACTATGAAACATTTCTTACCACCCCTCTTTTAAGAAAGCTAAGGTATCATATCCTTTGAGAACTTTTAGCAAAATAACTGGCATGCTATTAAGAGCCACTTCAGGTACCCAAACAGCTACCTCTTGTCAAAGGAGGAGTACCTCCATAAAGTTGAGGCTAAATATGTTACTTTCAAAACTCTCCAATGCCTGCACCAAGACCTCATTTCCATGGGCGGATCCTGAGACACTTATTACCCAAATCAAAGAAAATGAATTATTCAGCATCCTTGTTACCAAATTGAGATTTTTAGATTTCTGAATGTGGAAAAATATTATTGGTTTTCAAAAAGCTATTGGATTTAAAATCAGTTAATGAAAAAAATGAGATGATATAATTCCATTCATCTAAGAATTTCTGACAATATTTGCAAAATCTAGAGCTAAAGGCCAACACAGCACCCACAGAACCATGAGGCTCAATCATAAAGCAAAAGTCATTAGTTTTCATATTTCTAGATGAATAAAAAGTATAATTACTTTGGAAATAGGAGGGATATTATCTCAGAGTTTTCAAATTAATCTTGTCTTTAATTAATTAAAAGTAATCTTATCTCTAAGTCTATGAAGGCAAAGGATCTCATTTCATTAATCACTCTATCACTACTACCTACTGCTATGTATGATGATGTGGGTGCTTAAAATACATTGGAAAAAGGAATTAGCGAAATAATGAATGGATGACTTGATAATAGCCACAAGCAGAAAAAAAGAAAAAGAATCAGATGACTCCAACATTGGGTAAGAAGCTGTGTCAGAAACTAAGATGCAGGATGAGGATATGTTAAAATAAATAGCTTCCACCTCCTCCCCCAATTTGCCTATTACTGTCTCTGATGATATACAATCCCAAGTGAAAGTGTTAGTGAAAGCTTTGTTAATACGTATTCCCTACATTCCAATCCCAGAAAAGTTATAGTTCACCAGATCCTGTTTTATGTCTTCTGTCATCCCCCTGTTGGTCACTCTTCCATTCTCCCTAGTGTCACTTTGATTGTAGATCTTACATTGCAATATTCCTAATTTTCCCTGCCCTAATAATCATGTATTAACTTTAAAAATATATAAGAGAAGTTATATCAAGGCAAAACACATCAGTCATCAGGATATCTTCCCTATTAAATTTACCATCAAATACTTTAATCAGTGAATCCAAGTCACCAATTATTATTAAGTATTCTTATTCTGGAGAGGGGTTTGGGGAGGACCATAAGATTGATAGATTAAGTAACTCATCAACACCTCCGCATGAATGGCTCAGAACCCTACCTTAATAGCTCATTGTGTCAACTTATTACACATTCTCAGATAATTAGTATTCACTCACAATAGCATAGAAAAATCTCCAATAGCTTCTTTCATATAAATTATTCAACTAAAACTAAAAGAAATGGCAGAATATCCAACTTACACATTGCTAATACAACTTAGTGACCAATTATCTCAGGGTGATCTTGTCCTCAATTTAAACCTATAGAAAAACAGAAACTTGGAAATGAGACATACAGCTTCAACAAAACAAAGAAATATAACTAGTACATTGTACAGAGCTAGCAATTCTAATATTTTATAAAGTATATTTGTAATTCAGTTCAAGCAGTTTTAAATCCCAGCCCCTGCCAATGAATAAGTTTTTGTTTTGAGGATTCAAAAACTGAGTAATAAACAGTTTCTTGACCTTAAGATCTTACTAATCAAGTGAGGGATACTCTTAGTATACAAATAGTGTTAATATAAAGAAGAAATTACTTGTCAAGAATTATTACATCTCATGCGAGTAAAAGAAGAATTTGTATTCAGTTGGGCTTCCCTGGTGGCTCAGAGGTTAAAGTGTCTGCCTGCAGTGCTGGAGACCCAGGTTCGATCCCTGGGTTAGGGAGATCCCCTGGAGAATCCCATGGAGGGAGGAGCCCGGTAGGCTACAATCCAGAGAGTCGCAAAGAGTCAGACAAGACTGAGCTACTTCACTTTCACTTTCTTTCAAATAAGCAAATAAATTGGTGTGTTTGCTGATCAACAGGACTAACTCTGTGCTATGCACTATCCTGATAACTATACATTTATTATAAAATTTATTATTTTACTGAGATATAATTAATATATAAGCCCATTATTTTCACGTGGACAACATAATGACTATGTTGTTGGTCAGTCGCTAAGTCATGACTGACTTTTTGCAACCCCATGGACTGCAGCACACCAGGCTTTCCCTGTCCTTCACTATCTCCCAAGGTTTGCTCAGATTCATGTCCAATGAATTGGTGATGCTATCTAACCATATCATCTTCTGTTGCCCTCTTCTCCTTCTATATATGTAATTATACTGAGTCTACTATCCATCACAATACACAATTACGATTTTTTTTATTTTGATGAGAAATTTTCAGTTATTCCCTTAACAACTTTCAAATACATAGTTCAGTATTATTGAAAATTAAATAAAATATAATTAACACATGCAACACCAGCATGAGGTTAAAGTGTTAAGATGCTTTATTATTCCAGTGACAGAGCTGGTTGGACCTGGGTAGCTTTACTCCATAAAGCTTCTCTTAAACACTGCACCACACTTCTCTCACTTTCTTCTGGGAGAATGGTGTTGATGGTGCAGTCATTAATAAAAGCAAAGATATGAAAAGGAGGAAATTCATATATTCTTCATATGAATTCATATTTCTGTATTTCATATGACAGGATTTGACATGATACTCATGGAGTTGGCTTAAAGAGGTGGAGAAAACTCCAATTTTGATATTGGAAATTAGCCAGCTTCATAGTGTTGTGATTGGAATAAATGAGATTACCACAGAAGGGGCAAAATGTGAGAGAGAAGATGAAGAGCAGAGTCTTGAGGAAAGTCTTCATTTAAAAGAAAAATAGGCCTCAGAGAGGGAGTAGGCACAACTGCTATGATTTCTGAAGAGCTGAGAATGCCCCCTTGGGCCAGACTTCTGCTTAGGCCAGTTGCTCTAATGGACAGCATTCAATTTCTGACCCATCCAACACCCTCTGCAAGGCTTTGTATCTGGCATATAGGAAATTTTCAAAAACATTTCAAAAATGTTTTCAAGTTAAATTGCAAAGAACTAACATTTTCTGTATGTATTTGCTATGGGTATTAGGTTTTCATAACCCTACCTCATCAACTACTTAGTCTCTTTTCATGACTTTTAGAAAGGAAGAAACTCATATGTTCAATAAAGGGGAACCTGGGAGTCAACTGCAGGCTCGTCTATTTCTAAACTGATTTCTATCTTCTAAACTGTATACCAGAGATGTGTGTCTTTTTCATTGAGTCGCTTGCAGGGCAGTTTTATTGTTGTGGTGACAAGGATTAAAGAAATAAGAAGACTTAAACAGGAAATAATAAGCTGTCATTTTTACAGTCATACTATCACAAAACAAAGTTCATATGGAAGAAAAAACCAATATGGTGACTGGAAATTGGGTTAAAACTAATCATCACTCCCATCTAAACAAAGTGAAGCAAGTAGTTAGCAATATAGAAGTTTGTGAAAAGATAGTTTTGTAGTATCACTATAGTTAGTTACTAGTACATCATGCAAAATGCCAGGCTGGATGAAGCACAAAATGGAATCAAGATTGCTAGAAGATATATTAGCAACCTCACATATGCAGATGATGTCACATTAATGGCAGAAAGTGAAGAGGAACTAAAGAGTCTCTTGATGAGGGTGAGAGAGGAGAGTAAGAAAACTGGCTTGAAACTCAAAATTTTAAAAATGAAGATCATGGCATCTAGTCCCATCACTTCATGGTAAGTAGATGGGGGAAAAGTAGAAACAGTGACAGATTTTATTTTCTTGGGCTCTGAAATCAGTGTGGACAGTGACTGCAGCTGCAAAATTAAAAGATGCTAGTTTCTTGGAAGAAAAGCTATGACAAACCTAGACAATATATTAAAAAACAGAGACATCACTTTGCCAACAAAGATTGATATTGTCAAAGCTATGGTTTTTCCAGTAGTCATGTACGAGTGCTAGATTTGAACCATAAAGAAAGTTGAGCACCAAAGAATTGATGCTTTCAAACTGTGGTGTAGGAGAAGACTCTTGAGAGTCCGTTGGACAGCAAGGAGACCAAACCAGTCATTCCTAAAGGAAGTCAACCCTGAATATTTATTGGAAGGACTGATGTTGAAGCTGAAGCTCCGATACTTTGGCCACTTGATGCAAAGTGCCAGCTTATTGGACAAGATCTTGATGCTGGGAAAGATTGAGGAGAAGGGGGTGACAGAGGAGGAAAAGGAGGTGACAGAGGAGGAAAGGAGGTGACAGAGGATGAGATGGTTGGATGACATCACTGACTTAATGGACATGAGTTTGAGCAAACTCAGGGAGATAGTGAAGGACAGGGAAGCCTGGTGTGCTGCAGCTCATGTGGTCACAAAGAGCTGAACATGACAGCAACTGAATGACAATAGTAATTATAATAGGCAAATCAGTTCAAGTCAATTCAGTTTAGTCACTCAGTTGTGCCCAGCTCTTTGCGACCCCATGGACCACAGCATTCCAGGCTTCCCTGTTCATCACCAAGTCCCAGAGCTTGCTCAAACTCAAGTCCATTAAGTCAGTGATGCCATCCAACCATCTCATCCTCAGTTGTCCCCTTCTCTTTCTGCCTTCAGTCTTTCCCAGCATCAGGGTTTTTTTGAATGAGTCAGTTCTTTGCATCAGATGGCATCTATCAAAGACAGGAAAGTGTCAAAACTAACAAACACACAGTCACACATGCCCTTGATAATTGGACAAAATTCACTCTATTTATAAGATTTCATACTCACTGTTGTCATTTTTTGTTTATGTGTGAAGAATTTTCTTTTTGTCATTTAGTATTTTGGGCTTTATTTTGGACAAAAGCACCTGATTTGAAACTTGAGGAAATGGATTTAAATTTCTTTAAGGTTATCATTGAGATCAAGAAACATGTTATTTAGGCATACAAAACACCATGACCAGGTAGATGAACTATTTGTTCTGCCCTCCAGATTCTCTCAAAATCCCTAGAGGAAAGGGACAGGTCATGCAATTTCAGAGGAAGGGTGGAGAAGTGGTATTTCCTCTTTTGTAAGAGGAAAAAGGAAACTCATCCATTTAGGATGTTTGAGTTTGATCTTAATCCTTCTGATCTAAAGTTGTCTGTCTTTTGTTAGATAGGTGAGAAAGTTGTGCACTGATCCAAAGAAAAACATAATATCTGAATTATGACCCTGCTCCCCATTAGCAGACATGTGAAAGAACCTTCTGCATTATTAACTATTCAAGTTGACAGGGAAAATTTGAAAGGGAATGTGACATATGCCATAATGTAGGAATTGGAAGGAAGAGACTACATTAAAAAAAAAAAAAAGATGGCATTTTATTCTCAATTAAGAGTTCTCATTCATATGAAGAGATGTTGAAGAAAGAATAACATTGTTTAAAAGGCAACATAGAACTTCTCTGGTGGCTCAGAGGTTAAAGTATCTGCCAGCAATCTGGGAGTCCCAGGTTCGATCCCTGGGTTGGGAAGGTCCCCTGTAGAAGGAAGTGGCAACCCACTCCAGTATTCTTGCCTGGAAAATCCCATGGAGGGAGGAGCCTGCTGCTGCTGCAGCTACTGCTGCTGCTAAGTCGCTTCAGTCGTGTCCGACTCTGTGCGACCCCATAGACGTCAGCCCACCAGGCTCCCCCGTCCCTGGGATTCTCCAGGCAAGAACACTGGAGTGGGTTGCCATTTCCTTCTCCAATGCATGAAAGTGAAAAGTGAAAGTGAAGTCACTCAGTCGTGTCCGACTCTTAGCGACCCCATAGACTGCAGCCTAACAGGCTCCTCCGTCCATGGGATTTTCCAGGCAAGAGTACTGGAGTTGAGTGCCATCGCCTTCTCCGAGGGAGGAGCCTGGTAGGCTACAATCCACAAAGAGGTGGACACGACTGAGCTACTTCACTTTCACTTTTTTTACTTTCAAAAGGCAACATCAAAAGTGTACTCAATTCTGACTGTATTGTAGCCATTTGCACTGTACCTCATCCCTTAATGTTTTTGTGGTTTTCAAAACAAATTTGATGTGTTTTAGAAAGCCAGTGTATAAAGGAGAGAGAATCTAGAATTGAAGCTTACTCTTTTTGAACAGCTATAAGAATGTTAATGCTTCATAAAGAACTAACTGTATTTCCCCTTAAGTTTGAATTGATTTTGATATTTAATCCTGATAGTCTTCAATATTATTGACCCATTGTAATGACCAGATAATGTTGATATTGTGAAATGTTGATGACTGGAAAACACCAAGGAGATTATATGATTTATTTCTTAAATTAAAATATCATTTTCTATAGTGTGACCTATGTCTTTATGAACTAACGGATTCACACAGCACAGTGAAAAATCAGTGAAATATGAAGTACCAGTAATGATATGTAATATGTTTGCAACAGATGTGATATCCAACATAACAGTGCACTGAGATTTACTGCTTCATTTAAGCTTGGCTGCCATGGCTGATCCAATGTTACAGAAGATATCTTTTCAAAAGCACCCAGTCCTCCAGCCTCATTGTTTCAATATTCAATGAATAATTTTACATTTCAATTTTAAAGCACTTTGCTGCCTTTGTTAGCATTTTAGCTTCTTAAAACAAAAATGCCCAACTATTGTTCTAAGAACAGAAGGAAAATTAATCTAATTAATACACAATACTATTTAAATGAATTCTAATTTTGTCACTTTTTTTCTGAACATGTGCTCTTTTATATATACTACTCTTATTTACAGCACATATAATATGAAAATGTTATTATATCAGATTCTGTAAAAAACAGAGCTGAGTAATGAAATCTCAAGTCCAAAGTAAGTGTTCAATAAATATGTGTTAGATTAAAAATTCTGGTTCTTTTCTATTAGCTATTTTAAGTTTGCAGGTTACAGAAACATAATCAAATAGAACCAAGCAGAAATAGCAGAGTGTAAATTATTGATGTAATAAAACTACAAAGTCCTGAATTTTACCTTCCAGTATGGTTACATCCAGGAGTTGAAAAAGTCATCATGACTGCTTTTTTTCACTACCACTCCCCTTCCCTCCACCATGGCCCTGCTTTTCTCCATATTAGTCTCGTTTTAAAGTAAGTCCTTTCTTTCTAGTGGTCCTGATAGCTCCCCAATTCCATCTCGCTACCTAAATAACCAAGGCAGAGGAAAATCTCTTTTCCAACAATTTTCAAAAAGTCATTGGTTATATTTCATTGGCCAGACAAGAATTCTGGGGCTTCTCCTAGATCTCAGAAGTGACATCACCTTACATTAAGGTGTAGGTTAAAAGCAGAGAAGTAATTTCCCAAAGGAAAACACAGCATTATTTGCACAACTTACCCGAGATACTACAAAATTTTACCTGAGAAAAACCCAGTTCTACTTCTTTTTTTTTTTTTTTTTTTTCAGTTTTGACCCTGCCACTTAGTTTAATGTTCCTAGTTAGGGTTGGAACCCAGGCCATGGCAGTGAAAGCACTGAAATCTAATCACTAGACCACCAGGGAACTCTCAACCAACTTTTAAAGATATACTTTAGTCATGAAATGTCAGCAGCATTACAATTCTTCAAGGAGTGTCTATACTATTTCTAATGGTCTCTTGTAGTTTTAGAGGCTTCCCAGGTGATGTTAGTGATAAAGAATCTGCCTACTAAGCAGGAGACCCTCGTTCAATCCCTGAGTGGGGAAGATCCCCTGGAGGAGGAAAAGGCAACCGACTCCAGTATCTTGCCTGGAAAATCTCATAGACAGAGGAGCCACAGGGTCGCAAAGAGTAAGACATGACTGAAGTGACTTAACATGCATGCTTGTAGTTTTGAAGGTTACTCTTTTAATGTTTCAGTACCTTTATTTTATCTAATTTAAAGGAGTAATTTATGTGAGGAAAGTATTAGTTATTATCATAATTCTCCCTGAAATTAGGCCCAAAAGCCACTATTTTGAGGACAAGTTTAACAACATGATTTTTCTAAATATTTATTTTATTGAAAGTAATAATTCTATCTGAAAAATGACTTTAATTTTCTAAAGAATCTGATCAGGTCTACTAACAAATGAAATTGGTGCTAACAATATACTTGAGTTGTTTTCCTAGAACTGAGAGAAATGTAAACTCTCTCTCTCTGCATGTATATGTAGTGTTACTATATATGAAGAGTAACTTGTCTACTCTGTTATGAACGGTTCATATGTGCAAGACATCTGAGTGGCCAGGGTTAGCTATTCAGTTTGTGATCATGTATCAAAATAATCTAACTGGCCCACACAAAGATCAAAGCCTTGACTTCATTACACGTGGAGGTAATGTGCTTACTGAGCTTACCAGGCATAGACAGGCAGCTGGGTCATTAAGTGTCTCAGAGTTCCTGATAGTCTTCTTCCAGACAACTCCACAACAGGGCTTGGTGATGATTCACCCAACAAGCAGCCACACATATCTCAGCTTCCTGAGGAAGGAACCAGAAGAACAGGCCAAACAATCTTTAGAAGCTGATAAGGTTTAAGTCAGCACCCTCTTGAACAACATCTCCCAGGCCTCTCCACTGACTCCTTTCCCTTGGCACACTGATATGTAGCAGTTGCATCAACTTTTAGGAAATGGAACTCAGAGCCTAATGCTGTCTGTAGGATTCTTGTTATTTGAAATCTGAGTTGTCCTTTTAAAAATTATTTTGAGGATGCTAAATACATTTGGATGCACCTCTGGTTTCAAATCATCAGTATTCAAATCTCAATGACTAGATTCCAAGTTCATTAAGGTAATTTGAACACATTTTTAATTTTTCAATGTTTCATATTCTAGAAGTCATGTTGAAAAAGTATGTTAAGTACTTTCTTTCAACATGTAGTGAACATGTCCCATCCTCTCATTATCACAGCTTTTGGTTTCTCCTTACGTGAGAGGTGGTTTCTAGCCCTTTATCTATGTGATTAATAAGACATATTTATATTTTATACATTTGTTAAAATGTATTTTGTCAGATTTCATAATACAGCAACTGACTAAATGCACTTAAAGTATTTATTACATAGTTACCATACTTTAAAAGTTCCTTTTTAACCACAGGTTTTCCAAAGCATGACACCTGTAGTTATATCAACATCAAATCACTACTAATTAAATGTTTTGATAATGAACACCATAATCAGAACTTATAGACTGAACCTATCTTTTAAAAAGATATATTTAATATGCTGCTTTATAGGCCTTTGCTAAAACTATTCTTCTATCTATCACTTTATGGTGATTGTAAGTTTAAAATTTTCTGAAGACTGAATCAAAATTTCTGACTTGATTTCCAGATACATGGATAAATAAATCTAAAGAATATAGAGTCAATTTTATCAGCTGTTATTTCAAACTAGGAAGGAAGAAAGAAAGGGATGAAGGAATGAAAGAAGAAAAGGAAGAAAGGGGTAAGAGAGGAAAGAAAGGATGGAAGAAAAAAGGAGAAAGGGAGAAACAAAACAAAAATAGCTTATAACTTGCCCATACAATTTTAGTAGTATGATGCATGCAAGCATGCTTAATCACACAGTCATGTCTGACTTTTTGCAACCCCATGGACTGTAGCCCACCAAGCTCCTCTGTCCATGGGAATCTCCAGGCAAGAATACTGCAGTGGGTTCCCATTTCCTTCTCCAGGGCATCTTCCGAAGCCAGGTATAGAACCCAATTTTCTTACGTCTTCTACATTGGCAGGAGAGTACCACTAGTGCCACCTGCAAAGTCCCAATCTACCACTAAAAACAAAATTATATATATATATATATGTATGTATGTATATGTATTTTATATATATATATATATATATGTATGTATATGTATACAGTACAGAAACTCTCCCTAATTGAATACAACTTTTGTTAAAGTCAGTCAGATATGAAAACAGAGCTTTACATGCAATCGACAGTGAATGAATCTATTAAGAAACTCAAATAAAATGGCTGAAACATTTCTAAAATAATTTCTGTTTTTCTCTTTCAAGTCGAAATATACGAGATGGAAAGCATGAGTCCCTAAAAGGAAAAGAAGGGAAGTGACCATTTTATTTAAAATGATTTGGCAAATCACTTTGCGAATAGTGTTTGGAAAGACTCTTTATGTGAACTCAGAAAGCTGTGAAAATATTGTATATTGTACCACTGAAAACGTTACAGACATTCTGAAAAATAACAGAAAATGAAATACAATGCTATTTCAATCACAAAAAGTTAAATATAAGGATTTACAATAATGTAACTTATGTAGATAGTTATAAACACATAATTCTAAGCACATATAGGAACAAGTATAAAATATTGTAATTAAAACATCCATTAAATCACATATGGACTTAAGAGTCTCACTGAAATTCCACTATTAACTTTTAAAGGGTATTAAAGCTGCCAGTTCAGCTGTTTAAATAATAGGAAGACTTGTAATTGGAACATATTAGGTCATTGTAACAGAAAAGCTTACATTTTAAACCTCTTTAATGTTAGTTTTTCTGGGGTATTCCCTGCATATTTTATTAATAGCAGGACTCTTGTCTGGGTGTTGTTTCAGCTACACAAAGTCTTTCTAGAATCCATGTGAATGTATTTGGAAAGAATCCACTGCAATGCGGAAGACCTGGGTTCCACCCCTGATTGAGAAGATGCCCTAGAGGAGGGCATGGCAACCCACTCCAGTATTCTTGCCTGGGAAATCCCCACGGAGAGAGGAGCCTGGCGGGCTACAGTCCATGGGATCACAAAGAATCTGACACAACTGAGTGACTAAGAACAGCACAGCACAAACTGCATAAAGGAAAATATTTTAAATATCTTAAGTCTGATTAACAGGAAGTGTGCTTATCATGGAAATTTTACCTCTCAATAAGAATTCCACAAACAGTCAACATCCCACAGTGTCAGCATTTAGAAACTCTTGGAAGGGAAAGATTGGGTTGCAATGAGTTTAGAGAGTAACTGATGAAAGAGTGGAGTCCATGAGTCCTGAAAAGTGGAATCCTAGTAGATTTATTTATATGGTTTTAAAATTAGTTTCACTTGTAAGGTCACTTCTTAAAACTCTCAGAAAGTATTGAAGTATTGGTAATGAATTGTCCATGATAAAGAAGCCACATTACCTATGAAACCATAGAGGGGAAAAAACACTCTACATAACGTAGATTACAGGGTAAATATAGGTCAGGAGTCTCTACAATGGCTATAAATATCATTTTATTTAAATTTATATTACATTTATTTCAGGATGACTCCATTTACCTCCTGAGTATCCATTTTAACTCCAGTATTCGTATCTTCAGTCTTATCCCTCTCCTCTGCTAGAGAAGTGGTTGTCAGGGTATCAATTGTTTATCTTCCATTGCCTACGCATATCTGTCCATCATTCAAGGATTCAGCTGAAAGATCACTCTCTTCCCAGTACCCTGTTCAAAAGATTTCCCCAGTCCTTCCCTGGTTCTCTGTCTGCCTGCCTGCTTCCCCATTTCCTTTTTTAACTCCCTTCTTTCTAGTATTGTGCTAAAAGCAGTGTCATAAATTTGCTTTGTTTTTAGGGATTACACTTTTCCCTTATATACTTTTCTCTTGGTAATTGTTTAAAAATTTAAAAATTTTGATTCCAACCTTTGATCAATCAGTTAGCAGCCTTTTTCTTATTCATTCATGTGTACATTCAACACAACATTAAACTTAACCTTTAAAAAAAGACAACCTAGAGAGCATATTAAAAAGCAGAAATATTACTTCGCCAACAAAGGTCCATCTAATCAAAGCTATGGTTTTTCTAGTAGTCATGTATGGATGTGAAAGTTGGTCTATAAAGAAAGCTGAGCATCGAAGAGCTGAGGCTTTTGAACTGTGGTGTTGGAGAAGACTCTTGAGAGGCCCTTGGACTGCAAGGAGATCAAACTAGTCCATCCTAAAGGAAATCAGTCCTGAATATTCATTGGAAGGACTGATGCTGAAGCTGAAACTCAAATACTTTGGCCACCTGATACGAAGAACTGACTCATTGGAAAGACCTTGATTCTGGGAAAGATTAAAGGCGGGAGGAGAAGGGGACTACAGAGGATGAGATGGTTGGATGGCATCACCGACTCAATGGACATGAGTTTGAATAAACTCAGGGAATTGGTGATGGACAGGGAGGCCTGGAGTGCTGCACTCCATGGGGTCGCAAAGAGTTGGACATGACTGAGCTACTGATCTGAACTCAAATAAAGAGGCTCACAGAAATGGGATCAAAATCCCATATTCAGATCTTCCTTGACTTATGATAGGGTTGTGCCTGAGTGTTAAGTCGCTTCACTCGTGTCCGACTCTGTGTGACCCTATGGACTGTAGACCACCAGATTCCTCTGTCCATAAGATTCTCCAGGCAAGAATATTGGAATGGGTTGCCATTTCCTTCTCCAGAGGGTCTTCCCAACCCAGATATTGAACCATTCTGATAAACTCATTATAAATTGAAAATATAATTAAGTGCAAAATGCATTTAATACACCCTACCAAGCAAGGTGTATTATAGCTAAGCCTAACTTACTTTATGGAGACGGCAATGGCACACCACTCCAGTACTCTTGCCTGGAAAATCCCATGGATGGAGGAGCCTGGTAGGCTGCAGTCCATGGGGTCGCTAAGAGTCAGACACAACTGAGCGACTTCACTTTCACTTTTCACTTTCATGCATTGGAGAAGGAAATGGCAACCCACTCCAGTGTTCTTGCCTGGAGAATCCCAGGGATGGGGGAGCCTGGTGGGCTGCCGTCTATGGGGTCCTGCAGAGTAGGACATGACTAAAGTGACTTAGCAGCAGCAGCAGCAGCAGCAACCTACCCTAAATCTGCTCAGAACTTACTTTAACCAATTTGAATACTGTCCAGAAAGTGAAAAGCACAATGATGGTACAGTTACAGAATGGTTGTCAGTGTGTCGGTTGTTTATCTTTGGTGATCAAGGGCCTGACTGGGAGCTGGGGCTACTGTCTGGCTATTGTCAGCAAAATATCCATGTGGTGTATTGCTAGCCCAGGAAAAGATCAAAATTCATAATTTGAGGTATGGTCTCTACTGAATGCATATGGTTTTTGCATCACTGTAGAGTAGAAAAATTGATGCTTTTAAACTGTGGTGCTGGAGAAGACTCTTACGAGTCCCTTGGACTGCAAGGAGATCCAACCAGTCCATCCTAAAGGAGACTAGTCCTGGGTGTTCATTGGAAGGACTGATGCTGAGGCTGAAATTCCAATACTTTGGCCACCTCATGCAAAGAGTTGACTCATTGGAAGAGACCCTGATGCTGAGAGGGATTGGGGGCAGGAGGAGAAGGGGACGATAGAGGATGAAATGGCTGGATGTCATCACCAACTTGATGCACATGAGTTTGGGTGAACTCCGGGAATTGGTGATAGACAGGGAGGCCTGGCATGCTGCAATTCATGGGGTCACAAAGAGTCGGACACGACTGAGCAACTGAACTGAGCTGAACTGAGAGTAGAAAAATCTTAAATCGAATCATCTTAACTTGGAGACCATCTGTATTCAACTCTTCTTAAAATAAAGACTGCTAGACACATTTACAAATTAACTCATTGAAACTTTCCAACAATCTATCTCTTCCAATTCTAGCTGGGTTCATGTTATGTAGGAGAGAGAACATCCAGCCAAACAGCAGAAGACCTCGGTCCTGACTCTTCTCCATTCCTCACCAGCTATTTAAAGATGGGCATCTCACTCTACTGGCCTTAAACCATGGTATTAAAACCAACTGAAGATAATAATAGTCAAAGTTCACACAGGCCAATAGATGTGAAAATTGTCTCTGCATTTCAAAGTGCTATTCAAATATCAGGTACTAAAATCTCTTGCAAAGGTATGTGAAAATGACCTTCAATTTTTCACATAATTAACTTTTTAAAATGTAACTTGGAGCCACTTGAACTTTGTTCCTCTAACAAAGTCACTATCACTTTCTCACGTGTTCCCATGTGTGGGAGAAGAGTTGAGGTAAGGACAGAAGGGTGGAATTAAAGATTTTTAGGGTAGTCAATAGGCTTCCCTGATAGGTCAGTTGGTAAAGAATCTGCCTGCAATGAGGAGACCCTGGTGCAATTTCTGGGTCTGGAAGATCTGCTGGAGAAGGGATAGGCTACCCACTCCAGTATTCTTGGGCTTCCCTTGTGGCTCAGCTGGTAAAGGATAGTCATTATCCTTAAGTTTATTTGTTGCAGTTTTTAAAGTTATCAAAAGACAACCTCTTACTCTGTGACAGGGACTAATTTAAGTGCTTGTATCTGTGTTGCAGTCCACAGATTCACAAAGAGTCTGAAACGTCTTAGTGACGGAACAACTAATGTTAAAAAAAAACAAATTTCTTCCCTCTGTAGATATGCAGTTATTATGCTTTTCACTTTCTGCACAGTATCCAAATTGGCTACTTTAAGTTCTGAGCAGATTTAAGGCAGGTTGCCGCTAAGTCGCTTCAGACGTGTCCGACTCTGTGTGACCCCATAGACAGCAGCCCACCAGGCTCCCCTATCCCTGGGATTCTCCAGGCAAGAACACTGGAGTGGGTTGCCATTTCCTTCTCCAATGCATGAAAGTGAAAAGTGAAAATGAAGTCGCTCAGTCTTGTCTGACTCTTAGCGACCCCATGGACTGCAGCCTACCAGGCTCCTGCATCCATGGGATTTTCCAGGCAAGAATACTGGAGTGGTGTGCCATTGCCTTCTCCTAAGGTAGGTGAGGCTTAGCTATAATATACCTAGCTTGGTTAGATGTATTAAATGTATTTTTTACCTAATGATATTTTCAATTTACAATGAATTTATCAGAATGCAATCCCATTTTAAGTCAAGAAAGATCTGTATATGAGATTTGGATCCCATCTCAGTGAGGCTGTTTATTTTTTAAAACCACGGTGAACATGGCTTCAATATTCTGGAAAGGAAAAAGAAAAATTAGGATCAATTACCCTGTTGTTTTAAAGGTTGGAAACTGGGGCCTAAGGGATGTGATGAAAGGTGAGACTGGAAAACAAGAGGCAGGAGACCAATTAGGTTCTGAGTCAAGGCCAGTTAGTGACAAGTTTCTGGTTGGAGAAATATCTGAGGAACATTTGAAAATCGTATAATTCTAGCACACTTTATTGAAACACCTGCATATCTTTGAACTTCAGTAAAGCCCTCACCCCTTCCATCCCCCACTAAACATACACGCTCTGATGGTTGTGGTACTATGGGGAAGGATTAAGAATTGAGACAGCATCAGGTATATGATAATATGGAAAAGGAGCCTAGACAGGATGGGGACAAGCAGAGATCAGAACTGAAAAGGTCTGGTACACATGCATGTATCATTACAAGACCTTAGAAACTGGTAGTATCCTGCAGTTCTAAGTGGTGAGACTTTGAGAAGTTTCTTTTTCCAGAGACACTGATTCATCAGGACTAGATGAGGATGATGATAATTTCCACTTTGAGAGACTGTGGTCTATATTGAATATGAAAAATAGATATACATATGATGCTATGCTAAGTCGATTCAGTCGTGTCCGACTCTGTGCGACCCCATAGACGGCAGCCCACCAGGCTCCCCCGTCCCTGGGATTCTCCAGGCAAGAACACTGGAGTGGGTTGCCATTTCCTTCTCCAATGCATGAAAGTGAAAAGTGAAAGTGAAGTCGCTCAGTCATGTCCGACTCTTAGCGACCCCATGGACTGCAGCCTACCAGGCTCCTCTGTCCATGGGATTTTCCAGGCAAAAGTATCGAAGTGGGGTGCCATTGCCTTCTCCGATATATGTATGATATATATACATATATATGAATGTATATTTACATATACATACACCTGCAAGGAGATCCAACCAGTCCATTCTAAAGGAGATCAGCCCTGGGTGTTCTTTGGAAGGAATGATGCTAAAGCTGAAACTCCAGTACTTTGGCCACCTCATGCGAAGAGTTGACTCATTGGAAAAGACTCTGATGCTGGGAGGGATTGGGGCAGGAGGAAAAGGGGACGACAGAGAATGAGATGGCTGGATGGCATCACTGACTTGATGGACGTGAATTTGAGTGAACTCCGGGAGATGGTGATGGACAGGGAGGCCTGGCGTGCTGCGATTCATGGGGTCGCAAAGAGTTGGACACGACTGAGTGACTGAACTGAACTGAGCACCTCTTTGACTGTCTTCAGTATTAATAAGACTATTTCTTGGAATAAATGTGAAAGACACCGTTCCAGAGAACCATTTCTGGAGACTTTGACTTTCTGCTAAATATACTCCTTCTATGAGGAAATTCTCCATGCCCTAGCTGAAGTCTGGATTTTACTAGATAAAACTACCTATGTTGGTTCCTGTGGCAGCATGGGAAGCAAATGCTGAATACCTCTTCATCTTCTTAGCAAATTGACTTAAAGATTCTGCTTCCTATCTTGAAACTATCTTGAATATGGGAAGTGATCTGATAAACTAACTTACATTAAAGGTATATTAAATGATAGTCTAATGGGTAAGCGTCTCTGAAGTGTATGTATATACTAAAATAATAATAATGAAAAAACATATATTGAGCCCTTCCTTTATTAACAGGCACTTTTAACATATGTCTGATATTTAACTTCACCCAAACACATGACAAAACTACTTTTAACATTCTTATTTTGAAAATAAAAATAACAGTCCATGACTGGACTGTTAGTATTTCTGAGCTCTAGACCTCTATGTCATATCACACTCTTTTTTTTTTACTCGCCCACATTTTTCTCACAGCTCACAGAACTCAGTCCACATTGCTATAATACTTAACTTTTCCACCTTCATTTTGTAAACATCTCAAAGTTTCTTCTGTCTCTGTGCCTCCTCTGTTGCATATATAACTATCCCCACGTCCTTCATCACTTTGCCAACCTCCATTCATCTTTGGAACCAAATGAAGTATAACCATCACTATAAAGTGAAGATACTGTGGTTATATCCACATATCTGATTCTTTATGACCCCGTGGACTGTGGACTTCCAGGCTCTCTTGTCCGTGGGATTTCCCAGGCAAGCATACTGGAGCGGGCTGCCATTTCCTTTTTCAGGGGATCTTCCCTACCCAGGGATTGAACCCACATATCTTGAGTCTCCTGCATTGGCAGGCAGATTTTTTACCACTGCACCACCTGTTAGAACCACTTATTACATACATTCTCTGCCACACTGCAAAATACTAACATGGCACTGATTAATATTAATTTTGTAAGTGTTAACTCTATTTTTTCCATAAATGAGAACTCCATGAGGGCTAGAATATGTCAATTTTGGTTTTCTTTTTCTAATTTTCACCATTTATCCTATATCCTATCACATAATAAAATGGACCCAATACCTACCAGATATTTTCTAATTTTCACACAGGCACATCAAACTCAAAATGTCCAGACTCAGCTCCTTAGTCTTTTCCTGAAACCTTCTGGAGACTGTTTGCCTTTGAACAATGACCACCTATCTCTACTTATACCCAGTCACCCAAGGAATCACCCTCCACTTCCTGCTTCCTTCCCTCTTCTCATCCACAGTCGTTAAGGTGTGTAGAGTCTGTTTCTGAAATTTTCTCTTTTCCATTTGCAAAACCCAATATTCAGTTTGTCTTGGAATGTTGATATATAGAACTTGTCTGGCTTCTTTGTCTACACTTAGGCCTTCAAAAAGATCATTTTTCCCCCAAAAGCTCACAGTGGGTCGAGTTAATTTTTTGCTGAAACTCTTTCAATAAACTATTTAACTGTCTTTAAAATGTTGTCATATTTTTCTGTTGTCTTCCCCCATCCCCATATCCACCTCTTGCCATCCAACCAGCTAAGACACCTCCAATTTCCCCCCAAATATCTGGCACTGTATTTTCCCCCTACTTAAATTGTTATTTTTCTTTGGGAGTATTTCTAATTCTTATTTATCTTTAAGAATGACCTCTCAATTCCTCTAGGAAGTTTTTCCTCACTCATTCTTACCTCTCACTCTGTTCTCCAGGGTTTTTGATACTACCATGGTACCTGCCCTATGATCAAATATAAGTTTCATATTGTATGTTCATTGTCTTTACTGAAATAACAAAAATGAGATTTGGTTAGAACAACTATAAAATTCAAAATGATTAGAAAGAATAAATTTTTCTTTTATTTGCAGGGTTTTTTTTTTAGCATTCACTATTTCATTCCTGTTACAATTTCAGCTTGAGAGAAAATCCAGACACCCTAAGAACCCACAGAGGGTTGTGGTTTTGTTTTGGTTTCATAATGAAACATTTGTAATAAAACCTTTCTAATGGTGTCATGAAGCCTGCAGGAACTGTACAAACACTCAGCTCCACTCAGCTCCCAAAGCTACCTTTTTTTTTTTTTTTGGTAGCTTTAATTTGTTGGTTTTTGAGATAAAAGTTTTAAAAGCTTCAAAAATGATTTGGAGAACTTCCTGCTTTTTTAGAGCTACAAAGACAATATTCCAACCAGAGTACTATTTTCTTACATTAAGAGAACCTCAAAGGAATCTTTCTACATAAGTGGCTCTGGTTTGTGAGAGATACAAAACCTGACCCCAGTGTCTTTCACAGAAATCATGTGCTGATTTCAAGGAATTGGCTTCCTTTTCTTGTTTCACGAGAGACAGGTGGGGGAAGGAGAGATGTTTGATGTTTCTTTCCATCTGCATGATTTTCTATTTATCCTTTATGATTTTGTGATTTATAAAGTTAAATGTTTGAAATGTGAAAGGAAGATAGTTGTGTGAATTTTTTTTAGCTTAATCTCTGTCTTTTCATGAGCATTATAGTTGAAATGAATATTAAATTTATTATTTTACTTTTTATTAAAAGAGTTGATTAAATAAGCTTGAGCCTTTAGAAAAGGCAGAGGAACCAGAGATCAAATTGCCAAATTCCGCTGGATCATGGAAAAAGCCAGAGAGTTCCAGAAAAACATCTATTTCTGCTTTATTGACTATGCCAAAGTCTTTGACTGTGTGGATCACAATAAACTGTGGAAAATTCTGAAAGAGATGGGAATACCAGACCACCTGACCTGCTTCCTGAGAAATCTGTATGCAGGTCAGGAAGCAACAGTTAGAACTGGACATGGAACAACAGACTGGTTCCAAATAGGAAAAGGAGTATGTCAAGGCTGTATATTGTCACCCTGTTTATTTAACTTATATGCAGAGTAAGTACCTCATGAGAAACGCTGGACTGGAAGAAACACAAGCTGGAATTAAGATTGCGGGGAGAAATATCAATAACCTCAGATATGCAGATGGCACCACCCTTATGGCAGAAAGTGAAGAGGAACTAAAAAGCCTCTTGATGAAGGTAAAAGTGGAGAATGAAAAAGTTGGCTTAAAGCTCAACATTCAGAAAATGAAGATCATGGCATCTGGTCCCATCACTTCATGGCAAATAGATGGGGAAACAGTGAAAACAGTGTCAGACTTTATTTTTCTGGGCTCCAAAATCACTGCAGATGGTGACTGCAGCCATGAAATTAAAAGACACTTACTCCTTGGAAGGAAAGTTATGACCAACCTAGATAGCATATTCAAAAGCAGAGACATTACTTTGCCAACAAAGGTTCGTCTAGTCAAGGCTATGGTTTTTCCTGTGGTCATGAATGGATGTGAGAGTTGGACTGTGAAGAAGGCTGAGCGCCGAAGAATTGATGCTTTTGAACTGTGGTGTTGGAGAAGACTCTTGAGAGTCCCTTGGACTGCAAGGAGATCCAACCAGTCCATTCTGACGGAGATCAGTCCTGGGATTTCTTTGGAAGGAATGATGCTAAAGCTGAATCTCCAGTACTTTGGCCACCTCATGCAAAGAGTTGACTCATTGAAAAAGACTTTGATGCTGGGAGGGATTGGGGGCAAGAGGAGAAGGGGACAACAGAGGATAAGATGGCTGGATGGCATCACTGACTCAATGGACATGAGTCTGGGCGAACTCCGGGAGTTGGTGATGGACAGGGAGGCCTGGCATGCTGCGATTCATGGGGTCACAAAGAGTCGGACACGACTGAGCGACTGATCTGATCTGATCCGATATATGGGAAGATCCCCTGAAGATGGGCATGGCAACCCACTCCAGTATTGTTGCCTGGAGAATCCCATGGACAGAGAAGCCCAGTGGGCTACAGTTCTTGAGGTCACAAAGAGTCAGATATGATTCAGTGACTGAGCACATATGTACAAATATATATTAAATGTGGTTAAAAATTAATAAAATTCACATAGATATTTTCTTCATTTAACCACATCATATATATATATATATATATATATATATATATATATATATATATGTATTTGCTGTTGTTCAGTCCCCCAGTAATGTCCGACTCTGCAAACCCCATGGACTGCAGCACACCAGGCCTCCCTGTCCCTCACCATCTCCCAAAGATTGCCCAAGTTCATGTCCATTGCATCAGTGATGCCATCCAGCCGTCTCATCCTCTGATGCCCTCTTCTGCCATGAATCTTTACCAGCATCAGGGACTTTTCCAATGAGTCTTCTGTTCACATCAGATGGCCAAAATACTGGAGCTTCAGCTTCAGCATCAGTCCTTCCAGTGAATATTCAGAGTTGGCCTCCTTTAAGATTGACTGGTTTGATATTTTTGCTGTCCAAGGGACTTTCAGGAGTCTTCTCCAGCACCATATTTCAAAGGCATTGGATCTGCCTTCTTTATGGTCCAGCTCTCACAATTGTACATGAGCCCTGGGCAGACCATAGCCTTGACTATACAGATCTTTGTCAACAGAGTGACGTCTATGCTTTTCAACATACTGTCTAGGTTTGTCATCATTTTCCTTCCAACAAGCAATCATCTTCTGATTTCATGGTTGCAGTCATCATCTGCAGTGATTTTCGACCCCAAGAAAAGGAAATCTGTCACTACTTCCATCTTTTCCCCTTCAATTTGCCATGAAGCAATGGGGCCATGATCTTAGTTTTTTGTTTTTTGTTTTTTTTAATATTTAGCCTTAAGTTGGCTCTTTCACTCTCCTCCTTCACTCTCATCAAGAGGTTCTTTAAATTCCTCTTCACTTTCTGCCATTAGAGTGGTATCATCCACATATCTGAGGTTGTTGATGTTTCTGCCTATCTTGATTTCGGCTTGTAACTCATCCAGTCCGGCATTTCTCATGATGTGCTCAGCGTATAGGTTAAACAAACAGGGTGACAGCAGACAGCCTTGCTGTACTCCTTTCTCAATCTTGAACCAATCAGTTGTTCCATACAGTGTTCTAACTGTTGCTTCTTGGCCCGCATACAGGTTTCTCAGGAGACAGGTAAGATTGTCTGGTGTCTGGTATATCCATTTCTCTAAGAGCTTTCCACAGTTTGTCATGATCCACACAGTCAAAGGCTTTAGTGTAGCTGATGAAACAGAGATAGATGTTTTTCTGAAATTCCCTTGTTTTCTCTATAATCCAGCAAATGTTGACAATTTGATCTCTAGTTCCTTTTCCTTTTCGAAATGCAGCTTGGACACCTGGAAGTTCTTCGTTCACATAAGCTGAAACACAGCGTGCAAGATTTTAAGCATGACCTTCATAGCATGGGAGATAAATGCTATTGTCCAGTGGTTAGCACATTCTTTGGTCTACCCTTCTTGGGAATTAGGATGAGGATTGACCTTTTCCTGTCCTGTGGCTACTGCTGGGTCTTCCAGATTTGCTGACATAATGACTTCAAAATTTTAGTGGTTTAATTCTTTAGGGATTCAAATAGTTTTGCTGTAAGTTCATCGCATGCACTTGCTTTATTAACAGCAGTGCTTCTTAAGGCCCATTTGACTTTGTACTCCAGAACGTCTGGCTCTGGGTGACTAACCACACCATCGTAGTAATCCAGGTCATTAAGATCTTCTTCATACAGTTGTAGATGTTTCATGTATTCTTTCCATCTCATTTTGATCTCTTCAGTGTCTACTAGGTCTCTACCATTTTTATCCTTTATTGTGCCCATCTTTGGGCAAAATGCTCCCTTGATGTTTCCAGTTTTCCTGAAGAGATCTTTAATCTTTCCTGTTTTCCTATTTCCTTCTATTATTAAGCACTGTTCATTGAAGAAGTCCTTCTTGTCTCTCCTAGATATTCTTTGGAACTCTGCATTTAATTGGATGTGTCTTTCCCTCTCTCCCTTCCTTTTCACTTCTCTTTATTCTTCTGCTATTTGCAAAGCCTCTTCAGATAACTGCTTTGCCTTCTTGCTTTTCTTCTCCTTTGGCATGGTTTCATTTGCTGCCTCCTGTACAATATTATGGACCTCTGTCCATAGTTGTTCAGGCACACTGCTAACTAGATCTAGTCCCTTGAATCTATTCATTACATCTACTGCAAATTCATATGGGATATGAAGTCATACTGGCTGGCCTAGGGTTTTTCCAGGTTTTCTTTAGTATAAGCCTGAATTTTACTATAAGAAGCTGATGATCTGAGCCATAGTCAGTTCCAGGTCTTCTTTTTGCTGACTGTATACAGCTTCTCCATCTTCAGCTACAATTAATGTAATCAAGTTGATTTTGGTATTGACCATTTGGTGATGTCCATATATAGAGTCGTCTCGTGTTGTTGAAATAAGGTATTTGTTATGACTAGTGCATTGTCTTGGCAGAATTCAGTTAGTATAACTCCCTCTGTCACTTCCAGTTCCTATGTAATCACTAATGTGGTTTTTTGTCTTAATAGATTACCTTGCATTTTCTAAAGGTTTCTATAAATACAATCATACACATGTTCTCTTCTTTTTCATTGACTCAGTTAATTAGCATTTTATTTCATCTATGTTATTGTTAACATCTGTAGTTTCATCTCTTTTACTGCAAAGCTATGTTCTAGTATGTTATTATATAAAAACTTGTTTGTCCTTTCACCAATGAAAGGACATCTTGGTTGTACTGCTATAAGGATTCTTGAACAAACCATCCTATGAACATATGCTTCAGTAAATATCAAGGTATACAGTGGCTAAGTAATTTGGCAGATGTATGGTTAAATATTTTCAGGAAATAAGCAAACACTCTTTCCCAAAGTGGCTGCATAATTTTACACTCTGGCCAGCAGTAAGAGAGTTAGTCACTTCAAATAATTGCCAACACTTGGTATAATCAGTCTTCTTAAATTTTTTATATTCTAAGAGGTATATCATGGTATCTCACAGTAATAGTGTATATTTTTAATTAACCTTTTTTTTTCAAAATAATTAATTCACATGCAGTTGTAAGAAACACTATAAAGAAATGCCAAAACCCATTACCCAGGTTCCCCAATAATGATATCTTGAAAAATATAGAACAATATGCAGTCAGGATACTGACACTGATATAGTCAAGGTACAGAACATTTCCACCCCACAAGGATCCCTCTTGTCACCATTTTACAGACACATCTACCTTCATATCATTGTTTATTTGCTTTATTTGCTTCTTATTATTCTGTTTCTCTTTCTTTGGCTTCCCAGGAAAAGATTTCATCTGGATTCATTTAGAGTATATTGGAATATATACCTTTATACGATACAGAGGGTAGAGTGGTTATTTCAAATATTACTATATCAGTTCAGTTCAGTCTGTCAGTCATGTCCAACTCTTTGTGACCCCATGAACAGCAGCACACCAGGCCTCCCTGTCCATGACCAACTCCCAGAGTCCACCCAAACCCATGTCCATTGAGTCGGTGATGCCATACAATCATCTCATCCTCTGTCGGCCCCTTCTCCTCCTACCCTCAGTCTTTCCCAGCATCAGGGTCTTTTCAAACGAGTCAGCTCTTTGCAACAGGTGGCCAAAGTATTGGAGTTTCAGCTTCAACGTCTGTCCTTCCAATGAATACCCAGGACTGATCTCCTTTAGGAGATCTCTTTGCAGTTCAAGGGACTCTCAAGAGTCTTCTCCAACACCACAGTTCAAAAGCATTAATTCTTTGGCGCTCAGCCTTCTTTATAGTCCAACTCTCACATCCATACATGACCACTGGAAAAACCATAGCCTTTACTAGACAGACCTTTGTTGACCAAGTATTGTCTCTGCTTTTTAATATGCTCTCTAGGTTCGTCATAACTTTCCTTCCAAGGAGTAAGCGTCTTTTAATTTCATGGCTGCAATCACCATCTGCAGTGATTTTGGAGCCCCCCAAAATAAAGTCAGCCACTGTTTCCCCATCTATTTGCCATGAAGTGATGGGACCAGATGCCATGATCTTCATTTTCTGAATGTTGAGCTTTAAGCCAACTTTTTCACTCTCCTCTTTCACTTTCATCAAGAGGCTCCTTAGTTCTTCTTCACTTTCTGCCGTAAGGGTGGTGTCATCTGCATATCTGAAGTTATTGATATTTCTCCCGGCAATCTTGATTCCAGCTTACGCTTCTTCCAGCCCAGCGTTTCTCATGATGTATTCTGCATATAAGTTAAATAAGCAGGGTGACGATATACACCCTTGATGTACCCATTTTCCTCTTTGGAACCAGTCTGTTGTTCCATGTCCAGTTCTAACAGTTGTTTCCTGACCTGCATACATGTTTCTCAAGAGGCAGGTCAGGTGTTCTGTTATTTCCATCTCTTTCAGAATTTTCCACAGTTTATTATGATCCACACAGTCAAAGGCTTTGGCATAGTCAATACATATATATATATATATATATATATATATACAGTATATACAGATCATCTATTTACTGCTTTGAGTGAAGTGTAGAAACCTTACTTCAACTTAGGACCTTTTACCCTTCCCACCTTTGAAAAATAATTAGCCTAAGTATTTACTATCTATATATTTGGTACATTTTATGGGGTTAAAAATTTTTCCTTCATATTATGAAGGGAATAATAATTCTTCATAATTCTTTAAATTATGATTTAAGAAACACAATAAAAAGCAGTATAGTCTGTTACTTGTTCTACTTTATTCACTGTGACATTCTTTTCTCTCAGAAGTTCTAAGCTTTCCTCTGTTATTGTTTGCTTTCTCTTTAGAGAACTTCCTTTACTTTTAGCTGTCCTTGGAGATGTAAGAGATGCAAGTCCAATCTCTGGGTCAGGAAGATCCTCTGGAGGAGGGTATGTCAACCCACTCCAGTATTCATGCCTGGAAATCCCTTGGACAGAGGAGCCTGGCTGGCTACAGTCCGTAAGGTAGCAAAGAGCTGGGCACAACTGAAGTGACTTAGCACTCATGCAAGCATAGTTTTGCTCATAACAAATTGTTTTAACTTTTCTTTCCTCAGAATATATTCATGTCCTCTTTATTCCTGAATGACATATTTGCAGGATTTAAAACTTGAGGTTAGCAGTTTGCTTCTTTCAGTATTTGAAAAATGTTGTGTCACTTCCTTCTTGCCTCTGTGATTTCACATGAGAAAACACTGTAATTTAAATTGACTTTCCTCTTGAAGCAATGTGTCAGTGTGCTATGGCTGCTTTATATGGTGTGTGAGTGTGTGTGTGTGTGTGTGTGTGTGTGTGTTGCTGTTGTTGTTCTTTGTTCTTCATTTTCATAACTTGGATTAAGTTTCCTGGCATGGATTTATTTGAGTTTGCCCATTTGGGGCTTTACTCAATTTTTTGAAACTATAGGTTTATGTCTTTCATCAAATTTGGGAAGTTTTTAGCTATTATTTCATCCAAAGACTTTTTCAAATACTTCAAGTACTCTCTTCACCTCCAGGACTTAATTGATATGGATATTAGCTCTTTTTATTTTTCTACATGTCATTTCTTTAGGCTACTTTCTTTCTGTTGTTGAGCTTGGGCAAACTCCATTGATCTCTCTTCAAGTTCACTGATTCTATACCCTGTCGTCTTCATTCTAGTATTAAAGCTATGCAGTGACATTTTTTAGTTACTGGATTTTTCAGTTTTATAATTTCTGTTTGGTCCATTTATGACTTCTATTTCTTTGTTGATTTTTTTAATGTTCTTCTTTGTTCAAAAGAATTTGTAATTGCTTGTTGAAGCATTTTTGGATGGTTTTTTAAAAATCTTGTCAGATAAAATCAACATCTGATTCATCTTGATGTTAGCATCCATTGATTATATTTTCTCATGTTGTGATTTTCCTGATTCTACATGGAGTTAGTGTTATACTATGAGACTCTCAATTTTTTCTTAACTTTTGAGGGGGCAGTTCCTTGGGACAGAGTAACACTAGGCAATTGGGTATGCTCGCTCACTCCCACTGTGCCCCACTGACACACAAAAATGCTCCTACATTTTTGGGCACTGACTCACACTGCTGCTTTGCAGACAGTTGGGGTGGAACATAAGCTTCTCCTTGACCCTGATGATCCCTTCCCATTAAAAATAGGGCACCTATTCATACCACCTTATTACCTTTGTGTGGAGGGGTAAGATCAGCTTTCCATCGATCTCACTGACCCGAGGATGTGGGAAGTGAAGGGATCAGGCCTAAACTGCCTTATTCTCGCAGGTTGGAGGCAGAAGCTCAACTCTCCACCGGGACCCCCGGACACCAGGAGAAAGGAGGTGGGGCAAGTAGATTGTCACCCAATCCCATTTCCATTACCCCCTTGTGCCTCCTGAGGGGGATGCTCAGCAGTCCACACTGGGAACGGGGGAGCTGTATGCAGACACAAGAGCATGGTTAGCCCTGCCCCTAACTGCTTACGTAGTTGTTTTCTGGTGAATATGAAAGTTCAGCTCTCCACTGGGTTTCAGAGACACTGAGAGTGGGAAGGAAGTGAAATACGTACTAGCATTTGCTTGTGCTGTGTTGTTTTATTTTATTGACATAAGGTAGGGTAGAAGGTCATCTCCCCACTACCATGGAGGAAGGTGATGTGAATTCTAGTGATCAGCCATAATTGCACTGTCTCTTTAGTCTCTTTGCTTCTGGGTATGGCATTGAGGCTAGGTAGCCCCAAGACCCCAATGACACTATCCTGGTGAGGGAATGGGTATAGCACACGCATCTGCTAGACAGATAACAGACAATCAGCTCCTTGCTGTGCCTGCCAGTACTGGAATTGACTTCCATGGGCAGGAATCTGGGATGGAGCAATACCTCTCCTCATGAAACATAGTCTTGGAAACCAATGTTTCATATATTTGTCCATTTTTTTGTGCCTTTCAGGCATAAAGGTAAACCTCGTCACTGTTACTCCATCTATTTATTTCAGGCCAGAAGCAGAAGGCCAAAATAAATCCTTTGAAATAACTATCAAACTCTTTTGAAAATGGTGATGAGTTGAGCTAAAGTCATCACAGTACCCAACTTTGTTGATGTGCAATCAAATGTAATTAGCTGAAGTACATCAGAGTACAAGATCAAAAAATGAGTCACATTGATATCCTCACCATAACAACTTTGCGTTTTAAAAATAGAGTTTTCCTCAGTAAGATCAATCAATAGCAAACTGGTGATTTATGTCTAGAGTCTGTTAAGCAATCTTTAGTGTTTTGTTGAAATGTAAACATGAAACGGTAATAGAGACACATTTATTCAAATAAGGAAAATTGATTATCATTTATGTACATTTGTGAATGGCTTTTATAGTTTAGTAAGTAGTTTGGAATAATGTAAATCTCTTGGTTTTGATAGATGTTAATTAAGGAAAGTTAAGTAAAGGGAATACAGAAACTCTTTCTGGTAAGTTTGCAACTCCTCTGTAAATTTAAATTTATCTCAAAGTAAAGAGTTAATTTAAGAAACTGTTCCCTATATTGTTATTATCATAGCTAATGACTTGAAATGTCAGAGTCATTTTCATTTCACTCTTTCAACCAGTCAGTCACCAATGCCTTGATTTTCACCTCTGTGCTGTCTATTATTTTCTGCAACACACTCTTTGCTCAAGTTCCCATTAGTTAGTTCTAGCTTGGATCACTGCAAAGGCCACACATTAATCTTTCTATGTCTAGGAAGGAAAAACTAACTTAAATTGGTCTCCCTCTGTGAATTGACTAGAACTGACTCACCTCATCACTTGGTAGCCACTTAACTCTTCTGGACCACAATGTCTTCAACTGTAAAATGGGAATAATTACAACAGTAAGACACAAATTATATATAATCTTAGAATCAGCAAAGTGCTTGCACTTTTAAACGCTAATGCATAATTACTTGCCCGACATGGCCAATTATAAACAATTGCTTCCAGGAAACTCATTTTACCCATATGTTTTAAGTTCACAAGCTTCTTGTGATCTTCTTGCATAAAAGTAGCCACCAGTGGTGACGTTAAAACCCAAAGCACACTGACATGCTTCAAGCCAAGTCCATCTTTGGGATTGCCGTGGCCTCTTATTTCTACCTTCTTCAATTTCAGCCTTGTAATATAGTAATACAGGACTAAAGCTGTTAATTTTCATTTTGTCACCTTCAGTAACTTCTCAAAGCCACATAGCTCTAGAGCTGCCTACAAATTAACCCCAAGTAAAATAAATCACCCTCAAATGATTGAATTGCCTTCCTGGATACAAGTAATAGCATTCATTGATTAATACACCTGTGAGTACATGGGTAAAACTAAGTAACAAATGGTTTAAACAAAATAATTTTTTTGCAAGTACAATTGAAGGAAACAATAGGACATGTTTTTAAGATTTTTCATGACATTTAAAAACCATCATCACTTTTACAATTTTTATAAAATTTTAATATCCTTTATGAGAATAAATACAAACTTTAGCAAGATTTACAGTCTTTAAAAATTAACACTATTTTGCAGAATTTTGCTTGACAAGTCACTGACTCAACCCAACTGGTTCAGAGGTCCAACACCTCCTTTTTTGCATTCATAACAAAAAAACAAATCATCAGAAATTTCTTAATGATAAGCAGCAATGAGATATCTTATATTTTTGATAAAGAACTGAGCATATTTTTTAAAATTAATATAAATATTTGAAAAAGATGAAAAACACCAAAGCAAACCTTGTATTTTAGTAGAATTTTCCAGTTTTCAATAAAAGTAACACCCAGACAGCACCATATGTTGGCTGGGTAGAGGAAGGAAGAGTGATGAATAATTCAGAGTTGCCGCCAGAACCTTAACATCATAATGGTTTTCATACTGCCTGGTTATTTCTTGCTGGACTCACTTAACTGGCAGAGTCCACATTTCCACAAGGCTTTATTCAGTGAAGAAAATCTATACTGAGACTCTAAGCCTTAACAAATTGCCAAGGGATGAGGCTAGAGATGACTGGAGATCTCTGCATATTTAAATATTCAGGAAGCAGACCTGATAAATATGGAAGGTAAAGCAGAAATTTAAGTGAAAGCAAGGTTCCTATTTGCTTCCCATGTACTTTGCCGGTTCACTGTGATGTTAAATAAGAACCTTGGCTTTCAGTATTGACAGATGAATGATCTGACTCTTGAGGAAGAGTTATTATCCAGTAAGGGCTTTGTGTTATACAAGCAATTCTGTTTTTGTTCTGGGGGCACTTGGCATAAAGATCCTCCACTATTACCTGCAGCTTGAGAATGCACAGCTGGAATGGCAGTGGATTTGTTATTTGTAAAACATCCATGAATTTCACCACAGGCCTTCTACCAACATGGAAGCATCTGTGAGTCAAACTGTTCCCCAGCTGTTCATCCACTACCTGCGGGTTCTTGTAGCACAGAGTCCCTATTAATACTGCCGGTTACCCTGCACCCCTGATGAGTCCATACAAAATCATTCCTTTTATACTACAGTTTAATGCACAAAATCCCTTAAGATTCTTTTTAAAAATTCATGGCTTTTTTAGAATCACTGCCAAAGTTTCTGGGGCAACTCTCCACATTTTCAACTGAAACCTTGTTTGCTTCCTAAGTTTTGCAAAAAGTTCTCCCTTCCAGGCACATACATTCTTGGTGCTTTCTTGCACACACACATACACACATGGAGAAAATATCTATGAAAGCAAGATGCAAAGATTAAATAGAATAAAAACAAAATGCCAGACTGAGCTGTTTTAGGACTTATCTTCAAAAGCACAATTGCTTCAGGACCCCTTAAAAATAGCTTTTCTTATTAAAGCTCTGAAAATTTTAATTTCCTTAACAGTGACATACATATTTTAACTTTAATTAAAAGCTTTAGTGATACTAATTTGTAACATTGCACCACTGTACTTTTATTTAAAAACAAATTGAATTTATAAATCACTGGGTAAAGGGTATTTAACAGCTTTATTTCAGGAAATGGAAAAGGAGTAAATTTTCATACTAAAAGCAAAGCAATAATATATAATGTTTAAATTTGCAAAGAACATTTATTTTAAACACTGACTAATAATTGTGGTAAATGGATGATTACAAGATTGAATATTTCAACAGATTTTTGAAAATGTGAAAGAAAAATATGCAATGGCTTACTTTAAAATCTAGATATATTTGATGATTATATTTTGCTTTATCGCCCTCAAATTTCAATAAGATAATATTATCTAATGTAATACATAAACTTTGTAAGCAGCAATTTGCCATCTTTTCCACATCAGCAGATCTCCATTTCTTGTCATCAAATTGAATATTCTTTCCAGTACCCAGCGTTTCTTTTTCTCTGGATGTATGTGTCTTTGGATCTAAAGACTATAGATTCAGTTTACTAGGAATATAGTGTCAAGTGTAATAGCTTAAATCTGATGTATCACTCATTAACAAAGCAGTAGCCATAGAATTTCACTTCTATATGGATTTCTAGACCCCATCTGGATTTTCATGTGATTTTTGAATTTCAGATATTGGCCTTCTTTTTTAGATTTTAGCTATTTATTTGATTTGTTTGTACTCATAAATGAACATAAATATGATATATTTTTAAAAATAAAATTCTTGGTATGGAGGCCACTTTCAAATGGGGAATAACATATTTGGCTCTGTACTGAAAAAGGAAATAAGTCAAATACCTTCTACCTGTTTATATTGAAAGAAACACATTGTCAATTCATAACTAGAAGAATGATTAATAGTATATAATGTGCAAGCTGATAGAAAGAAATAGTGCGCTAAACTCATCAGCTTCTGATCTGTGGCCTACTTACCCCAACTAAGCAATATTTCTTTAAAGATATACCCACTCTTTTATTCCATTTATTCTTTTCAGTCATATCATTATTTACACAGCTCTTTCTCAAACCCAATCCCCATTGCACCACTTGAGTCTTAGTCTCATAATTATAGAGAATATGTTTTACAAATATCTCCTCAGTAAAATATTGGTTTAATTGAAGTTCAATTAATTAGCAGCTTTGTCTTATATAGACCAAACTTATAAAACAAATACTTCTGTTTTAAATTCTCACAGAAAATGTCTTCACTATTTGCAGTTAATTGTGTCAATGATTACTCAAATTCTTGTTCTGAAAAGTTACCATGTGGAATCAGAGAATTTTCTTTCATACTTGAAGTCCAACACTTTCTTTTCTGTAAGGTGAATATTTCCTATCCCCTGGCCATCCTCTTCTTCCCACTCCCAATCCCCACAGATCAAACTCAACATGCTAAAATCTCCACCAGTTATCACATACATAAATGTTTCAGAGACTAAGAAATCTTTTAATTCAAATTCTCTAATACTATAGATGAATGATAGATTATTTTTACCATTGACTTTATAATGACAATCTGTTATATATAAATTAAGAAGAGTAGCTACTTCTTTATCTTTAAAATGAGTTAGGCATATAAACACATATTATATATAATATGCACATAAATAGCTTAGTTGCAAGGTATTCAAGTAGTATTTTTTTTTTAAGACTCTATGTTTCAAAAGTATAGCTTGGTAATTTAGTAGCTCTTCCAGAATATAAGCAGGAGACATGGGTTTGATCCCTGGATCATGAAGATCCCCTGGAGATGGGAATGACAACCCACTCCAGTATTCTTACCTGGAGAATCCCGTAGACACAGGAGCCCAGCAGGCTACAGTCCATAGGGTCACAAAGAATCGGACACAACTGAGTGACTAACACACACACATACCAAAATATAAATTTCTATAGGTCTTCCCGTGTGGCTCAGTGGTAAAGAATCTGCCTGCCAATGCAAGAGACAGAGATGAGGGTTCTCTCCCTGTGTAGGGAAGATCCCCTGGAAAAGGAAAAGACAACTCCCTTCCAGTATTCTTGCCTGAAAAATCCCATGGGACAGAGGAGTCCCTGTGGTCTCAAAGAGTGAGACATGACTTAGTGACTGAGCATGCACACGTAGGCAGAATGGGAAAATTTCTGCCCATAGAGAACCAATCATAAGTTTCAAAAATAAGCATAAATAGATTGCTGAAAAATAGCTATTTTAATATTCCTTGGCCTTTGATATTGCTGGAAGCATGGGAAAAAATTAATTGTTCGTTTTTTTTTTTTTTTCAGTCCATTTGAGACAAGTATAAGCAGTCAAAGTTGTTTACCTAACTTTCACCTCTAGAACAGAAATTTCCAAATATTAAAGACAGAACATTTTCCACTGGTTCACAGGGAATTCTTCAGTAGCATCTTTAAACAAAAATCATAAAAAACTGTTGCAGTTCTTTTCTTATTCTCATTATTATACAATAATTATTGAAGGACATTATTTTAAAATATCAAAGCAATTGCTTTTCCAGTGAGGGGACTGAAGAAATAGGATACTTTCTCTTAACTGAATTATTCAGTATGACAGATTTCCATTAGAAATGGTATTAAAACTACATTCTGAATTTCCTGACTCTTGAGACTATGTTTGGACAATTATTTAGCTAGGGTGTCTAATATATCGGTAACTATAAAGGATCATTAATTCTTTCAGGGCACAAAGATATAATTTAAATTCTTAGGAAGAAACAGCTTGCCAGCTGTGACATTAACTCCCTGAAATAGTTAATAGAATGAGGAGTTTACATCCATCAAGTATTTTATAGACTTTGGATCATACTAGAATCAGAAATTGTCTTTAACTTTTTAAACAAACGTAGCTTTAATTGAATGCATGTATTTGTTATTTGCTTGGAAGTCAAGGCAAACGATTGTAACCTCACATGTTCTATATACTTTATAACTTATCTGTATGAATTTTCAAAGAAGGCATAACATGACAGTGATAGCAATGACAAACTTGCAACTTCAGAGTTTTAAGTGTTTTATTTTAGATTACATTATGCATCTATTAATAAAGGATAAATTTCTCTCAATGTTCAAATCTTATCTGTAAATAACAAAATAGGAATGCCTGGCAGTAGAACTAATAAAAAGTGGGTAGGTAGATACATTCTTATATTACTATTTTTGAGATCAAAATGAGTATCCGAACCCAACTGTAGTATTGTTACTTAATCATTTAATTGCAACCATTTAGATCCTTGAAGCAAATTTTATTTAGTGCTGATATAAATTTTATCCATGGGTTGCTGATATTCTGATAAAGTCAAAAATTTGTTTTGCCTATGAGAATATGAAAAGTAAAGTGAAATGTCTTGGTTATTTTGTTGAAGGTTTAGACAAAAGCAACCCATAGTGGTATTACTAAGAATACAGGACCTATAATCATGTACTTATAGTCCAAAATATAACATTTTCCTATAGTTTTATTTATAAATTATACTTCTCTGAGTTAAGGAACATGCAAGAAGAAAGATAAGGAGAGTGAGGAAATGAGGCAAAGAGGGCAAGAGAAGGAATGACAGAGAGAAGAAGAAAAAGGAGAAGGAAGAGGGAAGGAGGAACCTGAGGAGGGAGAGGAGGGGGAGGTAAGAAGAGGAAGGGAGCAGAAGGGGCGTGAATAGACAATCACTAGAGAGAGACATTGTACAGGAGGCAGTGATCAAAACCATCCCCAAGAAAAAGAAATGCAAAAAGGCAAAATGACTGTTGGAGGAGGCCTTACAAATAGCTGAGAAAAGAAGAGAAACTAAAGGCAAAGGAGAAAAGGAAAGATTAAGAAGAGGTGGCAAGAATACACAGAAGTACTATGCAAAAAAGATCCTCATGACCCAGATAATCATGCTGGTGTGACTACTCACTTAGAGCCAGACATCCTGGAATGTGAAGTCAAGTGGGCCTTAGAAAGCATCACTATGAACAAAGCTAGTTTAGGTGATGGAATTCCAGTTGAGCTATTTCAAATCCTAAAAGATGATGCTGTGAAAGTGCTGCACTCAGTATGCCAGCAAATTTGGAAAACTCAACAGTGGCCACGGGACTGGAAAAGGCCAGTTTTCATTCCAATCCCAAAGAAAGGCAATGTCAAAGAAGGCTCAGACTACTGAAAAATTGCATTCATCTCACATGCTAGCAAAGTAATGCTCAAAATTCTCCAAGCCAGTCATCATTACATAAACCATGAACTTCCAGATGTTTAAGCTGATTTTAGAAAAGGCAGAGGAACCAGAGATCAAATTGCCAACATCCACTGGATCATTGAAAAAGCAAGAGAGTTCCAGAAAAATATCTACTTCTGCTTTATTGACTATGCCAAAGCCTTTGACTGTGTGGATCACAAGAAACTGTGGAAAATTCTGAAAGAGATGGGAATACCAGACCACCTGACATGCCTTCTGAGAAATCTGTATGCAGGTCAGGAAGCAACAGTTAGAACTGGACATGGAACAACAGACTGGTTCCAATAGGAAAAGGAGTACGTCAAGGCTGTATATTGTCACCCTGCTTATTTAACTTCTATGCAGAGTACATCATGAGAAACCCTGGGCTGGAGGAAGCACAAGTTGGAATTAAGATTGCAGGGAGAAATACCAATAACCTCAGATATGCAGATGACACCACCCTTATGGCAGAAAGTGAAGAGGAACTAAAGAGCCTCTTGATGAAAATGAAAGAGGAGAGTGAAAAAGCTGGGTTAAACTCAACATTCTTAAAATGACGATAATGGCATCCAGTCCCACTACTCCATGGCAAATAGATGGAGAGACAATGGAAACAGTGACATATGTTGCTTTCTTGGGCTCCAGAATCACTGCAGATGGTAACTGCAGTCACGAAATTAAAAGAAGCTTGCTCCTTGGAAGAAAAGCTATAGCATATCTAGACAGCATATTAAAAAACAGAGAGATTACTTTGCCGACAAATGTCGGTCTAGTAAAACTATGGTTTTTCCAATAGTCTAGTATGGATGTGAGAGTCAGGATATAAAGAAAGCTGAGCACTGAATAATTGGTGCTTTTGAACTGTGATGTTGGAGAATACTCTTGACAGTCCCTTGGACTGCAAGAAGATCAAACCAGTCAGTCCTAAAGGAAGTCAGTCCTGAATATTCATTGGAAGGATTGATGCTGAAGCTGAAACTCCAATACTCTGGCCACCTGATGCAAAGAACAGACACATTAGAAAAACCATGATGTTGGGAAAGATTGAAGGCAGGCGGAGAAGTGGATAACAGAGGATGAGATAGTTGGATTGCATCACTGACACGATGAACATAAGTTTGAGCAAGCTCCAGGAGTTTGTGATGGACAGGGAAGTCTGGCATGCCACAGTCCATGGGGTTGCAAAGAGTTGGACATGACTAAGCAGCTGAACTGAACTGAGAGATCAGTGTCTCTTTCGGATGTATTTTGTTTTGGCTAAAGGAAGGAAAGCTAAGCAAATTATGTATTTTTAAGAAATGTATTTACATGTGTTTACATGTATACCTGTGGCGGATTCATTTTGATATTTGGCAAAACTAATACAATTATGTAAAGTTTTAAAATAAAATAAAATTAAAAAAAAAAAAAGAAATGTATTTACAAAGAACTCTGGCCATGACACATATAATACCTAAGTACTATTGGATGAAGGCCAGAGGCCTTTCCTCCTTCCCTCCCTGTCTCATATCACTGTTTTGTTTCTCTTGGTTTTCTCTTTTCCTTCAACATTTATATTTCCTCCTTTTCTAACAAAATGCAATCTATCTGAAGCACAATAGCATGCTGACTTAACTCTTTCTGCTTCTTTATCTTTCCAAAAAAAAAAAGCATTCTACAATTGAATGCCCAAACTACAGTAAGAAATACACAAGTCATTAGTGATTCTGATTTTGATCACCAATACCAAGTAATGGATTTTTTTTTTTCCTTTAAAGTGAAAAGCTTATCTTGTAGGTAGATTTACAGAAGGACAGATAGTAATGAGAACACTTTACATCAGAACATTTATAATTAAGTTTTATTCTAGAATTTGGCGGGAGAAGGCAATGGCAACCCACTCCAGTACTCTTGCCTGGAAAATCCCATGGACAGAGGAGCCTGGTGGGCCGCAGTCCATGGGGTCGCTAAGAGTCAGACACGACTGAGCGACTTCACTTTCACTTTTCACTTTCATGCATTGGAGAAGGAAATGGCAACCCACTCCAGTGTTCTTGCCTGGAGAATCCCAGGGACGGAGGAGCCTGATGGGCTGCCGTCTATGGGGTCGCACAGAGTTGGACACGACTGAGTAACTTCATTTCACTTCACTTTCACTAGAATTTGGCTGGAGGAGGAAATCCAGTATTCTTGCCAAGGAATCCCATGGTCAGGGGAGCCTGGCAGGTTACAGTCCATGGGGTCACAAAAAGTAGGACACACTGAACAACTGAGCAGTAAAATTTGTAGGTGACATGGAAAACTTCTTTCCTATTGAAAAGTTTGTAGTGTTTTAATAAGGTTTGTTTATTATTATTACTGTGTTTCCAATTTGGGAGAAAAATGGAATATCAATAAACCTAAATTTGGGAATCTGACATTTTTTTCTTTTGAAATGCTTCAAAACTATAACACTCTTATATGTCTATTATTTCACTATAAAATATTTCTGGTATATCTGCAGATAAGAGATCTAATATTGCAAGGTATTTATGACCTATACTTGAGTAACTTTACAACCTCTTCTTTTTACTAAATAATAAAATCTATTATTATTTGTGTCAATTTATTTATTATAAATGTTTTCTGTTCATATGAAACAAATTTGTTCTTCATATGTATTCAAATGTTGTATGTAAAAAACTTTTTATGTAACATATTTCCCAAACATATTTCATCATTTATGTCCCAATCACAACTGAAGTTACTGAAGTTTCCAACTGAAGTGGAAACAGAGAGGAGATAAATAAAAGGAATCATTGTCACTCAATCTATTTGTTTATTCCATTTTAATTAGGGGAAAAAATTAAAGTTGCTTAAAAATTTGGTTCTTGACACATTTCAGCTAAAGTTCTTCAACTTATGTCTTTAGTTTGCAAACACTGAAGGAAAGTGCCCATAAATATTCAGTTGCCTGAATAAATTAAGATTAAATATACTTGAAAAAAGATGCCATGATAATATTCCTTTTGGGAAGATGTTCTCACCAATTTACATGCAAGAATGAATCTATATCATTTAAACGAATTTTCAAAACATTTGGCAAAGAGCAGCATTATCTTCAACTCAAAAATTTCTTCTCTGAAAGCATTTTTATTGTTCATGGAAATCAAGCTGCTGGGTTTTCTTTAGCTCCTTTTAAGGGTCTTGATCCTTCAATGGATTCAGACTCTATTTTGCAGGTATTGTTAGACAAAAACCATGAATATTAAGTCATTATTTTTACATTAGCCAGTTTCCCCAAGGTGGGTTTTCATCATTTTAAGACATTTTGTTTTGTGTGTTACTCCCTTTTTGTATAATCACCTCTAAAATTATAAACTCTACAAGAATAATACATGCTGAATAACAAAACAGCTTGAAATATTCATAACTAAGAAAGAAACTGTTAAATGTTCATAAACAAAGTTGTTTGGAGACTCCTTTATTAATTTTTAATTTATTTGCAGTCAATTCCTTATTACTTCCAAATTCCTGTAGGGGATTCTGTTAATTAGTCATGTGTAAAATATTCATTAAAACCAGCTTATTTTCTTTTTTTATTGCAAATTTACATTTCTAATCTTATAACCAAAATAAATGCCATTGGGTAGAAGAACCACATTAATTTTGATCAGCCACTAAAAATAGAAGCTCATACAGCAAAAGATATGGTAATATAAGCTAGGCTAATATTGAGGTATTGTACTGTTGGTAGACCCTGATATTGAAATAGCAGATGGTTACCAATTTCTCCTTTGAAAAAAAGTTGCTACTATGTAAAATAGAGTATGTAAGAAATCCACTCTAATCTAAAATTTAATAATAATGACTATGTGTTTTTATAATTTTATATGTTAAGAATGTTTCAGAAACAACATATACTTTAGTTAAGGATTCAAGGTAAATCAACAGTGGCAAAATTGATGCTAAATTTAAATCACTGAGTTGCACAAATATTGCTAGACCAGTAAACTTCACATTTTACTTTTCTAATTAGTTTCTTAGTTGTTATCTATTGCAACTAAAATATTTGTTAAACTTATGAATAAATTCAAAATATTTTAATTGTATGCTTTACTATCAGTTACTGTTATTTAGATTCAATGTTACAGCAAATTTAGATTCAATGTTATAGCAAATAACATAGAATATGGTACATTTATGTCAGCTTATCAATTTTAATGTAGCTACTGACTATTCCCCATAAGTCAGTAAAACATTCATAGCAATATCCTTAAAAGAATATATGCTATCTTTGTGAAAAATAGTTTCCAATGCCATGTATATCGTATTGCAAAAGTGAAACTCTTGGCCTGGTGGAAAACTTTTTTTGGACGCATCTTGCCATCTTATATTACTCTACAGAAACATTACAAGTTGTCTATACATACCGCTTCTCTATTGGAAGTTTATGTCCCAGTTTTTAAGTCTTTAATAATTCAAATATGCAAAATACAATTTCATTTGGAAAAATCGCTAAAACAAAGTAACATCATTGTTGTTCAGTCGTTAAGTCTTGTCCAAATTTTTGTGATACCATGGACTGCAGCACACCAAGCTCTTCTGTCTTCCATTATCTCCTGGAATTTGCTCAAACCCACATGCATTGTGCCGATGATGTTATCTAACCATCCCATTTTCTGGTGCTCCCTTCTCCTTTTGCCTTCAATCTTTCATCATTAGGGGTCTTTTCCAATGAGACGGCTCTTCACACGAGGTGGTCAAAGTATTGGAGCTTCAGCCTTGCACACAATACACAATTAAAAAAATGCCATTATTAATTGGAAAAAATTTTAAAATATATATATTTTGTGAGAAGAAAAAGGAAATTATACTTAAATAAATGGAATATTTTGTTTGTTTGGGGAATGAGGACAGTAAATTTACTACCAAATTAAATTCATGGTTAGGGACAATCTCCTTACAGTCCAAGGAGATCAAACCAGTCAATCCTAAAGGAAATCAACCCTGAATGTTCATTGGAAGAACCGTTGCTGAAGTTGAAGCTCTAATACTTTGGCCACCTGTTGAGAAAAGCCTACTCATTGGAAAAGACTCGAATGCTGGGACGGACTGAAGGCAAAAGGAGAAAGGGGCAGCAGAGGATAAGACAGTTTGATAGCATCACTGGCTCTATGAACATGAATTTGAGTGAACTCTGGCAGATACTGAAAGACAGAGGAACTTAGCATTCTACAGTCCATGAGGTCATAAAGAGTTGGACATGACTTAACAATTAACAACAACAAATAGTGACAATACATTTATACTAGAAACATTTAGTGACATTAATCAAAGGCCTCTCAGTTCTAACTTCGTGTTCTGACACAGATCCATTTTGGAGGCAAGGATGTAGGTAGCACAATTTATTGGTTGTTTTAAAGAGAATATACTGATTTAATAGCAAAAACTAATGATAAGAATGTTAGAACACATAGATCAACATTTTAGTATTTTATTTCTTCATTAAACAAAAAGTTGAACAGAAGTATGAGTTTTTGAAAGACATATGGCACTATTAAAGCAGATCTCTAAGTAATAGATAAAAATATACACTAAAAAAATGGTTAATCATAGCAGCATATGGCCAATCCTTAGAGACCACTTGCCAGGCTAATTTGAACTATCACTCAAATTCTTTCAGGTTGTTTATTTTCCTAAAAATCCATCTAACCTGATTTTGATCTAAGTCTGCATTGATTTCTTTATCTTGACCACAAAAATACCAAGAACTCATTCTATGGTGACATACACATGTAAATTAATACCAGTGTAGTACTATAATACAAAAGTTAACATGCCTTACTGGGAAAGGATCTCTTCTGGCCCATTATCACTGCCTTTTTATCTAAATGTTCCCTAAATATTTTCTTCCCAACACTATTTTTCAGAATCAACTGACTTCAGAGTTCTCTAAATTTCTTTCTGACCGTGAAAACACCTGTCCTCAAATTTTGCAACTCTTGTTCTCCAAGAGAGCTCAAAGCAGCAGTCATGATTTTACACCTCCATTATTTTTTATTTGTAGGCAATGTGAGTCTTCAAAGACTGTAACATACAGACAGCCCTTTATCTTAGTCTTCTGTGTTCTATGTGTAATACCCCTTGATTATATATGTTGCTTGCCTTTCAGTTTAAAAATCATTTTCACATCTTAGGGGGTAGGATAGGGAGTAGCTAAAGAAGAATGTGAAATTCAACCCTCTCTTTTACAGACAAGGGGCCTGAGATCAAGTGCTTTTTTTTTTTTTTTTTTTCAGTGAACAGGGGGCTGGGTGGACCTGGGGCCACTCCACAGGTTCATTCTTCCTGAAAAGGAACAGAATCATGTGTGTGAATGAGCGTACTATAACAACAACAACAAAATAAGTAAACGTGCCAAGCTCTGATCTGGGTTTATATTTTAGCTTAACTCGGGCTAAGTTTTGAACATAGCTTGTTCTTCTGAAACAAGCCAAAAAAAAAAAAAAGTTTTCCATTTTACAACATTGTTATGAGATCCCAGATTAGGAAAAAAAGCATGAAAACCATAATAGAATTTATAAACATACATTATTATAATTATATAGTAAATTATACCATCTGTCCCTTGTTCTTACTATAAACTTTAAAAAATTAATAAAATTCATCTTTGCTGTTTCTCAAAATGTTTTAAAATCCTGATTGTTTATATCTTTCTAGACTGTATTCCTAAGAAAAGAGCATGAGTTTTTTGTGTAACCCAACAAAGTCTTTTTCCTAACAACTTTTGATGATAATCAGCATTTAAAGTTTTTGAAATTGTGTGTGTGTCTGTGTTCTACAAGAGTAGTTTGACAAGTTTAATTCCAAGTGGAATTAAGATGATAGCTTCTCCCTAAGAACTAGTAACGACACTTTCTCAGAACTGTAAAAATGAGATATTTCTGAGAATTTTCTCAGCTGTGTCTGAAAAGACTTTTAAATGTAAGCTGTGGCTCCTTTTTAACAACATCTCCCTACAAGATTTTCCATTTCAGACACCACCATATGCAGCATCTTCTTGCTCACTCAGAGTCTCTATTTCATCTCTACAAAAATACATTGTGTTATTTCTTGGAAAGTACTGAAACTTTGAGTAAAAGCAGTGTCTTTTAATAAAGAATACCTATTAGTACAATGTACATGCTTCTAAAAATGTGTTCTCTCCTATCCTTTAATAGCTGCAAGTAAGCTGTTTTATAAAAAGAAACAAAACAAAATTACAGTCTATAACCTAGACAAATGATCAAAATATATTTTGTTTTTACTGTACACGCTGTGAAACTTGACTAAAGAAAACTACTTAGTTATTATTATACATGTATCTGGTTCCTTCATGGATATACATGGGGTAATTTCTCATGAAGTTATTATATCCAGTTGTAAAAGTGTCTAATATCTCAAAGATATTTTATGAAATAATTATAGTAGTGATCAAACTCATGTTAAAAATCATAAAGAGATGTTTTATAAAGAAGATAGTTGATTTTGGTTTTATTTTTTGAAGAGTTAATTAAGCAATTATTTTATCCATAACCCCAAGACTTATTCACAGGAGGAGAGCAAAACAATTAGATATAATATAATGTTATTGGTTATACTGGTGGGATTTTGTTATAACAAGTAATTTTTTGACTTTTTTATGCAATAGAAAAGAGAAAATTATTTTCCACTAATATTTCAAACTCTAATAACAACTTACCTCAGAAAATTGTGTGAAACATAGTCCCCTGATAAGAAATTTGAACACATTTTTATTCACATTTTAAAATCTCTTTAAGTTAAAATTCAGGTTGAAAAGGAAGGGATTTAGAAGAGAATCAAAGATTAACAATTCATCATTGCAGAATGACACTTCTTTTGACAACATAACTCAATTGCTACTCAAAAATAAATAATTTATGACTCAAATGCTGTGAATATTTATTTAGTGTCATACCTGTCATTTGTTTGCCTTCTCCCCATGGATACAGAAGAACAATTGTATATCTCTTATTACACAGCCAAAATGATTCTTGGTAGCAGAAAACCACAAATAATACGTATCTGAAAAAGGGCAGCAGATTTTCTCAGTTGTCCTAATAAATCACAAAAAGAACCAGTAGAGTTTCCCTAATACCACTCCACTTACTGTAAAGTCAACACTTTATAAAACATGATTCAAAAGCAACATTCGAGAACTCAATCCAGGCTACTTGATAGATATTATTGATTTAATAAAAGAATAAAAACAGATTCAAATCCCAAGGTTTTTCCAAAAATTAAGTCTCTATGGGTTTCAGACAGAATCTTTGTTTCTATACTGCCATTTTCTTCAGGAACAATGCATAATCCTTACTTAAGGGTCCGACATGGCATGCCAGAACTGAGCATAGGTTCAGAATTAAGAACAGCTTCTGGGAGATTAAGCTAGAAAAGACACTACTGGATTCTGGGCAGGACTAAATAATGTTTTAATTATAATACAGTGTTTCTGTTAAGTAATGTCCTAAAATTTCAAAACAACAATGTAAATTCATTTATGTGGAATCTACAAAGCTGTTAATTTATCATATAAATCAGTAAATTCAACATCAGAAAACATTATGCTGGATGAAAGATTTTAGATAAAGTTTTAACACTATTTAAAATGAAATGAAATTTCCTCTATCTTTTTTGCCATGTACTATTTATGCTTATACTATTTATGCTATTGACTAAAGTTATACTTGTAAAGTGCACTGTCAAATAAAACTCTATGTTAATATAGTGGATTACTATGCTGATGGTGATGATTAATATTTTTGGCCAATGTGGCCAGATTCATTTTCATTCAAACTTAATGTATTTCTGGTAGTTAAATAAGCCTGCATAAACCAGATAAAATGTGTCTATTTATCAGAGAATCGAACCTTATTGGAAATCTCTTGACAATAATAGGATAATGAATATAATATACACGTTGATGTGTTTAATAAAACCGTAGTATTGAAATAGGTCAGGAATTTTGAGATCTAGTCACTCCACAAATCATGGACTGGGCTTCTCTTGTTCTGTAAAATATATGGATTGGATTATAGGTTCTCAATTTTCTAGCCAGGAATACAGTTCCATGTTAATGGTCAGAATCAGAAATCAACAATGTTTTATAGATCACTAACAGCATATGAATACTTATGGTAAATTGTACTTTTTGGGGTCAAACATTATTTCATATCTGTACCCCAGATGATCCTCATCCCAACCTTCAAAATTATGCTATGAGGGAGCCGGAACAGACACTACTATCTTATCATTGTTGTTCAGTCCCTGGGTTGTGTCCGACTCTTTGCCACCCCATGAACTGCAGCACACCAAGGTTCCCTGTCATAAAGTAAAAGTGAAAGTGAAGTAGTTCAGTCGTGTCCCTTTCTTTGTGACCCCGTGGACTGTAGCCTACCAGGCTCCTCCCTCCATGGGGTTCTCTAGGCAAGAATACTGGAGTAGGTTGCCATTTCCTTCTTCAGGGGATCTTCCCGACCCAGGGATCGAACCCGGGTCTCCCGCATTCCAGGCAGACACTTTAACCTCTGAGCCACCAGGAAAACTATCCCCATGTTGCAAACCAAGGCTAAATTAGATTGTTTAATGTGCTACGGATGGAAACAAAATATTCAACTGGGGATAGAGTTCAGATGTTTTTCATTCCAAGAGAACAAAAGTATATTGGGATTCTTATGAAATATTATCTCAAAAATTTTAACGAAATCACTCATTACAGAGCATTTTGATTTCTGTTAAAAATTAAACTTCCCATGGGTTAAGGGAAGATTAAAATATGTGAAAAATATTTTAATTAAAATTTCATAGATTAAAATATATGAAAACTGTAATGTTCTATTCCACACATATTATAGAATGTAAAAGCAAGAAAACTAACCCTATTTTTTACACTTCATCAAATATTTTTAGGAAATAGTAGAGGAAAATGATAATTTAAGTTTATAGGTGTTAGGTATTTCACCTTAGTAAGCTGTACTTGCATTTCAAACAGTATATGAGAAACTGAAAAATACACAGTTAATATGAAGTTTAAAAGTACTTATTTTTCTCTGGATTTAAGTATGAGTAAATAAATTATATTTAAAACCTCTAGGGCTGATTAGAATCAAGTTTAATCACATTTATTTTAAAACCAATTAATTCACTAAATATAAATGTACATAAGCTATTAATACCAATTGCTTTTAGATACCTAATATTAAGATTTCTATGATTCAAGCACAGTCATTTCTCTAAAATATTTATTTACATGGTCTCTAAAAGCAACCTCAAGAAATGATTATGCTTTAAATAATTTGCTATCAGTTTTGATCTGGTTCATAAAATTTGAAATACAGAGATACAGCCTGTGTATCATTTATATGTCAAAGACACTTGAATATTACCTCCTAAAAATATTCTTTCATTTCTAGTACTGACTTCCTGGTGAAAATAATGTATTAGAATGGATTTCAGGTAGAAGAATAAATATGATAAATTAGGACACAGTGTAACTTGTTTACTTCCTTCAGTCAGTTCATTTGGTAGATGGTTCATGACAACTTGTAGTTTTTCTTTTTTTAGTAGAGTGACAGTAAGCAGCAGTATATAAAAGCCAAAAGGTTATTAGCAGATAGACTAAAGAGAAACTATTTTTGATTTGCTAAAAAATAAATATATCTTTAGTCCAACTTAAAATTTTTTTTCTAGGTAGATTCCATTCCTTGTTTTAGTTGACAGAAATGGCCTTTTAACACAGATAGACTGACATTTATTACATTTTAAGATTTACTTTTTACAAAGTTTATGAAAATAAAATGTCATATAATAGCTTTTGAGAGCATTTTAATTTTTTAAGTCATGAAGTGAACTGATAAATAAGGGGAGGAGCAGAGAGGGGAAAGAAAATGAGAGCAGAGGGCAAAGGAAGGGAAAAGTGAGGAAAAAAATAACCCTGAAGCCCTAATAAACAAACTGCCTTCCGTTGCCTCATATTCCATTACCGTGAGCAGTGTGTCAGTGGCAGAATGAAGTAATGTACAGATTCTGCAGATTCCAGTTATCCTCACAGGAATAGTTTCTGGACTTCCTAAGAACTCACGGAGAAGATGAAATTTGTGAAAATTCATTTCATCTGTTTTCATTTTATACTATCAGGTATTTTTGATGACTAAATGGAAAAGAAAAAATGAAATTCTACCACATGAATTTCTATTAAATATCATTTCAGCTATCAGTTGTCACACACCTGTTATTTGACGCATTTCAGCCAATTGCCATAATTATGTATTTTTGCAACCTATATCATTCTATGAAGGCATATTTTTTGCAATAAACCCAATTTATTAAAAATGTATCCAGACATCTTAACACATACCAAATATTTGTTTTCAATACATTTAAATATTCTTCAGCCTAAATCCATAAGGAATTGATAACATGTGGCTGCTTTTAAGTAAAATTAAGTCACTGTTTCCATGATAATGTCATGACAGTTCTGCAGACGCTCTTTAGAAACATACAAGTCAGCACATACACTTAGTTGCATACAATTTCAGGAAGTTTTAAGGCTTCCTGATGTCTCTTCACAAAGCCCTCCGAGGTTCTGATGTCTATAGTCTATCAATTGCCTTCAAGATTTTATCATTAAACCCATATGTCCATTACCTTTTTTGTATCTCCCATATACATATATATTAACATATTCAAAAGAAGATTTTGAAAATATGAAATAAAGTTGCAGTGAATAATATTTTACCGCCTCCTTATTGATATGACTCAGAGTACAATTAAATATATTCTTGGGTATTATTCATAATCAATGATAATATATTATGTAAAACTTTGCTTCAAAAAGTGTTCTTTAATTTTTGGCTACATTTTTGTCAGATATTATTAAATATGTCACTGTTTTTACTTCTTAAAATGACTCATAATATAAGCATTAATACCCCACTTGCAAAACTGGCAGATTATATAACACTTATTTATACATATACAGGAATTTCTTCAGAGGGATGCTGAAAACAAAACTACCCTTACATGTGTATTTCTAATACATATATTTAAATATCTTTAGTTAGTCATGGTCAACTTTAACTAAATGTAAATACTTTCATCTTGGCTTATTTAAATATTTCCTAGATTAAGTACACAAATATGCACTTCACTGAAAATATTTAAGATGGCTTTCTGACTCCTATTTCACTCAAGTGACATCTTATTTAGATCTTTTTGGCTGTGTCATTTAATAGAAAGAATTAAAGAAAATGTGTTTTTTTTTGTTTTTTAATGACAAATGTATTCTCTTTTGGCTTTTCCCTGCCAAATTTTTTTCACTGTGATAAGAAAAATTTTCTTTTCTGAAAAACAAAGATCCTATTTTATGTCACCCATTTCTCAAATTTACTCACTAAAATATTTCAATACTTATTATATTATTTATTTGTACAGTACTCTGCTAGGTACCGCAGATTCCTTTTTCAACAGTTGATATCTATTTCCTCCCTTTATATAATAACTCAGTTTTAAATTAATTGAATTAACAGTACCACCCAAATTTCCTCTGACAGCTTTTTTTTTTCCTACTGCAAATGCACACATCTCCTAAACAGTAGAAAATAGCTGGTGCTTATCAACTGCAAACAATTACTTAACTCTGTATAAATGCTCACATAAGAATCAGTCCTCACCCTCAAAAACTGAGTTTAGAATAAATCCTGGAAGTAATTTTATCAGGGAATATGAAAGCTGACATTTCTATAGTTAGCATGCTTATTCTTTAGTGGTGATAAAAAGGAAAAAGAAAAAATAAGACTGATCTAATCATTTCAGTATTCCAAATTACATCACAGATAGTGATTTTTAAAATGAAAACATACTTTGTAGACCTACTTGGTAAGGTTTATATTCTCTACTGTGACTAAGTATTTTGGGAGTGAAAATGACAGATGTGAAGTACATTAGCAAAATGAATAGTCACTTCTTCCCACCAGATGAAACACTTTTATCACAGCAATTTATCATGAACCAGATAGTTATTTAAGAGGAAATATTTGAACTACAGTATATATTACAAAGGAAGTTAGCAAATTTGAAATTATAACTGCACAACTGGTAAGCACTTTCATTACTTATTTTAATATTTTGAAATTAAATGTCATTTCAAAAGTAAAGTGAAAAAAATACACAGTTACCAGAATACTTTTGGTAAGAGAGAGGAAGGCAGTTTAATGCTGATTTAGTCAGTAATTGCTTGCATTTTTCACTCTTCATTTGTCTACCTACATTTTTTAAAATCACTTCACTGATTTTGTGGGAAAAACTGATTCTTCCAACCACCTGAGACACTGGTTAAAATTTCCATGATTTCTGCTCAAATATTTTTGAAATAAATAAAACTACTAAGTTCAAAGTCCAAATGCTTAAACAACAGAGAATTCTAATTTTAATTCTATTTGGTTTTATATAATTATTATTATTATCATCTATTATTATTAACATCTATTCAGGAAGAGCTATTTGAAGGCTATTTTTGTCCAAAAAGATCTCTACAGATAGATGTACATAATACATTTTAACAAATGACAAAATTTCAGAATGGAAACATACTTTGGTCATGGAGAAACATTCAATCTCTAAGTTTCCCACTCATTTCATTAGAAGTGATGAACGTCCTCTGTCAGACTCTGGAAGTACAAAAATATGAAAGTCACAAACCAAGCTCTCAGGAGCTCACACTTTATTGATAAGACAGTTGATATTCAATTTGAATACAGTGTAGACATTATGTCATAAATTGTGTATAATATGTCAGGGGAGAAACATAAACAGAGAAACATAAACATAAACAGATTTCAGTCTGTGAGAAATCCCCAGAAAATGCTGCCTAAAGCAGGTGATCTGGAATTTAGAGGGTGGCAGAACATAGAAGATCTCCCATAGTAGAAACTAGCTCTGTCCCTCTCTATCTGGAAGGATGAATCTAGCCAGACAAGGTACTTCCAGGCTTCTGAGCAGTCATGGCTTTAGGACCTGCTCCATGAAATGATACTAGACAGCAACAGGGAGGAGGAATATGTAGGCAGCAGAGTTCCAAAGAAGTTTGAAAGTGAAAAAGAAGTGTTAGTCGTTCAGTTGTGTCCAACTCTTTGTGACCCCATGGAACCCTCCAGGCTCCTCCATCCCTGGAATTCTCTAGGCAAGAATACTGGAATGGGTAGCCATTCCCTTCTCTTATCTTACCATCAGCACAAAGACAGACAAAGTGGGAGATAGAGCAGGCAGCTTGAAGAACTTATCCTGTACTGACTATTTAGTCCTAAAATTCCATCTTAAGTGATTCACTCTCTTGCTGTGTCTTAGTCTCTCAGTTATGTCCAACTTTTTGTGACCCATGGACTGTACCCACCAGGCTTCTCTGTCCATGGGGATTCTCCAGGCAAGAATACCTATGGAGTGGGTTTCCATGCCCTCCTCCAGGGGATCTTTCCAACACAGGGATTGAACCCATGTTTCCTGCATTGCAGGAGGATTATTTACCATCTGAGCCACCAGGGAAGCCTGATTCACTCTCTTAGGTCTTCATATAAAAGCTTAATATGTATACAGAAGCTCATTTATTATTAACTAATATAACAATGTGCATTCTGTCTATTCTTACATGATACTATCGTTACATGATGCAATAATGTAGGGTCGGATGGGGAGAAGATGTTTGATGTTTGGGAGATGACTGGACAGGGTATCTATTAAGGTTTCAAACCAGAAGAATGTCATAAGTAGAAGTGAAGTTAGAATAGAGTCCAAATTTGCCTGCATTGTAATTTCATCCAGCTCTCATCCTAAACACAGTCTTCAAGACAAATTCTATTTCATTCCAGAAAGATATATTTTATATCAAGTATGGTTTTTATATTTACTTATTAATCAAGTCTACAAAGGTCCATCTAGTCAAGGCTATGGTTTTTCCAGTGGTCATGTACAGATGTGAGTGTTGGACTATAAAGAAGGCTGAGCACCAAAGAATTGATGCTTTCAAACTGTGGTGTTGGACAAGATTCTTGAGAGTTCCTTGGACTGCAAGGAGGTCCAACCAGTCCATCCTAAAGGATATCAGTCCTGGGTATTCATTGGAGGGACTGATGTTGAAGCTGAAACCAATACTTTGGCCACCTGATGTGAAAAGCTGACTCATGTGAAAAGACCCTGATGCTGGGAAAGATTGAGGGCAGGAGGAGAAGGGGACGATAGAGAATGAGATGGTTGGATGGCATCACCGACTAGATGGACATAGGTTTGGGTGGACTCCAGGAGTTGGTGATCGACAGGAAGGCCTGGCATGCTTCAGTTCATGGGTCGCAAAGAGTCAGACACGACTGAGCGACTGAACTGAACTGAACTGAACTGTGGACTACTAGGAGATCCAACCAGTCCATCCTAAAGGAGATCAGTCCTGGGTGTTCATTGGAAGGACTGATGCTGAAGCTGAAACTCCAATACTTTGGCCATCTGATGCTAAGAACTGACTCATTTGAAAAGACCCTGATGCTGGGAAAGATTGAAGGCAGGAGGAGAAGGGGATGACAGAGGTTGAGATGGTTGGATGGCATCACCAACTCAATGGACGTGAATTTGTGTAAACTCCGGGAGTTGGTGATGGACAGGGAGGCCTGGCATGCTGCAGTCCATGGGGTCAAAGAGTCAGACACGACTGAGTGACTGAACTGAACTGAACTGAACTAAACTGTCTACAGTAGGACAGTTAGAAGTATTTCATAGTCAGTATTTGAAGGTCTATTATGAAATAATGATCATAAATCACTGCCATTATTAAAAATTACTACATGCAGGAATTATTCTTGATGTGCATTATCTCATTTAATGTTATAGCAAAATCACAAGACTGATGCAGTCTTTAAATTCCTAAATAAAAGCAAGACTCATTTGACCAAAGCCACAGAATTCATCAGTATCCAGAGCAAGGTCCAGGGTTCTCTTGTGGCTCAGCAGGTAAAGAATCTGCCTGCAACGCAGGAGACCTGTGTTTGATCCCTGGCTTGGGAAGATCACCTGGAGAAGGGAAAGGTTACTCACTCCAATATTCTGGCCTGGAGAATTTCATGGACTGTATAGTCCATGGGGTCACAAAGAGTGGGACACAACTGAGCAACTTTCACTTTCAGAGCAAGATTCAAACCCAGGGTTTCTGAATGCCAAACCAGGGCTCTTAACCACTACAAATGATAGATGACTTCCAGAAAGAAATGTGCAATAATTAGCTACTGGATGTGGCACATATTTGCTCTAGAGATAATTATTTCAGTGTTCTATTTTTGAAAATTTAAGTACTTTATTGCACTGTTTCTAAATTTTTTTCATCATACAATCATATCAAATATTCTTGTCAAGAAATGTTAACACTGTTTTTTCAACTGAGTGCAAACTAATATTTGCATGGATTAGTAATCCAGTCAAAAATATACCTGAAAACACTCTTATAACACCGGATGACTAATATTCTCCCAATTATACTCATTTATAAAAATGAATGTTTTAAAATTTATATTAGGATAGTAACAGCCTCTCTTTAAGAACCAATGCATTAATATTCATTAAGCACATTGTAAATCCTAGTTGGTGCATGCTAAGTTGCTTCAGTCATGCCTGACTCTTTGCAACTCTATGAAATATAGCCCACCAGGATCCTGTCTATTGGATGCTCCAAGTAAGAACACTGGAGTGGGTTGCAATGCCTTCTCCAGGGGACCTTCCCTGCCCCAGGGATCAAACCCATGTCCCTTGTGTCTCCTACATTTGCAAGGGTGTTCTTTACCTCTAGTACCACCTGGAAAGCCCTTAATTTCTAGTTTAAAGGTAGTTAATTAAAGAAATATATGGACTCTAATAAAAAGGTCAGGGGTGAAATGTATTGAATTGAAAGTCAACTGTTTGTTTGTAATTAATCCTTAAAAGTCCCCTGTACTGCAAGGAGATCAATCCAGTCAATCCTAAAGGAAATCAACCTTGAATATTCATTGGAAGGACTGACACTGAAGCTGAAGCTCCAATACTTTGGCCACCTGATGTGAAGAATCGACTCACTGGAAAAGATCCTGATGCTGGGAAAGATTGAAGGCAGAATGAGAAGTGGATGACAGAGGATGAGACTGTTGGATGACATTATGTCCATCACTTAGTGGACATGAGTTTGAACAAACTCCAGGAAATAGTGAAGGATAGGGAAACCTGGTCTAGAGCAGTGCATGGGGTTCCAAAGAGCCAGACATAATTGAGCAACTGAACAATAATGGTGTTGAATGGGGGATTGTGAGAGAAGAATTATAGGAAGTGAAGTTAGAGAAGTAAAAGTGAATATAGATTATGTAAGGCCCTGTGGTCAATGGAAGTATCTGGGCTAAGATTCTGAATGAAAATAGATTGTCATTGGATGGTTTTGTCAGAGGAGTGTCATGGTACAACTTACATTTTAATCAGATTACTCTGATAGCAGTATTGAGTGTGGATTGCTGTAGGGTAAGAAGTGAGAATAGAAAAGTCCAGTTAGGATACTTATGGAGAGATCCAGGAGAGATATAATGGTGGCTTGCATGAGGGTCAAGCAGGTGGTGGCAGTGCAAACAGAAGTGATTCTGAACAGATCCTGAATGTAGAGCTCACACAATTTGCTGATGAATTACATTGTGGGTAAGATATGGGAATACCAGACCACCTGATCTGCTTCTTGAGAAATCTGTATGCAGATCAAGAAGCAACAGTTAGAACGGACATGGAACAACAGACTGGTTCCAAATTGGGAAAGAAGTATGTCAAGGCTGTATATTGTCACTCTGCTTATTTAACTTATATGCAGAGTACATCATGAGAAACCCTGGGCTGGAGGAAGCACAAGTTGGAATCAAGATTGCCAGGAGAAATATCAATAACCTCAGATAACTGTAGATGAGACTACCCTTGTGACAGAAAGCGAAGAACTAATGAGCCTCTTAATGAAAGTGAAAGAGGAGAGTGAAAATTGGCTTAAAACTCAACATTCAAAAAACTAAGATCATGGCATCTGGTCCCATGAGTTCAAGGTAAATAAATGGGGAAATGATGGAAACCATGAGAGATTTTGGAGGCTTCAAAATCACTGCAGATGGTGACTGCAGCCATGAAATTAAAAGATGCTTGCTTCTTGGAAGAAAAGCTATGACTAACCTAGACAGTGTATTAAAAAGCAGAGATATTACTTTACCAACAAAGGTCCATCTAGTCAGAGCTATGGTTTTTCCAGTAGTCATGTATGGATGTGAGAGTTGGACTATAAAGAAAGCTGAGTGCCAAAGAAATGGTGCTTTTGAGCTGTGGTGGTGGAGAAGACTCTTGAGAGTCCCTTGGACTGCAAGGAGATCCAACCTGTCAATCCGAAAGGAAATCAGACCTGAATATTAATTGGAAGGACTGATGCTGAAGCTGAAACTCCAATACTTTGGCCACGTGATGCAAAGAACCTACTCATTGGAAAAGACCCTGATGCTGGGAAGGATGGAAGGTGGGAAGAGAAGGGGACAACAGAGGATGAGATGGTTGGATCACATCACTGACACGATGAACGAGTTTGAGTAGGCTCCAGAAGTTGGTGATGGACAGGGAAGCCTAGTGTGCTGCAGTCCATGGGGTCACAAAGAATTGGACATGACTGAACAATTGAACTGAACTGAACTGAACTGAGGTTCTGAGTCAATAGTGATTCCAAGGACTATGTTTCAAGTATCAGAATGGCATTGTCCTTAACTTAAATTTGGAAGTAAACACAGCTTTTAGATATTTTGAGGGAGGAGGCAAAGAAGAGGGGAAGTTTAATTTTTGAAAACTGCTTTAGGCATTCAAGTAAATAGTTTTAGGTGCTGCTAGGGGTGTGGTTTAAATGTGGCAAGTGTAAACAACCAAGACATGAGTCTGGTCAGACTTCATCATATTCATTATTACTTCTCCAAGGCCATGTATAATGCATTGCACTTAAGTGCAATATTAACAAATATTCAAGACATGCAGGGACAAGTGTTTTAGTATAAACATCTCAAATTTTGCCATCAATTTTCCTTTATGGGAGTTATGCTGCAGGAGTTCTTGAGAACAGGGTCAGCAGTTGCCTCAGAATGAAGAGCCAGATCTATTTGTTTCTGACCTCTATCATTCAAGCAACTTGCTTCCTATAACATGTTTGATTTTGAACAGTGTTATCCACATAAGTTGACTAGGACATTAGTCAGAAAATAGACTTCCAGATAAGTGAACGAGTTAAAGTGAACACAACTTAGTTTTATCTATTAGAATACCAAGTCATTTTGTGTAAAACAATAACTGTGAATTTTCCATAATCGATAGTCAAATGTTTTTCTGATAATAATTGGCCAAAGTATTTGGCTACTTCCTGTAGCCACTTCTGGAAAGAGGAAGTTTGTTTTCCTGTTGCTCTGACAGGAAAAGGTGGGTCTACTTCATCAAGCTGCAGAACCAAATTGTTAGGAAACAAGCAAAAAAGAAGGAGTGCATTAGTATTAATATATGTTATTCTTTGAAGTTACATATCTATTTAAAGTTATGAGTGTGTTTATATGTGTGTGTCCACATGCTGAGTTTGCAATGGTATAAACAAACCTCTTATTATGAATTACAGGTAAACCAATTTTAAAACACTGATGTGACAGGTGAAACCATGAACCATGAGATGGGATCCTGATACTAATACTCACCAGTCGATTTAATGTTTAGTTATTTTGGTCGTGTCTGAATCTTTGCGACCCCATGGACTGTAGCTCATCAGGCTCCTCTCTCAATGGGATTTTCCAGGCAAGAATATTGCTGTGGGTTGCCATTTCCTCCTTCAGGGGATGTTCCCAACCCAGGGATCAAATCTGCAACTCCTGTGTCCCCTGCACAGCAAGCAGATTCTTTACTCTCTGAGTCACTGGGGATGACATTGGACACATTTTATTCTTCCTAAGCCTGAGATCTTAATTTGTAAAACAGTATTTAGTTCATGGAGTTATCTCAAATATACATGAACTTTTATCTACCAATGCTTTAAAGTGACTGGAGCATAACAAACAGATACTAGACAGTAGGTATTAGTTTTTACTGTTAATATTACTGTGTATGCTATTTTGTAGATTACATAAAAATTTTAGAAATTTTCTTTCTGTTCTTTACTTAGACTTATGTTGATCTTCCATTTCACTGAATAGCCTTTATAAGTAACATTTGAAATAGCATTTGTCATACTTATTGTATTCAGTTTTCCCAGTATTCAGCATTGTCTTTAAGAATCAGTACACTGGTATCTTTTGTTAGCATTATGTCATTAGGTTTGGCATTTAAAAAATCTAAGATCTGTATCATTACTTTATCTAAATGAAGATCACAATTATACAATTAATGAGAAAAGACAAATCAGTTCAGTTCAGTTGAGTTCAGTCGCTCAGTCGTGTCCGACTCTTTGTGACCCCATGAATCGCAGCACGCCAGGCCTCCCTGTCCATCACCAACTCCTGGAGTTCACTCAGACTCACGTCCATCGAGTAGGTGATGCCATCCAGCCATCTCATCCTCTGTCATTCCCTTTTCCTCCTGCCCCCAATCCCTCCCAGCATCAGAGTTTTTTCCAATGAGTCAACTCTTTGCATGAGGTGGCCAAAGTGCTGGAGTTTCAGCTTTAGCATCATTCCTTCCAAAGAAATCCCAGGGCTGATCTCCTTCAGTATGGACTGGTTGGATCTCCTTGTAGTCCAAGGGACTCTCAAGAGTCTTCTCCAACACCACAGTTCAAAAGCATCAGTTCTTCGGCGTTCAGCCTTCTTCACAGTCCAACTCTCACATCCATACATGACCTCTGGAAGAACTATAGCCTTGACTAGACGGACCTTTGCTGGCAAAGTAATGTCTCTGCTTTTCAATATGTTATCTAGGTTGGTCATAACTTTCCTTCCAAGGAGTAAGCGTCTTTTAATTTCATGGCTGCAATCACCATCTGCAGTGATTTTGGAGCCCCCAAAAATCTTGCCAGTTCTGTGACAGTGAATCTAAGTAGGCAAATGCATTATAACATTGCAAATCTTTTTCAGTAACAATCCTTACTCTACTTCAAAGAGATTCCAAATAAATTAAATATGAACATAACAGTATTGCAAGTATAGTTATTTGGTAAGTCTACACCAACACTTTCATTTATCCACGATAAAATAAAAGAAAAGGACAAACCAGGAAACTATTCTTTGTAACAAAACCAAAATATATAGTTTACAATCGATATAAAAAGATGAAACAAATGAACTTATTTAAAAACAGAAAGAGACTCAAAGACATGGAAAACAAAATTGCGGTTACCAAAGGGGAAAGGTCGGGGGAGGGGATAAATTAGGAGTTTGGGATTAACATATACACACTACTATATATAAAATAGGTAATCAACATGGACGAACTGTAGAGTACAAGCAACTCTTTTATAATAACCTATTTGAAAAAAAGAACCTGAAAAAGAATGAATATATATATATGAAAGTGAAAGTCACTCAGTCACGTCCGACACTTTGTGACCCATGGAATATACAGTCCGTGGATTTCTCCAGGCCAGAATACTGGAGTAGGTACCTGTTCTCTTTTCCAGGGGATCTTCCCAACCCAGTGATCAAACTCAGGTCTCCCACATTGCAGACAGATTCTTTACCAGCTGAGCCACCAGAGAAGTATATGTACAACTGGATCACTTTGCTATATACCTGAAACTAATACAACACTGTAAGTCAACTATATCCCAATATAAAATAAAAAATAAATAAAAAGTTTACAAGTGAAAGTGAAGTTACTCAGTCATGTCCAACTCTTTGAGACTCCATGGACTGTAGCCCACCAGGCTTCTCCATCCATGGGGTTTTCCAGGCAAGAATACTGAAGTGGGTTGCCATTTCCTTCTCCAGGGGATCTTTTCCACATAGGTCTCCTGCATTGCAGGCAGTGATTTTGGAGCCCCAAAAATAAAGTCTGACACTGTTTCCACTGTTTCCCCATCTATTTCCCATGAAGTGATGGGACCAGATGCCATGATCTTCGTTTTCTGAATGTTGAGCTTTAAGCCAACTTTTTCACTCTCCATTTTCACTTTCATCAAGAGGCTTTTTAGTTCCTCTTCACTTTCTGCCATAAATGTGGTATCATCTGATCATGCAAAATAAATGTTGATATTTAGAAAAGTATTTAGGATACTTGATAAAAACTGTAAAATGACTACTTATCAGGGATCTAAATTTTATCCTTTTTGACACTAGGATGAAAATTCTCCAATATCTGCAAATGAATATTATCTAATAATTGCACTTGAGAGGAAAACCATAGCCAACAACTGTATTAACAAAGTTATTAATTCTAAACATGGCACTTAAGATGTCAACGACTTAGAAACCAAGAAACTTTCTCAATAAACCACAATACTTCACTCCCAAAGCCCTGGATTGTGTTACAGAAACACCATGTGATATAAATTAATTAAAATTCCCATTATCAATACAGCACACTGGGATGCTTTTTTCATGTTACTCTGATAAATATGATCTTATTTTTTAATGACTGTCTTCATAATCTATTAAAGGCATTTTGTCAACTCTCTAGAAATGTTTCAGTAACCCTTTGATTGAACAAAATCCTTATGGATTTCTTTGAAATCCTGAAGGTCTGTCATTATTTTTAATGGAATAAGCAAAATGCTCAGATGTTGGAGACATGAGCAGTTAAATTACTTGGATTTGAGTTTGCCACACACACTGAGGTGCTTTCATGTCACATTCATATTTTAATCAGGGATGATCTCTTTAATTTAATTTACAACTTAAGGATCTTTTATTATAAGCTGTTTATGCTCAAAGAATAGGGATAAAGAGAGATTTAACATTAACTATATTATCTCACAATAAATATTGAAAAAACATTTATTTCATCCTAATTTTGTTTTAATCCCTGGACTCAATAAATAAGTTTAAAAAAAAAGGAATATGAAAATAAAGATTCTAATTTTGGATATTTTTGTTGTACTGATATATAAAAAGCAGTCATCTTTTAAGTAGTTACTATATTTGTATCTATGTGGAAATTTATATACAGATGAATATACACTAAATACATATATATTTATACACATGACATATTTATGACTCTCAAGAGTCAGTTTTCTTTTTGGTCCAACTCTCACATCCATATGTATAAATACACATATGCATATATTCTTAGGTGTATGTATGTGTATATATAATTCCCTAAACTGAAGTTCAGGTCCATGTGGTAGCCATGACTTATCTTAATGTTCTTTAGTTCAGTACAGTCACTCAGTCGTGTCTGACTCTTTGTGACCCCATGGACTGCAGCATGCCAGGCTTCCCTGTCCATCACCAACTCCCAGAGTCTGCTCAAACTCATGTCCATCGAGTTGGTGATGCCATCCATCCATCTCATCCTGTGTTGTCCCTTTCTCCTGCCTTCAGTCTTTCCCAACATCAGGGTCTTTTCCAATGAGTCAGTTCTTCACATCACATGGCCAAAGTATTGAAGTTTCAGCATCAGTCCTTCCAATGAATATTCAGGATTGATTTCCTTTAGGATTGACTGGTTTGATCTCCTTGCAGTCCAAGGGACTCTCAAGAGTCAGTTTTCTTTATGGTCCAACTCTCACATCCATACATGACTACTGGAAAAATCATAGCTTTGACTAGACAGACCTTTTTTGGCAAGGTAATGTCTCTACTTTTTAATATGCTATCTAGGTTGGTCACAGTTTTCTACCAGGGACCAAGTGTCTTTGGTTTCATGGTTGCAGTCACCATCTGCAGTGATTTTGGAGCCCAGAAAATAAAGTCTGTCACTGTTTCCATTGTTTCCCCATCTAATTGCCATGAAGTGATGGGACTGGATACCATGATCTTAGTTTTTAGAACTTTGAGTTTTAAGCCAGCTTTTTAACTCTCTTTCACTTTTATCAGAAGCTCTTTAGTTTCTCTTTGCTTTCTGCCACAAGGGTGGTGTCATCTGCCTATTTGAGGTTATTGACATTTCTCCTGGCAATCTTGATTCCAGCTTGTGCTATATTCAGCCTGGCATTTCACATGATGTATGCTGCATATAACGTAAATAAGCAGGGTGACAATATACAGCCTTGACGTACTCCTTTCCCAGTTTGGAACCAGTCCATTATTCCATGTCCAATTATAACTGTTGCTTCTTGATCTGCATACAGGTTTCTCAGGAGGCAGGTAAAGTGGTCTGTTATTCCCACCTCGAAGAATTTTCCACAGTTTGTTGTGAGCCACATAGTTTGTTGTGTTCCACTTTGGTATAATCAATAAAACAGAAGTAGATGTTTTTTCTGGAACTCTGTTGCTTTTACTATGATCCAACAGATGTTGGCAATTTTATCTCAGTCCTCTGCCTTTTCTCAATCCAGCTTACTTCCTGCCTAAGCCTCAGTTTCCTTCACTGACAGTCTCTCATCATTACCTTATGGGAGTCAAGAGCAAATTAGGTGGAGGCCTGGCATTATGTTGGTACAAAGTATAGTTGCAGACTGCCATGGTAGCCATGCCTTTGTCCTGGTATGTCAATCACACCTTTGTCCTCATATCCAGCTGTCTCAAATCTAAATCATTGCTAGTTCAGAAAACATCAGCTGGGATTAGGTTTACCTAGGCTTGAGAGTAAATTCCAATATAACAATGGATCAAGCAAGATAGCAGGTTATTTTCCTTACATTAAAGAAGACAAGGGCAGCTAATGCTGCCAGTTCTAAGAGGCAGCACTGTATCCACTGTCCTTAAGGATGGAACTTCTTTATCACTGCACCAGGAGAGGCTGCAGCTCTTTCTCCCAGTCTAAGATAATGGCTAGAGTTGTGATTTTTACAACTGTGTCAAAAGCATCAGAAAGGAAGAAGCAGTGAGAAAAATTAGTCTATTTAGAGAAGGTTTCTAGAAGTGAAATCCAAAGCTTGTGCTTATACCTCAGTGGCCAGTACTCAGTTTCAGCACTCCTAGCTGCAAAGTAGACTAGAAAAGAATAGGCCAAATTCATAGCTTCAAACACTGGGAGCATTATCAGGAAAGACAGAAAAAGATAATTGTTGAGAAAACCACCAGCAATCCCTTCCACACCCTTATGATAGACTATGTTCTTATACCTTTATTGACTATTATTTCTTAGTATGAATTTATTTTTTGATTTATCCTTGCTTAACTTCACCTTTAATGAAGTCAGGAACGTGTTATATGATATATAAGGTTATATGGTATAGGAATAGGACTATCCAAGGATTCATCCTGGGTTGCCTATCAAGATAGCTTTGATTAGGATTTATCTTTTTTCCATTAGGAGGCAGTTTTCTCTCCATGTCTAGTTCTAACTGTTGCTTCTTGATCTGCATACAGGTTTCTCAGGAGGCAGGTCCCAGCCACTCATAGGAGGAGGTATAATCTCCCAAAGGTCATATAGTCCTTGATGTTAGGCAGCTGGTCCATAAAGTCAGATTTCTTGGTTCCCAGGAATCTGCTACCCTCTGAAAAAGCCATTTTCTTATAAAAAGGTAGAACAGAAGGCCAAGTCCCCTTCACTGGACTTCAAACATAACAAGTTGTGCAACAAAGAAGCTATCCAGGGAAATTTACAAGCCTAAGGTCAGATATAGAAAAGAAAGTTCAAGTCCTGCAGTCTTCCCACCATCCCCATGGGACAGTTAACTGGTCAAAGCTTTTCTGTTGTACATTAAGTACTGATGTACTTTCTATTGGAGAGGGCTTTGCTTTTCCTTTGGATGGGATCAATAGGAGATCAATTTGTCAGTTGCATAGAAAAGATCTGTTGGTCAATTCGGGTGCCTAGAAGTCTGACTTTCGATATGAGATGTTGATAAGAGAGATGTCTGGGAAACTGCCTGGGCACCTTGGGATCCCATGGGAAGCCAAGTTTGGCACAGACTCTCCTAATAAATAAAGAAGAAGGGCATCTCCAGACCCAGGTCAGGAAACCCAGAATGAGCCCCGAAGGTCATCTTGGGGTATTTCTGATTTTTACACTATAATCTTGACTCTCCAGAATATCACACAGAATTTGCAATTCAGTAGACACTCAGTCATGTTGGCTGGAAAAGGAATGAATTTATAGAGGATATCTGATGCTAAACTTGAAAGCAACACTGAGAAATACACTAATACTTGAATTATTTGTTCTTTCTTTAAATGAAAAAAATAATAAAATCATCTTTATTTTCTAACCAATTCTCATGAAAGATCAAACCTTTCTACGAATCTATCAAGGGAAATACAGAGTGAGCCTGACTGGAGTAATGCTGCTGCTGCTGCTGCTGCTGAGTCGCTTCAGTCGTGTCCGACTCTGTGCGACCCCATAGAGGGCAGCCCAGCAGGCTCCCCCGTCCCTGGGATTCTCCAGGCAAGAACACTGGAGTGGGTTGCCATTGCCTTCTCCAATGCTTGAAAGTGAAAAGTGAAAGTGAAGTTGCTCAGCCATGTCTGACTCTTAGCGACCCCATGGACTGAAGCCCACCGGGCTCCTCCATCCATGGGATTTTCCAGGCAAGAGTACTGGAGTAGGGTGCCATTGCCTTCTCCAGGAGTAATGCTAAGAGGCTTTATCTTGGATATTGTTCATCAGAATGTTCTTTTGATTCCAGTCACCTAATTGAATGGTTCCTTCAATCATAAAAGAAAAAAGTACTCATTAAAAAACAATTTCTCACTGAGAACTGGAGGGATAAATAGACCACTTCCACTGATTTGAAGGCACATGAAGGAACAGGAAGGCATGGCCAGGACTGAGTTTTCTGTTCAAATAGTTATCAGGCCATGTTGGATGGCATCACTGGCTCAATGGACATGAGTTTGAGCAAACTCTGGGAGTTGGTGATGGACAGGGAAGCCTGGCGTACTGCAGGCCATGGGGTCACAAAGAGCTGGGCATGACTGAGCAACTGAACTGAACTGAACTGATCAGGACAGGTAGCTAAAGGAACACCTTTGGCTTTGGAAGATAAAGAAGTTTGATAACTCTTGGGTATATGTTGTCATTGGAAGCCAATGAGAGCGTGGTCTTAGCAGGGACAAATATGATCAGGGGCACAATTCTCCAGATAAAGCAGGGCAGTTCACAGATAGTGTATATTCTATTGTTTCTAGTGGCTTAGTTAATTACCAGACACACTAGATTGACTATTTCTTCTATTGGGTAATGATATTTGGAGATGACTCAGTGTTAGAGACTTTTGGTATCTAAGTACAGATTATTAGGTTCGGTCTTATACAATATACATTAAAAGTTGCATCTGGAAAAGTTATTTTACCATATACATATATCTTCAGTGCTCCGTAGCATCTAACATGAACCAGGATATTTACATTTAAAGTATCTGATAAGAATAGAATACGTTGAAATATTATCTTTCAGTAAACTTTTGCACAGTGAAAGTATGAGATACAATTCAAGGATAACTCTGTTATTATCGAACAATTTATGGTGACAGAAGCACAAAATTAATCCGTTTTTGTTGACAGCCTTATAAGTTCTTTAAAAGAAAAAAATAAAAGATGAGAAAAATGAGATTTAGCCATTCTATTGACAAGGATAGTAGAGAAATGGAACAAAATTAGTATATTTACAGGACAACCTATAAGACCATAATTATGTGGTTCCTCTCAAATGCTATAGTAATGGACCACAGGACATTGTAAATATGACACATCACTTAAAAAAGTGTATACATAAACCTTAATCTTAGCACTGAAAGTATAAACAATACATAATGTTAATTTCAGGCTTCAAAAAGAAGACAGTAATAGGCACTGTTTAAAAGTTTTTAAAAGTACTTTCTTGCAAGTATAAATAAAATCTTCAGTTCTCACAAATATGAGGGCAATGATGAACATTTAGGAAGTGACTACATTAAATTACCTGCTTACATAGAAAGCTTATTTTTATTTTCTGATTTAAAGAGGCAAAGTGAAAAAACACCTTGAAGTAGGATATCAACCTTATGATTAAAGGGTCAATTATGTACATAATAATTTAACTGAAACTTCTTTTGCAGTGAGACAACTTCACACCTAAAAATTTTATTACAATTATAGTTTAGAATTCTTTTAATTTTAAACCTGTGTTTATATTAGATTTATATTGGATTCCCTGGTGGCTCAGATGGTAAAGCATCTGCCTGCAATGCAGGAGACCCGGGTTCAATCCCTGGGTCAGGAAGATCCCCTGGAGAAGGAAATGGCAACCCACTCCAGTACTCTTGCCTGGAAAATTCCATGGATGGAGGAGCCTGTTGGGCTACAGTCCATGGGGTCGCAAAGAGTCGGACACGACTGAGTGACTTCACTTTCACTTATATGAGAAAAGTTACCTATAAATACTTGGATACCCATTAATGAAAAACAAAAATAAAACCTCTTGATCACTCAGTGTTCTAGACTCAGCAATCATATTTATCACAAAAATAAAATAATGTGAGAATTTTTTTCACGTCATTACTCTTCACATGATAAATAATCTTGTTTACACTTCACAAGCAAGTTTCAACTTCCAAAAGACATCATTTTGAGTATGTTTTCCCTTTGTGGAAGTCCATTCATAGAGAGAAATGTTTCTGAAATTATCACTAACTGATCATCATTTTAGGTTTCCATCACTTTCTTGTAAGTCACTGAATAAAAATAAATGATGTTTATATAATTTCATATGACAAAAGAGTCTGTTTTACTCAAACATTTAAAGTTTTTCATTGAAAAAATATTAATACTTAGTATAATTAAAATTTGAAAAACATCAATAACATTTCAGAATATGGGAAGAGAAATTGTGAATAATTTTTAAGACATAAATGAGAAATAAACTCTGTTATCTTAGCCCTTGTTTAACAATATTAATATACAAGTTATGTGTCAATGATGCCTTTATGCTACTATAATTTTGAGTAAATGTTCCGTTTAAACCTGTCTAATTATTTCTGTGTAAGCACAATTATTTTCACAGTTGGTTGACTAGAGATAGTACATTTATATTTGTGATTGCAGATAGAGATAAGAGGAAAATACATGGTATGATGCCTATCTTTAACAATTTTTTTTTAAATGAGATCAATCACAAATGATTATAAGCTAATGTATCTTATTTAGACTTCCAGGTAGGTTTTTAATTTTTAAGCCAATCCCTTCTCACAGAAGGATATTAATAAAATAGATTACAATAAGAAAATTAAATATTGTCTGAGATTAAAGATTTGTGACAAAGTAGGAAGTAAAGAGCAAGAATAAAAAGATAATTCTTAAAGTGGTAGGACTTTAATAATGATGTCCCCTGGAGATTTGAATCAGTAGCTTGTATCCTCAATATACATGTTAAAAATAATAGATGACAGTGAATAACAAGAAGTTGAAATATGCTGATAGTATGTAATTACAATACTTATTTTGGTAAAACATTGAGGGAAATGGAGAATTGTAAGAAAGTATAATAAACTGGTGATTAAAGAACACAAAGGTAAATGAAATATAATAAAAAGCACAAAGTATTACATACCTTAAGAAATAATTTAAATTACTTGCATATCCTGATGGACTATGCAACCTTTCAGGATATTATTTTGGACAATTCAATGAAAAAGAGCAATCAACTACAAATAAATCAATGCTACAACATGTTAAAAGCATAGCTAAAAAGTATAACAACATTAAATAGATGATGATTGTAGCATGGTTTCTATTTTAGAAGTATTGCCATTTTTAAAAGGTGAGGTCAGTTTCATATTCTTGTAACATGGAAAAGGTTCAAACAAAGGAAAATACATTAATAAGATAATGTAGAAGTCAGTTACAATACAACCAGCATAATGCACATCTATTTTTCTGGCTAATGCCTGGCTTAAAAATATCAGTTCCTAAAGTGTGGGTGCTAATCTATAAATCTTTATAAACCATAGAACAGAAAAACACATATAAAGCAGAGACATTTGCAAATGTTAAACAGAATAATGGAACGACTTAGTGAGTTTTCTGAAGGCCACAAAACAATCGAACAACCAGACTGGGAAGGAACTCGGATCTCCTCCCTTCCAGCCAAGGTTGAAAATTACCAGCTGTTTTTTGCACCCTCTTTGCAGCACAAAAGCTAGTGAAGTGTTTCTGTTTCTAGTTTTTGAAACTCAATTAAAAAAATTTTTTTTAAACTAACTTGAGTATTATAATTAGAAAATTAAGTTGTTAAAAGTGCTTTGTGGAAATGTGTACTAAAACATTAAAATTTATATTTGATTCAAAATAGACATTTGATTGGAGAAAGCAATGGCAACCCAGTCCAGTACTCTTGCCTGGAAAATCCCATGGATGGAGGAGCCTGGTGGGCTGCAGTCCATGGGGTCTCGAAGAGTCAGACATGACTGAGCGACTTCCCTTTCACTTTTCACTTTCACGCGTTGGAGAAGGAAATGGCAACCCACTCCAGTGTTCTTGCCTGGAGAGTCCCAGGGACGGGGGAGCCTGGTGCGCTGCAGTCTCTGGGGTCGCACAGAGTCGGACAGGACTGACTGAAGCGACTTAGCAGTAGCAGCAGACATTTGATAGACTCAATATAGATTAAATAGTCACAAATATCCAGGTAACTAGTTTCAGAAGTTGTAGCATCTCTACTCTGACTATTTAAGATCATTATTTTAACAGAAGAATTGATGCTTTTGAACTGTGGTGTTGGAGAAGACTCTTGAGAGTCCCTTGGACTGCAAGGAGATCCAACTAATCCATTCTAAAGGCGATCAGCCCTGGGTATTCATTGGAAGGACCGATGTTAAAGCTGAAACTCCAATACTTTGGCCACCTCATGCAAAGAGTTGACTCATTGGAAAAGACTCTGATGCTGGGAGGGATTGAGGGCAGGAGGAAAAGGGGACAACAGAGGATGAGATGGCTGGATGGCATCATTGACTCAATGGACACGAGTCTGAGTGAACTCCGGGAGTTGGTGACGTACAGGGAGGCCTGGTGTGCTGCGATTCATGGTGTCACAAAGAGTCGGACACGACTGAGCGACAGAACTGAACTGAGACCAAAAAATATTCCTCACAGTTTGGGAAATATAGATTACAATTAACTAAGGGTTTTCCTGACTTTTTCTTTAAATTTAAATGCAAGTGATAGAGATTGGCTATATCCCCATGAAATTGGGCTTTCCTGGTGGCTCATAAGTTAAAGAATCTGCCTACAATGCAAGAAAGAGATCCAGGTTCAGTCCCCTGGCTGGGGAGACCCCGTGGAAAAGGGAATGGCTATTCACTCCAGTATTCTTGCCTGGAGAATCCCATGGACAGAGGAGCCTGGCTACAGTCGATGGGGTTGCAAAGACTTAGATATGACTGAGCAACTAACACAACAACAACAACAATGGTAACATGAAATGCAACTGGAAACCTAAAAGACATTTAAGACAAACAAACTACAAAGTAAAAGATTTTTGTTTCTAATAGACTTGACTACACACCATTCTAGGTATTTATTGATTTATTTATTCATCCAATCATCACTTTTACAATTATGTATCTTTTTCCTCAAGCTATTGTGTAAGGTGTCATAGAGGAAAAATTAATTAGATTTCTTACTGTCAGTTCTAAGAAAGCAGGTTAAGAATCATTAATAGACAGGTTCACATTGTGGAAATTCAATCCTTATCCACTTGTGGATGTTTTCTTACAATGAGGAATTAATGTTCCACTTTGGTAAAGTTTTCTTGGTTTAAGCATTGAGTATATTGCCATCTGATTACTCTTTCTGACCTTACACATAACTCAATTTTCCTTTTTTCTTTTAAACTTTTTACAGTATTTTTCCAATTGCACATTGCTAATTCTAGATTTGAAAAAAAAATTGACTTGTGGTAGAAAAACATATCTGGTAAATTGTAATCCTACTGAGGGTCCTATGGGAATACAGATAATAAGAAATGAGGAAACACTTAAATTAACAATTGTTGACAAAGTTTCCATAGTTGAGAAAATTCAATGATGTAAGTAATGGTGATATTCTAAGGAATAGTCACAGAGCTGGCCAAACACTTAGAATTCAGTCACACTATCAACACCCAGGTGAGGAATCAGTATCCCAGGGGTCTCATGAAGGGGGACCAGAAGCTGGATGTATTTCTTGTATTAGTCTCTGTGGGTACCATAAATACATTTATGGGAAAGGACTTCATTTCAGTTGTGTAATATTTTCCTATATTTGATGCTTTAAATATTAAAGGTATCAAATACCCAATAGTTCTGAAATGTATTTTAATGATTTTAGCAACCCACTATGATCTATTAAAGCAAGCATTGTTATTTACATGTAACAGTGGGTAAACTAGTCCCCAAATAGGTTAAACAATCTACTCATGATAAAAGTTAGAGCTAAACCCAGGTCTTTCACACTAAATACTATCCACAGCAAGCTTCAACCTGACCAAGAACCTTTCAAGGAAATCCTGTTTAATTTGGCACCTTACAGACAGACCAAGATAGAACTAATCATGGATTTGATAAGATCTCACATTGTAGGATGAATGTTTGTACTAGTGTATTAAAACCACAATCAGGTAGGCAGCTTAAAATGCTTTTACTTCCATGTGTTATATTTAGGCCAAAATCAAGCTCTAAGGGATTGTTAAATTTTCAAAAAACTAGACATGTCTCAGTGGTACCCAAATAAAGAGTGCTGATAAAAGTTTAAGCTTGAGGTCCTATATTTCTTTGAGAATACTTCTTTAAATATGATTTTCTCTCACAATTAAAATATTTGGATTGAAAATTCTAAATATTTTTCATTAAAATAAAGACAACAGATCCAAAATTATTCAGTTATCATATTTATTTCTTATGGATATAGACTTTTTCAAGTATTAAATTTTAATTTGATTAAAAAGAATAATCTTAAAACTCTGAGCATCATTAAATACTTCATGCTTACGTTTTGTTCTCCTGTATTTTCTTGATAAAAAGTAAATAAATAAGCTTTTTTTAAAAATAAAAACACATGTAAAGGAAAAGTTTGGAGAATATTTTAATTGCATTTTAGCTATTTTTTGTTAATTGTTAAGCAAAACATAGAGAAAAATAATATTTTTTTAAATCAATGCCTTTTATTATCTTTAGTATAAAAATTAAGAGTAAGCATGTGCAGATGATCTATGGAGCAAACTAATTTATGATAGCAATTTTAAAAGCAAGTACTGTGTTTCAGTATGTAACTTGTCTCTGGAAATAATATATTTATACATTTACATCTTTGAAATGATGAGTACACTCAATGACTGCAAATGATAAGTATGACGCAATGACTTTGGAAAAACTAGCTTTCCACCAATGGATTGGGTCATTGGAATAGCTCAAATTTTATCTTATAAAACCAGGTTTGTTACTTTTTCCCCTTCAAAGCCACTCTTCATCCCATCTTTCTTCTTTTTGTGAATTTCAGCTGTGCTTTCTGTTTCTGTTCAGACATCTAGAAGACATTCATACTCTCTGTCTTAAACCTATCCCTCAGCCTTAGCAAGTCCACCAGATGTCAAATTCCTGTAATTCTTTCTCCAATCTGTCCCTATCTCCCCAACCTGAATATTCCTACCCTGGTTAAGGCAGTTGTAGTTTTTTTCCTGGACTACTCTGGCTTCTCAGCCTTTGATGTCTCCATAACATCCCTCATTCAGACTGCTGCCAGAGTTTTATTCACTGAATCACTGTCTAGCTTTAAAAAGGAAAACAAAACAAAAAAAAAAAAAGGAATCTTCAAAGAAAATGAATCAACAGCAGAATAAAGTCCAAAAGTCATTTTTCATGGTATTTAGGGCATTTAGAACACCTTTCCAGTCTCCCTGAGTAACAGTAACTGATGACTACTCATTTTTGCAGTAGCCACTATATAAAGAATATGGCAGGGTGACTGAGAGCAGTGGTTCAGAAACAAAAGAGCCTGGGATTGACTCTAACCAGTCACTTAAGACGCTGTGTGTGATTTGAAACAAATCATGCAACACTTCTGTTCCTCATTCATTCTGGGACCATAATCAAGAAAGTTTTGCAGGAATAGAATTAAGCTAGAAAAGGGTTCAGGAAAAGAATTGAAAGTCAAGGAAATATGTCTATATATAGTATAGTAGTATATAGTTCCGTCGCTCTGTTGTGTCCGACTCTTTGCTACTCCATGGACTGCAGCACAACAGGCCTCCCAATCCATCACCAACTCCAGGAGTTTACTCAAACTCTTGTCCATTGGGTCGGTGATGCCATCCAACCATCTTATCCTCTGTTGTCCCCTTCTCCTCCAGCATCAGGGTCTTTTCAAATGAGTCAGCTCTTTGCATCAGGTGGCCAAGTATTAGAGTTTCAGCTTCAACATCAGTGCTTCTAATGAACATTCAGGATTGATATTTAGGATGGACTGGTTGGATCTCCCTGCAGTCCAAGGGACTCTCAAGAGTCTTCACCAACACCACAGTTCAAAGCATCAATTCTTCAGCGATCAGCTTTCTTTATAGTCCAACTCCCACATCCATACATGACTACTGGAAAAACTGTAGCCTTGACTACACAACCTTTGTTGGCAAAATAATGTTGCTGCTTTTTAATATGCTGTCTAGGTTGGTCATAGAATTTCTTCCAAGAAGTAAGAGTCTTTTAATTTCATGGCTGCGGTGACCATCTGCAGTGATTTTGGAGCCCAAAAAAATAAAGTCTGCCACTGTTCCCACTGTTTCTCCATCTATTTGCCATGAAGTGATGGGACCAGATGCCATGATCTTCGTTTTCTGAATGTTGAGCTTTAAGCCAACTTTTTCACGTTCCTCTTTCACTTTCATCAAGGGGCTCTTTAGTTCTTCTTCACTTCTGTCATAAGGGTGGTGTCATCTGCATATTTGTGATTATTGATACACTCCCAGCAATCTTGATTCCAGCTTGTGCTTCCTCCAGCCCAGCGTTTCCCATGATGTACTCTGCAAATTAGTTAAATAAAGAGAATGACAATATACAGCCTTGACGTACTCCTTTTCCTATTTGGAACCAGTCTGTTGTTCCATGTCCAGTTGACCCGCATACAGATTTCTCAGGAGGCAGGTCAGGTGGTCTGGTATTCCCATCTCTTTCAGAATTTTCCACATTTTATTGTGATACATACAGAAGGTAATGGCACCCCACTCCAGTACTCTTACCTGGAAAATCCCATGGACGGAGGAGCCTGTTAGGCTGCAATCCATGGGGTCACTAAGAGTCGGACACGACTGAGCGACTTTACTTTCACTTTTCACTTTCATGCATTGGAGCAGGAAATGGCAACAACTCCAGTGTTCTTGCCTGGAGAATCCCAGGGACGGGGAGCCTGGTGGGCTGCCGTCTATGGGGTCGCACAGAGTTGGACACGACTGAAATGACTTAGCATAGCATAGCATAACATAGCATACAGTCAAAGGCTTTGGCATAGTCAATAAAACAGAAATAGATGATTTTCTGGAACTCTCTTGCTTTTTCAATGATCCAGCGGACGTTGGCAATTTGATCTCTGGTTCCTCTGCCTTTTCTAAAACCAGCTTGAATGTCTGGAAGTTCACAGTTCACGTATTGTTGAATTCTGGCTTGGAGAATTTTGAGCTTTACTTTTCTAGCATGTGAGATGAGTGCAATTATGTGGTAGTTTGAGCATTCTTTGGCATTGCCTTTCTTTGGGATTGGAATGAAAACTGATCTTTTCCAGTCCTATGGCCACTGCTGAGTTTTCCAAATTTGCTGGCATTTTGAGTGCAAATTTGGCCTTGGAGTACAGAATGAAGCAGGGCCAAGGCTAATAGACTTCTGCCAAGAGAATGCACTGGTCATAGCAAACACCCTCTTCCAACAACGCAAGAGAAGACTCTACACATGGACATCACCCGACAGTCAACACCAAAATCAGATTGATTATATTCTTTGCAGCCAGAGATGGAGAAGCTCTCTACAGTCAGAAAAAACAAAACTGGGAGCTGACTGTGGCTCAGATCATGATCTACTTATTGCCAAATACAGACTTAAATTGAAGAAAGCAGGAAAAACCACTAGACCATTCAGGTATGACCTAAATCAAAACCCTTACGATTATACAGTGGAAGTGAGAAATAGACTTAAGGGACTGATAGAGTACCTGGTGAACTATGGACCGAGGTTCGTGACATTGTACAGGAAATAGGGAGCAAGGCCATCCCCAAGAAAAATAAATGCAAAAAAGCAACATGGCTGCCTGAGGAGGCCTTACAAATAGCTGTGAAAAGAAGGGAAGCAAAAAGCAAAGGAGAAAAGAAAAGATATACCCAATTGACTGCAGAGTTTCAAAGAATAGCAAGGAGAAATAGGAAGCCTTCCTCAATGATCAGTGCAAAGAAATAGAGGAAAACAATAGAATGGGAAAGACTAGGTATCTCTCCATGAAAATTAGAAATACCAAGGGAACATTTCATGCAAAGATGGACACACTAAAGGACAGAAATGGTATGGACCTAACAGAAGCAGAATATATTAAGAAGAGGTGGCAAGAATACACAGAAGAACTGTACAAAAAAGATCTTTACAACCCAGATAATCATGATGGTGTGATCACTCACCTAGAGCCAGACATCCTAGAATGTGAAGGCAAGTGGGCCTTAGGAAGTAGCACTACGAACAAAACTAGTGGAGGTGATGGAATTCCAGTTGAGCTATTTCAAATCCTAAAAGATGATGTTGTGAAAGTGCTGCCCTCAATATGTCTATATATAAGTACATAAATTATTGTGATTTGTGTCATTGTGATTAGTTTTGGGTGTTGCTCCACTAGTTTATTGGGCTTCCATAGTGGCTCAGACGGTAATGAATCTGCCTGCTATGCAGGTGCCTTGGGTTTGATTCCTGGGTCTGATTCCTGGGTCAGGAAGATCACCTGGAGAAGGGAATGGCAACCCATTCCAATATTCGTGCCTGGAGATTTCCTAGGACAGAGGAGCTTGGCGGGCTACAGTCCATGGGATCACAAAGAATCGGACAGGACTGAGTGACTAACACTCCACTAGTTTATTTTGATCTTTTTGGAGTCCAAGGGCCACAGCTTGTTCATCTTTGTGAATACAAAGTAGATTCTTAACATGTTTGTTCAATTAAACAGAACGCATATGAAATATGACAAAGGTGTGGCCAACTGTTAAAAGGTGAAATGACTGGTGTCTGAGACACAAAGATCGGTCAGTTCTTTATATTACTTTAGCGAGGTGTAATTTACATGTGATAAAATGCACAAATTTTAAGAGATGACTTCTGACAAACCCATGCATTTAGGTAACCACCATACCAATCAAAATGCAGAATATTCCCATTATCTCACATTTCCCTCTGTGCCTCCCTGCAGTCAATCCCACACTCCACTCCAACCTCGAGGAACTACTTATCTGCTTTCTGTTTTACAGATCAGCCTCATCTGATAGTTATGTTTAACTTTTACACGAAAACTGTTTCCTTGTTTCAACCTAAATGATCTGAATCTATGTAATCAACTCATATATAATAACATGAAAGGAAAGCTATATATGATGCACCAGGGGTTCAGGAGAGGTGACTGGTGAGCAGAGGGGTAAATTTTAGCTGAAAGTTGAAAAGATGATTTTGTACTTCGTAGACATTTAATTCTTGACACTTGTGTTTTGGGTTTGCTTGGTTTTTACTCATTTTAGACACAAGCCTAACCTGTAGGCAAGATAGAGTACTTTTTATTCTTCACTATGGAACCCTGAGTTCCCCCAAGGTGCAGACTGAAAGCTGGAAATCCAGGCCCTGTCGTTTGGAGCCAAGTTTCCAGTCCACTTCTAGACCCACAGTTCTTTAGGGAAAAGTTTTAGTGAAGGGAGGGGGAAAAAAAAAAGGCGTGTCCTGGGAATTGAGGTTGTAGGAAGGCGCCCCTGAGATCTAGGCAGTTCTGGAAGTTCTTTTGGGGGTACGCTCCGCAGATATCTGGGGCGCATTGACTTTGAGGTCTACACCCTGGACTCTGCGCCCGGGGACGGGGCAAAATCCCTCCGCAGACTCCGCGGAGCGCACGGGGTTGGCAGCCCCGCGGCCGGCAGGAGGTCAGGGTAGCGTAGAGACCAGGTCCGGACATGGCCTGCAGACTCAGCGCTGGACACACGCACTTACACAAAAGAGGCCGGAAAGTGGCGGGAGGAAACGTCCGCGTCACGCGGGCCGTAGCCAGGAGTTTGGCGCGCCCGCCCCGCCGCGTCCCAGGTACTCGGCCCGCCGGTCTCATCGCTCCGCCCGCGCCTCCGACACCGCCACCGCCACCACCGCGGCGCTGCCAATGAGACTCCTCCCGCTTCTAGGTAAGTGCCGGTGCCCAGCGGCCAGGGCTGCCCGGACCAGCACCTGTAGGGAGTATGGTATTTCTAAGATGGTACTCACGGGCCAAGTGCATTTCTCCAAGACTCCTGGGAGAACTGAGAAAGCCCTTCCCAGGATGTTTTTCTCCTTGGCCTTTCAACGCTGGGGTTCGATATTCAGTACCCAGGGCCTAAGTCATCTCTTTGTTCCTGCTGACCAAGTCCCCAAAGTCCCAGACTTTGACCTTTCTTCGGATTGTCCCTCAAAAAATCTGAGAACTTCAAACCATTAACACTTGTGAGAGGTTTCCTGGCCTTGTTTCAAGGGGGACTGCTGGCCCAGACTTTGAGTTTCTTTAAAATCAACATTTTGATGTTACTGTGCAGAAAAATAATAAATCACATCTTTGAAGCCAAATTAATTCTGGTTTAGACACTATATACAGCCCTATGTGAAGCTGGGATTTATAATTGAATGTTTAAGAATCTCTTGTTACCAGATAAGGCCAATTTATCTCGGATGACAGTTTTCAGAATAATGACTTGCATGATTCATAACTGCCCATCTCAAGCAGGCTTGTCTTGAGAAGGACTAGGACAACAATAAAAAAGGAACGTCCTACGCTTTTCCTTATCTTTTCCTAACAGCCCACAAAATACCATTGCCAACTTTGTTTACAAGAACTCTGAAATAAAGGCTTGTACTCTCTTTATGCTGCATGTTGGTGGTGGTGTTTGAATGGCGTCCCGTTTCTGGAAGCTCAGTCTTTGACAAGTACATTGAGTTGGGTTTTTTTCCCCCACTAATGGGAGAAAATATAAAATAAACTTTATTATGAAAAAGGCAGAATTTTGAAAGATCTTTAGAACACAGGAAAAAGAAAAAAAAAAACATTAATTGCATTTGTCCTCCTGGATGATATGATACATTGCTTTTCATTTTAAAATAACACAGATCTGACTTTGAAAAGACCCAGATACTCAGTTCACCTTGATTTCTTTCTGCACAGTCATTCCCAGGGTACGGATATTGTTTTACAGTCATGCAACTACCTTTAAAAGTATCTCACCTCTGGGTGAAAGGTCCAATGATGTTAGAATACTGTTTTCTTTATAAAGCCAGGTTGATTATTATGTTTCAACTTGGTTGAGGTTTACTTGATAAACGTTGAGAATGAAGAAAAGTGTTAATTCCTGCTTGTGTCCTGTTATCTACCTAAATTCTCCTTTAGGAAATTCTCATAAAGTATTTATCTAGATGGGAAAAAAACGAAGCATATTAATGTATATATTGTCAAATTCAACAATGGAAGAAGGTTTTTCTTTTTGAAAAGGTGTATTCTCTACTTTCCTTAGTGGGTTTTTCCACTTTGCTGAATTGTTGCTGCACTCAAAACTGTACCAAGACGCCTTGTCATCCAAATGCAAAATGTGAAATTCGGAATGGACGTGAAGGCTGCTATTGCAACACTGGATATTCAGGAAATGGTGTCACAATTTGTGAAGGTAAACAATGTTTATTACCTCTTCTGTTGTGTATTTTAATATTAAGTTCTGATACGACTGCTTTTTTTCTAATCTAGAAATTAAGTTGTCTTTATACTGCTTGATTTCATGCTATTGGTAAAAAAAAAAAAAAAAGAAAAAAAAAAGCTTAATTAACTAAACAATAAATTTGAACTTCACAGATCAAAATTTATACTTGATTATGGATTTTTGGTGTTTCCATGCATATCTTATTGGATTGGTTAGAAAGTAGTTCCATAAAATGGCATAGAAAAATCTGAATGAACTCTTGGCCAATCCAATAGTTTGGGTAGATTGCCCTTGAACTTAAGCTGGAAAACTAGATTGCAGAGAGTAAAGTCAATACTTTTAGGGAAAAAAGCACAGAGAATTCATGAAGACCAGGCTATATCCATATGTGATACATTTAGAAACCTTCTTAGTACTTGAGTATCTAAATTTGAGAATACCATAAAGAGATTCAAATTTTTTCTCCTGTGTCCTCTAGACATATACCCTGGAGAGAGAGAAAGAGAAAATTTTGAAATATATTCTGTTCTGAAATAGTAGATCTCATTTATGGAACTTTAGGCTAGAGCCCGGAGAAAGAACTCCAGGAAAGTTCCTTTGAGGTTATAATTTAGCCTGTTGGCTTAATGAACAGAACACCACCTGATAATCAAATTTAAGTGATTTCTTATCTGTGGTCTCCATCATTATCATGCCTCTTCTTTCCTCAGTCTTTACTCAATCTTTATTCTCTCTTTCATTTTTAGTAGAATCTAGTTTAACTAGGTCAATAGGGCAAAATTCTCTGTAGAAGAAAGCAAGAAAAAAAAAAGTTCCAACTTAGATAAATTAGTTTTAAAATATAATTAAATAGCAAGTTCAGATTAGAACTTTGTGGTATTATACTCCTTAATGTATTTAAGATAAAATGAACGTCTTCTAATTAAGCCAGCATATTGTACATTGTTAATATTGTGTGTGTTTGCATATAGCATAAACTAGTTGCATCTTATGATTCAATTTGATAGGCTTTTAAAAAGATTAAATGTGCAGTATATAGTAAGGCCAGACCTCATCATAATTAGTTTAATGTTTAAAAAATGTGCAGCAAAGCTACAGTTGCTTAATGGTACATTAGATCAGGCATTTCTACTTGTATATACAGCCAGGATTTGTAATTTACTATTATATAAGCACTACAAAACTCTTTCTGTAAATAATCTTGAATTTTTACTGTGTATTTAATTGAATGGCATTATGGCAAGTTGATAGTTGAGTGACCTTCAAAATATGGCATCAGACATATTAGTGTGTTTTTCCACTAATCATTGCGAATTGTACCAGAGTACTTTATAAGCAGTGTTGCCTTTTTGTTGTTTAGATACTTTTCAACTATCATGATTACCATCATTAACATCAGTAATTTTTCACAATTTGGACCCTCATCAGTCAACCAGTTCATAATCATGTTTTTAATGATTTCTTTTGAAAACACGTCTTCCATTATCCAATGCAGTTGTTTTTTCCTCCTGCAGTTAAGTCAATAGCCAGCTGAAGGGGAGAAAATATTTTCCATTGAAAAATAAAAATATATCAAGACCTTTGGCACTGCACTTCATTTTTAAACAGAACACAGTTTTTAATGGGGATTTTTTTCTTTTAAAATTCTTAAATTCCCTTTTTATTTAAAGAATGGTACATATTCACTTGTGTTGATATTCACTATTTGAGGTTTATAATATCCTCTTAAATTGTTCAATCAGTGATTTTAATCTTTTTCACCTTTTATTAATTCATTGACAGATTTCACACTTTTTTTCAGTAAATACATTTACTCTGATTTTTGGAATTAAAACATTTTTAACTTCTGAATCGTCTAGGTTATATTTTGGGCATGAATAATCTTGTTGCCTTTTTCTCATCTCTAAAGAGTTTCTCATTTTTCCTTATTTTTCTCTAAGATTGTTAGTAGACCACTATGAAATCACTGGACAGAATTTTTGTTACAGAGGATGCCTACATTTTGAGCAATTAAAATTGTTGTTTCTTGGCATTATAAATATCATCTTCATTCCCTGATAGCTCAGTTGGTAAAGACTACGCCTGCAAAGCAGGAGACCCCAGTTTGATTCCTGGGTTGGGAAGATCCACTGGAGAAGGGATAGTCTACCCACTCCAGTATTCTTGGGCTTCCCTTGTGGCTCAGCTGGTAAAGAATCCGCCTGCAATGCTGGAGACCTGGGTTGGGTCCCTGGGTTGGAAAGATCCCCTGGAGAAGGGAAAGGCTACCCACTCCAGTTTTCTGGCCTGGAGAATTCCATGGATTGTATACTCCATGAGATCACAAAGAATCGGACACAACTGATTTTCACTTTCATTATCTTTATAAAATTTGTCTCCCTCAAAGACCTCCCAAATAAATATCATGATAATAACCCAACCTTACTCAATGTATTCTGTTCCAAGAGCTAGTTTTGAGTAAGTTATTTAGACTTTGGATTACACAGTCCCATAGAAACTAGTCTTAATAGTAGTGATTTTGCCTCATTAATTATCTTTTTATTAAATAAGTACTTATTATATTCATCATTATCATTATCACCATCATCATTAGGATAGTTAATATCTACTGTGCACTTAGTACACGATATTAATTAGCATAACACCTTCATCCATTATTATTCCCATTTTATCTACAAGGAAATAGAGTCTTAAGAAATTTAAGTGAAAATCTCAAGTGACACAACAAGTAAGTAGAAGAGCCAAGATTTGAACCCAAGGCTGTCTCATCCCAGTGCCTGTAATATTATTCACTGTGTTTGACCATAAGGCCTCTGCTTATCAGATACTGCTCTGCCCTTGGGTTAAAATTATAAATAGGAAATTGATCTTGATTTCTAGTATATCTGAGGTCAGTCACAGAAGTATATTAATAATTTGACACAATGTTATAAAAGGTATTAGAAGAGGTAAATTTGAAATGTATAATCAACTACAAGGAACTCTGCGAGTGGAGGTGACATTTACACTCAGAATTGAGAATAAATTTGTTTTATTAAGATCAACTTAATAAAGACAGACTTATTAAGGTGAGCTTCCCTGGTGGCTCAGTGATAAAGAATCTGCCTGCAATGTAGGAGACCCAGGTTCGATCCCTGGGTCGGGATGATCTCCCGGAGAAGGATATGGCAACCCATTCCAGTATTCTTGCCTGGAGAATTCCATGGACAGAGGAGCCTGATCGGCTACAGTCCATAGGGTCACAAGGAGTAGAACATGACTGAGCAACTAACACACACATTAAGATCAACAAAGTGACAAAGAGAAGTCAGGCAAAAGGAATCAGCGGTACCAAAGGCCTAGAAGTTGAACATGTGTTTTGTTTGCTTGTTTGTTTGTTTTAAGGACCTCCAGTTATTTCATGCTGACTATATATCACAATATATATTAGTTGAGGGATCAGTGGAAATTAAGTCAAGATGTCAAAGGTATGGACTTTGTTCTGTTAACCAAAAAAGAACCACTGGTAGATATTAAGTAGCTGAATTACAATAATAAGACTGTTGATATTAGAAAGATGACTCCCTTAGGTAAAGTAAGAATGGATTAGTGAGGGTCAACCCACAAAAGGCCATTTACCCAACCTGTAAAACCAATAATACTTTATTTGTACAGTTCATTGTAGTTTATACTGCTTCTACCCAGTTTATCTTTAATTCTTATATCAAGCTTTTGAAATATAAACTACAGATGCTGTCTTTACTGACAAACACCAATATAACTGGTTATAGCTATTAATAGCTTCTGTTGAGCTCCATGCTACAGCCTTTACATATGCGAGAAGTAGGACTCTGAAAGCTTAAGTGAGTTTTCCAGGATCCCAGGGCTAATGTGGTAAACCTAGAACTCAAACCCTGAAATCTCAGCCTTCTCTAGATTACCAGAAATGTCAGTGTATTACCAGTCACCTGACATAATCCAGGCAGTACAGATTTTTAAATCAAATTGTTAGAACAGTATAATTTTAACCAGAGTTTATTTATTACCACTTTATTGAAGTATTAATGATAATTTATTTACACACGTATCTTTATGCTGACATGTAAGTACATTTTAAGATAGGAGGTGAAAAAGATTGTGTAGAAATTTTGGGGTATGTTTAAAGGCTATTGAAATTTTTGATATTTAACTCTAAAATGTAGGTGATTTTAATTCTCTAAATATATATTATTATTACTCTTCCTTATGGTTCTCAGTACATTTTTGGTTACCTTCTAGTGCACAGTAGTTTACAAATATAGGAAGTTAAAGATCCCTCCTATCCCAGGTAGTGATGCTATAAAAGGGAAGAAGGTAGGGAATGGCTGAAATAATCTTTGGGTACACCTAAAACACTATTGCTTGAGTTGGAATAAACTGAGTTGTGAGAAGGAAGAAGCAGGAGCAAGGTGGAGGATGCAGTTCAGTGCATGTTTGGGTGAGAGGATGGGGTTGGGGTAAGAAAATAGTCTCTACTCTCGTATCAGCTTACTAAGTGGGGCAATATTTTTGGAAGTTTCGTGTAGTCAGAATGGGTAGGAGGAAAACACTTGCCCCAGCTAGGAAGAGGAAGGGTCAGGAAGGATGTAATTGACTGCTTGTATGCATGTATAAAACTTTTTCACAGCTCGAGACATGCTATTATGAACCACATCACAGGCACTTTACAGAAAATAATGAAGTCTTGGTGCCCCACTCAAGGAGACACACTGTATGATTAAAAAGTAGTTTTTCATTATTATCTAATAACCATATGTATGCTTGTAAAATTCAACTGGAAGAATATCATAATAAACTAGAGAGCAGTATCAGGCTGGTAAAGGTAGAGAGAGCAGTGTGACAATAGCTATCTAAGAGCAGAATGTGGGAGAAATATTAATTAAAATAGTCCACTAACATGAATCTGCCCAGGATAAAATAGAAGTGCTGAGAACATATAATTGCTTCCATAACAATTTTTTTTTTCAGTAATAAAGAGGAAACTCATCAAAATAGGCAAAGCAACAGTCATCAAAACAGATACAAAGCATGCAAAATGTATGTCGTGCACATGCACATCGGTTAACACAATTAGGTATACTCTAAACTATGTCCTACAAATAATAACAGTAGTTATAAATATTTAATGAAGTAATAATGTGTGTAATAGAAATGTGACTAGAAAAATAACTCTTCTTTGCTCACATCTCAATGATATTTCATATTTAATAATGATACATGCACATAGTCGTGGCTCTATGATGTGTATATATATATACATATATATCTTTTGTCTTTTATGAGGTATAATTATATTCTGCATGTAAGCAATTTTTAAGAACAAATATGCTGAACAAGCTAATGGGTGTCATTCATTTCTCACCCAAGTAAATATCATTGTAAGATGGTTCATTTATGAAAATGATGCTATCGGTGCTCAAAACTGTTCTCGGACTTCTATTTATAATTTATATGTATGACGTCAATTGAATTTAAATTATTCAATTATATATTTATTTTTTTCCTATCCTCAATGGCAGTGAGATTTTGAGAGGGAATGAGATTTTTGAGAGGGATTTTGAGGCAGTGAGATTTTGTTTAATTTCCAGAAACAGCTAAGAGAAACTTTAGCCAAATCTGATGGGTAAAGTAAAAGATTAGTTGCCAAAATGGTGTTAAGAAAATGGTGTGTGGTTATAAATTAATATGAGGTGAAATATTTTTCATGAGTAGCATGGAATGAAGACTTTCTTAATTTTGAAATATTTTGATATTGCATGTAATAATTGCAAGATCACTGTGAATAAATATACTGACATTCAAGTTTTAATTTTCATTAGGATGCTTATGTTCTGTTATTTGTTTAAATATAGATATATAATATTCATGCATTCAATTCATAAACATTATCTGTTCTTCACGAATATAATTCCAAAGGGCATTGTTAATATCTCTAGTTCTAAATGTAACAAAGATAAGCCTAATACATTGATGAACCAGATTCTGTATCAACTTATTTAAAAATGTTTTCACTGATACAAATACTTTATAAAATAAACATTACAATGTAGGACAAAATGTTATAAAATGTGTCAGTGCATTTTTGGGGAAACAGAGCAAGCATTTTCATATATGATAAAGCATCATTATTACCTTTAAAATGACTGAGAAAAAGAAAAATGATTTACTCATTCCAGCAGTTAGAATATTCATTTTGTCCCTGTCATTTTTGAAACTTGTTATGGTTTTGAATGTTTAAAAATCACTACCCTTAATAATTTAATATACCAACATTCTATTTCTCTTACCAAAAAAGATGGTCTGTCAGTTTAGTTTTGCCATGATGAGGCAAATTAAAAAGTCTGGCTACCTAAGTGAGTATTTATTAAGTCAGTTTGGAACAAAAACAAAGAAAATTAATCTTTAAAATATACCCATATTTGCCTTCTGTGGAGATACAAACCCAGAAGGTACAGTGGATCAAAACTGCCTGGATTAGTTTCCACGAGAGAAGTGATTTTTCACAGCAGATTCTGAATCTTGTCTTTTTTGTCTTAAGGCTGCAAATGGGTATCTTTTGAATATTTGATTTTCATTTCTCATCTGGCATAATCAGCACTTCTGGTAGTTCATCTGCAACTTTTCTTATCCTTTTATTTTTATTACTTGGTAGCTCAGTCGGTAAAGAATCTGGCCTGCAGTGCAGGTGACCCGTGTTCAATTCCTGGGTCAGGAAGATCCCCTGGAGATGGAAATGGCAGGCTACATACAGTCCATGGGGTCACCAGGGTCAGACACTACTTAGTGACAAAACCACCACCACCATCACCTTTTGTGATATTAGAGCTTCAGTTCAGTTCAGTTCAGTCGCTCAGTCGTGTCCGACTCTTTGCGACCCCATGAATCGCAGCACACCAGGCCTCCCTGTCCATCACCAACTCCCGGAGTTCACTCAGACTCACGTCCATTGAGTCAGTGATGCCATCCAGCCATCTCATCCTCTGTTGTCCCCTTCTCCTCCTGCGCCCAATCCCTCCCAGCATCAGAGTCTTTTCCAATGAGTCAACTCTTCGCATAAGGTGGCCAAAGTACTGGAGTTTCAGCCTTAGCATCATTCCTTCCAAAGAAATCCCAGGGCTGATCTCCTTCAGAATGGACTGGTTGTATCTCCTTGCAGTCCAAGGGACTCTCAAGAGTCTTCTCCAACACCACAGTTCAAAAGCATCAATTCTTTGGCACTCAGCTTTCTTCACAGTCCAACTCTCACATCCATACATGACCACAGGAAAAACCATAGCCTTGACTAGACGGACCTTTGTTGGCAAAGTAATGTCTCTGCTTTTGAATATGCTATCTAGGTTGGTCATAACTTTTCTTCCAAGGAGTAAGTGTCTTTTAATTTCATGGCTGCAGTCACCATCTACAGTGATTTTGGAGCCCAAAATAATAAAGTCTGACACTGTTTCCACTGTTTCCCCATCTATTTCCCATGAAGTGATGGGACCAGATGCCATGATCTTCGTTTTCTGAATGTTGAGTTTTAAGCCAACTTTTCACTCTCCTCTTTCACCTTCATCAAGAGGCTTTTTAGTTTAGGAGTAGAGAATTTAGTAGCAGCCAGTGCCAGCATTTTCTTTCATTTTTTCCTTTATCTTTCTCTGTTTTTCCCCTCTTTGTCCCCCTTCTCTACTTTCCTTCTTTCCTTTTCTCCAGTCTTTGGAAGGAGGTGCCTTATGATTTTTGTCATTGTTCAGTCACCCAGTCATGTCCAACTCTTTGTGATCCCTTGGACTGCAGTACGCCAGGCCTCCCTGTCCCTCACCATTTCCCAAAGTTTGCACAAGGTCATGTCCATTGCTTTGGTGAGGCCATGTCATCCTTCGGCGCCCTCTTCTCCTTCTACCCTCAATCTTTCCAAGCATCAGGCACTTTTCCAGTGAGTCAGCTGTTCATATCAGATGACCAAAATACTGGAGTTTCAGCTTCAGCATCAGTCATTCCACTGAGTATTCAGAGTTGATCTCCCTTAAGATTGACTGGTTTAATCTCCTTGCTGTACAAGGGACTCTCAGGAGTCTTCTCCAGCACCACAGTTCGAAGGTATCAATTCTTTGGTGCTCCATCTTCTTTATGGTCCAGTTCACACACCTGTACGTGACCATTAGGAAGACCATAACCTTGACTATACAAACCTTTGTCAGCAGAAGAACGTCTCTGCTTTTCAACACACTGTCTAGGTTTGTCATTGCTTTCTAGAGAAGAAGCAAACGTCTTCTTATTTCATGGCTGCAGTCACCATCTGCAGTGATTTTAGAGACCAAAGAAGAGGAAATCTGTTACTGCTTCCACCTTTGCTCCTTCTATTTGCCATGCAGTAATGGGGCCGGGTGCCATGATCTTCAGTTTTTTAATATTCACTTTTAAGCCAGCTTTTTGACTGTCCTCCTTCACACTCATCAAAAGGCTCTTTAGTTTCTCTGCTTCCTACCATTAGAGTGGTATCATCTGCATATCTGAGGTTGTTGATGTTTCTCCCGCCTATCTTGATTCCAGCCTGTAACTCATCTAGTCTGGCATTTCTCATGATGCACTCAGTGTATAGATTAAACAAACAGGGTGACAGCAGACAGCCCTGAAGTACTCCTTTCTTGATCTTGAACTAGTCATTTGTTCCATACACAGTTCCAACTGTTGCTTCTTGACCTGCATACAGGTTTCTCAGAAGAAAGGTAAGATGGTCTGGTATTCCCATCTCTTTAAGAGCTTTCCACAGTTTATTATGATCCACACAGTCAAAGGCTTCGGCATAATCGATGAAACAGGTAGATGTTTTTTTGGAATTCCCTAGCTCAATATGATCCACTAAATGCTGGCAGTTTGATCTCTGGTATGGCTTTTAAGTAATATTTAAAGAATATTTGAAGATTTAGAAATCTATGTCTCAATAATGTTACATCCACATTTTCTTTCATATGTAAAATACTACTAAAAATTTTTGAGGAAGTAAATTTTTTGTAAAACAAATGTATTTTTATACACTCCAAAGGAATTTCTTAGGAAATGAATAATAATGCAAAATTGAAAATGTATGAACTCTAATGTGCTTCTAGATAGCTGTGTAACAAGTTCTTTTTTAAATGAGGTGCCTATTTCCTTGTGACTTCTTGTACTAAATGGAAAATGTAGCCTATTAAAAAATGATGGTCTAAATTAACCCAAGGCTTAAATTTCAGGATGCATGCTTTCTGTGAACTTCATCCAAATAAACAAAACACCTTTGCCAATTTCAGAAATTCTTTTCCTTGTAACTAGAAGTATGACCTCTTTCATCTGTTGTCAAGTAAGGTTACACAATACAGAAAACAACTCGAGCACAATAATTAGGTAGAATGTCCTCAAAACATCCAGTCTATAAGATTACAAATTCTTTTACCATGTAAAAAGAGAAAAATAAAGGAATAAACCACTATAAAAACTTTAAGCTAATATTTTATTTTTAAAAAGAGAAGGAAAAAAGGACTTGTGTCATTTGAGTTTTGCTGATCAACTCCACAGTTTTAAATCTGAAAAGTTCTCTAGTCTAATTTGACAGTGTCATTTTTCAGGAATCATTTTTCTAAGTCATCCTGTTTTCATGTTTATCTCATAGGACAATTATAAGAATGAATGAGATACAAACTAAGAAGTAATCTGAGACCTTGAAGAAGAGTTTAACATAGATATCTGATTTTGGATTTTCCCAACCAATTTATAATGAAATATGAAAATGTTTCTTCATATAGAAGACTCATTTGTTTTTAATTACTTTTTAATCAGTATTAGCTAGATGGATTCATTGCATATTTAGAATCAGAAAAGTAATATCAGATAACTAATGGCAAGAGAATTAAACAGAAATAGTAAAAATCAACATAGAACTTCTGAGTTTGAATATAAGTAATCAAAAAGACTTATTCAAATTTCTATGTTGAATCAATCCTAGATAATACTTACTGAGTTAACATTATAAAAGTATTGACTTTTTTTCCCAAGTGAAGACTATCATTTTCTTTTTTCTTACTGCAGGTCAAAATGTTGATTCTTCATATATATTATATATATATATATATATATATATATATATATATATATATATATATATATATACACACACACACACACACACACACACACACACACACACTGACTTACTGACTTCCTAGGTGGCTCAGCCATAATGTGTCCACCTTCCAATTCAGGAGACACAGGAGACTGAGTTCAATCCCTGGGTTGAGAAGATCCTCTGGAGGAGTAAATGGCAACGCACTCCAGTATTCTTGCCTGGAGAATCCCATGGACAGAGGAGCATGGCAGGCTACATTTCATAGGGTCATAAAGAGTCAGATACTCGGTGAGCAACTGAGCATGTGCACACATGCACACACACATACACACACATGCTCTTATAATATGTGCTACTGATGATAAAGCATCAACAGCAATAAAATTAGATCAGTTGTCATTTTTTGCATGCTAAGTGAACAAGGCAGTTCTACCATCTTATAGTTTCTGTTCAGTTATATCTTTAGGAAATGCTAGGAAATTTAAGGTGGCTCAGACAATGAAGAATCCACATGCAACGAAGGAGACCTGGGTTTGATACCTGGGTTAAGAAGATATCTTTGAGAAGGGCACAGTAACCCACTCCAGTATTCTTGCCTCCATGGACAGAGGAGCCTGATGGGCCATAGTCCATGGGGTCACAAAGAGTCAGACACAACTGAGTGACTGAGCACCGCAGAAGAAATTTAAAGGGCTTTGCAGGTGGTGCTAGTGGTAAAGAAACTGTCTGCCAGTGCAGGAGACATAAGAGATAGGAGTTTGATACCTGGTTTGGGAAGATCCCCTGGAGGGGGAAACAGCAACCCACTCCGGAATTCTTGCCTGGAGAATCCCATGGACATAGGAGCCTGGCAGACTACTGTCCATAGGGTCACAAAGAGTTGGACATGACTGGAGCAACTTAGTACACATACACACAGGAAATTTAAATTAAGTGAAAATTGTACTCTAGATGTGGGATTTTCATATATTGCAAACCTTTTTTGCTTTTCAAGAAAATATTAGTATAAAAAACAAAGAAATTTGGAGTTAGCACCTTTAACATCACAAAGTGACTCACTGAGTCTCAATTTTTTTGTTTTGTTTGTTATAGTTCCCTATTTGTCAGTATTTTTAAATTGCCAATTTCATTTTGCAAAATTGATAATATTTCTTTTGTTCTTGGAATGCCAATTTTCTACAGTCCCAGTTTTAATAAGGCACCAGCATACATTATAGCCAAATCCCAGTCATTTGGAAGCAAATTAACCAGATTATCCATTTTCCCATTATTTCTCTTCTTCCTTATTTGGTCTCTTTAGTGCTTAAATAAGTAACTTCAGATTTACAGCTTATTCACAAAAAGCGTAATAATACTGATGTTAATTTGAGTGCTTTCTCTGAGCTACCTTCTATTCTAAGCACTTTACATGAATTTATAAATTTAATCTTCATAACAACTCTGAAATAAAAGCTCATATTATCCTCAATTTATAGATTAAGTAATTTTCCCAGAGGAAACACATTCAAACAGTCGCCTCTTATGGTCCTCAAACTACTATGTGAGGTAAATCTGCAAATAATGAAATTGAATCTCATTAATAAAAAATGAATTATTGTGGTTCTTCCCCTCCCACCTTGATTCTGCTTTTTTTTTTTCCACTACATTATCAAAACAACTGATAATTAAAAAAAAAATGTGTGGGGTATATATTTATGACACTTTAGGAATAAGTGCAGAGAAGTTAAAACTATTTACAGGCTTTAATGCTGCTGCTGCCGCTCCTGCCAAGTCGCTTCAGTCATGTCCGATTCCGTGTGACTCCATAGACAGTAGCCCACCAGACTCCCCCGTCCCTGCGATTCTCCAGGCAAGAACACTGGAGTGGGTTGCCATTTCCTTCTCCAATGCATGCAAGTGAAAAGTGAAAGTGAAGTCGCTCAGTCGTGTCCAACCCCTCAGGACCCCATGGACTGCAGCCCACCAGGCTCCTCCGTCCATGGGATTTTCCAAGCAAGAGTACTAATATTTTGATGAAATTCATAGACCAGGAACAGTTATTTTACTCCGGTTTATCTATGTCTAAGCCCAGTGAATTGACAATAAAATCAGTGAAATCAGAGAGGATTCATGAGAAGTCTACAAATTAAGAGCAAACTTTCTCAAAGCAGAATCTTGTGCTACAAGTGGGACAGTTCACTGTACACAGAGCAGGCTTCAGTGAAGATGGTGTCTTTTCCCTGTGGTGGTCATATTCTTTCTCTTGCTCAGAAAGGGAGTAGAAACTTGTTGACATTGTTTTCTTAAGGCTATGCAGATTGATCTCTTTCCCACTCGTGTTTGCTCCCAAATGAAGCCAAGAAAATACTCTCAAAGAAAACTTTGTCATCTGCCTGCCATCACTGAGGTTGAAAATTAATGCAATCTTTCTGCCCATTCCCCACCTGTGCTAACTGGAATAATGCTGGAAACGTCCTATGGCACACCCACATATACAGGAAACTCAGAACTCTTGTGCTAAAGAATTTGTAATTGTCTGGCAGACAAAATGTAGGCCAAAATACCTGTGATAATAAACATTGTTCTTTAGTTATAAACATGACGGTCATTTAAGGATAACCAATCATTGGAGAAAAGCCAAAAATACAAACACAAAGATGAATAAACAGAACATCTGGCCTAAGAAAGATACTTTCTAAGAGAGGAATGAGGTTGAAGAAAAAATTCCAGTTGATACCCTCAAAGAGATTCTTAGAAAGTTTACATCCAAACAAACCAAATAAGATATGCTTCTGTGTATGAAAAAGCTATCATACCACACAATATATTTTCTTCCTTAGTGTATTCTGTAACCTTTGTGCTACTCAGTTCCTTGTGCTTTGTTTTTTCCTTTTATTCATCTCCTTTTGTAGCAATCCCTCAAGACAATAAGCTGGTAAAATTGTCAGTAATGCAAGCAATTCTGAAAAACAGAAGATTGAGACTAAAGTCTCTATTCTTGGGTTTTCTTTCCTATAGAAATGATCACACATAGAACAGGGAAGCTACAAATTTCAAATTTGCTTACACATCAGTGGAGGATACCTGTGGACTGCGTAAGTCAAAATATTCTTAAATTCATCAGCTCAATATAATCTGCCTTTTTATAATAACCCACTTTCATCCCCTTGCTACATCTCTCCCGAATCCCTTCCCTGCTTTATCTTAAAGGTGAAACAGGGTAGTCAGTACGTTCTCTGACCCAAATTCCATGACCTACTGGTGAATTCTAACATTGTGATATCACTAGTATTGGGATAGAGCCCATACTTGGTACCTAAGAAAAGTGCTGCTGCTGCTGCCAAGTCACTTCAGTGATGTCCGACTCTGTGAGACCCCATAGACGGCAGCCCACCGGGCTCCTCCGTCCCTGGCAAGAATACTGGAGTGGGTTGCCATTTCCTCCTCCAAGCATTGTTGTTGAAAAGCCCCTGCTCCGTTTAATTAAACTCAAGATTTATTTTTGATTCACTTATAACTTCTGTGGTTATAATACTGCAATTATATGCAGTTTCCAACCCATGTTGTTTGTTTTCCTGGAGTGATTTCCTGAATTCACTGGCTAATATACTTGATCAGTTCAGTTCAGTTGCTCAGTCATGTCCGATTCTTTGCGACCCCATGAATCGCAGCACCCCAGGCCTCCCTGTCCATCACCAACTCCCAGAGTTCACCAGACTCACGTCCATCAAGTCAGGGATGCCATCTAGCCATCTCATCCTCTGTCGTCCCCTTCTCCTCCTGCCCCAATCCCTTCCAGCATCAGAGTCTTTTCCAATGAGTCAACTCTTCACATGAGGTGGCCAAAGTACTGGAGTTTCAGCTTCAGCATCATTCCCTCCAAAGAAATCTCAGGGCTAAACTCCTTCAGAATGGACTGGTTGGATCTCCTTGCAGTTCAAGGGACTCTCAAGAGTCTTCTCCAACACCACAGTTCAAAAGCATCAATTCTTCGGCGCTCAGCCTTCTTCACAGTCCAACTCTCGCATCCATACGTGACCACAGGAAAAACCATAGCCTTGACTAGACGGACCTTTGTTGGCAAAGTAATGTCTCTGCTTTTCAATATGCTGTCTAGGTTGGTCATGACTTTCCTTCCAAGGAGTAAGCGTCTTTTAATTTCATGGCTGCAGTCACCATCTGCAGTGATTTTGGAGCCCCCCAAAATAAAGTCTGACACTGTTTCCACTGTTTCCCCATCTATTTGCCATGAAGTGATGGGACTGGATGCCATGATCTTAGTTTTCTAAATGTTGAGCTTTAAGCCAACTTTTTCACTCTCCTCTTTCACTTTCATCATAGTTACTACCAAAAAAATCTTATTTTTCTGTTCCAATGAAATATACTTATCTTCTGATCTATATTATTCCCAGATTAAGGCAATAATATACAATAGAGAGGAGCAGAAAAATAATACTCAGAGACTGAAAAACTAAAAGGCAAAGATGGAAATTATGAGAACAAAACTGAGAAACCAAACAGAGAACCTAGTACCCCTCCAATCAAAGTCTTATTGAAGAGGGGTCAGGCAAGATTTAGCAAAAGAAATCACAAAAGATACAAGACAATTTCCCAAAGCTTAAGAAACACAGGAGTCTTCATTTAAAGAATCTTCCAATATTCACCTGTCTTTTACATAATATGTTTGTGCCTTACATTTCAGCTTTTGTTTAAGGAATACCTCTACGGATATCTTGCTATAAAAGAGGAATATAGTTTACTTTATGATGTGTCATTTTTTTTTATTTTATTTTTAAACTTTACATAATACGTTCAAGATGTTCATTACCTTTATGCACCTAAATAATAGAATATGTAGGCTCCTTCATTCATATAGCATAGTTGAAAACCTGCTCAAATTATAGTGACAAAACGTGCTTTTCAAAAAAACATTTGAGTGACTCTTACATTCGGGAGAGTGAGTAGAGGCCAAGCCGCCAAGATTCATCCATGACCATTACAAGAAGATTCTCTGTCAGTCCTTTAGGCCGCCATTTCTATATTCATCTACTTTCACTTAACTTCTACTTCATTTAAGCCCTTTTCAGATACTAATTATAGCTTAAGAGAGGAAGGGTATGTTTTAGAAATCCTGCAGTATTACCCTGTCATCTTAAAAATAAAATAATTGCTACTCCGAAGTTTTCTCTTCCAGATTTCCATTATTCAGTTCAGTTCAGTTCAGTCACTCAGTCGTGTCTGACTCTTTGTGACCCCATGGACTGCAGCACGCCAGGCCTCCCTGTCCATCACCAACTCCTGGAGTTTACTCAAACTCATGTCCATCGAGTCGGTGACGCCATCTAACCATCTCATCCTCTGCTGTCCCTTTCTCCTCCCGCCTTCAATCTTTCCCAGCATCAGAGTCTTTTCAAATGAGTCAGTTCTTCACATCAGGTGGCCAAAGTATTCCATTAGATCCTTTTTTATATCCTTATTACTAACTAAGACCCAGCCTCATAACTTGACCCCTCCTAGTATGTCATGCCCTAGTAACTAGATTCTTTGATAATATATTCTCATATAACTATGCCAAGATATCTAAGGTCTCTCTTATTATTTAAATGGACTAGTATATAGAATCTGCCTGCAGTGTAAGAGACCTGGGTTCTATCCCTGGGTTGGGAATGTCCTCTGGAGAAGGGGAATGGCCACCCACTCCAGTATTCTTGCCTGGAGAATTCTATGGACAGAGGAGCCTTACAGGCCCCAGTCCATGGAGTCGGAAAGAGTCAGAGATGACGAAGCAACTTTCACTTCACACATGAGCGCGCACGCATGTGCATGCACGCATGTGCGTGCATACACACACACACACACACAGATAGACACACACACACACACACTAGTCCTGTTCAACTGAGACTCTTATGATAATGGTTGTTAATGTCTCAGCTTTAAAATTCTGATTCTGTTATGAGACTTTTATTTGAACTTCAGTCAATTTAAATTTCATCTTTTTTAGTAACTAATGGATTTTCAGCTCAATTTAGAACATGAAAGCAAAACAGATACGGGTTTTTGTCTCTTGTCTCTAAACTCAGTGCTCTTTCCACTGTACCACACTGCTTTTCACCCTGATCTCTGGAGCTGGCATGACCAGTGCAGGCGAGGCTTTTGTCTACTGCTTGTGCTCACTTCTCCCTACTCATGACCATAACACCATGATGATATATATATTTTTTCCCTACTGAACCAAGATGTGACCTCAGAGTTCTTCAGACATATATTACACATCTATAGAGGTCACCAAATAAACAAAACATATTTTCCATTCTGTTTTCTCAGTGACTTTCTCCTGTGAAAAAAATTCTGGGCCAATCTTCAGTGAACCCCTTGTATTACAGTGCTAAAAAGTAAGGTATTAAATATTATATAGTATGATCAGCAAGAGAAATGCTGTATCAGAGTCACTTGAATCATTCAGAAGAAACAAGAAGGCTGTAAATGTTGATTTTTATATTTGCTCCCTTCCGGGAAAGGTTTAGTCACTGTTGTATGTGGTTGAGATAAACTTTTGAATAAAGTAGTGCATGTATTCATTTTGTGGAGAGGAGGGTCATGATTCATGTGAATTTATAAGTACCATTTAATGAACAGTCTGGAACAAAATGCTACAAAATGGAACTTGTCCTTGTGTTGCAACTTCAAAGGAACATTGATGATTGTTTATTTATAAGTGTAATGAGCCAGGGAGTTGAGAGTGGACTTGATCAGTGGGGCAGTCTTCTCAGCTGGAAACCTGTATCTAAATTTCTCCATTCTGAGGATTTCATGTATTTCCAGGCATCAAAATACTTTGTGTCAGACAATAAATGGGATGGGATAAACAATTGTGTGGGTGCTCAGGAGAGAAATAAGGCACTCTAAATGTTGGGAATATTATAAGCTTTGACTTAATATCTAAGACCCAATTCATATGTCAGTTTGCAAGGCCTTTCTTATTCCTGTATGTTCAGAATGATTGTTTGCTTTTTCATCTTCTCATAATTCCTTTTTATTTTTGCATTAATTCATTAATTTTGGAATAAGTGTTGATGGAGTCTGCCTGCTTTTTAATGGTACCTGGGGAATCCCAACAGTGACTGCTGTTTGAAAATGGTGACTAATTCTTATTTTTTACTACATCCTTGGAAACTATCAAAATTCCTTGGATACAGTCTGTCAAATACATGGATTGGTTTTTGAGTGGTTATTCTGATTGGTTGGTGCCCCATTCTTAGTATTCCATGTCTGTGCTGAATTTACTAAGATATTATATATGATATTCCTGCTTGCATGGATCCACACTCAGATTTGCTTGAATACTCTGCATTGTAACAAGACCCATACAGCAAGATTACCGTATGCATAATCCCATCCCAAGTATTTTGCTATAAATAAAGACTATCCATTATAACCAGATGGAAAATGTGTACGAATGATCAGTTCGCTTAATAAACTTTACATTGGTTTTCTCCAAATTGGCTCTCCCTGTTTCATTTTGAGTGATCAACTATGCAAGACTGAATTTCCATTAACTTATCTGTTGCTCTTTTGAACATTTTCACGAGTTAAGAAGCAGTATGTCCTAAGGCAGGGTTGTTTCCCATATTGGCACTAATGCTTGTGATGACCTCCTGTTTTTGAAGCACTCTGGCCCTAATCTTCAGAGTCCCACTTGTCACATTAACTGTGGTATTTTTTTTCTGCATCTTATGTGTAAAATATGCTGTTTTCATAGAAATCCTAGGAATTGTGAAATTATTGGCCCTTAGAAAAATTATATTTTCACTTCTAATCATAATAATTGTTCTTTAATTTCAGAAAATAATTTTTCTGTCATTGAAAATATCCGTCTCACATTTATCACTTTTTACAATGAACTAATCTTTTTAAATACAGCATTACACAAAGCTGTATTTATTCTTCAGTTACCTACTTAGGGTGAACTTTTGTCCTTTTTGCATTAATATGTACAAAGTAAGACTGTTATTAAAACAAATTTTACTTTGTTTTTTTTATCAAGCTCTAAATTTGATTAAAATTGAATAGATTATAACATGAATGAAGTGGGAAGAAATACTCTCTGTATATTACTTTATTGTATTAGTTTTGCCAAATATCTAAATGAATTCGCCACAGGTATACATGTATTCCCCATCCTGAACCCTCCTCCCTCCTCCCTAAAATTTTAATACTTGTAATATATAAAGATTATGAAGAAAATATTGTCTTCATCCACAAAAATGTTGTGTTTAATTTTTGTAAATGTGTTTTAACCCTCCCTCAGAGTTATTCACCTTCTTGCTTTAGAAAACATTCTTTTCATTCTGTCTAGCAGTGCTGAAATCAGCTAAAAGAGTATATGTTTAGGAGTGTGTGCAAAAAATGCTTTGAAAAGCTTTAATGTATTATCTCAGATAATTTTTTCTTCCGTCTTCTTGAGATATGATTTTATATCCCATATTTTATCAACTACCAAACTGGTCTCAAGAATCTGAATTTACAGTAAATAAACTTTTATAATTTGTTACTGGCTGTGTGAGATGATACCACTAGGTAGTGTTCATTACGCAGCGTTTGTATAAAGGTATCATGATCATGCATTTTGAATGTTAAAGAACAGAACACATAATTTTTGTCTACCATGAAAATTGTGATTTTATGACTATTAAAACGTTAAGGCAATATTATTGATATATTTCAGCTTCTTTAACTGTTTGGTCCATTGGCATTGAGAGAAAAGGTACAAGGACTTACATTATTGTCGTCACATGTGGAGTTGTGAGTAGGATGAGAATCAGTTATTAGGAGAAAAAACATTTTATTTAAAGAAATTAGAATATAGATAAAGACCTTCAATATAATACATGATGGTATTTTACATTCAAGTCAATGAATTTTCATTAAAAATGTGATTATCTTGAGTGTCATTGGTCTGAAAAGTTCAATTCCTGCTAAGTCCTTTTACACGAAATTTACTGCATGGTTATGCTATTTTCCATGTTAACTTGATTTTTCCCGCAATTTTATGTTCATATAGTTTATATTACCAAGAAATCCAGATTAGTATACAGTTTCAGAGATTCTCTTTATAATTGTTTAAAAGTTCCCAAACAAATTGCTAGAAGATAGAATCCCAGATGTGTTCAAACCTCGTACTTAGTTTAAGGAGGAAATTAACACTTTGGTCCTTTATTTGCCATGGAAAAAGATAATGACATTCTCTAGGAAGATTAGAATCTAACCAAACATTGTAGGCTATATATAGCATACAAAGCCTTGTGCCATTTGTGAAAACGTTATCAGGGAGAAAACCCAATGACTGATTTTTTGAACTGTATTTTTTAGGGACACAGATTTAATTTAGAGATTATGGTTTGAAAATAAAATTTACTGTATGAGTGTTTTTAGCTGATAAGAAATTGATTTTGTGACCTTGCTACACATTAATTGAAACATCTGCCAATACATCTTGAAGTAGTTTAAGGAACTGTAGACACTTGGAATCGTATCATTTCTTCATGTTAAACTTACTAGTTAATCACTTTGTTACCATTAAAAGAAAGAAACTAATTTTCATGTGAGATCTGAATAATCTCTCTCTCTGGCATAATAAGTGGGGTTTATGTAATTGACATTATATTTAGTTGTTTTATGATATTGAAGGTGGAGTCCTTTAATAGTGTTATTCTTACTGAGCAGTATGGTATTTTGTATTCTCTATTATCTTAAAGGTTATATTTATAAAACAAAAAATATTAAAGTGTGCATACATTAGCACACTTAGACATAAAGATTATTATTTAAATTATTCAGTAAATTTTAAAATGTAGTTTTTAAAAAGTTACAGTAGAATGAAGGTAGTTATCAGTGTTCTGCTTGTCTAAAATCTTAGCTTATTTAGCAGATATTAGGATGTGTTTACAGAGGAAAACCTGAATTGGAGAGGAGAGTTAAAACAAATTGTGAAATTTGTAGTCTTCCCAAAGAACACCAAAATGTTTTGAGATTATTTGGGTTGACTAATCAAATCAGTTATATATGCAATAATTATCCAGAAAAGTGAGCATCTCCACTTTATTTCTCTTTTGTGGATAAAACCTCAGAACTAAAATTTAGGTCATGGTTCTTTAGTGACATCATGCTGAGATGGCCCTCTGCTGATGAAAAACACATTCTGAGTATTAATTTATTATTAAAAATGTGATTAGAGTTATAGTTAACATTTAGAACTCAAGAAAGGAACCTGCTATTTATTTGTGTATTTTTGATAATTAAAGTTGACACGTGCAGACGACTAAATCAATTTGAACAAGGGTGAACAGAAGTTGAGGTGGTTCTAACACTTACTTGGTAGCTTTGTGTTTCTAGAAAAATATTGATATTTTGAAATGAGACAATTCTATATCCTTTGTGTAGGAAAGGTTCTTATGCTGGGTTTCCTGGTGCCATATGGAGGATATGTTCTAAAGATCATTTCTGGACCTTTATAAACACAGTAACCTATTGAGAATACTAAAAAAGTGCAGCAAATCTCTGTTGTATATACAATGCAGGAAAGCAAGCAGATGCTTGATTATAGTGCTATGTTTGTTCAACAAATGTAATATTCACTGCAGCAGTTTCATAATGGAACACCATGTGGAGAGGAATGTTTTTAAATGTGTTTTTGACTTTGATTTCAGTTTATTAGTAAATAAATATATCAGAAAACTTTCAATAGAGGCATTAATTGGTTTGTAGTCAATAATCTCATTCTACTTATCCTTTTAAACAATCTGATGGCCAATTTAATAAAGAAGTGTGAAGTTAATCTGAATTTAAGCAAAATTTTAGATTATAACTCATAATACACCTTCCTTAGTCTATTGAGAAAACTTAAGTTTTCTCAATTATTGGAGCTACAATTTTTAAAAAAGAATCCATCAATTCATAAATTGTGATCAAAGGACTTTCTACTAAATGATACCTTAATATTTGGAGATCAGTTCCTTTATAATTGAAAAGAAATTGCCCTTATGACAGTATTAAAACTGAATGACCCAAGTAGAAATATGGAATGCTTAGAGAATAGAATTTAAATTAAAATTTGACATGTGGTAAGTATTCAAATCTAGAATACTGAATACAAATAATAAATACAGAAGGGAAAAATGGGTATTGTTTGTTTCAAAGTAGATTTCAGCACAGGAAGCGTTTTAATCGAGACTCACTTTGAAAATCTGTACCTCAGAGTTTTAGATTCAGATAGAATTAACAGTTTTGACCAAGATTGATCAAATGTGAATTACAGCTTATTTGGGGAAGCAGGGCTATAGAAGAAGCAGAGACGCTGAGGAAGCCTCACTTGGGAGCAAATCCTGGTTCTGTCATTTATTAGCTGTCATATTTGGACCAGTTTCTATGTCTTTAGTTGATAAATAGTCTTATCAACTTCAAAATATCTTATGCAGATACAAGAAGATAATAAAAGTATAGCTCTTAATTATGATACTGGCCATATTGAAAGGCCTCGCTAACTATTACTATTACTATTGAACTAATACTAATGTAAATCTGTCAGTCACTTTCTGCCAAATTTTCTTTTGGTAGGTTCATTCTTTGTCTACTTTCCCAACCATCCAGAAAATCAGATTAAGATCATGTAGGCAGCTAGATTAGAACAACGAAGTGCTCTTCAGCTTTTACCAAATTCCATTAACAGCAACACATATGAGCACTTAGTCATATACCTAGAATAAAGGTATATTACTCCTCACTTGTTAATAGTTTATTAATCCTTAACTGACATTTTAGGCTTCCTGTGTCTGAAGGAAAAAAAAAATTAATCACTCACTTACTACTAATCTTTCTTTGAAGACTGATTTTCATTTAATTACCTTTGTACCAATCACCTGATTAGCTTGGTGGAAGCTGAATTTAAAGAAGCATATTTAAAAAGAATATTTAGGAACTAACTGCTTCCAGATTTTATACACACACATATATATATGCCAGTGAGTTATTATTTTGTTTTTAATCTTTAGCATCAAAGATGTGGTACCTAGTGGAGGATGTAGAGTACAATAGGAAACATTTAAAGAATGTAAATTCTCAGAAAACAGTTTATTCCACTTACTATGAATGTTTATTATAATTGATTAACAAATATATTAATATTGCTTGAAAACACAGGATTTACAAGAAGTCTTGGAAAAAATCTACCTATTGTGAAATTCTAATAATGTTCTTTGGCATAGCAAATGTCCTATTAAAATTAGCTATTTAAAAGTATGCAAAGATTATACATCAACTATATCTCAATAAAAATTAACAAAACAAAATGAAGATTGATAGATACACAAAAAAGCATATATATTTCTGTATGTTTTTTAAATTATTATTATACAATTTTTTAAAAAAAGACTTGCAACATACTTTGGCATAAACTTAGAACAGAGAAACATATATATACACACATATATATGTGTTTGTGTGTATATAAATAATAAGATCATCATATATAATAAGATCACCATATAAATGCTTCTGTGTGTGTGTGCTGTCACTCAGTCATGTCTGACTCTTTGCAGCCCTGTGGATTGTAGCCACCTAGCTCCTCTGTCCATCGAATTTTTCAGACAAGAATGCTGGAGTGGGTTGCCATTTTCTTCTCCAATGGATCTTTCCCACCCAGGGATTGAACCTGCGTATCTTGTGTCTCTAAGCAGGTGGATTCTTTACCACTGTAGCTCCTGGGAAACCCATATATGCTTATATATGATGATGCAATTCATTTGCCATTGAATGAGACCATTCTGAGAAACATATAAATACAGTAATTTTGCATAGTGACAAGAGTATTTGGTACAACTTTGTTTCAAGGACGAGAATTTCAATATAATCTCTAGAAAGTGAAAGTGAAGTCGCTCAGTCGTGTCCGACTCTTTGTGACCCCACGGATAGTAGCCTACCAGGCTCCACCGTCCATGGGATTTTCCAGGCAAGAATACTGGAGTGGGCTGCCATTTCCTTCTCCAGGGTACCTTCCCAACCCAGGAATCAAACCCAGGAATCAAACCAGGGTCTTCTGCATTGCAGACAGATGCTTTACCATCCTAGCCACCGATCACAGGTCCATAGAATAACCTCCTGGAAAGCACCTATCAGGATTTTCAGTGCCTTGGAGAAATAATATATGTTCATTGACAAGAACTGGTTGAGAGTAATGATTGGAATTACTCTGTCATGATTCTGCTCTTCTGAGGCTGTTCAAGCATTCATCAATGTAATAGTACATTCTTAATAAGGATAGATTTGAGTGGAAATATATCAAGACACCTTTGCTCAGTTCAGCAACATTTCTGAGTTATGGTTTAAGTTACGTCACTCCAAGACGATCAAATATTTATTCACTGTATTTGAACAATCTGTACTCCTTGGAAACCTTTCTGGTAAATAAAAAGAAAGATAAACATAAATTCATTTGATGAAGAATAAAAAATCATTGTTTTGAAACTAAATCTCAACTAAACATTTTTTAAAGTCAAAACAAACTTCTCAGCACCACGCCAGTAGTGAAAATCCATATCAGACTCTAAATTTACTCCTCTCTATTCTTTTTAACTTTTCATTTCAAAATTCAGTTCATTTCAGTTCAGTCGCTCAGTCATGTCCGACTCTTTGCGACCCCATGAATCGCAGCACGCCAGGCCTCCCTGTCCATCACCAACTCCTGGAGTTCACTCAGACTCACGTCCATCGAGTCGGTGATGCCATCCAGCCATCTCATCCTCTGTCGTTCCCTTCTCCTCCTGCCCCCAATCCCTCCCAGCATCAGGGTCTTTTCCAATGAGTCAACTCTTCGTATGAGGTGGCCAAAGTATTGGAGTTTCAGCTTTAGCATCATTCCTTCCAAAGAAATCCCAGGGCTGATCTCCTTCAGAATGGACTGGTTGGATCTCCTTGCAGTCCAAGGGACTCTCAAGAGTCTTCTCCAACACCACAGTTCAAAAGCATCAATTCTTCGGCACTCAGCCTTCTTCACAGTCCAACTCTCACATTCATACATGACCACAGGAAAAACCATAGCCTTGACTAGACAGACCTTTGTTGGCAAAGTAATGTCTCTGCTTTTGAATATGCTATCTAGGTTGGTCATAACTTTCCTTCCAAGGAGTAAGCGTCTTTTAATTTCATGGCTGCAGTCACCATCTGCAATGATTTTGGAGCCCCAAAAATAAAGTCTGACACTGTTTCCACTGTTTCCCCATCTATTTCCCATGAAGTGATGGGACTGGATGCCATGATCTTCGTTTTCTGAATGTTGAGCTTTAAGCCCACTTTTTGACTCTCCTCTTTCACATTCGTCAAGAGGCTTTTTATTCCTCTTCACTTTCTACCGTAAGGGTGGTGTCATCTGCATATCTGAGGTTGTTGATATTTCTACTGGAAATCTTGATTCCAGCTTGTATTTCTTCCAGCCCAGTGTTTCTCATGATGTACTCTGCATATAAGTTACATAAGCAGGGTGACAATATACAGCCTTGACGTGCTTCTTTTCCTATTTGGAACCAGTCTGTTGTTCCATGTCCAGTTGTAACTGTTGCTTCCTGACTTGCATACAGATTTCTCAAGAGGCAGATCAGGTGGTCTGGTATTCCCATCTCTTTCAGAATTTTCCACAGTTTATTGTGATCCACACAGTCAAAGGCTTTGGCATAGTCAATAAAGCAGAAATAGATGTTTTTCTGGAACTCTCTTGCTTTTTCCATGATCCAGCAGATGTTGGCAATTTGATCTCTGGTTCCTCTGCCTTTTCTAAAACCAGCTTGAACATCAGGAAGTTCATGGTTCACATATTGCTGAAGCCTGGATTGGAGAATTTTAAGCATCACTTTACTAGCATGTGATGAGTGCAATTGTGTGGTAGTTTGAGCATTCTTTGGCATTGCCAAGGAAATGATAATCCATTTAACTATTTAAAAATGTGTAATAAAGTATTTAAACCCTTAGTATAATAGCATTTGCTTTTTGATCACCTTTATTTTATAACTGGGCAAGAAAATACTAGGTTATGTCTTATATTTCTTCAGTTTTAGAATTTTATTTATTATTTTTAATTGGAGTATAATTACTTTAAAATGTTTTGTTAATTTCTGATATATGGCAACATGAATTAGCTATATGTAAAGTTTTAAATTTTAAATTCTAACATATTTTACAACTTTCATTCTTATTTTTCAATATTCCTAAATTCGGAGAAGGCAATGGCACCCCACACAGAGACACAAAAATAAGCTGCTATTGAAAATATTTTAAATAATACAAGAAGTAATATCTTATAATACACTTAAAAATCCATTCTGTGATTAGTATAGATTATTTTTTAACAATAGAGCAATAATGTTGAATCAAATCAGGGGCTCTTCTGCATAATTTATCATTTATTTTAATTCATGTATCCATTCACTCAAAAACTTGTTGAGCACCTATGTTGTGATAAGGTTCTACTTTGTAGAGTTAAATATAAAGTAGTGGATAAGTATATGTGGCTGTTGTGGATTCTAGAAGGATAAAGAAACATTTAAATCACAATTACACAAATGAGTAATCATTTGAGCGGCCCAGGTAATCATGGAAACTTCATAAGGAGACAGTGTTTAAAGTGATGGTTGAGCTGGAAATTTGCTTAATGAAGCATATGCTTGAGTATAGATATGGCAGGTAGGAATGATCATCATATGTACTTATGAAAGCACTAATGAATGAGAAAGAAATACAAATTCTAACAACCAAAATAAGTTGCTGAAGTGAAATGCTGCAATTGTAGAACATGTGTCTAAAACATAGGTCAGTAGCCATATTATGTAAAGTCCTGATGTTATCCATAGGAAAAAAAAATTCTGCTTTCAAAAATTCACTTTTTCTTCTATATAAAGTAAATAAATTGAAGGCCAACAAAGTATGGATACAGGTTCATCAAGTGGATGCTGTCTCATGAGTCATGGGAGTGAATATTGACTTAGTCAAGATTAGTGACCAAAAAGATGGAAGAAATTAGAAGGGAATGACATATAATACGTAGAGATCTATAAGTCTTAATCATGATTGGATGATGTTACAAGTAAGAGACAGGAAGATGTGAAGGATATCTCTTAGATCTGTAGTGTGAACAAATAGGTGGATACTGGTGCAATTGATGGAAAAAAGGAAATATAGATGGAGAAATCATTAGCTCTGTTTTGGGTATGGTATCATTGTCATGCCATTCATATATATAAGTGGAGATAACACTACATGTTGGTCTGGAACTTAGAGAAGTCTTGAATAGAAAGAAAAATTTTTGAGTCATCAGCAGAATATTGGTGTTAATGGAAACCATGGAAGCAGACTTGTTTACCTATAGCGACTACATAAAAGAGATCATAGGATAAAAATGAAGAACTAAGCTCAAATCTTCAGAGAAAGGAAAATTGACATAAAGGATTTAGAAATGTGGCCTTAAAGGAAGGGAAAACTTGTGTGTTATCATTAAAGCTAAGGGAATGCGTTTTTCAAGAAGAGTTCACAGTTTCAAATGCTACTGAAAGGCCCAGTGAAAATCAAAAAACAATCAATAGTTGTTTTAATATAGAGATCAGTGGTGGTATTGGCAAGAACTACTTTGGTGAAATTTTGGTGACTAAATCCAATCTAGAATGGGTTGAGTAGAGCCTGAAAAGTAAAGAAATTGTTTTAAGTAGTAGAGCTATGAAAGTAAACAAAAGGTCAGTATGGAAATTGACCAAATATAAAGGTTATAGAAGGAATCGAGTAGAAAATGAGAGAAAAGTTTAGAAGAAAGTATTACTCAGCCATTAAAAAGAATTCATTTGAGTCAGTTGTAATGAGGTGGATGAAACTGGAGCCTATTATACAGAGTGAAGTAAGCCAGAAGGAAAAACACCAATACAGTATACTAACGCATATATATGGAATTTAGAAAGATGATAACAATAACCCTGTGTACGAGACAGCAAAAGAGACACTGATGTATGGAACAGTCTTATGGACTCTGTGGGAGAGGGAGAGGGTGGGAAGATTTGGGAGAATGGCATTGAAACATGTAAAATATCATGTATGAAACGAGATGCCTGTCCAGGTTCGATGCACGATACTGGATGCTTGGGGCTGGTGCACTGGGACAACCCAGAAGGATGGTATGGGGAGGGAGGAGGGAGGAGGGTTCAGGATGGGGAGCACATGTATACCTGTGATGGATTCATTTTGATATTTGGCAAAACTAATACAATTATGTAAAGTTTAAAAATAAAATTTAAAAAAGAAAAGAAAAAAGTGAAATAGGGGTACAGGTGTAGATGAAGCCAAGTTTGGATATTCTTTCACATTGATCCCCCCCAAAAAAAGAAAGTATAGATTCAATGAAGGCAAAAATGGATAGGATTCTAAACACAGGAAAAGTGAGGCTAAGTAAAGGTTTAGAACAGGGAATTCTAGTTTACCTGTTCACACAGGCACAGGTTTATTATCTAGAGCATCTCCATACGCCATTTCAAATCCTTGAGTGGTGGGGGACACAACAGGGAATAAATGTGGCTTGTCTAGGAAAATGACAGGAGTCTTGAAATATTGGAAAAGATAGAAACAAATAAATCATCCAGATAAAATAAATAAGCAGTATTGTTTGCCAGACCTGGAACAAGATGCCAGATTACTGTTCCAACAATGTCATGTTTTCTGTCTTCTCCCATATATAAGCATCATGATTTCTGTCTTAATCAATTCTGGTGCTGTAACAAATACCATAGACTGAGTGACTTAAACATCAAACATTTATGTCACACAGTTCTGGAGGCTGGAAAATTCAACATCAGTACTCAGCAGAATAGATGGCTGAAGAGAACACTCTTCCTGGTTTACTGGTGGCCATTTTCTCTTGGTACACTTACAGGATAGACAGAGAACACTCTTGTCCCTTCATCCACTTAAAAAGGCACTAATCCCATTCATGAGAGCTCCACCCTCATGAACCTAATTATCTCCCCAAAAATTGGGATTGGAGCTTCAATATATAGATTTTGGGGGAGATATAAATATTCAAACCACAGCAGTATCCCTTACCAACATTGATTGAATTCGCCTTGGAATTTTCTCAGAATAGTGTACTGATAACTACTAGATAATTAGAATTGACATAGAAATTGATCCTATTCTAACTAATGATGGAAATTGCTGTTTTTTGGGTTCTGTTTTCATGCTATAAATTAGAGTTTTTCAGACTGCACATCCAATATATGTACATTTATTTATACATTTTATTTATAGCCTTCTACATTACAATCAATAACTACTGAAATGCAGAAAGGAAAAAATATAAATAAAGAATGAAATGTTAACACTTTTCCTGTATATCAGTGGATTATTTTGCACATGCTTTGGGATACATTTCCCCCACTGTAATTTGGAAACAGCTGGTACTGATGAGGTCCTCTTTGACAAATACACCATGATCACCTATTTTATATATGCTGTTTAACTCTGTGAAGTCAGCCATGGAAATTGTTAATTATTGTGATTTCTGTTAGATATTGATTTAGATATTGAGATTTGAAGCTACTTTTAACTAATGTTTTAGGTAATAAAAAATTCATCTGAGATTGAAAATTTTCTATTAAAAGTAGCACTGACACCTCCTTCCAAAATATCTCTTTTAAATGATACCATCATGCCATGATTTATCTAATTTTGCTCTGTGACCCATGCATTGAGATTAAATTGTCCTCAAAGCATCTTATTGCTACAGAACACCTCCTTTATGGTCAAATACATTTTTAGACTTTCTATCCAATCTATTTTGCAAAATACATTTTTTTTTTCTGTTTTGATAATCTTTTCAGGCACTAACTTAAATTGTTTATAATCATTTTGAAAAGGACTCCAGCTACTTTTAGTTACGATGAGTCAACAACTTGGAAAATACTTGAATTTGAGTAGAAATCTAGTTTGCATTTGGATTTCAAATGTATTTTATTAGCTGCAAATATTGTGTCATATAACATCTTTTCAAAGTTTGAATAATAGAAGAAAAAAAGATGACTATCGCTTTTAAAAATTGATAGCTTTGTTGCAGACCTCATTGCCAAAAAAGTCACTTTTAGTCATATTTCTGTCATATAAAAACTTAAATATCTATCATATTTTTTACATAATGCTTAAGCTTTGCCACTCGTGTTTTCTGCTATCTAAGAGGATTTTATTATATGCAATTTTTGTTTTTCATCTTTGTTTACATGGGAAATGAAACATTATGTATGATAGCTGTCAACCTTCTGAAATTACCATGGGAGGAAGCATATTATGTTAGTTGTGCAAAACAATTGAACGCAGAGGGATGGTATGGGGAGGGAGGAGGGTTCAGAATGGGGAACATGTGTATACCTGTGGCAGATTCATGTTGATACATGGCAAAACCAATACAATATTGTAAAGTTAAAAAATAAAATAAAAAATATATATATAAAAAAGAAAAATAAAAAACAAGATACTGTTGTTAAATTTATCAAATCAGAAAAAAGCTCTAATATTTTGTTTGTGAATATTATTTTGTTTTATAAAAGTGATATATATATATACTCATTATAAAAATTTCAAGCCATTTAAAAAGTACAGAGGAGAAAGCAAAACATCAGTAAAGTTCCCAGCCCCCCAAGCCATCTTTTAGATATTTAATGAACACTATTCTGGAGATCTTTCTATAGATACCTATAAAAGGACATGATAGATAAGGGAAATAATTGACAAGTGATAGATAGACAAATAATGATAGCAGGTGTGTTATTATTTTACTGAAAGATGCTCAGTCTCATTTTACTAGATTTAACAGAAGAAAAATAATATACTCTTATAACTGAAAGTATATAATATACTAATATGGAAAGATACTGACTTTCATTACTAGAATTTACAGGAGAAAATGAAAGTGAAAGAATTGCTAATTGCAGATTTCTTTGTTTAACACAAGAGAAATTTCAAATTAACTGTAAAGATAAGAACAAATATAAATAGATTCAGAATGCTGAGATAAATTTTTTAACCACTCATTTTAATTTCAAACAATGCTGGTTTGCCTGTTGCTATAAAAGACTAATTGACTATCATAGTAACACTTCTCCCTTCCTTTCCTTTTTTACCTGGCTTTTGTTGCTTATTCTATTTTCTAATTTATCAAGGCTTATTCTATTGATAATTCTGTTCTACTGTGATTCCCATAGAAGTTTAGTTTTAGTTCTATGTTTAAAAGCATTTAGTGCTTTCCTTGAGTAATTCTCACTACTGATGCTCCATTTCTGGAAATTAAAAAATGTCTTATCTGATTAGCTGAATTTCATTATTGAATGTTTTTTTTTTTTCAAGGAGTGTTTCTGACCACTGTGTCTGATATGTTCCACTATCCTTAAAAATGTCTAATAGATTCTTTCATAGTTAAAAATCTTGTCTGGACATATTGTCTTTAGGCCAGATTGTCTTTTCTTTAGAACTTTGTATACTGCTTTTTATATCTTCTGGCATTGACTGCTCTCATGCCAAACATTCAAGCTAGCATAACGTTTAGCCTCTCATAGATGACATGCTTTATCTGTTTAGATGCATATATTCAGAATTTGTCCAAATTCTGTGCTGAAAGACATGTTCCGTTTCTCTGTATTTTCGTTTAGTAGTATCCTTAATCTTTAGCTTGCATGATTAACAAAACCAGCCAAATATAATCATTCAGTTCAGTTCAGTTCAGTCGCTCAGTCATGTCCAACTCTTTGCGACCCCATGAACCACAGCACGCCAGGCCTCCCTGTCCATCACCAACTCCTGGAGTCCACCCAAACCCAGGTCCATTGAGTCGGTGATGACATCCAACCATCTCATCCTCCATTGTCCCCTTCTCCTCCTGCCCTCAATCTTTCCCAACATCAGGGTCTTTTCAAATGAGTCAGCTCTTCGCACCAGGTAGCCAAAATATTGGAGTTTCAGCTTCAGCATCAGTCCTTCCAATGAACACCCAGGACTGATCTCCTTTAGGATGGACTGGTTGGATCTAATTGCAGTCCAAGGGACTCTCAAAAGTCTTCTCCAACACCACATTTCAAAAGCATCAATTCTTCTGTGCTCAGCTTTCTTTATAGTCCAACTCTCACATCCATACATGACCACTGGTAAAACCATAGCCTTGACTAGACAGACCTTTGTTGGCAAAGTAATTTCTCTGCTTTTTAATATGCTGTCTAGGTTGGTCATAACTTTGCTTCTAAGGAGTAAGTATCTTTTAATTTCATGGCTGCAATCACCATCTGCAGTGATTTTGGAGGCCAGAAAAATAAAGTCTGACACTGTTTCCACTGTTTCCCCATCTATTTCCCATGAAGTGATGGGACCAGATGCCATGATCTTTGTTTTCTGAATGTTGAGCTTTAAGCCAACTTTTTCACTCTCCACTTTCACTTTCATCAAGAGGCTCCTTAGTTGTTCTTCACTTTCTGCCATAGGGTGGTGTCATCTGCATATCTGAGGTTGTTGATATTTCTCCCAGCAATCTTGATTTCAGCTTGTGCTTCCTCCAGCCCAGAGTATCTCATGTTATACTCTGTATATAAGTTAAATAAGCAGGGTGACAATATATGCCTTGTCGTACTCCTTTTCCTATTTGGAAGCAGTCTGTTGTTCCATGTCTAGTTCTGTTGCTTCCTGACCTGCATACAGATTTCTCAGGAGGCAGGTCAGGTGGTCTGGTATTCTCATCTCTTTCAGAATTTTCCACAATTTATTGCGATCCACACAGTCAAAGGCTTTGGCATAGTCAATAAAGCAGAAATAGATGTTTTTCTGGAACTCTCTTGCTTTTTCCGTGATCCAGCAGATATTGGCAATTTGATCTCTGGTTCCTCTGCCTTTCCTAAAACCAGCTTGAACATCTGGAAGTTCACGGTTCACATATTGCTGAAGCCTGGCTTGGAGAATTTGAAGCATTACTTTACTAGCATGTGAGATGAGTGCAATTGTGCAGTAGTTTGAGCATTCTTTGGCATTGCCTTTCTTTGGGATTGGAATGAAAAGTGACCTTTTCTAGTCCTGTGGCCACTGCTGAGTTTTCCAAACTTGCTGGCATATTGAGTGCAGCACTTTCATAACATCATGTTTCAGGATTTGAAATAGCTCAACTGAATTCCATCACCTTCACTAGCTTTATTCATAGTGATACTTCCTAAGGCCCACTTGACTTCATATTCCAGGATGTCTGGCTCTAGGTGAGTGATAACACCATCATGATTATCTGGGTTGTGAAGATCTTTTTGTACAGTTCTGTGTATTCTTGCCACCTCTTCTTAATATCTTCTGCTTCTGTTAGGTCCCCACCATTAATGTCCACATATATTTCAAATTACGTCTTTAATATTTAATAGTTCTCACTCATTTTTATCTGAATTATTATTATAGTCCTGTGTTTTAGTTTGGCTTTTTGATCTCTTAAATTACGCAGTATTATTTTAAAATAATAGAGGTCATAATAATAGAAATAAAAAGAGCTATAAATTGCTTACTTTGTTCCTGGAAGTCTTCTAGAATATTAGCTTATATTAACTCATATGATCCTCATAATACCTCTTTCAGATGTGGAAGCTAATAATGTTCCCAAGGATCACCCAGTTCTTAATGACTGAATGAAGTTCAGAACACAGGTAGGGCAGCTTCAGAAATGTCCTGAACCACTGCTCTACTGTCTGTTTGAGTGTATTAATTATACAGTAAAGTAGTTTTAGTTTTACCTGGTTATTTATCCATTTCTTTCTCACCATTTTGTCATGTTTACCATTTCTTCTTTCTGAGTTCAATATTATCTGCCCTAAAGTTCACCACTGAGAGCAAATTTTACAGTATTTTGTTTATTTGAAAATGTCTGTATTTTTCTTGTACTTTAATGTAACATTCTGAGTTAATAGGTCATTTTCTCTAAGAACTTTGAAGGTATATGATATAGTATCTGCTTCTTGTCACTGTTTAAAATGCTGTCATTTATCTTTATAGGTCATCTGTCTTTTCTCTCTACTTGTATATATGAGTCAACTCAGGCTGCCACAACAAATACATACACTAGGTAGTTTGAACAACAGAAATTTGTTTCCTCACATTTCTGGAGGCTGCAGAGATCAGGGTGCCAGCATGGTAAGGTTCTGATGAAAGCTCTGTTCCTGTCTTGCCAATGATCACCTTCTTGCTCTGTCCTCACATCCACATTATTGAAAGAGAGAGCGAGAGAGACTGATGCCTCTTCACGTAGAAGTCTAATGCCAGTGGACCAGGGTCCCATTGTCATGACCTCATCCAACCCTAATTAGCTTCCAAAGACCTATCTCCAGTTATCATCACATTAGGGGTCAGGACCTCAATATATGAATTTTGGGGGATACAAACATTCAATTTATAATATTGTTAATAAGAACACCTGCATATAAGATTATCTCTTGTCTTTCACAATGATATGTCTGGGTTTAGATTTCTTTCCTTTATCAGGCTTAGAATTTTATTTCCAGTGTTTAAATATTTATATTAAATTCTGTAGCATTTGTTGTTGTTGTTCAGTTGCTAAGTCATATCTGATTCTTTTCAACCCCATGGACTGTAGTCTACCAGGCTCCTCTGTCCTTGGAATTCTCTAGGCAAGACTACTGGAGTGAGTTGCTGTTCCTTTCTCCAGAGGATCTTCCCGACTCAAGCATCAAACGTGGGTCTCCTGCATTGAAGGTGATTTATTTACCATCTAAGCCACCTGGGAAGCCCACTATCTCCCAGAAAGTGAAAATGAAAGTCTCTCAGTCCTGTCCAACTCTTTGCGACCCCATGGACTGTAGCCGGCCAGGCTCCTCTGTCCCTGGGGATTTTCCAGGCAAAAATACCGGAGTGGGTAGCTGTTCCCTTCTCCAGGGGATCTTCCCAGGAATCAAACTCGGGTCTCCTGTGAATCCACTCAGGTGGATTCTTTACCAAATGAGGTACTAGGGAAGCCCACCATTTCCCAGAGTTTGCTCAAATTCATGTCCATTGAGTTGGTAATGCTATTTAACCATCTTTTCCTCTGCTGCCCCCTTCTCCTTTTGCTTTCAATCTTTTCCAGCTTAAGATTCTTTTCCCTTTCAGACAAAGTATTGGAATTTCAGCAACAATACTTCCAATGAATATTTGGGATTGATTTCCAGATCAACTGGTTTGATCTCCTTGCAGTCCAAAGAACTCTCAAGAGTCTTCTCCAACACCACTCACTATGAAAATAATGATGCTTCTTCATTTAACCTCACTGAGATTCCAGTCAAATGTTCTCTTTATAAGCTTTTTTTTTTATTACTCATCTCTTTGTTTATATATGCTTCTAAGCTGTGTGTGCTTATTTGCTCGGTTGTGTTTGACTCTTTGTGACCCCATGGACTGTAACCCACCAGGCTCCTCTGTCCATGGGGATTCTCCAGGCAAGAATACTGTAGCGGGTTGTCATGCCCTCCTCTAGGGAGTTTTCCCAATGCAGGGATCAAACCCAAGTCTCTGACATTGCAGGTGGATTCTTTAGTATCTGAGCCACCAGGGAACCCAGAGCCATATATGTTAGGTAATTTCATCAGAGCTAGCTGTTTGTCAACAATTTTTACAGCTATCGTTAGTCTCTTTTGTAACAGTCTGCTAAATTATTAACTGCAACTATTAGTTTTTAATTATAGAACTTCTACTTGATTCTTTAAAATTCTTGAGTCCATAACAGAAACATTTTATTTGCTTTCACATACTATAAATGTCACAACTTAAATATTTGAAACATAGTTATTGTATATAGGTATTCAATAATTTCATTTGTAAAAGATCCTAAATTTCTTACTTGTTGTTTCTGCTGATCCTCAAAAATGGTGTGTGTGTGTGTGTTCAGTTTTAGTTGTAGAATTTATTTTAGCCAGTCACTATATGGGCGATCATGTGATGCCTGTATCAAAGATCTTTCTAAGGAGGAAGAATATTCATTTGCTTCTTGCAGCTACCATGCCTGTTTAACTACCTCAAAGTCACTTTCCACTAATTTGTCAGGTTACCATTACAGCAGCCACAGGTGTGTAGCTACAGATTCTGAAATGCCTTTTGACCCCGGTATATTACCTAGGCCAAGAGAGATAATCTTTGTGGCACCTCTTTTCCCTGGTGGAGACCTTTGTACGTCCATCCGATCACCGTGTGTGCAGTCCTTTGATGGTCCTGACTTTAAGCAGTGGTTTTAGTCCTGGCTTACCTTGCGCATGTTCAGTCCTTTCCTCCTAGAGAAGCCATTGAAAATTATCACACCTAAAAAGTCTTTTGAGGCTTATTTTCATACCCTAATTTTATCTTTATTTTTGTCTTCGAAGATATCTTGTACTTTTTAGTTTGCTCAGTTTTACCTTTAAGAGTACATTTATTTTGTCTTATTTTATCTAGTATTTCTGTTGTTGGAGAAAGATATTAAGATTATCTAGTCTTTATGTATTTAGAATAAAAATTCAGAATTCTCTATAAGTCATCTTATGACTGTGAAGGAAGCTAGCCTGAGGGGGAAAAGCATTAATACTGTGGATGACAGAGCAGACAGAGGAAATAACCTTGATGGCATGGCTGTGCTGGTAAATTAATCAACCCTGTAGTCACTCTACTGCTGCACTTTCCCTTTTGTGAGATAATTAATTACCTTATGGTTTAAGTCACTTTGAAATGGGTTTTCAGTTACTTATAGTCAGAAGCACCTTACGTGATCTATGATCGGTTTGTTTGCTTTGATTTCTCAACCCTCCTCACCTGTGCCTTGATTGTAAAGCCGTACTGGTGTGAGCTATTGCCTTACCTTTCGCTGAAGAATGTTAAAGCAAAGGGTTTTCTGGCTCTAACAGAAATGGCACACATATTTTGAAAGACACACATATTTTGATATGTTGCTTGCAAATATGGGAAATATAAGTGAGATTTTCACAGTAAACCACTCTCAAGCTTATATGTAGGATTGCAAAACAAATCATAAAAATATTCAAAACATAAAATTTAATTAAAATATGTGAATGCAAACTTTATATAAAGCTTAAAGAAGAAAATTATACCATAGTTTTCTTAGAAGATCCAGAACTCAAGAGAAAGCAAAATAGACAGGTGAGGCAGATTGCAAAGAAGACTGAAAACAGGTAAAATCTGAGAGTCCAAAATGAATTATAATATATATGGAATACAAAGTGAAAATAGTGAAATTTTCTGTAATTACATTAAGGACATTCAGTTCAGTTCAATCGCTCAGTCATGTCCGACTCTTTGCGACCCCCTGAATCGCTGCACACCAGGCCTCCCTGTCCATCACCAACTCCTGGAGTTCACCCAAACTCATGTGCATCAAGTCGGTGATGCCATCCAGCCATCTCATCCTCTGTCGTCCCCTTCTTCTCCTGCCCCCAATCCCTCCCAGCATCAGGGTCTTTTCCAATGAGTCAGCTCTTCACATGAGGTGGCCTAAGTATTAAGGACAATAAGGGACATAAAAGGTTTATGCAATGGTTTAAATAATTAAATTTCATTAACTTTTGTTTTACATTCATTATTATATAGACATAATTCATAACACAAGAGAGAGATTTTAATAATTCTCGTAGCCACATTTATAAAACCAAGGAAACCCAGACTTTTATTTATTTCTCTAAGACAATATCCCTAGATATTTTTAAAGATATGTTTAGAGAGTAAAAGATAATAGTACTGTGAATATTATTAATAATAACTACTAACAGTTACTGAGCACTTAATACAATAACTTTCATTTCACTTATATCATCAATATCAGTAGGCTTTCTTATTGTAACAATTTTATGGGTGAAAAAATATTTATTATTTAACTTTTATACTTGAATCAGTAGTGGAATTAATTGACACAAAATAATTTGAGACATCATGAAGTGAATGGGCATGATATCATCATGTCTTCATTGTAAATGATCTTTGTCTGTATTAGTTGCTTCATATTCACCTATTTTGCTTTCAATAAACATTTTTTTTCTGTCTTCTTAGAAGTTTGCATGATAATGTGATGACCCTTGGATGAAGGGCTTGTTGAGGGGCAGGAGTGAAAATTACAAGGCTGTCATAGAGACAGGACAACACCTTCCACAAGAATTCTGAGAGGTGTCACAAAGACCAATAGTTTTGGAATATGACTGTTCAGCCAGAGACAAGAGAAGTCACTGGGGCTCCAGTAGTAGGCTACAGTGTACAAGCTGTTTACATGGAGGAGACTGATTGCTATTCTCAGCTTAAATAGTGATGGTGCAAGAGGAAAGGGATTTAAACTCTAGCAATAGAAATTTAGGTTACATTTAGGGAGAGATTGTTAAAGTGAGAGGTGTTATGTACTAGAATGAGTACAAAGAGAGGTTGTCATATCTACTTTTCTGGAGGTATTTACAAATAGTATAGCTCCTCATTTCTCTGAGATGATTTAAACATGAGAGATGAACTAAGCAACCCTTCTGGTTCATTCCAGCCTTGTAAATTCTGTGAAGAAATGAAATGTTTCTTTGGAACCAGTCATAAATTCTGTTAGGCTGACGTTAGTACTCTCGGTGGTAAACTAGTTACTAAAGATTTTGTCTAAACTTTCTGACTTTACTATGTAAAGAAAACTTTAACTCCTCTGTGGCTATAAAATTTTCTGTTTCAAGAAACTCTTTTAATTGTAGAAGTAAGAACTCTATTTCAGTGGAACACTCAAATGGGCTTGATTTATATGTCTCTGCTGGAGACCGTGTTATATTTGGGAGAAGCAGTGTTTTTTAAACTAAATATTTATTGTGTCTGTTCTCATCTGATAAAGTTGAAAAGAAACAAAGACGTCTCTACTCTTACAGAAGAAAGGCTAAGTGAAAAAGTCTACAGTAAATATAAAAGATTGAAGTACACTATTAATGAGGAGAGACATAGTAGAAGGGAATGCCTTCCAACTGGGAAGTGTATAGATGAGAAATTAGCAAGGCTGCAGGAGAAAAATGAAATCTGATCTGTGTATAAAACTTTAGTATTTTATGTTAAAGTGAGGTTAATAATGGGTAATACATCAGAAGTAATATGGCTCTGAAAATGAGAGACATAAATTGTTTGAAAACCTTCAAGCATTTTCTAGATCGGAAATGTTAGCTGCAAGGGTGGGATGAAGAGAGATATAGCTATTGCTGAATTGTGAAGGAACATCAGTAACAAACTTTGGGGACTGGACTTAAATATCAAGCTATGGACTGTGAAGTTAATTTTGAAAGTGAAAGTTTTTTAAGTAGTGAAAGGCCATGATGACACTTATGTTTGGGTATATAGCTCTCACAACCATGTGAACGATGTTTATTTTTGAGGGTTAGGTTAACCATTTATAAATTATCGTAAAAGTTTTGTTTCTCCTTTATTAAGAAGGTCAGCCAGATTTGGGAGATAATTAGAAGAGCTATGGATAAGAATATGGTGTTTCCATGGTTTAAGTTAGGTACATTTGGACATGCCTGTTCGTTAAATTTTACCCATAACTGATTCTAAAAACAGCTGCTTCTGCTGTTAGTAGTAAATAATAAGTATTAACAGTCCAAAAATTATATTTAAGTATTCAAATATTACATATTTTAAAATAAATATTAATTTATTGGTTTAATGATATGAATATTAAAATGTAGAGCATCAGCATTAGACTACCGATCTAAATATAGAGGAGAATGGAATGGAATAGAAAATGTTAGGATAGAGATGGAAAAAAGAATGAAATCTTTGACTTTAGACCAATTTCTGTTTTAGTTTTAACTCCCAAGTTTTCAGGTTTGTAAACTTTGAAAAGTCAACTTCTTTGATTCAAGTTTTCCAGCAGGTAAAATAGAGCTAATAAAATCTAATGCACAGGAATTTTTGTGAAGATCAATTGAAACAACGCATGTAAAGCACTTGGAGATTCAGCACCTGGAAAGTACTTGATAAATGTTAGTCTTCTCTTGTGCATATTTGTAAAATTATACAGCTTCTTAAGGAATCCTTCTCAAAGGGAAGTATATATATATTATATATGTTGAAGAGTAAAGTTATGAGAAAAAGATGATAATAAAAACAGAAATATCTGGCAAGAGTGGCTTGAAGAACTGCATGCGAAAGGAATTGAACCATTGATCATTGCAGGCAGTTTTTACCTTGGAAATTGTAGCTGTTTGTCTTCCGTGTTCTTGTGACAAAGATAGTGCCTTTCACTTTCACAGTGTCAACTGTAGTTAAGGCAATACATTTTTAAAACAAAAATAGTTGTGTAGGTAACAGAACCAATGATGTCAGAAGATGATCTGCACTGACCTTTGTAGAGGGCAAGAAAATTCCCCAGAGTAAAATACTAAAGTTTTGTACACAGATCAGATTTCTGGCTCCAGTAATCTAGAACCTAATAATAGGCACAGAGATTAGAGTGACAAATATAGATCCCATTGACTACTTTTATTCTTGAAGAGAACTGGAATGCCGATGATTTGATATATGATTTTAGGATCCAAGAGCCCAGTGAAAGTCTTACTATTCTGGATGCCAAAGAAGCTGGTCTCAAACCTTTTTCACACGGCCATTGTAATAGAGAGTGTAGAGTAGAGTGGGGATTTATTATGGAAATTTATAATGTTGCAAAATTTGGTGAGGTTAATACTATTTCTTATTTGTTAGTTTAGGAATGCTCAAACTATCACACAATTGCACTCATCTCACACACTAGTAAAGTAATGCTCAAAATTCTCCAAGCCAGACTTCAGCAATATGTGAACCGTTAACTTCCTGATGTTCAAGCTGGTTTTAGAAAAGGCAGAGGAACCAGAGATCAAATTGCCAACATCCGCTGGATCATGGAAAAAGCCAGAGAGTTCCAGAAAAATATCTATTTCTGCTTTATTGACTATGCCAAAGCCTTTGACTGTGTGGATCACAATAAACTGTGGAAAATTCTGAAAGAGATGGGAAACCAGACCACCTGATCTGCCTCTTGAGAAATCTGTATGCAGGTCAGGAAGCAACAGTTAGAACTGGACATGGAACAACAGACTGGTTCCAAATAGGAAAAGGAGTTCGTCAAGGCTGTATATTGTCACCCTGTTTATTTAACATATATGCGGAGTACATCATGAGAAACGCTGGACTGGAAGAAACACAAGCTGGAATCAAGATTGCCGGGAGAAATATCAATAACCTCAGATATGCAGATGAAACCACCCTTATGGCAGAAAATGCAGAGGAACTAAAGAGCCTCTTGATGAAAGTGAAAGTGGAGAGTGAAAAAGTTGGCTTAAAGCTCAACATTCAGAAAACGAAGATCATGGCATCCGGTCTCATCACTTCATGGGAAATAGATGGGAAAACAGTGGAAACAGTGTCAGACTTTATTTTTCTGGGTTCCAAAATCACTACAGATGGTGACTGCAGCCATGATATTAAAAGACACTCCTTGGAAGAAAAGTTATGACCAACCTAGATAGCATATTGAAAAGCAGAGACATTACTTTGCCAACAAAGGTCCATCTAGTCAAGGCTATGGTTTTTCCTGTGGTCATATATGGATGTGAGAGTTGGACTGTGAAGAAGGCTGAGTGCCGAAGAATTGATGCTTTTGCACTGTGGTGTTGGAGAAGACTCGAGAGTCCCTTGGACTGCAAGGAAGTCCAACCAGTCCATTCTGAAGGAGATCAGCCCTGGGATTTCTTTGGAAGGACTGATGCTAAAGCTGAAACTCCAGTACTTTGGCCACCTCATGTGAAGAGTTGACTCATTGGAAAAGACTCTGATGCTGGGAGGGATTGGGGGCAGGAGGAGAAGGGGACGACAGAGGATGAGATGGCTGGATGGCATCACTGACTCGATGGACGTGAGTCTGAGTGAACTCCGGGAGTTGGTGATGGACAGGGAGGCCTGGCGTGCTGCGATTCATGGAGTCACAAAGAGTCGGACAGGACTGAGCAACTGATCTGATCTGATTTATTAAATGTTTCTCTTCTGGTCCAGTGGGTTGTATTTCTTTGCTAATATTTTCTACCACAAATCATGAAAAGAGTGACTGTCCACTATTTTTATTTTGTTACACTTTGCTAATTAATTCCAAGTAAAGATTATACCTGTGTTGTAAAATGTAATCTATAGTGTAAATAGTGTATAACTATGTTCTACTAAGACCACCTGAAAAATGGGACTTCTATATAGGCTGGTTTTTTGTGACTTGAATTGTAAAAGCTCAAAACAATAATAAGTGGAAAAAAATAATATTGCAACTAACAGACACTTCAGCAAAGATGGGCATTGCCAAGAAGCATATAAAAAGATGCTCAACATCATTAGTAACCTGGAGGAATGCAAATTAAAACCACAATGAGCTATCATTACCCACCTAATAGAAAAGTTACATTAAAATGATGGACCAATAGCAAATGTTGATGAAGATGTGAAACAACTGGATCTCTCACACATTAGCTACAGGAAAGTAAAATGGTCCAATTATTTTGGAAAACATCTTGTCAGTTTCTTATAAACATATACTTACCAAGTGTCTGTTAGTTGTAATATTATTGTGTTTTTTTTTTAGTTATTATTGTATTTTGAGTTTTTAAATATATTATGGGTTAATATTGTCTTTTCTAAGATACATTCTTTGGAAATATTTTCTCCTATTCTGTGACTTTATCTTAACAGTGTATTTCAAAGAGCAGATGTTTAAATTTTTGATGAACTTTATCAATTTGATCATTTATTGATTTTGCTCTTTGTGCTGTATCTAAAAATTTTTTTTATAATTCAAGCCACAAAGATTCAGCCTATATTTTACATTGTGGTCTGTTTTGAGATACTTTTTATATGTGGTGTGAGGTAAGGATTAAAGTTCTTTTTTTTTTTTTTAACATATCAATATCCAACTATTCTGTCGCATTTGCTAAAAAGACTATCCTCTTCAAAAAGTTGTTCTGTTCAGTTGCCCTCTCATGTGACTCTGTAACCACAGGGACTGCAGCATGCTAGGCTTTCCTGTCCCTCACCATCTCCCAAAGATTGCCCAAGTTCATGTCCACCGCATCTGTATCCATTGCATCCAGCCATTAATTCATGTCCATTACATCTGGCCATCTCATCCTACACTCCTTCTTCTCCTTCTGCCCTCAGTCTTTCCCAGAATCAGGGACTTGTCCAGTGAGTCAACTGTTCGTATCAGTTGACCAAAATACTGGAGCTTCAGCTTCCAATGAATATTCAGGGTTGATTTTCCTAAGATTGACTTGTTTGATCTCCTTCCTGTGCAAGGGACTTTCAGGAGCCTTTTCCAGCACCACAGTTTGAAGGCATCAGTTCTTTGGCATTCTGTCTTCTTTACAGTCCAATTCTCAGCCATATGTGACCACTGGGAAGACTGTTGCCTTGACTACATGGACCTTTGTCAGCAGAGTAATGTCTCTGCTTTTCAACAGGCTGTCTAGATTTGTCATCACTTTCCTGCCAAGAAACAATTGTATTCTGATTTCATGGCTGCAGTCACCATCTGCAGTGATTTTAGAGCCCAAGAAGAGGAAATATGTCACTACTTCCACCTTCTCTCCTTCTCTTTGCCATGAAGTAATGGGGAGCTAGTAGAATTCACCTACAATGCAGGAGACCCTGGTTCGATTCCTGGGTTAGCACAATACCCTAGAGAAAGAATAGGCTACCCACTGCAGTATTCTTGGGCTACCCTGGTGGCTCAGACAGTAAACAGTCTGCCTGCAATGTGGGAGATGTAGGTTATATCCCTGGGTTGGGAAGATCCCCTGCAGGGGGGCATGACAACCCACTCCAGTATTCTTGCCTGGAAAATCCCCATGGACAGAACAGCCAGGCTGGTTATGGTGCATGGGGTTGTAAAGAGTCATACATGACTGAGCGACTAAGCACAATGTAGCCAGTTACCATGATCTTAGTTTTTTTAATGTTTAGTTTTAAGCTGGAACTTTCACTCTTCTGCTTCACCATCATTGAGTGGGTCTTTAGTTCCTCTTTGTTTTCTGCCATTAGAGTGGTATCAGTCTGCATGTCTTAGCTTGTTGATGTTTCTCCAGCTTATCTTGATTCCAGTTTGTAACTCATCCAGCCCAGCATTTCTCATGATGTGCTCAGCGTATAGGTTAAACAGGATGACAGCAGACAGCCCTGTCATACTCCTTTCTCATCTTGAACCAATTAGTTGTTCCATACAGGGTTCTAACTGTTGCTTCTTGACCCGCATACAGGTTTCTCAGGAGACAGGTAAATTGGTCCGGTATTCTCATTGCTTTAAGAGCTATCCACAGTCTTTTATGATCCATATAGTCAAAGGCTTTGGTGTCATCAATAAAAAGGTGGATATTCTGGAATTCCCTTGCTTTCTCTATGATCCAGTGAATGTTGGGAATTTGATCTCTGGTTCCTCTTCCTCTTCTAAATGCAGCTTGGACATTTGGAAGTTCATGGTTTGCATAATGCTGAAGCTTAAGATGCAAGATTTTAAGCATGGCCTTACTAGCATGGGTTGTTGGTCAGTCACTCAGTTGTGTCTGACTCTTTGTGACCCCATGGGCTGCAGCACCCAGGGTTCCTTGTCCTTCACCATCTCCTGGAGTTTGCTCAAACTCATGTCCATTGAGTCGATGATGCCATCCAACCATCTCATCCTCTGTTGTCCCCTTTTCAGCATGTCTTCAATCTTTCCCAATATTAGAGTCTTTTCCAATGAGTCAGCTCTTTGCATCAGGTGGCTTAAGTATTTGGAACTTCAGCTTCAGCATCAGTCCTTCCAGTGAATATTCAGGGTTGATTTTCTTTAGGATTGACTGGTTTGAACTCCTTATAGTCCAATGGACTCTCAAGAGTCTTCTTTAACACCACAGTTCGAAGACATCAATTCTTTAGCACTCAGCCTTTTTTATTGTCTAGCTCTCCCATCCATACATGACTACTGGAAAAACCACAGTTTTGACTTTACAGACCTTTGTTGGCTTTGTCTTTGCTTTTTAATATGCATCAGGGTTTGTCATTGCTTTTCTTCCAAGGAGCAAGCATTTTTCAATTTCAAGGCTGCAGTCACCGTCCACAGTGATTTTGGAGCCCATGAAAATGAAGTCTGTCATTGTTTCCATTGTTTCCCCATGTATTTGCCATGAAGTGATGGGACCAGATGCCGTGATCTTCATTTTTTGAATGTTGAGTTTTCAGCCAGCTCTTTCACTCTCCTTCATCAAGAGGCTCTTTAGTTCCTCTTCACTTTCTGCCATAAGGGTGATGTCATCTGCATATCTGAGGTTATTGATATTTCTCCAAGAAATCTTGATTCCACCTTGTGCTTCATCCAGCTCGGCATTTTGCATGATGTACTCTGCATATAAGTTAAATAGCAGGATGACAATATACAGCCTTGATATACTCCTTTCCCAATTTTGAACCAGTCCATTGTTCCATATCTGGTTCTAACTGTTGCTTCTTGACCTGCATACAGGTTTTGCATGGGAGATGAGTACAATTGTCTGATAGTTAGCACATTCTTTAGTACTACCATTCTTGGGAACTGGGATGAGGATTGACCTTTTTCAGTCCTGTGGCTACTGCCGGGTCTTCCATATTTGCTGACATATTGAATGCAACACCTTGATGGCATCATCCTTTAGGGTTTTGAAATAGCTCTACTGGAATTCCATCACATCCACTATCTTTATTAACAGAGTGTTTCCTAAGGCCTACTTGACTTTGCATTCCAGAATGTCTGGCTCTGGGTGAATGACCACACCATTGTAGTAATCTGGTTCATTAAGATCTTTTGTGTACAGTTCTTCCACGCGTTCTTTCCATCTCTTCTTTATCTCTTCAGTGTCTACTAAATCTCTGTGGCTTCTGTTGTTTATTGTGCCTATCTTTGAGTGAAAAGAGTCCCTTGATATTTCCAATTTCCAATTTCAAAAAGACTACCCTGCAATTAAAAAGTATGACTCCTTCCCTTATTTTACTTCCTTTCACTTCTTTTTATTCCCAACCTAAGTGCCCATTTTTTTTTAATCTTTTCTGCCTTATTGTACTGGCTAAAAGCTGTAATTTAATATTGAATAAAAGTCATGACAGCAGATATCCTTATTTTCCTATTCACCTTAAAGAAAAGCATTCAGTTTTTCACCATTAACTATAATTTTAAATCTTTTGGTAAACTTCTTTATGAGACTGAGGAAGCTTTCTTCAATTTCCAGTTTGCCAAAGGCTAGCTTATCAGGAATAGGTTTTGAATTTTGTCAAATGCTTTATCTGCATTCATAGAGATAATCAGATTCTTTTTTTTCTTTTTTAGTTGGTTAATATAGTGAATTATATTGTTTTTCAAAAATTAGGCAATGTTTTCATTGCTGGGATAAATTCCACTGTCATGATGTATTGTGCTTTGTATGTATTAGAATTAAATTTTCTATAATGGTGTTTAGAATTTTTACATCTGTTTTTATGAGGTATGTTGGTATGTAGTTTTCTTGTAATGCCTTTATATGATTTTTGTATCTAGGTAGTGGTGACCTAGGATAAATTGGAAAAGATTCCCTTTACTTGGATTTTCTATAGTATTTTCTATAGATTTTGTATAGTATTGATATTTATTTCTTACATTTTTGGAAAAATTTACCACTGAAGCCATTTAGGCCTGGAGTTGGCTTTCTGAGAAAACTTCTAATTATAAACTCGAATTCAACAGTAGATATAAAACTAGTCAGATTATCTTCTTAGTGAGTTTTCCATTTTACCTAGGTCAAGATTTGATAAACCTTTTTATAACGACCAGAAAGTAAATATTTTAAATTACACAGGATAAAATGAAGGCTTTTATGTATGAATAGTACTTATATAATTATTTAACATGTGCCCACTTTAGATTATAAAACTGTCTTTGACTCATGGGCAGTACAAAGAAAACTAAACTAAATTAAAATGAAAACAAACATGAAGTGTATTTTTCACTTCAGATATTGAAGATTTTGAGAATTTTCAAGATATTGTATATCTATACCTAATTTTTGAACATATGGGAGGAACTTTTGAAGCCCAACACTTTTGAGCATTCTAGCTAATTAATGTGCTATTTTCCATCTGGCTTCCAACATTTGCATCAGAACTGTTGCATGGGAGCAAGGAGTACTGTTCCCTCATTCTTTGAGATGATTCTTTCTTCACATGCAGCCGTTTTTCAGTACTTTGCTAAATCCTCAACAGGAACTTTGCCGTTCTTTAGGATTCTTTCTCTGCAGCTTTCTTCTTTTTTTTTTTTCTGTTCAGCAAACTCGAGCCACCTTGATCTTCTGGCCCTATTAGCCTATCTGCTCAATTCAGAAAATTCATCAGCCTGCCTTTGGGTCATGGCCAAGAAATTTTCAAGGCAATAATTTACTTTGTTTTGTTTTGCTCACCTCACAGGGATTAATATCTTTTGATATCCGTTGTCCAGTGTCTTGAAAACCATTTTTTCATATATATTTTCTCTTTTGTTGTCGTGTTGTTAATGTTGAATATTTCTGGTAGGGGAATAATACAATCTCTGATATTCATCTCCAGCCCTTTGTGTTTTTCTGTATTGTATTTTCTGTATTGCTGTGTTTTTCTGTTTTTCTGTGTTGAAAAAAACACCATAACTAGTTCTACAAAAACTGATTTAGATGGGTCAGAATTTTGTTTCAGGATTTAGTGATTCTAAATATTCCTAGAAATGAGTATTTTGGTAATGTTGGGGTAACCAATCCATTGATATGGTATATGCCAGCCATATAATAATTTATCCATAGTGATTAATATTTGTAGTAGATTTGCAACTTTTTTAGATTTATTTCTAGGCATCTGTTCAGTTCAGTCACTCAGTCACGTCCGACTCTTTGCGACCTCGTGGACATCTGTTACTTGTATGTATTTTAAATGATATTTTGACCTTACTATGAATATTCATTGGAAGGACTGATGCTGAAGCTAAAGCTCCAATACTTTGGCCCCTTGATTCAAAGATCTGACTCACTGGAAAAGATCCTGATGCTGGGAAAGACTGAAGGCAAAAGGAGAAGAGGATGGTGGAGGATGAGAGTATCACCGACTCAATCGACATGAATGTGAGCAAATTCCAGGAGAGAGTGAAGGACAAAGGTACCTGGTGTGCTGCAGTCCATGGGGTTGCAAAGAGCATACATGACTTAACAACTGAATGACAACAGCAACAACATAAATATTAAAAGGGAAACATAAAATAGTAGATGATTTTATAAGTTATCAGAAATATAGATAAATACAGCAAGTTCAGTATAAAATATCAAGATAAAAAATCTTTGTATTTCTTTTCTATACAAATACATGCTATGCTAAGTTACTTCAGTCGTGTCCAACTCTGTGCGACCCCATAGATGGCAGCCCACTCCAGTGTTCTTGCCTTGAGAATCCCAGGGACGGGGGAGCCTGATGGGCTGCCGTCTGTGGGGTCGAACAGAGTCGGACACGACTGAAGTGACTTAGCAGCAGCAATGTCAAATGTTAGTGAAATATTTGGACAGTGGAAACCTTCATCACTGCTGGTATGAAATTAAATGGATATAACCACCTTGAAAAACAGTTTGGCATTATCTAGTACACTTGAAGAAGGAAATGGCAACCCACTCCAGTGTTCTTACCTGGAGAACCCCAGGGACGGGGGAGCCTGGTGGGCTGCCGTCTATGGGGTCGCACAGAGTTGGACACAACTGAAGCGACTTAGCAGCAGCAGCAGTACACTTGAAAATAAGCATACCCTGTAACCCAGCAATTCTACTACTTATGCACCAAAAGGCATAAAAATATTCATAGCAGCAATATTTCTAATATTTAAAACTGCAGACAATCCAATTTACCAATATCAATAGAGTGTATAACTCAGTTGAGGAATATTCATATAATAAAATGTTTCACTATCATCATTTCTATAATTTTCATATCATTAATTTATCATGAGATATGTATTCTAAGCATCATTTGTGTTTCCTTCATCATAGTTACAAGTCAGAAACCATTTTGGTCCTATTCATAAGAGATTTCCAGACATATAATAGTTAAGAATTAGGATTGCTTTATAATCTCATAAAAGAACTCTCAATTTCAGTTTTGTGCTAGAGAGAAAAGTTGATCTATTTATTCATTTTTTTTTCTCTCCATGATTGTATTTTTATAATAGGACCTGAAAAACAAATGTAGCCCTCTGCAGTCTATTTGCTAGTCTTGTTGGTATTTCTTCAACGTATTGAATAGGTGACTGTGGTTAGAATGATGGCCTGCTAAGGTATCTATGCCCTTATCCTTGAAACCTGTTCAGTTCAGTCGCTCAGGTGTGTCCGACTCTTTGTGGCCCCATGAACTGCAGCATGCCAGGCTTCCCTATACATCACCAACTCCTGGAGCTTGCTCAAATTCACGTCCATCAAGTCGGTGATACCCTCCAACCATCTCATCCTTTGTTGTCCTCTGAAACCTGTAAATATGTTATATTACATGGGAAGAAGAAAGTAAGGTTGGAATGTGAAATTAAGGTTGCTAATCATGTGATCTTAAAGTAGGACAATTATCCTATATTATCTAAGTGGGCCCAGTATAAGCTCACAAGTGTTCCAAAATGTGTAAGAGAAAGGCAGAAGGGTCAGTGTCATAATGGTAAGATGAGAGACAGACTCAACTAGCCATTTCTGGCTTTGACAGTGGGTGTGGGCCGTGAGCTAAGGAGTGCTGGTGGCCTCCAGAAGTCAGAAAAGGCAAGAAGGTAGATTCTCGGCTAGAGCTTTCTAAGGAGGACTCAGCCCCAGCAACATATTTTAGCCCAGGAGAGATCCATTTTAGACTCCCACTGAAACTGTAAGATAATAAATTCATGTTGTTTACAGCCACCAAGCATGAGGTAACTTGTTCTAGCAGCAATAGGAAGTTAATACAGTAACTGAGTATGTTTCCTTGAGTATAATATTGTATACAAGTGACAAGTATGAATACATTTTTTTTTCTTTTTTTTAACCTCACAGGATTTTGGAGTCATATTTTTAAAAGAGACGCTATCAAAGAATTTTTAAAACCAAATGGCACAATTGGGTTGCCAAGAAATACCTGGAAAAGTAGAAAATAGATCACGCCACCAAAATACTAAAATTCTCCTGTATCCACAGGGGGACATAACACAGGGTGGTGATTTTTAGCCCCTATCTTGTAGGTAATTATTAAATACTAATTTAAATCAGAGTACTTACCTCAAAAGTATGTGTGAGTATGTTTTCCATGTACTGATCAAAGAAAAGAGGGTGTATTTTTCTCTAAAAATTGTTGTCAATATATTTTGATGATTAAATAAAAAATCAAAGGTAAAGCTCATGGATAACTACTTAAAAGATTTTTTCAGTTGTCCTAATCAATAACCTCAGATATGCAGATGACACCACCCTTATGGCAGAAAGTGAAGAGGAACTCAAAAGCCTCTTGATGAAAGTGAAAGTGGAGAGTGAAAAAGTTGGCTTACAGCTCAGATCATGGCATCAGTTCCCACCACTTCATGGGAAATAGATGGGGAAACAGTGGAAACAGTGTCAGACTTTATTTTTCTGGGCTCCAAAATCACTACAGATGGTGACTGCAGCCATGAAATTAAAAGACGCTTACTCCTTGGAAGGAAAGTTATGACCAACCTAGATAGCATATTGAAAAGCAGAGACATTACTTTGCCAACAAAGGTTCGTCTAGTCCAGGCTATGGTTTTTCCTGTGGTCATGTATGAATGTGAGAGTTGGACCGCGAAGAAGGCTGAGCGCCAAAGAATTGATGCTTTTGAACTGTGGTGTTGGAGAAGACTCTTGAGAGTCCCTTGGACTGCAAGGAGATCCAACCAGTCCATTCTGAAGGAGATCAGCCCTGGGATTTCTTTGGAAGCAATGATGCTAAAGCTGAAACTCCAGTACTTTGGCCACCTCATGCGAAGAGTTGACTCATTGGAAAAGATTCTGATGCTGGGAGGGATTGGGGGCAGGAGGAGAAGGGGACGACAGAGGATGAGATGGCTGGATGGCATCACTGACTCTATGGACGTGAGTTTGAGTGAACTCTGGGAGTTGGTGATGGACAGGGAGGCCTGGCGTGCTGTGATTCATGGGGTCGCAAAGAGTCGGACATGACTGAGTGACTGATCTGATCTGATCTAAACCGTAATTTTTATGCAAATTAGTTGGAAGTCTTCTTGCAGTTGTTGAAAAGGAGAACTGTAAAATATGAATGTACATGAGGAAAACAACATAAAACAAAAAGCCTTTAGAAATAATGGATATTTTTGCACATTTTACAAGTGGAAAAGAATAACAAACAGGTCAATTTATCATAAAGATTTTAGATGGCAAAATTTGTTGAAAAATGTGTTAACATTATATAAATAGACTTCCTTCTTTAACTATTTCTATTTGACATTTAACTGTTTTTTATCTCACATCACTTAGGAGAAATTGATATATGTTACATTTTATTCAAATTGTATTTTCAGTATGTTATACTTGCTTATAAAATATCCCTTATTTGAAACTTCAAATGTAGTCATAAGAATACCTTTTAAAGCTGTGTATGTTTGCATGATAGGTTTTAAAATATTTTAAATTACAAGCAGAACAGTCACTCAGAGTCTTTCATTTCTTTAGAAATGTAGGCTGTCTCTCTCTGTATATAGCTGATATATAATACCTACACATATATTAAAGGAGTTACTAGACATTTGCTCTGTTACATGGAGCAGAAATACACTCATTTTTAAAAAGGTGTGTAAATTAGGTGGTAAAAAGAGTTCTTGGTTTAACTCTAAGATCTGAACCAAAATTAAAGAAGCTGTTTTTTAAAATGCTTTGAAACCAGCTCATAAGGAGGGAAAAGAAGAGTAAATCTGGAAGTCAAAGGAATAAAGTAGAACAAACTGGATATCTGAAGATGCAAATGCTAACAGGCTAAGGATGCATGCGACCTGTCTGGATTCCTTTAAAACCACAGAAATATGTGCTTTGCAGATGAATTCAGTCTGACATTCAAAGCTGAGAGGCCCGCACCTGGTGGGAGCAGAGTCCACTGGTAATCTTACTCCTCAGCCAGACTTCCCACACTTTTGGTGTAGCAGGAGTGAAGCAGCAACAACAGATGGAGTGTCGCTGTGGAACAAAAAACATTTGGGGGAAAACATGTGCAGATGTATGCTGGCCATGAAACTATGTGAAAGGTCTTGCAATTTGAGAAATGAATCAGAAAACAGAACCGTTTCAGAGAATTTGAGAAAGATTTGGCAATAAGACTACATTTGTGAAACCAAATAGCCAACACCATCCTCCTCGTCTTCAAGTAATAAATTTTATTTCCCAACGTGTTCCCTTTCTAATTCAGCAAACTCCTGTCAGTGTGCTGGTTGTGAATATATTTAGTCCTTACATGTTAAAGTTTGCTATAGGAATGAAACTATTTTTTATGCAGGTTCCTTATGTTTTGGATTTTATTCTTTTTAACATATTTGCAATCTCCATTTGTTCTAAATATGCTGCATTAGAAAGCTTATGAGTCAATAAAGTTTACAAAGAAACTTACTGATTCTCATCTTAGAATTGCACGGTAATGTGTTTCTGTTTACTCTCTTAATGACGATTTGACCATAGCATTCGACCTTAGCATTCATATTGATATATAAAATCCAGTCAGATTTCTCATCCTGTTGTTACAGTATATACAGTATGGTAATAAAAACAAGCTTTACAGAAGGAGAGATAGGATTCTATAACCTAAGTGGTGGGCTAAAAGTAATTATTTACTTTCCTACATGTTTACTCAGAAGTTAGTATGCTTTGTTATGCATAGTATTTGTACAGCACCTTCAAAGTACCAAGTACTCCCTGAGGGCATTGGCTGTTTTATTTTAAAAGTCTTCATATTTAAAGCAGTTTTAGATTCATAGCAAATTAAGAGAAAGATACAGAGATGTTCTCTATACCCCCTAAGCCAGCACTACCATAGCTGTCTTCATTACTGACACCCCCACCAACATGGGACGTTTGTTATAATTGGTGAACCTGCATTGACACATCACCATCATCCAGAGTCCATGACTTTATGCTAGGGTTTACTCTTGGTGTTGTGCATTCTATGAGTTTGAAAACATAAATGATGAAATGTCTCTACCACTACATTATCATACAGACTCTTTTCACTGCCCTAAAAATCCTCTGTGCTTGGCCTATCCATCCCTCCTTCCACCTGCAATGAATGTTCAATGTTTACAGTAACCCTTTCAGTGGACATTAGCAATTCCGTTTTGCTGATGGAGAAATTACAATACAGGCATGTCACATAGAAATCAAACTTAGGTCTACCTAAGTCTTCAGTCTGTGTTTTTTCTCAGTCTTATGATGGCTCTTTTCAGCCAAGATTCCAGATACAGTAACAGCTTCATTTTAGCTCTGGGCTTTTATCACTTCTGGGGCTTCCTCGGGGGCTCAGTGGTCAAGAATCCGCTTGCCAATGCAGGAGATGCAGGAGACAGAGGATTGAATTGTTGCATCAGGAAGATCACTGGAGGAGAAAATGGCATCTCACACCAGTATTCTTGCCTGGAAAATCCCATGGACAGAGGAGCCTGGTAGGCTACAGTCCATGGGGTTGCAGAGTCATACTTGAGTTATAAATGAGCATGCACACATCATCACTTTTAAACTGAAATAAAATTTACTTTCTAATTGGAGAATAATTCTTTTGGTTTCATGTTGATAATATAAACCTTGCTAATATTTTAGAATGTCAGCTCAACTATCAGATTTAAAACCCAGCTCTGACACTACAGTGTGGTCTCCTTCAGCCTGCTTCTTACCCTCTCTGTGCTTTCAGAATTTGCATCTATAAAATGGGGATAGTACTTTTCAAAGGGGTGTTTTAATATTTAAATGGCACAGTTACTGTAATTGCTTAGCACATAGTAAGTGCTTCAGTTCAGTGCAGTTCAGTCGCTCAGTCGTGTCCGACTCTTTGAAACCCCATGGACTTGAGCACACCAGACCTCCCTGTCCATCACCAACCCCCAGAATTTACCCAAACTTATCTCCATTGAGTTGGTGATGTCAGCCAACCATCTCATCCTCTGTTGTCCGCTTCTCCTCCTGCCTTCAATCTTTCCCAGCACCAGGGTCTTTTCAGATCAATCAGCTCTTCTCATCAGGTGGCCAAAGTATTGGAGTTACAGCTTCAGCATCAGTCCTTCCAGTGAATACTCAGGACTGATCTTTAGGATGGACTGGTTGAATCTCCTTGCCGTTCAAGGGACTCTCAAGAGTCTTCTCCAACACCACACTTCAAAAGCATCAATTTTTTGATGCTCAGCTTTCTTTATAGTCCAACTCTCACATCCATACATGACTACTGGAAAAACTATAGCTTTGACTAGATGGACCTTTGTTGGCAAAGTAATGTCTAAGCTTTTTAATATGCTGTCTAGGTTTGTCATAACTTTCCTTCCAAGGAGTAAGCGTATTTTAATTTTATGGCTGCAATCACCATCCACAGTGATTTTGGAGCCCAAAAAAATAAAGTCAGCCACTGTTTCCACAGTCTCCCCATCTATTTTCCATGAAGTGGTGAGACTGGATGCCATGATCTTAGTTTTCTGAATGTTGAGCTTTCAGCCAACTTTTTCAGTCTCCTCTTTCACTTTCATCAAGAGGCTCTTTAGTTCTTCTTCACTTTCTGCCATAAGGGTGGTGTCATCTGCATATCTGAGGTTATTGATATTTCTCCTGGCAATCTTGATTCCAGCTTGTGCTTCATCCAGCCCAGATTATCTCATGTTATACTCTGCATATAAGTTAAATAAGCAGGGTGACAACGTACAGCCTTGACATACTCCTTTTCCTATTTGGAACAACCAGTCTGTTGTTCCATGTCCAGTTCTAACTGTTGCTTCCTGACCTGCATATAGGTTTCACAAGAGGCAGGTCAGGTGGTCTGGTATTCCCATCTCTTTCAGAATTTTTCACAGTGTATTGCAATCCACAGAGTCAAAGGCTTTGGCATAGTCAATAAAGCAGAAATAGATGTTTTTCTGGAACTCTGTTGTTTTTTCAGTGATCCAGCATATGTTGGCAATTTGATCTCTGGTTCCTCTGCCTTTTCTAAAACCAGCTTGAACATCTGGAAGTTCACGGTTCACGTATTGCTGAAGCCTGGCTTGGAGAATTTTGAGCATTACTTTACTAGCATGTGAGATGAGTGCAGTTGTGCGGTAGTTTAAGCATTCTTTGGCATTGCCTTTCTTAGGGATTAGAATGAAAATTGACCTTTTCCAGTAAGTGCTTAATCATTATTATAATGTCATTATTAGAATATAACCACTATATATATCATTGTGTAGTCATTCTTTGATTCAGTGGTAAGGAATCTACTTGCCAATTTAGGAGACTCAGGAGACATGGGTTCAATCCCTGGGTGGGAAAGATCCCCTTTACGAGGAAATGGTAACCCACTCCAGTATTCTTGCTTGGACATTCCCACAGACAGAGAAGCCTGAAGGGCTGCAATCCATGGGATCTCAAAGAGTTCTAGCAGTTTAGCACACACACACACTGTCATTATTAGAAGAGAGTGGTGGAAATGGGTACAGTAAGTTTAATGCTTACAAACTTTTGTTCTTTCCAGCTATTGGTTTTTAAAGAGGGTTATTTTAAAAGAAATTCTGTTTATACTTTTTATTGGGAATCATTTTTTTGTTTTCTGCAAAAATGTTGGGTTTTTGAGATAAGGGAGTGGTCCATTTTTTCCTTAAATGAACAATTTATTTTTGGGTTTCTCGAAGAATACTATAAAAACTGAAATGTTAGCATGTTTTTCTATATTATTTATTTTTATGTTAGCCAGCAAGTTTTGCCAGCTATGAACAAGAAAGTACAAGGAGTTAGTCTCCAAATATCTCCTTTACTAGCATAGTTAAAATTAAATCATCAGTTAATATTTCAGTTACATTTTATTCTTATATCAAAGCATTATTCAGATTATAGGGTTTGTAAGTCATATTTAAGAGTGATTATTTTAGAAATTTAAAAATTTTGCTCTTACATTAAAAAAGAATGTCTAAAAATATATATTTAAATTGAATTGAAACTCTGGACTATACTGTTATAAGCATCAGTTAGGTTTCTGTATTATGACTTAAGTGAATTTCTGTTTTCAAAGATTAAAATGCTTGGAGTAAAATAGCTTCGCAGTTTAACTTATTCAAGTCCCATTACAGTGACTCTCCTGTTTATTGCTGAAAATATTCTACAGAAATTTTAAAAGGATCAATATTAATATCACTAGCTTGCATGCGAGAAAACGGATACACAAAATAGAACTAAATGACCTGACTGAAATAAACAACTGGTTGTAAATAAGGTCTATCTTCCTGAAAAGTCTTCATACTTTTTAACATCAACAAACAGTTTTGCATTCTGATGACATGTCTTTTGTCTTCCAAAATATCTAGCAGGAGTCATTTAGCCAGAATTGAGAAGTCCACATTTTCAACGTCTATACAACGAAGGCATTAGGCATAACTAACTGCTATCACAGCTATCTTTAAGTGGGCTTTGAAAGAGACAATTTTGATACTGTTACATAAAATATCACAGATGCAGAAAGCAGTATTTTATTTGATGAGCTTAACAATATCTCAACTAATAAATTGGCTGTCATCCTTTCCCCAGGTTGAGATAAGGGGGATGAGAACATGTAGATCCTTTTTTCGCATGCCAATTTGCAACTACCCCATGATAGAGCACAGTTGTACTATGATTGATGAAATATTTTAGAAAGAAAAGAAAGGACTTAAATGGAAGATTTATTAGCTTTTGAAATGGCATTGCTAACAGTAGTGGTAGGAGAAAAATAAACATGAAAACAAACATTTTAAGTAGATAGTAAGGACACAACCTAATCCCAACAGCCTAGAACGTCCTTGCCGTTTTCACTTACTCTTGCATCATATAAGGGGATGTAAACAACTTAATTCTAAGGTTATTGTTGCAACCTTTTCTGCTTTATAATTTAATCAGAAATAGTGTCTAAAATAAAAACAAGATACCTCTAAGACTTCAGTGGCTTGTCATAAAAAGATGTTATTAAACATAAAAAAATTCAGTAACTGCATACTCTGAGCTAGAAAGGCACTAGAGTGATAAAGTAATGTACATTATATAATAATATCAGGATCGCTCTGATCTTGAACATTTATTTCCAAGTTGAACAAAGTTTTTGAATCAGTCTCCTTTGCTCTCAAGTATTCGTATCTCAAGTTATAGAATCAGTTTTACCATCCCATGTTGGGTCAGATCACTGGTTTGGAAAATAAGGCATCACATCTTTTCCTAGGGTCTGCGCTATTAGCTAAATCATCTTCACACAGCTCAGTGTACCTAAACATTGGTATTCAGGCTGCAAAACTGATGGTGGAAAGCAATTTCTAACTGACCCTTAAGGCATTTATGTTAAGGCTGGAAGTGTGATGTTTGATTACACCCAGTATCATTTCAACTCAAATAGCTATAAATTACTCTCACCTTTTTTTGAATAGCAACAATTTCTTAAATCAATGAACTCTTTTAAGAATTGAAGAAAGGTCCATATGTTTATCATATGCACCATAAAACAGTGTTTCTTTAGATGCTCTAATTATTTCTTTGGGCCTTGATTTTATCATGTGTAAATTTATTTTTATCTTTTTTACTAAGAAATCCTGTAAAACAATCAAGTGACTGATGATTTGAGACCAGCCAGAAAAGATAACCATTTTGTAGCATGCTTCAGGATAAAGGCAGATTTGTCTTAAAATATAAACAAATGTCATATTTAATCCTGCTAAAATGAAGACTTAGGAGTGCAAGGTTCATTTTCCACAATCCCAAAGTAGACCTCAAATACCCAAATTCAGTTAGAGGTTTCCATTTCACTAAAGAGACTTCAAAAGGCAGAGGAAGATAATCTTGGCAGCAGCACCCTGGGAGTGAGAATACTCCTAACTAGGCAGGGTCCTTACCTTTCTTCTGACTCTTAGGATTTGGAGATCAGATAGGAAAGGCAGACAGAGGTATACAAAGGAGCAGAGAGGGGTTGGAGCAAAACTCACGCATCAAGAGTTGCCTAGCAAGCAACACCTCTCTGTTTCAGTGTGAACACTGGTATGATTTATACCTCTTACAAACCACATACTAAGTTTTCAACAGTTTGCCAATAAAAGGTGCATGACATACTCTGATTTGGGAGCAAGCAAGAAGACTCAATATTGTGATCTCCTTATTGAGCAAACATTTAACGTGTGTCTACTATATGCCGGATATGTACACTTGACTAAAAATATAAATATCAAAAACATGGTCTCTTTCCTTGAGAATCTTACAGTTTAAAGCAGGCAACATATTTGTAGGTGGTTCATCAATGTACAATAATAAAATACAGAAACCATATTTTAATAATAATGAAATATGAAAACAAGCTTTTATGTAAGCCACGTTCTGCATATCAAGTTTTGTTTAGAAAAGGTAAGCTTACATGGGCATTTTTCCCATGAAAAATATATTGGCATCATATTTTGTATTATTTAAAATTTGTTATTTGATTTGTTCTATTGGCCATAGATTTATAATGTCCTCACCATTATTGTACTTTATTTGGTATGTAGTGAGTTATCTGTCAGATTTGAAAGGATATGTTACCAGAAAGATGGAAATATTATTAAAATTAAATTTCTGTATTCTTTCTTTCAGAAAATAAAAACTATGTATGTATACATACATATATATATGTTTTAAATATATATATATAAATGACATATTTTTGAAGAATATTCAATATGATTTATGGAAATATTTAAATAAAAAATGTCATCTTGACATTATCATGACAAAAAAGTTGATGTTTGGATGGAGAATATAGGGGATAGAAAAGAATCAAAATTGTCTTCAACATAGGTCTGCAGGAGCACTCCTGAAAGGGTAGTGCGTATTACAAGAACTTGAGGGAGGTAGAATGGTTGTCATTTTGAAAAAGGAGATAATAAATGAAAATATTCCATATTTACTGTAGGGAAATGCTGAGGAGATGTGGGACTATTTAGTAGCTATTGAATTAAAATTCAGAGAATGATCAAAGATGTAGGAGAAAAAAAAATGTAAGCATGTTACAGGGAGTGAATGTGATTTCAAGGGAGAAAGACAAAGGCTGCTTGCTGACTGAGGCACTTTAGGGATGCTGATTGCAATGTCGTCTAAAGTCCTGCCCATGTTCTGCTATCCAGGCCGTGTTCAAGATGCAGGGCTGCCTTCATACAGAAAGTGGATGCTTTTTACACGTTGCTGCAAAAGGTTCGGATACTCACCTACTCCCACGCCTACAAAGATGTGTCTGTCTGGGGAGGGCACATCTTTCTAATACGTACAATGGCACCATATCAAGGGCATATATACAGTGGTGCCATATAAAGGCTATATCTGCAGCCCCAGCCTGGCTCCAGGGTTGTTGTGACTGCCAGTAAAAAACATTGCTTGGCCTTTGGCATACAGTCATCAGTACATGGTGTCATGAAATGTGGAACTTACACTAAACAGAATCAAGTGACTTGAGCCATCTGTGCTTATCAGACTGTAGTTTATATAGTTAAAGGGCCACAAAATCAATAGAGTGGATCATGACCAGCTTTGTAAAACATACTGAAATAATACAGAATTGAAAATATCAAATCACAGTAAATGAGAAGGGTAAATTGTTTTTTAATTAAAAGTTGTTTTGCTATGTTTATAAATATATCTAGTCATGGATAGGTGACTGTAAAAAAAGAAAAAAAAGTTGCAAAACTTAAGAAGAATATAATAAGTAGAAGAGTTATGACAATCTCAAAATTTAACTCTGCACCCCATTCATAGTTGGCTTTTCAATCTATATGGTCTGGGATAGAGGCAAATATGTTAGATCACTCAATAAGGATGTCAGGGCAATAATTGATGTTTCAGTAGCAAGGTATCATTGTCAGATTTATGGTCTGTTCCAAAGGTTTATGGTTTCCAGGAACCTGATTTAAATATTTATTATGGCATTTGTGTGATAATTTTAAACTCTAGATATTATTTACAACATATAATATGTAAAATCATAAAGTGCTCATGGGCACAGGTATAGTTTTAAAAAAATCTGAATAACTTTTGTAAAGTTTTGGAAAAAATCATGGTACAAGCAGATACTTTTTAAAAAAAAATGCCACATCTTTATTTCAGTGAAATAATTCATATAAGGATATGCCTCCAGGTAAGCATCTTTCTTAAAAAATATCAGAGATATTTCAACTTATTAGTAAGCAAAGTTAGGATTCATCATTGTGTTTTTCAGGATGGTTCACTTACTAAACTATGAATGTTATCTAAAGGTAGCCAGTATTCTTCAAACACTATTTTGAATGGTTGTAAATTATCAGATAATTCAAAAGATTTGTGATGGGTATTTTGTTGTTGTTGTTGTTGCTGTTTAGTTGCTAAGTTGTAGCTGGCTCTTTTATGACCCCATGGACGATAGCCTGCGAGGCTTCTCTGTCCATGGGATTTCCCAGGCAAGAATACTGAAATGGGGTGCCATTTCCTTCTCCAGGGAATTTTCCCGACCCAGGGATTGAACTCATGTCTCCTGCATTGACATTTAGGTGCTTGCTTATTCTTACCATTATATGTCTTCAGTGAACATTCTTGAACTAACTTTAGCCGTATCTTTGAACCTTTGAATAAACACCTACAAAAAAAATTCTTGGGGCAAAAATTTGGCCATTCTTCAGGCTCTTGATTTATCACTGAATATATTTCCATTAGCAGAATATGTCAGTGCTCCTGTAACACCAGCTCTGGTTCAGCATTCTCGTAAATTCCTCTATTTTCTCATTTACAGTTATGGGAAATTTAAAAGTTGAAGTATTCAAGTAATGCAAAATGACTTCAGACCAATAAGATCAAAGGAAGTACAAGTTGAATTCCATTACTTCAGTAAATTGTGATTTAAAAAAAAGTCGTGATACCAGATTGCCAACCAATCCAAAGACTGTTCTGACATTTTCCCCAAGATAAAAATGTATCCTAAAGTGCGAGTGGAGGCAGGATTGGAGTACGATGTCATGGAAGATGTTCATGTGTCTTTGCTTTTTCCGCCCTATGCCCCAGTCCTGGTTACAAAACTTTATTAGTAACAGATAAGGAATATAGTTTGGGATAATGTCATAACCAATGACTAAGGACTGTTTATTGATCACAAAATAACAACAAATCTCTAAGTTTAATAAAAAAGGTAACAATTTTTTTAGATATCTTGCACATTTTATAGATGGTAATTGACCTTGCATTTGCTATTTTGAGTTTCTTTATATATTGGTATGGATAAATATTTATTTGCAATCATATATTTTAAGTTTCTTTTGTGAATTATGTACTCATTTCCACTATGAAAAAGCTACAAAATTTTTCTTAAACTTTCTGATTTCTTCTGTCTTATGGATTATTTATGTTTTTGGTTTTTATTTGTTTTGTTTTCTAAAACTTTGGATAATTTTAATTAAAAAATTTTGTTAGCATTTAATGCTGTTGATAACTGATTTAATTCACTGTTGTCAGCAATACTATTTTATATTATATATTATGAAAAATAATAATAAGGAAACCTAATTTCGCATGAAAGAATTGAAAAATAAGGAAAAAGTATATTAGATTGAGAATTTTGAAAAATGAGCCTTCGCCCAAATTAAAAGGTAAGATAGACTTGAAATTTAGACAAATACTATTTTTCATTGTTAATTTGACATCAAGATGAACTAGTTGATAGGGAAATAAATTTCAAGTCTGTTGCCATTTCTTGCTCAGATAGTAACAGTCATATCTTTAGCAATCAGTAGTAAAATAAACAAGGCTTGGGAAAGCTGATATAACCAACACGGGGATCAGGAACAAATATTTCTCAGGCATGGGGAGTCTTGTCTGTCAGAGACCAAAGCTGAGTGCTGAGAAGTTATGTAATTTTCAGTGCTATTCAATGCACTGAAACAAGAAACAAAAAAAAAACCTACTTTAGCTAAAAAGAAAAAGCAGACAGACCTCTTGACAGCTTTTGTATCTTAATAACTTCTGCCACATGTTAATGCAGTAAATACAGAGATCAAGTTTATGATCACAAGCTAAGGAAAGCATCACATTATCATAACATATGTACTGTTGGATTCCAAAGGTAACTACAAATTATATTAGAATATAATGTTAAAAAGGATTAGAGCCAATTTTATGACAGAGGTCTGTGTATCTGTGTGATAAATGAACTCTGAACTTTCAGTAAGTGTATATCAGATATAATTTTTCCCCAAAATATTTTATTACATCAATGAAGTGTTATAAAATGTATGATGTCTTAAAATTAAGGAAACAAGGTTTCATTAAGAATTAAATTAGACCGTTAGTAATGTGGGTATTTTGCGTATTAAAAGTACCATCCCTGTTTTCCTCCGATTTAAGTTTGCTTTAAACTGTGTGTTTGTTATTAGCAGAGTAGACCTGGATTTCATCTGGAAACTAACAAGCTGTATCTTTTAATGGGGAAATATTAGTCTTTTCCACTTAGCATAACAGTTGATGTTTTTGATTGATATTTTTATGTCATCAAAATTATTTCTATTAGCTATTTTTACTTATAGTTTCATTCATTCTTTTAATTTTTATTTAATCAGTTTACTTTTTCTTTTTTGAAAATTCAGTTGTAAGTTTTCAGTCCATTTCCTGTTCTTACTCACAATCAAACTCACATTTTTGCACTTTACCAAAATCAGGTAACAAAACTTCCTTTTTACAGGGTGTTTTACTTGGTATTGTACTGTCCTCAATCTGACAAAAGTAATATGTACTCTATGAACCCACTATATCCAGGCTATTTATTAGGTTTTCTTTCAGTAAATTTTTATAAGAATCCTTATTATCTTTTATATTACACATTCATAATCATAATAATCATTCATTTGAATTTATATATTGCAGAATTTATTGTCTACAACATTGTTACACCTCCATCTCATTTTCCCTTGTTGACATCTGTCTTCTAAATTCATTATTATTTGATTCAGGAGGTATCTTGAATGCTTTCTTCACAGAATGTGTGGGTGACCTACTCTTTGAATCCATGTTTTTACAAATGTTTTCAGATTTATTTGTCTGGTTAGAGAATTACAGAACTGGTCTCACAGTCATTTTATCTCAGTGACTTACACATAGTACTTTACAGTCTCTCAATTATGTTAGCAAGATTCTGATACTATTCTAATTGTTTTTCTTTGTAAACTGGTAAATTCTTTAGCAACCAAGAGCTTGTTACTGAACCAAACTTAGATCTGCTTACCTAAAGTGCAGCAAAGCCAATCTACTGACTTACGGTGAAAGAAAGTACAGCATTTATTGAAGGGCACCAACCAAGGAGAGCAGGGATGCGTGCTCAGCTCATGAACCTTCTTCTGGTTGGTTGGTGGTGAGGCAGCAGGGTGATGTTTCAGAAATCTTAATCACCAGCCGTTTGGTCAGAACCAGTCTGGGTCTGTGTTCTGTGGTCAGCAGGCAATCACCATCTTCTGATGGGTAGAAGGTCTTAGTTTCTGCAGAACCACTCAAAGATAGGATTCAGGTTATTATCTATGTCCGTTCTGGAGGAACTAAGTCCTATGACTTATTGTTGCATCAGTAAGTACTTGAATCTGCTCCTTAGAACTTGGGGAAGAACTAGGAGACTAAAACCTTTTCTCTACAAAAAGAAACAGGGATACTGAGGGCTACTGTACCTAAAAAGGCCCCTGCACAGTCCTTCTTGGTTCACATTCCCTCTTTTCTTTTATACTTGTCAATCCTAAGGAGAACAGGAGCAGAACAAGACAGTGTTATAGAGAAGGGGGATAGAGAGATTTATTACAAACTCTGCAGGGAAACTCAGTTTTCAGGGGACTCAGTTTCAAGTTTGCATGATTTTTCTGTCATGGATTTGATTTTCCCCTTGAATATATATTATTTAATGATTAGAAACAAAAATCAATAAAGCTGTTTTCTTTAAAAGTGTTTCATAACCATCACAACAGCACCAGAAGGACTATATGTGAGTATCATTCATTTTTACTATTAGAATTGATAGAGTGAAATGAAAAAACTTCAGAATAATTGATTTATAATTTAAAATACATGTATGAGGATTTTCATCCCACCATTTGTATCAAATGAACAAGAGAAGTGGTTTCCAGTGTCTAGAGAAATAAAATGGTTTGTTTTTCTCCTATTTGCATATTTTTATTATACTCGGTTTTGCTTGTTTGTTCTAAAATGTGTGTTTTAACAATTCTGAGAAAGAGGGGACAGAAAAGATGACAGTAGTATAAAATTAGAATATTTTCTTAAGTTCTTTCCCTCAGAAAATAAGTAAATGCAAAAAAGAGCGACAGAGACCCTCCTACATATCTTTCTTTTCTGGTTTATATAGCATTTGCAAAATCTGATCCATAGTCAAAGGCACACTTTTCCTTTCAGAAAATTTTCAAACGATACTTCTTGCTTCAAACAATTTAACAAACACATTTCTACTAAAAATTTGTTTTTAATATTAAATACCCATCATGAACCCTTTATTTTTGTGTAATTCTTCTGTCTTTACCATGATAAATTCTCATATTTTGCATTTGATGTATCTCACTTTTATTTTACTAAATCAGACTAACTAACTCTATGGCTATGGGAAATGTACATTTTATACTGTGTGTTTTATAGTCAACAGTGGTAATGTAGGAAGTAATGTACTAAAGTATATCTTCACTATTGAATTTATTTTTTTTCTCTGTCTTCTTAATTATTCTGCAAATGTCAGTATGTTTATGTGGAGGGGTGGTTTATGTGTATATCATATGTGTAGTCTGGGCTGCACTTAAAGATTCAGGCACAGAAGAAATTCCCAGAGGGGGAAAAAGGTATAATTCCACATCTCTCCTTTGATACCTTTCCTTGTCTTGTAGAACGGTTGGTAATGACAGTTCCAGTGTGAAAACAATAGCTCCGTTACTTTTCTTGACTGACTGAACTCATTCTAGTTTCATTGCAGCTCTGCTTTTTTTTCTTTCTCTTCTGCTGACCTTTTCCTCCCCCTTACCTCATAACTATATGTTTACCTTCATATTCCCCAGAAAAAGATAAACTGTAGGAAGTCTGTAATTGAGGGGACTCGTAAGGAAGATTTTTCTAAGTTCATTAGAGAGTGCTAGATATGAGAAGAGAATTACCAGTGTTACTGAAAACAAATGAGCCCAGTAGGCTGCCTTGGGGAGAAATAGGGCAGGGGGGGGGCGGGAAGCTTCTGCATTGCTCCACCTTTGACTTAGAGGGCCTGTTTCACAAGAAATCACATAATGGTTATAGTCATTTTAGTGTTCAAATTTACGGAGCAATCCTGGCAATCGTGTCCAGAGGGAAAATGTGTGTAAGAGGGATGCTGCTGTTAAAAGTTCTCTGGCTTTCAAGTTGTTATAATCAATTTGAGCCCAGCCAATAATATTTCAAGTGCTAGAAAAAGAAAGGGGAATATTTTCTCTTTCTAAATTACCGCACCTATGGTCAGTTGATTGAAAAATGGAATATAAACTAAAATCTTGTTCACATTCTGGAATGCCAGTGACTTACAAAACCAGTAAAATTCTACTTTATTATACAGAAGTAATATAATTATATGGTTGTTGCCCAAAATGTGTCATTCCTAAATGTATCACTCTTGAATTTAGAGAATTAGATACCCACTACTATGACTTGTTTAGAAGAACACTTTACAAAATACACCTCACCCTACAATACAAAGATATAGCTTGGTTTTTAGAGTCAGGCAATCTTAAATATTAATATAAAAACCATGTACAGCAGATTCTCTAAACTACCATGATTTAACCCATCTCAGCTTTAATTTTCTAGTAAGTAAAATGAGGATCATATCAATCGTGTTATTATAATGATTAAATAAACTTAAATGAGCCATCTAGCAGAATACTTGAAAAATATTTTCTCTCTTCTTTCAGATTATGAGGTACAAATCATGCTGACCTAGTTTTTAATATAAGTCCACAATAAACAAGTAACTAGCCATCAACCATAGGTTAGTTGAGTGCTAAGTAAGCTTCCCAAAAACATATTGAGAGGAGATATTTCTGGCATATGTTTTTGGGAAGCTTAGTTAGCACTCAACTAACCTGTGGTTGATGGTTATGCATTATGTTAAAGCCCTGGTAGTTTTCTGATAGGCTGGACTGAATCATGTGGAACCCCAGGGAATTTTCTGGTCAACCTTGAGACCAAACACAGTTTAAGGGACTCCTTTGGTCCTTTTTACCTACTCTCACATCCTAAGGAAGCAAACACAAGTAAGTAGAATCATACAAAAACACAGCAACAACAACAACAACAAAAAACAACGGAAGAAAGAAAAAAGGAAAACAAGGGAGTGTGATAATGCCAAGGCAGAATTCGTTCAAACTGCTGAGATCAAAGCAGGAGTCAGGAGAAAGGATCCATCTAGAGATGAGAGCAAAGGAGACAGCAAGCTTGCTCCCTGCACTGCTGCTGCTGCTGCTGCTGCTAAGTCGCTTCAGTCGTGTCGGACTCTGTGCGACCCCACAGACGGCAGCCCACCAGGCTCCCCCGTCCCTGGGTTTCTCAGGGAAGAACACTGGAGTGGGTTGCCATTTCCTTCTCCAATACATGAAACTGAAAAGTGAAAGTGAAGTTGCTCAGTCGTGTCCAACTCTTAGCGACCCCATGGACTGCAGCCTACCAGGCTCCTCTATCTGTGGGATTTACCAGACAAGAGTACTGGAGCCTAATAATTGCCAGGCTCCTGGTTCTGACCCATCCTTTGGAAGAGAAGTAGGGAGTCTTGAGCTCCAGCTTGTGATTAAACAAGTCTCCCCGTCCAAAAATGAACTCGCTCTTAGCCACAAAGCTTCTCCTCCTATGCTTCTCTCTGTCCTCGTGAATCAATATACCCAGCAAATCCCTCCAAATCAGAACCCGTGGATCATCCTTGCTTCCTCTGTCCAACTAACTCATATCCAGTTAGTCTCCAAGCCACACTAATAATTTAAAATTATTTTACTGTGAAAAATTTTGAAGTCACATAAGTAAAAAAAAGAGTATGAAGATCAGATGGTAGTCATCCAGATGACAGTTTCCAGTTTATGCCTAATCTAGTTGAATCCTACCCACTTTCCTTTCCATCCCCAGATGACTGACTTTTAACACTTAAACATATCTGATCTAACCACTTTACTAATTTCTTCTTGACTATGTTTAGTTTTTCATGTCTTACAGTGTTTTAGCAGATTTACCTGGGTCTTACCTCATTTTCCTTATGTTTCAAAAATTGTTTTGAGATCAAATCAGATTTTTCTACATAAAATCTGCTGATGCTCATCCTTTACCCACTGAATTTAGTCCAAAATGTTTAGCAAGCATTTTCCCACTTTAGACCATACATATCTGCATAGAATCTTGCCCTACAGTCTCTACCATCCTACCCAGTGTTCCACAATATGTTGTTTATTCGCTATTCAACCCTTTTGCAACCCCATGGATTGTAGCCTGCCAGGCTCCTCTGTCCATGGGATTTCCTAGGCAAAAATACAGGAGTGGGTTGCCATTTCCTTCTCCAGGGAATCTTCCCAAACCAGGGATTGAACCCACGTTTCTTGATTCTCTTGAATTGGTAAATAGATTTTTAAACACTGAGCCACCTGGGCAGCCTAATAGTTGTTCTCTTCCTGCAGGCTTCAGGCATTTGGGTGAGTTCTTCCCTTGTGCTGAATGGATTGTTGGAGCCCATTTCATTTGTGTTAATTCTTATACTTCAATGCTTGGCTTAATCATCTCTTCCTTTTCTAAACCTCCTCTGAGAATAACCTTCCCCCTTTTATCCTAAAAACTTGCTAAGGAAACCATTGCTTCTCTGAGTTACCAGTATATGGCTAAATACCTTGTTTATTTGTTATATACAACACATGCTAATAATTTGAGGTTTTGTCTGTCTTCTCCAGCAGCCATGGATCCTGTTGTTATATGTTAGGTGTGTGTCTTTGTTCTTGTAGTGCTCAGCTTGCTGTGTTAAACGGGAGCCAGTAAGAATTTCTGCTGAAAGAATGCCAAATATTTCTCCTTATTAACATTTTTTAATCATTTTTAAATAATGTGTCTTCTCTTTAATGGTATTAAAATGAATTTTTCAAGTGAAATCCTAAATATTTATTCTATAATCCTACAAGGAATTAAATATAACATCACAGAGAGTGACTAAACTGATATATTGATATAAACAATGGAGATAAGAGCACAAAAGAAACAGTCATATATTTTCTTATACTCATTCAAATAAATTTTCTCCTTGAAACTTAATTTTTGTTATGTTAGACACTGGAAGTTTAAAGCTATTTAAATAATTCAAATTTATATAGTACTTCACAAAGATAATTTTTTGCCCATCTCCACTCTCTTGGGGGAAGAGAAGAGGTTACTTTCAGATAAGTGGTATTTCAAGGAACAAGATTGGAATCAGACCATTTAGGGAATTCGCCTATATCATATATCCAGCCCAGAAGATTGGGAGATAGATTAGAAAATGTTTTTATTTCCAAATTCTTGATAAGAAAGCTAAGAGGTCAAGTGCTCAAGACTACATAGTAGGGAGAAACACAAAAGTCAGTGTGAATCTTTGTTTTTTATTTTGCTTGGTTTTTTTCTTCTGGTTAATGTGTTACCCAAAACTTGAAAATAAATTGAAATCAAATGATATATTGGTACACTAATTTGTTTTCAGAAACAATCAGGTGGTATAAAATGGCTGGTTTTCTTGGATTCTGACCAATAACTCAGATCTAGTGAATTCTTTTCCTCTGTATTTTTGCATATCATTTTTGCAGCTATAGACCACAAGGGATGCAATCTTCATCATTTTCTATATTACCAATAACTGATCCGAGAGCACAATTCCTTTTAAAGTTAATATAAACTTCTCCCAGTATGCTGTGAAAGGAGTCAAATTTTGAGATAAAAATTGAAACTTTTAATAAGAACTCAATTACATGCTTCTGTGTTAACTTGCTTTAGAATGTGAACTCTGACAGCAGGGCACAGATCCTGACTTTTTGATTAATTTTTACTTATTTCCCAATGTGGACATATTCACATTTGGGAACTGGGAAGTTCCATAAATATTTGAGTAACTGAATGATTGAGTCAAATCCAATGTGTATGAAGTAGTTTTCTTCATCTTGATTTAGATACTTCTGTGTCAATTTGTGACATGCTCTCAGGTAATTTTAATAAACTAGTCTAATTTATTTTGAATGAATATATAGACATAAATGTTTGCTTTCTGAGTATATGTGTGCATATAGTCATCTAAAGTTATACAGTACATCTGTATACAGAATAGACAAATTAATAATTAATACATGTTAATAAAGTATGAACTCTTCAACATTTTATATGATGGCCTTTCTATTTCTCTTACTTTATTATCATATTTTCAGCAAATTTACTTAACTCCCTCAACGTTTATATGCTTTAATTTAGGGGTGACAAATGCCTAGCCAAATGCTAAATCTGAAAAAAATTTTAAATATGATTTTCAAATTTTTGAAATTTTAAATCCTTTAGATTTGTGTGCTTCCCTGTATCATAAGCCACACTTCCTTCTATTGTCTGGCTCCTGGTGGAGTCAGACTTAAGTCACCCACCTGCCTGGCCTAACAAAGCTTCTGAGAACTCAATCTTTGTATTTACACGTCTCCAAGTTGTTGGCCTGTAAAGAAAGAAAGAAAGAGAAGTCAGTCAGTCGTGTCCAACTCTCTGTGACCCCTGTAGCCTACCAGCTTCCTTCGTCCATGGGATTTTCCAGGCAAGAGTACTGAAGTGGGTTGCCATTTCTTTCTCCAAAGGATCTTCCCAAACCAGGGATCAAACCCAGGTCTCCTGCATTGGAGGCAGATGCTTTATCGTCTGAGACACCAGGGAAGCTTCTAAGGGGAGCTCAAAAGTCTTCTCTTGGTACTCGAGCTTTTTACTCACTTTAGAGTAAATCAGACCACATACTGAAAATTAGAACTTTTGAGGAAACAATGGAATTGAACCCAAAATGTCAGAGAGGTGCCTATGGAGAAATGAAAAGAGGCCTGAAGTCTTAACGTGAAGAAGATACCAGGTGTGAGGCCTGGCCTAGCTTTGCTCTAGGCTTTGGAGAGAATGATCTTGCTTCTCATAGACTGATGAGTTTTTCTTACTAACTGGTTATACACAAATGAAATGGTCCTGTGAGGAAAGTAGATTCAGGCCTATGTTTGGAGCAAAGAGCCTTCCACTTTTGTTGTAGGGACAGGCCTGCCTCAGGCCTAGGAAATGAATTTGACACAGGGTCCTACAGTTCACTGTGAGATAGGCCTGAATTGAAGGTTATTCTGGGAGCAATAAAGGTGTTTCACTTGTTGAGCTTGGAACCTCATGGGTAACAGTCAAGGTCAGGTCTCAAATATTTGAAAGTCTATTTCAGAGATATATTATAAGTAAATTGTATTTTTTTCCTATGTCAAAATGAAATGATACCATTTGATTGATGTTTTGAATGACTTTTAAGAACATGGAATATTTTTTAGCAAAATAAAGTTAATATTAAAACTTTAAAATAAAGTACTATATAAAGCCATATACAAAAGAAGTGGAGAGTCTACATAATCTGAATTACCTTTAAAATGGAATGAGTGGTTATCTTCATGTAATAAAATTACAAATAGGTTTTATTTTTTTTTCCCAGTGGCTTTTCAATAAATTATCATGAACTGTATTATTGGAATTTGTAAAAATGTCATAAGGAAACAAATTTTGATGTTTATTCTTTGTATTTAGTGTGGATATATTCTATCCATATACTAATGGAATTTGTACTTTTTGAGATCTTTGTTATAGATATTTTAAGAATACATTTGTTATTATACATATCTAAGGATAAGCAACTTAAACTTATTTCCAGACTTTGGAAGCTCACTTCTTCATGAGAAGGGATAAGTCTCGGTCACTTATGAAGGACTTATTTTACATATTAAAGGCCAAGTAGCTGTTAAGAATTTTAAGTGGAGTGTAACTGGATCATATTTCTAGTAACTTAAATAATAATAACAGTATACAGAAAATAATATACCTGTATATTGCATACTAATGCTAAGCACCACTGTAAGCATTGTCTGCTCATGAACCCCTTGTAATCTCTTAACAACCTTTTGAGGTGGTCACAGTGTATTTCCATTTTATGGTAATCTTCCTATCACAGTGTCTAGCATACAACAAACACTCAATAAATAATAGCTATTATGAACTCTTTTTATAGCATAGTACTTAAGAAGAGTGAGATCTCTTTGACAGTCAGAATACCTAAGGCTGTAGTCAAAATTTGCCACTTATCTGTGTGCCATTGATCACATTAATCTAGCTTTTTATACTTTAGGTTTTTTTATTTGAAAATAGCAATAATGCCTGCCTCATAGGCATGTTGTATATGTATATGAGCCCTCCTCCAGGGGATCTTCCTGACCCAGGGATGGAACCCACATCTCCTGTGGCTCCTGCACTGCAGACGGATTCTTCACCGCTGAGCCTCTAGGGAGGCACCGGGCTACAGTCCATAGGGTCGCAGGGACACGACTGAAGCAACCAAGCACATACTTGTGAAAGAATAAGTATGGCAGAGAACTTTAGCTGTTCAAAATGTCTTCTTTCTTATTCCTGGCACACAGCTGGCCTACACCCATCAGCTTCCCTGTGGTTAGATGTGGACATTTGAATGAATTCTGGTAAATAGAATGTGGATAAAAGTGATGGGTGCCATTTATAGTTGTGGCTTATTACTCTCTTATGCTCTATTTGAACCCAGCTCCCCACCAGGATAAATACAGACAATGTGGAGGCCCGATGGGGGTGGTGGAGCCATTAGATGAAGCAAGTCTGGGTCCTTGAACCATTATGCAAGAAGCTACACCATCAACCTGAATACTAACTTTGGCTTCTGACTAGAGCAGCAAAGAATCTTTTATTGTGTTGAATCATTACATGTTTGAATATATTTGTAGCAGTTGGCCTATTAATATACTAAGTCAAAGTGATAAAACATATAGATAATAAAATAAAATTGTGTAATAGAGCCTCATAGGTTGAATATCTTAAAAAAAAATAGGATTTCCAAATCTTACCTGCCATGACCATAGTAGTAATTTTTGAAAACGAAAAAAAAGAGGACTTCACATTTAGTTGTCTGTCATATGGTAACTTCTGTACTTATATCTGTAATGTTTGAAAATGACTAAATGGAAATAAAATTTAAGTGAGAGACAGACTACAAATAAAGTTTCTATTTTTCTTCTGAAATCTCTACCTCAGTATCTTTTCCTCTCTCAAAACAGACCCATAATCCATCAGATACATTCTTACCTTATATATTTGCTTTGTAAAATTATCCTTGCAGAGGTGGCAGGATGCAACAGCAAAGAGAACAGGCATTGGACCAAACTACTAGGCTCTAACTAAATAGCTATGTGACCTTGACAAGTTACATTTCTTCTCTATGGCTTATTTTCCTCATCAGTTAAAGAGAGTAATAATGGCACCTGCTTCTTAGAATGTATGTAAACAACAAGTGAAGTAATATTTATGAAATATTTAGGAAAACCTCCAACTCTTAGTTATCAATATATGTGTTCAATAACCTGTGTATAAATTAAATGTTATATAAATAAATCTTTAAAAATAACCTTGTGCTGTGCTTAGTCAAATCTGACTCTTTGCAACCCCATGGACTGTAACTGCCAGGCTCCTCTGTCCACGGGGATTCTCCAGGCAAGAATACTGGAGTGGGCTGCCATGTCCTCCTCCAGGGGATCTTCCCACCCTAGGGATCGAACTCAGGTCTCCTGCATTGTGAGCAGATTCTTTACCGTCTGAGCCACCAGGGAAGCCCAAAAATATTGGTGTGGGTAGCCTATCCCTTCTCCAGGGGATCTTCCCGACCCAGGAATTGAACTGGGGTCTCCTGCATTGCAGGTGGATTCTTTACCAGCTGAGTTACCCGGAATCCCCCAGATTAACCTTGGTTTGATTAAAATGGAGAATAAAAATTCAAGACATTCTCCAAACTCAATTCAAACAACTGTTCCCCTATGACTTCTCCCTGGGCCCGCTGATTAGGCTTCCCTCAGCCTTCAGAAACATCTCAGTCACCCTTATGTTTGAATATTTGCCCCAGATTTTACCTTCCTTTTAATTACTTTGCTTCTCTCTGTCTAATCAGTATTTATCTGTCTTGGAGATTAGCCAGTTTGGGTCTATTAGTACCCTAGGGTTGCAGTAAGAAATTAGCACAAACTCCGTGACTTGAAACAACACAGGTTTGTTCTCTCGCAGTTCTAGAAGGAAGTCTGAAATCCTGGAGTTGGAAGGTCCACACTCTCTGTAGGGCCTAGAGAAGAATCTTTGCTTATGTCTTTCTAGCTTCTAGTTAGCTGTCCTTGGGACTCCTTGGCTTGCATCAACATTACTTTCAGTCTCTGCCACTGTTTTCACATAGCCTTGTCTTCCGTGGCTCCATTTCTGAATTTTCTAAGGACACCATTATATTATGTAATAATGTATTATAAGGACACCACTCTTGGGCCCCTCCTAATTTAGTATGCCCTCATCTTAACTTCTTGCAGCCCAGCGTTTCTCATGATGTACTCTGTATATAAGTTAAATAAGTGAGTCTGAGTGAACTCTGGGAGTTGGTGATGGACAGGGAGGCCTGGTGTGCTGCAGTTCATGGGGTCGCAAAGACACGACTGAGCGACTCAACTGAACTGAACATCTTAATTATATCTGCAAAAGCCCTATTTCCCAGTAAGGTCACACTCACAGACACTAGAGATTAGGACTTGAGTATATCTTTTTGGGACGCACATTTCAGCACACGAAGGGATCTAATGTCTCCTCCAACCAATCGTAATTACTTCTGAGAACCATTTATTTTTTATTTCATTCATTAGACAGGTAATATGAATCTGCTTTCTAATTTTTAAAAAAGATTTATGAACCTATGTATCTTCTTTGATAAATTACATTATAAGAGTATAAGGATAAGGATTGTGGATCATGATATTATTTTTTTCTGTTTGTATACTCTTTCATATATCACACAATGCATATGATAACAAATAGATATATTAACAAATGAAGGGATACAAACCTGATAACACAAAATTCTTCTGGAGAGTAAGTGACAAAAATAAATGATAAATGATTAAAAAATCAATTTCTAATCTCTGATTTTTCATTTTTATCTTACGGTATGCTTTTGACTGATTATTGTGAGTATTATTGTGACTGATTATTGACTGAGTATTGTAAGTTCACCAATAAGATATTTATTAACATTGTGATATTTAAATTATATGTAAACATTTGAAAAATAATCCAATAAAATTCAATAGCTCTGTTTAGTGCTTTTGCAGTAAGAGTTTCTACCTTGCTTTGTAACTGCAAAGGTTTTACATTTAAACAAGAATAATCAAGTATGTAACGTGAATTCTTATTATCAACTTTTCTTAGAAATAATATCACATACCTTATACTATTTAACAGGGAAAATTCCCCAAAACTGATGGAAAATATTAGGAATCCATCTCAATTCTACAAGAATAATGTTTTAAATTGATATGTCCACAGATGATAATGAGTGTGGAAATTTAACGCAATCCTGTGGTGAAAATGCTAACTGTACGAACACACAGGGAAGTTATTACTGTATGTGTGCACCTGGTTTCAGATCCAGCAACAACCAGGACAAGTTTATTACTAATGATGGAACCATCTGCGTAGGTAAGTTCAGCTACCTATCTTAAAATTTATACCTATCTTTTATTGCTTATACCTCCACAGATTAGATAATATCCAAATCAAATTCTGTCAGTTGATTGTACCCCCGTTGTTAATACTTTCAGAATCTTCATTAATTCTTTTAATTCTCCAATATGATATCAGTTACTATGGCATATTTATCCAAGAATATAAGACGAAGAATATCAGTTTACAAAAAAAAAAAAAATTGTGATGTTATGAGATCTAGCAAGGTGGCAAATAACGGAATAAATACTTACACTTTAAAGTGATATATTCACTCCAGAAAATTACTATTAGTATCACCAGATAGTAATAGTTTTATAAATATGCACTCTGAGAGGGGCCCCATGTTTTCCTGGAAAGCGTTCAGATAGTCATTGCTTGTGAACACTAGTGATGTTCACTCTAGACAGCACTGCTGCTGCCCACCGAAAGTTTGTCACATTTAAGATCTGCATTCAGTTTTTTTGAACCCCGACCTATTTAGAAGTAACTACAGTGTCTTCTGGAGGGATAAAAGTAATTGAAGTAATTGCAGTCCAGGTTCGATGCACGATACTGGATGCTTGACACATGTATACCTGTGGTGGATTCATTTTGATGTTTGGCAAAACTAATACAATTATGTAAAGTTTAAAAATAAAATAAAATTAAAACCAAAAAAAAAAAAAGTAATTGCAGTTCAATTCCTAAGTAAAATATTGTGAGAGAGTATCTAGATTTTTTAATGTCATTCTATTGTATTTTGGTCACACATTTGATTTATCAGATACTATAGTCTGAGAAAAAAATTGTAGAAAACTGTAGAAAAGATGAACAGTTTTCAGAGACAGATTCTCTGGAACCAAAGACTTTAACTTTGAAAACAAATTATGAATCATCTTAATCATGGTTTCTAAAAATTGCCTAGTTTACCAGTAGCTAGTATGATTATAATTGACAATTATGTATAAAATTAGTGGATGAACTGAGGCCCTGAGAGTTTGATCACATAGCCAGGACTAGATATGAGATAAGCTCAGGACTGAACATGCACCATGGGCAGGGGTAAGGTACTGCTTCTACCTTTCATAGTTAAATGAGAGACATCCAATCACACTAAAGCTTTAAATCAGCCCCAGTAAAGTTCTCATCAGTGAGCTAAGGAGAAGTCTGGCAATGTTATTATTATGCTATGCTATTCTATGCTAAGTCGCTTCAGTCGTGTCCGACTCTGTGCGACCCCATAGACAGCAGCCCACCAGGCTCCGCTGTCCCTGGGATTCTCCAGGCAAGAACACTGGAGTGGGTTGCCATTTTCTTTTCCAATGCATGAAAGTGAAAAGTGAAAGTCAAGTCGCCCAGTCGTGTCCGACTCTTAGCGACCCCATGGACTGCAGCTTACCAGGCTCCTCCGTCCATGGGATTTTCCAGACAAACACACATGATAAGTCAGGAGATAATGTTCAAAGAGAATTTCTCATTGAAATGTCTGTATCAAAGAAATTATCCTGTCTTGTGTACTTTGAGTTCACAGCGTTTTCTCTTTCACCTAAATAAGGAAGATTATATTCTCCTATTATAGCCAAGGGAAGTGAAGAGTCACACATTTAGGATAAAGGGAAGGTTAAAACCACAGTCTTCTACCTAGAATGCCACTGATATTTCCACAGGAATCTCAAATGGGTGACCATTTAAATCTCACACATGAATCTGGATCATGCAAATATAGTGAATCAAACTTTCCAAGGCCATACATGATGTAAAATATGAGGAAATAAATCTCTTTCTGTTGAATTATGATTTTATCTGGATTGTTTGCAGCAAAAATTTTTATTGGATTACATCATTACAGTATATTTGAGAAATTAAAGCCTTCCCAGAAAATGTATAGTACCATGCTCTTTGTTCTTCTCAAACCTAAACTCATGTTTCTAGTCTTAGAATGTTAAATAATGTCTACATATCTTTACCTTTAGTAAAGTTCTAACTTTGTAGCTATATAACTAGAAAATTTTCAGTTAATGAAAAAAATCTAACTTGAAACACCTTAATTACTGAAATTTAATGCAATTTTAACTATACTTTCCATTCCCTCTTGTCTCTACAAGGCATTTGTCTTTTCATCTGATTATGTTTATTTTTGATACACCTCAGTCCACAGAGGGATATATAGTTCTCTGTCTGTATATCTTAAATGTAAAGAATTCTTATTTAGAGAAAAATTAATCATAAGCACAGAGAAAACACATACAAAGATGACCAAAAGCCAACATTTTATGGAAGGGTAATACATTTGTGATCTACACAGTCAAAGGCTTTGGTGTAGTCAGTAAAGCAAAAGTAGATGTTTTTCTGAAACTCTCTTGCTTTTTTGATGATCCAGTGGATGTTGGCGATTTGATCTCTGGTTCCTCTGCCTTTTCTAAAACCAGCTTGAACATCTGGAAGTTCATGGTTCATGTACTGTTGAAGCCTGGCTTGGTGAATTTTGAGCATTACTTTGCTAGCCTGTGAGATGAGTCCAACTGTGCAGTACTTTGAACATTCTTTGGCGTTGCCTTTCTTTGGGATTGGAATGAAAACTGACCTTTTCCAGTCCTGTGGCTGCTGCTCAGTTTACCAAATTTGCTGGCATATTGAGTGCAGCAAATTCATGGCATCTTCTTTTAGGATTTGAAATAGCTGAACTGGAATTCCATCACCTCCATGAGCTTTGTTTGTAGTGATGCTTCCTAAGACCCTGAGAAATCTGTGTGCAGGTCAAGAACTGCAACAGTTAGAACTGAACATGGAACAACAGACTGGTTCCAAATCAGGAAAGTAGTACGTCAAGTCTGCATATTTTCACCCTGCTTATTTAACTTATATGCAAAGTACATCATGCGAACTGCCAGGCTGGATGAAGCACAAGCTGGAATCAAGATCGCTGGGAGAAATACCAATAAACCCAGATACACAGATGAAATCACCCTTATGGTAGAAAGTGAAGAAGAACTAAAGAGGCTCTTGATGAAAGTGAAAGAGGAGAGTGAAAAAGTTAAAATTCAGCATTCAGAAAGCTAAGATCATGGCATTCGGTCCCATCACTTCATTGGCAAATAGATGGAGAAACAATGGAAACAGTGAGAGACTTTATTTTGGGGGGCTCCAAAATCACTGCAGCTGGTGACTACAGCCATGAAGTTAAAGGACACTTGCTCCTTGGAAGAAAAGTTATGACCAACCTAGACAGCATTTTAAAAAGCAGAGACATTACTTTACCAACAAAGGTCCATATAGTCAAAGCTATGATTTTTCCAGCAGTCATGTATGGATGTGAGAGTTGGACTGTGAAGAAAGCTGAGCACCAAAGAATTGATGCTTTTGAACTGTGTTGTTGGAGAAGACTCTTGAGAGTCTCTTGGACTGCAAGGAGATCCAACCAGTCCATCCTAAAGGAAATCAGTCCTGAATATTCATTGGAAGGACTGATATTGAAGCTGAAACTCTAATGCTTTGGCCACCTGATGAAAAGAATTGACTCATTGGAAAAGACCCTGATGCTGGGAAAGTTTGAAGGCAGGAGAAGGGGATAACAGAGGATGAGAGGTTGGATGACATCACCGACTCAATGGACATGAGTTGGGGTAAACTCCGGGAGTTGGTAATGGACAGGGAAGCCTGCATGTGGCAGTCCACGGGGTTCCAAAAGAGTTGGACACGACTGAGCGACTAAACTGAATACATTTGTAATTTAAGACTTTCTCCCAATATTCAGTTATTATTGAGATACTGTGGAAGAGCCCTACATTTTTGCTAATTCTCCTTTTAGCTCTTTTAAGAGCTCAGTAAACACAATAACTTAGATTAAAACCCAATATCCAATATCCTGTGAGCTACAGTTCATGGGGTCGCAGAGTCGGACACAATTAAAGCAACTTACCATGCATACCATCCAATATTGAGTTCTGCAGTTTCCACCTGTTTTGTTTGATGGATCATTCAATGAAAAAATCTTTCTCTGGAAAATTGTTATTCTCATGAGTTTTGTTGTCCTCAAAGATTAAGCTTTTCTCAGAAGCAGAGTAACTGTTTCTTTTCTGTTTTTTTTTTTTTCTTTCCAGTCCTGTAGTAATTTTCATTGTTAACTATGATAATCTTCAGGGAATTTGAACAGAGAAGCATAATTCTATTTTATTTTTACCTTAGTGTTTTACCTTGTAGTGTATTGCTTATGATTTGAAAGTTTAGCTAATCCTTGAATTTGACATATCTGGTAATTATAGTGATTGCATGTGTGCTAAGTCACTTCAGTTGTGTCCAGCTCTTAGCCCACCAGGCTCCTCTGTCCATGTGGATTCTCCAGTCAAGAATACTGGAGTGGGTTGCTATGCCAACTCCAGGGGACCTTCCCGACCCAGGGATTGCATCTCCTGCATTGGTAGGTGAGTTCTTTACCACTAGTGCCACCTGGGAAGCCCAATTATAGGCATTAAGAACATCTATAAATATATAAGGAAAACCTCCAGCACATGACAAGAAATTACCCAAGCAAAATTCTTTATCTTTAGTCTTTTGAAATACTTTTTTAAACAGATGAAATAATCCTTTGGAGAAGTCTTTGAGTGAGATTGAGCATCATTCCTATTTTTCTTCTCCTTTGAATCACAGTAAAATAGAACTTCTGGTGCCCAGGTCCCAAGAGATATTGTTCACAAGTGGGGAAACTGAAGCATTCAGTCATATGACTTTCCAAAACCAAATGAGTAGAACCCAAGGATTTCACATTTTCTGTGTTCATAAGAGCAGTGTTTACTACTTGTCATTTTTTTGTCTTGTTGTCTTAGATACTCTGATAGTTTTTTTCTGGCTTTGAATAATGTTAAAATTCAATTTTGTCTTTGCAGATTACTTCCAGTAATTGAACATTTTATCTTTTTATTTTTTTTTGCAGTCTGTGAGTTACACAACATTAGAAAATTCAGGTATTGATGAAAATTATGAAAATTAAAGCAATCATATAATCATGCTTTGAAAGAAGATTATGATAAAATGCTGCTGGTTTGGCTCATTGTAGACATGAAAAACAAGCATAATTGTGTTAATGAAAAAGCAAATGAATTTATTTGCAGAACAAGGAGGTGCATATTAGGACATACTTACATTTAGTGAAATCAAGTTATTGGTATTAAGCTGAGTGTTAGTTTGGTAATGGAAAAAGTGGATCACTTATTAAATACAGCTTATCAGTTCTAGCCTAGTTGAGATAATTATATGGCAGCAATTTATCTTTCATTAAAATGGGGGAAAGGGTGCTTTTTCTCTTTTACAGCTCTAGGGAGTACCAAAACATGGCAATTTAACAAGACACTCATTATCATTGTGTTTTCTCTAAACCTACATACTCACAGGGCTTATGCTATTAAGAGAACACACAATCTGAATAGAATCATTGAACCTGATTCTCAGTTACAATATCAGGCACTTACTGTATCTTAGGCACCCCTCCAAACACCTTTACATACATTTCCTCATTTGTTATGAAAAAGAACCCTTTTTTAAAATTTTATTTTATTTTTAAACTTTACAATATTGTATTAGTTTTGCCAAATATCGAAATGAATCCGCCACAGGTATACCTGTGTTCCCCATCCTGAACCTTCCTCCCTCCCCATACCATCCCTCTGGGTCATCCCAGTGCACCAGCCCCAAGCATCCAGTATTGTGCATCAAACCTGGACTGGCAACTCGTTTCATACATGATATTATACATGTTTCAATGCCATTCTCCCAAATCTTCCCACCCTCTCCCTCTCCCACAGAGTCCATAAGACTGTTCTATACATCAGTGTCTCTTTTGCTGTCTCATATGCAGGGTTATTGTTACCATCTTTCTAAATTCCATATATATGCATTAGTATACTGTATTGGTGTTTTTCTTTCTGGCTTACTTCACTCTGTGTAATAGGCTCCAGTTTCATCCACCTCATTAGAACTGATTCAAATGAATTCTTTTTAATGGCTGAGTAATACTCCATTGTGTATATGTACCACTGCTTTCTTATCCATTCATCTGCTGATGAACATCTAGGTTGCTTCCATGTCCTGGCTATTATAAACAGTGCTGCGATGAACACTGGGGTACACGTGTCTCTTTCCCTTCTGGTTTCCTCAGTGTGTATGCCCAGCAGCGGGATTGCTGGATCATAAGGCAGTTCTATTTCCAGTTTTTTAAGGAATCTCCACACTGTTCTCCATAGTGGCTGTACTAGTTTGCATTCCCACCAACAGTGTAAGAGGGTTCCCTTTTCTCCACACCCTCTCCAGCATTTATTGCTTGTAGACTTTTGGATCGCAGCCATTCTGACTGGTGTGAAATGGTACTTCATAGTGGTTTTGATTTGCATTTCTCTGATAATGAGTAATGTTGAGCATCTTTTCATGTGAGCCATAAGGGTATTTTATGGTATTGCCCGGGGTCATAGAGCTAATGAAAATTAGAATCAGGATTTGAAGTAAGGTCTTCCACAGGACTTTTACCTGTAGGAAGGAGGATAGATACTGGTTTTGTCAGGTCCTAGGTCCTGCAAGAAATTGCAAGAGATATTATTGTGGACAGTGATGTAAAATGGCAGTCACACTTATTTTGGCTAAGCCAGTTTTATCCTATTTGAGCATGAGATACTTTTTCAGTACTTTATGAATCTTTTCATACTACTAGGTAGCAAGGAGGTATAGAGTAATATTCTAAGGATAGTGGAAGCTCCTTGACTATCCTGGCACACAGCCAGTTGTGGTGGTCACACACTCCATCACTACGTTAAACTCAGTAGGTTCTACTACTGAGGCCCAGAGTGAGAAGGATAGCAAACTTAATATCTACATTTTAGTAAAAAGCTAGGGGAACAATAATGTAAACAAGGAAAGTATATAATTCAGAAAACATGTCTTTGATGGGGTAACAAAAGTTTAAAAAACATATCTTTGGTAAGGTGATTAATATTCTTCTAGAATATTTGGAGTCAGAATATAAAATCTGCATAATCCTAATTTCAAACATTCATCTCCAAGGGTATGACCCTTAAAAATCATTATTTTTAAGATTAACATTCTGTCACTTGGTGAATTCAGAAGTTGAAATGCCTTAGTTGGTTCAAGGCTGACATGCTGGGATAGCAAACAGCTGAGTGGGTGCTGGTAGAGCTGAAACCATAGCAGAGAACCCAAAATAAGGACCACAGGGTGTATAGAATACACAGGGGAAAGCTGAAACTGTCAAGAGCAATGATACTGTCTGAGCCACCAGGGAACCCCAAGACTGTGTAAACTTACGTCCAAAGGCATGAGGGAGGATTAAAATGGCATTTGCAAAGTTAAAATCAGTATGTTTTTCAGAGATTGGATTTGGATAAAGTTCCCAAGAAAAGTTGCACCTTTCTAAATGATTTTGAGATTGAGAGAAATCAACACTTAGTTTCCAATTAACCGTAGAAGGCATCTGAAAATGTGAAATAAGGGTATTTGGAGAACATAGCTTTCTTCCCCATGAAATGAATTTTTCTGTTTATGATACTTCATGGATCTCTTCACACCTTCATTGGGATACTATCCTCATTTGGGTGCTACACAAATAATTTATTCAACACTGCTCCAAAAAAGACTAGTCTTTTGCTTTCTTTTATTTTTTCTCACTTCTGGATTTCATGAAAAATATTAATTCTAGTCTGCTGTCCACTAGCAGCTTTACTTCAGCCCAAACTGGAAAGTTTTCCCTAATGATTCTCAAGAGCCAACAGCTGTCACCCCCTCCTTTATTTCTGTCGTGTGTGTGTGTGTGTGTGTGTGTGTGAAGTGACAGTTTATGATTACATGTGTATAGAAATTCAGGAAGAGATAGAAGGTGCTAGGGCAGCATTTATTCCTTTAAAAGTAGAGGACTGGATATCTGGGTAATACAGATCATGACTGGGGGCTTTTCAGATGGCACAGTGGTAAAGAATCTGCCTGCCAAAGCAGGAGATGCAGGAGATGTGGGTTCAATCCCTGGGTCTGGACGATCCCCTGGAGGAGGGAATGGCAACCCACTCCAGTATTCTTGTCTGGAATATTCCATGGACAGAAAAGCTTGGTGGGATACAGTCCATGTGGCTGCCAAAAGTAAGACATGACTGACTGAATGAGCACACACAGACAGATCATGACCAAATAGCCTTGGCAGAAGAATGAGGCGTTTTCTACTGCTTTTCCAGGCCCGCTAATCATCTTCTTAAATCCAGTACCATCACCTATTTAGCAAATGGAAATTTCTTTAAGAACAGATGAGACTTACTACCTGGTGGTATGAGGTTTAATGGGGGTTGAGGAGGGTGTTTATACCATTTTTGCATTTTTAAAATGAGAAATTTGGATCAGCTACATTTTGTATATCTAATGAGATGACATTTTAATTGTATCTTGATTACTCTCCCTTTATAAAAAGGCAAACAGTATCGTGCTACTCTATTCGTTTTTAAAAAATCAAATTATATATTCAGAATTACAGACTTATTCTCTAACATGGAGAGCTAGACTTAGGAGCACAGAAATTTCTGCATTAATTTAAGGTAATTATCTGGACTATTCAGTCCCTTGGAGTCATTCCATATTGGATCTTTGCCTACTGGCAGAGTATTTATACTGTCTTTGTAATTTTAAGATATATTTCACTTTTCATTATAGTATGTAAAATTTTAAATTAAGAATATAAATTATGTGAGTTTATAACCTATCACTTTTATTGTAGCTTTGATATATACTGAAAATCTAAGACTTAATTCTGTACAATTTGTTACTTTATCTATGATGACTATGTATCAAGAATGATGGCAAAATATACCCTGAACAAAAGTTGTAAGTTTTAATAAGATTTTAAGGACACTGAATCACACATTCTGCTACATCTTAATTTTTTCAGTTAACTTATACAGAAAAATGAGGGGCGTCCCAGATGATGCTAGTGGTAAAGAAGCCTCCTTGCCAATGCAGGAGGCATAAGAGATATGGGTTCAGCCCCTAAGTTGGGAAGATCTCCTGGAGTATGAAATGGCAACCCACTCCAGCATTCTTGCCTGAAGAATCCCATGGACCAAGGAGCCTGGAGGGCTACAGTCCATAGAGTTGGAAAGAGTTGGACACATATCCCTTATGACTATACAGTGGAAGTGAAAATAGATTTAAGGGACTAGATCTGATAGACAGAGTGCATGATGAACTATGGATGGAAGTCCATGACACTACAGGAGACAGGAATCAAGACCATCCCCAAGAAAAAGAAATGCAAAAAATCAAAATGGCTGTCTGAGGAGGCCTTACAAATATCTGTGAAAAGAAGGGAAGCGAAAAACAAAGGAGAAAAGGAAAGATATACCCATTTGAATACAGAGTTTCAAAGAATAGCAAGGAGAGATAAGAAAGCCTTCCTCAGTGATCAATGCAAAGAAATAGAGGAAAATAATAGAATAAGAAAGACTAGGGATCTCTTCAAGAAAATTAGAGATACCAAGGCAACATTTCATGCAAAGATGGGCTCAATAAAGGACAGAAATGGTAGGGACTTAACAGAAGCAGAAGATATTAAGAAGAGGTGGCAAGAATACACAGAAGAACTGTACAAAAAAGAGCTTCACGACCCAGATAATCACGATGGTGTGATCACTCACCTAGAGCCAGACATCCTGTAATGTGAAGTCAAGGGGGCCTTAGGAAGCATCACTATGAACAAAGCTAGTGGAGGTGATGGAATTCCAGTTGAGCTATTTCAAATCCTGAAAGATGATGCTGTGAAAGTGCTGCACTCAATATGCCAGCAAATTTGGAAAGCTAAACAGTGGCCACAGGACTGGAAAAGGTCAGTTTAATTCCAATCCCAAAGAAAGGCAATGCCAAAGAATGCTCAAACTACCTCACAATTGCACTCATCTCACATGCTAGTAAAGTAATGCTTAAAATTCTCCAAGCCAGGCTTCAGCAATATGTGAACTGTGAACTTCCAGATGTTCAAGCTGGTTTTAGAAAAGGCAGAGGAACCAGAGATCAAATTGCCAACATCCACTGGATCATTGAAAAAGCAAGAGAGTTCAAGAAAACCATCTATATCTGCTTTACTGACTATGCCAAAGCCTTTGACTGTGTGGATCACAATAAACTGTGGAAAATTCTGAAGAGATGGGAATACCAGACCACCTGACTTGCCTCTTGAGAAACCTGTATGCAAGTCAGGAAGCACCAGTTAGAACTGGACATGGAACAACAGACTGGTTCCAAATAGGAAAAGGAGTATGTCAAGGCTGTATATTATCACCCTGCTTATTTAACTTATATGCAGTATACATCATGAGAAACGCTGGGCTGGATGAAGCACAAGCTGGAATCAAGATTGCTGGGAGAAATATCAATAATCTCATATGTGCATGATGACACCACCCTTATGGTAGAAAGTGAAGAGGAACTAAAGAGCCCCTTGATGAAAGTGAAAGAGGAGAGTAAAAAAGTTGGCTTAAAGTTCAACATTCAGAAAACTAAGATCATGGCATCTGGTCCCATCACTTCATGGCAAACAGATGGGGAAACAGTGGGAAACAGTGGTTGACTTTATTTTTCTGGGCTCCATAATCACTGCAGATGGTGACTGCAGCCATGAAATTAAAAGACGCTTACTCCTTGGAAGGAAAGTTATGACCAACGTAGACAGCATATTAAAAAACCACATTACTTTGCCAACAAAGGTCCATCTAGTCAAGGCTATGTTTTTTCCAGTGGTCATGCATGGATGTGAGAGTTGGACTATAAAGAAAGCTGAGCACTGAAGACTTGATGCTTTTGAACTGTGGTGTTGGAGAAGACTCTTTGAGAGTCCCTTGGACTGCAAGGAGATCCAGCCAGTCCATCCTAAAGGAGATCAATCCTGGGTGTTCATTGGAAGGACTGATGTTGAAGCTGAAACTCCAATACTTTGGCCACCTGATGCAAAGAGCTGACTCACTGGAAAAGACCCTGATACTGCGAAAGATTGAGGGCAGGAGGAGAAGGGGACGACAGAGTATGAGATGGTTGAACGGCATCACCAACTCGATGGACAGGGTTTAGGTGGACTCCGGGATTTGATGACGGACAGGGAGGCCTCGCATGCTACGGTTCATGGGGTCGCAAAGAGTTGGACACAACTGAGCAACTGAACTGAACTGAAACAACTTAGCATGCACATATGGAAAAATGAAGCTTTGGAAAGAAAATGGGCTACTCTTTTTTTTTTTTTTTGCCCTCCAGGTTATTCTAAACTGAGTTGTTCAATCAGTTTAATACTAGAAAACAGAGAATGTTTGTTTCTAAATGTGTTTTTGAAATTAGATTATTATTTAATTAGGAATAAACATTGCATCATCAATGATGGAAATTATGACTTAATAATTTTGCTGATGAATCCTGCTGTTCAGAAAGCAATTCAAGTGTTGGTCTATGAATAACATTTTCAATATACTGTCCAAATGGATTGACCAAAAGAAAGTTGAAAATATATGCAGCTAAGTTTGCCCTGTCCTTTTCCAGATGATGGCACTTGTCTTGCTTTCTTATGTAATTTGATATGAAATTACTAACAGTATGTAATACTATTATCAACAAAGTAGCAACTATATGAGCACTAGATTAAAATCTTTATTTTTCAAATATTTCCAGATATTGATGAGGACAGTGAATCATTTGCCTGTGGTGAAAATGAACTGTGTAAAAAAATTAATGGTGGCTATAACTGTTCCTGCAGGGAAGGTTATCAGACATCCACAGGAAATCACTGTTTATACCTATTGATAGCATTTATTGCCAAAATAAATATACTATTTAATTTTATATGTTATCAAAGCACTATGGGGACTTCTCTGGTGGTCCAGTGGTTAAGACTTCACCTTCCAATACAGGGGGGTGCAAGTTCAATCCCTGGTTGAGAAACTAAGATCCCACATGCCTCACAGCCAAAAAAGTGAAAGTCACTCAGTCATGTCCGACTCTTTGCAACCCCATGGACTATATAGTCTATGGAATTCTCCAGGCCAGAATACTGAAGTGGGTAGCCTTTCACTTCTCCAGGCGATCTTCCCAACTCAGGGATCAAACCCAGGTCTCCCGCATTGTAGGTGGATTCTTTACCAGCTGAGCCACTAGTAACAAATTCAATAAAGACTTTAAAAATGGTCCACATCAAAAAACAAAATCTTAAAGCACTATATAAAATATGACTGCATAGTTTTGAAGTATCAAAGAGCTACATCTTCCAAGAAACGTGCCAGTAGTCCTTTATCTACAAAATGAAATAATGGAAGATGTTTTATTTAATGGCAAATGTAGATCACATGTTTTATGTAATTGTTGTTTAGTCACTAAGTCATGTCCAACTCTTGTGACTCCATGCACTGTAGACTGCCAGGCTCCTTCTGTCCATGGGGTTTCCCAGGCAAAAACACTGGAGTGAGTTGTCATTTCTTTCTCCAGGGGCTCTTCCCAACCCAGGGATCAGACCCCATCTCCTGCACTGGTAGGCGGGTTCTTTACCACTGACCCCATATACCCTATTTCCTTTCAGTAACTATAATTTTCTATTTTCCATAAAATAGTTTGCATTTTAACAAATAAAAATAAGTGAATTTTTATGAGGAGTAAAACTTAAATAATAATAAAAAATGTTTTAAATAAATGAACTTTCATGAATAAATAAAAATAAAACTCAAATGTTAAGAATGTGTCTTAATATCTAAATAAGTGAGCAAAATCATTGGAATCAATATAATTATCTTAGGGAAAATATTTTTTGAAACTTAATACATAACTATTTTTTTCTACAGAAATTGTGAATCCAGACTGCCATTTAGATAATGCCTGTGTTGCTGAAAATATTAATAAAACTTTAACAAAAGTGAGTAAAAGAGTTGAATTAAATTTTATTCTGTTTTGACATTTTAGTTTCAGTTATAATCTTTCCAAAGGCACATTTTTTTTAAGAGTAACAAACTGTTGATCTTCATGTAGAGTTGAAAATATTTACATATAAAGATCCAAGTATTTTGTTTGGGTGTCAGATAAAATTAATTTGAAAATCCCCAAAATACTGAAGAAGACATATATTTAATATAAGTTACTTTTTCACTATTCTGTACACTGGCAAGTTATTACAACGTGTTAAGAAATTTGGTGGGTAAAATAGTAAAAACACATTTTGATCACAGGCCATATCCACATTCTAAGGAGACATAGTTGTATGCAATTAGATTTTGTGCACCAAAGCAATATTATTCCAAAGAGTAAGACGTCCATGAAATTATTGTCCTATGATTAGAAGTGAGTTTCAACATGACTCATTAGCAATCAGGTAAAGCAAATTGCCATTTTATCATGTAAAAAAATTTCTGGTTTACTAAAACCTAATTCAAATTAAGTCATAATTTATTATACATTTTAAAAGCTAGTTTAAAATGATAAATTCAAATGTACATTGCCTTTCTGAAGTAACTTCTGTGCTTTTTAAGCTATTTGCTAATCCTTTATAAATACTTTCAGGTTTCATTGCTTCATGTTGGGATTTAGTTGTAGTCTGATAGCTTATGTGTAGGAGTGAAAAAAACATATTTAACATGTAACCTGTATTCTTGTAAAGACCCAATAGTGCTTTAAGCTGGTTTTCTTTTTCTGAACTCATATTTGTTCAGATTAGACACATAGAAGAACCTGTGGCTTTGCTACGAGAAGTCTATAGAAATTCTTTGAAAGATCTTTCACCGATGGATATAATTGCATATACAGAAGTATTAGCTGAATCATCCCCATTATTGGGTTATATGAACAGCTCGAATTCAGCCAAGGACACCTCTTCTAATTCAACTCTTACTGTAAGTATGTTGAGCTTTAACTCAATATAAGTTTAAAAGTTTCCTTACATCTGTGATTAATGTAAGATTCCAACATTTTTAAAAGGTACACTTTTTTTCAACAGGAATTTGTAAAAACTCTGAATAATTTTGTTCAAAAGGATACATTTACAGTTTGGGACAAGTTATCTACAAATCAGAGAATAACTCATCTCACAAAACTGATACATACTGCTGAGCAGGCTACCTTAAGGATATCTCAGAACTTTCAAAAGACCACTCAGTTTGATACTAATTCAAGTGATATAGGTAAGAAGTCAAGGTCAATTTCAAGGCAATAGTGTTTTCCAAAGAAGCCATTCTCAAAAGAGATGAAAAGTATCTACACTGCCGTTAATTAAATTGGCAGTACAGACATAAATGATGAAGCATATCACAAGAGTGGGTATGAATGAAGTTTGAATAAAAAGGATGAATGCATGAGATTTGTCTCCTACTTGCAACTTTCACCTTTTCCTATTTCTGAACTGTTTATCATTTAAATGCTCAGAGAACCTTACTTCCTTGTTATCTCATGACTTGGCAGGATCTGTCTTGACCGGTGATAGTATAAATAGATTTTCTGGATGTAATATATTTAAAGTCAAACTTTTATTGAATTATAACCCATATAAAGACAAATGTACTTATCAAATGAATATAAGTTGATGAATTTTCACAAAATGAACACATCTGTATAATAACACCTCAGAAGACCCCTCATCCCCCTTGCCAACCACTCCTGACCCCTAAAGGTAATGCCATCCTGACTTCTAACACCAGTTCACAAGCATAATTTTTATTGTTTCTGCAATAATCTGATTCTTATTTTTAACATTGAAATCCTTTGGACATATATCTTTGTCATGAATGTAGTATATTTTAATTTCTCATTAGGAATCATTTGCCTTTCAGTAATATAAAGCAATTAACATAACAAATTAGAATATTTCCTGCTTTATGAAATCTCATGCTTGACACTTTTAAGAATCTGGATCAAACTGAGCTTGCCTGTAAAGTTGCTCTGAGGCAACAAGGTACACTTTCTGAAATAATCATCGCATACACCTCTATTATATTTTCTGGATACTATCCTGCTGTACAGTAGTAGATATACAAAAATCTTTATGTCATCAGGACTCACCAGTTACTCAAAATTAAGATAACAAGCATTGTGACTCACAAATTTCTGTATCCGTTCATGAAAAAGGTGACTATGCACAGGTAAGGAAATTATCACTCAAGAATTTAATTCAGTCACTCTGTATATAATAAATTACGTTGTAGATATAATCCTCTAATACATTATAATTTCTTGTCTGCTTTAGTAATTATGATTTATAGCTTCTTTGTGTACATATTTTCTTTTATTAATAGAGATAGAATTAAATGATGAATGCTGTAGTGTAATAAAAAAACTATGAACTTGAATTAAATTTTTAAATACACATTATAATGTCTAGACATCATGTTCAGAATACATTCATTCTACCTGATGTAATTAAGAGTTGAAATATGATAATGATGGATCAAGTTCTTTCTAACTAAATATATTAATTAAACTAACGTCAGAGAATTTATTATTTTCATATTTTTGTTTCAGCTCTCAAAGCTTTCTTTTTTGATTCACATCACATAAAATATATTCATCCCCATATGAATATGGATGGAGATAATATAAAGATATTTCCAAAGAGAAAAACTGCATATGATTCAAATGGTAGGACTTTGACAAACTTATAAACAATATTTCAATGTTTTGCAATAAATACCATAGATTTGCTTGTATCATATGTGCTTATAACATGTGTGGTTTTCTATAGAAAAATATGTTTATACGTAGAAATTCTATATTTGTATTTGATATTTTTATTATGATAAAAATACCTGGGGAGAATTTTAGCTCATATCTAGATTCTTCTTGTCCTTGACCCTCCAAATCTGTAATTGTCTAACACTGTTAGGATCCCAGTGGAAATATACAAAGGAACTGTCGTTTTATTCCTCATTTTGCAGCAGTCAGTGGATGCCATAATTTTAATAAAGTCCTTTTAATAGTTCTTCTTCAGAAATCCTTCATATTCCCCATTGTGAGCCTGAATTTGGGATTGTGTGAGGAAGACAAATAGAAATAGTTTTCAAAAAAGGTAGAAAGTTATTGTTTAAGCTTGAATTTCTCTTCTGTTCATTTCTTAGTCTTTGTACAGTAACTCTTCAACTACACTAAAGGCAGGGTTTCTTAAGAAATGTGACCCAAGAGTGCTAGTACTAGCAGATGACTTTATAATTATCTAACTAACATCCTCATTTTATGGACAATAAAACTAAAGCACGAGAAGTTAATGGATTTATCTCTATATATGTAACAGATAATACAGAACTAAAACTTGAAGGGAAGGAGTTAACATAGAAATCAGCCCTGAACAGGTTTTCCTTGTCACCTAACCACAGACAAGCTAGCAGCTGCTATTCTAGTTTAACCATTTATCTGTCCTCAGTGCAATGCACTTAGGAAAAAAAAAAAAAGTAACAACCCTGCTGATAATAGAAATATTGTTGTTTTCATATAGGTCAAAATATATTACCTAAAGAAAGCATGATTATAATATTTTCTCAAAGCAAGTATAGGTGATCATACATAAAATGGAAAATATATGTAATAATACACATATGTCACTTTATAGACATCATTTTATTTAAAAAAATACATTGTCTTTATTGTTAAAAAGCAGTTTGTGCTTTCATTCTCAGAAAAAATATCTTTTTAAAAAAATTTTTACAGCACTAATGGGAAATGTGTTTCTAATCCATTGATATTATCCTCTCAATTTTTTTCTTGTCATTTTTTATTCAAAAGTAGGGAACAGATGGCCATAAAAAAGCAAAAATAACTAAGCCATACTGCCATTGGACCCATGGTTCTTACCCCATTATATCATATTCTAATTAACCAAGCACACACATAATATTTAGGAGCAAATCCAAAGAATGTGTTAAACTGTTGTATTTTCAAAGACAATTTGAGTAGGATTTAGAAACTGAGAATAAAGACATTGAGAATACTTATCATAGTGACAGATGATAAAATTGTCATGGAATTAATATCTCAAAGAGATCCTGTCTGAGTGTACAGTAGGTTTGTTATATTTCATAATCATGCATGCAAACTCTGACATTTGAAAGGAACAGTAATACTGGCTCTCAAGAATGCAGAAGAAGAAAATTTGTTTTCCTCAAGGTTGAATCTTTAAAAGAAGGACAAGTGTAACAAACTGATCAAACCCATTCAATGATGTCTACATGCAATTATTCGTTTATTGACAAAATCTGTTAATGAAAACACGTATTAGTTAAAAGCTGCATAATGTCATCAGTAGGAAAATACAGGAGGCACAGATGGATTTTTAATATTTTTTGTGTACTGAATTTTGGTGTCTGTCATTAATGAATGAACTGGTTTACAAAAATAGATACTGAACTGATATGAAAATTAAAAGCCAGATCAGGCCTAGAATTAGTGAGAAATTTAAAATAGGTTCCAAATGATAAAAATGAACAAATATTGAAACTATATTCAGAAAAAAATTAAAAAGGTATTTTGAACCATTCCATGTGGTATGCATCTTCTTTTACTCAAAATTGATGTTAAAAAATAGTTTCCTTTAAAAAAGATAGGAGTGATTCATAGTTTTAAATCCATGTTATCTTTATGCTGCTTCATTTGATTTTGAACCATCCCCTCCTACGACCTCTGAGAAGTTGCTTTTGTATGAATTTGTTCATCAACTGGACTAAGTCAGGTTCACCTAAGAGGTTTCCAGGTTCTGCTTCTGACCCAGGTCTGTCCATAGCAAATGCTGGGTTAGCTGCCAATCTCCTAGAGCCATCATAATTTCACTAGATCAAACATGGTATACTAACATTTCTCTGAGCTGACAGTTTAGGAAAATATGTAACGTATCTGAATATCAGCAAGACTCTTAGCGGTGTCTTTGGTACCTTTCTAGACTGAGATAGAAAGCATATTGATATATTTTTGCAACTTCTAGCTCACATAATGATATCCAAAGAATACTATTTACTAATAAATGTATTAAATTGTGATGTGGAGAGTTCCAGCTTTGTATCACAATCCTTTGTTTTTGATGACATTGTCACATTTGTATTAATGATTGTGATTATTTTGTGCTTTTCAGATTATTTACTGGTGTCACAAATTTGAGGAAACAAATGAATATGGTAGAGTTATTCCTAAGTTGTTCAAGCATCGAAGCAAGCATATAATGTTTCCAGTTATTAAGTATAGCAATAATCATCTTAATATAGCATCTTAAATTTTACAGACAGCTCTCTCATATAGTGACAGTACATGGTCTCCACCTTATCCAAGTAGATAGCCAGGGGGAGTATCACTATTCACTCATGATGTTTTACATGAGAATGTTCATGTTTACCCAGGGACAGACAAGTGTAAGCAATGACTAAAACCAGAACTTCTAATTCTAAATAAATAAATTCTGAATATAAATTCCTCAATTTACTGTCTATTATTCTATACAGCAGAGAAGTTACATGACGTAAGTGAAGATGGGAATTTTAAAAGACGATAGATGCTGATGTTGAGTTGTTCACACAATTAATATCAGTGATAATGAACTTCTACAAAAACAGAGGCAATTTGAGATCCACTAAAGTAGGTGCAGAGTCCAGGCTAAGGAAAAAATAGTCATGAGATAGTATGGACTGATCTGGTAACATTCCTAGTATTGGGTTATGTGCTACATCTGGGGAGTCTGAGGGTGCAGATAAATGGCTGCCTTGAAAGCCAATAAATTCCCTACCCTGAGACTGCGTATGTCATCAATTTAAATAGGAAACATTTCAGTGGGCATGAGGCTGAACTCAGTGGCATCTCACAACTCTTCAGTTATAAACTTTCGTAACACTATAAAGAAATATGTATTTTTTGTTATACAATAATTTTTTACCAGTATCTTTCTAATTCATACACTTGTCCAGCAATGTAGTAAGTCAAGATTTTATTTTTCAAGTAAGTATACCTAACACCTTGGTTCTTACTCAGCACTTAGATGTAAATTTATCTAGGACAGAATTTCTCCTAACTATAGTTTGTGCCAAGGAGATGCTACAATCCATGATCAGAGTCATAGAGGTCAGAGAACCTGTTTTAATATTGTTTGATGATGTGAGCATAGATATAATAAGACCCACATTTCAGTATCTGGGAATGTGTATAACTGCCTCTTCTATGTTTATTTTAAGAATTTTTCTGAATGCCTTTATTTGATTGACAGGCAGTGTTGCAGTTGCATTTTTATATTATAAGAGCATTGGTCCTCTGTTTTCATCATCTGACAACTTATTGGAACCTCAAAGTTATGATAAAGCTGAAGAAGAGGGAAGAGTCATCTCTTCAGTAATTTCACTCTCAATTAGCTCAAACCCACCCACATTATACGAACTTGAAAAAGTAACATTTACATTAAGTCACATAAAGGTAAGTTGAAATTCCAGTGACTATTGATTATTATTGTGAAACATTCAAAGAAATGAGTTTTTTTGTTGTGTCACTTTAATTATATGTGAATTCTTGAGTTTAAACCTACAAATTCAAAATCAAAGAGTAAAAGGCGAAAGATTTATACGATCTGAAGAGAAACCAGATTCATTTTGATATTTGGCAAAACTAATACAATTATGTAAAGTTTAAAAATAAAATAAAATTAAAAAAAAAAAACAAAGTCAAAGAGTAAAGTGATTTCAGCTAATTTTTCTATAAAATATTTTGGGGGCTTCCCCAGTGGCTCGGAATTTGCCTGCCAATACAGGAGACAAGGGTTCAATCCCTGGTCTGGGAAGACCCTGCATGCCACAGAGCACCTAAGCACATGCACCTCAACTATTGAGGCTGTGCTCTAGAGCCCAGGAACCGCAACTGTTGAGCCCACATGCTCCGAACTACTGAAGCCCACATCCTAGAGCGCATGCTCTGCAACTAGAGAAGCCACTGCAAAGAGAAGCCCACACAAGGCAGCTAAAGCATAGCCCCTGCTTGCTGAAAGTAGAGAAAGCCCACACAGCACTGAAGATCCATCACAGCCAAAAATATTAAAACAAATAAAATGAGCTAAATCAAAAAAATGTGTAGCTAAAAATAAATAGCTTGGTACTTTCAGTGCTTTTTATACTTTCTAATGAATACCAAAGAATTTTAGGTATTTGATCTCTGAAATTAAACTACATTTTAGTTTTAAAAGTACATTTTTCATTTTGGAAATCTCTGTACCTTTAAGGAATAAGTTATAAAAACATATCAAAGAGACAAATATTACTTTTGTAATGAGGGAAATGTTTGGTTAATAATTGTCATATAAAACAATATTTCGAGGGATTTGGGTGCTGATTACAGTGAAATCATAGAGAAGTTTATAATGTTTTTTCCTAAAGAAAGTATCTGAGACCACTTTACTCTTTTTTTTTTCACTTTACTATTTTATTGTTATTCTAAATCTTTTTTCAAATCCATATATAATTAAAACCATATAATGAAAAAAATATGATTAGAAATAACCAAGCATTTAGGTTTTCTATAGACCTAAAAGTGAACGGGAAAACAGGAAATCATATGGTTTGCTGCATACCGTTGATGGTTTCTTGGGCTTTCAATTGAATTTCAGTCCCAGTACATGATTAAAGTGCCTCAGAAGCTCCATTTAGAGAACCTTGAAGCTGGGCAAGGTTGTCATGCAAATTGAAAATTGTATTTGCATGTTTATGAGAAACAGGGGACTCAAAGAACATATAGTCAACCTTCCATATCCACAGGTTCCACATCCATGAATTCAACCAAACACAGATGGAAAATATTTGAGGGGAAAAAATTCCAGAAAGTTCCAAAAAGCAAAACTTGAATTTATTGCAGGCCATCAATTATTTACATAGCATTTACATTTTATTGTATATTATAAGTAATCTAGAGATGATTTAAAATATCTGAGAAGATGTGCATAAATTAGATGCAAACCCTATTTTCTGGAAGTCACTCAAGCATCTGTGGTTTTCAGGATGCACAGGAGTCCTGGAATCAATCACCTGTGACTATCAAGGGATCACTATATATGCTTACATACAATCCAGATTTGTCACTGTAAAGAAAGATGCCTGATGTAGAGAGAAACTAAAGTGTATGGAAAATCCAAATAACTAGTAGCTCAGACCTAAACATTGATAGGCATTCTGCTGAGGGAAAAAGAAGGAGTGAAATGTTTTAAGAATGGAAAATAAGTTTAGATATTTTCAGATACTAAATGCAAATGACCTTTTGATCCTAGAAAAAAATACATTGTTCTTTTACGTGGTCTCATGGTTTTTCTATGTTATTTTAATTGGGGTGTAATTGCTTTACAATATTGTATTAGTTTCTTCTGTATAATAAAGAGAATCAGCTATATATGTATAAATTTCCCTCCCTCTTGAACCTCCCTTCCACCCCACCCCCCATCCTACCCATCTAGGCCATCCAAAGCCTTCAGCTGAGCTCCCTGTGCTGTACAGCAGTTTCCCACTAGCTGTTTTACATATTTGTTGTTATTCTTCAGTTACTCAGTCATGTCTGACTCTTTGCAACCCCATGGACTGCATCATGACAGGCTTCCCAGTCCTTCACTGTCTCCCAGAGCTTGCTCAAACTTATATCCATTGAGTCGGTGATGCCATCTCATCCTCTGTCGTCCCCTTCTTCGCCTGCCTTCAATCTTTCCCAGCATGAGGGTCTTTTCTAATAGGTCAGTTCTTCACATCAGGTGGCCAAAGTACTGGAGCTTCAGTTTCAGTATCAGTCCTTTCAATGAATATTCAGAGTTTATTTCTTTTAGGAGTGACTGGTTTGATCTCCTTGCTGTCCAAGAGACCCTCAAGAGTCTTCTCCAACACCACAGTTCAAAAGCATCAATTCTTTGGCACTGAGCTTTCTTTATAGTCCAGCTCTCACATCCATACATGACTACTGGAAAAACCATAGCTTTGTCGGCAAAGTAATGTCTCTGCTTTTTAATACGCTGTCTAGGTTGGTCATAGCTTTTCTTCTAAGGGGCAAGCGTCTTTTAATTTCATGGCTGCAAAAAACATCTGCAGTGATTTTGGAGCCAAAAAAAAAAAAAATCTCTCACTATTTCCATTGTTTCCCCATCTATTTGTCATGAAGTGATGGGACGAGATATCTTGATCTTAGTTTTCTGAATGTTGAGTTTTAAGCCAGCTTTTACTCTCCTCTTTCACCTTCATCATGAGGCTCTTTAATTCTTCTTCATTTTCTGCCATAAGGGTGGTGTTCTCTGCATATTGGAGGTTATTGATATTTCTCCCAGAAATCTTAATTCCAGCTTGTGCTTTGTCCAGCCCGGCATTTCATATGATGTACTCTGCATATAAGTTAAATAAGCAGAGTGACAGTATACGAGCTTTGACATACTCCATTCCCAATTTGGAACCAGTCTATTGTTCCATGTCTGATTCCAGCTGTTGCTTCTTAACCTGCAAACAGGTTTTGCAGGAGGCAAGTAAGGTGGTCTGATATTCCCACCACTTTAAGAATTTTCCACAGCCTTAGGAAGCATCACTATGAACAAAGCTAGTGGAGGTGATGGAATTCCAGTTGAGCTATTTCAAATCCGGAAAGATGATGTTGTGAAAATACTACACTGAATATGCCAGCAAATTTGGAAAACTCAGCAGTGGCCACAGGACTGGAAATGGTCAGTTTTCATTCCAGTTCCAAAGAAAGGCAATACCAAAGAATGCTCAAACTGTCGCACAGTTGCACTCATCTCACACGCTAATAAAGTGATGCTTAAAATTCTCCAAGCCAGGCTTCAGCAATATGTGAACCGTGAACTTCCAAACATTCAAGCTGGTTTTAGAAAAGGCAGAGGAACCAGAGATCAAATTGCCAATATCTGCTGGATCGTCAAAAAAACAAGAGAATTCCAGAAAAACATCTATTTCTGCTTTATTGACTATGCCAAAGCCTTGACAGTGCGGATCACAATAAACTGTGGAAAATTCTGAAAGAGATGGGAATACCAGACCACCTGATCTGCCTCCTGAGATATCTGTATGCAGGTCAGGAAGCAACAGTTAGAACTGGACATGGAACAACAGACTGGTTCCAAATAGGAAAAGGAGTACGTCAAGGCTGTATATTATCACCCAGCTTATTTAACTTATATGCAGAGTATATCATGAGAAATGCTGGGCTGGAGGAAGCACAAACTAGAATCAAGATTGCCAGGAGAAATATCAATTACCTCAGATATGCAGATGATACCACCCTTATGGCAGAAAGTGAAGAAGAACTAAAGAGCCTCTTAATGAAAGTGAAAGAGGAGAGTGAAAAAGTTGGCTTAAAGCTCAGCATTCAGAAAACTAAGATCATGGCATCCGGTCCCATCACTTCATGGCAAATAGATGGGGAAACAGTGGAAATAGTGGCTGACTTTATTTTTCTGGGCTCCAAAATCACTGCAGATGGTGACTGCAGCCATGAAATTAAAAGATGCTTACTCCTTGGAAGGAAAGTTATGACCAACCTAGATAGCATATTAAAAAATAGAGACATGACTTTGCCAACAAAGGTCCATCTAGTCAAGGTTATGGTTTTTCCAGTGGTCATGTATGGATGTGAGAGTTGGACTATAAAGAAAGCTGAGTGCCAAAGAATTGATGCTTTTGAACTGTGGTATTGGAGAAGACTCTTGAGAGTCCCTTGGACTGCAAGGAGATCCAACCAGTCCATCCTAAAGGAGATCAGTCTTGGGTATTCATTGGAAGGACTGATGTTGAAGCTGAAACTCCAATACTTTGGCCACTTGATGCAAAGAGCTGACTCATTTGAAAAGACCCTGATGCTGGCAAAGATTGAAGGCAGCAGGAGAAAGGGACAACAGAGGATGAGATGGTTGGATGGCATCACCAACTCAATGGACATGGGTTTGGGTGGACTCTGGGAGTTGGTGATGGACAGGGAGGCCTGACGTGCTGCGGTTCATGGGGTCGCAAAGAGTCAGACACGACTGATCAACTGAAGTGAACTGAACTGAACTGAATTGAATAGTTTGTTGTGATCCACAAAGTCAAACCTTTAGTCAATGAATCAGAAGTAGATGTTTTTTCTGGAATTCTCTTGCTTTTTATGTGACCTAACAGATGTTGACAATTTGATCTCTGGTTTCTCTGCCTTGCCTATGTGTTGGTAGTTTGGTTTAGTCACTAAATTGTGTCCAACTCATGACCCTGACTGTAGCTGGCCAGGCTCCTCCCTCTGTGGGATTTCTCAGGCAAGAATACTGAGGGGTTGCCATTTCCTTCCCCAGGGGTTCTTCCTGACCCAGGGATCAAACCTGGGTCTCCTGCATTGCAGGCATATTCCTTACTGATTGAGCCACCAGAGAAGCCAATATAATTTTATGCATGGTAGTGTACATATGGGCTTCCCTACTGACTCAGTAAAGAATCTGCCTGTGATGGGGAGACCTGGATTTGATCCCTGGGTCAGGAAGATCCTCTGGAGAAAGGAATGGCCACCCACTCCAGTGTTCTTGCCTGGAGAATCCCAAGGACAAAGGATCCTGGTGGGATTCAGTCTATGGGATCGCAAGATTTGGACGCAGAATAGTGACTAAACCACCAGCAATATTTTCTTTAATAAATATTTAATCTGAAGATTTATGTTTGATTCTGCTTTACTCCACTTATCAATGATTTGTTATTGTTGTTTAGTCACTGAGTCATGTCCAACTCTTTTGCAACCCCATGGACTATAGTCTGCCAAGCTCCTCTGTCCGTGGGATTTCCCAGGCAAGTATCCTGCAGTAGGTTGCCCTTTCCTTCTGCAGGGGATCTTCCAAACTCAGAAATTGAACCCACATCTCCTGCTTGGCAGGTGGATTCTTTACCCCCGAGCCACCAGGTCTTAAATACAGTTTTGACATATCTTAGTCTCTTAATACAATACCCTCTTCACAAGGCTCTTTGGAGGATCAGATTAAACAAAGTGGGTGAGAAAGCACGTGGTTAACTGTAAATTGTTATATAATTGTAAATAGTTTTATTTCTAAAAGCTAAACTAGCATAGATATATAGCATTCTATGAATAACTTATTAAAACTTAAAGTGCATTAGGTATTGTATTGTGATTAGTTAATATATGATAAGGAAAACTCTGCTACGTATTGAACAATCATCCTGTAATCTATTTGATCAGCCCCTGTGATCTATGATCTTACACTCACCACACTTTACCTCATTCATTACTGGAACTGCATTGGCTTCTAGATATATCTGGAAAACGTTCGTTGAGTCTCACTTCAGAGCTTTTCTGTTTTCCATTCCAGCTGTCAGAACCCTCTGTTCCCAAGTCTTTAGGGCTCACAGTGTCACTTAATTGAAGTATTTTCTTAAACATCTTTTCCTGTGAGAAGCCTCCTCAAGATTAATCCTGCTCTCATTTCCCTGGCGTTTTTAATAATTTCTCATCTTCTCATTAGAATATAAAGTCAGCAATACAAACACTTTTTCTGTTTTGTTCAGTGTTTTATTTTTAGCACCTGGATCAATGACTAACAGCTAGTGCATACTCAATAAATATTTGTTGAAGATAATAAAGATATGTCATGCCCCATTCTAGATAAGATACATGATAGTGCTCAGTTGTGTCTGACTCTTGGCCACCCCATGGCCTCTAGCCCTTTGGGCTCCTCAGTCCATGGAATTTTCCAGGCAAGAACACTGGAATAGGTTGCCATTTCCTCCTCCCGGGGATCTTCCTGACTCAGGAGTTCAACCCTGGTCTCCTGCATTTCCTGCATTAGCAAGCAGATTCTTTATCACTGAGCCCCCTGGGAAGCCCCTACGTGATCTCAGTTGATAATAATTCTCACAACTACATGAAACAGAATTGATCAAATATAGCATGGTCGTAGGAAAAACTTCAGTTCTTTCACACAACAGCAGCACTCTCTTATTAGTGTTGATTTTATGCTTTACCTTTTAGGCGTGGTCTTAATTATATTGTTATGCAAAATAGTATTTTAAATATAACTGAAATGATATCATATGTGTGACTCTTTTCTCATCAGTGAAATGTCTCTTTTTCAGACCACAGATAAATATAAGAGTCAGTGTGCGTTCTGGAACTACTTACCTGACACCATGAATGGCAGCTGGTCTTCAGAGGGCTGTGAGCTGACACACTCGAATGGTACCCACACCTCCTGCCGCTGTAACCACCTGACACATTTTGCAATTTTGATGTCTTCTGGTTCTTCTATTGTAAGGCAATTTCCCACTTCATATTTCTAAATCTGGCTTTGCTTTTTTTCTTGTTTTTCACGTTGTTCAAGACAATAATTAATTATTATATGTTCTTTGGATGTAAATAGCATATTTAATTTACTGATATGATCTCAACATTACCTTTTTTAGTCTCTCTTTTCTTACCTGCGTTCTATGACATATAGTTTAAATCTTTGATTGTTTTTAGTGTAAGACTTACCAGTTTATAATAGCTAGTAGGTTATATATCAGATTTCTATCCAGACTTTAGTTTTTAATGCTGCTTTTAGGAACCATTTGTACATTTTAAAGGATCATGAACTTTAAGGGCTTTTCCCTTTGTATTGAAAGTTTATTTTTACTGATGACAGATTCATTTAAATCTCTGATACCTGGTCAGTAAGTGTTATTAGCATATCTGTAACAAATACAATTTTTTAATAATGTAGAATGCCACAGAATTTTAGACATGAAAAATCTCACTAAAGTAAAAAGCTTCAGATTATGTATTTTACATCATAATATCTTGCTTTTACATTGTATGATTTTTTTATTTTGTAATCTTTAGATTGCAGTCTCATTTCTATACAAAACTTAGAATTCATCAAATTCTTATTGTGACTAAATAAATCTGCCTAACCGTAATGTCAGTGATAAAAATTTTTTTTTTTCCTGAATGAAAGGTGATTTTTTTCTGAATGTTAAATAAACTAAGGTGCCTCTGTTATGTATATAAAACCATCTGGTTAGAGTGAAACCAAACTTTCCCATTTCAAAGTCTCTCACCTATACTATTTTGTTATTCTATTTTTGCAGCATTTATGATACCTTCATTTAATGTGTTTAAATGAATTACTGCATAGAAATAAGACTTATTCTTGTCACTGATAAATCTGCTTTAATTAACCATTTTCACATTACAATAATGAATTGCCTTGCTAATATCAAGAAACCGATGGTGATAACATTGTTAAACCATATACTAATATACACTATGCTTAGAAAAAAAATCACTAATTATAGAACTGTTAAAGTGCTATGTGATTTATATCAGATTTCTGTGAATATTAAGCATATTCAGAAGTACAAAGTTTTCTCATCTAAATGCACATTTGTATTTTTACATTTTAGGAACAGTTTGATTAATGTTTCACCGAAAAAGAAAGTTCATTATATGTTGCAGTTCCTTTGACAAGCTACTGAGTTAAGTCTCTTAACAGCTGTATTATTATTTTCCCTTAGGGTATTAAAGATTATAATATTCTTACAAGGATCACTCAGCTAGGAATAATTATTTCACTGATTTGCCTTGCCCTATGCATTTTTACCTTCTGGTTCTTCAGTGAAATTCAAAGCACGAGGACAACAATTCACAAAAATCTCTGCTGTAGCCTGTTCCTTGCTGAACTTGTTTTTCTTGTTGGGATAAATACAAATACCAATAAGGTATGTAGATCTCTCTTACTCTCTGCTTTCTAAATTTTTACTTTCCTAAATATATATGTAATAGAAACATGAATTGGAATTAAGGGCTTGGTGGAGCAAACACACTATATACTTTGTTCTTAAAGCTTTTCTAAGTTTGAAATGCTAACATATATTAGCAACTTGTTGATTTAGTTCCATTAACCACGGTGGCCCTCATGATGAACTGTAAAAAGAAATAACCTTGTTTTGTTTTGGTTTGGTTTGTTTCTACATGGCCATTAAACAAAAGTAGAGGGGAGAAAGATACTAGAAAACAAATGTTTATCATATGACAGGGACAGAACACAAAAGAGGTTAGAATTCATAGGTTGAAATTTGATAAATTAGCTCAGCCTAGTAACTGCACTTTTGTAATAACCATTTTCCACCATTAATGATCTAGAGCCTTGTCAAATATCTCCCATATTGATTTAGACTGACCTGAGGTGAGATAAAACAAGCAATAACTTTATTAGGTGAAATGACTCTGAGAGCAGATGGGAAGATAAAGACATGGAGAGCCATCAGGCCGAGATGCAGGTCTGAGCCTGAGTGAAGAAGGAAAGAAGGAAGAAGGGACTAGTGGTAGAAGTAGAAGCACCTTGGGCTTCCCAGGTGGTGCTAGTGGTAAAGAACCCACCTGACAATGCAGGAGATGTGAGAGATGCAAGGTCCATCCCTGGGTCGGAAAGATTCCTTGGAGGAGATGGTGTGGAAACCCACTCCAGTATTCTTGCCTGGAGAATCCCTCACAGAGGAATCTGATGGATTACAGTCCATGAGGTTGCAAATAGTTGGACACAACTGAAGTGATTTGCCATGCACAGAAACACTTTAGAAAGCAGGGCAGTTGAGGAAAGCTCAGCTTGCCTGTGAAGTAGTCCTTTCAGAAGACCCTCAACCAAAGTCACATGGCAAGTCTCTCAAGAAGAGTAATGTCTTGCTGTGCTCAGTCAATGGCTATCAGCAGTCAGTCCTAAAGGAAATCAACCCTGAATATTCATTGAAAGGACCGATGCAGAAGGTGAAGCCCCAATACTTGGGCCACCTGATGGGAAGAGCCAACTCATTGTAAGAGACTCTGATGCTGGGAAAGATTGAAGGCAAAAAGAGAAGGGGGCAGCAGAGGATGAGATGCTTGGATGGCATCACCAACTCAGTGGATATGGATTTGAGCAAACTCTGGGAGATAATAAAGGAAAGGGAAGCCTGACATGCTGCAGTCCTTGGGGGTCTCACCAAGTCTGACATGACTTAGCGAGTGAATAACAACAACAGCCATCAGAAATCCTGGGCACATCAGTGGCTTTCCTGTGCAGCTGCTGCAGCCCACTTTGCAGCTGGAGACCAGAGAAATACATCAACATGACCACAGAACCTTCAGTTGCCTCCATATTTCCATTCTTTTTAGTGATCTTCCAAGTAGTGAGGGTAACCATCAGTTATCAATGTTCTCTTCTGAAGTAGATGCCACAAAGCACCTATTTAATATAATATATGCTAAATTGTAAACTCCATATCTGTTTTTGTTTGTTTTTCAATGGTATTTATAACATCATTCATTTTTGTGTATCCTCACTATCCTCCAATGCATAATTCCCCTGTCTTCATCCCATCATTATCCTTATCACAAAACTATTTTTTTCAGTCTTTCTTTTCAATTCTATGTTTCACCTGTCAAATTCTCCCCATTTTCGAGCCATATTTCAAATTTCACTTCTTCACTAAAGTGGTTCCCAGATTTTAATCATCACCTCCAACCTTATATAGTGCTCTAAAATATATTTTAGTAGGTAATCTCTTTATGGTTGACTTATACTCTATTAAGTGTAGTAAGTATTTAAATATTATTATGTTATCTCACCAGTAATTGTGTTGTGTGTGTGTGTGTTAGTCACTCAGTCGTGTGAGACTCTTTGTGAGCCCATAAACTGTAGCCCACCAGGCTCCTCTGTTCATGGAATACTCCAGGCAAGAATACTGGAGTGGGTTGCCATTTACTTCTCCAAGGGATCTTCCTGACCCAGGCATCAAACCTGGGTCTTCCACATTATGGGCAGATTCTTTACCATCAGAGCCACCAGGGAAGCCCAACTGTGTTAGTTCTGTTAATACAGAAATGTATAACTGCTTCATTTGTTATTTCTTATTTCTTCATTTCTAACTCTAGTTCTAAGTATGAAGTCAGTACTAATAGATAACATTTTACTGAAATCCATCTCAAACATACCTGTTAATCTTGTAACTTAAAGTGAATATATAATGGGTATTTTTGTAAAATATATCATCATTTATTCATTTGTTTTATAAATTCAGTACTCTCTCTTATTTATTATATTTTGTTTAACATTGTGTTAGCATTAATTTTCATTCTTTGAGCACAATTAAAATAAAGACATCTCCAAAACAGAAATCAGCTCAAATCACAGCATAGTCACTGAGATAATCATGGTTGCATGTGACCAATCCACAGTTTATCACATAAGTGTATAAAAAGTATAAATCTCTAGACAAGACTAGCAACTTAATTCTGTTACAGGACTGATGAGTGTTGCACTTTGGTGAAGCACAGTTCTTTTAAATCAGGTGGAAGTGGTACAATTAAAAAGCTTGACATCTGATAAGGATATTTTACTGTGATCAAGCATTATATAAAATAGTATAATTTATAGAGAAAGTCAACATTTTATGTTACAATAATGTTAAAATAAGCATTGCTTATGGTTTCATTCTTTCTGTGTTGTCTAGCTCTTCTGTTCCATCGTTGCCGGGCTGCTGCACTACTTCTTTTTAGCTGCCTTTGCATGGATGTGCATTGAAGGCATCCACCTCTATCTCATTGTTGTAGGAGTCATCTATAACAAAGGATTTTTGCACAAGAATTTTTATATTTTTGGCTATCTCAGCCCAGCTGTGGTAGTTGGATTTTCAGCATCATTAGGATACAGATATTATGGCACCACCAAAGTGTAAGTTAAGATGTTCTCATAAATATTTGATATGCAATTCTGAATAAGCTGTGTATATCACTGAAACTCTTGCTTTGTCGAAGTACATACAAACATAAGTATAGATTTTATCTATTATTTACTTTTCAGATGTTGGCTTAGCACAGAAAACAACTTTATCTGGAGTTTTATAGGACCAGCCTGTCTAATCATTCTTGTAAGTATATTTTAAAATTGCGGTTAGAATTTGGAAAAGTGTTGATTTAAAAGTGCTTAAAATTCTCAGCAATCAGTCTTTACTTTGAGAGGAAAATTTATTTTGCGCACTTTACTATAAATCATTTATTAACACTATAAACATTGCTTCACTAATAAGAAAAAATATACATCTTAAACTCAAAGCTATTACAGTTCACTTGCACCTCTTGGGAGGATGTATTTTTGCATTACTTGTAAGAAAAGCATTTTTCACTTATCAGTAGTATCTCAGCATACTTCAGTACTGAGAGTGTGCCAACCAGCTGATAATCTGGCATTTCAGATGTTTACGTTATTTAATCTTTTATCAATGATCAGTGATCTTTGAAGATTAGACTGTCATCTTTATAGTTTTATCATCCTTATGTACCCTGTCATCACGAAAGTGATTTCAAACTAAATTGCAACATCAGAGACAAGAACCCACTATTTCCCATGAGCAGACAAGTCATATATTGATAGCCCTATTTCAGTTGGGAAGAGGGCCTTTTAATTCTTATTGGAAGTGGTTTCAAACCTACAAATTTGGCAGCTGTTATATGTTCCATTCTAAATAAAGACATTTTTATATGTCTCCAGAGCATGTCTAAGTGCCGTAAGTTTTCAAAGCCATTCTGAATATAATAGTCTGTCAGGGAATCTGGGAGGTCTGACTGCTCTACAATAGAATGAATTGTTAATGGAGGAGTTGTGACAATATTTTGGACAACTTTGTCCCATATGTTTTGACCATAAGTTAGATATCTTTTTGAATTTTTTTCCTCTCAGTCTTTCCCCATGTGCTTTTATGGTTGTGAGGAAGCTGCTAAATGGAAAAAGACTTGAAATGCAAAGCAGAGGATTTTTATCAAGGTTTATTGTTTAATGGCATGAGTGAAAGTGCATTTAGAGACTATATTTCCTAAAGATTGCAGAAAAATTGTTTATAATTCTGACAATGAGGCTAGCAATAGAAAAAGAAAACACTTGAAAGATTTCAGCTAAAACAGCTTCAGAGTTAATTTAGAATTGAAAAATTTTCAACTATGTGAGAATATAGGTTGAATATGTCCCATCCATGAATTTTCATGTGTTTCCCTGATATGGGCATTCTGTGTATAGGTCCTATCTCTATATTGTTATTGTACTTATTCCTTCTCTCCAGAGTGGACCATCTCTGATACTGTTTTGTACAAGTGAAAGTTCTGTGGATCAGTGATCCTTAGAGTTTAGAGGAACGTATGAGCTAGGAATTATCTGAAAACAGGAAAAAATAACAAACATACTTCTCTAAAGTAAGAAATGGAAAGTGTTCCCTGAAATTATTTTTTTACTCTTGCTGCTATAACGGGAGAGATAACTGGATTCTCTTATGGTAAGATGGATGGACTTTAGAAAGGATATCCAAAAATGAGTCCTGTAAACTTTCCTAGAAACCTAAATGAACAGGGTCACACTGTCCTAGTCTGAAATCAATGAACCAATGTGTCTTCCATACAGTTTCTGTATATTAATCATTCCATTTAACTAGAGGGTCATACAGGCCCCTTAGTTTTACTCTAAAACTGAATACCGTTTATCTTTTATAAATATTTAAAACAGAAGAAATTCTTTAAATAATTATTGAATGAAAGTGAATTCCTTTACTCTAGTTATCTCACTTTCTGCGCTAATTCTGGCATATTATTAAGTGACTTAGCAGCAGCAGCTCACTTTCTGTGTTAATGCTGGCATACTATTATTAAGCAGTATGATACATTAAGTAAAACTTTTCCTGAATAGTATTGAGTTGTCCCAGAATAGTATTGAGTTCAATGAGTAAAAGAAATTTTGAGTACCAGATATTTTAAAAAGAGCCCCAATAATTTGGACCTGACACTTTCCAGGGGTCTTAAAAAGAAACAGTAGGACCAGCTATAACCCAGTAAGGAGATTTGAGGGGTGGTGGGGGCGAGAGAGTCATGACTTGGAATTAGGAGTCCTTGGCCTGTAAGGGAGTACATTGTTCTTTGTGTAAAGATTTTCCTTACCTTACCAGTGGAAAAAAATAAGTGCTCCCCCCAGTTCTCCTTGAAGACGAGTTGTAGAGGAGTACTGTAAAATGTCTATAGACAATGGAATTGGAAATGGTAAAATAGTAAAAACTCTCATCCTGATCCCAGGTTGAATGCCAGGGGAATTTTAATGTCTCCTTGATATACAAGAGTATGAACAGTTTTTATGACACCTTGACATATTCCCCTGACTTTGGGTCAAGGGTGAACATAGAACATAGAGTTTCTTTTAGTTCCCTGCAGATTGCATGCTTATTGTCCATTCCCTTGACAGCAGGGAGGAAAAGGATTATTATAGAGTGTGCTTGGAAATAAATTGATGGGGGTAGCACACAAAGGTTTCAGCTATCTTGTAGGTACAGAAAATTTAGACGAGGGAAAGTTGTAGGGATGCACAGAATGTTGTCAGGTCAAGTGAAGTTACACACAACAAGAGAATAGGTTGAGGACAGGAATGTTGAATGGTAGCATGGCTAGCGCTCTCTGAAATAGAAGGGGTTAAGATGAAATAAAATACTATAAACACTAAGATCGAACTTACCATCTAAGTGGAGGCCAACACATGAACAAAGATTGTTGGTGTTGAATCGCTAAGTCATGTCCAATTCTTCTGCGACTCCATGGACTGTAGCCTCTCAGGCTCCTCTGTCCATGGTATTTCCCAGGCAAGAATACTGGAGTGGATTGCCATTTCCTCCTCCAGAGGATCTTCCTGACCCAGGGATTGAACCCATGTCTCCTGCATTAGCAGACAGATTCTTTATCCCTGAGCCACAGGGGAAGCACATCAAGACTACCAACAGTAATAAGAACCAGACTAAACCAGAGTGATGTCATGAAGCTCTCTCCATCACCAAGAGCTGATTAAACCCTTCTAGCCCCATGCAGCAGAGGAGCTGAGCTTTAGGAATGGAGGAACACATCCTAGAACCAACCATGCCACTCTAACAGTCATCTACACAGAATTACTGAATTGAAAATTATCATCCTTTGTTAGGGGATATTCTGGTAGGAAAGGATGCCAAGCCATATTATTAAGTTCACTATCTTAAGTGAGTGATCTGGGCATGATGGGAAAACAAAAGAAATATAAGAATTATGCTCTGTCCACTCTAGTATCAGTGAGGAGAAAGCAAGTTGAAACAAATGCAAAGCATAACATATAATTAAATATAAGTGATAACTGGTGAGATCTGAAAGACATCAACATGGGCTGGACCACACCAGTGAGATGAGAAACTCATTTGTGGATGGGTGAGAAACAGAGTCTACTCTACATACATTGGATTCTTAGTGTGAACTTAAGTGTCTCCTAAGCAACCCTGTAAGCTTGCCAGATTCCTTCTGAAGGAAAACAAAGGACACAGACAAAAAAGTTGCTATTGTAAATAAGGAATCCCAGAAATCACAAAATTACCATGTTACTGAAAATACTCAGTAATCATATTTTCATAGATACATCACTTCTCAAGTCTGTGTCATTAATTATCAAATTTCCCACCTTGAATTTATCCATTTCTTTTCTACTTTCATAATCAGACATTTGTTATCCTATTGAGTCACTGCTGCTCTTAAGATTATAGTATTAATAACAATAATAGGAATTTTAAATTTACAATTTATTGAGCAGCTACTAATTTTAAAAAGATAAGTAATATTTCAGTATTCAGTCTCCTTAAATCATCCATCCACATTGTTATTGTCCCATTTTATAGTTAGTGAAAAGTAGAATTTGATTCAAAATGCTAAGTGATTGGCCCCAAGACACTACAAATAAATGAGGCTACAACTTGAAACTAGTTCTGGATTAATTTTAACTTGCCACTTGTGCAGTTGCCTTCTAATCTGACATTCTGATGCCATTCTTTCCCATTTCATTTTAATCTATTCATAATCAACTGGCCCAAACTCAGCTCACATAGTGGGAACTATTAATAAGAAAAATAAGAACATTAATATTAAGCTCATTTATTCCTGGCAATAAGTGTGTTAGTGTATTTAATCTAATCCTTTAACAACTCAAAAATGTATGTGTGTGATGTATTTTATTTTCAAGTTGGAAAGATTGAAGTATTGAGTGGTTACACAATTGGCCAAATAGCCACAAAGTACATAAAGCAGGAACTCAAGTTCATAAATTTGAATCCATGCCCTACTTTCTTCATCTCAGTCCCGATAGTTTCCCTTGACCTATAGTTCGGAGCCTAGTGGGCTGCTGTCTATGGGGTCACACAGAGTCAGACACACTGAAGCGACTTAGCAGCAGCAGCAGCAGCATAGTTCAAATAGGGCTTCCCTGTGGCTCAGCAGTAAAGAATCTGCCAGCAATGCAGGAGACATGAGTTTGATCCCTGGGTTGGAAAGATCTGCTGGAGAAGGAAGTGGCAACCCACTGCAGTATTCTTGCTTGAGAAATTCAATGGACAGAGGAGCCTGGTGGGCTGCAGTCCATGGGTTGCAAAAGAGTTGGACACGACTTTAGCAACTAAACCACCACCACATGTTTCAAATACCATAGACTGGTATATAAAGTTATCAGTAGTTTAGCTGAGCCCTGTCTATTTTCAGTCCTTTTTCACACTGCATGTCTCCACTAAACAACTCTTATAAAAACATTATCCTCTTTAGAATATTTACTGTTCCTTGGCTATTTCCTTGATTCTTTTCAGTCAATAATCCTACCACCTTGTGATGCCTGAAATCAGTTTGATCCTTTCTTCAACATGATCCCACAGAACTTTGACTCAAACCCTGAAGAGTACTTTTAATGCTTTGTTTGGTTTCACATGGTAACTTTCTCTGTGCATTACACTTCTTGTCTCCAATGTACAAACACCCAAACAAAGAGCTGTGAGTCTCTTGGTTCACTAACCATAACTTGTTCAATAATCAGTGCCACTGGTTGCCTGACCTTAGGGACCACAGCCCAATGAGTTGCAAATGAATTCTCTACAGAGCAACATTCACAATACATTCTGTGCATGATTGGACTCTACACTGTAAAACTATCAGCCCTCTCTTTGGTTACTCCAGAACACAGAAGGTAGGAAGTCCTTAATAATTATCTATTTTAGTTGATTCATAAATGAAGACCATGATAATAAAAGAGGCAGGAAGAAGCACCCTATGAGCTTTCTTAAGAAATCTTTCTTAAGACATGTGTTCTGGATTCCTAACACGTAAAATGAAGATAATGATGGCCAGTCCAACACAAAAGATACAGTAAATACCAAACAATTTTTTAGAAAAAAAAAATCTGTTCTTTAAAAATTAAAACAGTAAAACACACAATAATTTGGAGGACAATCTTGGCTTTCTTAGCTTTACCTTTTGTATTAAAAATTAAATTAAAACCCTGATTTTAAAACCATCATTTGCACAACAAAAATCTGTATGCCACAGAATGTATGTTTGGCCAATATAGTGTGTGTGTGTATACATATACATAAGCATGTGAAAGTGAAAGTGTTGTGTCTGACTCTTTGCAACCTCATGGACTATAGCCCACCAGGCTCCTCTGTCCATGGAATTCTCCAGGCAAGAATACTGAAGTGGGTTGCCATGCCCTTCTCCAAGGGATCTTCCTGACCCGGAGATCGAACTCAGCTTTCCTGCATTTCAGGCAAATTCTATACTGTCTGAGCCATCAGGGAAGCCCATAGATAAGCGTAATTCACCACTAATTTTTAAATAGTGGTGAAGATATGACATCATTTGTTTGACTATAGCAAGGTGTTATATTGTAATAAATGTATTTGTTATATGGACTTGGTTAAAATTCTTTAGTACACTCTACTGGAAAACATAACTGAAATGAAATAAAATGTGAAATATCTTAAAGAAAAGCAGTAGAAATTTAATAGGATAAATAGTATATTTTTTCCAGAATAAAGATAAAATACAAGGAAGTCTTCAAATTTAAATAGAAAATTTGTGGTGACTTTGCTGTGCGTGCCTTTAAATGGGAGATAAGATTGCTTTCACAGCTTTCTCTGAACAAATCTGGGAAGACTTGCACTTGTAAACAACATTTTAATAGAACAATTGACAATGACTTTAATTCTTACATGGAATGCTTTTATTTCTTCTGAAGACTAAGAACTAGTTCCCAGTAAGTGATATTTGCTTATTTTTATGAATGGAGCCCTGGGGCATGTCTGGTTTGGGGTTATAATAATAATACCTTTAAGACAATATGTAAATAGGTATAGTTCCGGTGCTGGTGGATTTTTCTACTCCTTGATATATTGTTTTTTAACTACTTAGGTATTTGAGGAGCAACATTTCTGCATTGATCAAATGAATGTAATTCCTCAGGTGTTGACTCATTATTATTAAGGATCTCTTAGAATTCTGAAGTATGAACTGCTGACCCCATGATTCTATCTATGAATTGCTACCTTTACAATGTTAAGGTTATAACTAGACATGAAAAGGCCTAGCCATGCTTTTGAAAGACTGAGCTGTACAAGAAAGAGATTTCTAAATCTTTGTAAAGCAAGCTGCAAACTGAAGATAATTTCATAATTTATTTTCTTTCTTCAGTATTTTTAATCTCTCATGCTGAATTCTTTTAACTAAAACTGTGCAAATGATTAGATTCAAGTACACAAATATAAAAAAAAGTTTGTAAAAATAATTTAACTTTTAAGTAGAAATTGAAGTTTCCTATATTCAGTATAAAAGAATTTAATTTGCTTGATTGAGGCAAATGCTAATTAAGCTGTGTCCAATTAAGGCATTTTCTTTTTTAAAAAAATGAGAGCTTTCATTTGAATTTAAATCACAACTCTTATAACTGAGTGTTTTTACATTGCTACTTTACCCATTTCTCTTTAGGTTGCCCAGAGTTCCACTCAGTTTTTTGTGGAGGTCTCCTCTAATTGTTCCAAATTGTCTTTTAATTCCCTTTCACCAGGAAATACTAATTAAAACCTACTCAAAAATGAATTCCTCACATAGCCCTTACAAACAGATCATCTCTATGTGTACTTATTATTATGTGATGTATTCTTATTGCATTTTTAAAAATTTCACAAATCTCCCACACTTGAAAGAAAGGTAAATATTAAACTTTCTAAAGTAAAAAGTGAACATTTCAAAACATGCTCCATGACTGACTCTTTTTCTTAATATTTACTTTGTATCCTCCCTGACTTTTGCTATGCGTACATGCACACATAAATATATATATACACATATATGTGCACATCAGATCAGATCAGTCACTCAGTCGTGTCCAACTCTTTGCGACCCCATGAATTGCAGCACGCCAGGCCTCCCTGTCCATCACCAAGTCCCGGAGTTCACTGAGAGTCACGTCCATCGAGTCAGTGATGCCATCCAGCCATCTCATCCTCTGTCATCCCCTTCTCCTCTTGCCCCCAATCCCTCCCAGCACCAGAGTCTTTTCCAATGAGTCAGTTCTTTGCATGAGGTGGCCAAAGTACTGGAGTTTCAGCTTTAGCATCATTCCTTCTAAGGAACACCCAGGGCTGATCTCTTTTAGAATGGACTGGTTGGATCTCCTTGCAGTCCAAGGGACTGTCAAGAGTCTTCTTCAACACCACAGTTCAAAAGCATCAATTCTTTGGCGCTCAGCCTTCTTCACAGTCCAACTCTCACATCCATACATGACCACAGGAAAAACCATAGCCTTGACTAGACGAACCTTTGTTGGCAAAGTAATGTCTCTGCTTTTGAATATGCTATCTAGGTTGGTCATAACTTTCCTTCCAAGGAGTAAGTGTCTTTTAATTTCATGGCTGCAGTCACCATCTGCAGTGATTTTGGAGCCCAGAAAAATAAAGTCTGCCACTGTTTCCACTGTTTCCCCATCTATTTCCCATGAAGTGATGGGACCGGATGCCATGATCTTTGTTTTCTGAATGTTGAGCTTTAAGCCCACTTTTTCACTCTCCACTTTCACCTTCATCAAGAGGCTTTTTAGTTCCTCTTCACTTTCTGCCATAAGGGTGGTGTCATCTGCATATCTGAGGTTATTGATATTTCTCCCAGCAATCTTGATTCCAGCTTGTGTTTCTTCCAGTCCAGTGTTTCTCATGATGTACTCTGCATATAAGTTAAATACACAGGGTGACAATACACAGCCTTAACGAACTCCTTTTCCTATTTGGAACCAGTCTGTTGTTCCATGTCCAGTTCTAACTGTTGCTTCCTGATCTGCATACAAATTTCTCAAGAGGCAGATCAGGTGGTCTGGTATTCCCATACATATGTATAAATGTAAGCAATGAATTTGATTATAAATATGATTATAAATATATGAATTATAAATTCATATAACCTGTAATATATCGTATTCATTGTTCCTTGTTAGAATATACAATTCTACCATTTTTTATCATTGCATATTATGAGTATCCTCTTTTATTTAACTTCCTTATTGAACACTTGTTCATGTAAGAGAATGGCTATTTCAATACAATTACATATATCCATTACATAAATTTGTTAGGACATGCTTCTTAGAAGTAAAATGTGCAACACAGGAATATAGTCAATTATATTACAATAACTCTGTATGGTACTTAAGATACAAAATTATCAAATTGCTGTGTTGTACACCTGAAACTGTTATTGAGTCCAAGCTCACTCTGCTTGCCATGTGACAGATCAGTAAGTCGACATACAAAATGTTAAGGCAAGGAATATGACTTTAGTCGGAAAACCAGCTGAATGACACTATGGGAGACTAATGTCTCAAAATAACTATTTTATCAGTGCTGGATGTCAGGTTCTTTTATAGAACAGAGGTAGGGGGAAGGAGGTGAGGAAGAAAAGTAAAAGGATCATTAATCTTGCAGATATCTCCTGGAATGGCCAATTTCTTGGAAGGGATGTGTTAATTTCTTCCTTCCTGTAGCCATCCACAGGTAGACAAGGTCCCATACAAAGGCATTTTGGTTTAACATTCAGGTAGAGGGGCAGGGTTCCCCAAGACAGGCCATTATGTATGGACAGTATCCTTTTAGTGAACAAAAGCAGCCAGAAGTCAAGATTAAAGTAAAAGAAACAGATCCAACTTGGAGTCAGTTCTTTCCTGTAACAATGTAACATTGTAATTCAGCTAAACTTCAAGTTAAAAAGAAAAGTACAAAGTCAAGTAGAAGAAGATTTTTAAAGTTACGAATTGCCTCCAAAACATTACTTCAATTGATATTCCACTTTCATTGACAAATTACAAGAAGAGCCATTTTCTGACATTTTGCCAATATTAGATAGTTTTATCTACTGTGGTTATTTTATGGCTATATTGCAATATATAAACTGAAAGGACGAATTATAATGGACCAGGATTCTGTAACAGTGGCATTGTTGACACTTAGGACCAGATGTTTGTTATGGAGCCTTTGCTTTATAGAAGTTTAGTATCATCTCTGACTTCTACTCACCAGATGCCAGTAGCACCAGCTCACACACCAGCCAGGTATGACAAACAAAACCGTCTCCAAAAATAACAAAATGTCCTTTGAGGGCCATATTCCTCATTCTCTTGATTGGAAGCTACTATCCTACATTGGATTATAAGTTTCTTTTATAGGAGTGCATTTGCAGCTTTCTTTAATTGGCATAAATATAAGAAAAGGAATTGAAATCATAGCTTGGGCAATGTCCTTTAGATGACCCCATCGAAGCTATATTAGAAACACTATTCATTGTAAATTTTAAATGGTGGGGATAACATTTTAATTACATGTTTTAATTTAATGGCATCATATTTGTTAACTGCATCTTTTAGTGACCTCTGTGGTTCAGTATTCTATCATTTTCACCATATTATGTGTTATTAAGAACTTCAGAGCCTATAACATTTAGCTTTTTTTTTAATATTATTCTGACCTTCTTATAACAGGTAGCTAGAATTTTTAAAAAGAAAATGCGGAGCTAAAAGAATAACATAAATAATACATTTGTAATTTTCAGTGTATTCCTGTTCATGGGGGTTATATTCTTAATGGAAATACCTTTTGTAGATAATCTACTAGGTACTTGTTCTAGAAAATTTCATAAAAATTGAATAACTTTATAAAAATTGGAGATCAAAAATAATATTGAAAGAGAAATCCTTTGAATCTCTCAAGCCCAATTAGAAATTACCAGCCAAGTTGAAGTTTATCACTGTTGCTTTTGTGTAAGTGCAGCTTTACATCGAGGGATATTACATAATGAAATGCTGAAAGGAAAACAGTAAGAATGTTGGTACACCAAGATAGTCATTAGAATTATTATTCACTTTACATTCGTTTAATCTCTTAATCTTTACAAAACCCTTTTAGCATTTCAGTTAATCCTCCCAAAAGCTTCAGTAATATATCAAAATTAAGATAGTAATAGCATGTAATAAGAGATAATGTATTACTAGATTTTTGCTAGATCTAGTAACTATAATCTTGACTTATCTATTTGTAAATACCTATGGGGATTCTGCTATTTATAGCTTTTTAAAGAAGTATACTAATTCCTTGAGAAGAACTGATTACACGAAAGCAAATTATGTACATTCTTATGTATCTAACAGATGAAATCTTCAAGCTTCTACTCACTAGAATACATAAAAATCCTTAAATTTAGCCAAGAGCACACTACATATTCTGATCATTCTTCTACCTCTGCTCATCCTCTGAGTGTAACACAGAGTCCTTACCCAAGCTGGCTTGCAAAAGAGTCGGCCCTTCTTTGAATCAGTCTTTGTTAGCATTTGCTGAGCTCTTGTTCTACACATCTGAAAATGTTTAGTCTTCCCTATAAGTATTTATTATGTTCCTCTGTCTCCTTCAGTACTCCCTGCAAAATATAAAATATTCTGAGAGAATGGACTCTCTGTGTGGCTGTCCTGATTTCTGTTTCTCACATAAAAATGTTGTGTCTAGTTTCAGGGTTTCCCAAGAAAGGAACATTTACAATTCCTTCTGATGAAAAAAACATGCCTCCTGATGGTATCTGTTCAAAAAGAGAGCCCAAGTCTGTCAGTGTTAGGGCACAGCATTTTTTCATTAGAGTTTCATTCACACTTTGAGTAAGAGCCACCATTTTGTGTATATTTTAAATAAGTGGAATCTTAAGAGAGTTTAAGCAACTTATTTAGGATCACCCAGCTACTGAGGGAGAAGGCAATGGCAACCCACTCCAGTACTCTTGCCTGGAAAATCCCATGGACAGTGGAGCCTGGTAGGGTGCTGTCTATGGGGTCACATGGAGTCGGACATGACTGAGCGACTTCACTTTCACTTCTCACTTTCATGCATTGGAGAAGGAAATGGCAACCCACTCCAGTGTTCTTGCCTGGAGAATCCCAGGGAGGGCGGAGCCTGGTGGGCTGCAGTCTGTGGGGTTGCACAGAGTCAGACACGACTGAAGCGACTTAGCAGCAGCAGCAGCTACTAAGTGGTACTAAGTGGTAGAGGCAAACTCAAGATTCCAAATTTACATTCCGTGCTGTTTCCCTATCACACATTCTTTCATCTTTCCTTGCCCAAGAGGTTGAAGGGAGTAGATCTTTGTTAGATCCATGAAAACCTTGTTCCCGTCTCCCAGATTCCACAAATCGTTTCAGGGTGAGTTGTCAGAGACCCAGCAATTGCAAACCTTCTAAAAATTATTCATAAGCTTTCAATTCTTACAGGGAAGATATCAAAATAAAGTCCTTTTCCTCTCATCAAATGTCTCTTCCCTCATTTTACATTACTTTTTCTAAATACTTGCCAAGCATATCTAGCAACTAATCAAAATATCCTACCAGAAATCCTGACTATATCAGACTATAGATCAGTTTATGGACTGTAGTTTGGATATTTACTTTTCTTTTAATTGATATTCACCAGTAAGCAATTTTCAGTACCCTGTATGACATCTGATTAACTCAAATTCCTTTCTCATTTTCTTGCATTTCAAAAAAGCTGAAAGGTAAGTTTAGTCTTTCAGCCTAATTTATTGTCCTTAATTCCATACTTCTTTTTTTTTTTTTTTGTTTTTTTTTTTTGGTCATGTTGGGCCTTAGTTGCAGCATGGGGGATCTTTTCCATTGTGGCACATGGGCTTTCCCTAGTGTTGGAGTGAGGGCTCTAAACCACACAGGGACTCAGTAGCCCCATGGCATGTGGGATCTTAGTTTCCCAACCAGAGATCAAACCCATGCCCCCTGCATTGGAAGGTGGGTTCTTAACCACTGAATCATCAGGTAAGTCCCAATTCCATACTTCTGATTAGAAGATTTATTTTCTTTAGAAAAAATAATTTGTTCTTTTGAATTCTTTGAAGAATCTATATGATTTTTTAAACTATCAATATAGGTAGTATTAAATCTAAATAAAAGTGCAAGGAGTATTGGAAGAAAAAAATAACCTGGGGAAAAAATAGATACAATATTTAGACTATTTCAGAATAAGGCAAAACTTTATCAAGTATTAAAGCCCCAGCTAAGGTGTGCTAAGAACTGAGAATGTGTAAATAGAAAGACCTTGCTCCCGAAACAGTGTATCAGGTGGACGTGTACACATGAACAACTCAAAGACAACACATCTGTAAGCTTGAGGTAGCATCATGGTACCTCACACAGTAAAGAATCTGCCTGCAATTCCAAAAGACCTGGGTTCGATCCCTGGGTCAGGAAGATCCCCTGGAAAAGGAAATGGCAAACCATTCCAGTATTCTTGCCTGTGAAATCCCATGGACAGAGGAGCCTGGCAGGCGACAGTCCTTGGGGTCACAGAGTTTGACACAGCTAAGTGACTAGACCACCACCACAAAATCATGGAAAAGCAAATCAGAACATTTCTTCACCCCCTGTTTACATCTTTTTGGCTTCATCTTGTTCTTGGGGTCAAGTCTAAAACCTTAAGGAAAGCCAATGATAAGGTTATTTGTAGTCAAAGTAAGGACCCTTTTGAAGTGAAAAGTAGGTAATAAAAATATTTCAGAAAAGTTCACTGTATTGGTGGACCTATAAAACAGCTCTATTCAAAAGTAGTTTTTTTTTTTTTTCTACAGAGTATCTACATGTATTTGGAATAGAGCACCATGCACTTGATAGACATTTTGTATGATAATAATAGATTCACAATGATAAATGTTTTGAATCCTTCTTCCACTACCCCTGATTTATGAAGGGAGTGGCTGTCCCTAGCCACTTGTGCCTGCGCCTATTTGAGTGAAAGGTGATGCTTATGTCGTATCTAGATGGGGTCTGGAAAGAGAGGCAGGATGTTGCTGGTTATCTTCCATATTTAGGCACATTTGAAATTAGAAGAGTCACTACACACAGGACTCACATGGTACCCAGGAGCCATGGCAGAAGCTGGAGCTTTCCAGACCTGTATGAGCCTATCTCAATAGGATGTAAACAAATAAAGTACTCTTGCCTGGAAAATCCCATGGACGGAGGAGCCTGGTAGGCTGCAGTCCATGAGGTTGCTAAGAGTCGGACACGACTGAGCGACTCCACTTTCACTTTTCACTTTCATGCATTGGAGAAGGAAATAGCAACCCACTCCAGTGTTCTTGCTTGGAGAATCCCAGGGACGGGGAAGCCTGGTGGGCTGACATCTCTGGGGTCACACAGAGTCAGACACGACTGAAACAAATAAAAGACTCAAGTAAATTCTACATTGAGCAGAACACTTGGTAACAGAAGTAACAAATACTGGGTCCCAGCAAATAAGAATAAAGTGGACACTTTCCCTGGGAGGCACTGCATGTTCTGGCCTCTATCTGCCTATTAGCCTCATCTCTCCCACGGGCTTTTGTGTTTTAATAACACTGACTGCTTTACAGTTTCTCAGTAGTTCTTTGAACCTGTCCTTCTCAGTACCTCTACACTAAAACACTCTTCATAGCTTTCCTCACTGTTCTTCATCCTGTGAGTTCCTTTCAGATACCAATTCAAGCAACACTTTCTGAGGAAAGCTGTCCTTGACTCATTGGCCTTTTTAAATCTTTTTGTTATATGCCTACATAGAAGCCTTTTTTTTTTTTATGTTTGAAGACTTTCCTCTGTTTATAGTTACAAAGATGTTAGTTTGAATGACATATTCATAACTGATTCAGATCTGTCTCTTCCAGGAGACTGTAAGCCCTTTGAAAGTGAAACATTATGGACTTTCACTATATCCTTGAGGTTTTCCAAGAAGGCTATAATCCATAGGGTTGAAAGAGTCGGACACAACTGAGCAACTGAGCACACACACACTCAAGTAATGCAATTGGATGAATAAATAATGCACCAAGTACAGTAGTTAGTCAAAAATGTTCATTCTTTTCCCCAAAGGCAATTTAAAGAAAGAAATCATCATCATGGAAATGAGTTATTTTGGAAAGAATGTCTCAGAAGAGATAACATGTGAAGCATTCATTATATCACTTTTTTAATTGAAATATAGTTGATTTACATGCCGTGTTAGTTTCAGGTGTACAGCACAGTGATTCAGTTACACACACACACACACACACACATATGTATATATTCAGTTTCTTTTCCCTTCTAGGTTGTCACAAAATAATAGCTCCCTGCCCTATGTAGTAGGCCCTTGTTGATTATCTGTCTTATATATAGTAGTGTGTATATGTTAAACCTCCTAATTTATCTCTCCTCTATCCATAAATTTGTTTTCAATGTGTATCTTTTGCTGTTTGTAAATAAGTTCATTTGTATCTTTTTTAGATTCCACATCACATAATTTCTATCATATATTTGTCTGTCTGGTTTACTTCGCTTAGTATATTGCTGCAAATAGCATCATTTCATTCTTTTTTACTTTCTTTTCACCTTAGGCAAATTGCTATATCTATCTATCTACCATCATTGGCGTTTTCAGTTTAACTGAATAAAATGAGTTCCTAGCCAAATAATGTCAGAGTTTTTCAAAGCAGGATGATTAGTAAAAAGCACATACTTGGTGTCCTCTTTATGCCCAGGATTTCTAATATGTACATGAGGATGATGAGGCCAACTCTATAGACAGAGTTACTGTAAAAAGAAAGAAAGGATATTAAAATGATAAAAAAATTCTTTAAAGTTTTGGAAAAGTATCAATAATTTGGAGGACAATCTTATGTCCTTCTTCTCCTTTTACCTTTTATATTGGTGATAACCTTAGCAGTATCTTTTAATTTAATTGTTCAAGTTGTATCTTAGATGCTAATTAACAGTTGAATGATTATATGTTTGTATAATTTTTTAACTGTTAATAACTTCTATCCTCATTTTGAACAGCAAATATATACAAAGAACATTTTTCCTTGCTTATATCTTAACAAAAGAAATTTCATTACTCAGTTTTCATTGTCACATTAAATCGAATAATTGTTGTAAATACTCTTCACATATAGTTTTCCTCCTTCACCTTTGTTCCCTTCCTGGCATCTTTCTATGGCTTATAAACATCTACAATTGAAACCAACCATAAAAATAAGCTCTTGAAATTCACTTACACCCACAGAGATCACTTTATCATTCATGTTTATAAATTTCTAGCTCTCTTCACCTTTTAATTCTGTTTGGAGACTAGTAAATTATTCTTTTAAACATTGAAAAAAATCTAGCTATTAAAATATTCCTAGTGGAAATGTTAAAAATATGAAGTGCAAATATTTTTTAATTTATGATTATATATTGCTGTGGGATTTTAGCCATAATAAAATAGAGCAATTATTTAACTATTACCTCAGGGGATGTGGGAAGATGTTTTCCTAATGAGGCAGTATTCTGCCCACTTGTTGATTCAAACTTTTGTGTGGCCTGCTTGTGTGCCCAGGTCTGATTAATGAATACATATCATAAAGTCCATGAGTCTGTGGTTTCTATTAGATGCAAAATGTTGCATATATCCTGAGGCATCCATTCATAAAACAAAGGAGGCGCAACTTCATTCTTTAGTTTTGTTTTTTTTTTTCAAAATTATTCCTAGAGGGTCATTTCATTTTGCTAACTATTTCAGTTTCCATTGGCATATCTACCTACAGACAATAGATTTATAATGATATTGTTTTGTCAAAATTGCCAGAATGTGAGATGAAACAAAATTTAGATTTAAAAATGTTTAGTCAATTTTATCGAAGAAGGCGATGGCACCCCACTCCAATACTCTTGCCTGGAAAATCCCATGGATGGAGGAGCCCGGTAGGCTGCAGTCCATGGGGTCGCTGGGAGTCGGACACGACTGAGCGACTGCACTTTCACTTTTCACCTTCATGCATTGGAGAAGGAAATGGCAACCCACTCCAGTGTTCTTGCCTGGAGAATCCCAGGGATGGGGGAGCCTGGTGGGCTGCCGTCTGTGGGGTCGAACAGAGTCAGACACGACTGAAGCGACTTAGCAGCAGCAGTAGCAGCAGTCAATTTAATAGTTGAATGTTCCTTTACATAAACCATTAAAGGTACCTGAGATTGGGGTATACCACACTTCATCCTCTTAGTTATGCAACAAATGCTTGTTGAGCATCTTTTATTAATATATGTCACACTTTGTACTATCCCTTGGGAATACATCAGTGAATAAAATATTAAAAAGTCTTTACCTTTATGGATCTTATTCTAAACCACTGTGCTTAGTTTCTCAGTCATGTTCGACTCTTTCTGACCCCATGGACTGTAGCCCAGCAGACTCCTTCGTCCATGGGGATTCTCCAGGCAAGAATACTACAGTGGGTTACCATGCCCTTCTCCAGGGGATCTTCCCAACCTAGGGATGGAACCCAGGTCTTCCAATATTCAGGCGGATTCTTTACCGTCTGAGCCACCAGGGAAGCCCACAATAGTCACAGACTGTTTTAATAAATAAACATTTTTTGCAATATAGACACATTCATTTGTTTGCATATTGTCTAAGGCTGTTTTAATGGTATGAAGAATTTATTTGTGATAGAGACCATCACAGTTGTGATAGAGTCCTCAAAGTTTAAATTATTTACTGTCTGGCCTTTGATAGAAAAAGTTTGCTTATCCCTCTTCTATGTTAGAGCAATGTAAGAAAAGATAACTATCCTCTCCCATAAAATATCCCAGAATATCATATTAGATTTATTAAGAATATTCTTCTTATATTAATGTATCTAATAATTGTTTTTATTTATTGCTCTTTGAAATACATATTCTTTCCTTTTCTATAAAAATTTTAAAGATAATCAGATTTTTGACCCTGAAGTTTCAATTCTACCCTAAAGAAGTTTTAATAAAAATGAGAAATTGTTTAGATGAACAATAAAGAATTAACTTATTGTTGAATTAAACCTATTCAAGTATTTATTTTGCTGATATTACTTTAGAGGAAAATCCTGACAGTGGAAAAAAGTATCTATGTTTTACATTGAAGAGATATTGCCTAAAATAAAGACCAGCAGATATAAGTTCTGAAATTTTAAGGTGCTATTTACAGGTCCAGTGAATCTATGACACAAAATAATGTCTATCCAATTGTTAATAAATACACACTCTATTTATTGTTAGACACTTCAAATATTTGAGACAATTTGAAAGAACATCTTGCCATATGATTTAATAACTATTAGTGATGATTGATGTTTGTTTGGAACATTTATATTGAACTAATTATTCCAAGTACTTTATTATGTAATTTAATACATGCAAAAACCCTGTGAAATAAGTACTAATGTTATCCATATTTTACAGACAAGGAAAGTACAGCACAAGAAATTAAATAAATAAAAGCGAGAACTAGAATTTGAATCTATTTGTGGATTTTAACTTGATCGATTTATAAGGACTTGCAACTTGTCTGGCAGATAACTCAGTGTAGGAGTAGGAAGAAAAGTCAGTTGTGTCACTTTCTTCTTCATGTATACTTACCAGTATTAATTTTAATCCAAAGTACACTTGGAGACTTTAGGTCTTACTTTTTCATGTTATTGCTGTACTCAGTCGTGTTGGCCTCTTTGCAACCCCATGGAAGTTACCCTGTCAGACTTCCCTATCCAGGAAATTTTCCAGGCAAGAACACTGGAGCAGGTTGCTATTTCCTTCTCCAGGGTACCTTCCTAACCCAGGAATCGAATCCACATCTCTTGGGTCTCCTGCATTGGCAGGCAGATTCTTTACCACTGAGCCACTTGGCAGGGCTACTTTATTCAACTATGTGATATGATCTGGAAATCCGCTTGGCAAGCTCATGTACTATACCCTGCAGGAGGTTCAGAGATAACAAAGGGTTGGGGGAGGAGGGGAGGACTTCTCTATCTCTAGTTAACAGTCACTTGTCTCTCCAAATGGCTTGTATATATATTTTTTTTTAATTTTTTTCCAAACGGCTTTTATTTGATGTGTGAATAGGTGATGTAGAAAAGCGATGGCATCAGTGTCCTCTATATTTTAAGTAGTAAATTTTAATTTTTCCTTGGAAAAATATCAGTAAGAACTCTAATGTGTTCTTCCTATGTAGTAATAGATTATTTTTATATTCCGCATAAGACCACTGACATGAACCCAGTAACCACACTTGAACTCTAAAGGATATAGAGCTCTGTTGTTCATCAGCACAGGAAAAACTTGACCACAGAGATCAAGAATGCATGTGTCTCCATTAGGGGTTCATTGGCATAAAACACTACATCGTTTTCAGTGTCACTGGTGACTTACTAAGTTCAATGAATACTAATGTCAAATAGCTAACCAAATCGCTACTCATTAATGTTTTCCACTTTAACCATTTCTAAAATAAAGTTACTGTTAGCAGCCAAAAATAAACATCTGAACAGTTAAATTCTTGAACTTTTAGATGTCAATTTAACTTCTCTTTATCCTTGATCTATAGTTTGGTAGTTTTCCAGAGTTCTCAAGAGCATTAACTGTAGAATTTGTCTACTAAGTATGAATCTTGACTCTGCTACATCCTGTTTCACTTTGAGCCAGTCATTTAACTTCCCTATGCCTCTGTTGACATAAACGTGAAATACATGTAATGATACAGATCTTATTCAACTTACAGTGGGGTTATGGCTCGACTAAACCCCATGTATTAGATGCATGTAGAAATGCTAACTTTACGAACATCATAGCTAAGCCTGCTGCTAAGTTGCTTCAGTCGTGTCCAACTCTGTGCGACCCCATAGACGGCAGCCCACCAGGCTCCCCCATCCCTGAGATTCTCCAGGCAAGAACACTGAAGTGGGTTGCCATTTCCTTCTCCAACGCATGAAAGTGAAAAGTGAAAGCAAAGTCGTTCAGTCGTGTCCAACTGTTCGCGACCCCATGGACTGCAGCCTACCAGGTTCCTTAGTCCATGGGATTTTCCAGGCAAGAGTACTGGAGTGGGGCGCCATTGCCTTCTCTGATAGCTAAGCCTAGCCTACCTTAAACATGCTCAGAACTACTATGTAAGCCTAAAGTTGGGCAAATCTTTCAACACAAAGCCTGTTGTGTAAGAAAGGATTGAGTATCTCGTGTAATTTTTTGAATACTGAAAGAGAAAAACAGAGTGGTTGTATGGGTACAGATATTTGTCAGTGTCCTGGTTGTTTATCCTTGTGACCCTGGGGCTGACTGGGAGTTGAGGCTCGCTGCCCCCCGACCCCGCATCAAGAGAGTACCATACCACATATAACAAGACTGGCAAAAATCAAAATTCAAAATTTGAAATACAGTTTCTACTGAATGCATATCACTTTCCCACCACTGTAAAGTTGAGAAATCCTAAATCAAAAATGAAGGACTCTCTGTAATAATAATATTAAGAGGAATAAATACTTATCCTATAAAGTTCATATGAGGGTTAAATAAATGAATAAAGAAGGCTGAGAATAGTGTGTCTGGCACATAGAAAACACTCAATAAATGTTAGTATTTTTTTTAATGATTTGAGTCTCTGTTTTAGATATTGAGTATATGAAAAATGGTAGAATAACTATTCATCCAGTTGTATACCCAAGAAGTAAAGGCCTGTTGGAAGAGAATTGCTGTGTTTTAAAGCGTAAACCTTACGAGATTAGTCAAGTATCAGGAATATTGTTAATGTTGTTCAGTTGCTAAGTCGTGTCCGACTCTTTGCAACCCTGTGAACTTCAGCAGGTCTGGCTGGCTTCCCTGTCCTCCACTATCTCCTGGAGTTTGCTCAAGTTCATGTCCATTAATATACTGTTAATATCCCAGAATAATCTATGAGGGATACTCTCCTCTTCAGATATTTAAAACCTACTTAAATCTATTGTATTTTCAGATTCTTGCAAATGTTTCAGTATATTTCAGATTACTGAATATTCTTTTCCTATACTTATAAACTACACTCCCATTTCTCCATAGTCTACTCTCTCATGTGCCAGGCATAGCCTCAGGAGAGGACATTCTAGATATTCCCAAACCTGCTCAATACTGAGCCTAGGGAATATTTTAAAAAGATGAGGCTTGTGATGTTGGGAAAGAAATGCCTCCTAGCAGTGTCATGAGGCTATATGTAGGGGAAAAGTTAGTCCACTCCACAGTTCTAATAAAAGATCAACAAATTCAGTGGCATCACAATTTCTGTGTTTCCTCTAAGTTTATACTAATGCAATTTCCCATCTAAACTTTGAAAATTTCGTTTCTAACTATTACTGACCAGGGTTCTTGGCCTCCTTAATCAGTAGAAATTGATCACAGATCAGACAAGAAATTCAGACAAAGCTTTATTGGAGACCCTGCTGCAGCAGGGGGTGGGGGGGTGGGGTGCGGGTAGGAGGGGTGGGGGTCGAGAACAAACAACAGGTCCCCTTGCTTGCCTGCTCCCTGAGGGGATGAACTTGTTCCATATATGGGGTGAGGGTAGGGATGTGTTCAGGGTTCGGGCCACAAGGATGGCTTAGGTGGCTTGCCTACCACTTAGGTGGTGGTGTGTGCAGGGGGCATGTGCAGTACCCTGCTTTTGCTCCTGAGCCCTGCTTTTGCTCCAGGTTCTTCAAAAGTGATAGTTGAGTTTATTGGTCTCTCTGTATCTTTTGTCCAGAATCGGCCACACTTAATTTTACTCCCACATAGTTTCTTTGTATTTTGTTGCTTGAGGAGAGGTGTGTTCAGGTGTATACATTGCTGCACTGCACTAAAGTTTGCAGGGTTCAGCTTGTCTTATAACTATCACTTTATTAGCAAAAGGGTTTTAACAGGTGCTAGCCCAATCAATTGCTTCCTGGCACAGCTTCATCACGCAGATCTTGGGGTTTCCAGGGGGAGTTCTGCCAAGCCTGGGTGTATTCTTTACTGGGCTCAAACCTTTTAAATGTGCTTTCAGCCACTATATGCCTTCAGGGTATTTTATCAGTCTCAGTACATTCACACATGTTCAGGTTCCACAATGGTTTGCAATATCTGAAAATTCACCCCCTCTTCGTTTGAGATCTCTTTTCAAACAATTATAGATCAGCCTTCATTGAGAGGATAAGGTCCTTGGGGTTTTCTACTATGAAGTCAGTGTCCTCAGCTTATAAAAAAGATCAGACGAGAGAATAATTTGGAAGCTATGAAATGAAAATTGTCATACAAATCACAGAATGCTTGTGTGCTTTGACTTTCAGATAAACAACAAATTATTTTTTAAGTATGTTCTCAATGTTGTATGGAATAGACTTAACACTAAAAAATTACATTGTCATTTTTCTGAAATTCAAATTTAACTGGCATCCTATATTTTTATTTACTAATCTGGCAACACTGTGAGAAAGACCTATAAAGGTAGGTATTAATGTTATAATGAAGAAAATGTGACAAGTATTTGAAAGTATAGACTGCATTTACGATTTGCTGAAAAGGAAGTCATTTACAAGTTATAACTTGGCTTGATCTTTTTACTTTAGGAAACACAGAAACAGATTTCACAAATAATAAATGTTTTCATATAATTGACTACCCACAAAATATCTAGAACATCAATAATAAATATGAGTTATTGATACATTAGCATTTGTTTTAAGCTGGATTTAAAATGTTTATTTTAAAAATAAGAAATACTGTAACTATGTGGGGTTTGATATCGATACCAAGGTAATCAGTGATAGTAAAGTAACACAGGGTGCTTTACTACTGCTGTAATAACAAATTATGACAAACTTATTGGCCACAAATCCGTGAGTTCACAGTAGGGGAGGTCAGAGGTCTGCATACAGCAAGGCTCAACTGACTCCTCTGCTGAGAGACTCACTGGGCTAAAAACAATGAAAAAGCCATTCTGGAAACTTTGGGGGAGAATTTATTTCTGTGCTTATGCAGATTTTTTGCCAAATTCAGTTTCCTGCGATTTGATTTCTTTGCTGACTTTTGGACAGATGTCAGACTTCATTTTGGAGAAGGCAATGGCAACCCACTCCAGTCTTGCCTGTAAAATCCCATGGATAGAGGAGCCTGGAAGGCTGCAGTTCATGGGGTCGCACAGAGTCGGACACGACTGAAGTGACAGCAGCAGCGGCAGACTCCATTTGTGGAGGCTCCCTCATTTCCTGCCTCATGGCCCACTTGGTCTTCTCTGCTTCTGACCTTCACTTCTGCCCCATCTCTCCTGCCTTCTGCAGCATCTCTCTGCTGAATCTCTTTTGCCTTCCTCTTTGGTTAAGGGCTCACATATTGACATTGAGCCCTTTTTGATCCAGGATAACTTTCTTATCCTAAAGTCTATATCCTTAATTCTATCTATAAAATCCCTTTTGCTGTACTCATAGGGTTCCAGATGTTAGGGTGTAGACATTTTTTTTGGAGGGGCATATTATTCCACTTATAATATAACTCAGTACTATGTGAATATCCTGTAACTAAGGCATGTAAACTAAGGCATGTAATTAAGGCATGAGCTTCCCTCATAGCTCAGTCAGTGAAGAATCTACCTGCAATACCAGAGACCTGGATTTGATTGCTGGGTCAGGAAGATATACCCTATAGAAGGAAATGGCAACCGACTCCAGTATTCTTGCCTAGAGAATCCCATGGACAGAGGAGCCTGCCAGGCTACAATCCATGGGGTCACAAGATTCGGACATGAATTAGCAACTAAACCACCCCACTGCCAGGCATGTAAAAGAGCAATTCCAAATATTGTTTTTAAAGAAAATCAGACAGAAGGTCAAACTCTCAGCACTTAATTCCAATCTAGCTAATAGATTTTTTTAATTAATAGATTATCTTTTCATTTTAAAGCTTAAATTAAGAACTACTCAGCCATCTCTGCAGTGGCCTAAGGATTGAGAATGGGTCTTCTTTTTTTATAGCCTCTTGGTAAGCCAGTAAAAACCACCTTTTGTCCATGGCACAAGTAGTTTTGTTCTAGGCCAGTTAATTTAAAGGTAATAAAACTATTTGAAAGGATATTATGGTTGTGATCATGACACATTCTTAAATGAACCAAATCACATTTGATATATGTGAAAAATTAAAGCATGGGTCTAAAAGTGCTGTAAGAAAAATTTTCTCATTTTTTCTGGTGAGATCTGACATCATCATATAGATGGCTTCATCAATTATTGAGAAAAAGACTAAGAAAGGGAAAAAATGACTGATTGGGATGCTTCATTTTGAAGTCTGAGTTTGAAGCTCTTGGATTGAATGTACCCTGTTAGCCTTAATCTTTAAGAATTAGCAGCTGCTCTCTCACCAACCCATCTATTTAAATTTCTAGTTAAAAAAAAAACCTAACCCACTTAAAAAATTATAATGCTCTCTGTCAAACATCAGAGTGTGTGTGCCAAACTTTAAAGTAATTGCATGTATCAATAAAGTGAAGAAACAGATATCCGTATAGATAAATATCACTTAAGATGAAGCAAAGGAAATTATTTTGAAAGATTTTTTTTCCACAGCTATTTTTATTGTCTTCTGTACTCTGTATTCTAAAGTACAGCAGTGAATTTCAGAGATCTTATATTTACCAAGTACTGTCCTTGTTTTGTTTATCCTAGAAAAGTATTGTGGACTCCTGGTTGATAAATTAAAACTGTATTTTAAAAATTGAGACAGAAATGATAATGAATGACTGTTAACTTGAAAGTCATTAATTAGGCCCTTTGCTTTTGTGATGCTGTCATTAGAGATAAATAATAAAGGAACAACAGCTCTTAAAATCAGCACACATAGGTAAACAGTAATGAGCAAAAGTGTGAATCATTGTAAAGGGTCTATTTCCCTAATTAAGGTTAATAGTAATTATTTCCATTATATTTTAAAGACTTGCCTGGTGGCTCAGATGGTAAAGAATCTGCCTGCAATGCAGGAGACCTGGGTTCCATCCCTGAGTTGAAAGATCCCCTGGAGGAGGGCATGGCAACCCACTCCAGTATCCTTGCCTGGAGAATCCCCATGGACAGAGGAGCCTGGTAGGCTATAATCCATGGGGTCGCAAAGAGTCAGACACCACTGAGTGACTAAGAACAACACATTATATTTTAAAGCTTTACTGAAGCATTCAAGTTTGTTATTATTGACAGTGTTAATAGTATCTTTCCAATTATTTAATCTAAAATATAGATATTTATAAATTTTCAAAATAATTACTTCTGGAATAATTGCAAACTATTTCTTGTTATTAGAAATGTTTTTTTTAATTCTATATAATCTTGTTCTGAGTTTTGTTTTTATCATATCTCACACTGTTCATGCTTATTTAACAAAATATTCCCTCCCTGAATATACTTTCTAGACCATGTAAAGTGCAAAGAGTTTCAACTTAATTTCCACCTCTTAGTAAATGAAGTCATGTGCCTTTCAGTTCAGTTCAGTCACTCAGTCGTGTCCAACTCTTTGCAACCCCATGAATCGCAGCATGCCAGGCCTCCCTGTCCATCACCAACTCCCAGAGTTCACTCAAACCCACGTCCATCGAGTCAGTGATGCCATCCAGCCATCTCATCCTCTGTCATCCCCTTCTCCTCCTGCCCCCAATCCCTCCCAGCATCAGAGTCTTTTCCAATGAGTCAACTCTTCGCATGAGGTGGCCAAAGTACTGGAGTTTCAGCTTTAGCATCATTCCTTCCAAAGAACACCGAGGGCTGATCTCCTTCAGAATGGACTGGTTAGATCTCCTTGCAGTCCAAGGGACTCTCAAGAGTCTTCTCCAACACCACAGTTCAAAAGCATGAGTTCTTCAGCACTCAGCCTTCTTCACAGTCCAACTCTCACATCCATACAGGACTACTGGAAAAACCATAGCATGTGCCTTTAGGTGATACTAACTCTTAACTCTATTAGAAAAAGAATGTAAAGTAGTTTATGTATTTATGAATAAAGAGAGAATGAGGCAGTGTAAAAGGAGTAAATGTAGGTTTTTCCAGTTACCCAAAATTTGCTGAAAATTATAATATGACCTTGGATTTGGCTTTGAGTTTTGTCAAGGAAAAAGATATTCTGACACTTGTTAAAATGGTAAGTAAGACTTCATTCAAGACTATTGTGATACGTGTCAAAACTATCAAAATAGAAGGGATTAAGAACAACTCTGAATACTCTAAGAACAACCGGGGATTTATAGCCTAAGAACAGGTTATGTGTGGGGGTTGTGAATGGAAAATTACCAAGACATCAAGTGTAGGGAGAATTCTTGCTAAACTTATTTTAAGAGCTTTCTTGCTGGATGGCAGGCCAGGGTGATCAGATATCAATGATGGGAGATGAAAAATTTGATTAAATGTTGAAAGTGATCACATATCAAGGGGGGGTGGGGGAATCCTCTGTAAGCTGACTCACCAGAATTCCTGCTAAAACTAGACATTGCAGAAATGGCATTGAAGCCCAGGGCCAAGGCCTGAATGAGAAGAGGGCTCAGAGAAACTTGACTATAGTTTAGTTAAGGAAAGTTTTTGTCAGTTTTCTACTGATGAAAGCCAGGGAAGAACATGTCGACATACAGAATTTGCACTGTCCAAAACAGTAAAAAATAACATCATGCTCTGCATTTCCATGCAGTTGAACTCAGATTTGATTTTATCATTTGGGTTTCAGTTTTTCACAAAGCTACCCTGGGAGTCTGTAGGTAGGTAAGCAGCGTTAAACAGAGGTGGTGAGGTAACGAGCTAACGGGATATCTAAGGGTCCTGCAAGGACAGTGACCTGAAGGCATGCTTTGTGTGCTGGAGGAAGAACAGAGAACCCAGTGTGAGTGGAGTGAACTGATCAAAGCAGAGAGAAGTAGAATTTGAAGGAAGAAATATATCATTTCAGACCTTGTTGGGAGATTTTCAGGTTTAACTCAAATAGGAAGCTATGGGAAGGTTCAGACTAAAGAAATGATCTGACTTACATTTTAAAAGGTCAACCTTTCTGCTGTAACGAGAAAAGACTGTAGGAAGGCAAGGACGCAAGCAGAGAGACTAATTAGGAAGCTTTAGCCCAGGAGAGGCATGACAGTGTCCTCGTCCAGGAAGGAAATGTAAAGACGTTATGTGGTGGTCATATTCCAAATATGTTTTGAAGGTAAAGATGAAAGGTTTGTTGATGAATAAACTTGATTACTGCTAGAAAACAAGATATAAGTTGGTAAAGTTTACAGCAAAAATAGATTCTTTAGGAGAACAGTAGTTTAATTTTTGACATTTTAATTAATTATGTCCATTGGATTTCCAAGTGAAAAAGTCAGATAGAGCCTAAGGATCTTATTTGAATCCACTGAGTCTGAGCAAGTAAGTATATGTAGATAGGTCCAGTGACTGAGATCCAGACAAATCACTTATTTTCTCTGTGTTGTACTCCTTTGGTCACTCAAGACTGGCCTAGAAATCATACATTAGAGTGTCATCCCTGTGTCCTTCTCTACTCTGCAGACAACTGCATGGCACTTCCTGAATAGAAGTGTACATGCCTGTTGACTGGCCATCTCCCCCATTATACTGCAAGTTTCTTTTGGAAAGGGACTATAGTGCATAAGTGATTCTTGAGTGCAAGAATAAAAAAACTTTGCATTCAAGATAAAATCTAAGTACTCTTCATCTCTTTCTATCTTGCCTCCTGCTACTCTTCCCTTTGTTTTCCTTAAAGACATACCACATTCTTGACTCTTTTAAGTCTCATGGCTTTTTAAAAATGCCATTTTCCATCATGAAATGCCTTTCTCCCTCATTTCTGATCAAGTTCTGGTTTAAATGCTTAATGTAGCCAGCCCTCACCACTATACCAGACACTTAGTGGACCCTTTATAAGATGTTTCAAATACATGCAAATAAAATGCTCCATATACTTGCATTGTTGATTAGTCGCTAAGTTGTGTTCTACTCTTTTGAGACCCCATGGACTATAGCCCGCCAGGATCTTCTGTCCATGGGATTTCCCAGACAAGAACACTGGAGTGGGTTGTCATTTCCTCCTGCAGGGAGTCTTTCCAACTCAGGGATTGACGCTACATCTCCAGTTTCTCCTATATTAGCAGGCAGATTTTTTACCACTGAGCAACTGGTAGTGTCATCAAATGTGAATAATACAATGTATTTCTGATTGTTTTCATTGCATAAAACCATAACACTTTTTTGATAAAAAGGCTTTAAGCTGTTTTATCTTACAATTGGGAAAATATGTTTATGGACTAAGAATCAGTCTCCTGTTTCTATAGCAGCACCTATTTTATGTGTAAACATTTTCCCTTTTATGTAGAAAACATGTACTTTCCAGACCTAGATCACCCATAGAGAATGTTCCATTTTATTCTTCATTATTTTAGCATATGATGTAAAAGCATATTCAAAATGCATATGCATTTCTGAGAAACCATAAGAGCAACTGTGTTTCAAACATGTTTTATCCAAATTAGAATTTTAAAAAACTCTAATAAAGATTATAAATGTTAACCACTAACTTGGAAAATTTATGCATTAGTGAACAATCATTTTAAAATTTAATGTTATTTTATCTTACAACTCTTCTTTTGTTGAGATAAGTTCAATATAAACACCACATAAAATTCTCTGAAGATTTTCAAATCAGTAATATTTTGAGTATATTATTTATACTAACCAAATTTTAATACAGTTTCTTATTTTAAAAATATTTATAAAATTAAATACAACTGTTCCCAAATTTATTTAAAGAAGCTGTAGCTATAGAAACCTAGAAAATACTAAACATCTCTCTTTCATAAGTAGCAAAGACTATATATGAAATCAAATATTATTAAACTGTCATTCAATTTAGTTGTTTGAGTATGTAACAGAGTGAAACTTGTCAACTGAATCAATTTAAATATATTTTATCTCTCCTCTACAATTGCTGAATTCTTTTATTTGTATGGGCTCCTTACTTAATAAGAGTTTATTAATCATATAATTTGAAGCAGTAAATATTTGGAAGCAGGAGAAGGGACTAGATCCATATTCCTCTTAAGAGTTTCTCTCAAGAACCTCTCCATGGAGACATGACAATATGAAATTAGCTGATCTATTATTTTATACTGCTTTTGTAACAGTAACTAATAAATACCATTTTCAGTGCTGTGTGTGTGTGCTCAGTTGCTCAGTTTTGTCCTACTCTTTCTGACCCTTCGGACTGTACCCTACCACCTCCTCTGTCCATGAGATTTTCCAGACAAGAATGCTGGAGTGGGTTGCCATTTCCTCCTCCAGGAGATCTTCCTGTGGCTCCTGCATTGCAGGTGGATTCTTTACAGCTGAGCCTTCGAGGAAACCCCTACGATTTTCAAAAGCTATGTAAAATTTTCTGGAAGAGATGGGAATACCAGACCACCTGACCTGCGTCTTGAGAAATCTGTATGCAGGTCAGGAAGCAACAGTTAGAACTGGACATGGAACAACAGACTGGTTCCAAATAGGAAAAGGAGTACGTCAAGGCTGTATATTATCACCCTGCTTATTTAACTTATATGCACAGTACGTCATGAGAAACGCTGGACTAGAAGAAACACAAGCTGGAATTAAGATTGCCGGGAGAAATATCAATAACCTCATATATGCAGATGACACCACCCTTATGGCAGAAAGTGAAGAGGAACTAAAAAGCCTCTTAAGGAAAGTGAAAGTGGGGAGTGAAAAAGTTGGCTTAAAGCTCAACATTCAGAAAACAAAGATCATGGCATCCGGTCCCATCACTTCATGGGAAATAGATGGGGAAACAGTGGAAACAGTGTCAGACTTTATTTTTGGGGGCTCCAAAATCACTGCAGATGGTGACTGCAGCCATGAAATTAAAAGACGCTTACTCCTTGGAAGGAAAGTTATGACCAACCTAGATAGCATATTCAAAAGCACAGACATTGCTTTGCCAACAAATGTCCATCTAGTCAAGGCTGTGGTTTTTCCTGTGGTCGTGTATGGATGTGAGAGTTGGACTGTGAAGAAGGCTGAGCGCCGAAGAATTGATGCTTTTGAACTGTGGTGTTGGAGAAGACTCTTGAGAGTCCCTTGGACTGCAAGGAGATCTAACCAGTCCATTCTGAAGGAGATCAGCCCTGGGATTTCTTTGGAAGAAATGATGCTAAAGCTGAAACTCCAGTACTTTGGCCACCTCATGCGAAGAGTTGACTAATTGGAAAAGACTCTGATGCTGGGAGGGATTGGGGGCAAGAGGAGAAGGGGACAACAGAGGATGAGATGGCTGGATGGCATCACTGACTCAATGGACGTAGGTCTGGGTGAACTCCGGGAGTTGGTGATGGACAGGGAGGCCTGGCGTGCTGGGATTCATGGGGTTGCAAAGAGTCGGACACAACTGAGCGACTGAACTGAACTGAACTGGCCTGATGTAAAATTTTTAGAATATGGAAGAAAAAACATAATTTTTCTCTAAGTTTCTGAAATACTAGTATAAGAATTAGCCAAAAATTAAAATACTGCACTTTGCTACTGCTGTTATAAAATGCTTTTGAAAAATCTGTTTGGGTTAATAAAATATATTCAATAGAAGATTAATCTACAAAATATTTTTATAATTTTAATATTTCACATTATTAATATGCTTTTGTTAAAATAAATGTACATTTAAAATATATCCCTCAATTAATCCTCTGACACTATAAATATGTCTTATAAATCTCCAAGAATACAAGAAAAGGAAAAAAAAGAAATGGAAGTTTTTCATAATAAAGTCATTTTAGAAGGGGTAAAAATTCTGTGCATTCTTTATAACCCATACTTGGGAATATATATTATAGAATATAAATATTTATCCATAAAATGTACATGTCTTCAAACAAACATATTTCACTGAAACATTCATTTTTGAAAGTTTATGAGGTTAAATTCAGGAAAATTAAATCTCAGCATAGTATTAAGAGAGATAGCTAGAGGAACCATACAAAACAAAATTTATTCAAACTTTTTATAGTGATAGAACTTGAGAGTGTTTTTTTCTAATTTCCTTTCAAATTTCTCTTTTCTAGTTAAAATTTTCAAAGGATTGACAGAATTATCACTAAAACTTCTTTTCAAAGAAATAGCAATTTAATGAACAAAAATTTGATTTCTCTGATATTCATTAAGTTTTTCAAACCAAAATTTATCTTAATATGTATATTACCCCTATTATTGGCAGAAGATGATATTCATCAATCTGTAGACATGATCGTAACATCTGAAGAAATCCTTGAACAGGTGCTTAATACAATCTGGCGAATTGTACTACTACGACTCGTACTGACAATTTTCAGTGGTATTGTAAAGATCAACCACATCTTTGTTTGCATACGTCTACCAGAGGATTTCTACTTCTTAATATACATAAAATGCCATGGTTTGCTGGTTTCTATTTATTTTATATCTTTGCCACGTGTTTATTTCATATATGTATCTAGTTTGTTATGAAAATTATCTCTTGAAATTATTTTCTCAGGTTAATCTCTTGGCATTTGGAGTTATCATATACAAAGTTTTTCGTCACACTGCAGGGTTGAAACCAGAAGTTAGTTGCTATGAGAACATAAGGTAAGCATTTCTTCGATTGTATTTTCTTTAGCAATTCAAAGCTTTAGTAACTTAAAGTGCAGATAATTTTTGGAAGGCAGTTTTTAAATTATTTTCTCACATTTTCTCCCATCATATTTAAAATATTTACTGCTTAATAGCATTTAATATGTTTAATAAGCCTGTAATCACCACAGATCAAATGATAAGTAATCTTTTTTGAACATACTCCCCTTTGCGGGGGGGCGGAATAATGACTACATTTTAAGACAAAAGCCAGCCTTAAGATTTTCTTCTCAAAGCAGTTCTCAGAGCTTAGTAGCTGTGTTTCTTTCTTGTGATTCCTAGTTTGCATGCTGCCTTAATTTTTCTCACCTCCTGCCCTTTAAAACTGATTTATTGAGATCCTGTAAGCGGTTTGTTCAGGAAAAACTGAAGTGTACTGTAGGGAACATTAGAAACAACTGATGTTTGGGTCGCTTGGGAACACTTCTGTAGTTTCAATATCTTGCACAAGATTTATAGTTAGAATTTAGCAAATGTTTTATTACTTTCTTTTACTCCTCACCATTCATAGTAACATGTAAGTTGCTGGTTTTAATAAAGTTGAAAATGACTCATTTTCTGTGGTACACTGCAAAAATATCTTCTGCAGTAAAGAATGATTGCACTAAGAATGAATGAGAAAATAAGCATCAGTTGCCTCATTTTCAAGGCAGTGTCCTCAGTGAGCTGGATTGAATGTTTTACCAAAACTCAGAGGCGGTAAGTTGAAAATATGTAAGAGAGTATATTCCTGTGTGTGTGTGTGTGTGTGTTTAAGAAATCAGCATTCTAACATGAATTTACTTTGAAGTAACTGTATTGGAAACCCCCCCCAAAAAAAATGTTTTATATCTTACATGTTCTTCTCTACTGAGCCTAAAAGGAAAGCAGACACTTCCTTTGATGTCCTGCCTATGTGCTGACCTAAATCCACATGGTATATTTTTCAAGGTTTCTTAAGGAGAATGCTTCCTAACAGCTATATGTCTTAGCTCCAGGAGTTCCTGCAACATTAATTTTGAAATCAAAGCATACATACTGTAGTATACCAGATGAGCATATCTTAAGATTAAGGAAATTTCTCAAAACTACCAGATTTTAATAATGCTACCGTGAATTTGGACACATGTCTCAGCCACAGTGCACTTACGCTAGCCTGTCCCATGTAACTATGGCACAGTTTATCAGTTTCAGAATTCTCGTTGGGCTTTACCAAAGATTTCTGGGTTATTCCAACTTCCTACAAAATTTAAAGGATTTGAGGACGTGTTAAGTCTTCATAGCTTTCTCAGCTGGAACATTGCAAATTTCTTCCAGGTCTTGTGCCCGAGGAGCTCTTGCCCTCCTTTTCCTCCTTGGTACCACCTGGATCTTTGGCGTTCTCCATGTTGTACACGCATCGGTGGTGACAGCTTATCTCTTCACCATCAGCAATGCTTTCCAGGGGATGTTCATCTTCTTATTCTTGTGTATCTTATCTAGAAAGGTAAAGAATTTGCTATTCTTGTCAACCTTCTAGTATATGTATGTAGCATGAGTGAACAAATTGATAAAAATTCTCATTTTCATAAATTTATGACTTGTGCCTTTATTGCCTAAATGCAGTACATCTTAACATTGAAATAATCAGAACACCTGTTGTTCATAGCAAAATGTGCTTTTAAAAACTTGCTAGTAGGAATATAGATAATATAGCTTACATTCAGTTGAGTGTATTCTGACATATAATCAGAAAGCAACAATAGTTTATAAAACCAAATATAAGTTTAATGTGATTTGAAAATAATTTGATGTGATTGTTGCAATTATGTTTCACATTTCTTATTTTATTTTTTTTATTTTTTTTAGATCCAAGAAGAATATTATAGATTATTCAAAAATGTCCCTTGTTGTTTCGGATGTTTGAGGTAAACAGAACTATGGATGGTTATTGTTATGCAGAAATAAAAATGCCCAGCTGTGGATGGCCAATGTATAAATGTGTAGGAACTGTAGATAATACAAGATACAATTATGTACCATATAGCTATAGTAAGCTTTTCTACATGACTTACTTAGCTGTGTCAAAAATAGTAATGCAGATATTTGGAAAGTAATTAGTTTTTCAGAATGGTATCACTGCACCCAAGGAAAGATTTTCTTTCTAACACAAAAAAATGTATGACTGTCCTGAAGGAAACCCACTGGCTTGATATTATTGTGACTCGTGTTGCCTTTGAAACTAGTCCTCTATCACCTTGGTAATGAGCTCTGTTACAGAAAGTAGAGCATAAGAAAATGAACGGGTAGAATATGAAACAGTAAACAGAGAGTGAATGTTATAACAATGAGATGTATTTTGAGCAGACTTTGTAAAATAGATGAGAGTTGAATAAACACATCTTAAAATTCCATGAGTTGTTCTGAACTTAAAGTTTTACTGAAACAACTTAGACTTGTACTTGTTGCATCAATTTTCTATTCTAATAGAAAACACAAAACTTCACAAAAAAAACTAAACATTTCTGTTCTGTTTTTATGTTAATATTAGAATGAAATATATGCTCTTTCTATACTTATTTCACAGATTGTGACTTCAAATGCTTATTCAGTAGTACATAAATGTGTCAGAATATAATATTGTTCATGCCTGTAAATGTAAAAATCATGTATATAAACCTGAAGTGCTCTATTCCATAACCTTTCAGTGCAGTGAAAAATACTGTATCTCATTAGACTCATATATCTGAGTTCTTTATTTCTTTTAATTTTAGAAATATTATAGTTCACATTGCAATATTCCCTTTTAACTTACTATTTTTAAAAGGGCACTGTAAATATGAAAGTATTCATAAAGTGAATTGCTATTTTTTTCTGTTCAGAAAAGTACATATTAAAAATGTTATTTATAACAAAGAGATCACTGAGAACTGACTGTATAAACTTCCACAGAGAATATATTTTCTGACAGTTTTCCACTAGTAAAACATATCTCCTAAAATGTAAGTCTTATACCTTCCAATCTTCAAATTAAAATATAGAAGCAAGGATTTTATTTCAAAATATATGTAATTGTTCTGCACTTACCTGTAAAAGTATGCCAATACACCAAATGTTGTGATTTTAACTTAATTTCTACAGCTGTTAAAATGAAGTCTGTCAAATCTTGCTCTAACAAATAAAATGTTACCTAAATGAATCCTTCTGCTGCTTGGCTGAGTCATTTCTCAAGAAAGATAAGCTACCTGCCAATGTCTTAAACATTTTTAGAAGATCTGTGATAATAACTTTTTATTTGATCTTTTGATCTCTTATATAGTTAGCCTATAACCTGTTATTATCATTATAATTATTGCTGTAGGACAGTGCTATTGGAATAGGATACTGAAAAAGTAATCAGTTCAGTCAGTGTATACAAATTATGTGTTGTGGGCAGAATAATGGTCCTCCCAAAATGCTCACATCCTAATCTTTAGAATACATGAATATGTTAGGTTACATGGAGAGAAGAATTAACCAGCTAACAGCTATCAGCTAACCTTGGCGTGAGGAAATTATCCTGGATTATCCAAGTGGGCCCCATGTAATTACAAGGTTCCTTATAAATGAAAGATGGAGGCAGAAGCAATGCAACATGAGACATACTCACCTGCCCATTGCTGGTTTTGGAAATGGAAGCAGTCCAGGAGCCACAATATGCAGGCAGGCAGCCTATAAACTGAAAAAGGCAAGAACATGGACTCTCCCCTAGACCTTGTAGAAGGAAGTCAGCCCTGGTGAACCTTCATTTTAGCCTGGAGAAACTCAATTCCAAGTTCTAATCTCCAGAACTGTAAAATAATAAATGCCACTCAATAACATCCAAATGCTTGGTTTACTGAGGACATTATCATCAATGAAGAGCAGATATAATTCAGAGAGGCTATGAAACAGGAAAACAAAAGTGAAGGTCTACATTAGGTTTTTTTTGGTTTATATCCTAGGAATAAATGTGCTGCTCGTGAATCAAATAAAAAGAAAATAATAAATGTATATTATTTTAAGCCACCAAGTTTGTTGATAATTTGTCACAAGTTTGTTGATAATTTTCATAATTTTTCAAAGCAACTATAGGGAGCTAATATTATGGAAATATGTATGTGATGACATCTTTAGAGCTAAGCAAATATTTGTATCATTAGAAAAACCTTAAATTCTGTATCTTGTTTTCATCACCCCTCTCATAGACATCACTGGATGAAGCCTCTGTTCTTTAGGATGAGATTTCATATCCGCTTACTTACCTTTTTATCAGATAAGTAAGGATCTCTCCTTGGGCTGCAAGGAGATCCAACCAGTCCATTCTAGAGGAGATCAGTCCTGGGTGTTCTTTAGAAGGAATGATGCTAAAGCTGAAACTCCAGTACTTTGGCCACCTCATGCTAAGAGTTGACTCATCGGAAAAAACACTGATGCTGGGAGGGATTGGGGGCAGGAGGAGAAGGGGATGACAGAGGATGAGATGTCTGGATGGCATCGCCGACTCGATGGACGTGACTTTGAGTGAACTCCGGGAGTTGGTGATGGACAGGGAGGCCTGGCATGGTGCAATTCATGGGGTCACAAAGAGTCCGACATGACGGAGCGACTGAATTGAAATGAACTGAACTGAACTGAACTGAAGGATCTCTCTTTTTTTGTTAAATGGGTGTATGCACATGTATACATGTATGCTTATTGCATTAAATGCCTCATAGCATTTGCCCCGTTTTTATAATCCAAAATAAAAATGATTCAAAAGTTTTTCACTATGCTCAGTTTTCAAAAATACAAACATGAACGTTACAATGACAGGAATGTGTTAAGATGCTGAATTCAAAAGGACAATACAAAGGACATACAAAAGTACATACAACTGCTGGCAACACACTTTGGACTTGCAGTGAAGCCCTGTCCCCTGAGGCCCAGTAGCTCAGCCCCAGCAGGACCCAGGGCGACCCGCTGTCAAAGGGCTCACCCGCATCCCAGAGCGACACTGTCCCATGTCGTGGACATCACCCACACCTCCAGATTCCCACACACCACACACTTAATTAACATAAAAAAAACTTTAAAACCACTCAAAGTCTGTGAGATAATGACACCCTGCATCCCTGGTTTTCACATTTGCCCTATGAGTTTCTTCAGTTTTTCCCAAGACTTTCTATCAGTTCAGTTCAGTCGCTCAGTCGTGTCCGACTCTTTGCAACCCCATGAATCGCAGCATGCCAGGCCTCCGTGTCCATCACCATCTCCTGGAGTTCACTCAAACCATAGTTTACCAAATCCCAAATTTCTGGAGCTTCCTCCTTGTTGTCATCATTATTCTGGCAAACATCTGCTTACCTCTTATGTGGCTTTCTCTATGAGGCCTTCCTGGGTTCACACAAGGAATTTATCACTTCCACCTTTGTCACATCACTCCATCTACCACTTACCTATTTTAACATCTATCACATTGTACTGCAGTTGTTTAGCCTAGCCCAAGCTCAAGATATTCATTATACCAAGTTTTGTTCTTCCTTCTCTTTTTTGCTTCATGAAGCAATGGTACAGCTTTCTTCTGTTTTGTGACCACGTGGTTGATGGGACAAGAGAGTCTGAACCCTCCAAACCATCTGGCTTTGGCTGTTTCGCTTTAGCTATCCCATTTCGGAAGCCCATTGGATGAGCCAGCTTTCTCAGGTAAAGCCCTCCACGCCTATCTCTAAATGTCATTAGGTGAAAAACAATGGCCCAGCAATCTCAAATTGCTGTGAAGTGGAACAGGCAGAGGAATTAGGCTACCAATGTAGCCTTGAGTTCACAATGCAACTTCAACTGTTTTTCCAGGGAAGATCTTTGGGAATTTCTAAGAAGTTTGCCAAACGACTAAGTAATGCTTCGTTTTCCATTTGGCAATCCCAGTGCAGGTTTGATCCCTGGGTCTAGAAGATCTCCTGAGGAGGAAATGACAAGCTACTCCAGTATTGCCTGAAAAATCCCATGGACAGAGGAGCCTGGCAGGCTACAGTCCAAAGGGTTGCAAAGAGTCAGATACAACTGAGTGGCTAAAGACACACACACACAACTTTTTCACTTGATGGTGAGAGGAATAAATACTAGGATTTGAGATTTCAATCTCTTCAACCTCTGAAATATATCACAAATTCATTAATATTAATTTGCAAACTCTTCATAAGCAAATGGAGATAGAATGTTTATAGTATTTCAGGGGATTCAATCAAAGAAATTAATACTTTAAGATGTGCTTCAAACAAGGAGATGAATGGACACCAAAGAAGTATAAGATAAAATCCCTGACTGAGTAAAAACTTACTATTAGCCAGAGACACTGTTGCTGCTGCTGCTGCTAAGTCATATCAGTCGTGTCCGACTCTGTGCAACCCCATAGATGGCAGCCCACCAGGCTCCCCCGTCCCTGGGATTCTCCAGGCAGGAACACTGGAGTGGGTTGCCATTTCCTTCTCCAATACCAGAGACACTGCTGCTGCTGCTACATTCGCTTCAGTCATTTCCTACTCTATGCGACCCCATAGACGGCAGCCCACCAGGCTCCCCCATCCCTGGGATTCTCCAGGCAAGAACACTGGAGTGGGTTGTCATTTCCTTCTCCAATGAATGAAAGTGAAAAGTGAAAGTGAAGTCATTCAGTTGAGTCCGACTCTTAGCAACCCCATGGACTGCAGCCTACCAGGCTCCTCCATCCATGGGATTTTCCAGGCAAGAGTACTGGAGTAGGGTGCCATTGCCTTCTCCACCAGATTCCCTAATAAAAAAATCTGTTGATTGATTACACTGTGATCAGGAAAAATACACACAGCATAACAAAAAAATCTATGAGAAAGTCTATAAGCAAATACTCTACAATCTTCATGCTAGGCATAACCAACAAACTATATATACTCATTTGATGATGGCATCATTTTTTCAGTCCTTTTTAATTCAGTGCCCCCCAAGTTAAACATTAACCCTGTACTTCTTAATTTTCCATATACTTAGTTATTATATCCATCTTTAATGATATAAAACATGAGCTTTTTCTATGTATCAAGATTATTCTCTACTTTTTCCAGCATAAAATCTTTGAGGAATGTATGCATTATTGATTCAGTATTGATCCAGTAAGAATACCTGTTGTTCAGATTTTTCTGCTACCTAGAATGTCTTCTCCCATGCAAATTCTACCCATCATTCAAGACCCCTAGTATGAAGCCTCTCAGATTAATTAATTTAGTTCTTATTAATTTCCCCAGTCACTACAACTATAGCACTTGCAAGGTGTACAGAATAACATAGCACTTAATGGGGGTTGTTAAGATATCACTGTGTTCAAACTTAAAGCATTCAAGTTTTAGACTACAGATATAGGAGAATTAACTCAGAAATGGCGTAGAAAGGAGAAGAAAGGACTTTTTCCTGAAATTTGATTTCAGTTTGTTAAATTGCACATCTCATTTAATTCTTACAGTAACATATGCAATTTTGTCATTTTTCAATGTGAAAAATGCTCAGACACACAGCTAGGAAATTGCAAATTTAGCATTTAAACTGAGAATCATGGCTCCTTCTGCTTCGCCATGGAAACTGAGGAACTTGTTCAGATGCTCTCAGATAGGAAGTCAAAGTGATTGGATTCATACCCAAGTTTCTGCCTCTCAGTCTAGAGCATATTCCACTGTTTCATAGCTGTAGACTCATATAGTGCAAGGATAATATCCCTGTTTACAATTATGTTCTTTTGGGTATGGAGGAGTGTGATGTGATTTTTAAACATGTATTTTCTACATACATATGCAATCAGAAGTGTGTATTTGATATGTTTTAAGGTGAAGTATTTTTCTTCTTTTCTCTTCTCTCTGCTGCCCTTTCTCTGCATTTATTCCTATCCTCCCATCCCCACTTACACTCTCAACCAGGCCATTTATTTTAACTACCTGGTATGTGTTCTTCCATTTTCTCCTTCCTGTTCATAGCATCATATTCAAATGGTTGTATGAAATCACATTTTTAAAATACCTCTTTTTTTTTTAATTTTATTTTATTTTTAAACTTTACATAATTGTATTAGTTTTGCCAAACATCAAAATGAATCCATCACAGGTATACATGTGCTCCCCCTCCTGAACCCTCCTCCCTCCTCCCTCCCCATACCATCCCTCCAGGTCGTCCCAGTGCACCAGCCCCAAGTATCCAGTATCGTGCATTGAACCTGGACTGGCATCTCGTTTCATACATGATATTTTACATGTTTCAATGCCATTCTCCCAAATCTTCCCACCCTCTCCCTCTCCCACAGAGTCCATAAGACTGTTCCATACATCAGCGTCACTTTTGCTGTCTCGTACACAGGGTTATTGTTATCATCTTTCTAAATTCCATATATATGCGTTAGTATACTGTATTGGTGTTTTTCCTTCTGGCTTACTTCGCTCTGTATAATAGGCTCCAGTTTCATCCACCTCATTAGAACTGATTCAAATGTATTCTTTTTAATGGCTGAGTAATACTCCATTGTGTATATGTACCACAGCTTTCTTATCCATTCATCTGCTGATGGACATCTAGGTTAAATACCTCTTATCATGTGGAGAACTAATGTATATATTTCATTCATTCCTTTTAAATGATGAATATGGGGAGGGAGGAGGGAGGAGGGTTCAGGATGGGGAACACATGAGAAATAAAGGAATAAATTAAAAAAAATTAAATGAATAATATTTCATATTAGGGATGGACCATAAATTTCACAGCTGGTATGTAATCTGGATTAATGCAGTAATACTTAGGAAGACTTCAGTATCTTTCAGGAGTAATGGTCTCCATGCTATGTGGCTTGGCTTTATTGTTAAAAATAGCAAATGTCAAGTTATTTTTTTTCTTATGATGGATGTGGACCCATGTTGATAAGCCAAAGCACTATAACTGTTTCATTGATACAGAGGTTGTTTATTTCTTGCAACTATTCAGTGACAATCATGCCATGTGTTTGAGATCCACAAAGCTCCTTGAGCATTTTCATTTAAGTGAAAAGGGTTTGAATTACTTACCCTAGATAGAAGGCTTGAGCAAGCATTACGATCAGTAGGCAATCTGAAAGTACAGAATAGTTTGCTTATTATTCCATTCAAACCTTATACATCCTAGGTTTGTATAGTAGTTATGATTAATATAAAATGAGAGGGTTGGTTTAGTTGCAATGGATCTCTTTCGGTGCCAGTGTACCACGATTCTAATATCAACCTCACCACCACTTTGAGGCATTGTAAATAATAAAATCTAAAAAGTATATTACAATTTTATACACTCAAAAATAAGGGGAAAAATAATAGGTTTCTTGCAAAATTGTTTTTCAGGAATATGGTTTCATTTCCTATTGGGCTGCAATTTGCCATGTATCAGCATCCAAGGGCCAGCCTGCTCAACCTGAAAATGATTATTTTCTTTCTTTGCCTTAATGTATCGGAAGTGGATCTAAAAGAACCTCCAGTATACAGGGGGGTTAATTATCCTGGCAGTCAGTTAAGCTTTGTAAGTTTTAGGTGATAAGAACAGAGCCCTAAAAAAGACTCCCCACTACTGCTGCCTGCTGTGAAGAAAGAGCATTGTACTGCCAGCTCTGCAAATATTGTTCAAATTACCCTAAAATTCCCCCTGGTTTTCTGTGCATCAGGCTCCTGGAGAGCGACACTGCTCCAGTGAGGTCATTTATTCTGTCACTTCAGCCCACTCGGTAATCATGACAACTACATCTTTCACTCAATCTAGTGCAGGAGGCTTTCCTGCAAGACCTATGACCTGAGTGAGGAAAGTAATTATTCAAAACAACATCGCTTCTTGTTTCTCAAGTTCCAGCCACTCCTCTGCAGAATAACCTAAATGCTCCCCAATTTGATCTTCCTTCTCAGATCAATCTCTCAGGTTCTCCTAAAGGAACATGTAAATAAACAGCCACCTCTCATATCTTAGAACTTTACTTTCAGAGAGGTAGCACAGTTTGGTGGGTCACTCTACAGTCAGAAATTTCTTTTCTACCTACAGTGAGAAATGCGGTCTCAGGCCAGTTATTCCCTGTAACTCAGTTTCTTGTGTCGGAAAAGAAGATAACAAAACCTACTTCATCACATTTCTGTCACAATTCAATCAGCTAGTATATGAAAGATAGTTACTACAGTACTTAGCATACAGCAAGTGATATCAATGGTGATAGATTAGCTATGATTATTTCCATGTGGGTGAATAGCTATTGACTATGCACCTTAAGTATCAGGAACTGTTATAGGTATGTGGTGGAATTCACTAATGAAAACCAAAATAATAATTTTAAAAAGACATGCGTTTATTGTATAAAGTGAGGACTTCCATGTTATTGATTTATCAGCACCTTATGTCTGAAACGCTGAGGAAACAGTAAAAATAAAAATCAGTGATCATGAAGTCAAATTGTAGGTTCACTTTCTTTATTTTCTACCACTGACCTCCCAACCTATACTCCATCTCTACCCTGCCTCATTCAAAACATCAAATTTCACTGCCTTCCATTGTAAAACTAGTAGAATGTCAGAGAGAATGTTAAATGTTCAACATTGCTGACACACCCTTTGGAGCAGGGGTGCAGCCAAGGCCCCATCACTGCTCCTAACAAATAAAATCCCTGCCCCTGTAAGGCTAAATGTCCTACAATTTAATTAAAATTGTTTACCTACACAAAGGTGCATTGATATACTTTTATTTAAATATACATACTGTGAGCATTACCCCTGGAGAAAGAAATGGGAACCCACTCCAATATTCTTGCCAGGAGAACCCCATGGACAGAGAAGCCTGGCGGGCTACAGTCTATGGGGTTGTAAAGAGTTGGACATGATGTAGCAGTTGAACAACAACTATGAGCACTTACATGAACTTGAAAAATATAATCTCTTCTTTAAACACTACTTAGAAGATAATTTGGTTTTCTCGACTTTCCATATATTGCTTAAAAAGACAAGAAATTCATACTGGCATCATTTGGGTATTTCATCTCCTTTGTGCAGGACAATTTGCAGTACTTTCATATGCCCTTACCTAATGTAAAACCATGGAGGTGAAAATTGGACTATAAAGAAAGCTGAGCACCAAAGAATTGATGCTTTTCAACTGTAGTATTGGAGAAGACTCTTGAGAGTCCCTTGGACCACAAGGAGATCCAATCAATCCATCCTAAAGGAAATCAGTCCCGAGTATTCACTGGCAGGACTGATGCTGAAGCTGAAACTCTAATACTTTGGCCACCTGAAGCACATAACTGACTCATTGGAAAAGAACCTGATGCTGGGAAAGATTGAAGCCGGGAGGAGAAGGGGATGACAGAGGATGAGATGGTTGGATGGCCTCACCGACTCGATGGACATGAGTTTGAGCAAGCTCTGGGAGTTGGTGATGGACAGGGAAGCCTGGTGTGCTGCAGTCCATGGGGTTGCAGAGTTGGACATGACTGAACGACTGAACTGAACTGAACTGAATGTAAAACCATAGAAACCATGCTCTTTTAAAACACACTCTTGATTTGTTTAAAGGCAAAAGCAAATGAGCTATTTTAATACTTGAGAAAAAAAATAGAAAGGAATCTTCAGTAGAAAGGAAGAAGTATTCTTTAATAAAGACTTGCTTATATGTAAAATGCATTTGTTTTTACCTATTTTTGTCCTATTTAAATTTCCAGCATTGTTTCCTGAACAATAAGATGTCTTTGTTATTATATATGGGCAGTTTCTATTTTCCATATTTAGTAAGCTAGATATTGCAAATTTTTGAGATAAATGAACCAGAAATTCTATTAGTTACTAATTTAAGAATTCATACATTTTGTTTTATCTGTCACCTTCACCTGCATACCTCATCATTCTGATGAATAATGCCTCAGAGGTCAGAAACATAGTGCTTTATTCTTTTATGTGTTAAAGTATGACATGTTTAGCATTGTGTGATCTTTTTTCTCAAGTAGATTTGCATGCATAGCTTGGAAGCTGAATAACTCTACATAAGCAAACTTTTTTTTTTTACTTGTTAGGACAAGTAGAGTAAGAGACTTGCTCTTGCTCATCAAATCTCTATTTTCTTGAGAAGCAAGAATATAATGTTATTTCTTAGTATCCTTCTGTTTTCTTTACAAATCTCAGAAAAGGTAATTGGATTAATATGTACTCTTGCACTTGGACATAATATGATTTTATACATGAAGCATTATGTACATTCACCTTTCTTACAAAATAAATATACCAACTAGATATTAGTAATGCAAAACACATACAAGAATTGAGTCAAAGTAGAAATAAGGGTACAGCCATAAAATGGAGTTAAAACTCAAGTGCTTTATTCATCCAGGTTCTGGCCTGTTACCTGTTGCTTATGTGACCACATCATTCCAAAACCTGGTGCCTTAGAAAAATAATTTATTATTGTTTCTCACATTTTTGCTGGTTAATTGGGCTTCAGAGGGTACCTTTCACCCAGGGTTTCTCATGAAAATACAGTCAGATATTCACTGGTGCTACAGCCATCTGACATGGCTACCCACTACAATCTCCACAAGGGCTGCCAGCCAAGCATCATTCATGGTCTCTCCATGTTACTTGGGCTTTTCACATAGCATGGACTCTGGTGTCCTTGTGGCAGCATCTCCAAAGCAAACATTCCAACAGTCCCTGGTAGAGACTGAAAGGCTTCTTACCACCTGGCCTCTGAAGGTATAAAGTTTACTTCTACCAAAGTGGTCCACTCAGATTTAAGGGGTTGCAGAAATAGATCCATCTTTTAATTGAGTGACAAAGTCACATGCATAAAAGCATATGGAATAGGGAAATATTATTGAGGTCATTTTGGGAAACTATAATCTGCCATGACTTTTATGCTCTTGCTAACATCTATGTGTTGAGTTTCCCTGGTAGCTCAGCTGGAAAAGAATTCACCTGCAATGCAGGAGACTCCAGTTCAATTCCTGGGTCAGGAAGATCCATAGGAGAAGGGATAAGCTAACCACTCCAGTTTTCTTGGGCTTCCCTGGGTGCCTCAGCTGATAAAGAATCCACCTGGAATGCATGAGACCTGGGTTCAATTTCTGGGTTGGGAAGATCCCCAGGTTGGGAAGATTCCCTGAAGAAGGGAATGGCTACTCACTCCAGTATTCTGGCCTGGAGAATTCTTTGGACTGTTTAGTCAATGGGATCACAAAGAGTTGGACATGACTGAGAGACTTTCACTTTCATGTGTTACGATAATATCTTTTCATTAGACAAAGCAATGAATTCAATAGGATTGCTTCCTGAAATATCCCTGAGTATAATCTGATGAAGTCACACCAAACAACAATTCATTAAGAGCAATAAAAGCCATAAAAGTACCAAATGACATGACTCAGATAACTATATTTTGTTCTTATATCTTGAATCCAGATATTATACTTGAGCCATGAAATTCCAGATGTTCAAACTGGATTTAGAAAAGGCAGAGGAACCAGAGATCAAATTGCCAATATTCATTGGATCATTGAAAAAGCAAGAGAGTTCCAGAAAAACATCCACTTCTCCTTTATTGATTATGCCAAAACCTTTGACTATGTGGATCACAACAAACTGTGGAAAATTCTTCAAGAGATGGGAATACCATACCACCTTACCTGCTTCCTGAGAAATCTGTATGCAGGTCAAGAAGCAACAGTTAGAACTGGACATGTAACAAAAGACTGGTTCCAAGTCAGGAAAGGAGTGTATCAAGATTGTATATTGTCACCCTGCTTATGTAACTTTTATGCAGAGTACATGATGCAAAATGCTGGGCTGGATGAAACACACTCTGGAATCAAGATTGCAGGGAGAAAAATCAATAACCTCAAACAACAGAGGATGAGATGGTTGGATGGCATCACCGACTCAATGGACTTGAGTTTGAGTAAGCTCTGGGAGTTGGTGATGGACAGGGAAGCATGGTGTGCTGCAGTCCATGGGATCTCAAATAGTCAGACACAACTGAACAACTGAATAGAACTGAACTGAAACCAGAAAGTGAAAAGTGAAAGTGAAATCACGCAGTAGTGTCCAACTCTTCGCAACCCCATGGACTGTAGCCTATCAGGTTCCTCAGTTCATGGAATTTTCCAGGCAAGAGTACTGGAGTGGGTTGCCATTTCCTTCTCCACGGGATCTTCCCGACCCAGGGATCGAACCCAGGTCTCCCACATTGCGGGCAGACAGTTTACCATCTGAGCCACCAGGAAAGTACAATGAGTATTCTGATTAAAGTTAATAGGATCCTATTTTAAAAAATAAAATAATATAGGTATTCCATAAGTAAAACATTTTGTAAAAGCCTCCATGGTTCACCTATAACCACTAGCCAGCTCTACCACTGACTGAGTCAGCCTGTCAATTCTTTTTAAATATATGAATTACTGCTGTTTAAAAAAAACACACACACACAAACAAAAATGTTGATTTATGCTTAACACAGTTTCCCATACCTTTTTTTTTAAATTAGGGTATTCAGAGTTGTTTAGGGTTTTCCAATGAACCAGCTCTTTGCATCAGGAGGCCAGAGTATTGAAGTTTCAGCCTCAGTCCTTCCAATGAATATTCAGGCTTGATTTCCTCTAGGACTAACTGGTTTGACTTCCTTGAAGTCCAAGGGACTCTCAAGAGTCTTCTCCTGCACCACAATCAAAAGCATTAATTCTTCAGCACTCAGTCTTCTTTATGGTCCAACTCTCACATCCATACATGACTACTGTAAAAACCATAACTTTGACTATAGGAACTTTGTCTGCAAGGTGATGTCTCTGCTTTTTAATATACTGTCCAAGTTGGTCATAGCTTTCCTTCCAAGGAGTAAGCATCTTTTAATTTCATGGCAGCAGTCACTGTCTGAAGTGATTTGGGAGCCCAAAAATATAAAATCTGTCAGTTCTTCACATTTCCCCTTCTATTTGCCATGAAGTGATGGGACTGTGGTTTTTCCAGTGGTCATGTATGGATGTGAGAGTTGGACTGCAAAGAAAGCTGAGTGCTGAAGAATTGATGCTTTTGAACTGTCGTGTTGGAGAAGACTCTTGAGAGTCCCCTGGACTGCAAGGAGATCCAACCAATCTATTCTAAAAGAGATCAGCCCTGGGTGTTCCTTAGAAGGAATGATGCTAAAGCTGAAACTCCAGTACTTTGGCTACCTTATGCAAAGAGTTGACTCATTGGAAAAGACTCTGATGCTGGGAGGGATTGGAGGCAGGAGGAGAAGGGGACGACAGAGGATAAGATGGCTGAATGGCATCACCGACTTGATGGACGTGAGTCTCAGTGAACTCCAGGAGTTGGTGATGGACAGGGAGGCCTGGCGTGCTGCAATTCATGGGGTCACAGAGTCGGACATGACTGAGAGACTGAACTGAACTGAACTGATGGGACTGTATGCCATAGTTTTGTGGGGGTTTTTTTTCCCAAATGTTGAGGGTTTTTTTTTTATGTCTTTTTTAAATAAATTTATTTATTTTAATTGGAGGCTAATTACTTTACAATATTGTATTAGTTTTGCCATACATTGACATGAATCCACCCCGGGTATACATGTGCTCCCCATCTTGAACCCCCCTCCCACCTCCCTCCTCATACCATCCCTCTGGGTCATCCCAGTGCACCAGCCCCAAGCATCCTGTATCCTGCATCGAACCTGAACTGGCAATTCGTTTCACATATGATAATATACATGTCTCAATGCCATTCTCCCAGATCATCCCACCCTAGCCCTTTCCCACAGAGTCCAAAAGACTGTTTTACACATCTGTGTCTCTTTTGCTGTCTTGCATACAGGGTTATCGTTACCATCTTTCTAAATTCCATATATATGCGTTAGTATACTGTATTGGTGTTTTTCTTTCTGGCTTACTTCACTCTGTGTAATAGGCTCCAGTTTCATCCACCTCATTAGAACTGATTCAAATGTATTCTTTTTAATGGCTGAGTAATACTCCATTGTATATATGTACCACTGCTTTCTTATCCATTCATCTGCTGATGAACATCTAGGTTGCTTCCATGTCCTGGCTATTATAAACAGTGCTGCGATGAACATTGGGGTACACGTGTCTCTTTCAATTCTGGTTTCCTTGGTGTGTATGCCCAGAAGTGGGATTGCTGGGTCAAATGCCAGTTCTATTTCCAATTTTTAAAGGAATCTCCACACTGTCATCCATAATGGCTAAGCCAGCATTTTCAGTCATGCAGGAGATGCAAGAGATGTGGGTTTGGTCCCTAGGTCAGGAAGATCCCCTGGAGGAGGAAATGACAAACCACTCCAGTATTCTTTCCTTGAAAACTCCATGGACAGAGGAGCCTGAAGACATGACAAAGTGACTGACCATAAACACATGTTTTTCTGTGAAAGCAATAACAAAAGAAGACTCAGTAGCTTTATTAAGTAACATACCAAGGGCATATATTACTTATGCAATGTTACAAATGATTGGGAAATTGAGAGCCCAGACAACTCCCTACCTGTGGTGTAGTGAGAATTAAAGTTCTCCCTGGCCAATATACAGACAAATATCAAGCTAAATGAACTTTACAAATACATTGATCTTAATACTAAATTTCAAGGTTATAAGTGTAAAATCCAAAGTCAGTGTGAAACCTACACATATTTTTCTTTCACTCAATAATTTTCATAGCAGTTTCAAGTTTAGAACATACTTAAAAATATTTAGTTCTCAAAAAAAAATCCTAAAAATTAGATGAATATATTTTTTTTTGCAAGATGGCACATGTTATTTTTTATTAATCACAATTATCATTCTAAATTTAATCATTGTGGAACTAGTTACAATGTACTGTTTTCTAAACTAATGTGAATTAACTAATATTTAGTAAGTAAATGAATGCATATTCAAGTATTTTTTATTAAAGTATAGTTGATTTAAAATGTTGTATTAATTTCTGCTGTACAGGAAAGTGATTCAGCTATACATATATGTATTTTTTCTTGCATTATTTTCTGTTATGGTTTATCATAAGATATTGAATATAGTTCCCAGTGCTATTCAGTAGGACCTTGTTGTTTACCCAATATTCAAGTATTTTTAAGGTTATATAATCATATCCAGTTCTGGCTCTGTTTTAGGCAGTTGATGCTATTTACAGAATAATATTTCTACATAGTTCTCTGACTAGAAAGAAGACAAATATTTAATATGAGAAAAACTGGGAAGTTTACATATACAAGGAATCTATTTCAAAAGTCTGATATATTTACTGAGACCAAACTTAACCTATGTCCTATTTTCTCTTTCCATGACAACCTGAGTCAAAAGATATGACCTGAAACAGATTGTACACTAAGATTGCATTTCATCTCACCCAGATCAAGTTGTGGAACTTTTTCAAAATGACAGATTCAAAAATAAAATGGGTGCTACCCAAGACATTAAAGAACTTTTGAGTATCTGATTCACTATGATAGTTTACAAAAGAGAAGGAGAAGTAATGAAGCTGGGTTTAAGTAAAAATGAATTTATGAATTAGAAAGGAAATTAAAGACATTTTTAAAGAAAAGTAATTTGCAAGGGTACCTCCCCAGAAGCTACACAAAATTCAAAATGCATCTACCGAATCTGAAAACAGCATTCAATGATATCTTCCCTGTCTACCCTTTTAATGGGTGGTTTGTATGCAATATTTCCAAGTGCAATGAGAGTATTACTGACTACTGAATCAGACATAATCACCCGATAAACCAAGAAGGGGAAGCTGAAGATAATAGGGAAAGGGTGAAAAATCTGATGTTCAAAAAGTGTTTTTCTCTGAAACCACTCAAGCAACACAGCCCATGAACACTGCACGCATCATTACGAGGCCTTTGCCACAACGAACATCTCTCATTTTTAAAGAGAAAAGTACAACCACCAAAAAATTAGCCTGTTTCCTTTAGCACTCTGCCTCTAATAAGCTAAATCTCAAAGTGAGCAATAATTGCCTTCTGGTGGCACTACAGGTACTAGCATGTTTGAAATGAATAAAGCTATTTTGGCTTTGGTTAAACTCATTTTTAAGAGGTGACATTCTAAAAGTATTGTATGCTAATGGAAACCAAAGAAAAGATCTGTAGACAGTAACCTGATCACTGAAAAACAGACACAAAAAAAAATATTGATTTATAAGCAAGGGATGATAGTTAAATTTAACAGAATTGCCTCCCTTATTGAAAGAATGCGTCCCTGAGGGAAGAACATGTAAAACATTCTTGTTCCTACAGTGTTAAAGACAGACAACATCCTATAAAGATTAACATATAATAATACAGAAAACTGCAACAATTAAGTTATCTAAGTATAAAAATTGACCACTTTTAATATTTTCTTTATTAAAATGTTGGCTTTAAAATACTTAAACATATTGTAATTTACAACCTTCTTTCTGATAGGAAAGGAAAGACCTCAAGTTCTTCAAAAATCTGGTAAATATTGTCACTACCATGTATATTTAAATTCTGTTTTATCTTTAAAATCCATATAATTTTATGTCCTGTGTGACGGGTAATGGAGAATTAGCCTTACCCAAAGAGAGGCCTGAATTTTGCTCTCAGCTCCTGGAAGATGGTCTCAAGGTCCCTGGGATGTGTGACCCAATGGGAGTGTCTTTGCTGGCCTAGGGGCTATGACCTTCACCATGTGATTTATAGTGGGATATTTGGGCCACACCACATTAGCTGTGACCTCCAAAGGAACTGGAGGCTAAAGTGTTAGTTCAGTCTTGGAGGGAGGCTAGAGATTAAAGGTCAGCTGTGCAGGAAATACAAAATCAAGCCAATAAAAACTCTGAACACCAAAGGCTCTGGTGAGCTTCTGTCCCTGGAATTTTCCAGGCAAGAATATTGGGATGGGCTGCCATTCCCTTCTCCAGGGATCTTCCTGACCCAGAGATCAAACCCTGGTCTCCTGCACTGCAGTCAAATTCTTTACCATCTGAGCCACCAGGAAATCCCATAGACACATAAATATAGCAACTGATTTTTGACAAAAACACAAGACAATGCAATGGAGAAAAAGCAATACTTTCAACAGAAATGTGTCCATGTTAAAAAATATGAAGAGGATAGAGACTAAAGGTCTTATACATACATTAAAAAAACTAAAATAGATCATAGACATAAATATAAATTGCTAAATTATAGCCCTTTGGCAAGAAAACATAGGAAAAAAATCTATATAACCTAGAGTTTAGATATAGCAAAAGTAAAATTTATGAAAGAAAAATTGATAACTTCCACTTTTTTTTTTTAATTAAGAACTCTTCTGCAATGACACTGTCAAGAGAATATAATGACAAGCCACACGCTGGGGAAAATATTTGCAAATTACATATCTGTTAAAGCATTTATACTCAAAATATACAAGAAGTCTAAAAGTCAACAGTAAAAACCAAACAACGAAATTTAAAAATGGGCAAAAGATCTGGACACTTCACCAAAACAGATATACATATGGCAAATAAGTGTATGAAAACATACTCAACACCCTTTGTCATTAGAGAAATGCAAATTAAATCAACAATGAGATAGCACCACAGGCTGATCAGCAGGACTGAAATATAAACAACAACAACAACAATAAAATGACAATATCCATTGCTGACAAGAATGTAGTGCAACAGAAACTCATTCACTGCCAGTAGGAATGCAATGCCACCACTCCAGAAGACAGCTTGGCAGTTTCTCACAAACTAAACACAGTCTTGTCATTTGATGCAGTAATCATGCTCCTAGATATTTACACAACTGACTTGGAAATTAATGTCTACATCAGATCAGATCAGATCAGATCAGGTCAGTCACTCAGTCGTGTCCGACTCTTTGCGACCGCATGAATCGCAGCACTCCAGGCCTCCCTGTCCATCACCAACTCCCGGAGTTCACTGAGACTCACGTCCATCGAGTCAGTGATGCCATCCAGCCATCTCATCCTCTGTCGTCCCCCTCTCCTCTTGCCTACAATCCCTCCCAGCATCAGAGTCTTTTCCAATGAGTCAACTCTTCGCATGAGGTGGCCAAAGTACTGGAGTTTCAGCTTCAGCATCATTCCTTCCAAAAAAAATCCCAGGGCTGATCTCCTTCAGAATGGACTGCTTGGATCTCTTTGCAGTCCAAGGGACTCTCAAGAGTCTTCTCCAACACCACAGTTCAAAAGCATCAATTCTTCGGTGCTCAGCCTTCTTCACAGTCCAACTCTCACATCCATACATGACCACAGGAAAAACCATAGCCTTGACTAGACGAATCTTTATTGGCGAAGTAATGTGTCTGCTTTTGAATATGCTATCTAGGTTGGTCATAACTTTCCTTCCAAGTAGTAAGCGTCTTTTAATTTCATGGCTGAAGTCACCATCTGCAGTGATTTTGGAGCCCCCAAAAATAAAGTCTGACACTGTTTCCACTGTTTCCCCATCTATTTCCCATGAAGTGATGGGACCAGATGCCATGATCTTTGTTTTCTGAATGTTGAGCTTTAAGCCAACTTTTTCACTCTCCACTTTCAAAACCTGTACATATTATAGAAGCTTTATTCATAAAAAATAAAAATGTTAACAACCAAGATGTCCTTCAATAGGTGAATTAATAAACAAATAGTGGGATATCCATGAAATGAAATGCCATTTGGTGATTAAAAGTAATGCACTATAAAACCTGAAAAGACATGGATGAAGTTTAAATGCATATTACTAAGTGAAAGAAGGCAGTAGGAAAAAACTGTACATTGAATAATTTCATGTATATGACATTCTCAAAAAGTCAATATTTTAAAGAAAGTAAACAGATCAGTGGTTGCCCGGGAGAGGCAAGGAAGTAGATCTATACATGGGGAAAAATAACAATAGATTTTTTAGTGCAGTGAAACTATACTGTAATAGTGGATACATGACATTGCACATTTGTCAGAAAATATAGAAAGATACATCAAAAAAGTAAATCCTAAAGTATGCAGATTTAAAAAATCACTTAGAAAGTTGAGGGATTCCAGAATGCAATGTGAAATGTGGCAAAAGAATATAACTCTACAGCAAACGTAAGATACATCCTCACTGAAAGAAGGTGGGGTGAAGAATGCTAAGTGAAGTGACTTTGGAAATGAGTAGTCTATAGGACTAAAGGAGAAAAAAAGAAATGTACATCTGCACTCTATTCTAATTGATAAAATTGTTTCTTATGAGTGTATGGGTTAATAATTCTGAAATCACTATACATGTATACTGGAATTGAACAATTAAGTAAAAGTAAGGTGGAAGCTGACAGCCAAATGTCTCACTTTTGGAGTGAAAATTTTCAGTTAAACAAGCAGGAGTAGTTAAAATGATATATAAGGCAATGCATTAAAATTGGTGATATCAGTATGAACTTTTAATATAGGTACAGATGATCACATATTGAAATGTGTGTATATGTGTTCATGGGCTGTGCACGTTTATATACATGGGTTGGTAGATCATCATCTATTTAATTGCTCTATCATCTGAGAGAGTTTAAAATGATAACCTGATAAACAATGAGCACATCTAACACTCAAATCTTGATTTTGAATATTATTCTCCAATAAAAGGAACTGGGCTTCCTGAAGGAATGACTATTCTAGGAATGGGGCAAGAAATATACAAGATGAGCCTGGGCTATCTTGTAGTGCCAGAAAGTAAAGAAGTGCTCAATTTTTTTTTTTTTTAAGTGATGGAAATATATCAAAAGGGTTAATGGAAAGAAACTCCCAATAGTCAAAGCTAGAACACAACTAATCTTTGACAAAGAGATTGGGCTTCCCTAGTAACTCAGATGGTAAAGAATCTGCCTGCAATGCAGGAGACCCAGGTTCAGTCCCTAGGTTGAGAAGATCCCCTGGAGAAAGGAATGCAACCCACTCCATATCCTTGCCTGGAGAATTCCATGAACAGAGGAGCCTGGCAGGCTACAGTCCACGCGGTCGCAAAAAGTTGGACACAACTGAGCGACTAACGCATACACTAGGGCTATACACTGCAGGAAAATTAGTCTTTTCAAAAAATGGTACTGGAACAACTCTATATCCACATGCAAAAAAAAAAAAAAAAGAATCCACACGTAGACCTTTACCCCTCACAAAAATTCAAACTAGAGCTATGTAAATGTAAAGTGTTAAACTATGAAAGTCCTAGAAGACAACAAAGGAGAAACGTGAGTTGACCTTTGGTTTACCAGTGGCTTTTTAGCTAATACCAAAGTCATGATTCATGAAAGAAATAATTGGTAAGCTAGACTTTATTAAAATTTTAAAATTTCTGCTCTGAAAAAGGCAGTAGTAAGAGACTATGTACAGACTTGGGGAAAATATTTGCAAGACACATCTGATAAAAGACTTTTCTAAAGAATATAAAGAACTCTTACAACTCAACAATAAGAAAATGAACAATTTGATTGAAGATATAGAAAAGACCTAGCAGATTCATCATCAAAAGATATGCATATGACAAAAAGGACATGAAAAAAAGCGCAATACCATAGGGCATTGCTGCTGCTGCTGCTGCTGCTGCTGCTGCTGCTGCTGCTAAGTCACTTCAGTCGTGTCCGACTCTGTGCGACCCCATAGACAGCAGCCCACCAGGCTCCCCCGTCCCTGGGATTCTCCAGGCAAGAACACTGGAGTGGGTTGCCATTGCCTTCTCCGCCATAGGGCATTAGGGAAATGCAAATTAAAATAATAAGATACCACTATGAAAACTGCGCACATCCAGAAGACTGACAACACAAAATGCTGGTGAGAATATGGAGGGCCTTCATTCTTTGCTGGTCAGAATGTAAAATAGCACATCCACTTTGGATGACAGTTTGGTAGTTTTTTACAAAGCTAAACATATTCTTACCATACAATACTACAATCACACTGCTTAGTATTTACCTAATGAAGATGAAAGCTTATGTCTACACAAAACAGTTGCACACAGGTATTTATACCATTTTTATCCATAATTGCTAAAACTTGGAAACAACCAAGATATCCTTCAGTAGGTGGTTGGATAACTAAACTGTGGTACATACAAACAGTGAAGTATTATTCAGTACTAAAGAGAAATGAGCTATCTGATCATGAAAATACATGAAAGAAATTTAAATGTTTATTACTAAATGAAAGAAGCCAATCTGATCAGGCTACATACAGTTTGATTCCAACTACAGGACATTCTGGAAAAGGCAAAACTATGGAGGCGGTGAGAAGATCAGTGGTTGCCAGGGGTTAGCAGGAAGAAGGGATGAATATGCAGAACAGAGAGAATTTTTAGGACAGTAATACTATTCATATGGTGCCATAATGGTGGAGATATTTTGTAATACATTTGTAAAAACTCAAAAAAATGGGGACTTTCCTGGTGGTCCCAGTGGTTAGGACTCTATGCTTCTACTACAGGGGGCTCAAGTTTAATCCCTGGTCAGGGAACTAGGATCCTGCACTCCATGTGGTGAGGCCAATAAATAAATAAAGCATTTTTAAAAAACCTAAAGAATGTACAGCACCCAAAGTGAACCATGATGTAAAGAATAGACTTTAAGAGATAACCATGTACAAGTGTAGGTTCATTGTAACACATGTATCTCTCTGGGGTGTGATGTTGGTCATGGGAAAGGATGTGCATATGTCAGAGCAGAGGGTATGTGGGAACTCTGCATTTTCCATTAAACTTTATGGTGAACCTGAAACTTTCTTTTGAAATGAACTTTATTAAATCAATACTTAAAGTATTGAGTTATGGCCCAAAGTACAAAATAAATATCCATGGGTCAAGATGGATATAAATAAATAAATAAGTGGGGGAGAGTAAGCCAATCTTCCACAAAATAACAATGCATGTAATATCATCACTTAAGAATGTGGGCCTTAATTCCCCTACTTAATTATAGATGGTAGCAATGTGACCACCTTCCAAAGAGTACACTATAGAAAAGAGGAAAAAGTGAGTAAGTCTGGAGAAAACTGACAAGCACTGCCTCAGTCAGATGATCTAGATCAACATCTGAAGTGATAAGTCACCCTGCCAGATGTGGCTTATGTCTTGATAGAATAAGAATGTAAATTTTGTTCTGTGATCCTCCTTCCCAAAGTCCATGAAAAAGTGAAAGTGAAAGTCGCTCTGTTGTGTCCAACTCTTTATGATCCCATGGACTACATGGTCCATGGCATTCTTCAGGCCAGAGTACTGGAGTGGGTAGCCTTTCCCTTCTCCAGGAGATCTTCCCAACCCAGGGAACGAACTCAGGTCTTCCTCACTGAAGGTGTATCTTTTCCAGCTGAGCCACAGGGGAGCCCATAATCCCAGTCTAATAATGAGGAAAACATAGAACGTAGTCACATGCCAAGTGAAAAACATTCCACAGAAATTCCTCAAAATTGTCAAAGTCATCAAAAAAATGGAAAATCTGATCCATTGACATAGTCACTGGAGCTAAGGAGACCATAAATAAATAGAATTATGGTGCCCTCAATGGAATTCTGGAATAGAAAAAGGATATTAAATAAAAACTAAGGAAATCTGAATTACAAACTGTATATAATAAATTTGCATCAGTGTTTGTTCACTGATTGTGACAAATGTATTGGCTTTGGGTATTTAGGAACTCTGTACTATCTTCACAATTTTTCTGTAAATCAAAAATTTTTCTTTGAAAATAGAAAATATTCTTTTAAACATTTAATATGTTTAAAAATTCACCTTGAAATATAATTAAATTCTCATATCAGAAATTGAAAATATATTTGCAAATGGAAAAGATATGCTTTGCATTTTTTAATTTACATGCTGTACCCACAATGAAATGTTTACTTTCAAATACACAGCATTACTTGGTGCTGATAAAGTTCTGTACCATCACTCAAATAACTTCTGAGAACAGAAGATAACCTCCATGTTTGACCTGAAATAAAACTGACCACATTAACATCTACCTAACAGAATATGTAATTGCCCTGTCTGACCAATTTCTTTAAGGTTTTGACCCTGACAACCAACACTAAATTAAAATGCTAGAATAGAGCAAGAGTGGCTTGTGGCTCTGGGGCATGGAATCAAAAGATGCTGGATATTTTCTAAGGTCAGAAAAAAATGAAGATCCAAGCTAATAGAATGAACAATCAAAGAAGATGGGCAAGGTGGTAGAACAATTTCTGAGGCAACAGGATTTCAAAAGGGAAATGGCAAATTATAGGAGGGCCTTTTGCGAGTCCAGATACAAAATAAGGGCTCTATATTGTGGGTGCTTTTAGTGTCACCTGCCCTCGTATTTGGAGAGCACTATCAACGATAATGAGTCTGATCCAGCTAGGACAACAGTTCCTATATTCCTTAGCTTTCAAAATCTAGCTTGAGATATGAATATAGCAATTTTGAGAACTGAAAGAATGAAGAGGATGCAGTCCTTATTAAGTAATCCTATGTGAGAATCCCTCATTAAGCCCTTGTGGAAGAAGCCCCACATTAAGAGAACCACCAACAGAGAAAACTGATTATACCAATGTCTCTGTCCCTACTACGGATACCCTTTGATATTTTTCTGACTTCCTGGACTATTTAAACATGTTTCTCTGATTCATCTCATTGATTTCTCATTTCTCACGTTCAGACTCACCTCCACACCCATTTCTGGCTCCTCGCCCTATAGTATGAGTCTATTCTGACCCAATATGCAATTGTGTTCCCCAGTCTTCAGTCTGGGCTGAACTATTCCTTTTGTAGCCCTATATAGAATCCAAGAGCTTCCCAAGTGGTGCTATGGTAAAGAATTCATCTTCCAATGTAGGAAATGCAAGAGACCCAGGGTTCAATTCTTAGGTTGGGAAGATCCCCTGAAGTCGAAAATGCAACTCCACTCCAGAATTTTTCCCTGGAAAATTCAATGGACAGAAGATCCTGGGTGGGTTACAGTCCATGGGGCCACAAAGAGTAGGACACGACTGAGCAACTGAGCACATTACACATTGCACACAGAATCCAAGACACCAGCACAGAGCATAAATACTTCTCAGGGGCTTTACCCTATAACGTACTCCTTTGCTACAATTTTAACATTCTAGCCTACTCTAGTTTCATTTCAAGAATGTGTATACAATTTGATAGTGTACAAAAACATTTGCACACATATTTATTCATCTGATTCTTTCACAGACTCAATGTAATAGTCAAATAATAGTTCTCCAATGTTAGAAGTAAGTTCTAGAAATGTTTAGTTCAGTTCAGTCACTCAGTCGTGTCCAACTTTGCGACCCATGAATTGCAGCACACTAGGCCTCCCTGTCCATCACCAATTCCCAGAGTTCACTCAGACGTCCATCGAGTCAGTGATGCCATCCAGCCATCTCATCCTCTGTCGTCCCCTTCTCCTCCTGCCCCCAATCCCTCCCAGCATCAGAGTCTTTTCCAATGAGTCAACTCTTCGCATGAGGTGGCCAAAGTACTGGAGTTTCAGCTTTAGCATCATTCCTTCCAAAGAAATGTTACTTGCTCTAAATCCCAGTTACTGACTGAGATTTTGAGTATTAAACCAAAAGTACACACAGCAGGTACAACATGTTCTGTTGGTCTAGTTTAAGACCTATGATTGACAAGACTAGTGTGAAAAATCTAAGATCACAAATATGCCACATGAAAACAAATTTTTTCCACTGTTATTCTTGAAAACTATATCACTATACTAATGAGTAACACTTGAAAATCTCTCAAAATAAGCTTCTTTTCTCCACTGTCCCTCACTAAAAACTATAGTCATTTTTTGGAATTATTTGGATTAGTCATTTATAGGAAGCAAGGATTTATACTTAATCCCCAATTATAATTGGTCATACAATTATGCTATTTATTTTCCACCATTTCTACATGCTTTTCACGTTTTCTGCCAGACTCTCTGGTCACGGCATCATGGGATTGTTACTCATGCCTTCATCTAAAACATGATCATGACAACAAATTTACCATTTGGGGTATAAAATTTTCAAATAGAATACATTTTAACACCCTCTTATTAGTCTTTATCTAAATCTAAACTTTGCAGACCATTCAAGACCCCAATAAATTATCCTGCTTTGAAATTCATTTTGAACTCCCTCCTATATATTCCAATCGTCAATTTCTTGTTATCCCAAGTAGGTGCTGATCACTAAACTTTCTATCCCTGGATTTTATTTTATACTTCTCTCCCTTAATTAATATCTTTCATCAACTTTAAGATCTCAAAATGCACCTCTTTTAAATAATGTATTTGATTGTCTTTACACTATCAGTCAAATCCCTCTCTAAAAATCTTATTTTCAGAATACATTTTTCATCTGGAGTGATCATGTTTCAGATGTCAGGGGAAAATATGTTCTGTCCTCTTCCAAAACCCATGTTGAGCACTGAGAGCATGGATTATGCTCTAATTGTTTATGGCTTCATTACAAGCCAACCAAAGTTCATAGTGGTCATAACACCTGATTTTTTTTTTATTGTGCCATCTAATTTGGGGAGTCAGAAATTCTACCAGGACATAGTGGTGCGGCTTGTCTTTTCTCCTGTATGTCTAGAGCCTCTTCTGTGAGTGATACAAATGGCTGGGAACTGAAACAGCTGGAGCTGTAGCATATACTTCCAAGACAGTTCATTTACTCACATGTCTGGTTCCTGGGCTGGGATGACTGAAAGGCTAAGCTTAGCTAGAACTGCTGATAAGAACTTCTACACACAGCCAAACCAGTGTGTCTCCTGGGCTTTAAGAGGGATCATCCCAAGCGCAGCATTCCAGGAGACCATGGCAGAAACACAATACTGCTTTTAACCTGGCTTCAGAAGCCCTGCAGCATCACTTTTGCCATTTTTTGTTAGTTATAATCCAGATTTAGGGGCAGACAGAGGAGTTAGGCCTCACCTCTTGATCAGAAAGTGGTTAAGATACTATTGAAGAAAACATGTGAGGTAGATTTGTTGCAACCATCTTTGTAGGTTAAAGTATTAAAAATTATCACAAGGCAAAAATAAATTTTGTTCAGATGGCATTCCATGTCAGGATATATACTGCTTACCTCATTGTTTCCAATAATCTCCACTGTTAGGTCATAATTGTAGTCATATATTGAATGTCCAACATCACTTTCCATCTGAGAATTCTTCCTTCAATACCTGTATTCTTGCAGTGCTATTACACGGGGTGCCAAACACACCTAGGCCACTGAAGGTGAGGGAGTCAGAGAGGAAAGGGACATTATCTTCCAGGCTAATCAAAAAACCAAGCTAATCATAAAACCCAACTTTGCAAATCATTCCTGAGAACTACATGTCTTGCTGGACCAGTCAGTGTTTTCTGAGGACAAACATTAGAGAGATAATATCTATGGGGCTTCCCTGGTGACTCTGCATGCAATATGGGAGATGTGGGTTCAATCCTTGGGTCGAGGAGATCTTCTGGCATAGGAAATGGCAACCCACTCCAGTATTCTTGCCTGGAGAATTCCATGGACAGAGGAGCATGGTGGGTTCCATTGGGTCATAGAGTCAGAAAAGACTGGGTGACTAACACTTTCACTTTCAGTTACCTCCTCTAGTGCTATTATACTGGAAACAGGGATAACTGGTCCCTCCAGAAGCCTCCTTAAAAACCACATGTGAAAAGCTCATCATGAGTAGAAAAAAATTAAAATGACACACAGCAAGAAGCAGAGTTGAGGGACGAAGATAAAGGCCTGATAACCTTACTAGAGCCCTGGATTTTAATGTGTGTGAATCTAGATCTACCCCTGATTTCCAGGTTACCCAGACCAGTGAGTTACTTTTTTTACGGTATTTAAATTGAATTTCCAGTACCTGTGCTGACAAAACCCTTCTGATTTGAATAATATTCACCTACTATGTAACCTATGTATAAGAATGTGTGTGTGTGTCCATGTGTGTCTATATGCACTTAATCACTCAGTTGTGTCTGAAACTTTTGCAAACCCATGGACTATAGTCTCCCAGGCTACTCCATCCACAGAATTTTCCAGGCAAGAATATTGTAGTCCATTGCCATTTCTTTCTCCAAGGGATCTTCTCACCCAGGAATTGAACCCAAGTCTCTTGTGTCTCCTGCATTGGCAGGTAGATTCTTTACCACTGTGCCACCAAGGAAGCCCAATGTATAAGAATACTTGAAAGAAAATCTTTAACAAGGAATAGCATTCAATAGAAAATGTTAATGTGAAATGAAACACTTAGAGTAAAAGAAATTCTGATATAGATGACCAAGGCACAAATTAACAAAACAATTTTGAATGCAACAACATGAATTACAATGTCAATTTGTCCACTCAGAAACTGGTAAGAAATCTTGGCAAGGAAAGTCAAAAGAAAAATTTTGACTTTCCTTGCCAACTGGAGAAAAGGGAACCCTCTTACACTGTTGGTGGGAATGCAAACTAGTACAGCCACTATGGAGAACAGTGTGGAGATTCCTTAAAAAACTGGAAATAGAACTGCCTTATGATCCAGCAATCCCACTGCGGGGCATACACACCAAAGAAACCAGAATTGAAAGAGACACATGTACCCCAGTGTTCATCGCAGCACTGTTGATAATAGCCAGGACATGGAAGCAACCTAGATGTCCATCAGCAGATGGATGGATAAGAAAGCTGTGGTACATATACACAATGGAATATTACTCAGCCATTAAAAAGAATACATGTGAATCAGTTCTAATGAGGTGGATGAAACTGGAGCCTATTATACAGACTGAAGTAAGCCAGAAAGGAAAACACCAATACAGTATACTAATGCATGCATATGGAATTTAGAAAGATGGTAACGATAACCCTGTATGCGAGACAGCAAAAGAGACATAGATGTATAGAACAGTCTTTTGGACTCTGTGGGAGAGGGAGGGTGGGATGATTTTGGAGAATGGCATTGAAACATGTATAGTATCATATAAGAAACGAATCTCCAGTCCAGGTTCGATGCAGGATACAGGATGCTTGGGGCTGGTGCCCTGGGATGACCCAGAGGGATAGTACAGGGAGGGAGAAGGGAGAGGGGTTCAGGATGGGGATCACATGTACACCTGTGGCAGATTCATGTTGATATATGGCAAAACCAATACAATATTGTAAAGTAAAAAATAATAATAATAATATGTTCCATATACCCATCTCTGTAGATATTTTAGTATTTTGTACTTAAGATTTTGTGAACATTGTTGTATCTGTTCCCAAAAGCCAATAACATTTTAAATTGAGGGAAAAAAATTTTTTTGAATTAATTAAACCTAGGTTACTTTTTATTTACTCATGTCACAGGTCTATTGTTCAATTTTCCTATACCAGGTAGAAATTTCACTCCATAGCATTTGGTACTAGAAGAACCAATATTTGCTTTACTGTCCTCATTACTGAGACTTTTTAATTGCTTGCTCTCAAATGATCAGATTACTTTCTTTACTAGGCAATGTGGCTGTAATACTGAACAATATGTACACATTCCTTTATATTTTTATGGATGTTTTACATTCAGTCAGGATGCTCTATAGCATATTTTATCTTCATTTTTCAACACTTCTTCATTCTAACCTGAGTGATCTTTCAACAAATGTTTAGTGAGTACATACCATATGCCAGCTACTGTGTTAAACACAGAAGTGACAAAGTTGTGCAGAATAAATTCCATGTCATCCAGTCTGCAGGTTGGAGTGATGGGCATGGATGTTACTTCTGCTTCAGTAAAACTGAACTCCAGATCACATTATAAATGTCTTCATTCCCATGCTTTGGTTTAAGCCATGTTCTATGTCCTAATACCTTTTTTTCCCTATTTCTTTTCTCAACCTCATTCAAAGAACTTTTTAGTTTCTAGACTTGAATAAGATCAAGATTTCTTTTTGAGGTTCATTGGTGAAGAAATATTTTTAAAATCCTTTCTTTAGTTAAAGGGCTTCCCAGGTGGTACTAGTGGTAAAGAACCCATCTGTCAATGCTGGAGACATAAGAGACACAGGTTCGATCCTTGGGTTGGACAGATTCCCTGGAGAAGGGAATGGCAACTCACTCCAGTATTCTTGCCTAGAAAATCCCATAGACAGAGGAGCCAGATGGGTTACAGTCCATGGGGTCACAAAGAGTCAGACACAACTGAAGCAACATAAAGAATCACTAATCAATGGCAGAAAACAAAGAAGAAGTAAAGAGCCTCTTGATGAAACTAAAAGAGGAGAGTGAAAAAGCTGGCTTAAAACTCAACATTCAGAAAACTAAGATCATGACATCTAGTCCCACCACTTCACTGCAAATAGATGGGGAAACTGTGGAAACAGTGACAGACTTTATTTGGGGGGGCTCCAAAATCACTGCAGATGGTGACTGCAGCCATAAAATTAAAAGACATTTGCTCCTTGGAAGAAAAGTTTTGACCAACCTACACAACATATTAAAAATCAGAGATATTACTTTGCTGACAAAGGTCCATCTAGTCAAAGCTATGGTTTTTCCAGTAGCCATGTATGGATGTGAGATTTGGGCTATAAAGAAAGCTGAGCACTGAGGAATTGATGCTTTTGAACTGTGGTGTTGGATAAGACTTTTGAGAGTCCCCTGGACTGCAAGGAGTTTCAACCAGGCAATCCTAAAGGAAATCAGCCCTGAATATTCATTAGAAGGGCTGATGCTGAAGCTGAAACTCCAACACTTTGGCCACCTGGTGTGAAAAAGTGACTCATTGGAAAAGACCCTGATGCTGGGAAATATTGAAGGCAGGAGGCGAAGTGGTCGACAGAGGATGAGATGGTTGGATGGGATCATCAACTCAATGGACATGAGTTTGAGTAAACTGGGAGTTGGTGATGGACAGGGAGGCCTGGCGTGCTGCAGTCCATGGGGTCACAAAGAGTCGGACATGACTGAGTGACTGAACTGAACTGAATCAATGATTAATTCATGAAAAACAGGTTTCCTGTTGACCAAATCCGTGATATTTTCTGAGTAAAATTACTAATCATCACTCCTGTAGGAATCATTTAGGGAACTTCCTGTTTAACAGTTGCCTATTCTGTTTTACTGTGAAGAAGGCTGAGTGCTGAAGAATTGATGCTTTTGAACTATGGTGTTGGAGAAGACTCTTGAGAGTCCCTTGGACTGCAAGGAGATCCAACCAGTCCATTCTGAAGGAGATCAGCCCTGAGATTTCTTTGGAAGGAATGATGCTAAAGCTGAAACTCCAGTACTTTGGCCACCTCAAGAGAAGAGTTGACTCATTGGAAAAGACTCTGATGTTTGGAGGGATTGGGGGCAGGAGGAGAAGGGGACGACAGAGGATGAGATGGTTGGATGGTATCATCGACGTGATAGATGTGAGTCTGAGTGAACTCCAGGAGTTGGTGATGGACAGGGAGGCCTGGTGTGCTGCGATTCATGGGGTCGCAAAGAGTCGGACACGACTGAGCGACTGAACTGAACTGAACTGATTCTGTTTTACATTGTCTACATAATGGTCATTTGAGCACTGTTTAGGTGTCTAGAACTGGATTGGGCACTATGTCACACAACCACAGTAGTATATGCCCCTATTAAGCAGAAGGACAGTACTAAGCAATACAACATAGAGACACCAATTAGAAAACAAATTATTGTGTAAAAAACACATGAAATAAAGAAACTGAATAAGAAGTCATAAATAATAGGACATAATATTTATAATGTTCAAGAAGATAACAAAAACAGAGGATCAACATAGGACAAAATCCTCAGAATAAAGGTGATAGAACCTGATCCTTGTAGAATGAGTGCTGGGGGTGGTGGTTTAGTTGATAAGTCATCTCCAACTCTTTGCCATCCCATGGACTGTAACCTGCCAGGCTCCTCTGTCCATGGGATTTCCCACGCAAGAATACTGGAGTGGATAGCCATGCCCTCCACCAGGGGATCTTCCCAATCCAGGGATCGAACCTGTGTCTCCTATGTCTCCTGATAGGAAGAAGGATTCTTCACCACTAAGCCACCTGGGAAGCCTGTAGAACAAGTGTGCTGTGCTGTGCCTAGTTGCTCAGTCATGTCCGACTCTTTGCACCCCACAGACTGAAGCCCACCAGGCTCCTCTGTCCATGGGATTCTCCAGGCAAGAATACTGGAGTGGGTTTTCATGCCCTCCTCCAGAGATCTTCCCAACCCAGGGGTCAAACCCAGGTCTCCTGCACTGCAAGCGGATTCTTTACCATCTGAGCCACCAGGGAAAGGTGTAAATAGAGGAAATGAATGAGGTGCATAGCTTTTGTGGAATAAGCATTTTGGACTAGGGTGTCAAGATGGGACCACGCACAGTCCCACCTTGGCAGTGAGCACTGGCCTCCCTAGGGCAGTTAGCACACATTAGAGTAGTCAACAATAAAGTTTAAAAGTTAGGGAAGCATCCTGTTATCAGGGAAATTGAAATCCAGAGAAAGTTTAAACATTTTTATGGTCATAGCAGAGAATCACTTTAGGTTCTTGAACAGGAAAGTTACAGGTACCCTCAGCCAGAGGCGCTGGTTCAGGAAGAAAAGATAGACAATTCTTGGCACTGAACTGATAACTAACTGGGTCAGAGTGGGTACCCAGCCCAGGGATAAAGACTACCCAGTGTGAATAATGATGATTATTATAAGTTAAAGCAATCAGATCGATTGCATAAGGGACAGTTCAATGGAAAGGAAGAGTTAAAAAGAGGAAATCTGTAGCCAAATCACATTATGAAATCACAGTCCTAAGAGTGGACAAGAGTCTCCTTGTATGTAAGGCAATCAGAGCAAAACTCCATTCTTTGGCTCTGGAAGCCTAATTAACACAATGGCATCATGAAAGTGATACTTGAGGAATGTTTATCAGGCAGCACTGCTGAATTTTGCCCCAGGTAACAGAAAAGCAAAGAGAAACACTAGGAATATATTACAAAATGTAAGCAAGATAGACTGGGGAGCAGGAGAGCTCGAGACTAAAGTAATAGAGGTGAGAATAAAGAAATATGAATGTGATGAACTGACTAGCATCAGAGCCAGTTCTCTAATTGATCCATAGATAATTAGATAAACATTTGTGTGGGGGATAATAAGTAAGGCTTATGTTCCAATTTTTAACAAGTGAGAGTCAGTTTTCTTTAGTTTCCTCTTTTGATTCCCTTCCTCCCTCCCTCCCTTCCTTCTTTTTTTCCTTTCTTTCCTTTCTGTAATATAAAGAACGTATTAGTTGAACCAGTAGCCTTCAATCAGGCAATCAAACTAACTTGGATAACTTCGCCTATTTGACCCGAGGAAAACAAGAGTCAGCTTATCAGCAATCAAAGAAAGACTTTCTCATAAGCTTAAGAGTTTTTCAAAATAATTAACTCACAATGGACAAAAAAAAAAAAAAAAGTGTTATCACCCACAGTAATACTCAGGTTCTAAACACAACCTCAACAATGGCTTAAAATCTGAAGAGTAGCTTGGGGGCCTGTGCTCTTCTATTTTCAGTGCTGAATTTTCAGATCTGTGTACCGTTTGGCAGAGTGACTACCATGTAAATTCCCCTGTGACTCCAATGAGCTATAAACCTGCTCATTGCAGCTGGCTTTATGCTTAGCACTGTTACCAGGGAGCTTTGAGGCGGGGGATATATATATATATATACAGACACACACTGCCTGTATTCCCTGACACAAAAACTCTCTCCACCCCTTACCACATATTCACATGGTCCACACCCTCACGTTCATGGCTTCATTTGGAACTTGCAACTGCCTACCTTGAGAGCATTCCTCATCTCCTTTTTCCCTGCTGTACTTGTCTCTCATTTCTCACCTTCAAACATAGTAAAAATTTTTGCTTGTATAGCTTACTTTCATATTATAAAATTTACATTTATATTATAGTAGATTTCCTTTTAAGAACCAAATTAGGTAATTACTATGAGCAGAGCATACCACAATGTAAATGCTCAATAAATGTCAGCTAATTGCCAGGTTTCCCAGGTGGCTCAGTGCTAAAGAATCCACCTGCCAAGCAGGAGATGAAGGCCTGGTTTCTGGGTGGAGAAGATCCCCTGGAGAGGCAAATGACAACCCACTCCAGTATTCTTGCTTGGGAAATCCCACGGACAGAGGAACCCAGCAGGCTACAATCCACAGAATTGCCAGAACAGCAGCAGCAGTTTCTGCCTCCTCTGTAGCAGTCAAGACAGACTAGGTTTGCTGCAGTAACAAATAAAACTTAAGCATCCAAGGACCAGGCTGAAAGAGAAATCACCTTCTCAAATAGTGCAAGTCACAATGATAAGAAGAAAAGCTAGAGCTCTGGGGCGGGGTGGGGGGCGGCGGGGGTCATACATTGGTGATTAAATATTTGGGCAAGAAATTACACACTTCACTTCCATGCAGAACTTATTGTCTCAAATTAACCACATGATCCCACCCAACTACAGAAAGACAGAAAGGGCACTTAATGCATCTGGAAAGAGAAAGGAATGGAATTTTTTAACAAATAGTACTAATAACAGGGCTTACCTGGTGGCTCAGATGGTAAAGAATCTGCCTGTAGTGCGGCAGACCTGGGTAGGGAAGATCCCCTGGAGGAGGGCATGGCAACCCACTCCAATATTTTTGCCTGGAGAACCCCCATGGACAGAGGAGCCTGGTGGGCTACAGTCCATGGGGGTCACAAAGAGTTGGACACGACTGAGGGACTAAACACAGCACACTAATAATAACCACATCTCCAAATTCAACCTATTTGAGTCCTTTTTAGTCTACTTTTTATGCTACTTTTATATCCCATTTTCCCTGAACCACCGTTTCTAGAGCTATGCTTTAGCTGATAGTTTGCTTGGACTGTGGCAATAATCTAACTGGTTTTACCAGCGTGGTTTCACTCCCACTCTCTCACATCATATGTCAAAGTGATGGTATGGTCCTAATAGTGTCACTTCCACCTCCAAAAGCTTTTGACAAAAGTCAGCTTAATATAGTAGTTAATAGTCTTGGCTTTGGAGTCATATCAAGATTCAGACAGATATGCTATCAGCCAGATAGGTGACTTTGGGAATATTACTTCAATTTTCTTCTAAGTCTCAGTGAGGTTTTGAGGATTAAGTAAGATAATGTTTGTAAATTGTATATTTACCCACTATTAAACTTGAGAACCATAGTTCAATAAATGTTAACTCTCATTTTCTCCACTGCCTAAGGAATAAAACACAAAATCCTTACTGCGATATTCAAGCCTTTTGTAGCCTGACATCACCTTCATTTCCAGGCTTGTTTCCTCTGTGTCACATTCCCCGTGTACTTTGTTACAACCCTACCATCCCCCATTCCATCAGTACAGCATAAACTCTTTACTATTATGTCTTTTGACAGACTGACTCTACACCCATACATGCATATTCCCTCTTTATCCTATAGGAAACACCCCCATAGTCCAAAACCTATCTCAAGCACTAGACTCCATGAAGCCTTCAGTGATTATCTAGTCAAAGAGAATTGCTTTCTTCCCTCCTTCTTTATACATTTATTATATCACTTATCTCCTATTCCTTCTATTGACGGTCTCAGGTTTACATCCAGTCAGGTTCTAAGGCCCTTGATTCAATTCATTACATATGGACTGAAGTGCTACTTTGTACCCAGAATGGGGCAAAGAACCATGGACGTATTAATTAATACAACAGACGTGGATCTCTTTGGACTGTGCTTTCCCTCTGGGGTTCCTTGCCCAGGAATGTTTGTCGAATTGCTTTCTTTCCTTGCACAAGGCAGACTGGAGAGTCTTTACATTATTCTGGACTTCCTCCTTGGGATTCTCTCCAGGCTCCACATATCTGCTTAAATTGTTTTGGTCAGCTCTAAACAGGAGGCTCCGAAAAAAGCTTTATAAATGCTGAGGATTGTGAGAGGATTAGCTCATGTTTGCTATAGTTACACTCCTGTTTATATGTCCCAGAATCAAACTTTGCTTCATGAACAGCAGGACTATATGGTGGCTGTTTTGCTATATGCTAAAATATGTGTTGGGGAAGGACCAGATTCTCAGCCTGTATAGCTATAAACATTTTCTCCAAATTGCCTACAATGTGATCCACCCGACAAAGAATATATACCAAAAACAAAGCTTTGAAGTGAGGTATTTTCCCAACTTGAAATAGAATAAAATATAAACTACCTAGCAACAGTCCAACACTTTTTTTTTTAATTAACTAATGAAATGTGCCAAGAAAATATATTTCACAGTCCCAAGGGAAGCCTTCTCTATGAAGTCTTACCTGTTTATCATTATCAGTGTTCCTGGAAGAAAATTTGCCTTGATCATGAGTATTCTGAAGAGAGAGAAATAGCAAGACAGGGAGAAAGATCTCAGCATAAAAAGTCTGATAATCCTGAGTTCAAATGTGTGTGTGTGTCTGTGTGTGTGTCTGTGTGTGTCTGTGTGTCTGTGTGTGTGTGTGTGTGGTGTGTTAGCTACTCAGTCATGTCCAATTCTTTGCCACCCCATGGACTATAGCCCACCAGGCTCCTCTGTCCGTGGGATTCTCCAGGCAAGAATACTGGAGTGGGGTGCCACTTCCTTCTCCAGGGGATCTTCCCCACCCAGCGATCGATCGAACCTGGGTCTCCTGCATTGTCAGGTGGATCCTTTATCACTGCACCGCCTGGGAAGTCTAGGTTCAAATGATGTCACTTAATAAGGTACACTTTAAGTCTGTGAGTCTCTTTCTGTTTTGCAAGTTCATTTGTATCATTTCTTTTTAGATTCCACATATAAGGAATGCCCTACAATATTTTGCCTTCTCTGTCTGACTTATTTCACTCAGTATGACAAGAGCTTATGATTGCCTGGGGAAGGGTCAGTTAGGACGTTTGGGAAGGTCATGTATGTACACACTGTATATTAAAAATGGATAGCCAACAAAGACCTATTGTATAGCACCTGGAACTCTTCTCAATGTTATGTGCCAGCCTGGATGGGAATGGGGTTTGCGGGGAGAATGGATACACATACATTATGGCTGAGTTCCTTCACTGTTCACATGAAACTATCGAAATACTTTTAATCAGCTATACCCCAAGACAAAATTAAAAGTTTAAAGTTTGAAAAAAGAATAAGGTACATTTTGGTCATCTAATATAATCTTTTTGAGCCTTAATCATCTCTTTGGTAAAATTCAGATAATAATATATTTCATAAAGTGGTTGTGAAGATTAGCAAGAAGATATGTATTCAGTGTCAAGGTTGTATATTGTCACTCTGTTTATTTAACTTATATGCAGAATACATCATGAAAATTGCTGGGCTAGATGAAGCACATGCTGGAATCAAGATTGCAGGGAGAAACATCAGTAACTCAGATGTGCAGATGACACCACCCTGATGGCAAAAAGCAAAAAAGAACTAAAGAGTCTCTTGATGAAAGTGAAAGAAGAGAGTGAAAAATTTGGCTTAAAACTCAACATTCAGAAAACTAAGATCATGGCATCCAGTCCCATCACTTCATGGCAAATAGGTGGGGAAACAATGGAAATAGTGAGAGACTTTTTAGGGGCTCCAAAATCACTGTAGATGATGACTGCAGCAATGAATTAAAAGACACTTGCTCCTTGGAAGAAAAGCTATGACCAATCCAGACAGCACATTAAAAAGCAGAGACTTTACTTTACTAACTAACTTTACTTTACTTTACTAACAAAGGTCCATCTAGACAAAGTTATGGTTTTTCCAGTAGTCATATATGGATGTGAGAGTTGAACTGCAAGGAAAGCTGAGTGCTAAAGAATTCATGTTTTTGAACTGTGGTGTTGGAGAAGACTCTTGAGAGTCCCTTGGACTACAAGGAGATCCAATCAGTCAATCCTAAAGGAAATCAGTTCAGTTCAGTTCAGTTCAGTCGCTCAGTCATGTCCAACTCTTGGCGACCCCATGAACTGCAGCACATCGGGCCTCCCTGTCAATCACCAACTCCCGGAGTTCACCCAAACTCATATCCATTGAGTTGGTGATGTCATCCAACCATCTCATCCTCTGTCGTCCCCTTCTCCTCCTGCCCTCAATCTTTCTCAGCATCAGGGTCTTTTCAAATGAGTCAGCTCTTCACATCAGGTGGCCAAAATATTGGAGTTTCAGCTTCAACATCAGTCCTACCAATAAACACCCAGGACTGACTTCCTTTAGGATGGACTGGTTGGATCTCCTGGAAGTCCAAGGGACTCTCAAGAGTCTTCTCAAACACCACAGTTTAAAAGCATCAATTCTTCTGTGCTCAGCTTTCTTTATAGTCCAACTCTCACATCCATAGATGACCACTGGAAAAACCATAGCCTTGACTAGATGGACCTTTGTTGACAAAGTAATGTCTCTGCTTTTTAATATACTGTCTAGGTTGGTCAAAACTTTCCTTCCAAGAAGTAAACATCTTTTAATTTCATGGCTGCAGTCACCATCTGCAGTGATGTTGGAGTCCCAAAAAATAAAGTCAGCCACTGTTTCCACTGTTTCCCCATGTATTTGCCATGAAGTGATGGGACCAGATACCATGATCTTAGTTTTCTGAATGTTGAGCTTTAAGCCAACTTTTTCACTCTCCTCTTTCACTTTCATCAAGAGGCTCTTTAGCTCTTCTTCACTTTCTGCCATAAGGAAATCAGTCCTGAATATTCATTGGAAGGACTGATGCTGAAGCTGAAACTCCAATACTTTGACCATCTGATGCTAAGAACTGACTCATTTGAAAAGACCCTGTTTCTAGGAAAGATTGGAAGCAGAAGGAAAAGGGGACAACAGAGGATGAGATGGTGGATGGCATCACTGACTTGATGGACATGAGTTTGAGTAAGCTCTGGGAGTTGGTGATGAACAGGGAAGCCTGCCATGCTGCAGTCCATGGGGTCACAGAGTCAGAAATGACTGAGCGAATGAACTGAGCAAGTATGCCATGTTTAGAATCACCTTGTTTATGGCAGTTTTAGCTCCTGTAGTTTCCTTCATATTAGCCTGTCTTGCCAGACCATGAGTGTCTTGAGAACAGTGATAACTCTTAAGAATGGTGAATATCTCGGCCCCTGCCCCAACTGCCTTGCACAGTGCTCAGAAAATAATTGTGTAATAGATAATTTATAAACTCTGGCTATTTACAAGTCATGAAGGCTTTCTTCAACATATGTTACCCGCCTGCCATTAAGTCCTCTGTTTTACTGCCTGTCACTTCTCATTGAACAGTGACCCAAAAGTTGAAGCTGGTAAGTAGACTGTTATTTGAATTGGTGTTAGAGGTTTAAGGATTTAAATACAGTAAATGAGATATGAATGGAGGATCCTCTGCTAAAGAAATAATGTTATATTCAACTTGGAAGAACTGACTTCAAATCAAACATTTTTAGCAATGACCTAGGAATGCTCTTTAAAATTAGAGTACATTTATCTCTTGCTTTGAATTTTTCTTTGCATGTGGGTGTGTGTAAATATTCCTCAGCAAGGAATCTGCTAAGGGGTAGCATTTTTTTTTTCCTTGTGAATAAATGTGTATGCCCTTTCAGAAAACATGAAAGGGGTGATAGTAAAAGTAATTGCAATATCAGATTGAATTCAAATTTAAAAGGTGCAAGATCTTCATTTTATAGTCAATACTTTTAAAGGGACAAATCCTAGTTTGGGTACATTTGTCTTTTTATCAATAAAATGCCTCTTTCCTCTATTAGGCAGTGTCAGTTGCAGTCAACCATTGTCAACAACCAATTTGCTCTATCAGTGAAGCAAATCATTACCAAACACACGGTACCCATGTTAGAGTTCTCCATCCTGTCCTAAGCAAAAATAGGGAAGAAAAAATATTTCCTTTTACACAGGAATTAAAAAACAACAAGATATAAATGAGGGTGAGTTTTCAAGCTAACATAAAAGACTCATTTTTATCTTTTCCTAAAACCAGAGGTAATTATCTCTCCATAGCATACACTGTCTCTAATGATTTCTTTTAAAACCCACTCATTAAATACAAAAGGCCAGTAACTTTGTGACAGCTATCACCTTGGCAAATACAGCAAGTAGAGATAGGAATGGTAGACATAGCCCACCTAGAAGGAAAGAAAAGAGAGGATATTTTACTTTAAAGCCAGGTAGTCAGAATCAAGAGGGTTGAAAACATGGAAAAAGAATATTTTCCCCTGTCCCTCATATAATCAGCATAAAATGGTGCTGGCCATATCATCAGTACTCAATAAATGTTGGCTAGTCAACTCCTCCAGTGACGGAACCTGAAGTCTCCCGCTACTGGAAGTATATTCTCAAGGACAGAAGGGATTTTAACGAAGGCCAGAAAGCCTCTGGGACCATGGGAGAAAGATAATGCAGCTGGATGGAGACCACACAGATTCTTCAAACGATTGGATTTATTATTAGTCATCGAGGCAGAGTGAAGCTCAGTAAAGTAGAGCTGGGAAAGACAGTTGAGAAAAAGACTGGCTGACTCTCTGCATTCCTGCAAGGAAGGGTTTCTTTCTTGGCACAGGAATCTTCTAGGTCTGTAAGGCAGAAGATCTCCCAGCTGTCAAAACCCTCTCTTCACTCTCCTGGTTCAGTGCCAAACCAGAAGTGTCAGTCAGTAAGAGCTGGTGGCGGCAAAGCAGCTGACATTCCTCTGCTCCCTGTGCCTGGAACATTCTGGAGAGAACCTACTTCTACAGGGTCACTGAGGACCAGCACAAATCCAGGTGCTGTTCTGAAGAGCCTGGGAGTCACAGGTGCAAGAGAGACTGAGCATCCCTGCTGGGTGAGGCAGAAGGAGCTGCAGAGATAAGCACTGGGAATGAGAAGAAAGCTTCGCTGTTTTTCATGTGTTCACACTGGCATGGAAAGGAAGCTATTTCTTCTTGGAAGCCAGACCCAGGAGCAACCTCTGCTACTATGGGAACAGCTGTGGTAGCTCTTTGGGAATGGCTGAGTTCCAGACTTGGGGTTGGCAATCCGAGAAACCTCTCTAGTTTTTGGCTCTGAATTGATCACTGCACTAAAACTGAATGTTTAACTGGAATAAATAACATTTCAAAGTCTGTTATTTCAGGTGCAGCTTATCCCTACTAAGTTTAAAGATATAAGACCAACTTCCACACTTCGAGTTTCTTCATAACTGAAAGCTATACAAATACAGAATTTAAAATCCTTTTGGAGATTTTCATCTCAATGCACTGGGACTTGGGGATTTACACATATAATTCCCATTAATACTAATAGGTGTTAGAGTATGCACACCGATTCCCTTGTGTTGAAATGAGAACATAACCATATGGATACTAATAAATACATTTTTAATTCTGATTTTATGCAGATTTAACATAATATTTTATACAACACTTAGCAACTCTTTGGAGACAAAAACTGTCTCAATTAATTCTCCCCAGCAGAGACAAACACTTTCATACACACTCCTATCATTTCTGAAAGAATATTGATTTCTTTTGTACAGATGAGGAGAAGGTTTGGCTAAATTATTGGTAATAGTTTAAATGTATGCAATGTTAAGACTTTTCAAGTGCAAAATGTACTTTGTTTGCAACCATACCTTTTTTATATGCACCAACTTCATGACCCATCAGAAGTTTTTTTTTCAGGCGATAGTTTAAAACTGGGAGCTGTGATTCTATCTTTTTACAGTGTTTTAGTGCCACCTGCTGGATAAAATTTTAAAAGCAAGAGATTCAGACGTTGAATGAACCTACATTTTCCAAGCCAAGAAATGATTAGCTGAGAGAGTCTACTAATAGTCACAAAGGAAAATAAAAGATTCTTTTTAATGAAGATGAATAAGAAAAGAGAACTGGTCGAAGAAAATAAAGGGAGTGCCGGGGCTTGTATGGGCCTGCAGAACACAACGAGGAACAACTTTCCACCTGTACTTTGCTGCTGTGAAACACGCCCCTGCGTTTGTGAGTCACAGATTTCACGTAGTGCTAGGCAGACAGTGCAGGTTCTAACGCTGGAATAATCAGCAAAATTCTGTCAACTGGGATTATTTTAAACAGAACTAATTGCTGGAATGTATCCTCAATAACCATTCTTAAAGATACAAATGAAACACCTGGTTGGCTACTATGTAACTAAAATAGTTTACACTCAGAACATGGAGTAAATATGTACTTCCCATATTGAAAGATGCAAAAATAGTTTAAAAAAAAAGAAGAAAAGAAAGGTTTTTTGTTTGTTGTTTGTAAGGATAAAGAGAGAACAAAATTGCAAGGAATCAATCATAGGAAGAACAAATAGATGTAAGTCTCATGCAAATGTGGTTTTTGTTTTTGTTGTTACATTTTAACATATTTTAATGGCCACGTGTTTTTTTTTTTTTTTTTACAAAATCTCCCCCAAACTCCAGTTTATGGTACATACATAAGAATGAAATATGTATTCATATTTGTACCTTACAAATCACAGAAATATAAACGGACAAGGTCATTCATTTAGGATTTACTAAAGAGTTCCAATATAAGTAACCTGGAGTTGTAAAATTCAAATAGATTTTAAATAATAATAGGGCTGACTTTTTAGAAACACAATTCTCTCACAGAAACACAATCAAAAGAGCACATATGGTGTTTGAGAAAGAAAATTAAATTTTAAAAATTTAATTACCTTGAACTTGGTATAGAGCAAAATGCAAAGACACAGTCCTCAGGAGAAGCAAGTGTTGATTTATCTAAATTTAACAATACAGCTACTAACAAAGTACATGGAGAATCTAAAGACAATTGCTAAAAGGTCATGCCTCTCAGGTGAGTATTATAAACTATCTGATAAGCTGTTCAGACTCTAGACATTGTGGTTTATAAGGCCTCCCAGCCCAGCATCCCCACCCACCACCTCCTAAGACAAAAAAGAAGGGAAAAGACTCTTCTTTATTTAGAGATCTCACCTAAGGAAACAGTCCACAGGAATGCAGTTCTACTTCAAACAAGAAGTGCTTATTGAATTTGAACCTTAGGATCTGGGACAGTCGATTTAAAAAATGTAATGGAGGCCAGTAAGCCTCATCACGTGAAGCTTAATAATAATTGTGGAAAGATAATTACAACTTTTTAAATTTCCCCATTTTAATCAATCACAGGCTTATTAGGATATTTTTTAATAAAGTATTTTTATCTTCCTATGACTGGAAAGAGGAAATTTAAGAAGAAAGGCTGGAAGCACGCAGTGTTTTAAATTTTTTAAGCTAACAACCTTGAAAAGACAGTCTCTTTGAGCAAATCAACATTTAGAAAATGAAACATTTCTTATTTGAATTAGACCATTCATTGTCTTACTTCCATATCATAATGTGTATAGAATCATTCCACACATATATGCACACATATATGCACAGAAACACACAAAAGAATCTTTTAATTCTGTCCTCAATTTAAAGGAAATTTTTAGGTAGGCCCTGTCAACTGCCTTCCAGATTCCAGCCAGATGATTATTTGTACTTCAATGGTACATGGAACAATTGTGGGCTAAGGGTTTATAGATTATACTGCATCATATTGAAATGACTTATTTTTTCCACCGTTAGGAAAGCTGTTGGAGAAGAATAAAAGCTGTTTCTATAAATACCACCAAAGAAGACAGTTAAAGTGAATACATTCTTTTCCTTAAACCAGGATTTCAATCATTTTTATGTCTATTGCACAAAAAAGCCCTAATATTATATAGCTCTTTCCACATTCTCAGGCACTATAATATTATCTTCCTGATGCACATGCCCAGCTCCTATTAAATACTAATGGTGGCTCCACATACACATCCTGAGGACACAGTAGCCCTGAGCAGCTTTTACACCACACATAGGAACAGGGGATATGATTTTCTTGATGTGCTTTAGCCGTGCATTAAAATGGATTATATTTTCACTAATGCACTTCATGAAAACAGATTGGTCTGTCTTCAGATTTTATGGATGAAGAACAAGGAGATGGCCTTCAAGCCATCACCAATTCAAATTGGTTTAACAGAAGGTAAGAAACAGTAGTTTAACACCTAACGGATGTGTCTACATTATACATCTCTATCATTAAACAACATACATTGTCTTTCGTGTGTATGAGCCTAGCCTTATGATCCAATGGATATGAACAAAACCACTTTAACAGATAAAGCCTAAATGATTATGTTTGAACTCCATCTCTATTCCTCTTCCATGTCATCTAGCTGTAGCATACCTTTCCAGTTCTCCCATAGTCATTTCTGAAATTGACTGGAAATATGAAGATCCTAAGTAGATCCTCATATTTGTCTTTACATCACCTTGTAAGCAAAGCCCCAAGAGGATATTATTATACTGAGTTAAATGAATGATTGATTTCTACTCTTCTGCTCTGTATCACAAGAGCTTTCTACCTGTTTATGTCTTGACATTAAAAAAAAAAAAAAAAACCTCTTCCAAAATGTGTTGGGTTTTATTTGTACTTAAGTTATATTTTGCACCTTTTCTAAGGTGTATGAAAGACAATTAAATACTAAAGGATGGAATAGTCAGCATTTTTGACACTGTTACTGTTTCTTGACTTAGTTTCTGGAGCACCATTACTCTTTTTCTCGCTTCTCACACTGACAACTCCCTAGTTTTCTTTTTGCTGGATCCCTCTTTTCATCAAGATTCCAGATTGATTCCCTGCTTGAGAAGCCAGGACACTGTGCGAGAGCTCAGTCTTTGAGCCTTTTCTCGATTAACATTCACTTATAGGTAATTTCATAAAATGACTCCCAAATTAATATATCCATTGACACTTTCTTCTTTAATTGCCCAAATCATCTATCAAATTGCCTACCTAACATCTCCATTTTGATGTTAAATAGGTACTTCCAAAAAATTACCACCACTACAAACAATGACAAAAACCACAAAATAATGACAATAGCCTCAGCCTCTCTTCTCTGTCTCAGGAAATGTCAATGCCATCTATGAATATTTTTTAGGGCAAATCTTTGAGTTAGCATTGACTCTTTCTTTTGAAAGATAAGTGTACAATGAAGCTGAAAAGGAGATATTGGATATACACACAAGATAACTGTAGACCACTTAAAACATTTTTAATTAAAGAGAAAGCCGTTGTTGTAGAGTGAGTTAACATAATCGGGTTTATGGAAACTATGCTGAGTGGGACAGTTGCGAGCTAGAAGAAGGGCGGGAGGAGGTTATGACACCAGAATAATATTCCCGGACAGAAACGTTGGTATCCTAGGTTTGTGGAAACTGAAATTGATAGGATTTGATTATGTACAAGACTTGGAGCATTTCTAATGCATACAACTAAACAGAGGGGTTGGGTCACTGGAAGAGGACCTGTGTTAACACATATTTTTGGTTGTTTTTCTGGGGAGATAGGTAGAAGTCATTTGTTTACATTCAGCCATATTTCTTTTAATGTGCTTTTACTATATCTGAAAGACACTATTAACTAGCATCTGCATATACTTGTAAGCAACTATGTGTGGGGACCCAGGAATGAAAGAGCAGATAAAACTAAGGAGGGTCTTGGAATGCAGGAACGGAAAATCCAGACCCTTATTGCCCTTCCCTCCCCCATGTTGTAACTATTAATGGAATGGTATAACCTGTCTCCCCTCCTACCCCCATAAGGAGAAGGTGTTTGCCCTACTCTTCCCCCACCTAGTATACGTGCCTCATCCAATCACAAATGACCCACAAGACCCTATCCCACTCCTTCACCCTGGGTATAAAAGTGGACTAAGGACCCCTGTTCAATGTCAGTTCTCCCTTGAGCTTGCCCACTATTCTAACAGCATCTCCCATTCTAATAAACTTTATTTCCCTCTCATTCTGTTTCATGTCTGGAAAATCTTTTCCAACCCGTAACTGGACCATGACACTGTGGGAGGTAGCTAAATCTAGAGACATATATTTCAGAATTATTCATATATTGAGAAAAATTTAATCCATTGTTTTTAATAATATAGGCTTTGATGTATAGTGTAATATTAGTGGAGTTTACTTAATACTGACCCTGGCAGTGTCGGTGTTCCTTGGGTAAGTAGAGAAGAATGAATCTCCTAAAAGAAACAGGATGCATGACCTGAGAAGAATGAAGTAAAGCACATTATGACATGGAAGCAAAAAAAAAAAAAAAGAGAGAGAGAGAGTTATTTCAGGAAGGGTGAGTCCTAATGAAGTTCAAGTAAATTACTGATAATTGCCTAAAAATTTTAGAAAGATTGGGATATTTATAGACTTAACATGTATTGTTTGGGGGGAAGGATGAGGTGAAAACGCTGACAGGACTAAATAAGTGAGTAAATTAGAGGGAAGGAAATGGGAAAATTTAGGCAATTATGTTGCTGCTGCTAAGTCGCTTCAGTCGTGTCCGACTCTGTGTGACCCCATAGACGGCAGCCGACTAGGCTCCCCCGTCCCTGGGATTCTCCAGGCAAGAACACCGGAGTGGGTTGCCATTTCCTTCTCCAATGCATGAAAGTGAAAAGTGAAAGTGAAGTCGCTCAGTCATGCCCGACTCTTAGCGACCCCATGGACTGCAGCCTACCAGGCTCCCCGTCCATGGGATTTTCCAGGCAAGAGTACTGGAGTGGGGTGCCATTGCCTTCTCCGAATTATGTTGAGAAATTTAGATAATAAACTTTTAGGATGGTAAGTGGGAGAGGGCATGAAGCTCGAAGCAGGTAATGGCTAATGCGGTGAGAACAGGAAAAATTTAGACTGTCAAGCTGATATGAATTGGGGACATTTCCAGGTAAATGCGATAAGGATAAAACATAAAAAGAAGTTTAAGATGTTGTTGAAATGATGGATCATAAAATTTAAACTGGATGACAGGTATGAAACGTATCTGACAAAGAAAGTAATGAATGGGTAAGAATGAACAAGTGATATAGACAGTGTACTGAATAGCGAGAAAGAACTGTGAAATAAGTAAGCTGAACATATATGAGCACATGAGCTCTGAGGTGGCGCAGTGGTAAAGAATCCACCTGCCAAAGCAGGAGATGCAAGAGACGGCAATTATCCCCTGGAATAGGAAATGGCAACCCAATCCAGTATTCATGCCTGGAAAATTCCACAGACAGAGGAGCCTGGCAGGCTGCAGTCCATGAGGTCACAAAGAGTTGGGCACGACTGGGTGACTGAGCACACATACATAAAATGACATAACAAAAAATGCAAGGTTTAGATTACTTATTTTAGAGGAAAAGATATCAGAGATGATGGCATGATCATCACAGGGGCAATCACAGGAGTAGATTGTTAAAGTGAAGTACAAGAAAAAGTCACTGGAGTTAAAAAGATCAAAGCACTGAGAAGCCAGGACACTGAAGGGTTCATCTTGTGAGCAGTGAAAAATATACAAAGTGACAACCATAAATTGGGCAACAGCTTTCAATCATTGACTTGAGGAAAAAGAATTTATTACAAGAGACTAGCAGAGTAATGGGCAGGAGGTAATAATGGAGATCAAAAGGGACATCAAAGCCTAATTCTTGGTCATGAATTACTTTGGAGGATGAAGAGTAAACAGCAAAGGGCAGAAGTGATGTCTGCAGGGAGGCAGTTCTCTGTTAAGATATGCCATTGGAGTGAACATCAAGATATCCATTGAGGATACAGTGCTTGCATACCTACATGTCACTTCAGTCATGTCCAACTCTTTGTGACCCTATGGACTGTAGGCGCTAGTGGTAAAGAATCCATCTGCCAATGCAGGAGACATACGAAATGCAGGTTTGATACCTGGGTCAGGAAGATCCTCTGGAGGAGGGCATGGCAACCCACTCTATTATTCTTGCTCAGATAATCCCATGGACAGAGGAGGATACAATAGAGTTTGCCAATTATGGGAGAGAACTCCAGAGGATGTGGATGGTTTAGAAGGTACAAAACCACAGCCCAAAGGCAAAGTAGTGTAGAGTACTACAAAGAACATGGAATATCAGAGAACAAATTGACCAGAGAAACAGTGCGCTGGGATGTTTACCTGATGAAAACAGAGATCAGAAATGTGCAGTTAGATACAGCAATCTTGTTGAAGAAAAATAATGTTATTTTATCATCTGCCTTAGCTAATAGGAAAACATCAATTCTTCTTTGGTGCTTTCAAACTGTGGTTCTGGAAAAGACTCTTGAGAGCCCCTTGGAAAGCAGAGAGATCAAACCAGTCAATCCTAAAGGAAAACAACTCTGAGGACTCTTTGGAAGGACTGATGCTGAAGCTAAAGCTCCAATACTTTGGCCACCTGATGTGAACAGCTGACTCATTGGAAAAGACCTTGATGCTTGGAAAGATTGGAGGCAGAAGGAGAAGAGGGGAACAAAGGATGAGATGGATAGATGGCATTACTGATTCAATGGACATGAACTTGGGCAGACTCCAGGAGATGGTGAGGGACAGAGAAGCCCGGCATGCTGCAGTCCATGGAATGGTGAAGAGTTGGACAAAACTTGGCATCTGAGCAACAACAACAACTGGCTAATAAGAGTCTCAGATGCCTGGAATACTGCATATCATGTGGTTTGACTGTTAGAAAACGCTATGAATGTCAACTCTACACAATGTATAGACCCACAGACAGTCAATTCAGTCTCTATGCTTTCAGAATGATAGTTAATTCAAATATTTGGCAGATTCATGTGGTTATTGGTAGATGTATTTGCCTGTGTGTGTGTGTGTGTGTATTAGTCACTCAGCCATGTCCGACTCTTTGTGACCCCATGGATTGTAGCCAACAGGCTCCTCTCTCCACGGGATTCTCCAGCAAGAATACTGGAGTGGGTTGCTATGCCCTTCTTCAGGGGTGTATTTGCCTAGGCTTCTAGATTAGAGAAGAAAGGTGATGTGGACATTTAAGAGAATGATAAATTATGAAATCATGTTCAACTTTTGACACGCTTAATTACTTTTCAAAATGGAGACACAGATATAGAGAACAGGCTCATGGACAGAGTGAGGGAAGGAGAGGGTGGGATGAATTGGGAGAATAGCATGGAAATGTATACATTACCATATGTAAAATAGACAGCAAGTGGGAATTTGCCCCGTGACACAGAAAGCTCAACCCAGTGCTCTGTGACAACCCAGAAGAGTGAGATGGGATGGGAGATGGCAGGGAGATTCAGGAAGGAGGGGCCATATGTATACCTGTGACTGATTCATGCTGATGTATGGCAGAAACTAGCACAATATTATAACACAATTATCTTCCAATCAAAACAAAAACAAAATATGAAGTTGAATTTCTTAGCATATGAACTTAATCTTCAGATTTGAAACTTTTGGCTTACCCTTCATATGTAGCAAAATCCTGCTCCAAGGCAGACATGACAATGTTTAGCTAAAAATGAAAGGGGTGTTTCTTATTCTGACCCTCTTTTCCAGGAAAAAGCAAATCTTAGAAAGTTCAGATCAGATCAGATCAGATCAATCGCTCAGTCGTGTCCGACTCTTTGCGGCCCCATGAATTGCAGCACGCCAGGCCTCCCTGTCCATCACCAACTCCCAGAGTTCACTCAGACTCACGTCCATTGAGTCAGTGATGCCATCCAGCCATCTCATCCTCTGTCGTCCCCTTCTCCTCCTGCCCCCAATCCCTCCCAGCATCAGAGTCTTTTCCAATGAGTCAACTCTTTGCATCAGGTGGCCAAAGTACTGGAGTTTCAGCTTTAGCATCATTCCTTCCAAAGAAATCCCAGGGCTGATCTCCTTCAGAATGGACTGGTTGGATCTCCTTGCAGTCCAAGGGACTCTCAAGAGTCTTCTCCAACACCACAGTTCAAAAGTGACAATTCTTCGGCACTCAGCCTTCTTCACAGTCCAACTCTCACATCCATACATGACCACTGGAAAAACCATAGCCTTGACTAGACGGACCTTTGTTGGCAAAGTAATGTCTCTGCTTTTGAATATGCTATCTAGGTTGGTCATAGCTTTCCTTCCAAGGAGTAAGCATCTTTTACTTTCATGGCTGCAATATCAATTCAAATCCCATGGACCAAACCTGAGTCACATTCTCTTGGTCTTGCTGTAGGGATGCTTCTAAGAATGGTTTGGGGAACATTTCCGCCTCTATGGTGGGAACTTGACTACACTGGCATAGAGGAAATGAGAAGGAAGGAAGACGACTAATGGATGGGCCGCTAGTGACATCTGCCTTAGGAAGGTCAGGTGTCGTCTTACCAAACTGTAAGTGATGTGTGTGTGCATGTGCGTGCATGTGTGTGTGTGTGTGTGTGTGTGTGTAAATAGACCTCTAAGTACAGTAAAATTGTTTTGTAGATGTTTCCAGTTTGTCAAAAGTCTCTGAGTTTTGTTTTGGGGACTTATTGCTCCTTATAAAAGTTTTGTTTTGTAGGTCAACCATGTCCTGTATGGTTTCTGGCTTTATGGAATGCATAGAAAAGTTGTCCCTTATCAAAGATTCTGAAATAGTCACTTCTATTTTCTTCAACTGTTGTCAAAATTTTACTTTTTAATATTACACGCATTGCTCTATCTGAAATTGATTTCAGTGAGGTATGGATTTTCATTACATTTTCCCCCCAAAGGCTAACTAGTTTTCTCAGCATCATTTGTTGAATAGGCCAATCTACTATCCATGAATTTGAAATACTACATTAACAAAATGCTAAAAATCCATAAAACTCATACAGGTTCCAAATTCTTATTTTTTGTCATTCACCTATTTAATTAATGTTGCTTTAGTCTTGAATTTTAAAATAAGAATGGAAAGCAGAGAAAGGGTAGAAATAATAAACCTGCCAAGTCCAAACTACACCTGAAGGAATATGGGTTGCATGCACTTTTTAAGATGAACCAAAACAACCTCATGAATAGACAGGAAACATCTATGGAAGTGAGAATACCTGAAAATGTCTGTCCCTGACTTTGTCAGCCCATTCAGCCACAGGCTCTAAAGATACTCTTCCTGTAAATTTTTGCCCCCTTCTGCTGAGCAGCCAGGATATTTTTCATCCATAACAAATAGTAATTGATCTCCTACTGTATGCCATGCACTGTTCTAGGAACAGAAAAATATAATGTCTGAGTCTATGTCGCCAATACACAAAGAAGCAAGTGCACAGTGCAATTTTACACACTGATAAGTACAATGAAGAAAATAGGTGAGGAGATGAAAAGTGGCTAGAATCTGCTGGGGACTTTCAAATCAGTGGTCAGAGAATGCTGACCTGAGTGACGCACTGAAGCAGGCATGAGAGCCTAGGTGCTGAGCACTTTAGGCAGAAGTGATTTCAAATACAAAAGTTGTGGGCTGGAATGAGTTGAGAATGTGGGATATTTGAGGAAAAGAGAAGGTAAGAGTGTGGTGAGGGGTGAGGATGGAGGGAACGGGAAATGAGATTGAAGACCAAGGCAGGCCAGCAGATCAAATAAGAAATCATGGGTCTTGGTAAGACTGCATTTCAAACCCACCAACTGGCAAGCTTTAAATGCACTTGCAACCCTAAACTCAGAATCTCATATATTTAGATAATTCTACAGGAACTTCCTGCTTTAACTTAACTGCTGCCATCACATTCCTTACTCTAGCCTTTTCCTGCACCTGGCCACACTGTAACCATTGGTAATGAGGATCAATTTTAAAAAATACTCTTTTAATAATGCTTATACAGAAAAAGGGAGAAGGCAATGGCACCCCACTCCAGTACTCTTGCCTGGAAAATCCCGTGGATGGTGGAACCTGGTAGGCTGCAGTCCATGGGGTCGCTAAGAGTCGGACACGACTGAGCGACTTCACTTTCACTTTTCACTTTCATGCATTGGAGAAGGAAATGGCAACCCACTCCGGTGTTCTTGCCTGGAGAATCCCAGGGACGGGGGAGCCTGGTGGGCTGCCGTCTCTGGGGTCGCACAGAGTCGGACACGACTGACGCGACTTAGCAGCAGCAGCAGCAGCAGCAGCATACAGAAAAAGAAATCTGAATTCCTCATGCTCTTATTCTTTCTGTGGAATTTTTCCTGATCCTGTTTTATTTTTTCCTGGTATTTGTTGCACTCTTATTATATTAGTGACAGGGCTTGCCCATGTCTTAGTACATTTAGTCTTCATAGTGATGCTGTGGATGCTGTCATTGTTCCCACTTACAGATATGGACTTGGAGCACAGACTCCGCCCTCAGTCACACAGCTAGTAAGTAGAGGAGCTGGGATCTGAATGTAGGAATATGTCTCCAGAGCCTGAATGTCAAGCCATTATGCTTTTCTGCATCCCCAAAGCACTTTCTTGTCAGTGACACTGTGTATTTGATTGATACTGAGGTTTTTGGAGAACCAGCAAGAATTATTTGAGACATGCAACTTCTGAAAAACAGGAGCCCACAGTGCGCCTATCTATTAGGCTTTGTTCACGTGTTTCTTTATTTAATACTCGCAATGATCCTATAATACAGGCATTTCTTCTGTCTGACACCATATCCAATTTCTAATTTCTCTGCTGCTGTTTCTGCTAAGTCGCTTCAGTTGTGTCCGACTCTTTGCGACCCCATAGACAGCAGCCCACCAGGCTACTTGTGTCTCAATATCTAGCAATGCCCTAAGCATACTCAGGATCATCCTTAGACCAGATAACTGCATGTTTTTACCTTGATGGATAAATATTCAGGCAGGCCAGAGGTCTGGTGGCAATTGTTCTGATTAATGGAAGACCATAGATATCCAGTGCCCCTCTTTGCTTGGCTCACTCATCGGTAGAGCTTATTGCCTGAGGGCCACAATTAAGCAATTATCTGATCCACAGGAGGTGTTCAGTCATGTTCACTGAGGAGATGCACAGTGCCCATGAAATGCTAACAAATTCAGCATGGCACACTGCTATTCTTAGAAACATAAATATAACTCTCCTTGTTCTCTTCCATTTCCTTGCTTGACTCTTATCTAACCGCACATACACCGTGCGGGCCAGGCACTGTGTGTTAAACGCATAAGAAATAATGTGGGACCCTGAAACTCAAAACAATCTAAAGAGGGCTATTGCCATTGCCATGTGTGCTCTCAGGCATATCTGACTTATTTGCAACCCCATGGACAGTAGCCCATCAGACTCCTCTGTCCATGGAATTTTCCAGGCAAGAATACTTGAGCGGGTTGCCGTTCCCTTCTCCAGGGATCTTCCTGACCCAGGGATCAAACCCGAGTCTCTTGCACCTCCTGCATTTTTGGCAGGTGGATTCATTTACCACTGCCCCACCTGGGAAGCCCCCTAATGAGGAAGGCACTACGTTTGGCAGAAAAGAAAAGTGAGGTATAAAGAGGTTAATTTACATTTCCAAACTAACAAAGACAAAACTAGTATGTAACACAGACAGGATCAAAACACAATGAGCCTGTTTCCAACTTCTGAGCTCTTAACCACCTTGGCCCTGCCTTAGTATGGCTACTCTGTCACTGAGAACCTCCTCACGTCTCACTGACCCAATGGCAAAAGTAAGAGGCTATGTATAGTTACACTTAGCTTATATTATATTGAAGTCACTATCCCTTTATTTGTGATAATTTCCATTTCCCCAGAATTCACTCTCCATATAAATATTTACACAAATCCTCAGAGCTGCTTACACTCTGTGCATAAATAAGCCCTTTTCAGAACTCCCCTGTTGCCAAATGTCATCACTCAAGGCTGAACTCCACAATTGATGGCAACCTCCCCTCCCCCAGGTGGTTCAATTTCCTCCAGACTGATAGCCTGCTGTTGATACCCCCAGGGACTGTCGTAGCTAACAGTAGAACCAGATATTTAGAATCTTTTCTAGCCCATCTAAAAGTGCCAGCAATTCTCCCAGAAGTAAAATCTGCTGTCTCGAAGGACTCATAGATCAAAGAGAAAGATGTGCTCTCCTCACTTATGTCCAATCAGAGACTAACCACAGCAAAGCTACCTGGACCTGAAATTACACTCTTTAGTGGGCTTCCCTGGTGGTTCAGATGCTAAAGAATCTGCCTGCAATGCGGGAGACCTAGGTTTGATCCCTGGGTTGGGAAGATCCCCCGGAGAAAGAAATGGCAACCCATTCCAGTTATTCTTGCCTGGGAAATCCCATGAACAGAGGAGTATGGTGGGCTACAGTCTATGGGGTCAGACCAAGAAAATCTTAAAGCAAAATGTAATAGTGAACTATACTAGATAGGCAAGGCCAAGGCCATAGGTCCATTAGTAGATGATTTTAGGCAATAGCCTTCTTTGAATAGCTTGCATGGTAAAATTGAGAAGCAGTTTCCACTGCATAGAGTGGAATACTCTTGATCAAGAGTCAGAATAGACTGAGGTTTGCATGTACTAGATTCTAAATTAACTCTGAAATTAGTTCTCTTTAGGCTATGTGTGTGTGTGTGTGTGTGCCTAGTTGCTAGGTTGTGCCTGACAACCCCCTGGACTGTAACTTACCAGGATTCTCTGTCCATGGGATTTTTCAAGCAAGAATACTGGAGTCGGGTGACATTTCCTCCTGCAGGGGATCTTCCCGACCCAGAGATCGAACCCATGTCTATTAGGTTTCCTCCATTGGCAGGCAGTTTTAGTGCCACCTGGTTGGCTAAACCCCAATACAAAATAAGAAGTCAAAAATAAATAAATGTAAATTAAAAATAAAGAATTTAAATCTTCAGACAAATACATTTCTATCTGAGAGCAACTTATTCTTTTGCTGCCCACATCAACAATACTTTGAAAGTGTTTGGCTCTTTGAACAACTGCTTTGTCAATCAAGCTAAATGTCCTATAATTGGTATTTGTTTAAATAATCCTCTAAATGTTGATTTTTTTTTTCAAAACAAGAAGAAACTAGAAATAGTTAACTTATTCAACAAATGGACTTCCTTCCAAATTTCATATCTGAAGTTTTAGCAAATTGAAATTATTGACAGCTTGCAAACAAGAACACATTGAAAGATTCATCACTTTCAAATTAGCCATATAATGCAAATTTGAAGGCTATTTGAAAAAAATTTAATGAAACTAATAAACTCATGTTATAATATATACTTAAGGAGGTACCAGTGACATAGTATTAGAGATAATTATGACTAAGCCACAACTAAAGTATGCAAAGATGTACCAAGAATAATTTTTCAGGTTATGTTAATAATTTTTAAGTAAGATATTTAGTGTTTAAATGTTACTTTAACACTGATTGTTTGGGGAGAAAAAATGTCTTTGAAATAATTCTTAAATATGATTATCTTATGTCTACAAATAAAATTAATTCAATTTGCCCATTCATAAGCAAGTATTTTAAAATATTACCTTAATGGGTTTTAATGTCCTCTTTTACTCCTCAAAGTGTTCTGGTTTCCAAGATAAACATATTTGCCTTACTTACAAACTTTTTAAGACTTTGACTTTTACCCTGATGGGAATAAAAAAACATGTAGAGCTAAGGAGTAATGTGATGCAGTTTAAAGATTATGTGTAGAGAATATATTAATACATTTTCTCCTATATTCTAAGATCACTTTATCAGCTATAGTGATCCATTTTAGAGGATGAGATTTGCTAAGAGAGATGAAAAGATTCTAAGCCCAGTTTGGGACTTTAAAGTCGACATGCCTATTAAACACCTTAGTGATACTGACAAGAAAGTAGCTGAATATATATATTTTAAGCTTAGAAGAGAACTCACTTGGATATGTAACTTTGAAAATCTTTAGATATTTAGACAGCACTTAAACTCAGAATATTGGATTAGATTACCCAGGAATGAGTTAAAAAAAAAAAAAAAAACTTTGAGAAGCTAAATCTCAAGGCCTCTACCATTTATAGATACTACTACTACTACTACTACTAAGTCACTTCAGTCATGTCCGACTCTGTGTGACACCTAGATGGCAGCCCACCAGGCTCCCCCGTCCCTGGGATTCTCCAGGCAAGAACACTGGAGTGGGTTGCCATTTCCTTCTCCAATGCATGAAAGTGAAAAGTGAAAGGGAAGTTGCTCAGTCAGTCATGTCCAACTATTCGCGAACCCATGGACTGCAGCCTACCAGGCTCCTCCATCCATGGGATTTTCCAGGCAAGAGTACTGGAGTGGCAGAGACCAGCAAATGAAACTGAAGAGTGTTCAGGGTAATAGGAGAGAAACCAAAGCAGCAGGATACACTGGAAGGCAAGTGAAAGAAATGTCTCATTGAGGCAGGTGATTATGAAATGGTGCTGATGAGCCAAATATGAGAGGAAGTTAGAACTGACCATTGGACTTAGCCATGTAGAGGTCATAGTTGACTTTGACAATAGCTGACATGATTAAGTACGGAAGCAAAAGATTGACTGTTGCTGTTGTTCAGTCACTCAGTCATGTCCAACTGTTTGTAACCCCATGGACTGCAGCATGCCAGGCTTCCCTGTCCTACACTATCTCCCAGAGTTTGCTCAAACTCATATCCTTTGAGTTGGTGATGCCATCCAACCATCTCATCCTCTGTTGCCCCCTTCTCCTCATGCCCTCAATCTTTCCCATTATCAGAATCTTTTCTAATTAGTCAGCTCTTCACATCAAGTGACCAAAGTACTGGAGCTTCAGCTTCAGTATCAATCCTTTCAATAAGATTCAGGGTTTTGTTTCCATTAGGATTAACTGGTTTGATCTCCTTGCTGTCCAAGGGACTCTCAAGAGTCTTCTCCAGCACCACAGTTCAAAATCATCAATTTGTTGGTGCTCAGCCTTCTTCATGGTCCAACTCTCATATCCATTCATGACTACTGGATAAACCATAGCTTTGACTATAGGGATCTTTGTCAACAAAGAGATGTCTCTGCTTTTTAGTATACTAAGTTTGTCATAGTTTTTCTTCCAAGGAGCAAGCATCTTTTAATTTCATGGCTGCTGTCACTGTCTATAGTGATTTTGGAGGCCAAGAAAATGAAATCTGATGCTGTTTCCAAATTTTTCCCACCTATTTGTCATGAAGTGATAGGATTGGATGCATGACCTTAGTTTTCTGAATGTTGAGTTTTAAGCCAGCTTTTTCACTCTCCTCTTTTACCTTCATCAAGAGGCTCTTTAGTTCCTCTTTGCTTTCTGCTATTAAAGTGCTGATATTTCTCCTGGCAATCTTGATTACAGCTTGTAATTCATCCAGCTCAGTATTTTGCATGATGTTCTCTGCATATAAGTAAGCAGGATGACAATATACAGCCTTGACGTACTCCTTTCCCAATTCTGAACCAGTCCATCATTCCATGTCCAGTTCTAATTGTTGCTTCTTGTCTTGCATACAGGTTTCTCAAGAGGCAGGTAATGTGGTCTGGTATTCTCATCTCATTAATAATATTCCAGTTTGTTGTGATCCACGCAGTCAAAGGCTAAGAAAAATAATATGGTGTCTGAAATTTTTATGTACTTTAGCTTAGAAAGAAAGGGAATGGGGGAGAGAGAAAAAGAAAGAAAGGGTGGAAGAAGAAAAACAAGTAGATAAAGATAGTAAGATAAATAATTGTTAAATCTTAGAATATAGAATTTCATTATCCTATTCTCTCTATATTTGTATATGTTTGAATTTTTAACATAAAAACCTAAAAAGAGGAGAATAAAAACAGAGACTCAGAGAAGCAACTGTATACAACTTTTCTGAGTGTTAAGTCAGAAGAGGGAGATAAGAAATGGAGTGCTAAATGGGTGCTAGCTGAAGAGGAAGTGGAATCTGGAGAAATTTCTTTCTAAAACTTATTACTTGTGTGTATAATGATAGTAATGGTCCAATAGAAAGGGGAAACGTGCATAGATAGAAAAAGGGAGAAATGCTTGAATATAATCAAGCAGATGAGATGGGAGGGAACCCCATAGAGGGTTTAGCTTTAGATAGGAGTGCAGTATAGTTATAGGAGGGAAGAAGGCTCTCTGGACACTGTTTAAGTTCACTGGGTACTGGGAAGGAGGAAAGATGTGGCATCTTTATTCCAACTGTTTCTCTTTTCTTAGTGAAATAAGCAGGGCTATAGGCTGAAAGTGAAGATGGATAAGAGAGTTTTAAATTTAAGAAGCAGCAGGAAATAGTTACCTTGGAGAGCAAAAGAAGGAAAGGACTCTGAGTTCTAATAAGTGAAGCATCATTGCTGTGGGATTTTTTTCTCCACTGTGTTAGGAGTCCCAGTGTAAATGCTGAGTACAAAGAAAATTGAATTCATTTAGGGTTCAGATTTTTCAGATCTGTACTCTAAAGGGCAAGACAATGAAGGCTATAGGAAAGGCATAAGGAGGAGACACAGTAAGGATTCTATAGTTTGAACAGACTGTAAATCTCCCTAGGATGTGGAGAGTAAAAGAGATGAGAAGGGGTGATGTGTTCACCTATATGTTGATTGCATTAAAATGTAAAGTTATTTTCATTAAAAAAAAATCACAAAAGTGGGAAAAGAGCCCGAAAATTGGAAAAAACCTTTATTTATTTTTATATTCATGTAAACTTATGAACGGGCTTCCTGGTGGCTCAGACAATTAACAATCTGCTTGAAATGCAAGAGACCTGGGTTCGATCCCTGGGTCAGGAAGAGCCCCTGGTGAAGAGAATAGCTACCTATTCCAATATTCTTGCTTAAAGAATTCCATGGACAGAGGAGCCTGGTGGGCTACAGCTCTTGAGGTCAAAAGAGATGGACAATTTCACTTTTTCATACTTATGTACAATATACAGTACATACGTTTAAAAACATATTTTTAAACTTTTAACAACAGTAAAACAACAAAAACACTGCATTAACAGTTCACAAAGAGAGGTCAATAAGCAGAGGAAATGATGCTTCACATAACTAACAAAAAATAGAAAAAATAGGATCGCAGTGAAATGCCACTTCATAAAAATCAAATTGGCAAAAATCTTTTAAACTGCTATATTAAGCTGTCATATTTCAAAGAGTAGAAAAGTAGGGAAGCATCAGGAATGTTCACACACTGCTGTGGAATTGGGGATTGGTGCCATCACTTGGGATAATGTGTAAAATAGCACCATGAAAGAAGGAAAGAAGAAAGGAAGGAAACAGGGATGGAGGGAGGGAAGAAGGCAGTGATGGAGGAAAGGAAGGAAAGAAGGAAGAAAGGCAGGAAAGAAAGAAAGCAAAACCATTTAAATGTCTATAGCAGGGGAATAGGTAAATAGATGGTATTTTCATACCATAGGGGAGGGAATGCATATGGATAAATCTTACAAACAGTGCTGAATAGAAAAAAAAAATGAAGCTGCATATTGAAACCAATTAAGATTTAAGTATTCAAAACAACAGTATGTATTACTTAGGGTTACATACATATTTAGAAAACCACAAAGAAATTTGTTATAGTGCTAAATAACAACGTTAGGATAATGAGGACTTCTAGAGGAGAGATAGGTTGTGTAGAGGAAAAATTTGTTAAAGAGATTTAACAGTACTGGCAAGTCTTTTCTTGAACAGGGCGGTAAGTACAAGGGGGCATGCTCAGTTGCTCAGTCATGTCCAACTCTTTGCAACCCCAGGGACTGCAGCATACCAGGCTCCTCTGTCCATGGAATTTTCCAGGCAAGGATAATGGAGTGGGTTACCATTTCCTACCCCATGGGATCTTCCCAACCCAAGAATCAAATCTGCATCTTCTGCATCTCCTGCATTGACAGGTGGATTCTTGATTCTTTTGAGCCACCTGGGAAGCCCAAATATGTATCTGATATATAATCCTATTATTTTGTATGTATTAAATGTTAAAATTTAAACCTACAATTCAGTGATATATGATCTAGCAACCTCAGAACTACTACTATTAGAGAGTTTCCTGGTGGTCCAGTGTCTGGGAGTCTAAACCCCCAGTGCAGGTGGTATGAGTTGGGCCCCTGATCAGGGAACTGGATCCCACATGCCATAAGTAGGAATTCACATACTGCAAGGAAGATCAAAGATCCTGCATGCCTGCCCTAAATTTTTAAAAGGATCACACTGAGGAACTTGTATATATGGATAGGTAATTTCCTTGATTTTAAGCGCTGAAAAGGGTAAAAATATTAGAGCAATTATTCTCCTTTGAATTCATCTATTTCCATGAAATCTCATTAGGTAAACCCAATAGCCCTTATATTCCCTGAAGCAATCAAAAAACTCCTACCTTAAATCATATATGAAGTTTGACAGGCCAATCTCCCAAAAGTTCAAGGTTTTCTATTAAGATTTCTTTTCAGGTGTTTTTTGTTTGTTTCTAGGTGAGAAACTGTGCCACTCTAGCTCACACATATTTGTCATATGGATCTTAAGCTTTCTCTTTCTAATCTCAGCTTCCAAATTATGAGCCAGTTCTTGGGATCCATTTCACTCACTTCTCTGACGAACTGCTAGTAATTTTAGCAACCATAATGGACAATAACACCTAGTTTCTACAGATGTAATTTTCTCCTCTACTTTCCCTTTACTTAAAATCATCTGTAGGGATTTCTCTTCTCAGATCAAGTTCATGAATGAATTTGCAGTTGTCATTTTGATTGGCAGCAGAGCCAGTGTTAAGTTGTAAATGACTCAGAATAAAATAGATCTTAAATCTGAAGAACTCAGTTTATCACAAACCCATGGAAATTTGTATAACTCATGCAATACATTTGCTTAGTACTACTTTCTACACCTTTGTTGAAATTTAAAATGAAGAGTAATCATGCTGCTGCTGCTGCTAAGTCACTTCAGTCGTGTCCGACTCTGTGTGACCCCATAGAGGGCAGCCCACCAGGCTCTCCCATCCCTGGGATTCTCCAGGCAAGAACACTGGAGTGGGGTGCCATTGCCTTCTCCGGAAGAGTAATCATTATTAACCTACTAATAAATATATATTTCTTTGTCCATTTAATCGAAGTAAGATATCAGTATTGCATCTGTGTAATGTCTAGACATAAGCTTAAATGAGTCAACAAGTGAATATTTAGCAAAAGAAGGTGATGAAGTTAAAATTGATACTAGTTTAAGTCAAGGAAATAGAAATGTTTATTGAGAATGTGCATTTTTTTCATGAAATAACAAAATAAGATAAGGGCATGAAATCTATGCACAATATTCAGCTACAAAGCAATTTTAAACTTGATGCAGGTGTTTTCCTGCACTGTGCATCCTGAGCGATAACGTTTTAGAATAATGGTAATAAATGCTCATGGCGGAGACATAAAGTTTCAAAAATTTTTCAGTTTAAAAGTCTCTCAATACAGTATACTAACGCATATATATGGAATTTAGAAAGATGGTAAAAATAACCCTGTATACGAGACAGCAAAAGAGACACTGATGTATAGAACGGTCTTTTGGACTCTGTGGGAGAGGGAGAGGGTGGGATGATTTGGGAGAATGGCATTGAAATATGTATAATATCACATATGAAACGAGTCGCCAGTCCAGGTTCGATGCACAATACTGGATGCTTGGGGCTGGTGCACTGGGACGACCCAGAGGGATGGTATGGGGAGGGAGGAGGGAGGAGGGTTCAGGATGGGGAACACGTGTATACCTGTGGCAGATTCATTTCGATATATGGCAAAACCAATACAATATTGTAAAGTTAAAAAATAAAATAAAATTTAAAAAAATAAATAAATAAAAGTCTCTCAATAAAATGGAATGACCAAAGGGCTATAAATCCAGGTGTTAATTTTTAATTCATTTGATTATTTACTAATTCATTTACACTAATTGCATATCTACCATGTGCCAGGAACTTACTAGGCACTGGGGTGATCAAGATAAATAAGACACAGTTGTTGCCTAGATATTGCTTTCATTCAAGTTCAATAAATAAGGCTCTATGACTTTGCCCAAATCAATGGGCAATGGTCTTCTTTCAATGTCTTCTTTTATAAAACAAGGAAAATTCAGGCCATGAACTATCCAATCTCCTTGATGTGAGGATCCAACATGAATCTGAAAGTTCTGCTTAAATTGTTAACCACAGAAATTTCCTGGAAAGGATGCTATGACTTTTTGAATGACTCCAATCTGGACAATGCCTTCTTTTTTTAAAAAAAAAAACAACCATGATTTTATTCAGGTATCTTTCCATCTCCAGTTCTGGAAGGTCTGGAAGTTCAGTTCAGTTCAGTCACTCAGTCATTTCCGACTCTTTGCCACCCCATGGACTGCAGCACACCAGGCCTCCCTGTCCATCACTAATTCCCGGAGTTTACCCAAACTCATGTCCATTGAGTCAGTGATGCCATCCAACCATCTCATCCTCTGTTGTCCCCTTCTCCTGACTTCAGTCTTTCCCAGCATCAGGTCTTTTCCAATGAGTCAGTTCTTTGAATCATGTGACCAAAGTATTAGAGCTTCAGCTTCAGCATCAGTCCTTCCAATGAATACTCAGGACTGATTTCCTTAACCATTGACAGGTTTGAGCTCCTTGCAGTCCAAGGGACTCTCAAGAGTCTTCTCCAACACCACAGTTCAAAACCATCATCAGTTCTTCAGTGCTCAGCTTTCTCTATGGTCCAACTCTCACATCCATATATGACTACTGGAAAAACCATAGCTTTGACTAGATGGGCCTTTGTCAGCAAAGTAATATCTCTGCTTTTTAATATGTTGTTTAGGTTGGTCATAGCTTCTCTTCCAAGGAGAAAGAGTCTTTTAATTTCATGGATGTCCAAAATCACTGTAGATGGAGACTGGACAATGCCTTCTAAGCAAAGCAGTTTTGTGCTGCTTAAGGAACAGGCCTAACTTAACACCTTGAGAAGAGTTACATGTATATATAATACATTGTTATTATTACTTTGAATAAATTTTTTACCTTTTAGATCAACTAAGGATAAGAAAAACAGTAGATTTTTTCTTATTTATGCCTACTCCTTTGCCTTTCCTCTCTTTATATTGTTGTAAATTTCTAACCTATATCATTTTCCTTCTTTGTAAATAATTTCTGCTGCTGCTGCTGCTAAGTTGCTTCAGTCATGTCAAACTCTGTGCAACCCCATAGAGAGCAGCCCACCAGGCTCCCCTATCCCTGGGATTCTCCAGGCAAGAACACTGGAGTGGGTTGCCATTTTCTTCTCCAATGCGTGAAAGTGAAGTCACTCAGTCCAACTCTTAGCGACCCCGTGGACTGCAGCCTACCAGGCTCCTCCATCCATGGGATTTTCCAGGCAAGAATATTGGAGTGGGTTGCCATTGCCTTCTCCGAAATAACTTCTAGCATTTCTTATAATGTATACTAGCAAAAAATTTCCTCAATTTTTATTTGAGAAAGTCTTTTCTCCTTCACTTTTGAAGGATAATTTCACAGAATATGGAATTCTTGGTTCGTTTGTTGCTTTTATTTTCTCTCAACACTTTTTTTTTTCTTTTTTCTTTTTTTTAAATTTTATTTTATTTTTAAACTTTACAAATTGTATTAGTTTTGCCAAATATCACAATGAATCTGCCACAGGTATACATGTGTTCCCCATCCTGAGCCCTCCTCCCTCCTCCCTCCCCATACCATCCCTCTGGGTTGTCCCAGTGCACCAGCCCCAAGCATCCAGTATCGTGCATCGAACCTGGACTGGCAACTCGTTTCATACATGATATTATACATGTTTCAATGCCATTCTCCCAAATCTTCCCACCCTCTCCATCTGCAACAGAGTCCATAAGACTGTTCTATACATCAGTGTCTCTTTTGCTGTCTCGTACACAGGGTTATTGTTAGCATCTTTCTAAATTCCATATATATACATTAGTATACTGTATTGGTGTTTTTCTTTCTGGCTTACTTCACTCTGTATAATAGGCTCCAGTTTCATCCACCTCATTAGAACTGATTCAAATGTATTCCCCTCCTTTTTTATTTGCATCATTTCCGAGAAAAAGTCAGATGTAATTCTTATTTTCACCCTTTCAACTTTTCAACTTATTTCAACTTTTCTATAGGGAAGGTTTTCCCCTCTGACTTCTTTCCGGAGCTTTTAAAAAAAATTTTTTTTTTAATTTATTTATTTTAATTAGAGGCTAATTACTTTACAATATTGTATTGGTTTTGCCATACATCAACATGAATCCACCACGGGTGTACACGTGTTCCCAATCCTGAACCCCCTTCCCACCTCCCTCCCCATACCATCCCTCTGGGTCATCCCAGTGTACCAGCCCCAAGCATCCTGTATCCTACATCAAATCTGGACTGGCGATTCGTTTCTTATATGATACTATACATGTTTCAATGCCATTCTCCCAAATCATCCCCCCACTCCCTTTCCCACAGAGTCCAAAAGACTGTTCTATACATCTGTGTCTCTTTTGCTGTCTCAGATACAGGGTTATTGTTACCATCTTTCTAAATTCCATATATATGCGTTAGTATACTGTATTGGTGTTTTCCTTTCTGGCTTACTTCACTGTATAATTGGGAGCTTTTCTTTATCTTTGATTTTCCATGGTTTGAAAATGGAGTACCTAGGGTTAGCTTTTCTGGCATTCATCATGACTGCTTGGTGTTCTCTGAGTCTTACTGAGTCTGTGGTTTTGTGTCTGATGTTAATTTGGAGAAATTCTCAATCGTTATTGTTTTAAATATTTCTTCTGTTCTTAATAGGAAAAGCAGTCTCATGTGCACAGTCTTTTGAATTCTGCTCAGCCACATAAGCTTGGCCTTGGGCCTAAAATACTTCCTTAGGAAAAGCCCCCATGGGCTGTGCTAGGCTCAGCACCTTGTATGGGACTATTTCTCTGTTTTATGTCAATGTGGGCTCTTTTGTCCTGCTTAAGTGTGTTAATCTTATAGGACCTGCTCAACCCCACTGTTATATCTGTCCTCTGTGGAAAGAAGAGGTGCTTCTACTGTGGCTTGAGAGGGGTGTTTGTAGGCAAATTGTCCTGCATCAGCTGAGGGAGAGAACAGCTGGCTATGGGGTACTGAAGACCACAGCTGAACCTTGCTTTGTCTTTTACCTGTGTTAAGTAAAGGTTATTTCCATCCAGTGCTTGCTTGTGTTGTCTATTCCTTGGTGACTGTGATATCAAGATGCAGTGGGAAGAAGTGTTAAGGGATTTTCACTTGTTAATTATTGCTATTTTTTTTTAATGTAAAATTCTTTCAATTTTATTTTTTTTATTTAATTTTATTTTTTAACTTTACAATATTGTATTGGTTTTGCCATACATCAACATGAATCCACCACGGGTGTACACGTGTTCCCAATCCTGAACCCCCCTCCCACCTCCCTCCCCATACCATCCCTCTGGGTCATCCCAGTGTACCAGCCCCAAGCATCCTGTATCCTACATCAAATCTGGACTGGCGATTCGTTTCTTATATGATACTATACATGTTTCAATGCCATTCTCCCAAATCATCCCCCCACTCCCTTTCCCACAGAGTCCAAAAGACTGTTCTATACATCTGTGTCTCTTTTGCTGTCTCAGATACAGGGTTATTGTTACCATCTTTCTAAATTCCATATATATATGCGTTAGTATACTGTATTGGTGTTTTTCCTTCTGGCTTACTTCACTCTGTATAATAGGCTCCAGTTTCATCCACCTCATTAGAACTGACTCAAATGCATTCTTTTTAATGGCTGAGTAATACTCCATTGTGTATATGTACCACAGCTTTCTTATCCATTCATCTACTGATGGACATCTAGGTTGCTTCCATGCCCTGGCTATTATAAACTGCTGCGATGAACATTGGGGTACACATGTCTCTTTCCCTTCTGGTTTCCTCAGTGTGTATGTCCAGCAGTGGGATTGCTGGATCATAAGGCAGTTCTATTTCCAGTTTTTTAAGGAATCTCCGCACTGTTCTCCATAGAGGCTGTACTAGTTTGCATTCCCACCAACAGCGTAAGAGGGTTCCCTTTTCTCCACACCCTATCCAGCATTTATTGCTTGTAGACTTTTGGATTGCAGCCATTCTGACTGGTGTGAAATGGTACCTCATAGTGGTTTTGATTTGCATTTCTCTGATAATGAGTGATGTTGAGCATCTTTTCATATATTTGTTATCCATCTGTATGTCTTCTTTGGAGAAATGTCTATTTAGTTCTTTGGCCCATTTTTTGATTGGGTCATTTATTTTTCTGGAATTGAGCTGTAGGAGTTGCTTGTATATTTTTGAGATTAGTTGTTTGTCAGTTGCTTCATTTACTATTATTTTCTCCTATTCTGAAGTCTGTCTTTTCACCTTGCTTATAGTTTCCTTTGTTGTGCAGAAGCTTTTAAGGTTAATTAGGTCCCATTTGTTTATTTTTGCTTTTATTTCCAATATTCTGGGAGGTGGGTCATAGAGGATCCTGCTGTGATGTATGTCGGAGAGTGTTTTGCCTATGTTCTCCTCTAGGAGTTTTATAGTTTCTGGTCTTACGTTTAGATCTTTAATCCATTTTGAGTTTATTTTTGTGTATGGCGTTAGAAAGTGTTCTAGTTTCATTCTTTTGCAAGTGGTTGACCAGTTTTCCCAACACCACTTGTTAAAGAGATTGTCTTTAATCCATTGTATATTCCTGCCTCTTTTGTCAAAGATAAGGTGTCCATATGTGAGTGGATTTATCTCTGGGCTTTCTATTTTGTTCCACTGATCTATATTTCTGTTTTTGTGCCAGTACCATACTGTCCTGATGACTGTGGCCTTGTAGTAGAGCCTGAAGTCAGGCAGGTTGATTCCTCCAGTTCCATTTTTCTTTCTCAAGATTGCTTTGGCTATTCGAGGTTTTTTTGTATTTCCATACAAACTGTGAAATTATTTGTTCTAGCTCTGTGAAGAATACTGTTGGTAGCTTGATAGGGATTGCATTGAATCTATAAATTGCTTTGGGTAGTATACTTATTTTCACTATATTGATTCTTCCAATCCATGAACATGGTATATTTCTCCATCTATTAGTGTCCTCTTTGATTTCTTTCACCAGTGTTTTATAGTTTTCTGTATATAGGCCTTTAGTTTCTTTAGGTAGATATATTCCTAAATATTTTATTCTTTTTGTTGCAATGGTGAATGGAATTCTTTCCTTAATTTCTCTATTTTCTCATTATTAGTGTATAGGAATGCAAGGGATTTCTGTGTGTTGATTTTATATCCTGCAACTTTACTATATTCATTGACTAGTTCTAGTAATTTTCTGGTGGAGTCTTTAGGGTTTTCTATATAGAGGATCATGTCATCTGCAAACAGTGAGAGTTTTACTTTTCTTTTCCAATTTGGATTCCTTTTATTTCTTTTTCTGCTCTGATTGCTGTGGCCAAAACTTTCAAAACTATGTTGAATGGGCCTAAGAATAATGTACCATTTCCTACATGCTATAGCATTTTTTTAAATTTTTGTTGAAATATAGTTGATTTATAATGTTGTGCACTATATCATTTGTTTTCAAGATCTGTATACCTGATTATGCATTGCTTTTAGGAACATCCCCTAGCTTTTGATTGCTTAATGCATACTGCTTTGGTTGTAGCAAACTATTCTTATTTAATCTGCTGTTTAACTTTCTTACTTCATTACAAGCTCAGGCACTCATTTAAACATAAGCATGCTAAAATTTACCCAGGATCAAATTATAGCAAATAAAAAAGGGTTTTGTTTGTATAATATCCAATCAATCAGGAAGCTGGAAGCAGAAGTCTCTAAATAAATGTGGCTCCCTCTCAGATTCTTTGATTTTAAATGATTTAGGGGAAAACAATCTAAGACCTGAAGCCAAAATTAGGTATGATTAGAATATAAAACTGAATATTTTCCAAATTTGGCACATAACTCAACATGCTTTATTTTTATTCTACTTTTTGATCTCATATCCTCAGCCTTAATTGAGGCATGCAATTTGCTAAATTGTTATTCTAATATAATCTAATTTCAAAGGTCACTAGAATAAAAAAGCCCAAATAAGTTAATTTGGGCTTTTTAAATGTTATTTCTTCTGAGGCTTAGTAATTAGAAATTGCTTCCAATCTTTACTTTTTTTGCAACCTCCCTTTGCATTTATAAAATTATATAGAAAAACTGAAATTACATGATATATATATATATATATATATATATACACTACCAAATACTGTTTTTGATAATAGATAATTTATAAAATATATACTTTATAAAATAGTCTACAAATCAATAACCAGGAAGGACAATAATTCTGCAAAGATTTTAAATCTTAAGGAAAAGCATTATATAAATCTAAATATAAGAATTAAACCTGAGTAGGAACTATATTCATAAATCTATAAAATTGAGTTTTCTGCTTCCAATCTTTAAATGATTAATAGTCATCAAAATATTATTTAGGTTATCATATATGCACACATGTGTGTGTATATATATATATAATTTCAACGTGATTTGAAACAATAGAAAATTAACCACTTGTCTTAGTTCAAATGATGCTAAATAAGATTCTGTCTACAAAATCACCAATGATAATGAAAAACAGGTTAAGAGTCTCTGTACAATCACTTTCATTTTCTGAAAAAATATTTAGACTTACTCTTGAAATAAGCTCATTCAACTTAAAAACCCTGAATGTGTAGTAAATCTGACAATGACTAGAACACTGTGTTGGGGGCTTTAATGGATTTATTTTGCAGTTAATAGTGCCCTTCTTCTACAACTGTACATAAATAAGTTCTCATGGATCCAAAGAGAAATTCTGTCCTCACTCTAACTCAACATGGATAAAAGCAGAAACAAATTTCTCTGCCATGTAGACAGCTGAGGTCATTGAAATCATTGCTCCATTGAATGATGCTTAAAATAAAAATGTGAACAAAATTGAACAAAAATAGCAAAATAAACACTTCATGTTACATGAGCCAAAGAATACTTCAAACTATATGGAGTAATCAGTGATTGGCATTTTTATAATTATCAGATTAAAGAATGCTTTCACTTCTAAAGACATTTCACTTTCAGATGATTAGTTGATTTTGCATTTTTTAGAGTAAAAGCAAGCTCTCTATTTAAGTCAGAACAAAGAGGTCTGATTGAACACAAAGCATCCTCTGGATGCTAAATTGCTTATCTTGTCTCTCTCTCACCTAGTGTCATCCTGACCATGTGTCACAGTGACCTGCAGATGACAAAAATGAGCATCGCATTCCACTCATGTCAAATCTAATGGCATATTCAACTGCTGACATCAATTGTCCTTAGTCCAAGATGTTATTATGTTTTACAAAATATCAATTCTAGAAAGATACCATTCAAAAAGGTAAATTTTTGTGACTTTTTTTCAGAAAAGAATTTATTATTTCTCTTTAAAATGTACTTCCACCGAAAAAGTAATATTTTATTATTTAATGAAAATAAAGCTAATATGATAATTGTAATTAAATGTTAAGAAAGTAGCATTGATTTCTTTGCTGTTGTTGTTCAGTAGCTAAGTCACATCCACCTCTTTGCAACCCCATGAATGCAGCACACCAGGCTTCCCTGTCCTTCACTATCTCCTGGAGTTTGCTCAAATTCATTTCCATTGAGTCAGTGATACCATCCAACTATTTCATCCTCTGTCACCACCTTCTCCTCTTATCTTCATTAATTTCATTACATCAATAAAACTTCTAAGAAAACTTTCTTTAAAATCACATGGTAAGTCATACAAAATTTTATGGTACAATTTTTATTTTGTACCTATGGTATAATTTTTGTTTTGTTTTGTCTCATTCCTTGTTATAAGATTATAACTTCTGAGAACTAAATAAATCTTATTAGTGATCTTATCCAACCCCTTCCTAGTATAAATAGGAAAGCATAATGTATAAATTATGTATAAACGTCTGGAGGGGTTAATATGATTTGATCAAGGTAACAAACTTACAAAGTGACAGTCAAAATTGACATTCAAAAACCTTGCTTCCGTATGTCAAAATTTTAATGCAAAATTACTGGAAAAGAAATAAAGTTTCACATAGTTCATATTTCTATAATAGAAAGGGAATTGTACAGTATTATAATATTGCAAGAAAAATTTCTGTAGAATATGAGTATGGTTTGTCTAAGCCATGTTTTGGTTTTTTGACATTAAAACCTGGCCAAAAGATAAAATTATTTTTATTGTGAAATTTGAAACACTAGTATTCAGCAGAGTCCTCTAAAAGAAGCAACCCAGACAACTGTCTGAGTTGATGAACTTCACGTCAGATTGCAATCAGGAACATTCATTGTAGACCAGGCATGTATTTTAAAATACAAATTCCATACCAGTTGATTACTGTTACAGTTTGGGTTCTAACATGATGATTATCAATACACTTTTCCTAACAATATTTTCTTTTAAGTTAAATGGATAAAATATATGCATGCAATTAGTGTCATATTTTAAATGAAATTGAACTGGACTTCCTTGTGATCATGTAATTATTTCTTTACAGCGTTAGCTGTCACTTTTAACTACAATTTCTGTTGGTGAATGATTTGGGAGATTTGAAAAAAATGGAATCTGCAGAGAATGTGCAAAATTAAATATAGAGATTAAAATTATATGTCACCTTGGACAAGGGAATGACAACCCACTATTCTTGCCTGGAGAATTCCATGGACAAAGGAGCCTGCTGCTGCTGCTGCTGCTGCTGCTGCTGCTAAGTCGCTTCAGTCATGTCCTACTCTGTGCGACCCCATAGACGGCAGCCCACCAGGCTCCCCGATCCCTGGGATTCTCCAGGCAAGAACACTGCAGTGGGTTGCCATTTTCGTCTCCAATGCATGAAAGTGAAAAGTGAAAGTGAAGTCACTCAGTCGTGTCCGACTCTTCGCAACCCCATGGACTGCAGCCTACCAGGCTCCTCCGTCCATGGGATTTTCCAGGCAAGAGTACTGGAGTGGGGTGCCATGGCCTTCTCCGACAAAGGAGTCTGGCAGGCTACAATCCATGGGGTCGCAAAAGAGTCTGACATAACTGAATAACTAACACTTTTAACCCTACACAATGACAATTAAAACTAGCCAACAGTTTTTGACTGTGTATCAATGTTACCAGATACCAAAATTAAAAATGGAGACTCTAAAACGTACTGATTTTTTTAAACTGTAGTATACTGGCACAGGTATACTCATTTTAAGAAACATATCTCAGCAGTAGAACATAAATTTAGGGGTATGGCATTAAGTCATTTTCATTCAAATAATGTATTCAGAAGTCAAAGTAAATGTCATTTACCATAGCTGCCTACTTGATTGTTCTGGTGAAAATTTACAATCCTGGCTTTGAGCAATTTTCCTAATCCCATTTTTTGGCCCTAAACATATGATATCACTAAATCATAACTCAGCATCATGAATACAGTGAAAAGAGTACCCAGGAATATCTGCTGAATTTTAATAGTCATTAATGTAACTCTCTTACCTGAAGAGAATGTTTTTAACAAATAACCCAAGCATGAAAGCAGTATTTCTAAAGTGATAATTAAAATGTATTTCCATTTCCTACCGAGGGGATTTTGCAAGTCAAAGCATACTGCATTCATTCTTCCACATTTATGCTCTCTGCACTCTTATTTTTACTTCAACCAACCCTGCCAAGTACCAGATGCACATTAAATGTATTAAAGTGGGTGAGTCACAAATGTCTTCCTTATCACTAAGAAGGATCATATTTTCCCTCACAAGTGTTAAAATAACATCTTAACCTCTAAACATCACTCTTCAAGATCTCCTGACTTTTACATAACGTTAGCCTTCCTATCTTTGTGAGTTTCCTATTAAGGAATAACCCATCAAGGGTAAATTAGTTGATAACCTCATTCTTGTTTTCATTTTGGGGTATCAAGAAAATCCCTAGAGAAAGAAATGGCAACCTATTTCAGTATTCTTGCCTGGGAAATCCCATGGACTGAGGAGCCAGGCAGGCTACAGTCTATGGGGTCACATAAGAGTCAGTCACAATTCAGTAGCTAAACAATAACAAATCATGTATTGAAAAAAAAAAAAAGAAAAATATTTACAAAGGCCTATCTAGTTTTTAGAGTTTGAGGAAGGTGGAAGAAGCAGAGAATATAGTTTCAAAGAAAAAAAAGAAACATTTCATTTGCAGTCTAGACTTTTATGCTAACCCATATCAACATAAATCATTTGCTGGCTTTTCAAAACTGCAGCAAAGTGCTGGATCAGATAGGTCCTAATTAGTCTTAAAGTCATTTACATAATGTTGCATGTACTACTTAATCAAAATGTTTTTAAATCAGCTCCCTGTAATCATTCCTGAGGTTTTATAAAATTGGAGAAGTGAACAAGTCATTGTTTTTCCTGGAAATAAAAATAAGATGTGGCTCTGGACTTGAAGTCTCCTGTAGCCCATTAATAAATAAGAAGTGTGATATTTGTTGCATGAAAATCATGAGTTGCTGAATATATTTTAGAAATATACAGTCACCTCATTAAGTCAGATAAACAAGGCAAGACTGCAGTTTTCCAAGTGAATCCAATATTGCTGTGCCTTTCTGCCCAGCTTCATGTCTTGCTGCCATATTTTGGCTCAGGATTGGTAAGGACTAAACATGTTCAAAACCTAAAATCTGACATAAGTATCTTGCCTCCAAAATTGAGAATATATTCAACTCCACTAGAACTTAAACTGTAAAAGGAAAATATGAGGTGGCTCAAGGTCATGCTCAGTTTCTCAGTCATGTATGACTCTTGCAACCCCATGGACTGTAGTCTGCCAGGCAATTCTGTTTGTGGGATCCTCCAAGCAAGAAAAATAGAGTGGGTTGCCATTTCCTCCACCAGGATATCTCCACAACCCAAGGTTCAAATCCTCCTCTCCTGTGGCAAATGTTGTTTGTTGTTCAGTTGCCCAGTCATGTCCAACTCTATGAGACTCCATGGACTGCAGCACACCAGACTTCCCTTTCCTTCACCATCTCCCAGAGCTTGCTCAAACTCACGTCCATTGAGTCAGTGATGCCATCCAACTATTTCATCCTCTATTGTCCCCTTCTCCTCCTGCCTTCAAACTTTCCCAGCATCAGGCTCTTTTCCAATGAGTAGGCTCTTCACATCAGGTGGCCACAGTTTGGAAGTTTCAGCTTCAACATCAGTCCTTCCAATGAAGATTCTCAAGAGTCTTCTCCAACACCACAGTTCAAAAGCATCAATTCTTTGACGTTCAGCTTTCTTTATGGTCCAACTTTCATATCCATACATGACTACTGGAAAAACCATAGCTTTGACTATATGAACCTTTACAGAACAGTCATGTTTCTGCTTTTTAATATGCTGTCTATGTTTGTCATAGCTTTTCTTCCAAGGAGCAAGTGTCTTTTAATTTCATGGCTGCAGTCACCTTCCACAGTGATTTTGGAGACCAAGAAAATAAAGTCGCTCAAGGTTTTCATTGTTTTCCCATTTATTTGCCATGAATTGATAGGACCAGATGCCAGGATCTTAGTTTTTTGAATGTTGAGTTTCAAGCCAGCTCTCTTGTTTCGCCTTCATCAAGAGGCTCTTTAGTTCCTCTTTGCTTTCTGCCATAAGGGTGGTGTCATCAGCATATCTGAGGTATTGATATTTCTCCCAGCAATCTTGATTCTAGCTTGTACTTCATCCAGCCCAGAATTTTACATGATGTACTCTGTATATAATTTCAACAAGCAGGGTGACAGTATACAGCCTTGACATACTCCTTTCCCAATGTGGAACCAGTCCATTGTTCCATGTACAGTTCTAACTGTTGCTTCTTAACCTGCATAAAAGTTTCTCAGGAGGCAGGTAAGGTGGTCTGGTATTCCCATCTCTTTAAGAATTGTTCATAGTTTGCTGTGACCCAAAGATTCAGGGATTAGATCTGATAGACAGTGCCTGAAGAACTATGGACAGAGGTTTATAAAATTGTACAGAAGGCAGTGATCAAAACCATCCCCAACAACAAAACAAGATGAATGCAAAAAGGCAAAATGATTGTCTGAAGAAGCTTTATAAATAGCTGAGAAAAGAAGCGAAGCTAAAGGCAAAAGAGAAAAGGAAAGATATATCCATTTGAATGCAGAGTTCCAAAGAATAGCAAGGAGAGATAAGAAAGCCTTCCTCAGTGATCAGTGCAAAGAAATAGAGGAAAACAATAGAATAGGAAAGACTAAGGATCTCTTCATGAAAGTTAGAGAAACCAAGGGAACATTTCATGCAAAGATGGGCTCGATAAAGGACCTAACAGAAGCAGAAGATATTAAGAAGAGGTGGCAAGAATACACAGACAAACTGTACAAAAAGGATCTTAATGACCTGGAAAACCACCATGGTGTGATCACTCACCTAGAGCCAGACACGTTGGAGTTCAGTATCAAGAGGGCCTTAGGAAGCATTGCTGCAATCAAAGCTAGTGGAGGTGATGGAATTCCAGCTGAGCTATTTCAAATCCTAAAAAATGATGCTGTTAAAGTGATGCATTCATTAGGCCAGCAGATTTGGAAAAACTCAGCATTGGCCACTTGACTGGTAAAGGTTGATTTTCTTTCCAATCTCAGAGAAGGGCAATGCAAAAGAATGTTCAAACTACTGTACACTTGCACTCATTTCACACGCTAGCAAGTTCATGCTCAAAATCCTCCAAGCTAGACCTCAACAGTACCTAAACCAAGAATTCCAGATGTATAAGCAGGATTTAAAAGAGGCAGAGAAGCCAGAGATCAAATTGCCAACATCCTTTGGATTATAGAAAGAGCAAGAGAATCCCAGAAAAATATCTACTTCTGCTTCACTGACTATGCTAAAGCTTTGACTGTGTGAATCATACAACAAACTGTGGAAAAATTTTTAAAAGCGTCAAAGTAGTCAAAAGGCAAATCCTGGAAGTTGTTGTAAGCCACAGGATTATGGACTGAATGTGTCCCCACAGAAATTCGTACGTTACAATCCTAATGAAGATGTGGTCTTTGAGAGGTGATGAAGTCATGAGGGTTGGAGATTTCATGAATGAACTGTGTGTGTGCAGTTGCTCAGTCATGTCCAGCTCTTCGTGACCATGTGGACTGCAGTTCACCAGGCTTCTCTGTCCATGGAATTTTCCAGGGAATAATGCTGAAGTGGATTGCTATTTCCTACCTCTGGGGATCGAATCCATGTCTCTTATGTCTCCTGCATTGGCAGGCATGTTCTTTACCACTGCACCATCTAAGCCTCTGATTGAAATTAATGCCCTTATCAAATATTTCATTGAACTTTCATTTCTTTTGCCACCAGGAAACCAAGCAAGAAGACTCTGAACCAGGAAGTGGGCCCTAAACAGACATTGTTGATTTGCCAGCATCTTAATCTTGGACTTCTCAGCCTCCAAAACCTAAGAAATAATTCCTGTTATTTATATGCTATGCTATGCTAAGTCACTTCAGTCATGTCTGACTCTGTGTGACCCCATAGACAGCAGCCCACAAGGCTTCCCCCTCCCTGGGATTCTCCAGGCAAGAACACTGGAGTGGGCTGCCATTTCCTTCTCCAATGCATGAAAGTGAAAAGTGAAAGTGAAGTCGCTCAGTCATGCCTGACTCTTAGCGACCCCATGGACTGCAGCCTACCAGGCTCCTCCATCCATGGGATTTTCCAGGCAAGAGTACTGGAGTGGGGCGCCATTGCCTTCTCCGTTGTTTATAAGCCACCCAGTTTATGATATTCTGTTATAGCAACCTGCATTGTCTAAGACATGGTAAAATGTTTCACTTTATCCATCAGTTGAAAACGTTTAACTGGGGAAACAATACTGGGTTTGCATTTAGAAAACCTACTTTACTTTCAAGTAAGACAGAGATTTGCAGGAGGCAAGAACATTGGCAGGGAGATAAATGAAGCAAAGGCATTTATAGGTAAGAGAAGTGATGTTTGTATAGAAGGTTAATGAATATTGTCAAGTGGTTAAGCAGCTCCTGACTAGCAGTTGGTAGCAGCTGCTAGGCTGGCTTGCTACATTTCCATATGTTCAGTCAGCAAAAAAAACAAAGAACCTAAATGAATTTAGACAGTTTATTACTTACACAAAGTAAAGCAGAAGCAAGATTAGCATGGTTTCAGCTACCTGTGACCCTAATCCCACAGAATGTCATGGGGCTTAGTGGCCAGATGACAGCACCATTAGTATATTACTCAGCTATGAAGGAGCCATCTTTAGAGTGCAGTTAACCGGTGGTTTTATAGGCTACGCTGAGGAAGGGTGGTGGGGTGGGAGGTCCCATGTCTCACCACAAGCAGGGAGAAGAATGAGACACTGCCTTTCTGTAGCCCTTCCCCCTCCCAACAGACAAGAAATTCCCTGCAAGGAAGATAGGTGGATGAGAAATAGTCTTGGACAGTACTTCACAAGACTGTCCGGCTATATTATGGAGAGGATAAAAGAGCATTCACTAAGACTTGGATGAGACTAAAAATGAAAAAAAAAAAAAAAAAAAAACCCAACTGGAAATGTGCAAAAAGCATGATAGATATTTTATGGAAGAGGACATACAGATGGCAAATAAACATATGAGAAGATGGTCAACATCATTAGTCGTAGGAAAAAAAAAAATTAAAGGCACAACATGACATGACTACATACCTACCAGAATTGTTAAAATGTTTTAAAAAGCTATTTATTAGAACTGCATAACAATTATAAATGTGTGTCCACCTAGTAATGATTTTAAAACAGATAAAGCAGAATCTTAAAAAATTAAAGAAGTGAAAAAAAGTCATAATTACAGTTGAAAATTTTAATACACTAGCCTCTTTAGTAATTGACAGGATACAAAAGGCTATACATACATATCTATATCTATATACATATATGTGTAACAAACCTATAGAATATATGAACAATTCTTACTCAAATTTTTCTTTTGGCTAGCCCAGGCAGAGGAACCAGATCAAATTGCAAAATCTGCTGGATCATTGAAAAAGCAAGAGAGTTCCAGAAAAACATCTATTTCTATTGTATTGATTATGCCAAAGCCTTTGACTGTGTGGATCACAATAAACTATGGAAAATTCTGAAAGAGATGGGAATACCAGACCACACGACCTGCCTCTTGAGAAACCTGTATGCAGGTCAGGAAGCAACAGTTAGAAGTGGACATGGAACAACAGACTGGTTCCAAATATGAAAGGGAGTGTGTCAAGGCTGTATGTTGTCACCCTGCTTATTTAATTTATATGCAGACTACATCATGAGAAACGCTGGGCTGGAGGAAGCACACACTGGAATCAAGATAGCCGGGAGAAATATCAGTAACCTAAGATACGCAGATGACACCACCCTTATGACAGAAACTGAAGAACTAAAGAGCCTTTTGATGAAACTGAAAGAGGAGAGTGAAGAAGTTTGCTTAATGCTCGACATTCAGAAAACTAAGATCATGACATCTGGTCCCATCGCTTCATAGCAAATAGAAGAGGAAACAGTGTCAGACTTTATTTTTCTGGGCTCCAAAATCACTGCAGATGGTGACTGCAGCCATGAAATTAAAAGACGCTTACTCCTTGGAAGGAAAGTTATGACCAACCTAGACAGCATATTAAAAAGCAGAGACATTACTTTGCCAACAAAGGTCCATCTAGTCAAGGCTATGGTTTTCCCAGTGGTCATGTATGGATGTGAGAGTTGGACTATAAAGAAAGCTGAGCGCTGAAGAATTGATGCTTTTGAACTGTGGTGTTGGAGAAGACTCTTGAGAGCCCCCTGAACTGCAAGGAGATCCAATCAGTCCATTGTAAAGGAGATCAGGCCTGAGTGTTCATTGGAGGGACTGATATTGAAGCTGAAGTTCCAATATTTTGGCCACCTGATGTGAAGAACTGACTCATCCAAAAAGAGCCTGATACTGGGAAAGATTGAAAGTTGGAGGATAAAGGGACAACAGAGGATAAAGTGGTTAGATGGCATCACTGACTCAATGGAAATCAGTTCAGTTCATTTCAGTCGCTCAGTCGCGTCCAACTCTTTGCGACCCCATGAATCCCAGCACGCCAGGCCTCCCTGCCCATCACCAACTTCCGGAGTTCACTCAGACTCATGTCCATTGAGTCAGTGATGCCATCCAGCCATCTCATCCTCTGTCATCCCCTTCTCCTCCTGCCCCCAGTCCCTCCCAGCATCAGAGTCTTTACCAATGAGTCAACTCTTTGCATGAGGTGGCCAAAGTACTGGAGTTTCAGCTTTAGCATCATTGCTTCCAAAGAAATCACAGGGCTGATCTCCTTTAGAATGGACTGGCTGGATCTCCTAGAAGTCCAAGGGACTCTCAAGAGTCTTCTCCAACACCACAGTTCAAAAGCATCAATTCTTCGGCGCTCAGCTTTCTTCACAGTCCAACTCTCACATCCATACGTGACTACTGGAAAAACCATAGCCTTGGCTAGATGGACTTTTGTTATCCAAGTAATGTCTCTGCTTTTGAATATGCTATCTAGGTTGGTCATAACTTTCCTTCCAAGGAGTAAGCATCTTCTAATTTCATGGCTGCGATCACCATCTGCAGTGATTTGGGAGCCCCCAAAAATAAAGTCTGACACTGTTTCCACTGTTTCCCCATCTATTTTCCATGAAGTGATGGGACCAGATGCCATGAACTTAGTTTTTTGAATGTTGAGCTTTAAGTCAATTTTTTCACTCTCCTCTTTCACTTTCATCAAGAGGCTTTTTAGTTCCTCCTCACTTTTTGTCAGAAAAGTGGTGTCATCTGCATATCTGAGGTGATTAGTATTTCTCCCAGCAATCTTGATTCCAGCTTGTGCTTCTTCCAGTCCAGCGTTTCTCATGATGTCTCTGCATATAAGTTAAATAAGCAGGTTGACAATATACAGCCTTGACATACTCTTTTTCCTATTTGGAACCAGTCTGTTGTTCCATGTCCAGTTCTAACTGTTGCTTCGTGACCTGCATATAGGTTTCTCAAGAGGCAGGTCAGGTGGTCTGGTATTCCCATCTCTTTCAGAATTTTCCACAGTTTATTGTGATCCACGCAGTCAACAGCTTTGGCAAAGTCAATGGGTTTGGGTAAATTCCGGGAGTTGGTGATGGACAGGGAGGCCTGGTGTGCTTCAGTCTATAGGGTCACAAAGGGTCAGACATGACTGAGCGACTGAACTGAACTGAAGAGATGCAAATTCAATCCCTGGGTCAGAAGATCCTCTAGAGAAGGAAATGGCAATGCACTCCAGTGTTCTGCCTAGAATATCCCATGGACAGAGGAGTTTTGCAAGCTAAAGTCAACAAAGAGTAGGACATGATGGGGTCGCGAAGAGTAGGACATGACTGAACATGCATGCACCCATGCAACCAGAAACAGATGGAAGAGAATTTCGGAAAATGTTGTTGAGCTGAACCAAGATGACACATTACACCATAATTACCGAGACGGCACTAAAACAGCAATCAGTCTTGGGTAATATTCACCTGGAAGCTATATAAAGTTCATCTCAGGTCAGAATATCTTTGGGAAGAAAAGAATTAACTTGCTGGTTCCTCCATTTTAAGCCTCCAAAATAGCTGATGAGGCTCCATTTTGTGAGAATATGGTGATCTTGATTCTTCCCAGTGAATGGAGATATAAGTTTAATAGGTCAGAATTCCTTCCTAGGTAGAAACCAACTATTTTGGGGGAAGCTTTAATATTCAGAGGGTTAGTGAAACACACTGCAAGACTATTACCATTGATCTTGAGATCTTAACTGAGTCACTGTCTCCCTCCTCCCACTCTTTCAGCCAAGCTGGTCTTGGATTCATGCCTAGTAGGATGACACAGACCTTTACACCAGAAGGATAACTAAAAGGCCCTTAGTGATATTGTCTTTGATGGGTTATCATTGCTTTAAGTGCCCAGTTGCCACTATCATTGGGAATGAAAGCACCAAGAAATTTGTGAATCCATACACACCAATCCTAATCCCCCACTGTGTGGCAGCATCCCGATATTGTCATGTTGATCAGACTTGATTACTTTCACTAGCATTTATTTTCTGCCCTTTGCACTGTTGATATGAAGAGCTCAAGGTAGTTAAGTAGTAGCTGTCATTTCAAGTTCTATGGACATAGTGACCTTTGTTTGTATCTGGAAGAAATATTTCCTTCTTGGAAACAAGGATCTCTAATGTGACAGATTAGTAAATACAAATTCCATAAGTGAAATATTTAAAGTCATTGTGTGTGGGGGGGTGCAATCATATTTCTAGTTCTAGATTTCCAGACCTGTACATTTCACCTATTGAAACACTACCACATCGTGGCCATTGTTATGCACCTGGACCACATCCTAAAGGACATCCTCACATGATGTTGACCCCAAAGTGGAATATTAGTTAGAGTTTCAATAGCAATTCACCTTTTCTAGAGGACAACTGTTCCTGGGTTTGTTGTTGTTGTTGTTGTATAATAGGGCCTTTGAAGTACTCTCACTTCTTGTTTATTAGTTCCATATAATATGATGACATTAATGGAGAATATTCAGGGAAATTTTCCAGAAAAATAAAAGCAATTCAAACCTCTGACAGCTATACTATGGTAGAGAGTAAGACTGTTCACATGATCCTAGGGGCAAGACAGAAGTATGTATGGTTATCTCTGCCATATAAAAGTGAATTGTCTAGTAATTAGAAAGAATCAGTCAGTTCAGTTCAGTTCAGTCGCTCAGTCGTGTCCAACTCTTTGCGACCCCATGAATCCCAGCACGCCAGGCCTCCCTGCCCATCACCAACTCCCAGAGTTCACTCAGACTCACGTCCATCGAGTCAGTGATGCCATCCAGCCATCTCATCCTCTGTCGTCCCCTTCTCCTCCTGCCCTCAATCCCTCCCAGCATCAGAGTCTTTTCCAATGAGTCAACTCTTTGCATCAGGTGGCCAAAGTATTGGAGTTTCAGCTTTAGCATCATTGCTTCCAAAGAAATCCCAGGGCTGATCTCCTTCGGAATGGACTGGTTGGATCTCCTTGCAGTCCAAGGGATTCTCAAGAGTCTTCTCCAACACCACAGTTCAAAAGCATCAATTCTTCGGTGCTCAGCCTTGTTCACAGTCCAACTCTCACATCCATACATGACCACAGGAAAAACCATAGCCTTGACTAGATGGACCTTTGTTGGCAAAGTAATGTCTCTGCTTTTGAATATGCTATCCAGGTTGGTCATAACTTTCCTTCCAAGGAAAGTTTAATTTCTTTTAATTTCATGGCTGCAGTCACCATCTGCAGTGATTTTGGAGCCAAAAAAATAAAGTCTGACACTGTTTCTACTGTTTCCCCATCTATTTCCTATGAAGTGATGGGACCAGATGTCATAATCTTCGTTTTCTGAATGTTGAGCTTTAAGCCCACTTTTTCACTCTCCACTTTCACTTTCATCAAGAGGCTTTTTAGTTCCTCTTCACTTTCTGCCATAAGGGTGGTGTCATCTGCATATCTGAGGTGATTGATATTTCTCCCGCCAATCTTGATTCCAGCTTGTGTTTCTCCCAGCCCAGCGTTTCTCATGATGTACTCTGCATAGAAGTTAAATAAGCAGGGTGACAATATACAGCCTTGACGTACTCCTTTTCCTATTTGGAACCAGTCTGTTGTTCCATGTCCAGTTCTAACTGTTGCTTCCTGACCTACATACAGATTTCTCAAGAGGCAGGTCAGGTGGTCTGGTATTCCCATCTCTTTCAGAATTTTCCACAGTTTATTGTGATCCACACAGTCAAAGGCTTTGGCATAGTCAATAAAGCAGAAATAGATGTTTTTCTGGAACTCTCTTGCTTTTTTGATGATCCACGGGATGTTGGCAATTTGATCTCTGGTTCCTCTGCCTTTTCTAAAACCAGCTTGAACATCAGGAAGTTCACGGTTCACGTATTGCTGAAGTCTGGCTTGGAGTATTTTGAGCATTACTTTACTAGCCTGTGAGATGAGTGCAATTGTGCAATTCTTTGGCATTGCCTTTCTTTTGCATTGGAATGAAAACTGACCTTTTCCAGTCCTGTGGCCACTGCTGAGTTTTCCAAATTTGCTGACATATTGAGTGCAGCACTTTCACAGCATCATCTTTCAGGATTTGGAATAGCTCAACTGGAATTCCATCACCTCCACTAGCTTTGTTCTTAGTGATGCTTTCTAAGGCCCACTTGACTTCACATTCCAGGATGTCTGATTCTGGGTGAGTGATTACACCATCATGATTATCTGGGTGGTGAAGATCTTTTTTGTACAGTTCTTCTGTGTATTCTTGCCATCTCTTCTTAATATCTTCTGCTTCTGTTAGGTCTATACCATTTCTGTCCTTTATCGAGGCCATCTTTGCATGAAATGTTCCCTTGGTATCTCTAATTTTCTTGAAGAGATCTCTAGTCTTTCCCATTCTGTTGTTTTCCTCTATCTCTTTGCATTGATTGCTGAGGAAGGCTTTCTTATCTCTCTTTGCTATTCTTTGGAACTCTGCATTCAGATGCTTATATCGTTCCTTTTCTCCTTTGCTTTTCACTTCTCTTCTTTTCACAGCTATTTGTAAGGCCTGCCCAGACAGCCATTTTGCTTTTTTGCATTTCTTTTCCATGGGGATGATCTTGATCCCTGTCTCCTGTACAATGTCACGAACCTCATTCCATAGTTCATCAGGCACTCTATCTACTTAAATCTATTTCTCACTTCCACTGTATAATTATAAGGGATTTGATTTAGGTCATACTTGAATGGTCTAGTGGTTTTCCCTACTTTCTTCAATTTAAGTCTGAATTTGGCAATAAGGAGTTCATGGTCTGAGCCACAGTCAGATCCTGGTCTTGTTTTTGCTGACTGTATAGAGCTTCTCCATCTTTGGCTGCAAAGAATATAATCAATCTGATTTCGGTGTTGACCATCTGGTGATGTCCATGTATAGAGTCTTCTCTTGTGTTGTTGGAAGAGGGTGTTTGTTATGACCAGTGCATTTTCTTGGCAAAACTCTATTAGTCTTTGCCCTGCTTCATTCCGTATTCCAAGGCCAAATTTGCCTGTTACTCCAGGTGTTTCTTGACTTCCTACTTTTGCGTTCCAGTCCCCTATAATGAAAATGACATATTTTTTTTGGTGTTAGTTCTAAAAGGTCTTATAGGTCTTCATAGAACCGTTCAACTTCAGCTTCTTCAGCATTACTGGTTGGGGCATAGACTTGGATTACTGTGATATTGAATGGTTTGCCTTGGAACGAACAGAGATCATTCTGTCTTTTTTGAGATTGCATCCAAGTACTGCATTTCGGACTCTTTTGTTGACCATGATGGCTGCTCCATTTCTTCTGAGGGATTCCTGTCCGCAGTAGTAGATATAATGGTCATCTGAGTTAAATTCACCCATTCCAGTCCATTTGAGTTCGCTGATTCCTAGAATGTCGACATTCACTCTTGCCATCTCTTGTTTGACCACTTCCAATTTGCCTTGATTCATGGACCTGACATTCCAGGTTCCTATGCAATATTGCTCTTGACAGCATCGGACCTTGCTTCTATCACCAGAAACATCCACAGCTGGGTATTGTTTTTGCTTTGACTCCATCCCTTCATTCTTTCTGGAGTTATTTCTCCACTGGTCTCCAGTAGCATATTGGGCACCTACTGACCTGGGGAGTTCCTCTTTCAGTATCCTATCATTTTGCCTTTTCATACTGTTCATGGGGTTCTCAAGGCAAGAATACTGAAGTGGTTTGCCATTCCCTTCTCCAGTGGACCACTTTCTGTCAGATCTCTCCACCATGACCCGCCCGTCTTGGGTTGCGCCACAGGCTTGGCTTAGTTTCATTGAGTTAGACAAGGCTGTGGTCCTAGTGTGATTAGATTGACTAGTTTTCTGTGAGTATGATTTCAATGTGTCTGCCCTCTGATGCTCTCTTGCAACACCTACCGTCTTACTTGGGTTTCTCTTACTTTGGGCTTGGGGTATCTCTTCACGGTTGCTCCAGCAAAGCGCAGCCACTGCTCCTTACCTTGGACGAAGGGTATCTCCTCACCACCACCCTTCCTGACCTTCAACGTGGGATAGCTTCTCTAGGCCCTCCTGTGCCCGCGCAGCCACCGCTCCTTGGACGTGGGGTTGGCACATATATTAGAAAGAATATATGTTAATATATATCGGATCAGTAATTGCATACTAAGTGTATAAATATATTCCAGTTAAGATATTGGAAAATACCTTGAAATATTAATAGCAGCTATAAGCGAGATTACTGCATGGCTAACTATATTAATCCACTATTATTACCATAATTAATTTAGTTTTGTGACGGCCATACAGGTGAGATGAATTGGATTAGGAATTAGTGATTGATGATAGCAATAATCTCTGAAGTCCCTTCCAGTATGTGATATTTCTTCTGATTCACCATCTTGGTTGGGTAAGGGAGGAATGGAAATGGCTAAATCCTTTTTTCCACAATACTTTCTTACTCCATAGATCAGAAACTAATATGAGAGTTCTGCCAGTTCCTGAGTACTCCCTAATTAGCAGTATTATATCTTAGTAAAGAATCCGTCTGCAATGCAGGAGACCCCTGTTCGATTTCTGGGTGGGGAAGTTCCCCTGGAGAAGGGATAGGCTACCCACTCCAATAAAAGAAAGGAGTTTCCAGGATGGCTCAGCGGTAAAGAACTCACCTGCAATGCAGGAGACACAGGTTAAATCCCTAGGTTGGGAAGGTTTTTTGGAGGAGGAAGTGGCAAGCCAGTCCAGCATTCTTGCCTGGAAAATCCCATGGATAGAGGAACCTATAAGGCTACAGTCCACGGGGTCCCAAAGAGTTGGACATGACTAAGCACACATGCACATATCTTACTTCTAGAAACACTATGAGAAATAGTCACTGCCACATATTCTCACTGTAGACTTATTGTCCATTTTGGAAATTAAAATGACCTTAATTCTGACAGTTAAGTGCCACCATCTGGTACCTCTACTATTCCAGAATCATCATCCCCATTGATACCAGGAAGCTCTGTTCCATGGCAGCACTTCAAACAAATTATTATTGGGCTTTCCATCGACGTTACATACTCATATCACCAGTGCATTTTTTATTGCCTTTATGAGCAGGCAGGTTGTGGGTTTCAGGTATTTTTAGCTATAAAGCTCAACATTCAGAAAACGAAGATCATGGCATCTGGTCCCACCACTTCATGGGACATAGATGGGGAAACAGTGGAAACAGTGTCAGACTTTATTTTGGGGGGCTCCAAAATCACTACAGATGGTGACTGCAGCCATGAAATTAAAAGACGCTTACTCCTTGGAAGGAAAGTTATGACCAACCTACATAGCATATTCAAAAGCAGAGACATTACTTTGCCAACAAAGGTTCGTCTAGTCAAGGCTATGGTTTTTCCTGTGGTCATGTATGGATGTGAGAGTTGGACTGTGAAGAAGGCTGAGTGCCGAAGAATTGATGCTTTTGAACTGTGGTGTTGGAGAAGACTCTTGAGAGTCCCTTGGACTGCAAGGAGATCCAACCAGTCCATTCTGAAGGAGATCAGCCCTGGGATTTCTTTGGAAGAAATGATGCTAAAGCTGAAACTCCAGTACTTTGGCCACCTCGTGCAAGGAGTTGACTCATTGGAAAAAGACTCTGATGCTGGGAGGGATTGAGGGCAGGAGGAAAAGGGGACGACAGAGGATGAGATGGCTGGATGGCATCACTGACTCGATGGACGTGAGTCTGAGTGAACTCTGGGAGTTGGTGATGGACAGGGAGGCCTGGCGTGCTGCGATTCATGGGGTCGCAAAGAGTCGGACACGACTGAGCGACTGATCTGATCTGATCTGATCTGATTCTTATATTTCCTTCTCCTTGAACTTGCAGAGCCCTTCCTTAATAATACGCCAAGGAAATCCTGATGTCGTCTCCTGATTGACTGTAGGCCATCATCATGCTTCAAGAAGCCATAATAACAGGTGGAACAAAACAGCAGAATATATGTTGAAGTCAAGATTGAAATAACTGAGATTTCTTAAGCTATTGGCAGTATTATATAATTTAAAAGCATGTAATTTGTAAAAGTTGTCACTTTTAATTTCAAGTTATTTTGAATTCTGTGATTTTGTGGTATACTTTATTTTTATTAATTTTTTTATGGTATACATTAGAGTCTTCAAGAATAGTTGGTTTTGAATTAGAAGCTGTCGACTTTAAAAAATGCACAATGTGAAAGTTGCAAGTTAAGTTTAATAGGGGCAAAATGAGGACCATAACCCAGAAGACAACATCTCAGATAGTCTGAGAAACTGCTCCAAGGAGGCAGGGGGAAGGTCTGTATATATGTGATTATGGTGAAGGGGGACTTCATGCAATCAAACAATTTTTTGCAGAAGGTTTCTGCTAGTCCCGTGAAGGTTACTGCTAGTCATGAGAAATAGACATCACCATGAAGATTTTAGTGCTTTTCTAGATATGAGGAGATACAAGAATTGGGCTCATAAAATCAGCTCCTGAAAATAACTATCTGAAGACTTGTTTTGCCAGTTTTTCCCAAAGCACAGAGTACCTCATTTCTGCTTTCCACCTTGAACTCCTTTCAGGGGTTTTTGAAAATCAGCACCTGCAGCAGCACGTGATTTAATCCAAGTAGCGGTAAATGGCAAGTGCCAATTTGTAGTTGAAAAAACAAAGTGGAGTTTCAATTATGTCTCGACATTTTATTGGCTATTTGACTTTATCCTTTCAAATCCATGTTTACATTTGTTCATCTAAAATGAAGAGTAATTGCACCTTCTTTATGGATTTTTTAAGATTTTTAAATGAGATATGCAAAGCACTTACATTTATGTGTAAAGTCATAAGAAATACTTCCTAAAGGATAGTTTTTAATTTAATGGAAGAAGCAAATTTTGATTTACAATTACAATAAATTTTCATGTGTACTCACAGAGAGTGGAGCCACATGTTACCTTAATTTATGTCACTCTTAATTGCAACTTCCTATAAAGTATAAATGTAATTTATAAAAATATCAAAAAATACCATTTATTTTAAGACCAAAATTGTGTCGTGTAATGGAAATTGTATAAAGTTTGGAGTTGGAGACCTCAGTCCTTGTGTTTGAACTAATGCCAACTTGCTGAGAGAATTTGCCCATGCAACTTCTATTGCATTTCAGTTTCTTCATCTTTCAAGTGGAAACAGTGATCAGGCTTTTCATATTTATTGCTTTGTCATTTATTAACTAAATAACCTTAATCATACAGATTCATTTCTGTGTGGCTCAGTCTCAACATCTATGAAGGGAGGATAATAACTGTAAACGTAACCATGTTGTTGAAGAGACAAAAGAAAGGTGAATACTTGGCAAAGTGCCTGGAAGGAAACCAGTGCTGAATACTTGCTATTGTGTCTGTTTATTATGTATTACACCCTCAGGATTTCTGGGAGAAGCTAATGTAGTTTGTAGGTTAGAAAGCACCTAAATAAATTTTGTTACTATTTCAATGACATCTATCTTTCAATAATCTTTTGCTAGATTAGTAAATAATCTATGTTGAAAACACTTTTAGAAAAAAATATAATTTCCTCATTTTTTATAAATAGTAAATATTTTAGTTTCTAATGCATACTAATAATCACATCAGAGGATTGTGACTGGAAATTTAACAATGCAAATATTAAAGATATACTTAATATTCAAAAAAATGGAGATAATTTGGCTAACACAGAAAGACATCTGCTTTTCTTATAACTATAAATCTATATTGCCTCTTAAAAATGCATATTTATTACAGTTAAGTTCCAAAATGATTATCTGACTAAGTATTTCTATTTAAATTGAACTTGGAGTATTCACAGTAAACTTCACATTAAAATGAGGTAGTCTGTTTTCTCTTTTCTTTTTCTTCTCTTGGGCTTCTGCGTAAATGTAAATTTGTTATAATCAATTTCCTGAGAAGTACATGATAGATAACACATTAGGCAGACTATTGGCTTTTGAAACATTTGTAAACATAAAAGCTTCAGCATCTTATATGAAAAACTAATAGATTTTAAGGAAATGCTTCATAGTATTAATAATAATGAAATAAGAAACTATTCTGAAGTGCTTCTTAAAATGAAGAGTATCAATTAATGGAAGACAGAATTGATAAAATGGATGTATTACAAAAAACAAATGGTATTGCAATGTAAAGAAGAGTAATTCTTTTTAATCTTACTTATTTCCAATATTTTCTACTTTTCAGAGGTGTTCTCAGAACCAAAAATTGTATTAGAGTAAGTACTGTTTTATCTCAATTAATTATTGCATCTCATTATATTAGTCTATATAATATATAGTTTTTCATAATTAAATATAAAGTATGTAGGCATTTTAATGTAAGTATAGCTTTCACATTTGCCATATTTTTGTTTCAGGAAAACAAAAGCACATCCATTATTTAAATATATTCCTTATATTTCATTAAATAGAATTGAACATGCTTGTAAAGTTGGAGTTGTATTTTATTTTTCAGAACTTAACTTCCATAAGGGGATGACTTATAGTTCTAAATATGGGAAGATATTTCTATTGGATCACCACAACAGTACCTGGAAAAGATGGGATGTAGACAAATAATAAAGTAGAAATCAGTGGCACAGATCTAAAATCCAGTCTTATTAAGATAAGAAAATATATTCAATTTGAAGATTGGAATTGTTTTTCTTTACAACTTTAGTTTTGGAGAAATGATTACGTTTCATTACATGTTTTGCCTATTCACACAGAATGTAACTAAGACTGTTAGTTTTATTATTTTTATTTTTTTATGCAGTAGCCTAAATTCTATTTCACACTTTTGCCAGGTAATTCTCAGCTCAAGTCGACCATGGGTTTGAGGAATTTCTTCTGCTTTGTGCTCAGGGAGACAACAGAACATAATTTTGAATGCATAGCAGTTCATCACAAGATCAATTGTATCAAGCCATATAACCTCAGATTATTTAGTCAAGTCATTTCTTAAGCAGAAAACAGATGAATACAAAAGCAAATAGTTTAGTACTATTTGATATTTAACAAAATTAATATAGTTTTCTGGATTTGAATTTCAAGGTCTTACTACATATATATTCAACGAAGAAAAATGATATCCCTATTGCCTGTTTATGTTTCCTATCTTGCATTAAAATATGTATTCATTCAAAACTCTGTACTGCAGAGAAATATATGAAAATAATCCCCTCAGTTTTTTTTTTTTATCATAAAAGCATTACTTGACTTGGGTAAATATGGAGGATCACAGAGTAATCATGCTTTATGAAAAGGATGTTTCATAACTCTATCTGCACCTATATCTCTATACAGATATTTATTTACAAGAAGAAATCCTTCAGTAAACCTTTAAAATAAGTGTCCAGAGATAAGGGTTCAATATTTCTGCATCACCCATAAAGTTCTGCACATGAATCAGGTTGCAGCTCCAACCTAGACTGAGATATCTTTCGAGATCGCCTCTGGAGTAATCTATTTAAAAATCTCTTTAGAGATCACCTCTACAACAAAAGGGCCTCTTATTGAAAGTGAAAGTTTTTATCTTATTAAAAAGCCTCAAATGACCATTGAATGATACTGACAAGACCACATCTGCCTTTCTCACAGAAGGAAGAAAGGCATCCTAATTGTTGGAGCCAATTGCTTGTAGTGGATTAACAACCTATATTCCACCTCTTAGAGAAAGAACTGAAACCTACGAGAACACCTTCACCGTGAAGGAATGTGACGTCTGCCCCTCCGAGCTCTACGGGGAGGTCCCTGCAACGCTGTCCACACACAAGCAACCACGACAGAAAGTTGCTTCCACTGCAGACACAGCCTCTGGTGGTAAAGCATCCCAGGGTCTGTACCAAGCCAAGAGCGCCTCCTTTCCACCCACCACCAAAACCTCCTGTGAACAAATGTGGTTTGTAGCTTCAAGGAACTCCATCCATGCATTAAAGCACCAGAACTATCCCCCCCTCCAAAATTAAACAGCAACCAGGTATGAAAAATAATATTGTCAACATCGTACGATTTTTGTTTCTGTTAACCATGCACTAAAGATTAAAATAGCCTCTGTAAAAGATATATATAATATATATGGCATCTCTGAGAACTCTTATGTACAAGGGTACCAAATACTCCTCTACCTTTTGTACACGCTAGCCTCTTGCATTTCTGTGCTTCCACTGCAAGTCCTTTCAGACTCTTGCCGCTCCACGTGGAGGTGAGAACTATGTGCAAATCAGTGATGCCGGAAGCCAGGCTCCCTCGCGGCCTCACCCACCTCTCTTCTGCAGACGCCATGAGAGCCGAGGTAGACAAAGCCTAGCTTTTCGGTGCAAACAGCAGTGGTGTGCTCCGTCTCCCGGGGGACTGTCCTGTCAGGGGGGTGGACTCGGAACCAGAGTCACAGGCTTGGGGGATGTGTCCGTTGAAAAGAAGCAAGTGCTGACCTTCACCAGGCACGTCAGGGGAGCCCGAGGCAGCGTCCGCGAGCTCAGGCTTGCCTGCAGTTAACACAGATGAAGGCTGGAGGTCTAAGGAGTCCGGCTCACACAGCCGTGCTAGAGTCCAAGAGGATGCCCCTTTGCCATCGAGAGGCGCCGCGGGCCTCTTCAGGGCGGCCTGCGTTCTGTCGTGGTTACTGGGGTAGAGGCTTTTTAATAAGATAGAGGCTGCTGATGGTGTTGGTACCTGTGGATTTTTCAACAGTGATGTTGTAGTTCTGCCAATATAATTAATATTACATTGGCCTTAGGGGAGGAAAAAACCCGAGTCCTCTCTTTTCAGGGCTCATATGTCTCCACTGAGAATCCAGAGCAGGCCTGGCCATGTCCTTCCCTCGCCCAGATGGCCCTGGGCTTGGACTCTCAGAGATCAGCCCCTTGTCCTGGGTTTTGGGTATTTTTGCACTTTTTTTGAGACCTGTTGCTAACCATCTTGTGAGTGCCAATGTGTATTTCAGGAAAAATTACATTGAAACAAGGTCCTTAAAAAAGCTCAGAAAGCCAAGCTCCTTTAGCCAAAAAGCTGAAGGGGGACATACTGATGGAATGGTTACTTACCTATGTTAAATTTCACTGTCAGGTGTCACCACTGCTCCAAAAGGTAAGCACATCTAGAATTCTGTTCTCAACAGTTAACTGATTGTTACTTCCACAAAATATGTGAATTTGCTGCTTCTGAGAGGCAATGTGAAAGAGGAAGTATTACTTTTATGTACAAAGTTATTTATTTATAGAAATTTTGGTACAATGTACATTGAAAAACATGTAAAATATTGAAGTGTCTAACAAATGGCATTGAAGTGTCTTTAATAAAGGTTCATTTAAAAAAAAAAAAAGTGAAAGTTTTAAGCCAAGTGAAAAACTTGGCTTAAAACTCAACATTCACAAAACTCAGATCATGGCATCCGGTCCCATCACTTCACCCCATCAATAGATGGGGTAACAGTAGTAACAAGCTTTATTTTCTTCGGTTTCAAAATCACTACAGATGGTGACTGCAGCCATGAAATTAAAAGATGCTTGCTCCTTGGAAGAAAAGCTATGACCAACCTCGACAGCACATTAAAAAGCAGAGACATTACTTTGCCAACAAAGGTCCTTCTAGTCTAGGTTAGGTTTTTCTAGTAGTCAAGTATGGATGTGAGAGTTGGACCATAAAGAAAGCTGACCACCAAAGAACTGATGCTTTTGAACTGTGGTGTTGGAGAAGACTCTTGAGAGTCCCTTGTACTGCAAGGAGATCCAACCAGTCAATCCTAAAGGAAATAAGTCCTGAACATTCATTGGAAGGACTGATGCTGAAGCAGAAATTCCAATACTTTGGCCACCTGATGCGAAGAACTGACTCCTTGGAAAAGACCCTGATGCTGGGAAAGATTGTAGGTGGAAGGAAAAGGGGACAACAGAGGATGAGATGGTTGGATGGCATCACTGACTCATTGGGCATGAGTTTGAGCACGTTCTGCAAGTTGGTGATGGACAGGGAAGACAGGCATGCTGCAGTCCATGGGTCACAAAGAGTCAGACACAATTGAGTGACTAAACTGAACTGGAGTCAATATTCTCTTTCTTTTGAGTTGTTTTTTCTCCTTTGTCTCTTACATCATCACTATAAAATGGACTGAAATTGTTTAATAAGCTCATAAACAAACTACTGAGCTTGAACCTTGATAAATGGAATATTCCCTGTCAATCAGTAAACAAAGGGTGTCACAGTCATCAGCAATCACAAACATCATGGGCCATGACCTGGTAAGTCCTGAGGAAATTAAGGAAGGAAAGAAAACCTGCCATCCAGCAGCCATCAGGCTGCAACAACTCCCCACGGTTAGCCCTGAGGAACCCCAGGACATGGAAAACCAAGATAGTGGCCCAGATACTTGAGGTGTCAGTTCAGTACAGTTCAGTCGCTCAGTCGTGTCTGATTCTTTGCAACCCCATTGGACTGCAGCATGCCTGGCTTCCCTGTCCACCACCAACTCCCAGAGCATGCTCAAACTCATGTCCATCAAGTCAGTGATGCCATCCAACCATCTCATCCTCTGTTGTCCCCTTTTCCTTCAACCTACAATCTTTCCCAGCATCAGGGTCTTTTCCAAGGAGTCAGTTCTTCGCATCAGGTGGCCAAAGTATTGGAGTTTCAGCTTCAGCATCAGTCCTTCCAATGAATAGTCAAGGACTTATTTCCTTTAGGATTGACTGGTTGGATTTCCTTGCAATCCAAGGGACTCTCAAGAGTCTTCTACAACACCAAAGTAGATGTAAGGAAGTGGTTGAATATTTGAATCATTTTGAACAAATGATAGGATTTTCTGATGGGCTAGTTTTAGGACCTGAGAGAAAGAAATGTTAGGTAGGTAGAATAGGGAAAAGGAGTCCAAAATGGTGGTGGCTAAAAGACAAAGAATGTCAAAGGAAGGTCCGAGGACCAGAGTGAAGACTTCAGGCAGAACAAACAGCACTCCTGGCTAAGCACTCCAATTTGCATAGGGCAGGCCCAGGTGGAGGAAAAAACATATAAAAGCAGGAATCAAAGCGCTTTCTCATGGACTCTCTCTCCCGCGTGCGTGCGCTCTTTTCTCTCTCTCTCTCTCTCTCTCCCGCTATCTTCTAAATAAAATAGAGCTGTAACACGGATTTGCCTAAGAGCTGTAGCACGGTTTGTCCAAGACCAGAGAGCTGTGACACACTGAGAGCTTTAATGTCCGTTGCTCCAAATCTTTGTTGTGACGAGACAAAGAACCGAGGAACATACACTCGCGTGACATCTATGGTGCTGTGACTCGGATATAACCTGGCTGAAACAACCTCTGCGTGGAAGAGGCCAAGCACAACAGGAGCCCAACTCGGTGAAGCTCCCGCGCTAGAAGCGGAAGGTGAAGAAACCCAGCGCAGGGGAAGGCCCTTCGTGCTGGAAACCTGGACAGAGAAAAACGAACTCAGCAGAGAGCTCACGTGACCCAGTCTCAGATTCCAGAAGACCTCTGGTTAAGGTAAGAGGTCCTCCCTCCTATGGCTGGAGGGACCTTTACAATCTCTTGTTTCTTGTTTCCTCAAACCTCCCTTGAACAGGCGGGCAGTAGGGGCACAACTGAGGGTCTCTGGAGAGGCTACTGCTCAACATGTCCCAAAGGTGCTATCTGCTGAGCCCCAGTAGCTGTTACCCAAGCTGATGGGGGTTCTTCTGTCCTTTCTCTTCTCTGTGCCAAGGATCAGACCAATGAAACTGTGAGCACCAATCAGATATTTAGCAAATTTTCTGGCAGGCTATGAAGGGGATTCCTTGGCATGTTTTTCCCACTGCTTTTTCCTCCTGTCCTTCAGCTCTCTCCCGGGACTCAAGCCCGGCCAAAACTAATGAAACTCAGGCTCTGATGTCTCATTGCAAAAATTCATTGAGAGACAAAGCATAAGAGGTAGATTTGTTAGGATCCAGAGAGAAGCCTCTCTTCAGGGTGTGAACCATTGCTGAGGGCAAGGGCTGTGGCCATGGTATTAGGCCTGAATAGGTTTTGTGAGGGGGTGGAATTCATATGCTAATGAGTGAGAGGATCATCCCAGCCATTGGGGAACCACCCACTCCTCCCTCTTTTGACCTTGTGCCTTGGAGCTGTCCTGCCACCTCTGGGTGTGTCTGTTGGCTTATACATTGGGGATTAAGGTTTACTTGAATTTGACTTGTCATCTTGGACCCAATTGACTTTAATTGGTTTACATTATACCCTTGTGCTATGTCATTCTTTCAAAGGTTGTGCTCTGCCCCCTTCCCTCCTGTTTCATGCTCTTTTCCTGAGCCCCATCCAGACCCACAAGGTTGCCTCTACAATCTTCTGGAAAGACAACCAGAAAATAGCTGGCATTGGAAGGGAAATACTCAACCCCCTAATCCTACCTAATACTGGTCACACTGGAGATCTTGGGGACGCCCAAACTCCAGTCCAGGGGATCCCAGGAGGTCATCACACCTTGATCTGCCTAGGGATCGGTCTTCAAAAGGTTGTCACGCCTCAACCTGCTCGGAGATCCTCTAGTCCTAGGTGTCCCAGGAGGTCATCACGCCTCGACCTGCCCAGGGACCCAATCCTCGGGAGGCCGTCATGCCTCAACCTGCCCGGGGATTCAATCTTTAGGAACCTGTCACGCTCAGCTTGCCTGGGGATCTGCACCCTGACCCGGGGATGCCTGGCTCTGAGGTTGCAACAGTTCTGGGTAGGATAAGCTTCAGAAAGACTCACCCCTAAGGAAGTCTACCTATGGAAACAAAGAGAAGCCTATTACTTGTGGGACTGTGCCCAGTCTCAGCAACAACTCAGGAGCCCAATGAGAACCCCATTGCCTTTCTGGAAAGGCTAAAAGAGGCACTCCAAAAGTTTACCAACCTGGACTTAGACTCTTACGAGGGATGGGTGATTTTAAAGGACAAATTCCTGTCCCAATGTGCATCAGATATCAGAATTAAGTTACAGCAGATACAACAGCAGGACCCTGCTGCCTCTTTAGATGAGATGGTCCAGACAGCCACCAAAACCTTTTATAACAGAGAACAGGAGAAGGAGGCCAAGGCCCAGGAGGAGAGAAAGAAAAAGACAAGCCAAGCCCAGATGCTGGCCGTCCTCCAGAAAAGCCCTGTGGCAAACCCCGAGTCCTTGAGGGACAAGGCGCAAGACAGACGCCTGATCTGTAGACAGGCAGAGCATTGGGCCAAAGAGTGTCCAAACCGTGACAAGTCTCCTAGAACGGCTTGCCACAAATGCCATCAACTGGGACATTGGGCCGCACTCTGCCCTCGAGACCCAAGAGCCTCAAGGTCAAGCGCCAAGCCTACCTTCACGATGGTTCAAGAGGACTGAAGCGGCCCGCTCCAGCCAGCCCGCCTGTCACAGATAACCATCACAGGGCTGGAGCCAAGGATGCAACTGGATGTGGCAGGTAGGTCCGAGAATTTCTTGGTTGACACGGGGGCTACCTACTCTGTCTTTATCTCCTACTCCGGAGCCTTCTCCTCCCAAACCTGTACCATTTTGGGTGCTACAGGAAAAGCAACTACTAAAAGATTCACCCGAGCACTTCTTTGTTGCTGGGATGGACAAATATTTTCCCACCAGTTTCTGGTGGTCCCTGAGTGTCCTACCCCCTTATTGGGAAGAGATATACTCACTAAACTGGGGACCACCCTTGTGATGGGAAGTTTTTCAGCTCCTAGAGCTCTACAGCTCCTGGTTACTACTGAAGAACCCATTACACCTTCAATAGAGAGGGACCAAAAACTATGGGAAGACAAAATTAACCCCCAGGTGTGGGACCAGGGGATTCCTGGACGAGCCCACCAAGCTGAACCGGTCATCATTGTCCTCCGAGATACCACTCGGTTTCCTAATCAGAAACAATATCTGCCGGGGTCCAGCCCCGGTGGATCCAGGGAATTCAAAGCGGGGATGGCGTCGGCAAGATCAGGAAACAACTGCTTAATTAAACGTTAATTAAGGATATAAAGAGTGGTTAAATAAGGATAGCTCAGTGAGGAAATTCAGTGGAGAAAAGAGGCTGAAATAAGATAGCTCAGTGAGGAAATTCAGTGGAGAAAAGAGGCTGAATAATTCAGCCAGAAGATGAGAGAAAGAACGACATGGGGAGACCAAGTTTTGGTGAACAAGGCCCGCACTTTATTTTCCAAAGTAGTTTTTATACCTTAAGTTATGCATAGAGGATAATGGGGGAAGGGGTAGAGTCATGCAGTAAGCCAGTCTTTCTTCTTGCAAACTTATCATATGCAAAAGTTTAGGTGATTTGCATCATCTTCTGGCCAGGAGGCCTGTTAACATTTCAAGACTCTTTCTTCAGAAAACTTATTTTTCTCTAAAGGTGATTGGTCAGGAGCCACCCTCTAAAAGCATTAGATAAAGTTGCATTCCTATAGGGCAAAGGTGTGGTGGGCTATAACAAGTAAAAGAATTAATTCAAGGGTCCAAGGTTACAAACACTGCCAGGGACACAGCAGGTAAGGGATATGGAGACTTAGCAGCAAACATTGGCCCAACAAGTGAAAAACCCTTCACCAATACAATTTCTAATCAATCTTTTAACTGCTCAAAGGAATCTGTATTTAGACAGTTTAGAACATCTCATGCCTCTCACAGTTGGGAGGCTCTGAGCAATCACATGTGGCTGGAAAAACCTATTCAGGCAGGCTAGAGGACTTCCAAAGGAGTTTGTAGGTTGAAACACTATCTGACCCAGGAACTTTATTAACTGGAGCTGTAAATTAACTCTTTTTCAGAGAGAGGTAGTGGGGGACAGCCCCCTGTAAAGTCAGAGGTGTAGGTGAGAGCACAAAGCAGAAAGTAGGCAGACTCTGGTTTTGGGGGTAGATGCTCGAGAATTTCCAGGGGGACTCCCGAGGCTCGATCTCGCCTTTGCGTGTGCCGAGCCTCCTTCCTCATGACCTTTGCCAGGGGCGGAGCTCCTGCTCCCGGCAAATATCCTCTCAAAAGAGAGGCTCGGGAGGGACTACAGCCTTTAATAAATAAATTCCTTGCTTGTGGGCTATTGGTCCCCACCAGTTCGCTATGTAACACCACAATCCTCTCAGTAAAGAAAAAGACGGAACCTGGCGACTGGTTCAAGATCTCTGGATCATAAATGAAGCTGTAGTCCCCCTCCATCCCACAGTACCCAATCCTTATGTAATCTTGGGAGAAATCCCACCCAGTTCCAAGTGGTTTACAGTCTTGGATCTCAAAGATGCATTTTTTTGCATACCGCTGGCTAAAGAATCCCAATACCTTTTTGCCTTTGAGTGGGAAGCCCCAGGAGAAAAACACCAACAGACGTTTTGGACAGTACTACCTCAAGGGTTCAGAGATAGCCCCCACCTGTTCAGACAGGCCCTTAGCCAGGACCTCCTAGATCTGGACCTGGGACCTAATGGGAAAATATTACAATACATAGATGACCTACTAATCTGCTCTCCAGATGAGAAAAGTGCCCAACAACATGCAATTCAGGTTCTAAATTTCTTGGCAGAAAGGGGATATAAAGGATATAAAGTCTCCCGTGCTAAGGCACAGATGGTCAAGACAAAGGTCACTTACCTGGGAGTTCAGATTACACATGGGTCCAGGAGGCTGTCCTCTGATTGGGTACAAGGAATCCTCCAGTTGCCCTCCCCCACGACTCGAAAACAATTGCGAGCTTTCCTGAGGCTAACTGGTTATTATAGAATCTGGATACCCAATTATGGTCTAATTGCCCAGCCTTTATATGAAAGCTTAAAGGGACGAGATGATTCAATCCCACTGATGTGGGGAACTCCTCAAAAGAAGGCAGAGGCTACACTAAAACAGGCCTTAACTCAGGCACCACTCTTGAGGTTGCCAGACCCAGAAAAAGCATTCCAACTTTATGTCCATGAAAGAGAGGGAATATCCTTAGGAGTGTTAACTCAAAGATTGGGATCTGAGCCCCAGCCTGTAGCTTACTTATCCAAGAGGCTCGATCCAACCACCCGAAGCTGGCCCCTCTGCCTTCGAAATCTTACAGCTATTGCAATCATGATAGAAGGTGCTTTAAAACTCTCCTTGGGGGCAAACTAACTATTTTTACCAGCCACCAAGTAAAACAACTCCTAAATGGGAAAGGCCATTTATGGATGTCTGATCAAAGAATCCTCAGATATCAAGTAATGCTGATGGAAAATCCAGGCCTCACTATATCCCCTTGTGAGGTTCTTAACCCAGCCACCCTCCTGCCTACCCCTCTTTCACTCTTGTCTAGAAACCTTGGACCACTGGACAAAACCCCGAGAGGGATTGTCAGAAGATCCTCTGACCAATCCTGAGGAAATCTGGTACACTGATGGAAGCAGCTTTGTCTTGGATGGAAAAAGAAGAGCTGGGCATGCAGTAGTCTCCAATTTTGAGACCATAGAGGCTAAGCCTCTGCCACCAGGTACTTCAGCCCAATTAGCTGAGCTCATAGCCCTGACTCGAGCTTTAGAGCTGGGAAAAGGAAAAAGAATAGCCATTTACACTGACTCCAAGTATGCCTTTCTGGTGCTACATGCACATGCGGCTATTTGGAAAGAAAGGGGCCACTTGACCACCCAAGGGTCCCCAATCAAATATGGTGATCAGATTCTTCGACTCTTGGAGGCAGTCCATCTGCCCACTGAGGTTTTAGTCTCCCACTGTAAAGGACACCAAAAAGGGAACATGGAAGTGGCACGAGGGAACCAAGCAGCTGATCAGGCAGCTAGGAGAGCAGCATTACAGAACCATGACCTAATAGCCACCTTAGTTCCAGAGACTAATTTGCCAGAAACTCCTTCATATACTGAGGGTGAGACTCTTAAAGCTAAGAGCGAGGGCTTTCAAGAAGATCATATGGGGTGGTTCCAAAAGGAGGGACTCCTTTTTCTGCCTGGGAACCTCCAGTGGAAGTTGGTTAACTCCTTACATGCCACCACTCATTTAGGGGAAAAGTCCCTCCAAAGATTACTAGAAAGGTCCTTCAGAGGAACAGGCCTCCAAACAACTATAAGACAGGTGGTCTCCTCTTGTCCCACTTGCCAGTTAAACAACCCCCAAGGAGCTCGAAGACCCCAGCTGGCCCAGCCCATCCAACGACGTGGGCCTACCCATGAGAGGACTGGCAGATGGACTTCACCCAGATGCCAGTTTCTCAAGGCTATAAATACCTATTAGTTATGATAGATATATTCACAGGATGAATTGAAGGCTTTCCCACCCGGACTGAGAAGGCTGAGGAGGTAATAAAAAAACTGCTCCATGAAATCATTCCAAGATGATTGGTCATTCCAAATGACCAAGATTTGGTCTGCCCAGGTCATTACAAAGTGACAATGGGACATCATTAACTTCTAAGGTCACCCAAGGGGTCTCGAAAGCATTGGGCATTACTTATTATCTCCTTTGTGCCTGGAGGCCTCAGTCTTCAGGAAAAGTAGGAAGAGCCAATCAATTCTTAAAATCAGCGATAAAAAAGATAACCCAAGAGACCTCCCTGGGATGGAAGGGGACTTTACCAATAGCTCTCCTCCGCACCTGCATTTCCCCTAAGGAACAGGTTGGTCTTAGTCCTTATGAGATGCTGTATGGGAGACCTTTTGTTTATGTCAATGACCTCTTCCTAGATCCAGAGGTTCAGACCCTCCAGTCTTATACCATAGTCATTAGGCAATTCCAACAGGATATACACTTGTGAGGTATGAAACAGGACCCAAAAGATTCTAAAGAGTCACCACTATATGCTCCAGGGACTCAAGTCCTAATTAAAGTCTGGAAAGATGGGTCCCCAAAGGCTCAACTCCAGCCCATATGGAAGGGCCCCTACCCTGTAATACTTTCTACCCCCACAGCAGTCAAGGTACCAGGACACGACTCCTGGATTCACTACTCATGAGTCAAGCCGTGGAAGAAAAGAGAAGAGGACACTCGATACACCTGTGAGCCCCTGGGAGATCTCAGATACCTATTCAGAACTACCAATGAGTGCCATTCTAATGAACACCCCCAAAGTCTGGTTTCTGGGGATAAGATTTCTCAGGATAACTCTAAAGAGCTAACACAGCTTGACAGAGACTGTACTACAAAACAGACAGGAGATAGATCTTCTGATCCCTGAACAAGGAGGGACTTGAGCCGTCCTGGCGATGTGAATTTAAAATTGACCAATGTCCCTACTAGTCCTTGTTATGCTATATTGATGATGCCTATGATTATTCCATGTACTGTCAATTGTCTAACCTGTTTTGTCTCTGCCCAGGTCAACTAGCTACAACATGCAGTGCCAGTTCAACAAAGATATAAAACTACAGCTGACCACAGAAAATATCACACACCCTTGGACACCGCTATAAGGACTCTGAGGATTAAGACTAGCAAGAGGGGGAGGCCTAATACCCCTCGCCGTCCCAGTTCAGCAGGAAGTAGCCAGAAAGACCTCGAAGCCCCTATTCCCAAAGAATTGGGCCTCCCATCTCTTAAGGGGGGAATGTTAGATGGGTAGAATAGGGAAAAGAGTCCAAAATGACGGTGGCTAAAAGACAAGGAATGTCAAAGGAAGGTCCAAGGACCAGAGTGAAGACTTCAGGCAGAACAAACAGCACTCCTGGCTAAGCCCAATTTACATAGGGCAGGCCCAGGTGGAGGAAAAAACATATAAAAGCAGGAGCCAAAGCGCTTTCTCACGGACTCTCTCTCCCGCGTGCGTGCGCTCTTCTCTCTCTCTCTCTCTCTCTCTCCTGCTATCTTCTAAATAAAATAGAGCTGTAACACTGATTTGCCTAAGAGCTGTAGCACGGTTTGTCCAAGACCAGAGAGCTGTGACACGCCGAGGGCTTTAATGTCCGTTGCTCCAAATCTTTGTTGTGACGAGACAAAGAACCGAGGAACATACACTCGCGTGACAGAAGGAACCCCCAAAATTCAAAGACTTTAATCTTAGCAACTAGAAGAATGTGTCTTTCACCAAAATAAAGAGCAGTTGATTTTAGGGAAAAAAAAAATCAAATACTGGAAATATCCAACCAAATAACAAAATCAAATTTGGAAAAATTCTAATTTTTCAGCATTATCTAGACATCCCAATAAATAAATATAAATCTGTCTCCAAGAAGTAAACATGGGAATCATGAATACAGAGACGACATTTACTGTAAGAGACTGGATAAAACTGATAACATTATGTGTAAAAAGGGAAGGTAAGAGAACTAAATCTTGGAACAAAGATATACGGGGGCAAAGACTAAGAAAAATAAAACCCAGCAAAGGACAAAATGTCAGAAGACTGGATTAAGAGAATAATCAATAGATTTTGAGAAGCTACATTTAAAAAGTGTTTCAAGAGAGAAAGGATGATGAATTTTATCAAATGATGTTTAGAAAGCAAGTTAGAAATGACCAATGAATTGGGCAGCAAGGAAGTCATTACTGGGTTTGACAAAAATATTGTTATGGCAAGACTTCATTACAGAATGGAAAAAGTAGAAATATAGACAGTAAAGCAAGATTACTCTTTCATGGGATTCTCATCAAGATTGACAAGTTCAAAAGGGAACAGAAAAAGGGAAAACTGGAGAATGATAAAAGGAAGATTGGTCTTGGTGTAGGAGAAAGTGAAAATTTTCCTATGCGTTTTTCTATACTCTTTTTAAAATAAAAAGTAAGTATTTTTGGCTGAGACTAAAGAGGCGATCCAACCAGTCCATCCTAAAGGAGATCAGTCCTGGGTGTTCATTGGAGGAACTGATGCTAAGGCCAAGACTCCAATACTTTTTGGCCACCTGATGTGGAGAGCTGACTCATTTGAAAAGACCCTGATGCTGGGAAAGATTGAGAGCAGGAGGAGAAGGGGACAACAGAGGATGAGACGGTTGGATGGCATCACCGACACAATGGACATGGGTTTGGGTGGACTCCAGCAGTTGGTAATGGACGGGGAGGCCTGGCGTGCTGTGATTCATGGGGTCGCAAGGAGTCGGACACGACTGAACCGGAACTGGAAAGAGGGGAAGGAAGGTTGAAGCTTTGCAGACACAGAAGAATGTATTTAGTAGCCATCTTGAACAGAGGTCAGCAAATTTTTGTCTCAAAGAACCAGATATCAAATATTTTCGTCTTTGTGAAAAATATAGTCTCTGTCACAGCTACTCAACTTCAGTGTCATAGTGTAAACAAATAATCATGACTTGTGTCAATAAAATTTTAGTTATAAAAGCAGGCAGAGGTGTATTTGGCTCACAGAAGATAGCTTACTGATTCTCGATTTAGGAGAGTGAAAAAAATGGACAAGAGAAATGCAGTAGAGTTTCCAGAAAGCTCTCAAGTCTGGTTTGAGAGTATAATCGTAAAGTGGAACCAGCCAGGATGGAGTGGTTTTGCTTGAACCATGTTGTTGATACTTGGAGGCAGATGTAAACATGCTAAAGAAAATGTTGAAAAACACACACATGTTTTATCTTTAGTTTCTGCCAGAATGTGAAAAGCTCTATTCACTTAATCTCCCCTCTCTTACAATTTTGTGCTTCTTTTTGCATGGTTGGGTATCATTCTCCATTTAGCAGCCTTAGTGATTTTCTTAATTCCTTTATTAGACAAGTAGTTTCCTGCGCTTTCCCCTTCAATGTCTCCCACTGCATTAATGTGCCATATTCCAACCATGACTCCCTACATCTTGCAGAAGCTGACCCCACCCTCCTCTGCTGCATCATCTCACATCTCTTGATTCTCTTATTATTACACTCCACACATTCTGATCCTGTTTCTGTTTCTCGAATATACCAAATCTTATTACTCTGTCCTCAGGCTCTTTCCTCTGCTTGTAATGCTCTTCTTCTGAACATTATCTAAATTTCCATTCATTTCTTAATCTCTGTTTAAACACCTTATAATGCTTTTTCCTCTTGGAAGCGCTTCTTCAAACTTAATACTCTCTTCTCCCTCTGCATACCTCCTTCTTCCCACACAGCAACCCACTAATTTTTCCTCTAGGACTCTGCCCTTCCCCTTCACTGGATTCAACATAATGATCATTTATAGCTGATGTCATTTGTTTAATGTCTGTATGGCCACTAACATATACATCTCACGAGGGCAGGGTACACACACAATCTGTTTCACCAATACACATCCTGAAATAGCCCTTGATTTAGCAGATTTGTAATCAATATTTACTGATGAATGAATTAAGGAATTCTCTCAGATTTCATGCATTTAATGGTTGAATGCTGCTTTCTGATTGTTATTCCCTGCATTACTCTGCTGAGGTTGCCATTAAAGATGACCACACACTGGGTGACTTAAGCAACTGGAAATCATTTTCTCATGATTCTGAGGAGGTAGAAGTCAAAGATGAAGGTGACATCAGAGTTGGCTTCTGGTAAGGAATCTCCCCTTGGTAGGTAGAGATCTTGCTGTGATTTCACATGGTTTTCTCTCTTTACACATTCACATGGAAGGAGAGCTCTATGTCTCTCGCACTTATTGTTAGGACACTGGTCCTATGTATTAGGGCCCCAACCACATGACCTCATTTTATCTTACCTCCTTAAAAGCTCTATCTCCAAATATTGTCAAGTTGGGGATTAGGATTTCAACATAGGAATGCAGGGAACACAATTCCATCCTAAGACTCCTACACTCAGTCAGGTTCTCTCTTATTTGCTCTCATAATGCCCTGTTACACACTGTTGACCCTGCATCTTACGTGACTGGCTCCATGTCCCTCTTTCCTATTTGACACAACTTCAGAAGAGCTCAAGTTGGATCAGTTTTGTTCAACATTCGATCCCAGTTATGCATAGGAAACACCCCAAACTACTTGTTGAGTAAATGAGTGAGTTTTTTTTCTGTATTTAGAGTTTTATTTTACAGAGAAATCCTAATATTTTTGTGCTCCAACTAATTACACTGTCTTATGGGAAACACAATCCTTTGAAGATTTTTCACTTGCTTTCTACAGAAAGAGTCAATTTGAAGATGGAAAAAAATTAAAAATTAAAATACAAAGTAGGGAGAGATTATAGTTTATGAGTGTTAACACACAGGTACAAATGTGAAACATGCTTTGATGTTGATTTTAACAAAACCACAAAATGACAGTTTGGAGACAATCAGAAAAATCCAACACACACTGGATACTAAATAAAATAAATGACTGATTTTGTTAGGTTCATGAAAATGGCATTATGATTTTTTTAATTCATTACTTATTAGTGATAAGTTTGCTGTTGCTGTTGTTTAGTGGCTCAGCTGTGTCTGACTCTTTTGCAACCCCATGACTGCAGACTATCAGGCTGCCCTATAGATGGGATTTTTCCAGCAAGAATACTGGTGTGGGCTGCCATTTCCTTCTCCAGGCAATCTTCCTGACCCAAGTATTGAACCTACATCTCCTGCATGGAAGGTGGATTCTTTACCATGAAACCCCCAGAGACGAGGTACTGAATAATGTATTTGTAAAATGATTTGAGGCATAATATCTGAGATTTTTAAAAATATTCCAGGAAATAAAAGTAAAGGTGACAGATAAAATGAGATTGTAAAGTAGAAATATTTGTTGAAGCTGGATGATGGAACATAGGGATTCATTTATACTATTGCCTCTTCTTTTTATCCTTAAAATTTCCATAATGAAATTTTTAAAAATACACAAAATGGAAAAAACTGCTATGCACGAAGTTATTGACTTCCTAAAAAACTTCCATGCAAATCAAAGCTATTAATATAATCCATTGGGGGATTAATTCAGTTATACTGATGGAGTATAATGGCAACTGGCCAAAAAATTACTTTGTTCTTTCACTTACTCTCACCAAGTCATTGGCAAAAAAACCTGTCATCCCTGTCAATTTTCAGTATCCTGGAAGCCAAAACAGAAGAATTTATGTCCCATATTAAAAATCATATAGTATACTGAATACATAGAACAGCAACTTGGAAATTTTTAAAAATACCATCAAGAGCAAATACATACAGTTTCAAAAATTATGATATTTCATATCAATTGTTGAAATTATATGAATGGTAGTAAAATCACCCCATTCACTCCTAAAGAGCAATCTGTCTTGAAATCTGTCATGAAATAAGAGACTTGTGGAATGTAGAAATTAATTTTTCAAATGACTGAAGTAATTGCAGCACACATGTTGAGGTAAAAAAGTCTCCTCCTCATGACATCATATTAAACCATTTAATAATTTGCATTTTGTAAATGTGATGTAGAAATGTTCAGAAATACACTTGCTACCAGAATTTCTTTCATTGTTCTTAGATTCCCTTGTGGCTCAGATGGTAAAGAATTTGCCTGCAATATAGGAGACCTGGGTTCGATCCCTGGGTTTGGAAGAGTCCCTGGAGAAGGGAACAGCTACCCATTCCAGCATTCTGGCCTGGAGAATTCCATGGCCTATACAGTCCATGGGGTCACAAAGAGTTGGACATGACTGAGCAACTTCCACTCTTCACTTTCAAGGATGATTATTAAAATATAAACTAGTTTATGTGGCAACCTGGATAGGAGTGGAGTTTGAGGGGGAATGGATACATATATATGTATGGCTGAGTCTCTTTGCTGTCCACCTGAAACTATCACAACGTAGTTAATTGACTATACTCCTATATAAAATTAAAAGTTTTTAAAATTTTTTGATTAAAAAATTTTTATAAACCAGTAACTTGAAAGATGGAGTAAAGGGCAAATAACTTTCATGAAGTGACCACTTTTTTATATTACCTAATCAAGGGTAATATTTATTCTTTCATTTAATATACAAATAATTATTTGCATTATGATCTATCAAGTAGAAATTTCCTATAGATAAATTGATAACTAAAGTGTTTTAGGAAATTTTTAAAAGAAGGTTTCTGATTAAAGCCCAGATGTAAATGACTCCAAACCTGTTTGCTTAACCACTGGTGTACATTACTTTACCACATTTTTGAAATATCCATTGAGCCCTGAAAGAGTGATATATGCCCTGGTAAAGTTGCAGCTTGAAGTTTTAAAAGCAGAAAGTTTATCTAGGAACACTGGTTTTTTGTGTGTAGGCAAAATGTTTCAGTCTTTTGGGGTATTGCAATAAAAATATCACAGACTAGTGACTTAAACAGTAAACATTTATTTCTCACAGTTTTGGAGGCTGAGAAGCCGAGGATCAGATTTAGTGTCTGGTGAGGACCTGTTTTCCGATTTGCAGATGGCTGCCTTCTCCGTGTCCTCACATGGCAGAAGGGGTGAGAGAGTTCTCTGGGGCCGACTGAGAGGGGAGGGAGGTGTTCTCTTTTATAAGCGCATTCGTCCCATTCATGAAGGCTCCACCCTCATGGTCTAATCCTCTTCCAAATGCCCATCTCCTAATACTGTCACACTACGCATTAGGATTTCATCATGAATTTCGGAAAAACACAAACATTCCGTCCATAACATAGAGTCAGTCTTCATGATTCAGGGTCTGGTCCTTCATTGGAAGTTTCATGAAACTGTCTGGTCCACCAGATGTGACTGACTGCTTCACAAGCACAGATTCAGTAACAATTGGTCCTAAGTTAGGAATTAAATAAAAGGTTTCTGCCACACAACATTCCCCAACTCTAGTTTACATAGCTTTAAATAGTAGGAGCATGGACTCAAGACACAGCCAAATAGTAATTGCTTCAGCTTCTCTTATAGCATGTACACCACAATTTCCACACCTTCCCCTCCCTCCAATCCGTGACCACCACCATGCAGACTGTGCTCCACGCAAGAGATGTCAAAGTGGGTGAGGTTTATTTCAGTATAGAAAAAAATATGCCCCTCTGGTCCCTGTTTAGCATTACCCTAATTGTCACAAGATCCCTTTGAGAGACTTGGTATCTTTAATGAAAGAATATCTAACTATTTAGAAGAAAGATGGTACCACAAGCTATGGATTGTTTCCGAGGTCATGTTTATATTGATCTTCATCTTTTCAGAATGTTAAAAACACTTTTCAGCTTTTGGTATAATTTTATAATACATAATGCACATTTTTCTAAAATTTTGGATATCATGTGAATAAAGAAATACATATATGAAGGTGTACTTGTTATACATATATATATATACACACACACATATATATGTATACATATACATATATATTACATGTATAATATATGTATATTATATGTATATATATAATATGTATATATGTTGGAAAATTTTTTCCTTCTGTAATATAAATTATTGACCTTGGTTGATAATCATATATCAATGTAGGTTCACTGACTATAACAAATGTACCACTGTGGTGTGGGACGTTCATAGTGTGGAAGGTTGTACATGTGTAGAAACAGAAAATGTATGGAATTATGTCTGCTTTCCACACAATGAACTTTGCTGTGAACTTAAAATTATTCTAAAAAATAAAACTCATTAATTTAAAAGTTTGTCAAAGGATTTTACCCTTCAAACACAATTAATTGTTTACTTCATTGATAATTTTCCTTTTCCCCTCTATATAATGAGCTATTTGTGTATAGATCTGGTCATAATAAATTAAAATGGAGTTTAAGGCCTTACCAAATATTTCTCATCTTTTATAAAGTTAAACTCAAGATTCATTTCTGTTAAGGTAAACTACTGCTAAGCTAAGTTACTTCAGTCATGTCCGACTCTGTGCGACCCCATAGACAGCAGCCCACCAGGCTCCACCGTCCCTGGGATTCTCCAGGCAAGAACACAGGAGTGGGTTGCCATTTCCTTCTCCAATGCATGAAAGTGAAAAGTGAAAGTCAAGTCGCTCAGTCGTGTCCAACTCTTAGCGACCCCATGGACTGCAGCCCACCAGGCTCCTCCGTCCATGGGGATTTTCCAGGCAAGAGTACTGGAGTGGGGCGTCATTGCCTTCTCCAAGGTAAACTAACCTATATGTAAATCATGCATCTTTCTCATAAGAAAATACTAATCTCTCATCTGTTGGTGACTTTTGGGTTCAGAGATAAATACAAATTTATTTTTCTTTACAACAGAAATAAAACACTAAAGGAAATATTTTCATAGTATTTTCAGCTTTCCTGTTGTCCCATAGATTCTATCCAGATGAACTCTGTAATTCAGAGCAAACCAATTATTTCAGCCTTTTCATATGCTTATACTTTAGAATCAGATCAGTGAACTGAACTGATTAATGGGTAAGTTCAAAAAAAGATCAAAGTTTTTAATAGATTTTTCCAATGAAGAAAATTTCCAGTAGGGTAGACAAAAAGACGAAATTGAATCTAATTCTAGGAAGAAAATCAAATACAACTGCAGTTTAAACAATAGCATATCTATTAAACTGTAAAGCACAGGATTCAGTTCTATTTTAGACTCCTTGAGGTTTATTTATAGAAATTAAAATCTTATTTAAACCATTTAGTGCTCAAAAGCACAATGCTTAAAAGAAATATGAACATTCAATTTAGTTCAGTTCAGTTGCTCAGGCATGTTTGACTCTGCAACCCCATGGACGGTAGCACGCCAGGCCTCCCTGTCCATCGCAACTCCTGGAGTCTACTCAAACTCATGTCCATTGAGTCGGTGATGCCATCCAAACATCTATACCCTGTCATGCCCTTCTCCTCCAACCTTCAGTGTTTCCCAGCATCAGGCTCTTTTTGAATGAGTCAGTTCTTCACATCAGGTGGCCAAACTATGGGAGTTTACGCTTCAGCATCAGTCACTCCAGTGAATATTCAGGACTGATTTCCTTTAGGACGAACTGGTTGGATCTCCTTGCAGTCCAGGGGACTCTCAAGAGTCTTCTCCAACACCACAGTTCAAAAGCATCAATTCTTCGGTGCTCAGCTTTCTTTATAGTCCAACTCTCACATCCATAAATGACTACTGGAAAAACCATAGCCTTGACTATACAGAACTTTGTTGGCAAAGTACTGTCTCTGCTTTTTAACCTGCTGTCTAGGTTGGTCATAGCTTTTCTTCCAAGGAGCAAATGTCTTTTAGTTTCATGGCTGCAATCACCATCTGCAGTGATTTTTGAGCCCAGAAAAATAAAGTCTGCCACTGTTTCCATTGTTTCCCCATCTATTTGCCATGAAGTGATGGGACCAGATACCATGATCTTAGTTTTCTGAATAGTGAGTTTTAAGCCAACTTTTCACTCTCCTCTTTCACTTTCATCAAGAGGCTCTTTAGTTCTTCTTCACTTTCTGCCATAAGCATGGGATCATCCGCATATCTGAAGTTATTGATATTTCTCCCAGCAATCTTCATTCAAGTTTGTGCTTCATCCAGCCCTGCATTTCTCATGATGTACTCTGCATATAACTTAAATAAGCAGGGTGACAATATACAGCCTTGACGTAATCCTTTCCCGATTTGGAACCAGTCTGTTGTTCCATATACAGTTCTCACTGTTGCTTCTTGACCTGCATACAGATTTCTCAGGAGGCAGGTCAGGTGGTCTGGTATCCACATCTCTTGAAGAATTTTTCAGTTTGCTGTGATCCACACATCAAAGGTTTTGGAATAGTCAGTAAAGCAGAAGTAGATATTATTCTGGAACTTTCTCGCTTTTTCAATGATCCAACGGATGTTTGCAATTTGATCTCTGGTTCCTCTGTCTTTTTTTTAAATCCAGCTTGAACATCTGGAAGTTCGTGGTTCATGTACTGTTGAAGCCTGGCTTGGAGAATTTTGAGCATTACTTTGCTAGCGTGTGAGATGAGTACAGTTGTGCGATAGTCTGAGCATTGTTTGGCATTGCCTTTCTTTGGGATTGGAATGAAAACTGACCTTTTCCAGTCCTGCGGCCACTGCTGAGTTTTCCAAATTTGCTGGCATATTGAGTGCAGCACTTTTACCGCATCATTTTTTAGGATTTGAAATAGCTCAACTGGAATTCCATCACCTCCACTAGCTTTGTTCCTAGTGATGTTTCCTAAGGCCCATTTAATCTCATATTCCAGGATGTCTGGCTCTAGGTGAGTGATCACACCTTCATGATTATCTGGGTTGTGAAGATTTTTTTTTATAGTTCTTCAGTGTATTTGTGCCGCCTCTTCTTAATATCTTCTGCTTCTGTTAGGTTCATACCATTTCTGTCCTTTATTATGTCCATCTTTGCATGAAATGTTCCTTTGGTATCTCTAATTTTCTTGAAGAGATCTCTAGTCTTTCCCAATTGTTTTCCACTATTTCTTTGCATTGATCACTGAGGAAGGCTTTCTTATCTCTCCTTGCTGTTCTTTGGAACTCAAAGCATTCAAATGGGTATATGTTTCCTTTTCTCCTTTGCCTTTCATTTCTCTTCTTTTCACAGCTGTTTGCAATGCCCTTTTGCAATAACCATTTTGCCCTTTCCATTTTTTTCTTGAGGATGGTCTTGATCACTGCCTCCTGTACATTGTCATGAACCTCTGTCCACAATTCTTCAGGCACTCTTGTCTATCAGATCTAACCCCTTGAATATATTGGTCACTTCTACTGTATTCCACTGTATTCCACTGTAAGGGATTTGATTTATGCCATACCTGAATGGTCTAGTGGTTTTTCCTACTTTCTTCAATTTCAGTCTGAATTTGGCAAAAAGGAGTTCATGATCTGAGCCACAGTCAGCTCCTAGTCTTGTTTTTGCTGACTGTATAGAGCTTCTCCATCTTTGGCTGCAAATAATATAATCAATCTGATTTCAGTATTGACCATCTGGTGATGCCCATGTGTAAAGTCTTCTCTTGTGTTGTTGGAAGAGGGTGTTTGATATGACCAGTGCATTCTCTTGGCAAAACTCCATTAGTCTTTGCCCTGCTTCATTTTGTACTCCAAAGCCAAATTTGCCTGTTATTCCAGGTATTTCTTGACTTCCTACTTTGGCATTCTAGTCCCCAGTAATGAAAATGACATCTTTTTTGGGTACTAATTCTAGAAAGGCTTGTAGGTCTTCATAGAATCTTCAGCTTCTTTAGCATAACTGGTCGTGGCATAGACTTGAATTACTGCGATTTTGAATGGTTTGCCTTGGAAACAAACAGAAATCATTCTGTCATTTTTGAGATTGCATCCAAGTACTGTATTTTGGACTCTTTTGTGGACTATGATGGCTACTCCACTTCTTCTAAGGAATTCTTGCCCACAGTAGTAGATATAATGGTCATCTGAGTTAAATTCACCCATTCCAGCCCATTTAGTTCACTGATTCCCAAAATGCCAAAATTCAATCTTGCCATCTCCTGTTTGACCACTTCTAATTTGCCTTAATTCATGGACCTAACATTCCAGGTTCCTATGCAATATTTCTCTTTACAGCATTGGACTTTACTTTCACCACCAATCACATCCACAACTGGGTGTTGTTTTTGCTTTGTATCTGTCTCTTCATTCTTTCTGAGGTTATTTCTCCACCGATCTTCAGTAGCATATTGGGTACCTATCAACCTGGTGAGTTCATCTTTCAGTGGTCTATCTTTTTGCCTTTTCATACTGTTCATGGGGTTCTCAAGGCAAGAATACTGAAGTAGTTTGCCATTCCCTTCTCCAATGAACATTACTGAAACTTTTATGAACATTATATGATTATATATTACATTATATGAACATTATTGAAACTTTTAAAACATAGAAATTTGAAATGAGTAGACCTAAGAATTGTTCCTCCCCCATTCCAAAATGATTATTTTCAGAAGCATCAGTTTATTTATTTTTCTGAATTAATGAATTAAATATCTCTTTTCCATAATCCCTTACCCTCAGTGGGAATTATTAACCTGAGGGGACAGGGGTGGAGTTGACTGCCAAGAACATATAGAAGTAAAGTACTTGATCAATTCCTCCTCAAGCACTTCCCCCTACTTCCATGGTAGAAGAAGGCAAGAATTGTGACTTCGGTTTCAGTTCAGTTCAGTTCAGTTCAGTTGCCCAGTCATGTCTGACTCTTTGCAACCCCATGAATCACAGCATGCCAGGCCTCCCTGCCCATCACCAACTCCCGAAGTTCACTCAGACTCTTGTCCATCCAGTCGGTGATGCCATCCAGCCATCTCATCCTCTGTCGTCCCCTTCTCCTCTTGCCCCCAAACCCTCCCAGCATCAGAGTCTTTTCCAATGAGTCAACTCTTCACATCAGGTGGCCAAAGTACTGGAGTTTCAGCTTTAGCATCATTCCTTCCAAAGAAATCCCAGCGCTGATCTCCTTCAGAATGGACTGGTTGGATCTCCTTGCAGTCCAAGGGACTCTCAAGAGTCTTCTCCAACACCACACTTCAAAAGCATCAACTCCCCGGTGCTCAGCTTTCTTCACAGTCCAACTCTCACATCCATACATGACCACTGGAAAAACCATAGCCTTGACTAGACGGACCTTTGTTGGCAAAGTAATGTCTCTGCTTTTGAATATGCTATCTAGGTTGGTCATAACTTTCCTTCCAAGGAGTAAGCGTCTTTTAATTTCATGGCTGCAATCACCATCTGCAGTGATTTTGGAGCCCAAAAAAATAAAGTCTGACACTGTTTCCACTGTTTCCCCGTCTATTTGCCATGAAGTGATGGGACCGGATGCCATGATCTTCGTTTTCTGGATGTTGAGTTTTAAGCCAATTTTTTAACTCTCCTCTTTCTTTAGTTCCGCTTCACTTTCTGCCATAACTAAATTTCAAATGTTACATCTCTTGTGTTTTTTAGAGCAATATTGGAGACTACAAAGAATGGGAGTCAATGCCAAGATTCCTGGTGCTTTGTTCAAGTTCCAAAATCTGTAAAGATTAGTAAACCTCAAATGAAGAGTCCCAGAAGATCTGATGCATATATTTTTAAGTTATCACTTAGACTGAAATAAATACATATTGCATACTCATATTTCTTCTGGGTTAAATAATCACTTAATTTCTATCATCTCTGTCCCTACTGAAAACCAGCATCAGAAACAGTGTTGTCTCTGAGATGAACAACTTTATACATTTTCAGTAAATATTTAATTTCATAGGTAAGGTATTTTATTTTTCATATATCTTTTAAGATAAATGTACATCATATAACTGAATACTATGATTATTGTTCATTAACTATCCATTTAAGGTGCCATTTTTGAGAGTGAGCATTTGGACTCACTAAATTATTTGCCTTATCAACACAGCCAGGTCCAACTTGTTTTCCAATATCACAGTAATTTAACAGCTGAACTGGCAGCAAGACATGGGCCAGAGCTACAAGGAAAGTGAGAGCCATGGTCATTCAGCAAAAGCTAAAATGCTGCTTTTACATCTCAGAATGGTTTTGCAACTGCCATTCATTTAATCCCCACAGAATGCTTGTGCCCAATTCAGCTATTTTCTGTTTTTTTTGTTTTTTTTTATGTAATCTGGTACCTTTTAACAAAATAAATGTGACTCCTCAATATGGAGCCAACAGTTCATCTTTCACTAATGGCTCACCCTATACCTGTGTCTGTTCATCATAACTAGGCAAAGTTCTTCTGTATCTTGAGTAATAATCATTTAACAAGTCTGAAACAAGGATAATCATGGAGAATACAAACCAAACCAGGATCTTCAATTGTCAAGATATTCCTTTTCCCAGATAGCCAGTTTAACTTTGTTTGGTTGATTTTTTAAAACTGATTTATAGGGGAAAGCCACAAAACAGGTATTTTCTAATGCTGGTATGCTGTTCACAATTCATTGCTAAAAGAGATCCTGAAAACAAAGTTAAGTGGGAAAGATGTGACAAATTCTTGATACATTAAAGTGTTAGTGTTAGTTTCTCAGTCATGTCCAACTCTCTGTGACCCCATGGACTGTAGCCCTCCAGGCTCTTCTGTCCATGGAATTCTCCAGCAAGAATTACTGGAGTTGCCATTTCCTTCTCCAGGAGATCTTCCCAATCCTGGGATTGAACCCGCATCTCATGCATTGCAGGCAGAGTCTTTACTGTATGAGTAACCAGGGCAGCTTCCAAATAGAAAAGTATTCATTATATCTTAAAATACAATAATTCCACATAAACAGTCTACAGTGCTATGTCAATTCTAGAAGAAGAAAAAAAGATGAATATCTACCTGCAAATGTACACATTTATTCTGTGCTAAAATATTTTTGGCTAGATGTTAGACACACTCCTGAAGGGTGTATTAATTGTCAGATCATCTCGGCTTTATAAAAAGAATACATCATTGGACTTTATATGTTATTTTAGTTACCTACTGATGCACAGCGAACTACCTCAAAACTTAGTGCTTAAAACAGGAAACATTTAGAGTTGATTATCACTATTTACAAGTAGTTATGTTTCATAAAGTAGCTGCAAACACAGATGCAGTGAACACTGAAACATTGCTCCTGGGGGAACATAGGCTTAGATTGCTACAAGCTTCTGGTCAAAAACTAGTCATCAACTAAGCATCAGTATATAACTTTGTCTTATGTATATTACTTGTTGAAAACAACTTGTTCAGTATATATTGTTGATTCATTAACATTAAGCTAGTGGCTGACTCAGTGGACATGATTATGAGCAAGATAGAGGGGAGATATTATCCAGGAGATAATAAAGGACTGAAAAGCCTGGCATGCAGCAGTCCATGGGATCAAAAAGACTAGGCCACGACCTAGTGACTGAAAAACAAAGTGGCTGATGAGCACTATAATTCATGCCTGAAAGTTTGTCTAACACATTTTCTCCAAAAGGCACATCACAGCCTTCTTGTGCTTAGGAATACTAGACACACTTTAGCACTTTGCTTGGGACCATTGTAAACAACAAAATCACCATCAAAAAGCACCAAAATGTGAGAAACACCAACCCAAAGCCCCAAATAGACCATGAAAAGACATGTTCACAGTATGACACCTGGTTGGAAAGGGCAGAGATGCCCTTGTTTGATCTGAACTGGGGCAAGGCACATTGGGCCACTCACATTTTTCACTGCTCTGCACATGTCTGTAAAATTGCCATGAGTATCGACTTTGTGGTTATGGATATATTTTAGTGAGTAGGAAAATTTGCAAATAGAAAATCTGTGAGTAATGAGCACTGATTGTATTTAGCAGCCTCTGAGGGAAAGGAATCTGGGAGTAGCTTAGCTAACTCTTACTCATTCCTCAGAACTGAGTCTACATGACACCTCCTAGAAGCTTGTCCTAAATAAAACTAAGTCCTCTCCTTCTGTCTCTGGTGTCCACTTTTATCATACCACTTGCTAGAGTAAGCCATAATGTCATGGTAGCTAGTCTTTCTCAATACTCAATTGTAAGTTCCTTCAGGGAATGAACTATGTCTTCTTCATTATATTTGTCTATCAAGTATTTAGGGAAGAAATAAGACCTATATACACAATCTTTCAGAAATTAGTGGTAGAGAAAGGACTGTATTCCCAATGTAGTTTATAAAACCAGAATAACTTTGTGGTAAAATATTACAAGAAAAAAAATAGGGTCAATATCTCTCACAAACACAGATTCCAAATTTCATATTAAAATATTATTGAATTCAATCAATCCGTGTATAAAAAGAAAAATATTATGGAAAATCTAATTTAGCCCAGAAATTTAGTTTGGTATTTCATTCAAAAGTCAATGTAACTCAAAAAATTAACAGAATAAAAGATAAAAGCATATAACTTTCATAAGGCAGAAAAAGAAAAAATCAACATCCATTTGTGATATTAAAAAACAACACATCAAACTAAAAATAGAAAGAAAATTCCCCTTAATGCAAGAAGAGAAACTTAAGAAAAGTCTAATGCTGACATCACAATTAATGAAATATTGAACATTTCTGAGACAGGAAAAAAGGTCAAGATATTCACTCTTACTACTTCTATTCAGCACTATATTGGATATCCATGCCAGTGCAGTAAAGTAAAAATGTTTAAAAATAAATAAAAGCCCTAAAATCCAGAAATAAGTAAAATTGTCCTTGTGTGAAAGTGTTATGATTATATATAAAACTCTATGTAGTCTACAAAAGAATGGCTGCGATTAATAAATGAATTTATCAGGATCACAGGATTCAAAATAACTATGTGAAAATGATTTCTATTGTTCTCTACTCACAATAATGGCATCCTTAGTGGCTCAGAGGATAAAGAATCTGTCTGCAAAGCAGGAGACCCAGATTTGATCTCTGGAAGATCTCCTGGAGAAGGGAATAGCTACTCACTCCAGTATTCTTGCCTGGAGAATTCCATGGACAGAAGAGTTTGGGTGGGCTACAGTCCATGGGGTCACAAAGAGTTAGACACAACTAAACTGCCTCTTGAGAAACGTATATGGAGGTCAGGAGGCAACAGTTAGAACTGGACATGGAACAACACACTGGTTCCAAATAGGAAAAGGAGTACGTCAAGGCTGCATATTGTCACCCTGCTTATTTAACTTCTATGCAGAGTACATCTTGAGAAAAGCTGGACTGAAAGCAGCACAGGCTGGAATCAAGATTGCCGGGAGAAATATCAATAACCTCAGATATGCAGATGACACCACCCTTATGGCAGAAAGTGAAGAGGAACTCAAAAGCCTCTTGATGAAAGTGAAAGTAGAGAGTGAAAAAGTTGACTTAAAGCTCAACATTCAGAAAATGAAGATCATGGCATCTGGTCCCATCACTTTATGGGAAATAGATGGGGAAACAGTGGAAACAGTGTCAGACTTTATTTTTTTGGCTCCAAAATCACTGCAGATGGTGATTGCAGCCATGAAATTAAAAGATGCTTACTCCTTGGAAGCAAAGTTATGACCAACCTAGCTAGCATATTCAAAAGCAGAGACATTACTTTGCCAACAAAGGTCCATCTAGTCAAGGCTATGGTTTTTCCAGTGGTCATGTATGGATGTGAGAGTTGGACTGTGAAGAAAGCTGAGCGCTGAAAAATTGATGCTTTTGAACTGTGGTGTTGGAGAAGACTCTTGAGAGTCCCTTGGACTGCAAGGAGATCCAACCAGTCCATTCTGAAGGAGATCAGTGCTGGGATTTCTTTGGAAGGAATGATGCTAAAGCTGAAACTCCAGTACTTTGGCCACCTCATGCAAAGTGTTGACTCACTGGAAAAGACTCTGATGCTGGAAGGGATTGGGGGCAAGAGGAGAAGGGGATGACAGAGGATGAGATGGCTGGATGGCATCACTGTCTCGATGGATGTGAGTCTGAGTGAACTCCGGGAGTTGGTGATGGACAGGGAGGCCTGGCGTGCTGCGATTCGGGGTCGCAAAGAGTCGGACACGACTGAGCGACTGAACTGAACTGAAATAACTAACACTTTCACTTCACTACTAGCAATAGGCAATACCATTAAAACTGGCATTTAAAAATATTGATACTTGATTGCTGCTGTTGCTGCTAAGTCGCTTCAGTCGTGCCTGACTCCATGCGACCCCATAGACGGCAGCCAACCAGGCTCCTCCATCCACAGGATTCTCCAGGCGAAAATACTGGAGTGGGCTGCCATTTCCTTCTCCAGATACTTGATTAAATCCAATTAAATATACATACAACCTGTATACTGAAGAATAGAAAATGTTGTCCAAAGAAGTTAATGAAGATCTAAAAGAATAGATTTACCATTTTATGTATTGGAAGTTTTAATATCCTTCTCTAATTTGCCCTATGGGTTCAACACAATCCCTAACAAAATAAAACAGAATTTCTTGTAGAAATTGGTGAGAAAATTCCAAAATGCTTATGGAAATACAAAGAACCTATAAAATAATCTTTAAAAATAGAACTATAAAAATTACAAGAATTGTTTTCAGAATTTAAGATAACTTAACAGTGTGATTTGGGTGTAAGATAGAGAGATTCGTGAATAGAATAGAGTCCAGAAAGACTCATATGTGTAGCCATTTGATAAATAAATTGAGAAAGAAAAGGTTTTATTTGGACAAATGTTGATTAATCAACTAAATATGTTAGGAAATATGAAAGTAGACCCAACTTCAAACCACACACAAATATTAATTTGAGATGTCATAGACCAAAATTAAAAGCTCAGAATCATAAAACTTCTATTAATAGAAGGATCCAATTATAATATCCTAATAACTTTAGAGTAAGCAAAGATTTCTTGATAAGGACCAAAAACAAACAAACAACAACAACAAAAAAATACAACTTTTAGCACAAGTGAAATTGCTTAAGTGGAAATTTGTTACTTCTGGAAAGATTTCCCTTAAAAATGAGATAAGTCAAGTGCAGAGAGAATGATTCAAAAGACATATATATGACAAAAACATTTATATTCAGATTGTATAAAAACTCTTACAATAAACAATAAAATTGTGAAAAATTATCTCTATTTTACATTAATAAATTTTGGGGCTTCTCTGGTGGCTCAAATAGTAAAGAATCTGCCTGCAATGCCAGAGATCCAGGTTTGGTCCTTGGCCCAGGAAGAATGGCTACCCAGTATTCTTGCCTGGAGAATTCCATTGACAGAAGAGCCTGGTGGGCTACCGTCCATGTCGTCACAAAGAGTCAGATATGACTGAGCAACTTTCACTTCAATAAATTATTACAACAGGCAATTTCCAAAATAAGATATTCAGATGAAAATGAAAAGACACTCAAAATCATTTGTAATCAGGGAAATACAAATTAAAATGAAAACCACAAAAAGATATCTTTTCACATCTACTAGAGTGGCAACTAAACACCACACTACACTAAATATAGGACAGAGTATAGAACACTTGAAACTATCATACATTGATTTTGAGAGTATAAAATAGAAACCATTTTGGAGAATGATTTTCCAATTCCTTTTTAAAATTAAGCATAGGTCTACTCTACAACCCATCAATTCCATTCTTTGGTATTTACACAAAAGCAATGAAAAAAATATATATATATATATATCTGCATTAAAGACATAATATTCATAGCAGTTTTATTCAAAACTGTCAAAGCCAAGAAATAACCAAAAAGCCTGTCTAATAAGAGAATGAACAGATTGAGATCATTTCAGACAATGGAAAATATTTACTCAATAATGTAAAAGAATAAACTACCAATACACACAACAGTCTCAAAATTCTCAGTTATTTGGCTAAAATCAAAATCCCAGACAAAGATGAACACATTCTATATGCGTCCATAGATACACAATCTGTAGATTCATAAAACTAATCTACAATCCAAAGTTCATTGCTAAGGAAAGGGGAATTGAAATCAACTAGAAAAGGATATGAGGGAATTTTCTAAGGTAAAGAAAATATTCCAGGTATTATTTCATTTTGTGAAGACACCAGTGAATACAATAAATCAAAACATGTAAAATTGAACACTTAAGATTTGTGCATGTTCTTGTATGCCAATTATGCATCAATTTAAAAAACACTGAATTCACTTTACTTTTGAACCTGATTTTACTCTGTTCTTGGTAAATGATAGTACAAGCAATTGATTCACCCATAAACATAGGCATTCTCTTTGAATCTATCCTCCATAACCCTATTCAGTTCAGTTCAGTCGCTCAGTCGTGTCTGACTCTTTGCGACCCCATGAATCACAGCATGCCAGGCCTCCCTGTCCATCACCAACTCCTGGAGTTCACTCAGACTCATGTCCATCGAGTCAGTGATGCCATCCAGCCATCTCATCCTCTGTCGTCCCCTTCTCCTCCTGCCCCTAATCCCTCCCAGCATCAGAGTCTTTTCCAATGAGTCAACTCTTTGCATGAGGTGGCCAAAATACTGGAGTTTCAGCTTTAGCATCATTCCTTCCAAAGAAATCCCAGGGCTGATCTCCTTCAGAATGGACTGGTTGGATCTCCTTGCAGTTCAGGGACTCTCAAGAGTCTTCTCCAACACCACAGTTCAAAAGCATCAATTCTTCAGCGCTCAGCTTTCTTCACAGTCCAACTCTCACATCCATACATGACCACTGGAAAAACCATAGCCTTGACTAGATGGACCTTTGTTGGCAAAGTAATGTCTCTGCTTTTGAATATGCTAGCTAGGTTGGTCATAACTTTGCTTCCAAGGAGTAAGCATCTTTTAATTTCATGGCTGCAATCACCATCTGCAGTGATTTTGGAGCCCCCCAAAAATAAACTCTGACACTGTTTCCACTGTTTCCCCATCTATTTCCCATGAAGTGATGAAACCAGATGCCATGATCTTAGTTTTCTGAATGTTGAGCTTTAAGCCAACTTTTTCACTATCCTCTTTCACTTTCATCAAGAGGTTTTTGAGTTCCTCTTCACTTTCTACCATAAGGGTGGTGTCATCTGCATATCTGAGGTTATTGATATTTCTCCGGGCTATCTTGATTCCAGCTTGTGCTTCTTCCAGCCCAGCATTTCTCATGATGTACTCTGCATATAAGTTAAATAAGCAGGGCGACAATATACAGCCTTGATGTACTCCTTTTCCTATTTGGAACCAGTGTGTTGTTTCATGTCCAGTTCTAACTGTTGCTTCATGACCTACATATAGGTTTCTCAAGAGGCAGGTCAGGTGGTCTGGTATTCCCATCTCTTTCAGAATTTTCCACAGTGTATTGTGATCCACACAGTCAAAGGCTTTGGCATAGTAGCTTTGTTCGTAGTGATGCTCTCCCTCTTTTTTTTTTTTTTTGTTCTCCATTGCTTTTATTTATTTATTTATTATTTATTTTTACTTTATAATATTGTATTGGTTTTCCCATACATCAACATGCATCCGCCACGGGTGTACATGTGTTCCCCATCCTGAACTCCCCTCCCACCTCCCTCCCCATACCATCCCTCTGGGTCATCCCAGTGCACCAGCCCCAAGCTTCCTGTATCCTGCATCGAACCTGGACTGGAGATTCTTTTCTTATATGATATTATACATGTTTTAATGCCATTCTCCCAAATCATCCCCCCTTCCCTCTCCCACAGAGTCCAAAAGACTGTTCTATACATCTGTGTCTCTTTTGCTGTCTCGCATACAGGGTTGTCGTTACCATCTTTCTAAATTCCATATATATGCGTTGCTGCTGCTGCTGCTGCTGCTGCTAAGTCGCTTCAGTCATGTCCGACTCCATGCGACCCCATAGACGGCAGCCCACCAGGCTTCCCCATCCCTGGGATTCTCCAGGCAAGAATTCTGGAGTGGGTTGCCATTTCCTCCTCCAATGCATGAAAGTGAAAAGTGAAAGTGAAGTCACTCAGTCATGTCCGACTCTTAACGACCCCATGGACTTCAGCCTACCAGGCTCCTCTGTCCATGGGATTTTCCAGGCAAGACTACTGGAGTGGGGTGCCATTGCCTTCTCCGATATATGCATTAGTATACTGTATTGGTGTTTTTCTTTCTGGCTTACTTCACTCTGTATAATAGGCTCCAGTTTCATCCATCTCATTAGAACTGATTCAAATGTATTCTTTTTAATGGCTGAGTAATACTCCATTGTGTGTATGCACCACAGCTTTCTTATCCATTCATCTGCTGATGGACATCTAGGTTGCTTCCATGCCTTGGCTATTGTAAACAGTGCTGCGATGAACACTGGGGTACACGTGTCTCTTTCAGTTCTGGTTTCCTCAGTGTATATTCCCAGCAGTGGGATTGCTGGGTCATAAGGCAGTTCTATTTCCAGTTTTTTAAGGAATCTCCACACTGTTCTCCATAGTGGCTGTACTAGTTTGCATTCCCACCAACAGTGTAAGAGGGTTCCCTTTTCTCCACACCTCCTCCAGCATTTAATGCTTGTAGACTTTTGGATTGCAGCCATTCTGACTGGCGTGAAATGGTACCTCATTGTGGTTTTGATTTGCATTTCTCTGATAATGAGTGATGTTGAGCATCTTTTCATATGTTTGTTAGCCATCTGTATGTCTTCTTTGGAGAAATGTCTATTTAGTTCTTTGGCCCATTTTTTGATTGGGTCATTTATTTTTCTGGAATTGAGCTGTAGGAGTTGCTTGTATATTTTTGAGATTAGTTGTTTGTCAGTTGCTTCATTTGCTATTATTTTCTCCCATTCTGAAGGCTGTCTTTTCCACTTGCTTATAGTTTCTTTCATTGTGCAGAAGCTTTTAATTTTAATTAGGCCCCATTTGTTTATTTTTGCTTTTATTTCCAATATTCTGGGAGGTGGGCCATAGAGGATCCTGCTGTGATGTATGTCAGAGAGTGTTTTGCCTATGTTCTCCTCTAATGTTTTTATAGTTTCTGGTCTTGTGTTTAGATCTTTAATCCATTTTGAGTTTATTTTTGTGTATGGTGTTAGAAAGTGTTCTAGTTTCATTCTTTTACAAGTGGTTGACCAGTTTTCCCAGCACCACTTGTTAAAGAGATGTTTTCTAAAGCCCACATGACTTCACTTTCCAGCATGTCTGGCTCTAGGTGAGTGATCACACCATTGTGATTATCTTGGTCGTAAAGCTCTTTTTTGTACAGTTCTGTGTATTCTTGCCACCTCTTCTCAATATTTTCTGCTTCTGTTAGGTCTATACCATTTCTGCCCTTTATTGAGCCCATATTTGCAAGAAATGTTCCCTTGGTATCTCTAATTTTCTTGAAGAGATCTCTAGTCTTTCCCATTCTGTTGTTTTCCTCTATTTCTTTGCATTGATCACTGAGGAAGGCTTTCTTATCTCTCCTTGCTATTCTTTGGAACTCTGCATTCAGATGCTTATATCTTTCCTTTTCTCCTTTGCTTTTCACTTCTCTTTTTTTCACAGATATTTGTAAGGCCTCCCCAGACAGCCATTTTGCTTTTTTGCATTTCTTTTCCATGGGGATGGTCTTGATCCCTATCTCCTGTACAATGCCACAAACCTCTGTCCATAGTTCATCAGGCACTCTATCTATCAGATCTAGTCCCCTAAATCTATATCTCACTTCCACTGTATAATCATAGGGGATTTGATTTAGGTCATACCTGAATGGTCTAGTGGTTTTCCCTACTTTCTGCAATTTCAGTCTGAATTTGGCAATAAGGAGTTCATGATCTGAGCCACAGGCAGCTCCCAGTCTTGTTTTTATTGACTGTATAGAGCTTCTCCATCTTTGGCTGCAAAGAATATAATTAATCTGATTTCGGTGTTGACCATCTGGTGATGTCCATGTGTAGAGTCTTCTCTTGTGTTGTTGGAAGACCTACCATCAAATTTCCTGAACCTGTTTCATAAATTATCATCACGGTCCATTGAACTAGTAGCCTCCTAACTGGTACCTCTGCCTCCATTTGCCTTGCAATTTATTCACCACAATTTATGTAGCATGATATTTTATTAGAACAAATGTATGGAAGCTTTTAAGATTTTCATATTGATCTTATGAAAAATAACAAAAAATTTAATATTACATATATTTTCTACAAACTCATGATAACTAAAGACTAAATTTGTTTGATAATAATTCTCAGAAGATCAAATATTAGCCTGGCCTCACAGATATGTAATAAAAATTCAATAATACTGACAATTTATGGATTCTCAAAGATTTGCCAGAAATTGTACTAGATGATATATGCATAATCTCTAATTTCATCAGTCGCCAATGAAGAAACAGAAGTTTATGCAGGTTAGTAACTTCCAGACGGTTAAATTCATGTGTGGTGAAGCTGAAATTTAAATTCATATCTGTATGTCTCCAAAGCCTGTCTGCTGAATTTCAATGATGTTACCAAGAATTGTTCATGGATCTTTGACTGCATGTAGCTGTGTTTTATATGGCTGAGTATGATAATTACATGAGCTGCACTTGCTGGGTCAATACCAACTATTTTCTTAGGATTCTCAGCGATTAGCTCCCAATATATAACACTCGCACGGAAACTCCCCAATATAGGGTTTCCAAGTGTGTCAATTTATGCATTCTTTTTTGTAAATCATCATAATAGAAAAATAATGTTAGGAGCTTTCCAGAAGACAAGTGTCCACATAACTTATTAGAAGGCCACAAAAGACTTTCTAAGGTCAAGAAAGGGACTAAAAATAGTACTAAAGGTCAGTTTCTGAGAAAACAAAGGGAAGGGATGCCCTTAAAATATTTTTGAAACCCCAAAGGAAAATGTAGGGCTTCCTGACAGCTCAGATGGTAAAGAATCCATTCATAATGCAGGAGACCTGGGTTTGATCACTGGGTTTGGAAAATCCCCTGAAGAAGAGAATGGCTACCCACTCCAGTATTCTAACCTGGAGAATTCCATGGACAGAGGAGCCTGGCAGGCTACAGTCCATGGGATCACAGAGTCAGACACAAATGATTGACTAACACTTTTCTTAAAATAAAAATGTAGCATTTTTAGATCACAGGTGGTTGTGAGCCTTCTCTTTAATTCCATGAACTCTACAACAGCATTTAATCCCCATTTCAAGGAAGTGAAATAGAAAACAGACCATAAAAACAACAGTAATATCCAATACACATACTAGAAACTTGAGGACATTTGGCAAAGTGTTCTTAAAGAATGCAATCAGCACTGTGCACTAAAGGTATAAAGAATATTTTTCAGGATGTACTGAAGGTAAAAAGCAGTTTTCTAGTAATAACCAAATACATCTCAGTCATTCAGGGTTTGAAGAAGGGCTTATTTCTTTTTCACTTTTATGCTTTAATGTAAATCTTTGTGAAAAGTGAAGTGTAGGAAGGAAGAAGATGGGCTTGAGATAAGTTGCTGCATTTCTTTTTGTGGCCAAAAGAAAGTATTTCAGGAAACATTGGAGTAGAGAGGATACTACCAGCAATATGGTGATTCAGTGGAATCATGTGTTAAACTTGAAGAGAAGCTCAGCATGTGTATAAAATATATTGGTTAACACAATCACACTTTGGCAGACATATAACCTATAATATAACCTAAAATAGCCTTGCATCTCTACTGGGCCAGAATAGTAAACATTTTAAAGATGAGATCAAAATGATCGACAGATATCTCTTGACATTAAGTTCCTAACTAACTTATTCCTTGTTATAATATATTCAGCTATGTTATTAGAGACTTATTATGATTATTACTAAAAGAACTCTTTAAAGAGTTTTCTGACAAAAAATGAAGAACTATGAAAAATATACTTTTTCAAAAAAGAATGTAAGTGACTATTATATTTTTGCTCAAATGTGAGATTCTAGTCCAAACTCAAGAAACAGTCAGAATTCACCAATCACATTGCACTGTGGAAGTATTTTAGTAATAAAATGTAAATGTCTTACATTTGCACTGAAGACAGTTTCATGAAGCTAGAGACAATTTATATATAAAGTACAAGTGTACTAGTATAAGCAAATATTATTCAACTCAAATAAATCATTCTTTAATTTGTTAAGTTCACTCGTTCAGTCATATCCAACTCTTTGCAACCCCATGGACTGCAGCACGCCAGGCTTCCCTGTCCATTACCAACTCCTGGAGCTTACTCAAATTCATGTCCATTGAGTCGGTGAGGCTATCCAACCATCTCATCCTCTGTTGTCCCCATTTCCTCATGCCTTCAATCTTTCCCAGCATTAGGGTCTTTTCTAATGAGTCAGTTCTTCACATCAGGTGGCCAAAGTGTTGGAGTTTCAGCTTCAGCATCAGTCGTTCCAGTGGATATTCAGTACTTATTTCCTTTAGGATGGACTGGTTGGATCTCCTTGCAGTCCAAGGGACTCTCAAGAGTCTTCTTCCAACACCACAGTTCAAAAGCATCAATTCTTCAGTGCTCAGCTGTCTTTAATTTGTAACAAAATGCATATACACACTGTCAAATTTTTTCAACAAAGTTGAAATATATGGTCTGTTATGGACTGAATGTTTGTATCCTTCTAAAATGCATGTGTCGAATCCCTAACACCCAATATGACTGTGTTTGGATATGGGGTCTCTAAGGAAATAAATGAAGACATATGGGTGAGACCTTGCTCCCATAGGATTAGTGTCATTATAAGAAGAGATATCAGTGTTCTTTCTCTCTCTGTCTGTCTTCATCTTCCTACTCTCCTTGTGCACCAAGGAATGGCCTTTAATGAGAAGAGAGCTATCTGTAAGCCAGGAGAAGAGTCCTCACCTGAAACCGAATTTGCTGACATCTTGATCTTGGACTTTCCAGTCTCCAGAATGGTGAGAAAATAAATCTCTGTTGTTTAAGCCACCCAGTCTGTGGTATGTTTTTATAGCAGCCCTAACTGACTAATACATGGTCCTCAATTTCAAAATGTTGCAGCATTAGATATGCAAAGGAGGAGTCTTCCTGAAGAAAATCATAAGAAATTGCTTAGCAATGTAGGTCTTTAAAAAGTATTTATTTATTGTTTATATTTAATCAAGGTAATTATAAGTACTTCCTTAAAAGATTTTCAAACAATTGCAATTGAGCATGAAAAATATCACTTCAATTAGATGCCTGCATATGTAGTCTTATCTTTCTAAATGTAATAACCGGAATGCATCATTTCGTTGTGTCAACCTGTTTTTCATTGGCAAATATTTTCTCTTCATCATGCATAACTCCCTGATGCTAATGAAGACTAAGGGACTGGCCTAAACAGCTGAAAAATATTTAAGCTATAGATTAAAACCAACCTATTTTTAATAAGAAGACATTGATTTCTAGAAATAGGAAAAATATTGGTAATTGACCATTGCTTATCTACAAATCTGAAACAATACCTTGCAATTATGAAATAGTTTTCCACAAAAATCTCAGAGAACTACACAAAATATATCTAACTTGGATAACAAGAATTTTTATTAAAAGCACTTCTTCATTACTTACAGTAGAGGTATGTTGATTTGAATTAAGTTGAATATCTTTTTTCTCCCTATAAAAATACAAGATATAGTGAGAATGAGACACATCAAATATGGTAATTATGTATTTTTAATTTCATGAAATTTATTTCATGTAATAAATAAACCCTATAAACCAAATATTTAGTTTTTATTCTGAAAACTAGAGAAGGAAATGGCAACCCACTCCTGTATTCTTGCCTTGGGAATCTCATGGACAGATGAGCCTGGTAGGCTACAGTCCGTGAGGTCTCAAAGAGTCAGACATGACTGAGTGACTGAGAACATACACACCCTGAAAACTAAGTCATAGTCACCTTAAAGGTACAGGAGAGACGATGATGAGGACAGAGCTCTATTACAAGTAATCAAATTTACCATTTCCTTCCATTTCTGCTTTTGCAATGTAAAGCAGCCAGTGTGAGACTGCAAGAATTTCTTATACAAGAATAATCTCAATGTGCTTTTGTGATATTAAATGACAAATCATAAAATACCTATATGTATATCATACAGATATCAAATAAATACATGTCAAAGAATTTATGTAACTGAGGTAACTGGTAACGTATTACAACAAGTCCAGAGGAGAACCAAAGGACTACAAATTTGTATGGAATAAAGACTTGTTGAAATAGACGTGCAAATGACTCGGAATAGGCATTTGCAGAGGGGTACTTGAGTGGTGGGGAGTGAGAGGAACCAATTAAATTGCCCCACAACATAATTTATTTGCATGTTTATTGACAAGAATTCTTTCTCATTGCTAACAGTTATCTACAACTTGCAGAATTCTAAACTAGCTCAAGTGGAAAAAAGAAAAATGCTAGAATTACTAACCCAGAAAGTATGATAGTCTAAGCAAAGCAAAGTTTTCCATTCAACCACCTAGTTATTTTGTTGTTGTTGTTGTTATTATTGTTTATTTCAAATTTCCTAATATGGGTCTTCCTTTGCTATTTAACTGATAGGATTATTTTGGAGACACCACGTCTAGACTACCCCCACATGCCAGCAATTACGGGGGTGACTAGAGCAGCTTTGTAGACTAGTCAGTGTTTGATCTGTCAGGATAGTAAATTCAAATCTAGAATTTTCCTTTGGAGTTTCAGCTAAAGTCCATTGTCCTTATATTACTAAATCATCAGAGACATGACTGCTGTTCAGAAAGACAGATTAATCAAACTCACAATGTCTAGACAGGGTAAGAAAAACTTTGTGCTTCAAAGGAAAACAATACATTTTCTGTGAGATGTGCTTCTGGGTTATCTGATTCTGACTGTGGGAACCATTGTACAAGAATAATTCTTGTCTATCAACATGCAAAAAAATTATGTAAAGAGACAAATGTCTCTTGCTATGGAAAAACCAGTTTTGCTTCCAGTTGTCCAGTCAACAATTTCATGATTCTATATAAATTTGTGTTTCTTTGAACAGATTTGTAACATCTTAGTTTCCTCATGAATGAGTTAAATAAAATCTCTAATAGGTACTCATTCTTACATCTATATAAGAATCATAATTTTCCTTTTCTTTGACAATTATTCTTTAACAACAGTAGTGGCAAAAATGTATAACATGATAGGCAACTGAAAACAATGCCTTAATTATAGTAAACATGTATTGTCTTTATCATTTCTATTCAGTCTGATAAATCAGCACTCTCTTTAAAGACAAGAGAGTTGCGCTGGACACTGTTCAAGGAGGTTGACATAAGTCTTTTCTTAGAAGCCACACAAATATAAGACAAATATACTTCTCAATGATTTTTGAGTCATATAAATTATGTACATCACCAAATGTAATGAAGAAACTAACCCTAACACTATAGACTGGGAGAAATAAGTTTGCATTTGGACTATAACTAAAGAAGAAGAACATATATTAAAAGAAGTTCACTATTTTTGAAACTGGTTTGTAAAAACCCAGAAGGAAAAAATAATGATTCAATAATAAATTAATTATCTTTATGGGGAACACATGTATACCTGTGGTGGATTCATTTTGATATTTGGCAAAACTAATACAATTATGTAAAGTTTAAAAATAAAATAAAGTTAAAAAAAAAAAAAGAAGTTCACTATTTTTGAAACTGGTTTGTAAAAACCCAGAAGGAAAAAATAATGATTCAATAATAAATTAATTATCTTTAACCTCTTGCTAATGCCATTACTTTGCCAAAAAATGTCCATCTATTCAAGGCTATGGTCTTTCCAGTGGCCATTTATGCATGTGAGAGTTGGACTGTGCAGAAAGCTGAGTGCCAAAGAATTGATACTTTTGAACTATGGTGCTGGAGAAGACTCTTGAGAGTCCCTTGGACTGCAAGGAGATCCAACCAGTCCATCCTAAAGGAGATCAGTCCTAGAATTTCTTTGGAAGGAATGATGCTGAAGCTGAAACTCCAATACTTTGGCCACCTCACGCGAACAGTTGACTCATTGGAAAAGACTCTGATGCTGGGAGGGATTGGGGGCAAGAGGAGAAGGGGACGGCAGAGGATGAGATGGCTGGATGGCACCACCGACTCAATGCACATGAGTTTGAGTGAACTCCGGGAGTTGGTGATGGACAGGGAGGCCTGGCGTGCTGAATTCATGGGGTTGCAAAGAATCAGACACGGCTGAGTGACTGAACTGAACTGAATGCCATTATTTAAAATACCAATAATTATATATAATAATTAAGATTTTAAAAATAGGGCACCTGTATCAGTGCAAGTTTTAGGCACAGGTAATGGAATATTGACTGCTTGGTGGGAGTTAAATACTGCTACTTGGTTCCTCAAGTCCAGAGAATTCTTCCACTAATGCCTAAAGCAATATCATCATTTAATTTTTCTCTTTTTAATTAGTTTTGTCCTTGGGGCTTTAAAATATCTATTATTTAACTATAATTCTGAAAAGAATAGCACATCAAATGCTTTACACATCACTATGAATGTATTTGGACTTCCCAAGTGGCTGAGTGGTAAAGAATCTGCCCGCCAATGCAGGAGGCACAAGAGATGTGGGTTCGATCCTTGAGCTCAGAAGATCCACTGGAGGAAGAAATGGCAACCCACTCAAGTAGTCTTGCCTGGAAAATTCAATGAACAGAGAAGCCTGGTGGGTTTTAGTCCATGGGGTCACAAAGAGTCGGACACAACTGAGTGAATGGGCACATGCATGTGTGTGCACGAGCACACACACACACACACACACACATACACACACACATACACACACGTGAATGTATTCATCAGGTCGTTTTCCTCCACTACCAATAGATACTAGAATAATGTTGATATTAGACCCCAGTGGTGAAGGTGAGAGATTAAGGTGTCTGAATCAGAAATAAATGTAACTTTAAAAGTTTAGACACATCAATATCAGCTAAATTTGATCAGTTTGTAAGTGGGTATCTATTTTTTGCTTCTTATGTCAAATTAAAGCCCTTTTCTTGATATCATACATATTCACAACATCAAAGAAAATCGAAGCTGGAAAATAGTTAAGATGCAAAACCAGATTTCATTTAAGAACTGTTGCAGTAGAGGAAAAGAAGCCTCAGTATGGAACTGGGCTCAATTCCAAATACAGCATGGAAGAAATGGAAATTTATGGCTCAGGAAGTCAGTGGATGGAAAATTACTAGGAGGAAACTCAAGGATAAGGGGGGATTCTGGCTAAATCTACTTGACAGGATTCTTGTCAAGGTCAGACTAGGGTGACCACATACTATGGATGGGGGATAAGGAATTTAACCAGATATGGAGGGTGATCAGATATCAAGGAGAGAAATTGAAGGTGGATGCCTAGAGGGAGGTTAGAGAAGTCTGGTCAAGAAGTTAGGTCAAGAAGACAGTCTATGTCAACAATGATACATCAAATACTCATCTTTAAATGCAACCCAGTGAATGATAATTGGGCGAGGAGAAAGGGGTTTGCATGCATGGAATTTTCTCCAAATTGAACTTCTACATGTTTATAAATGAATAAATTTAAATAAAAAATTCATAGAGTTGATAAATGGAGAGAAGAGTCTAAAAGCATACCAGAAACTTCCCTGATGGTCCAGTGCTTAAGATTCTGTGCTTCTGATACTGGGATGTTGGTTCAATCCCTGATCAGGAGACGAAGATCCCACATGCTCCACAGAGAGGAAAAAAAAAAAAATACTACTACTACTAATGATAAGAGCATACCAGACAACCAGGAAGGCCTTTCCATGAAACTTCAACAGAAGACCCACACTAAGATGTAGAAGTCTGTATCTGCAACATAATCTCTCTAGAGAATAGTAGTTCAGATTTTGGAATATGATACTGGCAAATTCTCCTGCCAGTTCTTATGGAACTAGCTATTAATCTAATTCTAAGTGCAATGAGTGCATGTAAAGCCAAATCTCATTCCCAGTTCTATCAGAGCAGAAAAAAATGAGTTCAAAGATTACCCAATCCTAGAACAAATGTTTCTGAGGTTAGACATGATTTTATTGTACTTCACTTTAAATATTTTAGCAGATATCACTGGATATATCAAACTACCTTGTTTTAGTTTAGTCTCTGATAAAAGACTTGCCATCTGGCCTAGTTTTTTCCAAAAGTTTCACCAGTTTTTCCAAACTGCTAGCAAAGGAGTCTCATTTGTTTCATTTATTGGTCTCCTTTTAATCTCTAATGATGTCCATTTAACACATCTTATGAGATGTTTCTACAGAATGTGAAGGAATACAAATGATCTGGCTGATACACTTGGAAAAAAAAACATTATAATTGCCATGAAATGAACAAGGAGCCTCTAATTAGACACATTAATAGGACAAAGATGAACAGTGTACTGTTTAATGATATCAGTTTTACGGTTGGGATTTCCAGCATTTCTCATATTATGCTGTATGTCATAGTAGGCAATTAGTAAATTGATTCAAACAGCACAGGGTGGTTTTAAAATCCAACTATCCTTGTACTGATGTGCATTACCTTTCCTGTTTATATTTTCTTATGACAGGAAATGCCTTTCAATACTTAGTAAGTTAGGAAGACAGACAGGTATCACTTTCTCACCAGAACTCTATTATTATCTTGGTTTTGATATATTTCTCCTCAAATGGTCCTGGATTTAAAATGTGGGTTAAATCTTTTTGTTGTAATCTACAGAAGAACTGTACAAAAAAGATCTTCACGACCAAGGTAACCATGATGGTGTGATCACTAACCTAGAGCCAGACATCCTGGAATGTGAAGTCAAGTGGGCCTTAGAAAGCATCACTATGAACAAAGCAAGTGGAGGTGATGGAATTCCAGTTGAGCTATTTCAAATCCTGAAAGATGATGCTGTGAAAGTGCTGCCCTCAATATGCCAGCAAATTTGGAAAACTCAGCAGTGGCCACAGGACTAGAAAAGGTCAGTTTTCATTCCAATCCCAAAGAAAGGCACTGCTCAAACTACCGCACAATTGCACTCATCTCAGTGTAAAGCAATGCTCAAAATTCTCCAAGCCAGGCTTCAACAGTACGTGAACCATGAACTTCCAGATGTTCAAGCTGGTTTTAGAAAATGCAGAGGAACCAGAGATCAAATTGGCAACATCCCCTGGATCTTGGAAAAAGCAAGAGAGTTCCAGAAAAACATCTATTTCTGGTTTATTGACTATGCCAAAGCCTTTGACTGTGTGGATCACAATAAACTGTGGAAAATTCTGAAAGAGATGGGAATACCAGACCACCTGACCTGCCTCTTGAGAAACCTATATGCAGGTCAGGAAGCAACAGTTAGAACTGGACATGGAACAACACACTGGTTCCAAATAGGAGAAGGAGTACGTCAAGGGTGTATATTGTCACCCTGCTTATTTAACTTATATGCAGAGTACATCATGAGCAATGCTGGGCTGGAAGAAGCCCAAGCTGGAATCAAGATTGCCGGGAGAAATATCAATAACCTCAGATATGCAGATGACACCACCCTTATGGCAGAAAGTGAAGAGGAACTAAAGAGCCTCTTGATGCAAGTGGAAGAGGAGACTGAGAAAGTTGGCTTAAAGCTCAACATTCAGAAAACTAAGACCATGGCATCTGGTCCCATCACTTCATGGCAAATAGATGGGGAAACAGTGGAAACAGTGTCAGACTTTATTTTTGGGGGCTCCAAAATCACTGCAGATGGTGATTGTAGCCATGAAATTAAAAGACGCTTACTCCTTGGAAGGAGAGTTATGACCAACTTAGATAACATATTGAAAAGCAGAGACATTACTTTGCCAACAAAGGTCCGTCTAGTCAAGGCTATGGTTTTTCCAGTAGTCATCTATGGATGTGAGAGTTGGACTGTGGAGAAAGCTGAGCACAAAAGAATGATGCTTTTAACTGTGGTGTTGGAGAAGACTCTTGAGAGTCCCTTGAACTGCAAGGACATCCAACCAGTCCATTCTAAAGGAGATCAGTCCTGGGTGTTCTTTGGAAGGAATGATGCTGAAGCTGAAACTCCAGTATTTTGGCCACCTCATGTGAAGAGTTGACTCACTGGAAAAGACTCTGATGCTAGGAGGGCTTGGGGGTAGGAAGAGAAGGGGACGACAGAGGATGAGATGGCTGGATGGCATCCCAACTCGATGGACATGAGTCTGAGTGAACTCCGGGAGTTGGTGATGGACAGGGAGGCCTGGCGTGTTGCAATTCATGGGGTCTCAAAGAGTCAGACACGATGGAGCAACTGAACTGACTGAACTGACTGAAATAAATAGAGATGCACACTTAACAAAGTATGTTCCTGAAAATGCGTTTAATCATGTGTGACACAGCACACATAAAAGCAGTAACATCCAAAAAGGAGTAGAAAAAATGTTGTTTAGTTGCTAAGTTGAATCCAGATCTTTATGACCCTATGGACTATCCTGCCAGGGTCCTCTGTCATGGAATTTTCCAGGCATGAATACTGGAGTGGGTTGCCATTTCCTTCTCCAGGAGATCTTTCCGACCCAAGGATCAAACTTGTGTCTCCTGCATTGGCAGGTGGGTTCTTTACCACTGAGCCACCAGGGAAGCCCAGGAAAATTAAATGTAAAGTAAGAAAATGACTTTTGAGCTATTCATACTTCAAGTGAGAGCAATGCAATTCCATTGTTATAACTGAAAAGCAATACCTAAAAATAATTTAAAAACTGTATATAGAGTTATTTGGACAGAAAGATTTCTTTGTTGTACTTGATAAATACTTATTTCAAGTGGAATAGAAATTTTTTTAATGTTCAGCATTTTTTATCCCCTTTTAGATACTTTGATTTATAGCATAAGTTACCTTTATATTTTTTTTCAAATAAAATTGTTTGATCTGCATAACCTAGTGATTTTATGACCCCGGAAGCATTTTCTCCAGGTGTAGTTTATAATATAATCTTAGTGTTTCAGATTTTTCTTTTTTTATATAATTTCAAGCATTTGGAGAACCTGAGGGGAATCTCTTAACAGTCAAGAAGGTCATTAGGAGTTGGCAGTAGAGTTTCATAGCTCAGTGATATAAATTATTATTCTTTTCAGACTTTCAAAAGATCATGCCAACCTCCAGTGGACTGCCATTAGAAAGGAGCATCTGTTACACTTCTGTAAACTGGACATTATGAGCATAGTTTACATGAAAGTGCAGCATTTAAAGCACAGAATTGCTGTGATGACTTTATCATAACTGAAGCCATATTTCACCAGCACTTTCTGAGGTATTGGACTAAGTGCTATGATGGATACAATGCATAAAGGACATACCTTTCACTTAGAAGACTGTATAAGAAAAGTTATTTAATGATGCATGGTGGAAAGGAGAAGAAGACCTGAAATAGATTGGTGCTCTACCATTAGCAATGTGACAGTGACCAAATCTCAATATTGCTGAATCTGAATTTCCCAGGTTAATTACAAAGAGGGATACACACAGGGCTATTATAAACTGGTTCCATATAAGGGAGTGTGTAATCTGGAAATACTGTTTTAGATTTTGTTTGTTTTTAATGCTGATAGTAAAGGGCAAATACAAAGTGGTTGAAGAAACAAGAAAGAAAACAGGAAGAAAGAAAAATCAACATTATGAAAAATCTCAGAAAGGATAGGTTTTAAGAACAAAATTAGGATTAGTCTCAGTCTAAAAGATTGAGGAAAAAAAGATGACTCTAGAAATAGATGTATATATGTTTATAGTAGGATGAGGTGTTAGTAAAGAAAGTTCATGCTTGGTGGTTTATACTCCTCTCTTTGAAATAGAAGTCAAGGTTGCTTCTCAAGTTGCCGAATAACAAAGTAAGCTGCATGACGTACAAACGGAAGAATCAGGATAGTTGTTGAAATAAATCAGAGAACATCTGTTGGATTGTATGATTGCCTCTGGTTATACACGTGTGTAGTGAAGTAGAAGGCAATTTTTAATGTTTTTCATTTGTAAGAGGATTATAAGGGGTGACAGAGGTCAGGGAGGCAAAGGAATTGAGGCTGTTAGCCAAAGGACCCTTGAAGTGAACCAAAAGTTTAGAAAAGGAAGAAATGCCTCAAGTAAGCCCAGACACTAGAATAAAGTGTTGGATGTCAAGAGACTGAATGTTTCGGCAAGATCAAAAAACAAGAATATAGGGAGTACTGGCATGATGTCTGAAAAGAAATAATGCTGTAAAAAGAAAGACAATGGAGCCTAAGCTTTTGAAGGGGTTCAGAGTAAGCCTCCCCCAAATGTTTTGAGCTAAAGGCAGTCAACATCCTGTAGGCCTAGGAGAAATGTCTGCTCCTCCCTTAAGTACTTAGACAAATTTAAACTGGGGTCTTTTTGTATGAGAATTATTGTCAGAGATAAATTTTATCTGAGTCATCCATCAGTATGGCAGAACAAACATCTAATCACCAAGTGTCTCATTGTCCTGTGAACAGCTTTAATCTCCTTGTGGAAGCCCCAGGCCTCTTTACCATTGCTTAGCTCAGGATGGTCTATAAATCTCATTTTACCCTTCTGTCTTTGAACTTCTCATGTATGCAGGAGTTCCTGTGCATGCAAAATTAAATTTGATTTTTCCTGTTAATCTGTCTCAGATGTATTTGATTATTAGACCAGACAAAAGAACTTTTGAAGTGTAAAGGAAAATGCTTTCTTCCCAACACTTTCATATCCTACTGTGTGGAGGCTCCATTTCAGGTGAGTGCAAAACTCAGGACATGGCAATGAATGACTATAAGTTATCAAGGAGAAATGTAAGAGGAGGACGCTAACATAGAGAATATAAGGAGTCATGAAATTTGAGATCATGGCATCTGGATCCCATCACTTCATGGCAAATAGATGGGGAAACAATGGAAACAGTGACAGATTTTATTTTGGGGGTCTCCAAAATCACTTCACTTGGTGACTGCAGCCATGAAATTAAAAGACACTTGCTCCTTGGAAGAAAAGTTATGACCAACCTAGACAGCATATTAAAAAGCAGAGATATTACTTTGCCAACAAGGGTCCATCTAGTCAAAGCTTTGGTTTTTCCACTCATCATGTATGAATGTGACGGTTGGACTATAAAGAAAGCTGAGTGCCAAAGAATCGATGCTTTTGAACTGTGGTGTTGGAGAAGACTCTTGAGAGTCCCTTGGACTGCAAGGAGATCCAACCAGACTATCCTAAAGGAAATCAGTTCTGAATATTCATTGGGAGGACTGATGCTGAAGCTGAAACTCCAATACTCTGGCTATCTGATGCAAAGAAATGAGTCATTTAAAAAGATCCTGATGCTGGGAAAGATTGAAGGCAGAAGGAGAAGGGGATTACAGAGGATGAGACGGTTGGATGGCATCACGGACTCAATGGACATGAGTTTGATTAAGTTCCGGGAGTTGGTGATGGACAAGGAAGCCTGACATACTGCAGTCCATGGGGTCGCAAAGAGCCGGACATGGCTGAGCGACTGAACTGAACTGAAGTGAGATTTGAGATATTTGGGGCTGATGTGTGGGGTGAAATCACACAGATAATAGAAGGTGAATGGGTGAAGGTGACCATGAAATAGAAGTCACTGTCCTCAATAAATGGCTGGAAATGTGACTTAAAATATACATTTTTATTTATATACACTTATGTAACTTTATATCCCTGGTAGCTCAGCTCATAAAGAATCTTCCTGCAATGCAAAAGATCCCAGTTTGATTCCTGGGTCAGGAAGATCCCCTGGAGAAGGGATGGGCCACCCACTCTATCTTGGGCTTCCTTGGTGGCTCAGATAGTAAAAAATCCGCCTGCAATGCTGGATACCTGGGTTTGAACCCTGGGTTGGGAAGATCCCTGGAGGAGGGCATGGCAACCCACTCCAATACTCCTTCCAGGATAATTCCTATAGACAGAGGAGCCTGAGGGGCTGCAGTCCATGGGGTTGCAAAGAGTCATACATGACTGAGTGACTCAGCACAGCACAGCACAGCACTTTAGCTTTATATAAACTGAAATGAAAATTAAATGAAGGAAAGAAGAATACAGGCAAGATAGCAAATGGTTCCACTTTCATGTTGAAAGGTCTTTGTCAGTTCCATTCAGTTCAGTATCTCAGTCATGTCTGACTCTTTGCAACCCTGTGAACTGCAGCATGCCAGGCCTCCCTGTCTATCACCAACTCCCGGAGTTTACCCAAACTCATGTCCATTAAGTTGGTGATGCCATCCAGCCATCTCATCCTCTGCCATCCCTTTCTCCTCCTGCCTTCAATCTTTCCCAGCATCCGGGTCCTTTCAAATGAGTTAGCTCTTCACATCAGGTGGCCAAAGTATTGGAGTTTCAGCTTCAACATCAGTCCTTCCAATGAACACCCAGGACTGACCTCCTTTAGGATGGACTGGTTGGATCTCCTTGCAGTCCAAGGGACTCTCTAGAGTCTTCTCCAACACCACAGTTCAAAAGCATCAATTCTTCAGTGCTCAGCTTTCTTTATAGTCCAACTCTCACATCCATACATGACTACTGGAAAAACCATAGCCTTGACTTGACGGACCTTTTTTGGCAAAATAATTTCTCTTCATTTTAATATGCTGTCTGGGTTGGTCATAACTTTCCTTCCAAGGAGTAAGCATCCTTTAATTTCATGTATAAGTTTTAAAATCTTGGGAAGATGACAGTACTCACAGTCTCGAAAAAAGTGAGACACTCCAGGGAATGAGGTTTTCCACTGAACATATCTACAGAAGAAATGGTGCTTCCTGGGGATACCGTTTTCCTTATGGTTCCCAGAAATGATAGTCCTTTAAAAATAACATATAGATCATATGCATAAACTTCTATAATATAACATATTCCATAATATAATATACTATTTGTAGTTCTCAAAATATGGTTTCTAGTCGTAGGTAATTAAATATGATAGACCCTGATATAATACTTGTTGACTTAGGAGCCAGTATTGAATCATGCTTAATTATACTAACTAAACGTTAATTGCATTAATTTAATCACATTAACATTTGCCTTTTTTTACTCCCCTCTCTGTCTAATTGAGACATTTGTTACGTGAACTAAATTAGTTTTTGACATAGTATGTTTCTTGACATTAGGCCTTTCTCAGACCACTATGCCTCTGTTGTACATCACGTTTTTACATTTGAATTTGAAATATACATTAGTATGATAAAATGTTTTCCCCATCATTGTCCCATGAGCTGCTTCTCATTTAGTTAAATACCTCTTCAGGGGACTAAGACTCCATTGATTTCAAAGTGGGATCAGCATGCAGATGAGATTTTTAGACTATATTGAATAATGAAAAATTGGACTCCTCATCACTCTTCCCCAAGAGGGAAAGGCTGCATTCAGCAGAGCCAAGGAAAGAGAACACAAATGAAAAAATATAGAAACCAAGGGAACAGCAGGTAGAAGAATTAGTCATGGTTGCTCTGGAGTATAAAACTTTACCTCCAATATACTGCCAAAAATACTGAATGATTCCATACAACATGTTATTTGAGCTTTTACAGAAAGCAGTTTTCTGAGATTTTCTTTCTTTATGCCCTTGTGTTTTCTTGACTTTTTTTACCCAGTTCCAGTTTCCTTAGATATGTTCAGAGGATAACATTTTTAGGACACATTGCCAAAACTACTTACCTGCAGGAGTCCTATTGACCTTGATCAAGGCCACAAGGCAAAATCCCCCTTCCTTAACTTTGAAAATTAGCTTGATATTTCCAGTCATATTTTCATCTGGTTTTGCTATTCCACATATGAGAATTATTTCTCTGAGAGGTTTGATTTACTTCTATTAATTATTATTCAAAAATATATGCTGTAAAACAATTGCAAGCAAATACCAAATGAATGAAAACAGATGGCAGTGTAATCTGGAGAAAGAATTTTGCCCAGAGGTGGGAGGAGGAATGAGCAGAAAGACACAATATAGATAGAATTTTCTTAAATTGCCCTCAGAAAGTTAGCATTAAAAGTGACTAAAATAAATTTTGCTGGTATCTCTTTTAGTTTTAAACATGTTTATATTTCTAAGGTAAAAATCTATAAAAATAATCCAGAATTTAAAGAACGAAAATAAATTATTTTATTTTATGGTCTCAGTTACATTTGAGCCTATGTTAGATCAATGAAAAGATTTACCTAATGAATTTAGAAACTATGACATCTGAATGATAAAAGTAAGCTTGAGAATTTAACAATTCTTTGAATAATTCATTAAAAATTTCCCCCAGTCTTTAAGACTCTTGTTCTAGCAGCGTTTGTAGACTTTATCCACCCATAATCAGAACAGTTGGTCAATTTCATCCGCTCTGTTAGATAATGTATCTAGAAAGTGAAAAGGAGTCAACATTTGAGGACAATACCTTTCACCGGATTGCGGCTGCTGCTGCTAAGTCGTTTCAGTCGTGTCCAACTCTGTGCGACCCCATAGACAGCAGCTCACCAGGCTCCTCTGTCCCTGGGATTCTCCAGGCAAGAATACTGGAGTGGGTTGCCATTTCCTTCTCCAGATTAGGAGAAGGTATTTTGATCTCATTAACATCCACAACAAGTTGCTCAAGTGAGGACCTACTCTGGGAAAGCAGGCCTCTGGGGCACAAGATGAACATGTAAGGTCAAGTTCACCCGATATTAATCAGTCAAAAATACCTCTGCCTAAAAAGCCTAGTCTGAGATCCCCATGAGGCAATGTACTTAACACTTCCCAAACTCCCTTTTGAGTACAGATTACCCACTATACTTATAGCACCAGATGGAATCTTGAAAAAAGTATTGCAATGCAATCAGGCATCAAAGTTAAAATGAATTTTACAAACAGTACTAAGACTAACTACATTTCCAAACCACTTTTGGCATATTTCTTTGGTCTCCTCCATTCATTTTGCCAGGAGTCGTTGATTTAAAAGGTTATATGAATGTGTGTATTTTTATTTGAATATAACATTTACAGAGAAAGCACTTATGTAAATAAACCTTTGGAAAATGAGGCTGTTATGATTAAAGCACAAATGTGGGCATATGCCATGGAAAATACTGTTCTTTTTCTTTAATACTATGTTAAGGAGAAGCTATTTAAATAAATCCCAAGTAAACATTTTATGCATATATTCACTATTATAGACACTCAGTTTTCCACAATATTATAGAAATGTGTGTAAGTACTTTTAAACTGGAAATATCTATCATGCTTTTCCTAGTACAAAGATCATAGGGAGCATAACTCTCATATTTCATATATATATATAATGTGTATATATTAAAACACCAGGGCCAACTCTGACTTCTGTTTTTTCTATTCTGTATAATTCCACAGGTGACGCGTGTGACACCTGTGATGAAGCTACATTTAGCCAACTCCGCATTCACCAGGGAAGAATTGATCTTCAGCTTTCATTAGGTGGTAGAAATAGACCACTAGCATAAAAAATTGTTCTTAAAAATAAATAAGAGAATTTTCTGCCTGGGGACTACTGTTCTCCACTAACTTGAATTATGGAATGGGCTAAATAAAGGCCATTTCTATTCTCTATTTGTCCAGATGAACCACCTGAAATGCAAGTTGATTTTTTTTTTTTTAATTCTTTTATCCCCTCAGCTTGGTAGGATTTATCCTTGAATGTTCTGTTCTGTGCACACTGCATGGAGCGCTGCCACATATTTATCTAGCAATCTCTAAAAAAATAGAGAGCTTTTAAAAAATAAAGACTATAAAGCCCATAATATTTGCCAGACTATTAACTGTGATATGCAATTATGAGATTGTTTGACAGGGAACTTCACAGAAAGCTGAAACTTCTCATTTCTATAAAGTCTTTTTTAATCAATGGCTTCAAAGTTGTTCTCACTATGTCTGCCCACACAGGAAAAAGTATGCAGCAATTTTAATCTGATTAAAATCTACCAGTGTTCGTTAAGTATCTACTATGTGCAAGAACATGGTTTGGTAAGTCTGTGGTCTATAACATTCATTTCCTCACCGGTTAATGAAGTTTAAACACTAAAACCTCAGCTCAGCATCAACAACTCCTAAAATATTTTCCTGTCTCCCACCTCCCCAATCACCGACTTAGATTCAGGTCACTTTTAGTTTTGCAGTGTTTGCTTCTATGTCATTGCACTGACCCTCCTGGATTATAATTGTTTGTTGCAATTATTTCCTACTCTAAAAGGTTTCTCAGGGTCAAGAACTCTGTCTTTTTCTATGTTGCGCAGAGATTAGCACAATGACTGAGAGGTGAGTGAATAAATGAGTGAATTAAGACAAAGTCAAGGAGTGTATAACCTCATAAGGCAAATGAGCACAAAGTTTCCTATAGTGTAAGGTGGGATTTAACAAACAGCCGAAAAGAGTTAAATAAACTGGTTACAGAGTAGTTCAGAACAATAAACAACTATGTGTTGTTAATGCTATTCAGTCACGAAGCCGTGTTCCACTCTTTTCAACCCCATGAACTGCAGGATGCCAGGCTTCCCTGTTCTTTACTATCTCCTGGAGTTTGCTTAAACCCATGTTCATTGAGTCAGTGATGCCATCCAAACATCTCATCCTCTATCATCCCCTTATCCTCCTGCTCTCAATCTTTGTTGACCTCAAGGTGTTTTCCAATGAGTCAGCTCTAAGCATCAGGTGACCAAAGTATTGGAGCTTCAGCTTCAGTATCAGTCCTTCCAATGAATATTCAAGGTTAATTTCCTTTAGAATTGACTGGTTTTATCTCCTTGCAGTCCAAGGGACTCTCAAGAGTCTTCTCCATCACCACAATTCAAAATCATCAATTCTTCAGCTTTCAGCCCTGTTTATGATCCACTCTCATACTCATACATGCTGCTGCTAAGTCACTTCAGTCATGTCCAACTCTGTGCAACCCCATAGACGACAGCCCACCAGGCTCCCCGTCCCTGGGATTCTCCAGGCAAGAACACTGGAGTGGGTTGCCATTTCCTTCTCCAATGCATGAAAGTGAAAAGTGAAAGTGAAATCACTCAGTCATGCCTGACTCTCAGCCACCCCATGGACTGCAGCCTACCAGGCTCCTCCATCCATGGGATTTTCCAGCCAAGAGTACTAGAGTGGGGTGCCATTGCCTTCTCCGATTCATACATGACTACCAGAATAATGATAGCTTTTACTACATGGACCTTTGTCAGCAAAGCGATGTCTCTGTTTTTGAATAGGCTATCTAGTTTTGTCACAGCTTTTCTTCCAAGGAACAAATGTCTTTTAATTTCATGGCTGCAGTTATTGTCTGCAGTGACTTTGGAGCCCAAGAAATTAAAATCTGTCACTGTTTCCACTTTTTCCCCATCTACTTGCCATGAGATGATGAAACCAGATGCCATGATCTTAGGTTTTTGGAGCTACTGTGTGTGTAATAAGAAAAGGTGACTTTTGAGATCAACCTTAAAAGATGAGTAGGAATCTAATAAAGAGAACAGTTTTGATGATGGAAGGAAGAAGCATCACAGGAACAAGGACAGAAGGTCAAGAAGACAACTAACACATAGAAGGCAAGAAGGAGGCAAAATATGGTGATTTAAACTTCAGGCTCTGGGACCAGCCATCTGAGGTACCAATCCTCATAGTGGCCTACCTCTAGTTCTGTGACCTTGGGCAAGCTGTCTAACATCTTTAAGTCTTGCTTTTTTCTTTCTTTTTTCCTAATTATAAAATGAGAATAACAATGGTAACTACCTCACAGAACTATTGGAAAAATTAAATGATTCCAAACATGTATCAATAACCTCAGATATGCAGATGACACCACCCTTATGGCAGAAAGTGAAAAGGAACTAAAAAGCCTCTTGATGAAAGTGAAAGTGGAGAGTGAAAAAGTTGGCTTAAAGTTCAACATTCAGAAAACTAAGACCATGGCATCTGGTCCCATCACTTCATGGGAAATAGATGGGGAAACAGTGGAAACAGTGTCAGACTTTATTTTGGGGGGCTCCAAAATCACTTCACTTGGTGACTGCAGCCATGAAATTAAAAGACGCTTACTCCTGGAAGGAAAGTTATGACCAACCTAGATAGCATATTCAAAAGCAGAGACATTACTTTGCCAACAAGGGTATGTCTAGTCAAGGCTATGGTTTTTCCTGTGGTCATGTATGGATGTGAGAGTTGGACTGTGAAGAAAGCTGAGCGCTGAAGAATCGATGCTTTTGAACTGTGGTATTGGAGAAGACTCTTGAGAGTCCCTTGGACTGCAAGGAGATCCAACCAGTCCATCCTAAAGGAGATCAGTCCTGGGTGTTCTTTGGAAGGAATGATGCTCAAGCTGAACCTCCAATACTTTAGCCACCTCATGTGAAGAGTTGACTCATTGGAAAAGACTCTGATGCTGGGAGGGATTGGGGGTAGGAGGAGAAGGGGACAATAAAGGATGAGATGGCTGGATGGCATCACTGACTTGATGGACATGAGTTTGAGTGAACTCCGGGAGTTGGTGATGGACAGGGAGGCCCGGTGTGCTGCAATTCATGGGGTCGCAAAGAGTCAGACACTACTGAGCAACTGAACTGAACTGAACTGAACTGAAACATGTAAAATGCTTGACACATGACAAAAATTCAACAAATGAGCACTACTTGTAACTCATCACAAATAGCCCCATCACTATTGTGGAATCTTTGTGCAGGGAACAATGGGCAGTACATCTTGAAGTGGATGTAGTCACAATATGGAAAGTGTAAACTTCCAGAATTGGATTTACATGTAATTTGTGATACTGCAGGGAGAAACATAGTTTTACTACATCTCAGTTTAGTGCAGTTCATTGTACATCTGACTTGTTGACCAGGAGCCCGTATCTTGTTTTTCAAATAAATGGAAATTCCTGAAGCCACGGACTATGTGGGGCACTACATAGCATAGCACCTAGAATTTATTAAATGTCAGATAAATCATTCAAAGAGATATCTTTAGACTTCCACTCTGGAAAGTCAAATATCTGATTAAAATTTTCTTTCCATCCCTTATTTAGAGGTATGCACCAAAAAACACTCCCAGACTCAAACTTTTTTTTTTTTGCACAGGAAATTGACTTGGCCACTGCTAGAATCAAAAGATAAAATAAACTCTTTCTGTTCAGTAATACTTTTTACAGATAAGTTTATTCTGAGTAAGAGGGGTATTTAATAGAGAGATAACAATCTAAATTAATATAGAAGGAGTGTTATTTAACTGCAAATTAAGTCTTCCACAATCCGTGATACTATAAACCCTAACTTAGCAGGTAGTTTGACCTAAATTATTTTACTGTATTCACATATCAAATCATTGAAGGCAGGGAAAAATCATCATAAAATATAAGAAAAATATCAAAAAAGTAATTAAATAAATATATATATATATATATTTTAGATAGGAAATAGATTGAATTTAAATTAATTTCCAAAATACATTAATAAGTTTGGGTAGTGACACATCTGCTTTCATTGGAAAGAATGCACTACTGTTAATATAACATTAATACTATAAGGCTTAAGAATATTCTTCTACTCAAAATACAGTAATTTCATCATCTACTAACATGAGTAATTGTTGATATGGGACTGGAATTCAACTTTCTTAAAACAGTCTTCTAATTAAAGGTACATTATTACAGAAAATATTAAAATCGGTATAATGATATGTCTTAAATATTCTTCTAGAAATTAACATGAATATACATTCAACTGGGAAATTTAATATTGATAATTTTTGCATATTGCTTTTGTTTTATTTTTTTTTTTTGCTTTGATTTTTGTAAATGAGAGTTAAACTCAAAGTGAGGGAGTCATATTTGGAGGTGGCTGGCTTTTACTAAATATAGAGAAAAATCTTTTTTTCACTGCATGTAGTAAAGTGTCCTTCCTCTCTGCTTGAATTATAATATTACCTGAAATAATTAACTGTACAAGATTATTTGCATATTCAGCCCACAAAGCCACTTCAGTCATTACATGACTTTTCTGTTTGGTTTCATGCAAATTCCCAAGGCAGTTTTAAAGTTCTTTGGAACTGTTCTTTTCAACATAATTGCAGATTTGTTCATGGAAATGGAAATTATTTTTTTATTCTGCTTGGAAGATGAACTTCTCAGAAACTGAGGGTTTATCAGCAGAATGAGTATTTATCATACTTCCTCTTTGAAACATTCCAGGAATTCTTATCAGATCATAGAATGTGCAGTTGAAGGCATTGAGTCTTGTTGGGTATCTATGAGGATCAGTTGAAAATACCAGTTATTTCATCTACTTTTAACCAAACTGTTTTCTGGTTTTTGGACTCCTGAGTCTATTTTCCAAGGTAGAGCTGTGTTGTAGAGTTTATCCTGTTGTTTCGCATGTATTTATCTCTAGTATATCAGTTAAGGTCACAATCCTCTTGAACTATTTGCTCAAAGTGAATTTGGACCCAGACTAGAAAGTAGTCTTTACTTTTCAGTCATTGTTAGGAGAGGATCCAGCAACTCCTCTTTCTCTTATTTGTTTTTATGGTCTCAAATATTCCTAATTCAAAAGTAGCAAATATACCATATACCAAAAACTGTCTAGAATTCTATTTAAATATACAAAAATGCACAGAAACAAACTTGTCTTTGTTTTTAATCCCCCTAGGAAAAAGTTTACTGGATTTAGCAAGTGTGTGTGTGTTAGTCGCTCAGTCATGTCCACCTCTTTGCAAACCTGTGGACTGCAGTCCACCAGGCTCCTCTGTCCACGGAATTCTCCAGGCAAGAATACTGGAGTGGGTATTCAATACAAACACCCAGATAAATTTAGATAAACTGAAAACTTGGAAAAATAACATTTGAATAAACAACAAATGTAGGAGTATATGTCCCAAATATTATATCTTGTATTTTTATCTGCTAATTCTACACAGGAAAGTCATCAATCTGTCAAAGAAACACAATGCCTTTGGAGTTTTCAAGCCCAGTGCTATTTTGGAAAGCAAATGTTTTAACACCATAATACAGTGAAGAAAAGAATTAATCAGTTTAAACAACTTCTTAATACTATGAAGTTGGTAGTTTAATTTTTCTTCTAAGTTGTTAAAGTTTTCAGGCCTAATCATTCATATTTATTTGACAACTTTTATGGTCTGATGAAAGCTAGAAATGATAACAATTTAAAGAACCTTACTGCTTAAAAAGATCTCGGATCTTCGGGTCAAGTCACTATTTATAAGACTCTGTGAACCCGAAGGTGTTGATTAGATACAGCAGGCACACATGACAAGAGCCCACATGGCTAGGGTGGAGATATGGGAACTGATAAACATACACAACATTTTGCAAAAAAGAAAAAATCAAACAAACCAAAATATCCGATGAAATAGTAGACACTTCACATAATGATTCTGACTTATATGTTCAAACGCTGCATTCCTATAACACTCATTTTGCAACACCTTCAGCCCTGCAAAATAATCATTTGTGTATTGTTTATCTATACACATAAGTTAATAGCCCTCTGTGAATTACAAAAGCACAATGGACATAGTATATGTTGACCAAGTCTTGATTTCATTAGTTTAATCGAGTATTTGTTACCCTGAAAAAACCAGTGATCCAGACATAAAATTTTTAAATTGTGTTAATATGTACAAAATCCACTGGAGTAATGTCCTAAAATATTGTTCACCAGTTTAATGTGGACAAATGGACAAATTCTGTAGTGGATTTGACAGCCAAAAACTAGAATATACTGGCATCATTAACTAGAAAAGGATAGTTTTAGCAAGGGAAATTATACCTTTATCTCATTTATGAATATAGAAGCAAAAATTCAAACACTAGATATACAAACTGAATCCAAACCAACATAAAAATGTACACCATGGCCAAGTTGAACTTATCTTAGGAATACAAATAAGCTTTAACATTAAAAAGCCTATTAAACTCTTTAATAATAAATCTATTATATTAAGGGGAAAGAGCACAAGGACACCTAAGAGATTTGGAAATTTTATAAAATACCCACCTATCTTCATACAAAGAGCAAACAGGAAACTAAGCAGAGAAGGAACTTCTTGACCTGATAAAAGATATGCACCAAAAAGTCCCAGGTGGCACAATGTTAAACAATCTGACTGCAGTGCAGGAGACTCAAGAGACATGGATTCAATCTTTGGGTTGGGAAGATCCCTTGAAGGGGAAAGTGGCAACCCACTCCAAGAATTCTTGCCTGGAAAAAAATCTAAAGAGAGATTGCCCATGTTTAAGGATAAAATTATCCAGTGTTCTAAAAGTGTATACTCTCCTCAATTTCTACCACCTCCACTTATATCAACATAGTCCAAAACCCCATCCTCTTTCCTCATTTTTCTCATCCTCTCCTTATTGGTCTCCATACTTCTACCCATGACCTCAGAACATGTAAGTCCTGTGCTCAAAATCTTCAGTAGATTCGCATTTCCCCATATACGTGCTAAAATCCCTAAAATCACTGATGAGATACATGGTGATCTGGGTCCTTCATTCACTCTATCACTCTCCCTTCATTCAACTTGCTCCTCATGTCATGGCCTCCGGGCTATGCTTACAACACATCCCAGGATCCTTCCTGCTCTGGCTGTTCCTTCTGCATCACTAAAACCCTCACCTATGTCAAGTCCTTGCTGAAATTCTCTTTCAAAAACATCAACCCTAGTTACCTTACTTAAAATTGCAGCTGGCCTTCTACCTCCAGATTCCCCATCTCACTTTTTTTTTCTCAATGGTAATTGTTACCCTCTTGTTCAGTTGCTCAGTAGTGTCTGACTCTTTGCGACCCCGTGGACTGCAGCACATCAGGCTTCCCTGTCCTTCATTATCTCCTGGAGTTTTCTCAAACTCATGTACATTGAGTCAATGATGCCATCCAACCATCTCATCGTCTGTCACTCCTTATGTACCACATAATTCACTTTTTTATTGCGTTCATGTTCAGTCTCTGCTCGGTTAGAACTTAACCTTCGTGAGGGCAGGGATGTTTTTCTTCTGTTTTGTTTATTGCCAGATCCACAGCACAGGCAATTGATACCTAGCACATAGGTCAAATATTTGTCCAATTATGCAATGAATGAAATGCAACTTTACCACAGTGAGATAGGGATTATTAATTAATTAATCTAATTATTTGTAATTATTGCCCATACCCATTAGAGTGCCAAAAATTTAAGAAATATGACAGGAAGGATGTAGATCAGCAGGAACTCAGACAATCTGGTGGATTGCAATTTTGGATTTATTTCAGAAAACATGTTGACATTATCTTGTAAAGTTAAACAAACATCTACACTCCCTACGAAGCAATCATTCTACTCTTATGAACAGATATTAGAGTAAAATCTAAAATTTTCTGTAAAAATTATTACAGAAGTATACAAGAAGACACATGCAAAGTATTCATGACTGTAACACTAATAATAATAAAATGCTGGAAGCGACACAAACGTCCTTTGACCAAGGAATAGATAAATAAATGATGTTTTATTTTTACTGAATCAATATTACAAAGTAGTGCAGATATATGGAACACAGCTATTTACAAAAATATGGACGCACCTTATAACGCTGAATAGATATAAGACTACATAAAACAGAGAACTATTTTTATAAATTTCAACACAAGAACATTTGGATCATATATTGCCTCTGGTTTACATACATATGTCAAAATAATGACATATATAGCTTTATATACTAGTGTAGAAACTACTAGCACTACTAAAATGCTTCAAAGTAGTTTTGTCCAGTGGAAAGCATGGAATAATCAAGTGTACACAAATAGATGAAACTCACATTAACATTTAAGTTCTTAGGTTGCATAATGGCTTCACCAATGTTTATTATATTTTTTGCTATCATATGGGCTTCTCAGGAGGCACTAGTTTAAAAACCTGCCTGCCAATGCAGGAGACATAAGAGACACAGGTTCAACCCCTGGGTAGGGAAGATCCCCTGGAGGAGAACATGGCAACCCACTCCAGTATTCTTGCCTAAAGAATCCCATGGACAGAGGAGCCTGGCAGGCTACTATCCTTTGGGTCACAAGAGTCAGACGTGACTGAAGTCACTTAGCATGCACATGTTACATGTATTTTAAACGTATACATGTGCTTTGAATATGTCAAAAATAATTTAGGTATATTTTAAATATTTAAATATTTAAAATAAAAGACTAGCAGAAAAAGAAATGCAAAATGCCCAAAGCACTTTTTGCCTTGCTTCAAAAATGAATTTGGATGTTAGTGATTTCAAATGATTATATATTCAGCTTGTGTTTCAAAATTCTCAACAGTCCTTTGGTGTTCAGCTTTATGGTCATTGATTAATCTCAAATTCTGCAATTTGGAAGATAGTCCACTCAAAATTTTGCTCTTTCAAACTTCTGAAAGAAGCCCATCAGTTCATATTTGAGATCTGAATTTTCTACTTTGGTGTCTTATGTTGCTATTTTTACTAGTTGAAATAGCCTTTCTCGATTATCATGACAGAGATAAAAGAGTTGAAAAAGGGAAAAGCAGTCTAAAAGAGGTGCTTTTCCTAATCAGCTCAGCTGTACCACATTTTTACAAATAGTTCAACTATGTTTATTTTCAGACAAAACCCTTGTGTTATTCCAATACAGGATAACCTGTTTTTTTAATTTATATCATATTTTCTGACCCATGCCAATTGCTAAGATGGAGCTAAGAATATGGCCACAGTGATAGGTGGCCATGAAGATTTTGTGAGACACATTATCTTCTGCTAGGCAGATGAAATCTTTGGAATGAAAGTTTCAAAAAAGAAAAGGGAAACTTATTTCCATTGCATTACATATTTTGATGTATTCCTAACGTATTCCTTTTCAAAATATCCTTTGCTAAAGTAGAGGCAAAGACAGAATGAACAGCAGTTGCTGCTCTATGCACACCAAGTAACGATTTTTAAAACTCTTAAAAATGCAGCAGAGTAATTTAAAAGAGCAAGAGGCATGGTTATTTTTTTTAAAGCATGGATTCTCTGTAGCTACATTTACCACACTGAAAACATGCAAATTACACAATACATGAATTTACATATGGATAGTCTCTATCAAGACTGGCTAATGCAAACATTAAACCCACTTATTTCTGTGCTATATGGAGATTTATTATTACAGAGCCAACATTTCCCCTGTAACCATTCAACAGCATTGCCTTTAACATCAAGACATATTTAAGATGTTGAAAGATTCCACTCAATAATATTCCTTGAATCAACAATATCTTTTTTAGTTTTAATCAGATACATTTTTTCTTCACTTTAACAATAGTCTTTTTTAGTTATTAGTCAGATACATTTTTTCTTCACTTTATGTCTTCTCCTTGACTTCCTGTAAATACCTTAGAAATTTCCAAGTACAGTGTGAATTTACCTTGCTTGATGAAGTCAAGTTGTTTTTTTGCATTTGAATTACAAGTTGAAGGAGGCTATGGTTTTAACTCAATATTTACACTCAAATGCAAATGTTATCGAAATTATTCTATGCCTATAGTCTGTGATTGCTCCTTTTGTGTCCCATTCACCTTTCCTTTTGAAATCATTGTTATCTGGATATAAAACTATATATATATGTCCTATTGGCAAATCAATATTTCTATTTAAGAAAATGTTCTAAAATAAAAAAATAAATAAACTCTTTTGTATCAAAATAAATCATCTCCAGCAATTTAGTTTCTAAAAGAGTTTGGCTTTTATGCTTATGCAAGGCTGACTTCTTGCTAAGCCTTTACTCCAAGGCATTTCATAATAGAGATCCCCGGTGTTTGCCCTTGTCATTTTGCAAGGATTAATTTGACCCACCGCCATCCAGCTAAACTGCCTTGTGTCTCTTGTTAGTGTGCAGTTTGTATCTAAGCCCTAGTATTTGTTCTTTACATTTTATAAAATAACTCTCTGTTCACTTTCAGGATATACCACTCATCATACAGTCAGATTGGAGAAAATGTACTGTCTCTTTATAGCATTTTAATGCTCCCAAATATTATTTGTTAAAGGAGGGATTATGAAGGAAGTATTGTAATTCTAGCTTAAATTTTATGGTTTTCCAACACTTAGCATAAAAGGAACACATTAACAATCAAAATTCCTTTAAAGGTAAAGGAATAGAATGTTTAGTCTGAAAGCCTAAAAGGTAAATGAATATGATATTTAGTCTGAAAGTTTAGAGGGAAGATGAGGAACGGCATAAAGACAAAAGAAAAATGGGAAAGCTGAAGCAGTAAGAAAGAAAAAAAAAAGCCTCAAAGATGAATTGTAGTAGAGAGAAGTGCTTATCATTATTCTCAGAATGTATAAATTTCTCTTTTTGTACCAAAATATTAAGTCCTTTGAAATGTTCCAAAAAGATCAAAATATAAAATTGATTCCCACTCTTCTATTCAAAGATTAGCATTTCATGAGCTTCTGCCCCCTCTTGGTGAATCTTTCCTTACTAACATTAGTTATCTAGACACTTGGCATTTTTTCTCAGCATGCATGAGTCACAACACAGACATCTCTATCCTCAAAATAAATGGATGTTGAACTTTGAATAAAACATGCCTCTTTCATCTTCATCTCAAATGTGTGCGTGTGCACCTCCTCCCTCTTAGTCTGTTGTTAGATTGCCTTCAAATAACACTTCTTTCTCTTATGCAATCCAGGTTGAAAAAGGATGGGCTGAGGATTTATCTTGGGAAGCGTATCTCCAGGAATGGAAAGAATCAAGAAAGGGGTACCACTTCCTTGATATTTTTTGCAGGGCTCCAAGTTACTCTTATTAGGCTACATTTCTAAGAGACACTAGGTTCTAAGATTTCAGAAAATATACTTGCTTCTTGATAATACAATTCAATTTTCTAAAATAAAATTATTTTTATTTCACTAAAAAATGTGACAGTCAGGTGGGAGAGGGGTTCAGGATGGGGAACACATGTACACCCATGGCAGATTCATGTCAATGTATGGCAAAACCAATATAATATTGTAAAGTAAAAAAAAAAAAAAAGTGACAATCAGAAAGATTATTCTAAAAGAGAATGTGGAAATATCTTAGTCAAATAAAAATATGCTCCATTTTGGGTTTATTGACTATTGCAATATTCCCGAGTCTTACCTATCTGCTATCTTGTTTCTATACAAGGAACTGCCTTGTATAGATGGTAAGGTGGATATTTTCATCTCATTTTATGGATTTGGAAACTGAAACAGCGAGTCATTTATGGTGTCACACTGGAAGTCATTGGCAGACAAACAGACTCCTAAAATTAGGAGTGTCCTAATTTTTTACCCAGAATTGTTTTTATTTATTCATTCATCCAATATCATTGATTGAATTTCTGTTATATACCAGATACCACTCTGGACTGTAAGAATAACACTATGCTGTCTTTTAGCCTATAACTGCTGCTCCTGCTGCTGCTAAGTCGCTTCAGTCGTGTCCAACTCTGTGCGATCCCATAGATGGCAGCCCACCAGGCTCCCCCTTCCCTGGGATTCTCCAGGCAAGAATATTGGAGTGGGTTGCCATTTCCTCCTCCAATGCATGAAAGTGAAAAGTGAAAGTGAAGTCGCTCAGTTGTGTCTGACTCCTAGCAATCCCATAGACTACAGCCTACCAAGCCCCTCTGTCTATGGGATTTTCCAGGCAAGAGTAATGGAGTGGGTTGCCATTGCCTTCTCTGAGCCTATAGCTAGATACCTGTAAATATATCAATTTGTAATGTAGAAATATTACACACAAATTTAAATTAAAATATATTACTGGAAGTCAAATTATTTCAAATGAAACTGAAACTATCAAATTATTGACCAGATTTCATTACTATTTATCATTATTATTGATTCAATTTGCCACTATAACTAATTCAATTTTAATTACAATAGACTCTAAACTCCACAAAAACTGAAACTACCATCCTCTTCATTACTCTAGCATCTCACAGAATTCCTAGCAAATAGGCACCTAGAAAATATATTTTGAGTGAATTAAGTAATGACTTTTCTTTATTCACGGATGTTTATTCACTGTATCCGAAACCAGCATCCCCACCCAGAGCTGGCACTTGACATAACTAGAAAATAAATAAAAATCTTCACTGGCATCATCCTCCCATCTCCCATCTAACTCAGTCCTTTGGATTCTCTCCTTCCTCAAGGTTCTATACTGAGTCCCATGATCACAAGAATCTTTTCCGAGGCTAAATTTTAAATGATACTAGTATTTATAATGTGTGTGTTCTCAGTCATGTCTGATTCTTTGTGACCCCATGGACTGTAGTGCACCAGGCTCCTCTGTTCATGGAATTTTTCAGGCAAAAATCCTAGAGGGGGCTGCCATTTCCTACACCAGGGGTCTTCCCAACCCAAGGATCAAACCTGGGTCTCTTGCATACCTACATTGGTAGGCTGATTCCCTACCACTGTGCCACCTGGGAAGATCATACTGCACTCGATTTAGCCAAAATGCCAAGAGGTATAAATACTAGTATTTATAATTCAAGACTATTTTAATTGGCTTCTCTCATAGCTCAGTTGGTAAAGAATCTGCCTGCAATGCAGGAGACCCCAGTTTGATTCCTGGGTTGGGAAGATCTGCTGGAGAAGGGATAGGTCACCCACTCCAGTATTCTTGGGCTTCCCTCATGGCTCAGCTGGTAAAGAATCCACCAGCAATGTGGGAAATCTGGGTTCTATCCCTGGGTTGGGAAGATGCTCTGGAGAAGGGAAAGACTACTGACTCCAGGATTCTGGCCTGGAGAATTCCATGGACTGTATAGCCCATGGACTCACAAAGAGTCAACTGACTGACTTTCACTTTCATTTTAATTGTATTTTTTTGTATGGTTCTTGAAAAGTTTCAAGATCAATGGAGTAAATCCCTAAAGGCAATATTTCAAACAAAAGCTGAGAATATATATCTGAGGAAAAAACACCTACCCCACCCCCATTCAATGGAAATCACAATTTACAAGACACTGTCTCTTGATTCATTCGACATTGGCCTCCTGCTGAACATTTGTATGAGTAAACCATTTGGAAATCAATGCTTCACTAATTTTAAAATTAAATACTCTCCTAGAAATAAAGAAAGACAAAAAGTAAACACTCTTTCTAAAGTAAAAAATCCCTTAAAAAATAAATTCTCACTTGGAAGCTCTCCTTGTCAGATTCTTACACATTTTTTAAAATTCTTCAAGTTTGATAAAGACCTAACAAATTTGTTTTAAATTAAAAACCATCACTTCAGCATTTGTCAAGGATGTTTGAAAGAGATAAATCTGAAGGACAATAAAAGGTTTCCTTCCATTGTCCAGAGTTGTTACTGGGAACACCTGCCAAACAATGAACTGCAGTTCTCAGGCCTCTTTGCTTGTCACTGGAACCCTGGGGCTGAGCCTTGCTGATGGTGTCTGCAGAAGAAATATGAAACACTTGCCAGCCAAACTGATAAAGAAATGAGCCTTCTTCACCTTCTCCTTACTTATCAAGGAGGAATCCACGGCTCTGGAAGAGGACAGAGTCACAAAATGGAAGGAGCTTGGAAATGTGGAAAGCTGTCCAACAATCAAGAACACTTAATCTGGATTTTATGTGAGAAAGGAAGAAACCTCTATTTTATTGATCCATTGAGATTTTGAGCTGATTCACTACAGTAAGCATCATCTTCAGTAACAAAATGCTCCACTATAACAACAAAATTGAGACAGATATTGTGGGTTTCCCTGGTGGCTCAGGAGTAAAGAACCCATCTGCAATAGGGACATGCAGGTTCAATCCCTGGGTCAGGAAGATCCCCTGAAGAAGAAAATGACAATCCAGTACTTTTGCCTGGGAAATCCAATGGACAGAGAAGCCTGGTGGGCTACATTTCATCAGGTTGTAAAGAATCTGACACAACTTAATGACTAAACACACACACACACACACACACACACACTGACATTCATTTGTTAACTGTGTCTTTTAGTCTGTTTGGGTTACCAAACTAGAATGCCACAGACTGGGTGACTTATAAACAACAGAAATCTATTTCTCACATTTCTGGAGACTGGGAAATTCAAGATCAAGACACTGGAAACGTGATGTCTGGTGAGAGCCCACTTCCTGGCTTACAGAGATCATATTTTTGTTGTGTCCTTACCTAAAGAAGCAAGGGTGTGGGGGAAACTTTCTAGGGTTTCTTTTAGAAAATGAAAGTTAGTCATGTCAGACTCTGCGACACGTGGAATTCTCCAGGCCAGAATACTGGAATGGGTAGTCTTTCCTTTCTCCATGGGACCTTCCCAACCCAAGGATGGAACCCTGGTCTCCTGCATTGCAGGCAAATTCTTTACCAACTGAAAGGGATCCTTCAAAAGAGCTCTGTCCTCAACCTAATCAACTATCAAAGGCCCCGCCTCTTGTCATCAATTGAGGTTAGGATCTCAAAGTTTGTGTGGGAGGGTCACAAATTTTCAGTCTTCAGCCCTGTAGAAGCAGATAGGGTATCAGATAAGATCTGTGTATGGCATTTTTTTTTTTTGTCTGTGTTGTCCTTTCTAACATTAATAATGCTTACTTTGGTCTTTGAACATTTATATAGAAGGAAATGTTACAGAGCAAATACACGAATGGAATTCTCCTGGGAATAAAAAGTGTTGCAATCTGTGAAATTCCTACAGTATTTCAAATATATCACCATAAATTTTGAGGGACTCCTACAGTTAGTTTGTAGTTTGTTAATTTCTATGGGTTTCATGGAGTTAAATGCTAAAATATAGATGGTGTTTTCAGGGATCCTGAGAAAATCTCAAATAGATTGACCATCCTCAAAAATGAAAATAAGTCTCATTTTAACTGGACCTCCTCCCTTGTGTCTCTAAAGGCAGCTATGTTTTAAATCTGTCATCTCTATAGAAGATGAAGTAGCATCAGCTTTAGTTGCTAAGAAGATAGTGGCCACAAATGCACAAAATAAAAACAAGGCTTCACCAGCTAGTGTAAACAATGTGGGCTAAAAGATGAAAGTAAAAGTGAAAGTCGCTTAATCATGTCCGACTCTTTGTGACCCCATGGACTGCATAGTCCATGGAATTCTCCAGGTCAGACTACTGGAGCGGGTAGCCTTTCCCCTCTCCACAGGATCTTCCCAACCCCGGGATGTTCGAACCCAGGTCTCCCACATTGCAAGAGGATTCTTTACCAGCTGAGCCACAAGGGAAGCACAAGAATACTGGAGTGGGTAGCCTATCCCTTCTCCAGCAGATCTTCCTGACCCATGAATTGAACTGGGGTCTCCTGCATCTCAGGTGGATTCTTTACTAACTGAACTATGAGGGAAGCCCTTGGGCTAAAAGATATTTGAACTTAAAAATCTCAAATGAATTCAAGGTGAGTAGGAGAATTTTGCATTACCTTTCTAGCTCATTTGCTTTCAGACACTACCAGGGAAATAATTAAAATGTGTTTACTAAATCTCTGAAAATGAATATTTCTTAATTAAAGGGAAAATGCTTTGTATCAAACAATGATACAAATCTCCTGAGAAATTCTGTAATTTTTTAAACTATGATAACAAAGCAATGGTTATTTACCCCTCCCCATGCTAAGCACATTCTTGTTTGATTACTCCAGTTCATAAACAAAGAATTAAAGAACAGAGAGATATGTCAGCCTTCTCAACCCTTGTAAACAACTCTTTGATAAGTGAAGGGCAAATTCAGTGGTAAGGAAATAACTCTGTCTGATGTAATGACAGGGTTTCTTTTATATTTTTCAAATGAGCTCTTTCCTGTTTTTAAAACTACCTTATCAAAGGACACTTTAAAAGGGAGATGTTTCTTTAGACAATTTGCTTGGAGCATTTCTAATGTTTAGTATACCCAAGGTAAAAAAGAAAAAGCCCGGTTAAGACATTATGCTGAAAAAGGAGGAGGTCAACTGCTTTTTGCCTGCTATGAACATCAGAAGAGATACTCTAAATAGGATTTAGAATTCTATCTATTACAATGGCTTAAAAGAATATTTTTTTTACTTTGGTATTACAGAAAAACACACATTCATTAAAAATGGCTAAATTAAAATTAATAAATAAAAAGAATATGCTGCTCTCATTAATTTAAACATTCTTACGTATTCAATATATTTCAATTTTTTTTTTAATTTCTAACCATGGCATATGATATGTCTGGTCTAAATCTTTAATTTTGGGGAGATGAGGAGCTAGAGTTGTTTCCGATTACACACGACCTTTTGACTTTCACCTCATCTGCTTTGGAAAGTTTTCTTCCTTCTACAGTAGTTTTAACTAGAAGTTACAGAGAATTCTTTCCCTCTGTCCCTGATAATTCAAGTTTAGACGTTAGGTAAAACAGTTTTCTGATGTACTGTGAGATTTAAGTGTTCACCAGCACTATGAGATATCAATCCTTACAATGTGAAACCTCCTTAATGTTTCCTTCCCTTCTTTTACCCCTCTGATGTTAGTATGTCTCAGCATTGTTCTTAGACCTCTTCTCTTCTCTGTCTCCTCTATCTGCCTCCCTTGATGACTATATTGGTCACCTGGAGTTGCATGCCATCAAAAGCTAGATGCCTCCTAAATTCATATTTCTAGTCCCAACATTCTTCCAGAACTCCAGACTTAAATGGCCAATGTCTATTTGAAATCTCCATTTGAATGTCAAATAAGCTCCTCCAATTTAGCATAGTTGAAGCTGAACTTTTGATGTCCCCTAAGGAGAATACAGAAGGTGAAGAGAAACTAAAAATCCTCTTGATGCAAGTGAAAGTGGAGAGTGAGAAAGTTGGCTTAAAGTTTAACAGTCAGAAAACGAAGAACATGGCATCCGGTCCCATCACTTCATGGGAAATAGATGGGGAAACAGTGGAAACAGTGTCAGACTTTATTTTGGGGGGCTCCAAAATCACTGCAGATGGTGACTGCAGCCATGAAATTAAAAGATGCTTATTCCTTGGAAGGAAAGTTATGTCCAACCTAGATAGCGTATTCAAAAGCAGAGACATTACTTTGCCAACAAAGGTCTGTCTAGTCAAGGCTATGGTTTTTCCTGTGGTCATGCATGGATGTGAGAGTTGGACTGTGAAGAAGGCTGAGCGCCGAAGAATTGATGCTTTTGAACTGTGGTGTTGGAGAAGACTCTTGAGAGTCCCTTGGACTGCAAGGAGATCCAACCAGTCCATTCTGAAGGAGATCAGCCCTGGGATTTCTTTGGAAGGAATGATGCTAAAGCTGAAACTCCAGTACTTTGGCCACCTCATGCAAAAATTTGACTCATTAGAAAAGACTCTGATGCTGGAAGGCTTTGGGGGCAGTAGGAGAAGGGGACGACAGAGGATGAGATGGCTGGATTGCATCACTGACTCGATGGATGTGAGTCTGAGTGAACTCTGGGAGTTGGTGATGGACAGGGAGGCCTGGCGTGCTGCGATTCATGGGGTCACAAAGAGTCCGACACGACTGAGCGACTGAACTGAACTGAAGGAGAATATGTGAACCGTGAACTTCCAGATGTTCAAGCTGGTTTTAGAAAAAGCAGAGGAACCAGAGATTAGATTGCCAACATCTGCTGGATCATTGAAAAAGCAAGAGAGTTCCAGAAAAACATCTATTTCTGCTTTATTGACTATGCCAAGCCTTTGACTGTGTGGATCACAGTAAACTGTGGAAAATTCTGAAAGAAATGGGAATACCAGACCACCCGATCTGCCTCTTGAGAAACCTATATGCAGGTCAGGAAGCAACAGTTAGAACTGGACATGGAACAACAGACTGGTTCCAAATAGGAATAGGAGTACATCAAGGCTGTATACTGTCAGCCTGCTTATTTAACGTATATGCAGAGTATATCATGAGAAATTCTGGGCTGTAAGAAGCACAAGCTGGAACCAAGATTGCCAGGCGAAATATCAATAACCTCATATATGCAGATGACACCACCCTTATGGCAGAAAGTGAAGAGGAACTAAAAAGCATCTTGATGAAAGTGAAAGAGGAGAGTGAAGAAGTTGGCTTAAAGCTCAACATTCAGAAAACGAAGATCATGGCATCTGGTCCCATTACTTCATGGGAAATAGATGGGGAAACACTGGAAATGGTGTCTGACTTTATCTTTGGGGGCTCCAAAATCATTGCAGATGGTGACTGCAGCCCTGAAATTAAAAGACGCTTACTCTTTGGAAGGAAAGTTATGACCAACCTAGATAGCATATTCAAAAGCAGAGACATTACTTTGCCAACAAAGGTACGTCTAGTCAAGGCTATGGTTTTTCCAGTGGTCATGTATGGATGTGAGATTTGGACTGTGAAGAAAGCTGAGAGCTAAAGAATTGATGCTTTTGAACTGTGGTGTTGGAGAAGACTCTTGAGAGTCCCTTGGACTGCAAGGAGATCCAACCAGTCCATTCTAAAGATTAGTCCTGGGATTTCTTTGGAAGGAATGATGCTAAAGCTGAAACTCCAGTACTTTGGCCACCTCATGCGAAGAGTTGACTCACTGGAAAAGACTCTGATGCTGGGAGGGATTGGGGGCAGGAGGAGAAGGGGACGACAGAGGATGAGATGGCTGGATGGCATCACTGACTCTATGGACGTGAGTCTGGGTGAACTCCGGGAGTTGGTGATGGACAGGGAGGCCTGGCATGCTACAATTCATGGGGTCGCAGAGTCGGACACGACTGAGCGACTGAACTGAAGGAGAAACAGAAGACCTCACTTGTACTTTTACTTATCTCAGTTAATGGAACCAGAATTTCTCTCTCCTCCTGCATCAGCTAGTGCACCCCAGCCATATTTGCCTTTTACTGGTCCTCAAACACATAAAGCTAGCTCCTTCCTCATATCGCCACACTTCTGTTCCCTTTGCCTGAAACATTCTTATCATAGATCTTTGCATGACTGGTTCCTTCATTTTGTTCACAGTTTTCCAAATGGCATCTCTTCAGAGGATTTGCCTTTGAATCATGCCTCCAAATCAGTTATCACTCTCTTTACTCCGCCTGTCAGGTAGGATATGAAGTTCCATTATTTATTATTTGTGTCCCTCACAAGAATGCAGGCACTCTGTCTTTCCTGACTCTATCTGCAGTACCTGTTAATACACAGCAATGTATAACATATTAAAGATATTCACTAGTATTTGTTCAATGAATGAGTAAATGATACATAGGCTTCTTTGCTAAGATCTTAGCACCTTCACATGGCCAAGGCAGAAACTGCCACAATAGCCTCCTCCTGCGCTCTGGCACTCTGTGTTTTTCTTGGAAAATTGTGTCTGCGACGTGAGTGAAAACTGAGATAGCTTTGTCTCTATGGGGCTATGAAAGTCTGGATCAACATTTGTAAAGCATAACCATGACTGATTTTAATACCAGAAGAAAGAGACTCCTTTCTGCTAAAATCCAAGTCTCCAGAAAAACTGTTGGAGCAGCAGTGGTTCCTCAGGCTGCTCTCTTGGGTATAGAAACTGGAAGATGCCTCTAAATGCAAGACTACCAGTGATGCTACAGACTTAGAGATTAGTATAGCATGTAAGCAACTAAATGTATCTTGTATATCAAATTTGATTCTACCCCCACATTCTCAAGTCCTTACACTAACCTACTATATCTAAGGATCCATGATAGCTAACACCATGGGAGTAATTTTAAATTACTGCTTTCAGGTAGGATGAAACCAAAAATTGAAGATAAAATGTCATAAGATTTCTTAGAATTTTTTAATTCTAAATAGAGACGTTTCTTGTTCCAAATCACAGGTTCCAGGCCAAAGCATTGAGTTGCAACTCAGTGACACCAGCAGCTATCAGCAAATATGTGTTGGTTATAGTGGTAGTCACAAGTAGGGAGATTCTGCTAGACCAGTTCTCACCATCCTCATTTGAATAAAGAACTTTGTGCATTCAATATGACATTGTTCTATTGTTGAGATGCTAAATTGGCTATTTGAATCAAAGACATATGTGTATTTGCATATAACAGAAGATTTCAGTTTTGGATACTTTGCAAATATAACTCTGTTCACCATGACTTTACAGGGTTAAGGGGAAGAAAACGGATCCCAGCAAGCGTGTATGGTGGGAGTCGCAGGAAAAGTATTAACGACAGTGGCAGCAATATATTAGCTGTGGTACCTTTTCTACACCTGAGGTTATTGCCTTTTTATTTTTAATAACTTAATGCAATAGGAACAACCTTGGGAAAATGAATTTTCTGGCGTAAACAATGGAAAGGAGCTATTAACCTAATACAACAGGAAATATGTTGACCACAGTTAAAAATATATTCTCTCATAATACAATACATAGACTTTACTTACTAGTTCTAGTATTTCTGTAAACTAAAGAGAGAAAAAAACCCAGAAAGAAAAAAAAATGCATTGATTGTTGATGTGTATTCTGCAAAGACAGCATACTGAAAATGTATAAAAGTATTCAACTGTGACCATGGAATATGTGTTACTTTACATAAAATGACTCCTAAATATCCTTGTCTGTTTTAGATGTCTCAGAGTATGTAAAGGGAGTAAAACATTCAATTACTTTTTAATGTCTAAAAGTCACTCAGCAAAATGAAATCAATGCAATTGCCAAGAGCCCTCTTTAAAGGATCAGCTATATTAATTCAAGATATGCCTTCTTCCCTCAGGTAACTTTAGTTGGAACATTGTTATTTACACTTAACCCTAGGTAGGGGTTGAATCCCATGTTTTCAAGAATAAATAAGAAATTGGTCATTTTAATGATAGGCAGGAGAAACGTATCAAGTTCTGCAAAAAGCAGTTAACAGATGCTAGATTATGAATTTAACCTGCTAAGAGATATCCACAATTTCATATCCTCAAGTCCTACTTTAATGTACAGGTAAACTGATATAGAGCCATAGCAGACCAGTTAGTGCTGATGTTTTCCAGTAGTCTAATACATCCACCCAGAACAGCAGAATAGACAGAGCTGTGCTCAGTTTTCATAAGATTCACTGTGAATCGATTTCACAAGAGATAAATTAGGCCAAAATATTACCCGTGGTTAGACTTTACACAAGCAGGCACTGCTATAAAAACTTGCATTCTTGGTATTTTTCCAGATTTAACTAGTGTGACAGGAACTTCCTCACTTCCAGGTATCATAGACATTTTCTCAATATACTTGTCAGAGGAACTCAGGGTCTGGCTCACTAAGGGTCCTCAGAAGTCCTTAAGAACTGCAGAAGATTCAGATTATCTCAATTATGCTGCCACAAAGATCAAAATGAATTCTTGGGCTATATAGTCATTAGAAAAATTTTTCATGGTAAAGAAGTTATTTAGATTGCACACATAAAGGCCAGTTTTGCTGTAGCTTTTCAACTTCATATGTTGAATATCACCTCGAGGAGAAATTTGCTGTCAGGACCTGAAGAGAAACGGAAATAAGCACATTCCCTATTTTTCAGTTGCACAAAAGACCTTCCCAATGAAGTTGGATTCACAACTAGGATGACCTGCCTGTGACAGAGAAAACTCCTTTTTATATGTATATTTTAAGAGGATTCTCAGGCGGAACCACCTAATACTAAATAAAGTATATTCATGTAAATGCAAACAATAACAACTTTCTGATCATTATCAGATTTGTGTACTTATTTGAAGAAAAGAAAATAATAGTCTTAACTGCCCTATAATAGTAAGCCAAAAAGTTTTTGGCACTATTTGCAGATTTTGACTTAAAGGTTTAATTCAAGGTGAAAATTGCACTGGGACACATCCTGAGAGAAATAGTTATGGTTTTGTTCATTCTTTCCCCCTAAACAGGAAATTGCTTTTCTGACTCTACACTACTTTAACAGCAGCATAAATGCAGCTCACTCCTCTGAATTCAGACGTAATACTCAATGATGAAATGGGGGTGCAAGGGAGATAGCAGGTCATATGCCAGATTAGGGTGAATAAAATTGACAAGCACTAGCAATCCCCAAATACATCCCTAAGTAATTTGTTGCTGAAAAAAAAATATCCAGCAGTTAAAAAAAAATTAGACTGTTAGATTTAGAAGGCAAGCAACTGATTTGCTACATGTCTTTAGGAGGATATATTAAACATGTTACCACACTAGAGATATCTACAAATATTAGTTGTAAACTGGAAGTATACCTGTGGCGGATTCATTTTGATATTTGGCAAAACTAATACAATTTGTAAAGTTTAAAAATAAAATAAAATAAAAGTAAATAAATAAACAAGTTTAATTGCTTCAATGACATTCTTATATTATTTGCCTGAAATAAATATTTGAAATATTGTCTACACTATGTTGATTCTCAAAGGTGATAAAAATTACAATTGTATCTAGAGACAGATATTTTTACAACTTTACGTTTTGCTTTTTTTTTTTTTTTAATGACCAATTTGGCATGACTGGGGCTTCCCTGGTGGTTCAAATGATAAAGAATCTGCCTGCAATGCAGGAAACTGGGTTCAATTGCTGGGTCATGAAGATACACCAGAGAAGCAAATGGCAACCCTCTCCAATATCCTTGCCTCGGAAATCCCATGGACAGATGAACCTGGCAGGCTACTGGGGTTGCAGAGTTGAACCAACTGAATGATTAATACTTTGGCATGATTAACTTCTGCCTTAAACTATACATTTCTGGCAAGGAGAATATTTTTAAATTGAAACTAATCTGATCACTAATAGAGGAATATAGGGCATGAATGATGTTTATCTTTCTTCCCCAAATAGAAAATTTTCTACATCAAATTAATTCAACAGCAGATTCTCTTCCTGTTGTGGGCATGGTGAAGTTGAAGGACAATGATTTTAAGGTCAGGTTCAAGTGCAGACTCTGACACTTTCAGATAAAATATCTTTAGGTAATTCATTTAACATCTTCACATTTCACTTTCATCAATTACAAAAGAGATATAATAACATATGTACTTAAGGGCATTGGAAGAATTCAATGAGATGAGTGTACATAAACAATTGATTAGTTTGTGGTCTATAATAGATACTCAATAAATGTTAGTTCTTTGGAAACACATATGTAGGTTGGGAAGATCCCCTGAAGAAGGGAAAGCCTACCCACTCCTGTATCCTGGCCTGGAGAATTCCATGGTCTGTATAGTCCATGGGGTCACAAAGAGTCGGACACAACTGAGCTACTTTCACACACGCACATGTAGGTTTTATGGTTTGGGGTTTATTTTATCGCCAGGAAAACTGCAACTTACAGAGATGAGTGTGTAGTGGCTACTATAACATCAGTGACCTATTTAGAGGCAGAGCTGAACCTAGAATCTGATCTTCTGACTTATTGAAAGTGAAAGTGAAGTCGCTCAGTCATGTTCGACTGTTTGTGGACTGTAGCCCACCAGGCTCCTCTGTCCATGGAATTTTCCAGGCAAGAGTATCGGAGTGGGTCGCCATTTCCTTCTTCAGGGGATCTTCCCGGCCCAGGGATCAAGCCTGGGTCTCCCGCATTGCAGACAGACGCTTTACCATCTGAGCCACCAGGGACGTCTCTGACTTATTAGTTAACATATGCATAGTGGGTTCAGAGCTTCCCAGGTGGTGCCAGTGGACTCCAGCTGCCAGTGCAGGAGACCTAAGAGACACAGGTTCCATCCCTGGGTCGGAGAGATCTCCTGGAGAAGGACATGGCAACCCACTCCAATATTCTTGCCTGGAGAATCCCTTGGACAGAGGAGCCTGGTGGGCTACAGTTCATGGGTTTGCAAAAATTGGACATAACTAAAGCAACTTAGCACATATTGGGTAACAGAAGGCTGACTATAACAGGAATAAAACTTTGAAGCAGACCTAAACTCTGACCCAGTGCCTGCAACTAACAAGTCTTTAACCTCTGAGCCTCAGTTTCCTTATCTAGAAAATAGAGAAAATATCTATCTATCTCAAAAAGTTACCATAAGAATTAACTGAAGTATTAGATGTGGATAATATAGTAGTATCTAGCAAGTAATGTTTAAAGCGCAACAGAAGGTAGTCATTATTATTATTTTTAACCATGATAAAGAGTTTATTAAAAGGAATAAAAAAGAGAAATGTCCATTTTTATTCCCTGTTTAAGAAATTTGCTCATGCTGTGAGGACATGTCTGGGAATAGCTAATATTGTGTGTTGGCATCATGGAAAATACTATGAGATAACCCCAAACAACAAATCCCTTGCCCTTGAAGAGCTATTGGGGAAAATAACACAAGAAAAAATTGTTATTGACGCTAGCAGTGTTTAAATAACAAGTGATATAAGTAGAAGGCTGATAAGTTAAAATGATGGAGAAATAGATCAAAGGTTTTTTGCTGAAATGACCAGAAAAATTTCACAGAGGAGGTAGAACTGAAGCCAAACCCAAGAGCAGATCAATTTAAGGAAACTTTAGTTATGTTTTCTCTTTTTCCTATAGAAATGTTGAAAAATAGCTTCAGATGTCAGAATTATGAAAAATAATTCAAATTTTCTTTGGGGAGTTGTGAAGAAATACTTTTTGGCTGAAGGCTGATGGGCAAATATTCTATATGAATATCATGAAGATGAGCACAGCTTTAGTTTCCTGTCTGTGCATGTGTGCATATGATTGTGTGTGGGTACATATGCACAATTTTTCATGAGTTTGCTCACTTACACTCCAAAAACATTCATTGTTTTCTAAACCAATGCAATGCACATTGTAAGTATTCCTTTTTCCAAAGCACAGCAGAATAAGTGTCTCATCAAGTTATTTCTCAACAGCATCTCCACGGACAATTGATACATCCATTAAAAATGCTGGCAATGTGTCTGGTTTGGTTACTGTTTTGATGTGCTTTCTAATGGTGCTGCTTGCCTTTGGCAATAATTGTAATTCAATTTATGCCTCTAAAAAATCATCCAATACTATTGCCTATGCAGTTTCACAAATATCTTTTCTCTGTAGAGTTAATCAGCCTTACATTGAATGTTTTCTATTACCTAGATTTCACTGCATCGCCCAATAACTTTCAAGTTGAACAAGTCTGCATTCCAGAAAGTAAACACATTAGAAATAAAGTGACCAACCTTGAATGGATGACAGGAGATGCCACTTATAAAAATAGTGACTTGGCTCTATTATGAAGATTGGGATGTGTGGGTATGTGTGGGTGTGTATTTTGTTCTGAATAAAGAGACTATTTTAAATCTTCCATGATATAAACACAGTTATATGGTAACATTTAAAATAATTGTATGCATAACTTCGTTTCACTTTCATCCAGACTTTAAAATGTGTTTGAAAAATGTTCTCAAGGCAAATGTATATACATAACCACTTTGTCAAGCAGTCTTAATATGGAGAAGTATAAATATGAAATAACTCTTTTCTCTAATCACTGTTTTCAGTTATGTTCTGTATAATCTACCTGGGCTTTGATGTTATCTTGGGCCAATTCTATCACCTTTGATAATGTAGAAGTTTAATTCAAATCTATTAGTGTTTTACATGCTGCTAGAAGAGCAAGAACTGGAACCCTGATTCAGTTTCAGAGCCTTGACCTGGAACCCTGACTCTGACTGCAGCAGGAAAAGGCAAGACATGAACTGAGCCATCTCTTTCTAGCCCCTTTCAATACCAACTGTCAGGTTTGGGGTGGAGAGAAGGGGGCAGAAAAGAGATGAAAGTCTCTTTCCTTACCTGGACAGCCTTTGTGTTTCTTCATGGGTTTTGTTCCTTTAGTGAATCTAATGTGCTTGTTATCAATGCTCAGAATGTGTCTGAGTCCAAAAGCTGAATCTCCTATGGCACAAAACATCACTTTATAAAATGTGGCCCTTGGACTGGTGACATTGGTATCACCTGGAAGACTGTTAGACCCTCAGCCCCCATACATGCTGAATCGAAATCTGAATTTTAACAAGATGCCCAGGTGATTTGTATACACATTAAAATTTAAATAATTTTGGTTCAAAGCAGCTCTTTTTACTTTTCTTCTGTTCCAGATGGATATACTTTTAACATATAATGCAAATAGATTGCTAAAAACACATTAAAAAAAAAAAAAGAGCACCAACCTAAGTTTTGTTATTTGATTCAATAGACCAAGATGGAATAAGAAGTACCAAATCTGCTCTCCCACCAGAAACATATATGAAATGAGTTGTTTTCAAACATTAGACAACAGGCAACACAGGTCTTTGATTGCTAAGAGAAGCTCTATTAAAATATCAGTGTGCTTCTTGGACAGAGTATTATGTGTGGAAGAGGCCTTTCACATTAAGCATAAGTGTTATGAAGGGACCAGGAAAACCTAGGCAAAAGTAGTCTCTAACCAGCCTCTAGGATTTGGAAAGCCTGGCTAAAATCCAATCTCAGGTATACTTTAATCATATGAAAGTGTTCTGTAAGTTAAAACGTTAAATATCAGAAAATCCATTTATAAGTCACAAGACAATTCCAGGAGTAAAGTCAATTCAGCTATAGATTTGGCAAACACAAAACAAAACCTCTAAATATGGACCTAGAAAATTTGGATTTGAGTTGCAAATATGTCAGTTAATAGTTCTTTGATCTAGAAGTAATGAGCTATATTTTCTTGAAGTGTATCCATTGTAAAATAATGAAAGAGTTAAATACAGTAGTTAATTAATATGAAAGTAGTATAAAATGCTGTGTGTGTTATGTGCATATATGTATTTTTTTTTCAAATAAGCAAGCTCTTATACACCAGCTAGTATACACTGAGGACTGTTTTATGCATCTTTCTTTTCATAAATATTAACTCATTTTACAGATAAGGAAACTGAGTCATAGGGAGGTTCAGTAACTTGCCCAAGGTAACACACAGTTAATAAGTGGTAGAGCTGAGATTAGAATCCCAAAAGCCTGGTTGCCGAGTCTGAACTAACCCAGGTTTTCTATGGTCTTTGAGAGCAGAAAAATCAGCTTTGTTGGTGAGCTTCTGGATCTTTCTGACTTGCACTCAGGAATGAGTTTCTTGAGTCATTGCTTTGCTTTGGTAGGGTCTGTGATTGCCTTCAAAGTGTGCTAGTGAGGGATTAAAGAAAAAAAAAATTAGAAACCAGATCTAAGGGTCAAATTATTGTGAACTCATGGACTCACTTTTTTGTCTGTCTTTTGGTTTTGTTTTGATTTGGTTTGGTTTTTTTTGTTTGTTTGTTTTGCTTTGTTTTTATGGTGAATAGATGGTATTTTATACTGGCAAGTGAATCGTGCAGACAACTCTCAAGAATATCCTATGAGACAAATTATCCAGAGTCCCTGGAAAACAGTCACCACTTGCGCTAGATAATAATGATTCACAGTTGAAAAGGGTGGCTCAGAGGTTTAAAAAAAAAAAATCTGCCTGCTAGTGCAGGAGATGAAGCAGACATAGGTTCAATCCCTGGGTCAGGAAGATTCCCTGGAGGAAGAAATGCCAACCTGCTCCAGGATTCTTGCCTGGAAAATTCCATAGACAGAGCAGCTAGGCGGGCTACAGTCCATGGGTTGCAAAGAGTCAGGCACGACTGAGTGACTGAGCACGCATGCATGCATTTATGATCACCACAATCTCACATGGCAGATTTGTAATGATCTTATTTTACAGAGGAGAAAATGAGAACTTGGACTGAATTTCTAGGCAATATATTAGCAGATCAGGCCACACTTCTGTGACCTGAGAACCTCTGAGTTCATGACTATCTTAATGGGGCCCCCATGATCAGGGAACTGACTGATATATTCATAGAAGTTCACTGTAGCAGATGCTGGTGATACTCCAGGCTGTATCTCCCTGGACCTACAAGAGTTGCCTGCAGCCATGGGGAACAGTTTCTGGCCCACTGATGGTTTCCCACCTCAGACCCAGTTCTCTCTCTTCTTCTCCATCTGAGGGATTTCTCAGGCACCAACATGCAAACCTGATCATGTACAGAGTTTATGCCCATTCTGGATGTGACTTCTCTCTACCAGGAGGAGATGGGAGACTGGATAACCTCTCCCCATTTTCTAGTGGGAGAATGAACTCAGTTTTAAAAGGTAACATTTATAAAAGATTGTTTGGCAACCATGCAGACCATCCATGACATAGATTAGTAATTTTCAAAGTTTGTCCTGAGGTAAATAGCTCTTGTTTGGCTCTGATGGCCTCCTCTGTAACCATAGATTGATCCAGAAATGTAAGACCTTTCTTAAGCTCTTCATAGTGAAAGACATAAAATTCCAAAGACTTTATTATTTTCATATTGTTAAAGGAATTTAGTAGTAACTACACAGTTTCTAAATTCAGTGTTCATGATGCTGTGAAAGTGCTTCACTCAATATGCCAGCAAATTTGGAAAACTCAGCAGTGGCCACAAGACTGGAAAAGGTCAGTTTTCATTCCAATCCCAAAGAAAGGCAATGCCAAAGGATGCTCAAACTACCGCACAACTGCCCTCATCTCACACGCTAGTAAAGTAATGCTCAAAAGTCTCCAAGCCAGGCTTCAGAAATATGTGAACCATGAACTTCCAGATGTTCAAGCTGGTTTTAGAAAAGTCAGAGGAACCAGAGATCAAATTGCCAACATCCACTAGACCATCGAAAAAGCAAGAGAGTCCCGGGAAAACATCTATTTCTGCTCTGTTGACTATGCCAAAGCCTTTGACTGTGTGGATAATTCTGTGGAAAATTCTGAAAGGGATGGGCATACCAGACCACCTGACCTGCCTCTTGAGAAACCTGTATGCAGGTCAGGAAGCAACAGTTAGAACTGGACATGGAACAACAGACTGGTTCCAAATAGGAAAAGGAGTACGTCAAGACTGTATATTGTCACCCTGCTTATTTAACTTATATGCAGAGCACATCATGAGAAATGCTGGGCTGGAGGAAGCACAAGCTGGAATCAAGATTGCCGGGAGAGATATCAATAACCTCAGATATGCAGATGACATTACCCTTATGGCAGAAAGTGAAGAAGAACTAAAGAGCCTCTTGATGAAAGTGAAAGAGGAGAGTGAAAAAGTTGGCTTAAAGCTCAACATTCAGAAAACTAAAATCATGGCATCTAGTTCCATCACTTCATGGGAAATAGATGGGGAAACAGTGGAAACAGTGGCTGATTTTATTTTGGGGGCTCCAAAATCACTGCAGATGGTGATTGCCGCCATGAAATTAAAAGACGCTTACTTCTTGGAAGGAAAGTTATGACCAACCTAGATAGCATATTCAAAAGCAGAGACATGACTTTGCCAACAAAGGTCCGTCTAGTCAAGGCTATTGTTATTCCAGAGGTCATGTATGGATGTGAAAGTTGGACTATAAAGAAAGCTGAGCACCAAAGAATTGATGCTTTTGAACTGTGGTGTTGGAGAAGACTCTTGAGAGTCCCTTGGACTGCAAGGAGATCCAACCAGTCCATCCTAAAGGAGATCAGTCCTGGGTGCTCATTGGAAGGACTGATGTTGAAGCTGAAACTCCAGTACTTTGACCACGTGATGTGAAGAGCTGACTCATTTGAAAAGACCCTGGTGTTGGGAAAGATTGAGGCAGAAGGAGAAGGGGACAACAGAGGATGAGATGGCTAGATGGCATCACCGACTCGATGGACATGGGTTTGTGTGGACTCCGCGAGTTGGTGATGGACGGGGAGGCCTGGTGTACTGCGGTTCATGGGGTCGCAAAGAGTCCGGCAGAACTGAGTGACTGAACTGAACTGAACTGATTTAAAGAGCAGTTTTAGGTTCACAGCAAAATTGAGAGAAAGGGATAGAGATTTCTCATACACTGCCTACTCCCCCCACATGCATAACCTTCACATTATCAACATCCCATACAAGAGTAGTACATTTGTTACAATTGATGAACCTACACTGACACATCATAATAACCAAAGTTCAGTTTATATTAGGCTTCACACTTGACATTTGTTGTACCTTCTACAAGTATGTTATGTTCAAATTATGTTTTAAATGGGAATCTTTTTTTTTTTTTTGACAGCTTTAATTTTTCAGTTGGCCTTTTATTGATTTTACTGTGCTTTGCTTTAGTGAGCTTTATAGATACACTTGTTAATTTTCTGTTTAGTTGATCTATCCACAAGTGTGTATTAAAGTCTCCCACTATTATTGTGTTATTGTTAATTTCTCCTTTCATACTTGTTAGGATTTGTCTTACATACTGCGGTGCTCCCATGTTGGGTGGATATATATTTATAATTGTTATATCTTCTTCTTGGATTGATCCTTTGATCATTATGTAGTGACCTTCTTTGTCTCTTTTCACAGCCTTTGTTTTAAAGTCTAATTTATCTGATACGAGTATTGTGACTCCTGCTTTCTTTTGGTCCCAATTTGCATGGAAAATCTTTTTCCAGCCCTTCACTTTCAGTCTGTATGTGTCCCCTGTTTTGAGGTGGGTCTCTTGTAGACAACATATGTAGGGGTCTTGTTTTTGTATCCATTCAGCCAGTCTTTGTCTTTTGGTTGGGGCATTCAACCCATTTACGTTTAAGGTAATTACTAATAAGTATGATCCCGTTGCCAGAATTCTCTCAGCTTTTGCTTGTCTGAAAAACTTTTGATTTCTCCTTCATACTTGAATGAGATCCTTGCTGGGTACAATAATCTGGGCTGTAGGTTATTTTCTTTCATCATTTTAAGTATGTCTTGCCATTCCCTCCTGGCTTGAAGAGTTTCTATTGAAAGATCAGCTGTTATCCTTATGGGAAATCCCTTGTGTGTTATTTGTTGTTTTTCCCTTGCTGCTTTTAATATTTGTTCTTTGTGTTTGATCTTTGTTAATTTGATTAAACCTAAATTAAATATATTATTAAATTTTACTGAGCATTATTATTTCAGGATTTTAACAAGAAATCCAAATAAATCCTTACTATGCCTAAACATGTACACCTATTTAAAACATCATGAACCCCTAGAACAGGGCAAGATCACATGAGCTACAGGGAGTTGTGCCCCATTTAAGTGCACCATGACTAAAAAGTTAGGAGTCCAGACATTTCCAAACAAGGATATGCAATCATTTTCAAAAAAGAAAAAATCTATAGAAAAGTTAATGGGAATCAATTTCTACATCTTTAATTTCTGCATGTAATGCTTCCTCCTAAAATTGATTTTCTAATAGAATGCTTTGGGTCCAAGTTTTCCTTTCTTGACTCTCTTTTACAGTTGTCTTCTCATTTTATAAAAGAACAGGATATCCTTCACTGTTTTATAATAATTGGAGGAAAACCCCACCTATCCAGTTAAGAGAGATATTTAACTTTTATGCTTAATAGTTATTCACACAATTTCAACCCATATCTGTAATTTTTTCTCCATTATTAACAGTCATTGTTTTATAATCTCTATTCAGTAGAAAGTTTCAACATTTGAAACTTATGGTCAAGGAATTTTAAAAAATAAAATAACTTAAGTACATTTTTTGTTGCAGAGAAATATATCTGAGTCATCATTAGAAACTTTCAGGAAAATTTTTTTCACTAGAATTAAGTTAGCTATGACAAACCTGGACAGCATATTAAAAAGCAGAGACATCACTTTGCTGACAAAGGTCCACATAGTTAAATTTATGGTTTTTCCATTAGTTATATACAGATGTGAGTTGGATAATAAAGAAAGCTGAGCACCAAAGAATTGATGCTTTCAAATTGTGATGCTGGAGAAGATGCTTCAGAGTCCCTTGGACTGCAAGGAGATCAAACCAGTCAATACTAAAGGAAATCAATCCTGAATATTCACTGGAAGGACTGATGCTGAAGTTGAAGCTCCAATCCTTTGGCTACCTGATGTGAAGAGCTGACTCATTAGAAAAGAACCTGATGCTGGGAAAGATTGAAGGCAAGAGAAGAAGGGGGCGAGAGAGGATGAGATGGTTGGATGGCATCACTGACTCAATGGACATGAGTTTCAGCAAGCTCCAGAAGATGGTGAAGGACAAGGAAACAGCCTGCTGCAGTCCACGGGGTCGCAAAGAGTCAGACACAACTTATCAACTGAACAACTGTGAGAAAAGTGGAATAGAATTAAAAGTTCAGGGATAATCAGTGTAAAACAATGTAAAATCTTTGTCAAAAGGAGCTTATACTGTTTATATATTTCAGTGATACATTTCTCATTACTGAGTTGAATAGTTTCCAGTGAATTCATGTAAAAAGATAATGAAGATTTATTTTTAAATGTCAACATTCACAGTATACCATAAATTACAAACTTTGTAAGAATTTAACTTTAAGATAGAAAACTCAAATTAACCTAATGACAAGCAAGAAGGGATTTTTTCCCAAAGATCTAGGTTCAAAGACCTAGATATAGGAACCATCTTTTGATCATCTGGAGCTAAAAGAAGATTGTTCACTCAGATCATGTTATTATAGCCACTCATAGAATTGCCTTCACTGAATTTCATTTTAGCAATGTCTCCAGCTCTTATTAAAAATAATTACAGGAACAGCCATATGGAATCCATCACTTCAGAGGAATGCTATTAAAGGCAGTATATACCATGTCACAAAATGCCCTCTAAACAAAGTTCAACATGAAAAATTTCTTTTGGAATTCTGTTCTAGGAAAAGATTTGCTTCCCTTGAGTAGATAGTGTGCTTCTTCCTTTCTTATCATAAGTCTTATAATACTGGCTATATCTTCCTTCTTGCTTTGGCTTCCAGGAAGTTTGCCACTAAATCTGAGGTTAGAACAAAAGAGTGATTTCAGTCCTAACAGATTACACAAATTTTGTTGCAGTCCCATCAATCTCTTCTTATGTATAACTTCTTCCTCCTAGGTTTTTATTCTTAATTCTCTTTGCCCTGATTTTATGATGCATATTTGTTAACTAGTCCCCAAGTCTTTGGGGAGACAGGACATGAATAAATGTGAATTTGAATAATAAATATTCTTCTCAACAAGATATCCACAGGCAAATCACACACTTGTTTGTCAGTGTATTCTTATTCTGTGTTGGGGAAGAAAAATCACCAAAACAAGGACCCTCAGAAGTAAGAACAGGACACCATCATTATTCCCAGGTAATGTTTTCTTTTAATCAGTTTCTTAAGTAAGTATACTCTGTGCATTTATTTCTTGGTATGAGCACAGGAATCAATCTAACCTTTGACTGCTGTATCCACTTAACAGGACTTAACAGTTTTCATGAAATAAAATTTCCATCAGATTCAGCAGTGTCTATTGTATCTACAAAAGGTTGTTGTGGTTGTTCAGCCATGTGTCCAGCTCTTTGTGACCCCATGGACTGTAGCACACCAGGTTCCTATGTCCTCTACTATCTCCCAGAGTTTGCTCAAATGCATGTGCATTGAACCAGTGATGTCTAAGCATCTCTTCCTCTTCTCCTTTTGCCTTCAATCTTTCCTAGCATCAGGGTCTTTTCAAATGTGTCAGCTCTTCACATTGAGGTAGCCAAGTATTGGAGCTTCAGCTTCAGCGTCAGTCCTTCCAATAAATATTCAGGGTTGATTTCCTTTAGAATTGGCTGGCTTGAGCTCCTTACCATCCAAGGGACTCTCAAGAGTCTTCTCCAGCACCACAATTCGAAAGCATCAATTCTTTGGTGCTCAGTTTTCCAAAAAAAAAAAAAAATGTGGGACATTTAATAGTAGTAGGTCAAACAAAAACTTCTTGCCAAGAAAAAAATATGTAAAGTATGTCTATTCAGAAACAGTACTTTTATCTCCTTTTAGTGAAATCTGATTTAGTGTAATAATCCCTTTCCTTCAGGTTTTGTCTCAAATGCATGACCTCTTCTAATCAATTATTATGGAAGGAGTCACCCCAGCTGCATACTGATGAGTAAGGAGAAATCCATCTTTCCCACAGATGACACCGCTGGTTCTGCCTTCATCCCTACAGTCTCCTCAGCTCACCTCTACTCAAGATACCCGTTACTTAGCCTTTCCTCATCCCATTTCCACTTCTGAGAGACTGGCACTTTGTAACCATTTGACTTTTCCAGCTCAACCAGTAAATTTTCTTCAATCAGTAAATAAATATTCAAACAAGTTAAAGTACTAGAAATACAGAGATAAATGCCAATTATAAAACTGAATATTTATAATTGAATATTAATTGAATATTTTATAATATTCATTGAATATAATTGAATATTCCAGAGACAACAAGAAGATATGTGAACATGGGAGAGGCTTCCATATTTTGGTTTGCACCTGGCTTCTTTTCCCATTGGGTGCATCTCTAAACTCTATTTAATACTGTATCACAGGGGTCCTCAACCTTTTTGGCACCAGGGACCAGTTTTGTGGAAGGCAATTTTTCCATGGGCCATGGCAGGGGACGGTTTTGGGATGATTCAAGCATTGCATTTATTGTGCACTTTATTTCTATTATTATTTCACCAGTTCCACCTCAGATCATCAGGCCTTAGAACCGGATGTTTGGGACTGCTGCTGTATATCACACCACATTGAATGCCTCACACTTTCACTTCTACTCCATCATTTAAATAAATCCTATCATCACACAAACACATGCATACACAGACATACACACATGCACACACATATCACGTAAAAGTTAATAGACTTTATGTATATGATTACACAGACATCTTCTTTAAGGGGGTATTCAATGGGACATTTGTTTGCCATGCAGAAAAATCTGACTTAAACTGGAAAGTTAATTAATCGGGAATAGAAATAAGTGCTTACTTACTCATAGTAATAATTCCTAACTAGGGGAAATTTTAAATCTAAGTAAAGATGGATAAGGGGGACACAAATAGGTCCTTGAGATATATGCAGTAATAGGGAGACAAAATGTTATTCACCAAATTGTATTTGTCATTGACTTTTTAAAATAAATATATAAAAATATCACATTGGGGTATGCCTCCAAAGGTATGACTGTGTAATAAAAAGTGACAGTTACTACCTCTGGGGAGTGTGGGTCCAGGCAACTGGTGGAATAACGTATTTCACTAACTACTGTGTAGAGGTTTGAGTAGTTAAATTTAATCGCAGGAGCTAGAAAACAGTGAAAATATTACTCAGTCATGTCCGACTCTTTGCAACTCCATGTACTGTAGCCTACCAGGCTCCTTTATCCATGGAATTCTCCAGACAAGAATACTAGAATGGGAAAAAAAAAAAAAAGAATACTAGAATGGGTTGCCATTCCCTTCTCCAAGGTCTCTTCCCAACCCAGCAATCAAACCCAGGTCCTGTGCATTGCAGGCAGATTCTTTACTGTCTGAGCCACCAGGGAAGCACGAATTGCTATACAATTTCCAAAGGAAAACAGTGAGCTAGATAATACTGAAGTGAGGAGTCTGTGAGGCCACAGATGAGGGAAGAGGACTCTAGATTGCCCTTTACTCTATGCATCACCCAATTATTATCCCCAGTAGTCCACCTGGAAAAGCAATGAATTTACAAAGAATGATTTTTTTAATTGTTTGCTTTGTTGTGATGGATTTAAATTTGCCCTACAGATATTGGACTTAATTCTCAATAAAAAATTGAGGTTAAATATCCTCAGAAAATATCAATCTTAAAAAAAAAAAAAAAAAAAAAACTCCATCACTTTGTTTATAGCACAATGATTTGTTAAATTAGACAATGAAGTGACAAGATATCAGAATGTTTCTTTTTTTTAAATTTTGTTTATTTTATGTATTTATTTTTGGCTGTGCTGAGCCTTCACGGCTGCTCAGGCTTTTCTCTAGTTGCAGCGAGTGGGGGTTACTCTCTAGTTGCAGTGCGCAGCCTTCTCACTGTGATGACTTCTCTTGTTGCTGAGCACGGGCTCGAGGGCACCCAGGCTTCAGTAGTTATGGCTCCTAGGCTGTAGAGCACAGGCTCAATAGTTGTGGCACATGGGCTTAATTGCTCTGTGGCATGTGGAGTCTTCCTGGATCAGGACTTGAACCCATGTCTCCTGCATTGGCAGGCAGATTCTTTACCACTGAGCCATCAGGAAACCCCCAGAATGTATTTCTTAACCCCCATTAATAACACTGTATTTTGTATGTATAATGTTCCACATTATGAAGCTCCAAAAGATGCTATATTTTACAACCATAATGATCCCTTGCCTGTAGACAAAAGTCATTGGACAGGAACACAGCTAGCCTTTAGTATATTGATGGGGTCAGTATACTACCCCAAAATACACCACCTTGCAATTTAACTGTCTTATGCTAAAAGAGTCTGGGGAAATAGCAGAAGCAGGAAGATTACTCTGACCTTCCCACCGCCCACATCTGTCTGGAAACTGATCATAATACTCTCATGTGAAAAGCACCAGGAGGAAAGAAGACATCCTTGTCATCAGAGACAGGAAACTTGGGGCCAATAAATCTGTACAATAAAACTTGTTCAACTAACCTTTAACCTTCCTAGTTACTTCTTCACTGTTTCCCTTTATCTCTGTCCCAAGCTTCTCTAGCTTGTCAATTGTCCATGAGTTCCTTTTTCCTTGTCTAAATGGTATAAAAACTTCCTGTTCTGGTCAGTACTTTGGGTCTTTATTTTCTTGGAAATGCTCCCATGCACATATGAAATTTTAATAACATTTATATGCTTTCCTCTGATTAATCTGTCTTTGGTAGTTTAATTTTTAGACCAAACCAGAGATACAAGAGAATCAAGAAAAACTTTTCCCTCCTTCACAATCCAAATGTTTAAACTCTCAGTTGAACTGGCATTTCATTTAGTTCAGTTCAGTTCAGTTCAGTCGCTCGGTCACGTCTGACTCTTTGCAACCCCATGAATTGCAGCATGCCAGGCCTCCCTGTCCATCACCAACTCCTAGAGTTCACCCAAACTCATGTGCATCGAGTTGGTGATGCCATCCAGCCATCTCATCCTCTGTTGTCCCCTTCTCCTCCTGCCCCCAATCCCTCCCAGCATCAGGGTCTTTTCCAATGAGTCAACTCTTCACATGAGGTGGCCAAAGTATTGGAGTTTCAGCTTTAGCATCAGTCCTTCCAATGAACACCCAGGACTGGTCTCCTTTAGGATGGACTGGCTGGATCTCCTTGCAGTCCAAGGGACTCTCAAGAGTCTTCTCCAACACCACAGTTCAAAAGCATCAATTCTTCGACACTCAGCTTTCTTAACAGTCCAACTCTCACATCAACACATGACCACTGGAAAAACCATAGCCTTAACTAGACGTACCTTTGTTGGCAAAGTAATGTCTCTGCTTTTGAATATGCTATCTAGGTTGGTCATAACTTTCCTTCCAAGGAGTAAGTGTCTTTTAATTTCATGGCTGCAATCACCATCTGCAGTGATTTTGGAGCCCCCAAAATAAAGTTTGACACTGTTTCCACTTAGCCTCATTCTAAAAGAATATATAGGGAGAGTACTTTGATTTGACTCAAAATGTATCGATTCAGTATGGTAACATTGTTCTCTCATACTATTCAGATGGTGGTCTGATCTGCAGGCATCCACATACATGTACCTTTGTCTATGCTGTACCCCTGGCCATGAATGCCATCTATCCTTGCTCAGAATGGCCTTCACCTCGTGGCTCCTTAGGTCATGCAAAGCAGTATCTGTTTTTCTCTCCCAACCAATCCGGTCAATACCAACACGTTCTAGAGGACCCACCTTAAATATAATCTCCCTGTCAGATCTTTATCCTTCTAAGATAGGGTTGCTAAATATCCCTGTTGGTACATTCTTCTGCAATTATAAAATCTTAAGAGATTTTCAAATGCTCTCATCAATCTACTAGTCCTTTACTATCCTAAAGGATGAGTACAAAACTTACTTATATCTGTTATCATTAGAACTTGACAATTTTAGGAAATTATATATTTGCTGAAAGAAAATGAATAAAATAAACAGTAGGTGAACATCAACTTGGAGAAGGGAATGGCAACCATGCCAGTACTCTTACCTGGAGAATCCCATGGAAAGGGGAGCCTGGCAGTCCATGCAGTCGCACAGAGTCAGGCACTATTGAAGAGCCTTAGCATGAACAACAACTAGATTTAAAACAGAAGGTCAAAGTATTTATTTTATCCATCATAAGTATTAAATTAGTTTAATAATGGCTAAAATAAAACCTGTGACCATAATTTTTCATTTATTAACAGAGCTGCAAAATTCATAATATGAACATAAGCATATGGAGGAGTAGAAATGCAAATCAACCACATTGCACCAGTCAAAAGCTAGAGAGTCAGTTTTCCATTAATGAATTAAAACCCTTTATTCACTATTTTTCAGAGTTAATGATCATAAGCATTAATTTCAGCTCTATACCATTAAGCCTTTAAACTGGACAATTTTCAGACAATTGTATAATACTTTTATCAAGCATATTGATTTTATTCAAAATCCTGGCTGTAAAATTAAGCCCCCTAGCTTAAAGGCATTTATACAATTTTTCTAGATGTTAAAAGTATAATTGGAACTGTTTAATTAGTCAGAAATATTAGTCTTTGAACTAAAATTAGTACTTCCTCTCATTCTGAAAAATAAAAATATACTAAAAAATAAATCATATACATCATTAAATCACCATTAACTTTGAATATCATACTGATATTGATAGGCAATTCTGAATATGGCAGTTGATATATTTTAATTATATTTTCTACCATAAAGGAATTTGAAGATAGTTAATTAAACTGAAAGTCATTCAGTCATGTCCAACTCTTTGCGATCGCATGGACTATACAGTCCATGGAGTCCATGGAATTCTCTAGACCAGAGTACTGGAGTGGGTAGCCTTTCCCTTCTCCAGCCTTCTCCCTTCCCCTTTCCTTTCCCAACCTAGGGATTGAACCCAGGCCTCCCTCATTGCAGGCAGATTCTTTACCAGCTAAGCCACAAGGGAAGCCCAAGAGCACTGGAGTGGGTAGCCTATCCTTTCTGCAGGGGATCTTCTGAACTCAGGAACTGAACCAGGGTCTCCTGCATTGAAGGTGAATTCTTTACCAATTGAGCTATCAGGGAAACCCTATAGTTAATTTAACTATACAGGAACTATAGCTTGTAAGGTAGTGAGAATCTCTTGGAATATTATAGATTTATTTATTTATAAATAATTTTCTCTTCAAAATAAAATTTCACTTCTAATGCAATAGTTTATTTCCAAGTGAGTTTTCACATAGCCATTCTATAGAATGCCATAGTTAATGCTATAAACTCTTAGAATTTTTCTTTCCTTGGAACAAATTATCTCCATGCTGGTATGCTAGACTTAATGCACAATAAAAGGACAATGTCTGTCCCTATAAATCTGAATCATAATACAAGATAACAGCCATTTAAAATTTTAATGCAGCCTAAGCTTCTCAGATATATTCTGGCTGGTATTGTCCATCTGTGTTTGTTCATAAATATCAGAAAAGGGAAAATTTTTAAATTTTTATTACATTGATTATTAACCATCTGCTAAATCTCAGAGGAAAACAGAAAAACAAGTAGGGGTCAGCCATGTGTGTGAGGTGGGAAACAATATTGTATTCCAGGGGTTCTTAACAAGGGGAGATCATGTGAATGATCCAAGACCCTTTTTAAAAAATACAGATGCCTGTATCAACTCCTGGAAATTCAGATAAAGTTATTCAAATGTGAGCCAACAGTTGAGAATCATTGTTTAAGGCAGAGCTAATGACAAATGCTAGCACAGATAGGTGTTAAATAAATAAATAAAAGGAATATTAATATGTAAAAGTAATCAGAAAAACTTATTTAGATTTTGCTTTTAAAATATGAACTACTGAGGTATTGAACGATAGCCTAATACATAATGATTCAAATTTTAATTCTTCCTGATTTTTAATGTTATCCTTATTGATCCTTAATATTTGCACAAATGAATTTCATCATTAACTCTTTCACAAATATTTCTTGACCTCAATTTCACGCCGAGAATACAATTGGAGATGTAGAGAAAAATAAGATGAGGTGCCCATTTCAATGAGAGACATATTTTTACTGGAAAAACATGAAGAACAATCATTTTTGTTTTAACCTCTCTACTTTCATGATATGTGTGAGAATTTGTCCAGAGTCTCTGTCATTTTGAAATTCTTATTATATATTCTTTAACAAATATTCATAGACTTTAGTAATCATCCATTCCAATTATCTCAGATTCCTAATCTCTACCATTCCTTTCCTTGCCTCTCAGCACCACACAACAGCTAGTTTTTCATTCCAGTTTTGTCTTTGATCTTGAAATTTCACAAGTTTCATCTTTTGTTATGGTTCTGCCCATAATGCCATATTTATTTTGTCTCACCCTATATAAACCTTGGGAGAAGGCAATGGCACCTCACTCCAGTACTGTTGCCTGGAAAATCCCATGGATAGAGGAGCCTGGTAGGCTGCAGTCCATGGGGTTGCTAAGAGTCGGACACGACTGAGCGAGTTCACTTTCACTTTTCACTTTCATGCACTGGAGAGGAAATGGCAACCCACTCCAGTGTTCTTGCCTGGAGAATCCCAGGGATGGGGGAGCCTGGTAGGCTGCAGTCCATGGGGTCGCACAGAGTCGGACACGACTGAAGCGACGTAGCAGCAGCAACATAAACCTTAGTTTGCAAAGAAACAACCTCCTCCTTGTAGTGGTAATGGTGATGGTTTCTGTTATTGTTCCTCCAATTTTTTTTTTTCTTTTTTTGTTGGTGTTTTGGTTTCTAGGAGTTTAAACTGATGACTAAGAGATGAGTTATCAAGGAAAACCTGAAGTGATCATGCTGAGCTCTAAGAGAAGTCTTGTTCATCAATACAGGATCCCAGTAAACCCAAGACCCAGAACAGGATGAAAGTGAAAGTCTGACTAAATGAGGAAGCAGATGTAACTGCTCCAGTGGGCTCTGGAGAATAATAAAGTTCATTAAGTAAGTGTCCAACAGTTACTTATGAAAGGATTACTATTAATACATGGAAAGTTCTTAAAACAGTACCTGGCACAAATTAAGTGGCCAATAAATGTGAGTAGAAAGGGAAAGGAAAGGGAGGGAGGGAAGGATGGAGGAAGAGGAAAGTTGGCAGCACTGGGAAAAAAGAGAGTGAAATTTCCTTGAGACAAAGCTTAACATTTTTTCTATTAATGCCCCCAAATTGAACACATTGAACCCTCCTCATAATCTTCACCCCACAAAACCAAAGCCCTATCACCTTAGAATACAACTGTTTCCAGCTCTTGGGAGGTTTCATGCCCCACCAAAGAGGTTTATCAAAGTGCCGTATTTCTTTCATCTACATTCAATTCCTTCCTGAGAAATACTGATAAGTATAATTTTCTTCATTTATTTTATTTCCTTAAGGTTCTATCACCCTGGCCAGGTTTGAAAGTCTCTTAGGGATTCAAATTTGTGAGCTTTCTTCCCTAACTGCTTATTGATACTGTTTTGTCTTTTTCACCTAGCCACCTATTTCATTTCTCAGTTTGAAGAGCAGGTCTACAGGATGCTAAGTGATTTGCCTGGGTACAGAGTTTGTGGTTTTGTGGGGACTTCAACCTAACTGTCTGTCCTCATTTGAGTACCCTTTCCTTTCCATTAAATTATTTTGCTTAAAATTCAGATTGGAGAACTCACTATACTTCATATTTGGAAATTAAGAGCAATTAAAAATGAATTCTCTAGAAGTGTAAAAACCAATAGAAAATAGATAGGCAGCCTTTAAATTTTCTCCTCTAGTTTTACTGAAACCATTGTCAGTAGACTAAGTTAATATAAGTTGCCTTAATTTGTTAAGGAGTGAATTTATTTACAATATGATCTAACAAATGCTATTCTGGTCTCTAATTGTATATAATATAATTACATATAATTATTTATATAATTATATGAATATAATATAATTAATGATTTTTGTTTCTGATCAGAGATACTATGAACTGTGGAGAATGATTTGATCTATGTAAAGCCCCAGGGTGTAATAATAATGCAGATGATCACAATATTATGACATAGTTTTAAGAACTGGGTTGGAACAGGACTAATAATATAGAATAAAATTATTCTGAAGATTGCCATCAAATTTTCACATTCTTCAGATGATACTGTACTTCACAGTCTTCAGATAATAAGAAAGTAGGTTCTGGATGTTTTTATTTCATTTTCTCCACTTTTAAAAACTGGAATTGGACAATAATCAAAAGAAAATTTTAAGTCAATAAAATGTAAATAATCTTTCATCTTCCTAGAAACAAAATGAGAAATGCACATTGGCCAGTATTCTAAATGGCCTTGTGAAAATAATATTATTATTCAGTTAAGCTTTTATTGATTCAGTTAAGCTTTCTTTCATTTTTAGTAAAAAAAAAAAAGGGTTCATAAGTTTCTGATCAAAAATCTTAACTAACTTTCCAAGTAAAATAATAAAACAAGATCAGCAATTGTGACAGATAGTACTTTTCAAAAAACGACTGCACCCTTACATAGCTCATTCCATGTACTCATCTTAAAATACAATATTTATGCTCCTTCATGGGGAGGTGAGGTCTGTGTGTATTCCCTTTTAATCTGAGTGGACTCCTGTAACTGCCTCCATCAACAGAGTATAGCAGAAATGATGCTATGTGATTTCCTACGCTAAGCTGCAAAAGACATTTTGGCCTCTATTTCTTTCTGGAGACTCATACCTTTGAAGTCTCAAATCACTCTATAAGAGACTAGCTATAATAAAGATTTAATTCAGCAGAAACCACAATGAGAGAAGGAGAAATGCTCAAGAAGACCCAGCTGTTGTAGCTCTGGGCAATTTGAGTTTTCCTAGCCCAGCCTTCAGACGCATGAGTCAGAAGTCTTCAGCGAATTCTGGCTCCCAAACACTGGACTGCCTCAGCCATGCTAAGTGGAAAGGAAATTAGATGTCCTTACCCAACCCAGTTCATACTGCTGATTCCTGCTACTTAAGCAAAATAAAAGATGTTTTAAATCACCAAGCTTCAGGTATGTTACACAGAGGAATGAAACAGAGATGTCCACACTACACAAAAACTGTGAATAAAGCAAATATGGCAGAGAACAGTTAAATCATTCATTCATTCATTCATACATTTTCATACATTTCCATAAATATGGATTAAGTACTTGACATGTGCCAGTCACTATGTCAGCCAGTAGCTGGTAGTAAGTAATAGAGGCAATGTTGGCCCTCCTCCATGGAATTTAAAGCACAGGAAATGTGCCAACAACAGGCAGGTGTATTAACAATCTGATGTCCTATAACAGTGGGCATTACTAGAGGAATCTAGAACAAAAATCATTTTTACGGAAATGGTGATGAAAATAACTGACAAATTTCGTTTTCAATGGTGACATGTATTCCCCTGCTGACCTCAGTCAGAATTTATGCTAAACAACAATAGGGGAAAAGATTGAGTGAATGAGATAATTTAGAATATTGAAATCAGATCTAGTGTTATTGATTTCTCTTTCTTTGTATTAAATTGTGAATAACAGACACCACGTTGGGACAATATAACATTTTATGATGTTTTGAAATCTGTGGGTCAGATTAGTCAGGAAAGTATAATTCTAAGATGACCTTACTATTGTTTGATTCAGCAAATAAATGATGCTGAGAGTCCCTTCAAACTTACAGTGTAATTTGTATTGTTTTATATGGTTTTAAACGTTCTTTATATGCAATATATTTCTCATAAATAACAAAGCCAGGAATAAATTAAGGAAGCTTTGCACATGCTAGTTATGCAAACTTAATCCAAATAGAGGCTCTAACACTCATCTCTATACCATGATAAACCTCCAAACAGCTGAGAATTTTTAGTGGGAGGATGAATCATATTATTCCATTTAGATTATTTCAGCATTAAAGGATATGGCTTATTCATGCTGCAGATGATAAAGCCGTGTGGTCAGGTTAATGCTAAAACTGACTAATGCTGTGCCAGATTTGAGAATACATGGGAAATTTTAATTAGAAGTTTATAAAAGTCTAAAAAATCACTGAAGGGTTTATCCTTAAGAATGAAATGAACTTAAAACAAATTTACAGCTAATATATTAGCTAATATGCAGGCAATGATTAAGGGAAAACAGGTCGCTGGTACATAATTTGTATAATGGTCTCCTTTTTAAGGCTGGCTGTGGAAGCCAACTCCGGTTGCTTGCAGAGGTTGTTTGTTCTCAACAAAGAGCAATCAGAAGTGTGCTTCCCTTTGTCAGAGAACATGAGACACTCTCAAGCTTTAGGCTACTTTTGTTAGACTAAGACATTTGAGTCTACCTCTAGAAACTAAGTTTAGATCTGTTTATTTCTCCTACTATTAATTTATAATCATCTTATTTTCTTCACAGATTTGCTAGTGAAATTGACTGGAATATTATAAGGGAAAAAAAGCATTGTTCAAGGAAAAGGAGGAAATGGGGAGACAAGAGATGTTGATTATTAATTGCACATGCCCGAGTGACTTTTTCCCTTGACTATCATCTTACAAGTTACTCTAAGATGTTAAACCACTATTACCATGGAGGGATACCCTAGCTATATAGGGGTTATAATAGATGCAGTAAAATATTTTTAAAATATGCTTTAAAAGAAAGATAAATCCAATGCAATTCACATAAAGCCTAATGCATTATGTACAGTCTATGCTTAATAAATGCATTACTCATAAAATATACATCCAAATGTCCCCCTTTCTTATCAATAAAGCAATCAAGCTGAGTATAAGATTATCCAGAAATTCTGTTCCATCCAATACAAAAATATAATCACATCCTTCCCTTTTTAAATCATGCTCAGATGAAAAGAAACAAGAAATGGTTACCTTTAATATTTCATTGTATAGAGTATTTCATATTTAGCCTGCTGAAAATGCTACATGCATTTTTTTTCTTTCATGTTTCCTGGCATAGAAGAGAAAAAAAACTGCAGCTTTTTACTCCTAACCCAGGAACTAATCTTGAAGTATAATCCAGGTTAGTAATTGAGACTGGTTGTAGTTACCTTGAAGCATCCAGGGACATTTTGTGCTACAAAGGCCACATTTTGATTATCAGTAAATGGACATAATGTTAGATCCTGTTCTCTAAAGGAATTTGACTCTATGTTTGTTCTTTTAATATTCTTCTCCCTTTGTCAGTTTGAACAGCCCATATCCACTGTATGAGTTGTTAGGCATCCAAATCACATGTCTCCAACAGAGTTTGCCCAAAGCATTTCTTCAGCTAAGATCAAGATTCTGTGTTCAAAATGAGCATTAAGCTGGGTGCTGGCAATATGCTCCCCTCTGATCTCCTATTTTTCATGTGAACAAATGACCCTTTAATTGCTGGATGTCATCATACCCCTGTATATTTAAAGCCACATTCTACTGATAAACAAATATCAGATTAAGTCAGCCATGGTTCATTTTAGTATATAGTTAGGCAGATTCTACAGAATGCCTGAAATGTTGGTAGCATTCCTGCAGTCAAATTTTTGGATGATTATTATGAGAATAAGGGAGGAGTTTTTAGAAAGACAAGATAATATACAACAGCTTTTACTTCCCCCTACCCCTACTTCACTGCCCCCCAACTTCAGATCTTATATGATTATATGCTGCACACCAGCAGACCCTATGGTTCTCTCTAGTACCTGTTAAGGCATCTTTGTATGCTTCACTAGCAAGCGTGTCATTTGGAAAGGCAAGTACCACTTTACATGAGGCAGGACTTTGTATATCTCTCACATTCATTTTTCTCTCTGACAAGCGAAAAATCGTAGGTCTCATTTTCCGATCCTTATTAAAAAGTGTGATCCTGGTTGTTTGGAAGGCTCATCAGTGCCACTGCTCAGTGATGGACGCACATCTTCATAAGAAAGACAGATGGTGTGGGTGCATCAGGATGCTGCCCATAATGAAACCCAAGTGCATCCCCCGCAAGCCTCAGAATCTAGATCTTCATTTGCTTTTGTAAAAAATGAGAACCCAGATGAGTGTTTGAAAACACAGCTATTCCTAGTTTTCTCAGTAATAAGCATGCCCCACTACTGCATACAAGACCTTCAGGGAAAGTAAAAGAAGTTAACTATGTAATTCTTTGCAACTAGAGTGCTGAGATCAGGCAAAAAGCAGAGGGCTGTTAGGGATGGATTAAAAACATACACAAGGAACTTCCCTGGTGGTCCAGGGGCTAAGACTGCAAAGTCCCAATGCAAGGGGACCAGTTTTGATCCCTGGTCAGGGAACTAGACTCCACAAGCCACAACTAAGACCCAGTGCAGCCAAATAAATAAAGTAAAAGTAAATATTTTTTTTAGTGTGTGCAAGATCAAATTCAGAGACTTGTCTCATCAGTGATAAAGTGCTGGTCTCTTGGGTAATGGTGTCAAAGGCATTTAATTTTCTGTACTTTGCAACTTTCCTTCCAAAAATATGAGTCATAGAGTGTCTTTCTCTAGATCACAAACTGCCAAAAGTTGAGCTAAATGAAAGATTGTTTTCTCAAAATAAAAAGAAAACCATGGATATAACCTTGCAACAATAAAACAATTATGATATTACTAGTTCTGAGTCTTGGGAAAAATGAAGCGAAATTCTGCTACAGAGTGAGTAATCCAGAGTTTTTAAATTAATGTGCTCCTCCATAACTAATGAGCCATGCATATGTGTGGTTTCGATTCCTAAAGTATTTCACAAAAGAGGGCTCCATGGGATACATACATACTGGTCTTTCAGTTCTAAGACCTTATTTTGCCTCAGAGCTGGTACTTTACTCACTGGGTGGGATGGATGAATCATTTAACCCCAATGGGCCCCGTGCCTTACCTGTCTCATAGAGTTGCTAATTAAAAAAAAAAAAAAAAAATATATATATATATATATATATATATATATATATATATATATAAATAAAACATAGGGAATTTCTGGAGTTAATTGGACCTTTGAGACCATCTGAATCAATCTCTTTATTTTTGTATGAGCAAATTTAAGCAAAAAGAAGCTAAGTAACATTACCAAGGTCATCCAGTATTTAAGTGGTGATTAAATTAAATTAATACCAAATTATGACCTAATAAAATAATTTTATTAAAAATATATTACTTTATTAGTTTATTATTCATAGATATGTAAATTAAAGCTTAAAGCTTAAATGCATAAATGACTGTATCTAATAAATAACATATGTAATATATATCTCTCCTGAAAGTTACCTTAAAAGATCCCAACTAAACATTGTATTTTCTGGGATGATACTATTAATTTTCTCCAACATTTTAGAATTATAAAAGAGAGCTAGGACATTATATATAGAGAAAATACAGTTATAGTAATGGGATTTAAAAGCCAAAATATTTTAATTTCTTTTCATTTTTTACCTAATTTAAACAATAAACAAACATAAACGAATTGGTAGAATTTGGTTTAATTTTTTTCTGGGTATTTATATTTTATGAAGATACTTCTCTTAAAATAGAAGTAACTTAATGCAAATGTTATATCTCTCATTGGATCATGTAATAGAAAAATTACTCTTATGGAAAAACTGATAGGATCCAAATAGAGCCTTTAGTTTAGATAATAGTGATTGGCCCACCTGATGCAAAGAAGTGACTCATTGAAAAAGACTCTGATGCTAGGAAAGATTGAAAGCAGGAGGAGAAGGAGACAACAGAGGATGAGATGGTTGGATGGCATCACCAGCTGGATGGACATGAGTTTGAGCAAGCTCCAGGAGTTGGTGATGGACAGGAAAGCTTGGCATGCTGCAGTCCATGGGGTCACAAAGAGTTGGGCATTACTGAGCGACTGAACTGAACTGAACTGAATGTTAATTTCTTAGTTTTGACCAATGTTCCATAATTAGATAGTATGTTAACTCTAGGGGAAACTAAGTAAAGGCTTAAAACTCAACATTCCTCAACATCACTCATTATCAGAGAAATGCAAATCAAAACCACAATGAGGTACCATCTCATGCCAGTCAGAATGGCTGCTATCAAAATGTCTACAAACAATAAATGCTGGAGAGGGTGCAGAGAAAAGGGAACCCTCTTACACTGTTGGTGAGAATGAAAACTAGTATAGCCACTATGGAGAACAGTGTGGAGATTCCTTAAAAAACTGGAAATAGAACTGCCACATGACCCAGCAATCCCACGGCTGGGCATACACACCAAGGAAACCAGAACTGAAAGAGACATGTGTACCCCAATGTCCATCGCAGCACTGTTTATAATAGCCAGGACGTGGAAGCAACCTAGATGTCCATCAGTAGATGGATGGATAAGAAAGCTGTGGTATATATACACAATGGAATATTACTCAGCTATTAAAAAGAATGCATTTGAATCAGTTCTAATGAGGTGGATGAAACTGGAGCCTATTATACAGAGCAAAGTAAGTTAGAAAGAAAAACACCAATACAGTATATCAATGCATATATATGGAATTTAGAAAGATGGTAATGATGACCCGATATGCGAGACATCAAAAGAGACACAGATGTAAAGAACACACTTTTGGACTCTGTGGGAGAAGGCGAGGGTGGGATGATTTGAGAGAATAACATTGAAACATGTATATTATCATATGTGAAATAGATCACTAATCCAGGTTCAATGCATGAGACAGGGTGTTCAGGGCTGGTGCACTGGGACGACGCTAAGGGATGGGATGGGGAGGGAGGTGGGAGTGAGGGTCAGGATGGGGATCACATGAACACCCATGGCTGATTCATGTGAATGTATGACAGAAACCACAATATTGTAAAGTAATTAGCCTCCAGTTAAAATTTTAAAAATAAATAAATAAAATAAAGAAATTCCAGGGACCTCCCTGGTGGGTCCAGTGGTTAAGAATCCACCTTCCAATGTAGGAGGAATGGGTTCAATCTTTGGTCAGGGAACTAAGATCCCACATGCCTTGCGATAAAATAAAAGCAACAAAAAAAGATAAAACAGAAGCAATATTGTAACAAATTCAATTAAAGACTTTAAAAATAATCCACATATAAAAAAATTTTTAAGAAATTCCAGTCTCTTGTAAAATATTTCTGAAAAGCAGTAAAAAGGACCTACTTTATCTCAAAATAAATAAAAATTAAAACAAAAATAAAACTCAACATTCAAGAAACGAAGGTCAGGGCATCCAGTCCTATCACTTCGTGGCAAATAAATGGGGAAACAATGGAAACGGTGACAAATTTTATTTTGGGGGGCTCCAAAATCACTGTAGATGGTGACTACAGCCACAAAATTAAAAGACGCTTTCCCCTTGGAAGAAAAGTTATGACAAACCTAGACAGTACATTAAAAAGCAGAAACATCACTTTGCCGACAAAGGTCTGTATAGTCAAAAGTCTGTATGGTTTTTCCGGTACTCACGTACTGATGTGAGAGTTGTACCTTAAAAAAGGCTGAGTGCTGAAGAACTGATGCTTTCAAACTGTGGTGCTGGAGAAGACTCTTGAGAGTCACTTGGACAGCAAGGAGATCCAACCAGTCAATCCTAAAGGAAATCAACCCTGAATATTCATTACAAGGACCAATGCTGAAGCTGAAGCTCCAATACTTTGGTCACCTGATGTGAAGAGCTGATTCATTGGAAAAGACCCTGATGCTGGGAAAGATTGAAGCAGGAGGAGAAGGGAATGATAAAGGATGAGATGGTTGAATGGTATCACCAATTCGATGAACATGAGTTTGAGCAAGTTCTGGGAGATGGTAAAGGACAGGGATGCAGTCTGTGGGGTCACCAAGAGTCGGACACGACTGAGTGACTGAGCAACAACAACAACAAAGTAAAAGATAAAAGGAAAATTCTCTTTACTATCTTAGTAACTTTTCTATAAATCTAAAATTATTCCAGAATAAAAAGTTTAGCTTTTAGCATAGAAGTGAAATTGAGAAATATCAGTAAGGGGGTATACTGGGCCAATAAAAGCAATCTTAATTGAACAGAAAAATGATGAAAGATGGTAATTGCAAAGAAATAAAAGAATAAGGTCAGGAGAGAAAGAAGGAAGTGGGGAGGGAGGAAGGAAGAAGGAAGGAAGGGGAAAAGGAAGCAAATTTTTCCAGTTCCTCCTAACCATAGAAATATGGGGACATATTTTCCCTAAAACCACAAACTGTCCAGGTCCTACTGTATGAAGTGTTGTTGTTCAGTCGTGTCTGACTCTTTGAGATGTCCATGTCCTAAATTTACTCATTTAATCCTAAAAATACAATGAAGTAGTTGTTTTACTACCCCCTTTCTAGAGATGATTGAGCTGAGCCACAGAAAATTTAATTACTTGCCTAAGCTCCTAGGATTTAAACTAGGATCTAATAAATACCAGTCTTTGCAGCAAAAGAATGACTGGCTTTCCTTTCTATGAAACTCTGATGGACTTGTGCCCTTTAATGATTTACAAAGTGAAGCAATACCTTTCTTTCAGTTTTTGCTTGCAGCCATTTTAGTCTCCCTGCTTATGCAGGAGGCTGAACCCAGAATGGACTTCCTTTAAAATTATTAAGTTTCACTCACAAGTATAGCTTTGAGTGTTGCCTAAGATGAAGTTAGGTTGCTCCAGGCAGAAATTGAGAGACTACCCCATGCTGCATATTTTACCACTTAGGACTTCAAGTAAAATCTCACAAAACCCTCCCAAGGAAAGCTCTCTTTAGTTTTTTCATTACAGCTCTATTTCTCTAAAGCTCAGAATTAGTCAAAGAGGCAGGACCAGGTGATAGATACACTGCTGCTGCTGCTAAGTCGCTTCAGTCGTATCCGACTCTTGCTTCATCCTTTTCTATTTTCCTGTCTCTCCTACTTCTATCTCTGGATTTTTCAGTTTCTTTCCTAGAGGCCACCTGATCCTCCCCACATCAACAAAAGCAAAATGGGAGTTGTGGGGCCAACATGTCAATTGACCAGCCTTTCCAAATCTAGGACTAGACTCAGCTGGCACATCCCCCTTTGTAAGCTAATATGTGGGCAAGCATAAGGTAGAGAAGAAAGGGTAATATTCTTGTGAATTTAAATAACTGTGGTTTCCTAAGAGGCTAAATATCTATGAATAGAAGCATCTTTCTGTACACCTGGGAAAACTTCAATAAATATCCATTGCTATTTAGCAATTTCAAATTTAAAAATAAAAAAGAATGATGTTTGAAAAGGTGCAGCATTTTCCCTAAGGGCTTCAACTACATAGATACCTGTATTTCCTAACCCTGCTAAAGTAACAAACCCAGGAGACATAGCTCATTAAGTGGTGAAATATATTCACACTTCCACAGCTGCAAATGAGCTCAACTCCAGAAGGTCACTGTGAGAATTAAATGAGATGATGTGCAAATACTTGAAAACACTGAGAAGTCTTATCATTGTAAACCATTATTGTTGTTAAAGTATATTTTCTTATCTCCTAGGATCACTGAGATGGGATGCTACAATGAGATATTAATTGGCAAGTTTTTCTCTGCCTTCCTTTTTGCCTTGTGATCATCTTTCCTTAGGGTACTTTATTACCCCAAGGGCCTCCCCCATTGCAGGCAGATTCTTTACCAACTGAACTATCAGGGGAGACCCGGGTTCAGTACTTGGGCTGGGAAGATCTCCTGGAGAAGGGAATGGCAACCAACTCCAGTATTCTTGCCTGGAGAATCCCACAGACAGAGGAGCCTGGAGTGCTATAGTCCAGGGGGTTGCAAAGAGTCGGACACGATGGAGCGACTATGCTTTCACTTTCAAGGCCCATGCAAGTGGTTTGAACAACTTGCTGGATATCAGAATAGGACAGGACTTCTGTCCACTGACACTGCAGCAGCGGATCACTGCCCCAGGACTGAAAATTATAACCAAGGAGAAGACAAGAGGGAAAAAAAAAAAAACAACTTTAATTTCCTTTTAGCTTAAACTTGAAATGACCTTCAAATAAATCCCTGAGTTGGACTGAATTTCCCTGCAAGCATAAGGAGGAAAATAAAAACCTTCTCTGACTTCATATGGACTGCAGCTTAAAATAGAAATTAAAATCAGTTATAAGAAAAGGTAGGGAATTCCCTGGTAGTCCTGTGGCTAGGATTCTGTGCTCTCATCCCTCGTCAGGGAACTAGATCCTGCATGCCTCAATTACCACTAAATTTAAAAAGAAAAAGTAGTTATATTCTGTATGAAATATATTATGTGAAAATTAATATTTGCTATGTGTTGGATCATCAAAAAAGCAAGAGAATTCCAGAAAAACATCTATTTCTGCTTTATTGACTATGCCAAAGCCTTTGATTGTGTGGATCACAATAAACTGTGGAAAATTCTGAAACAGATGGGAATACCAGACCACCTGACCTGCCTCTTGAGAAACCTATATGGAGGTCAGGAAGCAACAGTTAGAACTCGACATGGAACAACAGACTGGCTCCAAATAGGAAAAGGAGTATGTCAAGGCTGTATATTGTCACCCTGCTTATTTAATTTCTATGCAGAGTACATCATGAGACACGCTGGGCTGGAAGAAGCACAAGCTGGAATCAAGATTACTGGCAGAAATATCAATAACCTCAGATATGCAGGTGACACCACCCTTATGACAGAAAGTGAAGAGAAACTAAAAAACCTCTTGATGAAAGTGAAAGTGGAGCGTGAAAAAGTTGGCTTAAAGCTCAACATTCAGAAAACGAAGATCATGGCATCCGGTCCCATGAAATAGATGGGAAAACAGTGGAAACAGTGTCAGACTTTATTTTGGGGGGCTCCAAAATCACTGCAGGTGGTGACTGCAGCCATGAAATTAAAAGACGCTTACTCCTTGGAAGGAAAGTTATGACCAACCTAGATAGCATATTCTAAAAGGTCCGTCTAGTCAAGGCTATGGTTTTTCCAGTGGTCATGTATGGATATGAGAGCTGGACTGTGAAGAAAGCTGATTGCCGAAGAATCGATACTTTTGAACCGTGGTGTTGGAGAAGACTCTTGAGAGTCCCTTGGACTGCAAGGATATCCAACCAGTCCATTCTGAAGGAGATCAGCACTGGGATTTCTTTGGAAGGAATGATGCTAAAGCTGAAACTCCAGTAGTTTAGCCACCTCATGCGAAGAGTTGACTCATTGGAAAAGACTCTGATGGTGGGAGGGATTGGGGGCAGGAGGAGAAGGGGATGACAGAGGATGAGATGGCTGGATGGCATCACTGACTCGATGGACGTGAGTCTCAGTGAACTCCGGGAGTTGGTGATGGACAGGGAGGCCTGGCGTGCTGTGGTTCATGGGGTCGCAAAGAGTCGGACACGACTGAGCAACTGAACTGAACTGATACGCTATTTCTGGTAAGACAATGTTAAAAATGGAATAATAATCTTTCACTCAAATATCTGCTTCAAATCTCCTGCATGTGTGTCTGCTCTGGACATACTATCACTACTTTAGCTCAGATGGTAAAGAATGTGTCTGCAATACAGGAGATCCAGGTTCAATCCCTGGGTCAGGAAGATCTCCTGGAGAAGGGAATGGCAATTCACTCCTGTATTCTTGCCAGGAGAACTCCACGGACAGACCACAGAGTCCCAAGGAGTTGGATACAACTGAGCGACTAACACAACTAATGTTTTACCTAGTCTGTAAATATTATCAAATCAGTAGATGAAATTTTAAAAAGGAACAAAAAAACAATAAAACGATTACAGGGAACTTTTCCATGATGTTTGTTTAACTAGTATTTTGAAAGCTTTGTTTTTCATTTAGTCTCAGCACCCGATCTCCATAATTTTAAAAAGTCTCCCCTAAATGTATTCTACTGAAGCCCTCCCTTCTGGAGGCACCAATATATAAAATGGAAACATAAACATCTAGAGAAAATTAATTCTGCTTTTAATCTCATTGGTATCAAGTAGTTATTTTTCTTCCCTGCCCCATTTCAGGAAAAGCCACACAGGACGGCTTTTGACCAACAGGATGTTAGCAAATGTGACACAGAATGAGGCTGGACAGGACCTTGGGAAACTGGTTTTACTCACTTGTGCTTCTGATATCAACACAAGAAGAGCCTCCCCAGAGTAGCTACTGCCCCTTCAGCCTGGGCCCAGAATAAACACAAATGGAGCAGTTCTGGGTTCAACTCTCCAAAAGAGCCAGTTCCAGCTTCATCCACAGCTTAAACTAGAGCCACCCTTTTTCTCTCACCCTAGAGCTGTTCCTTCCCAGGCCATCCATGTGCTCAGTCACTCAGTCATGTTCAACTCTGTGCAACCCCATGAACTATAGCCCACAAGGCTCCTCTGTCCATAGAAGTTTCCAAGCAAGAATACTGGGGTGGGTTTCCTCCTCCAGGGGATCTTCCTGATCCAGGGATCAAATCCATGTCTCTTATGTCTTCTGCCCTGGCAGGTGGATTCTTTACCACTAGCACCACCTGGGAAGTCCATGGGCAGGAATAAATTGTTTGGCACCTAAATTTTGGATTAGTTTGTTAAACAACAATAACTGATAACATAAGACCTTAGAGTCACTTGATTCTTAACCCTTTTCTTGTAATAATAGTAACTTTGCCCAAAATAATTGGGTAACTTGTCCATAGTCGTTGTTGAGACAGTGACAGAATTGAGCTCTACGCACACCTGCACTGCCACATGTTCATAACGCCACATTTCCCAGAACTGAATGGACAGTTTTATTTTAGAAAATCATAAATAACCAAGGGAGACCTATGTTTCATTTCCCCCAGCACTGTGCATGGGCCTGGAGCCAGCACCACTCCTAAAGGTAGAATCCACATCCAACTCTAATTCCCAGGATCATCTCACATGATGCTCAGTAAGCAATAGAGAGGGGTGGTGCCTCCCACAGTGAAGATTACTCATGCCTTTGCTTTAACTGAAAGGTACGAGTGTACAGTCCTCTCAGTAGTAAGCATCAAGTCTTTATCAGGGGGAGAAGGAAAGAAGGAATAGGGAGGAAGAGAGAGACATAAAGAGAGATGGAGGGAGGACTGAGAAGGGAAAAAGAAAGGAAAGGAGAGGGGAAAGGGGGGAGACATAAAGAATACTGACAAGAATATGTTACGAGACTTCCCTGGCAATCCAGTGGTTAAGCAGTGGGTGTGGATTCCAGTACAGGGTGTGTGTGTTCAATTCCTGGTTGGGAAGCTAAGATTCACATATGCTTCATGGCCAAAAAAAAGACAAACATAATATAGAAGCAGTACTACAATAAAGTCAATCAAATCCTTAAAAATGGTCCACATCAAGAACGTCTTTAAAATATATATATATACAAATATAATGTTACCTTTCTCCATCTCTACTGCTTTGATGGCAAATAAAATGGACGAAAAGCATGATGATCATTATTGTATTTTTGGCACCATACTTGTGATTGTGCCCATGTAACAGAAGGCACCTAGGTGTAAGAATCCGTGTGTCTTAAGAGGACCCAGGAGTGGGGCTGTGGAAACATGGCTAGCTGGAATAGTGAGTGAGTAGGTTGAGAAGGAAGGAGAAGGCAATGGCAACCCACTCCAGTACTCTTCCCTGGAAAATCCCATGGGTGGAGGAGCCTGGTAGGCTGCAGTCCATGGGGTCACAAAGACTCGGATGACTGAGCGACTTCACTTTCAATTTTCACTTTCCACTTTCATGCATTGGAGAAGGAAATGGCAACCCACTCCAGTATTCTTGCCTGGGGAATCACAGGGACGGGGGAGCCTGGTGGGCTGCTGTCTATGGGGTCACACAGAGTCAGACACGACCAAAGCGACTTAGCAGCAGCAGCAGGTTGAAAAGGAAAAGGGAATTTGCATTCTAACATGTCTCATGTCCCATGTAAACATAACCCAGAAAGTTCACAGGCTTCAGACATTATCAACATACACACAGACATATGCACAAATAAAATAACAATAAAACAGGGTGAAACATGTCATGAAATTGGGAGATGGGAGTCTGTAGATTCTGTGAAGATTGTTTTCTTGAACTTAAATCTATCTTTAAACAGATGCAAGCTGTGTTACAATTCTCTTGGGAATATGATCCTATACTAACTTTTTTAAAAAATAACAAAGATTCTAAGGTGACTAGTAGTGGCTTTATATATTTTTTATAACATAAAATAAAATATAAAGAATAGGATGAAAACTTGCCTGATATGGCATCCAATCATACCATAAAAAATGAGTTTTAGAAACATTCAAGGAAATAATAAAGGCCATATTTTCCCTTTGCTATGTGTAAGGAATTTCCGTTGAAGTCAATGGGATTTTACATAAAAATCAATGGCAAATTATGGTCCTTAATGAAAGAGGAAATTATAATTATAGAGCTGCTAGTAGCATCAGTAGAGTTAAGGCTGAACAGTCTTTTCCATTATCACTTATCAGGATTTAATAGCTCAGCTGTTTTGAGTTCTACTTGGCTGAAATGTGATATTCAACTCATCAGGCTGGGTGTAATTAGTTATTATTATTGTTATTATACAAATAAATATTTTAATTAGTAAAGCATTTTTTAAATTATGAAGCTTAAAAGCAATGTTTTTTCTAGTGACAGGTGCAAGGGTGAAGAAAGAGAGAGAAAGGAGACATTCTTCAAAGAAGGTAAAATGTTGGCATATCCCTCAACTGGAATAACTCACTTTCTTTTGATTGTGGCTTCAGTGTGATCTTCTAGGAAACAGTATCTCCTGCGGGAAATGGCAGCACTACAGAAGACTTGGGGAAGACCATTCGCTGGTTCCTTTCCACCCATTTTTCTGTTATGTGGGTAAGTTCATGTGCAGCTTCCCTGGCGGTCCAGTGGTAAAGAATCTGCCTGCCAATGCAGGAAACACAGATTCGATCCCTGGGTCAAGAAGATCCCCCGGAGAAGGAAATGGCAACCCACACCAGTATGCTTGCCTGGGAAATCCCATGGACAGAGGAGCCTGGCAGGCTACAGACCCTGGAGTCGCAAAAGAGTTGGACACAACTTAGTGACTAAATGACAAAGTGCATAAAAGAGCAACACACTCCAAGACACCTAGAAATTCTCAGATTCCCACTTGACAAGGCGAATCTTGGTTTTCTGCTTAAAAGTACATCTCCCTTGGCTTACACATGTTCTCCTATTGCTCACAGTCTGTAGGAATGTCCATCTGAGATGTGGACAGATCTTAGACCAGAATCTTTTGATAAATCTCAAGCAGAGTTGTCAGCATATGTGGCCAGTATCCTCTCACTCTCGCAGGTGGGTGGCCTTCAGAGACCAAGTTACAGACTGCACAGCAAGCACAGTGAGGAAACTAGAGCAGCAAACTCCCTCTCTCTTTTTTCTTTTTAGAGTAGTTTTTGTGTTCACAACCCCAGAGTTTCTGGGCACTTGCAAAGGCCACCTGTGGATCCTTACATGGAAACGTTCACAACCTACAGAAGGGGTGGATCAAGGGAATAGAATGTGAAAGGAAAAAAAAATCTTGTGTCTATTATATGCATAATGCACTTTCCGTGCATTGTTTAACTGAACCCCATAACTACTGTAGTGTGTAGCATTTTATCCCCAAATGTGTAGCATTTTATTTACAGAAAAGCAAAATGAAATTCAAAGAAATTAAGTGATTTTTCCCAGATGGTTCCGTTAGTCCATGGCAGGGATGAATTTCAGTCTCAAATCTTAGAAGGCAAATCCAGTACTTATCCTATTTCCTTCCTAACTTCCAAATCCAAACCTCTACTCTCTCTTCAACACCCTCCACTGGGGTTTCCATCCTGTTCTCTTAGACAAATGGCTCTTGTCGGGTCTACTGACCACCTCCATTGCCAAATCCAGTGGTCGGCATCCATCTTCATTCTTCACAACTTCTTGTCAGCACAAAGCAATTGGAAATCCTCTCTGACCCTCTTTTCCAAAATGACTCCTATCCTATGGTAAGTTTTCTTCCTGCCTCCCTGAAAGCTTTTTTTTTTGGTGTCTTTTGATGGCACCTCCTCCCCTGCTCAGCCTATAAATGCCCCAGCCTCAACCCTGGGCCCTTTTCTTCTCTTTTGTCTTGCTCACTCCTGCCCTAGGGGCTTCCACTCAAACTCTTCTTTTATCTCCATATAGATTCTACACTGAGATGTGGACTTGTATATACAACTACCTATTCAATAATTCCATGCATTTCTAATAAGCATCTTAAAAAAAAATAAAATAATAAGCATCTTACATGCAACATTTCCAAAATAAACTGTTACCTCCCCCACCCATTGGAAAAGACTATCCCTTCTCTATTTTTCCCATCTGAGTGAATAGCGCTGCCCCTTTTGTTGCTATTGAAACCAAAAATAAAAACAATGTGTCATCCTGTCTTTCTCTTGCCCTCTGTTATGACTCTGTCAATAAATCTAGATGATTCAGTATCTAAATAATGCCAGATATTTACCCATGCTTTCCAGCATCGATATTCCAGGTCTGCAATTACCTACTAACTAGACTCCCAGCTTCCACTCCATTAGGTAGCCAAAGTGATTTTTTCAGCAGAAATCAGATGAAGTTACTTTCAGCCTTTAAAGTGTTCCAAAAAGAAATACAAAGTTAAACACACACACACCAAAACTGTCCCACGACCCTTAGACTATAATCCAAGTTCCTTTCCAAATTCTCTCCAGGACGTCACCCTCCTCATTAGCCTGCCTTATTTCATACATCTCACACTCTTATGCCAGACTGTAAGCCAGACACTGGGCCTATTGTTGTCCCTATTCTCTTGTTCCCCCACAAGCAGGATGCCACTTCCACCACCTTGAGGACTTTGCACTTACTGTTTACACTGTCAGGAACACCTTGAGTTTTGTATAATTGGATACTGCTTGTGATTGATTTCTCAGCCAACTGTCAGCCTCTTAGAAAGGCATTCCAGAATAAGCCTTGTAATGTTGGTCCTGGCACACAAGCCTAAAATATTTATTATCTGCACCTTTGCATTAGTCAGCCCAGGCTGCCATAATAAAACATCATAGACTGAGTGGCTTAAACAACAGAAACATTTTCTCACAGTTCTGGAGGCTGGAAGTCTGAAATCAGGGTACCACTAGTTCACATGCTGGTGGGGCCCTCCTCCTGGCTTGCAGAAGGCTGACTTCCTGCCAGGTCCTCACGTGGTAGAGAGCACACTCTGGTGTCTCCTCCTCCTCTTATGAAAGAGTACCAGTTCTAGAGAATTGGGATTCTACCTTTATCCCATCATTTAACTTAAATCGCCTCCTTAAATGTCCTATCTCCAACACAGTCACATGGAGAGTTAGGACTTCAACACTAATTTGGAGGAACACAATTCAATTTGTAGCATCAAAGACATGTAGTATTGCCCATCTATCTGGCAAGGGAAGTTTACTAATACTTCATGCTGCAGAATGCATGTGCATTTTCCATTAAAACATTTTATATATGCAGAGCAGAGTAAGATTAGAAGTAGCCATGATGTTGGTTATAAAGCATGAACCAGTTATTTTAATTTCCTAAAATTCTCATTTTCGTTCTCTTTTTAAAACACATTGTTTGAACAAGAGAAAACAAACTTAAAAGTAGAATGAACATAAATATCTCCTTGGTTTTTAAACTTGTCCTTGGTAAAAAATGTAAAAATTAGTAATAATGAGAATCAGAAAGCCCTTCTATAAGGCTTAAAGAAACAGAGCAAAGAACTGAGAATGTTTTTCCCAACAACTGTTTCCTCAGTTTCATTCACTGTTTATCACATTTTTGGAAGCCATTTTACAAAGCGTGTTTTTTCTAAAGTCTGACCATGCCCTAAGAGAAAAGAGAAAAATAGAAGATTACCCCCAAACAACCAAGACCTAGTTATGTCCATCACTAAAAGAATAGCCAAGTAAAACATAGTAGGTATGTACTATGGAATAATAATAGCTAGCAGTCAGGAGTAATAGCAACTTGAACGTTTCTTAGAAATGGAGTGTTGAGTGAAAACAACAAGAAACAAAGATCAATGATATATTACTATTCATAAAAATTAAAAATATATGTACATGCATCAAACATCACATAGTCTATATGTGTGCATATACAGTCAAGGGTCGGTACCAACTACGTTCCTTGAATATCTATGGGGAGATCTATCTGGAAGTCCAGGGAAAGAAGGAAAATGAGAGAAAGAGACAGATTTTCATTCTGTGATGATGGTAAGCATAATGCTCTTCACTCAGATATTTGTACCTGAGGTTCAGAGGAAGGGATGAGGGAAGGAGGAAAGAAGGAAGGGGAAGATGAAGGAAGGGAGGGAGGAAGAAAGGAAAATGAGCATAGGGACAGAAGCAGGGAAGTTATCATGGTAAATATGACTCTCTTCTGATCACATCATTTTGCTGAGGTCCAAAGTCCCCCGGGATGTGCTCATGGACCCTTCCTGAGTGTGGAATAAAATTGAAGCAGTAACTCAGAGTGTCAGATAGGATCAGAGAGGCAAACAGTACAAGCTTAGATCGTGGAAGTAAGGAGCTGCCAAATTGCCCTTTTTCTTTCCTTGAGCCTTGAGTCTATCCTGACATATTGATGCCATCTACTGGTCCTTTCAATTAATAGCCTTTGCAAAATTCTTGCTTAACTTGGACAACTTTATATTTTTGGGGGAGCCAGGAGTGAGTCTTTTCACTTAAATACTCCATTTCTTGCTAAAGATATCTTCTCTGAAGCAACCTCTTGACCTCATACTGGTATGTTTCATCTTAAGCCTTTTCTTTGTTAAAGAAACTCTGCAGAATTAATTCTTTTGTTAGAAGTACTCTTTCAGGGAAGAAACAGAGTGTAGTTTCTGATAGGGGCAAGAAAATCCATTTCCCAAATTTGCTATAAACATCAGCTTTGATTTTCCTTTTCCAAAGCTGGAAACATGTCTTGGAACTTAGATGTCCTTAGGTGTCCTTATAGACACCTAAAATGTATGTATAATACTTTCCTGTCTGAATTTAAAAGATTTGCATGAACATTACAATCTTGCGAATGAATTTCTGTTTTTTTTTAATTTAATATAAATTTCTGAACTATAACAATCTTACTTACAGTTGAAAGTGTATTATCAAATGCCTTATTATTTTATTGTCATTTCCCCATCTTTCTCTTTTAATTTCTTATTTCAGACCATTCTCTGGTTCAACTCATAGAGCAAGGATAAATGTCAGTTTCTGTAATGCTGTTTCAGCCAACCAGCCAGTCACTTAGTTCAATACTGATGGTCCTCCTGAACATGTGGAAGAATCTAGCCAAGTCTTAGACTTGTTCATGAATAGAAGTTATTTATTGTTGTTGTTCAGTCACTAAGTTGTATCCGACTCTTTGCAACTCCATGGGCTACAACAATTGTAAAATTTCAACCAAAAAAATCCTTTCTCATTCCACCTTCTCTTCTTAATGGAATAGTATATCATATTAAATCATTCCTCATTCATGTTTAGAGTCTGCCAATTAAAGAAGGAGAAAAATCAAGTGAATTATTTCTGGAGCATACACTGAGAATAACCACGAAATTGACTAGCCATCATCTCTTCCTTGATGGTGTGGTTATTAACTGGCTGAAACTGATTCCAGGAACAGATCGTCCTCAGAATATTTCCTCAAAATCTCATATGACCCATAATGCTGTTGTTATGGGAAAACAGTACTGAGTCTCCTGAGGATTCAGAATATCAGGAAGGACTTGAAGCCCTAAGATGTTAACATGTTAACATTAACGTGTTAGTGACTCAGTCGTGTCCGACTCTGTGTGATCCCATTGATTGTATCCCACCAGGCTCCTCTGTCCATGGAATTCTCCAGGCAAGAATACTGGAGTGGGTTGCCATGCCCTTCTCAAGGGTATCTTCCCAAACCTGGGATCAAACCCAGGTTTCCCATATTGCAGACATATTCTTTACCATCTGAGCCACCAGGGAAACCCTGAAGCTCTAAGACAGAGATCAGCAAGCAGCAGCCATGGGCCAGTTTTGTACATTGGTGGAAGAAAATATCAAAAGAAGAATAATATTTCCTGATGCATGAAAAATATGTGAAATTTAATTATCAGTGTCCGTGAATAAAATGTTACTTGAACACAGCCATCTCCACGTACTTACCTTCTGTCTTTGGCTGCTTTAACAATACACCATCAGAGTTCAGTAATTGCTGCAGAGAGGACATCACCCATTAAGCTGCAAATATTTACTAACTGGCCTCTGTGGGAAAAGGTTGCTGACTCCTGCCTGAAGGTCACAATTGGTGAAAGTGAGGTGAGGTGCTAAGAAGTCCTAGGTAGTGTCTCCAACCTGAGACACCAGTGAAAGGGTTTTCAGGGAAAACATGAGGACCAATGCAGCCAGCCTCTAACTCTCAAAATCTATTGTTCTTTATTCTTCATACCTTTAGTCCCTTCATCATCAGAAACTGGTCTCAAGAATCTTGAAGGTCCTTTACTGCTGTTCCCTTGATGTGTTGGTTCATCTTAAACTACAAATATGAAAAAGGAAGGGCTTATATTATGTATTTCCCTTACTAATCTCAACTCTGGTGGTCTGTGGAGGTTAGGTCCAAACAAAGAATTGAAAAGCTCCAGGTGTATACACAGAAAACAAGCTAAGATTCTTCAAAGTAGTGTTGTTCTTCACTGTATAATAATATGAGGGCAAAAGCCAAGCATATAGATGGTTTTACTTCTCCATGGTTCTGTTTTCTTCAGGACTTTTCCCATGAAGTGATGAGTTCCTTGGTATTTCTTAACTCCTCTATTTTACATCACTAGCCCAGTGAGACCAAAACAAGCTTTAAGCCTCTGCTTTTATTTGGCCTTTGATTTTCAAAACTGTTAATCATCAAGGCCCTCAAGGTGTAAAAGGTACAGAGAAAGAAGAGCTCACCTTGCTGTATTTTATCTTATTTTTGGCTGACTTGGTTTCTCTCCAGTAGCTGTTTTTACCTATTTATTCTTCTCTTATTGTATCTGACTTTCATTACTTTTTGTTCCAAGACAGGAAGTTTGTTCTGATGCAAAATACTCTCTTAAAATCAGAGGTAGAACTATTATTTTCTCTCTTTTTAAAGGAAATAATAGTCTTAAGTCTCTCTACTAGGATTGCCAAATGATAAAGCTGTCTGCTTCGTTCCAACAAAAAAGTGACTTAAGCTTGGAAATCCCAGGAGATATCTTCCTAGTATAAAGTATATTTTCACTGAATGTTCAAAGAGTGCACTTTACAGTAGCAGATATAATTAATTGTGTGCCACAGAAGAGGCCAAACTATAACCTACATAAGAACAGAATTTTGTACCAAGGACATCTTTAGAAAATAAAATGCCATTGGGAGACTATAAATCTATGACAACTACACTGTCAGAATTGCCACTGAGAATCAGAGTTGCAGTTGAGTACCATCGGCTGCCCCTTTCTATCATGTATTGATGCAAATACTGAGCCTCAAAGTACTCAGAACTGAATTACCTCCACCTTTCTCTCTTCATTATTTCCTCCTGCTTTTCAGTAACCATAGAATGTTTATTTCCCAAAAACGTGGAAGTAGAAAAACGTCAACATGTGATTAGTTGATTTCTTAAAGGCAGATCTGGCTGTAAGCAAGTCATAGTCAATGAATGTCTTGATTCATGGAAATTCTAGAAACTCTTTAATTATCCTCATTAAAAGTCTGTTAACTTGAAACAGATTTCAAGAAAAGTAACGCTTTCATAGATAACATAGACCTATCACTATTTCAAGAAAGGAGTAGGCTCATATATGGTGAGGTAAAAGGAAAGAAATAATAATGGTAAAAGCAGAAATCAGTTAAATAGGACACAAAAATATAATGGATGAGATCAACAAAATCAAAATCTGATTTTTAAAAATGACTAATAAAATCGACAAGACCCTAGGGGTAAGTCCCAAGAAAAGACAGCATAAAGTAAACTCAAAGTAAAAGTAAATAACTAACAAAAGGTAAGAGAAAAAATCAATTAAATAGAAATAGAAAAGCAAAGAAGAAAATCAGTAGAACCAAAGCTTGTTGTTTGTAATGATTAATTGATAAAATAATCAAAATCTAGCTATAATGACCAAAAAGAAAAGAAAAATAAAAAAAGAGATGCATCACTGTAGATTTTGACCCATGTCAGATGCGTGTTGATGTATGGCAAAATCAATACAATATTGTAAAGTAAAAATAATAATAATAATAAAACTAAAAACAAAACAAAACAAAAAAAAAGAATAATAAGGAAATATTATGAACAGCTTAATGCCAATAAAGCTGGCCTATGGACAATATGCTTGAAATGTATGACTTATGAAAAGATATCCAAAATGAAATAGAAAACATAAATAGGCCTATAGCAATTACAGAATTAGAATTTATAATCAAAATCCTTATCACAAAGAGAGGCCCAGAAGGATTCAATGATAAATTTTATCAAACATTTAAGGAACAATAATACCAATCCTACAAAAACCGTTCCAGAAAACTGAAGAGAGAACATTTTCCAATTAATGTAATGGAGCCAAAATCAGACAAAGACATCTCCAGAAAAAAAAGAATTACACACCAAAATCCCATAAACACATACACAAATATATAAATATACAAACAGAAAAATGTATAATGGCCAAGAATGGCTTATACTAATAATGAATGATCAGTTGGACAATCAAAAATAAATCAGTCACCATATAAGTAAAATAAAGGAAAAAATCCATGTGATCATCGCAATAGATGCAGGGAGAAAACAAGAAAAACTTTAACTCCCATCTATGACAAAAATTTCGAAAAATAGGAATAAAAGGGAATTACTTTAACATGATAAAAGGCATATTTGAAAATCTTGCAGCTAATATCAATTTTGAAAGGCTCAAATCTTCCTAGCTAAGATCAAAACTTAGGGAAGGATGTCTATCTCACTTCTGTTCAACCTTGTGATGGAGGTTTTAACTAGCCAATTTAATCAGGCAAAGAGATAGATGTTAGATAGATAGATAGACAAACAGAGAGGGGCTTGATCGATAAAGGCAAAGCATAAATATTGGAAAGAAAGACTAAAAATTGCCTTTACTTGTCAAGGACATTATCAACCATGTACACAGAAAATCCCATTGAATTTATACAAAAGCTACTAGAACTAAAAATAAATTTAGCAAGATCACAGGACATAGTCAATAACATAAAGATCAATTTTATTGCTGTCATATCACAATTAAAAATATTAAAGTAAAATTAGAAACTATCATCATGTACTAGAACATCAAGATATGAAACAGGAGTAAATTTAGCAAAAAAAGGAGGCGCCCAAATTTTTACAATGAAAACTACAATATATTGCAAAATTAAAGCACATATAAATATATATACTGTGATATTGACAAAATATTGGCTTTTGTTTTACTGTTTTATCTTTGACATATTTGGAAATTAATTTGATGATGACCTCATAAAATAAGTTTGGAAGTGTTTCCACTCTGTGTGTAAAAGTATGTAAGATACTTTGACGAATTCATCTAGGAATGGGGTTTTCTTTGTGGATAGGTTTACTTTTCAAAATTTAAATGTTTAATAGCTTAATTAAGGCTTTAGTTAGGCAGACAGGGCAAATCACCCCTTCCTCCACCTTTATATCCTGTTGAAGCCCTCAACAGATTGAAAGATGCCAACCCATATTGGGGAGGGCAATGCACCTCATTCAGTTTATCAATTCAAATGCCAGTCTCTTCTGGAAATAGCCAAAGACTTAACCATAAATAATGCCTAATTTCCCAGGTGGCACAGTCGTTAAGAATCTGCCTGACATTGCAGGACATGCAAGAGGACGTGGGCTCAATCACTGGATTGGTAAGATCCCCTGGAGATGGACATGGCAACCCACTGCAGAACTCTTGCCTGGAAAATTCCATGGACAGAGGGGGTCGCAAGGAATTGGACATGACTGAGCACACACACAACCACACACAGAGAGACATCTGAACATTCCATGATAAGGTCAGGTCATAAGATAAACTATCATATATGGATATACTACATATAACACAATTTGTCCATTCATCAGTTGAGGGGTTTTGCTATTATAAACAATGTTGCAATAAGCATGAATGTACAAGTCTTTGTATGGACATATGTTTTCCTTTTCATTAGATAAGTATCTAGAATGGGATTGCTGTATCAGATCATAAAACATGTTTAATTTCATAAGAAGGGGCTTCCCTGTTGGCTCAGAAGGTGAAGAATCTGCCTGCAACGTAGGAGACTGGGTTTGACCCCTGGGTTAGGAAGATCCCCAGGAAGAGGAAATGGCAACCCACTCCAGTATTCTTGCCTGGAGAATTCCATGGACAGAGAAGCCTGACAGACTTCAGTTCATGGGGTCACAAAGAGTTAGACATGACTAAGCAACTTACACTTACTTACTTACACCATATTATCTTCCAAGTTAATGGGCTATTTTGAATTTCCATATCAAGGTATGATAGTTTCAGTTGCTTCACATCTTTTGTGAGAAGTATTGTCCATCTTCTTGACTTGAGCCATTCAGATGAGTGTATAGGGATATCTCACTAACATTTTCATTTGGATCTTCTTGATGACTACTGATGTTGATCATCCTCTGTGATTATTGGCCATTTTTGTGAAATATGCCACACCTTTTGCCTATTAAAATTTTTTTTCTTCTCTTTGAATAAGAGTGCTTTATATGTTCTGGATAAAGTCTTTGTTTACTTTCCTGATATCAGCACTTTGTTGATATAGTTTCATTTTTTTCCCTCTCAGTGCTTTTCTTAACAAGGCGCTTCAAAGAGAAAATGTTTTTAATTTTGATCTAATCAATTTTGATTTTTTTCCTTTTATGTGGCTTTTAGAGTCTATTAATAACTCTGCCTTGCTCAATGTCATAAAGATCTTTTCTTAAAGCTTTCTTCTAGAAATTTAATAACTTTAGCTCTAACAATTAATTTTATAACTCATTTTGAGTTAATGTTTGCATATGGGGTGAGGTCAGGGTTAGAGTTTCTTTTCCCCACTCGTTTATTTATCCATTTGTTCTGGCATAGGTTTTTAAAAGGCTATCTTTTCCCATTAAATAATTTTGGAACTTTGATTGGAAAATCAATTGAACATTTAAGTGTGAGTGCCCTTTATGATGAATTTTCATAGCTCCTGCAAGGAAACACCACATTAGAATAGTGGGTCACCCATTTGAGCCAAGGTGGAAACACTCTTAGGGATTCCCAGGTAGCTGAATGGTAAAGAATCCACCTTCCAATGCAGGAGACACAAGAGATATGGGTTCAATCCCTGGGTTGGGAAGATCCCCTGGAGAAAGAAAAGGCAACCTACCCCAGTATTCTTACTGAGAAAATCCCAATGGACAGAAAAGCCTGGTGGGCTATAGTCTTTGGGGTCGAAAAGAGTCAGACACAGCTGAGTGAGCACACATGCACACAAACCCTCTTAATGATTCATTTTCAGGAAGAACCCTCAGGCAGCTTTTGTTGATGACATATAGTGTCAAGATCCTACCTGATTCTCCACTGTTTGCATATTCATGTACTTCTTGGCAGGCACCTGAGACAATGAAGTGAACAATGTTTTTATTCAGATGCTTCAAACTTAGTTTTACTGTGCACTGATGACTTTCCTTATCTTTGATTTTGGTCAGGGGATTTGATTACCCTGAAGTGTCAAGAAACACCTGGAGTAACAGGCAAATTTGGCCTTGGAGTACAAAATGAAGCAGGGCAAAGGCTAACAGAGTTCTGCCAAGAGAACGCACAGGTCATAGCAAACACCCTCTTCCAACAACACAGGAGAAGACTCTACACATGGACATCACCAGATGGTCAACACCAAAATCAGACTGATTATATTCTTTGCAGCCAAAAATGGAGAAGCTCTATACAGTCAGCAAAAACAAGACCGGGAGCGCACTGTGGCTCAGATCATGAACTCCTTTTTGCCAAATTCAGATTTAAATTGATTAAAGTGGGGAAAACCACTGGACCATTCAGGTATGACCTAAATCAAATCCTTTATGACTATACAGTGGAAGTGAGAAATAGATTTAAGGGACTAGATCTGATAGCCTGATGAACTATGGACGGAGGTTCATGACATTGTACAGGAGACAGGGATCAAGACCATCCCCCAAAAAAGAAATGCAAAAAAGCAAAATGGCTGTCTGAGGAGGCCTTACAAATAGCTGTGAAAAGAAGAGAAGCAAAAAGCAAAGGAGAAAAGAAAAGATATACCCATTTGAATGCAGAGTTCCAAAGAAGAGCAAGGAGAGATAAGAAAGGCTTCTTCAGTGATCAATGCAAAGAAATAGAGGAACACAATAGAATGGGAAACACTAGCAATCTCTTCAAGAAAATTAGAGGTACCAAGGGAACATTTCATGCAAACATGGGCTCAATAAAGGACAGAAATGGTATAGACCTAATAGAAGCAGAAGATATTAAGAAGAGGTGGCAAGAATACACAGAAGAACTGTACAAAAAAGATCTTCACAACCCAGATAATCATGAAGGTGTGATCACTCACACTCACCTAGAGCTGGGCATCCTGGAATGTGAAGTCAGGTGGGCCTTAGGAAGCATCACTACGAACAAAGCTAGTGGAGGTGATGGAATTCCAGTTGAGCTATTTCAAATCCTGAAAGATGATGCTGTGAAAGCGCTACACTCAATATGCCAGCAAATGTGGAAAACTCAGCAGTGGCCACAGGACTGGAAAAGGTCAGTTTTCATTCCAATCCCAAAGAAAGGCAACGCCAAAGAATACTCAAACTATACAACTGCACTCAAAATTCTCCAAGCCAGGCTTCAGCAGTATGTGAACCGTTAACTTCCAGATGTTCAAGCTGGTTTTAGAAAACGCAGAGGAACCAGAGATGAAATTGCCAACATCCACTGGACCATCGAAAAAGCAAGAGAGTTCCGGGAAAACATCTATTTCTGCTTTGTTGACTATGCCAAAGCCTTTGACTGTGTGGATCACAATAAACTGTGTAAAATTCTTCAAGAGATGGGAATACCAGACCACCTGACCTGCCTCTTGAGAAATCTGTATGCAGGTCAGGAAGCAACAGTTAGAATTGGACATGGAACAACAGACTGGTTCCAAATAGGAAAAGGAGTACGTCAAGGCTGTATATTGTCACCCTGCTTATTTAACTTCTATGCAGAGGACATAATGAGAAACACTGGGCTGGAGGAAGCACAAGCTGGAATCAAGACTGCCGGGAGAAATATCAATAACCCCTGATACGCAGATGACACCACCCTTATGGCAGAAAGTGAAGAAGAACTAAAGAGCCTCTTGATGAAAGTGAAAGAGGAGACTGAAAAGTTGGCTTAGAGCTCAATATTCAGAAAACTAAGATCATGGCATCCAGTCCTATCACTTCACGGGAAATAGATGGGGAAACAGTGGCAACAGTGTCAAACTTTATCTTTGGGGGCGCCAAAATCACTGCAGATGGTGATTGCAGCCATGAAATTAAAAGACACTTGCTCCTTAGATGGAAAGTTATGACCAATCTAGACAGCATATTAAAAAGCAGAGAAATTACTTTGCCAACAAAGGTCTGTCTGATCAAGAATATGGTTTTTCCAGTAGTCATGTATGGATGTGAGAGTTGGACTATAAAGAAAGCTGAACACAGAAAAATTGATGCTTTTGAACTGTGGTGTTGGAGAACACTCTTGAGACCACCGTGGCCTGCAAGGAGATCCAACCAGTCCATCCTAAAGGAGATTAGTCCTGAGTGTTCATTGAAGGGACTGATGTTGAAGCTGAAACTCCAATATTTTGGCCACCTGATGGGGAGAGCTCACTCATTTGAAAAGATCCTGATGCTGGGAAAGATTGAGGGCAGGAGGAGAAGGGGACGACAGAAGATGAGATGGTTGGGTGGCATCACTGCCACAATGGACATGGGTTTGGGTGGACTCTGGGAGTTGGTGACGGAGAGGGAGGCCTGGCATGCTGTGGTTTTTGGGGTAGCAAAGAGTTGGACATGACTGAGCGACTGAACTGAACGAAGTATAGTATAAATTAATAAGTGATGATTCAAAGAGTCAATGGATTACAATTAGCCCCTGTGACTTTTTGCTTCATAACCCTGTGCATGCATGCATGCTCAGTTGCTTCAGTTGTGTCCAACTCTTTGCAACCCCATGGATGTAGCTTGCCAGGCTCTTCTGTCCATGGAATTTTCCAGGCAGGAATACTGGAGTGGGTTGCCATGCCCTTCTCCAGGAGATCTTCCCAATCCAGGGATTAAACCCATCCTCCATGGCTCCTGCATTGGAGGCAGATTCTTTACCCAGTGAGCCACCTGGAAAGCCTCTTAATCCTGTATATTATTCTAAATTTCTGCAATAACTGACATCAAGGGAAAACAGCAATAATAAATGTTGTGCAGGGAAAATAAAATGTATTGTGGTTTTATGACTGATCCTGGCTCTACTGCAACCAATTCATTTTGTGACTAACAGCAACAAAGAGAAAAAGAAAACAAAGAGAAAACATGAAATGAGCAGCTGAACAGAGTGGCCCAGCCAGCATACTGCTCAGCGACCCAGGTGGGAGCTTCCAGAGACCTGGGAGATTATTCCTTCTCAGTGCAATCAGATTCTGTTTCTCCCGTTCTCTCTCCCACTGCTCCGCCTTTTTCTCACTCTCCCCATGGACTGTCATTCTCCTCTCCACCCCCCTCCCAGCTCTCATTGCCAATTATGAACTTATCTCTTCTTAGTCACGGACTCGATCTGGTTGAAGTAATGAAATGATATTCTCACTTCTCTGGACATACAGTGTTGTCATTGGAGCCCATAAATGAGAAACTGGAACCAATTACAGATATTTGGTGCATCATGTGGTAATCTTAAATGATGTATGAAAATGGTATAAACATGGATCGATTTTTATATCCTACTTTGATTCTACTTGGCTGCAAATGGTGATAAAACTTGTTTTGAATAGGAAACTATGAAAAGGTGAGAGAAAAGTCACAGAAAAAGAGTTTGTAACTTACAGGGCCCAATGTCTTTATTTAAAGATTTCTCCCACCACTCGTACAGCGAAGATACTTTCAAAATCAAGTTTAATTGCTTAGAACTTCATGTGTCAGAGGGATATACTTTATAGAGTTTTAACTGCCTGTCCCATATATGCAAATATTTACATCAGGATTTTTATCATTATAATATAATAGAATTTCAGACCTGGAAAAGGGCTTAGAATTAATCTTGCGAAGTCCAAGCTCTTAACTTTACAAATGAAAAACCTAAGTCTTACAGAAGTAAAGAAATTAAACTCAAATCTTAAAGCTACTTAACAACAAAGCAAAATGTTGACTGTATGCTTCCAGAGTCCCGTTTTAATACTACACTTCCCAAACTCTAGAATTGGGGAAAATACGCTACACAATGGGGATTCTCATGAATAATAATCATGAAGTTTGGAAGGAATAAATTTTCTTGAATACAACTAGGAGCCCATTCTTATAACACGATTTACATGATTTTCAGGATAAGCATGTTTTCCATGCATATGGAATGCAAAGAAAATGTAGCCCAGATGACTGCTAAATGTTTTAAAAACAAAATATGCATGGAGAAGGAGCAAAACTAGAACAGTAAAGGAGTAAGTCTAAATAACTCATAGCTTGAGACTTCAGGAATATCTCAAGTTTGCAGAGACTACAAAATATTTGCAAGCTTCTAGATATTGAGATCTTGGAATGACTGAGAATGATACATTGAAATGCATGTTCTTGACATTGCTATGATGCAGTTAAATTGTGCTGTTTTAAATCAAGAGCCCTCAACAGCCCCAGTCCACATCCCTGCAAAGAATTGCCTTGCCATCCAGCTATCGTTGTGACTAAACTTTGTGCAGAATGACCCTTCTCAAGACACTTGCACAGTTTACAGTACATAGATGTTCAATAAAGAATCGTGTTAAACAGGTGAATTTATCTCCTCCCACAGTGCTGAGGAAGTTGTTATTTGATGCACTGCAAAATATGTGGTTTGACATACAGATACAGCAGATACTGACCAAGCCTAACATTTGTGTTAATAAATCATAACCACTGGTAAAGGAAAAGGATCTCACCCTCTGCAGGCTTGTCTTGAAAAAGAAGTAGAAACCTTTCTGTCTTTAGGAGAAAATGATCTTTCAAATGAAACTCAATGCACTTTTCCCCCTAAGCAAATTAGACTCATGCTGCTGCTGCTGCTAAGTCGCTTCAGTCGTGTCCAACTCCGTGCAACCCCATAGATGGCACCCCACTAGGCTCCTCTGTCCCTGGGATTCTCCAGGCAAGAACACTGGAGTGGGTTGCCATTTCCTTCTCCAATGCATGAAAGTGAAAAGTGACAGTGAAGTCGCTCAGTCCATGGACTGCAGCCTACCAGGCTCCTCCGTCCTAGGATGGTGAATTCTCCAGAGAGAGGGAGGACAAAATCTTGACATCCATTGTAGTTTCAAATTCTCCATGCCTCAGGAAGAAAGTCCTTTTCCTCCCATTTCTGAGTTAACAGAAGTCCTGCCTGGTGTCAAGAGATAGACTATATACCAGGGTCCTTGAGCTGTAAGTAGAGGTAAGACCATATTAGGCAATGTTTTCACACTAATTTGAGCACTAAAGTAAGTGTTGAGCCCATGGGAACTTTTCATCAGTTCAGTTCAGTCACTCAGTCGTGTCTGACTCTTTTCGACCCCATGAATTGCAGCACGCCAGGCCTCCCTGTCCGTCACCAACACCCGGAGTTCACTCAGACTCACGTCCATCGAGTCAGTGATGCCATCCAGCCATCTCATCCTCTGTCGTCCCCTTCTCCTCCTGCCCCCAATCCCTCCCAGTATCATAGTCTTTTCCAATGAGTCAACTTTTCGCATGAGGTGGCCAAAGTACTGGAGTTTCAGCTTTAGGCATCATTCCTTCCAAAGAAATAGCAATAGCCAAATGTGTTTGCAATACTGAGAGAAAAGGACCTACACATGAAACACTTTGTGTGTTAGTTGTTCAGTCCTGTCTGACTCTTTGTGACCCCATGGACAGTATCCCACCAGGCTTCTCTGTCCCTGGAATTCTCCAGGCAAGAATACTGGAGTAGGTTGCCATTCCCTTCTCCAGAGGATCTTCCTGATCCAAAGTCTGAACCCAGGTCTCCTGAATTGTAGGCAGATTCTTTACCATCTGAGCCACCAGGGAAGCCCTACTGTAAGGCAAAAATTACTGCTGCAACAGAAGCATAAGCAAAGATAAAGAACCAATGGAATATAATATTTAACTGACAGTATGAGAAATGTTTTTAAATGGTGTGGTATACCAGTTGGACTTTGAACAATTGGTTAAATTTTAATAGGATAAAAAGCATAGAGATTTTGTTCTGTGCTGCAGGAATAGTAGTAAAGGCATGAATATGCATCCTGTGTTTAGGAATAACCAGAAATTAAGAGATAGGAATGTAATTTGTGGGAAAGAAAAGTTAGAGAAGGGTCAGCTGCACTTCTGCCTCCAGATCTGTTCCTCAGGCTTGCATCCCATTCCACTCCACATCACAGACAAGCCCATTCCTGCAGTTTCATCCAGGCTTCCACATGATCTGATTTATGGCTGAGTTTGGCCAGTGGGAGTTGCCAGCTGGAGACTAGAAGGCAGTTTGTAGTGCAGAGATGGGGGCTCTGTCAGCTCCTTTCTCGCCCTTGGGTGTGACCTCCAGCAGCAACTAAGTCCTTCTTATGGCTCCAGCTTCCATGGGACAGTCCACCCTCTGCAGCTTCACTTCTCACCAGGAAGCTCCCACTGTGGTTACAGTTTCCTCCAGAAAGCTTTGGCTTCTTGGTTCTGGTAACACCATCTCACCACATTGTCCTCTCTGCCTATGTACAGAGGTAGCAGCTTCCTCTTTCAACAGAAGGAAATCAGGATATGTCACCCCAAAATATGCCCTCTGATACAAAAATTATTTTGAGGAATTAACAGAATATGAACACTTAGGTGACGATGATGATGACACAAAAATATCTCCTATGGTTTTTGTCCTACAGTTATTTGATTTTTACATGAACATACACAACAGATAAGTTTATTAACTGTACAGCATGATGACTATTTACTGTTCATTAAGTGGAAATAAATCATCATAAAGGTCTTCATCCTTGCCATTTCCATGTTGAGTAGGCTGCAGAGAAGGGTTGGTCTTGCTGTCTCAGGAGTGGCAGAGACCAAAGAGGGAGAGGAGGTGGAAAGGGCAGCAGGAGGGTCAGGCACACTTAGTGTAACTATGGAAATATATCATAACTTCTGTCTGACTTCGCTTTTCATTTCTCTCAAAATGTTTCTATACAGACTGAATCCTCCTACCATTCACTTCAGTGCCCAAATCATAGAAGGGATCATCCATGTTATAAAAGAATGCAAAAGCAGTCTTGAAAAGTCAGAACCCTTCTGACTTTTGTCTAACGTTAGTTTTTTGTTTTTTTTGTTTTTTTTTTTTTTCTGGCACTGCTTCTTGTACATCTTCTCCGTTGTCTGGCACTGGTTCAGAAGCACTCAATCATCTTCTGGTAATTCCTCTGGTGTGGTGTCTATTAGCTCTTGAATTTCTCCAAGATCCATATTCTGAAACCCTTCACAGACACCACCCTATCTTTTTTTGCCACATCCACAGTCTCTTTCATAATTTCCTTGATGAGCTCTGTCATAAATCCTGAGATGTCATGCACAACATCTGGAAACAATTTCTCCACAGGAACTTATTGTTTCAGGCTTTATGGTTTTTACAGGTTTTTTTTTACAATAACGAGGGCATCTTTAGTGGTGTAATCCTTCCAGACTCTTATAATGTTGTTTCCATCGAGGTTCTCTTCCACAGGATTGACAATCCTTTCCATAGAGTACCATGTGTAATGAGCTTTAAAGTCCCTAGGAGCCCTAATCTGGAATCTGAATCTGAGACACTGTGTTTGGGAGCAAGTAGACCACTTCAGCACCTGTAGTGCTGAACTCATGAGGTTCTGGGTGGCCAGGGACATTGTCCAATATCAAAAGACCTTTAAAAGGTAGTGCCTTATGGGGGGGTATTTCCTGACTTCAGGGACAAAGCATCAATGGAACCAGTCCAGAAAAATACTTCTCATTGTCTGGGACTTCTTGCTGTACAACCAGAAGACTAACAGCTGGTATATATACTTTTCTGTCAAGGCTCAGATGTTAGCAGCTTTATAGATACAGGCAGTTCTGATCATAAACCCGACTGCATTTGCACAAAATGGGAGAGCTAGGCTATCCATTCCTGCCTTAAATCCTGGTGCACATTTCCCTTCTGTATTAATAAATGTTAATAACTCCTGGAGATACTCTTTACAGGAAATTGTCTGCTGCCTCTTGGTCAGTGGAAGTTGCCTCTCCTGTTATCTTGATATTTTTAAAGCCAACATCTTTCTAAAATTATCAAACCATCCTTCACTGTTAAATTCTACAGCTTTAGATCCTTTACCTTCCTTTGGCTTTCCGTTGTCATATAATAACTTCACTTTTTTTTGAAACATATTAGTCTATAGATATGCCTGCACCCGCATAAAAACTGCATTTTCAATACAGGATAAAAAGATATTTTGCAAAAAGTGCAAAGTTTTCCTGCTTGCTAGTGTAGATGCAGTTATGCCTTCATGGATTTCCTTTTTGGGGTTTGTTTTTGTTGTTGTTTTGTTTGTTTGTTTTTACAATGGTCCTTATGCTGGATTTGTTTATCTTGAAATGGCAGGCAACAGAAGCTGCAGACCTCCATCTAGGGTACATATCCAGCAATTAAACTTCCTCTTGTAATACCGTCATGACTTTTCTCTGCTTCTTGGGAGCACTTCCAACCTCACTAGTGGCACTTCATATGGGTCCCATGGTGTTATCCAAGGTTTATGATATAGAACTAAACGTGATGAAAACCACACAAGAACTGAAAAGATCACTTTCTACTGTGATGCACAGTTTACTAGAGAGAGGAACTGCACATACGGAGATGATGAGCATCACGTGGCATTTTACACAGACCCTCACAACACCTAAGCTCACCTAAACAGCAGCAGGAGTTGCCTGTACAGTAGTACAGTGTGTACTGCAGCTAATTTTACAGTTATGATTTAACACTGCATTGTTACACTTTTTTACATTGTTTTTTACTTTTCTCTCGGCTATGAATGGTGCCAAGTATGGTTTTTAACGTGTTTTAATGCATAAGTTTTGATAAATTTTAAGTTTTCATTATAGATTTGTATGTATTTTATGACCATAAATGATAAAATAGGCTAGAATATTCATATATTTTATGCATTTATGACATACCTACTTTTTCTTCACTTTTTTTACATTTCTAAGCTACATGGTTTATTGGTAATTTTTTCAAAGCAGTGCAAATCTCCAAAATTTTGTCCAGTATATTTACTGAAAAAGATCTACTATCAGTGGACCCACAGTTTAAACATGTGTTGCTCAAGAATCAGCTGTAGATTTTTTGATGTTATTCTCAGCTACTTTTTCAGGAATCAGGTTCACATCCACATAAGTCTTCACATGTTTTCTAATCACTTCATTTAATTCCTTCAAACATTACTGACCATCTATTATTCACAGAAACTATACTAAGTGAACTGACCACAAAAAGCAGTGTGCCCATACATGACCGTGTAGCTAAATAACATATAGTGTGATAATGCCTGAACAGTGTCTACAAAGAGTCAGCAGAATGCAAATGACAGAGAAATCAATTCCTGATTGGCAGGTGGTAGAGAGGTATACAAGATGAAATACTACAGAAGGGAAACATGAATAGCAATAGGCATTTGTTTACTGCCTCGGCTTCCCTAGTGGCTCAGTGGTGAAGAATCTGCCTGCCAATGCAGGAGACATGGGCTCAATCCTTGCATCTGGAAGATCCTCTGGAGAAGGAAATGGCACCCCCGCTCCAGTATTCTTGCCTGGGAAATCCCATGGATGGAGGAACCTAGCAGGCTACAGTTCCTGGGGTCACAAAAGAGTTGGACATGACTTAGCAACTAAACAACAACAGCAACAACATTTACTGTCTACTGTGTTTCTGACACTTCAAAAAGTATTTTAAGTATACTTTTATTTAATCCTCAAAACAATTCTCTGAGGTAGGTACTATAATTATTCCCATTTGCCAGATGAGAAAACAAGGGACATAGAAATTAAATAACTTCCCCAAAGTATAAACAATCACATGGAGATGGGACAATGCATAAAACAGTTAGGAAGAGGAAGTCACTCAGTGGAGCACTTGTTTTAGTGTTTGAGATCAAGAATGTCCAGATTAGGAAAAATATCCTAAGAAGTTTGGACATAATGCTGTGTAGGCAAAGGAATTCATCATAAATCTCTGAAAGAAGCATTGGTAGTTGACTAGCAACACTTCACGGGAACCAGGGCACATCGTCATGTTTTTGGAGCAATGTGCTATAGTAACTAATTTGCAGACTCTTTTTTCCTATAGAATAATACTAAATCAAATATAAATTCACATTGAAGGAACATGACTCTTGAAGCATAATGTTTCTTCTGTTCTACATGAATGTAATTTGCCTGCACAAATTAACTCATGTGTAAGTGGGTTCGAACCTCATTATCCAAAAGTAATGTCATTGGGAATAACATTGTTTTAAAGCAAAAGACAAAAGTTCCCATTTTATGTGTTTATTGATCACCATAGGCCTTTAGCATTAACATTCAAATTTCTATTTAAACATGCTAAAATAGGATATGTTAATAATACCTTAGTTTGCAAACATACATGAATAATGTCTGATATAACGCCAGGAATAAAAATATTCTAGCACAGAACTCAGCATTTCCAAATGCTGTCATATATTCAACACCAGGAGAAAATCATCTTCCATTTCAACAAGGCTTAGTTTTTATTTGAGCTTCCAAATTTGACCTTCACCACGTGGTGGGCTGCCGTCTATGGGGTCACACAGGACTGAAGCGACTTAGCAGCAGCAGCAGCATCTTCTCCATTTAGAGCATTGACCACTAGGGGGCAGAAATGACCCAACATTTAGTTTGTTTCCGTTGACTGTTTCAGATTTTGAATCCGAGACGTCGTATGCTCCTAAAGCTAAAGGTGTACCTTCTTTAAACTGCATATCAAACAAACAAACAAAAAGAAAGAAAAAAAAAACTGAATTCAATTTTGTCTCTTTCATTTTTTATGAGTTACCAAGTCCAAATCTTATGTTTATTTTCAACTACAATAAAATTAAATTTACAATAGAGAGATTGATAGTTGATTATTGGTTTGTTGTAATATAAGACTAGCAATATCCTTCAGTATCTGGGTTTATGTTTCTAAGTGCCTACACTAATGATTAATGTAGTTACGAATATCACCTAATTCACGTATGTTATTAATTACATATATATATTATACATATTATACATCATACATATTAATATAGTTACATATATTATCTAATTATTTATATGTATATATTATCTAATTATATATATTATCTACTGATTTAGTTACATATATTATCTAATTTAGAGTTTATGACATATCTATGTAAGATGGGAAATTAAAGATTTTTTAAAAGATTGCAAATTATGTAGCATAATAGGGATTTAGACCCAGTTCTGCATAATTCCAACAGTTTTCTATGATATTAATTTTTTTCTGTTAGTATGGAATATACAATACAGGCAGGAAAGTACATAAAATACAAATATTCAACTTAAAAATGTTATTAAAGCAAATGTCCATTTCACCACCATTCTGATCGAAACAAAGGACACTTTTAGCTACTGCAGAAGCACCAGGTGGCTACTTACTCTTCACAAACCCCCTTTGCTGGAGCCAGCGTGAGGAGCTCCGCCCGTGGCAAAGGTCATGAGAAGGAGGCTCGGCATTCGCAAAGGCGGGATCGAGCCTCAGGAGTCCCCCTGGATATTCTCGAGCATCTACCCCCAAAAACCAGAGTCTGCCTACTTTACTGCCTTGTGCTCTCACCTCTGATTTACTGGGGGCTGTCCCCCACCACCATCTCACTCTCTCTGATAAAGAGTTAACTTACAGCTCCAGTTAATAAAGTTCCTGGGTATTAGGACTGTTTAAATCCAAACCCCTCAGATAGCTCTCTAACTCGCCTGACAAGTTTACCCGGACTCCTACAGCTATGCATACAATTGTTTACAGTCTCCCAGCCGTGAGAGGCACGGGAAGCTTAAGATATTTAAATAGCTTAGAGCCTCTCAGAGAGTTAGAAACTGTCAGAATAAAACTAGTAAAAGATTTCATTGATGAGCCAATGCTTGCTGCCAAGTTTCCACATCCCCTGTATTGTATCCTTAAATGTGTATTAATTAATATAGTTGGTATGTAGAAAAAATAAGTAGTGGCCTTGGTGTTAGCAACTTTAGACCCTTAAGGTAATAAATTCTTTCCTTTGTTGTAAAACCACTGCACCTCTGCCCTATAGGAATGCAACTTTATCTAACACCTTCGGAGGATGGCACCAAACCTTAAAATAATTACTCTTAGAGAAAATAAGTCTTATGGTTGACAAACCTTTGTCAACAGTCATAAAATGTTAATAGGCCTTCTGGCCAGAAGATGATGTAAATCACCTAAACCATTTGTATACGATAAATTTGCAGGAAAGAAACCCTGGTTTCGATAAGTATCAAAGACTGCTGACTTTGCATGATTTCACATCCCCTATTATCCTCTATGAGCAACTTAGGGTATAAAAGCCCCTGTTGAAAATAAAGCTACGGGCCTTGCTCACCGAAGCTTGGTCTCCCCATGTCATTCTTTTTCTCAATTTCTGCCTGAGTCTCCATCTGGAGCGCAGAGGTCCTCTATGACCATTTATTTGCCTGGGCTTCTAAGACCCACTCAAGAAGGTGCCTAAGGTGGGGCACCTTCTGCTATTCGAGAGGGCGCCTGCAGCCTCCGTGGTCAGAGCTAATCTGATGTCACAGGTTATATTGATTTTCCGTGTAAACCAAGCTACTCAGCCTCTTTTCTCCGCTGAATTTTCCTACTGAGCTATCCTCATTCTATTACTGTTTATATCTTTGATGAATATTTAAATTAATCGTCGATGCCGTCTCCCCTTCGAACTCCCTGGATCAGCCGGGGCTGGACCTCGGCACCCCTCCACCTTGGGAGGTAAAGAAATAAAATAGTCTACCTGATTTGTGTATGTTTTTGCCTGTCGAGACCAGCTCGACAAGCAGGGTTTCCGAAAGCGCGACATGAGGAGAGAATGAGAAACAAGACACAAGAATTCAGAGAAAAGCGAGGATCGGGGGATCAACACTGCTCCAAGGTGAAGGTGCTGAAACTGAGTCCAAGCCAGCTTTAGTATGCCTTCAGCCATGAAGGAAAGAATATGCGGGGAGTTAAGCTATAACTCTTGTGGCCTTCAGGGCCAAAGAAGAAAATGATCATTAACCCTTGAGTAATTAAGAAACAGTAACCAATAACAAATCAGTAACTAAGACTGATATTTTATCTATAGATTTTCCATCAGATACGTAAAACATGGGACTCTGAGACGCCAGTTGAGAAACAGTCTGGGGTCGCAGGATCATATCTTGTTTTCAAGATGATGAACTGTTCCCTCCGGACTTGTTCCAAGAGTCTCATGCCTTATAGCATCCAGTTTATCAATAATTACAAATTTATTTTGCGGCCCTTGCCGGGGCCTGCTTTTCTTTTATTCTTCCTGTCTCCTACACTTGCCTGTAAAAATATTTCCTTCTTTTTATTGCTGAGTAGTATTCCATTGCATGGATATACCACATATTTTTACTTATTCACCTGTCAATAGACACTTGGATTGTTTCCAATAAAGTTGAAGATATGTAGACAGACCCAATGAGCTAGAAATTTCTGAGTTATACATCTTAGGGACAATTTTTATATGTGCCTCAAAAGATGTGTATAAGAATCTTTAAAGTAGCATTATTCATAACAGTCCCAAATTGGAGATAATCCCCAGGCCTATGAATAGTATTAATAGAACAGATAATAAATTACAGTATATTACATAGAGCCCCTCTCCACTTGAAATAAAATCACCATCTTCATTTTTATGACCATCATTTTTAAGATTATCATTCCCTTTGTTTTACTTAGCACTTCCGTGAGATTTATATAAATCTATTCATCATGTATAGATTCATTCATATCTTTCTCCTTTTGGTCAATAGTATACTTTTAATATTTATCAATACTACTGTATATAGTTATAGCTCTTTAATTTTCATTGCTACATGAACTGAAATCTCTATGTAATATTAATTTGCTACATCTTTGAAGAAGTGTTCAGATATTCAAACAAAAATGGCTTTAGGTTAAAGAATACAACATTAACAGGGACCCAAAGAGAATCAAGCACTTTAGAAATAACATAAGAAGGCAAAAATTAAGACAATACAGCTGAAGGTCAGAAGATGTTGACAAGTCATATTAGAATAATCTTTTCCAAAATCACACACACATACCACATACACACACGTATGCACACACTCAAGTTAGACTTCAGTTTTACAAGAAGAAACTTTAATTTTTCACAGATACAGAACATAATTTTTAAAGAAATTATTAGTCTTTTATACAATTAATGATTTAAATTGTGCTGCTCCTCTTTATAGGTATTATGATTTTGTATGTGTAATTTCATTCTAGATTTAAATAAAATATCCCCCTCAGGTTCAACTGCTTCCTTTTTTCCCATGTTTTCTCATTTCACACTTTTCACTCTTCTATGATGAAATTAAAAGCTTTAATATGCAACACGCTCACTTATTTTCTTTATTCACATTTGATTATTTCTTTCTTCTGATCTCTGAGTAAAAGAAAACAACATACTCTTAATGGGTTATCCAGGGGAAACCACGGAGAAGGCAATGGCACCCCACTCCAGTACTCTTGCCTGGAAAATCCCATGGGTGGAGGAGCCTGGTAGGCTGCAGTCCATGGGGTCGCTAAGAGTCGGGCGCGACTGAGCGACTTCACTTTCACTTTTCAGTTTCTTGCATTGGAGAAGGAAATGGCAACCCAATCCAGTATTCTTGCCTGGAGAATCCCAGGGACGGAGGAGCCTGGTGGGCTGCCGTCTATAGGGTTGCACAGAGTCATACAGGACTGAAGTGACTTAGCAGCAGCAGGAAAAAGCAACCAGTAGGAAGAAGAAACACTGGGCTACAGCAGGTCTAAGCCAACCCTGACTTTGGGAGTGCATACCCCATAAGGAAGAGAAGGAATGGGAAAACCAGGATGGCAAAGTCAGAACCGCAAACATAGTAATGTGAGAGTTTCCCAGGAGTTTGCAAGGGAGAGAGCCAGAGATAATATGATACTCTGATTTCTCACAAACTGAAATAAGATTTGAGTTTAGGCTAACACTCCTGCCTTATCTTTGATTGGAACAGTGCAGCATGTACTATACACAGGTTGATAACAGGAAATACACATAATACTAAAATCTGAAGTCATAAACAGGAAAAGCAGCCACCTCTACCCAGAACTGATTAGACTGCATTAAGACAGGCTCTGATGAGGGAAAGCCATTGAAAAGTCAAGTCAAAAAACAGGCATAAGTATAAAGCTCCAATGAAGGACTAATAATCAAAGATCACATCTGATCAGAAACAATGCTGAGTCAATCCCTTTTTGAGTCCCAAGCAGCAACGCCCACTTTGACAAAAGAGAAAAAGGATACTGCTTGGTCTGTTAAGACAGAGGTGAATCATTTCAAATTTTCATTTTAAAACAAGACAAGAAGGGGAAGAAGTAGGGTAGGTCCAGTATACACCCAAACTGGAAGTAGCCACATAGTGGACACCTTACGCTTTTACACCATCAAACACATCTACCTGTTTTCTCAAGAGGAAAATTCTCTAAGAAGTCATCTGCAGCCCGCAGCATCTCTTTCAGTGCAGAGAGGATCAGGACATCTATGACAGGCTCCAGTTCCCACTCTGAGGTATAATTACTAACCACAAAGATGTCAGAAAGAGAGAATCCAAGTTTTCTGTGAACTGCCTCTAGCTGCAATAGAGAATGTAAAGCCCAGAAATCTTAAAACAGTGCAAAATACAATTTTATGTCAATATAAATTATGAAAGTACTAACATAAAGTAAGAACTTGGCAATGCTTTTGCTGTTGGAGAATGTAGAGACAGAGATCTGGCCCCATAAAGGGGTTTCTTCAAGAACTTCACAAGTCAAGTTCTAATATCATTGCTAATTTTCATTTAGAATACACATAATAGATTAAATATGAATTAGAAGTGAAAGGTACCTAATAGTTTCATACAAACTACACTGAAATTCAAGCATTTTAACACCTTATATTAAACTCTATCATTTCCTTTTTAAATTTCTTTTCAATTTTTATTTATTTTTGGCTGTGCTAGGTCTTTGCTGCTTTGCACAGACTTTCTCTAGTTGTAGCAAGTGGAGGTTACCCTCTAGTTGAAATGTGCAGCCTTTTCATTGCAATGGCTTATCTTGTTGGAGAGCAAGGCACTAAGCACGCGAGCTTCAGTAGTTGCAGCACGTGGGCTCAGCAGTTGCAGTGTGTGGGCTCTAGAGGGCGCAGGCTCCAGTAGTCACAGCACTCAGGCTTAGGAGTTGTGGCACATGGCCTTGGTTGCTCCAGGACGTGTGGAATCTTCCTGGACCAGGGATCAAACACGTGTTCCCTGCATTGGCAGGTGGATTCTAATCCACTGTAGCACCAGGGAAGTTCCCTTTCAGTTTCCTTTTAAAGGTTATTCTCGGGATAAGTCGGTTTTACTAGACTAATTTAATGTTACGCTTAATTCAGGCTTAGCCTAGTTTATTTGTGGAACCACACTTCCTAGGTTCAAAATAGGATTCTCACCTCCTAGCACCATCAGTAAACTAGCAATTGCTTTACTCTGTGTGCTTCTGTTTCCTTATCTATCAAATGTGGTCATGACAGTGCCCATCTCATAAAGTTATTATAAAGTATTGAATAAGAAAATACATCACATATTTAGTGCTCAATGGGCTTCCCTGTTGGCTCAGGGTAAAGAATCTGTCTATAATGCAGGAGACCTGGATTCGATCCCTGGGTCAGGAAGATCCCCTGAAGGGCATGACAACCAACTCCAGTATTCTTGCCTGGAGAATCCCTATGGACAGAAGAGCCTAGCAGTCTACAGTCCATGGGGTCGCAGAGTCAGACATGACTGAAGCCTCCAAGCAGCAGCAGTGCTCAACAAATATTAACCATCTTTATTTCCTCCCAACTATGGTTCCCACCTCCAGGTTCCCTCGACTCCAATCTATTCTGCACATGGGTGGCAGATGTTTATTGGCTTAACTTTGGTCATACCATTGCTCTTTCAAAAACATTGCTGTAATTCCATATAATGCACCTAATTAATAGAATCATCTCATGCAAATGTAACTTCCTCTCTCTAGCACTCCAAGGATTCAGCCCTCCCCTAAACTAAACAGTACCATGCTTCCCATACACGCTACCTTTTCCCTTATTGATGCATTGACTTATCCAGGGCCTCAGTTTTTCCCTTTTGGTCCCTTCACTTCTTGAAATGCTCCTCCTCAGTCCCACCCCAGTAATGAAATCATCCCCCTCCCTTTTAATGCACTATTTTCCCTTCTCTAAACTTTCAAAACATTTTATTTTTAATCATTTCTGTTTATCACACTCAATCACATCATATCCTTTTGTCAATTTCTTCTTATCCTACCACCTCCCCCAGTCTCTTTACCTCTTCCTACAAAATTATATGCTTTTTAGTGCAGGGAAATTATTTTTATTATCTGTGTATTTGATTGGAGACTATCATATTTGCTTGATCATCAAGGTAATTTATATAAGTTGAATAGAACCTAACTGAATTAAATTGTAGTGAATGGAAATATCTGTGTCAGTGTAAAGATAAATATATATTTAATTTTTAAAAATTGGAAAATGAGCCTGAGTTATCTCAAGCAATTGTTTTAATTCTTCTAAAACTCAGTAGGTGTTTGTTTTTATTTTTATACACAGTAATATGTGATTAGAGTGACATAATACCCCAGAAAATGTGTTTGCAAATTGCATCACCCATTACCTGAAGTTTCACAGGCACACATTTGTATACGTCTATGAGGTCACCTTTTGTAATCAGATCCAAGGTATCCACATGCGTGAGCAACACCACATGGACCACATCTATGCCAAAAAGATCCATATTATTTTCATTATTAAAGACAACACCAATATTTTTCATTTAATCAGCTATCAATTATGCAATATGCTATCTATGGAGCAATTTCAGAGACTTGAGAAGGTTCTGAATCCCCCACAAAAAAAGGCCCCCTTAACTACTCATTCATACTTGGAATTCGTCTAACAGAGGAAATATCCTTCATTGCCTCCTATGGGAAAAGACAAGACTTTAAAAGAAACCACCTCTTGGAAGAGGTAACTAAAATGTGTGCTATAGCATTATTGATTGATTCTACATCCTATCCAAACATTTGTGTTTTTATGGAGATTAGAGAAAACCAAAAGAACTCTAACACACAAGATGGGGGGAAAGATGCCTCAAGAAGAAGATGGGATTTTAGCAATCACCTCCCTGCACACCACCCTTGAAAGCTTTTAAATTTCAGTGAACAAGTAAATCAATCATTCCTGCTTCTAACTTAATCAAAGTTGTGACAAATTGTCTCATGTGCAAACAGAATGAATAACAGAGCCTAGAAAAACTATTAAGGCACCCTAATTCCCTAATCCTATTTACCTTCTCCAAAGCTTTGATGCTACCTCTCCCTATTCAACATCTTACTTTCCTACATCTTTCTCTTACTGAAATGTTCTTTTCCACTTTCTAATCCTTTAAGAAACAAGGGGGAATTTAGGATTCTTGGTAAATAAACACATGCTAGAATGCCAAGGTAGCAGGCAGTGAGGATTATAGTAATGTCTTCATCTATATTGATTTGTTTAATCTTTGTAATAAATCTCTGAGGTAGGCTCTATGATTATACTACAATTTTATAGATCAGAAAATTGAGGCACAAAGTCACTCAGTTTGTGAGGGATTAATTTGATTGAATCACACTGATTAGCCAGGGGAATATTCACCTATGAGGGCTTCCCAGGTGGTGCTAGTAGTAAAGAACCTGCCTGCCAATGAAGGAGACATAAGAGACGTGGGTTCAACCCCTGGGTTGAGAAGATCCCCTAGGGGAGGGAATGACAACCCACTCCAGTATTCTTGCCTGGAGAATCCCATGAAAAGAGGAACCTAGTGGGTTACAGTCCATAGACTCTCAAGGAGTCAGACACAACTGAAGCGACTTAGCACACACAAGTTCACATATGCAATTTCTTAAGTTCTTCATTCTGTCCCCAAACCACCCAACAATATAATCATTTCCCTTAGAAGTAAAGTGGAAAGAGACTCACCAGACTTAATCAACTCCCTTCGAATTCTTTTGATCTTTTCCACCATCTCATGGGAGAGCTGTCCAACAGAGTTGGCACTGAACACAAATGCCACACAATGAATTCTGTCCTTCAGCAATGGGCAGACTGTATGGTTACCAATGCCTTTTGGCCTTAGTTTTAAGGAATTAAACTGTCAAGTAAACATAAAGCAACATATTAATTCAATGAGTATTTATAAGCACACACTCTGCACCAAGCACAGTTCAAGTGACTGAAACTGAACAAAACAGGCATGTCTCTAACATTAAAGGGCTAACAATCTGGTAGAGAAGACAGTTGTTATGCAATTAGATAGCTGTCCTTTCACATGATCAGGTAAAGCTTCTATGAGGAAGGGTCATATACTCGGAAAGCTAAAATGCTGGGGGAGAGTTAGTCTGATAAAGGGAATAAGAAGATGGTAGAAAGCATTCGAGATAGTAGAAGCAATGTGGATAAAGGTGGAAGTGAAAGCATTCAGAAAGAAATCTGGTATCAGCAGAATACAAGCAGGGAAGTGATTCAAAATAGGATGTGTTTACTCTTGAACTAGCAATTCCTATGCTGGGAATCTGTCCCATATATATATTGGCAAAATACAAAGTAATCTATATACAAGGCTATTAACTTCCGGACTATTTGTAGTGGCAAAAATCTGATTCATCAGTGACATATAGTATTCTATCACCTCTCTAAGAAAGGAGAAACCACAAATAAACTATAAATTTTTATATGAGTACTTATAAGAAAAGACGACGAATGTATTCAGAGAAAAGATGGATTCTTTGAGTACACCTTTTCTAGATTTGACCTTGTATAGATGACAAACATAAATATAAAACTAAATTTTAAAAGCTATCCTTAACTTTAAACAAATAAGCTTTTATATCCAGTGGGATCATAACCACACAGAGATAAATAATTTGACTTGAAAGCATAGTCATTTGTATATTTCTGCTACATATTTCCTAAATTGAATATAAAAATTTGCTAAAAGAATAAATTGTTTCCAGCTTTGATAGTGCTTATATTATGTTGGTATTAAATATGATCATGATTAGATTGTTCATAGTAGTAATAGGAATTTTGCTCTGAGACCACAGTGAATATTATGTGCAATAAAGCAAATGAGTGGTGACATGATATTCTGCCACCTCTGATGCACTTGAGAATAGGGATTCTCTGCTTGGGAAAAATGAGATACAAATGTAAGATTGTTGTTCAGTGGCTAAGTCATATACGACTCTTTGCAACCCCACGGACTGCAGCACACCAGGCTTTCTTGTCCTTCACTATCTACCTGAGTTTGCTCAAACTCATGTCCATTGAGTCAGTGATGCCATCCAACCATCTCATCCTCTGTCAACCCCCTTCTCCTCCTGCCCTCAATCTTTCCCAGTATCAGAGTCTTTTCCAATGAATAGGCCCTTCACATTAGATGGTCAAAGTTTTAGCACTTCAGCTTCAGTATCAGCCCTCCCTATGAATATTCAGAGTTAATTTCCTTTAGGATTATGTAAGATAGAAGAGATTAAGTAAAAATTCTCTAGCCCTGAGTTTGAATGGAAAGTTTCTTCATAAATTCATACTATATTTTATCATAAGCACATATATTATATATGTATGTGTGTGTATCTTAGCCCTGTCTACAGAAAAGGGCAAGAACCAGTGGCCAACTAAGAAGCAATCAACAGTTCTAATGACCCAAGCAAAGACTCCTTAGAGAAATCATTGTTTTAAAATCTAGAACTGGAAATATATACAATGTGGCTTGAATATCTAGTATATCATAAATAAGAAATATAGAAGATTTTTAAGGTTTCTATCAAAAAAAAAACCACTCAGTATCCAAAATGTAGAGGTCTCCACTTGTCAAAAATTTGGCATCAAAATGGAGAAAAACATAGTAAATAGAGGCATATCAAGTATATTCAATTCATGAGTTCATATGGATAATAAAATAATAAATGGTAATTGTTGGCAGATACAAAGAATTAACTTATTGTTTCAAAAGTTTGTGAAAAAGAGAAAAAATGGAGCATACATTTCTACCTTTCCTATACAAGCTCTACCACTAAATAATCTAGTAATAGAAGAGGGGAAGCTTCTTTTTCATATGTGAAATGAAGTAGTGACAGAAAGAGAATATCACTATTTTCACACTGCAGTAAAGGATCTAGACATTGAACACCAATGACTACCTTATATTATAAAAATGAGAAAACCCAAAGTTGTATGCCTCTTCATGAAAGAACACAACACCACCTATGAAGTACAAGCTGAATTTAAACATGCCCCAGGCATGGTTTTGGAATTTTTCCCATGGTTTTGGAAACCCACATCAATTGAAACAAACAGCAAAGTTCAGACTATAGGTTAGTCTAGAGAACAAACAACTAGATTTCTTAAAAAATTAATTTCGAAGAAGAATACCAGAAGATATTGAGGCAGAACATACAGACTAAAAGAGGCTGGAGAGATTTATTTGAATAATGTTTCTAACAAATTGTCAAAAAAAGATGCATGATAAAGAGAAATGGGTAATAGTTTGCAAATTAAGAACAAGTATAACTTTTAGATGTGATAAGCCTATAATGGCTATATTTAACAAAAGACACATATGTGCCATGAGTGTATATATATATGTATATATACATACATATATAAAACATTTGACATGTTAAATATAAATTAAATATATATTTTAATAATAAATTTAAAAAATATATATATATATTCAAATAAAAGTGAAAGTATTAGTCTCTCAGTCATGTCCAACTCTTGGGAACCCCATGGACTGTAGCCTGCTAGGCTCCTCTGTGCATGGAATTCTCTAGGCAAGAATACTGGGAAGAGTAGCCATTCCCTCCTCCAGGAGGTCTTTCTCACCCAGAGATCAAACCTGGGTCTCCTGCATTGCAGGCAGATTCTTTACCATCTGAGCCACCAGGAAGACTAGAGATCTCTTCGAGAACATTGGAGTGATCAAGGGAACAATTCATGCAAGGATGGATGTGATAAAGGACAGAAATGGTAGTACCTAACAGAAGCAGAAGAGATTAAGAAGATGTGGGAAGAGTTCACAGAAGAACTATACCAAAAAGGTCTTAATGACCCAGATAATCACGATAGTGTGGTCACTCACCTAGAGTCAGACATCTTGGAATGTGCAGTCAAGTAGGCCTTAGGGAACATTACTATGGACAAAGCTAGTGGAGGTGATGGAATTCCAGCTGTTATTTCAAATTCTAAAAGATGATGCTGTTAAAGTGCAACATTCAATATGTCAGCAAATTTGGAAAACTCAGCAGTGGCCACAGGACTGGAAAAGGTCAGTTTTCGTTCCAATTCCAAAGAAAGGCAATGCCAAAGAACGTTCAGATTCCTGTACAGTTGCACTTATTTCACATGCTAGCAAGGTAATGCTCAAAATCCTTCAAGCTAGGCTTCAGCAGTAGGTGAACCAGATACACAAGCTAGATTAGAAAAGGCAGAGGAACCAGGGATCAAATTGCCAACATTCGTTAAATCATAGAGAAAGAAAGGGAATTCCAGAAAAATATCTACTTCTGTGTCACTGATTATGCTAAAGACTTTGACTGTGTGGATCACAACAAACTGTGGAAAATTCTTAAAGAGATGGGAATACCAGACCACCTTACCTGTCTCCTGACTAACCTGTATGCATGTCAGACATTGAACAACGGGCTGGTTCAAAATTGGGAAACAAGAACATAAAGGGTGTATATTATCACCCTGCTTATTTAACGTCTATGCTGAGTACATTATGCAAATGCCACACTAGATGAATCACAAAGATGGAATCAAGATTGCCAGGAGAAATATCAACAACCTCAGATATGCAGATGACAACGCTCTAACGGCAGAAAGTAAAGAGGAACTAAAGAGCCTCTTGAGGACGAAAGAAGAGAGTGAAAAAGCTGGCTTAAAACTCAACAGTCAAAAACTAAGATCATGGCATTCAGTCCCATCACTTCATAACAAACAGAAGGGGGGCGAAAATAGAAGCAGTTACATGGTTTTTTTTCCTTTGGCTCCAGATCACTGTGGACAGTGACTGCAGCCATGAAATTAAAAGACACTTGCTCCTTATAAGGAAAACTATGACAAACCTAGACAGCATATTAAAAAGGAAAAACATTACTTTTTTTGACACTCATATAGTCAAAGCCATGGTTTTTCCAGTAGTCATGTATGCATGTAAGAGTTGGACGATAAAGAAGGGGGAGTGCTGAAGAACTGATGCTTTCAATTTGTGGTGCTGGAGAAGACTTCCAAGAGTGCCTTGGACTGCAAGGAGAGCAAACCAGTCAATGCGAAAGGAAATAAACCCTGAATATTTATATGGAAGGACCAATGTTGAAGCTGAAGCTTCAATACTTTGGCTACCTGATGCAAAGAACTGATTCACTGGAAAAGATTCTGATGCTAGGAAAGATTGAGGGCAGGAGGAGATGGGGATAACAGAGGATGAGATGGTTGGATGGCATCACTGACTCGATAGACATGAGTTTGAGCAAACTCCAGGGGATAGTGAAGGACAAGGAAGCCTGGCGTGTTGCAGTCCATGAGGTCCCAGAGCATCAGACACAACTTATCAAATGAACAACAACAACAGCAACATATATTTAAAGGCATATTCATTTATGGATGAAATGTTATGACGTCTCATATTTTCTTCCAAATAATACAGGAGAGAAGAATGTGGATAGACATAGATGAATCAAGATTGGATATAAGTAAAAAATTGTTGAAGCTATGTAAATGAAAATTTGTTAAATAGTTTTATCCACTTTTACATAGGTTTAATGTTCTCTATAACAAATATTTCTTTTAAAGGATATTTTAAAATAAACTTAGCTACCTCTATAAGATAACTTGACACTAAAGAATGAAAGAATCTTGCATAAATTTAAAAATAAAGTATTTTCTGTTTCTGAATAAAAATACTGGATGTGCATAGATGTATATCAACATGCAATATAAAATTTTCACTTCATCCCAATCAAAGCACCAACAAATCAAACACGGAAACAACCAAATAAAGTACAAACAAGTTCATCTGAAAAATTGTATGTATGAAATAGTCAAAAACCTGTGAGAAATGAATAATGAATGATGTATCCAGTGAGTTATCAAGACACAATTTATTGCCATGGAAATTAAAACAATTAGACAATATAACAAAAATGATATCACAATGGAATTTAAATATATATTAATAGGACAAACTATGGAATAAAAATTAATATATATATTTAGAATGAAAAATATGCAAAGACATTCAATGAAAGATGTTGGCACATTTGACTATTCATTTGGAACAAGATGAATTGATAATTAACTTAATTATCTAAATGTTTATAAAAAGGAATGGGAACTTTTTTTTTTAAAGGCTGACTGAAGTAGTTCTTCTCTTTAATCTTTTCCTTTTTCTTGCCTGGAATATTGACAGTGCTTAGCATGATCATCTTGAGAACACAAAGATTAAAACCACATGTCTTAGTCATCCTGGCCTGCTGTCACAGGTTAGAGAGAAAAACTTTTATTTCCCATAGTTCTGGAAGCTAGGAAATCCAAGATCAAAATGCTAGTAGATTTGGTGTGTGGTGAGAGCCACATTCTTGCTGTGTCCTCATATGGCTTCTAGAGAGGTCATCTCTTGTGTCCTTTCTTACAAGGATACTAATTGCATTTATGAGGGCTTCACTGTCATGATCTAATCACCTCCAAAATTCTCTACCCTCAAACCTCAGCACAATATGGATTAAGCCTTCAACATATGAATGTGGGGTTGGGAGGGCAAACATTATGCCTTATGCTGAGGGATCTCAGAAACAAAAGTCAGAAGGACTCTTGAAATTAATAACCTGCCACACTGTCCCAAAACTGCCTACCTTCAGACTTCCTGCTACATAAGAAAAATCAGCCATGTGAGTATATTGATGTAGTTAGGTTTCTGTTTCACATAACCAAAAGCAAGTGAACATAAATAGCATTCATTGTTATAACAGCTATGACAGAAGAATCCTTTGGATGCTTTGTGTGCTAAGTCACTTCAGTTGTGTCTGACTCTTCGTGACCATATGGACTGTATCCTCTGTCCGTGGGATTCTCCAGGCAAGAATACTGGAGTGGGTTGCCATGCCCTTCTCCAATGAATCTTCCCGACCCAGGGATAGAACCCAGGTCTCTTGAGTTTCCTGCATTAGCAGACTAGTTCTTTACCATTAGCGCCATCTGGGAAGCCCCTTGGATGTTTTAATTCTTTATAAAATAAAATATCAAAAAGCAGAAAAGGATCATGAACAAGTATAGTTTAATACAGTAAATCCCAATGCACTAGAGTCTGATATTGTCAACTGTGGGCAAAAATAAACATTTTAAGTATCAATTATACATTCTCAATAATTAGCTAAATCATACCTGGTATTTGTCAGGAAAATGGCCTTCTAAGATATAGGGTATGTCATCCATGTCCAGGCCTTCTTTCTCACTCAGCCCCATTGTGTCACACAGAATAAACGGCAGAGTGTTGTTATCCTTCCCATCCTTAATGAAATATGTTCTGTACTGCAAAGGGAAAAAAGCAGCTTTAAGAGCTCATTAAAAAAAAAAAAAAACACTGTAAATTGAAATGAATGCTATGTGTAATGAAATTGATCAGCAAAAGACATTTCAAATCTAGTTAACTTGAACAAAAAAGCAAAGGCTGAGTGATCTAGCATGGACTCACCTTTTCAGATGTCCCAGTTGGATCAGAACCCACCAAAGCCTGGTTCGTTACATGGCCTCGGAAAATAGACCTCACTGAGTTGAAAAAGCTAGATTTCCCAGCTCCAACTGGACCCAGAAGCAGAATGCGAACTTTGTGAACCAGGCCTCCATATGGTATGTAATTTCTGATAGCACACAATAAGCTCTCCTTGAGCCTGTTTAGATAAGACAAGTTTAACAGTTGACTAAGACTCTACCATAAATTTTCCTAGAATTCAGTCTCTTTTCTTCTTATACGTTATTATTTATTTCTAACTAGCAACTTGTATAAGAAGACATGAAACTATCTTATCTCAAATCCTACAAGTAAAAATAACAGTTTTAACTAAAACCAATCAAACATAAAGACTTTTGGACTTAAGTATATATAAATCTTGGAATAAACATCAATTATGCTAAACAAGAAGATAAATTATCAATAATAGACTTCAAAAACCACAACACAATATGTGACTTTTGAAGTTTATAGAAGTAGATGGTTTCTAACATGTTCTTGAAGTTCATCATAAGTATTCCCACCCTGCCAACCACCTCTGCCCTGAAATAGTTAAAACTGTAGCTCTAAGAATTCTAGCAAAAATATAGACATTCAGGCAAATAATAATTTCCCTTTAAGTATATAAAAACATTAGAAATGCCTTTCATCCACTCAGTGATCTTTTTGCTTTAACATTGAAATTATGAAATATTTTATGATTATAGATACAGTTTGTTCTTCATGACGCACAAATTATATGCTATAATTTACACTACCAATTTTATTGACAGACTGTATAGTAGAATAGGGTTTTCCAGGTGGTGCTAGTGGTAAAGAACCCACCTGCCAATGCAAGAGATATAAGAGACACAGGTTCAACCCCTGAATCAGGAAGATCCTCTGGAGGAGGGCATGGTCAATTCACTCCAGTATTCTTGCCTGGAGAATCCCACGGACAGAGGAGGCTGGTGGGCTACAGTCCATAGGGTCACAAAGAGTTGGACATTACTAAAGAGACTTACAGGAGGAAAGGATAGTAGAATAAGTCTCAGATAATGAACAGAATAATAGAAAGTTAAAACATTGACTTACTCAGTAAGTCCACTCATCTTCCTTTCGTCCAATAAATCTAGAGAAATAATCAAAGAATAATGAATATTACAGGTTGTTGAATAATTGAAACTGAATGAATGTCAATGAAGTCACTAGAAAAAAATACAAAAATTGCCTTTCTGCGGGAACAGTACAGTATGGTGAAAAGCAAGTAGAAAACTACAGGAAATCTCCTTAATGTATTTCATTTGAAGAGTCCAGAGCTGGACTCTGGACTCTGGAGTTCAGAGCTGGTGGGCACTGCAATATCTTTTCTCACCAAATTATTTAGCAATAGTGTGTGACCCACTCCAACACAAGAGATACGAGCTGGGGCCTCTCTGATCAGAAGCAAGGCCTAGAGGCATAGACAGGCTAGGGAAAGATTTGAAATACTCTAAAATATCTTCTCCTCCATAAATCCAATAGATCTGAAGGGGATAATGTACAAAGACACACAAATAAAAAAACCACAGGCACTGGATTTTCTCTAAAACCTACTGTTAACTGTTGGGCCGCTTAGAAATTCCAATCCAATTGATTTTCTTCTTGGTGCAAAAAGGAATGTAGTACTTGTGCATAAACAATGAGAGCACAGTAAAGGATTCAAGGGCAGACTTAGGTCTTCACTGAACCAGTGAGACTCAGGCTCAGCATTCTTTTGTTTCTAGGAAAGGGTTACTCTTTTTTGGTGGATTTAAAACTGAAAGGATTAGGTGTAATGATGCTGGTAACTCTAAATAACAAAAGAATAATACTGTGTGGAACATTTATGCTGCTGCTGTTGCTGCTGCTGCTGCTAAGTCGCTTCAGTCGTGTCCGACTGAGTGGGTTGCTATTTCCCTCTCCAATGCATGAAAGTGAAAAGTGAAAGTGAAGTCGCTCAGTCGTGTCTGACCCTCAGCGATCCCATGGACTGCAGCCTTCTAGGCTCCTCCGTCCATGGGATTTTCCAGGCAAGAGTACTGGAGTGGGGTGCCATTGCCTTCTCCGACCAGAATGGCTACAAATTGCAAAATCAGTAATAAAAGATTTGGGGAAAGTTTTAGAGAGACAGAAAGTCTCATACACTGCTTGTGGTAATGAAAATGGGTATGACAATGTTGGAAAACTTTATCAGTATCTACTGAAACTGAATATACACATACCTGATGACCCAGCAATTTCATACTTATATTCTTCAAAAAAAATTATATATATACATGAACCAAAAGACATACAAGAATATTTATAGCAATATTATTTGTACTAGCCCCAAACTGGAAAACCCAAATGGTCACCAAAAGTGACTTGATCTTTTTTATGGTGTGATGGAATCATTACAATGAATATTATAGGAAAATAAAAAGGAGAAAATTACTACTATATATAATACTATGGATGGATCATTAGGGAGGTAGAAGTTAAAACAACTGACCTAGGATACATTCACTCTCTTTACCAGGGAAAGAAAAAAAGTAACTAGGTCTAATTTTCTTATAAATATGCTGGTAGTCTTGTCTCCTGGGAAATAAACTAGTGATATTTGCTACAAGGATGGTATTTTTCTCTTGAATATCTTTAACAGTATGTTCCTGGCTAAGAATTATGTGCTAAGTTACTTCAGTCAAGTTAAATTCTTTGTGACCCCCATGGACTGTAGCCCGCCAGGCTTCTCTATCCATGGGAATACTGGAGTGGGTTGCCATTTCCTTTTCCAGAGGATCTTCCTGACCTAGGGATCCAACCCAAGTCTCCTTCATCCCCTGTATTAACAGGCAGATACTTTATCACTGATCCACCTGGAAGCCATTTCTATATTACAAATTGATATATTGACATATAACTAGCTAAAGGCTAAAAGGCAGCATAGTATTATTCTAGAGTCCGGGGCAGTATCTGACACATAAACAGGCATTTCTACAACGCTTTTGTGGGTAGCACAGACAACTGAAGCTTTTGGAAGGTATCTATCCAAATGCAAAGGTATCTATCCAAATGCACATAATTCTTAAACAGCAACTCCACTATCAGGACATTACCATAAAGAAGTTTTTTTGTGTACTTATATGCATACAGATAATACAGGAGCATTGGTTGTAACAGCAAATACAAGAAACAATTTATGTCTTTAGTAAAACAATGGGCAAACTAACTTTGTTCTTTTGATATGATGGATATAATACGAAATTGCAGCAGAAAGCATTGACTACCAACCAAGAGAAGTTCAAGCTCTGGTTTCTTTCTAACAGTCTCACAGTCTTCAAGTTTGCTTTCTGTTCGCTCTCTCTCTCACTTCCTTCCACATTATCTCCTCCTCCCTACCCCTTCCCCACACTCCAGAGAACTCTGCATATGCAATTTCTGACCATGTTTGTGTTGTAGAAAACAATTTGGGCCAGTTTTCAGCCTGGGCTTCCTGAAGATAAGAACAAATATAAAAAATTATTGGTCCTTACAGGAATGGGTCAGCTAGAATCCTCCATATGTGAAGGGTTATCTGGTTAAACTTACCTTCACATCGAAAAACTTCACAGTCTTGGAAGGAAATATAAATTTGAGATAGTCCAAGTTTTTCCATTGCATTTTTATTAAAATACATTGTTTTTTCCTTTAGATGTATACTGACTTCAAGATTTCCATCAACGTTTTTATCAAACAACATAGGTAGTTTAAATGGTCCTACTTTGCATTCTGTAATTGTAGTCTCTTGAAAGACAAAAACAGCGATTAAATAGTTTCCTTCCCCATAGTCCTTTTGCATATATGCCCCAACAATCTGATCTTCACTGTAAATCACTGTTAGAGTAGGTCCTTGATTAGAGCATATCTGAAGCAACCTATCAGTAGAAAATCCATGGACACTGGCCTTATAGAGAAGGCTAAACTGCTTTTCTCCAAAGTAATTTTGCAGCTTTTTTTCTTGCATCCATGTCAAACGAGTTGCCACTTCCATACTTCTCAATCTGGTGGAAAATCAAATACATTTTCCATTAAATATTGAAATTTTTGCACTGCCAAAAACATTTGCATTAATGCTTCTTAATTTACTTTGCATTACAAATGAAATATGTAAACAGAGGGTGAATAAATAGCAAGAAAAGTCATTAGCTAGTTTTTTATTCTAAATGATTTCTTTTTTAATTAAAAAAAAAAAAAGACTACCGTTTGCAAGAGGCTAGAAAAAGTGGAAGGCCATTTACCTGTTTGGAGGATTTCTTCAAGGGCTGAAGCTGAGGGTAGCTGCTCTGTCTGACAGCTAGGCAGGCACAAAGTGAGAGCAAAAACTTTCCCAGCAACCTTGAGGCTTTGGAGAAGCAGAGAACAGGAAACTGAAACTTAGTGAGGTCCAGCCCAGTTGGCTGTGTGCTCACTTCCTCTAGTAAGCAAGCATAAAGAGATCCAGTTAATTTTAGATAGTAAAGTCATATAAAAATTATATTAGAAGAATCAAGGAATTGAAGTCTGAAGGAAAGAAGCCTAATAGCTCACTACTTTTTTTAATGACTTAAAAAAATTTTTAAGGACAATTCAGTTTCTGTATATGGACACACAAAAAAGCAATGTCTATTCTACCTCCAGCATGCATCTCAAATATGTTCATTTCTCTTCATCTCTGCTATCAATATATTCTAAACCAACAAATATAGAGTGTTTAAACAGTTTCCTAACTGGTCCCGCTACTTTTCTGTTTGCCTCCTCTCCAATACTGTCTCTTCAATGGAACCAGTCATTTGTAAAATATTTACTGAATAAAGTAAATTTCACACTAAAACCCCTTCTCTGATTTCACAGTGCTAGGGATCACAAACTTGTGTCCTATAGGCTGAACACAACCTGCAGATTTGTTTTGTAGGGCCAACACAATTCCTTTTCCTTCTTGCGTTTTTTTGTTTGTTTGTTTGTTTTTCTTGGTGGGAATGGGGAGTGGGGGTAGATTTTAAATTTGAATGTTTTTATATCATTCCATTTCCAATTGTCCTCATAAATCCACCAATCCTGGTTCTGAAAATATTTAATTGTTTGCCTGGCCCAAAGAGGAATTTAAGTTTTTTATTCTATTTTAAAAAGCACTATAAAATAAAAATATTTTAGATAGCTTTTAGGTGTTACTTACTTGGGCTTCCCTGGTGGCTCAGAGGTTAAAGCGTCTGCCCGCAATGCGGGAGACCCAGGTTCGATCCCTGGGTCGGGAAGATCCCCTGGAGAAGGAAATGGCAACCCACTCCAGTATTCCTGCCTGGAGAATCCCATGGGTGGGGGATGGGATTCTTACTTAGCCAAAAAAGTACCATAAGCTATCATATGCTTATTATTTACAAGGCACTATCCATGTTATCTCATTTATTCATTTCAATAATCTTGTAGGAAAAATACTAATCTTGCCTCCAGTTTTCAGATAAATAAACGATTGGAGTTCAATACCTTGCCAAAATTCACTCTGCTGCTAAATTTTAGATCCAAGATTTGAACCATAATCTAAGTGAAAGCAGAGTGATAGGGGTTTCACAGGTACATACTAAAAATTGCGTCTGTTGGAAGTATATAATCTGATTGGTTTTGACACAATTTTATGTATCTCAATTATATCTTATTATAGCTGCTAAAAAAGTCTACAAGTTCCAAACAATATATTATCCTGTTTTCCCCTGTATAGTAAAAATGTCTGTAATACAGTTAAACTGCCTGGCCACAGTTTAAAGGCACTGACATACACAGATATACTTAAATAATTCATTAACATGAAAATAAAAGTCAGAAAGATACTCTTTTACAAAAGCCATTAATTACCTGTTAACTCCAGAGTCTCTAGCTGTGCAAGCTAAGCTTCCTATTTGTGTTGTGAACTGAGATTCTTTCATTCATTCTTTCTTCAATATTCATCAGATATCTACTATGTGCCTCCACTGTTTTGGAGGCTAAGGATATAGTAGACGAGAAAAGTTCCTGCCCTCATAAAACTATAGTCTGTAGAAGGCAGGTAACCAACACAAATGTTATCTAGAGAAAAAAGTTGTGAGGAAAATAAATGGGAATAAGAGAGAGAAGAATGATGAGGGGGTGTCTGCCACTTTAGATCATATGATAAGGGAGTGTCTGAGGAGATGGTGTTGGAGAAGAGACCTGAATGAAGGTAGGGAGAGTGCCCTGGATACATCCAGAGGAAGGGCATTGTAGGCAGAGGAGGGAAAGCAAAACCTTGGATGGCAGTAAGGAGGTCAATATAGCAGCAGTAAAGTAGGTATGGAAGAGATTAATGTCGGTGATCACTCTAAAAAGAGAAAAAATATAGGGCAGCAAGAAGGCTATTGCAGTTATCAGGTGAGAACTAAAGATCATGTAGCCTAGTGCGATAGTGAGAGAAGCAATGAAAAGTGGTAAGAATCAGCATACATTTAAGGATGACAAAAAAGCTGTGAGAACTTATTGTAGGACTAGTTGTGATGGGAAGGGAGCAGGAACGGAGGACAAAGGAGAATTTACCCTTTGGACAAAGGAGAATGGCCCTCACGGATTTTTGTCTTGAGACTGGATAAATGATGGAACCACTTGTCGAGATGTGTATACTGGAAGATTTCTTGAGCGGATATCATATATTCTGCCTTATACTGAAATCTGTAAGTGCATAATACAGCTAGTTGGGTTTATGAAATCAGAGACTAGGAAAGAGGACCAAGTTGAACACTGAATTTGAGAATCATCAGCATAAATCTACGTCTATATATCTGGAGAAGGAAATGGCAACCTACTCCAGTATTCTTGCCTGGGAAATCCCATGGACAGAGGACATGGTGGGCCACTGTCCACGGGTCTCAAAGACTCGGACATGACATAGTGACAAAACAATGGCAGCAATGTCTATATTTATCTATCTAGAAAGCTAGAAGTGACTTTAAATTAATGAGAGCAGTCCTATAGACCAAGACCTGCCCCTGTCCCCAACATCTAAAGTGAAGTCACTCAGTCGTGTCCAACTCTTTGCAACCCCATGGACTGTAGCCCGCCAGGTTCTTCCATCCATGGGATTCTCCAGGCAAGAGTACTGGAGTGGATTGCCATTTCCTTCTCCAGGGGATCTTCCCGACCCAGGGATCAAACCTGGGTCTCCCGCATTGTAGGCAGATGCTTTACCATCTGAGCCACCAGGGAAATCCATCTAAAGATCATATTTATTAAAAGGGTCTATCCAAGAAGACTAAGAATGTGTGACCAGAAAAGAGAAAAGCTAGAAGAGTAAGTTATCCCAGGAGCCACATGAAGAATGAGAAAGTGATTGGCTGCATCAAATAGTGGAACACTTTCCTTCAGAGCCTCCTGCATTTAGACAGCTGAAAAGACTCACTCTGTCTCTCAGGATCTGGGAATTTGAGGGATAGTCTCGTCTCACTGTGGCAGAGGGCATTAGGGTAGTGGCGACTATCTCTTGTTAGGGAAAGGTTGGAAATTGTTAGAGAAGGTAGCTCTGCTGCAAATAAAGAAGTGAATCTTCAGAAAAGCTGTCTCCACAGAGCTGAGTGAGGCTGTGGTCTGTGCTAGCAACAGAGAGGGAGGCCTCCCGCCCTGGCCTCAGTGAATTGCTCAGTGATAAGCAGTTCTATTTCTCTCTTTCCATGCTCAGTAGAGAGGACCTCTTGTCAAACTGGCCAGTCCTGAAAGTCCTGAGCTCTTAGTGCATCAGGGACCACTGCTTTATATGCTGTTGGTGGTAAGAAAGACTTTAAAGCTTACTCCAGCAAAGAAACATGGGAAGGTTTCTGAAAAGCTGTGATGGGAGGTGCAGCCTCAAGAGGAGATTATTTGATAAAACAAAAGGCTTTCGGAGATTAGTGAGGGTTAAGTGCAGTGTAACCATGGTCTGAACTTCTCCTATGTTCAGGTTCCTCTGTTCCCTGAAAGACTCATAAAAGCAGAAGATCCTCTCTTCTTCCATTTTGAAGACTGCCTTAAGAACTCAGACTGGAGCAAGGGGGTCTAATATCACCTGGAAGATAGCTGTCAGCTCAATTAGAAAGATGGGAATCTCAGGGTAATACTTGACACATTCCTTGTATGATCAATGAAACCAAAATAAATAAAGCTTAGCTCTGTAAAAATAAAGAAAATAAGACATGGAGATGGCAGGAGAAATCATTTGGTAGTCAGCACTAACCTCATATTCTTTTTCTTTTTTTTTTTTTTTTTATTTAACTTAACTTTACAATATTGTATTGGTTTTGCCATATACAAGATGCTGTAGAACTGACATTTATCAAGATGTAGTTTCAAACTGCCCTCCAACCCACCCCATGCACACACATTGCTGATGTTCAGTTGCCAGTCATGTCCGACTCTTTGCAACCCCATGAATTGCAGCTCACCAGGCCTCTACATCCCTCACCATCTCCCAGAGTTTGCCAAGTTCATGTTCATTGAATCAGTGATGCTGTCCAACCATTTCAACCTCTTATGCCCACTTCTCCTTCTGCCCTCAATCTTTCCCAGCATCAGAGCTTTTTCCAATGGATCGTCTATTCACATCAGATGATCAAAATACTGGAGCTTCAGCTTCAGCATCAGTTCTTCTAGTGAATATTCAGGGTTGATCTCTTTTAGGATTGACTGGTTTGATCTCCTTACTGTCCAAGGGACTCTCAGAAGTCTTCTCCAGCACCACAGTTTCAAGGCATGAATTCTTTGGTGTTCTGCCTTCTTTATACACACATACAATAACCCAATAACTTAGACAGCCCTTGCTCATAAATTATGTCATTTAAAGGAATCAACACCTTCAAAAAGTTGATATTCTCAGCTTTCCTTTCCTTGAGACTTTAAAAAAACATATTAATACATATTAAATATGAGCTCAGAGTTGGGATAGATCTCACCCAAAAGCCTATGTTGGTGTGCCCCCTATCCCTACCCCTTGCATACTCCCACTGGTCCTTTTAGCAACAAGGATCAACCCTATATGTTTGGAGTATTTTGAGTGTCTCAAGTCCTTGTAAAAAGCTATGCTCCAACTGTTCAGACAGCCTCAGATAGCCTGAGCCTCAGCCTCACATTCTAGAACAGAAATGTGTCCTTCTGTTGGATAATCTACAGATGATTAGATTATCTGTAGGTTACATTATTGTAATCAAGCCATTATTAATGAAAGGCTCACAGGCCACATTGACAAGATTGTCAGATACAGTTTCTTCTTTACCATGTAAAATGTGGGACTTCTTCAAATGGGAATGAAGACTTTGGACACATTGCCCTGGCTTCTAGTCAGTGTCTTAACTTTCACATGGTACCGAGAACTTCCCCCTTTGCTAATGACACCCTTCCTCTGGGTCTCTTCAATTTTATTTCTCTTGATTTTTCTACCAGTGTTATAGCCAGTGTTTCTTCCCAGGATCGGTGACTACCTTGTAGTTTCGACAGAACTGAGTCCCTCTATTACCTTTTTAGTACATAGCAATTCCATAAATTCTGTGTTCAGATCCTTTCATGGCCTGGACTCCCAAGAGTCTATATGGAAGTTTAAAAAACTCAGATCACTGTTTCAGGTTTGTTTGTTTGTTTTTAACCCCTGTCCTAAATAATCTTAATTCTTAAGAGGACAATGGGCATGACTCTGGGAAATAAGGGGTGAAATACACACAGGGAAGTCAAATAACTATATATATATATATATATATATATAGTTATTTTAAGAGTTTGTTCTAGCTGCATGTGCAACCCATTTGAAATATCTGAAGTCCGACCATGCAGATGAGCTACTTTTTCTCCCTGGACTCGTCAGTCATGGGGACTTGACAATTCTCCCTCTATAAATCTACACTGAGAATAGAACCACTGATTGCCTATCAGGCAGAACAAGGTCTGATACACTCAGAATAACACACCTGTATTTTTATCATATTAATAGTAAGCTTATTGAAATTATAGTGATCCATTCACATTTGAATTGCTTCTACAACATAACACAAAAATAGAACACAAATGTTCTCAAAAACTTAACTATGTGTGGTTTTCTTTGCATTTTTTTTTATCAATATCAGACTGTCATTCTCATGAAATACTCCAAAGAAATAAATTGTTTTAAAAAATTGTAATGATTTTCCCACCTCTGTTGAGCTCAGCTTGTTGGTCTTTTCCCTGCCTCTTGTGAGTTCCTGCCATCTGTACTTGCAGTTTTGCTTACACCAACATTTCTTCCTGGGGCCTGGAATAGCTTGAATCTATCCATGTGAGGGGTGTGCAGCTAGATATTGACTATTATCCTAAGTATTGTCTGACCAACCCCAGTGTCCTGCATTTTCTCCAGCATCAGAGAAAATTTTTGCAGTGGTTTTGTAGGCTTGATTCCATCTTGCTTAGATTGAGGGCAAAAATCAGATGTATTTAATCTACTCTCCTCCATAAATTAGCCCAGACATTCATCACATTAAGGTTGGGATTTGGGGACATCCAAATTCTCACAACTTTCAGTTCAGTTCAATTCAGTTGCTCAGTCGTGTCCGACTCTTTGCGACCCCATGAATCGCAGCACGCCAGGCCTCCCTGTCCATCACCAACTCCCGGAGTTCACTCAGACTCACGTCCATCGAGTCAGTGATGCCATCCAGCCATCTCATCCTCTGTCATCCCCTTCTCCTCATGCCCCCAATCCCTCCCAGCATCAGAGTCTTTTCCAATGAGTCAACTCTTCACATGAGGTGGTCAAAGTGCTGGAGTTTCAGCTTTAGCATCATTCCTTCCAAAGAAATCCCAGGGCTGATCTCCTTCAGAATGGACTGGTTGGATCTCCTTGCAGTCCAGGGGACTCTCAAGAGTCTTCTCAAACACCACAGTTCAAAAGCATCAATTCTTCGGCACTCAGCCTTCTTCACAGTCCAACTCTCACATCCATACATGACCACAGGAAAAACCATAGCCTTGACTAGATGAACCTTTGTTGGCAAAGTAATGTCTCTAGTTTTGAATATGCTATTTAGGTTGGTCATAACTTTCCTTCCAAGGAGTAAGTGTCTTTTAATTTCATGGCTGCAGTCACCATCTGCAGTGATTTTCGAGCCCCAAAAAATAAAGTCTGCCACTGTTTCCACTGTTTCCCCATCTATTTCCCATGAAGTGATGGGACCGGATGCCATGATCTTCGTTTTCTGAATGTTGAGCTTTAAGCCAACTTTTTCACTCTCCACTTTCACTTTCATCAAGAGGCTTTTGAGTTCCTCTTCACTTTCTGCCATAAGGGTGGTGTCATCTGCATATCTGAGGTTATTGATATTTCTCCCGGCAATCTTGATTCCAGCTTGTGTTTCCTCACAGCTTTAGGAATGCCTTAAGACTTTGATCAAGCTTCCCCTGTGGCTCAGAAGGTAAAGAATCTGCTACAATGCAGGAGTCACAGGTTTGATCCCTGGTCAGGAAGATCCACTGGAGAAGGGAATGGCTACCCACTCCAGTATTCTTTCCTGGAGAACACCTTGGACAAAGGGGCCTGGTGGGCTATAGTTCATGAGTCTCAAAGAGTCAGACTCAACTGAGCAACTAACACAAAGACTTTGATCAGCCTTGCTATCAGGTGGCCACTTTAGCATCGGATGGAGTTATGTCCCTACAAGATGATTAATCATCAGCCGGTATCTGAATCATCTGAGGCCTACTTGAGTCCCCCGATCAGTTTTGCCAATTAGTTATTAGCCTCCCTTTTTTATGAAGAAGCAACATGATAATCTTTTAAGATTAGTTTTCTAAAGAAGACACAGGCTTGCACATCACCCACTGTACCTACCCCTCTTATTAAGGTGGATGCTGGATGAATTTGCACAATGCTACAAATTTCTGTCAGAAATAATTACTTTTGTTTTTACTTTTTTTCAAATTTCATTAAGATATAACTGATATAAAACATTATGTAAATTTAAGATGTTCAACATGATTTAATAAACATATATTATGAGATGATTACCACAATATGGTTAATTAACATATCCATCATCTCATCTCAAATCATTACCTTCTTTGTATGTGTGGTGAAAATATTTAATAACTACTGTCTAAGCAACAACTGAAAATTTGTATCCTTTAACGAACATCTCATTTCCCTCCCGCTCAGCCTTTGGCCACCACCATTTCATTAACATTTAAGAAATGTTATGCAGTATTTGTCTCCCCTGTATGACTAATTTCTTTTAACACAATACTCTGGCCCATCTATTTTGTCTAAAATGGCAGAATTTTCTTCTTTTATGGTTGAATAATATTTCATTTCTTTATCCATCCATTGATGGACATGTAGATTAAGAAACATGTGGCATCCACCTACCCCACCTACCACACAAAGCTTCTAGCATTGATACTTAAACTGTCTCACCAACATCCCCCTCACTTTAAGACAATATTCTACCTTATATTTCCCCTTGTTTTATCTACTGTGCCCCTTAGCACTATTTTGCTAAGAAGTATTTTAGCAATTTTGGCTGGACTATACAACTAAATGAATTGCAAATTATGTAAAGTTTAAAAAATGCTGAATGGCTTCTAAAATGCAGCAAAATGGTGAGTCCTACTATCTCTCAGGATGGTAGAGAAAGATCAGCAGAATCTACATTGTCAGGGAAAGTCCTCTCTCAGGTTAAAGAGAAGTTTACCCCTTTTGAGGCTTCCTGCCATCACCAATCCTTTCCAGCCTAAACTCCAAATAAATATTTAGCTCCATTGGGGGTTTAAATGCTCCCAAAGTAGTGTAAAATCAGAGGATTCAGAATTGTGACATCAATTATCTAACACTGCCCTTTATAGAAAAAAAGAAAAAACCTCAGTATTTACATTCTCAAACAATGTTGGCTCACCTAGACAGTCCCTCATTGCTTAAGTGTGTTCATAATTCCATTACTTCCCATCTTTTTCAGCATCTCCTTCTCCCTCATAACAGTATTCCATGCTATCCTTTCAAATAAAGTTCCATTTTGAATCTAATTTTACATCTAGAGAAACTTTCCTCTGCCCAGATTTTTGCTGACTCCACTCTGGAGAAGGATGAAGTATGGCCCTACAGTTACTGAAATCAATGGTGGGTCTTGAGTCACCTTCAGTCTTTTCCAACCAACAATAGCTATGGCTTTTTTTTCTCCCTAGAATACATGGAGGCAAACATACCTTACTTTCCAGACCTGTTGTGCCTTATATCCACATCATAACTATCCTGTCTGCCACTCTAATTTTGTTCCCAACATCTACTTGGGCTCTACTCCTCAGTACTTATGACCATTCTATTCCCAAATATTTTCTAAAGAACCTATCCATCTCTTCCATTGAACTATGGCTTCTGGACATTCATTAGAACATGGCTTCACCTGTAGCTTTGATTTAGGAAATATTCTTTTTCCCATAATTACCCTGAAGGAATTCTTGCCCTTGTAATACCCAGGACTTCCCCCAAAAGATAATAATTCTAAGTTGGATTGTATTAATACAAAGAACTATTGATCCAAAGCATATTCATTTGACAAAGACAGAAAATTGAAAGGAGTTAAGTAAAAAGAGAGAAAACCTGATTCTTCATCTTTCTTTATTAATAGTTCTAATTTCTTCAGCTATCCAGTGAACTTTAGAATCATTTGGGAGTACTTGTATAAAAGAACCTTATAATTGACTTGCAGTAGTAGACTTCCCTTTCACTTTTCACTTTCATGCATTGGAGAAGGAAATGGCAACCCACTTCAGTGTTCTTGCCTGGAGAATCCCAGGGACGGGGGAGCCTGGTGGGCTGCCGTCTATGGGGTCACACAGAGTTGGACACAACTGAAGTGACTTAGCGGCAGCAGCAGCAGCAGTAACCTTATTTGATCACTCTACTTTGGAAATATGGCTAGGGTGGTTTGGAATTCAATCAATGAAAACAGGCACGGGTTCGTTAGAGGAAAAATGTTTGTTTTTTCTCACAGAAATGAAATGTTAATCTCTTGGGAACACTTGTTTCTTTTAATTAACTTAAATTCATATTTTCATCCAGAGCTAAGTGATACATTCTCCTTCCTTTATTTATCTCCAGCATTTCATTCTCTCACAGTCTTCCTTTCCATAAGGAGAAAATTTTAAATATACATTATCACACTGGGGAGATCGGGAGATATGCTTAAGAGCAGGTATGCTTGCTCCCTTCCAGGCAGTGTGCGAATTTCTGTGAATACAAAGATAAGCAAAATCCAAACCCTGCTTCTTGAAAAGCTCACTATTTAGAGAAGCAGATATCTCTAACCATTTTATGCTCAGTGTGGTTAGTACTGACACTGAGTTTTAAATTAAGTATTGAAACAATTAAGACAAGTAAGTAAGGAAATAGTTAACTTTTCTGAGGATATATTCAAAGATGTCATAGAAATTAATTTGTAAATATTGCATAAATACGAAAGATGGTTTGCAATAGGACATATGTTGGCCCACTACTGCTCAAGGTTGACCTTTGTACTTGAGGTATGGCTGATCTTAGAAGGAAACATCAGCTAAATATTGTCAGGGAGAGAAAGCAAAACTCGAGTAGAGGCAGAATCTCAAAGAGGCTGTTGGCAACTCCAGCTTGGGCCAAGTGTCTGAATCAAGTCAACTGATGCAGAGCTGGAACATTCCTGCAGTTGTATCTGGAAACAAAACATAAAAAGGGTGAGAACAAAGCAATATTGTTACATGGCTGTCAGGACTACTGCAGGCAGATGGGTACCAACCATCCAACTGAGAAATAGCTAGTGTTTTTCCAAAAACTTTGTGAGAGGAGCAGGATGGGGCCAGATCACCTGTTTACTCAAGAGGCAAATCCTCTAAGAAGTCATCCGTAGCCCGGAACATCTGCTTCAGTGCAGAGAGGATCAGAATGTCCTTTACAGGGTCCATCTCCCTCTCTGAAGCATAATTGTCAACCACCAATATTCTAGAAAGAGGAATGCCTAGTATCTTGCTGACATTCTGTATCTGTGGAAAAAAGAATTTAGTAAACGTAAGTCTTATATCTAAAATTTGACTGAATTTAAATATAATTTAAGAAAGAAACAGTAAACACAATGGCTTAATATTATTTTCTGAATATAATTATAATTCAGATTATTATTTTAAAGTAGGGTATTAACTTCAATCAACCAGCCAATTGATTCATTTCTTCATTTACCTGTGAATATGTAGTGTGAGCATTCACACACATGCAAAAATATAAAACTATTACAATTCTATCTAGTTGCAAAAAGTATTCTTTACCTGGCTTTGAGAAATCATAGCCTTATTCATCTTTAAGAAGTTGTCTTGAAGAACTTCATTGCAATTTTTCACTTTAGTAAGTAATGCTACTTGTGCTACACCTATATCAAGTAGATAAATCAGTTAATTTACATCATAAACAGTAGTGTATTAACAAGATAATTAAATATGTGTGAAAATAGTACTCTGTAAGGTAAATTTAAGATCAGGAGAATGGAATATTCCCAAGAAATCTCAATATGGGACCTGAAGTTCTTATAATGGGAGACATTATTTCTTCCAACATGAGAGACTATTTCTAAATGGAATTAAAATCATACTAAGTTGCAATCAGCTACTATCCCATTCAAACAGTGTGTTTTAAATTGGTCAGTGGGGGGGAAGTGGTTGCTGGATCTTAAAGACTGAAAAAGAACCCCAAGGAAGAGAGAAAGCAAGGAGAGTTGTCTGAGAGCATTTGTGAACGTGAAGTACACTGATTTCACAGTTCTACTAAGGACCCTGCCTTTTCCCTAAAACCATAGAGATCAAAGTAAATAACTGGTTGTAACTGAACCAAAGTTCTACTTTACTAACAGCTATTTCCCCAAGAAGGACAGAGGGATATCTCTTTAGACCCCAAAGACATAAAAAGAATGAGAAGATACTATGAACAAGTCTACATGCATAGTTTGACAACTTAGATGAAATAGACTGAAACTATACACTACAAACTACACTACAGCTCATCTAATATGAAATAGATCATTTTAATAGCCCTAAAACTATTTTTAAATTGAACTCATGGTTTTAAAAATCCCTGAAAAAGAAATCTCCAGGGCCAGATGGTTTTATTGGAGAATTCTACCACACATTTAAAAAAAAAAAATTCTATACAATCCCTTCCAGAAAATGAAAGAGGAAAGAGTACTTCCTAGCTCATTTTATAACACCAATATTACCTGAGACCAAACCCTGAAAAATACTGCTGCTGCTGCTGCTAAGTCGCTTCAGTCCTGTCCGAATCTGTGCGACCCCATAGACGGCAGCCCACCAGGCTTTCCCGTCCCTGGGATTCTCCAGGCAAGAACTGGAGTGGACTGCCATTTCCTTCTCCAATGAATGAAAGTGAAAAGTGAAAGTGAAGTGATTCAGTCGTGTCCGACTCTAGTGACCCCATGGACTGCAGCCCACCAGGCTCCTCCGTCCATGGGATTTTCCAGGCAAGAGTACTGGAGTGGGGTGCCATTGCCTTCTCCTTGGCAAACACTACAGAAATTAAAAAACAAAACAAAAAAACTACAGCCCAATATCCCTCATAAATGTAGATGCCAAATTACTTAATAAAATATTATCAAATAGGATTCAGCAATATATAAAAGGAATTATGCACCATGAACACATGGGCTTTGTGTTATGGAGACAAAGTTGGCTCAAGATTCAAATTCAGTCAATATGATCCATGACATAAACAGACTACACAGGGAAACAATTCCCATGATCATATCAATCTATAGAGAAAAACCATTTGGCAAAATTCAATAGCCATTCATGCTTTAAAAAAAAACAAACTCTCAGAGAAGTTGAAATAAAGAAGAACTTCTTCAACTTAATAAAGAACAGCTATTAAAAACTATAATGGCATTAGTTGACATTAACGTGATGAAACATTGAATCTCTTCTCCTAAGTTCAGAAACAAAACAAGGGTATTTGTTCTCATCACTATTCAACTAAAAGTACGAGCCAGGATGGTAAGATAAACAAAAATAAATAAAACACATACAAGTTAAGAAAGAAGGAATAAAATTGTCCCCATTTGAGATGAAATGAAATCCTAAGAATTTAATGATGAAAAAAGTCTTCCTAGAACTAATAAACAATCAACATCCCATTAAGACTTTTTTTGTAGAAATATACAAAGTAACTCTAAAATTCCTACAGAAATGTAAAGGAACTAGAATAGATAAAATAATTTTGACAAATAAGAATAAAGTGGAAGGGATTATTTTACCCACTTTAAGACCTATAGCTTTTATTATTATATAACCACAGTGATAAAGACTGTGTGATGTTGGTAGAGGAATGAACATATAGATCAAGGGAACAGAATAGAGACCCAGAAATAGATGCACAGAAGTGAGGACATGGATTTTTGATAATGGTACAAAAGCAATACAATTGAGAAATGACAGTTTTTTCAACAAATGGTCCTGGAGCAACTGAATATCCATAGGCAAAAATAAAATAAACCTTGACCTACACTTCATATCCTATACAAAAAGTGACTAAAAATTAATTACATATTTAAATGTAAAATGTTAAGACTATATAAAACTTTTAGAAGAAAACAGAAAAAAATCCAAGACTTAAAGCTTGGCGAAGGATTTTAGACACAAAATGAAAAACATGATCCTTAAAAGAAAAAATTGACAAATAGGAGTTCACCAACATTTTTAATATTTTGTTTGTGAAAGGCTCTGCTAAGATATTGAAAAGACAACTGAGTACTGGAAGAAACTATTTGCAAACCATATGTCATATCTGACAAATGAATCATATCTAGAATTTACGGGTCTTTTAAAATTCAACAGTAAAAAAAACAAAGTGTCCAAATAGAAAACAGGTCAAAGACATGAAGAGATCTTTTACTGAAGAAGACATATACAAGCAAATAAGTACATTAAAAGATGGTCAGTGTAATTAATCATTAAAGTGAAGTCCCTCAGTCGTGTCCAGCTCTTTGCAACCCCATGGTCTGTACCCTGCCAGGCTCCTCCATCCATGGGATTTTCCAGTCAAGAATACTGGAATGGCTTGCTATGTCCTTCTCCAGGGGATCTTCCTGACCCAGGGATTAAACCCAGGTCTCCTGCACTGCAGGCAGACTCTTTACCAGCTGAGCCACCATTAGGGCAATGTAAACTATCATTATATACCTACTAGAAAAGTTAAATAAAAAAAAAAAAAAAAAGCAATAATCGTAAATACTAGCAAGAATCCAGAGAATCTGGATCTCTCATATATTGTAAAAATAGAAAATGTGCAGTAATTCTAAAAAGTGGTTTGGCGTTTTCTTTAAAAAATTAAACACAGAGTTAGCATAGGACCCAGCAATCACACTTTTGGGGAATGATCCCAGAAGAAAGAAAACTTACATCCACACAAAAACCTGCACACTAATATTCAAAGGAGCTTTATGTGCAATAGCCCAAAAACAGAAGTAATCAAAAAGTCCTTTAATAAAGAATGGTTAAAACAACTATGGAATATCTATACCATGAATTAGTACTCAACAATAAACAGAAATGAACAACTAATATACATAACAACTTTTATGTAATTCAAAGGATATTAGACTGAGTGAAGAAAGCCCAGCCTCAAATCAGACATACTGTTGGGATTCCATTTGTATAACATTCTCAAAACTTATGGAGATAAAGGAGAGATTAATTGCTGCCAAAAATTAACTGGTGAGGGTTGGGGGGTACCATGACAAAGACTTTCATGGCGATGGAATAGTTCTGTATGTAGCAGTAGTTACTGGAATCTACCCATGTAACAAAATAACAGAGCTATAACACGCCTTATGAGTGTTGTATCTCCTGGTTTTAATCTTTCTGGTCTAGTCACCTAATATGGGGAGGTAATTCCTCTATCTAGCCATAGGAAAATCACACATGATGAAAAAATCATAGCCATTCTAGTCTTTAAGGATTTCAGTAAAGCCTTTGAATGATCTCTATCTGCTACTGCCACCAACCAAACTGGGACTCTGGAAATTGGAAGAAGGGGACATGGGACCTTGCTGTATTCTTTTTGCAATTTTCTGTGGATGTATCTTTATTTCAAAGTAAAAATGTTTTGAAACTCACCGCAGTTTATTACTTCTTTTTGAATTTGTTTGAGCTTTGCCACCATTTTAGAGGAGAGATTGTCCATAGAGTTGATATCAAAGACATAAGCCACACAGTGGATCCTGTCTTTCAGTGACGGAGAGGTGATGAAAGTAGGATGCTTGGGTGTAATTGGTTTTTGGGGACTAAACTGTTATAGAAATATAAGGTAACATTTAAGAGAATGCTTTCATTCATTTACAAGAATTCTGCTGAATTCTTTCAGATACAATTCATGTTTCAAGCATGATCGCCACTAACTTCCAACACAAAAACTTCCCTTCTCCCAGACACTCCTGCCCCAGATTAGTTCACAGCATTCTTTCATACTTCCTCTCCACTGTTAGCATGGCATCATTATATTAAAAAAAAATAATACAACCCACTTCATTGCTTTGGCAAAATATATATATATATATATAATTACAACTTAATTATCCATAATGGAAATATTTCAGAAAAGTACAAACAGTGCTATTTTTTAAATTTTATTTTATTTTTAAACTTTAAAAGCTAATTTCAAGTCTCAGTCTCTTCAAATCTCAAAGCACAATTGAGGAAAAGGAAATCACTGCTTAGAAATTGAGGCTAATTTTATTGCACCCAATACCTAAAAGAAAGGTGACAATAATGTTTAACTTTCTGAGAACTTAGAATTTATCTTCTCATTTAATCTTTTTAGCCACCTATGAGATCAGCATTATCATTATCTACATTTTCCACATTAAAAAAAAAAAAAAACTCACAGAGACAAGCATGTAACTTACTTATGGGTACACACCTAATTGGTAGCAGAGCCAACCTTTGAAATCAGGTATTTAGGCTGTATTTAAGTAGTGAAGCCTGCTCACCTTCAATGTAACATCACATATCAACTAAGAGTAGTTGTTTCAATATTTTGTCTAAGTGATTATAAAAGTGCAAGAGATTATATTACTCCTTTCCTAGTATTTAGAATCATTGCAAAGAGTAATATAAACACAGTTCCTCCTGACCTTTTCCTGGAACCTATATGAGTAAAATCTTGCCTTTTGGTTATATTTCTTAATGCTGTAGAAAATAATAGAAGTTATCTGCTTTCTTTACATAAATATTTCTTAATTTAAAATACAGTAGTATTGGTTGGTGTTGAAACCACTTTATAAAAATTAGAAATGCATGTGATAAAATATCAATGAAAAGCATTGCTGAAAATGATTTGAAATGTTCTAGACTTTGAAGGATTCTTACCTCATATCTGTCTGGCACACAGCCTTTTAAGATGTGGGGTATGTCATCCACACATAAGCCTACTCCCTCTTTCTCATCCAGCCCCATGGAGTCACACAACATAAATGGCAGAGATTGGCCATATTTTCCATCTTTAATAGAATATATCCTATACTGTAAAACAAAACACAGCAATATAAAAGTTCACTCTTCAACTAGCCTTCAAGATGTAATAATAATAAGAAAAACCCATTAATATTTATACTGTGGTCCTCAAACATTTTGGTCTCAAGATCAACTAAGTTTCTTAAAAATTATTGAGGCTCCCAAAGATATTTTATTCATGTAGGTCTTATCTATTTATGTGCAACATACTAGAAATTAAAACAAACATTTTTAGTATTTCTTAAATTATTTAAAAATATAATATGAACCTGTTATATATTAATCTAACAATTTTAGGGAAAAACTATTTTCAAAAAATTATAGAAAAGAGTGGGATTGATATACTTTTTGCAATTCTTTTTAATGTCTGAATCAATAAAAAACAGCAAGATTCTCATAGTTGCCTCTGCATTCAATCTCTTGTGATATATTGTTTGGGTTGAAGTATATGAAAAATCTGACCTCACACATACAGGTAGTAGGCAAGGAGGGAGTATTTAATTTAACAGCTTTCAGAGAATTCTGGACATTGCTCATTAATAATACATCAAAGCTGAACAAGTGATAATTTCTCAAAGGTTCCCTGCAATGTGAAATCTGTGATACTTTCAAACTATGACATTAAGTTCATTGATCTATTTTACACTTTGAATATATTTTTTATCCATCCATGATTTTGTAACTTGATGCATTGGTCATTTGAAAGTATTGGTTCACTGGCTTATCTGGATCTTCCAAATATTGGTACATTTCATTGTACAATATTACAATATCATATTTGTTAATACCATCATTAATCTCATTAGATAAGTCTTTAAGTTCTTAAGTTTTCAAGCTCAAAGTAGTGGATACAAACTTCCTCATGCTCTTTTTCTTAAAAGCTCAAATGTTATCTTTGACAACAAACACTGTAGGTTGTTATCCTTGAAGTGATACCCTCATTTCGTGCATTTTTCCCCAAAATGTCTACCAAATATCCAAGTATAAATAAGCAAGTCTTTCGGTTGTCTTGTCAATCAAATATGATATTCCATGAGAAAAGTTCAGCTTACAACCACCATATTTTGACATGCATTAGGAGCACTTTGCATGCAGAATCTGCCTGCAGTGCAGGAGACCTGGGTTCAATCCCTGTTGGGAAGATCCACTGGAGAAGGAAAAGACTACCTACTCCAGTATTCTGGCCTGGAGAATTCCATGGACAGTCCATGGGGTCACAAAGAGTCAGAAACAACTGAGGAACTTTCACTTTCACTTTTCACTTTAACAAAGCTTCTTTTCTAGACACACTCCATCTGATCCCAAGACTATTTTTCAGGATAACTCTGAAAAAATTTCATTTATTGGTCAAATACACTTTCAACATAGACTCAACTATAGAAGATTTGGGAAGAATCACAAAGAAAAGGTCTTCTCAGAGACACCAAATGATACTCAGTTCTTTCAGTCCAAACCAGGAGGTGGAGAATTCCTCTGTAACCTATTGTCATTTGTGAAGGAGTCAAAGCACCCATTGCTTCATAAAAATGCCTAAAGCAATTCCACTGGAGATTTTGATCTAAGTGAATGGGGTTTATTGGTACCTCAACATGAAAGAAATTAACTCTAATTAGAGTTAGATAATATTCAATACATTAATATTTTCTATTAATTCCCTTTATTCTTTTTGTTGATTACATAATATTGACAAGCATAGAATGGAAGCTTCTAGATAAATATTGCACTGTAAATCAAAGATCTTTAGCATAACAGTTTTAAAAATGGCATTAGTACTTATTTCCTTAAATATATTTATTTACAAATAAGATAGTCTTTATAGGAGCGTTGGTAGACTGATTTACCCCATGAAGGTTTTGCTTCTCATGATCATTTTCTATTAAATGATCTCATATAATGCAAAAGTGTTACAATACATAATTTTCATTATTTTATTACAAAAAAAGAGAAAATAATTTCAATCCAGGCAAAATCATGTGGGACATGAGTAAATATATATATATCAAATAAAACGGACAAAGATTTCTTTTTTTTTTTTTTCGGACAAAGATTTCTACAAAGTTTTTAAACATTTATTATTTTTTGCAAATACCAAAAAGCATTCTTCTTAAAACTGCTTACGTCCATTAAAATGGAAAGCTTCTCTGTCTAATATAACTCATGGGGGAAAATTCTAATTCAATTTTTATTCCTGTTTTACATTTGATTTAGCATTTAATTGTTCATAGATTAGGAGGTTAAACTATTGAAGAAAGTGCCAAAGAAATTAACAGACCTCATAATTGTAACCTATAAAACAAAATCCTCAGGAAATCCTGAAATAACTTACCTGTTCAGTAATGCTGGTGACATCAGATCCCACTATGGCTTGGCGAGTCAAATGGCCTTGGAAAATGGACTTCACTGAATTGAAAAAACTGGACTTTCCAGACCCAACTGGACCCAGCAAGAGAATACGGATTGCTGAAACCAAGTCTGCATAGGGACTGTAGGCTCTGACATCTGCTAGGAGACTATTTCTGTGCCTGGAAAAGTGCAGTTGTTAAATACAACAGCCAAACTTTCATAAGGAACAATATAATTCTGCTGAGCTTGTCTTCCTGCTAAAAAGCATGTTTTAACACTTATTTATTATTTTGATATTAGCATCTTCTTTCATATAACTTGAAAGGGTCTAAGGTTATACATTTTGTGCTTGAAGAAAATGTACTTATCTATATCTGACTAAGTTAAACTAACCAGCAACCAAATAATTTCTAAACTATTAGCCTTAGACCCCATAAGTATAATAAGAAATAACAACACTGAAAATGAATTTTCAGTGACAATGTTACATTAAGGGGAAACAGAAATAAAATATATGCAATGCAAGTGTTTATCTATAAGTGGGAAGAGGGGACTTTGTTTTTAAAATTTTCTGAGGTTTTTCTGAAAACTTGATTCTCAAAATAAGGATTCAGAGGAATTATCTAAAATAGTCTTCTCAACTCTGGAAAACTTTGAATCTAACAGAACCAAAGTGAAACATGAAGTCAAACTGCCATCACGTGGATCTTAAAAAGTTTCAGCTGGTAGTGGTTTTGCTTTTGTTGCTGTTCTAAATTGTTTTCAACACATTATGTCAGGAACACTGTAACTGATTTTTATCACTCCAAGTAACATGATTTTTAATCTCACTGTCAGTGCCATTCATACAGTTGATCTAAATGAAATGAGTAAGAGATAGTTCAAGAAACTAACTTACTGTGTGGCTCTTGTTATCCTGTTTATGTAGCCTGCCTCATCCTTAATTCCTAAAGGAAATAAACACGGCATAACAATTTTTAAGCTTGTCTGATTAAATGTGACCAAGTCTAACTTCTAAATAGGGCATTGAGTCTTTTTGCATAACCCAGATGAGCTGTTTGGTTAGGAATTAGGGTTGGCAGTATAATGAGATTAAGGGGAGCTAAAAGTATCTTCTTTGTATAAGTCACTCTGCAAACTCATATAATTATGCCTAGGAGTCCCAGGGCTAACTCAAAAAGTGTCACATGTCAAAATAATGAAACTTCTCTCTCCGTCTCCATCCCTTCATTCATACTTCTCAACTTACTTTGGCCAAAGCTGCCTATATTTTCTGGGTGATAACCCCATAACCTATATGCCTTCCATGTTTCATTTTGGAGGTTATTAAAAAATGTGTGATATGAAATTCACTTGTCTGTCTTCTTTTTTCTTGTTCTTGTAGATTAATTATGAGTTACCAAACACAAAGACTGGAATCAGAACTTAGTAATGTACAAATTAACATACCTTCAACTCGAAAAACTTCACATTCTAAAAATGTGGACTTTGCGTGAGATTTTACAATTAATTCTTCCTCAAAAATTCTAGGTATATAAATGCGACTTTCTTCAAAATTTAGAGATAATTTTTGATTGTAATAACTAGAGAAACAAAATGTCAGGTTATTACGATAAAATGTCACTGTTGAATTTAAAACTACAGTTTTCATTTCCATTGTTTCATTCTTTTGAAGTGAAAAAAAGAAGGAAGCATTTGGCTCTGTAAAACTTTCAGACATGTCAGAACTATGCCCAAGTGTAAAGACACCAAAAATACTGTTGGAATGATAAATCACTGTTACAATGGGTCCTTGACAACGGCACCTATTCTGCATTTCTACAGTGCTTCTTCCATGGACACTAGACTTATAAAGAAGTCTCAGAGAAACATTTCCAAGCAGCTTTTGAAAACTTCTTTCCTCATTCCATGTCAATGTGGTTGTCACTGCCATTGTTCTGTATCTAGTAGGAAAAAAAAATTTTAATAGTTTCAGAGAGCAGTACAGTATTGTGATTTCTGCTATACTAGTTTCGGTGAATTCTTTAGTCACTGACCCAATTAAAACATGTTATTTGGACTTGGAGTGTAAAGAACTATATACATACACATAGGTATATGCAGGTCAGGAAGCAACAGTTAGAAATGGACATGAATCAACAGACTGGTTCCAAATAGGAAAAGGAGTACGTCAAGGTTGTATATTGTCACCCTGCTTATTTAACTTATATGCAGAGTACATCATGAGAAACACTGGGCTGGAAGAAACACAAGCTGGAATCAAGTTTGCCGGAAGAAATATCAGTAACTTCAGATATGCAGATGACACCACCCTTATGGCAGAAAGTGAAGTGGAAACTAAAAAGCCTCTTGATGAAAGTGAATCAGGAGAGTGAAAAAGTTGGCTTAAATCTCAACATTCAGAAAACGAAGATCATGGCATCCGGTCCCATCACTTCATGGGAAATAGATGGAGAAACAGTGTCAGACTTTATTTTAGGGGGCTCCAAAATCACTGCAGATGGTGATTGCAGCCATGAAATTAAAATACGCTTACTCCTTGGAAGGAAAGTTATGACCAACCTAAATAGCATATTCAAAAGCAGAGACATTACTTTGCCAACAAAGGTCTGTCTAGTCGAGGCTATGGTTTTTCCTGTGGTCATGTATGGATGTGAGAGTTGGACTGTGAAGAAGGCTGAGCGCCAAAGAATTGATGCTTTTGAACTGTGGTGTTGGAGAAGACTCCTGAGAGTCCCCTGGACTGCAAGGAGATCCAACCAGTCCATTCTCAGTCCTGGGTGTTCTTTGGAAGAAATGATGCTAAAGCTGAAACTCCAATACTTTGGCCACCTCATGCGAAGAGTTGACTCATTGGAAAAGACTCTGATGCTGGGAGGGATTAGGGGCAGGAGGAGAAGGGGACGACAGAGGATGAGATGGCTGGATGGCATCACCGACTCGATGGACAAGAGTTTGGGTGAACTCCGGGAGTTTGTGATGGACGGGGAGGCCTGGCGTGCTGCAATTCATGGGGTCACAAAGAGTTGGACACGACTGAGTGACTGAACTGAACTGAATGTGTATACATATACATATATATTATATATTTTAATATATATAACAGTAATGGGTAGATATGAAAAGTAGATAATTTGGACATTTAAATATCATTAATTTTTTTAAGTCAATAGGAAAAACAAACTAGAGACTGGATTTAAAAAGTAGAGAAAAATTAATGAATTAGAGCAGAGATCATCACACTTTTTCTTAGTAACACGTAGTAAAAATTTTAGGATTTGGGGGTCATATTGTTTTTACCACAGTTACTCAACTTTGCCAACATAAGGCAAAAACAGTCATAAACAAAGCTCATGACAGTGTTCAAATAGACACTTTTTTACAAAAATAGATACCTGGAATGAGGGCATATTTTACCAATCCATGAATCTGATTATAGAAATGAGAAATTAATTCAAAAAACAGTGCACGAAGAAAGAAATTGAAACATGAGAGGATTTAATAGATAGGAAAGTCCATGAAGGCTAGAACACTAGCCATCATGCCATTACTTTCAATAAGAAAAATTAAAAACAAGGGTAACTGTGATATAAATATATTTGAAAGCATTGGAGACAAAACAAAGCAGTAAAGAATTATATTATTGGCTAAGATTTGGAAAAGAAGTGACTGCAGAGAGGTAAGCTTGGCATTGTTGCATCTGTCAAATTCAGAAGCTGCTCCAAACCAGGCTTAAACAGTACATGAATCATGAACTTCCAGATGTTCAAGCTGGATTTAGAAAAGGCAGAGGAACCAGAGATCAAATTGCCAACATCTGCTGGATCATCAAAAAAGCAAGAAAGTTCCAGAAAACATCTGCTGCTGGTTTATTGACTATGCCAAAGCCTTTGGATCACAACAAACTGTGGAAAATTCTAAAAGAGATGGGAATACCAGACCATCTTACCTGCCTTATCTAAGAAAGCAAAGAAGAACTAAAGAGCCTCTTGATGAAAGTGAAAGAGGAGAGTGAAAAAGTTGGCTTAAAATTCTCCATTCAGAAAACAAAGATCATGGCATCTGGTCCCATCACTTCATGGCAAATAGATGAGGAAACAATGGAAATAATGAGAGACTTTATTTTTTTTGAGCTCCAAAATCACTGCAGATGGTGACTGCAGTCATGAAATTAAAAGACGCTTGCTCCTTGAAAGAAAAGCTATGACCAACCTAGACAGCATATTAAAAGGCAGAGATATTACTTTGCAACAAATGTCTGTCTAGTCAAAGTTATGGTTTTTCCAGTAGTCTTGTATGGATGTGAGAGTTGGGCTATAAAGAAAGCTGAGCATCGAAGAATTGATGCTTTTGAACTGTGGTGTTGAGAGTCTTGAGAGTCCCTTGGACTGCAAGGAGTTCAAACCAGTCAATCCTAAAATAAATCAGTTCTGAATATACATTGGAAGGACTGATGCTGAAGCTGAAGCTCCAGTACTTTGGTCACCTGATGCGAAGAGCTGACTCATTGGAAAAGATCCTGATGCAGGGAAAGATTGAACGCAGGAGGACAAAAGAATGACAGAGGATGAGATGGTTGGACAGCATCACCAACTCGATGTACATGAGTTTGAGCAAGCTCCAGGAGTTGGTGATGGACATGGACTGCAGCCTGGCATGCTGCAGTCCCTGGGATCACAAAGAGTTGGACACAGCTGAGTGACTGAATTGAACTGAACAGGGAAGAACCACCAGTGGACTGAAACAGACTTAATTCCATCTCTCGTCTTCTCAATCTAATCTATAATAGGATTAAGACAAATGAGAATTGCCAGTGTCTCTAGCTATATAGGACAGATACAAAATAAATTTTGTCTGAGTGAAGAGAAAATTTTCTTAACTTTAGGTCTACATTTTCTTGATATTCAATGTCTCACATTCATCATAAACACCAGAGAGCAGACAAAACAACATGATAGAAAACCAAGAGAAAAAAACAGAAAATAGAAAGAAATCCACACTGATAATTGAGTTGAAAGTGAAAATAAGGTCGCTCAGTCATGCTCGACTCTTTGCGACCCTGTGGACTGTAGCCCACCAGGCTCCTCTGTCCAGGGGTTCTCCAGGTAAGAATACTGGAGTGGGTTTCCATTTGCTTCTCCAGGGGATCTTCCCAACCCAGGGATCAAACCCAGGTCTCCCGCATTGCAGGCAGACACTTTAACCTCTGAGCCAGCAGGGAAGCCCACAGTGATTTTTAAACAACTGAGCTTTGTGTGGGCTTCCCTGGTGGCTCATCCGTAAAGAATCCGACTGCAAGGCAAGAGCTGCAGGAGAGGTGGGTTCCATCCCAGGGCCAGGAAGATCCCTTGGAGGAGGCTGTGGTGGTGCACCCCAGTCTTCTTGCTGGAGAATCCCATGGACAGAGGAGCCTGGCAGGTTATAGTCCATAGGGTCGATATCAGTCAGACATGCCTGAAGCAACTTAGCATACAAGCTTGGTGTATTCAAATAAGTAAAAGATAAGATTAAACGGCTGACAGAAAATGGAATGGGGTGGGAATTGAAGGGAATTCTAGACTTTAAAAATAAATATCTGAAATAAATTCAATTTATTTCTGAAAAATAAATTGAAGGTTAAACACACTTGAAAGAAAGAATTAGTTGGAAGAAGCTATATCAAATGAAAAATTGAGACAAAGAGAAGGAAAAAGAACAAAGGACCAAAGAGAATAGACAGTATAGTAAAATGAGAGGATATCTATGCAACTAAAGTCCAAGAATGAGAGAAAGAAAGAATATGGCAGATATCAAAGTAGTCATACAAAGCTCAAAAAGCAAGTAAGTCTCAAAACATTTCAAACATAAAATAGATTCCCTAATACATTAGAAAATAAAGAAATCTCTGGTGGCTCAGATGTTAAAGAGTCTGCTCACAGTGCAGGAGACCCGGGTTCAATCCCTGGGTCGGGAAGATCCCCTGGAGAAGGAAATAGCAACCCTCTCCAGTATTCTTGCCTGGAAAATCCCATGGATTGAGGAGCCTGGCAGGCTACACAGTCCATGGGTCACAAAGAGTCAGACACGACTGAGTGACTTCTCTCAGTACTAGGAAGTCCACTGATCAATAAGAAAACTGAATAAGATCTAGAAAACTGAATAAATGATAATTATTGTCAAAACTTGTGAAATGAAGCTAAAACATGCTGTAAAAAGTGTTTATAATTAAATATATGTATTAGAAAAGAAGAAAGGCTGAAAATCAATAATATAAAATTCAGCTTCACAAGTCAGGGGAAAGTTGCCAATTATACACACACACAAAAGGAAGTAAATAGTAAAAGTAAAAGCCAAACTTAATAAAGCAAAAATAAATATACAAAGAGAAGATTAACAGAACCAATGTTAGTTTTCAAAAAGTATAAATAATAAAGTCGGTAAAACATTGCTGATATTGATAAACAAAAAATGGTTGGGGGGAGGAGCAATGTACCAAAATCAAGAACATAGACAAGAATATCAGGACATATGCTACAAACAGTAAAAACATTTTTTAAGCCGAACAATTTTTAAAAAAATAAATTTGAAAACAGGTAAATTTGAAATGGGCCAATTCTGAGAAAAACTTACCAAAACTGCATGAAAATAAATAGGGGAAAAAAAAAAAAGAATAGTCCCATAGCTATTCTAAAAAACAAAACTCACCATTAAAGACTTCCCACAAATAAATTGCAAAGATAAGTGGGTCCAATAACCAAACCAAACTTTGAGTGCTAAACATTAGAATCTTAAAAAAACACTTCAAGAGAATATAGACCAACACATTACAATGGCATTGCAAGCAGGAACACTGCAAGCTAGTCTCACTCCTAAATACAGGTGTAATACTGTAAGCCAATCATCAAGCAATTAAAAATAAATAAATATTTTTTAAAATCTTCAGCAAAATATTAACAAGCCTAAAGAAAAAAAAGAAGTGGATTTTTAAAATTTATTCACAAAAGCAGCAAATAAAATAATGTACCTGGAAGAAAAAAATTTTAAAGCTACAAACAACTTCTGTAGAGATAATTACAAGAAGAATGTTATAAAGGACATGAAAAATGACCCAAATAAATGAATACCTATCCAATTTTCTTAGATGACAAAAGCCTTCTTAAAAATTGTCAGTTCCTCCAAAATGTATCTTTCAGTTCAGCGCAAGGGTGATCAAAAGCCCAAGAACATTCTTTCGATTGAATGTAAGAAGATAATCTGAAAGTTCCCATGATATCTCAAGGAACAAAGGATAGCCAAGAGAGTTTTAAAGATGAACAAGTTAAGAATTATATAAAATTACGATAATTAGGAAAATGTGACCATGGCATTAAGATAGTCAAGAGCCCTGAGACTGACCCACTTTCATAGCTGGGGTGCCCTGGAAAACAAAGCTGAATGCCAAGTTTACATGTGGAGACTTTACTGCTGGGTACAATTTCAAAGAAATAAACATGAGATAAAGCAGAAAGAGAAACTAAGAACAACCTAAACCAAATACAAACTTAACACAACTGTTTACTCAGCTTGAAGGGGAGGTAATAGCTCTATAGGAAAACAATTTTTAATTAAGTCATATCATCCTCATAATCTCATAACATTTTCAAAAGTAAATTCCAGTTGATATGAAGCACTAAATGTGAAAAAATTTTAGAAGGAAGTATGAGATATTGTCATTACAACCTTTGCTTTGGGAAGGATTTCTAAAATAAGATACCAATAGTACAAACTATAAAGGAAAGAAAAATAAATTTAACTACACTAAAACTTAAAATATCTTACAATAAAAGGTACAACAAATGCAACCTTAAAACATCATATATCTTACAAATACTATCCCACCTATGAACAATAAAGAAACCACAAACAACCTAATAGAAAAGTAGTCAAAGTATGTGAACAAGAAATTCACAAGTGGAAGTAACTTAAATGGACTATAAGTCCATTTAATGGACTATATGAAAAAATGTTCAAGAATTCTAGTGACAAGAAACTGTAAATTAAACAACAATGGGATATCACTTCACATCAAACAAAAGTTCAGTGAAACAGATGACCAGGATATAGCAATTCAAGAATATTTACATTGTCCTGATGGCCGTGCATCATTTTGGAAACAATGTGCATAGCATCATTGTTTATGGTAATGTTAGAAGATTGGATGTACAAGTTTTTGCATACTCATAAAAGGAAATACTAAAGAGCATTGAACTACCTGAATTAGACATATTTGTCTTAACGCAGATAAATCTCAAAGAATTCATATTGACTGGAAAGAAACAAGTGGAGAATGAGAATCTTAGTATGATACCATAAATAAACTGTTAATTTACAAAGCAATACTGGAGGTCATTTAAATACACACATATATACAGTAAAAGAGCATAAAAACAAGCATGACAATAATTTATGACAAAGTCTGGGTACAGTTTCTCTCTAGGAAGTAAGGGAAGTGAAGAAAATGTAAGAGAGATTCATCAATAATTTCAGTGAGATCTGTAATGCCTTGAAGTTTTCAAGAAAAAACTATTCTTATTAATTAAGCAAATCATTTAAAAAACCAGAACTGCATAAGATTACAGTAAAGTTTATGTATTCTCTGTATTCCCTGTATTTGAAATATTCATTAAAAAACAAAACCAACAAAAGCAAAAAGCATGATCTTAGTAGCAATTTCACTTGAAAGTCTTCTTCAAAGAAAGAAAAACAAACAAATTTCTTTGCCCACAGTTAGGAAACGTTGGATGGCAGCAAGTCACTTACCAGCTTTTCAGAATGGGACAAGGCTTAATGGAGTGTTAACTGCTCTGTCACACTTATGGACTAGCCAGAGTTTGGAGACTAAAGGTTCTGTTGAGATCAGTGGCTTCCTGTTCCTGAAAAAGGAAAGTGAAACTCAAAGCAGCAAATGAGCAGGAAACAGCAAGCCAACTGCTGTTAAGTTTCTTTTTCCCTAAAGAAAAAAGAGACAGAGAGATCTGCTCAGCACAAGAAAAAGGTGCAAAGATGTTTGGTCCCCTCAGTAGCCCACATCTAGGCATGCATGAAATGCAATTATTAATAAGAAATTACAATAAAACTAATAGTTTAAAATTTTTTGTTCATTTAACTATCTATTTGGCACTGATCTATGGGGCTACATACATTTCCCTAGTTTCTTCAATCTTATACAGTAAACTTTACTAGCATCCATATTTCTAAAAGTATGAAAATGAAACTTCAGAGACTTCGCCCAAAGTGATTGAACTGATAGAGTGGTGCAGTCAGCTGGTATTCAAAACCCATACTCTCTGCACGGAAACGAACAGATTATGATTGGGCTTTTCCTGAATGCATATGTAAGGCAGTGCGCATTCTCTTTTCCCATTTACAAGTTCATTCATTCAACATGAACTTAGACCCTGGAAAGCAAAATGCTGAGTAAGATAAAACCTCCGCCCTCAGAGACCATGCCTTGTACTCAGGGAGGCAGGCAGGTAAACCGACAGTTTTGTCAGTGTGCCAAGGGCTACAGGAGGTGTCACGCGAGTGTATATTCCTCAGTTTTTGTCTTGTCACAACAAAGATTTGGAGTGACGGACATTAAAGCCCCCTCGACGTGTCACAGCTACTGGGGCTCAGCAGATAGCGCCTTTGGGACATGCTGAGGAGTAGCCTCTCCAGAGTCCCTCAGTTGTGCCCACTGCTGCCCGCCTGTTCGCGGGAGGTTCAAGGAAACAAGAAATGAGAGATTGTAAAGGAATTAAGATTTCATTAGGCATGTCCCTCCAGCCATAGGAGTGAGGACCTCCTACCTTAACTGGAGGTCTTCTGGAATCTGAGACTGAGCTGTGTGAGCTTTCTGCTGAGTTTGTTTTTCACTGTCCCGGTTTCCAGCACAATGGGCCTTCCCCTGCTCTGGGTTTTCTTTGCGTTCTGCTTCTACCGCGGGAGCTTCGCTGAGTTGGGCTCCTGCTGTGCTTGGCCTCTGCAGGTTGTTTCAGCCAGGTTAAATCCGAGTCACGGCACTGTAGACGTCACGCAAGTGTATGCACCTCGGTTCTTTGTCTCATCACAACAAAGATTTGGAATGACGGACATTAAAGCCCCCTTGCTGTGTCATAGCTCTCAGGTCTTGGACAGACCGTGTTATAGCTCTCAGGTCTCAAATAGACCATGTTATAGCTCTTAGACAAATCAGTCTTACAGCTCAGTGTTATAGCTCTATTGTATTTGGAAGATAGCAGAAAAATCCATCTTCGAGGCATGAGGGCATGTCGATCCAAAGATGCGAAGAGAAGAGTGACCCATCAAGCGGGAGAGAGAGAGAGAGCTAGATTTGGCTCCTCTTTTTATATGTTTTTCTCTCCCTGGGCCTGTCTTATGTAAATTGGGCCAGCCAGGAGTGCTGTTTGTTTTACCTGAGGTCCTCACTCTGATCCTTGATCCTTCCTTTGTTCTATTTTTGTGGGCTTTTCCCCTCCTTGTCTTTTAGCCACCGCCATTTTGGACTCCTTTTCTCTATTCTACCTACCTAACTGGAGGAATAAGAATTAGATTGTCTGGGGACCAGGATAATGGTGGCCTCACCCTACTAGTCTCAAGTGAAGTGAAGTCACTCAGTCGTGTCCAATTCTTTGCGACCCTGTGGACTGTAGCCTACCAGGCTCCTCCATCCATGGGACTCTCCAGGCAAGAATACTGGAGTGGGTAGCCATTTCTTTTTCCAGGGGATCATCCCGACCCAGGGATTGAACCCGGGTCGCCCGCATTGCAGACAGACGCTGTACCCTCTGAGCCACCACGAAAGCCCTACTAGTCTTAGGGCACTAGTAAAACACTTGCTAAAAGATCAAAGTTTAGATTGAGACAGGAATTACAAGGAAGAAGTGAAGCAAGAGAGAGTGCAGTGTTATGAGACCTCCAATTATTTTAGTCTGACTGGAATGGAGTGACATCAGATTGGCAGGCAACAAGGCTAGAGAGATGATCAGGGTTTTAAAGTGTTAGTCACTCAGTAGGGTCTAACTCTTTGCAACTCCATGGACTGTAGCCAATCAGGCTCCTCTGTCCGCTGAATTGTCCAGGCAAGAATACTGGAGTGGGTAGCCATTCCCTTCTCCAGGGGAATCTTCCCAACCCAGGGACTGAACCCAGGTCTCCTGTATTGTAAGCAAACTCTTTACTATCTGAGCCACCAGGGAAGCACAGGGTTCTAAAAAGTCTTATTTAACTTGAATTTTTATCAGAAAGACAACATTCACACTCTGAGAGCAAGGGGTGGCACAATCAAAACTGAATGTCTTAGAAACAAAACTTCTTCTGTTGTTTCTTGCTTTGTAACAAATACCATAAACTTAGAGGCTTTGAAACAACTCACATTTATTATCATACAGTTTCCATGGATCAGGAGACCAGCATGGCTCAACTGGATTCTCTCCTCAGGGTCTCTCACTAAGGTGTTGGCCAGCATTGGTCTCCTCTTTCTCTGGGAAAGCTCTTTCAGGTAATGGCAGAATTCAGTTCTGAGAAAGTGTAACACTTAGGCCCCCTATTCTTTGCCAGTGTGAGGCCACTCTAAGCTCCAAAAGGTTGCTCCAAGTTTCTTGCCAATGGTCTTCTCACTCATCAGAGGCTTACTTGACATGGTGGCAACAGAATCCTCCAGGCCAGCAGCAGAATCTCCCTTGTGTCAAATCTTCTTCAGAGAGAGCCCCTTTCTTTTAAGGGTTTACTTGATTGTATGGAGCCCACCCAGTGAAGATAATCTCTGTTTTAAAGCCAAGAAATTAATCATGGAAGTGACAGTCCATCATTTTCAGACCTTTCTTGCACTCAAAAGGAGTCAGTAACACAATGATATAGGTCAGAGGGGGCCAGCATAGATTTCTGACTATCTCAAAGAGCAAAACTGAGATAAAACTGACCACTTTTTTGCCTTTTCCTTTTTTTTTTTATTTTTTTTTAATATTTATTTGGCTGTACCAGAGTGTCAGGAATTTATGCTCTGGTATTAGGGGGAACTCTCCATTTTTAGAATTGGACCAAGGACTTTGAATCCAGAAGCAGGACAATGTATATCCTAAAGCAGTTAGGGCATGTGACCTAAGCAAACTATTCCAGTAACAGGAGCTTGACTGGGCCCCTTCTCCCTTGACTCTTGGACAAGTTTACTTCCAGTTTCCCTGTTGATGTCCATGTAACACATTGCTGTTCTTTAAGTCAATGAGAGCTGACTACTCTTGCTTATAAAAAAGGAACCATAACAAACCTGCATGCACTTCTCTGTCAACACTCTCACATCCTGGATGATTTGATTCATTCTCATACTTTAATTTTCTTTTTTAAAAGTATATACTACAATTAGTGTTTTTAATTGCAATACAGTTAATTTACAATGTTATGTTAGTATCAAGTGTACAGAATCAAGTGATTCAATTATACAAATATATATAATATATTCTTTTTCAGGTTTTTGTCCATTATAGGTTATTATAAGATACTGAGCATAGTTCCCTATGCTATACAGATCTTTGTTGTTTATCTATTTTGTATACAGTAGTTTGTAACTGTTAATCCCAAACTTCTCATTTATCCCTCCCCCACCTTTCCCCTTTAGCAACAATAAGATTGTTTTCTATGTCTGTGAGTCTGTTTGTGTTTCGGCACAAGATAATCCCATTCTTCAGAGCCTTGTGGAAGTCAGGCCGATGGACAGGCCGATGAGTCCCTCAATCCAGCTTCTGAGCTCCACCTCCTCCTGAGGGTCGTGTTCCTACAGGAGCCAGTTCTTGACCTCTGCCAGAGAGCCTGCAGGAGGGCCCCTTGTTGAACTGCATGGAGCTCAGGCCTGGTGGAGGGGCACTGCAAGACAGTGTGGACAGAGACCCACTGCCAGGTTGCCAGAAATGCTGGCTAAAGTGGACCGGGAACTCCACCCCCACTGCTGACTCGATGGAACCACTTTGAAGAAGGGCAGGGGGGGGTGGGCGGCGGGTGGAGAACTAACCTAAGTAACTGCAAAAAATAGTACTTTGACTAATACTCTAACACTAAAGATGAAAACAACTGTAATGTTCCATTGTATATATGTACCACAACTTCTTTATGCATTTATCTGTGGATGAATATCTAGGTTGCTTCCATGTCCTGGCCATGTAAATAATGCTACTATCTGTGAGGACATGGAGGGGTGGGATGTGGAGAGTGAGGCTCCAGAAGGAGTGTTAAAAAACTAAAACTCTCACTGTTTGCAGATGACATGATACTACACATAGAAAACCCTAAAGACGCCAGCAGAAGATACATTACTAGAGCTAACCATTGAATACAGCAAAGTTTCAGGATATCTAATTAATACACAGAAACTCTTTGCATTCTTGCACACTAGTAATGAAAAAACAGAAAGAGAAATTGAGGAAATAATCCCATTCACCACTGAAACAAGAAGAACAAATTATCTAGGAATAAACCTACCTGAAGAGACAAAAGACCTGTATGCAGAAAACTATAAGACACTGATCCATCCATGCTAGTGCTCAGTCATGTCTGACTCTTTGTGACCCCATGGACTTAGCCTGCCAGGCTCCACTGTCCATGGGATTTCACAGGCAAGAATACTGGAGTGGGTTGCCATTTCCTCCTCCAGGCCATCTTACCAACCCAGGGATCAAACCTGCATCTCCTGTGTTTCCTGCATTGCAGGCAGATTCTTTACCTGCTGAGCCATTGGGGAAGCCCTGACTGATGAAAGAAATCAAACATGACACAAACAGATGGAGAGATATACCATGTTCCTGGACTGGAAGACTCAATGTTATGAAAATGACTATACTACCCAAAGCAATTCACAGATTCAATGCAATTTTTCACACAACTAGAACAAAAAATTTCACAATTTGTATGGAAACACAAAAGACCCTGAGTAGCCAAAGCAATCTTGAAAAAGAAGAATGAGCTCAAAGAATCAACTTGCCTGACTTCAGACTATACTATAAAGCTATGGTCATCAAGATAGTATGGTACTGGCTCAAAAACAGAAATATAGACCAATGGAATAAGATAGAAAGCCCAGAGATAAACCCATGTACCTATGGGCACTTTATCTTTAATAAAGGAGGCAAGAATATACAATGGAGAAAAGATAGTCTCTTCAATAAGTGGTGCTAGGAAAACTGGACAGCTATTGTAAAATAATGACATTAGAACAATCCCTAACACCATACACAAAAATAAACTCAAAATGGATTAAAGACATAAATTTAAGATCATAAACTCTAAAACTCTTAGAGGAAAACATGGGTAGAACACACTTTAATATAAATCACAGCAACATCCTCTATGACCCACCTCCTAGAATAACAGAAGTTTAAAAATAAATAAACAAATGGGACCTAATTAAACTTAAAAGCTTTTGCACAGTGAAGGAAACTATAAAGAAGGTAAAAAGATAACCCTAAGAATGGGAGAAAATTAATAGCAAATGAAACAACTGACAAAGGCTTAATCTCCAAAATATACAAGCAGCTCATTCAGCTCAGTATCAGCAAAGCAGCCCAATCAAAAAGTGGGCAGAAGACCTAACAGACATTTCTCCAAAGAAGACATACAGATGGCTAATGAACACATGAAAAGATGTTCAACATTGCTCATTATTAGAGAAATTCAAATCAAAACCCTAATGAGGTAACATCTCACACCAGTCATAATGGCCACATCAAAAAATTCTACAAACAATAACTGCTGGAGAGGGTGTGGAGAAAAGGGAACCCTCCTGGACTGTTTGTGGGAATGCAAATTGATACTGCCAGTATGGAGAACAGTATGTAAATTCCTTTTAAACTAACATGGGACCCAACAACCCCACTACTGGGCATGTACCCTGAAGAAATCATAATTGAAAAAGACACACATGCACCCTAATGTTCATCACAACATTATTTACAAGCTAGGACATGGAAGCAACCTAGATGTCCATCGGCAGATGAATGGATAAAGAAATTTGGGCACATATATACAATGGAATATTACTCAGTCATAAAAACGAATGCATTTGAGTTAGTGCTGATGAGGTGGATGAGCCTAGAGCCTACTCTACAGAGTGAAGTAAGTCAGAGAGAGAAAGACAAATATCATATATTAATGCATATATATGGAATCTAGAAAAATACTATTGATGAACTGATTTTCAGGGCAGAAATGAAGATGCAGACATAGAACAGACTTGTCGACACAGTCGGGGAAGGAGAAGGTGGGGTGAATTGAAAGATTAGCATTGAAACATCTGCATTACCACATGTAATATTAGATAGCCAGTGGGAATTTGCTGTATGACACAGGGAGCTCAAATCTGATGCTCTGTGACATCCTAGCAAGGTGGGATGAGGCGGGAGGTGGGAGGGAGGTTCAAGAGGAAGGGGACATACTTATACCTTTGGCTGATTCATGTTGATATATGGCAGAAATGCAAAAACCAACATAATATTATAAAGTAATTACCCTCCAATTAAAAATAAACATATAAAAAGAGTGAGGGGATATATATATATACACACATACTTATGGCTGATTTGCCTTTTTGCACAGCAGAAACCAAAAAAAAAACTTTGTAAATTAATTATTTTCCAATTTTAAAAATGTTTAATTAAAAATTATTTTTAAAAATCTGTAAAACATGGTATTCCAGTTACTAAACATGTTAGCAATAGGGGTTTGGATACTTAAAAATCAATTCTAAATGGATTACAAATCTGAAATGTGAAAGGCAAAGCAATCATACTTTTAGAGAAAAAAATATATAGAACATTGCCAGACTTTGAAGTGAAAAATATTAAAAACTAAGGATTTCTTATCAAAAGACACACCAATAAAAATGAAAATACATCCCACAAATTTTTGATGGGAGAGTTCCAATTCATATATTTGACAGAGAACTCATATAGAGGATATTTCAAGAACACCTAAAAATCAGGAGAGAAAAACCAATAGAAAAATTAGTGCTTTATAAATGGTGAATAGACATATACAAAATATTCAATGTCATCAATCATCAAGAAAATCAACATTAAAACCACAATAAGATATCACTATTCACCTACCAGATTGACTAAAATGAAAAAGACCAACCAATTTTTGGTTAAAATGTGGCACAATAGCAATTCTGGTTATACAAGTATAAACTGGTTCAACCACTTTGCAAATTAGTGGACTATATTATCAGTGAAAGCAGAACAGAGAGTACCTTACGACTCATCAGTTCTACCACCTGTGCGCTCTCCTATGCATTATTCATCACAGGAAATGCACAAGAATGTTCACAGCAGCACCGTTTGTAATAATCCCAGGCTGAAAACTTATCAAATGCCCATTGGCTGTAGAACAAATAAATATGCTATGGTATATTCACAAAATGAAATACTGTATAGCAATGAGAACAAAAGAATGATACCTTCACACAATATACCTGGATGGATCCCACAAACATAATGTTAAGTGAAAGAAGCTAGGTGGGGAAAGAATGATCTATCAATGTTCAAGTATAGTCAAAACCTACCTATGGTGTTAAAAATCAGAATAGTGGTCCCCTGGCAGGAGTAGTGACTAGAAGCAGAAATAAGGGGAATGTTGTAGGTGTTAGTATAATCTTGATCTGGGTGCTGGTTACACAGGTATGTTCAATTTATGATCAGTTTATCAACATGTAATTTGTATACTTTTCTATAAGTGTTATATTTCTTTAACTTGCTTAAAAGAGAGAAAAGGAAATAAAAGCAAACATAATGACATGAAATTAATGAATATGGTACAATTAACTCATAATTCAAATATATTGGGTATGACTGTGCTAAGTTGCTTCAGTCATGTCCAACTCTCTACGACCCCATGAACTGTAGTCCACCAGGTTCCTCTGTTGCTGGGATTTTCCAGGCAAGAATCCTGGAGCTGGTTGCCGTTTCCTTCTCCAGGGGATCTTCTCCACCATGCAGGGATCCAAGCTGGATCTCCAAGGTCTCCTGCATTGGCAAGCAGTTCTTTACCACTAGCGCCACCTGGGTATAAGATAGGAAAGATTTAACAAATTCTAGTTACGGTCTTCGTTTAGAATACATATTCTCCTGCCACAAGGGGGTACCCTTGCTATACTCCTTTACTTATGACACTGCCTATTTTCTAGATTCTCTTGGTGTTCTGAGGCATTTTACCTATTTATCTTTGAAGGATTCAACAAGGCACTTTCTTTACAGAATAGAATATAACATGAAGCCTCTCCACGATTACTTCAAAAGTTGTCATCCAGTGGTGGGACATGTTTCTGCAAACTCTTAATCTGATTGCTAGAAAATGCATCTTAATCTAATGTTTAAATCCATCCTTTGCTCTTTCTATCCTTTATTCTTGCTCTGTCTCTCAGGTCTGAGTTTCTCTGTTTTGGATAGAGTACAAGCTCCTTTTAAGGCAACTGAGGTATTTTTATCAGCTACATTCTGTCTCTAACTTCTTAAACTGACATTTGGGTAAACACACACAGATTTTTTTTTTGGGGGGGGGGATGTTATCCTATTTAAATATTTTGTACAAATATTTAAACAATATATGTGCAATCCCCATGGAGGGTACCCATCAGGCTCCACTGTCCATGGGATTTCCCATGCAAGAATACTGGAGTGGGTTGCCATTTCCTCCCCCAGGATATCTTCCCAGACCAGGGATCAAACCTACATCTCCTGCATTGCAGGAGGACTTCCTTCTATAATTTTGTCCACTCATGAATTCAATCATTCATTCACTGAGTATATATGGAATGCTAGTATGGTGCTCAGCACTTTCTAGAAGCTGAGATGTGACAAGCTCCTGCCTTCAAGCTCTGTTTACAGTGGGATAAAAATGGAAAACGAATAATTAAACAAATGAAGAAGCAAGCTAAAGTCAGAATAGCCAAAATTCTGGTAAGCTGACAAAAGCAAACTTAGGCAGTAGTAAGTTACAGGGAGTTACTTTACATAAGCTTTCCTTCAGACAGGAAAGACCTCTTCAAAGTACTATTTGCGTTAAGACCTGAATTGTGAGGAACCAGCCACAATGGCAACCCACTCCAGTACTCTTGCCTGGAAAATCCCATGGACAGAGGAGCCTGGTAGCCTGCAGTCCATGGGGTCGCCAAGAGTCGGACACGACTGAGCGACTTCACTTTCACTTTTCACTTTCATGCATTGGAAAAGGAAATGGCAACCCACTCCAGTATTCTTGCCTGGAGAATCCCAGGGACAGAGGAGCCTAGTGGGCTGCCATCTATGGGGTCACACAGAGTCGGACACGACTGAAGCAACTTAGCAGCAGCAGCAGCAGCCACAAAAATGACCCAGAAAAGAGTTGCAGAAACAGAAAATAGCAATCAGAGATCTGAGGCAGTAACAAGCATGATGAGAAAGAGAGGAAGAAGATCAGAGTAATGTACAGAGAACAATAGCAGAAGTGTGAGATGAGGCCAGTAATGTTGGCAAGGATCAGAGATGGTATGGATCAATCCACCACATCAGGGAGTTTCTGTTTCATTCCAAGTGTAATACGGAGCCAGTGAAGGTTTTCAGTGGAAGAAAGATATGATCCAAGGATAGTCTGAAAGCATCACTATGTATGCTGAGAAGACAGATGGCAAGGGAAGGTAGCAAAAGTAGGTGACGCATCCAAGTGAGTTACAATGGATGGACCTAGCATGGTGATGATCAAGATGGCAGTAAATGAAGAGGGAGGAAGAATATTTTGGAGGTAAAGCCAGGAGACCTTGCTGATGGATTCTATATGGGACTGGCAGAAAGAGAGAAATGAACAATTTCTAAATTTTTGGCTTAAGCAATTGACCATATGAAGGTGTCATTTTCTGAGCCAAAGGGAAGCAGGAAAAATCAGATTTGGCCCATGGATCCAAAAGTTCCACTTTGAGTGTACCAACTTAGATGTTAAACAGATATGTGTTTTTTTTGTTTGTTTTTGGTTTTTTTTTTCAGTTGCCTGTTAGACATACGAGTGTTAAGGAGCTTCTTAGGAATGCCTCACTTCGTGGTTTGTTCACCCCTTTATTCTCTCTTCTCTCTTCTCTCGATCTGTGAGCTGATTTTTAGAAATCCATTTCCCAGGCTGAATTTAAATAATGTTCAATGATTCATTCCTCTGCTCCGCAATCAACCATGCCCCTAAGGAGCTGTTACTGAAAACAGAGAATGTAGTTTAACTTCTGCCTTACATACTGTGGGCTTTCCTGGTGGCTCAACTGGTAAAGAATCTGCCCATAATGAGGGAGATCTGGGTTTGATCCCTGGGTTGGGAAGATCACCTGGAGAAGGGAACACCTACCCATTCCAGTATTCTGGCCTGGAGAATTCCATGGACTATATAGTCAGTCTATGGGGTTGCAAAGTCAGACATGATTGAGTGACTTTCACTTTCACTTACATATTGTAGAAAGTTACTGGGAATCAGGAAACATTTCCCATTGTCAGGAATCAGAACTGTTTTTCGCCCATTTTTGTATTACCTGAAACAGTGCTAGTATTTATAGAAAATAGATTACTTAAACAGAAGTTATGTAAAACAAATGTTATCACTTAAAGACACTTTTTAAGCCAGGTCAAAGATCAAAACTTTGACAATTTTTAATAAAGCAGATATCCAACATTTGCCTGACTTAGAAGTTTGTTTTCTCCACTAACCTGATGGGTCAACGCAAATCCTAGCAGCCAAACCAGTTTGGCAAAATAGAAGGAGAAGATTTATCTAAAGTGAAATTGGACACTACTTACATGTCATTCTCATTGGATGACTTCACTTTCTAACGTAAAGAAAACTGCTTCTAAATATCCACATTTTAATTTTAGTCAGAATGTAACATAATGAGAAGACTAGGAGAGAGAGGAAGAGAGGGAGAAAGAAACAGACAGGCAGAGAGAGAAGAGGAAAGAAATAGATTATAGAGAAATATATTGATTCCTTTTGCAAACATTTAGGACTTCTGGGGATTAAGTTTTATCTTAAAGTTGTTATAAATAAAATCTTTGGCTTTAAAGTTTGTTCAGTGAAACATAGAAACAATATTCAGTCAAAATAATAAAAGTATATTAATAATGACAGTTCCATAGACAATAAATATATTTTCTATTCATGAAGACTATCTACAAAATAACAAATGTTAAAATAATTGTAAGTAAAACTCTCTTTTCTTTCTATAAAATAGTCATTAATTCACTTAGTTCTTGAAATTAAATAAAAGCATTTTGGATTCCACCAAATCAGCAAACAGGCCCTTGCAACTATTCAAAAATTAAAAGATAAAGAACGATAATAGAAAACATATGTATATAAATAAAAGTTTTTCTTATTACTTGAAGTCTGATTTTTAATTCAGTGGTAAATAGTATATTATACAAAACATCAGTGTATTAAAAACAATTCTTTGCAACTAATAGGATTTGCACTGGAATCTTTAGTTCCATTTAGTTTCAATCAACAATTTTTTTCAAATATTAATCCTCTCTCATACTGCTACTTCAGCAAATCATCAAAACTCTACCTACTAAATCTCCTGAAAAACTTCCAAGACATTTGAGTGTTGTGAGAATTATATTGATTAAGTTGTACATTTCAGTGTTCTAGAAAGCCAGATTGTAAAGTATCTCCTCAGCTGTATTATTCATATCATCCCTCCTATCATGCATCAGATTCCAGTAAGTCTAAACCATGCCATTAAGGGTCAAGAAACAAAGAATGAACAGCTGATTAAAAATGGCATGGTTGGAGAACTGGGCAGAGAAACTTTAAAATTATTTTCAAGTATTATTAATGTACCAAATCTTTATGGGCCATCTTTTATGTGCCTGGTTACTGAGCTAAGCACTGAGGAGAGAAATGTGCCCAGCAGAGGGGCCTTGTCTTCATAGAGGTTTTCCAAGCAATGCAGACCCAGATTTTGAGAATATATTCACACAAATATATATATATATATATATATATTAAAGATCATAATTATAACTATTTAAATCAACAATCCTTTTCCTCACTCAATAGAAGTGTTTTTTTAAATGTATCAAGATAGTCCAAGAAAAGTAGAGTTGAATCCAGTTGGATGGGAAATTTGCAAGCTGGGATATGGTGGGATTAACTCACAAACTGGAGGACAGAGGAGGAACAACACTGTCAGACTCTTTGGACTGCAGTGACTTCAGACCATATACTGGCCAGTGGTTCTGAGATATAATTCATAAATCTGTTTCCTGGTGTTTTCTCAAATCTTTGGCACTTAAAAGTTATATGCAGTGATAACACTGCATCTGAGTATCTTTTGCTTTTAAAGTTCTCAAGTCCTAGTAACTAAGATTATTTCTGACTCACCATACAATTCTGTGTCTGTGACTGATGAAGAATAGTCTAACAAAGTTTTTCTGGAAAATTCAGTTTTGTGTATAGGCCATATAGTCAATACTGGGTAAGCATTGTTTATTCTTTTTACCACACAACAGATAATTTATGAAAGCTTAAAGTCTTTATAATTTCATTTTATAGGCAGCTATACTCCCCAGCTTCTTTATATATTTTCTAATATAATATTAAATGTGCTTGATTTTATTTGACATGGCTTCAGTTAAAATTTCAAGGTATCTAGAAATTAACTTATGTACACTCCACAATTCTATTATTTTAAAAAATATAACTATTATATTTTTTCCATTCTATATGAAGTAATTAACATTGATGAGACTTCACTAACTTTCACATGCACACTCAGTCCTGTCTGATTTTTTGTGACCCCATGGATTAGCCTGCCAGGCTCCTCTGTCCATGGGATTTTCTAGGCAAGAATACTGGAGTGGATTACCATTTCCTTCTCCAGAGGATCTTCCCAACCCAGGGATCTAACCTGCATATCCTGAGGCTTCTGCACTGGCAAGTGGATTCTTTTCCACTGAGCCACCTGAGAAGCCCTTCCTTAGTCATCTTAATTTAGAGATATTGCTCTCATGATTTCATGAGTGCTTGATTTCACTTTACTGGCTATTTCCTTAAAATCTTGGTTAGAATATAGCAAAAATATTTGAAAATAGTTAATAAAGTACATGTGTGTGTGGTTGTATGTGTGCATCATTCATAAACAGAACATTTATTTTAATTAATAAGAATCTAATTGATAGTGTGTACAGGCAAACGAAGAAAGTAAGAATCCTAGGCACATGATTAATCGTCAAAGAAATTCACAAAAAGTCAAGTTCCCAGTCCACAGCACTCTTGGTCCTCAAGGCACCAAACCATCTTTCAGCCACCAGGACAGCTCTGAAAATCTGGTCAGCTTTTAATCCTCCCCACTATGACAGTCCTCACATCACTCTAGTTTTCTGCTACCAACACAGCTCAGTTGTCTATTTCCCCTCTAGCTATCAATTAACTAATTTTCTCCATATTTCCATATTCAAATTCTTGATAATGAATGAATCTATGATGCAGTGCCTTAAGAGGCTAACACAGGACAGTAAAGAAAGTCTCCATAAAACCCAGAGAAGAGATTTTAGAACTCCTCTCTGGATCCTGTCTGGAGTCACAACTGAACCAGAAGATTTTAAGTCTTAGCACTTACTAGTATGTGTATAGTTAACACCAAAGTCATTAAACTTGACCTTCGGTTTGACAATAAAAAAAAAAAAATGAATGAATCTAGTGGGACCTACTAATTACCATTAGCCCTTTCCAGGTCATCTTAAAAGTGTTAATCCTGATATAGTCATACATGGCTGATAGGTTACATGGCATGGAACATGGATACCCTGATACTGTGCTGTGTTGTGCTTAGTCACTCAGTCACGTCCAACACTTTTTGACCCGATGGACTGCAGCCCACCAGGCTCCTCTGTCCATGGGGACTCTCTGGCAAGAATACTGGAGTGGGTAGCCATGTCCTCCTCCATGGACCCTGATACTACTCAGCTGTAAAAAAAAAAGAATGGAATAATATCACTGGCAGCACCTTGGATGGGCCTAGAGATTATAATACTAAATGAAGCAAGTCAGAAAGACAAATGCCGTATGATTTCACTTATATATGGAATCTAAAATATGATACAAATGAACTTACCTATGAAACAGAAACAGACTCACAGACATACAGAACAGACTTGTGGTTAACAAAGGAGAGGAGAGGTGGGGGAGGGATGGATTGGGAGTTTGGGATTAGCACATGTAAACTATTTTTTATACATATATATGTTGCTGCTGTTTAGTCACTCAGTAATGTCTGATTCTTTGTGACCCCATAGACTGCATCCTGCCAGCCTCCAGTGTCCATAGGATTTCCCAGGCAACAATACTGGAGTGAGTAGCCATTTCCTTCTCCAGAAGATCTCAATCCAGGGACTGAAGCCAGGTCACCTGCATTGGCAGGCAGATTCTTTACTGCTGACCTCAGTGATTCATTATAACTGAATCACTTTGCTATATACCAGAAACAAACACAACTTTGTAAACCAATTATATTTTTTAAAAGTATTTTTTAAAAAGAACCTAAGGGCAAATTATTTTATGCTTAAAACTACCAGGTTTTTTATCTTAAATTGATAAAACCCAATTGATAAAACCATCTTAAATTGATAAAACCCAATATAGACTTCAAATTCCCATTGTGTTTTCTATTCTTATGAAATGAACATTGACCACTCAGTTACCATGAGCTTAATGATTAATACACAGTTTTAATATATGGCTTTTAAATTTAGGAGATATTGAAAGGAGTTTAACAAATATTTGTTAAGAGGGAAGGAAAGATTAGTATTTGATATAGTGTTACAATTTACACAGTTATTAGCACTGGAAAATTAAGCACCTGTTTTGAAGAACACAAAGTACAGAGATCAGGATCCAACAGATGTTGTTTCTATTAATGCACAAATTGCTTGATTATTTCCTAATTCCCTGTTCCACTGCCATGCCTTTTGGCCTGATAACTTCATTGGACATACTAGGAAGGCACAATTTGTCTTTGATTATTTATGACCTTGGGAAAGATGAGCTATAGTGAAGCATGAGCTTCTCACCAAGATTCTTTATTTTGACCCAGATTATCCAGCTGAGACCACTAAAACATAGTGCATTTGGAGAAAGATGTGAGACCACGCAAATTTATGCTGATGCTTTAGTACCCACAGAATAAGATTATATTGTGGTGTTTACAATGAGACTCCAATTTATCTTCAACCTTAGGAGCTAGCAACCTGCTTTCAGAAACTTTGAAAGAGTTTTGCAAATACTGGAAGGCTTATATGTATAACACTCTACGAAAGAAAAAATTAAAGAAAGGGTGGGATGAATTGAAAGAGTAGCGTGGAAACATATACATTACCATATGTAAAAAAAAATGTGAGAATTTGCTGTGTGATACAGGGAGCTCAACCTAGAATGGTGGGATGGGGTGGGAGGTGGGAGGGAGGTTTACGAGGGAGGGTGCATATGTATACCTGTGGCTGATTCATGTTGATATATGGCAGAAACTAGCATACACAAAGCAATTATCCTCCAATAAAACTTTTTTAAAAAGATGGATAAAAGATAAATTATCTAATAGACAGGTGGAGAGATAGAGATGTAGTATGCAAAAATATTATTAAACAAAGCGACCAGAGACAAAACAAATCAAACAATGTTTCAAAAAAAGTAAAACAATAATAGAGTCTATATTCTGAAGTTAATTCAGCCTGTGCCATTATAAGAAATTAGTTGAATACTGTTCATTTGTAGCTTTACTGAGGTATAATTTATGCACAAACAAACTGTACACACTTCATGTAGGCAACTCTTGAATTTGGATATATGCATATTTTTGGTTTTCCAAGATGAATAAGTTGTAGAGATCTGCTATACAACACAGTTAACATACAACTGGTTAACAAACCAGTATCGAACACTGCAAAATACTATTCACTTGTACATTATATGTTGAGACAGGAGAAACTAGGATGAATAGAAACAATCAACTTTATCCAGATTTTTTAATATCATAAGCCTGGAACTGTGTGCCGCACTTCTTAACTTTTAAAAATGTGTTACTCTAATTTCTTATCATTGGTTTTAGTAGTTTCTTCTTTATTTCAATTTTGCTTGCTAGGCTTTTCAAGAATATTAGATTATTGGGTTCTCAACTCTTAGACAAGTAACAGATTTTTACATTTTTATCAGTTGCCATTGTCTATTTCCTGAGTCATTAATCTCTTATTTGCTCTGTACTCTTTATCATTTTTGGTGCTGTGCTCATCCTCTGAGTTTGGGGAATGACATTAATTTTGAATTTCCTACACATTTTCCTTTAGTTCATGGTGCTTTCAATATTTTTGTTGCTGTTGTTCATCTTCAAATGCATTGGGTGAATGTTTAATTCAGTTGTTTTAAATTTCATCTGCTTCAATAATAAAATATTTAAAGTTTTGAATTTTCTCTTGAATGGACTTTTAGATGTATTTCATATTTTAATATGAAAATTACATCTTCACTTTCTCTAAATAGTATGAAATTGAGTTTGAACTTTATTTTACACCCAATAGTAATTTAAATGATTGTGCATAATAATTTATTTTAAATGCATTATTGAAATATCTAGCTTTTGGGTATAATTTGTTTAGTTAATTGGGTGCTCTAAAATTATTGTTTCTGTCAAGTTATTTATGTATATCTAACACATCTTTACATGAAATACTGTGAGGAAATGGTTTATGACCATGATATTGTTCTTGTGAACCATGCTTATTCATATAAAATTATCTTGCTTAATGATTTGTCTTGAATTGTTGTTGTTTCATAGCTAAGTCATTTCTGACTCTTCTCCACCCTCTGGACTACAGCATGCCAGGTCTCCCTGTCCTTCACCATCTCCTGGAGTTTGCTCAAATTCATTTCCATTGAGTCAGTGATGCTATCTAACCATCTCATCCTCTGCCCCCCTCTTCTCCTTTTGCCTTCAATCCTTCCCAGCATCAGAGTCTTTTACAATTAGTCACTCTTCGCATGACCAAAGTATTGGGGCTTCAGCATCACTCCTTCCAATGAATACTCAGGGTTGATTTCCCTTAGGGTTGACTGGTTTGATCTCCTTGCTGTCCAAGGAACTCTCGAGTCTTCTCCAGCACCACAGTTCTAAAGCATCAGTTCTTCAGTATGCGGCCTTCTTTATGGTCCAGCTCTCATACCCCTACATAACTACTGGAAAAATCATAACTTTGACTAGATGGACCTTTGTCAGCCAAGTGATGCTTCTTTTTTTTAATGCACTGTCTAGGTTGATTATAGCTTTTCTTCCAAGGAGCAAGCGCATCTTTCACTTTCGTGGCTGTAGTCACCATTCACAGTGACTTTGGAGCCCAAGAAAATAAAATCTGCCACTGTTTACACTTTTTCCCCATCTATTTGCCATGAAATGATAGGACCAGATGCCATGATCTTAGTTATTTTAATGTTGAGTTTTAAGCCAGCTTTTTCACTCTCCTTTTTCAACCTCATCAAGAGGCTCTTTAGTTCTTCATTCCCTGTCATTAGAATGGTATCATCTGCATATCTGAGGTTGCTGATATTTCTCCCTGCAGTCTTGATTCCAGCTTGTAATTCACTTTAGTGAGTGTGGAATGATGTCTTATTGTGGTTTCACAATGTTTTAATTACCCTAATGTAATAAATTTAATGATTTCTGCTTTAGCAAGTATCTCTTCCTGTTTTTTGAAGCAATCAAGCTAATTTATTTATTTTTAAATGACCTTTATATTAATATTTTCAGGTTGAAAACAATTGTAATTTTCACTGGTACTGTGCTATTTTTAGTGATTAATTTAGGGAAGTTTTATATACTTACAATTTTTGAAGATTCTTTTGTGTCTCTTAATAAGATTTTGTATTTTTCATTTAGATCCTGGACATTTTTATTATGCTTATCCCTAGAAATATGACACCCACTGGTTTGGCTACCACACAGGAAAGCTATTGCAGATACGTAATTTTATTTTGGAGAAGGCAATGGCACCCCACTCCAGTACTGTTGCCCGGAAAATCCCATGGGCTGAGGAGCCTGGTAGGCTGCAGTCCACGGGGTTGCTAAGAGTCAGACACGACTGAGCGACTTCACTTTCACTTTCCACTTACATGTATTGGAGAAGGAAATAGCAACCCACTCCAGTGTTCTTACCTGGAGAATCCCATGGATGGAGAAGCCTGGTAGGCTGCAGTCCATGGGGTCGCACAGAGTCGGACACAACTGAAGCGACTTGGCAGCAGCAATTTTATTTTGTTAACTGGTAAACCAAAGACTGAATCCAGACTAAAAGCAAGATATTTTATTTTGAATTTTTTGTTTCAAAAACTTTAATTATTCCAGGTCCTTTTGAAAAATTAAAAGATCTAGCCTCTTCCCAGAAGTTACCAGCTGGCTGGAGTTTAGGTGCACTGTTTCCTTTACATGGGAAATGCTCTTTATAGTTCACTTTCATCTCCACTACTCCTTGTTTTATTCCAAAACTAAGGCTGAGTAAGAATGAATAAACATGTGTTCTTAAGCTGTTGTTGATATAGTTTTTCCAATAAAGAGCTAGCAAAATAGAACATTTCCTATAAATGTGTCTTGGTTGAGTTTCTCAGAAAGCATAGCCTGTGACAAGGACTTTGAAGGTGGAGAGTTTACTTGGGAAGGAATGAAGGAAGCCAGAATGAGGGAGCAGGAAGATTAAGAAAGGGAGAGAGAGAAAAACAAGGGAATATACTTTACTGATCTGGTTAGTGCAGTAAACAATGGAGGCACAATCCCCCCAAGGACCTCTGAGAACTGTATAGATGTCACCTCAGAAAAAGAAAAAAGAAAGTGAAAATGTTAGTCTCTCAGTCATGTCTGACTCTTTGCAACCCCATGGGCTATAGCCCAGCAGTCTCCTCTGTCCATGGGACTCTCCAGGCAGAATACTGAAATGTGTTGCCATTTCCTTCTCCAAGGGATCTTTCCGACTCAGGGACTGAACCCTGGTATCCCACATTGCAGGCAGTTTCTTTACCATCTGAATCATTCCTTCAAATAATGAGAGGCTACTCATCCATTGCTTTCCCCATTCTACATTCGTTGAGAGCTGCAGCAGGGACACTTCATCCCACCCCCACCAGGGGCAGAATCAGCTCCGCTGGCTTTGGGGAAAACCCCTAGGCAGAAAAATTGACCAATACTGCTGGTGCTTGAGGCACAAAGCAGGAAAGTATCTATCACAGTCACATCCAAAATCAAAGCTTGAAGAGGATGTGGCTGGGGAAACCCAGTAGCATCCACAAAACCATTTTCCTGTCAAAAGTAGGAAAATCAAGATAAAACCAAATGAATGTATGTCTGAATAAAGTATCTCAGTGTCAAAAAAGATACAACTTAAGACTCCACTGTGAAATAAACCATAGTGACAACTACAGCTGTGGTAAAAAAATATGCACATTACATAAGTTCATGTATAAGAAAAAAGACTGAAATTTCTACTGAGCTTTTTTTAATGCAAATAAAATATATGACATTGCTATATTTTTTTTAAAAATGATGAATTAGGTGAAAAGTTGCCTAAGCATCAGAATCTCTTTACAGATCGAAAATTTATAAGAGTGGCCATAAAGTACAGAAGAAATTGGGTATCCTGAATGAAGATATGAATTCACAAATTTAGTCCCAATGGAAACATGAGATCAGATTGTTGAAAGTAAGGTGGATAAACCACAAAACATCTTTCATTTCATGCTTTTTAAAAGGTAGTAAATCATTTGTGTCTTCCAACACAGTTAATGAGTACTTAGTTACACATCAAAATACCTGAAAATCTATAGTTATTTGCAGTGTCAATGTGTATTTTGGCAAGACTGAAGGTATTTAGGGCATATTGCTCAAGACAGATATAATACACAAAGAAGGCTTATATCTGTGTTGAGAAAATTCCGAATACCTCAGTATAATCTGCTCAGAAGTAGTATGTGTGCTATGTGCTTAGTCGCTCAGCTGTGTTCTACTCTGCAACTCCATGGACTGTAGCCGCCAGACTCCTCTCTCTATTGGATTTGGAGCAATGGTACAGGGAGGGAGGAGGGAGGGGGTTTGGGATGGGGAACACGTGTATACCTGTGGCAGATTCATATTGATGTATGGCAAAACCAATACAATATTGTAAAGTAATTAACCTCCAATGAAAATAAATAAATTTATATTTAAAAAAAAAAAAAAGAATACTGGAGTGAGTTGCCATTTCCTCCTCCAGGGGATCTTCCCAACCCAGCAATCAAACTCACATTTCCTGCATTGCAGGTGGATTTTTTACCTGCTGAGCCAAAGTAATATACATAATTAAGAGTGATATTCCTTTAATAACTGAGGTTAACATTAGGCTTCTTAGAATATAAAATAGATAACAATTATCTACTAGGCAGTGCTAGACACTGTAATGAGCTATGTGTGTGCATACATATACTTTCAGTTCAGTTCAGATCAGTTCAGTCTCTCAGTCGTGTCTGACTCTTTGTGACCCCATGAATCACAGCACACCAGGCCTCCCTGTCCATCACCAACTCCCGGATTTCACTCAAACTCACGTCCATCAAGTCCATGATGCCATCCAGCCATCTCATCCCGTCGTCCCCTTCTCCTCCTGCCCCCAATCCCTCCCAGCATCCGAGTCTTTTCCAATGAGTCAACTCTTCGCATGAAGTGGCCACAGTACTGGAGTTTCAGCTTTAGCATCATTTCTTTCAAAGAACACCCAGGACTGATCTCCTTTAGAATGGACTGGTGGATCTCCCTGCAGTCCAAGGGACTCTCAAGAGTCTTCTCCAACACCACAGTTCAAAAGCATCAATTCTTCGGCACTCAGCTTTCTTTATAGTCCAACTCTCACATCCATACATGACCACTGCAAAAACCATAGCCTTGACTAGATGGACCTTTGTTGGCAAAGTAATGTCTCTGCTTTTTAATATGCTTTCTAGGTTGGTCATAGGTACCTACCCCCATTGGGTTTTCTACATTAAAAAGTTTATTTAATTTATACTTTTTAATGTAGAAAACCCAGTGGGGGTAGGTACCATTACTACACCAATTTTATAGATGAGGAAAATGAGGAAAAGGGAAATTAAGTAGCTTGCCCAAGGTTACACAGTATATCAGTGAGGGTTCTCCAGAAGAACACAACAAATAAGATTTATTTTAGGAAACTGTCTCAAACAATTGTGGAGGCTGACAACTCTGAAATATATACAGCAGGCTGGCAGACTGGAAACTCAGGCAAGAGTTGCTTCTGCAGTTTTGAGTTTGAAATCTGTAAGGGCAGGTCATCAGACTGGAAACTCAGGCAAGATCTTTATATTACAGTCTTGAGGTAGAATTCTTTCTTTCCCAAGGAAACTTCAGTCTTTTGCTCTTCAATTAGATGTGGTTCAACCACCTTATCAAGAGTAATATCTTTTAACTTAGCTGATTTTAGATATTAATCATATTTATAAAATACCTCCATTGTCATTTTAATGTCAGTATTGTATTATGCTAATGACTGATGACTGGAATCAGAGACAGAAATGAAAAATAACTACCTTTACTTTTTACATCCATGAATTGTTTCCTCAATCAATTGTAATTCTCTCTACAATTCAGGAGAAGGAAATGGCAACCCACTCCAGTATTCTTGCCTGGAGAATCCCATGGACAGAGGAGCCTGATGGGCTACAGTCCATGGGGTTGCAAAGAGTCAGACACGACTGAGTGACTAACACACACGCTACAATTCCACTGAGAGGCACTTGGAATAGTAATGGGAACAGAGTGGACAGAGCATCTAAAGGAATATTCTCATTATAGTATATATCTTATTCAGCTTTTAGTGAGAGACATGCCAGTACATTAGACCTTTAAGAGTCGTTATTGTTCAGTCACTAAGTCATATCTGGCTCTTCGCCATTCCATGGACTTCAGGACACCAGACTTCCCTGTCCTTCATTATCTCCCTGAGTTTGCTCAAATTCATATCCATTGAGTCAGTGATGCTATCTAACCATCTCATCCTCTGCTCCCCTCTTCTCCTCTTGCCCTCAAACTTTCCCAGCATCAGGATCTTTTCCAGTGAGTCAGCTCTTCGCATCAGGTGACGAAAGTATTAGAGCTTTAGCTTTAGCATCAGTCTTTAAAATGAATATTCAGGGTTGATTTCCTTTAGGACTGACTGGTTTGATCTCCATGCAGTCCAAGGAACTATCAAGAGTCTTCTCCAGCATTGCAGTTTGAAAGGATCACTCAGCCTTCTTTATAGTCCAACTCTCACATCTGTACATGACTACTGGAAAAACCAAACCTTTGACTAGATGGACCTTTGTCAGCAAAGTGATGTCTTTGCTTTCTAATGCACTGTCTAGTTTTGACACAGCTTTTCTTCCAAGGAGCAAGAACCTTTTAATCCCATGGTTGCAGTCACTGTCTACAGTGATTTTGGAGACCCAAAAAATAACCTGTCACTGTTTCCAATTTTTCTCAGTCTATAGTCCATGAAGTGATGGGACTGGATGCCATGATCTCAGGTTTTTGAATGCTGAGTTTTAAGCCAACTTTTTCACTTAAGAGTGCTCACTGCCGAATGCCTTACATGCATTGTATTAAAACATTTCAAATATGTCTCCTTCTCCAGATCTGTAATTACTTCATTCTCTCTCATGTTTCTGCTGTTGAAGCTCAATGTTCAATGGAATTTAAAACCTGTCATTAGCTGTATCCTAAAGGGTCTAAATAAAATAGAAAGTGAAAGTGAAGTAGCTCAGTCGTGTCCAACTCTTTGCAACCCCATGGACTGAAGCCTACCAGGCTTGTCCGTCCATGGGATTTTCCAGGCAAGAGTACTGGAGTGGGTTGCCATTTCCTTCTCCAGGGGATCTTCCTGACCCAGGGATCATACCCTGATCTCCCCCACTGCAGGCAGACGCTTTGCCCTCTGAGCCACCAGGGAAATAAAATAGAGTAATATGCTATTAGATTCATTAAGGGAATGAAAGGGCTTCCCTTGTGGCCTATCTGGTAAAGAATCCGCCTGCAATGTGGGAGACTTGGGTTTGATCCCTGGGTTGGGAAGATCTCTTGGAGAAGGGAAAGGCTACACACTGGAGAATTCCATAGACTGTATAGTCCATGGGGTGGCAAAGAGTCAGACACGACTGAACAACTTTCACTTCACTTCACTTCTTAGTCAATTGCTTCAAAATCAATGGGCAGTGCTTACTAAGAGAGTATACTGCCCCAGATTCCTTCCAGCTGATGAGAGACCTATAACTAAATTCTAGTCCTAAATATCAGCAGAAGTGTTTTGTAGGACTTGAGAACAACTGGTTGAAAGGTGTTACTAAAGTTAGTTAGAGTTCATTATTTTCCCTTACGCTATTCTTCCTTCTGCAACTCAGACAAGATAACTGAAGCTCTTCCTGCCATTTTGGATTGTGTGGTGACCTGAAAAAGGAAACCACACCCTTACATGGTAGAATACAGAATCAGAGTTTGGCTGCCTAGTGAAGCTCTGTGACTGGCATACTAACCTCTGGATTTCATAGTTCTTTCTCTCTTTGCATGCCCTCCAATCTTCTACTATTGCCACATGATAGGCTACAGTAGTAGAGAAACCCATGAATGCAGCCCATTGATGTCAGCCTACTGAAGCATAGATTACGGTAGAGAAAGACAGAAAAGTACCCATCATTCCAAGGTGTGAAATTATGATACAAATGTGAAACACTGATCTCAGAGAAGTTAAGGAAACTCCCAAATTACAAAGATTATAAATGGTAAGGTCTGGTCTTAAACTCATACTTTTATCCTTTCTATGCTAGCATTAGGATTAATTAACACAGGATGAGAAAGAACAGGTCTAGACAAGCATGCAGTCAACATGGACAATAGTGGATAAATTATATAGAGTGACGAAAAGAAAAGGAGGGTTGGAGGTGAGTTCCAGAAGAGACAAGGTAAATAAAAGATCGCCTCTTAGACAAATTAAGAGTCATTACATCACATTGACATAATCCCCCTCTGATTGAAAGAACAGTAAGCAGAATTTACAAGCAACTGTCATCGTGTAATACAGCTAAGATGGAGTGTACAGAGTCTGAAGATTACCTTTACTCAGAAGATCTTAAGACAGATTCTCACTGACTGTGGTCAGCATAGTCTTTTAGAATGACTGTTGCTTCTGTAGACTTTGGACGACATGAACAATACTATGCCTTCACTTTTGTATCCTCATTATCTAATGCAGGTCTAGACACATGTTAGGTGCTCAATAAAACTTGCAGACTAAATTAACACAGACACATTGATGGTTAGTGTCATGCCCTCTGTAGGGAAAAAAAAAATGGCTAGATTGGACCCAAATTCTACCATTTAAGTTATCTGGAACAACTTTCTTAACTTTTACACTTATTAATCAGCAAATTGAGGAAAATGACATCTTCCTCAGATAGTTGTTTGGAATAATAAGTGAACACAAGTAAAACAATGCCTGGAATGTAATAAGCATTCGGTGTGTGTTAACTCTAATTCTTGCATGTTTTAAAATATCTTCCCTTTGTTATGTTCCTTTGATTAAAATAATTTTTAGCCTAGTTGAATATGAGTGTTTGGGAAAAATAAGAGAATGAGAGAAAACATTTATGTGAGAGAGGAAAATTTGTGAGATAGTCATTGGAGAGAATGGGTTAGGACTCACTGTGAGCTCATGGTGTTGAATATTTGGTTGATGCTAGTGATCAGTAGTCTGTGGCCCCAGTAGCTGTGCAAATGTGGTGTTCCTCCAGCATACATCTGCTGCTGCTAAGTCGCTTCAGTCGTGTCTGACTCTGTGCAACCCCATAGACGGCAGCCCACCAGGCCCCACCGTCCCTGGGATTCTCCAGGCAAGAACACTGGAGTGGGTTGCCATTTCCTCCTCCATTGCATGAAAGTGAAAAGTGAAAGTGAAGTCGCCCAGTCATGTCCGACTCTTAGCGACCCCATGGACTGCAGCCTACTAGGCTCCTCCTTCCACGGGATTCTCCAGGCAAGAGTACTGGAGTGGGGTGCCATTGCCTTCTCCAAAACATACATCTAGGCCATCTTAAAAAGACTATTTTTATATATCACTTTAGCATGGGTATACATATTATTTATAAAAGCTTTCAGGATAAGAATAAGGATTAGATAGCATTTATTCTATTGGAATATAAAAAGTTGAATGACATTTATTGGAACATTAGTTATGAACCTTACAAAATAAAACACATCCTCCCAAATATTTACAGCTTCCCAATAACCAAGTGTCCTAATTTGCAAAAATTTACAAACCTTAAGAATATGAGTTAGTAGAAAAAGCCACTGCATGACTTCTAGCCACATATAATAATAAAGCCACATATAATAATAAAGCCACATAATAATCCCACATATCCATCCAGTACTTCTAACATACAAACTGAAAGTCAGTTCCCATGTACTTTAACTGATCATGGTACATTTTATGTTTCTCTTACTCTACCCCATACTCTTGAGAGTCCCTTGGACAGCAAGGAGATCAAACCAGTCAATCCTAAAGGAAATCAACCCTGATTATTCATTGGAAGAACTGATGCTGAAGCTGAAGCTCCAATACTTTGGCCACCTGAGGCGAACAGTTGACTAACTAGAAAAGATCCCAATGCTGGGAAAGATTGAAGGCAGGAGGAGAAGGGGATGACAGAGGATGAGATGACTGGATGGCATCACTGACTCGATGGACGTGAGTCTGAGTGAACTCCGGGAGTTGGTGATAGACAGGGAGGCCTGGCGTGCTGCGATTCATAGGGTCGCAGGGAGTCGGACACGACCGAGTGACTGATCTGATCTGATCTGAGCAGAGTAAAAAGTCATTGAAAAACATGATTCCTGTTCCATGTTATTCTTGTCTCCATTAATAGACAATAGATACTAATGTCTACGTTACAGTAAATAATAAAAGGCTATCTGTATTTACTGTCTAAAAAGCACTTTGAACCAAATGAATTTAATGTTGCTTATTCATTGTTAAATTTTAAGCTAGCTCTTTTAGCAGTATTTAACACAATCTTAATTGACGCAAAAGTCCACTCACAAAGAATTAATCTAGGATAGTTTCTCCTATGAATCAGATAGAACCAATAATACATAAAGTAGAAAGTGTTAGTCGCTCAGTCACATCTGACTTTCTGTGACCCCATGGACTGTAGCCCACATGACTCATCTGTCCATGGAATTCTCCAGCAAGAATACTGAGTTGGGTAGCCATTCCCTTCTCCAGGGGATCTTCCCAACCCAGGGATTGAACCTGGGTCTCCCACATTGCAGTCAGATTCTATACCATCTGAGCCACCAGGTCACTCCTAAAATTACATTTTTTAAAATCGTTCACATTGGCCTTCAAACAATGTTCTTATAAACTATGTGGAATTATTTCAAAGTACAAACCTTAGTTTAAAATACATTTATATTTATTGCTTAATATTTGCCTTTAAAAGCTTAAGATTTTATTTTTAGCAAAATAAACATTTTAAAAGCTGTTTCACATGTGAAATTCTCTGTAATGTATAATTTAATAAAATGATCAACATACATGTGTTTCTATGTTTTTTTTATAACAAGCTCTACAAACCTGGCAAATTGTATTTAATTTTGTTTGTTTTGTTCTGAAAATTTTTTATTCTCCAGTAGCCAACAAGGGAATGCAGAAATGTCTCCAATGGATAAAACTCAGGATTCTTTCTATTCTTTACAATATATATGGTATATGTGGTAAATCTATTATTCTTGGTATGACAACCACTATGCTAGCATTTTTTAACATTTCACTAGCTGAATGATTTGTTTATTTAACTAATATGTGGGGTGGGGGGGAATACTACAAAAATGTAGCATTGAAATCTCTAAACTCTTCCTCTTTCCCAGATTTGGAATGCTTATTAAAATTCTTCAAAGAAAGTGAATTATTTCATTAAAACATGATGTACAGCAGGCCTTTCCTGAGGTTTACAAAAGTTTGCAAGGCTGTGCGTAGCCTATTACCATTTTGTAAGTGGCTGGATGTTCTCTAAAATCAAAACAGAGGGAGACAAGACAGTAATTGGTCTTGTCATCAAACAATAAAACAAATTAGCTTTTTGTTGGCTTTTTCTCCCCTTTAAAGTTTCCTTAAATTTCAAAGTCAAAGAAAATAAAATCTCTCTGGCCATCAAACAAGCAGCCTGTTAAGAAAAACAACTTCTGATGACAGCAAAATGCTAAATAAAGCTCTTTCAATTTGGAGAAGCCTCTTCTCTGTCTCAGGGTAGGACTTCGCTAAAACCATTCCCGATCAAAGGATATCAGTTATGTTTTTAAAGATATTTACAGAAGTAAATTTCATCACTGCTCTTAGGAAAACATCTCTGTTAACAAAATACCAATGCAACAAACTACTGCCTCTGGCCACTGAGGTATGCTTTGTGATTCTATCTTCAATTTCTGAAGTTACTGAAATTTTATCCTGGAAAGCTGGCAGTAGAAAAAAAAATCAGAGAACAAGAATATGCAAGTAGCAAAGGATAAAATTGAAACTTGTTCCAAACCTGGAAAAATCTAACAAATTACAAATATTTTTCAGACAATTAAATTGATAACACAGATACAACTCCAATAAGTAATCATACAGTATTTATTTATGAAATAAATAAATGCCATAAAATGTCTACAGCATCACTGTGATATAGATCTCCCCTATCAGCATGATTCTTCCTGTGAGAAATTTATATGTAGCAACAAGCCAGGATAGGAATTTTAAAGAGGAATTTATTTTATTTCACCTTATAAAGATAATGACACATAATATCTGATATAACTGACATTTTTCATATTTTAAGCTTTTAGAACAGATGTATTAAAACAGCATAGTTATTTAAACTGGTTTTGCTCTTGCTTTTGAAGTCTTCCTTCCATTTTTATCTCATTAAGTATTTATTCCAAATAACAATGTGGCAGGCAACAAGGATATCGATAACAAGGTGACAGGGGCAGAGGAGCTGATAAATGTTGCTTTCTATTTCTTTACATTTGTAGCAAAAATTATATAAGAATTAATAATGTACTATAATCAGTATTTAAGTTCTAATTCTAACTCTCAATAAACTTAGTATCATTTGGCCTCCATTTGCAGAAATCAGCAACAGTAATAACCTACCACAGAACAATTATGATGATAAAAGGAGACCACGTATGAAAAATAATTAGTGACAGTCAGACATGAATTGAGTGTGTTATATATGCCAGGCACTACGCTGAATTTTTTCATGTGTTATCTCATTTTCAGTGTTTAAAGAACTCTACAAAAAGAAATATTTTTTCTTTCACGTGTTGCTGTGATTAGTCGCTCAGTTGTGTCCAACTCTGCGACCCCATGTACTGTAGCCAGCCAGACTCCTCTGTCCATGGAGATTCTCCAGGCAAGAATACTGGACTTGGTTGCCATGCCCTCATCCAGGGGATCTTCCCAATCCAATAACCAGGTCTCCGACATTGCAGGCAGATTCTTTACTGTCTGAGCCACCAGGGAAGTCCAAGAATACTGGAGTGGGTAACCTATCCCTTCTCCAGGGGAACTTCCCCACCCAGGAATTGAACTGGGGTCCCCTGCACTGCAGTCGGCTTCTTTACCAGCTGAGTTACCCGGGAAGCCCCTCTCCTGTGTTAATACGCACATTTTGCATTACAGTAGCTATACAGTATCAGAGAAGGCAATGGCAACCCACTCCAGTATTCTTGCCTGGAAAATCCCATGGACGGAGGAGCCTCCTAGACTGCAGTCCATGAGGTCGCGAAGAGTCGGGCACGACTGAGCGACTTCACTCTCACTTTTCACTTTCATGCATTGGAGAAGGAAATGGCAACCCACTCCAGTGTTCTTGCCTGGAGAATCCCAGGGACGGCGGAGCCTGGTGGGCTCCTCTACGGAGTCGCGCAGAGTCGGACACGACTGAAGCAACTTAGCAGCAGCTGCAGCAGCATACAATATAGATGGGGAAACAATGGAAACAGTGAGAGACTTTATTTTCTTGGGCTCCAAAATCACTGCAGATGGTGACTACAGACATGAAATTAAAAGACGCTTGCTCCTGGGAAGAAAAGCTATGGCCAACCTAAACAGCATATTAAAAAGAAGAGACATTACTTTGCCGACAAAGGTCCTTCTAATAAAAGCTATGGTTTTTCCCGTAGTCATGTATGAATGTGAGAATTTGACTATAAAGAAACCTGAGCGTGGAAGATTTTATGTTTTTGAACTACGGTGCTGAAGAAGATTCTTGAGAGTCACTTGTGTAAGGAGATCAAACCAGTCAATCCTAAAGTAAATCAGTCATGAATATTTACTAGAAGGACATACTGAAGCTGAAACCCCAATACTTTGGCCACCTGATCCAAAGAACTGACTCATTAGAAAAGACTCTGATTCTGGGAAAGATGGAAGGCAGAAGAAGGGGACAACCCAGGATGAGATGGTTGGATGACATCACTGACTCGATGGACATGAGTTTGAGCAAGCTCCAGGAGTTGGTAATGGATAGGGAAGCCTGGCATGCTGCAGTACATAGGGTCACAGAGTCTGACACGACTGAGCGACTGAACTGAACTGAAATGAGTTTAAGTCCTTCAACTAAATTTTTCTTTCTCAAGATAGTGTTGGCAGTTCTATAGATCCTTTACATTTCCATATAAATTTTAGAATTCATTCAGCAGTTTTTTTTAATCTGCCTTCTTATAGCTTATTCTAACATAATGTTTATCACAATATATCATCATAATTTGTTTAAATACCTGTTTCTCTTCTACTGCAAGATCCCTCAAAGAAATGAATGTTGTCTTATTTATTGTATTCTTAGAATCTAGCCTCTTATTATAGAGAGTGCACTTTTGAGATTTCTAGTTATTTGTTAACTGACTAATACAATTAAGTCAGCCTTGAGTTGGTTCTTACGGTTTCTATGAAACAGAGTACAATCTTTCTCATAGGTTTTCCCCTAGGAAGAAATAATTCAAAAAAAAAAAAGTGTCCCTTGTATTTTAGCTATTTGAGACTATTGAGCTTGTCTCCCCACTCCTTACCTACGATAGAATTCATTTTCCTAAATTGATCCATTTTCTGTAAAGATTCAAATTACTGATTGATCTACTAAGGTTAGAACATATTGCCACTTACCCAATAGGTCAAAAATGGCCAAGATACACAACACTGTCGAGAAAAATTAAAGAAGACCTATATTATAAACATGCTGTGTTTATAGGTTAAAAGACTCACTGTTATTAAAAATGTCTGTTCTTCCAAATTGATCACAGAGTCAACATAATCATTACCAAACTTGATTTAGTAGTGAGAAATTGATGAACTAATTCTAAAATTTATATGGAAGCATAAAGGACCCAGAATTACCAACATAATCTTGAAAAAAAAATAAAAATGGATGATAAAAAAGGATCAATCCAGAAGGTCCAACATCTAGCAGGAGTTGCAGAAACAACAGGAAAAAAATGGTAGTAATGTTACTAAATAATTCAAGAAAGTATTGTTGAACTTCTAGATGGGAAGTGCTCACCCAATGCCTAGCACAGTGAATAGCACCAAGGCATATCACCAAGAAATTTGAGAATCCCCAGGGATAAAGAGTACTTCCTAAAGACTTGCAAAGAGAGTTAAAAACAAGTCCTGTACAAATGCTTAAGAAAAATTAAGAGATCAAAGTGATCATTTATAGCAACACTGGAAGCTAGAAGACAATGGAGTGACTCAGAATTCTGAAAGAAAATTATTAATACTTGAAATGCAGAATCATACTCTCATCTTTTCAAGTTTCTCCCCAATTAAAAATCTTTTTTTCAAAACTTTTTATTGAAATATAGATGGTTTACAATGTTGTGTTAGTTTCAGGTGTACAGCAAAGTCATTCAGTTTTATACATATTAATATATATACATTTTCAGAATCTTTTCCATAATAGTTCACCCCAAATTTTATTTCTCATGCTTTCAAGGGAAACTACCAAAGGATGTGTTTTAATACTATTGAGGAGCAAATTATTGAGCAAACGGATCCAACACAGAGGAGAGGTAAAGAGGGTTCAGAGAATGATGCAAAGAAGTCCAAGGCTGAGAGCTGTTCACAGACTGAGACAGCCAGCAGTGTGGACCAGAGCAATGGAATGGAAGGGTCCAGAAAAGAAAGCCAATGGGTTATCTAGTACATTTAACTGAATTAGTAAAATATGAATTGAGAAGCTATTAGATTATGTGGAAAGACTTAATGATAAGTACACTACATAAAAAAGCAAATGCAAGAGCAAGGCAATGATTAAAGCCAGAAAGAAAAGTTGGAAACATTTATAGTCAAAATGTCAATGCTAAGTACTATATTTTCTTAACCAAAATCCTAAGAGGATAGGGGAGGTGGAGAAAAGGTAAATCCATCCATCAAAATTGGAAATCAATAAACAATGTCTAGAATGCATAAATCAGGGCTTCCCTGGTGGTCCAGGAGTTAAGAATCCACCTGTCAATGCAGGGGACATGGATTCAGTCCCTGGCCCAGGAAGATCCACATGCCTTGGAGCAACTAAGCCCATGCGTCACAACTACTGAGCCCATGTGCCTCAACTAGAGAAAGCCTGTGCACAGCAATGAAGACGCAGCACAGCCATAAATAAATAAAACTTCTGAAAGACTCACAGAATGTATAAGTCAAGAAGTAATATGAGCTTAAAAAATGTACACTAGGGTGGGGGTGGGGAGGGAAATGAAACAGGACTGCTGTTAAACGTTTTCTTAGTATTTGTCTATGCATGCATATTACTTTGATAAAAATTTAAAGGGAAGATGTGAAAAAATAAAAGAACTTTGAAGTACTAATCTCGGATTTACTGTGAGACTCATTGTGAAGTTACTTCGATACAAAAAATAATGCTATTGATATGAGGATCTGTTCTGTTCTGTTCAGTCGCTCAGTCGTGTCCAACTCTGTGTGACTTCATGGACTGCAGCACGCCAGGCTTCCCTGTCTATCACCGACTCCCGGAGCTTACTCAAACTCGTGTCCATCAAGTCGGTGATGCCATCCAACCATCTCATCCTCTGTCCTCCCTTTCTCCTCCTGCCTTCAATCTTTCCCAGCATCAGCGTCTTTCCCTATGTCAGTTCTTTGCATCAGATGGCCAAAGTATTGGAGTTTCACCTTCAGCATCAGTCCTTCAGTGAATATTCAGGACTGATTTCCTTTAGGATGGACTGGTTGGATCTCCTTGCAGTCCAAGGGACTCTCAAGAGTCTTCTCCAACACCACAGTTCAAAAATATGAGGACAGACCAATAGAAAAAATAATAGAATCTAGGGATAGACCCACATATACACATTCAAATGATTTTCAACTAAGGTGCCAAGACAATTCAATAGCATCAGTGTTTCTAATAAATGACATTGGAACAACTGAATATTCATATGGAAATAAACCTAAGGTATCCCATATACAAAAATTAATTTAATAAAGTCCATGTACCTCACATAAAACCCACAACCAAAAGTTCTTAGAATAAAATGTAAAGAAATATCTTCTTTTCCTTTTATAAGGCAAGAATTTTTCTGATAACACACAAAAAAGAAAAAAATAATAAATTGGGCTTCATCAAAATTTTAAAGTTTTTTCAATCCAAAGATACTACTAAAGTGACAATAAAAAAGATGAATGACACAATTAGAAAACAGTCAAAACACTTGAACAGACACTTTACAAAAGAAGATATATAATTGGTCAACAAGCTCATAAAGATGCTTAATGTTTTACTTCTACTCCTTTTTACCTAAGGGAAATTAAAACATACATGTCCATCAACAGAAAAGCTTAGCTTTGAATGCTCACAGCAGCTTTATTTTAATAAGCCCCAAACATGGAACAGACCAAATATCCATCAATAGGAAAATAGATGAGCAAATTGTGGTAAGTTCAAACAAAGAAATACTACTCAGTTCAAAAATAGAAGGTGAGGCAAACAAATTACTAACCCGTGAGTTAATCTCAAAAACATTTTGCTGAGTGAAAGAAGGCAGACACAAGAATATACATATATAATTCCCTTCATGTTGTTTGTGAGAATAGGCAAATTGATCTCTGGTGATACAAGTATATGGAGGATTCCACAAATGAGACAGCCTTCTTGGGGCTCTATTAGCAGAAATGTGGTAATAGCAATACTTGCCACAGGACAGTTATGATGATAAAACAGGACCATGCATGAAAAAATAATTAGTAGCTGTCAGTAACATGAATCGAGTATGTAATATGTGCCAGGCACTATGCTGTCTGATTTGTGGATTCTTCCTTATACTTGAACTTGATTGGTTTCCACGCTGATTTCCTCAGATCAAACATGGCTTCACTCCTAACTTTGTGAACTCAGGATTCTAAGCCAAAACTTAGGATTTAATAAGCATTTATGCTCATCAAAACACCTTGAGTTATCCCAAATGCAATAGCACCCCTGACCTAATCTACTAAATAATTATTACTCCTAAATTCTCACTCATCTTATCACTGCACAAGATTCCAGATGTATTAAACACACACACACACACACACTTCAAGTAGATTTGCTGCCTTCATTTCCACTTTTAAGGTTTCCACACTGATTTCTAAAGTACTCAGTACAATATTCTTCACCTAGTGAGTTCTGTAATGCATAGTGATGATTAACTGACATTGAAAAGGTACATACCAACAAGATTAGGTTGATTCTATTAATGATTAATGTATTCTATTACCCTATAAAGGATAGGCCTTTTGGGACTCTGGTATTTTTAAAACATCTTTAAAACATCATATGCCTATTCAATATCTCGAAAATATCAAACACTCTGATTCCAGAAATACATTACTGAAGCATTCAAGAGATGAATGCCCAATGATTAAAAATCTTTAGCAAAAGAGTTCCCATCATGGATTTTATTTTACTAGTTGCAGGATGGGATGGGCAAGAGCCAGGGGAGGGGGCTTGGTAACCCTTTATTTGCCAAAAGCATTTAATAAAACCAATTGCTTTAAAAATTAATGAGAAAAACTGTAAGAACAAAGCAGATATTCTTGGAATATTACTTGTAGGATAAATAAGCCATAGAGTAGGAGAAAATAACATATTCAGACACACAATTCACTTTTTTTCTTTCCGGCAACATACATTATCTGAAAATTGAACCAGTATCAAAGAAAGGCATTCTAGGAAAATGAAGCAGAGAAAGGAGGAAAGACATGGAGAAAGAATAGCAAAGCATTTCTGGTTTTCTTCTTGAAAGAAAGGAGGAGGTGGATGCCAAAGGTTGAAACCTGCAAATCAGTAAAGGACAGACAGACTAATTCTCTTTCTGCTTCAGCCTCATGGAGGAGAGTCAAAAGATGTGAGAAAGAGCAGCAGCCATTTCTGCAAAACAGAGCAGAATGTTGTTTCTTCAAACACCCCAGTATGATAGTCTGAAATCAGTCATTCTGTTTCTCCAAGTGATTGGCAATAATAGCAAGGTACCAAAACTATGATATTACAACCAAGATGAAGGTTTTATTTTAGATGGCCTAGATTATTTTCTTGTGTGTCTGACTTTCTGTAAAAGTTAATCTTCAATATTTCCAGAGATTCATATCCTGAAAGAAATCAAATAGGCAATTACAAGAAATAAACTAGGGAACGATACTGAATATCTTGTAATAACCTATGAGAGAAAAGAATCTGGAAAAGAGCATATATATATATATGAATCCTTTTGCTGCATACCTGAAACTAACACAATATTGTAAATTAACTAGACTTCAGTAATAAAAAACATTAAAATTAAAAAAAGAGAAACCACCTCATTAGCTTGAAAGAAACATACTACACCTAAATTACTTTCTTCACTTCTTTTGCTCTATTTTATATCTTATTAGTAGAAGATACACTCGACACACTGTGCCTTTCCACTGAGTTATGGTTGAATAGAGCTAATCCTGGGAACCTGATTTCATGGACTAATCATACATATTTTCACTATTAACTAAGTCTTGGATTTACTTAATTTGCTGTAGAAAAAAGCAATTGGAAGAATTGGGACTAGCTAAGAGAGAACCCAGGACAGTACAAACTTTGTATTAAAGAATAATTTTCTATAGGCCAGAAGAAATTTCTTAAATCCGTGTCAAAGAATGATAGTTTTCCTTCTCAACAAGTTTCCGCCTAACACCTTTTCACTGAATTAACAACTGTCTCAGCATTCAAGGATGAAACCACATCCAAGCACTTCTTTGGAATGTGAGAGTAACAAACATATTTCTCTTAAGGAACAAACAAGTAAACACTGGAAAATAGAGCACCAAATTTATGTGTTACTTTGTCTAGTCCCCTAAATAATTTTATTTGATCCTTCCTGGTTATCCTCCTTTTTGATGAATATGAATTTAAGAAGTCAGTAAGCCATTTTGATTTATTCTCTCAAAGACCAAGGATATAGAATAGCATTGATGATTGTTAGAATTTGCATTATTTTATGACTTACATATCTAGAATTTTCCTTATGTAATTAGTATCTAAAATAGTAACACTCAGAAAAGTGTCACAAATTATAAGAACAACAAGAAACTATGTTCTGCTTATCAACATCCTAGCTTCCCAAAAAGATATTAAATGATTTCAGTAAGTACAATATACAAGAAGTTTTGTCTCTAGCTAAGACAATTTGCAAACCATTAAATAGGTTTTTATCCTTCTGTAGATTTAAACTTGCTGTGGAAACAATTCAGAATGAGTTTCTCAAATGTATTGGACCAAGGACCTTTGTTTATATATCAATTAATGATCTTTGATGTGTTAACTTTTGAAGAAGATAGTATATTCACCTAGAAATCCTGAAGGCACAGAACACCAAAGTCAGAAATAAAACATGGATATTGTACCACAGCCTTTCTCAGTGTACAAGGCAGTTTCCAGATCTCTAGGACTGAGTGATTCCTATAACAGCATCTTGCTGTCCTGCCCCAGGTGCTGACATGGTCAATTCTTTGTGATTTTTCTTTAGATAACCATTATCTGCCCCAATGAAAGAAAGTAGTAAAATAATTTTTAAAACTGGGGGTTTACAAGCTTCTAGCATCTCATTGTTTGCCACAGTTTGGTAATTCTCAGAATAAAGTCATTTAATGTTCCCATTACTTTGCCAACAAAGGTCCGTAGAGTCAAAGTTATGGTTTTTCCAATAGTCTTGTACAGATGTGAGAGTTGGACCATAAAGAAGGTTGAGTGTCAAAGAAGTGATGCTTTTGAACTGTGGTGTTAGAGAAAACTCTTGAGAGTCCCTTGGACTGCAAGGAGATCAAACCAATGAATCCTAGAGGAAATCAACCCTGAATATTCATTGGAAGGACTGATGATAAGCTGAAGCTCCAATATTCTGGCTACCTAATGTGAAGAGCCAACTCAATAGAAAAGACCCTGATGCTGGGAAACAATGAGATCAGGAGGAAAAGGGAACAACAGAGGATGAGATGATTGAATGGCATCACTGACTCAATGGACATGAGTTTGAGCAAGCTCCAGGAGATGGTGAGGGACAGGGAACTCTGGCGTGCTGCAGTCCATTGGGTTGCAGAGTCAGACACGATGGAGCAACTGAACAAAGTTGCCATGACAAAAATTAACTTAGATCTCACAGGCAGATTGACTATCTTTAGATTTCTCTTATCTGCCAACTACGACTTTGTTAGTGCAATTCTCCTAATAGTTTTGGGAGGTTTTGGAGGGAGGGACACTAACATAATTCCCCACTATATTAATATTTAATAGTAATGTTATGGTATGATAAATACATAAAGCCTCTTGGAGATTTACAAAGCACTTTTTGTTTACTTCAGTTTCATTGTAAAATAGTGACAGTAATATATGTCTCATGGGGTTTTCTTATTTATTTATTTTTGTTTGCACTGCTGCACACAAACTTTCTCTAGTTGCTAGTGGGGGTTACTCTTTGTTATAGAGCATGGGCTCTAGATTGCCAGCTCAGTAGTTGTGGAGAAGGGGCTTAGTTGCTCCATGGCACATTGGATCTTCCTGGACCAGGGATTGAACCTGTGTCCCCTGCACTGGCAGGCAAATTCTTAACCACTCTACAACCAGGGAAGTCCTCAAGGGGTTTTTTTGAGGGCTAAAACATGTCCATCAGGTTCAACTATTAGAATGAAGAATACTCCAAAAAATGTGTTTCCCACCCCTCTGCACACACACACACATATATCCCCCTTTACCCGACTGCCCACTTGCAATTGGTGTAGAAGTATATGAACATTAGTAATGTCAAAGGATGTTATTAGCCCTAAATTTCTAAGAGCCAATTATCAACTGGAAATGAATATTTCTTTTTTAAAAGGTATATTCATCCTGTACATAAATAAAAAGTATTTATTGTTGTTTTCTAGAAACCACAAATAAAATGTGTTCATTAAATGTACTTACAATGCAGAGTTTCAGTTTAGGAAGGTGAAGAATTTGGGAGATGGATGCTCGTGAGAGTTGCACAACAATGTGAATGTACTCAGTGCCACTGGACTGTATGGTTAAATATGATTAAAATATTAATATTATGCTTCATGTTATGTGACTACTGCAATTAAAAAAAAACATTTAAAACATAGGCATAGCAAAAAAAAAAAAAGATGGTTGAGTATATTTCTAGAAGAAAACAAAGAAAGTGGTAAAATAATGAGTAGTATTTGGAGTACATGGAGTACATAATAGAATCCTTTAAAAAACACCAGAGTAACGGTGGTGCTAGAGGTGACGAATCCACCTGCCAATGAAGGAGACATAAGACATGTTTCAATCCCTGGGTTGGGAAGATACCCTGGAGTAGGAAGCAGCAACCACTCAGTATTCTTGCCTGGAGAATTCCCTGGACAGAGAAACCTGGCAGGCTACAATTCATGGGGCCACAAAGAGTCAGACATGACTTGAGTGACTGAGCAATGGAATTGTTCATCATGGTATCGATGTCCAGTCCTATAAACTATGTAATTTACACAGCTCTTTAATTATACCACCACATTAAAAATTACTTTTTATAGCATCAGGGTAACCTCGATCTTAAGAGACTGGTGTTTTAATCTTCTCTCTGTGCTTTTAAGCAAATATTTTCTCCAAGTTATAGATTTTGTCTATTTAAAATAACATAATAGTATAATGGAATAATACTACCAAGTACGGATCAAATTAGATCACTGATAAGCTTATAAATCTAAAATTTCAGGCAAGAGAATTTGATATTCAGAACCTGATTAAGAGGCCTACTTGTGGTCAAATTCAATTAGTCTCAGAGTACAAGCATAATTAGGGGCTTCCTTGGTGGCTCAGAGGTAAAGAATTTGCATGCAGGAGATGTGGGTTCAATCCCTGGGTTGGGAAGATACCCTGAAGAAGGAACTGGCAATACACTCCAGTATTCTTGCCTGAAAAATCCTACGAACAGAGGAGCCTGTAGGGCTATCATCCACGGGGTCACAAAGAGTTGGACATGACTGAGTATGCAGGCATTCACAAGCGTAGTTATTGGTAACCACATCTGAAAAATAGAAGGGGACTCAGAAATCTCAGAGAAGGGAAAATGGTTTATTGGATTACCCAGACTCTCCAGAAAGGACCCACTAAAGACAAGATAATGAAGAACTTTGTTTGTCATGCTAAGTAATTTGGACAAATTTGATAGTAATGAAGACTGGAAATAATTTAAAATCACTTTGTAACTGTTGTTCAGTCACTCAGTTGTATACAACTCTTTGCAACCCCATGGCCTGGTTTCCCTGTCCTTCGCTATCTCCTGGAATTGGCTCAAACTCATGTCCATTGAGTTAGTGATGTCATCCAACCATCTCACCCTGTTGCCGCCTTTTCCTCCTGCTCAAAGTGTTTCCCAGCATTAGGGTCTATTCTAATGAGTCAGCCCTTCACATCACGTGGCCGAAGTATTAGAGCTTCAGTTTTGGCATCAGTCCTTCCAGTGAATATTCAGGGTTGGTTTCCTTTAGGATTAGCTGGCTTGATCCCCTTGCTGTCCAATGGACTCTCAAGTCTTCTCTACCACCATGGTTCAAAAGCATCAGTTCTCTGGTGCTCAGCCTTCTTCGTGGTCCAACTCTCACATCCATACATGACTACTGGAAAAACCATAGCTTTGTCTAGAAAGACCTTTGCTGGCAAGGTGATATATCTGCTTTTTAATACACTGCCTAGGTTTGTCATGGCTTTTCTTCCAAAGTGCAAGCGTCTTTAAATTTCATGGCCGTAGTCACCATTTGCAGTGATTTTGGACCCCTAGAAAATAAAGTCTGTCACTGTTTCCATTTTTTCCCATCTATTTGCCATGAAGTGATGGGACCAGATGCCATGATCTTCGTTTTTTGAATGTTGAGTTTTAACCCAGTTTTTTCACTCTCCTCTTTCACTTTCATCAAGAGGCTCTTTGGTTCCTATTCACTTTCTTCCATAAGGGTGGTGTCATCTGCATATCCGAGGTTATTGATATTTCTCTCAGCAATCTTGATTCCAGCTTGTGCTTCATCCAGTCTGGCATTCCGCATGATGTACTAGGCATATAAGCTAAATAAGCAAGCTGACGATATACAGCCTTGACATACTTCTTTCCCAGTTTTTAACCAGTCTGTTTTTCCATGTCCAGTTCTAACTGTTGCCTTTTGACCTACATATAGGTTTTTCAGGAGGCAAGTAAGAAGGCCTGGTATTCCCATCTCTTTCAGCATTTCCCACAGTTTTTTTGTGATCCACATAGTCAGATGCTTTAGCATTGTTAATGAAGCAGAAGTATATGTTTTTCTGGAATTCTCTTGCTTTTTGCATGATCTAGTGGATATTGGCAACTTGGTCTCTGGTTCCTCTGCCTTTTCTAAATTCAGTTTGTACATCTGGATGTTCTTGGTTCAAGTACATTTGAATCCCATAGCTTGAAGGATTTTGAGCTTTACCTGGTAGAGATTTTCCCTAGTAGTCCAGTGATTAAGATTTTGCCTTCCAATGCAGGGAGTATAGGTCCCATCACTGGTCAGGAGATAAGATCCCACATGCCTAGCAGCCAAAAGAAACAAAACATAAAACAGAAATAACGTTGTAAAAACTTCAATAAATAAAGACCTTAAATATGGTCCACATCAAAAAAACAAAGGTAACTAAAATAGAAATATTTTTAGGAGGAAAATTCCACATTCAATGTAAATGGTCAAAGTGGTTATTCTTTGTGAACAAAGTGGTTATAAAAAACAGGCAGACATAGATCAGGTGAAACGTGATGCTTGATTGCAGTGGGAATTATAATGAAGAGCAAAATTGAAAAACTTACATGTTGAAACTCAAGAGCCAACTACCCTTTCTTAATCATCAGAGCAAAGAATGACTGTATTCACAAAGAAATGTGTCAATGGGCAAGTGAAGGTCAAACCACACAAGCTCAGATGGTATTAATAGTTAGAAATTTAACCATGAGACTCTCACTGACTTGCAAAACTTTTCAGAATTACAACTGAAATGCTGAATTTCAGGGGGTCATCATTTTATAAAGAATTACTGGCATTGCTTATGAGAGTTGAATTATTTCCAAGGGCAGTGTTGTAATATGATGGTGTATCATCATCCATTTCTCTTTTTTAAATTAATTTTTTTGGATTATAGTTGCTGTACAATGTTTAGTTTCTACTCTACAGTCTCTACTATATATAGTATATATTCTACTATAGTCTCTACTATATATATATCCTCCCTTTTGGACTTCTTCCCATTCAGTTCACCACAGTGCATTAAAAGTAAAATTCCCAGTAACCCGCCAGGCTCCTCTGTCTGTGGAATTTTCTAGGCAATGATACTGGAGTGGATTGCCATTCCCTTCTCCAGGGGATCTTCCTAATTCAAGGATTTGACCCATGTCTCTTATGTATCCTGCATTGGCAGGCAGTTTCTTTACCATTAGCATCTTCTGGAAAGCCCAGTAGTATATATACACATATGTCAATCCCAATCTCCCTATTCCTCCCACCACCCCACTTTCCTTCTTGGTATCCATACATTTGTTCTCTGTGTCTGTGTCTCTATTTCTGCTTTGTTATTCTTCAGATCTGCAGACGTTTTTCTTCTGAGGCTAGAGACAATAAGGTAATTCTTTTCCCCTGATGCTTACTTCTCACAAATTAAAATTCAGAAAACTTTCTAAATACCTACAGGTGAATGACCGCAATGCCAGAGCATAAGCTAAGCGATTGATGCAGCTTCATTAGGTCAGAACGAATTGCTGTCTCACTTCTGACCTGAATGACAACCCATGATAGGTTCGCTTAACAGGTAAAGGCAAGCTGGTACAAAATGTATTTCTATTTTAGTCAGACACAAACTGGGTTTAAATCAATAGAGGGCCAACAATTTATCATCAAAGGCGTGGAGGATGGACTAGCATGTTTAGAAAAAAAGCCAATTGATACCTCTTTGTGATAGCACAACACCACAACCGCCGCACAGATCCAAGCTGCTCTTCACCTTGAGGCCTTGGCATGTGGAGTTCTTGGAACACCCTTCCTGATCACCACAAGTTTCTGATTAGTGCAATTAGTACAGGCTGGGAGATGAGTGCCACACACCAGAAAGAGGGTAAGACCCACAGGAGCCACAGTGAGATCATCTGGAGCATGCTTCCTCATGGGAAATGCCACTGTTTCTTAAGGCATCACTGAAAGCATCACTCAATGACAATTTTAATATCTGCTTAACCGCAATTTGGAAAGCAAGTAGCTATGTAGTGCTTCTAATTTTAGCTTCTTTAATTCTCAGGACCTTTTTACTCTGTGTAGCATTTTCTCTTGAGCTTTGCTGTGAGGAAATCACTAATCTTATAAAATAAAATCATAGAGTGATGACAAATGTCACAATCTTCAGGAAGCTGCATCCAGTTGCTGTTTTCCACTCTTTTAATAGTGCCATGTTTTACAGATTAGTGTATTTGGCACTGAGATTTCAGAATGATATATTTATTTAAAGAAGTGACTACTTAAAACACGTTTATCTGTGTTTATGTTACTTTGTAAGTCTCCCAGTAACCAATGATACATTATTCTTGAGAGGGAGAGCATCTTCCCGGGTAGAACCTTGCATGAAAAAGCACAGCCTAGGCCTTTGCTTCTGTAGTTTTTCCCCTTTACCTTAGAAATACCATTTATTTGGTCTTGCATAAAAGACCTTGTATTTTAACGCCTTTAGAATGAGATTTTGTGTTCAAGTATTTTTATTTAGTTTTGGTCTGTTTATTGTCTACAGTTAATCTAATTTAATTAACTTGACCCAAAAGCATTAGTATTATATTTTATTTGGAAACTGAAACATTTCAGTACCCCTCTGGGAAGCCAAAAACTGACTAAAGATTTATTTTACAAAAGCAGCAAATTATTTTAAGATCAACTGAACTCAAGCAAGAGTGGAAAATGTGAGGATCAAAGAAGATTGTAAACACTGAAAGTGTAGGCAGGAAAATACAAAATTTATCCAAATAGCCTTGTAAAATGTTTCTGGTTAGGGTTATAAAGGGTAAGCAATATTTTTGGACTACTATGGGAATTTTGCCAGTGTACAACACAAAACTTCCTTTGACACCAGAAAGAAATTTATAACCAGCTAAACTGTGGCCTCACTTATGCCTGCTTTGTCTTTTTGAATATGATTTTTACTGTCAATGTATATCATCCCATATTCTCCTAGTCTCTTTCTAGATAGCTCTTAAATTTTTCAAGGCAAATTTTTGGGTATTGGAGTGAAAACACTGTTTATGAAAGGAATTAAATTACCTGTACTAAAACAGTGATACCATTTTGCCCTGTCAAAAAGTTGCTTCTTGGTTCATTGTGAGTAGTTGATAGACCAGTGTGGTTCTCAAAGTGTGGTCCCCAGACCAGCATTGCCTAGGGACCTTCCCCTGGATCTTGTTGCTACTGCTGCTAAGTGACTTCAGTCATGTCTGACTCTTTGTGACCCCATGGACTATAGGCTAACAGTCTTCTCTGTCCATGAGACTCTCCAGGTAAGAATACTGGAGTGGGTAGGCATTTACTTTTCCAGAGGACCTTCCCAAGCAGGGGTCAAACCCTTGTCTCTTACATCTCTTGAATTGGTAGGCAGGTTCTTGTTCAGTTCAGTTCAGTTCAGTTGCTCAGTCATGTTCAACTCTTTGTGACCCCATGCATTGCAGCACACCAGGCTTCCCTGTCCATTGCCAACTCCTGGAGCTTACTCAAACTCATGTCCATCAAGTCTGTGATGCCATCCAACTATCTCATCCTCAGTCATCCCCTTCTCCTGCTGCCTTCAATATTTCCCAGCATCAGGGTCTTTTCCAAAAAAGTCAGTTCTTCACATCAGGTGGCCAAAGTATTGGAGTTTCAGCTTTAGCATCAGTCCTTCCAATGAATATTCATGACTGATTTCCTTTAGGAAGGACTGTTTGGATCTCCTTGCAGTCTAAGGGACCCTCAAGAGTCTTCTCCAACACCACAGTTCAAATGCATCAATTCTTTGGCACTCAGCTTTATTTATAGTCCAACACTCACATCCATACATGACTACTGGAAAAACCATAGCTTTGACTAGATGGACCTTTGCTGGAAAAGTAATGCCTCTGATTTTTAATATGCTATCTAGTCTGGTCATAGCTTTTCTTCCAAGGAACAAGCATCTTTTTATATCATGGCTGCAATCACCATCTGCAGTGATCTTGGAGCCCCCCAAAATAGTCTCTCACTGTTTGCATTGTTTCCCCGTCTATGTGCCATGGAGTGATGGGGCCAGATGCCATGATCTTCATTTTCTGAATGTTGAGTTTTAAGCCAACTTTTTCACTCTCCTCTTTCACTTTCATCAAGAGGCTGTTTAGTTCTTCTTCACTTTATCCATTAATGTGGTGTCATCTGCATATCTGAGGTTATTGATATTTCTCCCAGCAATCTTGATTCCAGCTTGTGCTTCATCCAGCCCAGCATTTCTCATGATGTACTCAGCATAGAAGTTAAATAAGCAGGGTGACAATATAAAGTCTTGACTTATTCCTTTCCCAGTTTGGAACCAGTCTGTTGTTCCAGTTCTAACCGTTGCTTCTTGACCTACATACAGATTTTTCAGGAGGCAGGTCAGGTGGTCTGGTATTCCCATCTCTTTAAGAATTTTCCACATTTTGTTGTGGTCCACACAGTCAAAGGCTTTGGCATAGTCAATAAAGCAGATGTTTTTTTTATATTCTCTTGCTTTTTTGATGATCAAACAGATGTTGACAATTTGATCTCTGTTCCTCTGGATTTTCTAAATCCAACTTGAACATCTGGACGTTCACAGTTCACATACTGTTGAAGCCTAACTTGGAGAATTTTAAGCATTACTTTGCTAGCATGTGAGATGAGTGCAATTGTGTGGTAGTTTGAGCATTCTTTGGCATTGCCTTTTTTCGGGATTGGAATGAAAACTGACCTTTTCCAGTCTTGTGGCCACTGCTGAGTTTTCCAAATTTCCTGTCATATTGAGTGCAGCACTTTCACAGCATCATCTTTCAGGATTTGAAATAGCTCAACTGGAATTCCATCACCTCCACTAGCTTTGTTCGTAGTGATGCTTCCTAAGGTCCACTTGACTTTGCATTCTAGGATGTCTGGCTGTAGTCACTGATCACACCATTGTGGTTATCTGGGTCATGAAGATTTTTTGGTATACTTCTTCTGTGTATTCTTGCCACCTCTTCTTAATATCTTCTGCTTCTGTTAGGTCCATACAATTTCTGTCCTTTATTGTGCCCATCTTTGCATGAAATGTTCACTTGGTATCTCTAATTTTCTTGAAAAGATATCTAACCATTCTCATTCTATTGTTTTCCTCTATTTCATTGCATTGATTTCACTGCACTGATCACTAAAGAAGGCTTTCTTATCTTTTCTTGCTATTCTTTGGAACTCTGCATTCACATGGGTATATCTTTCCTTTTCTCCTTTGCCTTTTGCTTCTCTTCTTTTCTCAGCTCTTTGTAAGGCCTCCTCAGACAACCCTTTTGCCTTTTTGCATTCCTTTTTCTTGGGGATAGCCTTGATCTCTGCCTCTTGTACAATGTCGTGAACCTCCATCCATAGTTCTCCAGGTACTCTATCAGATCTAATCTCTTGAATCTATATGTCACACCAACTGTATAATCAATCATAAGGGATTTGATTAAGGTCATACCTGAATGATCACTCACCTAGAGCCAGACATCCTGGAATGTGAAGTCAAATGGGCCTTAGAAAGCATCACTATGAACAAAGCTAGTGGAGGTGATGGAATTCCAGTTGAGCTATTTCAAATCCTGAAAGATGATGCTGTGAAAGTGCTGCACTCAATATGCCAGCAAATTTGGAAAACTCAGCAGTGGCCACAGGACTGGAAAAGGTGTTTTCATTCCAATCCCAAAGAAAGGCAATGCCAAAGAATGCTCAAAGTACCACACAATTGCACTCATCTCACATGCTAGTAAAGTAATGCTCAAAATTCTCCAAGCCAGGCCTCAGCAGTACATGAACTGTGAACTTCCAGATGTTCAAGCTGGTTTTAGAAAAGGCAGAGAAACCAGAGATCAAATTGCCAACATCTGCTGGATCATAGAAAAAGCAAGAGAGTTCCAGAAAAACATCTATTTATGCTTTACTGATTATGCCAAAGCCTTTGAGTGTGTGGATCACAATAAACTGTGGAAAATTCTGAAAGAGATGGGAATACCAGACCACCTGACCTGCCTCTTGATAAACCTATATGCAGGTCAGGAAGCAACAGTTAGAACTGGACATGGAACAACAGACTGGTTCCAAAAGGAGTACAACAAGGCTGTATATTGTCACCCTGCTTATTTAACTTCTATGCAGAGGACATCATGAGAAATGCTGGCCTGGAGGAAGCACAAGCTGGAATCAAGACTGCTGGGAGAAATATCAATAACCCCTGATACGCAGATGACACCACCCTTATGGAAGAAAGTGAAGAAGAACTAAAGATCCTCTTGATGAAATTGAAAGAGGAGAGTGAAAAAGTTGGCTTAAAGCTCAACATTCAGAAAATGAAGATCATGACATCTGGTCCCATCACTTCATGGGAAATAGATGGGAAAACAGTGGAAACAGTGTCAGACTTTATTTTGGGGGGCTCCAAAATCACTGCAGATGGTGACTGCAGCCATGAAATTAAAAGACACTTACTCCTTGGAAGAAAAGTTATGACCAACCTAGATAGCATATTGAAAAGCAGAGACATTACTTTGCCAACAAAGGTCCATCTAGTCAAGGTTATGGTTTTTCCAGTGGTCTTGTATGGATGTGAGAGTTGGACTGTGAAGAAAGCTGAGCACCAAAGAATTGATGCTTTTTAACTGTGGTGTTGGAGAAGACTCTTGAGAGTCCCTTGGACTGCAAGGAGGTCCAACCAGTCAATCCTAAAGGAAATCAGTCCCAAATATTCATTGGAAGGACTTATGTTGAAGCTGAAACTCCAGTACTTTGGCCACCTCATGCGAAGAGTTGACTCATTGGAAAAGACTGATACTGGGAGGGATTGAGGGCAGGAGGAGAAGGGGACGACAGAGGATGAGATGGCTGGATGGCATCACCGACTCGATGGATGTGAGTTTGAGTGAAGTCCGGTGATGGACAGGGAGGCCTGGCATGCTGCAATTCATGGGGTCGCAAAGAGTGGGACACGACTGAGAGACTGAACTGAACTGAACTGAATGGTGTAATGGTTTTCCCTAATTTCTTCAATTTAAGTCTGAATTTGGCAATAAGGAGTTCATGATCTGAGCCACTGTCAGCTCTGGTCTTGTTTTTGCTGACTGTATAGAGGTCCTCCATCTTTGGCTGCAAAGAATATAATCAGTCGGATTTTGATATTGACCATCTGGTGATGTTCTTGTGTAGAGTCTTCTCTTGTGTTGTGGAAGAGGGTGTTTGCTATGACCCGTGCATTCTCTTGGCAAACTCTTTTAGCCTTTGACCTGCTTCATTTTATACTCCAAAGCCAAAATTTCCTGTTATTTCCAATATCTCTTGACTTTCTACTTTTGTCCCCTATAATGAAAAGGACATCTTTTGGGGGGTGGTAGTTCTAGGTCTTACAGGTCTTCATAGAACCATTCAACTTCAGCTTCTTCAGCATTACTGGTTGGGGCATAGACTTGATTACTGTGATACTGAATGGTTTGCCTTGGAAATGAACAGAGATCATTCTGTCGTTTTTGAGATTGCATCCAAGTACTGCATTTTGGACTCTTGTTGACTATAAGGGTTACTCCATTTCTTCTAAGGGATTCTTGCCCACAGTTGTAGATATAATGGTCATCTGAGTTAAATTCACCCATTCCAGTCTATTTTAGTTCACTGATTTCTAAAATGTCAATGTTCACTCTTGCCATATCCTGTTTGACCACTTTCTTTCTTTCTTTCTTTCTTTTTTTACTTTACAATATTGTATTGGTTTTGTCATACATCAACATGCATCCGCCTCGGGTGTACACGTGTTCCCAATCCTAAACCCCCCTCCCACCTCCCTCTCCATACCATCCCTCTGGGTCATCCCAGTGCACCAGCCCCAAGCTTCCTGTATCCTGCATCGAACCTGGACTGGCGATTCGTTTCTTATATGATATTATACATGTTTTAATGCTATTCTCCCAAATCATCCCCCCCACCCTGCCTCCCACAGAGTCCAGAAGATTTTTCTATACAGCTGTGTCTCTTTTGCTGTCTCGCATACAGGGTTGTCGTTACCATCTTTCTAAATTCCATATATATGCGTTAGTATACTGTATTGGTGTTTTTCTTTCTGGCTTACTTCACTGTGTATAATAGGCTCCAGTTTCAATTTGCCTTGATTCGTGGACCTAACATTCCAGGTTCCTATGCAATATTGCTCTTTACAGTGTTGGACTTTACTTCCATCACCAGTCATATCCACAACTGGGTGTTGTTTTTGCTTTGGATCCATCTCTTCATTCTTTCTGGAGTTATTTTTCCACTGATCTCCATAACATATTGGGCACCTCCTGACCTGGGGAATTCATCTTTCAGTGTCCTATCCTTTTGCCTTTTCATACTGTTCATGGGGTTCTCAAGGCAAGAATACTGAAGTGGTTTGCCATTCCCTTCTCCAGTGGACCACGTTTTGTCAGAACTCTCCACCACGACCCGTCCATCAGCATGACTCATAGTTTCATTAAGTTAGACCCAGGCCGTGTTCCATGTGATCAGATTGGTTAGTTTTCTGTGATCGTGGTTTTAATTATGTCTGCCCTCTGATGGAGAAGGATAAGAAGTTTATGGAAGCTTCCTGATGGAAGAGACTGACTGAGGGGGAAACTGAGTCTTGTTCTGATGGGCAGAGCCATGCCCAGTAAATCTTTAATCCAATTTTCTGTTGATAGTTGGGGCTTTGTTCCCTCCCTGTTGTTTGACCTGAGGCCAAACTGTGGTGGAGGTAATGAAGATAATGGCGACCTCCTTCAAATGGTCCCATGCAGGCACTACGGCACTCAGTGCCCCCAGCCTGCAGAAGGCCACCACCAACCCACGCCTCCACTGGACGTGGCTGGACACTCACGGGCAAGTCTGGGTCAGTCTCTTCTGGGGTCACTGCTCCTTTCTCTTGGGTCCTGGTACACAAAAGCTTTTGTTTGTGCCCCCCAAGAGTCTGTTTCCTCAGTCCTATTTAAGTTCTGGCGGCTCTCTGGTGGGCTTAATGGCGACCTCCTCCAAGAGGGCTTATGCCACACCCAGGTCTACTGCACCCGGAGCCCCTGTCCCTGCAGCAGTCCACTTCTGACCTGTACCTCCACAGGAGACCCTCAGACACAGCTCTGGCTCAGTCTCTGTGGGGTCTCTGGGTCCTAGTGTGCACAAGGTTTGCTTGAGCCCTCCGAGCATCTCTGGCAGGTATGGGGTTTGATTCTAAATGTGATTTTGGCCCTCCTACCATCTTGCTGGGACTTCTCCTTTGCCCTTGGGTGTGTTATATCTTTCCTTGGAGGGACCCAACATTCTCCTGTCTATGGGGTTCAGCAGCCAGTTGTAGTTCTGGAGTTCTCACAGGAGAAGATGAGTGCACATGCTCCGACCTCGCCATCTTGCCACATCTTGTTAGAAATGTAAATCTAGTGGTTCCTCCCAAGACCTCCTGCATCAGTCAGTGGAATAGAGTCCAGCAATCTGATTCAGCAAGACGCTCAGGTAAAAAGGGCTTTCCAGGTGGCACAGTGGTAAAGAATCCACCTCCAATGCAGGAGGCCTGAATGCAGCTTCCATCCCTGGGTCAGAAAGATCCCCTGGAAAAGGAAGTGGCAGCCCACACTAGTATTCTTGCCTGAGAAATCCCATGGGCAGAGGAGCCTGGCCGGTTATGGGGTCTCAAAAGGGTCAGACATAACATATCAAGTAAACAACAGCAAGGTTAAATGAGATCCCCAGGATGAGCCCTAATCCAATATTACAATATTATCCTCATCAGAAGAAGATATTAGACACAGACAAAAGACCACGTGAAGATAAAGGAAACAGACAGGGAGACAGGCTTCATTAGAAATCAACTCTACTGACAAGTTTGGTCTCAAACTTCTGGCCTCCAGAAATGTGAGGAAATACATTTCTGTTGTTTAAGCCGCCTAGTCTGTGGTGCTTTATTACAGCCCCAGCAAAATAATATACCTCCTAATTAACCCACTTAACCACCTGGAAACTACTGATGGTCATAGAAGACATATGGCAAACAGGAAAAATGGCATTACATAAATATCTTTACTCAAAAAACAATTCAAAGGCTGAGTCCGACTAGTGATAGTGGCATTGTTGAATACTAAGGGTAGTATTACTTTTATTGTTGTGTGGTCTAGACCACTGTTTCCCATTCTGAGTTAATAATAGAGGCCAGGTGAGCTAAGTGCAATATTTCAAAAAGACTAGTGGAAATATCCAAGATAAGACTTCAAAAATATAACTTAGAAACAAAATTCTAAAATTACTCTCATGATGTGGGATCTATTAGTTATATATCTGGGATTTAAAAAGAAAAGCTAGAGACCCATTTCACATGACACACAAACATACATTCCATGAAAACTACACAGTTTAAAGATTACAAACAAAACTCAAATTGTAGAAAATGACATAAGGAGATATATTTATAATCTTTGAGGACAGAAAGTCTTTCTAAACAAGAAACAAAAGAAGGAATCCATTAAAGGTTCTGCCTAAGTGAAAATGTACAATTCTTATGTGCTGAAAGATACCTTCAGTGCAGAAGAAAGTGGCAGCCTGGTAGAAAAGCATTTGTAGCGAACATAGAAAAGTATCAATACAGGCTATGGACACAATTGTGTCTCCCTCCCACCAAATTCCTATGTTTAAGCCCTATCTCCCAATGTAACGGTATTTAGAGATGGGGCCTTTGGGAGGTAATTTAGTTTTTATTTTTTAATTAATTTTTATTGGAGTATACTTGCTTTAAAATGTTGTGTTAGTTTCTACTGTACAGCAAAGCGAATCACCTATAATATACATATATCCCCTCTTTTTTTAATTTCCTTCCCATTTAGGTCACACAGAGCACTGAGTTTCCTGTGCTATAACAGTAGGTTCTCATTTGATGAGGTCCTGAGGGCAAGGTCTTCATAAGGGAATTAGTGCCCTTAGAAAAAGAGACTGGACAGTTTGCTTCCTCTCTCTGCCATGTGAAGACATAGCATATAGGATATAGCAAGAAGATGCCTAGAAGGAGAGCCCTTCCCAGTTAATTGTCTAACACCTTAATCTTGGGCTTTCCTGCCTCCAGAACAGGGAGAAATAAATTTCAATTGTTTAAGCCATCTAGTCTATGGTACTTTGTTAGAGAAGCCCAAGCTGACAAAGATAATATCCTTAATATACACAGTCTTCCTGCAAGTCAAAAAGGAAAAATGAGCATATTAAAAATGGATAAAGGTCAGGAACAGGAAATTTACAGAGGAAGCGCAAATGACTCATAAACGTATAAAAAGTTGCTCATCTTCATTAGCAATGGAAAATGCAAGTAACCTCAAGGATGACTTAAATATAATTTATTTTTTGCCAATCAGATTGGTGACAATAAAAAGATTGCTGTAATACAAAATAGCTGATGTCACGAATAGGGCATCTTCTCTTAAAAGAGGATAGGGGTACACTCCAGAATTTAGCAAATGAGCGGGTCTTAAGCTAGCAATTCCACAAAACACACATACACAAAAATATAAAGGTGTGCATATCAAAATAACATCATTTTAAAAAGGGAAATAACTGAAAACAAAAACAACTTTCCCTCAATAGGAAAATTGTTAATTTAAATTATAGCACACTTATATTATGTAATACTATTTAGCTGTTAACAGTATTCTGAATATATTGACATGGACTACAGGAGATCAAACCAGTCAAGGAAAATCAATCCTGAATATTCACTGGAAGGACTGATCCTGATCCAATACTTTAGCCACTTAATGTGAAGAGCTGACTCATTCGGAAAAAACCTTATGCTGGCAAAGATTAAGGCAGGAGAAGAGGATGACAGAGAATGAGATGGTTGGATGGCATCACTGACTCAAAGGACATGAGTTTGAGCAAGCTCCAGAATTCAGTGAAGGACAGGGAAGCCTGGCATCTTGCAGTCCATGGGGTTGCAAAGAGTTGGACACAACTGAGCAACTGAACGACAAATTGAAATAAAAAAGTGAAGAACACAACAGCATGTCTTGTATGATCTCATTTGTTAAAACTAAAATGACGTAGGTGTGTATTAGTGTAAAATTGTCTCCTTTAACATGGGAAAGGTAGCAACATAACAACAGGTGCAATTTGCTAATTTGGAGTTTTACCAATCAGACATTAAAAATAATCCAGATGAAATTAAATATGAAACTCTAAGATTGAGTTTACATTCAAATCCAAAATACAGTTCCTTCAGATTTCAGTAATTCTACGTCTCTTTTTTATGACTAAGACGCATATAAAACCGATTGGAGCTGGTAGGGGTGGTGAGGCCTGAAGCAGCTTCTGGAATTTCTGAGCAGCCCTGGTCAGTACAAAATGGACCCAGTAGTCTTGAGTTACATGAACAGGCTCCTGCAAAGTCATCTCACTACTGGATCCTCCAAACTGGCTCAATGACCATGTTACTGGGTTTTCCTTTGAGTACCTTGGCAACAGTCAATTTCATGACTGCTCTGACTGCATCTGCTTCATCAGCCCCGAACTTACTCAGTTCATCAAGTGGCTGTCAACCCAGCAGAGATTACCATGTTCCTTGAACCCTTGGATCTCCCCAAGAGAGTTGTATTTTTAGCCATCAATGATAATTCCAAACATACAGGTCGGGGAACCCACTGGAGGTTGTTGGTTTATCTGCAAGGTAAAAATGGCTTTTTTCATTATGATTCTTATGCTAGCAACTCATTCCATGCAGAGCAGGTGGCAGAAAAACTAGAGGCTTTCTCAGGCAGAAAAGGAAACAAACTGGCCTTTGTGGAAGAGAAAGCCCCTGCTCAACAAAAATAGCTGTGACTGTGGGATGTATGTGATATGTAACACTGAGGCCTTGTGTCAGAACTCCTTTAGACAACAGCCAGAATCACTATTGCAGCTAAATCTCTCCTACATACATCACAAACAAGAGAGAAGAATAGAAAGATCTCGTTGCCAGACTTGCTAAAAATTAGCTGCTGAAATATATTGACTTTTGAAGTCTCTTTTGCCTGTCCCCATGTATTGGATGGCTGTGGTCTCAGTGCCTGAGGGAAGATGCCTGGGAGAGGAAAGCTTAGAATGTTTACTTTCCCCTGAGAGAATGTTGTCCTCTGCACTATCCTAATGGAAAGTTTCACTTTAACCCTAACTTCAGAGCAGTATGTTCTGTGAAGGTGTCTTCAAAATATGCACCAAAGCTGATTAATTCCCTTTTGGGCTCCCTCATCCACACTGGTTTATTCCAAAGAAAAAAGATTGATCTGTAAAACAAATTAAGAATACGTTACATCTAGAAGCAAGAAGAAAATTATAGAGCAACCAAAAAGCACAACCCACATATTTCAAGAGATCAACTGGCTAGAAGCAGATTAAGACCTAACCTAATTCAAGATCGAAGTATTATCAGTTACTCAGTTCTATGATATCTCTTCCATTCAACAAGCAAAGGCTTTCCCAGCTATAAGCTTTGCCAATACTTGACAAAGATGATGTTAGCCCAGAGTTGCCCATCTGATTCCTGGAGCACTTTCAGTGTGTTGAAATAAATGTCTGTGGTGGACCTCTAGTTTTGCCTCTGAATACTATAAGTTGGTTTATTTTTGAAATATAAAAGAGAAAAAGTGACCTTTCTCAACTTTTTCACTTAATTCAAAATGCAGACAATGTAATTTCTGAAATGTGGAACCAAGAGCAAAAAAGAAATGCTATTCCTTCTAAATTAAAAAAAAAAAAAAAAAGATGTGTAATTTCACTATTCTTCCACAATCTAGATGAGTAACTAAAAAGTATACTTTAGTAAATATGAGATTTTTGATAATGTAAAAACCATCCAATTATTAATACATTTTCATAATTGCATATCATATCTTTATTATTTTACTTTCAGTTGATATTTTTGCAGGGCAGAAACACAGCTCTGCCGGAAATTCTTTACAATAAATTCCTACAGAATCTTTGAACAAAACATTTGGTATCAGTTCAGTTCAGTTGCTCAGTTGTGTCCGACTCTTTGCGACCCCATGAATTGCAGCACACCAGGCCTCCCTGTCCATCACCAACTCCTAGAGTTCACTCAGACTCACGTCCATCGAGTCAGTGATGCCATCCAGAGGATGGATGCCATCTCATCCTCTGTCGTCCCCTTCTCCTCCTGCCCCCAATCCCTCCCAGCATCAGAGTCTTTTCCAATGAGTCAACTCTTCGCATGAGGTGCCCAAAGTACTGGAGTTTCAGCTTTAGCATCATTCCTTCCAAAGAAATCCCAGGGCTGATCTCCTTCAGAATGGACTGGTTGGATCTCCTTGCAGTCCAAGGGACTCTCAAGAGTCTTCTCCAACACCACAGTTCAAAAGCATCAATTCTTCAGCACTTAGCTTTCTTCTCATATCCATACATGACCACTGGAAAAACCATAGCCTTGACTAGACGGACCTTTGTTGCCAAAGTAATGTCTCTGCTTTTGAATGTGCTAACATTCAGTATACATAAACTTATATCTCAAGATTCATAAGATTTCAATTTTGCCAGGTTTCTGATTCATTTCATATACTGTCATGTTTGGGTTCAAAATGAAGCGACTTGGTGAAAAAGAAAAGAAATATAGTTTAATCTTGTTCTAGTGCTGTTATCCTACTTTGGATTTTCTAATAGTTTGATAAAATTCAACAGCAAAGAGTATATTAAGGTATCAAAATATTTTAAAGAGACTGAAAACGCAAGTGAAGTCACTCAGTCATGTCCGACTCTTGTGACCCCATGAACTGTAGGCCTACCAGGCTCCCCCGTCCATGGGATTTTCCAGGCAAGGGTACTGGAGTAGGGTGCCATTTCCTTCTCCAGGGTATCTTCCCAACCCAGGGATCAAACCCAGGTCTACCTGGTTTGTGGGCAGATGCTTTACAGTCTGGCCATTAATGCAAAGGTAAAAGTAAATTTCAAACATCTCCATTTATTAGAAACACAACTATTTCAGACAATGCTGCAACTAGGCTATTCTTGGCATTGTACAGAATGTTTTACTCCCTGCATTTTTAAAAACCAGGCTTTTCACTTTTTATTCTATGGTGTCATCTAAAATTTCTATTAATTGCGAAAAGCTTGTGGAATATATATGGCATTCATTCTGCTTTATCTTTGTAGATTACAAGATTCTTAAATAAATGAGACCTAAATATTTGTATCCCATGATGTTTCTAAAAACTTTTTTTTTTTTTTTAATTTAAACCTGGTTCCAGTTTGAATCACTTTCACTTTTCACTTTCATGCATTGGAGAAGGAAATGACAACCCACTCCATTGTTTTTGCCTGGAGAATCCCAGGGACGGGGGAGCCTGGTGGGCTGCCGTCTCTGGGGTCACACAGAGTCGGACACGACTGAAGCAACTTAGCAGCAGCAGCAGCAAGAAGTAAATAACGAAAACAACAAAAAACAATTACCTAATATGGAAATCACTACTGCTATCTACCAATTTTTTTCAGCCCTCCTTTGTGATATTTCATAGTATTACACTTACCTGCCCTGCTTGAAGTTAGTGGGGCCATTTTACTTGCTTTGGCCAGAGATGTGTGAGCAAAAGTAATATGTGTCAGCTCAAGGTGGAAGCTCTTAGAGCCAGTGCATGATTCATCAGGTTGTTTTTCCCTTTAGCACCACAAACAGCAACATCTAAGATTACTGCTGCTTTGTCCCAAGGTCTCTGAGTGCTCACTGTGGGCAGAGCTCCCCTTCTGAGTGGACAGTATCCACGGGTGAGATACAAACCTTTCTGGATTTATGGCACTGGGACTGGGGGGCTGTTATTATAGGTATACTTGTGCCAGTGTGTTTTGGAGATGATCAAATTCCCACCAGAATTATAACCTACCTGTGTAAGATGAGGCACAGGAAAAAGAAACAAGGCAGATGTCACAGAAAAGTGGACAGGAAAGAGATAGCAAAAGGAAAATAAGCTGAAATCCTTAGTTTAGGTTTCAGGAACCTAAACCCGAAAATTTAGGTTCCAGAGTTCCAAATTTTATATGATCTTCCTAAAAATAACCAGTCCTGATAAACACCAAAAGTTTATTTTTTAGAAATCATTTGTTTGAAGTTTTAAACTAGTCAAAGCACTAAAATGACATGAGTTACATGCTGATGGAAGACACAAAATATACATATCACTATTTACTCTCTTATACAACTCAACAAGTATGAAGAGCATAAAATACATTTATTCACATAACACATTTCATCAACTGTTAAAATATGTCAATGACAAGTTGAAGTCCAACAATATTATTTACCAGGCAGTACAATAGTCTGACCCCCAGTGAAGCAGAAAAATATACACTCCCATCCTTTATAGTCTCACCTTAGACAATTAGTCTTGAGCAATAATGATAATATATATGTGAAGCTTGCACCAAGTTTCACAAAAAGTTCACTTCATTTACTAAATGATCTTACTTGGACTCTGAACTCAGGTTAGGCACAAAACTAAAGCAGGTTTATCATTTTCATACTGAAAATGATCAAACAAGATCATTTGTTTTATAAGACAGATATATCTATGTATATGTGTGTGTTAACTTAGTATTTTTCACTTCAGCAACAACAGATAATTGGAAGCAACTTTCTGCTTTTATTAAAAAAAAAATGTTTAAAGAACATATTTCTATCACCTAGTTAAACCCATCAGTAAAAAGTCTGATATTTTAGGATATACTTAAAGCTAATTATGGAACAGCACTATCTCTCTGTACCCCTAAACACATCTGCTGGGGTTTTGTAGTCTCATTTTTTAAAAGTTCACTAACATTAGAAAAAGCCTGCTATTTTCAAGTAATCTGCCTAGAAAAATATAATCCCCTAGAAATAATGTAATCAAATTGTATATGAAGTTGCTTGGATACTATTTTATCCAATGAGAAGGGAAATTCAGTTACTCTGATGGTCTAATGATAAATTTTAAAGTAGACTGTAAAACTTTAAAAGTGGTAAGCTTCCTGAACACTATTTCCAGTCATTTGAACAAATATCCTTCCCCTTTGAACAAATATATGAAAGTTATTGGCAGATGCTCTACTTTATTATTCATTATACAATAAATTGTCAGCCACATGGAAATACATATAATAACAGAAATAAAATTCTGAAGTCAGATATGCATATTGTTGTGCTCATTTCATTTCATTTTCTGTGGACAAAAAAGCCTAACACAATGTAAGCACACATATTCTTTGACTATTTTTTCCCCCCAATTTTTGGTGTTTATTTCTTGAGTTTAACAGCATCATGAAACCAATTTAGTTGCTCTAAACCTAAGCTCAGATAATAGAGATAACCCTTCCAGGATGTGCAGAGAATGACTGCCCTGTCACTCCCCAAAATCTTGCATGCTAAGCTCATGCAGTCCTATACATGGCCATGTCACAATATCTCCTCAACACAGACACGCATGACCAGAGCAACATCATAGCAAGAGAAACAATTTTGTCATTTGTCTTCTCAAGGAGAAAAGGCCTAAAACTGAGGTTTTCTCCTCCACAGATCTCCTAGATCAGGCTCTATGGGCACTAGTCACTGCAGCATCCCAACCAGCCTGAGGAGAAAGGATGGAACTTTGCTTCCTTCTACTTCAGCTCACAGAACACCAACACTCTCTCAAGGAACTCTAGGAAATACGTATCTCCTCTAAACCATCAATTAATTCTTTTAGTCTTTAAGTGCTCCTAAAACATGTGAGAACATTTATGTAATATAACAGCAATCACAAATTGCAATGGCTTTTTAAAAAGTATATACACTGGAGATAGATAGATAGATAGATCTTAAAATAACCAACATGTAGTTGTCAGCTTAAACTAAAAGTACACAAAACCTTTGCACTTCCATGCTCATTTGCACCAAGATATCCTTTCCAGTAGTTCAATTTGGCAAGTATCAAGCATCTACTATGTGCTCTATATGTGAATGACCTAACTTGGTGTGATTCATCATTTACTGGTCATAAACTAAGAATATCATATACACCAGTGTGTCTATGCATCTTGCCCTACTTTAAATTCATTGGGGAACAAAACAGTTGTCTTTAAATCTTCACTGAGGCTGTTTGCTTGAGCAAACATTCTTCCAGTGTATTCATTACATTAAGCATACATTCTTTTAATGTATTCATTAGAATTTACCAACATTCACCAAAGTAAACAAGAACAAGAACTTTTAAATTACCAGTCAAAAGCAAAAATTTGTAAAAATAGTAATTTAAGTCTAATTGATCTATACAGATTTCCTAGAGAATCTAGTCAGTTTCACAAGGAAGAGTAATATTAAAACAGACCCCAACTAATGAAAAAATGAGTTTTTTATAGAAATGCATTTCCTGAATATAAAGCAGAACTAGCTATCCTCTGCTCTGACAGACTCAGGACATTTTGAATGATTACTAAAATTCTTTGAGTTCAATTACACAAACAAGCAAAGAAAAAAATGTAAGTATTATTTGGAAATTTGGAGAGAGATTTTTATCTTTTGGTTAATCATTATAAGGGTCTCAAAATACCTGGCTAATTGCCAAAGTTCCCCTTGACATTGGTAGTACAGGCTTTGGAAGATGCCATCTTACAGATTTAAAGAATTCCTTTCAACTTAAATTTCTGATGTCCTTGGTGTGTGTGTGAGTATACATGCGTGTATAAGTGAAAAGAAACACACTAGCTGCAGATGGTCTTTGAATATTTTTCTCTAGAGGCTGTGTTTCTTTTGTTCCCTGACACAGAAATGACACTGTGTCAGTGGTTCTCAGGTAAAGCACCTTTACCAATGTTCTCTGCACCCATCACTTAGGGTTTAACTTCTGCTTGTTTGCATTATCCATGGCTGAGTTCCTTAGGAACCGCTACAGTGCAAGTCACCTCTACACCTGCTCACACAGACTTTGTTTCTCTACACACTATTGACTATACATAAGCATTTTCAGAGGAAATGGTGATTACTTGAAAACTGTGCAAATCTATGACTTAACAAGAATATCTTCAAACAAAAACTGACCTTCATATCAATAAATGCAAGAGTTGTATCTGTCAAATATGACAAAGAAAGGTTCATTCTAAACAGGCTCACAAGACCAGGCAACCTGACAGCCAACCACGTATGTGGAAGTCATTATAAGAAGCCACAATCAATCCCCTGTGACATGACAACACACGTATTAACTGAGGCTACGTAATGAGGAGTAAAACAGACCAGATCAAAAAAGGGCACCCCATTTCACTGTGCCTGGTCTACATAGAGCAGTGACCCCCTAAATGGCCATTTCACTGTTCAGGTAGTAGACCAAATACACGCTTCAGGCTTCAAGAGAGTCACTCATTTCAAAAGCAACAATAGCACAGATAAGGCCCAAACTGCTTTCGTTTGACTCCTATGGCATTATTTTATCACATTTACCTCCAGTTGACAAAAGCGTGTTAAAATATGTAATTAAACAGCTAATTTAACAAATTTAAAAGCCAAGTCTGACAAAAGTGCCCCCATACTATCTGGGTGAGGGCTGATTTTTCCAGTTAGACTTTCTCTATTTACACAATTAACTGAAGTATTGCCAACACTTTTTTTTAAATTTGGTCCTAGACCTACACTGATTTACCATCCTATTCAACTAGGTGCTTGTTTGCTGAGTTACTTTCTCTGTAACTGGTAAATCAGAAATAGCAGCAACCTTTAAGGAATTTTTAATGGAGCTAAGCTCCCAAACATGTAAGCTGATGACATGTACTCCACAACAGCGTCTGGTACACACATAGAGGTTCCTAAGGACAGCCTTCCGTAGAAGAATATACACCCAAGGATCTAAGATTTGATTCCATGTTGCCATTCGAAGAGTAAAAAGGGTTCTTTCACAGGAATCCTTAAAATCTTGTATATTCATTCCAATGCTGGCCATTGTCACCTGCAAAACAAACAAAATAGAGAAATCACTTGATAGACAGATTTTTAACTTAACAAACTGCTACATGGTATTTATTTCACTTTCCACAAAGTGATGTTATTTTGCAAAACACCAAGAAAAAGAAATGATAGCAGAATAGCAGAAATAGCAGAAACATTGACATAGACATCTGAATCCTTCAAATTCAAACTGACACCAGAACTACGAAAATGACAACTTATACAGCAAGTCAAATGTGCACAAACAGAATGACCGAAGAGCAGACAAACACTGATCCTAGTTACAGACCTCTTCTTACTTCTGGGAATAGAAAATTCAAAGCCAACATATTTGTAAATCTTGATGAAAAAACTAAAGTTTATTTATGCAAATAGATTATAGATAAGCTAAAGTTTATATAAACTATAGATAAAAGTTTTTAAAATTTTATTTAGAACAGCTATACACTGTCACTAAGTCACGTCTGACTCTTTGCCACCCTGTGAACTGTAGCCCTCAAGGCTTCTCTATCCATGGGATTTCCCAGGCAAGAAAACTGAAGTGAGTTGCCATTTCCTTCTCCAAGAGATCTTCCCAACCCAGGGATGCTATCCATGTCTCCTGCACTGGCAGGTGAATTCTTTACCACAGAGGAAGCCCTAGCTATAGATTAGAACTGGTCTAAGCATTGAGCCTAGCTTTTACTTCTCAATGAACATTTGCAGAACAAACAAAATGTCTTTGAAAACATCTTGGCTATAAAAACAAATAACGAATAAATGAACAAAAGGTAAAACTGAAAATTTAAGGGGGATTACACTATTATGTCAGCAGGATTGAGAGACAATGTAAAAACCTAAAACCCAAATGGAAACAACAAAAAAAAATCAAGTCTTCTTGGTCTTCTTGATGGGTCATTATCAAGAATAAAATGCTTCAATGTGGCTGGTGATACTTATGGTTAAAGGAGAAATGTCCCTTACCAAAACCCTCATTGTCTACACAACAAACTCCTTAACTGCCTTCTTGATGATGCATCTGACATCCATCTCTATAACCTCATCTCTCCTGCCAATACCCTACGCTCCAACCACAGTAAAAGCCTCAACTGTCCCAGATCCACCAGGCCCTTCTGAGCTTTGGCTTGTATGGCTCTCATTTTGAACCTCCACTCGCCATTTCTCTACCTGAAAAACTCCTATCCATCCTTCAAGCCCCACGTCATAATGGGCTCACCTCCATGAAACTTTTCCCAACTTCTCTGAGATGAATTAGCAAGTTGTGCTGCTCCAGCACCCTGTCCTTACTCAGCTGTGTCACATGCCACACTGCATGATAATGTATTATTTACTTGCAAATCTATGATCATTTCTTCTTTTTATTTTTATTTCTAATAGCTGGTACAAAGCTGGTACTTAAGATGTTCTCAGTAAATGGTAAAATGAGCAAAATTATATTATATTTTATTCATTGAGGCTGTTTCTAGAAGAACAGCATCTAGTCATCAGAGAAACATCTGCTCATCCATCACAGTGGTCTGATATTTTGAGGCCTCAGTTCAGTTCAGTTCAGTTCAATCACTCAGTCGTGTCCAACTCTTTGCGACTCCATGAATCGCAGCACGCCAGGCCTCCCTGTCCATCACCAACTCCCCGAGTTCACCCAGACTCACGTCCATCGAGTCAGTGATGCCATCCAGCCATCTCATCCTCTGTCGTCCCCTTTTCCTCCTGCCCCCAATCCCTCCCAGCATCAGAGTCTTTTCCAATGAGTCAACTCTTCGCATGACGTGGCCAAAGTACTGGAGTTTCAGCTTTAGCATCATTCCTTCCAAAGAAATCCCAGGGCTGATCTCCTTCAGAATGGACTGGTTGGATCTCCTTGCAGTATTTTGAGGCCTAGAATGTTTCTAAAAGTAAAGGATTCCAAGGCGGTTTGTTGCCACTAAAAGAAACAAGATCTTGCAGTCCATGCAGATCCTTTGGGAAATGATTCTTTCCTTTATGGTTCCTCTTGTAGGGGAAAAAGTGATCAAAGTGCAGGTCTAAAGATTCTCTAGCTAATAAAATTGACCAAGTTTCACTGCACAGATAATTAGTCCTCAGACAATAGTCCCTGGGTTACTTCCAGACTCTTCTATCACTTCTCCCCAAGTTAGCTAACAGGATTGAAGAAATAAGCCTATATGAGCCCTGTTTCTCTTAAAAGAAAGAAGGGCCAAGGCCCAATTGGCAATTGACTTGAGATACTTTCATTTTATGTTTTTTCTTTACTTATCAAATGTTTGTTCATTTGCTGTGTGCCAGGCAATGTGCTAGGCTCTGAGGACACAGTGGCAAACGAAGCAAGTATTGCCTGTCCTTACGAAACTTACAATCTATTTTTCTTTGCCTTCTTTTTTTTTTTTTTTTGGACGTGGGGTGGGGAGGAGTGGGTTGAAGAATGAAAGAAGCAATAGGTCTCTTGCCTGATAAATACTAAGTGAATGCAGTTCCTGTTAATGACTACATGTGTTCCTAGAGATCTCAGAGCCCAGCCAAGACATTGCTCTCTGTAGCTGGGAACAAAGATGCTTGGTGCACTTGGATGGAACAGCTGGGCCTAGTTTAGAAACATACAAGCTTAAAATGCTTGAGTTACATGACATTCACTTCTCTGACTTTCCTCCTTCCCTTGCAAACACCAATGTGGTCACCAGCCATGAAAAAACATTGAGTCCTCTGCTGAGGGCAGCCAGTACCCAGGGCTTCCAGCACCGAGGGTTTTTCCAGAATACCAGGGTAGTGGCCAGACACTCCTCACTCTCCCCTTCCTATGACCCCAGCCCCAGCCTGGAAGCGAGGTTGCTCTAGAACCTAGCTTGGGAGAAGCACCAACAGTTACCCACCAAGTGGGTGGAGTATTTATATAAAAGAAAGATCATTAGTATGTTGTTGACAATAGTATATTGTTGAAAATTCAGGACAACTCAAGTATGCAACAAATCATAAATTATGGTACTTTCATGCAGTGGAAGATATGTAAGCTTTCATGTTTGTGATTCAGTCTTATTTTAATATTTTATTTATTTATTTGGCTGCACTGGGTCTTAGGTGCAGCATACAGGACCTTTTCGTTTTAGGTGTGGCATGCAGGATCCTCTTTAGTTGCTAACTCTCAGCTGTGGCATGTGGGATCTAGTTTCCCAATCAAGGATCTAACCCAGGACTCCTGTATTAGGAGCTCAGAGTCTTAGTCACTGAGCCACCAGGTAAGTTCTCAGTTTTAATTTTTTAAGGCAAGTTACCAAATATATTGACGGTATGATCCCGATTTTGAAAAACTTTATGTAATTTTGTGCGCACATAGAAAAAAAAACTAGTGTATTTCAATGATTTTCTTGGTTAACTCTAGATAGTAGAATTGCAGAGGACTTTGATTTTCTCCTGTGCTTTGTCTCTAATTTCCTCTTTGTTAGATTATGAATTGCTTTATAATCTGTACTTTTTTTCCCTCAAGTAATTTGTTGAAATATACAGGCATACCGTGTTGTATTGTGCATAGCTTTATTATCGTGCTTTGCAGATACTGTATTTTTTTTTCTACAAATTGAAGGTTTATGGAACCTCGTGTTGTCAGATGACGGTCAGCATTTTTTAGTAATAAAGTATTTTTAATTAAGGTATGTATACACATTTTTTTAAAACATAATGCTATTGCAAAGTTAAGAGCTTACAGTACAGTGTAAAATATAATTGTGTTTGCCCTGGGAACCTAAAATTTCATGACTTGCTCTACCGTGATAGTCACTTTACTGTGGTGGTCTAAAACCAAACTCATGATATCTCCGAGGTTGTTGTTGTTGTCGTTTTAGTTACTAAGTCATGTCCAACTCTTGGCAACCCATGGACTGTAGACTACCAAAGTACTAAGTCCGTGAGATTTTGGGCAAGAATACTAGAGTGGGTTGCCATTTCCTTCTCCAGGGGATCTTCCCAACCCAAGGACTGAATCTGCATCTTTTGTACTAGCAGGTGGATTCTATACCACTGAGCCATCAGGAGAGCCCTTGATCCCCAAAGTAGGCCTGCACTATTGTGCTAAAGACTCAGAACTAATGTTGATCATTTATGAATGTCTGTGTTTATGTGAGTGGGGTACTACAGAATTGCTGGAGAATTTCAGCCCTGATAAGCCTGATAGAAGGTTGGGAGTTGGGGTAAGAGCAGGAATGTCTACCATTTTCCCCAGGCTCCATCAAAAGTCACTTCACAAACCTTGAAAGCATTCTTCTCTGGCTGGCTCACTGGAACTTGGATTCCAGAGAGTTGTGCATAGATTTTCATCACTCGTGCAATCTTTCATCTAGTTTCCAAGAGCTACTTGACACATAACTATGCTGTTATTTTCTAAAATATCTTCCTTTAGAGCTTGGCAGGTTATATTCAGTCATCTTTGTTAAAGATTAGAATTCTAACTGAGAAGTGTAAAGGCCAAGTGTTTGGATGTTCTCTGGAAAAACAAATGAATTAACTTGATAGTTCTCAAGACATTCAACATTAAGACAATAGAGAAATAATGAAATCAAAGAAGTATGTGGGCCAGAATGTTTGTGTTCATTGCTAGTTGCAAAGAGCAAAATAGACAGATGATACAATAAGATCTCCACTTATTTGGGCCACATAGTACAATTAACTGTTATGGTAACTGCATATTTTCTAGAACTAACACCAAAAGAGATGACCTTTTCATCTTAGGGGATGGGAATGCAAAGGTAGGACGTCAAGAGACACCTGGAGTAACAGGCAAGTTCGGACTTCGAATACAAAATGAAGCAGGGCAAAGGTTAACAGAGCTTTGCCAAGAGAACACACTGGTCATAGCAAACACCCTCTTCCAACAACACAAGAGACAAATCTAGATTTGGACATCACCAAATGGTCAATACCAAAATCAGACTGATTATATTCTTTGCAGTCAAAGATGGAAAAGATCTATACAGTCAGCAAAAACAAGACCAGGACCTAACTGTGGCTTAGATCATCAGCTCTTTATTGCAAAATTGAGACTCAAATTGAAAAAAGTAGGGAAAACCCTAGACCATTCAGGTATGACCTAAATCAAATCTCTTATGATTATACAGTAGAAGTGACAAATAAATTCAAGGGATTAGATCTGATAGAAAGCCTGAAGAACTATGAATAACTATTCATAACATTATACAGGAAGTGGTGACCAAAACCATTCCCCCCCCAAAAAATAAAGAAAGAAAGAAATGCAAAAAGGCAAAATGGTTGTCTGAGGAGGCCTTACAAATAGCTAAGAAAAGAATAGCAGCAAAAGGAAATGGAGAAATAGAAAGATACACCCATCTGAATGCAGAGTTCTGAAGAATAGCAACGGAGAAGGCAATGGCACCCCACTCCAGTACTCTTGCCTGGAAAATCCCATGGATGGAGGAGCCTGGTAGGCTGCAGTCCTTGGTGTCGCTAAGAGTTGGGGACGACTGAGCAACTTCATTTTCACTTTTCACTTTCATGCATTGGAGAAGGAAATGGCAACCCACTCCAGTGTTCTTGCCTGGAGAATCCCAGGGACGGGGGAGCCTGGTGGGCTGCCATCTATGGGGTCGCACGGAGTCAGACACGACTGAAGTGACTTAGCAGCAAAGAATAGCAAGGAGAGATAAGAAGCCATCTTAAGAGAACAGAGCAAAGAAACAGAGGAAAACAATACAATGGGAAAAACTAGAGATATCTTCAAGAAAAATAGGGGGTCTACCAAACAGGAAGGCTTGGCTTTGGAGAAGCAATCTGAAAATTCATCCTCTGCAAATAGAATGAAAAGGAAGTTTCCAGACTCTGTGTATAAGCACTCAGAGTACTTTTGCTGATGAGCTATTTCAAGACCTTTGGCTGAACACTCAGCTAAAATATTGAAACACAAGGAGGAGCTAAGATGGCAGAGGAGTAGGACGGGGAGAACACTTTCTCCCCCACAAATTCATCAAAAAAACATTTAAACGCTGACTAAATTCCACAAAACAACTTCTGAATGCCGGCAGAGGACATCAGGCACCCAAAAAAGCAACCCAAGTCTTCGAAAGGAGAGAGAAGAAATACAGCTCCACCCACTAGAACACCGACACAAGCTTCCCTAACCAAGAAACCTTGACAAGCCACCTGTATAAACCCACACAAAGCAAGGAAATGCCACAATAAAGAGAACTCCACAAACTGCCAGAATACAGAAAGGACACCCCAAACTCAGCAATTTAAACAAGATGAAGAGACAGAGGAATACCCAGCAGATAAAGGAACAGGATAAATGCCCACCAAACCAAACAAAAGAGGAAGAGATAAGGAATCTACCTGATAAAGAATTCCGAATAATGATAGTGAAATTGATCCAAAATCTTGAAATCAAAATGGAATCACAGATAAATGGCCTGGAGACAAAGATTGAGAAGATGCAAGAAAGGTTTAACAAGGACCTAGAGGAAATAAAAGAGAGTCAATATATAATGAATAATGCAATAAATGAAATTAAAAACACTCTGGAGGCAACAAATAGTAGAATAACAGAGGCAGAAGATAGGATTAGTGAATTAGAAGACAGAATGGTAGAAATAAATGAATCAGAGAGGATAAAAGAAAAACGAATTAAAAGAAATGAGGACAATCTCAGAGACCTCCAGGACAATATTAAACGCTACAATGTTCGAGTCATAGGGGTCCCAGAAGAAGAAGACAAAAAGAAAGACCATGAGAAAATACTTGAAGAGATAATAGTTGAAAACTTCCCTAAAATGGGGAAGGAAATAATCACCCAAGTCCAAGAAACCCAGAGAGTCCCCAACAGGATAAACCCAAGGTGAAACACCCCAAGACACATATTAATCAAATTAACAAAAATCAAACACAAAGAACAAATATTAAAAGCAGCAAGGGAAAAACAACAAATAACACACAAGGGAATTCCCATAAGGATAACAGCTGATCTTTCAATAGAAACTCTTCAAGCCAGGAGGGAATGGCAAGACATACTTAAAGTGATGAAAGAAAATAACCTACAGCCCAGATTACTGTACCCAGCAAGGATCTCATTCAAATATGAAGGAGAAATCAAAAGTTTTATAGGCAAGCAAGAGCTGAGAGAATTCCACACCATCAAACCAACTCTCCAACAAATGCTAAAGGATCTTCTCTAGACAGGAAACACAGAAAGGCTGTATAAACTCGAACCAAAACAATGAAGTAAATGGCAATGGGATCTTACTTGTCAATAATTACCTTAAACATAAATGGATTGAATGCCCCAACCAAAAGACAAAGACTGGCAGAACGGATACAAAAACAAGATCCCTGTATATGTTGTCTACAAGAGACCCACCTCAAAACAAGGGACACATACAGACTGAAAGTGAAGGGCTTGAAAAAGGTATTCCACACAAATAGAGACCAAAAGAAAACAGGAGTAGCGATACTCATATCAGATAAAATAGACTTTAAAACAAGGGCTGTGAAAAGAGACAAAGATGGACACTACATAATGATCAAAGGATCAATCCAAGAAGAAGATATAACAATGATAAATATATATGTACCCAACATAGGAGCACCACAATATGTAAGACAAATGCTAACAAGTATGAAAGGGAAATTAACAATAACACAATAATAGTGGGAGACTTTAATACCCCATTCACACCTATGGATAGATCAACTAAACAGAAAATTAACAAGGAAACACAAACTTTAAACGATACAATAGACCAGTTAGACCTAATTGATATCTATAGGACATTTCATCCCAAAACAATGAATTTCACCTTTTTCTCAAGCGCACATGGAACCTTCTCCAGGATAGATCACATCCTGGGCCATAAATCTAGCCTTGGTAAATTCAAAAAAATAGAAATCATTCCAAGCATCTTTTCTGACCACAATGCAGTAAGATTAGATCTCAATTACAGGAGAAAAATGATTAAAAATTCCAACATATGGAGGCTGAACAACACACTGCTGAATAACCAACAAATCACAGAAGAAATCAAAAAAGAAATCAAAATTTGCATAGAAACTAATGAAAATGAAAGCACAACAACCCAAAACCTATGGGACACTTTAAAAGCAGTCCTAAGGGGAAAGTTCATAGCAATACAGGCATACCTCAAGAAACAAGAAAAAAGTCATATAAATAACCTAACCCTACACCTAAAGCAACTAGAAAAGGAAGAAATGAAGAACCCCAGGGTTAGTAGAAGGAAAGAAATCTTAAAAATTAGGGCAGAAATAAATGCAAAAGAAACAAAAGAGACAATAGCAAAAATCAACAAAGCCAAAAGCTGGTTCTTTGAAAGGATAAATAAAATTGACAAACCATTAGCCAGACTCATCAAGAAACAAAGGGAGAAAAATCAAATCAATAAAATTAGAAATGAAAATGGAGAGATCACAACAGACAACACAGAAATACAAAGGATCATAGGAGACTACTATCAACAATTATATGCCAATAAAATGGACAACGTGGAAGAAATGGACCAATTCTTAGAAAAGTACAACTTTCCAAAACTCGACCAGGAAGAAATAGAAAATCTTAACAGACCCATCACAAGCACGGAAATTGAAACTGTAATCAAAAATCTTCCAGCAAACAAAAGCCCCAGTCCAGACGGCTTCACAGCTGAATTCTACCAAAAATTTAGAGAAGAGCTAACACCTATCCTGCTCAAACTCTTCCAGAAAATTGCAGAGGAAGGTAAACTTCCAAACTCATTCTATGAGGCCACCATCACCCTAATACCAAAACCTGACAAAGATCCCACAAAAAAAGAAAACTACAGGCCAATATCACTGATGAACATAGATGCAAAAATCCTTAACAAAATTCTAGCAATCAGAATCCAACAACACATTAAAAAGATCATACACCATGACCAAGTGGGCTTTATCCCAGGGATGCAAGGATTCTTCAATATCCACAAATCAATCAATGTAATACACCACATTAACAAATTGAAAAATAAAAACCATATGATTATCTCAATAGATGCAGAGAAAGCCTTTGACAAAATTCAACACCCATTTATGATAAAAACTCGCCAGAAAGCAGGAATAGAAGGAACATACCTCAACATAATAAAAGCTATATAAAAAAAAAGAAAGAAAGAAAAGAAAAATAGAGATAACAAGGGAACGTTTCATGCACAGATGAGCACAATAAAGGACAGAAATGGCAGGGATCTAACAGAAGTAGAAGAAATAAAGAATAGGTGACAAGAATACACAGCAGAACTGTACAAAAAAAGGTCTTAATGACCCAGATAACCGTGATGGTGTGGTCACTCACCTAGAGCCATACATTCTGGAGTGTGAAGTCAAGTGAGCCTTAGGAAGCATCACTATGAACAAAGCTAGTGGAGGTGATGGAATTCCAGCTGAGCTATTTCAAATCTTAAAAGACCATGCTGTTAAAGTCTTGCACTCAATATGCCAACAAATTTGGAAAACTTGGCAGCGACCACAGGACTGGAAAAGGTCAATTTTCATTCTAATCCCAAAGAAAGGCAATGCCATAGAATGTTCAAACTACCATACAATTGCATGCATTTCACATGCTAGCAAGGTGATGCTCAATATCCTTCAAGTTAGGCTTGAAGTACATGAACCGAAACTTTCAAATGTTCAAGCTGGATTTAGAAAAGGCAGAGGAACCAGAGATCAAATTGCCAACATCCATTGGATCATAGAAAAAGAAAGAGATTTCCAGAAAAACATCTACTTCTGCTTCATTGACTACACTAAAGCCTTTGACTGTGTGGATCACAACAAACTGCGGAAAATTCTTAGAGATGAGAATACCAGATCACCTTACCTGCCTCCTGAGAAATCTGTACACAGGTTAAGAAGCAACAATTAAAATCAGACAGGAACAATGGACTGGTTAAAAATTGGGAAAGGAGTATGTCAAGGCTGTATATTATCATCATGCCTATTCAACTTATAAGCATAGTACATCATGCAAAATGCCAGACTGGATGAATCACAAGCTGGAGTCAAGATTGCTGGGAGAAATATCAACAACATCAGATATGCAGATGATACTACCCTAATGACAGGGTACAAAGAGGAAATAAAGAGTCTTTTGATGAAGATGAAAGACAAGAGTGAAAAAGCTGACTTGAAACTCAACATTCAAAAAACTAAGATCATGGCATCTAGTCCCATCACTTCATGGCAAAAAGATGGAGAAAAAATGAAAACAGTGTCAGATCTTATTTTCTTGGTCCCCAAAATCACTATGGACAGTGACAGCAGTCATGAAATTAAGACACTTGCCCCTTAGAAGAAAAGCTATGACAAATCTAGACAGCATATTAAAAAGCAGAGACATCACTTTGCAGACAAAGGTCTGCACAGTCAAAGCTATGGTTTTTCCAGTAGTCATGTACAGATGTGAGAGTTGGACCATAAAGAAGGCTGAGCACTGAAGAACTGATGCTTTTGAACTGTGGTGCTGGAGAAGACTCTTGAGAGTTCTTTGGACTGCAAAGAGATCAAACCAGTCAATCCTAAAGAAAATCACCCCTGAATACACATTGCAAGGACTAATGCTAAAGCTGAAGCTCCATTACTTTGGTCTCCTGTTGTGAAGAGCCAACTTACTTGGAAAAGACCCTGATGCTGGGCAAGATTGAAGACAGGAGGAGAAAGGAGCCATGGAGGCTAAGATGGTTGGATGGCATCACCAACTCAATGGTGTTCTGTAGTCTCTGGAATCACAAAGAGTCAGACATGACTTAGTGACTGAACGACAACAACAACTGCCTATCTCGGCTTCCCTGGTGGCTCAGTGCTAAAGAATCCACCTGCCAATGCAGGAGACGTGGGTTCAATCCCTAGCTTGGGAAGATCCCTTGGAGAAGGAAATGGCAACCCACTCCAACATTCTTGCCTGGAAAATCCCATAGACAAAGGAGCCTGGCAGGCTACAGTCCATGGGATTGCAAATGAGTTGGACATGACAGAGACTAAACAACAATTCCGTATCAAACATTAAGGTCACCCAATTAATCAATCTTCCAGGCCACTCTACTCATACTCATAGAGCTCACATTCATTAAAGTTTTATTCTGGAAGTTACGCCATCATCCCCTACCCTGTCTGTTTTTCTGTTGACTGGTATCAGCACTCCAGTGGCTATTAACAATTATAAGCAATGTTAAATTAAGAATTATGCTTTCGTTCCTCTGAGTAATCATGAAAGTAAATCAATCCATTAGTGAATAGTTTCTTAGTGTATACTCTGCCCAGTCCTTATAGTAGATGCTAGTGATGCAAAGAACAATAGTTAGAGAAATCTCAACATATGATATATTTTGCTCTTTTATTTAGATTTTCTGTCTCTGCAACTAAAATATCATCTTCAAGGCATGTATTTTTATCTGGTTGTCTGTTGTATACCCAGCAGCTGGCATACATAGGACAGGTCAATATTAGTTGAATGAATTAAGTGAATGAAATCCCTATGAGTAGAAACTGGTAAGAAAGAAAACAGTTACATTATTGTAAGTAATATAATAGAGACATATAAAAGGTGCTACAAGCAGAGTTATTTGCTAGTACATGATCACAGATGCAGTCATTAAAATGGTGAGTTTTTGTAGTTTTTCTAGTACATAGAAACTTCATTTAGTCAGACTTGAATAATTTTGCATTTATGGTGATTCTGCAGCAGTTTATATTTCTCCTTGGCACCATTTTTTTAAGGACATTTAAATGAATATGTAATTAAAAACCCATTTCTGATAGAATGTTCAGCTTCTTTAGATACCAAGCCATTTCTTAGAATTTTATCGACATCTGTCTTCAAATGAACAGTGCCTATGACGACTATACGTCGGTCTCATCTAGTCACTAACGCAGGTAATTTCATACATAGTTATCTCACTCCAAGAAGCACACCATCCCTTCCTCCTTTCCATCATCAGAGAAGACTTAGTTCAGGGACACCTTTTTAGGGAATAAAAGCATACAGAGAGGTACAGCCCACTGATTTTCAAGCTATTGTCCCTTATAACATTGTTATCCAAAGACTGATCTTTAGGTTTGGCACTTAAATAACCACAGAAATGAGGGCTAATTCTGATTATGCAACTACAATCCAGTCTTACCAGATGATGATAAAAGTCCATTTGGAAGTTTTACCAAAGAACCACGTCCTTACACCTCCATGTTTAAGAAGTTCAATCAATGTGTTAATTTGGACAACTAGTGGTAAAGAACGATGCATAGATGAGTGATTTTTAAATGTCATAGTACCTATAAAAATTCAAAAATTAAAAATTAAATTTTCATTTAATTTCATTTATATTGCCATAATGGCAATTTTTAAAAGGCATATAATCACTGAGTATAATCACTGAATCTATCTCACTAGAACAGGTAACTTTTAAAGTTAAATATACTTATGGTGATTTAACTATAGCATTTATGCTTAAAATAGAATAGCTTATCTCTGCAACAGTGACTACAAGAACCTTGAGAAAAAAAACTTGACTCTAGTTTAAAAAACTTAACTCCTACATAATATTTTTTTAAAGTAACAAATTGAAATGTAGAAGCTCTAGCAGGATATATCTTTCAACTACGAACTTTTTCCATATCTAAATGTTATAAATGTCCATATTGTTGAATATAGAAGGTAATATTTCAATAATTTCCTATTTATTGAATACTCATTAAAATTAAGACAATATTTGTACTTGGTGAATGATGTAGAGATAAGTAAAACAGAAATACTACAGTATTGGGAGAAACAGACAAAAACATATATTATTTCTTACAACACAACTCAAGAACAGCTGTGAAATGTTGCCTACCTCCTAAGTATACATTTATGCTGCATAATACAAACACTTGTACAAATAATTTTTTTTTCTGTTTGGTTTGTTGATAGATTAATCAATGTTCCAATCAACAGTGCATTTTTGTCTCTGTCTACAGACTCTGACAGTTACAAAGAAGTGAGAAAATAGGGCGTACTGCATTAAGACAGCTCCCCCTAGAATGGGACTGTCCTAAATTATAATGTTTTATATACATCTTTGCTCCTTCCTGACAGCTGAGGAAATGAGGTACAAAGCAAAGAGCAGGAAAAATTTTCAACTGAACAGTATGTAGAGAAGAAAAATAAGTATAATACTTGAAAAACAAAACTATTAATCTTTCCAGACAAGGGTAATTTGTAGAATACATGTATTATCATTTTGTATTCCAGTACCTTCTGCCAGACCTGTACTTTTTTTGAGTCTGTTTAGAAGGAAAATTTATGCCATAATTTCTAGGAATAATTGTCCACATAGGCCCCTGCTGCTAGTCTTTACCCCTGCAAAAGTTGTAATTTTCTGACACTTTTCAAAGGAATAAAATATAGTCATTTTAGAATACCAAACATAAAAAAATTCTTCAGTAAAATGTTTATATATATACATATATATACACACACACACACATATAGTGCATGCTAAGTTGTTTTAGTCATGTCCAATTCTTTGCAACCCCATGGACCCACAGCTTGCCAGGCTCCTCTTCCCTGGAATTTTCCATGGGAGTGGGTTGCATGCCCTCCTCCAGGGGATCTTCCCGACCCAGGGATCAAACCTGTGTCTCGATACCTCCTGCATTGGCAGATGGGTTCTTTACCACCAGTGCCACCTGGGAAGCCTATATATATATATATATATATATATACACATATATACATAGATATATATCACATGTGATCATTTCTCTAAGGAAGGCTATTGTTGTTCAGTTGCTCAGTCATGTCTGACTCTGTGACCCCATGGACTGCAGCATACTAGGCTTTCCTGTCCTTCACCATCTCCTGGAGCTTGCTCAAACTCACGTCCATTGAGTCGGTGATGCCATCCAACCATCTCATTCTCTGTCATCCCCCTCCCCTCCTGACTTCATTCTTTCCCAGCATCAGCATCTTTTCTAATGAATTGGCTCTTCACATCAGGTGCCCAAAGTAATGATGCTTCAGCTTCAGCATCAGTCCTTTCAATGAATATTCAGGGCTGATTTCCTTTAGGATGGACTGGTTGGATCTCCTTGCAGTCCAAGGGACTCTCAAGAGTCTTCTCCAACACCACAGTTCAAAAGCATCAATTCTTCAGTGCTCAGCTTTCTTTATGGTCCAACAGTCACATCCACACACGACTACTAGAAAAACCACAGCTTTGACTACATGGACATTTTTCGCAAAGTAATGTATCTGCTTTTTAATACACTGTCTAGGCTTGTTATAGTTTTTCTTCCAAGGAGCAAGTATCTTTTAATTTCATGGCCGCAGCCACCATCTGCAGTGATTATAGAGCCCCAAAAAAACCAGAGTCTGTCACTGTTTCCATTGTTTTCCCATCTTTATGCCATGAAGTGATGAGCTTCACTGGTAGTTCATCTGATAAAGAATCTGCCTGCAATGCAGGAGACCCCAGTTCAATTCCCGGGTCAGAAAAATCCTCTGGAGGAGGGCATGGCAACCCACTCCAGTATTCTTGCCTGGAGAATCCCCATGGACAGAGGAGCCTGGCACACTACATTCCATGGCCATGGGGTCCCAAAAGAGTCTGACATGACTAAGCAACTAAGCACAGTACATCTTAGGAGAAGGAAGGCTATGGATATGTACCATGCTTAGTTGCTCAGTTGTGTCCGACTCTGCAACCCCATAGACTGTAGCCTGCCAGGTTCCTCTGTCCATTGGATTTTTCAGGCAAGAATACTGGATTGGGCTGCCCTTTCCTTCTCCAGAGGATCTTCCCAACCCAGGAATCAAACCAGTGTCTCCTGTGTCTCCTGCATTGTAAGCAGATTCTTCACCCACTGAGCTATCCAGGGGAAAAAAAAAAAAACATAAGAAATTTGAAACAAAATAAATCAAAAGATATGTTCTATGAATCAAATAGAGATTGTACTGAGTTACAATGAAAGCAACTTACTCATAACTGAATGAGAACAAACTCTACAGTTAAAAGAAAATTTATTACCAACTGCAGACTCTACTACAGAACTGGACCAGCATCAAAATACATGCCAGGATCCAGTCATAGGAACTGGTCATACTGGTAGTTATGGGATACTAATTTTCAGGAAAGACAGAAAGCCTGCTGTAAACTAGAGGAACATGCTATAGAACCTAAAGCAAGAGATACGGCCAAGAATAATAACAACTAGGAAAGCTCTTTTATATAGTTGGTCAAATGATCTTCATAATGACCCTATGACTATGTAGTATTGTCATCTACACTTTACAGATAAGAGAACTGAGGTTCAATAAGATACGGGACCAGTCCATGTGAAGTGTTGGGCTTGAATGAAAGCAGACTCAGGGCCTGTCGTAATTGCTACACTAGACTGCCTAGGGGGCCTGCAATTTACCTGCTCAGTATTCTCGCCAAACTTCAGGAGAGTAAAGAAAGCTTCTTAGGGAGAGGGAGACACTGGGAGAGACCCTTACCTGAGGGAACAGAGCTCTCACCACAACCAGGCCTAGGGAAGGAGGCCCCTTGAATCTATTGCTCCAGCCAATGTTTCCATCCACCTTGAGGAAGTGGTGGGGATAGAAGGAGAAACAGGTTCAGGATTGAAGTCCTGCTCGAGTTGTAAACATGCCTGAAGAAGCCCTTCTCTTTTTCCCTTAGATTAACACAAATATATCCAACTTGCCACTGAAAGAGGTCAAGAATAAGGCAGAGGCTACAAAATAAGGTTTAGGATTGATGTCTCTGAGTCAGAGGGGTCTGAAGAACTATATTAATGTTTTTGTGACCCAAATCCACTCATGAGTAAATGATTATGTGTTTCTACGATCCATGTTAGCTTAGCCACTACAGCTAAGACCCATGTTCATGTTTCAAAGATAGAATTTAATTGATCCCAAGAGTAGGAAAAAACAAAATGTGCTCTATTTATTATATGCACATGGAACTGTCTCCATCACTTCACCTGAAAAGAAAAAAATCGCAAAATCTTAGGCAACACAGGAAAGTCTTTATCTAGTCCAGTCTTCTCCACAAAGCAGAAATTCCTTAATTAACTGTGAGAAGACTCAGCATATTACTCATGAAAGAACCTCCTCCACTTTAACTGTGTGGATTGTTGAACATTCCCTATTATCACAAGTTAAAATTTACGTATCTTATTTTTTTGCTCTCCAAAGCATCATGGATTAAGTCCACTTACTAAATGTCAGCCTCTCACATACTTTACTTTAAGAACAACAACAACTGGTCTACCCTACCAACAACAACTGGTCTACCCTAATATAAAAAAGAAATAAAAAATAAGAAATCTGAAAAAAAAAGAAAAATAACACTGGTCTTACATTTTCATCAGTTCTTCAACTATTCCTCATACAACATGGTTTGCAAACTCCTGGCTGTCTTCCTCTTATACCCTAGTCTGAAGCTTCCTTTTAAATAACTCACTAGTCAGAAATAAAATTAATGCTCTATGTATCATCTAACAGGTACAAAGTTCAGTGGAACAATTATTCCCTGGGATCTGAATAAACTGCCTATCTGTGCCTCCAGTATTATGTCGGCTAGTTTCTCCTTTGCATGCATGAATTGACTTTAACTCCTAGTATATCACAGGAAATTTAATTCCTCCCTGGGAATGACCTATCCTTCCACACTTCCTACTCCATCCTCACTAAGAAGCCTTACCTAAGCTGTCTATAGCTTGGTAACCTCTCTTTCTAGAGTCCCATCATGCTTGGCACCACTTCATAAGCACTGACAGACATAGTATCAGTATAATATGAAAAGATATATTGCAAAGAGATAATGACAGTATATGTATACTAATCCTTCCCTATATTGTAAAAGCTTTGAGTAGGAATTATACTTTCTCAAATCCTCTCTCTAGGATACACAGGAGAACAGGGAAAGGACTCTCATAGCTTAGGTAAGAAAGATAAGAAGAAACAGGCAATTTCAAGAACAGAAGTGCAGAGATTCAAGCAGAAAGCAGGCCTGGCAACCCCAGATCCAAGTCAGGGATACAAGGTGAAAAACAACAGATGTAAAAGAAAGCTTATGTGGACTTGTGTTTCAAGGATTACCTCAGATCTTTGAGACCATTAATTTCTAGTCTGCCCAAAAGTGTCTATTTACTTAAAGAGACTTGGTTAAAGTGAGTTCTAAATACTTAAATTTTTTAAGGTTAGAAATCAAACATCTTCTCAGAAACCTTTCTTGTCCTTAGGGAAGGGTCATAATCTCAGGTCAAAACTGAGAATGATTTAGGAGGGTGAAGAGGAGAGATATGGATCGGAGATTTCCAACTGGTCAGATTCCAGAAGGACTAAACAGTACTCTTGCCTGGAAAATCCCACGGACAGAGGAGCCTGGTAGGCTGCAGTCCATGGGGTTGTGAAGAGTTGGACACAACTGAGCGACTTCACTTTCACTTTTCACTTTCATGCATTGGAGAAGGAAATGGCAACCCACTCCAGTGCTCTTGCCTGGAGAATCCCAGGGACGGCAGAGCCTGGTGGGCTGCCCTCTATGGGGTCGCACAGAGTCGGACATGACTGAAGCAACTTAGCAGCAAGGAGCTTGGAAATGGGAGGAGGGGAAATGGGATCATCCAGGTACTATAACACAGACCTCTCTGTCTTACAGGTTAAAAAGCTTGTGTTGATTATCATAATAAGTGAAATAAGTCAGACAGAGAAAGATAAATCTCATATGATGTCACATGTGGAATCTAAAATAATGATACAAATGAACTTATATACAAAACAGAAATAGAATCAGACATAGAAAACAAACTTAGTTATTAAAGGGGAAAGGGGGAGAGTTAAATTGGGAATTTGGGATTAACAGATACATATGCTTTTGAACTGTGGTGTTGGAGAAGACTCTTGAGAGTCCCTTGGACTGCAAGGAGATCCAACCAGTCCATTCTGAAGGAGATCAGCCCTGGGATTTCTTTGGAAGGAATGATGCTAAAGCTGAAACTCCAGTACTTTGGCCACTTCATGCGAAGAGTTGACTCATTGGAAAAGACTCTGATGCCGGGAGGGATTGGGGGCAGGAGGAGAAGGGGACGACAGAGGATGAGATGGCTGGATGGCATCACCGACTTGATGGACATGAGTTTGGGTGAACTCCGGGAGTTGGTGAGGGACAGGCAGGCCTGGCGTGCTGCGATTCATGGGGTCGCAAAGAGTAAGACAGGACTGAGCGGCTGAACTGAACTGAACCACTATACATAAAATAGATAAATAACAGGGACTTACTGTATAGCACAGAGAACTAAATTCAAAATCTCATAATAACCTCATATACACATATATAATGAATATCTGAATCACTTTTCTGCACCTTTAAAATACTGTAAATCACTATATGTCAATTTAAATAAATAAAAGCCAAAAAATAAATAACAAGCAACAAAAAAGAAATACTGCATACCTATACAAGTACTATAAAAAAAAAAGATGTAGGACACTCGGCATATCCTAATGGGGTGGTCTCCATGGTACACTGTTAAGGATAAAAGCAAGGTGCAGGACAGGGAGTTCAGCTTGGTGCTCTGTGATGACCTAGAGGGGTGGGATGGGGGTGGTGGAAGGGAGGCTCAGGAGGAAGGGGATATATGTACACCTATAGCTGTTTCACTCTGTGTACAGCAGAAACTAACACAACATTGTAAAGCAATTACACTCCAGTTTAAAAAAAATTAAGAATCAAGGTTGCAGAAAAGCATTACATTTTGTTATGAAGGAGAAATAAGTTTATACATATAAATTTGCGTTTGCATGCATATTCATAAAATGTCTTTGGAAGAACAAATAAGAAACCAATATCAGTGATTGCCTGTCAGGGATAGGACAAGAGTGAAACAACTTACCTTTTTAAAGCTTTTGAACTTTGAACCAAATCAAAACATAATGCAAACAGTAATTCCAATGGAGGCAAATAAAACTGAAAACCCCCCAAAACAAACTTTTTAAAAACCCTGATAAAATAATTCTTACTTCATTAAGATAAAAAAAATTAAATAATCTTTAAAAATTGGGAATCACTATACTGTACACCTGTAACATATAATATTGAACATCAACAACTTTGAAAAGATTTTTATATTGTCTAAAAATTATATCATTCCTTGAACAAGACTGTAGCGTTTGCTACCATTAAAAAAAAAAAAAAAGAGCTTGTGCTATGCACCTTCTACATAATACATTGTTAGATTCAACCACTGTTAAATCAAACTCACTGGTAATCACTTAGGTTGATTTAATTTTAGAGAAGCCACCTAGCACCACTGGATTGGTACTAAGCCATGGGATATTCCTTTCTTTCACTGTCTGACACTTCCAGTCACAGGAGTGGAGCAGGAAGACGAGATCTGCTGGGGTGGCTTGGGCATAGTAGGAATAATGGAATTCTTTTACTCCACTCTGTCTTCAATGAAGGGCAGAAAAGGAAAGGAAAAATCATATTGACACTTGATACATATTGACAAAACTCCCAAGGAGTTTTGAGACTATTTTTATAGTCTCAAATATTCAATAGTCTCAAATAGTCAATAGGGACTATTTTTCTGATACTATAGATAAGAAAACCAGATCACAAAGACATTAATTTGCCTAAGTTTACTCTGCTGGTAAACAGCAGAGGCAGGATTTAAATCCAAGTCTACCTGGCTTCAAAGCCCATGACCTTTCACTATACCATTCCCAGTAATGAGACCAGTAGTGGTATATTATGTTCACAAACAAGATGATAAAAAGAAAATAAATAACATTTAGTGAATACTTATTATGTTCCAGGCATTGTTTTAATAATTTATATCTATTATCATCTTTAAGCCTGTTAACAATCCTTTGAGGAAACCAGTATTATTCCTATATCAAGATAAAGAAACTGAGGCACTGAGAAGTTAGGTGACTTGACTCAGGTAATGCAACTAAAATATGGTTGAGTCAGGATTTGAGAAACTGGAGATGATGAGGAAGGATTCATCTACTAGTCTCCCTGGCATTGGTATGTCTCATTTTTAAATCTCTAGGTTTCCAATACTTCTGCCTAGAAAATCCCATGGACGGAGGAGCCTGGTGGGCTGCATGGAGTCCATGGAGTCGCTAGAGTTGGACACAACTAAGCGACTTCACTTTCACTTTTCACTTTCATGCATTGGAGAAGGAAATGGCAACCCAACCAGTGTTCTTGCCTGGAGAATCCCAGGGACGGGAAGCCTGGTGGGCTGCCGTCTATGGGGTCGCAGAGTCGGACACGACTGAAGTGACGCAGCAGCAGCAGGTTTCTATTTCTGTCTGCCTATGTCTAGTTGCGTTTCTAGCTGATTCTAGCACTCTCTCATCCAGTATTTCTATTCATATACTTTTACTAGTATCATTTATTTAAATCAGGAACATATGCTTATAAATGCATTGCTCCAAATCTCTTGTGCTCGAAATAACACATGCAACTGACAGGTAAGTCATATGAGTTGAGTACCACACAACTGAAGTGTTCTTCAGAAGGACGGTTGTCAAAAAATGCAAGAGCAGAGGAGAGCTATCTATTCAGAAAGGAAAGGTATTTTTTAAGTATACTAAGTGAAGAAAGCTGAGAGCCAAAGAATTGATGCTTTGAACTGTGGTGTTGGAGAAGACTCTTGAGAGTCCCTTGGACTGCAAGGAGATCCAACCAGTCCATCCTAAAGGAGATCAGTCCTGGGTATTCATTGGAAGGACTGATGCTGAAGCTGAAACTCCAATACTTTGGCCACCTCATGTGAAGAGTTGACTCATTGGAAAAGACCCTGATGCTGGGAGGGATTGGGGGCAGGAGGAGATGGGGACGACAGAGGATGAGATGGCTGGATGGCATCACCGACTCGATGGACATGAGTTTGAGTGAACTCCGGGAGTTGGTGAGGGACAGGGAGGCCTGGCGTGCTGTGATTCATGGGGTCACAAAGAGTCAGACACAACTGAGCGACTGAACTGAACCGAACTGAAGAGATGTAAAGTGATAGAACAGACAAAGCTCTGCTGTGTGCTGTGCTTGGTTGCTCAGTCATGTCTGACTCTTTGCGACCCTATGGACTGTAGCCCACCAGGCTCCTCTGTCCATGGGGATTCTCCAGGCAACAATACTGGTGTAGGTTGCCATGCCCTCCTCCAGGGGATCTTTCCAACCCAGGAATTAAAACTCAGAATCTTTTTTATTCCTTTTTCATATCTACTCCATGATGGATGGCATGATTATTATTTTATTAGTCTCTTTCCTCTCATCCTTTTGACTGGTCTTCAAATATCCTTTAGGATCTTTTTTCTTTCAATTTATTTTTTTAAAATCCACACTCCTAAATTGTTATCCTTAGTTGATTATTTTTGTTCTTTGGCAATGATGAAAATTAAAAATTAGTAGGCAAAAATTTCAGGCCTTAAAAAAAGAAAACATCTGTATGAAAATAGATATGTTTCTTTATATGTCCTATTTTAAACTATGCTATAGCAGTACTGTAAACTCTGGCTTTTTCTAGCTATGATCATCTACCTCAAACCCATAATTAGACTTTTAAAAAAAAAATGGTTATGCTCTAAACATTAGCAGTGATAGATACATAAGGTATTTTCATCCTAAGAAATGTTTATCTTAAATGTCATGACTAAAGTAATTATTAGCAAGTCACCTATGACTTAAAGGGAAAACAATTAGTCAGAAAAACAATTAGTCGGAAATCAATTGTAGTATTGGAGGAACAAAAGACTTTGTTTGACTGCTGGCAACATTGTTTTAATAGCAAAAGTAGATTGTAGCAGTAAGGTGTTCCATAGTGGATGATAGGGTGTTTCAGTAAAACATCCACCCTGAAACACAATGTTTTTCCAAAGAGAAATTTACAACAGGCAAAGTTGGTTTATTATGGCAGAAGTTTGGAAAGATTTTCTGAAGCCTCTTTTAGGCTCTAGCACAATAATTCATTATGTAGCAGGAATTTTTAATGAAATGAATGTACCTTTAAAGAGAAAAGATATCCACCATTTTTAAGAGAAAATTGGTCACTGAAAAAGTCAATCTAAACCCACAAACCAACTGCAAAGGCTCTCAACAACTTTACGGGTGTGTTTGTCACATACTCTTTATAGATGAACAAATCAAGACACATACACATAACTCGGAGAAGGCAATGGCACCCCACTCCAGTACTCTTGCCTGGCATATCCCATGGATGGAGGAGCCTGGTAGGCTGCAGTCCATGGAGTCGCACAGAGTCGGACACAACTGAGCGACTCAGCAGCAGCAGCAGCAGCAGCAACACATAACTAGGTACTGTGAGTCAGGATTATAACCAATGTCTATTTCACTAGAAAGCATAATATAAGTATAGGTCAAAATGAAATCAACATATGCATCTGCTCAGGAGAAATAAAACAGACCTTGCAGATTATCCAAGTCAATTTAGTTAAAAATAATTCTGTTTCATGGCAGCACTTAAGTCATGTGTCTGACCTGAGTCTGGTTGTTTAGTCACAAAGGTAAGATAAAAATGAATTATCAGTCATTTACTGATAAATGATTAACAATAATATTAATCATTGAGATATTTTTTACCTTCTGATCTTAATTTTCTAGAGTTACATAATTACACTTTTTATTTTTCTTCAGGATATCTAAGTAGAAAACTGAAATTCAGCTTCCTTAGTTGTAAGTCTGTGAATACACTAGCATTCTTTTGACAACAGGCTACTGGCCTAAATCCAATAAAATTCACTCTTTTCCATGTGATTTTCAACACTTAGCCACAAAGCTCTGTTCCAAATCCATTTCCTCTATGAAACAATCTAGTGCAATTGTGGTTCTTTCCCTTTGTTTTGTATTACCCAATCATCAACCATTTCAGAAGCATATACCATGGCGCCACTAAGCCATAAACTCTGCAAAGAAAAAGACTGTTTTGTAAATCTTTATCCTTATTGCCCTGCTCAGTGTGCAATACATAACAGTGAAAGTCACTCAGTTGTATCCAACTCTTTGCGACCTCATGGACTATACAGTCCATGGAATTCTCCAGGCCAGAATACTGGAGTAGGTAACCTTTCCCTTCTCCAGGGGATCTTCCCAACCCAGGAATCAAACCCAGGTCTCCCGCATTGCAGGAAGATACTTTACCAGCTGAGCCATGAGGGAAGCACAGTAAATACCAAATGGAGGAATGAATGAGAAGAAATTTCATGGTCCATGGAAGCCACACAAACCACGACTCTTACTTTACACTGCACTGGGCACATAGTACTGCCTAATTGTTAACTGGCATACAAACTTCTCAGTAATGCTGAGAACTATCCCAGTTGGCTTCAATGGTTGCATCAGCATCATAAATAAACGAGTAGCCAGCATTCATCAACTTTATGATATTGTTATGTTCAACATCCAATAGAAGGCAGAGTTAATGCGTTGCAGTGTTTGGGAAGAGGGGATCTTTTAATATTTATTTTATTTTATTTATTTTTGGCAAGAGACTAAGTTACTTGAAGTGGTAAACTTGGACCTTGGAACTCTAGCGTAAGTATGTCACTGATGTGTCTCTTTGGCATGATTTCAGGGAATGCAATTACAATGACATTTTGCATCCCATTAATCATTACTTCCCTAAGACTTCAGAAAGGCTATCATTTACTGGTGTATTAGCATCATCATCATCAAAAATTACAATAAAATCTTTTGTTAGTTTAAAATACAGTTAAGATTCAGAGGCCAGCAACCATTGTCTAAAAATTAAACCGGTTTACAACAATATGAAAAATTATTGCTTTATGCCAGTAAAAAGGTTTAACCTTTTATCCCATAGCTTTCTCAAAAGTCATAAAAAATCTAACATTTAAATAAAAATAAAAACTTTACAATGCAGTATATACAGTTTTTAGGTTGAGTTGATACTCTTTCTGAAAATAAAGTAAATAAAGTACTGACTGCAAGAGCTCTGTCTTTTATACAGCATTTTATCTTACCTAAAAATTCATAGCTGATATGAATTGTATGTCTTGTGGGAAAGTATAAGAAGAAGACTTTGAGAATTTGCCAAAGTGGTCTACTAGAAAGGAAATATCAATCATGCTATTTGCTATTTGATGAACTCTTATTCATCCTTAACAAGAGTTACACAGCCTTGTGAGATTTGCCTTTTATGAAGCAAATTGAATGCTCTACCTATTTCATGGATAAGTTATGGTTGTCTCTACAAATCACACAAATGCATTCTATTCCTTTTAATGAGTGACTGAAACCCATCCATTAAAAACCTCCTTGACTCACTACTGACCCCATACTTTTGCTCCACCAGACACCTCACTCCTACTACTATCACAAATCACAGGGTCTGTCATGACTACTTCTTGCCACACAGGGACACAGGTGGTGATCTCATTCTTTTCATTTGTCCCAAATGAGAATCTGTGTTTTCAAGAGTATGCAGAAATGCCGGTGACCCAACCTCATTCTGATAAAATTACTGGTGTTCCTGTCCTGCCCCTCTATTAAAACTGTTGCTGAAACTGTTTGGGACCTTGGATGTCTGTGGCAAACTGGATATTAGCGCTACTCACTAACACCACACATTTTGATCATACCTCAAGGACAAATGATGCCAAACAAAGCAAAAGCCAAGAGCACCAGGACACATCGAGCAGGTTTCAGTCCTCCTGCTTAAGAGGTGTGGAAATGTATCATGCCTATGATGGAGGTGCAGGAACGTTCCTGCCTTATCTACTCTCAGTGTGGTGTTACACTTGATGCTACATCACCCTGCACTCCCACAGCCTCTCAGAGAAATGTATTGGTTGTCTTCAATTTTTTACCACCACATAGGACATCACTTTGAAATAAAGATCTAGCAATAAAGTTTTTAGTTTCGGGGAATAACATATTGTGTATAGTTCTTGCAGTATTGGGCAGGACCTGGAATTTTTGTTTGTGCTTTGCTCTTAAAGGCATATTGCCAATCTAATATAAGTAAGTCTCAGTAATAGATTAAAGTCAACTAGAGTACTCCTTGGTGCAAGCACTATGTAAACATGTATTGATATTATACAAGCCTATCACTAATTTTAGAAGATTGCTTATAACTAGTGAATTCAAACAGTTTCAAAGATTTCTAAGCACCAAACAAAATACTGTGACACCACACTTGGTCCTGGAGTATAATAAAGAATTTGGGTGGCCATTGTACCCTGGTTCCTGGGCAGGAGCCTCTAAGCCCTTGAAATTTCCCAAATGATAGATGTGTCTATTATTCATGGTGGGCCCCTGGAATCAGGCCTGAGTTTATGCTAATGAGGTGCCTCATGGTGGTCCCTTAAATAATTTCATGATGGGGACAGGCCATGCTGGAAAGACCATTCATGTAATTAGTGGGCTGGAGCTTTGAACCACGTGAGATCAGCCTGACCTCCCGGAGGCTGACATGGTCAGTAATTCAATCAATCATGACTAGGTAATGAAACCTAATTAAAAACTCTGAATACTGAAAGCTTGGCTGAGCTTTCCTGGTTGATGCTGCACATTGATGTTTTGGGAGGGTAAAACATCTTGGAGACATGTAAACTTGATATTGTGGGACCCTCCCAGATCTTGCCCAATGGGTCTTTTCCTTTGGCTAGGCTGATTTGTATACCCACCCTACAGCAAAACACTAAAGAAAATGCTTTCCTGAGTTATATGAGTCACTCTAGAGAATTATCAAACCTGAGAAGGTAGGAGGAATGTCTGAATTTATTTCCAGTTGGTCAGAAATGCAGGTGGCCTAAGAATCTCCAAACTTGCAGTTAGTGTTTAAAGTGAGGGCAGTCTTACGGGAGACTGTGCCCTTAATCTGTAAAATCTAAAATAACTGTGACCAGTTAGCATCAGAATTCTATTACAGGTCCCTTGTTACATCTTTGCACATGTACGTGTGATAAAGGTTAAGTAAGACTGGAAATATTATAGTAGTCCTGAACTGCTTCAGTTTAGGCATCCTGATATCGATCTTACACATGTTGGGACTGGTGACCAAGATACCATTTTCATACCTTTAAAAGACAGTCAGAGGATATATGTGAACTAAGTCATGGTGGATACCACAGGCATCGTGCTCGTTCAGGTTCAGTCACTCAGTCATGTCCAACTCTGTGGCCCCATGGACTGTAGCCTGCCAGACTCCTCTATCCATGGGATTTTTCAGGCAAGAATACTGGAGCAGGTTGCCATTTCCTACTCCAGGGGATCTTCTTGTCCTGGGATCGAACCAGCGTCTCCTACGTCTCCTGCATCAGCAGGTGTTCTTTACCACTGACCACCTGGGAAGCCCACCCTAGGCATAATCACCAGCAAAAAAATTCTTACATTTGTTCAAAGTATACAGTTTTAGATAAAGTTATTATGACTCCCTTCTGATTGACATAAGATAAATACTTTATTAGAAAAGTATAAAGGATGGAATCAGAAAGAACCTTAAAAATCATATACCTTGGCTGTTTGTTTCACAGGGAATAAAATAACTAAGGAAAAGGACATTAAGGGATTTGCCCAATAGCTATTTAACATCAGGGCTGGGACTAGATCTGTAATATCTCAAATTACACTGTGATATCCAAACTCCTTGTGGTGAAACATGTTCAGTTACCAAGGCAGATAAATTGTATTCTAGTTGTTTGCCAGTGAGAGAGAGCGAAAAATAGCTATGTGGGATACAATCACATGCTTTGTCTTTCTTCTGTTGATCATTAAAGTATCACTTTTCATAGCTTCTTTGCATTTCTGCTGACTTACATAACAAAAAAGGTAGCCAATGCAGAAACCCACTCATTTTATAAGCATTTATAAAGCATCTATTATAAATTATATATTATAAATCTGTACTAGGTACTTAGAGATGTCAAGATTAATTATTAAGCCCCTCTTTTCTAGTGAGGAGAACTTGATCCTTCATTAAAAAATAAACACAGCTGTATAAGTCCTGTGGTGAAGGCCATGAGAAAGCACAGAGAAGAAAGTTGGGGATATCATGAGGGGGTCTTCTCTGGCCAACCAAGGAGTTTGGCCATTATTCTATAAGCCTGACAGGCCATTAAAGGGTTTTAAGCAAAACAAAAAACAAACAAAAAAAATTTTTTTTAAGTAGGAAAAAAAAAACCTTCCCTATTGCATACTTCCCTATTGTATACATGGGATATGACTGCCAACTTGCTTGAAGCTCTCAATAGACATGTTTTCTTATCTTGTTACTTTTCTTTCCACATGGCTCAACAACCACAGTGGTTTTGCTAAAACAATGAAGAAAGTCAGGTATACTCTAACATAGTATTGTTCAATCTCTATCATAGAAGTCTTATAATAAACAAGGTAGAACCAATTCCTTGTCTGAACAGTTAAAACTCAGTTCTGTAATTCCTGGCTCCAGTGAGAATCATGATGGAATCTAAACCAGGCAGACAGTAAAGGAGTCAGGTACCTACCTGAGTGTGTAAGCACATTCTAGAGCCCCTACACACCTGTGGCCCACTGAGCCTCCATGGCACTGTCCAGGGGGAAACAAAGTAAGAGATTTTCTGGTTGCAGAAGACCTTCCAATACATAGCTCTCCAGTTCCATAAGGAAAAGTGGGAGGCATGCTGCTGTTTGCAGAATCCTTGGGGAGCTCCTCAGGATTCCAGAGACGAAGAATGATACAGTCCATCAAAACAAACACACAAGTATAAATTATTTACATGAAAACTTAATTCATTGGTTTAGAGGCCTAGCAGTTAAGACTATCAGTTTATGATCCAGAGCTAAAGCCAAACTGAGGGACATGGTACAAACTAATGACAAGAACTCTTCAAAAGTGTCAAAGCCATAAAAGACAACGAAAGACTAAGAAATTGTCACAAAGACTAAGGAGGCATGACTACGGAGTCACAGCAGTGTAATATTGGGTCTCAGACTGGACCTGGAACAGAAAATGGTCTTAAGGAGACTCCAAATAGAGCCTATATTTAAGTTAATTATATCATACCAATGTGATTTTCTTAGTTTTGATAATTGTTCTATGGTAAAGCAAGAGGTTAACATTAGGGGAAGCAAGGTAAAGGATATCTTTGCAACTATAGTAAATCTATATTTTTTCAAAAAAAAATAAGCTTGTGTGGTTTTTTGTTTTTTTGTGTGTGGTTGTTTTCTTTGGGGAGGTTTTAGCTTCCTGTTGTTGTTGTTGTGTTTTGTTTTTAAAGGAATATAGGTTTTAGAGTCAAAGTCTTGGGTTTAAAACTCAGTTCTATTTCTTACTAGCAATGTAGCCTTGGGCAACTTCCTTAATCTCCTTTAATCTCTGCCCATGGGAATGGACTTCCCCAGTGGTTCAGAAGGTAAAGAATCTGCCTGTAATGCGGGAGACGAGGAGAGGTGAGTTTCATTGTTGGGTTGGGAAGATCTGCTGGGGAAGAAAATGGCAACCCATTCCAGTATTCTTGCCTGGGAAATCCCATGGACAGAGGAACCTGGTGGGCTATAACACATAGGGCCGCAAAGCGTCGGACATAACCAAGAATCCAATCTGACATTTGAAAATGGGAATAATAAAAACATATTTGTAAGTGAATAAGGTTAAATAAAAAACACAGTATTGTGTCAGGTACATAAATTCCTACAAAGTTATATCTAGTATTTGCTAATGAACATCACCATAATTATTAAATTTACCATTATTCTTGTTGTTGTTATTGGGATTTTCTGGTTCTGGAGTCACTTCAAGAACTGATAAAAGGGCAGTGGTATAGATAGCATATATTTACTCTCTTGCTCATTCTGTAGGAGTCAGAAGGAGTAAACGGGCTCCAGTATCTTCTGGGGTAAATTAATTAATCAAGTCTAGGGTATGTACCTGGAGAAGGCAATGGCAACCCACTCCAGTACTCTTGCCTGAAAAATCACATGGACGGAGGAGCCTGGTGGGCTGCAGTCCATGGGGTCGTGAAGAGTTGGACACGACTGAGCGACTTCACTTTCACTTTTCACTTTCATACATTGGAGAAGGAAATGGCAACCCACTCCAGTGTTCTTGCCTGGAGAATCCCAGGGACGGGGGAGCCTGGTAGGCTGCCATCTCTGGGGTCGCACAGAGTCGGACACGACTGAAGCAACTTAGCAGCAGCAGCAGCAGCACCAAGATATATACCGTTGCTGAGTGTGGTGTGAAAGGGGTGGAGGCTGAAGTGGACAAGTACATGGATGGAGGTGGCTTCACCAGCCTATAAGAAATGCCCTTATCAATTTATATAAGTCTCTTTCAATGAACAGATTATGATCCTCAATAAGCTACTACACCAGCTGCCTGAAAGGTACCGTCAAGATTAAGAAATCCATGAACTGTTGTAAACTGTCAGTTACAACCAGATCTTTGTGTTCCAAGGAGCTGATGAGATTTTGTCTTCAGAAATCTGGTATTGATATTTTTGCTGAATTGGAGGCCGCTTTTAGACATAGTAGGAGTACAGTTCCCAAGAGTTAAGAGTGTATCAGGACAGCATTTGAACAAATGCGTGACTGAGTACTTTAAAAACCTTCTGGACCCATTCTTTAAACAATGAAACATAGACAGTCCCTGATTTACAAACTTTTGAAATATCACTCATTTATCAGTTACTTTTTAGAGTACAGAATACAGCTCACATAACAATGCAGAATCGAATTTAAAATATTTTGCACTGACACAAAATATTAACTAAAATAAAATTCTGTTGCAATGTTAGTAATCCTTACACACACACACAAAGTTATTTTATAAATTGAACTTTATATCATATCTGAGGGCTTCCCTGATTGCTCAGTTAGTAAAGAATCCACCTGCAATGCAGGAGACCCTGGTTCAATTCCTGGGTCAGGAAGATCTACTGGAGAAGGGACAGACTACCCACTCCTGTATTATTGGGGTTCCCTTGTGGCTCAGCTGGTAAAGATTCCACCTGCAATGTGGGAGACCTGGGTTCCATCCCTGGGTTCTGACACTTAGAGTCCCAATATTCTAGTTAATCCAAAGACACTTATACTTGTCCTTCACATTCTCCTTTTCCCCAGATGCTATTCTCCAATGCAGAATTTTTATTCCTGACCACCTCCCCATGAGCTCTGAATTGAACTATTTCTCCTCCTTTGACTGCTTCAAAGTACTGGCCACCTTGGACTCAGTCTCTAAAGATATTAATCCCTAATTTTACAACTTTTTAAAGATGTAAGTGTGACTTCTTGGAGAAAGGAGAGGGAAGTCTACAAACTAGTTTAATCTGTCTGTAGGACAATTTGGCAAAATACATCATCATATGTCTTTATAAGATATTTTCCCTTGAAATTATCAATTTTATGTCTATGAATTTATTCTAAGGGAGTAAATAGGAAGAGTGTGCACAAATCCACAGGATTCTCACCTCGGTGTTGTTTGTAAACAGAAAGCAGCCTCTAGAAAAACAGAAGCAATCGCTAATAAGTAGTAATTTGTAAAATAGGTTATAGGATAGCTACAAAATGGGACAGTGTGCAGCCATTAAAATGATGTTGCCTAAGAACGCTTACAGAAAAGACAAAATATTTACATTGTAGTTAAGAAAATAAAGAAGATTACAAAATAGTAGCATTTTAGTTTGATTACAATAGTAATGACTATAGCTAAAATTTACTGCATAATTACTACATGCCTTCTGAAATAGGTACTACTAATAATCCCATTTTAACTACAAGGAAAAAGAGACAAAATAAAATTAATTAACTTGCCCAAGGTCAAATGGTTAGTAAAGACAATCCGGCTCCCAAAATCACACCCATAATACAGCCTCTCTAATACATGTTTATATGTTTTGAGAAAAGCATGGAAGAATTTAACAGAAAGATAACAGTACTTAACAGAGGTTGGGTATGTACCTGCCATAAGCAGAATTTCTAGACTGACCCTTAAAGATATCCCAACCCAATCCAATGTAATGAGATGAACCTCCCATGATTATGCTATATTATAAGGTACATGGACCATATTAACACAGTGAGATTGTCCAGGTGGACCTAATATAGCCACAAGAGGTCCGTTAAAAGCATAGAACTTTCTTCAGCAGGTAGGAAAGAGTCAGCGAGACCCCAAGGATTCAGTGCACAATTTCTGCTTTATTGACAGAGGGGACCACATGAGAAGAGAGGTCAGCTGCCTCTAAGACCAGAGAGCAGCCCCCAGCTGACAGCCAGGAAATAGGAACCTCAAATCTATGGCTGTATGGAACTGGACTCTGACAACAACCGGAATCAGTCTGGCAGAGGATTCTTTCCCCAGGCCTCTGGGCTAGAGCCCAACCTCACTCTTACTTTGATGTCATTCTCAGGGCAGAGAGCCCAGGTGAACTCATCCAGACTTCTGGTCTCCAGAACTGCAAGGTAATAATGTTGGCAATTTCACACTGCTAGGAAGGACTGATGTTGAAGCTGAAACTCCAATACTTTGGCCACCTGATGTGAAGACCTGACTTATCTGAAAAGACCCTGATGCTGGGAAAGATTGAAGGCAGGAGGAGAAGGGGACGACAGAGGTTGAGATGGTTGGATGGCATCACTGACTCGATGGACATGAGTTTGAGTAAACTCCGGGAGTTGGTGATGGACAGGGAGGTCTGGCATGCTATTGTCCATGGGGTCTCAAAGAGTCAGACATGACTGAGTGACTGAACTGAACTGAGTTCATTTCAGTTCAGTCACTCAGTCCTGTCTGATTCAGTCCATGGACTGCAGCAAATGAGTTAGTTCTTCACATCAGGTGGCCAAAGTATTGGAGCTTCAGCTTCAGCATCAGTCCTTCCAATGAATATTCAGGACTGATTACCTTTAGGATGGACTGTTTGGATCTCCTTGCAGTCTAAGGGACTCTCAAGAGTCTTCTCCAACACCACAGTTCAAAAGCATCAATTTTTTGGTGCTCAGCTTTCTTCATAGTTCAACTGTCACATCCACACATGACTACTGGAAAAACCATAGCTTTGACTAGATGGACATTTGTTGGCAAAGTAATGTCTCTGCTTTTTAAGTCACTAGGCTAAGTTTGCGTGAATTTGTTATCTAGCAATAGAAAACTAATAGAGTACTCACAAGGGACTTAGAATTAGGAAACAATAAAATTTATATATTAAAAACCTACAACAGCATTATAGTTGAAGGAGAAAATCAAGTGCAGACACTTTTTAAGATCTGGAACAAGATAAAGACATCTGTTATTACTACCATTGCCTAACTAAGCATTGTAATTCCTGGCCAATGCTATTTTTTAAATGAGGTATATAAGAATTAGAAAAGAAGAGATCAAACTTTGTCATCTGGAAATGATTAGAATCAATAAGTGATTGGAAGCAATAAGTTTATCAAAGTTGCTGAATACACAACCAAGTCAGAAAGATAGAAAACATTTCTCTATACTGACATTACCAATCACAAAATATAAGACAAAACTCATTCAAAACAGCATAGAAATTATAAACTATCTAGGAATTTACTTAAGAAATAAACAAGCCCAATAAGGGCTCTTACATTTTTCACCTCTCCTTTTCTGTATTTTCCAAAATTTATTTAATGAACACATATGGCTTTGCTAATAAAAATACACCACGTCAATGGTGATACTCAAAATATTTAGAACATTGGTACCAATCAGAATTGCATGGGCAATAAAGAAGTCACTCAGCCATTCAGGTATTTGCCAGGTGAAGAAGAGCCTCACAACCTCTAATTGTTAATTATTATATTTCTCTCCCTGAATTGGCTGGGAAGAACAAACTTCAGCCTTACATTTTATTTGAAAAATTTCTCTCGATTAATTATTTTTTCCTGTACTCACAAAGAAAGAGAGGACAATTAAATCAATAAGGCAAGCTGGCTTACTTTAAAAACACATGAAACAAAAAAACACAGCTGGCATAGAAGGGAAAAGGATATGTTTACATGGTTTTACATGGGATGGAGCATGAAAGAGTAAGAAAGCAAAACCAGGGAATTCCCTGGCGGTCCAGTGATCAGAACTCGGTGCTTTCACTGTAGTGGCCTGGGTTCAAGCCCTGGTCAGGGAATTAAGATCCCACGGGCTTCACTGCTCAACAACAACAACAAAAAGTAAAATCAGCCCATGTGGCCTGCAAGTGATCAGCAAGCTGAGCATCTTATCCTGCCTGAGGGAACAGAGTAAAAACATATGGCTCAGATTACATGTCCCCACATGAATCCAGTCATTCAGAAATGCAAACAAAGGACCTTGCCATTACTTGCCTTCAAATTATGAAATGACCAGGTTAAAAATCCTTGGAGTTTGATGTTCAGACCCCGGAGAAAGCCAAAGGTAGTAATTAAAGCATGTGAGCATATTAAGTAAGTACTTTTATCAAATCCACCAGAGTGGTAAGTGTAACAAAAAGCAGCTTAAGAGGTCAAATTGGGTTTTTTCTTTTTATCACAATGCTGGTATCCCCAACAGATAACTTGTTTCTCTTAATTCAAATTGTTTTAGAATGTCAACACGTGACTTCTAAAAACATGCCATCTTAGAATTTTGCACTTACTCCTTTCCATCTTTGGATAGTTTTCAAAATATTATTCATGCAACTAGTTCACGATCAAACATCAATGGTGCCTAACAGTAGTTGGCCTTGCACAAAGCCATAAAATATTTAAAACTGAGAAAATGCACGTATCTACTTTACAAAACAGAAACAGATTCACAAACTTAGAGAATGAATTTATGGTTACCAGAGGGGAAGGGATAGATTGGGAGTTTGGGGTTGACATGTACACACTGCTATATTTAAAACAGATAACCAATGAGGTCAAATTGTTTTCATTTTACAAAAACATTCAAGGAGCACCAGAGAGAAACACCCTCTGTATACTTTAACAACAATTGATCCCAAATTGAAGGCAGTTTGTTGCCAAATTGCACTAATTCATATCACTCAGAAAGGTCTGGTAAGCCTGAAAATGATCACCAAACGTATCAAGACCGTTCTTCCCTTAGGAGACTATCAACAAATGCTCTGGAAATTTCGTTCTTGCACTACTATAAAATTGTGGTTCCATGCCACTCCCTTCTTTCCAGTATATAAATTCCCTGTTATTTTTTCCATCAAGCTACCAAGTTTTCTGGTATTATTTGTGAAACCAGAAAGCCAAGACCTTCCTCTGTGGCTATATAGAAAATATCATATTCCTAAGAGGTTTTGCAAATAGTACCACAAAAATGGTCTTGCTTAAAAGAAAATATTTCCCAGAAATAAACAGGAGGAAATATAGATATGTAATCAACAAGAAATCAGGCTTTGCATTCAGGTAAGTGTTTTGATAAAGGACTGCACTGGCCTTCAGATTCCTCTGCTTGGGTTAACCAGTGAAAGACACAAGATCCAAAACCCTGACTTGCAAAGGTCCAAAATCCCAAAAGGTAAAATGGTGTGAGGTTGGCATCTCTGAGAAGAACTGACCTTATTAAATGCATGCATATTAAGAAACACATCATGAAAAGAAAGGAGGCAGTACAAACTGAAAAATGACATTTACAACAAGTTTATGGAAAAGAAATCCGTGTGGGGAAAAGATGAGATCATTTAACCCCCAAGGAAGAAAAGAAAACAAAAAGTTTATAAATCAGTGATTGAATCAAAAAACAAGAATTGCAATTCTAGACAAGAATTCAATCTCATGATTTGTAGTTAAGAGCCTACTTCACTAAGCCAAAAGACCACCAGAAACCACATAAGCCTGAACTCAAGGGAGCTTTAGTCAAGAACTCTCTACCCTCCACTGCGAAGTGTAGACTAAATACAGATGAAGGTTCCAGCAAAGCTGCTCCTTGGAAGGTCATGGGCACTTGTTCACAGGGTGCTTCTGTAATACAGTCAGTTCTGCTCACGCCTCCTTAAATAAACCACAAATTCCTTTGAAGTTAGGATCCCATTTTATTCATGTTTATATACCCATGAAGCACACATGCAAATGCTCATGGTAGACACTTAGTGACTGTTCTTCAAACTGCTACTTTACTAGAGTATCATATGGAATAATGGTCATAATAATCATCAAAACAACCACATGGCACCTCCACTGGATGCTTACCAGGTGTTATGTGAAGATTTACAGGTAACTTAATCAGTGATATAGTCAGTACTGTTATCCATATTTGACAGAAACTAAAATTGAAGCCCACAAAGATCCTCAATAATTTGCCAAAGGAGATGTGGCTAGTCATAGGTTGGGAATGAATGCTGATCCTTTCTTCCCAGCGACGGAAGCTGAAGAATAGTCAAGCACTTTGACTTAGAAGGCATAGTATCTACACAAGTCAGAATTTGCTGAGGCTTTTTATGGGGGGCTTGTTCTTTTCCTCTGCCCTTAAATACTTTAAGCCCCTGTAGAAAAAGTCTATAAAATAAAATGATATGCCCCGTTGATGCTTCACACAATTTAAACAGTGGGCACTATAGTAATAAAATAAATAGTAAAATAAAAAAATGTTTCTTATTCCAGAATCAAAGCCTGCGAACCCCAAACAAGGGATCTGTAAATGCCTGGCTCATGGTCTATCTGACATGGAATATACACTCTCCTAGAAATACATGTACATACTCATTCTTCACACTGTAGTCACAGACACGGAAATGGTTGAATGTTTCTCTTTTGTGGTCAAATAATTAGTAGGGCATTTCAAAACTGATGTCTCTAGAGTCAAGAAACAGAAAATCACTTGTAACTAAAGAATGGAGTTATGTAATTTGTGAGTATGTGTGTAGCCGTGTAAAACCGAAACCAAAAAAATAAATCATAATAAAGGGAATCAAAAAAGAGTCAAACAACCTCATCTCAAAAGCAAAACAAGATGGATAATTGCATATTTTCAACCAAACAAATGATCATCAAAATGCCCTTTGGTAAGTCAGTAGAGAAGACATACTGGATTATCGACCAAGTAAAACAGATAAGATATAATTAACTGTTTTTCTTTAAAATTTTTGCCACACAATATAATTGCACACTAAGCCTTAAGAAGAATTGTTTTCAAAGTATTTCCTTTGTTACTCACAAGCTAAATAGTGATTTATTATTTGCCTTATCTCCCAACATAAGTTCTAGAAAAGTATTGTATTCATTCCACATATTTCAAATGAAATTTTTCAAACAACTTTCTGCTATATTCCTGCTCTGTTGTAATCCATCCTCTACGTTGCAGCCAGTTATCTTTTAAAATCATACATCAGATCATATCTTTATCTTGTTAAGAAAGCATTTCAACCAAATTTAATCCAAACTCAGAGTGACCGAAAACATCCTCGACAATCAAAGGTCACCGACAATCTGACCCTTGCCTTCCTCTCCATCCTCAAATCCTACCACCCTCGTCTGTGCACCCTTTGTTTTAGTTAATGGCCTTTGCTCTGTTTCTCATACAAGAAGCTCATCCTCACTGTTAACTTTTTTGTGCCCGTTGTTCCCACTACCCGACCACCCTGCCAGTATATCTTCTTGTGGTGGGCTCCTTTTTATCATCTAGGGTTAACCTCATCATGAGGCCTTCCCTGACCACCCAACATAAAAGAGCCCCAGATCCACCCTGAGTAACAGCACTTACCTCTAGATGAAGTTATTCTGTTAATTTCCTTGGTTACTTTTCTCTCTCTATCTCTCTGTCCAATCAGTCCCTATCCCTGGCAACCACCACCATTAGAAAAACGAAACCTCCATGACAGAGGGAATATTGCCTGTCTTGTCCAGCACCATGGGCTTCCCTGGTAGCTCAGCTGGTAAAGAATCCTCCTTCAATGCGGGAGATCTGGGTTCAATCCCTGGGTTGAGAAGATCCCCTGGAGAAGAGAAAGTCTATCCACTCCAGTATCCTAGCCTGGAGAATTCCATGGACTGTATAGTTCATGGAGTCATAAAGAGAAGGACATGACTGAGCGACTTTCACTTCACTGTCTAGCACCATAGTCCTAGAACACAGAACAATGCCTGACACATGGAAGGCTCTAAGAAAAATATTTATTGAATAAATGAACATTTCTAAACATATCATATTTATGGATGCAGTTTAGTTGTTTTTAATAGTGAATTTTCATTAAGGCCCTATCTTCAACTGTCTAAAAATCAAGGACAATCAATGGCTTCCTCCAACTGCAAATATGCCTGGCTATGACTGACTGCAAGACATTTGGAATAAACAGGCTGTTCAGTGACAGATGAACACATTTTCAAGATAAAAGTTTGTTTTGTAGTAATCAAAATTCTGAAACTGGCTCCTCATGGAACCCTCTGGTTTTAATCAAGCCTCACTGGTCCCTCCAAACATTTAGCAAGGACAGTCTCCTCTGGTTTCAACTTTCAATGGTGGAAGAGAAGAGAAAAACACTTCTCAATGGGTAAAAAAAAAAAAAACTGTACATTATCCAGGCTACTTTTGATATTTAAAACCAACTAACAGAGCTGCCATTATTTTTTTTAATTTACCCAGATAAATTAGGACCCATTTAGGTTGAGGACAGCAGAGAAAGCTAGAAGACTAAGGACATTGTCAGTGCTCTGGAAGGGAGAAGAGAAGCAATTTTTTTTCCAATTACTGAAGGCACACTTGTTAGCATATTTGTTCAAAGATTTACTCCCAGTCAGGCCTACGTCAGGATAACAGTGGAGTACCAAAATAATCCTCCTTTTTGTCCTGTTCACCTTTTTCTACAAATCACAACCTGATCAGTGTCTTTCAGCTGTCTTCATGTCAGAGCTCTTATCTGTGAATCCTGACTTAAATCTGAAGGTATTTTAACTAAACTTTGCATTGTAACATATGGCCAGTGATGTTACAACTGCTCATGATGCTAAATGCAAATAACGTCCAGCCTTATATGATTGGACTCTTTGGGAAAACCTTCTGAACATAGAGAATTATAGTTTCCTTGTATGAGGAAATATATAACTAAAAAGGCAATAGGGATTCAGTGCACTAACATCTGTAATGGCTGCCGCCATGAAATTAAAAGACACTTGCTCCTTGGAAGGAAAGTGATGACAAACCTAGATAGCATATTAAAAAACAGAGACACCACTTTGCCGACAAAGGTCCATATAGTCAAAGCTATGGTTTTTTCTCAGTGGTCATGTATGGATGTGAGAGTTGGACCATAAAAAAGGTTGAGCACTGAAGAATTGATGCTTTCAAATTGTGATGCTGGAGAAAACTCTTTGAGAGTCCTTTGGACTACAAGGAGATCAAACCAGTCAATCCTAAAAGAAATTAACCCTGAAAATTCATTGGAAGGACTGAAGCTGAAGCCCCAATACTTTGGCCACCTGATGCAAAGAATCAATTGCTGAAAAAAACCCTGATTCTGGGAACACTGAAAGCAAAAGGAGAAGAGGGCGGCAGAGGATGAGATGGTTAGACAGCATCACCAACTCAAAGATCATAAATTTGAGCAAACTCTAGGAGACAGTGCAGGACAGAGGAGCCTGGTGTGCTGCAGTCCACGGGGTTGCAAAGAGTCAGACACGACTTACTGACTGAACAACAACAACAAACATTGTAAAGTGCTAAGAGTGTTGTCTGGCATATGTCAGGAGCTATATATGAGGAGTTGTAATTAATTGATTTTTATACTACAAAACAAAATGTCTAGGCAAAAACTTTACATTTTAAATCATCACAACAATTACAGTTTCCAGTTATATTTCATGGAGAAGGAAATGGAAACCCACTCCAGTATTCTTGCCTAGAAAATCACATAGACAGAGGAACCTGGCTGTCTGTAGTCCATGGGGTCACGAAGAGTCAGAAACAACTGAGTGACTAACACTTTCACTTCAAAACTAACATTTAAAAATAAAATCCTTAGGTGACATTATATGAATTTAATAACCATCATTACAAGGATGCTGTTTCATTCACTAATTTCATTTGTGATGAAAAGATTCTAAGAGATGAGCTGCATTTTCCTTGAACCTCTGCAAGTAGTGTACCAGGCACTGCAGGATAAATACAGTAGAAAAATATGGCCTTGACTATGTCATCAGGGGCTCCTTGTTTGTTTGCGAGATTAGACAGTCACAAGACAAGTAGTGTAAATTTACAACTATATAGAAATTTGATGCTATACTTTCCCCATAGAAAGAGAGATAAATATGGGCTATAATAATCAGAATAGGTCATGAAGAAAATTATTACAGATATAAAAAACAAATCAAGACTTCCAGAACTGTAATTCTCTAATAAAAAGAAAATCAGATTTGCATCAGTGTAACAGGGTATAACAACATATTCTCATAGAGAGATAATCTTTAGCCAACAGCCACATATACTTCATTCTAAACCATGCAATTTGGACATTTTAGTTATGAAATTTAGATTTTCTTTAATAAATTTTGGAGGGAAAATTATATTACTTAATCAACATTTGTATATGAGCATTCTGATTTTGGGCTTCCCTGATAGCTCAGTTGGTATACAACCCCCTTGCAATGCAGGAGACCTGGTTCAGGTCAGGAAGATCTACTGAAGAAGGGATAGGCTACCCACTCCAGTATTGTTGGGCTTCCCTTGTGGCTCAGCTGGTACATAATCCGCCTATAATGTGGGAGACCTGGGTAGGGAAGATCCCCTGGAAAAAGGTTCTGATTTTAATTATAAAAGCATTATTTAATGATACATATTCACCTGTTCTTAAAGTCATGCTAGCACATTAATTTCTCCCTCCCCTCCTCAAGCTGGGGTTAGGTCTGTCTCTGAACAGGGAGGCCTAAGACCAAACTTCTCCCTCTACCTACCGCAAAGAAGGCTCTTGTTTCCCACAGATCTCAGTGGTCTTTATGGACAGGAAAAATGAGGCTAATTCCAAAATATAGACCTTCATCCTTCAAACTGAAACACTTTTGTTTTGGCTGTGAGGGAGGGGGGAGGGGCATTGGACCAAGAAACCCCTCTGGACTCATTAGGTTCTATTACTTTGCTCAAGACATGAATATACAGGGAATCCTTCAGAAATCACTTTGATGCATGAATTTTAATTGCTTGTTTGCTTGTCTCATTATCCTGTTTAGCATATAATAATCTCTGGGTGATTTGAACTGACATGTATTTGAGTTTTCAGCAGCTATGTAAAACAAAGCAAGAAGTCCAAGAGAAAGGTGACACCAATGCCATGGTTCAGCTTACATCAATTCATACTCAAAGCAGATATTCAAGACAAGGGCACTGATACAGGTGAACCAGGTTATTCATTCATCTTAACAGCCAAATATAAAATGGCTTGCTAAATCAACCATGAAATCCACATCAATATAAAACCATAGAAATAAGCAAAGTAGCTTTTGCATTCCTACCATTTATCTTAGACAGACCTAAAGCGGGCAATCAGAAGGTCAAGAGCACACAATGGAAATTACGCCTAGACAGACTGCTGTTTTCTCTACCATTCAGGAGAGCTTTTAGCAAGTAGTTCTGGCATCCATAATCACGGATCAGCCTGCTACAAGACGAGAGAGATGTACTAAAAAGGTGAAGATCTCCTCTAAATGCCATGCATTTTAAACTGCCTAGTTTTTTTGTTTGTTTGTTTTTGACTGAAAACAGCAATTCTTTTTTTTTTAAGTTACTTATTTTAATTGGAAGCTAATTACAATATTGTATTGGTTTTGCCATACATTGACATGAATCTGCCATGGGTGTACATATGTTTCCATCCTGAACCCCCCTCCCACCTCCCTCCCCATCCCATCCCCTGGGTCATCCCAGTGCACCAGCCCTGAGCACCCTATCTCATGCATAGAACCTGGACTGGCAATTCATTACACACACGATAATATACCTGTTTCAATGCCATTCTCCCAAATCATCCCACCCTCACCCTCTCCCACAGAGTCCAAAAGACTGTTCTATAATCTGTGTCTCTTTTGCTGTCTCGCATACAGGATTATCATTCAGTTCAGTTCATTTCAGTCGCTCAGTCATGTGCGACTCTTTGCGACCCCACGAATTGCAGCACGCCAGGCCTCCCTGTCCGTCACCAAATCCCGGAGTTCACTCAAACTCATGTCCATCGAGTTGGTAATGCCATCCAGCCATCTCATCCTCTGTCATCCCCTTCTCCTCCTGCCCCCAATCCCTCCCAGCATCAGAGTCTTTTCCAATGAGTCAACTCTTCGCATGAGGTGGCCAAAGTACTGGAGTTTCAGCTTTAGCATCATTCCTTCCAAAGAACACCCAGGACTGATCTCCTTTAGAATGGACTGGTTGGATCTCCTTGAAGTCCAAGGGACTCTCAAAAGTCTTCTCCAACACCACAGATCAAAAGCATCAATTCTTCGGTGCTCAGCCTTCTTCACAGTCCAACTTTCACATCCATACATGACCAGTGGAAAAACCATAGCCTTGACTAGACGGACCTTTGTTGGCAAAGTAATGTCTCTGCTTTTGAATATGCTATCTAGGTTGGTCATAACTTTCCTTCCAAGGAGTAAGCGTCTTTTAATTTCATGGCTGCAATCACCATCTGCAGTGATTTTGGAGCCCTCAAAAATAAAGTCTGACACTGTTTCCACTGTTTCCCCATCATTTCCCATGAAATAATGGGACCAGATGCCATAATCTTAGTTTTCTGAATGCTGAGATCGTTACCATGTTTCTAAATTCCATATATATGCGTTAGTATACTGTATTGGTGTTTTTCTTTCTGGCTTACTTCACTCTGTATAATAGGCTCCAGTTTCATCCACCTCATTAGAACTGATTCAAATGTATTCTTTTTAATGGCTAAGTAATATTCCATTGCGTGTATGTACCACAGCTTTCTTATCCATTCATCTGCTGATGGACATCTAGGTTGCTTCCATGTCCTGGCTATTGTTAACAGTGATGCGATGAACATTGGGGTACATGTGTCTCTTTCAATTCTGGTTTCCTCGGTGTGTATGCCCAGCAGTGGGATTGCTGGGTCATATGGCAGTTCTATTTCCAGTTTTTTAAGGAATCTCCACACTGTTCTCCATAGTAGCTGTACTAGTTTGCATTCCCACCAACAGTGTAAGAGGGTTCCCTTTTCTCCACACTCTCTCCAGCATTTATTGCTTGTAGACTTTTGAATAGCAGCCATTCTGACTGGCGTGAAATGGTACCTCATTGTGGTTTTAATTTGCATTTCTCTGATAATAAAGTGATGTTGAGCATCTTTTCATGTGTTTGTTAGCCATCTGTGTCTTCTTTGGAGAAATGTCTATTTAGGTCTTTGGACACTTTTTGATTGGGTTGTTTATTTTTCTGGAATTGAGCTGCAGGAGTTGCTTGTATATTTTTGAGATTAATTATTTGTCTGTTGCTTCATTTGCTATTATTTTCTCCCAATCTGAAGGCTGTCTTTTCACCTTGCTTATAGTTTCCTTTGTTGTGCAGAAGCTTTTAAGTTTAATTAGGTCCCATTTGTTTATTTTTGCTTTTATTTCCAATATTCTGGGGGTGGTTCATAGAGGATCCTGCTGTGATTTATGTCAGAGAGTGTTTTGCCTATGTTTTCCTCTAGGAGTTTTATAGTTTCTGGTCTTACGTTTAGATCTTTAATCCATTTTGAGTTTATTTTTGTGTATGGTGTTAGAAACTGTTCTAGTTTCATTCTTTTACAAGTGGTTGATCAGTTTTCCCAGCACCACTTGTTAAAGAGATTGTCTTTCCTCCATTGTATATTCTTGCCTCCTTTGTTGAAGATAAGGTGTCCATAGGTGCGTGGATTTATCTCTGGGTTTTCTATTTTGTTCCATTGATCTATATTTTTGTCTTTGTGTCAGTACCATACTATCTTGTCATTGTTCAGTGCTAAGTCATGTCCGACTCTTTGCAACCCCATGGAGTGTAGCTCGCTAGGCTCCTCTGTCCATGGAATTCTCCAGGCAAGAATACAGGAGTGGGTAACTATTCCATTCTCCAGCAGACCTTCCCAACCCAGGGATCGAATCTGGGTGTCCCACATTGGCAGGTTGACTCTTTACCATCTGAGCCTCCAGGAAAGACCCAGGGTCCACTGTGGTCTGCAGCAAATTCGTGGGATGAGGCAGAACTGACCTACTTTCTATACTGGAAATTAGCCATGCTCTTCCCTTCACTGACCTGCTCCCCTTCTGATTTAACGTCATACTCCCCAAATTAGCAGAACTAAAGCATCCACCAGAATACGGACCACAGGAAACACAAAAATTTACTCCCCATGTTGTATTTTTTTTCAATATCAGAATTCTAGCATGCAACCAAGAGTTATTGGAGGCATGACAGAAAGAGAAAGAAAATTTCTTCTTATTCTGTTTGAATGTTATGATGATGCTATATTCCATTAACAAGAATGGCATGAAAAGATTCTTAGACTATTCCAATAGTAAATGCACAAACAAAATCCAAAATAGTCAAAAAGTCTATTGCTATCATTGCACTAATAAAGCTCACCTTCAGTATAAGATAAAGAATTTAAAGCAAAATGTTTTTAAAGGGAGAGGGAAGATTGCTTTATATTTATAAAAGGAATAATTTAAACAAAGATATAACAGACATGAATTAACCCTTGATGACATTACATTGAAATCTAAATCTTTGAAATCCAGTGAAAACCATTAGAAACACAAACTAACAAAACATAAATATAATGAAATTCTAAGTTCTCATACATATTATTTAACAGAGAAACTAGAAAGAGAAGTAGGAAAATAAGATTCTACAATAATTTGATTTAATAGCTGTATATTGAAATTTGTAACTTAAAAAATAGTATAGATTCTTTTCAAATGCCCATGGATATTTATAAAATTTGATAATAAGAGCTTAACTAAGATTTATAAATTGATATAAAACATTTTTAAACTATTAAACAATCCTCTGGGAAGACTAATTTAAAAAGAAAAATTTCAAATTTCATACAAAATATTCATAAAATAAACACATATATAAATGTATATATCCATATTTGTGTGTATATATATATAATATATATATTAGTACAGAAGAATCTTAATAAGCAAATTCTCAGTACAAAAATTTGCTACTAAATTTATACTCTCAAAAATTGATTAAATTATGCTAAAATGTATCAATATTGGATCAAAAAAAGTATTAACCTCAAACCAATAGAAAAAACTAAAACTTTATGAAAATAATACTGAAATGACTCCATATCATCACAAAACAGTTGACATCCAAGTTATTTCAATTATTCCAGAACACAGAAAAAATTTTTCCTACTCTTGTTCAAAACTAACATAATTCTAGTATTAAAAGCAAAAGAATAAAACAAATGAAAATTATGGACCAATAAAACTTTTATAAACACAAAAACATGCATGAAAGACCTCTTCATAAAACATCTTATTTCTGGAGTGACCAATCATAATAATTTCATATTTTGAGATTAAAGTTGAAGACTTAATTAAATTAAGACTTAATTTAAGTCCAGGTTCGATGCATGACACAAGGCGCTCAGGGCCGGGGCACTGGGACGACCCTGAAGGATGGATGGGGAGGGAGGTGGGAAGGGGGTTCAGGATAGGGGACACATGTACACCCATGGCTATTTTATGTCAATGTATGGCAAAAACCACTACAATACTGTAAAGTAATTAGCCTCCAATTAAAATGAATAAATAAAATTTTTTTAAAAAGAAAAAAAAATGTATGCAAATATCAGCATGCACATGAAAAAGGTGTTCAACATCACTAGTCTTTGTATGTGTTAGTCGCTTAGTCGTGTCCAACTCTTTGTGACTCCATAGACTGTAGCCCACCAGACTCCTCTGTCCATGGAATTCTCCAGCAAGAATGCTGAGGTGGGTAGCCATTCCCTTCTCCAGGGGATCTTCCCAACCCAGGGACTGAACCCAGGTCTCCCGCATTGCGCTACCCAGGAAGCCCTTCATTCGCCTTTAAGGAAATGCAAATCAAAACTAGAAATGACTTAGCATAGCAACTAGACAGCCATAATACAAAATGTTTTAATAAAATAAGTGTTGGCAAAAATGTGGAGATACTGGAACCCTCATACATTGTTGACAGGAAAGTAAAATGGTGCACCATGTGGAAGAGATTAGTGGTTCCTCAAAAACTTAAACATAGAATTACCATATGACCCAGCAATTCCACTCCTAAGTATAAACTCTAAAGAACTGAAAATAAATGTTCAAACAAAAATTTGTACACAAATGTTCATAGCAGCTCTATTCCCAACAACCATAAGATGGAAACAATCCAAACACCCGTCAGCTAATGAATGGATAAACAAAATGTGGTCCATTTATCTGAATGAATATTATTCAGCCAAAAAATTGAATAATGTATTGATACATACCATTATATGGAAGAACTGTGAAAAAGTTATGGTAAGTGAAAGAAGCCAGATACTAAAGGTATAAGCTTCCATTTACATAAACTATCAAGAATAGGCAAATTCATAAAGACAGAAGAGAGAGTAGTGGTTGCCAGGGATCACAAAGAATGGGAAACGGGAAAATGATCACTTAATGGGTATTGGGTTTTTTTTAAGGAGGAAATTAAAATTTTCTGGACAAGACAGGGATAATGGTTGCAGAGTACTGTGAATGTACTAAATGTCACTGAATTGCATCTTTTAAAGTCAAAATAGTGAATTTTATACTATATGAATACTGTCACAGTAAAAATGAAAAATAAATGTATCAAGATCGGTGCTTTCTTATATAATGATATGAAAAATAAAATAAAATAATAAAACAAAAAGATTTTATTATTATGATAGGAAAACATTTTAAAATCTTAGGATAAAAATGATGTGAAGCACTGTTATGAAGAAACTACAGAATTATTATTCAAAACATGATTATGATCATGAAAGGAAATATTCTTATACTGTAATTGATAAACTGAACACAAGTGTAAATAAAATGTGAAGAAAAGTTAAAGTTAGGTCAGTAAGATGAAATAAAGGGTATAGAAAAATTCAAACACATTTAAGAACTGCATATATAATAACGGTAAAATTTTAAAACAGTTGCAGAAAGACGATTTAATAAATGATTTGGGATAACAAGCTAACCATTCAAAATGAAAAAAAAGTCATGCTATTAACTTGCAAATTAAACCAACATAAACTTTAAATGTATTAAAAAAAGAAAAAAAAAATGAAAAAGCAAAAGTGCTAGGAGAAATGAACACCAATATCATCTTAGCCGGAGAAAGTACTTCTTAACATGAAACAGAAAGCAGTAACTACAAAAAAATTATTGACTCATTCACTCCTTATAAGGAAAATACTACATTAAAAAGCTAACAATGAACATGGGAAAACAACTGCTTTTGTAAAAACTGATTTTATAATTACTTTTACATATCAGCATTATCTAATCTTTGTCATCCAAAGATTTCTTGTAAATCATTCACAGATAACCATACCTTCACAAAAGAAAGGAGATAATGCCCAATAGCATAAGAAAAAAGCTCACTCTGTTAATCAAGGAACTTAACCAGTATGAATTCTTTTTCTGATGAGTAAAAGGATGCACCCAGTATGCTAACAGTGTTTATCTCCGGGTAATGAGATTTGAACGATGTTTTTAAACTTTAATTTGTACTTTACTTTCTTACAATAAAATTTTATGGTTGAGGAAAACCTTGCCTTTTTTAGAGTAGCTTGAGGGACTATAACACATGAAAGTCAATATTCCTCAATAAGGAGAAGATACCCATGGAAATAACGGGAGGTCTTTTCTTTCCAGCAGAATTCCTACAAGAGAGCACCTCTCCACCCTCACACCCATATAAGCCAGTTTTCTGCTGCCTTCACTGCCTCTTCCCTGCTCCTCTCCCCATCCCGTATTCTGTCTCTCTGTCATTCATATGGTTTTTATTTTCCTTGTTTTCTGGTCCTCCGTCATGAACATAAATGCAGGAAGCAAAATAAGGAAAGATGCAACCATAGTAATAACAATAACAATTACTGTTGCTGCTGCTTGAAGTGAAAGTCACTCAGTCATGTCTGACTCTTGTGACCCCATGGACTATACAGTCCATGGAATTCTCCAGGCCAAAATACTCGAGTGGGTAGCCTTTCCCTTCTCCAGGGGATCTTCCCAACCCAGGGATCAAACCCAGCTCTCCCGCATTGCAGGATTCTTTACCAGCTGCTGCTATTTAATACTAATGCACCTTTGGGCCCAGAGGTTCCTCCACTATTACTAAAGCAATTAACCCTCTGCTGTGCTCCCAGGAAGGGCCAGAAAAATACAAATAGTTATATTTATGTCATATGAAACAAAGAAAAAGAAGGAAAAGGAGGATGCACATAAGAGAGATTGGAAGAACAAGTACAAAGCTCATAGATAAACTGAAGGAGCTAGAAATTATGATTTCTAGAATTTGGCTCAGGAATATTTTCCCAGGTCATGTCTTTATCTCCGTGCTTTACTCTTCACCTAGAGAGATACCCAGCCTTTTGCTCAACAAAAAGCTGCTGAAAAAATAAATCAGTGAATAAGTTAACAAGTAGATTGGAAGCATAAATGATTTAATTTCCTTCATTTATATTTATTAATGTTCACAGCAACTTGTTTTTCTTTAAGTCCCTGCTAACATTTTCTTAACCTAACTTCTTGGAAAGAGTTAATTGCTTTTGTAATGCTTTCACCAACATTTATTTCTCTTCCATATCCTGAGTCACTTTCCTTATCAAAAGATAATCTAAAAATACTAATTTGAATTATTAAATTTTTATTACCTGATTCAATTTTTCTGCTAGTCATATTTTACTTGAAAAATCATCTTAGCTTTTAATATTAATTTATTACTGCTATACTCTAATCTGTACTCTAATCTTGTTCAGTACAGTAAACTGCTGTACTCTAATCTTGTTCAAGCCTGTTCCAAATACTAAAGAGTTTCTTATTTGTACACTTTTATATCTCTAGTAATTATATACATTATCTCTTTTCTCCTGGTTTTACATTACAATTTACATCACTTGACTTTGGATCACATTTTTTCCAGTAATTTTTCTTTGTAAATGATATGCTATAGATATTTATGTTACCAAAACAGTCTCATCCACTACATTCATAACAGAATACCTGCTATTCTTTTTTGCCATAGTTTTTTTTTTTTTTTCTTTCAAGCAAAAGCATTTATTTGGTTATCCATTTTAAATACAGCAGAGGGATAGTTAGGGGGTCCAAACTTGACTGCACCTGCTATTGTATCTGCTATTTTATTATAACATAAAGTATAATCAAATATCTTCATATCTCAATTTTCTATATATGTCCTCCATTTTCCTTTTCTATAAATACTATTAATTAAGGCCATAGATATCATTACCAATTAGATCACAGAGATTGTTATTCTGCATTTAGAATACTGCCTGGCACCTGGTAGTGCTCAATAACCACTTGTCAAATGAGTAAACAAATAATTCCTTGCGGACCACCAGTTTGAGGGTAACAGCTTCCTGCTATAGCACCCTTATTCATTTAACAACTAATTAAAAAGTGCTTTTGATCATCTTGTTGACAAATGATCTTTTGTTGGCTTTTACTGGTCGGCAGCATTAATATTTAACAGTAACAGCAACAATAATGATAACAGCATAGTAACCGAAGCATATGGTATTTACTCTGTCAAGCACTGTATTAACTTGGTGGTGGTTTAGTCGATAAGTCGTGTCCAACTCTTGTGACCCCATGCACTGTAACTCAACAGGCTCCTCTATCCATGGTATTTACCAGGGAAGCATAGTGGAGTGGGTTGCCATTTCCTTCTCCAGAGTATCTTCCCGACCCAGGTTCTGAACCCATGGACCCATGTCACTTGCTTTGCAGGAGGATTATTTTACCGTGGAGTCACCAGGGAAGCCCAATTATTTTAATTCACATGTATTTATTTAGTCCTCAAAAACAACTCAGTGAAGTGATACTATTACTCTACCCATTTTACATATGAAGAAACTGATCACAGAGTGGTTAAGGAAAGTGGAAGAAATAGGACTTGAACCTAGACTCTTAACCACTACGTGATAATGACTCTCCAAGACCTAGTATTTTAATTCTTAGGGTGTATCTTTTACTCCAAGTGAGTTATAAGCTCTTTAAGGAAAGAGCTTAATCTTTTACCTTCTGGAATCAGTCACAGCCCCTAGAGTAGTGCCTTATATGTCATAGGCTCAATAATTTTTTGCTAATTTTAGCACTGATTAATAATGTATAAGTTAATATCTAATAAATTATACTATAATAATAAAAATTTGAATTCAAATAAGATGGGAAAGATTATCATGAAACATCTTTACTTCTGGTAAAGGCAGTGAAATGAGGCACAATAATCTGAACCGTTGGGTGAAATTGTCCAGGAACATTCTCTGTAGCTATGAGCTCCCTCTGTTCCTTTCTAATCTTCCAAATCTTCTCAACAGAGGAAAAATGGAAAACATCTGAACTAAACACAGATGATTATTTCTAATTGAGATGGGGGGTGGTAATGACAGCAAAAGATTTTTGAGGATTTGGGGATTGGGTTGAGCATACGATGCGCCAATCACCATGTTATGAGATTGTAAACAGGGCAGATCATACCTACTGACAGCACTTGTCAGTAAGTACTATTATCATAACCAGTTCACAGATGTACAAAATTGGCTTAGAGTAACTACAGGTCACAGCTAACAGGTGGTGGGGTTGGGACCTGGTCTATGTTTAAGTAACTAGAGTATTCTAAAAGGAAGGCTTGACTGGGGATTATGCACCAAAATCTAAAATCATGGAACAACAGACTGGTTCCAAATTGGGAAAGGAGTACGTCAAGGCTGTATATTGTCACCTTGCTCATTTAACTTATATGCACAGTACATCATGTGAAACACCAGGCTGGACAAAGCACAAGCTGGAATCAAGGTTGCCGAGAAAAATATCAATAACCTCAGATATGCAGATGACAACACCCTTATGGCAGAAACCAAAGAAGAACTAAAGAGCCTCTTGATGAAAGTGAAAGGGGAGAGTGAAAAAGCTGGCTTAAAACTCAACATTCAGAAAACTAACTCATGCATCTGGTCCCATCACTGGCAAATAGATGGGGAAACAATGGAAACAATGATAGACTGTATTTTCTTGGGCTCTAAAATCACTGCAGATGGTGACTGTAGCCATGAAATTAAAAGATGCTTGTTCCTTAGAAGAAAAGCTATGACCAACCTAGATAGCATATTAAAAAAGCAGAGACATCACTTTGCCAACAAAGGTCCATCTGGTCAAAGCTATGGTTTTTCCGGTAGTCATGTATGGATGTGAGAGTGGGACTATAAAGAAAGCTGAAGGCCACAGAATTGATGCTTTTGAACTGTGGTGTTGGAGAAGACTCTTGAGAGTCCCTTGGACTGCAAGGAGATCCAACCATTCAATCCTAAAGGAAATCAGTCCTGAATAATCATTGGAAGGACTGATGCTGAAGCTGAAATTCCAATACTTTGGCACCCAGATGGGAAGAACTGACTCACCGGCAAAGACCTTGATGCTGGGAAACACTGAGGGCAGGAGGAGAAAGGGATGACAGAAGATGAGATGGTTGGATGGCATCACCGACTTGATGGACATGAGTTTGTGCAAGTTCTGGGAGATGGGGATGGACAGGGAAGCCTGGCGTGCTGCAGTCCATGGGGTCACAAAGAGTCAGATACAACTGAGCAACTAAACTGAACTGACTGACTAAAATCTAAAATGATTCCTTTTACATAATCCAGTTGTCTCTGTCTCCTCTGCCATCACACCAAGCCACACTTCACTTTGGCATTTCACTGTCTGAATTTAATTTGGGGATTCAATAGCTTAGCAGGAGTGAGAAAAACCACCTCCCTGTCTGAATAAAGCCACAATTGTACCAACTCCTCTGTGGCATCACCGTCCTGACACTTAGCACTGACAAATTTACCCAAACTTTGAAAGGTAATATTTGCAAATACCAAAAGGCAAATTTCTCCTATTGAATGAAATTCTCTCTGAATACAGTTAAATGGCATTGATAGACCAGGTAAAATCTGATGTGGTTATGAATGCCTTCCAAAGCAAATATAAATGAAATGCATTTTATATACCTCCTGTAAGGATCAATTCAGTTCAGTCGCTCAGTCGTGTCTGACTCTTTGCGACCCCATGAATCACAGCACGCCAGGCCTCCCTGTCCATCACCAACTCCTGGAGTTCACCCAGACTCACGTCCATCGAGTCAGTGATGCCATCCAGCCATCTCATCCTCTGTCGTCCCCTTCTCCTCCTGCCCCCAATCCCTCCCAGCATCAGAGTCTTTTCCAATGAGTCAACTCTTCACATGAGGTGGCCCGAGTTTCAGCTTTAGCATCATTCCTTCCAAAGAAATCCCAGGGCTGATCTCCTTCAGAATGGACTGGTTGGATCTCCTTGCAGTCCAAGGGACTCTCAAGAGTCTTCTCCGACACCACAGTTCAAAAGCATCAATTCTTCGGCGCTCAGCTTTCTTCACAGTCCAACTCTCACATCCATACATGACCACAGGAAAAACCATAGCCTTGACTAGACGAACCTTTGTTGGCAAAGTAACGTCTCTGCTTTTGAATATGCTATCTAGGTTGGTCATAACTTTCCTTCCAAGGAGTAAGTGTCTTTTAATTTCATGGCTGCAGTCACCATCTGCAATGATTTTGGAGCCCAAAAAATAAAGTCTGACACTGTTTCCCCTGTTTCCCCATCTATTTCCCATGAAGTGGTGGGACTGGATGCCATGATCTTCGTTTTCTGAATGTTGAGCTTTAAGCCAACTTTTTCACTCTCCACTTTCACTTTCATCAAGAGACTTTTTAGTTCCTCTTCACTTTCTGCCATAAGGGTGGTGTCATCTGCATAAGACTAAGCAAATAAAGTTAGAACTGGCAACCCAAAGAGATTCAGGGCACATAAACATCTTGAATAGTGCTTCAAATGTTTTGGGTCTTAACTTAAAACTCCAAAGCACATTAAAGCAGAAGACTTTCAGATCCATGATGGTATAAATTTAATCCACATGTGTCTGATTCATTTACACTTGAAGCATTCAAGTAATGTTTTGTAAGTGCCGTCTCAATGTCTATGAGATCTCTGGCATTTTGTGTCTTTCTCCTTAAAAAACAGGAAATCATACTTTGGCAAGAGTAAATAAACTTAAAATACCAAAGTATTACAGACCACCATGCACAACTAAATCAACAGACTTTTGTGTAAATTCTCAATCCAGCAGTGTCTTTTTTTTAAATTAGATTGACTTTTGCTGGTCCAATTTTACACCATTCATTTCCATGAAGGTAGATGTTATACTCAAATATGATTTCAAATCCAAAGACCTATAGACAGCTCAATAGATTTACCAAATCACAGTGTAAACCTATGTGTAATATACTTTATACTGAGATAACATGTAAATAAATGGACTTCTAGAAGAGGGTCCTAAGCCAGATTCTGTAGGAAACACTCTGAGACAGTGATCTACATGCAGAAATTTTTCTGAAGGGTGTGAGGCAATGAGGAAAGCAGGATTTGGCAGAAGGAGGCACAGAGCTGGAATGCAGTTATAAGCTCTGAAGTGCATAGGACCCTTCAGAAATGTCCCACAGGAGGCAAAGGTGTGCTTTAGGTCCCCACACCCACCTGTCACTGTACACAGAATGACCAAAGAGAGGGGGGCACAACCACCGGCAAGGCAGCTCCCTTGGCTGAGGGTAATTTCCCTGAGGGGAAAACTCACCCCATAGGGATCCAAGTGGGACACCAGTGTCTACTAAACAAGGCTGTTGGAGTTTTCTGAGAATTAATCCTCTGTGAATATAAGACCTACTCAGTATTTCAGTCTGATTAGCAATACAAATCGGAGAAGACGATGGCAACCCACTCCAGTACTCTTGCCTGGCAGATCCCATGGACAGAGGAGCCTGGTAGGCTGAAGTCCATGGGGTCGCTAGGAGTCGGACACGACTGAGCGACTTCACTTTCACTTTTCACTTTCATGCATTGGAGAAGGAAATGGCAACCCACTCCAGTGTTCTTGGCTGGAGAATCCCAGGGACGGGGAAGCCTGGTGGGCTGCCATCTATGGGGTGGCACAGAGTCGGACACAACTGAAGCGACTTAGCAGCAGCAGCAGCAGCAATACAAATTGAGCCATATATTCACTCAATCAGCTAGCAAAGGCTTGAGGTAAGCAAACTCATTTTATAGAGAAATTTTAACATTTACTATGGAGCTTTTATTTATGACAATGTACGACCAGTGTCTGTAGGTCTTACCAAAAGACATTTTCTCCTCCTGTGTCCTGAAATAATCCCCTCAAAGATAAAACACCAATAAATATACATTTTGGAGAAAAAAAAAAATTGTGCATGTAGAGAAAAAGGCAGCGCTAAAGATAATAATGGGGCAAAAATAACTTTGAAGAAGTTGTATCACCTAGCTTTTTCCCTTTGCCTTCAATAATTCACATTTGATACCTGGTTCCTTTTCATTCATTCATTCAATAAACATTGGTTATGACCTACTTCTTGTAGAAACTAAAACATAAACCAGCAAATAGCTCTTAAATGCCAAGAACCATTGAGACTAACAGAGGAAACTGACACATAAACGATGTAACAAGATAGTATCAATCCCAGTTTATCTATGAACTTCTTCCAGGTTGCTGATGAAATTCCTAAATCCTAGCACCAGACTCAAATTGTCGAATGTTCAGGATTCTCCAGGATGCCAATTCTAATACTCCTGGGAAACCTCTGAACACACTTTCACCTCTCTAATCCAAATCCCAATCCACAGTTTTGAAGTATTCCCAAGGCCGACCAATCAAGTCCTAACCCCATCAGCAGACTGAGTCCAAAGTGGAAATGAGAACCACTACCCACTGAGCCCTCATTTACATTAAATTCATTTAGAAAATACTTATTGGGCCCAACTCTGTGCCAGCCATTGGTCTTAGAATTGAGGACACAGCAATAAACAAGGTTCCTTCCTTTAAGGAGGTTATATGCTAGAGGCAGAAGCCAAACAACAACCAAATAAGCAGATAAGTGTATCCCATGTTATCTGATACTGCTAAATGCTATGAAAGAAAATAAAGCAGAGGAATGGAATAGAGAAGAGAAGGGTCACTTTCTAAGACAGCCTGGTTAGACAACATGATATTTAAGAGAGGAGTCAGGGAAGAACCACATGGATGTCAGGAGGAGAGTACCCCAGGCAAGAGAACACCAAGGCTTCAGGCTCAGGATGTGTTCCCAAATCTCTGAGAACTGCTCCTCTGCCAGCTCCCGTCACTGACCTCACACCACATACTTCATGTCCACCCAAACACAAGAGCAGCCTGAATACCCAGCATAGAAACTATATTTAACTATCTCTAAAATGTGCCTTATTTTCTGGATATGAATTTTGAGTTGCATGTGTCTGAGTTGTTTAAGAATTTCATAAAAGTGGGGTTTCCCTGGTGGTCCAGCAGTTAGGAATCCACCTGCCAGCGCAGGGGATGTGGGTTAGATCCCTGGTCCTGGAAGATTCCACATGCTGAGAGGCAACTTAGCCTGTGAGCCACAAGTACTGAGCCTGCGCTCTGGAGCCCATGCTCTGCAACAAGAGAAGCCACCGCAACGGGAAGCCCACACACTGCAACTAGAGAGTACTTCCTGCCCACCACCACTAGAGAAAGCTTCATGTAACAACAAAGACCTAGTGTGGTCAAAAACAATAAATAAATACTTTTTAAAAGAATTTCATAAAAGTAGAACCCAAGTATTATCAGTCCTTTCTTCAAACATCATCATTATAGCTTCCACATTCTTAAACCAGGGAGCACTCCCACTTCACAAGGGAAACCAGCTAAAACAATTATCAACAATATCACCTCTAAACTAGTAGCAATGCAAGAATAGCCAAAAAGATCTGACATAAAGCTATAAAACAATCCAGTTTGTTTTTAATTTTAAAATGAAACTCATTCAAAGTCCTTTATTTGGTACAGTGAGATCCAATGATGGATTGGTTAATTATTTTTTTTAGTTTGGGAAATAATTCAAACAGGTACACATTATGTATGCATATATTTATAGACTTCCACATTTTCATTTGAAATATGTAAATATACATCCACTCACCATCCTTTTGGTATAGAGCCAGGTGGACAGGACACATACACAGGTTGTCATTATACAGTTTTTACACAGATAATGAGGGCCAGCCTCTCAAAGAAAGCAATCTTTACTAATAGTCAAAATGTTCTATTCTGTTGTTTTGTTCCACCATTTGCCACTGGCCCTGTAAGATCTGGTCTTTATGACGCCAATACCTTTAGCAATTCAGTAGAATTCAATTAACCATTCAGTTATTTGATTTATATCTGACAAACATCTTAGTGACCAAATGTTTAACTACATGACTACAAATAATAGCAGAAGAGTAAAAACCTTAGAAAAATTAAAATCAAACTCTATGTATGAAAGAAAACACATTTCTTGGGTAAACTCGCCTGTATAAGTTATCATTTTGCTCTTCATATACTTCCCAATTCAAAATGATCCTTCCAGTAAAAGACTGCTAAAGTTGAACTGTGTCATAACTCGACAGTTGCTGACTTACGGAACAGATTAAAAATTACCATTTGGTTTCAATATCTGCTTAATTAACTTACCTACAGAACTCAGAACCCACATTCTGGTAAATCATTTCCCATCTCTTGACATTCATACTACTTAAGTTACAGTCAACCAGTCAACAAGTATTTATTGCTCTGCCAAACTAGTGAAATAAACATAGGAATAATAATAAGTTCTTTTAAGGATTACATAGTCTAGTAATGGAATGTTAAAAAGACTCACTACCTGAAGAAAGACAAAAGTAAAGATATTAAGAAAATGTTACTTAGAAGTGCTGTTAAGTGTCTTCTTTTTCCACATCACTCTAGAAACATCAGAAAAATATCTTCAGGGTTTATTTATTAGGAAAAAGTGGTTCACCTAAGATGCATGCAAGACAATTTTATAATGGCCATTTGATTCTCAAAGCTTTTTGTATTAACTTGTTGCTAAATGGAATTGTAGGTCAGTCAGTACCTATTGCATTTCCCTGTATTTTTCAGTTGGGATTGTAATTAAATGAATTAACAATGTTTAAAACTATAAAATTCAGATATTGAAAATTTTTCCGACACTAACAAGTTATACTTTAAGTTAGTATTATGACTATGTTTCTAAGTAACAATTCCTGAAAATAAACATATACAGACACACACATACACATACATTCCTCTTTTTGTGGGGAAAAAAATAGGGGATTTTTAGGGCAGTGAAACTATTCTGTATGATACTGTGATGGTGGATACATATCAATATACATTTGTTAAAACCCACACACTGTACAGCACAAGGAGAACCCTGATATAAACTACAGACTCTAGTCAATCATAATGTACTCATACTGGCTCATCAATTGTAACAAATGAACTACATCAACGCAAGATGTTTATAATAAGGATTACTGAGTGTAAATGGATGGAAACATGAGGAGGTATGTGAATTCTGTGCTTTCTACTCATTTTTCTGTAAACCTACAACTACTCAAGAAAAATAAAATCTATTAAAAGAGATTTCTAACAAATATCATGATCTTCTTACCTTTGTATTAAACTCAATCATCAAAATTAATAAAGTATCCCCTTTTTCATCAGCCACAAGTTTTAAAAGTTTTAGAAATTATGCCAAAACTATTGATAAGTTTTGATGCAGTAAATCCTGCCAATCCCAGACATCAACACCTGCATTACTCACTTCCTCCTTTCAGTTTATGCATGCACCTGTACCCTTATTCCAGTTTGAGGCTTGAAAAATGACAGTGAACACAGGTCAAAGACTGTCTGCAGATGTTCATTCAAATGACAAATTCAACATTTCATCCTTATCAGGATGAGAGAAGGCACAGTGTAAAGTAGGGCATTGACCTGGAAGATGTCACAATTATAGTGCATCTGTGGGAATTTAGAAGCTCAGTTTCAGAGATATGTTTTGAACATTTAGAAGTTTCTAACATGTAGGAAGCAGAATGATGGCTCAGTCATTAACACCTATGCAGTTTCTCCTGGGCATTCAGAGGATAAAGGAAAAATGGTTCAATAGGGAAATCAGTGTTGGGTATTATTTTGGCATTTCCAAGCCTGGATTTTTCACTCAGGTTCCATTTAAAACTGTCTGAGGGCCTTAACAAAGCAAGTAAGGCACTTGTTATAAGTCACAAGTTATAAATCCTTTAGCCAGAACTTGCCATGAAGACCCAAGACTTCACAAGAGAAAGAAACTAGGAATGCAAAGAATGCTTGAAACAATTTAAAACATCAATTCAGCCTGGGGTATCTGTGGTAGACCTACTACCCATCTGATGCAGAAACAATTTTCCACACTAAAAAGCAGTTTAGAAGTATTGATGCATTGGGGTCCTAAGTGTAGCAATAATTCACAGTTGAAAAGAACACAGACCTCAGAAAACATTTCATTAAAATAAAATTATATTTCCACTAGGATATATATGCAAGATATTAACTAAATTGTAATATCTATTTTAGCAGTAAAGAAAACCAAAACTTCAGGAAAAGAAATTAGAGAAAAACATAAATTCAAAATATTCCTGGTGAGGATGAAACTTTGTTACCTTCTATTGCCTGACAGTAGTTAACCTAAAACTCCTATTTTTTCAAAGTCAAAAGCCAAAACTAAGTAGAATTTTAAAGGTGACTTGAAAAAAAAAAAAGCAAAAACCAAAACACCAGTGATTAGCCCAGTTATCCAAGGTTACCTGTGTCTCATTAAGTTCACTACTTCATGGTTTTCAGGCTTTCTCCAGAGCTTCATTTTTACATTCTCTTTAAATATTTTCAGCTACCTCTTTTCTCCCTTGCTTAGCATTCCCTTTCCAACCCTCAAATTAGTCATTTTTACTCAGACTTATTTTTTATTTTAAAAAGCTACTCTATTTCAAAGTTTAAAAGAAAAGGAGAATTATTCTAAGGGAATTCCCTTTGTCAAGTAGCATAAATTAAACTCTCCAAGAATGAACACTGAAGTGATTCCAAGTGTTGACAAACTTTTCTCAGCTATTCACATTCAAACAACTAAACTATGAGCTCAGATGAGACCCCGAGTTGGGTTCACCTAAGGCCTCCTAAATTGACAATAAGCAAGCTTCAACATGTTGACTTGCCATTGACAGATGTAGTCTATCCTCTGCTAGATTGGGCACCTTGGACTAATTCCAGAATACTGTGTAAAAAAATACTTAAATGATACAATTTCAGTAGCTAAATGCAAATTGTAAGGAAATAAGAGGTATAGAAATAAAGAAATATTTTAAAAGCAAGAAATCCTTTTGCAGAATAAAATTGACTACTAGAGGATCTATCTGCAGCAGCAACTCTCAAGACTTCTGTTCACCAGGACCATCAGGATTGTTTATTAAAGCTCTACTGGCAACAGTTCTTAGACAATGAACCCACAGGGGCGTGGAAGAACTGCATTAAAACAAACAAGAATAAGCACTTGCACATCACTATGCAAGGTATGACCATGACCTCTGTGTTATGGCTACCTCTGTCTTAACTTTTTTGCCTTACCTCTACCTGAGTATCACCTGTATTACTACCTTTGAATACCAATCTGTTTCCCCCTTGGCAAATGGAAAAAGGAATGGAAATAATCTTCACTGCCATCAGTAGCCACATACACAAGGATGTTTTCTCTTTCCTTGTATGTTGTCACCTTTTCTATCAAAAATTGTTGGCCAAAGTTATGGCCATACTTATCAATCACAAGTATTTTTTGTCTTCTATTTAGAAAGTCATATAAATGATTTATATTTGTTGCTAATTCTTTAAGCTTAGCCTTCATTTCCAAATAAAAATACCAAGATGTTAAATATAGCTGCTGGAAAAAGAGGAAATGAAATGATAAGAGAAGATTCCTTGGCTCTCATATCCCTCCCTGCATTACTATCATCCTGGGTTAATGAACTAGAGATTTCTTTACCTGATCTACCCATTCCTTACCTGATCTACCCATTGAGATCACCTGCACTATCCAACTATCTCAACTCATCACTTCCCTTTGCAAACTGAGACCTGATCATTGTGTGTTGAGAAGCCAATCTATAAATTACAAGCCCATGTGATTTTCTATCAAGACTTACTGGAGTCCATTCCAATATTGTTTTATAGTCATTTTTTCACATTTTAGAAACTAATCATATTCAGTATATTAAGACTGTCATTTCTGCAAAAATTACTTTATACCACACTGCAATATTTAACACTACGGTTAGAATTGTTTACTGAGATATTTCTTTTATTTCCAGGCTTGTGGGAAAATAACCATCTGTGTCATAGTTAGCTTAATTCTAAGCCAGAGCTGAGAACTAAAGTAAGTTCCGAACAGGAGTAAATTCCAGCACTCAAAAGATGAAACAGCATTGCCCATCAAGACTAACATCTTTGAAAAAGACAACAAACCTTGTATTGAATATGGATTAACTGAAAAAGGCAAAAAAAAATGTCAAAACCATAGATCCTTACCAGAAAAGGACTCCAACAAATGCAGGAAACACACATTATACCCAGAAGCTGGATGACCATTTCAAAGTGATGAGACCTGCCTTGTCTGTGCTGCTGACTTCTAAATTTAACTTTCAAAAGTGAAATTCCTGTGATGGCATTGCAAACAAATGAAATACCCAGGGCTAGGAGCCCCAGAAAAGCAAAAAGTAAAAGATAAAACCTATCTTCCCAGTCTTTGATTTCATCTGTTTTGTAGAAACACCAGGTCCTTGAAGCTTGAATTTTATAGTCACGATGCCCGAGGATGGGCAGCAAAGCTACAAAAACAGCAAAAAAGCACACCCCACTCAACATCATTTTAACATGCTTGGTTGTAATTTTTGTAGAGTGAAATATTGGTTTGGTGACTCCAATGCATCGCTCTATGGCCATCAAACTGCCTAGAAAAAGTGGGCACAGACCAGAGAACACCATGCAGATACCAAAAATACTGCAAAGGATATTTGACTTGTCAAAGTAGATCCAGTCTTTATCAGAAGCATACACAAAGACTGCTATAGTTCCATTGATGAGGTGCCCAAAGAAATCTGTGATTACTAGAGCACTAGCCAAAAGCAAAAACGATGACTTATACTTCTGTCTAAATCTCTGGTATGCCTTCATGAGAATAGCAATGGCAAGGCTGTTCGATAAGATTCCCACTGTCATGAAGATTATTGAAAAAGATATTGAAAGGTCTTCTTCCAGTTGGCAAGTTGTATTTGAAAGGAGCTCAGATTCAGGAGACACTGGCTGTATAGAACTGTTCGTGGACATTGTTATGGAGATAAGAGCTGGCCACTCAAGTCATCTCCTTCTCAAGAGTTTAGGCTTGCAGTCCAGAGATCTGTAGCATAAAGACAGAGAAATCATGAGCTCTGGAAAACTGCTCATCTGGCACCCCAGCACCCTATGGTGGGAATCATATTTATCCAGCCTATCAGGAGCCAGATTGCATCATGCTGTGAACAGCACATATCTGCCTGGGGTTCCACATCTCATTTTCAAGGTAAAGAAGCTACCAGAACTGAGACCTTTTGGTTAACTTCTGTGTCTACTCTGCCAATAAGCACCTCCTAAATCTCCTCCTGACACTTCACTGACACCCTAAAACTTCAGATTTACCAAGTCACTTAACAAGACTAGATTTAAACCCAAATGAGTTTTTAAAAGTATGATAGTCTATTCTAATAACTAAGTGACCTTCTAAACTTTTTGCTTTTTCCTCTGATGAACTTTGCCCCAAACGTGTAGATTATTCCTTTGGGAGCTATGTCTGTTTGTCACGCAGACAAAAATCATCTTCCCCAAATTTTGGAAGGGTGCAGGGTGGAGCCGCAAGCGCACTGACGCTGCATGGGCTTCTCTGAATAAGTTCTGAATTCGAGCTAAAACTATGTGATTTAGCTCAAATAACAGCAAACCACACACATCAATGACCCATGGAAGGTTACCACCTGTGCAGAAATGCAGGTGGGGGTGACAGCAAGGGAGACGGACCACCCTCACTGTGGGTAGTTCTGCCTAGATGCTGCTGATCTTACGCTACAGGTTCAGGGCAGCAATATCCAAGGCGAATTATTCATTTGTAGCTCTTTCCCTAAGGCTTCCTTGGTAGCTCAGACGGTAAAGAGTCTGCCTGCAGTGCAGGAGATCCGGGTTTGAACCCTGGGTTAGGAAGATCCCCTGGAGAAGGATATGGCAATCCATTCCAGTATTCTTGCCTGGAAAATCACATGGACGGAGGAGCCTGGCGGGCAACACCCCACAGGGTCGCAGAGTTGGACACGACTGACACACAGCTCTTTCCCTGGTGAGCTGAGGCCTGAGTCACAGACCCTCTATGCCCACCACCGCCGCCACCCCGCCCCGAGCTCTTTCGGCCGGCGTTTCCCCAACAGCTTTCCCGGAGGCTAGGAATTCCGAAGCCAGCCTTTCCTGGGACCGGCCCAAGAAGGGCCGCCCCGGTCTGCCCGCAGGGCGGCCGCCTCCTCCGAGTCTTACTCACAGCGCTACTTTCGCCCGCTGCTACCCCGACGCCCCCGGGCCTCTGCTTGCAACATCCTTCCCAAACCTCTTCACTGGCTGAAACTTTCTGCGATTGCTCAAACGCCAGAGGGCCGGTCTCCCTCCCACCCCGGGGGCGCCAAAGACCTGAGCTGATCCGGATGTGGGAGTCGAAGGGTCCCGGGCAGGGAAACGAGGGGCGAAAGAGGATCTTTTCCTTTACCCGTTTCCCTCCTCTTAGACCCGTTCTCCCGGGTCCCAGCCGCGCACCTCAGAATCCGGACGGGTCGGTCTTTCCTCTGAGGCTGTATCCCCAGCTGGGGGCATCTGTTCCAAACTTGTTGGCCAGCGCAGGCTCAGGTGCCCTCGGGTGCGGCTGCCTGCTGCCGCCCCGGGCGTCCGAGAGTGGGGTGGCTAAACCTCAGTAGGCTTGAGCATCCGGAGACCAACGCGTGGGAATCTAGCCGCTAGAGGGGTGGTGACCTTGGCATCCCCGGCTGCGGGCAGGGCTCTAGGCGGAGCAGAAGGGCGCGCCAGCCCGTGGGCCATCCCGCGCCCTGCTCTGCTTCGCCGCCGCCGCCGATGCCTCCAGAGCGCAGCGCTGCGCCCTCGCCACGGCTCCGGCCCGGACTCGCTCTCGCCGCGCGTCCTTCCGCGCGCTCGCGCAGCGCGGAACCTGCCTGGTGCGCTCGGCTGGCTGGATCCTTTAGCACCTAGCAGCGCTCGCCGCCTGGGCGGGGAGGAGGGCGCGGTTGACCTCCGCCCCTTCCTCTCCGCCCCTTTTGCCTTGAGCCTGACCGGGAGAAACTTCAGCACCGTGCTCAGATGCTATAGCCCCCCTCCTCAGCATCACTACGGCCCTCTTAGCTGCCCGAGCAATTAGGGAAAAGTTTTGTTTTAAACTCATTCTCCAGCTAAAGGCGCCATCTCTACGGCTGTAAAATAACAATCAGGAGAGCCGAGGAAAGCGCGCAGACAGCAGTCGTGACAGCGTGTTGGAGCTGTCAGATTGTAGTTTGCCGACAGTTCATCCCAAATCCATCTTAAAAAGATAAAACCAGGTACAAAGAAAGAGATGGTGCATTTGAGATGGTGGGCTTAGGGGCCGATATCCCCAAGAAGTGAAAAACATTCGGGCCACGTGTTGTCAATGGGAAGTCGCTGCCTTAAGATTCTCTGTCACTTACAGGACTGGACTGTTTTTAGCTTTCTAAAGAAGGTGAGAAGGGAAAGGGTGAGGAGTATTCTCGAAGGACGAATGCAGATAAAGCAATAACATTTTAATGATTTTAAAAGCTCAATGGTGAGAGAATTTCTAGTGGTGTATTTACTCAAAGAAACGCTAATAAATTTGGCTGAAATAGTTTTATAATCAAGAAATATCCACTATTTCATTAAGAATTGTAATTCGAGTCGTTTTAATATTGTAACCGCTTTTTGCTTATATTGTTTCGATCCGTACCTATTAATTCTCATTTTCATAGCTTATGGAAATGTATTACTGACTTTTGCTTTTTTTGTCAGTAAAATATTGCCACAACTTACGTGAAAAACCAATGCCTCATGGAAATAAACCCTCTTTTCTCTGTTCTAAAATCAGAAGAGGTCTCTAAACTCCTGGAAATTAAAAAGGATCATAAAATGCTACAGTGAGATAAATAAATTAGCCATTAACTATAGAAAAGAATGATTGCAGTTTTTCTCTGTGGTAGACATAGATTTTTTTTTTTTTAATGATATGATCATAACTTGTAAAATAAACTATTACTCAGGTAGAGTCACTTGAAAATTCTGGTTAACCAAATATTCTAGTTAGTAGAGAAATAGTATATCTGAATGACCAGTGTCCAAAAAACAACTATGTAATAAACCACATGGAATATGTTAATCACACAGAGTACTATTCTATCCTTTAGTGATTAATATCACTTGATCACATTGGATACAATTATCTATTTCTTATGCCTCTCCCACTGAACTGCATATCTGCAAAGGTCTTAATTATCTCTCCATCCTCACCTAGGACTATCCTCCTGGTCACTTATTAACATTGCTTGAATTCATCAGTGGTACAAGCAACATTTCCAGGATTACACTTCAAGATCTTTAAAAGTCCCGATCTCTCACTGGCACATCTCACAAACAACAGCTACTTAATCTACTGGGTAAAAAAGAGAAAATTCTCATGAAAGGAATTTCAAGTCATAATGTTTATTATGTATATTCAAAACATTATTAATCTATTTTTCAAAGTGCTAGATAAATCCTATTATTTTTAAAGTATCTACTTTGGGGGGAAAAAAGTGTCTAATTTGCATGTATTCTTGGAGTTCCATTTTTAGAATCCATTCCTTAATCAAGATACATTTCACCTGAATCTCAATAAAGGATTCTAAAGAACCTACATCTCTTCTCAAGATAGAATATATTAGTATCAGTAGAGAAGGTACTAACTAATATGGAAGAGTAAATAATTAACTAACTACTCTTAAAAGAAAAAAATACATATCTGGCCTTATTACACCCAAATCTGACCCCTATTCAAAGTTCCCAATGGCAGCCTCTGACTTTATATAAAGAAGTACTTACATAAAGACTTTATATAAAGAAGTACTTATACAAAGAAGTACTAGTTAGTAGAGAAATAGTATATCTGAATGACCAGTGTCACTTCAGTCACTTCAGTCGTGTCAGACTCTTTGTGACTCTATGGACTATAGCCCACCAGGCTCCTTTGTGCATGGGATTCTCCAGGCAAGAATACTGGAGTGGGTTGCCCCGCCCTTCTCCAGGGCATCTTCCAGACCAAGGGATGGAACCCGTGTCTCCTGCGGCTCCTGCATGGCAGGCAGATTCTTTACTGCTGAGCCACCGGGGGAGCCCGAGTATAAGGAAGAAGAGCTGGCAAATCAGCAGATAGAAACAAACAGATCAAAAATTAGTTGGTGGGTGGAGGGGGTGAGAGATGGTGGCGGGGGAGGTGAGGAGGCGGGTAGCTGATAAAATTTTTCTGAAAAACAGTAGTTGGTATCATTACTGCTGAGAAGCAGACACACATAAAACTCTTAACTTACACCTTCATTCAACAAATTTCTTGAGCATCTACTTTGTGTCACACACTGTTTCTAAGAGGCAGAAATACAGCTGTGTGGACAAAGCATCCGAGCCCTTCCTCTAGTGTGGCTTTGAGGTAAAGGAGGGCACTTACTTTTGTGGAGCCTATGTCTGAAACCTTGATGTGATTTGGTGGCTTCCCTTTAATGGTGCCAAAGCTGATGTCAGCCTGTCAACAGGAGATAACATGACAGGTGTGTGCTTGGCAATCACCTTCATTCAGGATTGGATGCTGAACACTGTGCTCAGAGAAGTGTGCACATTATAATTAAAGTCAGAGAAACCGGGACTCAATGACACTGAGGATGAAGTAAAAACTCCATAAAAATTAACAGGCGTGTTGAAGTTGATTTTTATAGTTTTAATAAAACTGTCTAGGAAAACTTTTCTGGAATTTACCATTGACATTCATGCTAGAAACTATGTCCCAGTGTGGCAGTAATTAAAATAATAACTTCTTTTTAAAAAAAAATTATTATGTAACTCTTTGAAACACCAAAAGTAACATATGTAATGCATTTGTAAGTCGTGAATTATAAAATAAACACCCATGCACCTACTATCTAATTTAAGGACTGTGTGGATTTCCTAGGGCTGCTGTTACAAAGTACTACAGACTGGGTGCTTAAAAAACAGAAACGTTATCTTGCAGTCTGGAGTTTAGGAATCCAAAATCAAGGTGCTGGCATGGTTAGTTCCTCCTAGGGGCTGTGAGGGAGAATCTGTTTCATATCCCTGGCATGGCTTCTGATGATTTGCTGGCAGTCTTTATCATTCCTGGCTTTTAGATGCATCACTCCAATCCCCGCTTTCATCTTCACATGCCATTCTCTCTCTTTGTCCTCACATGGTCATCTTCTTATAAAACCAGTCATATTGGATTGGGATCCACCCTACTCCAGTACGACCTGATCCTAATCGATTACATCTGCAACAACCCTACTTCCTACTACAGTCACATTCTAAGACACTGGAGGTTTGGATTTCAACATATTTTGGGGGGTGTGGGGGGAAAGAGTCATTCAATCCATTGCAAGGCTATACAAGAACATTACTAACATTGTTACATCTATCTTCATGTTTCTGTCTCCATTTCATTCTTCTGTATCCTACCCCCGGAGATAACAGAGATAACCACTATCCTGAATTGTATGTTTGTCATCATTCTCTTGCATTGTATTGTTTTATTACATAAATATGCATATGAACCAATGTATTATTTAATTTTCCTTATCTTGTAACTTAACCTCCTGTAACTTGTTTTTTTAATACAAGATTTATAAGATTCACAGATATTGTTGTATGCGGTAGGAGTTATTCATTTACAAAATTCTGCAGTCACAAAAATTTGGATATCCAAATTTTTCAAATATCATCCTGTTAATGGTTATTAGGATTATTTCCAGTTTTATGTTCTTAGGAAATAATCTACTATGAATAATTTTGTATTTATCACTTTGTGTAGGAGTTTCTCTAGGACTTATACCTAGAGTGAAATCACTGGGTCACAGAGTTTGAGAATGTCCGACTTTCCAGGATAAGGCTGTGCCTAGGAGTTTTCCTTCATATTTGTGACAATACTTGGAATTGTCTATCTCTTTAATTATTACTAACCAGACAGTTGTAAAATAATATCACATTGGGGACCTAAATTATATTTCTCTTTGCATTCCTGTCTCTTTTTCTGTGAAATATCTGTTTATCTCTTTTGTCCAAATTTTCACTGGATTCGTTGTCTTTTTACTGCTGCTAAGTCGCTTCAGTCGTGTCCGACTCTGTGCGACCCCATAGACGGCAGCCCACCAGGCTCCCCCGTCCCCGGGATTCTCCAGGCAAGAACACTGGAGTGGGTTGCCATTTCCTTCTCCAATGCATGAAAATGAAAAAATAAAGTGAAGTCGCTCAGTCGTGTCCGACTGCTAGCGACCCCATGGACTGCAGTCCACCAGGCCCCTCCGTCCATGGGATTTTCCAGGTAAGAGTACTGGAGTGGGTTGCCATTGCCTTTTCTGGGTCTTTTTACTAATTCTTTATGTGTTCTAGATACTAATTCTCTATCAGTTGCAGAGAAAACATCTTTTTCCAAATCACAGCTTGCCTCTTCATTTTCCTTACTCTCCTTTCTTTGCTGTCATTGTTTTATACAGTGCTTAATTTAATGTGATCAAATTTCAAGATCTTAAACCTCATCTTTTATGCTGTACTTTAGCCTTTTTTCTGTCACATTTTAAAAGCCTTTCTAGAACCTGGATTATAAGATATTCTACTATATATTTTCTAAACATTTCAACATTTGTGCCTTCCACATTTAAGTCTTTAATCCTACAGATAATTATTTTTGAGTATTTGTGAAGTAGGAATCCAGGGAGTTCCTCAATACAGATAACCAATATTTGTGGTGCTATTGGTAAGTAACCCCACTATTATGGGTTGCACTGTGTCCTTTAAAATTCACATATTGAAGTCCTAACCCCCAACACCTCAAAAAGTGACCTTATTTCTAGATAAGGCCTTTACAGAGGTAACCAGGTTAAAATGAGGCCATCGGGATGAGTCCCATTCAATCTGAGTGGTGCCCTTATAAAAGAGGGAGATTCAGAGACAGAAACACATACAGAGAGAACCCCACGTGAACGTGAAGATGGCGCAGTTACAATACCTGCCATGGAAAGAGGCCCTGAACAGGGTCTTCCCTCTCAGCCCTCAGAACAAATCAATGCTGCCAACAGCTTCATCTTAGACTTCCAGCCTCCAGAGCTGTGAGACATTTCAGTTGTTTAAGTCACCCCATTTGTAATGGCAGCCCTAACAGATTTGTACATCCTCCCTTCCTCATGAATCTAACATTTATATCTCTCATAGACCAATATCCAATTCATGGGAAAATAATTATTCCTTGACAGACCTACCATACTCATTGGGTTCCACTGGACTCCGGTTCCCCTGGAAAGTACTATTTGGGGAGTGCTATTGTTACCCTTAGGATAAACTCTGAATTCTTTAAGGTGGTTTTCAAGACTTCTTAATCTATGTTCCTACTTCTGCCGTGAGGCTTAACTCTCCTTCCTCAGCCCTAAAACTCTTTGCCCCAGTCACACTGACATCCTCAGCTCCCACAACCTGTCCTTGGCCTTCTGCACCGTTACCTTTAGTAATCTTCCTTCAATCCCTCACACATTGCCTGATCCCTATTCAGACGCCAATGTTCAAAAATTAGTGTGATTTCTGTATATCATGCTAACTGCACGTCTATCATTGCCATTGCATGTCCAGCACTTTGCACATGCTGTGGAGGTGCTCAGGAAAGAATGAATGAATTAAGTGGACATACTTCAGAAGTGGAAATCCAAGCATCAAGAAGTAAACTTGCCTGATTAGAGTGGCAAATACATGTGACAAAACCACATCTATCTGACCAAAAAACCCATACTCTCACCAACTCTTCATATTGCCCCTGGGTTTAATAAGACATAAAGTGCTGTCCTTTATGCACAGTTTGTTGCTACTAAGCCTACCACCAGAAGGGCAGTTGCCTGTATTGTTTTTCTTTTGGTACAAGAAGTTTTGCAATAATCCATCTACATTCTTTCACAAGATCCAAGACCCACAGCGCCACTGTTCTAGCACTGATGCTTTTGTTAACGCTTCAAGACGGGCAAAATGGAAAATCTAGGAGGTGAAAAGAAGGAAAAAGTTGGAAGGAAGCAGAAGAGAAAGAGAATATGTACTGATTTTCTGCCCTTTGCCCAGCGCTGTGATGGGTTCTTTAAGTGTACACATCAATGCTACCAGGTGGTTATTCTATCCTCATTGCACAGAGGAGAGATGAGGAAACTGAAGCCTAGACAAAACTAAATTATTTGCCCAAGATCACAGACATATGCTGAAAGTGAGGTGCAAACCAAACCATAAAATACTCAGCAATTTCTGCTTCGTTCAGGGATGGGGGCCAATGCAGATCCTCTTAAATCTCCTATCCATCCCCACATCTCCCCGTTAGCCTGGACCCTGCTATCGGCTACTCCCACTGGAGCTCTGGGTGCCTATCACCATTCACTATTTATTCTACACATTTACTAGACTCAAAGTGAGCAACGTGTTATGCTAACAAAGTTTGAAATGTAGGGATCAGGTAGCCTCTGTTTCTGCCCTCAAGGAGCTTAAAAATCTACACTAGCATGCTAGTTCTTGTTAATGACCCCCTGTTTTTTTCCCTCTTCTTTCCATTTCATCTTCATCCCTTTCTAGGATTCTATTAGCCCTCTTCACATTTTTCTTCCTGTCTTATCTGACTTCAATATTTCATATAGATAGCTAGGATCCAACTAAGAAGCAAATTTAATCCACCCAGTAACCTATTATTTTTAAGTGGCCCCTGAGCAGGTGAGACACAAGACATACAGTGTTTGACAAAAGTGAAGTGACAAGGACAAGTTTGCACCAGGGGAGAGAATGGACCAGACACAACATCACAGAAATTCCTGAAGGCACTGGGGATCACAGACAGGGGCCACAAAGGAAGACTGTTTTGCAAAGAAACTACCACCTTCACTTTTTTTCTGCATGCTTGCATATGAAAAGATATAGAATTTACAGCTATTGAGGACTGACGGTGTCTCAATGCTAAACACTTTACATATATATTAAATTAACTTTTCCAAGAACTCTATTTAAAAAGGCAAAACCATGACCCTCACTTTGCACAGAGATAATTGAGGCACAGAAAGATTAAGGCGTTAAACTGCTTAACGCAGAGAACGAATTCAGTACCAGGTCTGCTCAACTCCTTGATCCTAACTCCTGGCGCAACTGCCTCACTGGCAGCTAAGACACCCCTGCACGCTGTGGTTTGACAAGCAAGGTTTCCCAATATTGGCAGCTATCACAGAATGTTCTTTTGTGGCTAAGTGGTTATCAGGGGTCATCTTGATTCTTTATCTGCATTCAATACTTGTCTACAATTTTCTCATGGATTTTACTTCAGTGAAGTTTCAAAACACCCACATCCAAACCCAGAGCAAATCTGAAACCACCACAAAGATCATGAGACCATCCTTGCCAAAGTAAAGAAAATCCCCCTTTAAAAAAACATTAAAAATGAGTCCCTTGCTGGAAGAAGAAAATATTGATAGATTCACTATTCCCCCAACTTGGCACAAAGGAGAAATTGCCTTCTCTGAAAGATGGAGCCATCTCAGGGGTGTAAAAAATATATCCAAAAGCTGAACTCAAATAGGACTGCCTGCTTCAGCATGCAGCCAGTGCCATCTTGAAATTTCTCAATCATTTTAGCTTTGAATTGTGTATTTAAGTGAAGTCCAATCAGACAATAGAGCCTGCACCCCCAGCTGAGACCTCCAAATCTTGTACACATTCACCTCCCCGGGATGGGCCTCCCTGGGATGGGTTCTTGGCTACCCAGTCCCCTATCCCAGACCTCAGCCAGCCTCCATCGACACCCTCACATGGTAACTGCTGCCATTCTTCACCGAGGAAGGGGCCTGGCCATGAGATTGAGTACGGTGGGCATAAGGGCCACTCTTCACCAAGGAAGAGGCCTGGCCATGAGCTTGGGTAGGGTAAGGATAAGGCATCTTGGGGCCAAGCATGGCTGCTGCACTCCCATGCCAGATGAGCTTATTTGGGCTGGGCAGGGCAGGCTTCTCACTGCTTCATCCAGGTACTGAGCACCTCTGGGCACAGAGGTTTAAGATCTTCACATGCTCAGTAGCTCAATCGTGTCCAACCCTTGTGATCCCATGGACTACAACCCACCAGGTTCCTCTATCCATGAGATTTCCCAGGCAAGAATAGTGGAGTGGGTTGCCATTTCCTCAGGGGTTTCCCATCTACTATGAACTGAGGCAGTCGGCCCATGGAAATAAGGAGCCACCTGGCTCGATCCCTCCGGCCCAAACCCTGTACAGACACTGCACATAGGTCCCTAGTTTGATGGGAGAAGGAACCCAGTAGCCATCAGGCTCAAGCAAATTCACCCACACCTCAAAGATCCTTGGGTACCTGTGAGGGTTTTGTATTGGCCCCTGTTTCTGGAGGGCCCCTCAAAAAGCTCCACTCTGGGGAATTTTCTCTTCTTCCTTCCAAGTCTTTCTCATTCTGTCTTGAGTTTGTCTCTTACCAGCTAGAGGCAGCCTTGAACAACAAGCCACAAAATAGAAATTGTGTAATTTTGGTGACTCCGCACCCAAGTGAAATGTGATATTTGCATTTGAATTGGCATTGCACAACATAGAAAGGAACAAGAAAATTCATCCTAGTAATCTAACACTTTAATTTCTATTTTTTTAGAACATCAAGTAGCAAATAAACAACACCATGACAAGTCCAGAGAGAGACCAAAAAAGGGAAAAAATTTATATTGTAGTATTTTTAAGTGTACTTTTCCCCTACTTTTTACATTTCTTTCTCAGCTTCCACACATCAAACACTGGATCCTAGTTTTCTGGGTTCCTCTAGGCTACAACATACAATCAATAAACATTTGGTAAGTGAATGAATAAGTTTCTATAACAATTTTCCCTTATGGCATTAAAAACTCTCTACCTACTAAACTGACAGTGAAGCTGTGTCCTTTGTATTTTTGTATTTCCCTAAAACTCAGCATAATTCTTTTGTTGATGATCATTATAGTGTATTGAATCACCACATACACTTTTATTTTCCCTTGTCTCAGTAACTGTATCTCTGGAGACATAGTGAAGTGGAGATCAAAATTATAGGCTGAATAAATAAAAACAAAAAATACTCTCGAATTATCCAACACACAAGACATAAAAAGAATTGAGAGGAAAAAGTCGTTCTCAGATGGAATTGTGCAACTCATTAGCCATCTTTTCCACAACTTGCTTCCTACCCAGGCAAAGCTGAGGCATCAAGTCTCATTTTCTAAAAGCCAGTTGGAACTTATGCTAACATGGTTGATGCTGTTTCTCCTTCTATCATAAAAATGTTTTAAATCAAATTGAAAGTTGAAAGCTCTCTGTGGTCATAAATTTTTTTTTAGTTCAAAAACATCTTGGCTCTCAGATGTGACTTCTCCAACAGTTAAGAGGCTCTCATCTTGTGAAAGTGTCTGCCAGAACCAGTTATCACTAACCAGAGGGAACAACGCTGCTGTCAGAACGCGGTGTCCTTGACAAACAGAAACTTAGCTTTTCCACACATGTTGGGAGTTTGTCTTTGCACATCATCATAATTGAGAATAAATCTTTATTCTCAACAGGACAATCATCAGAAGAAAGTCTCCCTTTCCAGAGGGGAAGTATTTCTCCTACACATTGAACACCTTCTGCATCTCCACCACAGCTGATGGTCTAAGCACAACTGAATGAGGCTGGAACTTTGTCTCAAAATGTGAACATTCTCCTGATACCTCTGTTCTTTTAAACAATCCCAAGTATCCAGTGGGTCAACATTTTAGCCATCAGTGATGCCCCCTCTCTCCCTACTCCAACAATGGCTCAACATGCCAACTTAGTCATCAGTTTGCTGATTATCTTGGAAAAGTCACTGGATCCTTCTGATCTTCAGATGTTTCATCTATACACTGGAGAACAAGAGGCAAGGGAGAGAGAAAAAGAGACATGGCAGGGCTAGAATAGTCTTCAGGATTCTATGTTGTTGCTTAGTCACTCAGTCATGTTCAACTCTTTTGCGACCCCATGGACTGTAGCCCGCCAGGCTCCTCTGTCCATGGGATTTTCCAGGCAAGAGTACTGGAGTGAGTTGCCATTTCCTTCTCAAGGGGATCTTCCTGACCCAGGGATCAAACCCGCATCTCCTGCATTACAGGTGGATTCTTTACCACTGAGCCACCTGCGAAGCCGTAGGATTCTGGATTAGTTCTCCAGAAAAACAGAATAAATAAGGTATCTATGTGTTTGTGTGCACATGTGTGTATGTGTATATATACATTACAAATATATACAACACTCATATTCATATATACATCATATATAAAATATATATTACATATGTATACTTAATATATTACATGAGTATTCAGCCCACAGGCAGAGACTCAGCAGAATCATGCTCCAGTTCGAGTCCAAAGGTAGACAGCTGGAAAATTCCCTCTTGCTTGGGGAGGCCTGCCTTTTTGTTCTATTCAGATGTTCAATATATATACACACACACATACAGCCTAGTGGCTTTCTTTCTCTGCAGAACCTAATACAAAATCCTAATCCTACTCTTTGACCTCTACATGAGAACAACCATTCCATATACCAGGTGGATGGTCGGGACATAAGCATCTGGATAGCACTCCATACAGAATATGAGTCACAGAGGGAACTAGAGGACAGAATTTAAAAAACTAAAGGGAAAGCCATTTGTAAAGACTAGGTGAATGTAGTGGATTAGTGGAAATCAGCTCACTGGACATGCAAGTGCCTAGGACTCATCCCACATACTCCATGGGAAAGTGTACTCCAGTTCCCCTTGGCTTGTGATCCGAGTCCACTGATCATCAGAACAGGCCCAGGAATCTGCTAGAGAAGATTTTAGCAAGGACAGACACACCCTGCTAATTCTTCCACTGGCTTACTCATTTATTCAACAAATGTTTATTTGTTTAGCTTGAACAAAGTTCTGGATACAATGATTTTAGGCTTTCTGGAGTGAGATTGCCATCAAGTTATACAGCTAAAACTTAAGTGGGCAAGAGACCTTTGATAGAATTGGCATGATAGTCACCACCCAAATATAATAAGTGAAGAAGAAAGAGAAGTGGAGCTCATAATTCACACCACATCTGCAGGTTATCTTGGAATTTAACCACATCAGGGTGTGGTATAGAAAACACACTGTAAGCCATGCTGCCACTGATAACCTGAAGGTGCTTGGAACATGAAATGAACCACTGGTCTAGGATTAGACTGTCCATCACTGTGTCATTATGCCTTCAACTTGCCAGGAAATCTCCTTGAGTGGTCAGTCTAGCTGTTTGGTCAGGAAGGCCTGAGGCTGACCCATCTAACTAAAACTTAATTACCTCTGCCTCATATGTAGATTCTACTAGTTCCATATACATTAAATTCAGACATCAGTTCAGTTCAGTTCAGTCACTCAGTCATGTCTGACTCTGCAACCCTGTGAACTGCAGCATGCCAGGCCTCCCTGTCCATCACCAATACCAAGAGCTTACTCAGACTCATGTCCATTGAGTTGGTGATGCCATCCAACCATCTTATCCTTTGTTGTCCCCTTCTCCTCCCACTTTCACTCTTTCCCAGCATCAGGGTCTTTTCAAATGAGTCCATTCTTCATGTCAGCTGACCAAAGTACTGGAGTTTCAGCTTCAACATCAGTCCTTCTGAAGAATATTCAGGACTGATTTCCTTTAGGATGGACTGGTTGGATCTCCTTGCAGTCCAAGGGACTCTCAAGAGTCTTCTCCAGCACCACAGTTCAAAAGCATCAATTCTTTGGCACTCAGTTTTCTTTATAGTCCAACTCTCACACCCATACTGGAAAAACCATAGCTTTGACTAGTCAGACATTTGTTGGCAATGTCTCTGCTATCTAGGTTGGTCATAACTTTTCATCCAAGGAGCAAACATCTTTTAATTTCATGGCTGAAGTCACCATGTGCAGTGATTTTGGAGCCCAAAAAATAAAGTCTCTCACGGTTTCCATTGTTTCCCCATCTATTTGCCATGAAGTGGTGGGATCAGTAGCATGATCTTAGTTTTCTGAATGTTGAGTTTTAAGCCAGCCTTTTCACTCTTCTCTTTCACTTTCATCAAGAGGCTCTTTAGTTCGCTTTCTGCCATGAGTGTGGTATCATCTGCAAATCTGAGGTTATTGATATTTCTCCCAGAAATCTTGATTCCAGCTTGTGCTTCATCCAGTCCAGAATTTCTCATGATGTACTCTGCATATAAGTTAAACAATCAGGGTGACAATATACAGCCTTGACAACACAAATCTAGACACAGACTATACCAAAAGTGCATGATGTAATCCAAGACTATGTGCCAGAAGAAGAAAAAAACTGAGAAGAAATTACTTCATCAGAATTAAAAGCTTGACCTTAAAATAAGCAAATATTTATAAAATAAAAAGAGGCAATGATATCTGCTAAACTTAGTTGACTTCAAGTACAGTCATTACATATTTACACTCAAAAGCAATGGAAAACTTTTGTCTCACACACATCATCGGTTGATTGATTTCATTGTCCCAAACTGGTATTTTGAAACTAATTTAGAAGATGTCTGTGTGTCTATGGTTATCCCCCTATTTAACTTAACAGAACAGATATTAATGATTTCCTCTTCCTAACAGTAGATTCTACAAAGGCTTACATAAATAGCCTGAAAACTACTTCTCTAATATTCCTCTGCCTCTCACCTTAATCACCTTGGCTATTTTTCCTGCCTTAGGGTGTGTGTACTCTTGTTCTCTCTATCCGGAATAATTTTCCCGCAGATATCCACTTAGCTAACTCCTTTTCCAACATCATGTGTTTGTTCAAATCTCACCCTCTCAATGAAGTCTGTTCCCTAGTTATGCCGTAAAGTGTAGCACCAGCCCACCATACCTCACCAGCACCCTGCGTGGATCAGGCCCTCTCCCTCCCTCTTACTCTGTGCTCTTTTTTCTCTTTTCCATAGTGCTTTCTGCCTGCTAACAAAATATATGATTTCCTTATTTCTTATAACATTTTTCTACTCATCTCCTAGAATGACATCTCCATGAATGCCGTAGTGTCCCATGGCTGCAATAATAAACTACCACAGACTTGGTGGCTTAAGCAACACAAATGTGCTCTCTTATGGTTCAGGAGGTCAGAAGTCCAAAGTCAGTTTCCACAGGCTTCCGTTAAGGTGTCAGCAGGGAGGCTCTGATGGAAGGATCCATCTCTTTCTCTTTTTCAACTTTTAGAAGCCATCCTCATTTCTTGACTTGTGGGACCTTCCTATAACTTTAAAGCACACTACTCCAATCTCTACCTTCTCCTTTACTGAAGGAAAATCTCTGTCTCCCTCTTGTAAAGACACTTCTAATCACATTTAGAGGCTCACCAGGATAATTCAGGCTAACTTCACATCTGAAAGTCCTTAACTTAATCCTACCAGCAAAGTCCCTTTGCCACAAAAAGTAACATATTCACAGATTCCTGGGACCATGATATCAACTATTTTGGTGGGCATTTCTCAGCCTACCTCAATGAGAATAGGACTATTGTCTGTTTTGTTCCCTCAGGCTATCTCAACCCAAACCTGGGACACAGTAAGGACTCAATAAGTGTCAATTAGAAAAGTTAAACTGTATAAGGTAAAATCATACAAATAGTTTAAACTATTTAGTTGAGAATTTGAATGTATAATATTTGATCTTGAGATGTGGTTTTTGTTGTTGTGCTCAGTCGTGTCCAACTCTCTGTGACTCTATAGACTGGAGTCCATCAGGCTCAGTGGGATCCCTTTTGCTGTGAGATTTCCCAGGTAAGAATACAGGAGTGGGTTGCCGTTTCCTTCTCCAAGGGATCTTCCCAACCCAGGGATGGAAGCTCCAGCCCTTGCATCTCCTGCATTTGCAGGTGGACTCTACCACTGCACCACTAGGGAAGCACCTCGTAATGTGATAAAAGCATCCAAAGAAGCCAGACTGCCTAGTGTTACTCGCATAACCTTTAACCTCCGCCACATCTTAGAGCATTCCTTTTTGTAAAATAAATGAATTCTCTGTTGAATTGAATTGCCCCTGAATTAGACTGAAATATGACCTCTCTTTAGTTTCTTTTTAAAAAATTATTCCACTTTTTTGTTTTGTTTATGTGCTGTACAATTCTCTGTAAAGGACTGCTTCTCAGGGTGCATACATTCAGAATTACTAATTCATAATGCTTAACTAATCATTAGTCAACAGTTACTGAATGACATATTACTCTTGGCATGCTCTTAAAATGTTTATTACCTCACAGAAAGGAATTATAACTCCAGATAACAACCCATAATATTGACACTCAAAAATGTATATTTTATCATTTGATTATTTGAGATTCATAAAATTTGTGGAAATAATCAGAAGCAGTGGTCACTGTCAGTCAATAACTATCTTATCTTTAATCTACCTTGTTAAGCAATTGATCAAGCTATGGATATAGGCTTTATTTATTTATTCATTTGTCTTGCTCCACAAAAGATCTGACTATGGCTTATAGTTTGAATAAAACAGATGGTTAATTTTTATTTTATCTTTTAATTTATTTTTATTGAAGTACAGTTGATATACAATATTAAATAAGTTACAGGTGTATTATATAGTGACTCACAACTTTTAAAGATTATATTCCATTTAAAGTTGTTATAAAATATTGGCTATACTCCCTGTGTTATACAATATATCCTTGTAGCTCATTTTATATCTAATAGTTTGTTAAATTAAAAATGCAAATTCAGAATTAAAAATTAGGACTGGGCAAAATACCAATAAGAGAGTAGACATAAATACCAGGAAAACTTAAATATTCAGTTTATCAGCATTATAGGATTACTGCATTTGAGTCTCATATTTGGATCTAAGCTTCTTAGTAAGAACCACATAGAGGAAGTCATGTAGTTGTTTCAAACAAAGAAGGGAGAAATGCCAGTTCTTTGGGGTGGGGGTCGGGGGATTGCTCCTAGCATGTGAATGAGAGATATCATGATGGAAGATGCATAATATGATGTCACATGCAATGTGAAAATATGACTAAGAACACTAAAATCATAAAGATCTGGCTCTGAAAACTGGCCCCACTACTTAACCTCTGTAAGCCTCAGTTTTCTCATCTGTTAATAGATATTTTTTAAGTACCTACCTAATAGCATTATTGTAAAGAGTAAATTATGCTTATATGCAAAGCAATTTAACATGGATAGCAATATCTACTTGAAAGGACTGCTGTACAGAATAAGTAATGTAAGTGATGCAAACTAATGCATTATTGTCAGACACAGCAACAGACGCTGTGCCAAAGATTCAAGCAATGTAGGCTATGATAAACATCCACTGGCATTTTACGTCTAAGATAAATGTCCTACCTGGAACCTAACTGGAAGCTGAAAGTTAAATGTGAGGCTCTAGTGTACTGTTTTATATAAATAACGATGGTGTGGAATTAATTTAATGATTTCTAAATGTATTGCCAACTTTGCTATTCAGTTCAGTTCAGTTGTGACTCAGTTGTGTCTGACTCTGTAACCCGATGGATTGCAGCACACCAAGCTTCGCTGTCCATCACCAACTCCTGGAGCTTGCTCAAACTCATGTCCATTGAGTCAGTGATGTTATCCAACCATCTCATCCTCTGTCCTCCCCTTCTCCTCCCACCTTCAATTTTTCCCAGCATCAGGGTCTTTTCCAATGAGTCAGTCCTTCACGCCAGGTGGCCAAGTATTGGAGTTTCAGCTTCAGCATCAGTCTTTTCAATGATTATTCAGGATTGATTTCCTTTAGGATGGACAGGTTGGATCTCCTTGCAGTCCAAGGGACTCTTAAGAGTCTTCTCCAGCACCACAGTTCAAAAGCATCAATTCTTTGGTGATCAGCTTTCTGCATAGTTCAACTCTCACATTCATACATGACTACAGGAAAAACTATAGCTTTGACTAGATGGACCTTTGTTGGCAAAGTAGTATCTCTGCTTTTTAATATGCTGTCTAGGTTAGTCATAGCTTTTCTTTCCAGGAGCAGGCATCTTTTAATTTCATGGCTGCAGTCACCATATGCAGTGATTTTGGAGCCAAAACAAAATAAAGTCTCTCACTATTTCCATTGATTCCCCATCTGTTTGCCATGAAGTTATGGGACCAGATGCCATGATCTTAGTTTTTTGAATGTTGAGTTTTAAGCCAACTTTTTCACTCTCCTCTTTTACTTTCATCATCTTTGCTTTCTGCCATAAGGGTAGTATCATATGGGTATCTGAGGTTATTGATATTTCTTCCAGAAACCTTGATTCCAGCTTGTGCTTCATCCAGTCCAGCATTTTCTCATGATGTACTCTGCATATAAGTTAAATAAGCAGGGTGACAATATACAGGCTTGACGTACTCCTTTCCCAATTTGGAACCATCTGTTATTCCATGTCCAGTTCTAACTGTTGCTTCTTGACCTGCCCCCTCATAGTCAACAAAAGAGTCTGAACTTTGCTGTAAATAATGGTAATATCTGAAATTATTGAGTGCCTGCCATACAGCCAGACATTTTTCCCAGTAATTCACACAGACTATATCACTGAATCCTCACTGCAAATACTATCCTGTTCCTCATCGCACAGATAAAGAAACTAAAGTTCCAGGAGTCTAGGTAGCTTGCCTAACTATGCCCAGCAAGGAAGTAATTGATAACTCTAGTTCTCTCCAAATTTGATTGAATAACTATCCCCATCTTATAATAACAGTAGACTGGAAAGTCCAATTAGAGAACCTTTAATGTAACGCCTCATTTTAAAGACAGAGAAACAAGTCCCACAAGACACTGCAGACTTGTCCAAAATTCTCAGGTAATTATTGCAGAACTAACATAAGAAGCTCTTTACTCTGCGGGGGAGAGTGGGAAAGGTGTAACTGATAACTCTGTCAGGGAGAGGTGTGGTTGGTGAGTGCATTTAAATGTATGATGATGAGAATGGCTCCAACACTGCTCTGTTGCAACATACATTTGACACTCATAAAAAAAAAATCAGTGAAAAAAATTCATTAAAATTAATTAATGTTTGACTAAGTCTGATGATTCTGTTCTAGTGGCCCATTTGATCTCCTCATTAGGCGGGACCACTGTCTTATTCTCCCCACAAAATGAGTAATGAAGCACAGTGTTGATCATCAAGAGCACAGTAAACCAGACCTCTGTTTTGCTACCTTGTTTTGAACTTCTGCTCAGCAATTAACAACATGACTAATCTCATTCAATGGGAGCAGTCTCTTTTATTTCTCTGTCTCTCACCAGACATCTAGTAACAGTTCTCATAGAGTATCATATGCTTTGCAGATTCTTACTATTGTCTGTTTTCATGCTGGTTTTCATAAGTAAACTGTAGGTGGTCACCTGTATGCTTTGACTTTCAGAAGTAATCAACATTTTTGAGCATTTTCTAGCTTCCAAGAATTTTCTTAAGTCCTTTATTTGTATTAACCTCACTAACACATTTTATTCTCAGGACAGTACTATGAGGCAGGTACTCTTACTATCCCAATTTTGGATATGAGGTAACATACAAAGAGGATAAAGAATGTGTCCAGGATAAGGATAAGGAATGTGCCCAGGGTTTCAAAGTTAGTAGGTGGTAGGCTGAGAGACAAACTCAAGCAGTAATGATCCAGAGTCCGCACTCTGAATCAAACTTTGCTAACCCCACAGCGAAGATGCCAAAAAGAAACTGGAATATATTATTACAGTCATTTTGTTCTACAAAAACTGAAGTGATCAAAAGAGGAAAAGGCAATATGAGAGAATGGAGCTCTTCTCACTGAAGAATTTGTACATTGCCTGTACCCTGAAAGGCAGACTCAGCTGCCTAGAGCACCCACCAACTAAGTGCTGTGCTAGACATGGGACACGATCTTGTCCTCTTAATACTGATGAATCCACAAGCTAGAACACTGCTTCATGCTCACTCAGATTTTAACCCCACACACAGCAGCCATGCTCTCTCATCCTCCCTAATAAAACCAACAAGGGATCAAGGCTAAAATAATAGAAGGTCAGGAAGGGTAAGAATTAAAGGATCTAGAAAAACTTAGAGCACAATTACTGCATGCTTTTATCCATTTTATGATAGGCAACACCTTATGAGTTCATAATATTTTCTCACATTACAATTTTAATGATTTAGTATATAAAATGTGTATTTATAATATATGTATTTATATTTAATATACTTTAAATACTTGCAACATTTCTCACATCACAATTTAATTGAACACTTTAATAAATTCTTTTCATTTCTTTTTAAATCAACCCATTTCCAATTTAAAATGGACTTACATAGTTTTCCATACTTTTAAAAACTAAAAAAATATATACCAGACACATTCTATTGCAATTTTCTCCTTTATGGTTTCTGAAGCTCATTTCACAACTGAATTTCTTATGGATATCATTTGTGATAGAGGATCAAGCAGCTTGATATCCATTTTAGAGTTCACTTGTCTCCCTTCCAATCAATTTCTATACCATTCATTGAGGTTTAAGATAAGCAGAACGCTAATTATTAGACAAATGCAAACCAAAACTACAATGAGGTATCACCTCATACCAGTCAGAATGACCATCAATAAAAAGTCTACAAATAATAAATGCTGGCAAGTGTGCAGAAAAAAAAGGGAACCTTCTTACATTGTTGGTGGTAATATAAATTGGTGCAGCCACTATGGAAAATATGGAAGTTTCTTAAAAAACTGAAAATAGAGTTACCATATGATCTAGCAATTCCACTCCTGGGCAAACATCTGGAAAAGAGTAACTGTCTAATTCAAAAAGATACATATTTTTAGCAACCACTATTTATATTAGGCTGTGGTCCATGGGGTCGCGAAGAGTCTGACACGACTGAGCGACTTCGGTTTCACTTTTCACTTTTACGCATTGGAGAAGGAAATGGCAACCCACTCCAGTGTTCTTGCCTGGAGAATCCCAGGGGCAGGAGAGCCTGGTGGGCTGCCGTCTATGGGGTCGCACAGAGTCGGACAGGACTAAAGCGACTTAGCAGCTGCAGCAAGACATGGAAGCAACCTAAATGTTCAACAGTTGAACAGATAAAGATGTGGTATATACATACAGTAAAATATTACTCAACCATAACAAAGAATGAAATAATGCCATCTGCAGCAAAATGGATGGATTTAGAGATTATCATATTAAGTAAGACAGAGGAAGACAAATATCATATGATATCACTTATATGTAGAATCTAAAAGATAATACAAATGAACTTGCTTACAATATAGAAACAGACTCACAGACTTAGAAAACTTACGGTTACCAATCAGGGAAGAAGGTGGGGAAAGGACAAATTAGGAGTCTGGAATGAGCAGATACAAACTAGTATATATAAAACAAACAAGGTCCTACTCTATAGCACAGGGATCTACATTCTATACCCATAGAATAGCCCATAATGGAAAAAAAAAAAACTGAAAAAGAAAACATATACATGCGTATACATGTGTGTGTGTATAACTGAATCACTTTGCTGCACACCTGAAACTAATACAACACTGTAAATCAACTATACCTCAATTTTAAAAATAAATTAATAAAATGAAATTTTAAACTTAAAAAAAAGACAAGCAGCACACATCTCTCTGAAGTGGTATTACACACTAAGAGCACAGGTCCTGGCGCCAACATTCCTGTTTCAACTCCATCTTCATCATGTATTAGTTATGAACTTCAGTGAGGTATTTGATCCCTCTATGCCTTGATTTCCTACAAATTGGGGATAACAGTGCCACCACTAGTACTAATATTCTTCAACATGCACCAGGATAAGAGATCTGACTCCTTAAAACACTGAAATATTTTTATGCCAGTAGATAACTTGCTGCCATCTCAAGCATCACAGTGCCCACTCACACAGCCTCCACCCAGGCCTCAGCCCCTGTGTGGCCTCTATATTGGAAACATTAAATTTAAATATTGAAAATCTAATGCTCTGAACAGCAGAAATCTGACAACCATGATCCAGCTCTGTACCCCAAATTCATTCCAATGGGCCAGAAACCAAGCCTTATAGGTTGCTAAATGCTTTATATCAAACTACCTTATAGGGTTCTTACAAGGAGCAAATAAATTTCACACATTATAGGAAAAGCTCAAGAAAACTTTATTACTACTCTGATCAAACCTATTGAAGAATAATAAGTAGTGACAAATATATGCACCACTTAAAAAATGTTCAGTTCAGTTCAGTCACTCAATCGTGTCCGACTCTTTGTGACCCCATGAATCGCAGCACGCCAGGCCTCCCTGTCCATCACCAACTCCCAGAGTTCACCCAAACCCAAGTCCATCGAGTTGGTGATGCCATCCAGCCATCTCATCCTCTGTCGTCCCCTTCTCCTCCTGTCCCCAATCCCTCCCAGCATCAGAGTCTTTTCCAATGAGTCAACTCTTCGCATGAGGTGGCCAAAGTACTGGAGTTTCAGCTTTAGCATCATTCCTTCCAAAGAACACCCAGGACTGATCTCCTTTAGAATGGACTGGTTGGATCTCCTTGCAGTCCAAGGGACTCTCAAGAGTCTTCTCCAACACCACAGTTCAAAAGCATCAATTCTTCGACACTCAGACTTCTTCACAGTCCAACTCTCACATCCATACATGACCACAGGAAAAACCATAGTCTTGACTAGATGGACCTTTGTTGACAAAGTAATGTCTCTGCTTTTGAATATGCTATCTAGGTTGGTCATAACTTTCCTTCCAAGGAGTAAGCATCTTTTCATTTCATGGCTGTAATCACTATCTGCAGTGATTTTGGAGCCCAAAAAAATAAAGTCTGACACTGTTTCCGCTGTTTCCCCATCTATTTCCCATGAAGTGATGGGACCAGATGCCATTCTTAGTTGTCTGAATGTTGAGCTTTAAGCCAACTTTTTCACTCTCCTCTTTCACCTTCATCAAGAGGCTTTTGAGTTCCTCTTCACTTTCTGCCATAAGGGTGGTGTCATCTGCATATCTGAGGTTATTGATATTTCTCCTGGCAATCTTGATTCCAGCTTGTGCTTCTTCCAGCCCAAATGTTACCGGTAGTATTTCCTTATCACATAGCCTCAATTCTTAAGGCTATTTGAAAGACAAAGCAAGTGCTTCTAAGACTTATGAAAATCAAGCAGTGAGAAGAATCCCTCTGAGAGGAAGGTAAACTTCCAAACTCATTCTATGAGGCCACCATCACCCTAATACCAAAACCTGACAAAGATCCCACAAAAAAAGAAAACTACAGGCCAATATCACTGATGAATATAGATGCAAAAATCCTTAACAAAATTCTAGCAACCAGAATCCAGCAACACATTAAAAAGATCATACACCATGACCAAGTGGGCTTTATCCCAGGGATGCAAGGATTCTTCAATATCCGCAAATCAATCAATGTAATACACCACATTAACAAATTGAAAAATAAAAACCATATGATTATCTCAATAGATGCAGAGAAAGCCTTTGACAAAATTCATCACCCATTTATGATGAAAACTCTCCAGAAAGCAGGAATAGAAGGAATATACCTCAACATAATAAAAGCTATATATGATAAACCCACAGCAAACATCATTATCCTTAATGGTAAAAAATGGAAAACGTTTCCTCTAAAGTCAGAAACAAGACAAGGGTGCCCACTTTCACCATTACTATTCAACATAGTTTTGGAAGTTTTGGCCACAGCAATCAGAGCAGAAAAAGAAATAAAAGGAATCCAAATTGGAAAAGAAGAAGTAAAACTCTCACTATTTGCAGATGACATGATCCTCTACATAGAAAACCCTAAAGACTCCACCAGAAAATTACTAGAACTAATCAATGACTATAGTAAAGTTGCAGGATATAAAATCAACACACAGAAATCCCTTGCATTCCTATACACTAATAATGAGAAAACAGAAAGAGAAATTAAGGAAACAATTCCATTCACCATTGCAACGAAAAGAATAAAATACTTAGGAATATATCTACCTAAAGAAACTAAAGACCTATATATAGAAAACTATAAAACACTGGTGAAAGAAATCAAAGAGGCCACTAATAGATGGAGAAATATACCATGTTCATGGATTGGAAGAATCAATATAGTGAAAATGAGTATACTACCCAAAGCAATTTATAGATTCAATGCAATCCCTATCAAGCTACCAACAGTATTCTTCACAGAGCTAGAACAAATAATTTCACAATTTGTATGGAAATACAAAAAACCTCAAATAGCCAAAGCGATCTAGAGAAAGAAGAATGGAACTGGAGGAATCAACCTACCTGACTTCAGGCTCTACTACAAAGCCACAGTTATCAAGACAGTATGGTACTGGCACAAAGACAGAAATATAGATCAATGGAACAAAATAGAAAGCCCAGAGATAAATCCACGCACATATGGACACCTTATCTTTGACAAAGGAGGCAAGAATATACAATGGATTAAAGACAATCTCTTTAACAAGTGGTGCTGGGAAAACTGGTCAACCACTTGTAAAAGAATGAAACTAGAACACTTTCTAACATCATACACAAAAATAAACTCAAAATGGATTAAAGATCTAAACATAAGACCAGAAACTATAAAACTCCTAGAGGAGAACATAGGCAAAACACTTTCTGACATACATCACAGCAGGATCCTCTATGACCCACCTCCCAGAATATCGGATATAAAAGCAAAAATAAACAAATGGGACCTAATTAACCTTAAAAGCTTCTGCACATCAAAGGAAACTATCAGCAAGGTGAAAAGACAGCCTTCAGAATGGGAGAAAATAATAGCAAATGAAGCAACTGACAAACAACTAATCTCAAAAATATACAAGCAACTCCTCCAGCTCAACTCCAGAAAAATAAATGACCCAATCAAAAAATGGGCCAAAGAACTAAATAGACATTTCTCCAAAGAAGACATACAGATGGCTAACAAACACATGAAAAGATGCTCAACATCACTCATTATCAGAGAAATGCACATCAAGACCACTATGAGGTACCATTTCACACCAGTCAGAATGGCTGCGATCCAAAAGTCTACAAATAATAAATGTTGGAGAGGGTGTGGAGGAAAGGGAACCCTCTTACACTGTTGGTGGGAATGCAAACTAGTATAGCCACTATGGAGAACAGTGTGGAGATTCCTTAAAAAACTGGAAATAGAACTGCCTTATGATCCAGCAATCCCACTGCTGGGCATACACACTGAGGAAACCAGAAGGGAAAGAGACACGTGTACCCCAATGTTCATCGCAGCACTGTTTATAATAGCCAGGACATGGAAACAACCTAGATGTCCATCAGCAGATGAATGGATAAGAAAGCAGTGGTACATATACACAATGGAGTATTACTCAGCCATTAAAAAGAATACATTTGAATCAATTCTAATGAGGTGGATGAAACTGGAGCCTATTATACAGAGTGAAGTAAGCCAGAAGGAAAAACACCAATACAGTATACTAACTCATATATATGGAATTTAGAAAGATGATAACAATAACCCTGTGTACGAGACAGCAAAAGTGACGCTGATGTATGGAACAGTCTTATGGACTCTGTGGGAGAGGGACAGGGTGGGAAGATTTGGGAGAATGGCATTGAAACATGTAAAATATCATGTATGAAACGAGATGCCAGTCCAGGTTCGATGCACGATACTGGATGCTTGGGGCTAGTGCACTGGGACGACCCAGAGGGATGGTATGGGGAGGGAGGAGGGAGGAGGGTTCAGGATGGGGAGCACATGTATACCTGTGATGGATTCATTTTGATATTTGGCAAAACTAATACAATTATGTAAAGTTTAAAAATAAAATAAAATTTAAAAAATAAATAAATAAATAAAAGAAATCTTTGGCAAAAAAAAAAAAAAAAAGAATCCCTCTGAGAAAAGCTCAGTTGTAAATACATGTGCTTATTAATATTAATATTAATAATACAAAACAAATAGCTTTTCTTAAAAATATAGATATGAAGGGGTTAAAAGGATATTCAATAACAAGTGATGCTGCTATCTTTCTAACATAATATGATCTTTTCTAATATAATCAATGCTTATTTAAAGTGTCTTTTCTTTAGAAGCCAATAAAAACTTAATGAAAAAGTAAGAACTCTTAAACAGCATTAGAAGGTAAAAGTAAAGTTTCAAAATAGTTGAGAGGGTTTTTTAAGTATTAGAATGAATATTTGAGCAAAAAAAAAGTTAAATTATATAGATCAATTCTTAAAATCCTGTCATTTTAAAATTACATAAAAAACTGTATTTATAACTTGACACCATTTTCTCTCTCCTAATGGTTCCCAGTATTTAAATGCAAAAATATAATTTGCATATGTATATGTATGTAGAGGGGTAGAGATAGGCTGAAGCTGGTACAAGCTAGAATAACCAGCTACAAATAAGAAGTAAGAACCAACAGCCTAAATGAATGCACTTTTTTTTAAACTAAATAACACTGGAGCAGTAACAATCTTAACTGTGAAACTACTACTGTGCCCAACAGTATTTTCTCTCTATAAGCACTGAAGACAGAGTTTATGATTCCTAGCTCTCAGAATTCTCCTTGGTATTTTTATGAGGTCCAAGATGATTTTATAAAAACTTTCAATATCACAGTAATCCAAGTCTAACCTAGATTCTTTGAACATTTTCCAGAAAAGAAAGGTTTAGGGTTACTATAAAAAATAATGTCTACCATTCACCAGCATTTCTAGAAAACCCAGAAAAGTAGATGGAGTGATTCAAGGAGGCAGAAAGTAGAGGTCCAAAGACTATTTGGTAAGATCCTCCTTTTTTAGGCTGTTTACAGCAGTTGCTGTAAACTATGAGCCATGCCATGCAGGGCCACCCAAGATGGACAGGTCATGGTGGAGAGTTCTGACAAAATGTGGTCCTGGAGAAGGGAATAGCAAACCACTTTGGCATTCTTTCCTTGAGAACCCCATGAACAGTGAAAAGGCATAAAGATATGACTCAGAAAGACCAACTCCCTAGGTCAGTAGATGCCCAAAATGCTACTGGAGAAGAGCAAACAAATAGTTCCAGAAGGAACAAAAAAGGCTAAGCCAAAGCAGACACAATGCCCAGCTGTGGTAAAAGTAAAGTCTGATGCTGTAAAGAGCAATATTGGAACCTAAAATGTTAGGTCCATGAATCAAGGCAAATTGGAAGTGGTCAAACAGGAGATGGCAAGAGTGAACACAGACATTTTAGGAATCAGTAAACTAAAATGGACTGGAATGGGTGAATTTAATTCAGATGAACATTATATCTACTACTGTGGGCAAGAATCCCTTAGAAGAAACGGAGTAGCCCTCATAGTTAACAGAAGAGTCCAAAATGCAGTACTTGGCTGCAATCTCAAAAACAACAGAATGATCTCTATTCGTTTCCAAGGCAAACCTTTCAATATCACAGTAATCCAAGTCTATGCCCCAAACAGTGATGCTGAAGAAGCTGAAGTTGAACAGTTCTATGAAGACCTACAAGAACTTCTAGAACTAACACCCAAAAAAAGATGTCCTTTTCAGCAAAACGAACTGGAATGCAAAATTAGGAAGTTAAGAGATACCTGGAGTAACAGGCAAGTTTGGCCTTGGAACAGAAAATGAAGTAGGGCGAAGGCTAACAGAGTTTTGCCAAAAGAATGCACTGGTCATAGCAAACAGCATTTTCCAGCAACACAAGAGATGAACACCACCAGATTTCAATACCAAAATCAAACTGATTATGTCTTTGCAGCTGAAGATGGAGAAGCTCTACACAGTCAGTAAAAACAAGATTAGGAGCTGGCTGTGGCTCAGATCATGAACTCCTTATTGCCAAATCCAGACTCAAATTGAAGAAAGTAGGGAAAACCACTAGGCCTCAGGTATGACCTAAGTCAAATCCCTTACAATTATACAGTGGAAGTGACAAGATTTAAGGGATTAGATCTGATAGGATGCCTGAAGAATGATGAGCAGAGGTTTGTAACATTGTACAGGAGGCAGTGATCAAAACCATCCCTAAGAAAAAGGAACGAAATAAGGCAAAATGGTTGTCTGAGGAGGCCTTACAAATAGCTAAGAAAAGAAGTGAAAGGCAAAGCAGAAAAGGAAAGATATACCCAACTGAATGTAGCACTCCAAAGGATAGCAATGAGAGATAAGCCTTCCTCAGTGATCAATGAAAAGAAATAGAGGAAAACAATAGAATGGAAAAGACTAGAGATCTCTTCAAGAAAATTAGAGATACCAAGGAAACATTTTATGCAAAGATGGGCTCAATAAAGGACGGAAATGGTTTAAACCTAACAGAAGCAGAAGATATTAAGAAGAGGTGGCAAGAATACACAGAAGAACTATATTTAAAAATCTTAATGACCCGGATAACCATGATGTTGTGATCACTCGCCTAGAGCCAGACATCCTGGAGTGTGAAGTCAAATGGGCCTTAGGCAGCATCACTATGAACAAGATGGAATTCCAGCTGAGCTATTTCAAGTCCTAAAACATTATGTTGTGAAAGTACTGTACTCAGTACGCCAGCAAATTTGGAAAACTCAGCAGTAGCCACAGGACTGGAAAAGGTCAGTTTTCATTCAAATCCCAAAGAAAGGCAATTCCAAAGAACATTCAAACTACAACACAATTGCATTCATTTTACATGCTAGCGAGGTCATGTTCAAAATCCTCCTAGCTAGGCTTCAGTAGTATGTTAACCAAGAATTTCCAGATGCTCAAGCTGGATTTAGAAACTGCAGAGGAACTAGAGATCAAATTCCCAACATCCGTTAGATCATAGAAAAAGCTAGAGAATTCCAGAAAAACATCTACTTCTGCATCACTGACTATACTAAAGCCTTTGTGGATCACAATAAACTGTGGAAAATTCTTCAAAAGATGGGAATTTTAGACTACCTTACCTGCCACCTGAGAAACTTGTATGCAGATTAAGAAGCAACAGTTAGAACTAAACATGGAAAAAAAGACAGGTTCAAAATTGGGAAAGGAGTGTGTCAAGGCTGTATATTGTCACCCTATTTATTAAACTTATATGTAGCATACATCATGTGAAATGCAGGGCTGGATGAAGCACAAGCTGGAATCAAGATTGCCAGAATTATCAATAATCTCATATATTTAGATGACACCACCCTTATGGCAGAAATTGAAAAAGAACTAAAATGCCTCTTGATGAAAGTGAAAGAGGAGAGTGAAAAAAGCTGGCTTAAAACTCACATTCAAAAAACTAAGATCATGGCATCTGGTGCCATCACTCCATGGCCAATAGATGGGGAAACAATGGAAACAGTGACAGATTTTATTTTTTTGGTCTCCAAAATCACTGCAAGATGGTGATTACAACCATGAAATTAAAAGACACTTGATTCTTGGAGGAAAAGCTATGACCAACCTAGATAGCATATTAAAAACCAGAGATATCACTTTCCTACCAGTGGTCTGTCTAGTCAAAGCTGTAGTTTTTCCAGTAGTCATGGATGGATGTGAGAGTTGGACCATAACAAGGTCTGAGCACTGAAGAATTGATGCTTTTGAACTGTGGTGTTGGAGAAGACTCTTCAGAGTCCCTTGGAGTATAAGGAGATCAAACCAGTCAATCCAGAAGGAAACCAGTCCTGAATATTCATTGGAAAGACTGATGCTGAAGCTGAAGCTCCAATAGTTTGGCCACATGATGTGAAGAGCTGACTTATTTGAAAAGACCCTGATGCTGGGAAAGATTGAGGGCAGGAGGAGAAGGGGACAACAGAGGATGAGATGGTTGGATGGGATCACTGACTCAATGGACATGAGTTTGAGCAAGCTCCAGGAGATGGTGAAGGACAGGGAAGCCTGGAATGCTGCAGTCCATGGGGTCACAAAGAGTGAGACCCTACTGAGCAACTGAACAACAGCAGCTGAGGACTGTCAGGGCAAAAGTCTGGCACTGAATGTTCTCCCCACTTGCAGAGCCTTTAGAGGAGAAAGTGAAAACGTTAGTCGCATAGTTATGTCCAACGTTTTGTAACCCATTGGACTGAAGCCTGCCAGGCTCCTCTATCCATGTGGTTCTCCAGGCAAGAATACTGGAATGGGTTATCGTGCCCTCCTCCAGGGGGTCTTCCAACCCAGGGATTAGACCCTCATTTTATGTCTCCAGCACTGGCAGCCAAGTTCTTTACCTCTAGTGCCACCTGGGAAGTCCTCCAAGGGAGAAGTGAATGTTAAGCTACTCTGAACTGACTTGCAAAGAAGTTTCCAAATAAATGCTTGGGTCTTAGTACCACTTCCTTCATTAAAAAAGGGAAGAGTCAAAAAGTTCCATTTGAAAAATAGACATTTTTCATTGTTTATCAGAGGAAAATCTGAAAATATGTACTATTAAAATTAGATTTTCATTTTTGCTGTTTAAAAAACACAGTTTGTCCATGGCTAATGGCGTTTTGGGCTTCCCATGCACACACTCAATGTAGTCTTAGACTTTCAGCTAATTGCGGTATAGTTTTCTTATTATTTCATAAGTAGAAGTTCAAAAAACTTCAAAATAAGAATGCATATTCAGGATTAGAAAATATTTCCCTAGAAATGGCAAGATTAATGTTCATGAAGAAATATGTTCATAGAAATAAACTTTTGTAATTTTTCTATTATGTTTTAATGAATATTACAAATGTTAATATGCTTAAGAATAAAATATCAAATTGTAAAAATTATTGAATCACAAGATACCACTCTCCTACTTTCCTCTCCTTCCCTTTTTGAAGTGAATAAACATAGTTGTGGAAAGATCTTAAAAATATAAAGCACAACTTGAAGGTGGAATAAAAAAGAATAAGATTGTCAAGGCAGAGAGGAGTAACAGTGGACAAAAACAATTATTATTACTTGCAAAATCTTCATAATTTTGCCAGTAATAATATAAAAAGTTTTACAATTTTTATATGAGAAGTTGTACAACAGAAATCCATAGGCTCCCTGTCATGAAATATCATTAACAGTAAAAATTTATTAACTTAAATAATTTTGGAGGCATTTCATGACACTTTGAGGATATGTGTGTGTGTGTGTGTGTGTGTGTGTGTGTGCGTGCGCACACATGTGTGTGTGTTAGTCAGTCAGTCATGCCTGACTCTTTGCAACCGCATGGACTGTAGGCTGCTAGGCTCCTCTGCCCATGGGATTCTCCAGACAAGAATAGTGGAGTCAGGTCCTATGCCCTCCTCCAGGGGATATTCCTGATCCAGGGATAGAACCCATGTCTCCTGGATCTCCTGTCCTACAAGCAGATTCTTTACTGCTGAGCCACCGGGGAAGTCCTCTGAGGACACAGTAGTGAACAGAACACCAAAATCCCTTCCCTTGGAAACCTTTCATTCTAATGAGAAAAGACCTGGAGACCTGGCTCCTGGCACTAGCTGTTCCCTCTGGGGTGGCTGCTCTTACTGTTACTTCTGTCAAGTTCCTCTCATACTTCAGGCCCCCAGTTTGGAGGTAACCAGACTAACCCACAAAGGATATGATGGTGGCTTGGACCAAGGTGTGAAAATGTGAAAAGAGGTTGAACATATTTTGAGGGTAGAGTCAATACGATTCACTGATGGATTGGACACGGAGTATAAGGAAGAGTCAAGCTGCCTCCCAGATGTTGGCCAAAGCAATGAAAAGGATGAGGTTCCTAATAGCTGAGAAGAGTAAGAATAGGTGTAGGGATGGTTTGGTGAGATAGATAGGAATTCAGTTGCAGATGTGGTAAGTTTTAGATGCCTGTTAGAACTACAGGTAGATACGTTGAGCAGGCAATTGTATATATAAGCTTGGAGATCAAGCAGAAGATGTAAATTTGGGAATTATCAATATTCACCTATAGATGACTTTTTAAAATAGGAGACTGAAAGATCACTAAAGGAGCAACTATAGATAGAAGAAAGAAGAGGAGGACTCTCAGTTGAGTTCAGGCTGATGACAAAGGAATAGCAAAAGACTAAGAAGTAGCAGGTAGGTGGAAGGCAAATCAGATAGGTGTGATATTCTGTGGGGCAAAAGTAAAGAAAACAGGTAAAGGACAGAAAAGTAATCAACTATGACAAGTGCTACCAGGAGGTCAAATAAATTCCTTAGAAGTGATGCTTAAGAAAGTGGAAATATATGGTGACTTTGACAACAAAACCAACTGAATGCTATATTAAATACTACACATGCGTGCAAGATAGGTCACTTCAGTCATGTCTGACTCTTTGCAATCCTATGGACTGTAGCCCACCTAGCTTTTCTGTCCAGGGGATTTCTCAGGCAAGAGTAATGGAATGGGTGGCCATTTCCTTCTCCAGGAGATCTTCCAACTGAGAGATCAAACCCACATCTCCTGCAGGTGCAGATTCCTTACCAAGAAATCCCTGGGAAACCTAATATATAGTATATGTGAAAATGAAAGAAAGTGAAAGTCGCTCAATTGTGTCCGACTCTTTGCGACCCCTTAATACAGTCCATGGAATTCTCCAGGCAAGAATACTGGAGTGGGTAGCCTTTCCCTTTTCCAGGGGAATCTTCCCAACCCAGGGATCAAACTCAGGTCTCCTGCATTGCAGGTGGATTCTTTACCAGCTGAGCCATAAGGGAAGCCCAAGAATACTAGAGTGGGTAACCTATCCCTTCTCCAGTGGATCTTCCCAGCCCAGAAATTGAACCAGGATCTCCTGCATTGTAGGCAGATTCTTTACCAACTGAGCTATCAGGGAAGTTCAATATAGTGTACAGTATACAGTTTATAGTATATAGCTTAAGGCTCAGTGGTAAAAAATCTGCCTGCCAATGCAAGATATAATCCAGGGTTCAATCCCTGGATTGGGAAGATCCCCTGGAGAAGGAAATGGCAACTCACTCCAGTATTCTTGCCTGGGAAATCCCATGGACAGAGGAGCCTGGTGGGCTACAGTCCATGGGATTACAAAAGAGTCAAACATGAATTAGAAATTAAACAACAAATATACTATATGTTTAATAAACATATATTAAATACCAAATTCTACAATTTGGATTTGTACTGTATTATAAGAATGTTTGGAAAGTGAGTTATAAAGTCAGGTCTCAAAAAAAGGTCCTCAGACCTCACCTTTATGTTTATATAATTTATATAATCTTAGTGAAAGTGAAGTCACTCAGTCGTGTCTGACTCTTTGTGACCCCATGGACTGTAGCCTGCCAAACTCCTCCACCCATGTGATTTTCCAGGCAAGAATACTGGAGTGGGTTGTCATTTCCTTCTCCAGGGGAGCTTCCTGACCCAGGGATTGAACCCTGGTCTTCTGCACCGCAGGAAGACTCTTTACTGTCTGAGCCACCAAGGAAGCCCTCATATAATGTAGAGATAAATCTCAGTAATATTGTGATCTGCAGGGAGTCCCTATATGACTCTTTAGGTTACTTTTCGCTCAAAGGTGTCTAGCAAAGAGAGCAAGTGGGGCCCAAAGTGTGTGAATTTGTGAAGATGGGAACGCACTGTGCACTGTTTTATAAGTTACTTTTCTCTTGTACCACATTGCAAGCATTTCTCATGTGGTCACACTTGGACATTGTTGGCGTGTAGACAGTGTTTAAAACTTAGGTAAGAGTGAAATGATCTTGGGAGAAATAAAAATAAATAAAAGAGGAAGTCCACTAGGATGTTGAGCATAAGAGAACCAAAGAAAAAGCAACATAAATACAACATGGAGATCATTAATGAATTTAACAAAAGAAGTTTCAGTGGGGTGATGGGGTCTATAGAAGCCAGATTGGAGTTGGTTTAAGAGTGAATGGAGTGAGAAGGAAGAACAACATGTGTAAAGATGTCTTTCAGAGAGTGTTGTTTTACACACATTAACTCATTTTATTCTCTCAACAGCCTTATGGAATAGGTACTCTTGTTATTCTCATTTTACACATGAAGTAATTTGCCCAAGGTCACACAGCTACTAAGTGCTCAAGTTGGGATTTGAACCCAGATCACTGTAATTCTTAAGCCCATGCTCTTAACTGCTATTCAATATGGCAAGATACATAGCACAGGATAAAGTATAGATTTTGATATTCATTGATTCATTCATTTAATGAATAAGAGTTAAATCACACAATAAATTCTTAGACGTTTATCTAACCCAGAAGCAATTTTCTAATATGTGAAAAATTAGATTTTGTGTTCGAAATCTGGTATTTATAATAGAGGAATGAAATGTTAATAAATTCCTCAAATATTCACTCATAACTTCTTATGTACTTAAGATAATGGTGAGGTAACACCAAGTATAAGACTTGTCTGTTCTCAACCAGCTGAACACACTTGGTAAAATGGGTTGATAAAATGATGAACCAAGCCATCACACTGTGTGTAATCTAGATAGAATTTGCTGATATTAGTATGTGGGACAGTGGAAAGAGATATTTGCAAGGCTATTATAAACTCATTTTAAAATGCTCAAGTCTAGTTTATTTTCCAGGCACTTTTAAAACTGTGAAAGGTTAAGGTTTCAACACTCTTTATCCATTTTTCTCTTTTATAATCTGATTACTTGTAAATCACATATATTAGGCCTATATGTCTGGCTGGTCTGGAATATGACTTTACAGGTCATATGGTTATAAAATATGTAGTAACACAATGTTAAGAGTAAATGATTCTTATGTCTTGACTTTTCAACGTGGATTTTAAGAGGTGTATAACTGAGTGTTTTATATCCATTCCTATGTTCTTGAGAAGAATTTCCTTCAGTATTAAGTTGTTCCAGCAATTACCATACTATAATGTGTCCTTTATTCTACACCAATCAAAATCATAAAGTTCTTTTATTAAATAAACCTGTAAATTTTTATACTTTTCCTTGCATTGCTCTGGTGTTTTTCCAGATGATTTCATTTTATCATAGGATTTTCCATGGGTTAACTTCAGCCAAATTCTTAAGATTCATGCTTGGTTTTTATACCGCATTGCTTCCCAAATTCTCTACAAGTGATTTACGACAGGACTGACAAACTAGAGAATTCTCTATGTGTACTTATAAATAGTATCTGTAATATACGGTGCATGTGTATTCAATTCCACTCAACAGTTAGGAATTATATGTTATGTATTTATGTTAATAATATTTATGTTAATAATAATAGTATTTATGTTAATAATAGTAAATAATAGTATTTATGTTAATAATAATATTATTATCATTATGAATAGCACATGTTCTCTGACACATATTTGAAAATAACAAAAATTTTCAGAAAAGAATTCAATATAAAGTTGATAAGAATCTAAACTCTACATCAGAGTAGAACAATCCACTTATATGCTGCTAAGTCACTTCAATCGTGTCCGACTCTGTGTGACCCCACTCTGCCGACTCTGTGGGCAGCCCACCAGTCTCCCCCATCCCTGAGATTCTCCAGGCAAGAACACTGGAGTGGGTTGCCATTTCCTTCTCCAATGCATGAAAGTGAAAAGTGAAAAGTGAAAGTGAAGTCGCTCAGTCATGTCCGACTCTTAGCGACCCCATGGACTGCAGCTTACCAGGCTCCTCCATCCATGGGATTTTCCAGGCAAGAGTACTGGAGTGGGTAGCCATTGCCTTCTCCATCCATTTATATATATATATAATATATATAAATGAAATATGCTATACTCCTGTTATATATAATTATATTTATTTAAAGTTAGTTTAAATTATATTCATTAATTTAAATTACATGAATATACACTAATTTACTATATAATTATATATTTATGTAAATATTGTTAGTGGACTAGAGCAATTGTATTGTTCTACCTTGATTTAGATTTCAGACTCTTATCAATTCAATATGTTGGATTATTTTCCAAGAATATTTGTTATTCCCAAATGATTCAGAGACTATGGTTCCTATATATGAACAGAATGTTGTTGAACAGCCAAAACTTGTCATCTTCCTTGACTGGGAGATGCTGCCAGACTTTATCAATCAGTTGAACAGCAATTGAGCTCCTCCTGATGCTGGAGAGCCACTCACAACAAAAGCCTCTAGCACAGCTCTACTGTCATGCTCACATCATTTCATGAACAGCATGCCCATAGATTATGCTCACCAGATCAAGGATAATTCTGGGACTCAGCTGAGAACTGGCAAGGGATCTCAGTCATCTTTGCAACTCTAGTTCTTGGTGCACAAGGTTTTCTGCAAATATTTGCAGAATGAAACAAGGGTAAAGAATAAGAAGGCTGGGTTAATTTAAGTGTCTCTAAAACTCAACTGTAACTCTGTTCCTCCTTTCCATCAACTGAATAATCTGAAAGTCTGTTTCCTTAATTCTTCTAACTCCCCAATCCCTTTTACCTAATCTATCGATAAATTTAATTGGTCCTACTTCCACTATAAATCCTGACTCCATCTATTCCTCTCCTCTCCTCTGACCCACAACCTAGCCCAAGCCACACTCTAAATCTCACCGGAAACACTACAAACAGCTTTCTTGTTCGGCTCCTGCTTCCACTTTGTCTACCTCCAATGTTCCAGACATACCACATCCAGAACAGTTTTTTGTTTTTTTTTTTTAAATATAAACCTAATTAATGCCACCAACTTACCTAAAATGCACCAACAACTTTCAAATATACTTAAATGAAAACCAACCTCTCTCCTCCAAAAGTTCTGCATAATCCAGGCCCTGTCTACTTCCCAGCTGGCATCTTCTGTCATTCTTCCCCAAGCTCACACATTTCCAAGCACACAGGCCCAGTTGCAGTTTTCCAAACACACAAAGGTATCCAAGGTTTGCACATACACTCTTTGGACTGCCAGTTTGAAAACGTAAGAGAAAAATCCTTCCCCAAAAAGGGCTTGATTATTGAATGTCAGGGAGTATACCTAGACATTTTCTGGTGAGATCTTTTAATTCCACAGGTATAAAGAAAGTGCTGCATGCTTAAAAAATAATTTTTACAAGATTATCCCCAAATAAGAATCAAAAGTTTTAGATTTCTATCTTATATTATTGAGTATAGAATTTAAAAAGTAAATCTCTTAGCCATTACTAGAAAAAAAAATAGAATTCTGAACAAAAGAACTGTGACCTTAGACATATTTTCTAGATCAAGGAGAGAAAAACAATAAAATAACAGTAAATTAGAATAACTTGATAAGTTTTATTTATTAACATGTAGAATTTTATACCCAATAAAATACTCATTATTTTCAGATATCATAGAATTATCTTTTAAATTAATAATACAGTAAACCATAAAAGAAATCATAATAAATTCCAAAAAGTAAGAATATTACAGTGTGCCTCACTAACCACACTGCTATAAAGGCAGTTATTACTAGCAGGTATCCTCCACACTCCCACCATCCAGCTGATTATCTGTAACTTTAAAAATCTTCCTCCAAATAATTTAGGTTAAATGGAAATTGATTCTGAAATTATAGAATTTTTAAAGGGAAAGGCAATGATAACACATTGAAACTATAAGATGAAATCAGAGTATGGAATAAAAATAATATAACTCCAAATACATTCATTAGAAAATAAGAAATATCAAACAGATTATTTCATTATTCTTCTAAAGGAGCTAGTGAAAGAATAAGTAAGTAAGCCAAAAGGGAGTCAAAAGAAAGACTCTGTTGAGATAGAAACAGGAATTAACAAACTAGAAATGTAATATTTCTAGAAATTGTGAAATGGCATTAAAAACCTTTGCTAGCACAAATAAGACAAAGATCTAGCAAGTCTGAATAAAAATTAAAAATGGAAAGAACAAAAGATATGCAAAATTAGCAATAAGAAAGCCAATACAGTCACAGATACAGGTGAAATTTGAAAATCTAGATAAAATATGTGATACTCTTAAAAATATATATAAATTATCAAAATCACCCCAAGAAGAGGCAGATGACCTAAGAGAGCTAATTCTAAAAAATAAAATAAAAATCTGTCAAATTTGTACTGCAAGGAGATCCAACCAGTCCATTCTGAAGGAGATCAGCCCTGGGATTTCTTTGGAAGCAATGATGCTAACTCCAGTACTTTGGCCACCACATGCGAAGAGTTGACTTATTGGAAAAGACTCTGATGCTGGGAGGGATTGGGGGCCAGAGGAGAAGGGGACGACAAAGGATGAGGTGGCTGGATGGCATCACTGACTCGATGGACGTGAGTCTGGGTGAACTCCGGGAGTTGGTGATGGGCAGGGAGGCCTGGCGTGCTGCGATTCATGGGGTCGCAAAGAGTCGGACACGACTGAGCGACTGATCTGATCTGATCTGATCTGAAAAGTCACCAGGCCTTCAAAAGCTACCATTATTAATATTCAACATAAGCAAGAGGGATTGTTAGCAGTTAGCACTTTCCAGGCATGGTTTTGAGCACTTTATTTGTTAGGTGACTGACTACAATCTTCTTTCTATAATCAAAGAAGCAGAGACAGGCAAAGTAATTTGTCAGCTTTCACACAGCTATTGGGGGTAGACCTGGTATTGGAACACAGTCGTTCAGTTGCCAAGTCGTGTCCGACTCTTTGCGACCCCATGGACTGCAGCATGCCAGGCTACCTTGTCCATCACCAACTCCCAGAGTTTGCCCAAGACTGGAACACAGACAAAAACACATACACTACATGGTATGTAGTGACCACAAAGCCTAACATCTTGAACTCTAAATTATGTGCAAGAGTGATTTCACATGAAAACAAAGTATTATTTTTAAGAGATACAGAAAAAACATTGATCATTTCAATAAAAGTAGAAAAGGTTTTGATAAAATGTAAAAGCTATTCCTGAGTTTAAATAGAAATGTTTAACATCAATTACAGGATAAAGAAGTATTTCTCAGAAACCACCAGCAGACACAATACTCAAAATTGAAACAAGAGAGCAGAGATCCTTAAACTGTTATGAAGGGAGGAGATGTGCCCAGTTAAGTTTAGAAAAAAACATCTTTTGCATAACAAATAAGTTGGTTTGTTTAGCTATTAAGCAAATTAAACGGGTTTCTTTTATACTGGGGCATTTCTCATGGCTTTAATATGCTAACATGTTCGTTCCGTGACTCCTCTGGAATGGAATTTGCTGTGATGTTTCCCAAGCTTCTTAAGACTACTGAACCCTTTGCTCTCCCCACTGGGAACTAGGGTACACACCTACACAGTTGAGAAAACACGGCTCTGAAGCCTGAAGTGCTGAAGGTACTGGCACTAAAATTACTAATAAAATAAGGACTCTCATTCTGAGGCCTACTATTCACGATTACTCCAGTAACCTAGCCAATGCATAAGAGGAGATAAATAGAGGTTGATACTGGGAAGGAAGAAAAAACAATATTTGTAAATGATATGATGACCTACATAGAAAATTCAAGAGCAAAATAGCCTATCAAATTACTGTCTTAAAATGACAATAACTTAGATATATTTTTAGATACAAAATAAGTATGTGTAGAAACTGGCCTCCACATTCAATAAACTCAAAAGGCAGAATTTATATGCAGTCAGAAAGGGGTGAAAATAAAGATTAGAAAGGGGAAAAAAAATCACTGAACATAAAATACATTAGTTAATAATTTCCCCATTTTATCTCAAGAGTAGCAACAAGATTAGAGGAAAAACACATTTCCTTTGTTTTGAATTTTGTATTCAAGAAAAATTAAAACAAGCCACATGATAGTGGATAATACAATTAAAAGTAAATCTGCTTATAATTAGCTGTGTAAACTTTGACAAGTTAACTTTTCTAGCAGAATCTCAGGAACAAATCACCTAATATGGATCAAAACCTTATAAATATTTACCTTGATATAGCATAGCCACTTCAGAGAATTTATCATTAGAAAGAAGTCAAAAATATGCACAATGCCCAGATCACATTTTAAGAGCGCAACATCACAAACTTCAGTGCACGCAAAAGGCTATTTTCTTGAAGAAATTACAGTACATTCACACTGTGTACCTAAACTATGTTTACTACACTGGCCTTAAAAATCCCATGACCACATGAGAAATGTTTGCAAAGCAGCACAAGAGAAAAGTAATCTACAAAACAGTACACAGTTATTACCGCAACTTTGCACTTAGGGCCTCACTTGTTCTCTTTTTTTAGGCCCCTTTTAAGCAGGAAGTAACCAAAACAGCCACATAGGGATACCCTACAGATCAAAATATTACTGGTTCTTATCTTCATGTACTAAGATTATATTAAGATGATTTGTATTTTCCTCTTAGGGTTCCCATATCTGCAAAGTCTACACAATTCTTTGTAACCAAAAAATTTTAACAAATAGAATTTTTAATTTTCTAGGTTAACCACAAAGCCTGTTCTTAGTCTTCTTGAATTATACTCCTCCAGGTGCCTTCTACCATTCCATATTCAAATGTCTCCAATGATATGACCTAAAGATTCCCAGGAAGATTTTGAAGACTTCGATATTGTTAGAGAATTTGTTCTTGTGTTGAGCTGTAATCTGATTCCCTGTAACTTCCACTCAGTGGCCATGCAAAATAAGTTTATTCCTATTATAAGCAAGAGTTCTTCCAACGTTTTAAGATATCAAGCATGTAGCATTTATTCTTCTTTTCTCCAGATAATCCAATTTTTTACAACTCTTCCTCTTAGTGGCATAGATTTGTAATATTTCCGTCAATGTGTGGAAAGATCTTTTAACATATAGAGTGTGAAAGAAGTTAACATAGCCTTAGCCAGTTTCCCCAACCGGAATAGGCATCGTAAAAATAATAGCTGGAGTGTCACTTAATGATGTAGCATTCTTGCTACACTGCCTTTGCTAATTTAAAACAGCAAATTTTTTTTAAACATGTTGTTCAAATTATTAATCTGTTTTTTAAAGAATCAGTGTCTGCCTATCAAGTATTTAAGCAGGGGTTAGGTTATGTCACGGCCTGAAAGTTGTTCAAGTAGTGAAGACTAAGACCTTTGTCATTCTGTTCTCTTAATCAAGAACTCTCATAATGATTCCTTCTGTTGGGTAAAGAGTCACCAGGAAGAACTCTCCCACCCATTTCTACATGAGAGATGAGAGACGGAAAGAATGAGACACACTATTGATGAGAAATTTCTTAGCCCCCAAGGATTTATAAAGATTCCTCATAACAGAATATCTTAACAGAAAAGTTCCAATAAAAGCAAACAAAAGTATATAAATCATCCATGAAAGCTTGTAAAACCTACTTAGTCATACAAGCAGATTTACAGTATAAAGAAAACAGACAGGGGAAAACAGAAGTATGGAATTGAAACACGGGGTTGAGGGAAATGTGGTAACATTCAAGTATGATAAAGACTAAAGGCATTACCACAGTCACATGTCTGGACCAAGGGATGTGTGAGAGCCATTGGAGGAGGAAGGAGGAGAGCATAGCTCTCCTCTCTCAACTCACCTCAAAGCCCTCAACTTTCTGTCACTGAAACACTGTAGAGTATAGGGAAGACGACTCCACAAAGCAAGGGCTGGAATTGTCTTGTTTCCTGTGATCATTTTTCAACTAGGAGATTAAGACACAGGCATCGTCCCCAAACCTTATTCTGCAGTTATCCCCGTTCTGTGTTTTCAATCTTACCATCTCTATTCAACCATCCTGAAGCATTTTGGACATGCTCTAAGCTCTTCCTTCCTGGACCTCACCCACCCTCAGCTATGGTCCCATATCCTTGCTCTGCTTGACAACAACGCTTAGCAAAAAGTCTCAAAGTACTCTGTCACCACTTTGTTATCCTCCATTCCCTTTTCTTTTCAACGTTTTTATTAATTTTTAATTAAATAAATATGCGTATTCACTGTACCTTGTAAAGAAATGCAATGGTCTAAGGATGTCTTCTGTAAGGTCACAAATGTTAATAACATGGCTTATATTGATCCACATCCCCTTCCATCTATGCAAACATATATGCATTTATGAAGAAACTTTGTTATCATTGTTTGTTTTAACAAACTGAAATTGCAAAGCATAAAGAATTTGCCATTTGCTTTACTGATTTGAGAATTCATGATAGAATCCACTTCAATCTGGCTCTGTCTTCCCACAACCCTGAAATTGTTTGTCAGTCTCACTGTATTACCCCTGTGTTGAGGCTTCTCAGGTGGCTCAGTGGTAAAGAATCTGCCTGCCAAGCAGGAGACCCACATTCAATGCCTGGGTTGGGAAGATCCCCCGGAGAAGGAAATAGCAACCCACTCCAGTACTCTTGCCTGGGAAATCCCATGGACAGAGGAGCCTAGCAGGCTACAGTCCACGGGGTTGCAAAGACTCAGATACAACTTAGCAACTGAACCACCACCATCACCACCCCTGTCAAGTACAACAATGTAAGTACTTCCATGCTGTTAAGTACAATGGTCACATCTGTAATCTTCACCTTGCCCTGGCTCCTGGTAGAGTATGAAAGGTGACTATTTTCTTAAAGCTCAATCTTCACTTGGTTTTGAGATGCCCCAATTCCTGGTGTTCTTCCTATCTCTCTGGGTGTCTCTGCAATCTCTTTTACTGGCCCCCTCCCCTATTGACCCCTAAACGTTGGATGCCTTGGGCTTTTTTTAACTTTTCTACCTCTGCAAACTTTATCTGACATCTAATAGAAATATCATATTTCTCATGTTCAAAATTTAATTGATTTTCATCTCCAACTACCCATTCACTCCAACAAACATCCAAGTGGGTCATTAGGAGGGTAGGTAGTTGGATATACAAGTTTGGAGATCAAGGAAGAGTTATGAGTCATAGTATAGATGATTTTAAAGCCATGGGCATGAATGAAATAACCTAAGAAGAGATTAGAGTCAGAGGCTTCCCCCAGTCCTTTGAAGAAATCGAAGAAAGGAGTGTCTTATTAAAGTTTGAGTGTTTTTTAAAATCATAATGCAGCATGGTGACAGCGATAGATTATTTCATAACAATGGATCAGCTCTTCAGTCCTAAATTTGAATGGTTCAGACAAGACAGCCAGGAGTTGCAGAGGTCCTACAGGACCCACACTGAGCCTGGCTGCCTCCAGCTAGGGTGACACAGGCAGTGCCCGGGGCTCCTTTTCCTAATCAGCTTTCACATATAAACTTTACTCCAGTTGCACTTCTTTGTCAAAAACCAAAGAGTAACTATCCAACCGTTTTTTTCTTCATTATCCATAGAAAGAAGCTCATTCCTTGAATTTTCTGTTGTTTTAAGAAATGCAAAAAAAAATCATAGGAGATCCTCTGGGCTTCTTATCTGAAAATCAGTCCCACTGCTAGAACCAACCGAGTGAGATGCAATGCTGAAATCAAATTGCTGACCTAGAGAACACATGGGCTGAACAGTCACATAAAATCAATGAAGTATCCATTAATTCTTGTCTTCCATGTCAAATGAACTCAAGTCTTAAAAAAAATTTTTTTATCATGATCAGACTGCTCATGATAGTGATCAGCCTCTTTGAAGAAGATAATGTGATTGTGTAGTTTGAGATCTGTGTCTCTCCCTGAGTTACAGAAAATTCATTTATTTTGAAGCTGAGTCTATATAACAATACTTAACCAATAATGTGTCCAAACAAGTGTTTAACGTCATATATTCTGAGCATCAGGAGAATGAATTACTGTTTTGAGGAAATCAAGAGTATCACCTACGAGTATTCACAGAATAAAATTATTCATAGTCTACCTTAGCAATTCATTCCAATTCATTGTCATATCAGATATCAAGTAAGTTCTGGGATAGACAATCTGCAATCTAAATGGGGACCCAAAGGAGTTACACCTCCAAAAGCAGCACTCACTCTTCCATTCGATAACCAAACACTGGTTGTCATGCACTATTTATTAGACGCTCATCCCTGGAGAGACATCAGCATGATGTCCACTCCCTCAAGGCACTCACAGTCTAACGGAAACACAGTTATGAACTCAGAATATTATATATACAATGATGGAACGTGTATGTACTATGAGGATGTGTTTTATTTAACTTCAACCCTTAGAAAGGAGCTTACAAAGGACCAGAGAACTTTAAAACACTAGTAAATTGATGATGGTGAATAAAGGGTTCACCATCACCAATTGAAAAAATTTCAAGAAGGTCAAAATTTTAAAAGCTAATAAAAAGAGATGAACATAAAGAAAATTGCACCATGTCAGAGTCGAGAAATTAGACTTATCCTTAAGAAAACAATGCTGAATATATGAGAAAATATCCTCCCTTTTAGAAGAAAGTTCAGCAACCTAGAAATAGTGCTGAACAAAAAGGGTCTAAACACCAGAAATATAAACACCAGAAATGCAACTTATAAAATAGGGTTGAATAGCATGAGAGCTAAGGGTGGAGCCCCAGACAGAGACCCCAGGTTTTAATTCTGAGCCCCTTGTCTATTACGCTGTGGGACTTTGGGGCAAGTTATCAGACCTCTCAGTGCCTTATTTTCCCTGGTTATACATTAAAACTGTACACCTGATGCAAAGAACTGACTCATTGGAAAAGACCCTGATGCCGGGAAAAACTGAAGGCAGGAGGAAAAGGGGATAACAGAGGATGAGATTGTTGGATGGCATCACCAACTCAATAGACCTGAGTTTGAGCAAGCTCCAGGAGTTGGTGATGGACAGGGAAGCCTGGCGTGCTGTAGTCTATAGGGTTGCAAAGAGTTGGACATGACTGAGCAACTGAACTGAACCGAATAGACTGTGTTAAAGATTTATTTCAAAGCTGAAAGTAAGTGATCTACTTAAAATACTTAGCTCAGCTCCTGGCACATAGGTAAGATCACACAAACATTTTCTATTATTACTAGGTTTTCTGGAGAATTCGTACTTTTATTTCTCTTATATTTATAGAGTCCAGCAAGTAAATGATACACCGCCTGAGGTGTCACTGAGAAAACATTAGGCGAACAATATTGACAAGAATCGTGTTTAAAAAGGGCTTATAACTGGCAACAGAGGGAGAAATAACAGGTAATCACAGTGTAATGTGAACTCAGAAAAGGGAAGTAGGAATGTTTATAATCCCCATAAAAATAATAAAAACTAAAAAATTTAGTTAACTACTGCACTGACTGGCCTCTATTTATTAAATGCCTTGAATGGTTAGGCAAATTGAATTTATCATCTATTTTAGCCTCCTAACAAAGCATACCATTCCCTAAGTTAACACAGAAACGGCGGGGAGACGGCAAGTAAAGTACCCTGCAACAGGAATTCGGCTGTTCAAAAGAGTTGGTAGAGAAAAGGCCCCATCCTTCCTGCAAAGAAAAATAGCAAATGTGAGTTCTCTTCTCTATACTTGCTCCTACTCTGACCTCATCTAGAATAGAAATCTGCAAATTAAAAAGCTGGTCTAAACAATGAACATCTGAATTAAAGAGTTTTCCTTGCAGTTTTACTACTTTTAAGCATATAAAATAATGAAGCTATTTCACACGCACAAGGAAGGATATATATATCTTGAAAGCATGAAGGACATATATCTTGAAATATGTATGTAAGATGTATGTGTGTGTGTGTGTGTGTGTGTGTATATATATATAATATATATATATATATATATATAAAATCATAGTTCCTGCTTTCAAGATGCTCAAAATTTAGAGAAAAGAACTCAGGCTACTGTAATTGTGTCTAACTGAACTCTTTGCCTCTGTTCTTGCTGCCTTCCAATTCATCCAGGAGCCTGGATAATCTTTCTAAAGTCAATTTGATTGAGACTCCTCTGCTTAAATGGCTTCCCTACTGTTGCCCGGAAAATCTCATGGATGGAGGAGCCTGGTAGGCTGCAGTTCATGGGGTCGCTAAGAGTCAGACACAACTGAGCGACTTCACTTTCACTTTTCACTTTCATGCATTGGAGAAGGAAATGGCAACCTACTCCAGTGTTCTTGCCTGGAGAATCCCAGGGACGGGGGAGCCTGGTGGGCTGCCGTCTATGGGGTCGCACAGAGTCAGACACGACTGAAGCGACTTAGCGGCAGCAGCAGCAGGGGATCAGACAGTAAAGAATCCACCTGCAATGCAGGAGACCTGGGTTTGATCCCTGGGTTGGGAAGATCCCCTGGAGAAGGGCATGGCAACCCACTCCAGTATTCTTGCCTGGAAAATTCCATAAACAGAGGAGCCTGGTGGGCTACAGCTCACAAAGAGTCAGACACGACTGTGACTAATACAACTTCATAAGACACAACAACTTCTCTACTTAAAAGCCTGCATTGCTGTTAGAATAAAATGCAAACAGCTGAGCATACCACAGCCAACCCTAATCTAGTTCCCACTACTTCTGCAGCTTCATCCTCTATCATCACCTCACCATTCTTCTCCTCCTCTCTTCCTCCTATAACCTATACTCCCAGCCACATGAGTGACAGACATTTCCTTAAAGGTGCCTGTCGTTGCTTATGTGTCTCTCTCTGATTAGAACGCCATTGCTTCTATTCTACCTGATAAACCCCTATCTTGGAAGGCATTCCCCTCATCATCTCTTCTATGAAAACTTTGACTGACAGACACATATGCTACACACACATGCACACATGTGCCTTTTCACTCTTGGTACCCTAACCCAGTTCCACCACTGAGTCATAATACCATGCACCACGCTGTAGTGTATGGTGTCCAGATCGCCACTTTAGAACTGAGATGCTGAGTCTCAGCTGAATGCCCCCAGCGAAATTTGCCTAGGCCAGCTCAAATCCAGGATGAGTCGATAAAAATAGGATACAAAGCACCTCTTGCTTCAACATGAGATGATTCTGATGTACATTCCTGTTCCTGAGCTCCTGGGAGGACATAAAACAGTTCAACTCCATTCACTGCTTGATTCTCTTCTCCCACTTCCCCACAGAGACCGACCAGTGCACTCCCCAGCTAACTCCACCTTGCAGTGTATTTCCCAGGAGCCCTAACTTAAGACACTGTTTTACACTTACTTTTTTATAGTTATTTTCACATACCAACCGTAAGTATTTTAAGGCATGGGCTGTATGCATGTGTCCCTCAGTACAGGCTGTCAATAAAGTCTTACCAAAATAATGAATAAATATTAATATGAACCAAGTTGTACAAAGATTGCTCTTGGTCAAGAGTAACAAAGACTGCATAGTGTCTCCAATAACAATTTCCCCTCTTCTCTACTCAAAACATCTTTGCATTTAACTGGACCCATGGTCACTACCCATGGCCATACAGAAAGGAAACTACATTTCTCAGCTTACCATGGCCCTAGCTGTGGCCATATGACCAAGTACTGGTCAGGGGGATGTTACAGCAAAAGTGATACATGCAACTATTACTCCATGTCCCTATAATAGATAAATGTACTCTCCTTTGTCCCAGCTTTGTCCTCCCCACTGTGATATGAATACCATGATTATAATTTGGCCCTTCTCTGACCATTTACACAAGGCCAAAACCTTGGGATGGCAAAGCCTGGCTTCTGAATATCAAGGAGCTGTTCTATCAACATTGGGCTCAGAGTGTTAAATGAAAGAAATATCCATTTCAATCTTATTAATCTCCCATATCTTGGAGTCTATTTATAGTATCCTGCACCCTAATTGATATCAATAATTGCAAACGGCTACTCCGCCTGAGGATCAATCTGCTAAATGCCAATTTGTCAAATTAACCAAATGCATCTATTAACCAAAAACTTTTTCTTAAACATTTTTATACAGTTGTCAGAAATATATGGTCCTCCAATGAGAGACTGTGGGAAGCCTGACTCTAACCTCCTTAGACCTCCAAATTCTCCCTATTCCTGTCCCCTCCTGGGTCCTCTGCTCCTTAGTCTCCCCACTCTCAAGATTCAGATAAGTTCAGATCAGTCACTTAGTCGTGTCCAAATCCTTGCGACCCCATGAATCGCAGCACGCCAGGCCTCCCTGTCCATCACCAACTCCCGGAGTTCACTCAGACTCACGTCCATCGAGTCAGTGATGCCATCCAGCCATCTCATCCTCTGTCGACCTTTCTCCTCCTGCCCCCAATCCCTCCCAGCATCAGAGTCTTTTCCAATGAGTCAACTCTTCACATGAGGTGGCCAAAGTACTGGAGTTTCAGCTTTAGCATCATTCCTTCCAAAGAAATCCCAGGGCTGATCTCCTTCAGAATGGACTGGTTGGATCTCCTTGCAGTCCAAGGGACTCTCAAGAGTCTTCTCCAACACCACAGTTCAAAAGCATCAATTCTTCAACACTCAGACTTCTTCACAGTCTAACTCTCATATCCATACATGACCACAGGAAAAACCATAGCCTTGACTAGACAAACTTTTGTTGGCAAAGTAATGTCTCTGCTTTTGAATATGCTATCTAGGTTGGTCATAACTTTCCTTCCAAGGAGTAAGCATCTTTTAATTTCATGGCTGCAGTCACCATCTGTAGTGATTTTGGAGCCCAGAAAAATAAAGTCTGACACTGTTTCCCCATCTATTTCCCATGAAGTGATGGGACCAGATGCCATGATCTTCGTTTTCTGAATGTTGAGCTTTAAGCCAACTTTTTCACTCTCCTCTTTCACTTTCATCAAGAGGCTTTTTAGTTCCTCTTCACTTTCTGCCAAAAGGGTGGTGTCATCTGCATATCTGATGTTATTGATATTTCTCCCGGCAATCTTGATTCCAGCTTGTGCTTCTTCCAGTCCAGCATTTCTCATGATGTACTCTGCATAGAAGTTAAATAAGCAGGGTGACAATATACAGCCTTGACATACTCCTTTTCCTATTTGGAACCAGTCTGTTGTTCCATGTCCAGTTCTAACTGGTGCTTCCTGGCCTGCATACAAATTTCTCAAGAGGCAGATCAGGTGGTCTGGTATTCCCATCTCTTTCAGAAATTTTCCACAGTTTATTGTGATCCACACAGTCAAAGGCTTTGACATAGTCAATAAAGCAGAAATAGATGCTTTTCTGGAACTCTCTTGCTTTCTCCATGATCCAGCGGATGTTGGCAATTTGATCTCTGGTTCCTCTGCCTTTTCTAAAACCAGCTTGAACATCAGGAAGTTCACAGTTCACATATTGCTGAAGCCTGGCTTGGAGAATTTTGAGCATTACTTTACTAGTATGTGAGATGAGTGCAATTGTGTGGTAGTTTGAGCATTCTTTGGCATTGCCTTTCTTTGGGATTGGAATGAAAACTGACCTTTTCCAGTCCTGTGGCCACTGCTGAGTTTTCCAAATTTGCTGGCATATTGAGTGCAGCACTTTCACAGCATCATCTTTCAGGATTTGGAATAGCTCAACTGGAATTCCATTACCTCCACTAGCTTTGTTTGTAGTGATGCTTTCTAAGGCCCACTTGACTTCACATTCCAGGATGTCTGGCTCTAGGTCAGTGATCACACCATCGTGATTATCTGGGTCATGAAGATCTTTTTTGTACAGTTCTTCTGTGTATTCCTGCCATCTCTTCTTAATATCTTCTGCTTCTGTTAGGTCCATATCATTTCTGTCCTTTATCGAGCCCATCTTTGCATTAAATGTTCCTTTGGTATCTCTGATTTTCTTGAAGAGATCCCTAGTCTTTCCCATTCTGTTGTTTTCCTCTATTTCTTCGCATTGATCGCTGAAGAAGGCTTTTTTATCTCTTCTAGCTATTCTTTGGAACTTTGCATTCAGATGTTTATATCTTTCCTTTTCTCCTTTGCTTTTCACTTCTCTTCTTTTCACAGCTATTTGCAAGGCCTCCCCAGACAGCCATTTTGCTTTTTTGCATTTCTTTTCCATGGGGATGGTCTTGATCCCTGTCTCCTGTACAATGTCACGAACCTCGTTCCATAGTTCATCAGGCACTCTATCTATCAGATCTAGGCCCTTAAATCTATTTCTCACTTTCACTGTATAATCATAAGGGATTTGATTTAGGTCATACCTGAATGATCTAGTGGTTTCCCCTACTTTCTTCAATTTAAGTCTGAATTTGGCAATAAGGAGTTCATGATCTGAGCCACAGTCAGCTCCTGATCCTGTTTTTGCTGACTGTATAGAGGTTCTCCATCTTTGGCTGCAAAGAATATAATCAATCTGATTTCGGTGTTGACCATCTGGTGATGTCCATGTATAGTCTTCTCTTGTGTTGTTGGAAGAGGGTGTTTGTTATGACCAGTGCATTTTCTTGGCAAAACTCTATTAGTCTTTGCCCTGCTTCATTCTGTACTCTGCTGGGGACCAGCCCCAGCTGATCCAGGGTATTCGAAGGAGAGACGGCCTAGGTGACTATTTATATGCTAATTAGAGATAAAGAATAATAGAATGAGGATAGCTCAGTAGGAAAATTCAGTGGAGAAAAGAGGCTGAGTAGCTTGGTTTACGTGGGAGACCAATAAAACTTCAAGACAAGAAGTTTGCACCACTTACATAGGCCGCAGGCGCCCTCTCGAATAGCGGAAGGTGCCTCACCCTAGACACCTTCTTGAGTGGGTCTTAGAAGCCCAGGCATAATTAGTAAGCGTGGTGGGTTCTGCGCTCCAGATGGAGACTCAGCTGGAAGTTAAAGGGAAGAATGACATGGGGAGACCAAGCATTGGTGAGCAAGGCCCATAGCTTTATTTTTAACAGGGGCTTTTATACCCTAAGTTACACATAGAGGATAATAGGGGATGCAAAGTCAGCAGTCTTTGATTCTTATCAAAAACCAAGGTTTCTTTCCTGCAAATTTATCGTATACAAATGGTTTAGGTGATTTACATCATCTTCTGGCCAGAAGGCCTACTAACATTTTATGACTCTTGACAAGGACTTATCAACAAAGACTTATTTTCTCTAAGAGTAATTATTTTAAGGTTTGGCACCATCTTCCAAAGATAAAATTGCATTCCTATAGGGCGGATGTGTAATGGGTTTACAACAAAGGAAAGAATTTATTACCTTAAGGGTCTAAAGTTACTAACACCAAGGCCACTACTTATTTTTTTCCATATACCAACTATTAATTAATACACATTCAAGGATACAATTCAGGGGATGTGAAAACTTGGCAACAAGCATTGACTCATCAATGAAATCCTTTACTAGTTTATTCTGACAGTTTTTAACTCTCTGAGAGGCTCTAAGCTATTTGAATATCTTAAGCTTCCCGTGCCTCTGGAGGCTAGGAGACTGTAAACAATCGTATGCGTAGCTGCAGGAGTCCGGGTAAACTTGTCAGGCGAGTTAGAGAGCCATCTGAGGGGTTTGGATTTAAACACTCCTAATTGCCCAGGAACTTTATTAATTGGAGCTGTAAGTTAACTCTGTCAACAGAGAGAGAGCGAGATGGTGGTAGGGGACAGCCCCCAGTAAAGTCAGAGGTGAGAGCACAAAGCAATAAAGTAGGCAGACTCTGGTTTTTTGGGGGGGAAATGCTCGAGAATATCCGGGCGGACTCCTGAGCCTCGATCCCGCCTTTGTGTATGCCGAGCCTCCTTCCTCATGACCTTTGTCACGAGCGGAATGCCTCACCGGCTCCCGGCAGTACTCCAAGGCCAAGTTTGCCTGTTACTCCAGGTGTTTCTTGACTTCCTACTTTTGCATTCCAGTCCCCTATAATGAAAAGGACATCTTTTTAGGGTGTTAGTTCTCAAAGGTCTTGCAGGTCTTCATAGAACTGTTCAACTTCAGCTTCTTCAGTGTTACTGGCTGGGGCATAGACTTGGATTACTGTGATACTGAATGGTTTGCCTTGGAAATGAACAGAAGATCATTCTGTCATTTTGGGGAGTGCATCCAAGTACTGCATTTCAGACTCTTTTGTTGACCATGATGGCCACTCCATTTCTTCTGAGGGATTCCTGCCCATAGTAGTAGATATAATGGTCATCTGAGTTAAATTCACCCATTCCAGTCCATTTCAGTTCGCTAATTCCTAGAATGTCGACATTCACTCTTGACATCTCTTGTTTGACCACTTCCAATTTGCCTTGATTCATGGACCTGACATTCCAGGTTCCTATGCAATATTGCTCTTTACATAGACAGCTGAAATAGAGCTCAGATTGACTCTTCTTCTTTTTTCTAGTAGAGGGTCCCTACCTTTGCCCTGGCTCTTTTTAATCATGGAGTTCAGGGAGAGACAAACTCAACATTCCTTTAAAAACTGTTATGAAAAAAAGAATGAAAACTCATCAACATCTAACATTGTTCAAAACCTCTAACCATAATTAAAAGTATTAATATTATCTTATCCAATATAAAGTTTTATAAATATTAAAGAAACACAGGCATTTGGTAAAAGATAAATTAGGAAACCAATCATTTGGTTGATTTTTTGGTTAAGAGGTATTCAAATAATTGATTTCAGGGACTTGGATGGGGTTTCTCCTTCTGGAAAACATAAACTGGCTTGTTTAAGTTCTATCTTCTTTCTGAGAACATAAAAAAAAAAAAAACTTGGCATATTATTTTGTTTTTCCTTTTTTGAAATTTATTTATTTTTAACTGAAGGATAATTGCTTTACAATATTGTATTGGTTTCTGCCATACATCAACATGAATCAGCATAGGTATATGTCCTTTCCCTCTTGAACCTCCCTCCCACCTCCCACCCCATCCCATCTCTCTAGGTTTACAGAGCCCCGGTTTGATTTCCCTGAGTCATAAGGCAAATTCCCATTGGCTATCTATCTTACATATGGTAATGTGTATATTTCCATATGACTCATTATTATTTTTTAAAAATCTACTTGAGGGTATCAGTAAGTTACCAGCAGTGGAAGTTCAAGAGAAGGAAAACACAGAGGAATTAGTCTGAAATCTGTTCTTACTATTCCTCAGGGGTCATTTACTGATTCAAAACCTGCAGCTAAAGGTCAGAAGGGACAAAAATGGAAACCCAGGACCCATTAAGAAGGAGGGGTCTTGGAAAACAAAGCTTTCAAGTGGGTCCTTGGAAGCATGTACCTTAGAAGTGGAAATGAAGTGGAACTACTTACAGCTGAAGAGCAGCTCCTACTCAGCTCAACCCTTGACTGAATTAAAGAGGTCTGCCCCTGTTTCAACTGCTTCCCTGAAGTGAAAGTAAATTCACTCTGAAGGAAGACAACATTATCCAGAGGTTCAAATTATCTCTATCATTCTTCATAAATAGTGCTGTTATGGCTGAATTATATCCCCCCAAAATATATATGCTTAAAGCCCAAACTCAGTACTTCAGACTATGACGGTATTGGAAAGTAGGGCCTTTAAAAAGCTAATTAAATTAAAACAAAGCCATGAGGGTGGACCCTAATCCAATCTGACAGGCATCCTTATAAGAAAACAAGATTAAGACACAAACAGACATCACAGATGCACAAAGGAAAGACCACACCAGGACACTGTGAGAAGATAGCTGTCTTCATGCTGAGGAAACAAGTCTCAAGAAAAACCAAACCTGTTTACACCTTGATCTTGGACTTCTAGCCTCCGGAACTGTGAGGAAATAAATTTCCGTTATTTAAGCCACCCAGTCTGTGGTATTTTGTTATGACAAACTTACCAAACTAGTACATATGTCCAGAAGTTGATTTTTTTTAAAGGAACAGCAACAACACAAAAGAATGAGAATGAATACTCATAAGTAACTTCCATCTCTTTAGAGTCAGGATCTTGTCTGGGGTCTCTTCACAGACTTTATTGTCTCAGAAATTTATGCCTATGATCACATTTCTTTTGCTTTAAAGTGCCTTTTCTTCTCAGTTTCCTGGCAGAACTCTTTTCCATTCTCTGTGGCTTCCCCTGATCCACAAAAAATCATTGTATTTTTCCATCCTTTATACACTATTGTCGCTGGTACAGGGACAGAATCACTTAGAAGAAATGGAGTAGCCATGATGGTCAACAAAAGAGTCTGAAATGCAGTACTTGGATGCAATCTCAAAAATGACAGAACGATCTCTGTTTGTTTCCAAGGCAAACCATTAAATTCACAGTAATCCAAGTCTACGCCCCAACCAGTAATGCTGAAGAAGCTGAAGTTGAATGGTTCTATGAAGACCTACAAGACCTTCTAGAACAAACACTCAAAAAGATGTCCTTTTCATTATAGGGGACTGGAATTCAAAAGTAGGAAGTGAAGAAATACCTGGTGTAACAGGCAAATTTGGCCTTGAAGTTCAGAATGAAGCAGGCAAAGGCTAATAGAGTTTTGCCAAGAAAGCGAATTGGTTATAGCAAACACCCTCTTCCAACAACACAAGAGAAGACTCCACACATGGACATCACCAGTTGGTCAACACCAAAATCAGATTGATTATATTCTTTGCAGCCAAAGATGGAGAAGCTCTGTACAGTCAGCAAAAACAAGATGGGGAGCTGACTGTGGCTCAGATCATGAACTCCTTATTGCCAAATTCAGACTTAAATTGCAGAAAGTAGGGAAAACCACTTGGAGAAGGCAATGGCACCCCACTCCAGTACTCTTGCCTGCCCTGGAAAATCCCATGGATGGAGGAGCCTGGTAGGCTGCAGTCCATGGGGTCGCTAAGAGTCAGACACGACTGAGTGACTTCACTTTCACTTTTCACTTTCATGCATTGGAGAAGGAAATGGCAACCCACTCCAGTACTCTTGCCTGGAGAATCCCAGGGATGGGGGAGCCTGGTGGGCTGCTGTCTATGGGGTCACACAGAGTCAGACACGACTGACGCAACTTAGCAGCAGCAGCAGCAGCAGGGAAAATTACTAAACATTCAGGTATGACCTAAATCAAATCCCTTACAATTATACAGTGGAAGTGACAAATAGATTCAAGGTATTAGATGTGATACACAGAGTGCCTGAAGAACTATGGACGGAAGTTTGTGACATTATACAGGAGGCAGGGATCAAGACCATGCCCAAGCAAAATGAATGCAAAAATGCAAAATGGTCGTCTGAGGAGGCCTTACAAATAGCTTTGAAAAGAAGAGAAGCAAAAGGCAAAGGAGAAAAGGAAAGCTATACCCATTTGAATGCAGAGTTCCAAGGAATAGCAAAAAGAGATAAGAAAGCCTTCCTCGGGGATCAGTGCAAAGAAATAGGGGAAAACAATAGAATGGGAAAGACCAGACATCTCTTCAAGAAAATTAGAGATACCAAGGGAACATTTCATGCAAAGATGGGCTCAATAAAGGACAGAAAGGGTTTGAACCTAACAGAAGCAGAAGATATTAAGAAGAGGTGGCAAGAATACACAGAAGAACTATACAAAAAAAGATCATGACCCAGATAATTACGATGGTGTGATCATTCACTTAGAGCCAGACATCCTGGACTGCGAAGTCAAGTGGACCTTAGGAAGCATCACTATGAACAAAGCTAGTGGAGGTAATGGAATTCCAGTTGAGCTACTTCAATTTCTAAAAGACAATGCTATGAAAGTGCTACACTCAATATGCCAGCAAATTTGGAAAACTCAGCAGTGTCCACAGGACTGGAAAAGGTCCATTTTCATTCCAATCCCAAAGAAAGACAATGGCTAAGAATGCTCAAACTACCACACAATTGCACTCATCTCACACGCTAGTAAAGTAATGCTTAAAATTTTCCAAGCCAGGCTTCAACAATACATGAACTGTGAACTTCCAGATGTTCAAGCTGGATTTAGAAAAGGCAGAGGAACCAGAGATCAAATTGCCAACATTCATTGGATCGTTGAAAAAGCAAGAGAGTTCCAGAAAAACATCTACTTCTGCTTTATTGACTATGCCAAAGCCTTTGACTGTGTGGATCACAACAAAGTGTGGAAAATTCTGAAAGAGATGGGAATACCAGACCACCTGACCTGCCTCTTGAGAAATTTGTATGCAGGTCAGGAAGTAACTGACCTGCATACAGATTTCTGTCCAGTTAGAACTGGACATGGAACAACAGACTGGTTCCAAATCAGGAAAGGAGTACTTCAAGGCTGTATATTGTCATCCTGCTTATTTAACTTACATGCAGAGTATATCATGAGAAACCCTGGGCTGGATGAAGCACAAGCTGGAATCAATATTGCTGGAAGAAATATCAATAACCTCAGATATGCAGATGACACACCCTTATGGCAGAAAGCAAAGAAGAGCTAAAGAGCCTCTTGATGAAAGTGAAAGAGGAGAGTGAAAAAGTTGGCTTAAAACTCAGCATTCAGAAAACTAAGATCTTGTTATCTGGTCCTGTCACTTCATGGAAAATAGATGGGGAAACAATGGAAACAGTGAGAGACTTTATTTTTGGGGCTCCAAAATCTCTGCAGATAGTGACTGCAGCCATGAAATTAAAAGATGCTTGCTTCTTGGTAGAAAAGTTATGACCAACATAAACAGCATATTTATAAACAGAGACTTTACTTTGCCAACAAAGGTCCGTCTAGTTAAGGCTATGGTTTCTCCAGTAGTCATGTATGGATGTGAGAGTGGGACTATAAAGAAAGCTGAAGGCCACAGAATTGATGCTTTTAAACTGTGGTATTGGAGAAGACTCTTAGAGAGTCCCTTGGACTGCAAGGAGATCCAACCAGTCAATTCTAAAGGAAATCAATGTTGAATATTCATTGGTAGGACTGATGCTGAAGCTAAAAGTCCAATACTTTCACCACCTGATTCAAAGAACTGACTCATTTGAAGAGACCCTGATACTGGAAAAGATTGAGGGTGGGAGGAGAAGTGGATGACAGAAGATTAGATAGTTGGATGGCATCACTGACTCAATGGACATGAGTTTGAGTAAACTCCAGGAGGCTGCAGTCTATGGGGTTGCAAAGATTCAGACACGACTGAGCAAATGAACTGAACTGAACTGTCCCTGATACAGACTTCTATTATTGTACTTGGCATGATACAGTGTGATATTTTTAATATTCAGTTCAGTTCAGTCACTCAGTCGTGTCCGACTCTCTGCAACCCCATGAATTGCACCACGACAGGCCTCCCTGTCCATCACCAATTCCCAGAGTTCACTCAAACTCATGTCCATCCAGTTGGTGATGCCATCCAGCCATCTCATCCTCTGTTGTCCCCTTCTCTTCCTGTCCCCAATCCTTCCCAGCATCAGGGTCTTTTCCAATGAGTCAACTCCTCGCATGAGGTGGCCAAAGTATTGGAGTTTCAGCTTTAGCATCAGTCCTTCCAATGAACACCCAGGACTGGTCTCCTCTAGGATGGACTGGTTGGATCTCCTTGCAGTCCAAGGGACTCTCAAGAGTTTCTCCAACACCACAGTTCAAAAGCATCAATTCTTCAGTGCTCAGCTTTCTTCATAGTCCAACTCTCACATCCATACATGACCACTGGAAAAACCATAGCCTTAACTAGACAGACCTTTGTTGGCAAAGTAATGTCTCTGCTTTTGAATATACTATCTAGGTTGGTCATAACTTTCCTTCCAAGGAGTAAGTGTCTTTTAATTTCATGGCTGCAATAACCATGTGCAGTGATTTTGGAGCCCCCCAAAATAAAGTCTGCCAATGTTTCCACTGTTTCCCCATCTATTTCCAATGAAGTGATGGGACCAGATGCCATGATCTTAATTTTCTGAATATTGAGCTTTAGACTTCCTAATAAACTATGGGCAACTTCAGAGTAAATGCTATCTTAATTATATCCAGGTTCTTACCTAACACATTGTCTGAGGTATTCATTAAAGATTTATACAAGGAACTGAATGGATAATGTCCTACCTTTAATGAGAATATCAGAACATTTATGAATCTTTCCTCCAACAAGGAAAATTAAAACCTGAACAAGTTTTTAACAAAAGAGTTTTTACATGGACTATGTCATTATCTTCATGTATGACATGAAGAGCAGTATTATATATCCCCTTTTTTCTTTATTTGACTTTATCAGCTTGTAATGCCTAATAAAATCTATATTAGAAATCCATTGTTTCAAATAAATAATATATAAATAAGATATACCCTAATTTTCTTTATTAAGAATATTAATACTTAAATGTGAGCAAACTTTACAGTGTGTATCTTCAGGATTTTTCCCCAGCCCCTCTTTTTCCAAGCACCATGATTCCTCACATCCACCTAGCCTCATCTGCATGATAAAAAGAATAGCTTCCGGGAGTCACAGTTATGCATATGATTCCCATACCCTAAAATTGACTAGCGTGAGAGTAAGTACCTTAAACAAGCTGATCAAAAAAAGTTCTGCCTCTAAAGTTTAGAATTTGGAACAAAAGAAAAATTTAGTCTGTCTTTTGGTGGTTGAAATTGTTACAAGTAAATTCATAAGCTATATGAGCGATGTTCTTCCCTGTAGCCTAAAGAAGTAAAAACCTGTCTGTAGGAGAGAAAAATGATACAAACTCATCCAAAGAGTAGTTAATGACAGACACAGGAAAGGCCTGATAGCACTACATCCCCTGGTTCCAGTTGTAACTACTATGCAATCTGTAGGCACCGTAAGTTATGCATATATCCTCTTTCTGCTTTATCCTAGCTCAAATGGAATTCTGCTGCTTGTACCAACAGTCATAAGAGAGATTTATTAGAAACTCTCCAACTAAAGTCTAATGCCATTTTTCTTCAACAAAGTAATGTTGTTTTTGTTGTTCAATCACTAAGTCATGTCCAACTCTGAGACTCCAGGGACTGTAGCCCACCAGGCCTCCCTGTTCCTCACTATCTCCTGGAGTTCACCAAAGTCCATGTCCATTGAATCAGTGATGCCATCCAACCATCTCATTACCAAAGTAATCTGAGAAACTGTAATTAAATAATGCAATATATTTCCAACACTGTCCATAAGGTACACTTTGATGAGAGGATGATTTGGGAACTCCACAGTGGGGGATTTAAGTAAAAGAGTGCAGAATGTGCACAGCTACAGAACACTGAACATCTGGAGAGATGCTAAGGATTATAGAAGAGCAATAAATTTGCTGGAATGGAAGGGAACTAAGATTGACATTTGCCTACTTTGCAATTGCCAACATGGAACCAAGGATATGATTACTGAGATATACCCAAGGAAAACAATGAAATACCAAAGGAAGAGCAAGAGGAGCAGAAAAAGACGAGGAGGGAAAGGAGCAGGAATCAGGAATGATCCAAGACAGATGAGGTGACCTTCAAGTTCTCTTCAAATGTTAAGAGGAAATATGAGGTATGAATGGAAGAAGCTTATTCTTGAATGTTATAGCTCAACTGCAATAATAGTGCTGCTGCAGATTTTTTTCTTTTAAATACATAGCATGCCTGTTAAATTATTGGGCTTTCAAATTCTAGCAATTCACCAGGAAAGGAAAATTTGAACTTCCTTAAAGTTCTTATATTTGAATCTTTTTTCTTTAGTAAAAGAGATAAATGATCAATCATCAGGCATCATCACAGTAAAAAGTTTTTAAACAATAGGCTAACTTAGGAACACTTTGGGTTTGGTGATTACTTCAAAATATTTTTCAAATATCTGCGGTTTTACCAAAGCCAAAACACATTTTGTGTCTTACCAAACCCGAAATAAATGTTGCCAAGAATTTTTTTACATTTAAATTTTGAAGTCATGTGTATTTTATGTGAAATTTAGTTCATATGTTTCTGATTTATTTATGTACAAATAATCAAAATTTTGTTTTGTAGAACCATTTGATGTCCACAGAAGCATTTTATAAATGATCTAAAGTGTTTAATAATTTTTAAAGCCTTTTTCCTATAAATAGGCAATTTTTTCTTTGAATTTACTTAAAGCTTCTCCTTATTCCCCAAACTTATGCCCCCAAAGTAATTAAAATATTAAAGCTAGCAAATTTTTGGTTTTAATTACAAAATAAGGAAGTTCCATGCTTTCCCTAGTAACCTAAAGATAGAAACCTGGGAAGATTTTTTCCTTATCCCTTATTCTACTTTTTCAGTTTTTTTATTTTCTTTGTTCCACATGTTATTAGTGGAAAAAATTATGTATGCTTAATGTTTAAAGAATCTGATCTCACATTTGACTCAGTTCTAATAAGGTGGATCAACCTAGAGCCTATTATAAAGAGTGAAGTGAGTCAGAAAGAGAAAAACAGATATTGTATATTAACGCATATGTATTAAACCTAAAAAGATGGTACTGGTTAATCTATTTGCAGAGCAGCAACGGAGACTCAGATATAAAGAAGAGACATGTGGACACAGTGGGGGAAGGAGAGGGTGGGACAAATTGAGAGAGTAGCGTTGGAACATATACATTAACACATGTAAAATTAGATAGCAGATGGAAAATTGCTATATGACACAGGGAGCTCAAATCCGGAGCTCTGTAACAACCTAGAGGGATGGGATGGGATAGGTTGGGCGGTGGGAAGGTTTAAGATGGAGGGGACATACATGTACCTATGACGGATTCATGTTGATATAGAGCAGAAACCAACACAATATTGTAAAGCAATTATCTTCCAATTAAAAATGAATACATTTTAAAAAAAGAATTTGATCTCTGAGGAAAAGTGACAACTTTGGTAAAGTTTATGGGGCATAAACAAAGATAAACAATAATTAAATGAAGAAATAACAGTGCAGCACATTATTTTCACTGATAATGCTAAAAAACAAAGAGACACTAGACTAAATTGACAAACAGCCATTATTGATAGCTAGTTCCCTGAAATAAGATGCAGTCAAGGGAGCAAATTAAAATATTTTTACGTATCCTTTTGCCCCTCCATTCTCTTCAACTGCCCTATCATACAAAAGCACACATTTTTTAAATGAGACATTAAAATGTAACATTTGACATCATGGTACGATCCTTTTTATCTTTTCTTCTGAACAACCTAGAATTAAGCAAACTATCCTTGATTGTTTGGAAAGACTGCCTCTTTATAACAGTTGTTGTTTTTCAGTCTCTAAGTCATGTCCAACTCTTTGCAACCCCATGGACTGCAACACGCCAGGCTTCCATGTCCTTCGCCATCTCCCGGAGTTTGCTCATATTAATGTCCATTCAGTCAGTGATGCTATCCAACCATCTCATCCTCTGCCACCCCCTACTCCTATTGTCTTCCATCTTTCTTTCCCAGCATCAACGTCTTTTCTAAGGAGTTGGGTTTTTACATCAGGGGGCCAAAGTATTGGAGCCTCAGCTTGGGCATCAGTCCTTCCAATGAATATTCAGGACTGATTCCCTTGAGGATTGATTGGTTTGATCTCCTTTCAGGTCAAGGGACTCTCAAGAGTCTTCTCCAAAACCACAATTTGAAAGCATCAGTTCTTTGGTGTTCAGCCTTCTTTATGATCCAACACTCATATCCGTATATGACTACTGGAAAAACCATAGCTTTGACTACACAGACCTTTACCAGCAAAGCGATGTCTGCTTTTTAAGTCATAGCTTTTTATTTTTCCAAGAAGCAAGTGTCTTTTAATTTCATGCTGCAGTCACCACCCTCAGTGATTTGGGAGCCCAAGAAAATAATGACAGATTCCAATGAAGAGGCCTGCTTAACTCAATGAAGCTATGAGCCATGCCATACAGGGCCACGCAAGACAGACAGATCATAGTGAAGGGTTCTGACAAAACATGGTCCACTGAAGAAGGAAATGGCAACCCACTCTAGTATTCTTGTTGTGAGAACCCATGAGCAGTATTAAAAGGCAAAGAGTTATGACAATGGAAGATGAGCCCCCCAGGTCAGAGGGTGTCCAATATGCTACTGAGGAAGAGTGGAAGGCAATCACAAATAGCTCGATAACATAAATACCAATAATATTAAAATTTGTACATTTAATTTGAAGATTTCAGTCTATAAAATTATTTCTACTCCTACATTAATAGTTTATCCCTTTATATTAATTCCCAAAATGTACAAACAAACTTATACAGCTCATGCTTAATGTCACTAATTATTAGAGAAATGCAAATCAAAACTTCAATTTGGTATTACCTCGTAACAGACAGAATGGCCATCATGAAAAAATCTACAGACAGTAAATGCTTGGAGAGGATGTTGAGAAAAGGGAAACTTCCTACACTGTAGGTGGGAATATAAATTGGTGCAGCCACTCTGGAAAACTGTAGGGATGTTCCTTAAAAAACTAAAAATGGAGTTATTATACAGTTTGTGATCCCACTCACTCACGGGCATATACGTGGAAAAGACAAAAACTCTAATTCAAAAAGATACATGCACCCCAGTGTTCATTGCAGCACTATTTATAATAGCCAGACATGTAAGCAACCTAAATATCCATGAACAGATGAATGGATAAAGATGTGGTACATATTCACAATGGAATATTACTCAGCCATAAAAATGAAATAATGCCATTTGCAGCAACATGATGGACCTAGATTATATCATACTAAGTGAAGTCAGACAGAGAAAGACACTATCATATGATATCACTTATTTGAGGAATCTAAAAATAATACAAATGAACTAATTTACAAAATAAAAATAGAGTCACAGACATAAAAAAACTTACAGTTACCAAAGGGAAAGGATGGAAGGGAGGGAAATATTAGGAGTTTGGTATTAACCATACACAAAAATAAACTCAAAATGGATTAAAGATCTAAATATAAGACCAGAAACTATAAAACTCCTAGAGGAAAACATAGGCAAAACACTCTCTGACATAAATCACAGCAGGATCCTCTATGACCCACCTCCCAGAATATTGGAAATAAAAGCAAAAATAAACAAATGGGACCTAATTAAACTTAAGAGCTTCTGCACAACAAAGAAAACTATAAGCAAGGTGAAGAGACAGCCTTCAGAATGTGAGAAAATAATAGCAAACAAAGCAACTGACAAAGAATTAATCTCAAAAATATACAAGCAACTCCTGCAGCTCAATTCCAGAAAAATAAACGACCCAATCAAAAAGTGGGCTAAAGAACTAAACAGACATTTCTCCAAAGAAGACATACAGATGGCTAACAAACACATGAAAAGATGCTCAACATCACTCATTATCAGAGAAATGCAAATCAAAACAACAGTGAGGTACCATTTCATGCCAGTCAGAATGGCTGCGATCCAAAAGTCTACCAGCAATAAATGCTGGAGAGGGTGTGGAGAAAAGGGAACCCTCTTACACTGTTGGTGGGAATGCAAACTAGTACAGCCACCATGGAGAACAGTGTGGAGATTCCTTAAAAAACTGGAAATAGAACTGCCATATGACCCAGCAATCCCACTGCTGGGCATACACACCGAGGAAACCAGAATTGAAAGAGACACGTGTACCCCAATGTTCATTGTAGCACTGTTTATAATAGCCAGGACATGGAAGCAACCTAGATGTCTATCAGCAGACGAATGGATAAGAAAGCTGTGGTACATATACACAATGGAAATATTACTCAGCCATTAAAAAGAATACATTTGAATCAGGTCTAATGAGGTGGATGAAACTGGAGCCTATTATACAGAGTGAAGTAAGCCAGAAAGAAAAACACCAATACAGTATACTAATGCATATATATGGAATTTAGAAAGATGGTAAGGATAACCCTGTATGCGAGACAGCAAAAGAGGCACAGATGTATAGAACAGTCTTTTGGACTCTGTGGGAGAGGATGAGGGCAAGATGATATGGGAGAATGGCATTGAAACATGTAAATTATCACATGTGAAACGAATCACCAGTCCAGGTTTGATGCATGATACAGGGTGCTCAGAGCTGGTGCACTGGGATGACCCAGAGGGATGGTATGGGGAGGGAGGTGGGAGGGGGGTTCAGGATGGGGAACACAGGTACACCCATGGCTGATTCATGTCAATGTATGGCAAAACCAATACAATATTGTAAAGTAAAAAAATAAATAAATAAATAAAACTGGGGGGAAAAAAAGGAGTTTGGTATTAATAGATACACACTACTAATGGGATTCCTAGGTATCTCAGTGGTAAAGAATCCACCTGTCAAGCAGGAGGTGCAGGCTCAATTCCTGGGTCAGGAAGATTACCAAGAGAAGGAAATGACAACCCACTCTAGTATTCTTGCCTGGGAAATAACAGGGATAGAGGAGCCTGGTGGGTTACAGTCCATGGGGTCATAAGAGTCAGACTTGACTTAGCAACTAAACACAGACATACATGCATACAAAAAACAAGGACCCATTGTATAGCATTGCTACTGTTACTGCTAAGTCACTTCAGTCGTGTCCGACTCCATATGACCCCATAGACGGCAGCCCACCAGGCTCCCCGTCCCTGGGATTCTCCAGGCAAGAACACTAGAGTGGGTTGCCATTTCCTTCTCCAATGCAGAAAAGTGAAAAATGAAAGTGAAGTTGCTCAGTCGTGTCTGACTCTTCATGACCCCACGGACTGCAGCCTACCAGGCTCCTCCATCCATGGGATTTTCCAGGCAGGAGTACTGGAGTGGGGTGCCATTGCCTTCTCCATTGTATAGCACAGATATGTAATATCTTGTAATAACCTATCATGGAAAATAATCTGAAAAATTTTATATATATATATATATATATATATATATATATATATAACTGACTCACTTTGCTATATATCTGAAACTAACACGTTGTAAATCAACTATGCTTCAATAAAATTAATTAAATTTCAAAAATAGTTTATCCTTTTAATATTTTGTTCCTCTGAGCACAATTCCTTCTATTCTTACAATACTAGAGTTCAACTTCTTAACCTTCTATCCCTTTGCTAAATATTTCATTGTTTTTTTAAAATATTATCTACTGGACACTTACTATAAACCAGGCACTCTTCTAAGGTTACACATGTGGCTAAAACTGACAAAAATCTCTGTCTATATGGAATTTTTATTCCAGAATATGTTCAGTCAGTTCAGTTCAGTCACTCAGTTGTGTCTGACTCTCTACAACCCCATGAATCACAGCATGCCAGGCCTCCCTGTCCATCACCATCTCCCAGAGTTCACTCAAACTCACATCCATCGAATCGGTGATGCCATCCAGCCATCTCATCCTCTGCCATCCCCTTTTCCTCCTGCCCCCAATCCCTCACATCATCAGAGTCTTTTCCAATGAGTCAATTCTTCACATGAGGTGACCAAAGTACTGGAGTTGCAGCTTTAGTATCGTTCCTTCCAAAGAACATGCAGGGCTGATCTCCCTTAGAATGGACTGGTTGGATCTCCTTGCAGTCCAAGGGACTCTCAAGAGTCTCCTCCAACACCACCGTTCAAAAGCATCAATTCTTCAGCACTCAGCTTTCTTCACAGTCCAACTCTCACATCCATACATGACCACTGGAAAAATCATAGCCTTGACTAGATGGACCTTTGTTGGCAAAGTAATGTCTCTGCTTTTGAATATGCTATCTAGGTTGGTCATAACTTTCCTTCCAAGGAGTACACATCTTTTAATTTCATGGCTGCAGTCACCATCTGCAGTGATTTTGGAGCCCAAAAAAATAAAGTCTGACACTGTTTCCACTGTTTCCCCATCTATTTCCCATGAAGTGATGGGACCAGATGCCATGATCTTCGTTTTCTGAATGTTGAGCTTTAAGCCGACTTTTTCACTCTCCACTTTCACTTTCATCAAGAGGCTTTTGAGTTCCTCTTCACTTTCTGCCCTAAGGGTGGTGTCATCTGCATATCTAAGGTTATTGATATTTCTCCTGGCAATCTTGATTCCAGCTTGTGCTTCTTCCAGTCCAGCGTTTCTCATGATGTACTCTGCATAGAAGTTAAATAAGCAGGGTGACAATATACAGCCTTGACGTACTCCTTTTCCTATTTGGAATCAGTCTGTTGTTCCATGTCCATTTCTAACTGTTGCTTCCTGACCTGCATATAGGTTTCTCAAGAGGCAGGCCAGAATATGTTAGTATCATAAAATTAATTTGAAAGGATAGATGGTAGTTAGATAACTTAAAATTAAATGTTGTTAACTAAAGATATACTTCAGTGCTTTAACAATTGCCTAACCATCACTTGTGTCATTATAAGTATTTCATCCTTAAGCTCTTTACAATTGTATCTGATATTTGTGCACCTACCCCAATGTCTGCATCAAAAAATATCACAAATAGATTTTAGGACTAAAAACCACAGCCTGTCAGTTCTATGGACAGGAAATTCTATTTACATTTCTGTCTGTAGTGCATACCAGTCTTTCAGATTAAGAAACTACTATTTTAAGGATTCTACCTTTGAAGACTTAGAGACATTATATTATCATCATAAAATCACAAAGTTCTCAAATAAGTGTCATATTCACTACCCAAAGTTTGGGATGTTAAATTTCCTCAAATTTCATCTCCATGGATACAGATTGGGAAATACATCGCCAGTGGGAAAACAAAGCCTGCCTGCAGCACTCAGCTTACAGAGGAAATTAAGCAATTTGTTAACCGTTGTACTTCAAGAGCAGAAGAAGCAGAAAAATACACTTCTCCCAGTAACTACAAATTATTCCTCAGGATAGATTTTGTTTAAGGGTAATATGATTTTGCTTGGCATTTCTGGCCTGAGATCCCTGTTATCACATGAGTCATAGACAATCACCCCAGCAAATGCACTATTTTATAGTCATATAGTGCAACAGCAGGGAGGAGAGCTAAGGGGTCGGTTCTGGATTAGAACATTATCTTGACCACTTTCTAGCAGTGTGACGTTGACTGGGTCACTTTAACCTTTTCGAGATTTATAGTGTTGTTGTGAGAATCAAATGTACCAGATACTACTATGTCTCATTGAATCTTCACAACAATCCTGAAACAATTCAATAAGCTGTTATAATCGAACAGGTATTTTAGAATTGAAGAAATAGTTTAAATAAAATGTCTGCCATAGAACCAGGCCACAAACAAACACTCATAAGTTAGTTCCATTCTCCCAATGCATTCAAGTGCGTGAAGCCCCTTGTATGCGTAAGGTGGATAAAATGTGCATACATACAGCTGTTTAGTCACTTAATATTTGTCTCGGTCTTGGTAAACTCCATTCATCCTGTTTATACTCAATTCTTGGATCACTAAGAGACAGCTGTGAAGTGTAGATCCCTCACTTTCTACTGCTTCAGACAAGACTTTTCTATCCTTTCACAAGTTAAAAGCAGCAAGGCTTATTGTAAAGACTAAAGTGAGTTTAGTTATGTCACATTCCAGTACTTGCCTTTCTTTTGGTATCTCTTTAGGGAGAAAGAAGGGCCAGCATTTAAGAATACTAGTCCTCATAAAGACGTGAATGGGCTTGTCTTCCTCTTTTCTCCTACCCTTTCAATAACTGTTATTGTTCATTCTGTTGAAAGCATTAAGGACAACGGTTGACTATCTACATTCTTTTTTCTTTTATGTGAAAGGGAAATGTACATAGTTTGGTTGGTAGGAACTGAAGAAAAAGCCCCAAAGAGGAGATAAAAGAATCCTCCCCTGGACACCAGACTGCAGCCTTCTGAAAGGAGCCGGGACAACACCATGAAGATGCCTTGAGTTATTTAAATGTTGCTGTTCTTACTGTTTTCTTTCGCATACATCACTGAATTCTGAGTCATTGGTTCACAACAGAAATATGTCCACAGGAGAACCCTGAAGATTCAGAATGTTAGTAACAACAACAACTCTTCACCCATCGCTGCTCTGAAGTTTCAGTCCATGGTACTATTTCCATTCTGACCTCTGCAACCCATGAGAATCACCTATTAGTTTTCCTTTTTCTGTAGACTTTTCTTCCTATAACTACCATATTCAAACATTAGGTTAGATGGATTTTCTGGCTATACAATAGGATTTGCACTCCTGTTTGGCAACATATTTGTGTACTTACAAAATGTTTCTATAAAGAGTTTCCTTAATATTTATAAAATATATTTTATTTCTTAAGACCCATATTAACTTCTAATTCATTAAAATAATGTGGGTCCTCTACCTTTCTACTTAAAAATATTGATTTCAGACTTGGTAACATTTTTAAAGTGAATTCTCATTGATAGTGATGCAAGCTTCTGGCATACATTTTCAAGTTAACCTTCATTCAGATGTCTAAATAGTAACTGGATATATATGTATACTGAAACTCAAGAAATGTTAAACTTCTATACATGCACAGAACTGTGCCACAAATTAAATATGATAGCATGTGTGAGATTTAAACCAAAGTAACTGCAACAATATCAATACATGTATTATTAATATTAATAACAGTAGAATCTCTTAATTCACTTAAGAATGTAAGTAATTCATGCTAATTCATATAATATAATAATTCATATAATATAATCATTATATTATATATAGTTTATATAATATAATAACTATTTCTTCCCTATATTAATAATTTTAAACCCTTTAATAATCTAAAATTCTTTCTATTCCTGCAATAGTTTAGTTCAACTCCTTAATAATCTATCTTTGTGTCTAGGATACAAAATAATTTGCTAAATAAAAAAGCAAAATATGAACATAATCTTACTTATTCTAACTGGTGGCCCTATCTCCCACTTCTATAGAATATATTATAATTACTTAATAAGTACCTGTTTTCACCATGCAGTCATACTATTTTCTTCAAGCAGCTGAATAACCTATTTTTATGCTTAACATTAAATGGTCCAACAGTTTATAACCAATATGAATCTCAGCCATAAAATTCACCCCATCTTCATAGCAGGCTTCAGCCCTCTGGCTAAAGAAATAACCACATTGGAACTGTGTAATTTACAGAAAATAGAGTCCTACAAATAAATAGCCTTAGCTTGTTTTACTAGATAAGTAATTTAACTTTCTACCTTGGGGGAAATACAGCAGTTAATTGCTCAGTTCCCCACATCCCTTCATACAAATAAGGTCCAATTCCTCTAGCTGCACAAGGTGGGCAGTGCTGTTTATTGCTCACCTACCCTGGCACAGAGTGAAAATTAATGAGTTGGTGTTGAAAAGCAAAAAGTGCCTCATATAAAAAGAAAATGTAAATACTAAGTGCCATTACATCATTAGAAATAAAGATCACTTGAGTGAACACAGGAAATAAAAAGGAACCCTGAGAAGTTGCCACTAGCTTTTATTCCCTCCCCCTGGAGCCAAAGTCATGCTGACTGCCCTCTCCTATGTTTCCTGGCTCAAAGGTTCTATAAGACCCCATAAGGAGAATGGAATGGCTACCCACTCCAGTATTCTTGTCTGGAGAATTCCATGGAATTCAGAGGAGCCTGGTGGGCTACAGTCCATGGGATCACAGTGACTAACACTTAAAGGGAAACTATAAAACCCAACCTCTATTCTATTTATTATAGGATGATTAAAGCATAATGACTGAATGATTGCAACAACAGATATCAACATTAGAGAATAGCAAGATTCTGGAAACCAAAGGATGTGTTCCCCATTATGATGCTGATGACCAAAGAGCAGTCACGGAGTCTATGATATTATGTGACATACTTTATACTCAGCTTCAATGCAGATACAGACAGATCACTGACAAAATGGCAGTTTCTTGATGCCCCAAGAGATACCACCTAACTGTGCCTAACCTAGACACAAATACTTGTTGAAATTGTCATGATCTCACTTGTCTCCTGTCCAATAGAAGTTAAAAGGGGGAAGGGGTCTTTGGAATGGAGATAAGGCAGTGATACAAATATTTATTAGCTCTTCCTTTCTACAGATGGATACATGATGAGGACAAATGTCCTTCACATGCAGATTGATTGTTCCAAGAAACCAGGCTAAATAAAGCTTCATTTCCTGGGCCCCACTCCTCCCTCCTGTGTTTCTGGGTCATTCTCCCCTTAGCGTTGCTATGCAACCTTCTCACCTTCCCATGATAGAACAGGTAAAGTGAAGTCTAGGAAGTTTCCCAGCAACTCCTGAATCTACTTTTCCAGAATGACTTGGTTGAAGGAGTTATGAACCTCAGATACACCTGTACACAAACCCATGTCAAAGTTAAATAATTTTTTAAATTATCTTCCTCACTTCTCCTAAATTAACACACTCAATCATGTTCAATAAAATAAAGAATGATTATAGAAGTCTGTCAGCTTTAGAGTTCTGGTTCAGACCCTTGCTGATCATTAGCAAGTTGATGAATCTTTACAAACCTATTTCCTGTTTTGTAAAATGGGTATGACAAGGCCCATCTAGCAGGAAAATTGCTAAATAATAAACTTGAGCTCCCAACACATAATAAGTCCACAATAAATACAAATCATTATTCTTTTTAACTTGCTATGAAATTATCCACAGAATCCTTACTCCTGGGTCATCTTCCTCAGAACTTTCTTGGTCAAGCCACCCACATTGTTTTCCCACTTCATCTAATGAAAAAAGTCAGGGTGGTCCAGAGTCAGAATGCCCCTTGGCCACTTTTTATGTTCATTCTGGCAGGCCTTTGCCTGAGTACTAACCAGTGCTCATCCCATGCCATTACCAAACCTATTTCTTAAGATCATCTAACAATGTCTTTCTCATTTCACAGTTTCTGCCCCACTGCATTGTCTGTAAGGCAAACTTTATAAACCAACTTTTCTTCTTACTCTTCTTTTTTCCCTTCCATTTCCTTCCTAAACAATTCAATCTAAAAGACAATTCAATCTGAAAGCTTTTAGGTGGGGTTGAGCAAGGTGAGCATCAGACCGGGGACTGTGGGCGCACGATGGCATCCCAGCTGAAAAACTGGACGGAGCCCAGGCAGAAAGAGGAGCAAGCTCACAAACTGCAAGTGGCGTCCAGTTAGGGTGGGGGAGCCCGGAAATGAGTGAAGAGAATGTCCTTGTCAAGAGACATCCCAGAGTGGATTGCCAAAGCCTGAGCAGGGTGAGGAAGGTTATCGATGTAGAGGGATGGCTAGGTGCAGGCTGTCCAAGTGGAGTGAGAAAGGTCTCTATGCATATGACAGCATGAGGTGTCACAGCCCAAGCAGACGGAGGTGTTTGGCTTCAAAGTCTAAGGAAGGTATATAGAGCATCAGCGCAAGGGGTGTTCACAGTGGGAGATGGGTTATACACAGGAGAACTGAGCAAAAAGGAAACATATTGAGCATGTTGGGAGCTAGATTTTTCACAGTTGGTGAAGGGAGTTACAAATGTGGAAAGGAAAAAAACTAGACTGAATCTTGTGGTATTAAACTGGAACTGGAGATATCTCTGTGACCTCACAGTTTCAACATTTAGATAGAAACAGAAAAATATGGATTTAAAACATATATATTACTTTTTCTATTGCTACTCCTGGATGAGTCTTGAGTAGACAAAGCAGGGAAATATATAATTATACATATATATGTAATAACAAATAAATAATATATAATATTATATTATACATTTTACATAATAAATAAATAATATATAATTATAATAACATATATTCCCCAGCTTTGTGCATTCAAGGGACCTGGAAGGAGTAATACTACAATAGCAGCAATGAGTTTATATAGCACCAAGGTCTTGGTTTCTAAATATCACTCTATAATGAAAGGACTTAGAGATCCTTAGAGAAATGGATTATTCCAGGACTGAGGCAAGGAAAATAAAAAATGATCCCAGAACTTATTCTTGTGCTAGAAAGTACAGATGTGTTCAAAGGATGAGCTATGTCAAAAGGATATAGGAGCCACCTTGAAGAAGATTTCCCTGATCAAATGAGTATATAATTTAAGTTCAAACTAAATAGTGATAGAAATAGATAACTGTTGAATAAACTAGGAATTCATGAGTCATGAGCAAGAAAGCGCAAAATGACAGATAGGTAGGTAATTGATAGATAGATAGATAGATAGGAGGGGGGACAGAGAAAGAGAGGGAGGTAGGGAGGGGGAAGAGGAAGAAAGGAAGGAAGAAAAAGAAGGAGAAAGAAGGAAAGGAAAAGAAAGGAAGAAAGGGCAAACGTTTATTTAAGAATGGAATCTCTATTCTCAAAAGACTGCTTTACAAAACAGTTGTTAATAACAAAGAGTAATTGCAAAGATAAACTTGTATACACCAGTTTACAGATTAATCATTTTAATCAAACAATCACAAATCATTAAATGATTGATGAACACATTGTCAATAATGGAACAATAAGAAATCCTGATACATTACAATGAGATGAACCCAGCACCACTTTTGTAATATTTCTGCCAAAGACACATAAATTGACTCTAATCAATAGAAAACAAAAATATACATTGAGGAATTTGCACAAAATAACCGCCCTATAAATTTCAAGGTTGTGACAGTCAAAATAAGAGTGGAAAAGGATTGAAGGACACTCAGATCAGATCAGATCCGTCGCTCAGTTGTGTCCGACTCTTTGCGACCCCATGAATCGCAGCACGCCAGGCCTCCCTGTCCATCACCAACTCCCGGAGTTCACTCAGACTCACGTCCATCGAGTCAGTGATGCCATCCAGCCATCTCATCCTCTGTCGTCCCCTTCTCCTCCTGCCCCCAATCCCTCCCACCATCAGAGTCTTTTCCAGTGAGTCAACTCTTCACATGAGGTGGTCAAAGTACTGGAGTTTCAGCTTTAGCATCATTCCTTCCAAAGAAATCCCAGGGCTGATCTCCTTCAGAATGGACTGGTTGGATCTCCTTGCAGTCCAAGGGACTCTCAAGAGTCTTCTCCAATACCACAGTTCAAAAGCATCAATTCTTTGGCACTCAGCCTTCTTCATAGTCCAACTCTCACATCCATACATGACCACAGGAAAAACCATAGCCTTGACTAGACGGACCTTTGTTGGCAAAGTAATGTCTCTGCTTTTGAATATGCTGTCTAGGTTGGTCATAACTTTCCTTCCAAGGAGTAAGTGTCTTTTAATTTCATGGCTGCAGTCACCATCTGTAGTGATTTTGGAGCCCAGAAAAATAAAGTCTGACACTGTTTCCACTCTTTCCCCATCTATTTCCCATGAAGTGATGGGACCAGATGCCATGATCTTCGTTTTCTGAATGTTGAGCTTTAAGCCAACTTTTTCACTCTCCACTTTCACTTTCATCAAGAGGCTTTTGAGTTCCTCTTCACTTTCTGCCATAAGGGTGGTGTTATCTGCATATCTGAGGTGATTGATATTTCTCCTGGCAATCCTGATTCCAGCTTGTGTTTCTTCCAGTCCAGCGTTTCTCATGATGTACTCTGCATATAAGTTAAATAAACAGGGTGACAATATACAGCCTTGACAAACTCATTTTCCTATTTGGAACCACTCTGTTGTTCCATGTCCAGTTCTAACTGTTGCTTCCTGACCTGCATACAAATTTCTCAAGAGGCAGATCAGGTGGTCTGGTATTTCCATCTCTTTCAGAATTTTCCACAGCTGATTGTGATCCACACAGTCAAAGGCTTTGGCATAGTCAATAAAGCAGAAATAGATGCTTTTCTGGAACTCTCTTGCTTTTTCCATGATCCAGCGGATGTTGGCAATTTGATCTCTGGTTCCTCTGCCTTTTCTAAAACCAGCTTGAACATCAGGAAGTTCACAGTTCACATATTGCTGAAGCCTGGCTTGGAGAATTTTGATCATTACTTTACTAGCGAGTGAGATGAGTTCAATTGTGCAGTAGTTTGAGCATTCTTTGGCATTGCCTTTCTTTGGGATTGGAATGAAAACTGACCTTTTCCAGTCCTGTGGCCACTGCTGAGTTTTCCAAATTTGCTGGCATATTGAGTGCAGCACTTTCACAGCATCATTTTTCAGGATTTGAAAGAGCTCCACTGGAATTCCATCACCTCCACTAGCTATGAAAAGGCAAAATGATAGGATACAGAAAGAGAAACTCCCCAGGTCAGTAGGTGCCCAATATGCTACTGGAGATCAGTGGAGAAATAACTCCAGAAAGAATGAAGGGATGGAGCCAAAGCAAAAAGAATACCCAGCTGTGGATGAAGGACACTAAAAAGGCATATTTGACAGCTGAATGCAACATGTGATCTTGACATGGATCATTCTGTTACAAAAGGTATTTTTAAGATAATTCACAAAACTCAAATGGTATTTGAGGGTTAGATGGTAGTAATGTGTCAATGTTGATTTCTGAATCTAATGGTTTTACTGTGATTCATTAGGAGAATGTTGGCAGTAGAAGGAAATACAGTAAGTATCCAGGGGTTATGGGCAACTTGCTCTCAAATAGTATAGGAAAAAATTTCTTTGTACTCTTCCTGCAATTTTTCTGTAAATTTGAGATTGCTTCAGTGTAAAATATCTTTTTATAAATAAACATACTGACATAAATGCAGTGAAGTACAGGAACCTTCAACACATCATAAAAAGATAGAAGCAGAGATGTCAGAACAAGGCAATGGTCTCTGCAAGCTACCTGACAAGTTTTATGTGAAACTTTGTAAAATAAAACCTAATTGTTTGTAAAATAAACAAGTTTTATGTGAAACTTTGTAAAATAAAACCTAATTGTTCACTGCATGGCCATTTCATTTCTGGGTGTCTGGCTTGCAATGCTGATTCTGCCACTGTTTTTCAAGTGGCGCACACAGAGTAGGCACTAGAGCAGAAAAGTGACTCTCTCTTTAGTAAGAACACAGTAAGTTTCCATGTCAATTTGAAATGCTGAATGTCATCAGGGCAGCTTATGTCTTTGTTTACCTCCTGGCATGGAAAACCCTTCATGCCATCATGATTTCATATCCAAGCTAATTTTTAAAAACCAGAATTGGCACTCCATAGGTCAGTTCCAGACAGCCTGTGACGCGTGGTTTTAAGAATGTGCCATTAAAGAGATGGCAAGTACCCTAACCAAAGTGGCTGACAAGTTGATGGCCAGAAGCAGTAAATACACAGCCCAAGTTTGTATATAATGGTCAGCAATGGTGACATTATTTATGGAGTGGAAAAGCCCACAATGTAAACATACTAGACATACATTTCTTGGACTTCATGACTCTAGTGCTTAATCATTTGAGAGTTTTCATTAGAAGTGTTCTCAATTAATCTAATTTATAATCTGATACAAAACATTTCTCAAACTAGGTTTGGACCACTCCAAATATGAATCTATAGGTAGTCACCACACAGATGTACACATACCTTTAAGTCAACTCGGAAGTTCTGCTTTCAACACAGGCTCACAACTCCAGCAGGGAGCTGATAACCCATCCCAGGTAAGGGCAATCTCTTCAGTCATTTTCAAACTTAGTCATATTTTTCCTGTTGTGGTTTGCATCCTGTTGTGGTTTGCATCCTATCAAGCTCCCCCATATCAGGGGATATATTCATTTTATTTTTATTTAAGTGTGTTTTTGGTCTGTTTCTTCTGCTCTTAGCAGTATATTACAATATTATAATTATTTCTCCTGTCAAGAAATTTTTTTCAGCACCAGGCTGCATAGAATTCTGCTAAACAGATGATCCTATTTTTTTGACCTTGTTAGTTGACATAGAGTTGACAAAAGCTAATGTTTTGTATATGAACCTCTAACTGTTTCCTTTGCTTAATTCCCTAAAAGTGAAATCACTGAGCCAAAATGTGTAAACACATTAATGCTTTGATAGTATTAACAAGAGCTTCCTAGGTGGTGCTAGAGGTAAAAAACCCACCTGCCAATGCAGGAAACCTAAGAGACCAGTTTCGATCCCTGGGTCAGGAAGATCCCCTGGAGGAGGGCATGGCAACCCACTCCAGTATTCTTACCTGGAGAATCCCATGGACAGAGGAGCCTGAAGGTCTACAGTACATAGGGTCGCAAAGAACTGGACGTGACTGAAGCAACTCACACACACACACACACACACACAGTACTATCAAATTGCCCTCCTGGAACTCTACTGAATACTCTATAATGACCTATATGGAAAAAGAATCTAAAAAAGAGCAGATATATGTAATGTATAACTGGTTCATTTTGCTGTACACTTGAAACTAACACAGTATTATAAATTAACTATACTCTAATTTTTAAAAAATTCTTAAATATAAAAGGATATAAAAGCAAATTGCCTTCCCAAATTCTTACAACTTGTCCTCCCATGAGTTTCTTCCCTTCCCCCTTGCTGGTATTATTGTTATTGTTCAGTCACTCAGTCATGTCCAACTCTTCGTGACCCCATGGACTGCAGCACGCCAGGCTTCCCTGTCCTTCACCAACTCCCAGAACTTGCTCAAACTCATGTTCATCAAGTCAGTGATACCATTCAACCATCTCATCCTCTATCATCCCCTTCTTCTCCTGCCTTCAATCTTTCCCAGCATCGAGCTCTTTTCCAATAAATCAGTTCTTCACATCAGGTAGCCAAAGTATTAAAGTTTCAGCTTCAGCATCAGTCCTTCCAATGAATATTCAAGGTTGATTTCCTTTAGGATTGACTGGTTTGATCTCCTTGCAGTCCAAGGGACTCTCAAGAGTCTTCTCCAACGCCACAGTTCAAAGGCATCAATTCTTCGGTGCTCAGCTTTCTTTATAGTCCAACTCTCACATCCATACATGATTACTGGAAAAACCATAACTTCAACTATACAGACATTTGTCAGTAAATCAATGTCCCTGTTTTTTAACATGCTGTCTAGGTTGGTCATTGGAGAAGGCAATGGCACCCCACTCCAGTACTCTTGCCTGGAAACTCCCATGGATGGAGGAGCTTGGGGTTGCTAAGAGTCAGACACAACTGAAGGACTTCACTTTCACTTTTCACTTTTATGCATTGGAGAAGGAAATGGCAACCCACTCCAGTATTCTTGCCTGGAGAATCCCAGGAACAGCAGAGCCTGGTGGGCTGCCGTCTATGGGGTCACACAGAGTCAGACACAACTGAAGCGACTTAGCAGCAGCAGCAGGTTGGTCATAGCTTTTCTCCCAAGAAGCAAGCATCTTTTAATTTCATGACTGCAGTCACCATCTGCAGTGATTTTGGAGCCCAAGAAAATAAAGTCTCTCACTGTTTCTGTTGTTTCCCCATCTATTTGCCATGAAGGGATGGGACTAGATGCCATGATCTTAGTTTTTTGAAAGTTGAGTTTTAAGCCACCTTTTTCACTTTCTTCTTTCACCTTCATCAAGAGGCCATTTAATTCCTCTTGATTAGTATTGAGTGTGATAATATTCAGTTCCAGCACTGAAGTATGGCAATATTTCACTTCAGTACCTAACTGGGTAGACAACTCCTTGAGAAAAAAATTTTACTTAGAGAGTCAATATCTTTCGAGCTCCAGAGGGTTTTGTTTGTTTGTTTTTAAAAGGCTGGTTATCTCCTTATCTCAAAGAGAACAACCTTCTGGATACTACCATCCTTCAGTGTTATCTGGTTCAAGTAAATTGCCCAAAAAGCAAAGAAATGTTTACTTTCCTGTACTTCTTTCTGAGTTCTACACCAATCACTTCAACTATTGCAACTCAATTCTTTTTGCCAAAATCAGCTCATTTGCCAACTGTTTTTAATTAGCTATGGTTGCAATAGTGTTTGCATTTTGCCCCCCTCCTCTTTTTAGATTTCCCTGGTGGCTCAGATGGTAAAGCATCTACCTACAATGCGGGGGACCTGGGTTCAATCCCTGGGTCAGGAAGATCTCCTGGTGAAGGCAATGACAACCCACTCCAGTACTCTTGCCTGGAAAATCCCATAGATGGAGGAGCCTGGTAGGCTACAGTCCATGGGGTCACAAAGAGTCGGACATGACTGAGCAACTTCACTCACTCTTTTTAGAAACATAAATTTCCAAATAATTACCTACTAGGCTTGAAGTTTCATGTTTTTGCTAATCCTGAGGGTAACGTTTTTTTCGTTTTGGATTGGTTTGCCATTTGTGTGTGTGTGTGTGTGTGCTTGTTTTGGAAAGTTTGTAAATCCATTTAGTTCTCTCTGAAGATCACATAGCCAAATAAACATAGATACCATTTTTGACACCAGTTATTACAATACTGTATGTTCTTTTGGTTATTCGATTTAGTTTTGACTTATTAAAGTACTACTATAAGGTCGTTGACTCCATTCACATTGTTATAAAAATAAAGGTGCAAAGACACAAGATAGGCAATCAGGTTTAGCTAAATGAATACATTTAGAAAAAAGTACACTTAAATAAGCAGACATTTACTTAGGCTTTTCAAAATTAACCTTTCTCATATTGGCAAAAAGAAGAATTTCCTCTCCTCACTATCCCATTATTGTTTTTTATTTGAAATATATTATAGAGGGTAAAGTAGTATAAAGAAAGACATTATAAATTCAGTGAGGGAGAAATTCATATATTACTATTACTGTGCAGTCCTTTTAATGTTTGCTTTGGTATAATAAAAATCTCATCCTAATATTGCATAAAAAATCATTTTTGCATTTAAATTTCCTTGCTCTTAACACAAGATTCATTTGGGATAAGACAAAAAGAATCAAAATTCTGCATTAATTAACCTGGAAGAATGAATCTTCCTGAATGGTTTTCGGATGCAGGTTCCCAACTACATTACACTATAGTTTGGTCTAGTTATACAAAGGGAAAATAACCAAACAGTCGTATTTTTTGTGAACTCCTGGACTGAGCAATAATGTTAATTCAGGAAATGAATTCCACAGTTTATGAGGCTCCTCAGGATTCAGCTTGACTCTGTAACACTTAAAATTTTTTTTAATTTCAGTTTCAAAATGGAGCTTTTGTTTTCTGCACACATCTTTTTTTTAAGCCCAGAGTTCCATTCTCTTGAGAAGGGATGTGGATAATCTTTTGGCCAGAGCAAATAATTCTGATACTTTAGGGGGATCAATCTATTTGCTAGTTGGGCTCAATGACCTCGCCTCTGCTCTATGGGGACCAGTTTCCACAGATGTGTCCACCAAGCTCAGGCTGAGCTCTGAGCACAACAGACAAGCAGAATTATAGGATGTAGAGTCAAAGAGATGTACTCTAAACCTGCTTCTGCCATTTGCTGGGTATATGGGCAAGTTATTTGACTTTCATGCCTCAGTTTCCTCATCTGTAAAATGGGAAGGATAGCAATATTTGCTTGACAGGATTGTTATGAAGATTAAAAAATGTAATGCATACAAAGCACTTTGCAAGGTTTAGAATATTATATACTATAATATTAGCTATTTTATTATCCTTTTTATTTTACTGTCCAGAAAACACTAATAGAAAACATAAAAACTGGATTTTTTTTAATTTAAAATTTTGGCTTATTTAAATGTTTTAAATTCATTATTTCTATGCCTTTGGCTATTCAAAATAGTTTTAGAAATTATAGCATTTCATATATTTAAGATTTAAATATGAGATTTTCTTACATATGCATTTTCTCACATATTAAAAATTTTTCAAATTAAAAAAAATGACAAAATCAATATCTAGAGAGAGGGGTGGGGTGGGAGTGAAGATGGGAAGGAGGTTCAAGAGGGAGGGGACATTTGTATTCTTATGGCTGATTCATGTTATATGGCAGAAACCAACACAACACTGTAAAGCAATTATCTCCAATTAAAAAAGCTATATTCCCTATACCTACTTCACAATTGTACATGTGAATATTTTCCTTATTTGTTATATTTTGTTTTCCTCATGTTAAATAAATAAACCATTGAGGGGAAAATGACAAAATAGAATGTTTCATGTGGGAAGACTCAAAATTGCTGTAAAAGACAAGTACTTAAAAGGGTTTTGTTTTTTTTTTTTAACAAAATAATATTTTTGTCCTCAAAAAAATAAGGTTTTGAAAACTTTAAAATTACCCATGTGGAGAAAAAATTATCTTAAGGAGGTGTACTTTTCCATACTAAAAATTAATTTATTTATTTTTACGATTTCATTTACTAAGCATTATAAGTACCTACTATGTCGTTGTTGCTGTTTAGTCACTACGTCATGGCTGACTCTTGCAATCCCACGGACTATAGCCCTCCAGGCTCCTCTGTCCATGGGATTTCCTAGGCAAAGAGTGGGTTATTTCCTTCTCCAGGGGATCTTCCCGACCCAGGGATCAAATCTGTGTCTCCTGCATTGTAGGTGGATTCCTTACTGCTGAACCACAAGGGAAGCCCACCTACTATGTGAAATACCTACTAAGTAGGTATTAAGCACGTAGTTCAAGCATCTGTGCTCTGTACCAAGCAGATGGAAGCAGTTCCCAGCTTCCTCACAGAGCTCACTAATACCGTTCAGCTCACAGAATTCATAGTCCCAACAAAGTTGATGCGTAAGTTCTAGGATTTATCTTTTCAAACAAATCTCTGCTTTAAAAGTGAATAAATAAAACATTTGGATTCTATTTACAATTCAGTTTTTCCTGGAGTTTTTCCCATGGGACTAGAATCACAATTTCTAAAGTCTATGAGGAGTAGTGATTTAGCCTAACTTATACTGATAAAAAGCCAGTGGCCCTGTCTGTATTAATAACAAACTAAATTACATTTTTAATTTTTATTTCAGCTAAGCTTTTTGTTTGGAATCACATAAACTACCACATAGGATAGTTCTGAAAATTAAATGACATAATGTTTATACAATAGCTAGTACAGAGATAGAATGCAATAAATGACCGCCATTAACAACCTTATTTATAGCTATAGCAACAGGGAGGAAGAATCAAATCCACATTTTAGGCTGTGGCACAGTAATCTTTTGCCTTGTGTGCATAGTATGCTTCGTAGCACAAATTAAACCTGTATGATAACAACTTTCATATTCTATTTTAAAATATTTCTAAGTTATTAGGAGACCCTCTCTGATCTATATTTGCATATATCTCTTCCTCATAATAATTCTGAAAGGTATGTATTCATTTCGATGTTTTACAGACAAGGAAATTAAGGTTCCGGAAGAGAAATCGTCTGGCCCAGTTTATAAGGTTAGTAAGTGGCAGAACCAGGATTCAGACATAGACTTGTCTGACTCCAAAGTCTTTCCATTTGCCTCTACTGGAAGACTTTTGTTAATAAAATTGAATTCATAAACTTGTTTTTCAAACTATTCTTTCTTCTTGAGTCCAGAATTCCTAGAGACTCCAAAAAGATGCCTGGGATTTGCTAACCACTATTCCAACAAAACCATGCACCAAAAACTTTTTCTTCAGTTTGATTTTGTCACACAGAATAATTTCCCAATATAAAAAAATAAAATAAAAACTAAAGGTAACTCTAGAATTACAAAAGCTTCACCTTGACAGTTTAAGGTTTGGACTGATCACATACAGTGTTCCTTTCTCTCTCCCACTTTGTCTCTTGTATAACAGAAACCAAAGAACAAAATGCAGGAATCTCACATAGAAATTCCCTCTCTGGGCATCAACCAAACACATCCACAGCACTTTGTGATACCTGCTCTCCTATTTCATGGTTGAAAAACTACAGCAACCTTGGAAACCAGATCAAAATTGAGTGACAAACAAGTGAAAAGTACAAAACACCTTTTACTTAAAAATGGGGATATAGTCATGGTCAAAATTGTCACCAGCTTTATGTGATCATGTATGGTTGTGAGAGTTGGACTGCGAAGAAGGCTGAGCGCTGAAGAATTGATGCTTTTGAACTGTGGTGTTGGAGAAGACTTTTGAGAGTCCCTTGGACTGCAAGGAGATCCAACCAGTCCATTCTGAAGGAGATCAGCCCTGGGATTTCTTTGGAAGGAATGATGCTAAAGCTGAAACTCCAGTACTTTGGCCACCTCATGCGAAGAGTTGACTCGTTGGAAAAGACTCTGATGCTGGGAGGGATTGGGGGCAGGAGGAGAAGGGGACGACAGAGGATGAGATGGCTGGATGGCATCACTGACTCGATGGATGTGAGTCTGGGTGAACTCCGGGAGTTGGTAATGGACAGAGAGGCCTGGCATGCTGTGATTCATGGGGTCGCAAAGAGTCAGACACGACTGAGTGATTGATCTGATCTGATCTTACTGATACATGTCAGCTTCTAGACTGACAAGGTAACTCGTCAGGGCCAACACAGATGTTTCAAAAGTTAGTTCCCATTAGGAGAGAGATGGAAAGGCAAGTTGAGCAGTTAACCTTGAAATAAACAGAAGCATTTTCTTAGGACAGACAAGGAATAAGGAATCTCTATGAAGTACAAAAATGAATAAGATCTGAAGTACTTTTTTAAGGCAGAAGATAAAATTAAATGATTTCATAGCAAATCCATGATTTTCTTTAATCATACAGTGATAATTTTAGAGACAAACATTCATCTAAATACTCTGAATTTCCTTCCAATCTGATTTTTCATTTACTTTCTGATTTAAGAAATTTCTTAAGATACTTAACATGATTCACCAATGGTATATATTTTGTTCAATCTCTTAGCTAACTGCAGAATTGTTACTATCTTTAATCTGCTCAGGACTTGGGCATCATAGTGGAATGGGGAGGAACACTCCCAGAGCTCTTTTGTCTGGTCATTCCAATCAGCCTCAGAACCTCAATCCAAGCTGACAGAGCCAAACACGTATCAATACAAATAAAACATCGCAAGAGACTTGGCAGGTCTTAGAGTGTTGTCTGAACATTTTCCACTAACCAACGCCAACTCTGCCACCACTTAGCTACTCATATTCTACTTGCAATCAAAACTCCAACATCTGGAAAGAATAATCTTAATTTTTAACATGTTAGTCCTTAGAGGACTCATGAGAGTAGAGAAAATAAGAAGCCCCCCAAGAATGTCTAAGTCATTTAGAAAGTTAAGTTGTAAAAAATAGTCTTTTTTTCTTTTATATTTGCAGTTAAAGAGGGATAACAAAATTAAATGCACACAAGGGAGCTGTCTTGTGTTGGCATTTATCCTGCCTTATAAATCTATATATTCTACTAGCACTTGCAGTGGTAGCCAGAGTATACCCCAGTAGAAAAGAAAGAAGGCACTCAGTCGTGTCTGACTCTTTGCGACCCCATGGACTGTAGCCTGTCAGGCTTCTCTGTCCATTGTATTTTCCAGGCAAGAGTATTGGAATGGGTTGCCATTTCCTTTTGTAGAAGATCTTCCTGACCCAGGGATTGAACCCAGGTCTTTTGCACTGCAGGCAGACTCTTTACCATCTAAACCACCAGGAAAGCCCATTCCCCAGTAATTTCTTCAAATGGTAGCTTTAGCATAATGTCATTCTTGCTTGTTAAGTTCACTGAAATCTGAAGTGACTATGGATCCTGGTGGCAATCATACCAGGAAGCAAAAGACAATGGCATCAGACAGACCTGAGTTTTGATCCAAACTCTGTTTTGTTCCCTTGGACCAATTACTGAGCTCTCCAATCCTAGGTTCCCTCATCTGTAACAGTGGGCCAGTGGGGATAACCCTGCAATTTCAAGAAAATTAAATGGAACACTCTGCAATCTAGTATAGTGCCTGAGACATATAGGTGCTCAATAAATGATGGTTAAAATAAATTTAAAAGAAAAATCTACATGTATCAGACCCCTAAAGTTCCTTTAAAAATAATGAAGAGGTCTGTGGTATGATGTTCAAGATTAATACACTAAGCATAACAAAGAGCTTCCTCAATCTCAGTAGGAAACACTCACCAAAATATAGGAAACTCACTCTAAAGTAAAAGGATGCCAAAAGATTCAGATGCGGCCCTACAGTGATCACTACCAGAGAATGATGACTGAGCTCCACAGGTGTGAGGTCCATCCAGTGTCCTTGGCTACCTTCTGTGGGCCCCAAATCTCTTTCCCTGGAAAAGAATATCCCCCAGTTTTGAGAACTGAGCCATCAACAGTGCTCCAAGAGCCATGGTAGAAGAGGAGACACTGACTGACAACAGTCCTGGAGTTAAGGCAAGAAAAACAGAGCTGCAGCAATAGTAGAAGCTGCAGCTCATGGCCAGGAGTGCTCAGGACCCCTCAGCCACAGTCAAAGAAAGACCAAGAACACCACCTGATAGAATCAGCACAAACCACCACTGTGATTACCCATGCTTTTGGTTTACTTGCAAATAAGGACTCCAGACAGGAATCCTATTTTTTTCAGTCAGTATTTATTCAGTCCAGTATAGAAACCATGGCTTGGGTTCCACTTCTGATATGGCTACAATTTTATAAAAAGGGAAGTAACTCTATGAAATTTTTGGTGTAGATAGGTAGCAAATTGAATGTGAATGGACAGGGCTAAAACTGTAAACAGTCCTGATTCCAGCACTTTATTTTGAAACAAGCACTTCACAGATCCTAGCTTCAGATCCCTTGACTGTGAACTGAATACAATTCTACTTGCCCTAAATGCTCCACAAGGTAGTTCTAAGTTTATAATGAGATCATGTACTTAGAAGTTCTTGAAAAGGGGGGTATGGTTTTGTTGTTATTTTGAGAAACAAAAATAATTGACTAGGAAGTAGGATGGAGGATGCTTCAACATTAAAACATACATCCAGTCTAGAACCCTCTAAGACCTTATCATCTAGTCCAGGAGACTGACATGAAAATAACTATAATAAAGTATGTAGTTTAGATGACAAGACAAATTGCTACAGAAACACATTGAGTTATGCTTGGGAGATCACTGAAGATATGATGTATGAGTAGGAGTTTGCCAACAGAATAAGTGTGGAGGATGTGTGTGAGCAGGTGGTTGGGGGAGGGGGCGGGAGTAGGACCCTCTAGGCAAAAGGGACCATGTGAGCAAAGGGAGAGACACATGATATGTTTGGGGATATGCAGTATTCTTATTTGGCCACAGCCTAAGACACATGAGAAGGAGCAGAAACTGGAAAATTAATTGAGGATCAGTGTGCAAAGTCATACTAAGGAATTTGACCTTTTTCCATTAGGCAATAAGAACGTCACTCAGGGTTGTTAAGCAAGGAGAGTGACATAATCAGATTTCTGTTTCAGAGCACTCACTCCAGCAGCAGTGAGCAAAACAAATTGGAGACGATTACAAAGGGTCTTCTATGTACTGCCAAATATGTATCTCTTAAGTGCTTTGCTCCAGGAGGCCAGGAAGAGTGTGTCTTGTTTATCTCATTGTATACACAGCGCCTAACATGTTGCCTGGCTTATGGCTGGCCTTCATAAATATTTGTTGAATTAATTCATTGCTATTGAAATGACCATGGAGATTTTTCGCAGATGTACTTTAACCTTATTTAACCCTCAATGCTGCAATTCATGACACTATTTTCACATATTTATATCCTAGTCATCTTTGTATTCCTAACACCTGACTCACTCTCCAGCATATAATAGGAGCTAATAAATCCTCATGAACTGGACTGAACACAAGATCATTCATAAGACTTGCCTAGAGGACACAGGGAATGTGAATACTATCAATCTTTAGCAAAATTAGGGTGTTCAAATCATTACTGGCACATTTCATTCTGACCTGAATTTGCAAACAGGTAGATCCATTCCTAAAAAGTAAAATAGCAGCCCTCCAAAAGCCATATATATATTTTTACCAATATGTATATACTATGAATACAAAAATGTGAAAAATCAGTTAAGCAGATAATGGCAGAAGCCCATTACTGACTCCAAGGACTTCAAAAAATGAGTGAGCACAGTGCTTTAATTTCCAAATGGTGATGAAAGCATTAAATTCAGAGAGAGAAAATCAGTAAGCCTATGAAAATAATTATTAGTAATATTTGTTGCCATTTTTATAAGTAAAAAATAACCTCATAGTAATTTCACATAAATCAAGCTAAGGGTTGGTTGTTCAGTACAAGTTTATCATGTTTTTTTAAATAACTTCATGGCAATGTGTCCAAATAAGCTCAAAGACAAGGAAAAAAATACAGACACTGGGCTTTTATTGCTCTATGTGTGAACCAAAACTGACTATGTTAAGAAGCTTACTACAGATAAAATTCTAAAATTTATTGGCAGTGTTAGGTAAAATAAGATGCCAAGACAAATTTTATTTGTGATTTTTTTTTAATTTTTTAAACTTTCAATAAAATATTTACATAAACTAATGATTCTGATAGGTTACTTCTACAAGGACAAAATCCAACAACCAAAAATTTGAACATGCCGTCAAATCAGTGATTCACCTTTACATAGAAAAATGAAACCCAATTTGCTGAATTCAAATTTATTTGCATGTGTGGACACAACCATTTTGTGGCAGAGACTTGCAAATTATATTAATCAAGACTTACTGAACATTAAAATGGGTTGCCCCAGAAGGCAATTGACTTGGGAAAAAAGATAATTCGTAAACAAATAGAGCTTAGAAGTCCAAGAGTTGCTGCTGGAACAAAAAACAACCCATCAGTCAAAAAATATAAACACAAGCCAGGGAAAGAGGACTTTGGTTGGTTACAAGAAGTAGTTCCAACATTCAGGAAGAGACATGTTAAATAAAAGAAAATAAGAGCAAACAAATAGCATATACATCCCCAAGGAACAAAAGGAAAGCAAAAATGACCATGGCCAAAGGTATCTTCCCCTCTGTCTTAGTCTGTCAAGCTGCTACAACAAAATACCTTAGATTCAGTGTATAGTGAGGTCCTTCTTCCTGGCTTGGAGATGGCAGCCTTCTAGCTATGTCTTCATATAGTCTTTCCTGAGTGCTACACACAAAGGGAGAAAGGTAACTCTCTTCTTGTTGTTAAGGCCACCAATTCCATCACATCCTGCTGCTGCTGCTGCTAAATCGCTTCAGTCGTGTCCAACTCTGTGCGACCCCGTAGATGGCAGCCCACCAGGCTCCCCCATCCCTGCAATTCTCCAGGCAAGAACACTGGAGTGGGTTGCCATTTCCTTCTCCAATGCATGAAAGCGAAAAGTGAAAGTGAAGTTGCTCAGTCGTGTCCGACTCTTAGCAACCCCATGGACTGCAGCCTACCAGGCTCCTCTGTCCATGGGATTTTCCAGGCAAGAGTACTGGAGTGAGGTGCCTATCGCCTTCTCCTCATGACATCCTAATATAAACTTAATTACTTCTCAGAGGTCCCATCTTCAAATACCATCCCACTGGGGATTAGAGCTGCAACATTTAAATTCTGCAAGGACTCAACGTTCAGTCCATTAACACCCATAAATCCCTAAATTTCACCAGTAGCAATTCTTTCTGTCATGTCAAGTTCCAGTGCCTTCCATCTAGAGGTCCTCTAAGAAATATTATCCCTGGGAAGCATAATATCCTACCTGGAAGAGGCTGGAGGCTATATATGAGAACACAAAGTATCTACATTAGGGTCACAGAAGTGAAATGCTAGCTGGCACAGAAAGAGAACTTGGGGTCACTGAGTACAATGAACTGACTTCCCATCACCTACACTGATAAATCATAAACACAACATCTACCCAAACTATTCCAACCAATTCCTAAACAATGCATTATGTAACTCAGGAATTTGAGGAATCTGCAATATGGTCTATCTTCTGACTAAGTACACACGCTTAGGGATTGCTTCTTTGTTTACTTTGGTCTTACAGGTCCCAAGGACACAAGCCCTACTGGCTTTCAGAGTGAGGTGTTTGGAGAGTCTGCCTTTCTGGCAGGAATTTAAAAAACTGGAGCTCTGCATGTGAAGTCCAAACTTCACTCCTCAGAGAGAAGCCTGGAGTTGAGGGTTCCCTCCCAATTGCATGGTGCTCCACTGCAGTGGGCGTATGGCAAGAGTGTGCCTCAGCCTTGTCTCTATGTTTCTATGTGAGTATTTTCTCAGTTGTCAGATGTGTAAGAGTCGCCCAGCTAGTTTCTGGCTCCCCTTAGAAGGAATCGCTCCACGTGTAGCTGTACATCCCCTGTGTGCACAGGAAGAGTGAAGTCAGGAGCCTCCTGTGTTGCCATCTTAGATGACTCTCTTTGTGAACTCCAGCATGAGATATGAATAAAATCAGATACCTTGCCATTAAAAAAGTGAAAATTAGTTCCTCAACAAACCACTTTTCATACACTTGAATTTCTCTGGTAATATAGCATGATGTATTTTTTTCATTTTTTAATAGAACTGAAATTGAAAACTATAAAACTTTTAAAATGATACAAATGAACTTATACACAAAATAGAAAACTTATGGTTACCAAAGGGGAAAGGGAAAGAGGGACAAATTAGGAGTTTGGGATTAACATATACATACTACTGTGTATAAAATAGATAGCCACCAAGGACCTACTGTGAAGCACAGAAACTATATTCAATATTTTATAATAACCTACAAAGGAAAAAATCTGAAAAACAATATATATGTGTGTATATATATTAATACATATATATGAATAACTGACTTTGCTGTATACCTAAAACTAATGCAACACTATAAAGCAACTATACTTCAATTAAAAATAAATAAAATATAGAAAGAATATTCATCCAAAGTGTCCTATCAAAGATAACTGGAGCTAACACTTTAATGTATTTCCATTGGGTTTTTCCCTGTCTATAATTGTAAATATAAATGAGTCCAGATTTTTCTGAATCTGAAGTCAAACAACATTGCAGTAAATATGCATAAAACTTTATTTTTCTCTACTGTTTGCTCTTTAAATATTTTTTCCTTCAGATATATTTCCAAGAGAGGGAGAACATGAAGCCAGAAGTGGGCCAAGGGAAAAAAACTGGTCCAAACATGACGCATATAACTAAGTTGTCTTTCAAAAGAAAGGAAGTTAGTTGCTCAGTCATCTCCATCTTTTTGTAACCCATGGACTGTAGCCTGCCAGACTTCTCTGTCCATGGAATTTTCCAGGCAAGAATACAAGAGTGGGTTGCATTCCCTTCTCCAGGGGGTCTTCCGGACACAAAGATCTAACCTGGATTTCCTGCACTGCAGGAAGATTCTACACCATCTGAGCCACCAGGGAAGTTGTCTTTCAAAAATAGAGGCAATTGCCTCTTCTGCTCTCCCCATAGATATTAGAATATTATCACTCTTTTAATATTTGTGTATTTAATAAGTGAAAAAGAAGCCTCGTTTTGTCTTAGTTTTTATTTATCTGATTATTAGCTGTACCAAAGATTATTCCATATGTTTATTGTTTATTCATGCTTCTTAACTTTTTTCTATTCATTTCCTTTAACTATCTTGAGATCTCAGAACTTTCATCAATAGTTTCTATATACAATTTCTATTTCTATATATATTAAAAATAATACTAGTTTATCATATTTGTTATAACTTCTAATTTTTATTTATTTTTAAATTTTTGTTATGTTCTTTAAGTACATAAAGATATTTTAAATATTGTATATTCAAATATTTGTGTAAAACTTCCCATTTTCTGGCACAATATATTTCAAAAAAAGAAAATACCTTACCCCCAGCTCCTTTGGGGCAAAAAAAATTAAAGGCATGATCTTGACATATGTAATGTGAGGTCTTGTTTTTTTTTTTTTTTACTAGAAAAGGGTAACAAACCCTAAGATATGACCTCTGCAGGATCAGGCTCAAATAGAAGAGTGCAAAGCATGGAATAGAATAACAGCCATCTTCCCAGATCAGTCAGTTAACTAAAAGGAATCACTCAAAACCAGAGAAAAATGCATGTCTAGTACTTTCCAAATCTAAGAATCTCACCACTATTTTTTCTGGGAAATCTTGCCATACCCAAAGACCACAAACCACTTCTAGGCCTTCATAATAGCAGAGAAATTATGCCAACCAAGCTTTGAAATTCACAATATACAAATACAAGATAATAATCACAGTTGGGCAACCACACACCACTATCAATATGCTTACTCAATTGATTACCAGGAAGAAGACAAAGCTATTCTAGAGATAATGCCATTTTATTTTTCCATCTGAAATATCTTTCTGCCTCTTCCCCTGTTGTTGCTGTTGTTTAGTTACTAAGTCATGTCCAACTCTTTGTGACCCCATGAAGCACACCAGGGTCCCCTGTCCTTCACTAACTCCCAGAGTCTGCTCAAATTCATGTCCATTGAGTCAGTGATGGACTAGTTAGACTAGTCAATCAGTCTAACCATCTCTACCTCTGTCACTCTCTTCTCCTTTTGCCTTCAATCTTTCAATATTACCTCCACCAATTAAAAACATTCAATATTCAGATAATTGCCCCTTCTTCCATTAAATTGTTCATGATCACTCTGTTAAATACAATCTCTCCTCTTGGGAATGCCTTATTGTGTATCCTGCCTATGTGGGCATATAATAGAACCCGATTTTATAGTTTTTTTCTACACTTGGGTTTTCTTTTTGTTTGTTTTTTTTTTCAAAAATAGAGTTTATTTTTGGAAGCCCTAGGTTTATGCTAAAATCAAGCAGAATGTTTACAGAGTATTCCTTGACAACTGCCCTCTCACACACAGTCTTCTTCACCAACATCCTGCACCCTACTAGCACATATGTTATAACCAATACATCTACACTGACATGTAATTATCATCCAAAATCCACAGTTTACATTTGAGTTCAGTCTTGGTGTTGTACACTCTATGGGGTGTTTGTTTGTTTGTTTTAATTTATGTATTTTAATTGGAGGCTAATTACTTTACAATATTGTAGTGTTTTTTGTCATAAATTGACATGAATCAGCCATGGGTTTACATGTGTTCCCCATCCTGAAACCCCCTCCCACTTCCCTCCCGATCCCATCCCTCTGGGTCATCCCAGTGCACCAGCCCTGAGCACCGTGTCTCATGCATCATGGACTGGCGATCTGTTTCACATATGATAATATACACGTTTCAATGCTATTCACTCGGATCATCCCACCCTCGCCTTCTCCCACAGAGTCCAAAAGACTGTTCTGTACATCTGGGCCTCTTTTGCTGTCTTATATACAGGGTTATCATTACCATCTTTCTAAATTCCATATATATATGTGTTAGTATACTGTATTGGTGTTTTTCTTTCTGGCTTACTTCACTCTGTATAATAGGCTCGTTTCATCCACCTCATTTGAACTGATTCAAATGTATTCTTTTTAGTAGCTGAGTAATATTTCCATTGTGTACATGTACCGCAGCTTTCTTATCCATTCATCTGCTGATGGACATCTAGGTTGCTTCCATGTCCTGGCCATTGTAAACAGTGCTGCAATGAACATTGGGGTACATGTGTCTCTTTCAATTCTGGTTTCCTCAGTGTGTATGCCAAGCAGTGGGATTTCTGGGTCATATCACAGTTCTATTTCCAGTTTTTCAAGGAATCTCCACACTGTTCTCCATAGTGGCTGTACTAGTTTGCATTCCCACCAACAGCGTCTATACTTGGTTCAATCCCTCCTTATCACACACACCAGTACCACCATTGCCACCTTCATCAATATTAGACTGCAGCACTGACATCTCATATGCTTTTATGACATGTTAAAAGCTTTTATGGTCCTTGAATATAGTAAATACTGACACAATACTTTTTTATGTAAACAGATGAAATATTTTAATGCACACGTTCTTTTGCTATTTAACAAATAAAACAAATTCCTTTAGGACAAATAGTTCTCATAGTAATTTTTTGTGATCATAGTCACTTTTAAGTTACCATTAATCATGAAGGGATTCAGGGACTGCTTTCTCCAGTAGTCCTATACCTGCCTTAGGAGTGCACTTCACTTTACTGTGGTGAATGAACATAGACGGCAAATTTTCTGCAGAGAGGAGCCATAGAAGAGATGCACACATGAAAACATACTCACTCAGCTGAGTGAGTATGCTCGTCTTTCAGCCTTTCCCTGATCTTCAGTCTTGCCCGTGATTGATCTCCTTCAGCCTCAAAGCTGGGTCATTCTTTTGCCCCCTATATAGGTCACGCTTTATTTCAGCTTTCCAGGTCTGTGGAGAAGCAGAGTTCTCTTCTTATTCTGGCCAGGTCCTGAGGTCCTTCTTTGTTATTTTAGGTTCTAAACTTCTAGAAGTCAATAGAACTTTAATTCTCCTTAACACTTCCTATGAAGATTCTTTATTTTATGATCTTATAACCCTAGTCAAAGTCCTCCTCTCAGGTGGCACAGTGGTAAAGAATCTGCCTAGCAAATCAGAAGACACAAAGATGCAGGTTTGAACCCCAAGTCAGAAAGATCCTCTGAAGCAAGCTTACCTGAGTATTCTTCTTTAAACAAATATTTATTGAGCCATATGCTCAGTACTAGAGAGACATGGTATGCTTGGGAGACACAGCTGCTGTCTTAGCAGACCTAAGAGTAATAGGAAAGGTGTACAATTAACAAATTTTTAAAAATGAGTTAGTTAATTGATGCCTTAATTTTTTAAATATATATATATATATATATTTCTGTGGATTCATCAACAAAACTTACATTGATCTTCCTTTTATAGGAGTAAGCCTCTGTGTTCCAGAGTTTGTAGCTCTTTGTCTAAGGAGCTTGACTGATGTTTATTTGAATGTGTAGGTCAAGTAAACAAAAAAACCAAGCCAAATGAGCTGACAGGGTGATAGACACTGAAAGTGATGCTTGGAAGACAAAGGGTAATTGTCCAAACCCACAGTTCAGAGTGGGGGTTAGCCATGGAGGGAATAAAGGAGATTATTACACCAGTTCATACCCAACACCCTGGATGTGGCAAAACTCCTAGATGGAGGAAGATACAAGAATGCCTAAGATGCCAGCAATAATGTCTTGGCTTCAAAAATAGCATAGCACAAAGTAAGTGGGTAACCAGTGGAGTCTCTGCCTTTGAAAGGACCAGAGCCTCTCAGGGGTGACCTTAACAAACCCCCGACCCCTCCCACATTTGTCCTGTACTGCACAAGACTAGGGCCCTGATCCAAACCAAAGGAGGAAGATAGATCTCAAAAAATGTCTGAAATTATATCTCTTGCCAGCCTTGGAAAAGGAACTGAAAGCTAGACTTTTAACAAAGAATAATATGATATTTCTTACACTCTGTCACAAACAATTCAATTATTTATTACACAACTAATTATAACAAATTGTGCGAAGTTATCTGAATGCCTGGTCTTCACTAGTCTATCCCAGACTCTCTCCAAGTTTCTCTCTCTCCCTTTGAGTCTGATTTCTTTACAACTCCACCCTTCTCATCAGTCTCACCAGTCCATAGAGCTGTCAGAATTCATTTCTGCCAGTCCCAGTATAGATTATAATACTCATTCAGTTCCTTCTTCCTGCCTTGACAAAATGTCCCCTTGTCCATTAATAGAATTAATAAACAACTCTATTTGTTTTCATATTGGGTTGTTCATTAATTCTAACAGGGTAACACAGCTTTTCATACACAAGGCCAAAGAAAAGTATTTTCTTATTTGAAAGTCATTCTCTTTAGGGTTGAGTACTAGTATGTTGAACACAGACTTTGTAAGGTGTACAAATAGAGAAATGGAGGAGGAGAAGGATACAAACACAGTCATCCAGATCAGACAAATTCACCCTGGTGAGCCATGCAGTAGCAAATATTGCAGCCAAATTACCTTAAATTCTATTGCTAAGCTAAAACCTCATATTTGTATGCATACAAATTACCATCTGTAATGGTGACTGACCCTTAGAGTTTACCCTCCAAGGATATCTGCATTTTAAAAGAAGAATTTGATATAAACAAATGACATTCAAATCAGTAGGTGCTGATGTGGCATCAGAAATTCAGGAACCCCACCCCACTACTTCCTCCAGCAGCCAGGAGCAATGGAGTCATGCTTGTCACCCCACCTGAGACACCTCAGCTGCTGTGTTATTCCAGCTGGCTTTCACTACACTGTCACTTGAGTACCATCTCTTGAATATCCCTACATGGAAATGAATTGGTATTTCCTGGTACAGTGGGGATGCTGAATGGGGATAAGGATATATGGCCTGCACAAAGATGGGCCCAGCTGTTAAATCCCAGCTCTGCCATGCAGGATGGGGAAGTGGAAGGAAAATGCCTCCTCCAGCAGGATTAGTGTCAGGATCCAAACTGGTGAAAATCAAGGAAAGTCAAACTGACCAAAAGGAGGCAGCCCATCGAAGCCAGTAATACTGCCCACTTCTTTGTGACCCACCACTCCACAAGTATCTGTTGGCCTGCAAATTCTTTATTTAACAAGATACAAGACAATAAGTACATCAAATAGACAGCATTTACCCTTTCAACATTCAGCCAATGACCTTCTCTGTGCACACTCTATGGGGGATATTATATGAGATGATAAGGACATTCCTACTGCACATTAGAATTTTGGAGGTGCTCACACATGCATTAACTAACTGAATTCTTAAAACCAACCTGTGCAGAACACAGCCTAATGCCCGTTTAGAGGAAACTAAGTTGGTGATGGCCAGGGAATTCTGATGTGCTGCAGTCCATGGGGTCACAAAGAGTCAGACACAACTGAGCGACTGAACTGAATTGAAACTAAGGCTCAGGAAGGGAGGGTGTTCTAGGTCATGATAAAAGAAAGAGCTCAGACTAAATGCCATTTGTTCATTTTATTCATTCATAGAGTGCTTGGAATTTTTCAGAATTGATTTTAGTATAAATCTGTCATCTTTTAGAAAAGATGAGGCCAGAGAATTCAGGGGCTTGTGAGAGGAAAGAACATGTATTTCATTGGCATGGTCTCCTAGGACAGCAACTGCTCTCTTAGACACAGAAAGAGGCACAGAAGGTAGAAAAGAGAACTTTACCTCCTTCAAACTGTACTTTCCCTTTTTCCTCAGCTCCCAGAAGTCTACAGACTGATCACCCTGGAAAGCCAGGCAGCCAGCAGCCAGACGTTACACTGGCACTGAGCTTCCACTTCACACTCTGGTTTCATCTCCACAACATCTCCACGAGTAGGTGATAAAACCCTCACTTTACAAATGAGAAAACAGAGAGGAATATGAAGCCACTGACCTGCTACTGGGTCTGCCCACCAGCCTGCTTTCCCGCCACCATCCTCCCACTGTCATGGTTCTAGTACATCCAGACCCTGATTTTCTCCTTCCTGTACTTCTGCAACAGTTCCATTGGACATTCTTTTTTTAAAATGTATGTGTACATTTAGTGAGCACCAAAAGTGTGCCAGGTTCCATGCTGGACATCGGAGAGAGAATGATGAGCGTGAGTTAGTGCCTGCCATTCTAGCAAGAGAAAGGGCAGAACAGGTGACCCTACATGAGGATCAGCACTGTCGCAGGGAGAGGTGGGGGGATGGGGTGTTCATGGGTCAAGTAAGGCTGGAGTCCTCCATGATGAGTCTAACTCAACCAGCTTACTAAGAACCCCTTTTGAGAATCCTTGTGAAAATGAAAACCCAAACAAACTACTCCTCAAAACCTTTCAGCGGTTCCCTGTCACTCAGAGAACAAAGGACAGGCTCCTCAGTGAGGAGAGGAAAGAATAAATGCATTGTAAGCAAGAAAGTTGGGGGTCTGGGAAGCTTTCCAGACAGAAGACTCCTCTTTTTTTTTTTTTTAAACCATTTGACCTCCTTCACCTTTTCTATTGCTATTTCTTTGTGAGACAGCAGAGATTATAAGAGAAGAAAAAGAGGAGGAGAAAAGGAAGCACTGAGTCAATGAGTACTACAAACAGGCACTGTTCTGGGCTTTCCCCCCATTTAATCCCCATCGGGATCACTCTTCATGGAAGGGAACATCATCCTCTTTTACAACTGAGGAAATTCAGAGTTAGGGCCTTAAGTAGATTGATTGCCCAAGGTCAAAGTGAGAAGTCCAGTGTCATTAACTTGACTGCTTCCTTCTCACTTAGTCATCTAGTAAGTGACTAGAACAAGAATTTGAACCCAGGCTTATCTGACTTCAAAGCTTAAATATTTTGCTTTTCTGATGAGTCACAGTGGGCTGCCTTGGCAAATAATCATTTAATTCTAGAAACTTCCATAATTTATCAGATATTTGACTTTAAAAGAAACTTCATCACTTTCCTAGCTAGACTTACTCAAATCCTCCAGTATCACCTGCACATCATTTCTTGCTACATACAAAAACGCATACCAAAAGGACCAATTCTTTACCAAAAGTTTTGAAAATCTAATGACTAACAACAAAAAAAAAGTCATTGTCCTAAAAATGCCTTTTAGAGTGTGTTGGCAAAGTCTAGTGTTTTAGCTGACACCAGAAAGCAGACAGATCTGGGTGATGAACAGTATCTTGGCACAATTCGTCACTGATAACAGAAGCTTCCATAATAAATGACTGGAAAGCACTTTCCCATTATAAAGCATTACCTAAATACTGACTGAAAGTAACACAAAACTATGCCAAGCTGCAATAGGATGGCCCTTATGAATTATACAAGCAAAAGTCGGATCAAGTAGAGTCAGCTACACTTTTCTATATCCTTCACAAACTTCATGTGGACTAACAAAGACTATTAGAAAAGAGAAATTTAAAAATGCATGCCCCTCTAGGAGCCTTTAAATAAGGATCCTTAGTTCTTATAAAGGGCTTATAGTTCTTATAAGTTCTTATATAGTTCCTTAGTTCTTATAAAGGGCTTCCCTGGTGGCTCAGATGGTAAAGAATCTGCCTGTGATGCAGAAGACTTGGGTTTGATTCCCGAGTTAGGAAGATCCCCTGGGGAAGGGAATGACTATCCATTCCAGTATTCAAGCCTGGACAATTCCACGAACAGAGGAGCCTGGTGGACTTCAGTCCATGGGGTCACAAAGAGTCGGACACGGCTGAGTGACTAATACTTTTTCACTTTGGTCTTATAAGAAGTGAGATTAGAGGATGTTTGGGGTATAGATTTTAATAGCTAGAAAGGGGAGGCCCTTCGTGGTACATAAGGCAGTTGCAGCTTGAGAAGGGTGTTGAGGAAAAAAGTCAAACACACAATTTGACCCAACTGTTTAAAATTTTCCAGAGCTTCTCACATCTGTTAAGCCACTTGGATTATTTATAAGATCCTAAAGACCAAGGACTTAGATTTTTCAAGTTCTTTTAATAGCAGTGGAAAGAGAAACAAAGAGTTCTTTGCCTTTTTTATGACACCTCACCATAGGTCAAAACAAAACCAGACAGCTGGTCAGACAAACCACCCATTTCCCATTATGGGTGCTTACGGCTGAGAAAGGAAGCCACTGAGCTTGCTGTATTTGAAGATAAAACATAAACCCAACTGCTCTCCTCAACATGCTACACAGATAGATTTATTCTTTTAAGGACTATGTATTAAGCATCTCGACCATGTACCAGATACCATGTCAATTGCTGGAGATTCGACAGAAGACAGCTTTTATATTCATGACTGGGCATTCTGTTATCACCTCTATCTTCTGAAGAGAAAGCTGAGGTTCATAGAGTAGGCACCAGCCCAAAGTCCTGTAGGGAGTGAGCCCCAGCCCTCACCTGCCTCTTCACAAGCTGTGCTCCCACTAGGTAAAGCATGAAGATTTCGTATGGTTCAATTCTCCTCTGTAGCTGATCTCCAGAGAGATCACACATCTATCCTCCACATCTCAGACTCTGTAGGAGTTCTGAGTGGAAGGAAGACAGAGGGAAGCACCATGCAGATGAATAAATTCTCTATCCTGCAAATTAAGTTGTCCTCAGTGCTAACCACACAAATATGCCACAGACACAAACAAGCAGCCCTTCACATCTGAATTCTGCTCTGCTAGGCACCACTCAAGTTCTGCTCCACCTTCTATGTCCTATAAGCTCATGTTTCTGTCTCAGAAAGCCTGGCTCTCCCCAACCCCCAACATAAAAAGGGCGCCTCTGGTCATCTCCCTCTATAGCATTTAACACAGTATATAAATAAATATGTTCCTGTGAGTTTATTTAGCATCTGTCTCTCATTAAAATGCAAGCTCCACCAAAAACTTTGGTCCCTTTTCCCTAGGTCCTGACACAGTGACTAAATACAGTAGGTACTCTGACTTCCCTGCCAATCCAGTGGTTGAGAATCCACCTGCCAATACAGGGGACAAGGGTTCAGTCTCTAGTCTGGAAAGATTCCACATCTTGTGGAGCAACTAAGCCTGTGCCCCACACTATTGAGTCTGTGCTCTAGAGCCCGGGGGCCCCAGTAGCTGAGCCTGCAAGACCTAGAACCCGTGTTCTGCAACAAGAGAAGCCACCACAGTGAGGAGCCCACACACTTCAAATAGAGAGTAGCCCCACTTGCCACAACTAGAGAAAGCCCACATGTGGCAATGAAGATTCAGCGCAGTCAGAATAAAATTAGTTAATTTTTTTTTAATTTTTAAAATACATGTAGTAGGTACTCAGTAAATATTTGTGAAGTTACTGAAAGAATGATTATATTTAACCCATAGTCTGTGACCATAACCAAATATTACCTAAACCAAATCACCTATTAAACACTGTATCTCACCCCTAGAGGTACAAATATGCTTTTACATCTTAACTTTTGTCTTTTTCTGTGACTCATCTACTAATGTATAAGATAATTTACTTAAATGTGTGTATCATTTATTGGTCTGTTCTCCTTGACAATGCGGGAGACCTGGGTTCTATCCCTAGGTTGGAAAGATCCCCTGGAGAAGGGAAAGGCAACCCACTCCAGTATTCTGCCTGGGAGGATTCCATGGACTACAGTCCATGGAGTCACAAAGTGTTGGACACTACTGAGCAACTTTCACTCTCGCTCCTTGACAAAGATGTAGCTTTACAAGGGACTAGATAGCAAAGGCCTAGAATTATGTCTGGCTTATAGTAGATTCTCCACAAATATTTGTTAAATGAATGAATGAAAATGTCCTTCTTAATTTCTTAATGATAAGCATTCAATGATACATAGTTTCTTTAAATTATGGGATATATATGAATTTAATTTCTGAGAGTTTCAGTTTCCTCGTGGGCATTGGACTAAATGAACTTTAAAAAATAATTTTAATGATCAAAGATAGATTCACTTATACACACAATATTACGAGTATTAAGGCAGAAAAGATAATTAGCACATTTTTAAAAGATGGTCAACAAAATGGTTTTCAGTAGATCATCCAAGGTTATCAATGAATTCTATCTCACAAAGATCCAAATTCACTGAGATTATTGTTTAGGTGTCTTTTCTTCCATATTCCCTCAAAGAAACTGAAGTTTGGAAGAGGTTTTGTATTGTCAAAAATTTCATGTGAGGATACAGACTTTGCTATGTGTCCAAATGGATGAATCAATTCAACAAGTATTTCTTACTTTACGTTGTGTACTACTTTAGGCATGGTGGGATGTCAAAGTAAAAAAGCTGCTTTCAAGAAGCATTCACTATCCTTTACTGGGGATATGAGACACACTCACAAAACAGCCAGAAAACAGCAAAATAACCTGCCTATCCAGAGCAAGAGCATAATAATAGGTAGAATAGGTGCTATGGGTGTAGGAATAGGTAAGGATCAGTGGGAATCAAAATATTCAGAAAAGATCCTAGGAAGAAGATTTGACAAACTTTTTTTTAAGGACACAAGACACTAGTCATCTGCATGGGGATGTGTATTGTCTGAACCAATGGAACAGCACTAGTAGAAGCTTTAATATTATTTAGGTAATCATTAATTTGTCAAAGAATTAACAGCCGCCTTCCCTCTTTCCATGGGCTTGAGCTATCTTAAACAGTTTTGAGTAGTCTTAGTCCTTTGAATGCTAGTTCTTTAACTTTGTTGCCAATTCCACATTTCCTATAAAGTGCTCTTAAAAGATAAAAATTGGGTCAATACCAATAAAATTGTATCCATCTGTCAAGAGAAATTTCCATTTAAGGAGGACACCAAACTGCATCATCAACAAGGAATCCAAAACACTTAAGGAAAATTAGCATGGGATGGTAGCCAAACTACCCCAGAGGTTAAGAGAGCCAGTGTTAAGCTGGCTTAGCCCTCAGCACTGAAATATATAACACAAACTTCTAGCACTTCAGAGAGTCACACACCACAGACAGAGGGGTCATTCCTGCCTCAGGGATGGGACCAGACTAACAAGACTGTGTCCTAAATTCACACAACAGCAGGCCTGGAGCCATGACTTATTTCAGTAATTCAGAGAAACTGTTATACATTAGCCTCAGTCAAGACTAACATGCTGGGAAAATGAAATTAATGTGACCATGACTCTAATGAAAGTTGGCAAATATAAGAGGTACTGTCCTTAACTTTCAGTTCAGTTCAGTTCAGTCGCTCAGTCGTGTCTGACTCTTTGCGACCCCATGAATCGCAGCACACCAGGCCTCCCTGTCCATCACCAACTCCCGGAGTTCACTCAGACTCATGTCCATCGAGTCACTGATGCCATCCAGCCATCTCATCCTCTGTCGTCCCCTTCTCCTCCTGCCCCCAATCCCTCCCAGCATCAGAGTCTTTTCCAATGAGTCAACTCTTCGCATGAGGTGGCCAAAGTACTGGAGTTTCAGCTTTAGCATCATTCCTTCCAAAGAAATCCCAGGGCTGATCTCCTTCAGAATGGACTGGTTGGATCTCCTAGCAGTCCAAGGGACTCTCAAAAGTCTTCTCCAACACCACAGTTCAAAAGCATCAATTCTTCGGTGCTCAGCCTTCTTCACAGTCCAACATCCATACATGACCACAGGAAAAAACATAGCCTTGACTAGACGAACCTTTGTTGGCAAAGTAATGATGTCTCTGCTTTTGAATATGCTATCTAGGTTGGTCATAACTTTCCTTCCAAGGAGTAAGCATCTTTTAATTTCATGGCTGCAGTCACCATCTGCAGTGATTTTGGAGCCCCAAAAATAAAGTCTGACACTGTTTCCACTGTTTTCCCATCTATTTCCCATGAAGTGATGGGACCAGATGCCATGATCTTCGTTTTCTGAATGTTGAGCTTTAAGTCAACTTTTTCACTCTCCACTTTCAAAATATATCTTTACTGATTTACATTTTTCAGAAAACCTTTTCATTCAAGCCACCCAATTCCCTGACTGCCTTGTCATAGCCGCCAACATTTCTAGTGCTGTATGTTAATGAATTGGCAAAAAATTGGAACCGAAATCTAACCCAAAGGTAAATTATTTTCTACATTAGGGCTGAGTTTTACTGTTACAGTTTTCTTTTTCTTAGTGCCCTTTCACAGCGCTCAGCTAGACAGAAGGATAGGAGGCCTATGATGAGTAATGGTGTGCCTGTCTCCCTAAGCTTCTACCCCCACCCATCTACAGATGTGGTCAGTCTGATGGGAAACTTGTCATTTGACTATCTCTGCACCCATTTTTAGCAACTGTGACTTTTACATTAAAGTTCAAAGATGTTCTGTACCAATTTTCAACCAATTCATTAACATACAGCACTAGAAATGTTGGCGGCTATGACAAGGCAGTCAGGGAATTGGGTGGCTTGAATGAAAAGGTTTTCTCGAAAAATGTAAATCAGTAACGATATATTATCAGTTTGTTAACAAAAATTTTATGTCATATTATCATGTCTTTTATATCATATTTTAATGTGTGAGTTGAGGAGAAAAGGAGAAAGATAAAGTTATAGAGCCTATTTTGATACATACATATATAAAATCAAATAATAAAGAAGACTGGTTTCTATCACTATAGAAAAAATAGAAAAACTTTTAACTATTTTCTCTTAACTTCATTTTTATTAAAGTTTGCTTCAAACTACACTTAAGTCTGTCCCATCCATTTTCAACACCACTAGCAAATTTCCAGAAATCTTGATGTCTTTTGAACTTGAGCTCTAGAATATTCCTTAAGTCCTATCTGAAGAAATAATCTTTTTATCTTATCTCTTGACTAATGTTTCTGCTATTTCTTCAGTTACCTTTCCACTCCTTAAAAACCACAAAATTTCTAAACTAAATCCATTTCTGAGAAAGGCAAATCTTCCTTTCTTTAGAAATGCATTTAAATAATATACACAAACCTGTGTTATTACTTACAGACAAGTCTGTAAGCAAGTTACTGGAACAAAATAAGAGAAGCATTCTGCTAGACATCTCTAAAGCCTACTGGACAGGGAAAGGAAGTACCACAGAAGCGGGTATCCTTCTTTCCAGGGTAAGACTTGGAAAAGCCTCAGGAGAGATCACTTAGAGACAATGAGAATACTTAACGGAAGAAAAAGCCCTACTCCAGGTAAGTCACTCTTCACCAGGACACTGGAGGGGAAGAGAGGAATCCTGAGCCAAAGCATGGCTTCAATGATCACTTGGGAGTTAAAATAGCACCATATGTGGAAATGATTGCTACATCGTTGCTGACAACCTTGTTCTTTCCATCACTCAGTAACTCTGTGTTCTCTATATAAAATCCTTCAAGACATCACTGCTGGCCTTATTGTTAGTCTCTGGTGTATCATTAGTCCAAGTAAAAATTGCTATCAATATTTTGGAAGTCCTATCACACTTTTAAATACGCAAGTATTATGATTCAGCCATTATTTTTCAAGAAATTCATCTTAACAGAAAGAGGATCATGGCTTAATAAACACATGAACAAAAAATGTGTAGTGTATTGCATGTTTAAACATAAAGTTCTCATATCTAATTTTAGCTCAAAAATTTGGAGCATGAAGAACTGCAAGTAATATCACAAATAGCCTCCTTTCTCTCCACATACCTACACCAACAGCCCTCTCAGATAGACAGGGACAGTTTTGTGGGGCCACCACATACAATCTAAGAAAGGAAGGAAAGACAAATTTATCCAGTAAAAGAAAGCAAAAAACTAAAACAGTATCATCCCCTAATTTCAAAACTTACTACAAATCAGTAATCAAAACAGCTACCATACTAGCAAAATAATAGTATATGAATCCCCCTTACCCTGGCAACAATTCTACTCTCTACTTCTATGAATTTGACTATTTTAATTACCTCATATAAGTGGAATTATGTAGTATTTGTTTATAGTCCCACTTTATTTTTTTTTGTTTTGCCTGCGCCCTTGGTGTCAAACCCTTTGTTTTCTTCTAAGAATGTTACAGATTCACATTTATGAATAAGTCTTTAATCCACTTTGAGTTGATTTTTTATTATGAAAAGAGTAGTCTTTTCAATAAATGGTAGTTTGTGACAACTACATTCAAAAGAATGAAGTTGGACCCCTTTCTCATACCATACACAATAACTAACTCAAAATGGATCAAATATGAGAGCTAAAACTATAAAAATCTTAGAAAACAACAGAGGAATACATCATTACCTTGAATTTGATAATGGTTTCTTAGATATGACACTGAAAAAAGGAAAAATTGATAAATTAGACTTCACCAAAATTTTAAAACTTTGTTCATTAAAAGACATAACCAAGAAAGTGAAAAAAACAGCCCTCAGAATACAAGAAAATGTGTGCAGATCATATATTTGGTAAGTATCCAGAGTGTATAAAGAACGCTTAGACCTTGCAAACAAAAAGAGAAACCCAGTTAAACATAGATAATGGACTTAAAGAGACATTTCTGCAAAAAAAATATATGCAAAGGATCAACAAGCACATCAAAATTTGCTCAGTGCTATTAGTCATTGGGGAAATGCAATTCAAACCACACAAAATACCACTTCACACCAACTAGGACAAGCTACAATAAAATAAAGAGAAAATAGCAAGTGTTGGGAGAGGTGAAGAAATTGGAACACTCACACATAGCTGGCGGGCATGTAAAATGGTACAGCTGCTATGAAAAACAATTGGTGATTCTTCAATAAAATCAACATGAAATTACCATATGACTCAACAAATCCAAACCTGGGTCGATACCCAAAAGAATTAAAAATAGATGCTCAAACACAACCTTTTGTACACAAATGTTCATAGCAGCACTATCCACGGTAGCCAAAAGATGGAAACAATCCAAATTTCTATTAACTGATTAATGAATAAACAAAATGTGGATATCCATACATGTGCATTTGCCTGTATGCTCAATGATGTCCAACTCTTTGTGATCTCACAGACTGTAAACCGCCAGGCTCCTCATTGGATTTTCCAGGCAAGAATACTGGAGTGGGTTGCCATTTCCTCCTCCAGGGTATCTTCCGGATCCCGGGATCAGACTGTGTCTCCTGAATCTCCTACACTGCAAGTAGAGTCTTTATTACTGAGCCACCTGAGAAGCTGGGATAGCCATACAATGAACTACAGTTATCCCATAAAAAGAAATGAAGTATTGATATGTGCTACAACATGCATGAACTGCAAAACATTATGCTGCATGAAAGCTAAGTGAAGCCAGACACAAAAGGCCTCACAGTGCATGATTCTATTTATATGGATTATCCTGAATAGGTAAATCCATAAAGACAAAGAGAAGTGTTTTCCAGGAGCTAAGAGGAATAGGGAATTGAAAGTGACTGGTTCATGGGGTGTCCTTTTGGGGTGATGAAAATGTTACAGAACTACATAATAGTGTAAGGTTGTACAAATTGTGAGTGTATTAAACACCATTGAATTGTACACTAGTTTTAATGGTTAAAATGATGAATTTTAAGTATGTTTTACCATAATTGAAAATTGAGCTGAAAAAATTAGCATCAATTTATTAAAATCACCAAGAAATAGATGATTTATTAAACGAAAAATTACTAAGTGGGACATGTTGCACTTAAAAACCGAGGAGTTAGTTCTTTTATGAAACAACCCTATTTTATACAGATGTCCATAGAATAGAGAGCAATGGCAAGAAAGGCAGGCAAAAGAAGAAAGATGAAGGGGAAAAAAGTACTAATTGATGCAGTTGTGTGTTGTCCTTGATAAAACCACCTGATAGAGCATTAATTAAAATAAGTATACTTTCAGCATTACCTTGAATATACATTTGTAAATTTACAAGTGTAAATTGATGTGTCGAATTGGAAGTTCTCAAGTAGCTGTTGCTATTCCCCAAACACTAGGGAAAAGGAAACAGTCTTTTTCCTCAGTCTGTCTGTGGCAACATACTTCAGCCCTGCACAGCCCACCAGCTACACAATCTCCTGAAGGAGTTCAAGGTGGCTTCTACCATCCTTTCTCTCAATCAAAGAAGAAACACTAATCTTGATTCCTCAAGGATATACAGTGGGACCTCTGTATATCCTCTGCACTAGGTGCCAGGGATTTTAGTGAGAGGATCAATATGAATGTTTAATTGGAAAGTGCGTATTTTGCAACTTCTGCCTACTCTACTTACTAACTCATGACTTTGAGCAAATTACTCAACCTCTGAAACTTCTTCGCCCATAAAATGAGGATAATAGAACCTATTTTATGTCATTACTGTGATAAATCGAGTGAGTACACACATACAAAACATTTACAATAGTTTGACACAGGAAAGGATAGGTAACTAAGACCTTAGACTAATGCCAGGAAGATTCATTTCAGTTGATACCAATTTGAACAGGAGCAGGACTAGCCCTAAAGGTAAGGGATTGGCCAGAACAAGGTAACAAAAATTAGAGGTCAGTCATCCAGCAGGTGACTAAGTGAAAACCAGGTACAAGACAGAAAACCATCTGAAACTTGACCACCCATGATAAAGATTAGGTAGGAAGGCTGAAATCCAAAACTCACCCAACTGTGAAGATTCCCCCAACCCCAACCCATAGAAACCACAAAGTACCATTGCTGAACCACTCTTAAAAAAAAAAAAAAAAAGTACTTATTTATTTGGCTGCATTGGGTCTTAGTTGCAGCACACAGGATCATTTTTGCGTCATGTGAGATCTTTCACCGTGGCACACGGACTCTCTAGTTGTGGTGCATGAGCTTCAGCAGTTGTGGTGCATGGGCTTAGTTGCTCCAAGGCATGTAGGATCTTGATTCCCCCACCAGGGATCAAACCATATCCCCTGCATTTCAAAGCAGATTCTTAACCACTGGACCACCAAGGAAGTCTCCTGAGCCACTCTTGATAATTGAGAGAGAGAGCCCCAAACCAAGATCTAGTATTACTTCTCAGTAATACTAGTGGCTTTAGGCTAGTGGCTTTAGGGGACTGAGCCACCAGATAGCAAATTACTAGTAGCAGCTGGGCCAAATGAGAGACAGCAGAGATTGATAACCAAGTTACCACCCTCATTTCACAGATGATGAAGCTTAGGCTTAGTGAACGGAGAAGGCACTGGCACCCCACTCCAGTACTCTTGCCTGGAAAATCCCATGGACGGAGGAGCCTGGTAGGCTGCAGTCCATGGGGTCACGAACAGTCAGACACAACTGAGAGACTTCACTTTCACTTTTCACTTTCATGCATTGGAAAAGGAAATGGCAACCTACTCCAGTGTTCTTGCCTGGAGAATCCCAGGGACGGGGGAGCCTGGTGGGCTGCCATCTATGGGGTTGCACAGAGTTGGACACGACTGAAGAGACTTAGCAGCAGCAGCAGCAGCAGCAGCAGGCTTAGTGAAATTTACCACCTTGTGCAACATAGCCAGGAAATGACGGGGGCCAAAAATGCAACACAGAACTGTAATATTCAAACCCTAAAAGATTTGTTCAGCACAATTGAACCTGCTAGTCACTTGTAGCTAACTTACTGCAGGCTTAGACAATAACTGTTCTTTTGTTCTTAGTTATTATTCCTTGGACAGCAAGGAGATCAAACCAGTGAATCCTAAAGGAAATCAACCATGAATACTCATTGGAAGGACTGATGCTGAAGCTGAAGCTTCAAAACTTTGGCCACCTGATGCAAAGAGCCGACTCGTTGGAAAAGACCCTGATGCTGGAAAAGACTGAAGGCAGAAGGAGGAGAGGGCAATAGAGGATGAGACAATTGGATGGCATCACCAGTTGAATGGACATGAACTTGGGCAAACTCCAGGAAATGGTGAGGGAAAGGGAAGCCTGGCGTGTTGCAGTCCATGGGGCGGTGAAGAGTCGGACACGCCTTGGCGACTAAACAACAACAAGAATTATTCCAAATCCTATTCACCCTTGCTACTCACAGTGTGGCCCATGGAGAAACCACAGCAACAACCCCAGAAACTTGTTAAAAATGCAGACTCTCAGGCCCCAATCCAGACTTCCTGAATCAGAACCCGGTTTTGAGAAGATTCCCAGGTGATCTGTATGTACATTACACTTGGAGAAGCACTGTTCTATATGCTGCCTCTCTCCCTTCCCACAGAATTTCTTTATTTTCTAAAGGAATAACAGATTCCGTGCTCATAAATCAAGAGCAAAATGTATTTTGTATCATGGGGGAAAAAAGAATTTCAGGAGGGAGAGTTCAGAGGAGACAAAGAACTTCCAGCTGAAGAGATCTGGGGATGGTGTGTTTGACCTGATCTTCGAAGAAAGGGTAGGACATGTACAGGCAGTGATGGGGGACAGGGTGACCTTTACACAAGGAATGGGAAAAAACCCACAGCGGGAGTGTGTAAAACATGCAAGTGGTTCTGTCTGGCTGGAGCCTACGGCATGTGAAAAGCAATGGAAATACATGCTTCAAGGAAAAATTAGGGACAGATAGAGTATTAATTGGATAACAGAAATTAGGACTTTATTATGTAGGCAGTGCTCTATAGTTGAAGGGCTTTGAGCTCAAAATTAACATTTAAGAAGGTCAATGTAGGGAATTTCCTGACAGTCTGGTGGTTAGGACCCCATGCTTTCATTGCCAAGGGCCCAGGTTGGATTCCTGTTTGGAGAACTAGGATTCCACAAGCTGTGCAGCACAGCCAGAGGAAGAAGATGATTAATTTATATTAAGTACCGTAAAGAATCTGCCTGCAATGCAGGAGACATGGGTTCTATCCCTGGGTCAGGAAGATTCCCTGGAGAAGGAAATGGCAACCCACTCCAGTATTCTTGCCTGGAGAACTCCATGGACAGATGAGTCTGGAGGGCTACAGTCCATGGGATTACAAAGAGTCAGACACTACTGTGCGACGAACACTTTCATTTCTATAGAGGACCAAAAAGTAAACCAGAACTCTAGTGGCAAATGAAAGTTGCTAAGAGGCAAGACTTGGGGAGGAACAGTGGTGGGAATAAGAGGAGATGGAGGGTAAGAACTGTGGAGTGGACCCCTTCAGCCTGACACAGCCAGCAGGAGGGAGCTCTCCCAGCACCCCTCCTTCAGCACCTGCTCCTTAGTGCCACAGTGCTCTATCAAGGCAGAGATTTACTGTGTACCTATCATTAAAACATACACATTTAAAATCTAACTAGGTTTAGATGAGGTCATGAAGGTGGGGACCTCAATTTGGGTTTAGTGCTCTTCTAAGAAGAGAAACCAGGGAGCTCTCTCTTTCCCCATCATGTCGAGGACTCAGAGGGTGGATACTCATCTGAGAGCCAGGAAGAGGGCCTTCACCAGACACTGACCACACTGGTACCCTAGTCTCAGATGTCCAGCCTCGGGACAGTAAGAAAATAAACTTCTGTTGTTTAAGCCAAAAAAATAAATAAATAAATAAAATAAAATCTAATGGAACCCCTGCAGTGTCTGACCCACTGTAAATGCCACAAAATTTGTGTTAAATATTTCTGAATATCAGGCAACAAGTTATGTAGCCTGAGAGCTGAGATCTGAAAAATATATTCTCAACTTGATAATTATCCCATTTGGTAGAATTCTCTCCCTTCATAGGACTTCTTCAACTGAAATGGCACTTAACATGGAAAGGCATTTTTACATTGAAAATTGTCCAATTTAAATGACCGATTACTGCAGCAAAGTGAAAGCTCTTGCCAACATCTGATCACCCTTGATGAACTCTCAAATTTAATTTTCTTAACTTAAAACATGAGGACTAGCCTGAACTCATTATAACCTCACTAAGGTGCAGGTCTCAGTCAGACCCAAGTAACTTCCTTGCTCATTCTCTCCCAGAGAAATATCTGCAATTACTTAACTGCAATTACTACTTCTTAAAATGTCCTCCGATTCTTCTTTCCTCTCTGTCTCTCTCTCTTTTGCTCTCTCCCTTCTATAACAACTCATTAACAAGACTCAAGATTACTTGGTAAATAGCTCTAGACCAGGGTTATTCTCAGTTTAGTACTGACAAATCGGGTCAGATAACTTGGGGGATTAGGAGGAAGACTATTCTGTGTTTTGTTGGGTGTTTAAAACATCCCAAGCCTCTATCCTCTAGATGCCAAATTACCTCCATCCCCACCCCCACCAGTTGTGAGGACCCAAAATACCTCCAGCCATCGCAAATGTCCCCTAGAGGTCCAATGGAGAAGCACTGTCTAGAACATAGCAAACCTCAGGCACACAGGATTCACACTAATATTATACATGGAAGAGAGACCTGGGGATTCCTTAGAAGCCTGGGAACCCTGATGTGTATTTCTTTGGGTTCATTATTTGGAGAAGCTTAACTTAATCAAACCACAGGTCTACTAAATTTACTCTTTAGTTCATAATTTGCACTCCAGTGAGTTTTCCTAGGTGTCCCACAGAATTATCCAGGATTCCAAGTTATCCTGGAAATGTACACTTTACATTGGAAAGTGATATTTGAGTTCCATGCCAACAGGACATAGAGGACATAACTTAGGCATCTATAAAAGAGGCTGCACACATATAACCAATTAAAAATATCTAATGAGAACTCAAGTAGTGAATGAAAGGGAGAACAGACGACTATACTGAGCGTAGCAGGGATTACAGTTGCCACAGAGCTGCGGAACTTGAAACGACCTAAGCACTGTCCATATGCCTTTTCATCAGATGTGATTCACATAGCCTCAAACCTAAGGAGTTTCATCCAAAATTCTCAATGCAGTTTAGCAGGAGCCAAACCACACTATTGAAACACTGAATTTCAGAAGTAAAATGAAACCCAGACAAGTTTTGCCAGCTCAGATCATAGCCACACTTTACAAAGATGACCAGACCAGTAAGAAAGCTAGCGTGAAAATGGGGTTTTCAGCATTTTTGCATTTGCCAGCACTAGTTATCGAACTTGCCAAGTCTTCAATCACACATTCAAGTCCCTGAAAACTTAGAAACCTTTGGGATTCTACAGTGCCATTCATACATTGTTTGTTTGTGATTTTAGACACTGAGTAAATACTGCAGCAAATCTTTCACAGTTATCTTAATGGAAATAGACTTTAGAATTTGGAACAGACAGCTAGAGATAATTTTTCTCTAAAAAATTTAGTTGCACTGTTATGATCTGTTTCTCATTATATTTGTGCTATTCAAATCATGCATAGCCCATAAAATCACAGAAAGAGCCACAAATAACAAGAGTTGGAAAAGCATAATGGAGTTTCCTAGTCCGAAATTGTAGAAGGCAACTGCAAAAATATACAGCTCTTATTTGTCTCCTTTTGGAAGAGCCACAAATGACAGATACTCAGAAAATAGCAAACAAGCAGGGTAGGTAAATGAACATTCAAATGCATGGACTAGGCAGACAAATCATTGGAATAACTTCTTCACACACAAGGTGAGGTGTAAAGATGTTACCACCGCAATGTTCCATCAGGAAAAAAAATAAAACAGAGAGATATTCATAACCATTTCAACAGATTGTCTCCATTGTAGGTATACTGTTTATTCACTTGACATTTCTTGAATATAACCTGTGTTAGAAGCATGCTGCCTGGCTATAATGTGCTTATGATGTAAAGGAGAAATAATAGGTTCATGATAATTAACTAGCAGATAAAGTGTAAGAATAATAAATGCAGTAAGAGATGTTAACGAGATCACAGTGGGAATTTAAAGGGAAGGGGTTTTTATTCCTGCCATGGGAATTAAAGGAGCCTCCTTGGAAAAGAAAACATTTTCTCTGGAACTTCAAGGCCTAGGGTGAATGCATTCCTAAATGAAGGCTTCACAATTCCTATTGTTAAAATACTTCCCAGAAGCATGTTTTCCAAATTCTGCTGTAGCTTTATTATTGGTAAATGTCCATCTGCCTTTGCCCTGGAGGAAGCTCCTTGAGGGCTGCAGTGTGTGCTGTCACCCAGCACAAAACCCACATGTCAGAGCTACTTAGTAAACATTGTAGATTTGATATGACCAGAAAAATGAGATGTTTTGTTGAAGATTGCTATTACCTGTGTGATTCACTGCAGTGGAAGCTTGCTGCCCTGTGCTTTTCCCTGGCCTTGGGGTTCTCAGAGTCTATCATGAGCAATTAAGACCACAGACCCCAACAAACAGAATTAGGGGGAATGGGTTTCCCCAGTGGCTCAATGGGTAAAAATACACTTGCAATGCAAGAGCTACAAGAGAGGAAGGGTTCACTTCCTGGGTTGGGAAGAACCCCTGGAGGAAGGGATGGCAAACCCACTCTAATATTCTTGCCTGGAGAATCCCATGGACTGAGGAGCCTGGGTGGCTACAGTCCAAAGTGTCACAAAGAGTTGGACACAACCGAGTGACTAAGCAGGCAGGCACGCATGTGGGTGCCCTACACCTGTAAGACTCCCTAAAATGTACCTCACTTCTCGCCTTGACTCACCTCACCCCAAGGGAGAGAGAATGGTTATTGGAATGATGAGTTTGGGAATAATTGGGCATTCTCCCCATTTCTTCTTCTAGGAGCTAGTTTCAGGCACAGGTCTGCATCCACATGAGGAGGCCTATCTTGGTCCGGCACTGTCTGAGACTGGGTGTGTTGGAAAGTCTGATGAATCTCAGGATTTAATGGATGATTTCAGTCTCACACTAACCAAGTTTTTCTAACTTTATTATTAATAAAGATCATCCTCAGTATTCAATTTGTTTTATTAGAATGTAACCAGCTGTATGTCCAGGAATATGCATCAATTTTAATGACTGTATCCCAGCTTTTAGAACAATGTGTGTACAAGTCATGTCTGACTCTTTGTGACCCTATGGACCATAGCCCTCCAGGCTCCTCTGTCCATGGGATTCTCCAGGCAAGAATACTCGAGTGGGTTGCCATGCCCTCTTCCAGGGGATCTTCTTGACCCAGGGACTGAACCCATGTCTCTTAGGTTTCCTGCATTGGCAGTCTGGTTCTTTACCACTAGCGCCACCTGGGAAGCCCTTTTAGACAGTCAATAAATACTTGACTATTAACCTGTTAAAACCTCCTCAAGAGAGGGAATACTATCTATTGGTTCCCATTAAAAGCTCCAAAACTACCTCAAATAAGCATTTAATAAATGTGTGCTAAGTAAATGAATGATCTTCTCACCAATCACAACTTCTATATATTTGCAAAAATCTCACCCTGTTCATTATATTTTAAAAGATACATGGTTTAAGATAATATTTTTTCCTATATTTTAACATAACAGCTTTATTTAGCTAAAGGGAATGTTAAGCTTTAACATGATGTCACAAAGCAAGTATTCAGTGATAGATCTAATTAGCACCCAGGCCCAACTCCAGTCTTTCCCTGTCGAACAGATTTAACCACAGATACTTGTTCCCCTATGTAGCCAATTAAGTGTAGTCTCATGTGCTGCCAGAGTGTAAGCCATCCACAGAAAAATAATACAAGTGTGTTTTTGGCTAATAATCTTATCTCTATTACAAAATTCCAATCTAAGGATTTCTACTTTGAACATAAGTAGCAAGAAGATAGGAACAGGTACTTCTAGAACCTGATCTTCAGCAAATAATAATGTAAAATAACCTTATTATATTTTTACCTTTTTGCTTTTGCGGTATTTGTTATTAAGAAAAAAGATGAGGACAATGACATGAAGAAAATTACTTTTTTTAAAGTCATTTTGACAAATTAAGACCGAAGTTTAAGACCAAATTAAGACCAAAAATTAAGACTTTTAAAAAATGAATGTCATCAATGAAAAGCTTTAAGATAATTATTCAGTATTTTTAAGACTTTAAAAAATTTTTTAGACTAAGATCAGCTTAATTTTTCATTTAGACTAATTTAAGATCCCCATGTGGGCAAGGGCTCTGATACAATTGAACAAAACTCCTTATAGTCTTAGAGATTATTATATTAAATGAAATAAGTAAGACAAAGAAAGACAAATACTACTTATATGTGGAATCTAAAAAACAATACAAATGAATTTATTTACAAAACAGAACAGACTCACAGACAGAAACAAGATTATGGCTACCAAAGCAAAAGGGGAGAGAAGGAGAGAGAAATTAGGAGTGTGGGATTAATAGATACACACTACTGTATATAAAATAGATAAGGATTTACTGTTGACTACACCACCATTACCACCACTGTATAGCAAAGAAAACTATATTTAATATCTGGTAAAAAACCTATAATGGAAAAGAATATGAAAACATATATATGTATTTTTTCATATATATAATATATAACTATGCTATATACATGAAACTATATATGATACTGTAAATCAACTTATACTTCAATAAATGATAAATAAATACTCCTTATGGTCTTGATAAACTTAAAATTGACATGGATCTTCAAGATACAAATAAACAGTTGAAAGTATGTTTAGGTATACAGCAGTATCCAGCAACCTGAACAAATAAATGATTCGAATAAAAAATGTCTTTTGGTTCAAGATGCTAAGATATTCCCATTCGCTTTAGTTTTTCCTATGATATAACATTTTAAATCAATCATTTGTCTTCTCAATATGTTCTTTGAGAGTCAAATTAGGAGGCCAAATATTTTCACCACATCTGTAATTTATTTAAATTACAGAGCAATAGACGTAAGAGAAGAAGACTTTTAAGAAAAGGGGAGCAGGGAGAGTTGGTTGTGCAGACTAAATAAACAGAGGGGGGAATAAAACAATCATCCAAGTCTGAGAAATGAGCACAGAGCAACGAATATGAGGAAACAAAATTAGAATCTGAAATTAGCAGATACAAGTGTAGAACGAAAGACAGGTCAAAGGTAGTAACTTCTAGATGATGCATTCACTGAAACTGACTTAAGAGAAATCTTTGAAACCCCTTACCCCTGCTCCTACATCCTTACAACAACAAAAGCATTCCTTAGGGGACAGCATTGTTAATCAAACTGCAGCAAGAATTATTTATGGTTGCAAAAGCCCGCTGTATTCCTTTGTATGTCTCTGCCCTTCCAAAGTGTTTGGCCCCAAGACTTGTATCACGATTAACAGTGACAGAAACAACACAGGGCCCGGCATTCATGGTCTATTAAAGGCATCCACAAATACTTTGACACTCTTCCAATAGAGAGGTGGGGTCTATATTCCTCCCTCTCGAAGGTGGGTGGGCTCTGTATCTACTTTGATCCATAGATTATGGAGATAAAGCTGCGTGACAGTTTCTGGGCCCAGACCTTAATAGACTAACAGTTCTATTTCCTGCTTCTTGGAATATTTGCTCTTGGAACCCCAATACTGTGTTTTGAGAAAACTCAAGTGTCCGAAGGGAGAGGCCCAAACAGAAAGGAAACAAGACCCCCAGCCTTATTGCCCAGCTGAGTTACAAGCTAACAATCAGCACCAGCTTGTTTGCCACGGAATGATCCATCTTGGAAGCGGATCCACCAGCCGCAGTCAAACTGCCCCAGCTGACATCATGTGGAAAACAGAACAGTCATCTCTGCCAGGGCCTGCCCCAGTGGCAGATTTGTAAGCAAAGTGAACAGTGTTGTTTTAAGCCACTAGGCTTTGGTGTGGTTTATTACAGAGCATTAAATAACTAGATGGTTCGCCAGCAGAATAAGTACATTTCAAGTCAACAAAGCATCTCTGAAAGAAGATAAAGCTTGCAAGAGAAAAGACATTTTAGTATCTAGATGAAGTGAAGAAATATTTTCTGTCTCTCTCATCTTTAAGGTCCCGTCCTTCAGTCTTTTGTTTTAATATTGTGAAAGAAAAAAAAAAGCCTTCAACCAGAACCTTCTGTCCTTGGTTACATGTGGTTCATTGACTCACATGGCCGTCTGAGACCTCAAAACATGAGAAACAATGACTAAGATAACAAGTAAAGCAAGGCTCACATGTACTAGGCAGTTTGTTCCCAAGATGCCTGTTTGCCGTTTGTAGCTGTATTCTTCAGAAAAGTCTTAACTGACAAAGGACGTTTAAACTGACCTTGATTCTCAAGAGCTCATCAAAAGAATTTTCTAGAATCAACTTTCTATACATTCATGCATGGCCTGCTTTGTTTTCTTTATTAGTTATCAGTTTGAAAAGCAGCAACAAGGCAATAGGAATCAAGCTAATCTGGTAAATCCACTCAACAGCCTGTTTGGTTTCTGCATGTAAACACCACCATTGCTCTTCGCCCACATCATGAGTTAGTGGGAGCACTGCATTTCCCACGCTGCTCGGCCACGTGCTGATCTCCCTCACTGGTCTACTTGTGCCTGGAGAGAGTCAGGCCTCACTGTCTTTGTAAGTCCAGCTCTTAACAGCATATATTAAAGTAAGTGCTCAATATGCATTTGTAAATGATCTACTTAGTAAAACAACTAACATGCATAGTTCAGATCAGATCAGATCAGTCGCTCAGTCGTGTCTGACTCTTTGCGACCCCATGAATCGCAGCACGCCAGGCCTCCCTGTCCATCACCAACACCCGGAGTTCACTGAGTGCACATCCATCCAGTCAGCAATGCCATCCAGCCATCTCATCCTCTGTCGTCCCCTTCTCCTCCTGCCCCCAATCCCTCCCAGCATCAGAGTCTTTTCCAATGAGTCAACTCTTCGCATGAGGTGGCCAAAGTATGTAGCTTAAACTTGCCCGCAGATGAGCAGCCATTTCTTCTAGTGGAGAAATAGGAAAGGAGCTTTTCTTTTCTTTTTTTTTTTTTTAATTGAAGGGTAATTGCTTTACAATGTAGTGTTGGCTTCTGCCATGCACGCGGTGCATGTGTGCTAATTCACTTCAGTCATGTCTGACTCTGTGCGACCCTATGCACTTAGTAGCCCGCCAGGCTCCTCTGTCCATGTCCAGGCAAGAATACTGGAGGAGGTTGCCATGCCCTCCTCCAGGGCATCTTCCCAACCCAGGGATCAAATCCAAGTCTCTTATGTCTCCTGCTTTGGCAGGCAGGTTCTTTACCACTAGCGCCACCTGGGAGCCATCACCTTTTATAGGTAATAGAGATTATTGCCAAAATGTGTGAAAACACTAAAATTCCAGATCATTTTTCAATTAAGAAAATTTTATTTCTAAAAAGGTAATTCCCCTTCTTAGAAGTCTGAACTTTCAGAGATAAATTTTATCAAGGGAAAAAATGAAAATACTTAGTTCAACAAATTTTTCTCTATTCCATAAAACTTGTCTCAAATTCTGTTTTGTAAAATATTAATATTGCTTCTTGAACTTTCCTTCTCCAACTTTATCACCGACTGAGACATCTTTTCCATGCACGCCTCTAATTTTCAAACTTCATGTGTGGGTTTGTTTTAGGAATTTGCCTTGTAAGAATCGGGTAGTGCTGGATTGTTTTAATTGGCTTGTTACCATATTTATATTTATTGTGATTACTGATATCTTTGGAGTGATTTCTCCTGTTTAATTTTGTATTTTCTGTTTGCCATCCTCTTTCCTTGGTGCTTTTTCCCCCTTTCCTGCCTTCTATTGAGTGAATGATAATTTCTATGATCCTTTTTTTTCTTCTGCAAGTTTGGAAGTTCTTCTGGGTATTATTTTTAATTGTTGGAATAAATACAGTGACAGAGATTGGCTAATGGTCATAAAACTTATTTTACTCCTCTCCTGGGCACACAGCTAAACTATCTTTGCAAGCCTCCTCTCAAGTTGAGAAGACAGGGATATAGGACTGAGCTCTAGCTAAGCAGATAAAATGTATATAGATGTGAGGCCTGCCACTCCTAAGTTTGTTCCATTAGAACCTCCATTTCCCCCCACCTCCACCCTTACCAGCTATGTGTCAAGGCCCTAGGGAACTTTTTGAAAGCCTGTGTTGAAGATAGAGAATTTATGAGTCTGGTTTGTTGAATGATAATGTGGAACAGAGACATCACCATGAACCATATCTGCCCCTAACTGGAATATAGGTTATCAAGAAATAATAAAATAATAATAAAATGCACCTTTGAGTTTCCACTGCTAAAGTTGTTGTTATTCAGTCACTAAGTTGTGTTCAACTCATTGCAATCTCATGGAGTGCAGCATGCCAGGCTTCCCTGTCCTTCACTATCTCCCTGAGTTTGCTCAATTCATGTTCTTGAGTCAGTGATGCTATCTAAATATCTCATACTCTACCACCCTCTTCTCTTTTGCCTTCAATCATTCCCAGTGTTAGGGTCCTTTCCAATGAGTCTGCTCTTCACATCAGGTGGATGAAGTATTGGAGCTTCAGGACCAGTCATTCCAATGAATATTCAGGATTGACATCCTTTAGGATTGACTGATTTGATCTCCTTGCAGTCCAAGGGACTCTCAAGAGTCTTCTCCAGCACCACAGTGAGAAAGCATCAATTATTCAGCACTCAGCTTTCTTTATGGTCCAAATCTCACTTTAACTAGATGAACCTTTGTCTACAAAGTGGTATCTCTGCTTTTTAATACACCGTCTTTGTTTGTCATAGCTTTTTTTCCAAGGAGCACGTGTCTTTTAATTTCATGGCTGCATTCACCGTCTGCAGTGGTTTTGGAGCCAAAGAAAATAAATGTCACCGCTTCGACTTTTTCCCCTTCTATTTGCCATGAACCAGATGCCATGATCATAGTTCTTTGAATGTTGGGTTTAGGCCAGTTTTTTCACTCTCTGCTTTCACTCTCATCAAGAGCTCTTTAGTTCCTCTTTACTTTCTGCCATTAGAGTAGTATCATCTGCATATCTGAGGTTGTTGATATTTATCCTGAATATCTTTATTTCAGCTTGTGCTTCATCTAGCCTGGCATTTCTTATGATGTATTCTGCATATAAGTTAAATAAGCAGGGTGACAATATACAGCCTTGTCATACTCTTTTCCCAATTTTGAACCAGTCCTTTGTTCCACGTAAGGTTCTAACTGTTGCTTCTTGCAACATGAGGCAGGTTACTCAGGAGGCAGGTAAGGTGGCCTGGTATTTCCATAACTTTAAGAATTCTCCATAATTTGTTGTGATTCACACAGTCAGAGGCTTTCGAGAAGTCAATGAAGCAGAAGCAGACCTGGAATTCCCTTGTTTTCTCTATGATCCAATGAAAGTTGGCAATTTAATCTCGGTTCCTCCACCTTTATTAAGCCCATCTTGTACATCTGCAAGTTCTTGGTTCATGTACTGCTGAAGCCTAGGTTGAAGGATTTTATTTTACTAGCATGTGAAATGAGTGCAATTGTGTGATAGTTTGAACATTCTTTGGCATTGTCCTTCTTTGGGATTGGAATAAAACTGACCTTTTCCAGTCCTGTGGTCACTGCTGAGTTTTCCAAATTTTTTGCTGACATACTGAATGTAGCACTTTCACAACATCATCTTTTAGGATTTGAAATAGCTCAGTTGGAATTGCATCACCTCCACTAGCTTTGTTTGGAGTAATACTTCCTAAAGCCCACTTGACTTCACACTCCAGGATGTCTGGCTCTAGGTAAATGGCCACATCAACATGGTTATCTGGGTCATTAAGACCTTTTTTGTATAGTTCTATGTATTCTTGCCACCTCTTCTTAACCTCTCTTGCTTCTGTTAGGTCTTTACCGTTTCTGTCCTTTATCATGCCCATCCTTGCATAAAATTTTCCCTTAAATTATTACTTCACTATAAATGTTCATTTAAAATCAGACTTATTTAGTACCTCTGACTGGCACTTAAACAAGAGATTAACATGATATGACTACCCACTGGACTTCTCTTTCATCATTGTATTATTACTTAGAGCTTCTTTTCACATTCTTCTTGTGTTTCTTTCATAGTCATGAATTAATCGCATTTATTTACATATTTTTAGGAAATTTTGCTTTCCTATTGATTCATACATCCTACATGCTTTCTGTGGGTTTATTTTCCTACAATTAAGGTGTAGTTTCTTCCCTTAGAGTCTATCCTGAGTGATAGCTAGGCCAGTATGAAATAAAGGTTGACAGTAATTTTCTCTCAGTTCTTTAGAGATATTAGTTAATAATGTAATTGTTCCTTTATAAGTAAACTATCTTTTCCCTTTGATAGATCTTAAGGTTTTCTCCATGTATTCAGTATTCTGTGGTTTCATCTCACTGTCTCCAAGTGTGGATTAATTGCTGTGTGTGTGTATGTTCCGTCTCTCAATCATACCAATTCTTTGCGACCCCATGGACTGTAGTCCATCAGACTCCTCTGTTCACGGGATTTTCCAAGAAAGAATACTGGAGTGGGTTGCCATTTCTTACTCTATGGGATCTTTCCGACCCAGGGATCAAACCCACATCTCCTGCACTGGCAGGTGATTCTTTATCACTGTGCCCTTGGGAAGCCCACAGATTACTTGCTACTATTACCCTATTCAGTACTCAGATTGCGCTTGCAGTGTAAAGATGCATGTATTTCATCACATCTTAAAAATTCTCAGCCACAATTTATCTAATCAATGCTTATCATTCACCCAACCATCTTCTTCTGAAACTCCTGTTAGATGTATATTGAAGTCACTCAATCTAACTTTCATTTCTCTTAAAATGCTTTTTATATTTTTATAACTCATCATTTCTTTTTGCTAAGTTCTGGTTTAATTCCTTAGTGTTATATTTCAAACCATTTATTCGCTTGTCAGTTAAGACCAATGTAGACGTCATCTTCTCTGTTGGATTTTCATTTCAACAATCACATTTTTTTTATTCCCAATATTTCCTGTTGGTTCTTCTCTATATTAACCTGTTCTTCTTTTTCATTTTTGCCTATTTTGCTTCAAGTTCTGTATTTTTTATATTTTAAATAAATTTTCCCTATCTTTGTTATACATTTGGAACAGGTAATGAATTTCAAAGAATGAACTTAACACATCATTTTGATCAAAAGTTTACAGTAGGTGAAAGTACAAACAAATAAACCCAGAACACAATAATTCAACCACAGTGGACTTTTTTGTCATTGTTTCTTATTTATTTTCTCACTCAAGTTCAGGATGACAGGTTGGAAGGATAAGCAACATGTTAGGGGTTTTCCATCCAGTTATTCAGGAACCTCAGCTTTCAGAAGCACTGCTGCCTTCATAAACCTTCTATAATCACTCTGGATGTCGCCATCGCATGGGATCCCAGGGGAAATAAAATCATGGAGAAGCAATTAGGAAAGATTTTATGGGCAAGCTTAGAAGTGTCACACTCGACTTGTATTCACATTACACTGGAGTCAACATGGTCACATGGCCCAGCCTAACCACAGGCTGGAAAGCACAGGTTAGCTGTGTTGATCTGCGTCCTGCTACTAGACGTGGAACGACTTTTGGTAAGCATCTGGTACTTTCTGCTACAATACCCAAATGGCCACTCCACTGAAAATTGGACTAAATAAAACTGTACTAAACACTGCAGCTTTTGAACTGTGGTGTTGGAGAAGACTCTTGACAGTCCCTTGGACCACAAGGAGATCAAACCAATCAATCCTAAAGGAAATCAGTCCTGAATATTCATTGGAAGGACCGATGCTGAAGCTGAAACTCCAATACTTTGGCCACCTGATGCGAAGAGCTGACTCATTTGAAAAGACCCTGATGCTGGGAAAGATTGAAGGCAGGAGGAGAAGGGGACAACAGAGGATGAGATGGTTGGGTGGCATCACTATCCAGAGATGGTCTGGATGGACATAAGGTCGAGCAAGCTCCAGAAGTTGATGATGGACAGGGAAGCTTGGCGTGCTGCAATCCATGGGGTCACAAAGAGCTAGACACAACTGAGCAACTGAACTGAACTGAAACGTTGCAGTGATGTCTTCTAGGATGCTCCAGGATCTTAAACTACAAGCAGTATCAAATGTTTTGACATTCAAATATATTTTTTTATTTCTTCCTTTAATAGAACTGTCCCCTAAGGTCATTTTATGCTTATTCTTAAGATCATGAGATGGTTTACAAAAAAACAGGTATGTTTTTGAAATTCTTGATTCTACCTTAAAGTTGTGTTTCTAACACTCCCTCCATCAACCATAAAATGTAACCCAGGAGAGTCACTTCAAAAAAGCCTTCCTACAGTATGCCTTTGGTCTGAGGTCTCCTATTTCTTTTTTCTATGTATTTTCTGCAAGATATGCTACCCCTAAACTGATTTATGAAATCTCTTCTTCCAACCAACTTCTGAAAGTCTCATTTTCTTATGACACTAAGAAAGAAATTCAGAAACTCAGGTAAATTATAATAATAGCAACCATTTATGGAGTGTCCATTATGGAACAGGCAGAGCTGTGCTAAGAGCCACCACACTCATTTTCTATTGAATTCTCCCAACAATCCTGAGGATGGTCATTTTTATTATCATTTTATAAATGATCAAACTAAGGCTCAGAGAACTGGATAATTTGTTCAATGCCCCAGTTAAATGTGACTAAGCTGGAACTCAGAATCAGGACAGACTCTAAATCCTACTGTCTACTTTACAAACTACTTAAGGGCTTTCTGTGTAAATAGATTCTCTATTTTAGCTAAGATTTTAATTATTCCAATTGAATTTCAATTGGAATAATTTCAATTATTCAATAATTTCAATATTTCAATTATTACTATCTGCTCCTTTTCTTCATTGAGCTAAGCTGTGCCTTGTGGGGTTCAAGAATCTCTCTGGCCCATTTAGAATAAGATCTAGACTAAAAGACTTTTAGCAACCTGGCCCGTGACCCCTATACTCTCACCATATCTCACAGTTATTGGTTATTGGAATCTTTTTGCTCTAATATTAAGACGAGAAAGAAAAAGAGAGAGCACCCTTATGCCTAACACTTCACTCTGATTATCACAAGCAAGAGGAACCGGAAGGCCCCTGAGACAACAAGGGCATGCAACAGAATGAACAGAGAGAGGAAATGCAACAGAATGAACCATTAAAAAAATGAACTCTGACTGTATTGTATGAATTAAAAAATTTGTGATGTGCCCTTGACAGCTCCATTTTGTCCTTGACCAGGCCACAGCTGCTCTATCTTGGATAGTAAAGTCAGAATGCCTTGAACTCCCCTTGCAGCACAGCTGATTGAACATTTTTGTCTCCAGAAGTTGTAATATTGTCCTTCTTGGTAGAGAATACCCCAACAGAGGGTCATTATGACTTCTCTATAACCAAACAAAGATTCTACTGGATTTTACTTTTTCATAATTTGTGTTATTAAAGTAACAGGTTTCTTTTCATTTTCAGATGTAAACCTAGGTACTTCTATGTACTGAACATAGTTTTTAAAGACATACATGTATTTCCCCACAGAGTCTGATGTTATTGCTCCATGATTGTGAATCACTGCTCAGAAAGATAATCAGCTCTTGTATCTTGAAATGTATTACTTTATGAATTTGACTTAAAGCCTTAGAAATCTGAGACTAGATAAAGACATTACATGAAGAATTTCTCTTAACTTAAAACTGCCAAAAGATCTTAATTAAGCCCATGGCATTTCCATTATCGATTTTACTATAAATAAATTTAATTCCCCATATACAATAAGCCTAGTAAAACCAATATTTATTGAGTACTTACAAATGTCAGACACTGAATCATGGGCTTTCATGCTAAGTGGAGATGGAGGTCTCTGTTTTCATTACCGCTCAACAGCAAGTCCATTAGCAAGCTCTGATGGCTCTACCTACAACGGACACAGAATTATTTCATTTCTTTCCATGCCTTCCAGCCTGGACCACTATGACAACATTCTCACCAGCCTCCCTGCTTCCACATTTGATGGTCTACAATCCATTCTCTAGGGTACATTTTTGTGCCATAAGTCAGTATTATGCCACACACATCATCCCCATCCTCCCTACACATACACAGTCCTCCCTACACATACACAACACACACACAATACCCTGGCTGAAAATCCTCACGTGGCCAATGCAGTTAGCATGGGTGTGTGCATACTCACTCAGTCATGGCCAACTCTTTGCGACCCCATGGAGTATAGCACCCCGGATCCTCTGTGGGATTCTCCAGGCAAGAATACTGGAGTGGGTAGCCATTCCCTTCTCCAGGGGATCGTCCCTTCCCAGGAACTGAAGCTCAGATTCTTTACCGTCTAAGCCACTGGTAAGCCCCACAGCACTTAGAATAAAATCTAAATTTTCCCCATTCTAAATAGTCAGTCCACTGGAGATGGCTGTTCTCTTGCTCCGTGTACATCCCCTACCCAACTAGTACCTGTTTAAACTACACCCTAAGCACATGACTGACCTTCCTATATTCTTGCCCCAGGCCCCAGATAGTGACTGTTCTTACCAAAGGGGTGATGAGGGATATGCCGCTCTACTGTTTTCCCTGGTAACTAAGGAGCCCACCTGACATCAGCTCCCCTGTAACTGGTAATCTCCCCTTCCCCTCATCCCAGCCTTCTACTCCTAGAGCTAAGATTGCCATCATGTCCTGCCTGTCTTCTGCCACACACATGGGGTGTCACTCCAGGACCTTGCTTCAGCAATTTGCCCTCATCCATTAAGCCACTGCAGAGAAGGCAATGGCATCCCACTCCAGTACTCTTGCCTGGAAAATCCATGGACAGGGGAGCCTGGTAGGCTGCAGTTCATGGGGTCGCTAAGAGTCAGACACGACTGAATGACTTTACTTTCACTTTTTACTTTCATGCTTTGGAGAAGGAAATGGCAACCCACTCCAGTGTTCTTGCCTGGAGAATCCCAGGGACATGGGAGCCTGGTGGGCTGCCGTCTATGGGGTTGCACAGAGTCAGACACGACTGAAGCGACTTAGCAGCAGTAGCAGCATTAAGCCACTGATGTCTCTGTTGTTGACCCTGGACTTTTTCTTCTGTCTTGAAGCTGGGCAAGCTTTGTAGGTATGCAGGGTTCAGCCTAACAAGTATTTGGTCTGCTCTCACCTACTTTCCCTACTCATTTCATGCCATGTTCATCTTTGTCAGTTACCCAGCTACAGTAAATCGTGCTTTTCTTGAATCCATCAAGCTCTTTCTACCTCCTGACTCTTAACCTCAGTTCTGTCTGCTTGCAATGCTTTCCTTGCTCATCCTTTGATAGTTGGCTCCTTGTCATCCAGATCTCAGTTCATACATCACCTCCTAAGAGAGGCCTTCCTTGTAGAGTTGCCAGATTTAGCAAAAATACAGGTCTTCCAAGTAAATTTGGATTTCAGATAAACAATAAACAATATGAAGTATAGGTGTGTATATATGTGCAATATTTGGGACATAATCATTTTTTCTAAAAATTTGTTGTTTATATGAATTCAAATTTAACTGGGATTACTGTATTTTATATGGCAATCCTATTTCCTTGACCATCAAATCAAAAGTACGTCCAATGCAATGCCAGTCACTTTCCATCAAATCCTCTGGTTTCATGTGCCCAACTCATCACTATCTGATATTATTTTATTGGTTGTTTTTCCCATAAGCTTTTTGTATTGATGTAAAACTCAAGCTCACTATAATCAGCCAGTTTCTCTTGCCACATATATCCTTGTCAAGGTTTATTCAGGCTTATGGGAAGTTTTAACACATATAATAGAACGAAAGATAACCAGCAAGGGCCCACTGTATGAAAAGTGTTAGTCACTCAGTCTGACTCTTTACAACCCCATGGACTGTAGCCCACCAAGCTCCTCTATCCATGGGATTCTCCAGGCAAGAATACTGGAGTGGGTTGCCATTCCCTTCTCCAGGGGATCTTTCCAACCCAGGGATCGAACCAAGGTCTCCCACATTGTAGGCAGATTCTTTACTATCTGAGCCATCAGGGAAGCCTACATAGGCAACTCAACTCAATATTATGTATTATAATAACTTAAAAGGAATAAAGAATCTCAAAAAGAATATATATTTTTGTGTATGTGTGTATATCTGAATCATTTTGCTGTACACCTGAAACCGTTAGTTAATACAACAGTGTTAAAATCATAATAATAAATTTTTTAAAAGAATGATCTTAATATATGACTCTGAAAATGTAAAACCTATCTTCATTTTTATAATATCATTTAAAAACTTTTGATGGGTTTCTATATTATCAAATATATTTGTTAACTATAAAACTTCAAAAATTATATAATTATTGATCCACAAATAAATAACTTTATTTTAATGATATATATTTTTATCAAATTAAGCTCTTGACATTTAGTAGGAAAAAAGTATATGCCATAAGGGCTATCTTTGGGGAAATAGAGAAAAAAGAGAATCAAAACAGTCAGCAGAAAATAGCCTTTTAAAGGCATCTAAATGATAAATAATTTAACCACATGACATGCTTACACTGCACACTTACGGGTGGTGCAGTGGTAAAGAGTCCACCTGCCAGTGCTGGAGATGCAGGAGACACAGTACCTTCCTGGGCCAGGAAGATCCCCTGGCATAGGAAATGCAACCTGCTCCAGAATTCTTGCCTGGAAAATTCCATGGACAGAGGATCCTGTCGAGTTTTGGGGACCCCTACAGTTTTGAGTCAGAGGTGACTGAGCACGCACACAGAATGCTTGCACTTAAGTATCTCTTCAGTCATTCCAAGGATTATCAGTTCTCCTGAACTTCTGTTGTTCTGATTTTGAAAAGTGTATCCAAATAATTCTAGCCACAAGGCAGAAAGAAAAGGTAAGAACTACTATTCCTTAGATGAGATCTAACAATGAGAGTATAGATTGAAAAAAAAACAATGTAAAAGAAACAAACTGATAAAATTCTAGTGTCAAAAACTGTGCAAAAGAAGTTACATGCAAGAAGACATTGCCTCTAAGTTTGGCAAGTTTTTGATGTAACAAGATAAAGTTGTTCACAGGAAACCAAAAATTTTAAATGCAGGGATTAAAGTGGTTTTACTTGCAGTCAGATTTCATACAAAAACCATAAAGTAAAATTTGCAAGTTTTGCTCTCCAAAGGGACACTCCAAAATTTCTGTGGAACACACTCCCAAAAAATGTTTGCCAAAGCCCTCTTATGCTTTAAACCATGAAGACCATGTCTATTTTCAGGTTACCCCCAAAACTATTTTTCAAACAAAATGTTTCTCCTGACCTTCATAAAGACCAGTTTCTAATCATTAGATTATGTTGACAATAGCAATCATTAAGATAAATAGAAAGGCACAGCAACTCTTTTTTATCATTTCTTTGCCCACAAAAGCTAATTTTAATATAGCTGTTATTTTGTTTTATGATAGGTAAATATACATTTGAATAAGATAATAAGCCTATAAAAATATTTTATGCACAGAACAAACTTAATGTCTGACTATGAAAATGTAAAACTTATCCTCATTTTTAGAATATCATTTTAAAAAGCCTTTGTTAGGTTTCTATATTATCAAACATATGCGTTAATTATAAAACTTTTAAAAATTACATAATTATTGACCCACAAATGAATAAATGTCTTCATTTTAATAATACATATAATTTTATCAAATTAAATTCTTTACATTTAGCAAAAAAAATGTATATGCCATAATGTTATCTTCACAGGAATTTTAAAAAGAGAGAATTTAAACTTTGTTTGAGTTAGCTATGTATATATGTGTATATGGGGATGTTTGTATGTAACTAGGTGAAGAATCTTTGAAAATGACTTTGTTAGAAAGTAAATCATGAATTGAAATGACTTAATGATAGGCTTCCCTGGTAGCTCAGCTGGTGAAGAATCTGCCTGCAATGCAGGAGACTCTGGTTTGATTCCTGGGTAGGGAAGATCCCCTGGACAAGGAACAGCTACACACTCCAATATTCTTGGACTTCCCTGGTGGCTCAGACAGTAAAGAATCCACCTACAATGAGGGAGACCTGGGTCCAATCCCTGGGTTGGGAAGACCCCCCTGGAGAAGGGGAACAGCTACCCAGCTACCCACTCCAGTATTCTTGCCTGGAGAATTCCATGGACAGAGGAGCCTGGCAGTCCATGGGATCGCAAAGAGTCGGACATGACTAAGTGACTTTCACTTTCACTTTCAAGAACCATATCAACTTATTCCTAAGGGTTACTTCCCAGAAATGAAAATTTTAACTTAAAGCTATTATGATACTAACCCTAAAGAAAGAAAATAATTTTAGTGTATAACTCATACAATTTTTCTGATCCACAAGAAGCAATATGGTAGAACAAGTACCATCAAGAACTTCGGAGTATAGTATAGTTCAAATTCTGGATTCATCACTTACATTCTCCTAGATTTTAGGCAAATTATTTAACTTCTCTGAACCTCAGTTACATCATTCTCAAAACGTGGGTCTTTATCATACCTATACACCAGATTGTGATGAGTGTTAAATGAGGCATATGTTAAGTGTTTACATGGTACCCACCTCATACCAAGTCTTCAATAAATTTTACTGTTTGTTTATCATCATTGAGAAAAGTCTACACATCAGCTCAATAGATACTATGAAATTTACCACTTGTAAGAAGAAAGTAAAACAAACAACAAATTTAACCACCACATTCAGATTCAATTAATGTATCTTGCCCACGTATGGGATACCAAATACTAGGATTCACTAGTGGCTCAGTGGTAAAGAATCTGCCTGCCAATGCAGGAGCCTCAGGTTCAATCCCTTGGTCAAGAAGATCCCCTGGAGGAGGAAATGGCAACCCATGCCAGTATTCTTGCCTGGGAAATTCCTAAGAGGAGTCTGGTGGGCTACAGTCCACAAGGTCACAAAAGAGTTGGACACAACTTAATGACTAAACAACAAGAAAAATTAGATCACACAAATAGGTAAGTGATACAACTAGAATTAATTTTTACATATTTAAGGTCAATCATAATTAATAATATTACTTAATTAATAATGCCAGGCATATGTCATAGTAAAATTTTCCCCAAAGTGATATATTTTCACACTTGTGTCCACACAACATGATAAATTGGTTAACTTACAGAATATGAAGACTTTGCAATCATGAAGGAAAAGTAAGGGACACTGAATAATAGATAAAGCTTGCACTAAAAGCTGAGCCCCAACTTCTAAACATAGCACGGTGACACCATAAGCTTGGCCAAATCATCTCCTTGGCCTTGGGTTTCTCATCTGTCAGATTAAGGCACCGCACTACATATTTTCTCAGGTTGTTTCCAAGACTGATTTTAGCCATTAACCAGAATTTGCAAAATAGAGCAAAATATCAGTGGCTGGATTTCAACCAAAACACAACATCGCTGTGGCTTAGCTCCACTAACAGCTAGGAGCAATGAGAAATGTGGCCTCAGCCATCTGGAACTGAAGTGTGACAATGCTCTGTAGTAAAAATCAGGATTGCTCTCCACTCCTGGTGATGCCTCTTCTCCAACCAACCACAACAGGTGAGCATTCTCGTGAGAGTGCTCCCACCCCTCCTTTCGTGGGCATTCGTACCTTTCCACATGCCAATAAACCATCACCAAAATTTGGGGGGAGAACCAGACAGTTGAGTCTTAGCAAGAAGCTCTGGCCTACTTCTGATGTGCAGTGAGCCAGCTGGTTCTGATCATGAATCAAAGGTACCTTCTTTGAAAATGTTGCCTACTTAGGACCTAACCAGTTGAAGTTTTGTCTTTCCACTGCCAAGTGAAAGAGGGTTAGAATTAACCACCCACTACGAAATTTTTGTACAAGAAATTTCTAACTGGGCTAATTTCACCTTTGTCATCATGCCTGTATCAAGCAGCATATATTAAATTCTGTTGGCATCCATTTCTTGAAATAATGAAGTTCCACTCTGAAGCACATAGGCCTTGTTGTTAGAATCACTGGAACAATTGTTCTAATGCAGGACAATTCCAAATTCAAATGCCCAGAACCATGTTAGTTTTACTATCCCACCTGAAAATTATTCATTATTCACAAGCAGAACTTTGGCTTAAAAAGTAGTAATAATTTTTAAAATACCTTCAGCCCTAATACACTTGTTTTTATTAGCTATGAAATTCTATTTCTACCTCTTTCTTCTCTGATTATTTTGTATTCCTTAACCTATATTAGTTTCCTGGAGCTACTCTTATAAATAATATTAAAAACTGGGTAGCTTTAAAATTGATTCTCTCAAAATTCTTGAGGCTAGAATTCCAAAATCAAGGTGTCAGCAGGGCCATGCGCCCTCTGAAGGCTCTATAAGAAAATCCTTCCTCCCTTCCTTCCAGTTTCTAGAAGTTCTAGGCATCCCCTGACTTGTAGGAGCAAAACTCCAATCTCTGCCTCTGTCTTTACATGGCTATCAGCTCTGTGTCTGTCTGTGTCCAAATCCTCCTCTTCTTGTAAAGACATCAGCTATATTGAATTAGGGCCTACCCTAGACCAGTAGGCCCTCATTTTAACCTAACCATATCTGCAAACATCCTATTCCCAAATAACATCATATTCACTGGTGCCAGAGTTAGGACCTCAACATATCCTTTGGAAGAACATAATTCAACCCGTAACAGCACTCCTTTCTCTAATTATATTGACAATGTGAATGTTACAGCATGAAAAGGCAAACATGGAGGAAAGGGTTGTTAACTAACTGGGCTTAGAGAGACAGCACGGATTTAGTATGTTATTAATATAAGGATAGATAGTTGCTTGCACCACTAGTCTATGAGTTTTCAAAGGTTAAGGACTGGAATGATTGACTGGCAGGGCAGATGAGGATTAGAGAACCCTGATAGGAGAACAGTCTCCACTTCTTAGAAAATTGTTCAGGCTAGAGCCCTAATCAGGTCACTCTGTACTCTCTGAAGAAGTTAACCCCTTCAAGCAGCCAAGTCATTCTAAGGGGCTGTGATCCTACACCATCTGGTTAGAAAGTGACAATCACAATCGTAATAATAGCCATCACTTACTGACTGCTTCCTATGTGGCAGGCACTTGCTAATCTTGTGTTATACACATTCTTTCATTCAGTCTTCACAAATTACCATTAACTCTCAAATTGTAATGATTCCTAACTGTTCTCTGCACCAAAACAGGAAGAGAAGCCCTGCTAGTTTCTCTTTATTCCATCATTCACAGTGATGCTGTCATCTTTTGTCCTTACCTCCACTCCCCTACGTAGTGTTATTCTCTGAATAATAATAATTATGAAAGTTGAGCTATGTTCCATCTAGCCTTCCTGGATACTGTGATCTTAGGAGGCCAAGATGAACTAGCAATGATCCTTCTCAGTCATTACAGATTCAGTATAAAAACACAGAAGGCACCAAAGCATATACTTTTTTGTTCAACAGACTATGGTAGTTGAAATGATTTTATAACTTAGATGATAAAGCTGCAGTCACTAAAACCATAAACAGATTAAGATTGCTTCAGGCCGCAGTATTTCAGAATATAAAGTATTTCAGAACATAAACTTGTTCCTTCAAGCTATTTTTTCAGACCTGTCATACTCGTACTAATTTGCAAAACTTAACTGTTGCTGCTGAGTCGCTTCAGTTGTGTCTGACTCTGTGTGACCCCATAGACGGCAGCCCACCAGGCTCCGCTGTCCCTGGGATTCTCCAGGCAAGAACACTGGAGTGGGTTGCCATTTCCTTCTCCAAAACTTAACTAATGGCCTCTAACTGTCATGTTTTCAAATTGATGTGGTTACAGAAGCAACCACAAAAGGCTAAAGTTTATCTCATGACCTAAAGATCTGAGCAGCATGGACTAGTTCCAGGGATCTGCTCTGGATAGCTTACTCAGAGAAACTGTCCAAGGTGACCTGTCACGTACACTGTAAATACTCCTGCTTTCTTATTAGATAAAAGCAGAAAGCTTAAGGAATGGCTCTCAAAGCATTTGTGTGTTGGAAAAACTGAAAGATCATTACTGGAATCTCAGATTTAGAAGGGTCAGTTCAGTTCAGCTCAGTCACTCAGTCATGTCCAACTCTTTCAACCCCAGGGACTGAAGCACGCCAGACTTTCCTATCCATCACCAACTCCCAGAGCTTGCTCAAACTCATGTCCATTGAGTCGGTGATGACATCCAACCATTTCATCCCCTGTCCTCCTCTTCTCTTTCTGCCTTCTATCTTTCCCAGCATCAGGGTCTTTTCTAAAGAGTCAGTTCTTCACATCAAGTAGCCAAAATATTGGAGCTTCAGCTTCAGTATCAGTCCTTCCAATGAATATTCAGGACTGATTTCCTTTAAGATTAACTGGTATTATCTCCTTGAAGTCCAAGGGACTCTCAAGAGTCTTCTCCAACACCGCATTCAAAAGCATCAATTCTTTGGCACTCAGCTTGCTTTACGGTCCACCTCTCACATCCATATGTGAATAGTGGAAAAACCATAGCTTTGACTAGATGGATCTTTGTTGGTAAAGTAATGTCTCTGCTTTTTCATATGCTGTCTAGGTTGGTATTAGCTTTTCTTCCAAGGAGCAAGCATCTTTTAATTTCATGGCTGCAGTCACCATCTGCAGTGATTTTGATGCCCCCCAAAATAAAGTCTCTCATTGTTTCCATTGTTTTTCCATCTATTTGCCATGAAATGATGGGACCAGATGCCATGATCTTAGTTTTTTGAATGTTTAATTTTAAGGCCAAGTTTTTCACTCTGCTCTTTCACTTTTATCAAGAGGCTCTTTAGTTCTTCATTTTCTGCCATAAGGGTGGTGTCATCTGCATTTCTGAGGTTATTGATTTTATCCTGGCAATCTTGATTCCAGCTTGTGCTTCATCCAGGCTGGCATTTTGCTTGATGTACTCTGCATATAAGTTAAATAAGCAGGGTGACAATATACAGCCTTGACGTACTCCTTTTCCTATTTGGAACCAGCTTGTTGTTCCATGTCCAGTTCTAACTGTTGCCTCTTGACCTGCATACTGATTGCTCAAGAGGCAGGTCAGGTAGGTGTTCTGGTATTCCCATCTCTTGAAGAATTTTCCACAGTTGATAGTAATCCACAAAGTCAAAGGCTTTGGCATAGTCAATAAAGCAGAAGTAGATGTTTTTTCTGGAACTCTCTTGCTTTTTCTATGATCCAATGGATGTTTGAAATTTGATCTCTAGTTCCACTGCCTTTTCTAAATCCAGTTTGAACATCTGGAAGTTCTTGGTTCATATACTGTTGAAGCCTGGCTTGGAGAATCTTGAGCATTACTTTGCTAGCGTGTGAGATGACTACAATTGTTCAGTAGTTCGAACATTCTTTGTAATTGCCTTTCTTTGGGATTGGAATGAAAACTGCCCTTTCCAGTCTTGTGGCCACTGCTGAGTTTTCCAGATTGACTGGCATATTGAGTGCAGCACTTTAAGAGCATCATCTTTTAGGACTTGAAAGAGCTCAGCTGGAATTCCATCACCTCCACTAGCTTTTTCCATAGTGATGACTCGTAAGGCCCACTTGACTTTGGACTCCAGGATGCCTGGCTATAGCCCAGTGATCACACCATTGTGGTTATCTGGGTCATGAAGATCTTTTTGTACACTTCTTCTGTGTATTCTTACCACCTCTTCCTAATACCTTCTGCTTCTGTTAGGTCCACACCATTTCTGTGCTTTATTGTGTCCATCTTTGCATGAAATGTTCCCTTGGTGTCTCTAATTTTCTTAAAGAGATCTCCAGTCTTTCCCATTCTATTGTTTTCCTGTATTTCTTTGCATTGATTATTGAGGAAGGCTCTCTTATCTCTCCTTGTTATTCTTTGGACCTCTGCATTCAGATTGGTATATCTTTCCTTTTGTCCTTTGCCTTTAGCTTCTCTTCTTTTCACAGCTATTTGTAAGGCCTCCTCAAACAACCATTTTGGCTTTTTGAATTTCTTTTTCTTGGGGATGGTCTTGATCCCTGCCTCCTGTACAATGTCATAAACCTCCGCCCATAGTTCTTCAGGCATTCTGTCTTTTAGATCTAATCCCTTGAATCTATTTGTCACTTCCACTGTATTTGATTTGGGTCATTCCTGGATGGTCCAGTGGTTTTCCCTACTTCCTTCAATTTAGATCTGAATTTTGCAATAAGGAGTTCATGATCTGAACTACAGTTAGCTCCCAGCCTTGTTTTTGCTGACTGTACAGACCTTCTCCATCTTTGGCTGCAAAGAATATAATCAGTCTGATCTCAGTGTTGACCATCTGGTGATGTCCATGTGTAGAGTTGTCTCTTTTGCTGTTGGAATGGGGTGTTTGCTATCACCAGTTCATTCTCTTGGCAAAATTGTGCCTTAACCCTGCACCATTTTGTACTCCAAGGCCAAACTTGCCTGTTACTCCAGGTTTCTCTTGACTTTTTACATTTGCATTCCAGTCCTCTACAAAGAGGACATTCTCTCTCTCTCTCTCTCTTTTTTGTATTAGTTCTAGAAGGTCTTGTAAGTCATCATAGAACCATTCAACTTCAGCTTTTTCAGCATTAGTGGCTGGGGCATAGACTTGGATTACTGTGATATTGAATAATTTGTCTTTGAATTGCATCCAAGTACTGCTTTCAGACTTGTTGACTATGAGGGCTACTCCATTTCTTCTAAGGGATTCTTGCCCACACTAGTAGATTTAATGGTCATCTGAATTAAATTCACCCATTCCTGTCCATTTTAGTTCACTGATTCCTAAAATGTTGATTTTCACCCTTGACTCCAGTTGGACCACTTCCAATTTACCCTGATTCATGGGCCAAACATTCTAGGTTCCTATGCAATATTGTTCTTTACAGCATTAGACTATAAAGAAAGCTGAGCACAGAAGAATTGATACTTTTGAATTGAACCATGGCATTGGAGAAGACTCTTGAGAGTCTCTTGGACTGCATGGAGATCCAACCAGTCCATCCTAAAGGAGATCAGTCCTGGGTGTTCATTGGAAAGACTGATGCTGTAGCTGAAACTCCAATACTTTGGCCACCTGATGTGAATAACTGACTCATCTGAAAAGACCCTCATGTTGGGAAAGACTGAGGGCAGGAGGAAAATGGGATGACAGAGTATGAGATGGCTGGATGGCATCACTGACTCAATGGACATGAATCTGGGTAAACTCCAAGAGTTGGTGATGGACAGGGAGGCCTGGCGTGCTGCAGTTCACGGGGTCACAAAGAGTTGGACACAACTGAGTGATTAAACTGAACTGAACTGAGCAGCATTGGAAGGGTCAGATTGGCAAACTATTCACTCTTCTGTAACATTACTGGTTGCTAATCATGTAGCCCACTTTTAAATATTCACTTCTCCAATTCAGAGGAACTCTATAGAATCCATTAGGTTGAGTAGAAACCTATGATCTTAGAGGTCCACCTTGGACCTAATTCTGTGGGCATAGAAGTTGCTGCCATCTTCTAAGTCTTTTTTAGTCATATCTCCATTATCTAACAGTTGCATAATTTATTTAGTGAAAAATATAAAAATTATATTTATTTTCATCAAATATCATCTTGGCAAATCTTTATATTTTTATGTTAACTCTTTCACAAAATATACTCCTACTACTTATCTAATGCAGATTAAATATATATCAAACATCTATTCTGAAGCTACTGATAAAGTTTGAACAGTTCAAAACCAGTGGAAGAATTTTTCCACTACTTCCCTTGGGCTCAAATTAATCCATTTATAGTTACTCTGGGTATGGTCTGTCAGTTCCACAATCATCTAGTTAAAAAACCATCCAACTCACATTACTCCTACATGTCTATAAGAATGTTATTTTAAAAATATACCATTTTATTCTAATTTTTTATAAAATAAAGCATTAATGTAAGCCAATTATACAAAATGAGCTACTTTTATGAACCCACACTGGTTCCTAGTAGTCCTAACAAGCACTGTTTTAATGACACATTCTAATAAATAAATTGAGATTTAAACAAAATATTTTATAGTTAACAAACTAAAAAAGTATTTTGCTGTGTTAAATACAGAATATTTTGACTTTCTTAAAAATCAAAGATCCAGAAATACTGATGATCTCATGAATAATGCTATACACTAGAGCTCTAAGAAGTAATTTAGTATTTATCTAAAACCTCATACTAAGTGTTGCATATATGTTATCTTGTTTAATGTGTCTTCAAACATTCAGTTCTCCTCTAGCTAAAGTTTATCTTATGAACCCAGAGATCTGGACACCAAAGGACACTAAGATGGCAGGGTTACTTTGTCATGCAGTTCTTGTTATAGCCACTCATTTACCAGGTCAGTATTTATACCTACTGGCAAGTGAAACTGTCAATAATGCAAGTCAAACACTCCTCATTAAATTAGCTTAAGAAAATTTCCAGTCTATGTCTTGACAATTAAGTCCTCATGAATTAAGATATACAACCTAATGTCAAGCTTATATTTTGAACCAGAGGCATGTTAATCACTTTTTTCTGTCTGCTTAGACAGTCCCTTAATATAATTTCAATATTGTAGTTCTTCTATGATTCTCTTATTTATATCTTAAGTATAATTTTCAACAGTATGTGTCAACTCCATGGTGGACTGCTACCTAGGTATTAAGATCCCCTGGAGGAGGGCATGGCAAATCCACTCCAGTATTCCTGCCTGGAGAATTCCATGGACAGAGGAGCCTGGCAGTCTACAGTCCATGGGGACGCAAAGAGTCAGAAACAACTGAAGTGGCTTAGCATGCACTTTGTATATAGGATATCTCTTCTCTCCTCCAAAGAAAATCTGTGTATTTTCTAATATAATGTGATATTGTGATTTATAGTAAGATATTTGGTCTTTGTCCCCTTTTTTGGCAAGAGCTCCTAAAACTCTTGAAATTTCCTGGGATGAGAGCAATAAATATATCTTTTGTTATGTTGATGATATGGCTTCCAGAAAGCAACTGGAAGCTTGGGATGGAAACTGCTCACCAAAGGACACAACTGTGTAAACAGAGGATTGGAATTTCAGCTCCCCTCCGCCCCCACACCCACTCTGGAGTCCAACCTCTGGGGAGGGGAGAAGGGTTGGGGTCTGAGTTCAGTCACCAATGGTCAATGATTTAATCAACTGTGCTTATGCAATAAAGCCTCAATAAAAGAGATGGGAATACCAGACCACCCGACCTGCCTCTTGAGAAACCTGTATGCAGGTCAGGAAGCAACAGTTAGAACTGGACATGGAACAACAGACTGGTTCCAAATAGGAAAGGAGTACGTCAAAGCTGTAATATTGTCACCCTGCTTATTTAACTTATATGCAGAGTACATCAAGCAAAATGCCAGCCTGGATGAATCACAAGCTGGAATCAAGATTGTGGGGAGAAATATCAATAACCTCAGATATGCAGATGACACCACCCTATGGCAGAAAGTGAAGAACTAAAGAGCCTCTTGATGAAAGTGAAAGAGGAGAGTTAAAAACTTGGCTTAAAACTCAACATACAGGAAACTAAGATCATGACATTTGGCCCCATCATTTCATGGCAAAGAGATGGGGAAACAGTGAGAGACTTTATTTTGGGGGGGCTCCAAAATCACTGCAAATGGTGACTGCAGCCATGAAATTAAAAGATGCTTGCTTCTTGGAAGAAAAGCTAATACCAACCTAGACAGCATATGAAAAAGCAGAGACATTACTTTACCAACAAAGATCCATCTAGTCAAAGCTTTGGTTTTTCCAGTGTTCACGTATGGATGTGAGAGTTGGACTATAAAGAAAGCTGAGTGCTGAAGAATTAATGATTTTGAACTGCGGTATTGGAGAAGGCTCTTGAGAGTCCCTTGGACTGCAAGGAGATCCAACCAATCCATCTGAAAGGAAATCAGTCCTAAATATTCATTGGAAGGACTGATGCTGAAGCTGAAACTCCAATACTTTGGCTATCTGATGCAAAGAACTGCCTCATTTGAAAAGACCCTGATGCTGGGAAGGATTGAAAGCAGGAGGAGAAGGGAACGACAGAGGATGAGATGGCTGGATGGCATCACTGACTCAATGGACATGAATTTGAGTAAACTCCAGGAGTTGCCAATGGACAAGGAAGCCTGGCATGCTGCAGTCCATGGGGTCGCAAAGAGTTGGACACGACTGAGTGACTGAACTGAAGTGAAAAATCCAAGAAGACAGGATTTGGATTGCTTCTGGGTTGAACAACACATGGAGATTCAGGAAGAGTGCAATGGAACTTCTGTGCCTTTTCTCCATATCTTGCCCTATGCATCTCTTCCATCTGGCTGTTCTTGAAATATATCCTTTGATAATAAATCAGTAAACTACTAAGTAGAATGTTTTTTTGAGCTCTGCAAGCTACTCTAGAAAATTAACCAGACCCAAGGGGATTGGGGAGGGTTGGGGGTCTTTGGAAACCGTAATTCATAGCCAGTTGGTCAAAAGCACAGGTGGCCACCTGGACTTGCAACTGGCATCTGAACTGGTATGTGAGTGGGGTGTGGGGAGTACAGGCAGACAGTCTTCAGGGACTGAGCCCTAATGTGGGATCTAGTGCTTCTGGTAGCTCAGAAGTGAGGAAACTGCCTGTAATGCAGGAGATGCAGGAGACATGAGTTTGATTCCTGGGTTGGGAAGATCCCCTGGAGAAGGAAATACCAACCCACTCTAGTATTCTTGCTTGGGAAATCCCATGGACAGAGGAGCCTGGCAGGCTACAGTCCCTGAGGTTGCCAAAAAGTCAGACACAACTTAGCAACCAAACAACAAAGTGCCAGCTCCAGGTAGATAGTGTCAGAATTGAGTTGAGTTGTAGGGCACCCAGCTGGGATCTGAGAACTGCTTGATAGTGTGGGAGAACCATCCCCATACATTGAAAATGGGTACAGAATCATTAGACAGACTCTTCATTTTAGATTCTTCATCCCACCAGCTATAATTTTCTACTTATTACCCTTTGTCACAATATCAAATGTATTTTGCATATGAGCTATGCTTTTAGACATACTGGAGCTATAACTATTTTATAACTTCTTTACCAATTATTTTTTTACATGAATTACTACAAATGATCCTTCCAGCTGTTTTTATTTCTATAATAAAGCATTTGATAGCTTTACAGATATGACTTTTCCCCTTCTGCATCACATGCATCTTTTTCTTCCTGAGGATGAAGGAAACCACTCAAGAAAGAAAGCCAAAAGAAAATGATTCCACGGAGACAGACAAGATTCAAAAGTCAAAGTCAAGTTGACTTTTTTCAGTCAAGTAGAAATTTTCATTATAAGTTAAAGTAAGCAAAGAAACTGTAGCATTGGAATAACTGAATAAGAATACCATGTTACCCACAGAAGATTAATTCAGACCTCGCAAGAAGAGGCAAAGGCCAGTTCTACATGAAACATGAATCCGGCCACACACACACACACACACAAGGAAGAAAAAGAGGAAGAAACATTGTCACCATCCTGCTATAAAAGTAACAGATCATGATAGCTACTCACTTTCTATTGAGAAAAAAAGGCTGACTAGAGAGGTATCTGGCATATATCAGAGAAACAAAGACTAACATTCCATAATATTTCACAAAACACATTCACATCAATATTTCACTTAATCCTTCCCCAAACCAGGCAAGGCACATATTATCTTGCAGATAATTTACCTAAAGTTGTTAAGTCACTAAAGCTAACAAAGGTTAAAGCTAGAATTCTAACCAAGCCTACTGAAACTAAATTCTATTCTTTTGCTATTATATTACTATAGCAGAGTACTCCTGAACAAAAATCAATATTATAAAATGATAAATCTTAAAAAGATAAAACCTAGTCTCAAGTTTCTCACTAGCCACCTCTCCCAGGCAATTCATCAGTAGTAAATGACACAAACAATGAAATCAGTCAGAATAAAAATGGACTTGAAGAATCAAGTGGGTAGATTATGGTTATGTGATAAGTGGTATGAAATGAACAGGGCTTCCCTGGTGGCTCAGTGGTAAAGAATCCACCTGCCAATGCAGGAAATGCAGGAGGCACGGGTTTGATCCCCGGGTCAGGAAGATCCCCTGGAGTAGGAAATGGCAGCCCAGTCCAATATTCTTGCCTGGAAAATCCCATGGACAGAGGAGCCTGGCAGACTATAACCTATGAGGACACAAAAGAGTCGGACACGACTTAGCAACTCAAAAACAGCAACATGAAATCAACAAGTTCTTTTGGCAAGTAAATTAACTTACCATCAGTTTTCCTGCTGAAGGCTCTAATCATCACCTATAATATTTATGCCTTTGGATAACCTGAACTAAGCAAGTCTGCTGTGAGTCTTTACTGTGGACTGAACTTACTGTCCATATAATAGACACACTTTCATTTGTATACCTAAAGTATAACCCCAAGATATCACAATAAGTGTTTCCAGGAAGAAATATAGTTCAGTGTTTGCTTTTATGCTCATTTATTAAATATTGTATATCCTAAAGTAACACTGACTTTAAAACTAGTAACCTATTAGTTCTGCATAAATGTTGGACAAAGGCTACACTGTTTCATTAGACTGTTGAATTTTTAAGTCTGAAAAGAAAGAAATTTTGTGTTTCAGGGATAAGCTGGACTAAAATTGCTTTTATAGCATAATTTGGCAGCCAGATTGTCTCTTTTGTAATGCTCCAGAACACCTGGTAGAGAGAAAACCTTGACCCCAGAACTGAAAGGGAAATTGAAAACGAAGACATCTGGTCTCCCTAATGACAGCCACACTCTGCTTTGCTAGCACTTGCCTTGTTCTCACAATGTGTTCTGTGAATTACATCAGAGCCCCAGCTCTCTGGAACCCAAATTCAAAGCTCTAAATTCCTGTGGAGAACCCCAGGCTTCAAACAAAGTTTCTAACACTGTTATGTCAAAGAGAAGCTGTTTCTAATCTAGTACATCTCACAAACAACATTCCTCTTATGCAGTGCTGGTGAAGTGCCAAATTCTGAACTTCTGCCTACTGTTTTTGCAACATACAAAACAAGATTCTGTGATGGGAGAAAGGTTTATATTTTTGCCATCATTTGGGATATTTAGCCTTAACTAAATTTCCTAAAATTCTTCACTTCTCTAAGTTTTCTGATATCTCTATCCTACCCCACCTCCAACATGATATAGAGAAAGGACATTAAACTAACAATCAAGAGTACTGAATTCCGACATCCCATCTTCCTTTAAATAGCTGTGCAACCTTGGAAATCATTTAACTTCTCTGGACCTCTTTTTCTTCCAGTGCAAAATCAGAGATCAGACTTATGGCTTTCAAGCTATTATACTTGGACTACAGAGGCCAGGATTCTGGAAACAGCAGAGTACTCTCTGCCAAAAAGAAGGAGGAGGAGGGGGAGGAAAAGAAAAGGAGAAGGAAGAAGAAGGGAGGAGAGAGATGAGGACACAGAGCAGAAGGAAACTTATTCTGCCTAAGAAATCCATCTATTGCTTTTATTTTTCCTATAGATTAAGGCTTTTCATGAGACTCTGCATAAGACTTTTTTGACACTATAAAAAAAGAAAAGTAGTTCTGCTGCTGAAAGAGGTTAAAATGATCTCTGGGGTTCTTTACAGCTCTACAATTCTGTTAATGATCATTACAGCTACCTTTCACTACAATTTCACTTAGTGTCTCCCATGTGCCAGCTCCTTTTCATCCGTCATTTTTATCTAATCTTCATGACAACTCTGCAGAGTATTTATTATTCTATTTCCTTTCCTGTGGCTTACAGCTTATTAGGGAAGGAAACAGGATTTATACCAGTATGTGTCAGGCCTAAAGACCATGTATTTTCTATTCTCACTATAGGATTCCATGATTGATGTTAAATTAAAAATCTTTAAGAAAATTACTTAGAATATTAACAGAGTGTGACAGGCAGAATAATGACTCCTCAAAGATGTCCATATCCTAATCCCCAAAACTAGTAAAAGGGACTTCACAGATGTGGTAAGTTAGAGAACCTTAGATGGGAAAATTATTCTAGGCTATCAAGGCGGGTCCCATAATCACACGGAGAAGCCACTGGCACCCCACTCCAGTACTCTTGCCTGGAAAATCCCATGGACGGAGGAGCCTGGTAGACTGCAGTCCATGGGGTCACTAAGAGTCAGACATAACTGAGCGACTTCACTTTCACTTTTCACTTTCATTCATTGGAGAAGGAAATGGCAACCCACACCAGTGTTCTTGCCTGGAGAATCCCAGGGACGGGCGAGCCTGGTGGGCTGCAGTCTACGGGGTTGCTCAGAGTCAGACACGACTGAAGCAACTCAGCAGCAGCAGAATAATCACAACTACTCTTACAAAGGTAGAAAGAGACAGAAGAGTCAGAAAAGGAAATATGATGATGGAAGCACAGAACCAGAATAATGAAGCATGAGAGAGATTGGACCAACATTTGCTGGCTTAGTCAAGTAATGCCATGAGTCAAGAATGAGGGTAGCCTCTAGAAGCTGGAAACATTCTCCCCTTGAACCTCGTGAAAAAAACACAGATCTGCCAACACATTGATTTTAGCTTAGCAAGATAATTTTGGACTTCTGACCTTCGGAACTGTAAGATAATAAGTTTCTATTATTCAAGCCACTAGGTTTGCGGTAACTTGTTACAACAGCAACAGGAAACTAATACACAGGGCACTACTCAGTGGTTGTCTGTAATTTTCCTTAGAGGACTTCAGCACAGTGTGATGTCAGTATCACATGATGCCACATTATTAGGCTGATTACAAGCCAGGTACAATTAGATGCTCTAATCAGGAACTTGTACTCCACAGAAGGCCAGCTAGCTTTACACCCTTAAAGCCACACTCCCGAGGTAATGTGACCACTCCTCCTGTTACCAATTTCACTGATTATCAGCAGATGTTTTATTAGTTTTCATACTTCATGAAAAAAAAATTGGAGAAGGAAATGGCAACCCACTCCAGTATTCTTGCCTAGGAAATCCCATGGACAAACTCTGAGCCTGGTGGACTACAGTCCATGGGGTCACAAAGAGACAGACACAACTTAGCAACTGAGCACATGTCAAAAAATAGGATCTTATTGGTGAAATCAGAGGCTTATTAGTTAGCAGAGTGAATGTTAGAAATACATCATCCCTTGGTGAATATACAAAGAATACAAGATATATGGACTGGCTGAAATATTTTGGAAACATTCACCAACCTTGAATGAACAGAGTATAAGAATCTAGTGAGACCGTTAGCCTCACCAACATGATGGTACCTATGGCTTGATCTGCAAATGGCCCTATTATTAGAGAATTTTTGATTGACTAATAAAAAACCTAAAAGAATCAGAATTCCTGCCTTTAAATGTCATTGCAGGGCTTCCCTGGTGGCTCATGGTAAAGAATCAGCCTGCCAATGCAGGAGGCACAGGTTCGGTCTCTGGTCCGAGAAGATCCCACATACTGTGACGCGACTAGGTCTGTGTACCTCAACTACTGAGCCTGTGCTCTAGAACCCAGGAGCCACAACTAGTGAGCCCACACACCACGGCTGCTGAAGCCCTCACACCCTAGAGCCCATGCTCTGCAACAAGAGGAGCTACCACAGCGAGAAGCCCACGCGCTGCAAAAAAGAGTAGCCCCCACTCGCCACAACTAGAGGAAAGCCCTCACAGTAACCGAGATCCAGCAGAGTCATAAATAAATATGTCAAAGATCCATTTTAAAAAATAAATGTCATTGCATCTGCCTTGAGAGAACCACTCTTGCAAGGTGGTATCAAAGCCCCAGAAAGATCAGAAACGTAGATCGGCACAGGATCTATGAAACATTTTGCACTTGCTAGCTAATAAAGCTTTGTTTGACAAATGTCTATTTGTGTGACCTGGATTGATCTAATATATATTTCATTTCAACAGCTATCATCCATCAATTCAAAGAAATCTAAAATCAGGGTACAATTAAATTAGTCTAGGTCAGTCAGTGACAAACAGGAGCTCCTTCCATTTGGAAAATATAAAACTCAGTCTTATTTGCAGCAGTAAAGACATGTTCTATTATGAATGGGATCTGTGGTAATAAATGTGTAAGGCTATTGTTTATTAACAACAAGTACATTTCTGGGCTTTCCTTCACTAAATTATATTTTAGGTGTTCCAGTGGAAGTGACACAAATCTTTATGAGAGACTCCTCGGAAAATATCCCTCAAGCCATTTCCATGGCTGTTTGAGAGCTTATATTATAGGCCCCAGTGAGGCCATCAGCCTTTGTCCAGTGTTCTCAATGGAAATTTTCTATCTAGTTCAGAAACATGAAAGGTTAAAAGCCCCAAAAAAGAAAAATATTGTCAAAAGCCTGCAGGGGGCGCTAAGGAAAAAGGAAGCAGCTAAGAGCTAAGATAGAAAATTTGGCACATATGAAGGTGTGGCAAATTTCAAAAGAACCACTTGTTCTACCTGTCTCGTGGATTCTCAGGGGGGAAAGTTAGACTGAAAACTCAAGCAAGATAAAAATATACTGGAGAGAGCCTTTCCCATGTGAAAGCACACTGATCTGTAAGAAAGGATGAAAGTAGACTAGATGATAGGGGACTTGATAATTCAGAGTTTTCACAGGTGTGAAAACCACCCTAGCCGATGTGTCATTGCAACATGCTGTTTCTTTATTCTCTGCATTATTTTGAAGGGAAGTTTCCAGGCAAAATGCTTCATTCACTTCACTTCAGTCGTGTCCAACTCTTTGTGACCCTATGGACACCAGGCTCCTCTGTCCATGGGATTTTCTAGGCAAGAGTACTGAAGTGGGTTGCCAAAGAACTGTACAAAAAAGATCTTCATGACCCAGATAATCACGATGGTGTGATCACTCACCTAGAGCCAGACATCCTGGAATGTGAAGTCAAGTGGGCCTTAGGAAGCATCACTACGAACAAAGCTAGGGGAGGTGATGGAATTCCAGTTGAGCTATTCCAAATCCTGAAAGATGATGCTGTGAAAGTGCTGCACTCAATATGCCAGCAAATTTGGAAAACTCAGCAGTGGCCACAGGACTGGAAAAGGTCAGTTTTCATTCCAATCCCAAAGAAAGCTCAAACTACCGCACAATTGCACTCATCTCACACGCTAGTAAAGTAATGCTTCAAATTCTCCAAGTCAGGCTTCAGCAATACTTGAATCATGAACTTCCAAGTGTTCAAGCTGGTTTTAGAAAAGGCAAAGGAACCAGAGATCAAATTGCCAACATCCACTCGATCATCAAAAAAAAGCAAGAGAGTTCCAGAAAAACATCTATTTCTGCTTTATTGACTATGCCAAAGCCTTTGACTGTGTGGATCACTACAAACTATGGAAAATTCTTCAAGAAATGGGAGTACCAGACCACCTGACCTGCCTCTTGAGAAACCTGTATGCAGGTCAGGAAGCAACAGTTAGAACTGGACATGGAACAACAGACTGGTTCCAGACAAGAAAAGGAGTACGTCAAGGCTGTATATTGTCACCCTGCTTATTTAACTTCTATGCAGAGTACATCATGAGAAACGCTGGACTGGAGGAAGCACAAGCTGGAATCAAGACTGCTGGGAGAAATATCAATAACCCCTGATACGCAGATGACACCACCCTTATGGATGAAAGTGAAGAAGAACTAAAGATCCTCTTGATGAAAGTGAAAGAGGAGAGTGAAAAAGTTGGCTTAAAGCTCAACATTCAGAAAATGAAGATCATGGCATCTGGTCCATCACTTCATGGGAAATAGATGGAGAAACAGTGTTAGACTTTATTTTTTGGGACTCCAAAATCACTGCAGATGGTGATTACAGCCATGAAATTAAAAGACGCTTACTCCTTGGAAAGAAAGTTATGACCAACCTAGATAGCATATTCAAAAGCAGAGACATTACTTTGCCAACAAAGGCCCATCTAGTCAAGGCTATGGTTTTTCCAGTGGTCATGTATGGATATGAGAGTTGGACTATAAAGAAAGGTGAGCAGTGAAGAACTGATGCTTTTGAACTGTGGTGTTGGAGAAGACTCTTGAGAGTTCCTTGGACTGCAAGGACAACCAACCAGTCCATTCTAAAGGAGATCAGTCCTGGGTGTTCATTGAAAAGACTAATGTTGAAGCTGAAACTCCAATACTGATGCTGGGAAAGATTGAGGAGGAGAAGGGGACAACAGAGGATGAGACGGTTGGATGGCATCACTGAGTTGATGGACATGCATTTGGGTGGACTCTGGGAGTTGGTGATGGCTACCAATAGGCCGTATGGAAATAATAAGTGAAATGTCTGTGTTTGCTTGCACACACGTGAACTAGTCTAAATGATTAGTTAACTTTCACAGACTTCTCAATCACAAAGAAAAACTGTGGAGTCAGTTGTTTATTTTGCTTCATAGAATATTAGGCTAGGGGGAAAAAAGTCTTAAAATTCCTCTATTCCAGTCCTTTTATTTTACTAAGTGATTAATTTGCCCAAGGTCAAAGCAAAATGATTAGTACCAAAATGAAGTAATAGTTCTATATTACCATTATTCTGTCATATCTGTCTGTTGTATTATTTGGATATTTTCCTTTTATTAATTTCTATAGAATTGATAGTGTATCTGGTAGCAGTCTAAATAAGACTTCTTTCTTAATTTTTGACACTTTAAACAATAAATTACATTGTCATTATTGAGATATCCTTTTACTTGTATTTGAATACTACATGCAAAAACAAAATAATAACAACAAATACTACATGCAACATAATTTGCCACTATTTCCCACCTGCCTGCCTTTGCCTATGATTTTCCCTCTGCTTGGAACGTCATGATTTTCCATCTGCTTGGAACGTCATTGATCCCATTCTCTGCCTGGCCAACTCTTTTCCCCACAAAGACCTAGATCATTTGTCAGTCTCCCTGCAAAGACTTCCCTGAGTGCCCTGGGAAGAGTTGGCCACTTGTATTCCCTCTGTACATCCTCACATGGTGTTCCTCATACAGGTTTTAAACACCTCTATGCATTTATATCTCTGACTCAATCATGAACTTCTTTAAGTCTGGGACTGTTACTAATCATTTTGTTTTCTGCCCACCCTCTGCCTTATTCCTTAGCACGTAGTACACTGTTGATTATCTAACAAGACCCCCAGAATAAATCACATTTTTGGAGATAAAGAGACACATATTAATATCACTGTGTGTGTGTGTGCACGCACACGCCCCCGTGCTCAGTTGTGTCCAACTCTTCACCACCCCGTGGACTATAACCAATCAGGCTCCTCTGTCCATGAAATTTTCCAGGCAAAAATACTATAGTGGGTTGCCATTTCCTCTTCCAGGGGATCTTCCTGACCCAGGAATCAAACCTGCATCTCTTGTGTTTTCCTACACTGGCAGGCAGATTCTTTACCACTGAGCCACCTGAGAAGCCCCATAATGTCATGATACAATTATTAATACTTTAAATGTAAAAAATAAAATAAAATTCATTCATTATGTAACATGTTAGGAAAGGAAGTAAAATACAGACCCTGCCCCACAGAAGTTCTAGTGGAGTCAAGAACACAAATACTTGTAATATGGGTGTCAAAACTAGAAAACCCTATTAGTTTCAAAACCTTTTTCCTATTTGGTTTTCTCCTATTATTTTCACATTTTAACAGCAGAATTTAGTAGCTAATTTTTAAATTGGCTAGCCAGTGATCTTCTTAAACAGGATATGAATTTAAGCAGTAGCTACACATATGTAAATAGACACATATGCATAATTTCTATTCCAAATTTATGTTAAAAACTATTTTGGTGGACGTGATAGGCACAATAATGGCTCCCAAAGATGTGCATATGCTAATCCTCTGAACCTATGAAGATGTTATGTTACATGGCAAGAGGGAACTAGGTTGCAAATGAAATTAAACTGCTAATCAATTGACGTTGAAATGGAAAGATTATGCTGGATTATATGGATGGGCCCAGTGTAGTTACAAGAGCTCTTAAACTAGAAACAATGAAGCAGAAGAGTCAGAACTAGGGAAATGACATCCTGAGAAGTACTTGATCAGCTAGTTTTGAAGATGGAGGAATGGGGCTGTGAGCCCAAGAATATGGGCATCCTCTTGAAAATGGATGACAAGAGAATGAATTCTTCCCTATTAATAGAAACTTCAGAAGGAATGCAGCCCTACTGACATCTTGATTTTAGCTCATCCACGCCCATTTGGGCTTCAGATTGCCAGAACTGTAAGATAATAGATGTGCGCTGCTTAAGTCACTAAATTTATAGTATTTGATATAGCAGCACTTGGAAATTATACAATGGGAATCTACTCATGTGAATGCAATCATGTATATAAGTACTTCTATAATGAATAAAAGTGAGTGGCACTTTCGGATGAGCAAATTGCACAAGTCACTAAGATACCTTTATCTTAGTGTTTTTTACCTTTAGGGTTTTTTTTAATATTTATCAATTTCAGTTAAATCTTACTTATTTATGCCGATGCTTCTGATTTCCCTAGTGAGGATTAGTTTATAAAACTAATAGAATGTCAATAGTATCAGGTATCACAAAACAATAATCAGGCACTCCACTGCTAAATCTCTGCAGAGATATGGAAAGGGAAATAATTTTTTTAAATAATTATGAGGTTATAAGATTTGGTAATAAAAGGAGTACCATGTAAGATCACATTATTAATAATATGTATTCTATTCTATAAAGAAACTATGTTCCAATGTGAGTTACTCTGGTATGATAATTTTCACAGATTTTTCCATATACATAACAAACAGAGAAAACTCAAACAACCTCAACAACTATGATATATTTCTTTATTCTATGTCCAGTGTTGTAAAAATAGTCTCCAAAACTTTTTGAGAGTTTGTAACCATCCTGTCAAAATGGCATACTATTATTTCTTTTAATTGACAAATACATGTATGACCAGTTGTTCTTCAACTGGAATGCTTTGGCATTGGCTCCCTAATCTACTTCATAGCCTTGACCCACTGCTACTGCTATGCTAAGTCACTTCAATTGTGTCCGACTCTGTGCGATCCCATAGACAGCAGCCCACCAGGCTCCCCCGTCCCTGGGATTCTCCAGGCAAGAACACTGAAGTGGGTTGCCATTTCCTTCTCCAGTGCATGAAAGTGAAAAGTGGAAGTGAAGTCACTCAGTCGTGTCCGACCCTCAGCGATCCCATGGACTGCAGCCTTCCAGGCTCCTCCGTCCATGGGATTTTCCAGGCAAGAGTGCTGGAGTGGGGTGCCATTGCCTTCTCTTCGCATGAGGTGGCCAAAGAATTGGAGTTTCAGCTTTAGCATCAGTCCTTCCAAAGAAATCCCAGGGCTGATCTCCTTCAGAATGGACTGGTTGGATCTCCTTGCAGTCCAAGGGACTCTCAAGAGTCTTCTCCAACATCACAGTTCAAAAGCATCAATCCTCGGCACTCAGCTTTCTTCACAGTCTGACTCTCACATCCATACATGACCACTGGAAAAACCATAGCCTTGACTAGACGGACCTTTGTTGGCAAAGTCATGTCTCTGCTTTTTAATATGCTATCTAGGTTGGTCATAACTTTTCTTCCAAGGAGTAAGCATCTTTTAATTTCATGGCTGCAGTCATCCTCTGTCGTCCCCTTCTCCTCCTGCCCCCAATCCCTCCCAGCATCAGTCTTTTCCAATGAGTCAACTCTTTACATGACGTGGCCAAAGTACTGGAGTTTCAGTTTCAACATAAGTCCTTCCAATGAATATTCGGGACTGATTTCCTTTAGGATTGACTGGTTGGATCTCCTTGCAGTCCAAGGGACTCTCAAGAGTCTTCTTCAACACCACAGTTCAAAAGCATCAATTCTTTGGTGCTCAGCTTTCTTCACAGTCCAACACTCACATCCATACATGACCACTGGAAAACCATAGCCTTGACTAGACGGACCTTTGTTGGCAAAGTAATGATGTCTCTGCTTTTGAATATGCTATCTAGGTTGGTCATAAGTTTCCTTCCAAGGAGTAAGTGTCTTTTAATTTCACGGCTGCAATCACCATCTGCAGTGATTTTGGAGCCCCCCAAAATAAAATCTGACACTGTTTCCACTGTTTCTCCATCTATTTGCCATGAAGTGATCACTGTCAATTGTAAACAGCACAGTTTCTCAAGTTTAATCCCCAAGTCGACTCCCAATACCAGTGTTTAAGTTCAAGCTGTTCTCTTCTCTTAATGCTAACCTTCCAATCCAGTCCATTGCCCATATCACCTCCAAAATCTTCCTTCTTTCTTTGAAACTTCTATTTGCTACCAGTTTCCTACAGAGCAATCATTAAATCCTTTATTAGGGCTTACATGATTTCTTCAGTAGTGGCAACCTACTTTTCCAATAGTACTTCATCCTTTTTTCCCTACCTCCTATCCTCCAGCCAAATATCTCTTAAATAAGTCACGTTCTTTCATGCTTTGGTGCCTCTGCACATAGTGTATCATATTCAGGCACTCCCTGCCTAGCAAACTCCTGGCCTCTGTTTAGACTCGACTCAAATTGGACATCTTTGAGAGGTCAACCATAGTTTCCCTAAGTATCAAACTCCTTCCTCGTGACTCCACAGATTTCTGCATTGTGCTAGTTATCACACTGAATTATAATTAACTTTTTACATATTGCCTTAATGAAATACAAATCCTTGACTTGAACTTAGCTTCTTTTCATTGAGACTAAATAATTACCTTACAACTTCCTCTAGTTTTTGGAAAATATATAGGATATATAATGGGATGCCCTACGAGAATAATCAAAAGTTAAATTTATATTTCTTTAGCATAGGAAGTGCCAATTATGGCTATAGTCTGTGTATGTGTGTGTATGAAGCAAAATTATATATAGGTCCAAAAAATCACTTTGGGATTACTAAAGATAGCATCTTTTGGAAAGTGAGCATAGACGAAGCTCATACTGAGGAGCTCAGTAATATGGTGGAAATGGTATTTGTTTTCAAGCACTTTTGTAAAAAATTACCACAAACTTGGTGACTTAAAACAAAAGAAATTTATTTCTTCAGAGTTCTGGAGGCCAGAAGTTTAAATCAGTTTCGCTGAGCCAAAATCCAGGTATTAGCAGAGCAGCACTCCCTCCAAAGGATCTAGGGGGAAATTTGGCTTTTGATTCTTTCAGCTTCTAGTGGCTGCTGGCATTCCTTGCCTCATGGTTACAACACTCCAATCATTGTTGCTATGGTTAGATTGCTTTCTTTTCTAGATGTGCCTTAAAATCTCCCCCCTCTTCCTGTTATATGGATACATGATACAATCTTGGATAATCCAAGATTATCTTGCTTTGTCAAGATTTTTAATTATATTTGCAAAGACATTTTTCCCCTACAATATTTGGTGGCCATTATTCAGCCTAATACAGAGGTGGATAACTTTGCATGATTAAAAAGAAAAGCAGGAAGATGTATTGTCAACAAAAAAATGGCAGAGTAGGAAAATCCAAAATTCCATCCCTTATAAAACATTACTATTCACAATCACCTTGTTTGGATCTCTGGAAACTAATCAAAAACTTACAACAACCAGGGAAGTACTTAGGGAAGAAAGAAGCTGCTAAACTGCAGTACTTAAGAATTCTCTGTCAAAGAAAGAATACTTGAAGAAATATGGTTGAAATGGTCCACATTTGATGAAAGACATGAATCTGCACTTTTAAGAAGTTCAGTGAATTCCACTCAGGGTAAATCTTCAAAGAGATTCATACCTAGACACATTATAATAAAACTACCAAAAGAAAAGATCCAAAGAGAATCTTAAAACCAGCCAGAGGTAAAGAATTCATTATATTCAAGGAATTCTCAATAAGGTTAACAACCAATTTCTTCTAGAGGCAAAGGAGGCCAGAAGGGAATAGGATGGCATTTTTAAGAGCTGAAGCTAACAAACAAACGTGTCACTTCTATACACAGCAAAGATATCCTTTAAAAATAAAGAAATTAAAACATCCCCAGAAAAATAAAGACTGAGGAAGTTCATTAATAGTAGAACTTTTCTGTAAGAAATGCTAATGATAGCCCTTTAAGCTGATACGAAAGGCTATGAGATTGAATCAGTAACAAAAACCAATCAACAAAGAAAAGCAGACTCACAGACTTAGAGAATGAACTTATGGTTACCAGAGAGGGAAAGTAGAGGCAGGGATAGATTGAGAGTTTGGAACTGACATGTACACACTGCTATATTTAAAATAGATAATCAATAAAAACCTACCATATAGCACAGGGAATTCTTCTCAGTGTTCTGTAATAACCTAAATGGGGAAAGAATTTTAAAAAGAACAGATACATGTATATGTATAACTTAATCACTTTGTTGTATACCTGAAACTAACACAACATTGTTAATAAATGATACTCCAAAATAAAACAAAATAATAAAAAATGGTGATGTACAACTGTACATCCACATGCAAAAGAACGAAGTTAGGCCCTTGCCTCACACCATACACAGAAATTCACTCAAAATGGATCAAAGACCTAAATGTAAGAGTTAAAACTATAAAACTCTTAGAAGAAAACATATGAGTAAATCTTCACTGCCTTGAATTTGGAAATGGTTCCTTAGATATGATACCAAAAGCACAATGCAAAAAAGAAATATAATAGACTGGACTTCATCAAAATTAAAAATATTTATTCATCAAAGGATACTATTAATACTGTAAAAAGATGTCCCATAGAATAGGAGGAAATATTAGCAAACAATATAGCTGATAAGGATCTAGTAACCAAATATATAAAGAATTATTACACCTCAACAACAAAAAGGCAAACAATCCAATTAAAAATTGGACAAAGGACTTGAGTAGACATCTCTGCAAATAAGATATACAAATAGACAAGAAGTGCATGAAAAGATGCTCAGCATCATTAGTCATTATGCAAATCAAAACTTCAATGAGATACCATTTTCAACACTAGAATTACTAATATTAAATATGGAAAATAAATTTGGCTGAGTATTTGGAAAATTCGGAACACTCATATTTTGAACTGAAAAAGCTTACAGAAAGGACTCTAACACCTTGGGATATTGCATGATATTGTACAAGGGTCTCACAACAAAGTGTAATACTGAGGAACTATCTTTTCCCACTAGTCCTCATCCAATGCTCATGGGAGCAGCTGGACAAAGGATCCAATTTCTGCCATTGTGCTCCTGGCCCAACTTTATGACTGGTTTCAGCAGCAGTCTTCCTTGGCTCATGTCTGCTGGAGAGACTCAACTGCCACCACCACATTGAATAGCCTTATATGTTCCACTGGAGATATTTATCTACTGTGATGGCAACCCACTCTGTATTCTTGCCTGGGAAATCCCCTGGACAGAGGAGCCTGGTGGGCTACAGTCCATGGGGTCACAAAAATTCAGGCACAACTTAGCAACTAAACAACAACAACAATATTTTTGATCTGTCCAGAAAGTGGTACCCCGCAGCACTAACCCCTCCAACCAAAGCTCTCTCATCTTTATCAGCATAACACTGGGGATGTAAGAAGCCTAACCTCCAAAAGATTAGATTATTGTAAGACGGATGTTCTAGCACTCATGGCTGACTCCACTGTAAACCAGGATTCACCAAGGAATTCAAGTCACTACAATCACTCTGTCACACACACACACACAAAAGTTAAAAAGCAAGACTCAGTGTCTCCTCCAAGATACTCAAATACAAGGGGCCCCTGAGAAAACTGAATTTTTGTATTTCATTCTTTTCCTGAGTGGTCAAGCTCTCTGGAAACTGAAAAGCATTGTTATGCTTAGACTGTGTAGAATCATACTAAGTGATAGGAAAGAGTCAAAGTCCTTTTTCACTTTCTGTTCTTCAAATGGCTGAACCTAATCACTTTGTGTAAGCATGTTTCTTTCCTTTAACAAAAGTTGTTTATGAGAACATCACATCTTATGTGGACTGCTTTGCAGCATCTACAACCACCAAGGTCCAGATGCTGTTAATGTTAACCACAGCTAGAGAAACAAAGATTAAGATAAGCCTTTGGCACCTTTTGTGCCCTTTGCCATCAGTTCTGTAAAAAATGATATGACCAACAATTTCTCCTCCTAGAAAGATGGAGAAAATAATACAGAGAAGGTCACAGAAATGGCTCAGTATGAGATTTGCCCATAAGTCACCATTCTCATCCCCCAGGGAATCTAACTGAGGGGATTAAGAGCATATTCTCCTGAATTCAGAAATACTTTCACATGCAAACTAACTCATTTTTACTATTTTTCCCTCTCTCCTTCCCTGGGACATCTAAAGGTGTTTTACTTTGCTTTGCTGTCCTTCTTGTTGTTGGTAGTAGCAATGAAAAGGAAATGTGGAAGTAAGTTGAAAATAATTTTGATACTTCTATCTGAATCTTATAAAAGGACTAAGATATTACCTCAAAGCCTGTTACATGCACAACAATTACCTGGGATACTTGCTAATACTGTAGATTTCAGGGCTTTGTTCCAGGCCTATTAGTAATATCTCTGTGTATCAGATTCTAGAATCTGCATATTTGCCCTGATTCATGTTACATAATAGTGTGAAGCAAAAACAAAAGGCATAAAAGATGTTCTCAGAGAGACCTTTTTTCCCATTCTCCAAAGCATTGGTATATAAGCTCCTAGAAGGCATAGGCCATGTATTTGTTATTTAACGACCACTCATTCCTCAGGCTATCATCCAAACTACTTTTGTTAAGCACCAGTCATCTAAACAGCATCACCAGCAGTTTAGATGCTAACTAAACAAAGTTTCCAGAGAAAGCAATGGCAACCCACTCCAGTACTTTTGCCTGGAAAATCCCATGGATGGAGGAGCCTGGTAGCCTGTAGCCCATGGGGTCGCACAGAGTCGGACACGACTGAAGTGACTTAGCAGCAGCAGCAGCAAACAAAGGTTCCAAATAGGAAAAGGAGTACGTCAAGGCTGTATATTGTCACCCTGCTTATTTAACTTATATGCAGAGTACATTATGAGAAATGCTGGGCTGGAAGAAACACAAGCTGGAATCAAGATTGGCGGGAAAAATATCAATAACCTCAGATATGCAGATGACACCACCCTTATGGCAGAAAGTGAAGAGGAACTAAAAAGACTCTTGATGAAAGTGAAAGAGGAGAGTGAAAAAGTTGGCTTAAAGCTCAACATTCAGAAAACAAAGATCATGGCATCTGATCCCATCTCTTTATGGGAAATAGATGGGGAAACAGTGGAAACAATGTCAGACTTTATTTTGGGGGGCTCCAAAATCACTGCAGATGGTGATTGCAGCCATGAAATTAAAAGACACTTACTCCTTGGAAGGAAACTCATGACCAACCTAGATAGCATATTCAAAAGCAGAGACATTACTTTGCCAACAAAGGTTCATCTAGTCAAGGCTATGGTTTTTCCTGTGGTCATGTATGGATGTGCGAGTTGGACTGTGAAGAAGGCTGAGCATCGAAGAATTGATGCTTTTGAACTGTGGTGTTGGTGAAGACTCTTGAGAGTCCCTTGGACTGCAAGGAGATCCAACCAGAACATTCTAAAGGAGATCAGTCCTGGGTGTTCTTTGGAAGGAATGATGCTAACGCTGAAACTCCAGTACTTTGACCACCTCATGCGAAGAGTTGACTCATTGGAAAAGACTCTGATGCTGGGAGGGATTGGGGGCAGGAGGAGAAGGGGATGACAGAGGATGAGATGGCTGGATGGCATCACCGACTTGATGGACGTGAGTTTGAGTGAACTCCGGGAGTTGGTGATGGACAGGAAGGCCTGGCGTGCTGCTATTAATGGGGTCGCAAAGAGTCAGACACAACTGAGCAACTGAACTGAACTGAAACAAAGCAGATTAAATATAACAGACATTCAGTAGAAGTTTGTTGAATAAATAAGTGACAAATGAATGAAAAAACTGAACCTTATAGGTCAAACTTTGGAAACGTTTTTTCCCTCTATTGGGAAACCAACACTTCTGGTCAGTGATTTATTTTATTACACATCATTCCAAATTGTTATGATGAATAAAATAGTAATTTCATACAAACATATATCCCAAATCTTATCAATGCTTCACTCTAATGTCTAAGTGGAAATGAGCATTTATGAAATTGGCTATCATTCCACACACTTGACAAAGACAATGCTAAATAGCACTGTTCTTTACATTGTGGAAGATAAACTTTACTCACTCAGAGACCCTTATCTAGTATGTGAGTACCAAAAACGACCTACATACACATTTCCAAAAGTCATCCCCAGGGAAGCAGTGCCCTCTTCTCCATTCTACTTGTATTTAGAACCATATGTCTATGGGTTAAACTTAACAAAAAATATAATTCTTCCATACACAGTGTATAACTTATCTAATAATACATGAATTCCTAGAAAGTACCACGTAAATTGATTCACTTAAATGGAGCACAGTATTTGAAGAAAATGTGTAGCAAATCCTTCTAAATAAAGAACATAAATATTTACTGAGCATTTATTATGTGCCAGGTATTAAGCTAAGTGCTTTATAAGCATTATCTCATTGAATGCTCCAAACCTCTCAGTGAAGTATGCAATATGATTAAATCCAGTTTACTGATGTGCAAATTTAAGAAACTATGCCCCAAAGCCCAATGAGAAAAGAAAGAAGCCAGACTTTAAACCCAAATCTGTTTGCTATTGAGTACTGGCTCTTAATCATTAGGGTTTTTTACAACTAGTTTCTTTTAATGAAACATATCCACTAATTATTATCTATGCTTCACTTAATAGAAAAATAAATCTTTTAAGATTAAATAGCCTTCTGCTATTTAATAGAGTATGAGCTAAATAAACGTTAATTCCCTTCTTCCCATTTGGGAAAGATTTGTTTGAATGCTGCTTTCTGAAAAAGGTAAGTCCTGAACTATTGAAAAGGTAGTTTGGTTAATGTAGCAGTAGGGGTGAGCACAAATTTGTGATGGAAATATCATCTTACAATAATTTTCATTAATTCATCTGGAAGACATATTATTACTGAACTACTTTATCATTGCAATAATTTTCTTATAAATGGCTATGGGTTTATTGTCATAGTTATTTGAATTTTACTATGTATGTTGAAAGGGGTGGGGTGAGAGCAGGGCACAAGGTTGGGAGAGATCCAGTCAGCACAGTTGTCTTTCTGGATGGTGTGCAGCCTCTTGCATCTGTTTGCTTCTAAAAAGTACTTCCAAACGTATTTCATCCAGTTGCCTGTTTCTTTAGTGATTTACTGTTTGACTTTCTAGGAGAGGTTTAAATTATAAGCACAATTTTAAAAATAGTATCTATTTATACGAAGGGAATGCACAGTAAAGTCATTGTTGCAGATAAAATCTTTAATATATTACCTGTTAGTGTCCCTTGAGGATTGTCTTGGGAAATTTTTAAGCCATGATCATCTTTACAAAGTAATCTCAAAAAAAAACTTCTGTAATTGCTTCTCTCACCATCAGATGATGACTTCACTGTGTCAGGTGCTGGGGATACAGTGGTGAGTAAAATGAACATACTCGTTACCCGTGTTTCCAGAGAATTTGCCAGTCTGAACAAAGTCACCTAGGCAAAAAAGTTTCTTTTGACAAATAAACTCAGCCAAGCAATCTAAGAGACAGCTCTATGCTTTTCCGAAGGCTCTTTCTCACAAGATTTTGTAAAGTATTCCCAAGACTATTATTATCAGAACAAACTATCTACCCAAAAGTTGACTAAAACAGAAGAGGAGTCTCCCTCTAACTGACCGTGAACTCCAAAGTCAGGCCAAATGGTTGTCAGATGGATGACAGGCTATAAGATGAATCACTTGCTTGACTCAAAACACTGAGTCATTGTTACTGTAACAAGTCATTCTATAATGTCATATTTCTTAGTCTACCCCAGGTCTATAATAATACCACTACTTTGCCAATTTAAATTGTTTAAGGACACAACATTGAGTCAAATTCTTCTCCAAAAATTAGTCACTTTAGAGCAATTACTTGAAATTTTCCATGGTGTAGATTAAGTCGAATTTATCCCTTCTCTAATTCTGTTTTCCTTCCTCTTGCTGTTTCCTAAATAAAAACACATAAACATTCTTCCCAAGGTGTATCCAATTTCCTCTTCTTTTTCCTCACTCTCAACCTCCTCCATGCCTATAGTTTCAACAACCACCCTTCAGAGATGATTCTTGGTTTGTTATCACTCATCAATCTTTTCCTCCTGAGAATAGTATGATTGCTGCAGAAGCAGGCTGAATCAGAAGGTACTTGATCCTGAACTGCTTGCTATCTAGGAGCTTGGATGGGGATGCATCACTAGAACAGTTTAAGCCAAGGTTATGTTCACTGGGCACAGATAGGGGTGGAACAAACCACAGACAGGAATCAGTAAGAAATTATGATGAACTAACAAGATTCATGATTCAGTAAGCAGACAAGATGGACTAAGGTTGGTCTGCACTGGAAGCAGAAGCTAGGATTAGGGATAAATGATAATGAGTACAAGTGTCCATTTCTCTCTCCCTTCCCTTCCTTTCCTAAGTCTCTTCTACAGCCATTAGTAGGGGCATAAAAATATAGCGATTTGCTGAAAGTAGGAGATTGTTATTGTTCAGTCACCAAGTCAGTCTGACTCTTTTGTGACCCTGTGGACTGTAGACCTCCAGGTTCCTCTGTCTATGGGATTTCCCAGGCAAGAATACTGGAGTGAGTTGCCATTTCCTTCTCTAGGGGATCTTCCTGACACAGGGATTGAACCACAGTCTCCTGTGTCTCCTATGTCTCCGCATCCTAGGCAGATTCTTTACCTGTTGAGCCATCGGGGAAGCTCCACTTTTCTTTTGCTGCTTTCAAATTTTCTCTTTGTCTTTGACATTTGAGAATTTGATTGTCTCAGTGTTTTGTTTTTTGTTTCTTTGCTTGTTTTATGTTTTTTTAATTCATCTTATTGTAATCCTTTGTACTTTCTAGATCTAGATGCCCATTTCCTTCCCCAGATTTGTGACGTTTCCAGTCAAGACTTAATTTTTTTTTTAAATAAGCTTTCTGATTCTCTTTCTTTCTCTGTCTCTTCCTTCTCCTTCTGGGACTCCCACAATGCATATATTAATCCTATTGCTGTTGTTCCATAAGACCCTTAAACTTTCCCACTTTTTTCTTTTTTTGGCTCCTCTGACTGGATAATTTCCAATAACAATCTTCAAGTTTACTGATTCTTTTTTCTGCTTTGTCACGTCTGCCTCTGAAGCTCTCTAGTGAATTTTTCAGCTAAGTTATTGTATTCTTTAGGTTCATGATTTCTATTTGGTACTTTTTTATATCTTCTTTGTTATCTTTTTGTTAAAATTCTTACTTTCTCTATGCATTGTTCTCCTGACCTTGGTGAGCATCTTTATGATGGTTATTTTGAATTCTCTGTCAGGTAAATAATACATCTTCATTTCATTAGGATCACCTTCTGGAGATTTATCTTGTTCCTTTATTTGAAATATATTTGCCTGCTTCTTCATCTTGCTTGATTCTCTGTATTGGTGTCAATCCAAGACAAGTCAGCCATCTACCCTCCTTTCCACAGATTGACTTCATTCAGGGAAAGACCACCACCAGTCAGCCTGTCCAGAGATTTTAGGGGCCTCTCAAATCTTCTTGCTTGTCCAATCCACTTTCTTTGTTTTTTTGCAGCCCCAAGCATCCAGTACACCAGAACAAGTCAGATGGAAGCTGGTCCCTCAGACAGCTCTCAGAAAACTTGGGTCATTGAACACCGCATCCAACTTTTTCCCACCTCAAAGAGAAGTTGGGTCTGAGGCTTTTCATCCACTCGTTCTGTACTGAGCCAGGGGAGGGACTAAGATTACTTCCAAACCTCTATCTCAGTTCAGTTCAGTCGCTCAGTCATGTCCGACTCTGTGACCCCACAGACTGCAGCACACCAGGCCTCCCTGTCCATCACCAACTCCCAGAGTTTACTCAAACTCATGTCCACTGAGTCAGTGATGCCATCCAACCATCTCATCCTGTTGTCCCCTTCTCCTCCTACCTTCAATCTTTCCCAGCATCAGGATCTTTTCAAACCTCTATTTATGTTCTCACTAATCCCTAGATGGCTAGACTTTCCTTGTTTCTATCTGTACTCTGAGTCATGAAAGTCTGAAATAAGCCAGTCCTCTGTGTATCTCCCATAAAAGTTGAGGCATTAGACAGATGAACCCACTCTTTCCCTCCCTAAGAAGATGCTGGGAGCTAAGGATGTTCCTCCATTCATTCTGCTTCAGCTAAAGGAAGCGCTATGGTGACTATTAGCCCTAGTCACCATCTTTATTTTTCTATAGGGAATTAGATTGTGCTGGTCACATCAGCGCTCTCAGACAGGAAAAACAGAAGTCAGTCTCCTGGGGAGACCTCACAGAACACTTGGAGTACTAGACATTTGGACCAATTCTTTCCCTCCCCTTAAGAGAAGCTGAAGGCTGAGATGGGGGGTTTCCTCCCAGTTGTATGACACTGTGCTAGGGACTGAGATTCCAGCAGGAAGATATCTTAAACTTCCTGTTGGCTTCTTTGAGTCTAGTTTTATGTTTTCCTGAAGTCAATTAGCTTCTGGATTTCTCACAAAAGGAATTTATCTGTGAATTAATGCTGAATTTGTCCATAAATTGTTTCCTTTCCATAGGAGAAAGGAAAGTCCATGGCTTCCTGTTCCACCATCTTTCTAATGTCCCTGAATTTATTTTTAATGATAAGGAGGAGACGATTCTACATCTATTAGTCATAGAGTCTTTAGTCTTGGTCATAGTATCTCAGATTAGTAGATTTTAAATACTATCCCACTCAACTATGCATTCTGCACTTGAGTTCCAGTGGCAGCTGAGAAGCCACTGAGAATTACCAGCATTATGTGAAGGACAAAAATAAGGCAGAGTTGTGGTCAGGATAGGGTTAGAGTCAGGTATTAACTAACAAGATAATCAGGATCTCAGTACTGATATTTTCAGGCAATGGAATATTTGAGCATAATTTTACACTGGAAAAAGTATAGTACTGGGGAGAAATTGGCTGAAGAAAGATGAAAAAAGTGAACAGTTTCTTTGCTAGGCAATAACAACAACAAAAAAAACTAGGTGTGCTAACTTGAGCACTTCCTTTGCACCACATACCATGCACTACATGTACGTTACCTCGTTACTGCTTACATCGAGCCTATGTGGTAGATACTGTTACTACTCCCAATATACAAAGCAGGACACCTAAGCACAGAGTAAGCAGTCTCCCTAAAGTGACACACCTAACAGACTGAAGAACTAAGATGTTCAATCTGACTCCAGATCCCTTGCTTTTGACCACTTCCATGCTTTCCCTAAGGAAAGAAAGATGATAAAAATGGATTCGATTTCAGCCAGGAATATAAGAATACTAAGAAAATGCTTACGTGATGGCCCTGATGTTCTGAATAAAGGTAGAAGAAACATCTGCTCACAGAGGAACAAGGATGAGGCTGTGGACTGGAAAAAAAAAAAAAACAGACACTTACAAAATTCATATAAGACTAGAAGAGGAACCCTGCTATGGATTAATGAAAGAATTTCTAAGCATCATCAGACGCCCCACTGAGTTTGGAACAGTTGCAGTGGTAATAGCACCATTAATGTGGTTATGCAACTTTCTTCAGCATTTCTCAGAAACTCAGAGGCAGAACCAAGAAGGCAGATCAATGATCCATAGCAGAGGGCCTGACAAAGGGTTGAGAGGGGCAGTAAAGGTCTTAAGGGAATTAAGGCTATGAGAATAGTTGGACTAATTCATTAGTGGGTCCAGGCCAGATTGGAAAGGAAGCAAATCTAATGAATATCCTTGAATCAAACAGTAAGAATGAGAGTCACTTTCTTTTCAGTATATAAGGAACTTTTACATTTACCTTAAACATTTTATTTTAAATCTGAAATTATATAAAGAAACTGTATCCTAGTTGAAAGTTTCCCTACATTTCATTATTTAGTTGAAATATCCTTTAATTACTAAGTACATTAGATCAAGAATCAAGAGACATGAAACTAGACCAATTCTATACTACTGCTGCTGCTGCTAAGTCACTTCAGTCGTGTCCGACTCTGTGCCACCCCATAGACGGCAGCCCACCAGGCTCCCCCATCCCTGGGATTCTCCAGGCAAGAATACTGGGGTGGGTTGCCATTTCCTTCTCCAAATTCTGTACTAATGAACTACATAAACTATTAATCAATTAAGTCAATCACCTCATGTCTCAGTTTTAACTGAAAAAGAAAGAAAATTAGATTTAATGATCTAATATCCTGTTTCATTTCCTCTTTTCATTTCATGATGAAAATAAATTGCAGAAATTTCCATGTTAGTTCTCTAACTTTACCATAATTAGAAACTGACTTTCCCAAATACATGTTAAGATAAAACATTTTTAAACCAAAGGTTTGCACACCTTTCAACACCAAGTGCATAGTTTCAACAACCACACAGTGAAATGATAACAAAATGCAATAGCAACCATTGACTTCTCAACACCTCCATCTGCCGGGTCTCAAAAGTCTTAAAATGATAATACAGCAACATAGAAAGACATTCTAGGAAGAATTTCCTAGGAAGACTAGGAAGAAATTCCTAGTTTTAAAGCCAATTAAACTAGGTTTCAATCAGTCTGCAATTATTACTTTCCAATTATTTATTTTTGCTTTCTTTCAGTTTCCTCGTCCTCTTTCCGTATTTCCTTTATATGTTATAGTTCTTATCCAGAGCTATAGGCATTTACTAAATGTTTTTATTTTTTTCTTCTAGTTTTATTGAGATTTAATATACAGCACTGTATAAGTTTAAGGTGTACATAAACTCATATACATCATGAAATGATTACCACAATAAGGTTAGTGAACATCCATCATCTCACATAAATACAAAAGAAAACAAGAAAAATATATATTTCCTTGTGATTAAAACTCTTAGGACTTGCTCTCTTAAAATCTCTCATATAAGATACATCAGTATTAAGTACAATAATCATGTTGTACATTATATCCTTAGAAATTTTTTATCTTACAACTGGAAGTTTGTAATTTTTAATTGCCTTCATCCAATTCCTCCCCCCACCGCCACCCCCTGCTTCTTCCATCTCTGGTAACCACAAGTCTGATCTCTTTTTCTATGAGTTTGTTTGTTTGTTTTTGAAGTATAACTGTCTCACACCACTATTTTAACTACCAGTGTACAACATAGTGATTCTGTATTTCTATACATTACAAAATGTACAGATATTTTTAAATTCAGAATCATTTTAAGCTTGGAGTCAACTGATTTCTTAAAATGAATGCTCACTAAGTCTAGAGCTTCCTGGTCTGTGCTGGATACAGAGAGGGAGAAATACATTCCTGGGAATACATTTAAGGGCCCTTCAGCACAAAATACCATAAAATAAACATTAGTTCTCTCTCCGGTCCTTCATGCAGGGTATAATAGAATGCTATCTCTGTAAGTGTGGAGATTTACACACGAGACACATTTATCTCTTAAAGGATATGCTGGGAACATGACCCAACAAAGCTTCCACATAGGCAGTGCTGCCTCTAGTGGACAGTCAAGGGAAGTACTTTCTAATTACAAACTGGATTAACATGTTGGGAAGCAAAATAGATTTTACCATTAGGAAAAAAGCAACTCTGTGAGGAAATGCTTATAAATTGATGCATTTAATCAACAAGTGTTATGTAGGTTTCTTCTCTATGTAAGAGACTGTGTTTAGCATTGAGGATGTAAGTCATAGCTCTGCTCTCAAAAAAAGATCTCAAGAAAATCATTGTAGCATTCTTTGGACCTAAGCATGTTTCTGATTGCTGTTTCAGGAGTCCCAACTTGGGAACTCAAGTTATGTTGAATTTAGGATTCAACTGTGTATAAGAAATTAGGTAGACCCAGCAGAATTCTATGTACACTGGAGGTGCAGAAGCCTTCTAGAGAAAAACTCATCCTCATCCCAAGTTACCATCAAAACCGGTCCAGAGATTTTTTTTCCCCAGTTTTATTGAGAAATAATTGACACACATCAGTGGACAAGTTTAAAATGTACACCATAATGGTGTGACTTATATATATCATGAATCGGTTACCATGGTAAATTTTGTTAACACCCTTCATCTCATGCAGATACAATGGAAAGAAAAGGAAAAAATATTTCCCTTGTGATGAGAAGTCTTAACAGTTTTCATGTTGTCATACAACCATGTTAACTACAGTCATTATGTTTATATTCCGAGTACTTGTATATATTGTAACTAAAAGTTTGTAATTTTTGGCCATCTTCCCCCAATTCTCACCCTCCCACTCCCCTACCTCTGATAACCACAAATTAAATCTCTTTTCCTATCAGTCTAGTTTGGAGAGAGCGGGGGTTGCTATTTGTTTTTGTTTTTTGCTTGTTTAGATTCCACATGAAAGTAAAACCATATGGTATTTGTCTTTCTCTATCTGACTTCTCTTACCTATAATACTGCTCTCAAACTCTATGGTCCAGGGATACTGATTTAGGGATGGAGAAGTATGACTTCGAATTTATAACTGAGCTTATCATCAGGCTCAGACCATACAGATTAAAACCTGAGTTTCTGGGGAGGGGAAGGGAGGCTGTGAGAAAAGAGCAATTAATATGTAAAAAAGCTATTTCACTGAATTCTCATTGGGATATTTTGAGAGAAAAGTGACACTGAGTCAATTTTGAGGAAAAAAAAAATAGCCTTTTGATATTCTTACACAAATATACACATTTTTAACCCAGTTTCCACTGAATAGTATGTGTTCCATAAACACATGTAAATGGATGAATATCAAGTTCTTTCTTTTATGTTTTGTCAACTCTGGAAAATATGAGTAAGGTAGACCTCAACCTTTGAAAGACTAATTGTAGTTATCACTGTAGAAAAAAATGTATATGCAAATAGTTACAGAATCACAAATGCAGGAGAAACTCATGTATCTGGTGGGCTCCAACCAAAATCACTGCAGATGGTGATTGCAGCCATGAAATTAAAAGACGCTTACTCCTTGGAAGGAAAGTTATGACCAACCTAGATAGCATATTGAAAAGCAGAGACATTACTTTGCCAACAAAGGTCCAGCTAGTCAAGGCTATGGTTTTTCCTGTGGTCATGTATGGATGTGAGAGTTGGACTGTGAAGAAAGCTGAGCACCGAAGAATTGATGCTTTTGAACTGTGGTGTTGGAGAAGACTCTTGAGAGTCCCTTGGACTGCAAGGAGATCCAACCAGTCCATCCTAAAGGAGATCAGTCCTGGGTGTTCATTTAAGGACTGACGCTAAAGCTGAAACTCCAATACTTTGGCCACCTCATGTGAAGAGTTGACTCATTGGAAAAGACCCTGATACGGAGAGGGATTGGGGGCAGGAGGAGAAGGGGATGACAGAGGATGAGATGGCTGGATGGCATCACCGACTCAATGGACGTGAGTTTGAGTAGACTCCGGGAGTTGGTGATGGACAGGGAGGCCTGGCATGCTGCGATTCATGGGGTCACAAAGAGTCGGACACGACTGAGCAACTGAACTGAACTGAAGAGCTAGAGTGGACTTCAAGAGACGAATTAAGGATAAAGGGTAAAGATCAGAAGGGCAGAGAAGGTAGCCAGGCAAGGAAAGAACACAAACAAGAGACCTGAAAAGTTTGATGAATTAGGAGCAATAATAGCTTACTAATGAATTCAAAGGATTAGGATGACCTTCTTTGTTGGTGAAAGAGAATAGAAAAAATACTGGTAATGATAATTCACTTCCTTATTTTTCCCCTCACTGTCCTGATACATTTCATGTCATTCCATTACTGATCATGTAAAGATTCTGAATTTCTATTTTCTAAAGTTTACTAAGAACCATACAGTCTTCCATAAATGTTAATTATATACATTGAACTGAGTTCATTTATATTTTCCTTACAAAAAGATTTTTTCCAAGGAGGTGCTTTCATCCCTTGGGAAAGTGAATCCCTACAGGGCTCAACCTGAAATTTCTCCAGTTCAGTTCAGTTCAGTTGCTCATCGTGTCCAACTCTGCAACTCCATGAATCACAGCACTCCAGGCCTCCCTATCCATAACCAACTCCTGGAGTTTACCCAAACTCATGTCCATGAAGTCGGCAATGCCATCCGGCCATCTCATCCTCTGTCATCCCTTTCTCCTCCTGCCCCCAATCCCTCCCAGCCTCAGGGTCTTTTCCAATGAGTCAGCTCTTTGCATGAGGTGGCCAAAGTATTGGAGTTTCAGCTTAAGCATCAGTCCTTCCAATGAACACTCAGGACCAATCTCCTTTAGGACGGACTGGTTGGATCTCCTTGCAGTCCAAGGGACTCTCAAGAGTCTTCTCCAACACCACAGTTCAAAAGCATCAGTTCTTCGGTGCTCGGCTTTCTTTTATTCCAGCAATATGTGAACCGTGAACTTCCAAATGTTCAAGCTGGTTTTAGAAAAAGCAGAGGAACCAGAGATCAAATTGCCAACATCTGCTGGATCATCGAAAAAGCAAGAGAGTTCCAGAAAAACATCTATTTCTGCTTTATTGACTATGCCAAAGCCTTTAACTGTGTGGATCACAATTTCTCCAGTTACACCTGTACAAACAGGTACATCAGGGCCACCTGTTTCCTCATGCAATAGAGTCCTAGCAATGTTATCTTATCAGTACACCAAACTCAAACATGGAAGAGAACTGAAGGAAAAAGAAGAGATAGGGAAGAAGAGGAGAGTGGGGAGAGAAAGATGGAAGGAAGTAGAGGAGGAAGAAGAGAGAAAGGGAGATAGAAAGAGAGGTAAGAGGAGAAAGAGATAAAGGCTGAAAGATACGGGGAGAGTAAGACAGAAGAGAAGGAGGGAGAGAAGAGAGAACAAGTGAAATGAAAGAAAGAGAATGGAAAGTAAAAGAGACACTGAGAAAAGAAGGAAATAAGAACGAGATGAGAGTATAGGAGAAATAGAGAAAGAGAAAGGAAAAAAAGAAGAGAGAAAGAGAGAGCAGAGAGAAAATTAGAAAAGAAGAGAGTAAAGAGCTGATCTGATGTGGACTTCCCTGGTGGTCCAGTGGGTACGACTCCAAGTTCTCATTGCAGGGGGACTGGATCCCACATGCCTCAACTTTTGACAAAGGAGGCAAGAATATACAATGGATTAAAGACAATCTCTTTAACAAGTGGTGCTGGGAAATCTGGTCAACCACTTGTAAAAGAATGAAACTGGACCACTTTCTAACACCATACACAAAAATAAACTCAAAATGGATTAAAGATCTAAACGTAAGACCAGAAACTATAAAACTCCTAGAGGAGAACATAGGCAAAACACTCTCCGACATACATCACAGCAGGATCCTCTATGACCCACCTCCCAGAATATTGGAAATAAAAGCAAAAATAAACAAATGGGACCTAATTAACCTTAAAAGCTTCTGCACATCAAAGGAAACTATTAGCAAGGTGAAAAGACAGCCTTCAGAATGGGAGAAAATAATAGCAAATGAAGCAACCGACAAACAACTAATCTCAAAAATATACAAGCAACTCCTACAGCTCAACTCCATAAAAATAAACGACCCAATCAAAAAATGGGCCAAAGAACTAAATAGACATTTCTCCAAAGAAGACATACAGATGGCTAACAAACACATGAAAAGATGCTCAACATCACTCATTATCAGAGAAATGCAAATCAAAACCACTATGAGGTACCATTTCACACCAGTCAGAATGGCTGCGATCCAAAAGTCTACAAATAATAAATGCTGGAGAGGGTGTGGAGAAAAGGGAACCCTCTTACACTGTTGGTGGGAATGCAAACTAGTACAGCCACTATGGAGAACAGTGTGGAGATTCCTTAAAAAACTGGAAATAGAACTGCCTTATGATCCAGCAACCCCACTGCTGGGCATACACACTGAGGAAACCAGAAGGGAAAGAGACACGTGTACCCCAATGTTCATCGCAGCACTGTTTATAATAGCCAAGACATGGAAGCAACCTAGATGTCCATCAGCAGATGAATGGATAAGAAAGCAGTGGTACATATACACAATGGAGTATTACTCAGCCATTAAAAAGAATACATTTGAATCAGTTCTAATTAGGTGGATGAAACTGGAGCCTATTATACAGAGTGAAGTAAGCCAGAAGGAAAAACATAAATACAGTATACTAACGCATATATATGGAATTTAGAAAGATGGTAACAATAACCCAGTGTACGAGACAGCAAAAGAGACACTGATGTATAGAACAGTCTTATGGACTCTGTGGGAGAGGGAGAGGGTGGGAAGATTTGGGAGAATGGCAATGAAACATGTAAAATATCATGTAGGAAACGAGTTGCCAGTCCAGGTTCGATGCACGATGCTGGATGCTTGGGGCTGGTGCACTGGGATGGCCCAGAGGGATGGTATGGGGAGGGAGGAGGGAGGAAGGTTCGGGATGGGGAACACATGTATACCTGTGGCAGATTCATTTTGATATTTGGCAAAACTAATACAATTATGTAAAGTTTAAAAATAAAATAAAATTAGAAAAAAAAAAAGACCTAGTGCAGCCAAAATAAATCATAAATAAATAAACAATTTAAAAAATAAAAAAGAATTGACTTTATGAGGACTAGTGGATCTACCTTCAGGATAAATGCATGTGTCCACATATAAGAGTTATGAAATAATTTTAGTTTAATAGAATCTAGAATGAGTTTGAGATTTAGTTGCTAAAAAAATTAAATGGTTGTCTAGTTTTACACACTTGCTTTTGGACATTGCTTTTCAGTAAACTTTGAATTTCAAAATGCAACCTTAATGCTAACGTATTTGATTCTTTGGTAGTATATATTCTCCTTTTCATTGGCCTGCATTTTCTATGTGTGCCCTTCTTTAAGAGAAGTATTTCCAGATTTCTATCCCAAAGAATTTCACAGGAAAAAATTGTCATAGATCAACTTCAGAATAGGTTTGTTCTTCTTGAATCATTTCAACAATTTCTCAGACTGTATATGGGAACTTATAAAACTTTTAACTTTTTTTGGAGAGCTCTATCCAGACAGTCTATATGCTAACATGGCTTATCATTTTGGTATATGTGATTGCTGCTGCTGCTGCTGCTAAGTCGCTTCAGTCGTGTCCGACTCTGTGCGACCCCATAGACGGCAGCCCACCAGGCTCCCCCATCCCCGGGATTCTCCAGGCAAGAACACTGGAGTGGGTTGCCATTTCCTTCTCCAATGCATGAAGGTTAAAAGTGAAAGGGAAGTCGCTTAGTCATGTCTGACCTCCAGCAACCCCATGGACTGCAGCCCACCAGGCTCCTCCATCCATGGGATTTTCCAGGCAAAAGTACTGGAGTGGGGTGCCATTGCCTTCTCCGGTATATGTGATTATTCATTGCTAACTAATTCTATCAGTTAGCAATGAAGGCTATAACAGGAAGTTAACATTTCATTGCAAAATATATTACTTTATCAAATCAGTAAAAAGAAACATTCTTCAAAGATTATTAATGTAAAATTAAAGATATTCTGCTACATTTCACTTAAAATCTACCCTCAAGGTAAAATTGATCTTCACTTATAAGCATCTAAGAACTAAAACTAGAGAACTTATAAACAGTATGTTTTTAAATACTTTAAATTTGCAGTAACTCAGTCTGTTTCAACTTAAACATTCAGTCTTACTATCAAATCATCATCATCCATAAAAACAAATACTGAAACATAAAACATTTAGTTGAATGAGATGATCTTTTATAAATTCAGAAACAATTTACTGTTCTACTGTATTTCAAAAAAATCTTGGAGCCTGAAATAGAAACCCAGATTTTTAAAATATGACACTGTAAATCTAACTATTTTGCTTTAACATGAAAAATATTTAGTGATATTATGAAATCCTACCTCCAACAATGGTGAAGTATGACAACCAGAGAAACAAACAGCAACAACATCAAAGAAAACACTGGCAAAGCCCACAAGAAAATCTTGAAGTTACTTCTCTTTTCAGAGGTTTTTCACTGCCTGGTTTCCATGATTACTCACTTTGACATCCCTTAGCCAACCTGCTATTGTGGCAGTTTTGACTTCTAGATTAGATTTTGGGGCCAGAGAATATTCAGATTACATTATCCCTTTATTTTTTGGAGTGAAAATTGTAAACAACTATTTTTCCAAAGATGTCTTCATCTTTTTGATTAATATTTTGCCATAATTTTAAAATTTTCCAAATTTTCAGTCTTCTTAATTTTGAAACTTAAAATGAGACTCCAGACCCAGAACCAGCTCAATTAATTTCAAAGATGCTTTAAACGAAGACTTTCAATAAATTTCTCAAAGGGTTATAGTCATCATGATTAAATACTTAAGAGTGAAATTTATAGATCATATGGTAACTCTATTCCATTCTGAGGAAATGCCAGTCTGTTTTCTAAAGTGGCTGCACCATTTTGGGTTTCCACCAGCAACATAGCACAGCTGCAATTACTTCACACCCTCCACACCAACACTTGTTATTGTCTGTCTTTTAACTACAAACATTATAATAGGTGTGAAGCAGGATCTTATTGTAGTTTTAATTTGCATCTCTCTAATGACTAGTGAGGTTGAACATCTTTTCATGTGCTTAATAGCCATATAAGCATCACTTCTTTGGAGAAATGTCTATTCAAATCATTTGCCTGATTCTAAATAGGATAATCTTTTTATTACTGAATTGTAATAGTTGTTTTTATGTCCTGTGTTTGAGTACTTATCAGATATATGATTTTCAAAACTTTTTTCCCAGTCTGTGGGTTATAGTTTCACTTTCTTTATGGTATCCTTTGAAGCAAAACAAAGCATATTCCCATACACACACCAAAAAAAAAAAAAGTATATATATATATATGTACATGAAGCTTCAAAGAAACATTATTCAAAATAGCCAAAATGGAAATATCCCAAATATCCTTCATCCATTGAACAAACAAGATATAGTACACCCTGACAATGGAATATTATTCAGAATCAAAAAAAATATATGAAGTACTAATAGCTGCAACAAGGCTGAACCTCAAAAACATTACGCTTAGTGAAAGAAACCAGTCACAAAAGACCACATATTGCATCATCATACTTAAAATATTCAGAAAAGTCAAATTTATAGAGACAAAATATAGATTAGTGGTTGCCTAAGGCTGGGAAGTGAAAGTGGGAAATGAGAGGAGGGAATGTGGAGTGTTTATCAGTGAATACATGGTTTCCTTGGGCAATGCTGAAATGTTCTAAAATTATATCATAGTGATGGTTTCAAAACTCTATAAATGTATTAATACTAAAAACCACTGAACTCTACTCTCTAAACAGATGAAATTTATGGTATGTAAATTATATCTGAATAATGCTGTTTAAAAAAAAAAAAACTAATGTATACCATCTCTACATATAAAAAAGGTGAGTCAGAACACTTTACACTCTGTTACATTTCCAATTTTATACTTCTCTAAAGGGACTTAGAGGTGACTGCACAATTGGAGAAAAAAAAATAATTAGACTTATCAGGTATTACTGGACATTGGCTCTGTATTGGCACCAATTCCTTCTATCTTAAATGCCAGTGGAGTCTACCTATCAGAGGAAGAGCTTATGTAGAGTAGGTGATCAACAGAGTTTTGGCTTGGGGTAGGTCATTCTATTAAATGTACATCTTTATACAGTGAGCTCAGTGTTTCCCAACCCACACTGTGGTTATTTCCCCAGTTTCTGGAATGCATAGTTGGAATAGACATCATCAGCAACCAGCAAAATCCCACATTTGGTCCTCTATGGAAAAGCTAAGCAGTACTCTAAAAAATAATATGGTATTTCTGGAGGAATTGCAAATTAATTACATCATAAAGAATTTGAAGGATGCAGAGATTCTCTCCACATCCCCATTCAACTCACCTGTTTGACCTCTTCAGATGTAGCTTGGAAAATGATAGCATGTTTTCATAAACTTAATCAGGTGGCAACTCCAAATCCAGCTACTGTTCCAGAGGCTGTTTCTTTACTTGAAGTAAATCAACATTCTCTCTGATAGGCAGTTATTGATCTGTTGATTTTACTCCTCCATACCTGTTAGTGAAGACCATCAGAAGCAGTTTCTTTCAGTGACATCAGCAGAGGAAATTCGTAATTAGTAAAATGGCTATTCTGTGGATCTCAGGCAATCTTTCCCATGGTGGGTATAAGAACAAAAGGATGGAAGTTCTACATGAGCTCAACAATTTGGACTTTCCCTCACCAAGGCCTATTCAGCTATAACAGCTGAAGAAATGCCAAACCTATCAAGAACAGAGACCACCACTAATGCACAATATGATACCATTCCTCAGGCGAACTAGTCAGTCACCTGGTAGCAGGTTGATTAGTTTGGACTAATTCCATCAAAGAAGACGTAGAACTTTGTTCTCGCTGGAATAGACACTGTGAATATGAATTTGTCCTTCTAGCCCTCAACAATTTTGCTAATCCATGGATTTACAAATGCCTTATTCATCATCATAAGATTCCACATTGCATCGCTTCTGACCAGAGAACTCATTTCACAGTAAGTGAAGCGTGACTCATGCTCATGAAGCTCAGTGTTCTTGTCCTTTTCCCCATCACCCTGGTGTTGCTGGCTAGACAGAGATAGCAGGACTCAGGTTCCAGTGCAAGTTATGTGGCAGCACTTAGTGACTCTCCAGTGATGTGATTCAGAATGCAGTATTTTCTCTCAATCAATCATCAATATATAATTCTGTTTTTCCCATAGGCAGGATGCATGAGTCAAAATATCAGGCTCTGAAAATAGAGTCACTCCTCTCCCTATTACCTCTAGTAATCCACTAGCAAAAGTTTGCTTCCCATTCCTGTAGCTTTGCTGGGTTAGAGAGCTGAGTTCCCCAAAGGAGAGTGTTTCTACCAAGTGACACGTTCATGATTCCTTTAAAGTGGGAGCTGAGACTGCCAAATGATCACTTTGTGTTTCTCACACCAGTAAACTAATAAGAAATGAGATAATTGGAGTGATTGATCCTAGCTTATCAAAATTGGCTTGCTACTCAAAAATGGGAATGGGGAGGAGTATGTCTAAAATGCAAGAATTCTTCCCTAGCTGGCCAGTGGCTAAGACTCTGCCTTCCAATGCAGAGAGTGATGGTTTGATCACTGGTCAGGAAGCTAAGATCCCAAGTGCCTAGAGGTCAAAAAACCAAAACATACAAAACAGAAGCAACATTGTAACAAGTTCAATAAAGACTTTAAAAATGGTTCACATCAAAAATATCTTTAAAAAATAAAAATTAAAAAATAAAATGCAAGAATTCCCTTGAAGTACATATTAGGAGTTCCAAGATCTGTGATCTCAGTCAATAGAAAACAACAATTCAGTACAGTGAAAGTCTTAGTCACTCAGTTGTGTCCAACTCTTTGTGACCCCATGGAACCCACCAGTCACCTCTCTCTTGGAATTCTCCAGGCAAAAATACTGGGTTGTCATTCCCTTCTCCAGGGAATCTTTATATCCAGGTATAAAACCCAAGTCTCCTGAATTGCAGGCAGATTCTTTACTGTCTTAGCCACCAGGGAATCTCTATTCAATACAGACAGGACTGTTAATGGCTCAGATCTTTCAATTAGGAAGATTTGAGTCACCCCAACAGAATAAAGAAGTATGACCAACTAGAGTGTTATAAACTATTTTTGTTTCTATTTTTTCCTTTCCTATTTTCCTCCTACTGAACATAATATATATTAACAGTGGGTCCTTTTATGTTTCAATATTTAAGATATAGACTATCAAAAGAGAAGTGTGACTCAGATAGGAGTTTGAAATAGATAAAGTTAAAAATAGATAAAGCAGTTACCAATGAATAAAGAAGGTTAGCATGCTGTTGCTTGTATAAGGAATGATTGACTGCATTACATTAGCTTGAAGGATGATTTTGTACTGAAATTTTTTGGATGTTAAACATGGTCAAAATATGTATAAATGCCAATAAATAAGAGGTGCATTTATTTAAAACCCAATTTACAACTCTCAGAATCCTGTTCCTAGTACCTTTTGTGCAAGAATTGGAAGGCAGAAGTGAAGCAGCAGTTATTACTCTGCGAAGTTCATCACAAACACAGCGAGGGACAGAGGCAGAGGTGGCCAGCATGTAAATCACTCTCATCTGCTCCTTATTCAGCTTGTCTTCCAAAATACTGGCCCTGCCTACCCAGCAGCCCCAGGACTAACACCAGGATCTTGGCTGTGGATTCACAGAGGCAACCATTTGCAACAGACCTCTCCACCTCTCCTACTTTGAAGTCCCACTTCAACAGCTGGATATGCTTGGCCTTTCAGAACTGTCTGCACACTATGTCTCCTCCACCCACTCCAGTACTTCAGAAGGATGCTCAGTGATCCTCCAACTCCCCTTCACATTCTCTGCTTTTCCCCCGTATTTGTGCAAAGTCTAATCCTAAAATAAATCCTTTATTTCCATAATATTCATGGTGGTTTGGCTTCTCAGAGGAACCCTAACTGAAACCTAACTGATCCTGTTTCTAGACACAAGGGCCTAAATGCTTATAAGTAATTCCAGGAATTATGTTTGGTGGGGAAGGAATCTGTCTTTGGATAGCTGTAACCTAGCTTTGTGCTCCATTGGCGTACTGGAAAACATTTTAAGACGCATATTTGTAAGTAATTACATTCACCTCCACTCCCATAAGAAGGGGCCCCCAGAACTCTACAATCACCTTTTGGGAGAGAATGTATTTTTGCCCAGAATCTTATGCCGATGAATGATTCATATCTAGAACATCATATGAAATAAGTCTGGATGTACCATTTGATTGACCTATCATTAAGATTCTCTTCTGAGGCTTATGTTGATTCACTTGGTTTATATTTTCTACATTCATCAACTAAGACTTGATGCTTTTCTGAAGGTGTCCCTCTAAAAAGTTTTCAAAGCCAATTAACCTTACTACAAATATAAATTTTATGAGCCATATTTTAACTACCAAAGCCACTATCACCTGAAGAATGAGATAATGATAATAGATTTATTACATCTTAATTCAAACTCATTTCTGAAGGTCTCTAAATTAACTTGCATCAGCTTGATAACAGTTTTTACAACTTTGAATAAATTCTAATTAGCTGATAGAGTGCTTCTTTGGTTTTGTCTCATTTATTTAAAAATAATGTCGTGAACTTGAAGCCATAAATATTAATAGTTGATAACTCTGACACAAAATTTATCTTAGAAACAAACAGCTCTGACATGAGTAACAGAAGTCTTCATGTCCCCAGAAGTCAATATGCTAAAAGTTCTTTTCTATTCTTGAGATTTCTAGAAACCCTGTGACATTAAGGAAAAAAGAGAAAAAACAAATAGGGTTGGTTTCTATTCTTCTGGCAATCAAGAAATTGAGAAGAAATCCACTTAAAAGGTGTGACTAGATAGAAGTGTGCCATGTGCTCAATGACAGTTGATAGACTAAATAAATGATATCTTTCTGTTGAAAGCAGACCCATGTACTACTTTGGGGTGACTTGGATAAAGCTTTCAAACTCCCCTAGAAGAGTGGACAAAGTCAGATAAAAATGCATAGACTTGGGTCATGAAGAAGCAGCTAAGACCTGTGGGGTATCATTTGAGATGACCTGAGGATCTACTTCCAGGATGCAAGAGGAATTCATAGTTGAGGGCAACCAGGGTCCCATTTGGGAAAGTGGCATTATAGGCCAACTCAAATGAGAGGCAAGAGAAGAGATAGTTGTCCTAAATAAACAAAAAGAAAATACAGAAAGTATGAGAGACTAAAGAGATTTGATATTTCTGCCTTTGAACAGGATTTGCCCTTTATATATTATATCTGAAGAGAGGGAAGAAAGAGGCAAGCATGGGTGTTTAAGGAAGCCATACTGGACTAGGCTGGGGTGGAAGGAATTCTTCAAGCCTGTTGTCATCATTCTTGACTGTATTCATTTTCAACTCTCAAAGGCTTTTCTATATACAAACTACACTACGTGCCTGTATCAGCACAAAAACATTTCCAGCTTGGGATTTTAGTGTACATTTCATTCACTGTGCACTTGTTTAGGAGGGTATGAGTGTTTGGAAGGGGGAAGCATCTTGACAAATCTCTCCAAATGGGGACACGATGTGTAAATATGTGTCCTCTTAGCAAAGGAGAATCTTAATAATTAGATGAGCAAGATGGCCCATTCTGTGGATCTCAGGCAATCCTTTCCTCCACCAGGCACATGAATAAAACGGGAAGAAGGTTTTGAATGGGCCTTTTGTTTCATATTTATATGAATTTTGATGCTTTTTTGATTAGTCTTGTATGAAATATAGTTGTCATATTAACCTTTTCAAAAAGCCAATTTTTTATTTTAGAAAACTTTTTTATTACATTTCATACACAGTCCATCTTTCTCTGTTTCTGTCTTCATTATTTCCTTCTGGTTTCTTTGGGTTTGCTCTTTATCCACTTCCTTGAATTGAATGCTCATTTTATCTGTTTTAAACTTTATTTCCTACCAGTTCCATTAAGGCTATATATTTCTCTCCAAGTTAGCACTTCTCCAGCTGTGTTCCAAAAATCTAAATGTCAAATTTTTTCATTATCATTCAGGTCTAAATGTTTCTTAATTCAATATATAGTTTCCTTTTTAATCCAAGAATTATTTTATACTATAATAAATAACAGTAATTATGTAGTTTTCAAACACAAATTGGGATTTTTTAAAGCTATCTTTCTGTACTTACATGATATTTTATTACTCTTAAACCACCCCCCCCCCTCTAATCTCTGATTAGAGATTTTTCTCCAAGAGTATTTGATGGGGAGTTTGTACAATAAGGCCTTAGAAACGAGTAGTATTTTTTATTATATTCTCACATTTGAATGAAAATTTAGCTGAATAAACAAATTCTAGTTCAAAATTATTTTTCTTCAATACCTTAAAAACATTATTATTCTCTTACATATAACATTGCCATTGAGAAACGTGGTCTCAATCTGGTTCATTTTCCTTGGTGAGGAATCTGTGTGTGGAAGCTTTTAGAACTTTCTCTTTGTCTTTCATGTTCCTATATTCCACTATTAAATTTCTGTGCATGGCTGTTCTCTTTTCTTTCTCAAGCTGGGATTTTCCATCATCAATAATGGGAAATTAAGCCTTATTATGTATTCAAGTATTTATCCCCTCTCTTTCTTTTCTCCCTCTATGAATTCTATCAACCGGATATTTGTACTTCTCCTCCTTATCTATGTTTCAGCATTTATTTAAATTTTTTTCTCTGTATTTTATCTTACTTCCTCTGGGTAAGTTCCTCAATCTTTTCTTCTTCACTAATTGATTCCTTGGCTACATCCTTTCTGATACTAGTGCTTGTATACCTTATTTCACTATCACATTCTTTACTCTGGATATTTCCCTTTAATTCTTATTTACAACTTTTTCTTCTTGCTTCATATTACTAAAAGGCATATTTTCTGTGCATTTTTAAAACTATTGGTACATTCTCTTCTGATAATGCTACTCCAGATGGTATCTGTTGTTCAGTTTATTGTCTTTCATTTGTCATAGTCAACTCTCCAGGGACCTAGTATCTATTTGTTTTGCGGCTTGTGAACAGCATTAGCTATTCTGTCTGGAACTGTGTAATGAGAATCACTTGAAAGCCAGGCTCTGTTTGAGAAAAGAGAGGGTAGAGAGTTGCAGACATAATAAACTGCTGTTGATCCTCCCCTTTACTGTCACTCCACAGGCAGATCCTCTGATTTGGGTTTCTCATAAATACTTGGAAAGAAGTACCAGTGAAAGAAGGAAGTCTCCCATCATCCCTGAGCTCTGGAGAGGAAAGGACTGAGGAATTAAGGTCCAAGGGCAGTTGGTCTCTACATGGCTGCTTTTGGCCGCATCTCACCTCAGTGGAACTTGTGTGCCACTTCATTATTGCCCCTGGGCATTTGCTGCCAATTTCTGTGGAGAAAGGGTGGGCACCAATTGTCCCAAGGAAGTGGAAGAGAGGCAAGAGCATAACTTAAAGCTTCCCTCCATCCTCACTGCCTCTGCAGCCTGCCACCTTGAACTGCAGCCACCACACTCACCAGAGCAAGAGAGCCTTCGCCCCACTCCCTCATTGTATAGTGTCTTCAGGATTGATTTCTCCATCTTGACAGGAACCAGGAAACCGTTTTAATTCTTCCTGGAAACCTTGGACCTTACTCTTGATTGTCATCAAAATTCCCACTAGTCAGTTCTCTTCCACTGCCTCAGTCCCATTTTTCTTTGCACTTCTTTCCTCTAAACCAATCATAATGCTTCTCTCCCTCTAAAACTTATTTATTGTATCTCAGAGAAACTCTCCTCAGATGAAAAATATCTTTACAAATCCTCAGCTTCTTCCAATTCCTTGCTAACCTGAATCTTGGATACACCTCAAGTGCACGGCCCTCCCACAGGCACCCAGGGTCCAACGTCCATACTCCGATATATACACCAGATTTAGGTATCTGGATCAGCCTTTTCCTCCTTCCCCAGTCTGCTGTCGAAGACCTTCTCCCCTGCCTTCAGGTAAAAATCTCTGTTTCTTTTTTTTTTTTTTTTTAACCTCTGTTTCTTTAGGACCATTCCTTTCTTATTCCTCATCACTGTTGTTACCTGCCTGCATCCACATCTCCCTGATTAACCAAAGACATTGGCAGACAACTTAGACCTTCTAGCCTTCTCCTGCCATCAGGAGACTGATGGGTGACTCTGACATTCATGTGGACAACCCACTCATTACACTCTCCTTTTAATGCCTTCATTTCCTTAATTCCAATGCATTCAATTTCATATCACTTCAGCTACAATTCCAGAATTAATAGTAATGAAAATCATGTTCATTTATTAATCCCTTACTATTTGCTAGAAATAGCCTTAGTATTTTTATGTGACTGTCTTATTTAACCCTGACAATATTACTCTCAATTAAGTACTATTATTAATTACATTTATTTCTGAAATGAGAAAACCGAGAGTTCAGGTAATTTGAACTCTCCAAAGTTGGTCACGCTGTTTACAATTAAAAGAGCCAAGATTCAGGAAGGAAGTGAAAAAGTATACTTGAAAATGCTGAAGTATATAAATTTTGATTACTCCTCTCCTCCCTTTGGCACTTAAAAAAAAGTCAAGAATTAATGCACCAATAATATGGAATCTGCTTTGTCAAAAGCAAGTGGACAAGTTATGTTGAAAAATGAAGTGAATCATAAAAAAGTATAAAATACAGTCAATCTATTTTAATCTGTTAGAAAATACAGTCCTTTTACTAGAATTTTCCGGTGCTGACACAGTTATTATCAGAAAATTTATGACTGTCGAGCAAAGTTGGTCCCAAGATAGTTAAAAGAATCTAGCTAATGTGCTGAAAAAGAAAACAAATGTCCTATAAACCCGAATTCATGAAACAGTCCTAAAATACCTTGCCCTAACTTCCACTTTTTCAAAAACAGTGATATCTAATCTTACTCTATGAATTAACATTTTATTATTTTTGAAGCACTATCTAATGACCACATCTACATAATATTTATACATAGAAGCACAAAGAAATATAACAAGAAAATTATTAGTACCTCCTGCTCTCCAGATGTCTGACTACAGTTCTGAATAACTGCCAGCCTCACCAAGCCTTCATTGCAAAAAAAAAAGATTCTGAACTTGGATGATCACTGAAAAGAAATCATAAAACTGCTAGAATTGAAAATGGCTTATTTGGAAATTGAGAAAGGAAGTATATTCATCCAATAAACAGGAAAAATTTGCCAGAATTCTGGAAATTCTACAAATTATAAGGAAAAATAAAATGATCCTAGGTTGATGTATGTGATGTGAGAAGAAATGATGAAAAAAGAGATTAGAATGCTTATGTGAATAAGCATTGTTGCAGAAAATAACAATAAACATGTCCAAAACAATAGCAGTAGTGTCTAGCTAGCAATTTTCTTTAAAAGAACTAAAATATATCACAGAAATGTATATAAAATGGGATGGGTATTACTGAATCATTGCATTTAAGGTTACATTATTCACAAAGTAATTTTGTTGATCAACTTTAAACTTGTTAAGCGTGTATGTCAAAATTTTCAGAGAAGCACTGAGTGTTTAACTTCCAAACTAATGTCAGAAGGAGGAGATGAAACGAGAGGAAAAGGAAACTAAAGAGAAGGTTGTATGTCTCAATCATTAGTCCACACAAGTTAATACGCAAGTAAATTAAAGATGTACATAACAGTACAGCTCATGATCCAGAAGTTCCATGCCTAGTAATATATCTCAGAAACCTCTTACACATGTACACCAGGACATACTTATAAAATATAAGAAAAGCAACCCCCTTGAGGCCTCTGTACTGTTTCCTCTTCCTAGAACACTCTCCCTAGACCACTGCACAGTTCTTTCATTTTCAAGTCTGTTTTCAGCTGTTCATATGCTTAGTGAGATCCCCTCTGATCATCCTATTTAAAATCCCAATTCCATCCCCAATTTAAGTACTCCTTATCATTTTCTCTGCCATGTGTCTATAACACTTAATCACATTATGACAAAACATAAAATTCACTTATTATTTTGTCTGCTTCCTCCAACTAGAATATAAATTCAGTAAGAGTGAAGATTTTGGTGTCTTTGTTCACTGACATATCCCTAGAATCTAGAACAGTGCCTGGTATATAGTAGACATCCCACTGAAATAATAGAGTCTTGCTTGTCTTAGCAGGAAAAAATAAATAGCCCTAATGTCCATCCACATTAAAATGGATAAACTGTGGCATATTCATACAAATGTATATTATGCAATGGTGAAAAAAGTGAACTATCAGTTCAGTTCAGTTCAGTCACTCAGTCGTATCCGACTCTGCGACCCCATGAATCGCAGCACGCCAGGCCTCCCTATCCATCACCAACTCCCGGAGTTCACTCAGACACATCCATTGAGTCAGTGATGCCATCCAGCCGTCTCATCCTCTGTCATCCCCTTCCCGCCTGCCCCCAATCCCTCCCAGCATCAGAGTCTTTTCCAATGAGTCAACTCTTCACATGAGGTGGCCAAAGTACTGGAGTTTCAGCTTTAGCATCATTCCTTCCAAAGAAATCCCAGGGCTGATCTCCTTTAGGATGGACTGGTTGGATCTCCTTGCAGTCCAAGGGACTCTCAAGAGTCTTCTCCAACACCACAGTTCAAAAGCATCAATTCTTCGGTGCTCAGCTTACTTCACAGTCCAACTCTCACATCCATACATGACCACTGGAAAAGCCATAGCTTTGACTAGACGGACCTTTGTTGGCAAAGTAATAATGTCTCTGCTTTTGAATATGCTATCTAGGTTGGTCATAACTTTCCTTCCAAGGAATAAGTGTCTTTTAATTTCATGGCTGCGGTGACCATCTGCAGTGATTTTGGAGCCCAGAAAAATAAAGTCTGACACTGTTTCCACTCTTTCCCCATCTATTTCCCATGAAATGATGGGACCAGATGCCATGATCTTCATTTTCTGAATGTTGAGCTTTAAGCCAACTTTTTCACTCTACTCTTTCACTTTCATCAAGAGGCTTTTTAGTTCCTCTTCACTTTCTGCCATAAGGGTGGTGTCATCTGCATTTCTGAGGTTATTGATATTTCTCCCAGCAATCTTGATTCCAGCTTGTGCTTCTTCCAGCCCAGCGTTTCTCATGATGTACTCTGCATATAAGTTAAATAAGCAGGGTGACAATATACAGCCTTGACGTACTCCTTTTCCTATTTGGAACCTATGCATCAATATGTTCTAACAACAGATTGTTAAGCAAAAAGCAAGTCACTAAAGAATATGTATAGTATGACCCCCTTTACGTAAAGTTCAAAAATGTGAAATGTGAACAACATATTGTTTAGAGATACACAACTACAACTATCTCCTAAAACTATAGACAAGAGTGAGAGACTGAGAAAATATAAAATCAAGAGAGTGATGACCTCTTGATCAAATCAAAAGTCTGGATGCTAAGAGAGAAGGGTAGAATGAGCTGAGCGTACAAAATTTCTCTTTATTAAGCTGGATGGGAAGTACACAGGTGCTTGCTTTACCTTTATTCTTGGTGTATATCATATATATTAAGTATATGATAAAACCAACAATTATAAAGGGCAATATAGGTTTGGCTCTCGTCTCTCAATGGTTTTCTCTGCTTCTCTGGCCACTGAGATGTAAAACATGCTGCGTGTCTCCTATGCTGCTGAATGAACAAGAGTCAACTGTGACCATCACACAAGCAGCCCCAAGGGCTACATTTGGGGGCAGAAAGTATTAATAAAAAGACTTAGTTCAGCCTCAGGCCTAGGCCTTGCTTTCCAGCACAACCCATGGAAAGCCCTCTATGTGGGGGAATAGTAAAAGGATGTTATTCAATTGTCAAAAACAGAATTTTACTAATAATGAGCAGATCAAATCCTATTATTACAATTACATGTAAATGTTTACAGAAAATATTCAAAGAAACAACCAAATATGCTAAGTCTATATTCCACTCCTACTTGATGAGTCAAGGTAGGGATTTTTCCTCAGCAGTTAATTTTCTTCAGAAACAGAAACAAATCTTTTAAGCACAATAGACCATTGACCAGGGACTCCAGCCACTGTGATTGAGCTGTCCACAGTTCATACCATGAGTACCTTCAGTCAAGGGCCTGCACTTTTTATTACAAATGACTCTTGATGATGTTGTAATGAATGGACCTAACTAAGTCTCATATCCTTGTAAAATGCTGCCACCTTGGACATAAATGTTATAAAATCATAATAAATACAAATTAATGCTGACCATTTGAAGAGTCCCAACCATTAATTTTGACCATCCTTTATTATATCATTCTCAACATATTATAACATATCCTGATGTTATAGTTGTCATAGGTACCATATCTAAAAGTTCTTCAGTCACATCTAAATTTCCCTTAATTCCAAGACAAATATCTGTGTTCCCTGCATCCACAATTTTAAAACTCTGCAAATACTCCCATATATACTACAACATACTGAGAAGCAGCACTTCTAGAGAGGTTTATATCCGTAAATGCTTGCTTCTGTTTAGGACATGATTTCTGCTACATTCAGTAGATAATCTTATATAAGTTTATCATCTGCAAAAAGTTTTGATACCTGGTCAGTTGTTTTTTTTTCCAATTAATAACTAACTGTGTTTTACAGCATCTGCACCTATGTTATCCACATTCTAAAACAAGCTCTACTGAAATGTGAGTTCCTTTATCAGACCATTATGATTTTCTTTTTTTTAATCAATTATCTTTACCTTTTACCATTCACAGTCCTAGGGATGGTTTGCTTCCTTAAGGTCTTATTAAGTTGTATTCTTTCAAAGCAGACGTACTTTGATGTTAAATGCATGGAATTTTTTCTCTTACATGTACACACACAAAATATTCTCTCTTGTTCCCTCCCATTTTTCTTGACATAGGCAACCTTCTTGGTCTATCTTTTACCTTGCTTCTGGTGCTGGAGACAAGGATACAAGAAGTGTTCCACTTCTCTCTTAATAAATGGTAACTGACACTCAGTCTCAACATCAGAGAGACTATATGAAGAGCAACGCCAGTATCCACCTCCAATCAATAGCTATGGTATGAAAATGTGGGTCCACTATAGTGAAATATCTTGATCTTCCAAGAGGTACCAGAAATACACATTTGAGATTTTTAAAAACTCAAAAATTTTAATGTTGGCAAATAATTCACTTTTTTTCTAATACAATATAGCTCAGATAAAATACATCACTGGCCAGGGATAGCCTATAGTAAATCATTTGAGGTTCCAATAAAGGCTTAGTGTTTCTGTTGTTGATGTTACCATATCAGATACAAAGTTAATTTAAAATACTTAAGAGGTTCCCACAGAAACAGAGGATTCCAGTGGAAGTAATTAAATACTGGTTTCCAAAACTCTCCAGAAAAATATCTGTACTCCTAGCTAAACAACAAAACCACAGATCTCTGGTCCAGGCTCAACGCAAGTTCACTTGGGGCAATATTGAAATAGAAAGATAAATAGAGTCAAGTTACCCATTCCCTTCAATCTTTACACACAATGAAGCTACCATTGTTCTCCTTTTCCCTCCCTTCTCTGTTTTATCAAATCTGAAAGGATCAAGCCATTCTAATGGCTTCCCAATATTAAAAGGACCAGAATGCTTGAAATCACCAAGTAAAAACAAAACAAAATATACCATAACCAGAGAAGAAATGAGAGATGAATAACTCATATTTAAATTCAATAATTTAGTCATAAAGGTAAAAAAACAAATTCTATCTGAGAAAGTAACAGAATAAAATAATTTCTGAAAAAATTCCTGATAACTGACTGATCATTTTTTTACATGATTTTGCAGAATGAGTAACCTTTCAGGAGTTAATTAAAAGCCATTTAATGAAAAATTTAAGATGTTAACATTATCTCCAATTCTAGAATTTATTCATCAACATTATTTCTTTTAATTTTTAATTAGTATTAGCCTTAAAATGCATTTTTATGATCTGTTTTACCAAATTAACCTTTATGATGTAGTGAAAAATACAAGGTACAAACCACAGACAGACTGCATTTAGGAAATTTACGGACCCTAATGGTAATAGTAAGAACCTCTTAATATTGTTTATTAGGTTAAACCCCTCATAAGCTTTTAAAACTCTCAATTCACTTGCCAGCATAGGTCAGACAGACCCAATAAAGTACTTAAAACTAATGCCAATGCTTATAAATAATGTTTTGAGAGGGGGCCAAGAAAGGACAGAGTCTCCCAACTTACTCATCAGTGTTTTACCAATAATAATATTCATTTTATAAGCATCAGTTAAGCACCTGCTATGAGCCCACTAAGCTCACTATACTAGATGCTGGGAATAAACTATGAGCAAGCACCCAAAGAGCTTACAGATTACTGTTTATTTAGGACTGAATCAAATAGAATACTGTTATAACAATATAGGTTAAATTGAATTGTAAAACTGAAGCACTGCTGCTGCTGCTGCTAAGTCGCTTCAGTCGTGTCCGACTTCGTGCGACCCCATAGACGGCAGTCCAGCAGGCTCCACCATCCCCGGGATGCTCCAGGCAAGAACACTGGAGTGGGTTGCCATTTCCTTCTCCAAAAACTGAAGCACAGTCTACTATAAATAACCTTGTAGTCTTTCTATATTTTCCACTTGAACACCTGGAAGTTTCAAGTGTACAGAAATGATATACTCTTAATAGCATTATGCACATATTTGAGGTAATTTTCCATTGTTATATCAAATATTTGAAGGCCTTAGGAACTTATTATTTAATCAAGTGGTTTCAGAGTCAGCTGACATAGTATTAGCCAGATTCTCTACTTTGCCTCATTAAAAATGCTTGTGTACAGGAAACAAGCACTAAACTTGAAATAGCTGTGAGGTATTTATTTCAATGAAAAAATATATCTTTGTATATATACACAAATATACATATACATGTGTTATTATGTATGTCCTGTCCACGTCAAGGCTGTATATTGTCACCCTGCTTATTTAACTTATATGCAGAGTACATCATGAGAAACGCTGGGCTGGAAGAAGCACAAGCTGGAATCAAGATTGCTGGGAGAAATATCAATAACCTCAGATATGCAGATGACACCACCCTTATGGCAGAAAGTGAAGAGGAACTAAAAAGCCTCTTGATGAAAGTGAAAGTGGAGAGTGAAAAAGTTGGCTTAAAGCTCAACATTCAGAAAACAAAGATCATGGCCTCTGGTCCCATCATTTCATGGGAAATAGATGGGGAAAGAGTGGAAACAGTGTCAGACTTTATTTTTCTGGGCTCCAAAATCACTGCAGATGGTCACTGAAGCCATGAAATTAAAAGACACTTACTCCTTGGAAGGAAAGTTATGACCAACCTAGATAGCATATTCAAAAGCAGAGACATTTCTTTGCCAACCAAGGTCCGTCTAGTCAAGGCTATGGTTTTTCCAGTGGTCATGTATGGATGTGAGAGTTAAGTGCTGAAGAACTGATGCTTTTGAAATGTGGTGCTGGAGAAGACTCTTGAGAGTCCCTTGGACTGCAAGGAGATCCAACCAGTCCATCCTCAAGGAGATCAGTCCTGGGTGTTCATTGGAAGGACTGATGCTGAAGCTGAAACTCCAGTACTTTGGCCACCTCATGCAAAGAGTCAACTCATTGGAAAAGACTCCGATGCTGGGAGAGATTGGGGGCAGGAGGAGAAGGGGACGACAGAGGATGAGATGGCTGGTTGGCATCACCGACTCAATGGACATGAGTTTGAGTGAACTCCGGGAGTTGGTGATGGACAGGGAGGCCTGGTGTGCTGTGATTCATGGGGTCACAAAGAGTCAGACATGACTGAACTGAACTGAACTGTTCATTGAAGAAGCCTAGAAAATGATCAGCACAGTAGCTAAATCCCATTAATGCAATTAATTCTTATTAAAAGAAACCAAAATTTCTTAAAGAAATTGTTGATCTCAATTCTAAAAGAGAAAATGTACAGGAAGAATCTGTAATATCTTAAAACACCAGACAGCAAGGAGGCTATAAACAGGATTCAGGAGTCAATAAGAAGAGGATATCACTGGTTAATGATGAGGTAATATAAGCTCTGCTAAAGAAAAGAAGTGTGATGGGTTGAAACTCATCAGTTCAGATCAGTTCAGTTCAGTCGCTCAGTCGTGTCCAACTCTTTGAAACCCCATGGACTGCAGCATGCCTGGCTTCCCTGTCCATCACCAACTCCTGGAGCTTGCTAAAACTCATGTCCATTGAGTCAGTGATGCCATTCAACCATCTCATCCTCTGTCATCCCCTTCTCCTCCTGCCTTCAGTCTTTCACAGTATCACAGTCTTTTCCAATGAGTCAGTTCTTTGCATCAGACAGCCAAAGTATTGAAGTTTCAGCTTCAGCATCAGTCCTTCCAATGAATATTCAGGACTGATTTCCTTTCAGATGGATTGGTTGATCTCCTTGCAGTCCAAGGGACTCTCAAGAGCCTTCTCCAATACCACAGTTCAAAATCATTAATTCTTCAGCACTCAGCTTTCTTTATAGTCCAACTCTCACATCCATACATGAACACTGGAAAAACCAAAGCTTTGACTAGATGGATCTTTGTTGGTAAAGTAATGTCTCTGCTTTTTCATATGCTGTCTAGGTTGGTATTAGCTTTTCTTCCAAGAAGCAAGCATCTTTTAATTTCATGGCTGCAGTGACCATCTGAAGTGATTTTGGAGCCCCCCAAAAATAAAGTCTCTCACTGTTTCCACTGTTTCCCCATCTCTTTGCCATGAAATGATGGGGCCAAATGTCATGATCTTAGTTTCCTGAATGTTGAGTTTTAAACCAAGTTTTTAACTCTCCTCTTTCACTTTCATCAAGAGGCTCCTTAGTTCTTCACTTCCTGCCATAGGGTGGTGTCATCTGCATATCTGAGGTTATTGATATTTCTCTCAGCAATCTTGATTCCAGCTTGTGCTTCATCCAGCCCAGCATTTCTCATGATGTACTCAGCATAGAAGTTAAATAAGCAGGGTGACAATATAAAGTCTTGACTTATTCCTAAGTATTGGAGTTTCAGCTTTAGCATCAGTCCTTAAATGAACACCCAGGACTGATCTCCTTTAGGATGGACTGGTTGGATCTCCTTGCAGTCCAAGGGACTCTCAAGAGCCTTTTCCAGCACCACAGTTCAAAAGCATCAGTTCTTCAGCACTCAGCTTTCTTTATAGTCCAACTTTCACATCCATACGTGACTGCTGGAAAAACCATAGCTTTGTCTAGATGGACCTTGGTTGGCAAAGTAATGTCTCTTCCTTTTGATATGCTGTCTATGTTGGTCATAGCTTTTCTTCCAAGGAGCAAGCATCATTTAATTTCATGGCTGCAGTCACAATCTGCAGTTATTTGGGAGCCCCCCAAAAAATAAAGTCTCTCACTGTTTCCCCTGTTTCCCCATCTATTTGCCATGAAGTGATGGGACCAGATGCCATGATCTTCATTTTCTGAATGTTGAGCTTTAAGCCAAGTTTTTCACTTTCCTCTTTCGCTTTCATCAAGAGGCTCTTTAGTTCTTCTTCACTTTCTGCCATAAGGGTGGTGTCATCTGCACATCTGAGGTTATTGATATTTCTCCCAGCAATCTTGTTTCCAACTTGTGCTTCATCCAACCCAGCATTTTGCATGATGTACTCTGCATATAAGTTAAGTCTTCTATTCCATTGATCCATATATATGAACTTATTTTTTGTTTTTGTTTTTAGATTCTACATATAAGTAAGACCATAAGAAAGACATGTCTTTCTTTCTGATATTTAATTTAACATAATTAATTGTTATAACAACATGGATGGGCCTCAAGGGTATTATGTTAAATTAAAGGTCAGGCCAAGAAAGACATATACTGTAAGAGCTCACTTATATGTAGAATCTAAAAACAAAAACAAACAAAAAACAAGTTCATATATATGGATCAATGGAATAGAAGATACAGCCCCAAAATAAACCTACACACGTATGGTCAATTAATTTTCGACAAGGAGGCAAGAATAAACAACGAAGAAAAGACACTCTCTTTAACAAATAATGCTGGGAAAGTTGAACAGCCACATGTAAATCAACGTGGATAGAACACACCCTCACACCATTCACAAAAATAGACTCAAAATGGCTTTAAACACTTAAGTACAAGACATGACATCATAAAACTTCTAATAGTGAACAGAGGCAAAACATTCTGACATAAATCCTACCAACGTTTTCTTGGTTACTCTCCCAAAGCAATAGAAATAAGAGTAAAAATAAACAAATTGGACCTAATCAACTTACAAGCCTTTGTACAACAAAGGAAACCATAAACAAGATGAAAAGACAACCTACCAAATGGGAGAAAATATTTGCAAACAACAAGGGCTTAATTTCCAAATATACAAACAGCTCATACAACTCAATAACAAACAATCCAACTGAAAAATGAACAGAAGATCTAAATAGATATTTCTCCAAAGAAAACATATGATGTCTTCAGAATGGCCAACAGGCATATGAAAAGGTGTTCAACACCTCTAATTATTACAGAAATTAAAATCAAAATTATGATATGTTGATGCACATCTAGGTACTGAAGAATTTATTTACAGGGCAACAGTGGAGAAACAGACACATAGAATAGAATTATGGACATGAGAGTGTGGAGGTGAGGGTGAGATGTATGGAAAGAGTACCATGGAAACTTATATTACCATATGTAAAATACAGAGCCAACAGGAATTTGCTGTATGGCTCAGGAAACTCAAACAGGGGCTCTGTATGAATCTAGAGGGGTGGGATGGCGTGGCAGATGGGAGGGAGGTTCAAAAGGGAGGGGATATATGTATGACTATGGCTGATTCATGCTGAGGTTTGACAGAAAACAACAAAATTCTATAAAGCAATTATCCTTCAATAAAAAAAATTTTTTTAACTATGATGTGGTGATCTCACACCAGTCAGAATAGTCATTATTAAAAAATATAAATCACAAATGCTGGAGAGGGTGTGAAAAAAAAAGGGAACCCTCCTACACTGCTGCTGCTGCTGCTGCTAAGTCACTTCAGTCGTGTCGACTCTGTGTGACCCCATAGACAGCAGCCCACCAGGCTCCCCCATCCCTGGGATTCTCCAGGCAAGAATACTGGAGTGGGTTGCCATTTCCTTCTCCTACACTGCTACTGGAATATAAATTGGTACAGTTCAGCTCAGTCATGTCCGACTCTTTGCGACCCCGTGACCTGCAGCACGTCAGGCCTACCTGTCTGTCACCAACTCCCGGAGTTCACCCAAACTCATGTCCATTGAATCGGTGATGCCACCCAACCATCTCATCCTCTGCCGTCCCCTTCTCCTCCCTTCTTCAATCTTTCCCAGCATCAGGGTCTTTTCAAATGAGTCAGCTCTATGCATCAGGTGGCCAAAGTACTGGAGTTTCAGCTTCAACATCAGTCCTTCCAATGAACATTCAGGACTGATTTCCTTTAGGATGGACTGGTTGGATGTCCATGAAGCCCAAGGGACTCTCAAGAGTCTTCTCCAACACCACAGTTCAAAAGCATCAATTCTTCTGTGCTCAGCTTTCTTTATAGTCCAACTCTCATATCTACACATAACCACTGGAAAAACCATAGCCTTGACGAGACAGACTTTTTTTGGCAAAGTAATGTCTCTGCTTTTTAATATGCTGTCTAGGTTGGTCATAACTTTTCTAGCAAAGAGTAACCACCTTTTTATTTCATGGCTGCAGTCACCATTTGCAGTGATTTTGGAGCCCCCAAAAATAAAATCTGACATTGTTTCCACTGTTTCCCCATCTATTTGCCATGAAGTGATGGGACCAGATGCCATGATCTTCATTTTCTGAATGTAGAGCTTTAAGCCAACTTTTTCACTCTCCTCTTTCACTTTCATCAAGACGCTCTTTAGTTCTTCTTTGCTTTCTGCCATAAGGGTGGTGTCATCTGCGTATCTGAGGTTATTGATATTTCTCCCAGCAATCTTGATTCCAGCTTGTGATTCATCCAGCCCAGCATTTCTCATGATGTACTCTGCATATAAGTTAAATAAGCAGGGTGACAATATACAGCCTTGACGTACTCCTTTTCCTATTTGGAACCAGTCTGTTGTTCCATGTCCAGTTCTAACTGTTGCTTCCTGATCTGCATACAGATTTCTCAAGAGGCAGGTCAGGTGGTCTGGTATTCCCATCTCTTAAATCATTTTTGAGAGTTTGTTGTGATCTACACAGTCAAAGGCTTTGGTGTAATCAATAAAGCAGAAGTAGATGTTTTTCTGGAACTCTCCTACTTTTTTGATGATCCAGTGGATGTTGGCAATTTGATTTCTGGTTCCTCTGCCTTTTCTAAATCCAGCTTGAACATCTGGAAGTTTACAGTTCATGTACTGTTGAAGCCTGGCTTAGAGAATTTTGAGCATTACTTTGCTAGCATTTGAGATGAGTGCAATTGTGCAGTAGTTTAAGCATTCTTTGGTATTGCATTTCTTTGGGATTGGAATGAAAACTGACCTTTTCCAGTCCTGTGGCCACTGCTGAGTTTTCCAAATTTGCTGCCACATTGAGTGCAGCACTTTTATAGCATCATCTTTTAGGATTTGAAATAGCTCAACTGGAATTCCATCACCTCCACTAGCTTTGTTCGTAATGATGCTTCCTAAGGCCAACTTGACTTCACATTCCAGGATGTCTGGCTCTAGATGAGTGATCACACCATCATGATTATCTGTGTTGTGAAGATCTTTTTTGTACAGTTCTTTTGTGTATTCTTGCCACCTTTTCTTAATATCTTCTGCTTCTGTTAGGTCCATACCATTTCCATCCTTTATTGAGCCCATCTTTGAATGAAATGTTCCCTTGGTACATCTAATTTTCTTGAAGAGATCTCGTCTTTCCAATTCTATTGTTTTCCTCTATTTATTTCTTTGCACTGATCACTGAGGAAGGCTTTCTTATCTCTCCAGCCACTATTAAAAAAGTATGGCTGTTGCTGCTGCTGCTAAGTCGCTTCAGTCATGTCCGACTCTGTGTGACCCCATAGACGGCAGCCCACCAGGCTCCCCGGTCCCTGGGATTCTCCAGGCAAGAACACTGGAGTGGGTTGCCTTTTCCTTCTCCAATGCATGAAAGTGAAAAGTGAAAGTGAAGTCGCCCAGTCATGTCCGATTCTTAGCGACCCCATGGACTTCGGCCCACCAGGCTTCTCCGTCCATGGGATTTTCCAGGGAAGAGTGCTAGAGTGGGGTGCCATTGCCCTTCCTCAAAACTAAAAGTAAAGTTGCCATATTATCCAGAAATCCCACTCCTGGGCATATTTCCAGATAAAGCTATAATTCAAAAAAATACATACACCCCTACGTTCACAGCAGCACTATTCACAACAGCCAAGACACGGAAACAACCTAAATGTTCACTGAGAGATAAAGGGATAAAGAAGATATGGTATATATATACACAGTGGGATCTACTCAGCCATAAAAAATGAAATAATACCATTTGCAGCAACACAGATGGACCTAGAGATTATTATTCTAAGTGAAGTAAGTTGAAAAGACAAATACCATGTAATACCATTCATATGTGGAATCTAAAACATGACACAAATGAGCTTATCTACAAAAGATTCACAGACAGAGAGAACAGACTTGTGGTTACCAGGGAGGAAGGATGTGGGGGATGGATGGACTGGGAGTTTGGGATTAGCAGATGTAAACTATTATAAATAGAATGGGTAAACGACAAGGTTCTACTGCATAGCACAGGGAACTATATTCAATACCCTGTGATAAATCATAATGGAAATGAACATGGGAAAGATATATATATTTAGAACCAAATCACTTTGCTGTACAGCAGAAATGAATACATTACTTGAAAAAACTAATTTAAAAAAGGAAAAGCTCACAGATACAGAAAAAAACATTGCTGGTTTCCTGAGGTTGTGGTGGGAGATGAAAGAAATGAGTTAAGGGAGTCAAATTTCCAATTATAAAAAGTACAAATTTCCAATTATAAAAAATAAGTAATGGGTTTGTAATGTATAGCATAGAGACTAATAATGTCATACTGCATATTTGAAAATTGCTAAGAGAGTAAATTTTTTTCTTAATTAAGAGAGTAAATTTTAAAAGTTCTAATCTGAAGAAAAAAATCAGTAATTATGTATGGTGATGGATGTTACCTAGACTTTTTATTGTGTTGATCCTTTTGCAATATGGACAAATATCTAATCATTATACTTTACACTTGAAAGTAACATAATATTTTATGTCAATTACATCTCAGTAAGAAAGACAGAGAAAGAGAAAGTTGGCTGGGGAAACGGAAATGGCAATCCACTCCAGTGTTCTTGCCTGGAGAATCCCAGGGATGGGGGAGCCTGGTGGGCTGCCATCTGTGGGGTAGCATAGAGTCGGACATGACTGAAGCAACTTAGCAGCAGCAGCAGCAGTCTTGTCAAAGGGTTAGAAGTTCTGTTTGATCATTACTCTGGATCAAGCTGCCAATTTCCGGAAAATACAAGGGACAAAGAAAGCCGAATTGCACCATGAGTGTTCACTCCAGATGGTGGGAAACTGAAAGTCAAACAAAACAGCCCAAGTTCTTCAAAGAAACTTTGCAAGGGAAAGATAGGAATGAAAGAAGAATTTATAGATTAAAAGAGACTTTTATCTATTTATAGATAAAAAGAGACTTTTTAATTTATAGATTAAAAAACACAACATAATGTCATCGCTTTATTAATTTAATAACTAATTATTGTGTACTTCCTCGGTGTCAGGCACTGTGTTAAGCATACACGGAGGACCAAGAAAAACGCATTTCCCAACTTTAAGAAGTCCATATAATCTCCATTCATGAATTAGTGGGACATTGTACAGGATCCCTAAGTATATGCTTTCATCTTCATCTCCCAGAATCCCCACTTTACCTTATGTTTAAGGGTTTTTTTGAGACCTGCCTAGGCTGTCAGGGTTCTACCCTTGGCCTCATTACACTGAATTAATATGACAACTTATTTTTATAATGTGGTGCAGAATCCCCATTTTATACTAGAAGGATATGGGGAGGGAGGTGGGAGGGGGGTTCAGGATTGGGAACACGTGTACACCCGTGGCAGATTCATGTTGACGTATGGCAAAACCAATACAATATTGTAAAGTAATTAGCCTCTAATTAAAATAAATAAATTTAAATTTAAAAAAAATAAGTAAATAAAGTTTAAGAGTAATAAGTAAAATGTCCGTTAAGGAAGAGGTGGAGTCAAGATTCAAACTAGGTCAATCTAAATTCACAATCAAGCTTCTTAAGTGTTTACCAAAGCCTCTCAAACTGAGATTCTAATTTTCACAAGAGTACCTGATGATATGCCAGGGCTATTAAAAACCAAACAAAACACACTATAAACATAGAGCATTTTCTTAGATGATAATTACACTAACGTTGTAAAAAAAAATTTGGACATGTTTGATATTAATGTTGATATACTATAGAGTGTTACACAAAATTCAAACATATTTGAACTGTAATCCGCCAGTATCCTCTATCCATGGAATTCTCCAGGCAAGAATATTGGAGTGGGTAGCCATTCCCTTCTCTAGAAGATCTTCCCCACCCAGGGACCAAACCTGGGAATTTGTGCATTGCAGGCGGATTGTTTACCATCTGAGCCACCAGAGGAACTCTAAGATAAAGTATAGGATTACAATAAAGTCATTTCCCTCCAGAAGGGGAGAGATCAAGTCTTCCTTACTCAGGGCAAGTCATAAATGACTCTTCCTGTAATTCCCTGCCCCCACTTCTTTACTTGGATAAAGAAAGACACATTTCCCAACTTTAAGAAGCCCATATAATCTCTATTCATGAATTTCTGTACTCTTTAGGACTCAATTCTGTCTCTCTCTTCTGGGACCTCTTCTTGCTCATCTGATTCAACACCAGACTGGATTGGATGGCCCTCTTGTCCTTTCTCACAATGCACAGCTAGTACTGCCATGGCACTTTCTCCATCTTCCTGAAATTGTCTGCTGAGCATCCACCTACCCACTTTGACCATGAGCTCTGAAAGGATAAGGTCCATGTCTTACCTACCATTATATCCCCAAAACCTTAACAGTGTTGGTCACAGAATGGGTATTTAGTACATATATTATATATTGACTTTTATATTTTATTCAACTTTGTATATTTTATTCAATTTAACAATTACTAATCATTGCTACTTTATCCTAATGATGTCCTTGGTGATTCAAGGACATATTTGAATTTTATTGGTTTATTTATTTTATTAGTTAGAGTTCTAAGAAAATTAGTAAGATACCTAAACTAACAAAACTTCTCACTGTTCTAATTAATCAAATACTTAAATAGATATGACATTAAAATGCACGTGCAGACTTTCCTGGTAGTGCAGTGGATGAGAATCCACCTGCCAATGCAGGGGACACGGGCTTAGGAAGATTCCCCTGTATCACGACCACCGAGCCCACGTGCTGCAACTACAGAAGCCCACGTGCTCTGGGGCCCACAAGCTAAAACTATGGAGCCACTATGCCACAACTCGTGAAGTTCGCATGCCTAGAGCCTGTGCTCTGTGACAAGAGAAGCCACCACAATGAGAAAACTGTGCATGGCAACAAAGAGTAGCCCCAGCTTGCAGCTACTAGAGAAAACACATACAAAGCAACAACCAAGAATAAATTAATCTTTTTAAAATTTGAAAAAAACATGTGTATGGAATCTAGAAAAATGGCACAGATAAGCTTGTTTGCCAGGTAGGAATAGGGACACAGACAGCAGTAAAGAACACGGACATAAAGGGCAAAGGGAAGGGTAAGATGAACTGAGAGAGCAGGATTAACATACATATATTACTACCATGCGTAAAATACATAGCTAGTGGGAAGCTGATGTACAGCACAGGGAGCGCAGCTCAGTGTTGTGATAACCTAGAGGGGTGGGATGGTGGCAGGAAAGTAAGGTTCAAGAGAAAGGGGATATATGTATACATGTGGCTGATTCACTTTGTTGTATAGCAGAAACTAACAGAACATTGTAAAGCAATTTAAAATAAAAGAATACACTCAAAGTAAGACAGCTTTTTAAATGGAATCTGGTGATTTGAAAGTGGTAGAACTACACTGACCAAAATAACCTGTAAGATTGTTGATAGTGAGTTGAGATTTCATTCTTCACTTTTCAGAGCCAAGTAGTGAGGCCTTGAATAAACCCAATGTACACATAGCCCAAAGATTTCCATAAGTTATAATACAAAATAAAAGCCTTAGCAATACAAAAGTACTGTAGGTAGAAAAACCCTCTTGGAAGAAAGTATAATAGCTAAAGGCATTTACCTGGTCCTGTCTACAGATTTCCTCTAGGTGCACAGCTACATTGTCTTAGGTTTGTCCCAGAGATCCAGTGGTGGGTGGAGTAGGGGAATGAGTAACCACCAACAGGACAGTCATCCAAAGAAAATTCTGTGCCAGGAGTGAGCAAACCATCGACTGGGAAGTGATGCAGAAGGTCCAAGAGCCAAAAGAGTTTAATTGAGCTGGTCTCAAACTGGAACAGTCAAGCAGACAGAAACCCAGAGGAAAGGAGTCTCAGTCAAAACCAGGCAGTCAGAGATGAGATAAAATCCAAAAACTTAAGGTCAATACAGAAACTGAACTTAACACAACCCAGCAGAACCATGCCAAACAATAGGCAAGGATCCTAGTACCTTAATTTAAAATCTAAAAAGTATGGCTACACAATGCAACTTTTATTTGAACACTAAAAGTCGCACTAAATTTTTAACAAGCATGGCTAACGGAAAAGAATTCTTCTTTTGTAGAGATTTTTTAAAAGCCAAAATTAATGCATTGGTGGCAGTTGAAAACAAAACATTGAAGATCAATTTTGCCATAGGATAAAGAATTACCCTCTGTTTCATGGTGTTCTATAAATCAATGGAGAAAATATTGTTTAATATTAATAAGCAACTTAAATGGCAATAAAATTCAAAACAGTCTCTTTTTCTTTGAGAAAGCAGGTTTGTTGGTTTCTTTGTCTGAATTCTGTGTCAGCACTGTGCCCCAAATATAGTGGATCACTCAATACACATTTGACAAATAAATGAAGGACAGTTTTACGTGTCTTGGCAATAAAGCATTCCTTTGTCCTAACTCCTCAGTGAAATTATAATCTCTTTCTAATCTGAAATTTCTTCAAAACTATGTGAAAAGTGAATTTTTCTCTCTGAAATTTCTGTATAAAACTAACCAGAGCAGAAAGATTGGATTCCATGAAACATGTTTCTAAAATGGTTCAGTAGAAAAAGAAATGTTTCCTAAGGATATGCTTTAAGCTTCAGTCTTTAGTGAAGATTCGTTCCAGTTTCAGAACATACACTGGCAATGTTTACAGCTTGGACAGGGATTGCTGCCTCAGAACTTCTCTCTATTGCTCCTCACTCTGGAGTCAATAAGAGATGGAATTACTTATATAAATAACTATTACATAAGAACCTACTGTATAGCACTGGGAACTCTACTAAATACTCTGTAATGGCCTGTATAACAATATTGTAAAGTAATTAGCCTCCAATTAAAATAAATAAATTTTTTAAAATAAAATAAATAAATAAAAATAAACTACAAAAAAAAGAAAAGAATCTAAAAAAGAGTGAATATATGTATATGTGGAGAAGGAAATGGCAACCACTCCAGTATTCTTGCCTGGAGAATCCCAGGAAAGGAAGAGCCTGATCGGCTGCCGGCTGTGGGGTCGCAAAGAGCCGGACACAACTGAAGCGACTTAGCAGCAGCAGCAGCATATCTATATGTGAGGCTTCCCAGGTGGCCCAGTGGTAAAGAATTCATCTGCCAATGCAGGGGACTTAAGGGATGCGAGTTCAATCTCAGAGTCGGGAAGATTTCCCGGAGTAGAAAGTAGCAACCCACTTCAGTATTCTTGCCTGGAAAATTCTATGGACATAGGAGCCTGGTGGTCTATAATCGCAAAGGATCAGACATGACTTAGCGACTACACACTAACAACAATCAGTTCAGTTCAGTTCAGTCGCTCAGTTGTGTCCGACTGTGACCCCATGAATCTCAGCACACCAGGCCTCCCTGTCCATCACCAACTCCCGGAGTTCACTCAAATTCACGTCCATCAGGTCAGTGATGCCATCCAGCCATCTCATCCTCTGTTGTCCCCTTCTCCTCCTGCCCCCAATCCCTCCCAGCATCAGAGTCTTTTCCAATGAGTCAACTCTTCGCATGAGGTGGCCAAAGTATTGGAGTTTCAGCTTCAACATCAGTCCTTCCAATGAACACCCAGGACTGATCTCCTTGAGGATGGACTGGTTGGGTCTCCTTGCAATCCAAGGGACTCTCAAGAGTCTTCTCCAACACCACAGTTCAAAAGCATCAATTCTTTGGCGCTCAGCTTTCTTCACCATCCAACTCTCACATCCATACGTGACTACTGGAAAAACTATAGCCTTGACTAGATGGACCTTTGTTGGCAACTGATATATATACTTAGATGTACACCTGAAACTAACATAACATTGTAAATTAACTATACTATAATAAAAACATTTTTTAAATAACTATTGCAAAGGGAATACAGTAATTAGAAAGCTGTTGGTGTGTAATTTGCGATTCATTTCAGTCCTTTCACAGTCAATGAAAACATAAAATGAAAATGATTTCACATTTGACTGGTTAGGCTGTTTGTTGTTTACAGATTCTAATAACACAGGAAGGCAATATTTAGATAAACTAAGAGGCATATGGGCCTGCATTTGTTTATTAATACATTTTATAACTAATGTCGATCTTGCAGGAAAAACTACTCTGCAGTGAAAACTAATTATTACTGAGAGGTATTTCTTTCAAGAAGCTAATGACTGTCAGAACTGAATTCTTACTTTTTTCATCTATTTTTCTGCAGATTTTCTTCAAAACTCATTCTTTAAAAAAAAATTTATTCAACATAGTAAGAAGAAAAATATTCCACTGTGGGAGGTTTAGACCTGGAAATAAATAAAAAACAGGTTATTTTCATAGCAGGCCTTTGTTTATATGTTTAAAAAACAAATTCTTAGAATACTTGTGGAAAAACATATTACTCTTAGCCATCAATCAGAAATCAGCATGTCAGGAACTTTCACTTCCTGCCAAGATGGAGTAACAGGGACCAGTTTACCCTTCCACCTTAAACAACTAGAAGACCAAACAAAATATATGGAAAAAATCATTTTCAGACATTGGACAACAGACAGCATGAGATTTGATCCCTGGGAAAATAGCAACAGATGAGATAAGCCCTAGAAGAATTTCCAGGCTGCAGCACAAAGCATGGGTGACCCAAATAGAAATCAATGATATCACTGGATTGACAGAGATAAAAGTATAGAGAAGCCAAGGAAGCTAGAATGTGTAGGAAAAGCTCTCCAAAGACAAGAGAGCTGCACAGAGAGAATGCAGAGGGGTCTCTTCCAACCTTGACAATTATAATGTGACTATTTTGGCATGCATGAACCAAAATTGCCCCAGGTCAGGCAAAGAACTAATAAACCAAACAATTCCTTGAACTCACACAGGACTGGGAATATTTTATGTTCCCACCAGCCAGAATGGAAAGATGGCCTAATACCCAAGGTATTGCATAAAGTCTTCAGAAAGGTAGTGAGGCTAAATTAGCCCTAGACTAAATACAGCTCTTGATCTGCCCTAGTAAAACTTAAAGGCAAGCCTCAGAGGGATCAAACTGAGCTTAAGTAACTTAACTTCAAAGCAGAACACAGTCTGACACCATTGAAAGGAATATGACCATACCTAGCACCCAGTGACATAAAATTGGAAAAAACAGAAAACCTCTCCCTCCCACAAAAGAGCCCTTTCCTTCCCTCTAATAACTGTATCTTTGTCCCCAGTGTTCATATTCCTCCAAGCTCTCATTCTTGTTCCTAGATGGCTGTCAGAATAAACCCCACTAGTGGGCTCAGTGGTAAAGGATCCAACTGCCACTGCAGGAGGTGCAAGTTTGATCCCTGGATCAGGAAGATCCCCTGGAGAAGGACATGGCAACCCACTCCAGTATTCTTCCCTGAGAAATCCCATGGACAGAGGAGCCTGGTGGGCTACAGTCCATGTGGTTGCAGAGTCGGACACGACTTGGCAACTAAACAACAATGACAACAGGGAAAGGTCCCAGGCTAATCCCTAAGTAGATATGGGACTCTCCCTTCTTCACAAAGCCTTTTCACACACGTGACCCATTGTCCCCACAACAATCTGGGACACGGACATCATTATTACTGTTTTACACATCCAGAAATAGGCTCAAAACTATTAAATTAAGAAAGAGCCACCTTCAGGGTAGAGAATCCCAGACTTGAGTTGGGAAGCCAGTATTTGCTTTCTGGCCCTGCAGTTACAACCTTTGACAAATCAGTTAAGTGCTCTGAGCCCTGGAGAAGGGAGAAGGTTGTCTACCTCACAGTTCTGTTGCTAGGATTACATTTTTAATTGAGACACGTGTCGGGCAAGACACTCAGCAAACATCAGCATCACTTTGGAGCAAGTTGGAGGTCACAGGTGACAGGTTTGGTAGGTTTCTCAGGGTCCCCTTTCAGGAAGTCACATGACACTCACAGGCTGGAGCAGAACTGGGTGGCTGTGCCCTGTAGCTGGGCTCCTGGTGTGGGACTCCACCCAAGACTTCTCTCTTTTTATGGGACAGCATGAGTTCATTCTCAAAAGGGGAAAAGAACTCCTGGGTTTAGGCAGCTGGCAATGTGAACATAGATGCTGGTTAGGAGTGTGGGAAACAAGAGCTGCCCCAAACCTGGATGCCTTGGAGGACTAGGTGCTCCAGAAAGTAAAGTCAGGGCAGCCCCCATCACTGAGGGGAGGAAGGGGAGGTTCCTGGAACTGCTAATTTAGGTCACTCAGCTCCAAGTCGATCTCCATCGTCACTCAAAGAACTAATCACACTGCCTGTCTCCACCATAAGATATGGGTAAGAAAACCTCGTGTATATTGCAAATTATTGTTGATTTATACTGATTTTCCTGTTTTACATTTAAAACTGGTCCTTGGGACTAGCCACTAAGCATACAAAATGAGCTAAATTGATATTCGGAGATAAAAGTACTCTCAGTCCCAACTTCTGCTCTCATTGCTCTGGGCTTTAGAAGCTCAATAACATCAGATTTGTATCAGTTATTGTTAAATTTTTTGGTTCATTAACCTTTTTTGAGAGTGAGCCAAGCTACTGACTCTCAAGCCTAGAAAAGCACATATATGCATACATATGCTCACCCTCAAATTGTATATAACTCCAAGGGATTCCAGGTTGACTCCAGGTTTCAAATTCTGTGAGGTAGTTTACTATTAGAAGAAAACTGAGTCCCAGAGGAGTCAACTAATTTTCTCAAAGTAATGAGTCAATTAGAAGAAATGCAAACCCCAGATCCTCTGACTCCAAATGTGACACTTTTCCTAATACCCACATAGGGTTATCTCAGTGCTCCACAGACAACCCGTCCACAGACTGGGCTCATCTGCCATCTCACTGCCCAGGTGCTTTAGAAAGGTGAGAGCCACCTGTGGGCATACCGACCACACCTTTCACTTCCTGTGGGCACAACCACTCAAATTCCCAGCATTGGTTTATTCTTTTACAAATAATTATTAAGCCTCACCTATGGTTTTAGAAAAGGCAAAGGAACCAGAGATCAAATTGCCAACATCCGCTGGATCATCGAAAAAGCAAGAGTTCCAGAAAAACATCTATTTCTGCTTTATGGACTATGCCAAAGCCTTTGACTGTGTGGATCACAATAAACTGTGGAAAATTCTGAAAGAGATGGGAATACCGGACCACCTGACGTGCCTCTTGAGAAACCTATATGCAGGTCAGGAAGCAACAGTTAGAACTGGACATGGAACAACAGACTGGTTCCAAACAGGAAAAGGAGTACGTCAAGGCTATATATTGTCATCCTGCTTATTTAACTTATATGCAGAGTACATCATGAGAAATGCTGGGCTGGAAGAAACACAAGCTGGAATCAAGATTGTGGGGAGAAATATCAATAACCTCAGATATGCAGATGACACCACCCTTTTGGCAGAAAGTGAAGAGGAACTAAAAAGCCTCTTGATGAAAGTGAAAGAGGAGAGTGGAAAAAGTTGACTTAAAGCTCAACATTCAGAAAACAAAGATCATGGCATCTGGTCCCATCACTTCATGGGAAATAGATGGGGAAACAGTGGAAACAGTGTCAGACTTTATTTTTGGGGGCTCCAAAATCACTGCAGATGGTGACTGCAGCCATGAAATTAAAAGACGCTTACTCCTTGGAAGGAAAGTTATGACCAACCTAGATAGCATATTCTAAAGCAGAGACATTATTTTGCCAACAAAGGTCCATCTAGTCAAGGCTATGGTTTTTCCTGTGGTCATGTATGAATGCGAGAATTGGACTGTGAAGAAAGCTGAGTGCCGAAGAATTGATGCTTTTGAACCGTGGTGTTGGAGAAGACTCTTGAGAGTCCCTTGGACTGCAAGGAGATCCAACCAGTCCAATCTAAAGGAGATCAGCCCTGGATGTTCTTTGGAAGGAATGATGCTAAAGCTGAAACTCCAGTACTTTGGCCACCTCATGTGAAGAGTTGACTCATTGGAAAAGACTCTGATGCTGGGAGGGATTGGGGGAAGGAGGAGAAGGGGATGACAGAGGATGAGATGGCTAGATGGCATCACTGACTTGATGGACGTGAGTTTGAGTGAACTCAGGGAGATGGTGATGGACAGGGAGGCCTCGCGTGCTGCGATTCATGGGGTGGCAAAGAGTTGGACACGACTGAGTGACTGAACTGAACTGAACTGATGGGCCTGCACTATAGGCTTCAGGTACAAAGTGAAAAAATATATATGTATCATCCCTGCCAGCATGGAGTTTATGACCTAGTTTGTACTTCTCCTCTGAAAGGCAGCAAACCCCTAAAATGGTGATTCATTTCTATAGCACCTAGTATAAGAAAAATTACAAAATAGTCACATAACTCTAAATACTTATATATATGTGTATGTATGTGTGTGCATATATTTTTATTTGTGTATATTATATATATATAATCAATAAGCTTTGAACTAGTTCACTGACATATATGCATTACATTAAAACAGATGTTGCTGGTAATTAACAGTAAAATGTGATTGATGGGTTGGTTAGATTTTTTTTAGTTCTCAGAAAGTAAACTGGCTGGCTTCACCTCACTGAAGAAAATAACTTAAAAAACATTTTGAATAATTTGTCTTCATGATTCTAGACTCTCTACAAATTCGTTATTCAAAAACTCTATGATAACTATGATCCACGTTACTCAAAAATATTGTTTTTGAGGGTGGTATGGGAGAAAAATGGCACACTTGAAAGGAGTAATAGCACTCCTGGCCCAGTTGGAATCTTTTGGAAATTTTAAAAACTGTTAGCTCAGTTTCATCTTTAATTTATCAGGACACAGGAGGTTGCCACAGTAACCAAAATTCCAGTGACTTAAGACTACACAAGTTCACTTCTCTTTCAATAGAGTCCATGGCTGGTGCAGGCTTTTCTCCAGGGCAGCTGGTCTCCATATGTTGGCTGGGTACTCCTGGCTGCTTCGGAATAATAGCATCTCCATCTCAACATATGCCTCCATGATTGTCGAAGTGAAGGAAGAGAGTGTGCAGAAACACATCCAACTCTTAAATGTTTCCCCCTAGAGGGCCTCTCACCTCAAGTTTCATTGACAAAAGCAGGTCACATGGCCATACCTAGCTTCCCCGGGACAGAGAACTGTTTCATTCATATGGCCAAAGGGAAAAGGTAAGAATCAGATGACTGTGCACAAAAGTAATACCTGCCATTGTTGTCGTGATTAGTTGCTAAGTTGTGTCCGATTCTTTATTACCTCATGGACTGCAGCCAGCTAGGCTCCTCTGTGCATGGGATTTCCCAAGCAAGAATACTCGAGTGGGTTGCCATTTCCTTCTCCAGGGGATCTCCCTGGATCAGGGATCGAACCCACATCTCCTGCACTGGTAGATGGATTCTTTACTACCGAGCCACCAGAAAAGCTAGGTATCTACCATGCATAGTCGCAAACATCGTATAAACAACATGATTCCACAAACAGTTTTCAATGTGAATAGTTTAACTGAAACTATTCCCCTTTGCTTTGTTAAAGTAAAGAATATATAAGGTTTTTTTTAATTTGTAGCTTTTAGTGGGATGTTATGCAAATATCCAGTTATAGAATGCTATCTTTTAGCTATTTCTAATGTTAGACTAAGTCTGGATTAGAGAAGCTACCACTTTGTATTCATTCTGAAACAAAACTCACAAATTCACATAGCATGTGCCCGAGGTCAAAATCTAGCGGTCACATCTGAGTGTCAATTCTATCTTGTTTCCCGGTCCAATTTCACTCCTACTCACCAGGGATTGGATTAACCTTTGAGGACTGCTTGCTATTCCAGTAAAAGAGGGATAATATGCCCATCTCAGGTGGTTAACATGATCAGCAAATTAAATAATAAAGACAAAAATGCTGTTAAATATCTAAATCAAAATAAAATTAACATATTATTTATGCAAAATTCGAAAGGTCAGATGCAAAAAAAAAAACAAAACAAAACGCCCTAAATTTACTTTCCAAATAACATATTACTCAAAACAGCTGATTTAACTATTACAATATCCAGAGATATGAAAAAAGAGTTTTGGTTGAGTTTTTGATAATGTTAAATTATTGCTTAGTTTCTAATATCAATGGGGCATGTCCACTCAGGTTCTTAAACAGCCCTAATAAGTATCATTTATGCAATCCCTTCTATGAGATCACTCTCATTTTTGGCTCCCAGAAAAACACATGAGGTGGTCCCAAGTGAAAAATCACCCAAATTAAATCCATCTGCTGATACTAACATAATTGAGCTAACTTGGATTTTAAAAGGAAAAACAATCAGGGTTTTACGTAAATACATCTTATTCTAGAAATGAGAAGGGCATGCATTCATGCTGACCAAACTGTTTGGCTTTGCATTTAATGTCCACATTATGTGAATTGTCTTATTACATAAAACTCATTTTTTAAACTAAATACTTGTCTAATGTTACTTTTTTAAAAAATACAATAGATTCAAGTAAAAATGAGGAGAAAGACAGGGGAAGTAGGAAAAAAGGAAGGAGAAGGAAGAAATAAAAACAGTTTGAGATGTAGCAAGTAGTCTGATGGATAAACTCCTATTTGAAGTGCATGTGTATGTGTGATCTTAGATATATGGAGCAAATTCTTTATGGGGCCTAGTAGCACACTCCCCTCTGGCCATCAGAACCATGTGTGCTGTAGGGGTGCCCCCTCTCTGAGTTGTGTTGTCCCTTCTGTTGTGGTGGGTCAGCTACTGTGGATATGCTGATAGGCGAGGCTAGTGCCTGGCCCAGTTTGCTACCATTCCACTGGTGGGCAGGGCCAGGACCCAGCACCACTGTCTGTGCAGCTCAGGGGGCCTGAGGCTGGTGCTGGCTTGCTGGTGGATTGGGCCAGGTCCCAGTAAGTTGGCAGCATGCCTGGTAGGAGGTGGATGGGGCCAGGGCAGGTGCCAGACTACTGGTGGGTAAGATAGAGTCCCCACAGCTGTTGGCTATGCAGTCTTTACAAGGGGTGGAGCAGGGGATGGCTAGTTCCTGCCAGCTGTTGGGTGAGTAAGCCCCAGACCAGAAGGAAGGCTCCAAAAGGCAGTTTGTTAGCACTAGTGTCCTCGTGGTAGAATGAGCTCCAAAAAATGGTTCCTGCCAGAGTCTATATCCCCAAAGGGAGTCCTAATTGCCTCCTGCCTCTCCAGGAAGTTATCCAAGATCAGCAAGTCAGTCTGACCCAGGCTCCTTTCTAATCCTTACTTTGGTATCTCAGAGCATGAGAGATTTTGTGTGTGCTCTTTATGATCAGAGTCTGCTTCCTATAGCCACCTGGCTCTTCCATATGCAAGCCCCGGTGGAATTCAAAGCCAGGTGTTCTGAGGGCTCATCTTCCCAGAGCAGAACCCCCAGGCTGGGCCAGCCAATGTGGGGCTCAGACCCCTCACTCCTTGAGGAAAGCCTTTACAATTGGGATTACCCTCCCATTTGTGGGTCATCCACGCCAGGGATGTGGGTCTTGACTACAGGGTGTCTCTGTCCTTTCTACAGATCTCATTGTTAATCCTTCTTTGTATCTTTAGTTGTGGAAAATCTTTCCTTAGCCTTCAGATCATTCTCATGGATAGTTGATCTGTAAGTAGTTGTAATTTGCTATGCCCAGAGGAAGAGGTGAGCCCAGGGTCTTTCTACTCTGCTATCCTGGCCACCCACCTCTGTACAGACTTTCTAGTCTGCTTCTTACTAGATGTGAGCTTCTGAATGTGCTTTCACTCAGTCTTGTGATAAAATCCATTCTATATCAAACAAAAGAAACCAAATATATACAGAGGCGTGACATTACCATTCAACGTTCCATTGTGAAATATCATCTTATAAGCTGATTATAACTCAAGAAGAATAAATGCTAAATTTTTTTAAGTAATGCATAGTCCCGACTGAACTTGGAATCTTGAAAAAGTGATGGAATGTTTCCTAAATATGTTTTTAATTTTGGTTACAAGAATACAATAGCATCTTACTAATGAGGCATATTTTTCTGTAATCTATATGTGGAAACTTGGTTTTGGGAAATACTTTGACTCATCAGCTCTTTTTCCCCTTAGTAATTTTTTGCAAAAGAAATGCTACACATACATCATGACTAATCAAAATTTCGTTCTGGCCCTGCCAGATATCAGTATGTTTCAAATTAACAGAGTTGGCATAAGACAGTGAACATATGGAACACACTGTCTTGCCCATAACCTAACAATTCAATTAATAATTTCTCCTATGGCTACAAAAGTTAGAGCCAGTCTGTAGATCCAGAAATTCAGCAGTGTCATCAAGTACACTCACAAAAGACAGTTTTGATGGCAAATAAAGCCAAGAAAAAATAAACCATAAGGCAATTTGAAACTTGAACCTGAGATATAGCTTCCCAGCACCAGTGGTAATCCAGGTGTGTCTTTAGAAATATACTTTCTACAAGATGTACAACAATTCTGGCAAGTGAGGTCCTATAATTTTCAGATGACACAGATCATCACTAGTAAATGTGTTAAACCTGATTGTGAAAGAACATTTATTTTTCACACCACTTTGAACTTGCGTGCTTTGTCACTCAGTCTTGTCTGACTCTTTGCAACCCCTTGGACTGTAGCCCACCAGGCTCCTCTGTCCATGAGGATTCTCCAAGCAAGAATACTAGAGTGCGTTGCCATGCCCTCCTCCAGGGCATATTCCCAACCCAGGGATCAAACCCAGGTCTCTTGCATTGCAAGTGGATTCTTTACCATCTGAGCCACCTTATTTTTCACACCACTTTGAACTTAATGGAAGTTAGAATGATTTGGTTGACTGAAAGTCACTCAACCAAATGTCACACAACCAAAGAACTGGTTGTGTCCAGTTCTTTGCAACCCCATGGACTGTAGCCCACCAGATTCCTCTGTTCACAGGATTTCCCAGGCAAGAATACTGGAGTGGGTTGCCATTTTCTCCTCCAGGGGATCTTCCTGACCCAGGGATGGAACCCAGGTCTCCCACATTGCAGGTAGATTCTTAACTGTCTGAGCCACCACAGAAGCCCCAGGTTTGTATTAAATGAAACCTTCTCTCTCAGGATCCCCTAAAATGACAATTACCATAAGAAAGGTGTCACACTGTGCCCTAACAAGTTTTGGGTTGATTTGTGAAAGAGCTTTTTCTTTTCAGCAGAGATTAGCAAACTATGGGCCAAAGTTTTGCTGGAAATAGTTATGCTCATTCCTCACCTCTTGCTTATGGCTGCTTCCTGCTAGCCAGTGGAAGAGTTGAGACAGAGAGGGTATGGCCCACAAAACCTAAAATATTTACCATCTGGTGCTTTACAGAAAAACTGTATGAATTCCTGATATAGAGCAATGGGCCCCTTGGGATCCGAGAAGAGAAAAAGAAAGAGGAGCTGGGGAATTCAAAGTAATAATGCTTTCCATTTGGGAACACTGCCTTTAAGGAAGGATCTTTGAATAACTAATTCTCACAGTATAATCTGCAGAGATCGATATCAAAAGCTCTGGCACAGGTAGGTGCTCAAGAAATATCTGTTGGCTAAATGCATTCATTCATTCAGTTGATATGTATCAAGAGCTTACCAAGTGCAAGACACTGTCAGCAGGAGATGTGGAAAGAGCACTAAGCCAGGAGAAAGTAACAAAACTGTATTCTTGGAGCTTTCATTCTAGTGCAGGGAAACAGAAAGTAACCATATAATTATATAAATGATTTAATAATAACACGTTAGAAACGATTTAATAATAACACGTTAGGGTAGAGGAACAGTGAAGTGTGTTAGTCGCTCAGTCCTGTCCAACTTTTTGTGACCCCCATGGGCTGTAGCCTGCCAGGCTTCTCTATCCATGGAATTATTCAGGCAAGAACACTGGAGTGGGTTGCCATTTCCTTTTCCAGGGGATCTTCCTGACCCAGGGCTCGAACCCAGGTCTCCTACATTGCAGGTGGCTTCTTTACCATCTGAGCCACCAGGGAAGCCCAGAGGAACAGTGGAGGGGTGCAGTTTTACATGGCTATCACAGAAGGCCTTCCTGATTCTGATACATTTAACCAGAGGCCGAAAGAAACTAGAGGAAGCTGTGGGTTGGCTCTCAGGGAACTGCAAAGGCCCTGAGGTGTATGGAGCCTGGCTGCTCCCTAGATGCTCCTGTGGGTGGAGCACAGAAAGGAAAGGCCATGGCCACTCAGAGAGGGAGCCTGGGGCAGCCGCACTTTGGGCCCTGAAGGCCACACTAGGAGCTTTGAATTTTACAGTGAAAAGTTTTGAGAAAAGGAGACATAATCTAACTTGTGTTTAGAACAATCATTCTGCCTGCTGTGAGAGACCAAACTGAAGATATTCAGAGTAAACTAATAGCTATGAAAACAAACTGACAAAAAAGTTTTCCATGCTCTAGTCTCTTTCTCCACTGGGAAAAACCTTAATGAACTTGTCTGATTTTTAAGGTAAGCTTCACCTGGGGCAGATCGCAGATGGGAGAGGTTTAAATAGAAAAAAGTGAAATTACGCTTTATAATAAACCAACAATTGTTTAGTATTCCCCTGTAAGAAGGGGTAGACACAGATTTGGGCTGCTCTGTTGTGGGGACTTCCCTCGCGGCCCAGAGGCAAAGAATCAGCCTGTCAAGGCAGGAAATGAAGGTTCAATCCCTGGGTTGGGAAGATCCCATGGAGAGGGCATGGCAATCCACTCCAGTATTCTTGTCTGAAGAATCCCATGGACAGAAGATCCTGGTGGGCTACAGTCCATTAGGGTCTCAAAAGTCAGACACAACTGAAGTGACTAAGCATGTTGTAGGATAAGGAAGAAGATGCTAGAAGAAAGAGCAGCCTGAGCCACTACGAATTTGACCATAATGATATCTAACATTCCATTTTAAGCTATTTGCTTCCGCATGTTGGGATGTAGTGACCCCACACACCCTGTCCACTGCTCTCCCCCAGCATTCATGAGTGTTTGGTTTCAGTGTAGTTTTGATAATTTTTTTTTAAGAGGGACAAGAGAGAAGCAGGCTTCATAATAACTTGCATCAGGAGAAACCTAAGCTCTCCCATCTCCTTCACCAAAAAAAGAAAATTACTCACAAATACTGGTGATGACATGTTCACATTATATATGTTAGGAAATCAAGATATTTTACACAGATGTGTTTTAAGGGTCATTCCAGATCACCAGAGGATTTATGGTCCATCATTCAAGCAGCTGAAACTTGGATTTCATATGAAAATTCAAATTACAGAAACTGAGCTCTAATAAGATAGGTGAGCTTGCCAAAGTTGTATAGCCAGTTACCTGGTAAAGCTGGAGCTCTAGCCCAGTCTTCTAATTCCAGGTCAGGTCCACTCCACCACAGCTGCCTCACCAACACAATTTTTCCTAAGCCCAGCTATGCTGATGCTGTAGGGAGCCAGATGTTCCCAGAGACTCAAACCACTTCCTGAGATAAATTACTCATATAGGAGATGAGGATAGAAGTTACTGCAAACAACTCTAAGATATTAACTTAAAGAGCCAGTATGCCTACCTGATAGGTATTCTCTAAGGTAAATAAATTGTTTGGGTCTAAATCTACCTTTAGCAGAAGCATGAACCCTTTGAATTCATTGATCCAGAAGTGATGAATATTCATTGGAAAGACTGATGCTGAAGCTGAAACTTCAATACTTTGGCCACCTGATGCAAAGAACTGACACATTGGTAAAGACCCTGATGCTGGGAAAGATTGAAGGCAGGAGGAGGTGACGACAAGAGGATGAGATGGTTGAATGGCATCACCAACTCGATGGACATGAGTTTGAGCAAGCTGCAGGAGTTGGTGATAGACAGGGAAGCCTAGTGTGCTGCAGTCCGAGAGGTTGCAAAGAGTCATACATGACTGAGCAACTGAACTGAGAAGTGATGAGAAGTTCAACTAATCAAAATCGGGGCGGGGTGGGGGGAAGGAAATGGTTAAGGGGACCCATATAAGGTGAGAGTTGCATAGGACTGTCCTGCTTTCCTCCCATGAAAGAAAAGATTCCAAGTGTAGCTAGACACATACCCACCACCCCTGGAGCAAAAGGCTTGAGATATAATAACATACTCAGAGAGGTCCCACGATTATACACATTCACTAGGAAAGCTCTTTTTCATCCACAGTGTATAAGAACATGTATAACTCCTTATAGAATCATCCATCACTAACATTTCATATACAAGAGTGAAACTGACCAAATTTAAGCCGTCTTAATTTTAGAACCTGTATATTTAGCCTCTCTGACCCCACTACTGATAAAATAGAGATGGCAATGCCTGTTTTATCTGATGGCTTTCAGAATAAAGATAATGTATATATGGTGGGCAACACTGTGCCTGGCAAAGATGGCACTCAATAAGTGGCATACATTAGTAATCATTAATTATAATAATAATCAAAGTAAGCAGAGCTGACCCTATACTGAGGTAGTGGTTAAGGACTCCCTTCCCCCACATGATTTGTGGGGTACCCTAAAGTGCCTGCTGGAAACAGTCAAGTTTCAACCTAAGGGTACCAAACACTTCAATGAGCAACTTCTCTTTCCAAGAAACACAACATGGTCAAGACATCAGTAGGGCTCCAAATTCTCGCAAGCTGTATAAATACCTCTCAGCACTAATATGCTTCCACCCCCACACAAATACGTTATGTAAATATCATAACTTCAGCTACAGCCAGGAAAACCTTAATGAACACCAGATTCAAGAAAGAGGAACCATAATAACCTTACTCTATATCAGCCCAAACTTTCACCACCTTTATTTAAACAGCTTTACCAAGTTCAAAACTGAACACAAGAAATTATCCTAGAAGTGTTTAGGTCAACATAGCAAGGTAAAAGAAGGTTCTGGGCAATTAAACCCATGCTGCTCTCTGGGGAAATGTTCCAGGCAGGTTGGCACAGAAGAATACATGGACCTCAAATAAAGTCTGGTCTTAATCTCCACCACTCACCAGCCACATAAGCAAGTACATGTCAAGTTAATGCTTCAAGCTTCAGTGTCCCTATCTGTATATGGGGGATAACAACCAAATTACCTGCTTTATTGGAATACTTAAAAAATGTACATGAAGGTGCTTTATAAATTATGAAGTGTGGGGCTTCCCTGGTACCTTAGTGGTAAAGAATTCTCCTGCCAATGCAGGAGACAGGGGTTCAATCCCTGATACAGAAATATCCCACATGCCGCAGAGCAACTAAACCTGTGTACCACAACTACTGAGCCTGTGCTCTGGAATCTAGGAGCCACAATTACTGAGAAGCCCACGTGCCCTAGAGAAGCCTCAAGAGGAGTCACTGCAATGAGAAGCATCCACTTGCTGCAACTAGAGAAAAGCCTGTTCAACGAGAGAACAGCCAAAAACAAAATTATAAAAATAAACAATGATGAAGTGCTATGTGCAAGCTATTACTGTTAATATTTTATCAGATATGCTCCACATTCAGCAAACAAGCTTTTATGAGTTCCCAGTCAACTAGCAATTTAACTATTGGTATTTTCTGTCTTATATTTTGTTTGATTCATTATGTTCAACATGACCTTGATCTTGCTTTATAAGCACTCCTAAGACAGAGGGTAAGTTAAGGATTGGGATCTTCACAGGCCTCCAAGTGACCCTGTATTTAGTCAGTCTGTTTTCACCACACTCATAATTTCATTAGATACAAGCTTTGCTGTGTGCAGGATAGATAGGTCTCCCTACACAAAATCTTAAAACCAGTTATTGGTCTTTGGCAACCCCCTCCTGTCCTCTCTGCTTCCCTTATGGCTCAGCTGGTAAAGAATCTGCCTGCAATTTCCGAAAAAAAAAAAAAGAATCTGCCTGCAATGCGGGAGACCTGGGTTGGGCCTATCCTCTTTAGCTCTCCTTTTTTCAACAATATCATACACTTCCATAGAGCTCAGGGTCCTCTACTGACCCCGAGTCACCCAGAGAGCCCACCAGCAGGCCATCCTAGCTTGGCACCCCAAGGAAGGACCCCTAGTTTTGGCCTCTCTAATTCTCCATCCTCTTTTCTCCCTTTAAATTGTTTCTCCTTCAAGTTGAATCCCAGGAATGGGGAAGCTGGTGGGCTGCCGTCTATGGTGTCGCACAGAGTCAGACATGACTGAAGCGCCTTAGCAGCAGCAGCAAGTTGAATCAACTTGTATAACATCTGTCCTCCAAACTGATACAAAAAACAATGATGTCTCTCTCCAGTAAGGGGTTTTCATTTAGGTCTTTGTAAATAATGCTTCAATCCCAAAGGAGGAACTGTTGTGATGGGAAATTTGAAAAATCAGCACAAGAAGTATTTAAGGCATTCACACACACCCTCATTGTTCATTCACCAAGCGTATATTTGGCACTGAAAAGGGGTTCCCAGACCAAATTCCAACGTGTGTGTGTGTGGAGGCTTCCCCACACCAACAAGCAATTCTCAGGTTCCACCAGGTGTCTGAGAAGTCAACTCAATTCTGACAATATCTGAAGATAGAATCAGATTCCACAGGTAAACGCTCAGTTCCACAAGACCATCCTCCGCTTCAGACACCAGTTTCAAGTCCAGATTATTACCTGTACTTCTGATGATCAACTGGCTACAAATCAGATTGCCATGAACACCCTTCTCTGATTCAATTAATTTGCTAGAACAGCTCATGAAACTCAAGAAAACCCACTTTCACACCATATTAATGATTTATTATAAAAGGATATTAAAAGTTATGAATCAACAGCCAAATGAAGGTACACATGTATCAGGCAAGGTCCCAAACAGTCATGTCCCACTCTTTGCAACTCCATGGACCGCAGCCTTTGTCCATGGAATTCTCTAGGCAAGAATACTAGAATGGTTTGCTATTCCTTCTCCAGGGGATCTTCCTGACCCAGGGACTGAACCCAGATCTCCCACATTGCAAGCAGATTCTTTACCATCTGAGCCATCAGGGAAGCACCTACCCTTGGGTAGAACCCAAAAGTCACCTTCCCTGAATCATTTTCAGGAACTGGGACAAGAGACCAAATATTATCCCATTGCTCTATTGCTCAGGAAATTCCAAGGATTTGGGAGCTGTGAGCCTGGAACTGTGAATAAAGGCCTTTGTTTGGGACCTTGTCTGATACCCCCAACACATCTGAGCAAAGCCGAAGAGTCAGAGTGACAGTGGCCCAAAGCCCATCGTACAGTGTGCAATGAAGGACTGGAGCACATGGGCCAGGGAAAAGGCTGATCTCAGCTAAGGCCAGCATCTCTAACCGGGTTAATCCCCAAACCCATTGCATCATTTTTACCCAACAACAGAGGCCTAGTTGCAATTAAGCATTTCAAGTTAAAATTTTAAATTAACTGGAATATTCAGAAGATATAAGTTTTGCCCTCAAGCTCCCAATCATATGGGAAAGGCAAACAAGAAAACAGTTCCTTATAACACAAGGAGATATGAGTTTATTATTGGTCTAATCAAACACCTCTAATAGCAAATAAATGCCAGGAACTAAAAAAATTTCATGCCCTACTGACAGGATACATGTACCATGTAATACTAATAGCCCATATAATCATGAGCAAAATTCTAAGGATACTCTCACATTGAATGCTATTAAACAAACCTTTCATCCTGAGAGCAAATAGGACATTTAAAATTACAAGATTAAAAAAAAAAAGTAAAATGACAAGATAGCTGAATTTTTTTTTTCTTTTACTGCACTGAATGACTCAGTATTAGTTCAGTTTAGGAAATCAACTTATTTCCAAAGAGCCTACCTTATCATTTCTTAAATTGTGGTCTTTTTAGGCAAGACAAATAGAAGAACAGGTATCTATCCCCTTTGTCTTCATCACACTGTATTCTGCTGAGCATTAAGATTTAGGGGCTTCCCTGGTAGCTCAGACAGTAAAGCATCTGCCTACAAAGCAGGAGACCCGGGTTCAATCCCTGGGTCGGGAAGATCCCCTAGAGAAGGAAATGGCAACCCACTCCAGTACTCTTGCTTGGAAAATCCCATGGACCAAGGAGCCTGGTAGGCCACAGTCCATGGGGTCGCAAAGAGTGGGACACGACTGAGCGACTTCACTTTCACTTTCACTTTCAAGGTGTAGTAATGGTTTTTCCAGTGGTTATATATGGATGTGAGAGTTGGACTGTGAAGAAAGCTGAGCGCCGAAGAATTGATGCTTTTAAACTGTGGTGTTGGAGAAGACTCTTGAGAATCCCTTGGACAGCAAGGAGATCCAACCAGTCCATTCTAAAGGAGATCAGTCCTGGGTGTTCATTGGAAGGACTGATGCTGAGGCTGAAACTCCAATACTTTGGCCACCTCATGCAAAGAGTTGACTCATTGGAAAAACCCTGATGCTGGGAGGGATTGGGGGCAGGAGGAGAAGGGGACGACAGAGGATGAGATGGCTGGATGGCATCACTGACTTGATGGACGTGAGTCTGAGTGAACTCTGGGAGTTGGTGATGGACAGGGAGGCCTGGCATGCTGCGATTCATGGGGTCGCAAAGAGTCGGACATGACTGACTGACTAAACTGACTAACTACCTAACAGCAAGGCTATAGATGCACCATTGGAATTAAGTAATGAAATGAGATGAAATAGGGGTTTCTATAATGATCAGCCCAGTTAGCAGCCATCAGCAACATTTTGTCTTTCAGTTAACCCAAGAGAATAGGCCAACTGTCAAGCACCACAGGAGAGCAGGTAACCAGTGGTAAAGAATCCGCCTGCCAATGCAAGAGATGCAGGTTCAATTCCTGAGTTGGGAAGATCCCCGAGACAAGGAAATAGCAACCCATTCCAATATTCTTGCCTAGAGAATCCCATGGACAGAGGAACCTGGCGAGCTACAGTCCATGGGGTCGCACAGAGTCGGACATGACTGGAGCGACTGAACAACAGAACGACCAGCCCAGTCGGCAGCCATCAGCAGCATTTTTGTCTTTCAGTTAATCCAAGAGAATAGGCAAACTGACAAGGACCACAGGAGAGCAAGTAACCAAGTATTAGACTTCCTCTCTTGAAGATACTTATCAGTGAATAAAAGTGTTTTATGAAGAAACTGAAAGTTAGGTTTTCCAGAAGGCTGGCCCCATTTAAATTGTGGGTTAGCACAACATTTGGCTGGCAAAGAACTTAGACCTGCTCCATCTTGCTCCCTTCAGCCATTCACCTAATTCTCCCTGACAGTTCCAACTCAAAAATGTCAAGGGATGTCCATTCAATAACAATAAATATGGTTCAGTAAGATTTTAGACAAGTGTATTTCTCTCATCTCCTTCCTCCAAACTTGATCTCTGGAAAGAGAAGAAATATTCATTTTAATTTGTTTGTTTTAGAATCTGGATTATATTTCCAAATTAAATGGAAACCAATCATCTAAAAAAAGGGATTCGTTAAAATCTTATCAATACAGAAAAAGACACATGAACCCCAATATTCACCGCAACACTATTTATAATAGCTAGGACATGGAAGCAACCTAGGTTTCCATCAACAGATGAATAGATAAAGAAGTTGTTGGACATATATACAATGGAATATTACTCAGACATAAAAAGGAATGAATCTGAGTCAGTTCTAGTGAGGTGGATGAATTGAGAGCCTGTTAGAGTGAAGTAATTCACAAGGAGAAACAAATATCATATATTAATGCATATATATGGAATCTAGAAAAATGCTACTGATGAATCTATCTGAAGGGAAGGAATGGAGACGCCAACATAGAAAACGAACTTGTGGCCACAGCAGGGGAAGGAGAGGGTGGGATGAACTGAGAGAGTAGCATTGATATATATACACTACCATGTGTAAAATGTGGGAAACTGCTGGCACATTTATAAAGTATTGAGGCACATCATATGGAGTGAAGGAGGCAATACCTGACAAGGACTTAACACAATAATCAGTCAATGACTGCTCATATTCATTTGCTCACTCAATGTTTAGGAACAGCCTACTGTGTGTCAGATGCTCTGCAGTGGGAATACAAAAATGACCGAGACAGTCACAGCCCCTGTCCTTACAGAACTCAGAGTCTAGACAGGTTGCCCAGAGTTCAGAGGGAAAAAACAAAAACAACTTGATTCATGGAAACCTCCTCCTATGTATCTGGAGGGCTGCTGTAGTACAGAGTCACCAGTGCTGCTTATGAAATATTTCCAGCTTTCCTCTTTCCAAATACATTGTGGGATTATACTATATTTGCCTTGATATTAGGTATGCCCATATGACTTCCTTTGACCAACATATGAATAGGAGGGACAGATGTCCCTCTTGGGCTAAACTTTTAAGTCATGGCTCCTGTCCCTACATTTTCTTCTCTCTGACAAGGTGATAACGGAACACTTGTTGATGGGACCTCCATCATCCTGGGTTCTTAAGTGACAATAATAAGTGGAGCTTCCCCTGCTAAACATAGCATGAAGGATAACTATATTTTTATTATACTAAGCCACTGAAATTTGAGGTTATTTGTTACTGTATAATATTCTATCCTGTCCCAAAAATATGGATGCTTTGTCTAATCATCCAAATATCATTACAAACTGCATTCAGTGCACTGAAAAATACATTTAAGAAGTTGACCGGATGAGCAAAGATCTGAAGGACAAGTTGAATTGTTTTAAATGACACAGGGTAAGGTGGGATATGGTATGCACAAGTGCATGGGAGCACACAGCACAAAAGACCTGAGGAAAGAGGAAGTAAAAGCCATTTCAGAAATTGATGAAAACACATGTGACTGGAAGAGAGATGAAAGGAAGAGATTCAGGATGAGGTAGCAGAAAGAAGACACGTAGGACTTTGAAGCCCTGTTAATGATTTCAGTTGTTATTCTAAGAGCAGGAGGAAGCCATTAAATGGTTGTAAGCAGAAAAATAACATGATTAAATTTGTGGCTTTGAAATGATAGTTCTGGATGTAGCATGTAAAACAGACAGGACACAGGCAAGAGTTAATACAGGGAGACCCGTTGGAGACTATTGCAGTAACAGTGCAGGCAAGAGAACGTGCTGGCTTAGGCTTGATGACAGTAGTAAAGATGGAGAGATATATGAGGAAATTTTAGAGATATTCAGGCAGCAAGATCAAACAGGGCTTTAATCATAGACTAGAAACAGGGGTGAGGTGGTTTCCACAGCTGTTTGAATTGTGGTGCAATCTCTGGAACAATAAACACTGAGGAGGAAGCAGGCTTTGGAAGGAAGATCATAAATTTTGATTTGGATATGTTCAAATGTAAGCTCCTCCAGCATCTGAAACTTCAACAAAAGTCTAGGCTATAAACATTAATACGGGCAATGATTTATTTGCATTTTGGAAAAACCAGAACATCAGATAAGAAGAGGGTGCCTAGGATAAAGTCTTAACGAATTCCTACATTTAAAAACCAGGAGAAGGATGAGGTCAAGTAGGGTGAGCAGTTCGATTGTGCACTGGATTTAGAACAAGGAAGTGATTGGTAACGTTAGCAAAAGCTGTTTCAATGGAAGTATGGGAATGGCCAAAACAAAGATGATCTTAAAAAATGATCATATTCACTCCTTCATTATTTGTTAAAACCTATGATCTGGTCTGGAAATAAAAGGGTGAACGAGACCAAATGAGTCCTTGCCTCCATGGTGCTAACAGTCCAGTGAGACAAAATAATTGCAAGTTATTTGTTGTGTAGATTACAACAAACTGGAATATTCCTAAAGAGATGAGAATACCAGACCTCTTTACCTGCTTCCTGAGAAATCTGTATGCAGGACAAGAAGCAACAGTTAGAATCAGACATGGAACAACAGACTGGTTCAAATTTGGGAAAAGAATACATCAAGACTGTATTTTGTCACCCTGCTTATTTAACTTATATGCAGAGTACATCATGAGAAATGTCAGGCTGGATGAACCACAAGCTGGAATCAAGATTGCAGGGAGAAATACCAACAACCTCAGATATACAGATGATACCACTTTAATGGCAGAAAGTGAAGAGAAACAAAGAGTTTATTAATGAAGGTGAAAGAGAATGAAAAAGCTGTCTTAAAACTCAACATTCAAGAAACTAAGATCATGGCATCCAGTCCTACCACTTCATGGCAAATAGGGAAAATGTGGGAACAGTGTCAGATTTCATTTTCTTGGGCTCCAAAATCAATGCAGACAGTGACCACAGCCACAAAATTAAAAGATGCTTGCTCCTTGGAAAAATAGCTATGTCAAACCTAGACAGTAAGCAGAGATGTCACTTTGCCGACAAAAGTCCATATAGTGAAAGCTATGGTTTTTCCAGTAGTCATGTATAGATGTGAGAGTTGGACCATAAAGAAACCTTAGTGCTGAAGAATTGACACTTTTGACTTTGGTGCTGGAGAAGATTCTTGAACTGCAAGGAGATCGAACCTGTCAATCCTAAAGGAAATCAACCGTGAATATTCACTGGAAAGATTGATGCTGAAGCTGAAGCTCTAATATTTGGGCCACCTGATGCAAGGAGCTGACTCATTGGAAAAGATCCTGATGCTGGGAAAAATTGAAGGCAAGAGAAGAAGGGGGTGACAGAGGATGAAATGGTTGGATAGCATCACTGACTCAATGGACATGAGTTTGAGCAAACTCGGGGAGATAGAGATGGACAGAGAAGCCTGGCATGCTGCAGTTCATGGGGTCACAAAGATTCAGACAAAACTTAGCAACTGAACAACAACAGCAGCAATGTTATGTATTGGAGAGAAAACAAAAGTAAAATATATATGTAGGTACATACATAAATGGGAAGGAGGGTAAAGACAGCGGTAACAATTAAACTGAGCCATGAAGGATGAGAATGAGCTAGCTGTCCAAGGAGGTGAAAGTAATAAGGGAACACTGACTTCAGACACAGTGAACAATGAGCATGAAGACTCAATACATTAAAAAAGAAAAATGTCTTGTCATCAAGGAATTTCTAGAAGACGATGATGCCTAGAGTTTAAAGAGTAGCAGAAACTTAGGCTGGGTCAAATCATGAGCTTTGTAAGACGCAATAAAATGTTTGCATTTTACTTACTATATTGGTTTACTAGCACTGTCATAACAAAGTACCATAGACTCGATGGCTTAAAAAATAAAAGCAGAAATCTGGAACTTCCCTGGTGGTCCAGGGGTTAAGACTTTGCCTTCCAATGCAGGGGATGCAAGTTCAATTTCTGGTGAGGGAGATAAGACCCCACATGCGTCCGGGCCAAAAAACCAAAACATAAAACAGAAGCAGTATTGTAACAAATTCAATAAAGACTTTAAAAATGGTCCACATCAAAACAAGATTTATTTTCTCACAACTCTGGAAGCAAGATGTCCAAGATAAATGTTGTGGGCAAGGTTCTTCTGAGGCCTATCTTCTTGGCTTAAAGATGACCAGGTTCTACTTGTATCTTTGTGGTCTTCCCTCTGTATCTGTCTCTGTTTTAATCTTTTCATATAAGGACACCAGTCATATTGTAAAAGGGCTCACTCTGGTGATTTCTCTTCATTTCGTAGATGTTCCCCTATTTATTCAACTAATACCATAACTGATGAATCCATTGACATGTGGATAAGGCAATGATGAATACTGTTGCATGTGCATTTTTTCAATAATAAAATGATAGCTGAGGTATAACATAAAAACACAAAAATCATATGTGCATAGCTTGATAAACCATAAAAAAATCAATAGACTTAGGAAACATCTCCCAGCTGAAGAAAGAGAAGTATGTCAGCATCCCACAAGGCCCCCTTGAGTCCCTCCTAATCACTACCCTTTCCCTGTTCCCCAATCTTAACCATTATTTTGATTTCTAGCACCACAGGTTATTATTGTCTATTTTTGCACTTTGTATACATGGATTCCTATAATATGTATTATTTTATGTATAGATTCTTTCATTCAACCTTATAAATGTGTGATTGATTCATATTGTTGTAGCATTGATTCACTAATATTTATTGCTGTATACTATTCCACTCCATGAGAATACCATATTTTTTTCATCAATTGGAAGACCTTTTAATTTTATTTACTGAGGTATAGTTGATTTATAATGTAATATGAGTTTCAGGTGATAACATAGTGATTCAAAATTTTTACCTATTATGCTCAATTTAAAGTTATAAAATATTGGCTATACTCTCTGTGCTAGCCAATATATCCATGTAGCTTATTTATTTTATACATAGTAGCTTGTACCTCTAATCCCTTGTTCCTATCTTGCCCCTCCTCTCTTTTCTCTCCCTAGTGATAACCACTGTTTGTTCTCTATATCTGTAAGTCTGTTTCTACCATTTGTCCAATTTTTTAGACTCCACATATAAGTGATACAACCTACAGTATTTGTCTCCCTATGGTTTATTTCACTGAGCATAATACCCTCCAGGTCCATCCTTCTTATTTCAAATAGCAAAATTTCATTCTTATTTATGGCTGAGCAGTATTATATTGTATATATATACTACATCTTCTTTATCCATTCATCTATTGATGGACACTTAGGTTGCTTTCATATCTTGGGTATTATAAATAGTGCTGACATGAGCACTAGGGTGCATGTATCTTTTCAAATTAGTGTTTTCATTGTCTTCAAATATATACCTAGGATCACTAGACTACTATCATATGGTAGTCTATTCTTAGCTTTTTTGAGGAAATTTTACACCGTTTTCCATAGTGACTGCACCAATTTACATTCCCACTAACAGTTTGCAAGGATTCCCTTTTCTCCGTATCTTCTACAACATTTGTTAATTGTGGTCTTTTTAATGACAGTCATTCTGACAGTCATGAAGTGGTATTTTGTTGTGGTTTCAATTTACATTTCTCTTATTATTAGCAATGTTGAGCATCTTTTCATGTACTGTTGGCCATCTGTATGTCTCCTTTGGAGAAATGTCTATTTAGGTCTTCTACTCATTTTTAATCTGATTGGTTTTTTTGATAATGAGTTGTTTGAACTGTTTATACATTTTGGATATTAACTCCTTGTTGGTCATATCATTTGCAAAGCTTTTCTCCCATTCAGTAGTTTGTCTTTATTTTGCTGATACCTTCTTTTGTCATGAAAAAGCTTTTAAGTTTAATTAGGTCCTTATGCATGCACTTATGGTCAATTATTTGTTTATTTTTGCTTTTGTTTCCTTTGCCTTAGGAAACAGATCAAAAAAAAAAGTTACTAGGCTTTATTTCAAAGACTATTCTATGTTTTATTCTCTGGGTTTTATGGTTTCAGGTCTTAGATTTAAATCTTTAATCCACTTCATGTTTATTTTTTAATATGGTGTGAGTGAAAATGAAGTCACTCAGTCATGTCTGACTCTTTGCGACCCTATGGACTGTAGCCTACCAGGCTTCTCTGTCCATGGAATTTTCCAGGCAAGAATACTGGAGTGGGTTGCCATTTCCTTCTCCAGGAGATCTTCCCGACACAGGGATTGAACCTGGGTCTCCCACACTGTAGGCAGACGCTTTACCGTCTGAAAGTAGTCCAATTTGAATATTGTTCATGTGGCTCCAGCTTTCCCAGCATCATTTATTGAAGAAGTTGTCTTTTCTCCATTGTACATCCTTGCCTCCTTTGTCATAGATTAACTGACCATAAGTGCATGCATTTGTTCCTGGGTCCTCTATTTTGTTTCACTGATCTATGTATCTGTTTCTGAGCCAGTTCCATACTGTTTTGATTACTGTAGCTTTGTAGTATAGTCTAAAGTCTGGAGTGTGATACCTCCAGCTTTGTTCTTTCTCAAGATTGCTTTGGTTCGCCCTAGTGACTTTATTTTAATTATCTCTCTAAAGACCCTATTCCCAAATACAGTCACATTCTGAGGTTGCAGGAGTGAGGGCTTCAACATATGGATTTTGGGGGGACACAATTCAGCCCATAAAACCTAAGCAAATAGGTATACCACTAAAGGGATTTAAGCAAGAAAATAACATAATCCAATTTATATTTTAAGAGCAGTGTGGCTACAGTATACAGAAGAGATTGGAGAAAAGAAAAGTGGTAATAAGAAGACAAGTTAGCAGATTATCTCTGTAATCCAGACCCCAAAATAGACATTGTTAACCTGGAGCCTATAGATAGGCTTGGGAGGGAGTGATCCACAATTTCCTTGCTGCTATATACAGAATCATATGAGGGTGCATATGTACCCATAACGTGATTTAGTCTCAAAGCTCTGTTACATCCAAGAATCACAGTGCAATGCCAAAAATAAATTTAAAAATTAAGAAACCCCATGTTTTACTCATATTACTTAAAGGGACTCAAACGCAATGCATAAAAGCACTTACTAAAATACCTTCCACTCTCCTGCCCATTTTAGTCCTCTTCTACAGTTAGCTATACCAGGATCTCTCTCCTCAAAACTCCCAGGGTAAAACATTCTTCCACCAACACTTCATTGCCCAGAGTGCTTTCTCTTCTCTACATCCCTGCTTCCCTTCCTCTTTAAGAACTTTATCAAGTAGACCAACATAGCTTCTATTCTGCAAAAAATTAATTTTTGAAGGAAGAGAAAGAAAAAAATCACTTCACTTCACTTAAAGGCTGGGGAATCTATTTGCAAGGCAGGAAGGTGGTGAGAAAAATATCTGAACATTCCAATATTAATCATTTTTGTCTTATGCATTTTCTAACAGTCTTGGCGTTCATCATAATCTGAAAGGTTTTGTTGAATTTGTTAAGAATTATCAAAAGAACAAGGGAGAGAGCTGGAGGGGCAGGGGTAGGGAGAGCATTGTGATTCTCAGGAACTGAGCAAGGCCATGTGACTATTCTCTCACAGTCAGACTGGCCCATAAGGAGGCTACCACCATGACTATCCACTCTACCCATACTGCACCCCCAAACAACCAACTGGACCAACTGTGCACTGATAAGACTTCAAGCAAAGCTAACAGATTGGCTGAGTATTGGCTCAAAGGGCAAGTTCGTTGCAATTAAATGTATTCTGCTTTGAACATGATCCATTAGTAAACTCTGAGTAAACTGCCAATTTGGGTCATTCAAATCAGAAATAAGTGATCTTTTCATTCCAACCAATTAAAAAGTTAATAAAGATATGTAAACAGTGGTTCTATCAGACCACAAACCTGCTGTGTACACACCATAAAAAGACTCTGTGGTTAGACACAAAAGAAATGAAACACAGAGTATAAAAGATAGAAATAAAATGTGCCCTACCCTCACTTTCCTATCCCAGTTAATTTCTACCCAACCTTCAAGTCCCAGCTAAGGGTTTATCTCTTTTGTGAGCCCTTACTCCAGGCTCAAGTGAATGTCTTATCTGTTATTCCACAGAATCCTGTTAGCTCTGTCATTTTACTACCACAACATAATTAAGATTACCTGTCTTCTCTACTCAATTGTGAGCTTCTACAGATCAAGGACAAGATTTTCTTTTTTGTTTTATGAGCACCTAGCACAGTGCCTCAGAGAAGGCAATGGCACCCCACTCCAGCACTCTTGCCTGGAAAATCCCATGGACGGAGGAGCCTGGAAGGCTGTAGTGCATGGGGTCGCTAAGAATCAAACACTACTGAGCGACTTCACTTTCACTTTTCACTTTCATGCATTGGAGAAGAAAATGGCAACCCACTCCAGTGTTCTTGCCTGGAGAATCCCAGGGATGGCAGAGCCTGGTGGGCTGCCGTCTATGGAGTCGCACAGAGTCGGACACGACTGAAGCGACTTAGCAGCAGCAGCAGCACAGTGCCTGGTACAAAGCAGGTAAATATTCACTGAGAAGGCTGGCTTCAAACTCTATGCTGTTTCTAAAAGAGAAGCAGACTGACAGTTACAAAGAACAAACTAGTGGTTACCAGTGTGGGGAGAGGCAATACAGGGACTGGGGACTTTTTTTAAAGGGGTTATTATGGGATTATATGAAATCGTGTATGTGAAACTTTGGAAAACTGTAAAGCACGATAGAATTTTTTAATCAATTAAATTAAGAAATAAAACTACACATACAAAACATTTGTGCTGTTTCTACTCTATTACTCTGCTTCCTGGAATAAAAAGATCTAAATTGTTTGCCTATCGTTTACCACCTGGGAAATTTTGCAGAGATGCTAGTTCTACACAGGAATTGGAGATATCCACAGCCCAAATTCCTGACTAAGGATTAAGTAGTTGAGCCCCATTTTCTTGAAAAGCAGTGGGAGACAAAAGCAAAAAGCTGATGGAAGCTAGTAGAGGAATTATGGAAGGGACTGTTCACCCATTCTTCAGTCATCTGTGGAAGCATGTTCTCATATTACTCAATCTTTTAAAGGGAACTTCCCAAACTGCTTCTAACCATATACCATCCAAAGTTTCCCTCTGAATCATTCAAGAGACATCCAGATGTGGGTTGAACAGCTCTAATTTATTGCAATAGTGTTTTTCTTAAGTATCACGTGTGTTACAACATCTCAATAAGGCTGTTTGCGGTTTGACCTTCTGAATCAGGATACAGAGAAGTTCCAACATCTGAGATTCATTTAATGGAAGCAAAAAAAACTGAACCCTTCGATGAATCCACCTGCACTAGAATCACCTACCATGCTGTGCAAAATGCAGATTCTTGAGTCTGCCTCAGATCTCGTGAATAAGATTCTTTGAGGTTGGAGGTTAGAGATCTCCCTTCTTAATAAGCTCCTAGATAATTTCATCATCAAAACTCAGCTAAGAAATGGCATCATCAGGAAAGTCTCTTTTGGACCCTCACCCAGCTTACAAGTGACCCCAACACCTCTTATCATGCTTCCTACATTATCTGTCTCCCCTGCTACAATGGGTTCCAGGAGGGCAGAAGCTTCATCTTCAGGTTCACTGCTGATCCCCAGGGCTTTGAATAGTGTTGGTGAACTAAATAAAGGATTCTTATTTACTCTAAAATGAATAGACAGATGCTAGGGTTAAAGCTCCTATCCAGAATATGTAAGGTTCTCTGGGATCTGGCCCCTGACTACCTCTCCAGGCTTCTCCTTCCCAACTCTTTGTTTACACTCAACACTCCAAAAACATTTGGTTTCTTTTTGTTCTTTGCACAACCCTTTTCTTCTCTATGCTTTTGCCCAATTTTTCTGTTCTTATCCTAAACCCCTATCACTATGTGCAGTCTCCTCCATTCATACCATCCCCCATATGCAACTCCTTGGCACTATCTGGACTATTCCCATTCTTTCCTAAGTTTCTACTGAGGCTGCTCCCCCTTGCAGTAACTTTCCCAACATCCACAACAGTCTTTCTTCTCTGGGATCAGGGACAGCTATGCATATTTCCACCTTTACCCTTACCACACGGTTTAGTAATTACCTCTCTCTCTGTTGGTCTTCTACATGAGATTATGAATTTCTTGAGGATGTAGCCCACATCTCATTAATCTATCCATCCATTTTTATTCCAGTTCTTGGCATAGAGTAGCTGTTCTACAAATTACTGTTTAATGAAGGAATGAACAGATTGAGCAGACAGAGCCAAATCCTCAGACATAACCGTTAACTGAAACAGGAACATGTGTATCTGAACACAGGCAAACTGGGAACTAGAATGGTTGATTCCATTAGGACACCAAGAGTTGAAGGCCTCTATGCAAAAAGTCATCTTATCAGATTGGCAAAAAATGTTAAAGACAGAAAGAGTCGATATGTATGGACCCTAAAAACCAGACAGAAGAAGTGGAGAATTCCAAGGTTTATTAAACAACTTACAGCCAGAAACTAACTCATAAGCCTGGATGCTGGTCAGAGCAAATTACTCGGCAAAATGGTGGCCAGGGAACACGGAGGGGGACTTCACTGGTGGTACAGTGGTTAAGAATCCACCTTCCAATGCAGAAGACACAGGTTCAATCTCTGGTCCGGGAACTAAAATCCCACATGCCTTGAGGCAACTAAGTCTGCATCCCAAAAACCAAGCCTGCACATCACAACTAGGGAGAAACCCATGCACCACAATGAAGATCCCATGTGCCACAACTAAAATCTGATGCAGCCAAAAAGAAAGAGAGAGACAGGGGGGAAAAAAAAAAAACATGGAGGGAAGTAAAGAAGATGGGGTGAGAGTGGGTCCAAGAGAAAATCCATATGGTAATGAGTCAGTCATGATGCTTTCTGGGTGAGTTAGCTTTCCCCTGTGGCTCAGCTGGTAAAGAATCCACCTGCAATGCAGGAGACTGGGTTCGATCCCTGGGTTGGGAAGATCCCCTGGAGAAGGGAAAGGTATCCACTCCAGTATCCTGGCCTGGAGAATTCCATGACTGTATAGTTCATGGGGTCACAAAGAGTCAGACTTTCCAGCGACTTTCACTAGCCCTCAGCTGCTCTGGTGAGCCTGCAATAACATCTTAAAGTGACAGTGCTCCCCTAGATAGGGTCTGAAATGACTTGTCACTAAATACTAGTTTAAAGGAATGAAAATCATATTGTGGTTTTTACTAAAAGCCCAGGGTTTTCGTTTCTCATTGCTGCTTCAACAAAGTACCACAAATTTAGTGGCTTAAAAATCAAAAATTCATTATCTTGCAGTTTGGGAAAAGTTTAAATGAGAGTCATACAGAGCTAAAAGTCAGGCACTAGCAGAGCTGCGCCTTCAGGAGGCTTCAGGGGATCATCTATTCCTCGATTTACCAGCTTCCAGAGGCTGCCCCCATTCTTTCGGGGCATGCTCTTTCTAGCAATGGTATCACTCTGACCTCTGCTTCTATTGTCACAGCTCCTTCTCCAACTCTTTCACTCTGACCCTCCTGCCTCCCTCTTTTAAGAACCCTTGTGGTTATACTGGGTCCATGCAGATAATCCAAGATAATTTCCCTACCCCAAGATCTTAAACCAGTTATGATCTTAACATTTGCAAAGTGTCTCCTGTCATGGAAGGGAACATATTCCCAGGATTAGGACATGAACACTTTGAGAGGACAATTATTCTACATACCACACTCATTCATAGAAAAAAAATTATTTTAAAGAATGAATCAGGTTTTGATTTTTTAAAGAAAAAACAGGAAATATACAGCTCTCAATTCCCTATCAGTGACAAGCGACAAAAAAAATGACACAAAAAACCTGTAAAGCAGAAGACAGAGGAAGGAAAATTATAATTGTGTAATAATGTATAGTTTCAAAAGGTTTTTCTCAATTAAAAATTCAGATATAAATGTGACACTGTCATTCCTAAAAGAAGATAACAATTGGACACCACTCCCTGCCTTTTCATTGGTTAGCATCTTTCCTTTTCACACCCCTTCTCTCTGTGCGCAAGGACATGCTCCTGATACAGATGGTAACTGCTAAACGTATTGATGCCAACAATACATGTAGCACAGAGAATCAATTGAAAGACATGTAAAGGTGAGATAGAAAAGGAGTCAACCCAAGGCATGAAAAGGAAAAGAGTCTTTTTTTTTCTCCACAAAGGAATGTTTTAAATGCTTTAAAAGGGACCTCTGAATTTGATTAAAATTATGAATACTCTAGGATTTTGTATTTATAAATTATTGAAAATAAAAAGTAAAATTTTTAATGTCATACATATATGATCATAATTTAAATGTACATTTCTGACCAGTTCAGACAAAGGCAAGTAACAAATTTTTTAGTAAATAGTGGCAGATGGTGCTAGTAGGAGCCAGTGCTAAGGAAATCAGGACTGCAAGGATTGTCACCAAAAGCAATGTAATTTACCCTCCTTCCGGTCACAAGAAAAGGAAAGTTATTATCAGCAAATAGTTGGTAATGTTGACGGACACTCAGTATATGTCTTTAATTTGTCTAATTTTCCTCCTTGGATATAATAAAAGAGAAACAAAAGAAAAGTTCAGACTACTTGTCTAAGTCATAATTGAGGGTCCACTACAATTTTTTTAAGATAGCTTAATTTATTCCCACAAAACTATTCTCACAAAATTTTGAACATATTGAAGACTAAGTTTTGTTTAAATCAAGAAAGATGCCAGCATGTTTATCAGCACTAGAAAAGAGCTAAAAGTATAATAGAAGAGGAAGTAATACTAAGACTGGAGACACAGAAACCATGAGGGAAATGTCACTTCAACCCAAGACAAAGTTCTGAAACAGCAAAGGTAGTGTACTAGCTTCCTGAGGCTGCCACAACTAATTACCACAAACTAAATAACTAAAAACAACAGAAACGTATTATTTCACAGTCTCACATTTCTGGAAGCCAGAAGTCCAAAATCAAGGTCTCCGGAGGTTCCAAAGGAGAATCCTCCCTTGTCTCTTCCAGCTCCCAGTGGCTGACATCATTTCTTGGCTTCTTTGGCTTGTGGCCACATCACACCAATCTCTGCTTCTGTGTCTACCTTTTATATTACCTTCTCCTCAGTGGATCTGTGTCCTCTCCTCTTCTGTCACAATTCTCCTTCTCTCTTATAATCTCATCTTAAGATCCTTAGTTTAATTACATCTGCCATGGCTTTTTCCATATACAGTAACATTCAAAAGTTCCAGAGATTTGGATGTGAACACATCTTTTGGGGACCACCACTCAACCCATCAACCCATTATAGGTAATAATTGTGAAGAGAGAGGTCTGAGAATTATTTGAGAGGTATAGTCAGCAGAACTTGATGATTAATTGTCTGCAGGGAATGAAGTGGAATAATGAGTTGAGAATAACTTTTAACTAAATACCGAGGAATAGAAAAGCTGGATGGAAGAACCCTTTTAAGGAAGAAGATGGTTTCTTTTTAAAATGTTGATTCTGAGGTGTCTAGATGTGCAACAGATAATAAGAGCTATGCATCTGAAACTCAAGAGAGAGAGCTGACTGGAGATAGAGATTTGGGAGCTTGTGAGCATATAAGCTGTCATTAAAAACCTCAGAGAGGATAATATTACTCAAGAAAGCAATAGGTAGCAAGAGTAATAGAAGATTGGCAATAGGCACTTAATGGTAAACAGGTATAAATAATTTCAGGAGAATATACAAGAAAAAAAATTCTGGAAATGGAGAAAAATAAGCAATGTCAAATGGAATAGAAAGAAAAAGTGAGATGAGTAAAGTACTGAAGCAGATGATAGAGGAAGATACCACGTGGGTCTCCAAATGAAAAACAGTCCAATCAGAAAAGGCCATGAACATAAAAAAGCCATGAACATTTCACGAATGCTCAGAGAACAGCAAGGTGGCCAGAGCCGTGTGGCCAGAGTGAACAAGAATATAAGTAAGAAAGAGGTTGAGAGCTAACAGGAGTCCTTTACCTTAACACAAGTAGAAATTTTCCAGTCATCTTAAGGACTATTCATTTTATTCTAAGTGAAAATGAAAAGATATCAGATGGTTTTCTGCAGAGGAAAGACATGATCTGACTTATATTTTAGCAAGGTCACTTGAGAAACTGTGTGAGAACAAGAAATAAGGCTCAGGGGCTTCCAGGTGGCTGAGTGGTAAAGAATTCACCTGCCAAGAGAAGCCTCTGCAATGAGAAGCCCACAGTGAAACCAGACAGTAGCCCCCACTCACCACAACTAGAGAAAAGCCCAAGCAGCAATGAAGACCCAGTGCAGCCAAAAATAAACAAATAAAATTATTCAAAAGAAACAAGGCTCAAAAGATATGTTGGAGACAGAATGTGAAAGCAAAGATATAAGTAGGGAAATCAGTTAGGAGGTTATTGCAAAATCTCAACAAGAGATGATGGTAGCTTGGAAAAAAAAAAAAAAAAAGTAGCTCTGAAGGTGAGATCAGTTCAGTTCAGTTCCTCAGTCATGTCTGACACTTTGCAATCCCATGGACTGCAGCATGCCAGGCTTCCCTGTCCATCACCAACTCCTGGATTTTACTCTAACTCATGTCCATAGAATCGGTGATGGCATCCAACCATCTCATCCTCATCCTCTGTTGTCTCCTTCTCTTCCTGCCCTCAATCTTTTCCAGCATCTGTGTCTCTTCAAATGAGTCAGTTCTTCGCATTAGGTGGCCAAAGTATTGGAGTTTCAGCTTCAGCATCAGTCCTTCCAATGAATATTCGGGACTGATTTCCTTTAGGATGGACTGGTTGGATCTCCTTGAAGTCCAAAGGACTCTCAAGAGTCTTCTCCAACACCACAGTTCAAAAGCATCAATTCTTCGGTGCTCAGCTTTCTTTATAGTACAACACTCACATCTATACAAGACTACTGGAAAAACCATAGCTTTGACTAGACGGAATTTTGTTAGCAAAGTAATGTCTCTGCTTTTTAATATGCTGTCTAGGTTGGTCGTCAGAGAAGGCAATGGCAACCCACTTCAGTACTCTTGCCTGGAAAATCCCATGGACGGAGGAGCCTGGAAGGCTGCAGTCCATGGGGTCGCTAAGAGTCAGACACGACTGAGTGACTTCACTTTCACTTTTCACTTTCATGCATTGCAGAAGGAAATGGCAACCCACTCCAGTGTTCTTGCCTGGAGAATCCCAGGGACGGGGGAGCCTGGTGGGCTGCCGTCTATGGGGTTGCACAGAGTCGGACACAACTGAAGCAACTTAGCAGCAGCAGCAGCAGGTTGGTCATAACTTCTCTTTCAAGGAGCAAGCATCTTTTAATTTCATGGCTGCAGTGACCATCTGAAGTGATTTTGGAGCCCCCCAAAATAAAGTCTCTCACTGTTTCCACTGTTTTCCCACCTATTTTCCATGAAGTGATGGGACTGGATGCCATGATCTTAGTTTTCTGAATGTTGAGTTTTAAGCCAACTTTTTCACTCTCTTCTTTCACTTTCATCAAGAGGCTCTTTAGTTCTCCTTTGCTTTGCCATAGGGGTGGTGCTATCTGCATATCTGAGGTTATTGATATTTCTCCCAGCAATCTTGATTCCAGCGTGTTTTTCCTCCAGTCCAGCATTTCTCATGATGTACTCTGCATGTAAGTTAAATAAGCAGGGTGACAGCCTTGACATACTCTTTTCCCGATTTGGAACCCATTAAGATGAAGGGATGTAATTACTGATATGCTTGAAAGTGGAGTCATAAAGATGGTTGAAAGATTAAACACAGAGTAAAAAAATGACAAACCAAAGATGATTTCAAGGATCTTAATCAAAGTTACTAGAAGCCTACTAGTCATCAGGAAGCAGTACCACTTCTATGCATAAACATTGGTTTTACCATGCAAATGAAATCTCAAGGTAAGGTCCTTGATTCCTAGTCCATTGATTCCTAGTCCTTTATTCCAACCAGATTGCCTATCCTAAACCTCTTCTATGTAGTAATGTTAGTGCAACCACTGTTATGATCCTTTGAGGGGCATATCAAACCGTATGTCACTGAAGTGCAAAGTGCAAAAGTGAGAGCAAGAAATAAGCCTCAAAACATATGATGAAGACAGACTGTAAAGAGCTAGAAAAGAAATTAAGCTACTTTGAAAAATCTCACTTGATTGTCTTACAGCCCACTGCACTGCACACTACAGACATGCAAATGCACACATGTTCCTCTCATAAGTAATCAGAAAACCCAGTGATTCACTCCTCAGCAAGAAAGGTCCTGGAAAACTTTTGTTACACTGAACCCACTCATGCCACATCATTGCTGAAAAATTCACACTTGGGAGGAAGGAAAATTAAGAGTGTTCTTCATGGAACTAGGAGCCAAGTGCACATGCTCAATATGCCCCCTATATCAGGAATCACAAGCTATTAATATCATGAAATAATACCAGCAAACTGAACAGGGCTGCTTCTTGAACTCTCTGGGAGTCCTATGAGACATTTTACAGGTCAGAGCTTGGCAACAGCTTGGTACTAAGGGGAAATGATGGAGGGGCAGACTCTACTTTCAGAGCCTCTCAGTCACTCAGGAAACTCCAAATTATGGGAATAAGCTATTGCATATGCAAATTGTATTCACTCTGAAATTTATTACTGTTGCTCCAACATCTTCTATTCAAAGGCAGCCAGATTATTTCCCATGGGCATATGACTCCCACCGAGTCCAGAAGAAACTGTGCCAATCTGAGAAGAATACATTGGATCCTTCAGAATTTGAAAGTAGAACTAACATTTTAGTGCTGAGAATAAATACGAGCATCCCAGCATCCTTTCCCCTGGGAACACATTGTACCTGGAGGTTAGATGAGCCCACAAATGTTTGTTTAATCTACAGAGTTTCTAAAACACTATAAACAGTACTCTGGGACCTACCAACATGAGAACCTTGTTTCTGTTGATTTAAAGTGTATTTTTGGAACATTTGTTATGTACCAGGCATCTTGCTTTACTGGGGTTTCAGAGTTGCAGAACACAAAGAACAGGGTCCTTGCCCCCGAAATGCTCACAGGAATGGTACAAACAAGAAGAACATCAGATCCAGAAGAAAGCAGTCAGTGCTGTGACAATAGCATGGATAGGGTGGAGGAAGCATGGGTGTGGGGAATGGAGATGGGAAGGTGGGGACACCCAGTGCTGACATCTGAAGGAAGACAGGCTCTTTGAGGTAGATGAAAGGGCTGTGCAAAAGCATGGCAGCAAAGCCCGCTCGAAGCTTAAAGTTGGGTCATATTAATACATCTCCCCTAGAGTTGTTACCACCTCTTGCTCACATGGCCTGTAGCCCATGAGGCTTTGAGCTGTCTATGGAGGCTCTGCTGGGCTAAGGTGAGATTTCTAGCAGAAGAGGAACCACTTAGGAGGGTGAGGACTCAGAGCAACTGCCAGAAAGCATGGAGCAGGCAGGGAAGGGCTAAGAGAAATGCAACGTCTCCAGGAAACAGGAATGAGACACTTTGGGAGAGAGAGTATCATCAGTTCAGTTCAGTTCAGTCGCTGAGTCATGTCTGACTCTTTGCGACCCCATGAATCACAGCACGCCAGGTCTCCCTGTCCATCACCAACTCCCGGAGTTCACTCAAACTCATGTGCATCGAGTCAGTGATGCCATCCAGCCATCTCATCCTCTGTCGTCCCCTTCTCCTCCTGCCCCTAATCCCTCCCAGCATCAGGGTCTTTTCCAATGAGTCAACTCTTTGCACGAGGTGGCCAAAGTATTGGAGTTTCAGCTTCAGCATCAATCCTTCCAATGAATACCCAGGACTGGTCTCCTTTAGGATGGACTGGTTGGATCTCCTTGCAGTCCAAGGGACTCGCAAGAGTCTTCTCCAGAACTGCAGTTCAAACGCATCAATTCTTCGGTGCTCAGCTTTCTTCACAGTCCAACTCTCACATCCATACATGACCACTGAAAAAACCATAGCCTTGAGAGTATCATAGATCCACCATTATGGAGAAATTATTCTACTCCTCATGCTACGTAAGTCCTGGGAATATAAGGATCCATAAACTGTGTTCCAAGTGAAAAAAATTTTGAGATCTAATGGGTGGACCAATTTAGTAACGTAAAATGGTGAACATGAGGGTATCTACTTCAGATGATTATACAAAAACTGCAGAATATAAGACATATACATAGTATTTGGCACGTTCTCTATTAATATTATCAAATGCAAGTATTACTCATGTTCATGAACAGTGTACAGGATGCAAGACAAAATGGCTCATTCTAATGGGACAAAGACAGAAAGAGTTTGGAGGCTCCAATAATGAGGGTGCTTACCACACAGACTATAACAGAGTCTACAAGACATTCAGAGAGGCCTGAGACAGAGGCAAAACTGGCCTGCTGTGTGTTGGCCTCAAGCAGAAATTCAAAACCGCTCTCTGTCCCCACCTCCCAACATCCATTTTCAAAGGAGAAATACTAATACAAATCAGTTAAGTTCAATGTTTATTAAATGAAAATAATAATAGTCATTAGAATTAGTAGTAGTACTGTGTCCCAGATAAAGTGCTGAAATCTTGACAGATATTCATGTCAGTTAATCTTCACAGTTAGAACACAGGTGTGATAATGAGTCTCATTTTACACATGAGAGAGTTTCATCTTTGTAAGAGCCACACTCTTAACCTCTTCTCTGCTCTGGTACCACCTACTATAGATAACTGCTCCTTAAAAGCATCCTTGGATTAAAAGTCTCTTGCTCCTTGGAAGGAAAGCTATGACAAACCTAGACAGTATATTAAAAAGCAGAGATATCACTTTGCCAACAAAGGGCTGTATAGTCAAGTGAAAAGTATTAGTCTAAAGCTGTGGTTTTTCCAGTAGTCATGTACAGATGTGAGAGTTGGACCATAAAGAAGGTTGAGCACCAAAGAATTGATGCTTTTGAACTGTGGTGTTGGAGAAGACTCTTGAGAGTCCCTTGGACTGCAAGGAGATCCAACCAGTCAATCCTAAAGGAAATCAACCCTGGATATTCATCAGAAGGACTGATGCTGAAGCTGAAGGAACAATAATTTGGCTACTTGATGCAAAGAACTGACTCATTGGAAAAGACACTGATGTTGGGCAAGATTGAAGGCAGGAGGAGAAGGGGACAACAGAAGATGAGATGATTGGATGGCATCACTGATGATGAGCATGAGTTTGAGCAAACTCCAGGTAACAGTCAAAGACAGGAAAGCCTGGTGTGCTGCAGTGGGGTCATATGAGGTTGCAAAGAGTTGGACATGACTTAGCGACTGAACACCACCACCACCAAAAAAAGATATACAGGTGGCAAATAAAGCATATGAAAGAGGTTTCATATCATATGTTACCAGGGATATATAAATTAAAATATTGATGCAATATGACTACACACCTCTTAGAATGACCAACATCTGGAACAGTGACAACAACAAAGGCTGGTAAGGATGAAGAGCAACAGGAACTCTCGTGGGAATTGCTGGTGGGAATGCAAAATGGTATAGCCATTTTGGAAGATAGCTTGGAGGTTTCTTACTAAACTAAGTATAGTCTTACCATAGAATCTGATAATTGTGCTCCTTAGTCTTATTCAAAGGAGTTAAAACCTTATGTCCACACAAAAATCTGCACAAGATATTTATAACATCTTTATTCATATTAATAATTGCCAAATTCTTGAAGCAAACAATATGTCCTTCAGTAACTGAATGGATAAATAAACTGCTACATCCAGACAGTGATTCAGTACTAAAAAATAAGTTATCAAGTCATGAAAAGGCACGAAAAAACCTTAAATGTATATTGTTAAGTGAAAGAAGTTGATCTGAAAAGACTACCTAATTTATGATTTCAACCATATGACATTCTGGAAAAGGCAAATCTGTGGAGACAGTAAAATGATCAGAGGATGCAAAGGACTGGGGGTGTGGAAGAACCAACAGGTGGAACACAGGAATTTTTAAGGCAGTGAAAACACTCTGCATGACATCATAATGATGGACACATCATTATACATTTGTCAAAACCTACAGAAAGTACAATACCAATAGTAAATCCTACATTAATTATGGACTTTGGGTGAATATGATGTGTAGGTCCACCAATTTTAACAAATCTACAATAACAGCAACAACCATTGTCATGAGAGATACTGATAATGGAGGTTATGCACATGTGGGGGAAGGCAGTAGAGGGAACGCTTTGCATCTCCACTCAGTTTTACTGTGAATCTAAAACAGTTCTAAAATAAATGCAATGTGATCAATAAATCTGTTTTAGTTCAAATTCACCAATAGTTTTTAAAGGCAAAGTCAAATAATAAGTCACTTTTGTCTCCCAGAGGATGAAAGGTAAGGGGAAATGAGCACTCCCATCCATTCTTAGTGAAAGTGTATATCGAAGCAACATGGGGCAAGATAATTAAGCAAGTCAAATCAAAAACCTTCGTAACTCCACACTTCTTGACCCAGTGATTTTATTTTTAAAAATTTATCCTAAGTAAATTATTATGCTTATGTACATAAACGCATATACAAGGATTTTAATAGTGGAAATATGTGTGCTCAGTTGCTTCAAATGAGTCTGACTCTTTGCAATCCTATGGACTGTAGCCAACCAGGCTCCTCTGTCCACAGGATTCTCCAGACAAAAAATACTGGAGGGGGTTGCCATGCCCTTCTCCAGGGGATCTTCCTGACCCAGGAAGCAAAATGTGTACATACATACACCTGCACAATAAAATACTACGAAATCCTTAAAATTGCTGCACTGGAAGAAAATAATTGAAATGTACACTGAAGCCATAAGTGGGGAAAATATTACTAAAAGATTAACAGTGCTGTGATTATGAGGGGTTTATTTTCTTCTTTGCATATATCTGTATTTCATAAATTTTCTACAATAAACATGTGCTGCTTTTGAATGAAAACATCCTCACTGTTTGACCCACTCTCACAAAAAAGAGTTAAAAGAATTCCTACCCTGTGTTAGGAAAGGAAAGGAAAGGAAAATGAAGGCGCTCAGTCGTGTCCAACTCTTTGCGACCCCATGGACTGTAGCCTACCAGGCTCCTCCGTCCATGAGATTTTCCAGGCAAGAATACTGGAGTGAGTTGCCACGCCCTTCTCCAGGAGATCTTCCCAACCCAGGGATTGAACCCAGGTGTCCCACATTGTAGGCGGACGCTTTACCATCTGAGCCACCAGGGAAGTCACTTGGTGGCTTCCTGACCCTGATGGCTCAGATGGTAAAGCGTCTGCCTACAGTGTGGGAGACCCGGGTTCAATCCCTGGGTCGGGAAGATCTCCTGGAGAAGGGAAGGGCAACCCACTCCAGTATTCTTGCCCGCCCCCCAAAAATGGGCTCAAAGAAATATCCTGTGTTAGGCACTTTGAATACACTGTCTCTGATCTTTACTATAGTAAAGCAGTACCTTTACTATAACAAAGTAGCTATTACCTCTGTATTTTCAGTGAGGAAACTGAAGCACAAAGCAGTAGTAACTTTCACAAAGTCACTCAGATATACAATGATGGTTAAGCCATAGGGTGTCCAGATGAAACATTATTTCTGGGTGAGTCTGTAAATGTGGTTCAAGATGAGATTAGCATTTGAATTGATGGTCTCCATAAAATGGATTACCCTCACCCATGAGGGTAGACACCATCGAATCCCCTGAAGAGCTGAATAGAAAAAAATGAGTTCCAAAGAATAGGAAGGAGAGGTAAGAAAGCCTTCTTCAGTGATCAATGCAGAGAAATAGAGGAAAACAATAGAATGGTAAAGACTAGAGATCTCTTCAAGAAAATTAGAGATACCAAGGGAACATTTCATGCAAAGACGGGTGCAATAAAGGACAGAAATGGTATGGACATAAAAGAAGCAGAAGTTATTAAGAAGAAGTGGCAAGAATACACAGAAGAAGTATGCAAAAAAGATCTTCATGATCCAGATAATCACAATGGTATGATCACTCACGTAGAACCAGGAATCTTTGAAAGTGAAGTCAAGTGGGCCTTAGGAAGCATCACTATGAACAAAGCTAGTGGAGGTGATGGAATTCCAGTTGAGCTATTTCAAACCCTGAAAGATGATGCTGTGAAAGTGTTGCACTCAATATGCCAGCAAATTTGAAAACCTCAGCAGTGGACACAGAACTGGAAAAGGTCAGTTTTCATTCCAATCCCAAAGAAAGGCAATGCCAAAGAATGCTCAAAGTTCCACACAATTGCACTCATCTCACATGTTAGCAAAGTAATGCTCAAAAATCTCCAAGCCAGGCTTTAACAGTATGTGAACCATGAACTTCCAGATGTTTAAGCTGGATTTAGAAAAGGCAGAGGAACCAGAGATCAAATTTCCAACATCCGTTGGATCATCAAAGAAGCAAGAGAGTTCCAGAAAAACATCTATTTCTGCTTTATTAACTATGCCAAAGCCTTTGCCTGTGTGGATCACAATAAACTGGAAAATTCTTAAAGAGATAGGAATACCAGACCACATGACCTGCATCCTGAGAAATCCGTATGCAGGTCAAGAAGCAACAGTTAGAACTGGACATAGAACAACAGACTGGCTCCAAATTTTGGGGAAGGAGTACGTCACAGCTGTATATTGTCACCCTGCTTATTTAACTTATATGCAGAGTACATCATGAGAAATGCCAGGCTGGATGAAGCATAAGCTGGAATCAAGATTGCTGGGATAAATATCAATTACCTGAGATATGCAGATGACACCACCCTTGTGACAGAAATTGAAAAAGGACTGAAGAGCCTCTTGATGAAAGTGAAAGAGGAGAGTGAAAAAGTTGGCAAGTTGGCTTAAAATTCAACATTCAGAAAACTAAAATCATGGCATCTGGTCCCATCACTTCATGGGAAATAGATGGGAAAACAATGGAAACAGTGAGAGACTTTATTTTGGGGGGCTCCAAAATCACTGCAGATGGTGGCTGCAGCCATGGAATCAAAAGACGCTTGCTCCTTGGAAGAAAAGTTATGACCAACCAAGACAGCATATTAAAAAGCAGAGACATTACTTTGCCAACAGAGGTCCATCTAGTTAAAGCTATGGTTTTTCCTGTAGTCATGTATGGAGGTGAGAGTTGGACTGTAAAGAAAGCTACGTGGTGAAGAATTGATGTTTTTGAACTGTGGTGTTAGATAAGACTCTTGAGAGTCCCTTGGACCGCAAGGAGATCCAGCCAGTCCATCCTAATGGAAAGCAGTCCCGAATAATTCACTGGAAGGACTGATGCTGAAGCTGAAGCGTCAATACTATGGCCACCTGATTCAAAGAACTGACTCATTTGAAAAGACCCTGATGCTGGGAAAGACTGAAGGCAGAAGGAGAAGGGGACAACAGAGGATGAGATGGTTGGATAGCATCACCAACTCATAGGACATGAGTTTGAGTAGGCTCTGGGAGTTGGTGATGGACAGGGAAGCCTGCCATGCTGCAGTCCATGGGGTCGCAAAGAGTCTGACATAACTGAGTGACTGAACTAAACTGAACTGATAAAATGGATTGCCCTCTCCCATGAGGGTAGATACAATCCAATTCCTTGCAGAGCTGAACAGAACAAAATGAGGAGGAAAGAAAGATTTGCCCCCTTCCTGCCTGCCTTCTTAAACTGGGACATCTGTCTTCCCCTTCCCTTGGACTGAGATTTTCACCACTGACTCCTCTCATTCTCAGTCCTTTGGACTCAGACTGGAATTATACCACCAGCTCTCCCGGGCCTCCAACTTGCAGATGGCAGATCATGAGCCAATTCATGGTAATTAATCTCATAGGTGGATGATAGATAGACAGAAAGACAGACAGACAGATTGTACTAGTTATGTTTCTCAGGAGAACCTGACTAATACAAACACTAAGCAGCAAAGCAATATTTCAGCCCAGGACTGCTAGATTTCAGTCATTGCTCTTCTCACTACATCCAGCTGCCTTTAAGATTACTGCATCTGTGACCAGCCAACAACACTTGTCTACAGAAGTGAAAGCACTGGCTCCTAACCACTATTTGTTACACTCCTAACAATTTTTAGTGTCTAAAATCTAAAAGTTGCTGAAGCAAGGTAATAAAATAATAAATTTTTAGAAATATTCATATGAAAAATAGGCTTCTATGGGACCATTATGGAGTCACTATAAGCTGCACAGAATCAAGAGTTAAATGAGGTTTCTTCCTCTGAAAACTTCATTAACACAATCATTCAGAGACAGAAAAAATCCATCAAAATCCCATGATGTTAACTGTAATTTGGTACACTTGAGTGGAGAAAGAATGTATATGCTTCAGTTCTTCAAAAATGCTGATATAATGACAAGCATTCTACCCACTGCTTCACAGTCTTGTTTCCCACCTACACTTATAAGCATGAAAGTACCACAAGTCACAAAGTTGCTATTTTTTAAAACTTCCTTGGTGCATAAGACCAGTGGTCTGTCCTGGAAGGCTTCAGCTGACAGTGATACCCTGTTATACTGTACAGATTGTCCTTCACATTACCAGTCTCAGAAGCTTTGGGACCCAAATCATTGGCCTCCCTCAATAACCTTATTAGGGCCTCTCTGCTATATTCATATATTCAATTTTGAAATAATGACTTTTACAATTTATCATTGAATGAGCAGCATTATCCCTAAATAATTTTTTCCAAGCTATATATAAAGGGTTTCTTTTTGTTAAGTGTCAAGAGTACTGGAGAAAAAGTCTGTATATTATGTTAACCATTACTTCAAACTTCAACCTTAGCTTTAATCTTCCTGGAGTCATCAACCAAAAGAAATTATCATTATAATATACCCTGCCAGGCACATCTATGTTGCTTCTTAAACTGCTTACAGCAAATGGCATAAGATACATTATCTAGTCAACTTTATATTGGAATTCTAAAACTTATTACAGAAAAATTTATAAATGGGAAAGAAGAGCAAAAAAAACAAGTATTCTTTATTAATTTACCAAAAATCATTCATGTTGTTCCAAATCTTTACAAAAACCTTTCTCAAAAATGTCTACCTAATCGAACTGTGAAAGACTCTTTGTTTTTTTTTTAAATTAATTTATTTATTTTACTTTACAATATTGAATTGGTTTCACCATACATTGCCTTGAATCCACCATGAGTGTACATGTGTTCCCCATCCTGAACCCCCCTCCCACCTCCCTCCCCATACCATCCCTCTGGGTCATCCCAGTGCAGCAGCCCCGAGCACCCTGTATCATACATTAAACCTGGACTGATTCATTTCACATATGATATTATACATGTTTCAATGCCATTCTCCCAAATCATCCTGCGCTCGCCCTCTCCCACAGAGTCCAAAAGACTGTTCTATACATCTGTGTCTCTTTTGCTGTCTCGCATACAGGGTTATCATTACCTTCTTTCTAAACTCCATATATAGGCGTTAGTATATATGTATTGGTGTTTTCGTTTCTGCTTACTTCACTCTTTATAATAGGCTCCAGTTTCATCCACCTCATTAGAACTGATTCAAATGTATTCTTTTTAATGGCTGAGTAATATTCCATTGTGTATATGTACCACTGCTTTCTTATCCATTCATCTGCTGATGGACATCTAGGTTGCTTCCATGTCCTGGCTATTATAAACAGTGCTGCGATGAACATTGGGGTACACGTGTCTCTTTCGATTCTGGTGTCCTCAGTGTGTATGCCCAGCAGTGGGATTGCTGGGTCATATGGCAGTTCTAGTTCCAGATTTTTAAGGAATCCCCACACTGTTCTCCATAGTGGCTGTACTAGTTTGCATTTCCACCAACGGTGTAAGAGGGTTCCCTTTTATCCACACCCTCTCCAGCATTTATTGCTTATAGACTTTTAGATAGCAGCCATTCTGACTGCCATGAAATGGTACCTCATTGTGGTTTTGATTTGCATTTCTCTGATTATGAGTGATGTTGAGCATCTTTTCCTGTGTTTGTTAGCCATCTGTATGTCTTCTTTGGAGAAATGTCTGTTTAGTTCTTTGGCCCACTTTTTGACTGGGTCATTTATTTTTCTGGAATTGAGCTGCAGGAGTTGCTTATATATTTTTGAGATTAATTCTTTGTCCGTTGCTTCATTTGCTATTATTTTCTCCCGTTCTGAATGCAGTCTTTTCACCTGGCTTATAGTTTCCTTTGTTGTGCAGAAACTTTTAATTAGGTCCCATTTGTTTATTTTTGCTTTTATTTCCAATATTCTTGGACGTGGGTCATAGAGGATCTTGCTGTGGTTTATGTCGGAGAGTGTTTTGCCTATGTTTTCCTCTAGGAGTTTAATTGTTTCTGGTCTTACATTTAGCTCTTTAATCCATTTTGAGTTTATCTTTGTGTATGGTGTTAGAAAGTGTTCTAGTTTCATCCTTTTACAAGTGGTTGACCAGTTTTCCCAGCATCACTTGTTTAAGAGATTGTCTTTTCTCCATTCTATATTCTTGCCTCTTTTGGCAAAGATAAGGTGTCCATAGGTGCATGGATTTATCTCTGGGCTTTCTATTTTGTTCCATTGATCTATATTTCTGTCTTTGTGCCAATATACTGTCTTGATGACTGTGGCTTTGTAGTAGAGACTGAAGTCAGGCAGGTTGATTCTTCCAGTTCCATTCTTCTTTCTCAAGATTGCTTTGGCTATTTGAGGTTTTCTGTATTTCCATACAAATTGTGAAATTATTTTTTCTAGTTCTCTGAAAAATACGATTGGTAGCTTGATAGGGATTGCATTGAATCTATAGATTGTTTTGGGTAGTACACTCATTTTCACTATATTGATTCTTCCAATCCATGAACACGGTATATTTCTCCATCTATTTGTGTCCTCTTTGATTTCTTTCACCAGTGTTTTATAGTATATATATATATATAGAAAGAGAGAGAGAGAGAGAGAGAGAGACAGAGACAGAGAGAGAGAGAGACAGAGAGAGACAGAAGGCAATGGCACCCCACTCCAGTACTCTTGCCTGGAAAATCCCATGGACGGAGGAGCCTGGTGGGCTGCAGTCCATGGGGTCGCTAAGAGTCGGACACGACTGAGCGACTTCACTTTCACTTTTCACTTTCATGCATTGGAGAAGGAAATGGCAACCCACTCCAGTGTTCTTGCCTGGAGAATCCCAGGGACGGGGGAGCCTGGTGGGCTGCCGTCTATGGGGTCTCACAGAGTCGGGCACGACTGAAGCGACTTAGCAGCAGCATATATAGGTATTTTGTTTTTTTAAGTAGGTATAATCCTAAGTATTTTATTCTTTTTGGTGCAATGGTGAATGGAATTGTTTCCTTAATTTCTCTTTCTGTTTTCTCATTGTTAATATATAAGAATCCAAGGATTTCTGTGTGTTAATTTTATATCCTGCAACTTTACTATATTCATTGATTAACTCTAGTAATTTTCTGGTAGAGTCTTTAGGGTTTTCTGTATAGAGGATCATGTCATCTGCAAACAGTGAGAGTTTTACTTCCTCTTTTCCAATCTGGATTCCTTTTACTTCTTTTTCTGCTCTGATTGCTATGGCCAAAACTTCCAAAACTATGTTGAATAGTAGTGGTGAGAGTGGGCACCCTTGTCTTGTTCCTGACTTCAGGGGAAATGATTTCAATTTTTCACCATTGAGGATAATGTTTGCTGAGGGTTTGTCATATATAGCTTTTATTATGTTGAGGTGTGTTCCTTCTATTTCTGTTTTCTGGGGGGTTTTTATCATAAATGGATGTTGAATTTTGTCAAAGGCTTTCTGTGCATCTATTGAGATAACCATATGGCTTTTATTTTTCAATTTGTTAATGTGGTGTATTACATTGATTGATTTGTGGATATTGAAGAATCCTTGCATCCCTGGGATAAAACCCACTTGGTCATAATGTATGGTCTTTTTAATATGTTGTTGGATTCTGTTTACTAGAATTTTGTTAAGGATTTTTGCATCTATGTCCATCAGTCATATTGGCCTATAGTTTTCTTTTTTTGTGGCATCTTTGTCAGGTTTTGGTATTAGGGTGATGGTGACCTCATAGAATGAGTTTGGAAGTTTACCTTCCTCTGAAATTTTCTGGAAGACTTTGAGTAGGATAGGTGTTAGTTCTTCTCTAAATTTTTGGTAGAATTCAGCTATGAAGCCGTTTGGTCCTGGGCTTTTGTTTGTTGGAAGATTTCTAATTACATTTTCAATTTCTATGCTTGTGATGGGTCTGTTAAGATTTTCTATTTCTTCCTGGTTCAATTTTGGAAAGTTGTACTTTTCTAAGAATTTATCCATTTCTTCCAATTTGTCCATTTTATTTGCATACAGTTGCTGATAATAGTCTCTTATGATCCTTTGTATTTCTGTGTTGTCTGTTGTGATCTCTCCATTTTCATTTATAATTTTGTTGATTTGATTTTTCTCCCTTTGTTTCTTGATGAGTCTGGCTAATGGTTTGTCAATTTTATTTATCTTCTGAAACAATCAGCTTTTGGTTTTGTTGATTTTTGCTATGGTCTCTTTTGTTTCTTTTGCATTTATTTCTGCCCTAATTTTTAGGATTTCTGTCCTTCTACTAACCCTGGGGTTCATAATTTCTTCCTTTTCAAGTTGCTTTCAGTGTAGAGTTAGGTTATTTATTTGACTTTTTTCTTGTTTCTTGAGGTAAGCCTGTATTGCTATGAACCTTCCCCTTAGTACTGCTTTCACAGTGTCCCATAGGTTTTGGGTTGTTGTGTTTTCACTTTCATTTGTTTCTATGCATATTTTGATTTCTTTTTTGATTTCTTCTGTGATTTGTTGGTTATTCAGCAGCGTGTTGTTCAGCCTCCATATGTTGGGATTTTTAATAGTTTTTCTCCTGTAATTGACATCTAATCTTACTGCATTGTGGTCAGAAAAGATGCTTGGAATGATTTCAATTTTTTTGAATTTACCAAGGCTAGATTGATGGCCCAGGATGTGATCTATCCTGGAGAAAGTTCTGTGTGCACTTGAGAAAAAGGTGAAATTCATTGTTTTGGGGTGAAATGTCCCTGACAGAATGTGGTCCACTGAAGAAGGGAATGGCAAACCACTTCAGTATTCTTGTCTTGAGAACCCCATGAACAGTATGAAAAGACAAAATGATAGGGTACTGAAAGAGGAACTCCCCAGGTCGGTAGGTGCCCAATATGCTACTGGAGATCAGTGGAGAAATAACTCCAGAAAGAATGAAGGGATGGAGCCAAAGTAAAAACAATACCCGGTTGTGGATGTGACTGGTTATAGAAACAAGGTCCGATGCTGTAAAGAGCAATATTGCATAGGAACCTTGAATGTTAGGTCCATGAATCAAGGCAAATTGGAAGCAGTCAAAGAGGAGATGGCAAGCATGAACATCGACATTCTAGGAATCAGCGAACTAAATTGGACTGGAATGTGTGAACTCAGAACACCATTGTATCTACTACTGTGAGCAGGAATCCCTCAGAAGAAATGGAGTAGCCATCATGGTCAACAAAAGAGTCCGAAATGCAGTACTTGGATGCAATCTCAAGAAATGACAGAATGATCTCTGTTCGTTTCCAAGGCAAACCATTCAGTATCACAGTAATCCAAGTCTATGCCCCAACCAGTAATGCTGAAGAAGCTGAAGTTGAACAGTTCTATGAAGACCTATAAGACCTTTTAGAACTAACACCCCAAACAGATGTCCTTTTCATTATAGGGGACTGGAATGCAAAAGTAGGAAGTCAAGAAACACCTGGGATAACAGGCAAATTTGGCCTTGGAGTATGGGATGGAGCAGGGCAAAGGCTAATAGAGTTTTGCCAAGAGAATGCACTGGTCATGGCAAACACCCTCTTCCAACAACACAAGAGAAGACTCTACACATGGACATCACCAGACAGTCAACACCAAAATCAGATTGATTATATTCTTTGCAGCCAAAGATGGAGAAGCTCTATACAGTCAACAAAAACAAGACTGGGAGCTGACTGTGGCTCAGATCATGAACTCCTTATTGCCAAATTCAGACTTAAATTGAAGAAAGTGGGGAAAACCACTACACCATTCAGGTATGACATAAATCAAATTCCTTATGATTATACAGTGGAAGTGAGAAATAGATTTAAGGGACTAGATCTGATAGAGTGCCTGATGAACTGTGGTCGGAGGTTCGTGACATTGTACAGGAGACAGGGATCAAGACCATCCCCATGGAAAAGAAATGCAAAAAGGCAAAATGGCTGTCTGCGGAGGCCTTACAAATAGCTGTGAAAAGAAGAGAAGTGAAAAACAAAGGAGAACGGGAAAGATATAAGGATCTGAATGCAGAGTTCCAAAGAATAGCAAGAAGAGATAAGAAAGCCTTCCTCAGTAATCAATGCAAAGAAATAGAGGAAAACAAGAGAATGGGAAAGACTAGAGATCTCTTCAAGAAAATTAGAGATACCAAGGGAACATTTCATGCAAAGATGGGCACAATAAAGGACATAAATGGTATGGACCTAACAGAAGGAGAAGATATTAAGAAGAGGTGGCAAGAATACACAGAGGAATTGTACAAAAAAGATCTTCACAACCAAGATAATCATGATGATGTGATCATTCACCTAGAGCCAAATATCCTGGAATGTGAAGTCAAGTGGGCCTTAGAAAGCATTACTACGAACAAAGCTAGTGGAGGTGATTAAATTCCAGTTGAGCTATTTCAAATCCTGGAAGATGATGCCGTGAAAGTGCTGCACTCAATATGCCAGCAAATTTGGAAAACTCAGCAGTGGCCACAAGACTGAAAAATGTCAGTTTTTATTCCAATCCCAAAGAAAGGCAATGCCAAAGAATGCTCAAACTACTACACAATTGCACTCATCTCACACACTAGTAAAGTAATGCTCAAAATTCTCCAAGCCAGGCTTCAGCAATACATGAACTGTGAACTTTCAGATGTTCAAGTTGGTTTTAGAAAAGGCAGAGGAACCAGAGATCAAATTGCCAACATCCTCTGGATCATCAAAAAAGCAAGAGAGTTCCAGAAAAACATCTATTTCTGCTTTATTGACTATGCCAAAGCCTTTGCCTGTGTGGATCACAATAAACTGTGGAAAATTCTGAAAGAGATGGGAATACCAGACCACCTGACCTGCCTCTTGAGAAACCTATACGCAGGTCAGGAAGCAACAGTTAGAACTGGACTTGGAACAACAGACTGTTTCCAAATAGGAAAAGAAGTATGTCAAGGCTGTCATTGTCACCCTGCTTATTTAACTCATATGCAGAGTACATCATGAGAAACACTGGGCTGGAAGAAGCACAAGCTGGAATCAAGATTGCCGGGAGAAATATCAATAATCTCAGATATGCAGATGACACCACCCTTATGGCAGAAAGTGAAGAGGAACTAAAAAGCCTCTTGTTGAAAGTGAAAGAGGAGAGTGAAAAAGTTGGCTTAAAGGTCAACATTGAGAAAACGAAGATCATGGCATCTGGTCCCATCACTTCATGGGAAATAGATGGGCAAACAGTGGAAACAGTGTCAGACTTTATTTTGGGGGGGCTCCAAAATCACTATAGATGGTGATTGAAGCCATGAAATTAAAAGACGGTTACTCCTTGGAAGGAAAGTTATGACCAACCTAGATAGCATATTCAAAAGCAGAGACATTACTTTGCCAACAAAGGTCCATCTCATCAAGGCTATGGTTTTTCCAGTGTTCATGTATGGATGTGAGAGTTGGACTGTGAAGAAAGCTGAGCACTGAAGAATTGATGCTTTTGAACTGTGGGGTTGGAGAAGACTCTTGAGAGTCCCTTGGACTGCAAGGAGATCCAACCAGTCCATTCTAAAGGAGATCAGCCCTGGGTGTTCATTGGAAGTACTGATGCTAAAGCTGATACTCCAATACTTTGGCCACCTCATGTGAAGAGATGACTCATTGGAAAAGACTCTGATGCTGGGAGGGATTGGGGGAAGGAGGAGAAGGGGATGACAGAGGATGAGATGGCTGGATGGCATCACCGACTCAACGGACATGAGTTTGGGTGATCTCTGGGAGTTGTTGATGGACAGGGAGGCCTGGTGTGCTGCAATTCATGGGGTCGCAAAGAGTCAGACACGACTGAGAGACTGAACTGAACTGAACTGATGATCCCGTTGCCATTTACTGTTTGGGGCTCAAGTTTATACACCCTTTCTGTGTTTCCTGTCTAGAGAAGATCCTTTAGCATTTGTTGGAGAGCTGGTTTGGTGGTGCTGAATTCTCTCAGCTTTTGCTTGTCTGTAAAGCTTTTGATTTCTCCTTCATATTTGAATGAGATCCTTGCTGAGTACAGTAATCTGGGCTGTAGGTTATTTTCTTTCATCACTTTAAGTATGTCCTGCCAGTCCCTTCTGGCCTGAAGAGTTTCTACTGAAAGATCAGCTGTTATCCTTATGGGAATCCCCTTGTGTGTTATTTGTTGTTTTTCCCTTGATGCTTTTAGTATTTGTTCTCTGTGTTTGATCTTTGTTAATTTGATTAATACGTGTCTTGGGGTGTTTCACCTTAGGTTTATCCTGTTTGGGACTCTGGGTTTCTTGGACTTGAGTGATTATTTCCTTCCCCATTTTAGGGAAGTTTTCAACTATTATCTCCTCAAGTATTTTCTCATGGTATTTCTTTTTGTCTTCTTCTTCTGGGACTCCTATAGTTCGAATGTTGGGGCATTTAACATTGTCCCAGAGGTCTCTGAGGTTGTCCTCATTTCTTTTAATTCTTTTTTCTTTTTTTCTCTGTTTCATTTATTTCTACCATTCTATCTTCTGCCTCACTTATCCTATCTTCTGCCTCCGTTATTCTACTGTTAGTTCCCTCCAGAGTGTTTTTGATCTCAGTTATTGCAGTATTCATTATTGATTGACTCTTTTTTATTTCTTCTAGGTCCTTGTTAAACCTTTCTTGCATCTACCTTCTCAGTCTTTGTCTCCAGGCTATTTATCTGTAACTCCATTTTGTTTTCAAGATTTTGGATCATTTTCACTATCATTAGTTGGGATTCTTTATCAGGTAGATTCCCTATCTCTTCCTCTTTTGTTTGGTTTGGTGGGCATTTATCCTGTTCCTTTACCTGCTGGGTATTCCTCTGCCTTTTCATCTTGTTTATATTGCTGTGTTTGGGGTGGACATTCTGTATTCTGGCAGTTGGTGGTCCTCTTTACTGTGGAGGTTCCTCGCTGTGGGTGAGGCTGGACAGGTGGCTTGTCAAGGTTTTCTGGTTAGGGAAGCTTGTGTCAGTGTTCTGGTGGGTGGAGCTGTATTTCTTCTTTCTGGAGTGTAATGAAGTGTCCAGTAATGAGATGTCAATGGGTTTGGTGTGACTTTGGTCAGCCTGTATATTGAGGCTCAGGGTTATGTTCCTGTGTTGCTGGAGAATTTGCATGGTATGTCTTGCTCTGGAGCTTGTTGGCCCTTGGGTAGTGCTTGGTTTCAGTGTAGGTATGGAGGAATTTGATGTGAGCTCCTTTCTATTAATGTTCCCTGGATTCAGGAGTTCTCTTGTGTTCAGAATTTGGACTTAAGCCTCCTGCCTCTGGTTTTCAGTCTTACTCTTACAGTGGCCTCAAGACTTCTCCATCTATACAGCACTGATGATAAAACATCTAGGTTAATGATGAAAAGTTTCTCCACAGTGAGGGACACTCGGAGAGGTACACAGAGTTACATGGAGAAGAGAAGAGGGAGGAGGGAGATAAAGGTGACCAGGGGGAATCAAAAGGGGCTAGAGCAAGCTAGCCAGTAATCACTTCCCTATGTGCTCTCCACAGTCTGGATCCCTCAGAGATGTTTACAGAGTTACACGGAGAAGAGAAGAGGAAGGAAGGAGACAGAGGTGGCCAGGAGGATAAAAGGGGGAATCAAAAGGAGAGACATAGATCCAGCCAGTAATCAGTTCCCTAAGTGTTCTCCACAGCCCAGAACACACAAAGAGATTCACCGAGTTGGGTAGAAAAGAAAATGGGGAGGAGGGAGATAGAGGTGACCTGGTAGAGAAAAAGGAGAGTCAAAAGGGGGAGAGAGCAATCAGGCCAGTGATCTCGCTCCCAAGTAAAAATGGGTATTGAAGATTGGGTTCTTAAAGGTACAAAGTTGAAAACAAATACCAAAAAGCAAAGATTAAAAATCTTGAGTAGAGGTTAGATTCTCAAAAATACAATATTAAGGGGAAAAAAAAAAAAAACACAAAGTCACAGAAATTATAAAATATATATATACAAAGTTTGCTTTAAAAATAGGGTCTTTCCTTCTTTTTTTCTTTTTTTACAAGGTAATAGTAGGTTATAAGGAGAAGGCAATGGCACCCCACTCCAGTACTCTTGCCTGGAAAATCCCAAGGATGGAGGAGCCTGGAAGGCTGAAGTCCATGGGGTCGCTGAGGGTCGGACATGACTGAACAACTTCCCTTTCACTTTTCACTTTCATGCATTGGAGAAGGAAATGGCAACCCACTCCAGTGTTCTTGCCTGGAGAATCCCTGGGATGGGGGAGCCTGGTGGGCTGCCGTCTATGGGGTCTCACAGAGTCAGACACGACTGAAATGACTTAGCAGTAGGTTATAAAAATGAAAAAGGAGTAATGGGGACTTTTTTAAGTTATAAAAAATGATAATAGTAAAAATAAATCTAAGACTTTCTCTGGAGCTGTTGCGGACAGTGTGGGGTCTGTTCATTTTCAGATAGTTCCTTGGTCTGGCTTGTACTTCTCACGGTCTATAGGCCCCTTCCTATGCAGTCAGTGCTACCTACAGGGTTTTAATCTATTGCACCTGTCACCTCCAAACCAGTTCCCTCTGCTTATTTTAGCTTCTTCTGTTTGCTTGTCTCTTCACTGTCTAATTTCCGCCCTGACACAAGGGGAGCAGTGGTGGTCATTTTTTTTTTAGGCTCACTTGTTCAGTCGTGCTTTGGGGAGGGAGGAGCACTGCAAACAAATATCACTGGCATGTGTTCACAGTGATTCAGCCGCACTGGGTTTGCCCCCGTTCACAGCATGTGTGCTTTTCCAGTCTACACTGCTCAGATTCTAGGTTGCTTTGCCAGAAACTGTCTGATGCGGGCCCTGGTTTGCATGCACTTTCCAGGTCTAAGCCACTCAGGTTCAGGTTCTCGGGTACTTCACAAAGGCGCAGATTTGGTTGGGCCTGCATTTTGCGCCCATCCCAGGTCCAAGCAGCTCAGGTGACCAGGTCCCTGGCGTGCATAGTTGCCCCCAGTTGAAGGCTGCAACTTATCCCCTCCCTTGTCCCAGCTGCTAGGTTTTCTGGGTGTACAATGGGTATGCCTTCTCAGGTGTCCTGTGTGTCTCTTCTGGGAAGCTGATCTCTGGCTGCGACCCTCCCGGCGGATGTTGACCATCCAGAATCCCAAGAAGTCTTGGTTAGCAACGAAGTCTGCTTGGAGTTTGGTATAGGATGCCTCTCTGGGGCCGTGATTGCCCCCTTCCAGCTCTGGCTGCCCTCGCCTGCCTGTCTCTGGTGGAGGATGGGCTGGTCCTTAGCCAGCTAGCTCTGCTCAGTCCTTTGTTCTGTGAGCGTGCCTGGCGGTGGTGATAGCTATCCCACAGTCTGGGTTGCTATCTCAAGCTAGGTCCCTCAGATTGCCCTCAGGGCATTCAGGCCTTATCCTTATCCTAAGCAATGCGGCCCGCTCCTCCCTGTCCCTCCCCCGCTTGCTAGTGGGGAATGGGAGCCTGTGGGCTGTTGCACCGCTGGGAGCTGCTGTTAAGCACGTAATCTGTGGGTTTTAATTATTTATTTATTTTTCCTCCCAGTTATTTTGCCTTCTGAGATTTCAAGGCTCGCCACAGACCCACTGAAGAGAGTGTTTCCTGGTGTTTGGAAACTTCTCTCTTTTTTAAGACTCCCTTCCTGGGACGGATCTCCGTCCCTACCTCTTTGTCTCTCTTTTTATCTTTTATATTTTGTCCTACCTTCTTTCGAAGACAATGGGCTGCTTTTCTGGGTGCCTGATGTCCTCTGCCAGCATTCAGAAGTTGTTCTGTGGAATTTGTTTGGCGTTCAAATGTTCTTTTGATGAATTTGTGGGGGAGAAAGTGGTCTCCCCATCCTATTCCTCCACCATCTTAGGACCGCCTCCAAGACTCTGACTTTGAAACAGACATCTTTCTCTCATTCTAGCTTTATGCAAAGAGAGAAATGGATGAATTATAATGTAAGAATATCTATGAACTATACTTTCTTGTTGTTGTTTAGTCGCTAAGTCATGTCTGACTCTTTTGTGACCCCATGGACTGTAGCCCACCAGGCTCCTCTGCCCATGGGATTTCCCAGGCAAGAATACTGGAGTGGGTTGCCATTTCCTTCTCCACATTGCTAGGTGAATTCTTTAATAAATGCTTTAAGGTGTGCCAGTGGTAAAGAATTCTCTTGTCATTGCAGGAGATGCAGGTTCCAACCCTGGGTCAGGAAGATCCCCTGGAAAAAGAAATGGCAACCCACTCCAGTATTCTTGCCTGGAAAATTCCCTGGACAGAGGGGCCTGGTGGGCTACAATCCATGGGGTCACAAAGAGTCGGACATGACTGAGCACATGCCCACAGAGCATGCAGTTTACTGATTTACCTTGAGTTTAGAAAATGATACATAGTAAGGAGTATAATTGTGTCCCATTTATTGTGGATTAGATATGGTTTTTAAAAAAAATAGTCATCTGATACTGGAAACTAGGCCCATTGTCAGGAGTCTAACATGCTCTTTACTGTAAAATAAGGAAAATTCATTATTTCAATTTTCTTCTTCCCTTTATCATAATAGCAATCTATATTCAGCCATATTGCCTATACTAGTTCTATTTTCTTTTTCCGGGATCCCAGCCCATAGGAGTTAACTGGGTTCCCCTCAAAAAGAGGATATTCTAACAATAAAACAAAATTATCTCACCTCTGTAGAAACTCTTTTTTTAAAGTTATAGTCAGTAATATTGCATTAACTTTGTATGGTGACTAATGATAATACGACATGGTGGTGATCATTTTGCAATGTATACAAATATCAAATCACTATGCTGTACACCTGAAACTAATACAACACAGTATATCAATTATACCTCAATAAAAACTATTTTTTAAAGGTTGAAGAATTTTCCAATAAGTATAAAAGATACCAGCAGCTGCTCTATTTCATAAGACAATATTCTTATGACAAAACTTGGGTAACAACAGCCCGGGAAACGTCTACAGTGATTGTCTCTCTGAAATAAACATCTGTGTCGATGGGAAATGAAGACACACACACATCTGTATTCAGAATTCAAACACAATTCCCAAGTGAAGTGTAAGAATTTCACTGATTTTTATGGGAAAGAAAAGAAAAATCTTCTACACTTTGTAAAAATTTTATATAACAGCAACCAAATTCAACTACACAAAACCATATCCTTCATCTGTGTTTGGGGGAACAATTAGGAAAATTAAAACTGTGTTGTTGTTTTTTTTAATAAGCTGAGTATGTCCAACAGTCTCTACCTCAATCCTATGATCCTCCTGTCCCGTTGATGCTAGCCTGCTATTTGTCTATGATGACGGTTTCTTTCCTAGTCTAGTCATTGATTTTTCCATTCTACAAAACACTTAGTCATGAATGTTATGTTTACAGGCTCTGTTGCAGAAGCATTTCTGTAGACCACAGGCAGCAGGGGCTGTCAGTCATGTGCCACTACCTTGAAAAAATACATGTTCCTCCCTTGTATTCCCATTCTTCCTTCCAAGGATAGCTCACAATGGAAAGATTACTTCACTGGTCTTAAAAACACACTAGAGCAATCCCACTTGCTAAAGGAACCACACCCTGCTTGTCACAAAAGAGAGAATACTAGGGAAACACAAACATGAGAAAATGATATATGTGAGCTCATCCTGTCTCCTTTTGAATGTCAGCCCCCTGAGGGCAGGAAACATTTCTTCTTGGGGCTCCTTATGGAACCAAGTGTCCTCTATAGACAAGTGAATTTATAAAAGAAACTGAGGATGAAACCCAAGAGGCTTTTCTTACTGTTTACTCTCCATTGTTTATTTTTTGTCTCTATGTAAAACCAAATTTTTAAAAAGAAAAGGATAAAGGAGTAAGGATAAGTGAAGGAGAAAGCCTAAAGGAGTAGTGTAACACTTTATATACACATCTGCCAACTTCAGAGACAGCCCACAAGATGGGCACTATTACACCCATCTCAAACGAAGAACTTGAGGTTCATAAGGTGGTATGTAACTTGCCATACCACACAACTAATAGTTGGCAGAGCCACGTTTCAAGCTCTGATGAGTACCCAGAACTCAGGGTTTGTGTACTGCCAGGTAAGTGCAGAACGTTTGACAATCAGCTGAGCTAATAGTCTGAATGAAAAAAACACTACCATGATCCTAAAATCTGACCAAAAAAAAAAACAGTAAAATTAAAAAATTTATCTTGGGGACTTCCCTGGTAGTCCAATAGGTAAGACTCTGCATTCCCAATGCAGAGAGCTTGGGATCAATGCCTAGTTAGGGAATTAGATCCCCCATGTCCAACTAAGAGTCTAAATGCTGCAACTAAGAAGCCCATTTAGAAAACTAAAGAAACTTAGAAAACTAAGATCATGGCATCTGGTCCCATCACTTCATGGCAAATAGATGGGGAAACAATGGAACAGTGTCAGACTTTACTTTGGGGAGCTCCAAAATCACTGCAGATGGTGACTACAGCCATGAAATTAAAAGATGCTTGTTCCTTGAAAGAAAAGTTATGACCAACCCAGACAGAATATTAAAAAGCAGAGACATTACTTTGCCAACAAAGGTCTGTTTAGTCAAAGCTATGGTTTTTCCAGTAGTTACGTATGGATGTAAGAGTTGGGACTATAAAGAAAGCTGAGAGCCAAAGAATTGATGCTTTTGAACTGTGGTGTTGGATAAGACTCTTGAGAGTCCTTTGGACTTCAAGGAGATCCAACCAGTCCATCCTAAAGGAAATCAGTCCTGAATATTCATCGGAAGGACTGATGCTGAAGCTGAATCTCCAATACTTTGCCCAGCTGATGCAAAGAGCTGACTCATTTGAAGAGACCCTGATGCTGGGAAAGACTGAAGGCGGAAAGAGAAGGGGACGACAGAGGATGAGATGGTTGGATGGCATCACCGACTTGATGGACATGAGTTTGAGTAAACTCCAGGAGTTGGACAGGGAACCCTGGCATGCTGCAGTCCATGGGGTCGCAAAGGGTTGGACACTACTGAGCAACTGAACTGAACTAAACTGAATAGCCAAAACAGATACATATTAAAACAACAAAAATGTATCTCCACCAGAAAGCAAGCTTAGGAAAGCATCTATAAAATTTCTACTTTTAAGAAACATAACTTCATGAAGAGTCCTCTGTAACAAAGTAGCTACAGAATGCTTACATAATAAGGCAACTTGTCTTATGGGATTACTACCTACAAAGGAGCTAAGAGTTGGGTACCACACTCTCAATACTTTTCTATAGCTAAGTAGCAAACTGCTACAAATTCAGCGGCTTTAAAAAAATACCACTTATATGAGGGAGGGGATATGTGTATACATATAGCTGATTCACTTTGTTGTACAGCAGAAACACATTTTTTCAATTAAAAAATAAGAATAATTTTTCAGAAGTACCACTTACCAGCACACAGTTTTGTAAAAATCCAGCATGGTATGGCTAGGTTTTCTATTTTCAGTATTACAAGGCTGTGATTAAGATGTTGGCCACCTTTTCCGGGAGCAAATCCGGTTCCAAACCCATTGTCGTTGCCAGAATTCAGTTCCTTGCAGTTGTAGGACTGAAGTCCCTATTTTCTAGGTAGCGGATGCCAACCTGGGAAGATTCTGCATTTAAAGTGGCTACATGCGGTGGTTTTCAGCTGGGGGGGGGGGGGCGGGGGGGAGGCGTTGGGGTGCGCCGATGCTGGCCTTGGACACTGGACCCCAGCCCTTCTCCCCTTGAGTAAGAGTCCAAGCAAGCCCCCAGCGAGCCTAGGGCCTTCAGCCATGGGTTCTCTGCTTGCAAAGGATGCCTACCTGCAGAGCCTGGCCAGAAAGGTCTGCTCCCAGCTCAACCCAAGCCGCAGAAGCACAAGTCTGCTGGCAAAACTCAAGTCTCAGAAACTGTTAGGCCCCCAAAAAAGGAAGAAAGAACAGGAGAAAGCATGGGAGGAGAAGGCTGCGGAGCCAACGACACGGGCCCCTGCAGAAAAGTCTCAGACCAGGAAGACGGCCTCAGCCACTGCAGACGGCCTGGCCCAAGAGCCGGACTCAGTCTGCCTTGGATGTCCTGGGACAGCGCCTGCGTGAGAAAATACAGAAGGCCGGGGGCCAGGGCAGTGCCAAAGAGCTGTCTCCCCGGCTTTGAAGAAAAGATGGCAGAGAAAGCAGGAGCAGGACCCAAAGAGGAGCAGAAGGAAGGAGAGCAAAGGCAAAGGCAGCCCAGGCCTCGGTGGGAACTGAGGCCAAGAGACACCCGTGCCTGGGTTGCTCTTCAATAAGGTGGAGGTGACCGAGGAGTAGCCCGCCAGCAAGAAGCAGGGCTGGAAGTAGAGGTAAAAACCGAAGGGGAACCTCACGCCGCTGATGAGCAGGAACTACTGGCAGCGCCCGCAGGCGACACGGGCCAGGCTGGAAGGGCTGTGGGACCTGGACACGGGCAAGGCCGGGGAATTAAAGGGAAAAAGCGGTAAAAAAATCCATGATGCCAAACGCCTGCTACTGGAGGCCCCAAGACATCAGGTGCATGTGGGCGAAGCACCCTGGAGAAGATGCCGAGTAGCCAGGACGCGCCGAGGCGGGGCAACGCCTAGACAAGGCCCCCAAGAAAGGCCGATTCTGTCCTGGAGCAGACCGGCCTGGATTGAGGGCCAGGCAGCCAGATCCAGTCCCGCCACGACCCCAGCCTTGACCCAGGCCGAAAGTGGGCATTTGCCCTGCTTGCCTCTCCCACTTGTGGAGAGGGCTCAGGCTGCACGTGTAAAAGCACCTTCAGATCTGGGGGAGGGGTGACCCAGATCCGGCTTCCAGCCTCCTCTGGTGAGGTAGAAGGCTCCCTGAAAGTTGCGGGGTGGAGGACAGGAAGCAGTGAGGAGAGAGTGGGCACGTGGGAGGCACTTCCCTGGCCCAGTTTTCCTCTCCCGTGTCCATAGGATCAGCAGCCTTTGTGACTGCTCTGTCAGTCCAAAATTCGGTTGGAAAGGACAAAAATCAACTCCTATAAGGCAGAGCTGAAGATGGAATTGACCGGTGGGTAACTGTGAGTAGGTAGGATCATCCTCAGGTGTGCCTGAAAGTGAATTATTCTATTTGTGGGCTTTCCTAGTGGCTCAGTGGTAAAGAATCCACCTGCCAATACAGGAGCCAATGCAGGAAGCCTGGTTTCCACCCCTGGGTTGGGAAGATCCCCTGGAGAAGGTAATGGCTACCCACTCCAGTATTTTTGCCTAGAGAATTCCAGGGACAGAGGAGTCTGATGGGCCACAGTCCGTGGCATCACAAAAGAGATGAGCAATTTAGTGATTAAAACACAACATACAACAGAACCACATTTATCTGTAAGTTGGGTAAAAATTAAAATTTAAGACAAGCATACACATTAAAAATATCCTAAGATAACTACTACAAGACAGAAACAATGTTACCAAACAATGAATAAAAATGGAGTGGGATGGACGATATCAGTCTAGAAGAGAGGAAGAGTAGAACCTAGAACTAACTGAGGATTAGTTCTAAGAGGATGCAGAGTATGAGGGCAGAGTTAAGTCCAAGCCCACAGGCAATCAGAATGAATGCAGGACAAAACTCGGATGAATTTTATGGTATGTGGATTATATTTCAATAAAACTGTTAATCAAGAAAATAAAATAAAATGGTTATGTGATTAGGTCAGGGCTACCTGAATAATCTCTTTCCAGTCACATGCATCATATAGCATGACCTAACATGCACAGAGTTGGACACAACTGAAGCGACTTAGCAGCAGCAGCAACATGACCTAACCACAGGAGTAAAATCCATCAAACTCCCAGTCTGGGGAACTAAGCAGAGGAGGAGGTAGGAAATCTTGGAGGCTTTCCTAGCACTCTGGTAGGAAGTGATATAGACTGAAAATATATGGTACACATGATACATTGAACAAAAGAAACTAACATGAAAGAGTAAATGCTGTTTGATTCCATTTTTATGAAGTTCATAATAGGCAAAACTAGTCTGTGCTGCCAGAAATCAAGATAGTGGTGACCCTTTTGGTCAAGGAGGGATGGAAATAATAGCGCAGGGGAAGAAAGACTTACTCATTCAATAACTACACATTGGACACACCTACCAGAGGCTAAGTTAAGGGGATTCCATGGCAATCAAAATAAGCCTCTGTCTTCATGGAGCTTTAAAAATCTATCAGGGAAGACAGAGACCATTAGAAAAATATCTACCATAACTTGTGATAAGCATCACACTGGGGGAAGTGGGAGGTCCTCTGAAAGCGTATGGCAAGGGGACCTAAATAGTTTAAGGGCTCCAAAAATGACTTTTAAATGGAGACCTGAATTAGGCAGGCAAATAAGGGAGTAATGGTTAACATAGTGACTTTGGTTGACTGTGAACTGATTACTTACCTGTAAGATGTGACTAAGAAAGGCCACGTGGTCTGCCTCTCCATCGTTGTGAGAATGGTCTCAAGGCAAGTAGAAACACCAGTCCTGCTCTAAACTGCACTGGTCAAGCAGTTCCCTTCTTGCTATGACATTTTGTGCTCTGGATATTCTTCCATAAAATGAACATTGACAAGATAGAGTTACTTGAAAAATAACCACCACATTGACACAGGAGCCTGAGTCCCTGTGAAAAGGAATACAGAAGAATACACAGTGGCTTCTGGCTCAGGCTCTGGAATCAGACTGCCTGAATTGTCATCCTGTCTTCACCACCAGCCACATGTCCATGGTCATTTACTGTCTGTAAGCCTCCACTTCATCAACTCTAAAGTAGGGGCAGTATTGCTACAGTGCTAAGAAATCTTTAGAGGATAGCTTTTTTAAAGAAAACAGAGGGACTATACAGATGTCTCAAGGTGGAAGAAGCATAGTTGTACAGCACAGTGCTGATAGATTGTAAATGCATACAAGAAAGAACTCTCTGGCCACACTTTCAGACTCACTAGCCATACGTACTTGTCGCAGCCCAAACACAGAGAGCTCTTAAATGCTGTGCATTTGCACATCTCAGTCCTTTCTTCTGGCACATTTTACCCACCTTTGTTTACCTGAAGAGCTTCTTTTCATCCTTCAAGTCTCAATTCACATGTTGCCCCATGGGGGAAGATTATCTTGAGTGCACAAGCCAGAAGTGAATGATCACTTGTCCATGCTCTCACAGCACTCTGAATATCTCTAAAGTAACATATATCAGGTTATACCAAAATTGCTTATTCATACATTTATCTCCTCTTTATGAGCCTCTTGAGAAATGAGACCATACACAGAACTTGGCACATAATAGACAGCAAAAAGAGAACTGTTCTCTGAATGAATTGAATGAATGAATACTGATACCTTAAAAGGCAGCGAATTCCTGCCACCAGGTATATTTAAGCAAAGAAAAGACATTTGTTTAGCAAAAATGTACAGAAATGATTGAAGCATCTGATACTGAACCAGCTAACCACTAAGCAGGACCCTCGAGTCCTTGGGGTCAGGTAAAGAAAACTGAGAATCACAAAAGCACAGAGAAGGAGCAGACGTATATTTGAGGAACAGCAAGAGGCTCAGTTTGGGTGAAAGAGGACAGGATGGAGATAGGACTGTAGTAAAAAAAAAAAAAACAAGGTGATACACCCCAAATGGCAAAGGAACATCATTTAATAGGGGTACTGTCTAAGAGGAGTGGGGAGACTTCCCTGGTGGTCCAGAGGTTAAGAATTCACCTGTCAATGCAGAAGACACAGCTTCAATTCTGGGTAGAGTAAGATCCCACATGCCACAGGGCAATTAATTACTGAACTGAGCTGAACAATTAACACCACAACTACTGAAATCTGTGTGCCCTAGAGCCCGTGCTCCACAACAAGAGACACCACTGCAATGAGAAGTGCAAGCAATGCAGCTAAAGAGTGGCCCCCGCTCACTGCAATTGGAGGGAACCCATACACAGTAATGAAGACCCAGTGAAGCCTTAAATAAATATCTTTTTAAAAAGAGGAGTAGGCAAGGTAAGGTATCCCTCATGGAATGATAAAGCCTACAGGGCCTAACAAAAGCAGGCTGCAGTTCCACAAGCACAACAGAAAAAGAAGAGGAGCTAACAGAACCCTGTGAAAGGGAGGTGTTGGGGTGCCTCCATTTGAGTCTTGGCCTAAGTAGAGGAATGGGATTTAGTCACTGTCAAAATCAGGGATGTACAGGAAGAGCGGGGAGGAATAAATATCCAGGCACTTCATCTCCCTCTGCTGTCACCCTCCAGCACCCTGCCAGTGCCTGTCAATGGCCACATCCAATGACCAGCCAGACAGCAAAGGAACTGGGGAAGGTAATCCACAGAAGGCAGCCTCCTGAATCCCAGAGCAGGACAGAGAAAGAGAAGCAGACTAGTGATTTTGGTGGGTAAAGCCAGAGGGGTCACCAGGTGATGCATTTTACCCAGTGAATAGGAAATAGCTCCACCCTATTTCTTGTTTTCTGTTCAGAATGAGACTTTTTTTAATTAATATTTTCCTGAAATAAAAGAGTTGTGACTGTCTGAGTCCTTCACTGTTTCCTGATACACAATGCAACAAAGCTTATTAGGTTGAGATTTACTTTTTTCTCCACTGCCTAATTAGAAGCTTAGCACCTCTAAGAGGATTATTTACAAAGCATTATCGCTGAACACATGGAGCCTTTAAAGATTTTTGACTCTCACAAACTCCTTGCCAGACTTTTCAAAATTAAGGTGTAGAAGGAAAGAATATCTGAAAAGGAAAAGGCTGAGTCACCACATACCTAAAAGCCCTTCACTTGCTTATGGCATTATGTACATCATCAGCAACAGGATTCAGCAAACCCTGACACTTCCTATTTTCAGACTGAAGGAGCAAATGATACAAAGCAGCAACACCATGTGTGTGAGAGTATGCTCCCCCCACCCACCTGTGCTTACACACACACACACACACACACACACACTTATTCTTTCTAACCTGTCATAAAGCAATCCTCTTTTCATGATTAGAGGCTGCATTCATGTTTAACTTCTGAAAATGAATCAAGTGTTCTTGAAAGTCTTGCCTGATTCCCCCACTCCACCAATACATCCACTCCCAAGGACAGCAGGAATACCAATTGGTCAACGCATGGGCTTTTGCTTAGACTCAGGGCTGTGGTGCAGACAGATGCCCTCTGTGGAAAACAGCAAGGCCAATAAAGGCCAATGAGGTAAGAAACCACATGTGCCCCTCAAACAGTAAATAACATTGTGTGGGTTTAATAAATCATTCTGTTATGCATCCAGTACACAGTATTTATCTTGCTACAAATATGTTTTGTTTCCTGACATCTTTTAAAAGAACAGTTTGATGACAGCAAACACTTTCTTTAATCTTCCTGATAGTTGTACCCAGAGCTGTTTTTGATACTGAGAACTGCACAAATAAATTGCCCACATCATATCCTGGTGCAATCTAAATCTCTGATTTAACTATGCTGTTTTCTTGTCTTTCAAATAGACACGCTACAGCCGCTTTCCCAGTGAAGTCCAGTGCAAAGAGGGAGAGGTGTGCCAAAGAGGCCCGAGAGATGGACGTTTCCTCAGTGTGGGTAAGAGAACAGGCTGGAGGCAGGGGAGGGCGGCTGGAGCCCTGTGGATCCACACGCTGTGACCATCATTCAGGTAACTGCTCTTTCTTCGTCTTCTGAGGGGGTGGTTCTTGGCTGCTGGCTTAACTTTCAGAAAGTACCCTCCTTCTCCAGGCTTCCTGGATCAACTTCTACTTTTGCATCTTCTTTTCATTAGTAAAAGGGAAAGGAGTCACCACTGGAAAGCTCTGAGATTCAGAGGAAGTGAGTAAACAGCATTTTTATTTTTCCTTCAATGGAATATAAGTTCCTCAAGAGGAGAAGAAGAGTACAGGTAATTATATATAATTATATCTTATCAGTGTATTACCAATCAGAGGAGTGTAAGGTTTCTTATCAAATCAGATTTGCTGAGAAAAAAGATATGAGGGGTCTGGACTTTTTTGTTTTTCCAACAGAACCTTGTTTTGGTTTGGTTTTGTGTGTGTGTGTGTGTGTGTGTTTATTTCAAGGAGACATGATTTTCCTGGCTGTGACATGTAATGCTCCATTTTACCAGACTGCATTAAGCAGTTCAGCTTATGACTATAAACAGTCTCTGGCTTTTGTCATTAGGATGAGTTGTTCAAATGTAAGGTACTCAAAGATAATGTCCTCAAGCCATTTAAGCCAAGTTCTTTTATTCTTCATTCGAGTAAACATGTCTTGGATAACTTCTACGAGTTCTGGCATGGACAAGAGTCATTTGAGTCATATTCCAAGTCGAGATGGGTACTAATCCCCTCTTATTACCCTACCAATTAATAATGTCACAGGCTAGAGACACAGCTGGCCAGGGTCTCACCTATATGATCTGTATCAGGGAAAGCTAACTGGCATTAAGGCATGTGGGAGAAACCATAAAGCACAGCATTTATACACAGTGATGCTGAACTTGGTCCGGGTTCAGTTCCCACATCTGCCACCTTTTAGGTCAAATAGGATAAACAATTTAACCTGAGAGTAATAAATACAAAGGACTTAGATGAAGACTTAGCATGTGGTAAATACTATACTAAATGTTAGTTACTTTTAGGACCCTGGCTTTAACCAGGCTCTGTCACCATCAAGAGGCATGATTAGGGATCAAGGCCTAGCCTTCCTCCTACTGAAGTGGCCGAGTCATTCCCTACCTTTTGCACCAGTCCCTGCTGATGCTGCTCTTGACAGCAGTGCTACCGCAGTGACATGAATGTCCTTCACCACCGTCCTCTCCAGCCTCTCAGTGCTGTCCCACCACTCTCCTAGGCTGACCCTGTTGCTCTCACAAATATAAGGAAAGATTCTCTCTCCACTCTTGTTACACCTCTGCTGCTGCTGCTGTCAAGTCACTTCAGTCGTGTCCAACTCTGTGCGACCCCAAAGACGGCAGCCCACCAGGCTCCCCCGTCCCTGGGATTCTCCAGGCAAGAACGCTAGATTGCTAAATGTGACCCTGCTCTCTTTTTTTAGTAAATCTCCTGTTAAGGGTAGTTTCACCTTTTTAGTCTCCTGTAGGACAGTCTTTCAAATAACATGATAAAAGCTACCCCCTGAGTTGTCAGAAAACATTTGGGTGACAACTCCAATAACCTATTCAAAAAGTTCTTTCCCAGTGATTATAAAGCACTGTTCCAAGCAAGGAGTTAAATCATCTTGGTCTGTGCCTATATGTCAGTATCATTACATTTTATGTTTGCTGCCCCACAGCAACACACACACACACACACACAGTCTTGCATCATACCTTACTGGATATTTTTAGGACTTCCCTGGTGGCTCAGAGGTTAAAGCGTCTGCCTGCAATGCGGGAGACCTAGGTTTGATCCCTAGGTCGGCAAGATCCCCTGAAGGAAATGGCAACCCACTCTAGTATTCTGGCTGGGAGAATCCCATGGATGGAGGAGCCTGGTAGGCTACAGTCCATGGGGTCGCAAAGAGTCGGACACGACTGATCTACTTCACTTTCACTTTCTAAGGACTGATCAACAAATTATCTTTACAATATTCTCAGGGAACCTATCAAGTTCACATGCAAAAGAGATCTGAAGCATGTTTGGGACATGCTGAGGCTCTTGATATTATAGATTGGTTGGTATTATATATTAGCCCCTTTCTGAGGCTATATATTAGGTTTCCTCAACTCTATTTTTCTTTCCTGATGTTTCCATATTAGTGTTTCTTAAACTGTGGTCAAGGACCATTGACATCAAAGTCATCTGACTTATTAAAAACTTAATTTCCCCACATCAGCTGAGCCAGGGTCTCTGGGAGGAAGGCTCAAATGCTTGAAGTTCTACAAGCTGTTCCTTCTATGCACTCTAAATAAAGTTTGAGAACTTCTGTTCTACATCATTTTGAAATACACATTGTTTTGAAACAAGCATTATGTATCTATCTTACCAGTTACATTGCTGGAAGTATTACAGTGATCTTTAACATAAAACCTTATATTCCATCCTTTGTTATTTAAAATACGCTCTTGCTATTGCCAAGATAAAGAATATCTGCAAGGCAGGACAGCCACTGGTCTCAGGAATCAATGAAATCAAATCAGTTTGCTTTCTTTAAGATAAAAAAATTGGCATAAATATAAAACAAAGCCCGTAATAGGAACTCCAAACAGCCTAGGGGTAGCCTAGTTGTTGGGGGATAAGCTTTTCAGTCAGTGAGACTAGGGTTCAAATTCCAGTAAGGATACTAACTAGCTGTGTGACCTTTACTTTTCTTAATCAGTCTGTTTTGATTTTCTCACCTGTAAAATTTTAGATAATACTGATAATATTAGATTTATTACTGATAATATTTATTATCTGATAATATTTATTTACTGATAATATTACTATTATTACTGATAATAATAGATTTGTTGTAAGAATGAAGTGAGAAAAAGGTAGGTAAGGCACTTGGTATAGTACATAATAAACGTGTTAGAGCAGTTATCATTTCCAAATGAGAATTATTCCTGATGGATTCTGAAATAAAGCAGACAGCTCTCATCTGAATAAAATCTTCAAGATGGTTAGTGAACTACTGGCCAGATGCTATCTTTCCTCTTTTCCAGATATCTAGAAACCTCAAAAGTGTCTTTTGCAAAGCACCAAAGAGCAGGACAAACAAGGCAAAAGAGTCAGATATCCTACCAGACAACTCCAGCCCTAGAGAAGAGTCTAAGGAAAGCATGGCAAAACCAGCGTATAAGATGGAGCTTTCAAAGGTGGGGCAGATTCACTCAACAAAATAGTTCTAGGACACGTGTCAGGCACAGTTCCAAGCTGAGAATACAGCATAGAACAAAACAGACAAAAGCTTTTCCCTTGTGGGGTTCATACTCTAGTGAAGGGAAGCACACAATAAACAACTCAATTAATAAAATATACAATATGTCTGATAGTGAAATGTGCTTTGAGAAAAATCAAGCAAAAAATGGGAATAGGGACTTCCCTAAGGATCCAGTGGTTAGGACTCTGCACTTGCACTGCTGAGAGAGAACTAAGATCCCACAAGCCTCACAGTGTGGCCAAAATAAACTAAATGTGGCACTACAAAAAATAGGAATAAGCAGAACCAGGGTAGATAATAGTTAGTCATGGTAAAGCAGAAAGACCTATGTATTACCCCCTCAATGTCATCTCCCTTTGCCCTAAATCCACACGTGAAAGGTGACCACTTCATTAATTAATACTCAGCAACTATTTTCTGAAAAAAGGATATGCCTCAAGAGGAAACCAAAATCTTTGAAAATAAAGCAACCTTTACATACCTGTTTCAGCTGGGTAGAATTAGTATCTGGCACATTTAAACACTCAATAAATCATTGTTGCAGAAATCAGTGGCTCAGCAAATAAGTGGAAGGATTACCACCTTTCAGGAAGGATGATTCCAGCTCCATCCACAGAGCCAGGCTGCTCTCTGTAATGATCACAACCTCCATAATAAGCAACAAAAACATGAACCTGATTGCTCACTAATCCTTGGTATTCTCCCAAGCACTTTATATGGATTATCTCATTGGAACCTTTCAACAATACTGGAGATTCAGGGGAGGAATTGCCCAGTACAGGCCTGTGGACACCATCTCTGTTGAGTAGTGTCCTTCCTGTTGAGAAGTGCAAATCCTTCTCAGTCAGTAAGTCAGGTCCTAAGTAGACTTCAGAGCAATGATTATGATTATCAATCAATAAGGATTATCAAATTATCAAACACAGGTGTTCCCATTTTCCAACCCAGCTGCCAGTGTCTTCTCAGCAAATCACTGTTTCTGATAACCATCCAGTCCAGACTAGAACTTTTTAATGTCTTTTCTCTTTCAGTCATTCTACTGGTATTATCCAGCATTCACTATATACAAAGCTCGAGATGCAGTCAGAGGTCCCTGCCCTCCAGGAATCTACAATCAGATCCTGAAAGAAGGCTCAACCCTGTAGAGCAGTGGTCCCCAACCTCCGGGATCTAATGCCTGAAGATGTGAGGTGGAGCTGATATAATAATAATAGAAATAAAGTACACAATAAATGTAATGCACTTGAATCACCCCAAAACCATCCCCCCCACCTGCAGTCAGAGGAAACCAGTTCCTGGTATCAAAATAATTGGGGCCACTGCTTTAGTAGAAGGAAACAAAGCAAAGCAATGTGTTTGCCCTGGGGTGCATACAACAGGTGTAAGAGGGGACTGAAGACTTTGATTTATACCTTCGGAGGCTAATTCAGATTTCTGGTATGGAGAACCATTGGAAGAACCAAGGACAGAGATATCTGTGAGTCAGAAAGGGTGGTCACATGCCTCGGAGAGACAAGCTAGGTATGCTTTGGATACACCAAAGACCCAAAACAGGGCCACAGCTTGAACACATGGGCAGCTTCTTTCCAAGGAAAGCCAGTCACTGACAAGGCCAGAAGAGTCTGTGCCTACCCTGCTGGACCCCACTGTGAAGATTTAAAGCTGAAAATCAGTGCTGAATTACAGGTCACAGCAACCAAACACCCAAACCATAATTCAGAAAGGGAGAATTGGATTTACCAGGAAAAACAAATTGCCTACGAAGGTAGTGCTGTAAGCAGTTCTGGAAACAAACAGTGCCCAGTTTATTTTTTTCAGTGTTTTAAAAGGAAAGAGACAACAATTAGAAAGGAAGTAGAGGTAACAGTGCAGAGGCACAGAGGAGCCGGGCTAAAAGGAGGGCCCTTAGGACCCTGCGCCACACGTGGTCCAAGTTGGATGCCAATCTAGTTCTCTTGCTTCTCTGCTTAAACCCACCAGAAGCCTCCCTGCTGCTGCTGCTGCTAAGTCACTTCAGTCGTGTCCGACTCTGTGCGACCCCATAGACGGCAGCCCACCAGGCTCCCCCGTCCCTGGGATTCTCCAGGCAAGAACACTGGAGTGAGTTGCCATTTCCTTCTCCAATGCATGAAAGTGAAAAGTGAAAGTGAAGTTGCTCAGTCGCGTCGGACTCTTAGTGACCCCATGGACTGCAGCCTGCCAGGCTCCTCCGTCCATGGGATTTTCCAGGCAAGAGTACTGGAGTGGGTTGCCACTGCCTTCTGACTAAGCGACTATAAAAGTATTAGAGGGAACAATTGCGAGAGTTCACACCAGGCCATGAATACTGCCCACTCTCATTAGTCTTTATCACCACTGGGAAGAACAAGCAGAAGAAGGTGAAATGGTGAAAACAACAAGTTGGGAGGTTCTAATAAAAGTAGTTTCCTAGTCTAATAGTAGTGACAGATGAACTGAAAAGTGAAAGTGAAGTTGCTCAGTCGTGTCCGACTCTGCGATACCATGGACTATAGTCTACCAGGCTTCTCTGTCCATGGGATTTTCCAGGCAAGAGTACTGGAGTGGGGTGCCATTGCCTTCTCCAAGAAGCCTCCCACTCTCCTTTAAACAGAGCCCCAACTCCTTCACTTGACCTTCCTTCACCAACTCCTTCAAAGACTTGCAAAACGTAGTGCTTCCCTTGGATTTATCTCACCATTCCCCTCTTCCCTTCATCTATTCTGAACTGCCCTCAAGTCTTCCCTGGTGTTTCTATCCCAGCTTTCATTAGGTCATCACATGGAACACATTTCCCCTGTCCATCTTCATCTGACTGCCACCTACTTATTCTTCAGATCTCGGCTTAAATATCATTTACACAAAGAAGCTTTCCTTACCCTGGTTGAGGTTAGGTCCCTTTGCTCTGTTCGCATAATTCCCAATATTTCCTCTCTCATAATATTCATCAACTTTGTAATCATTATTGATTATGAGTCTTTGCTACTAAATAGTAAACTTCATGAGTGCAGAGATTGTTGCAAGAACCATAAAACACCCATTAAATTAATCAATAGACTCAATTGAAGCAAAATTTATTAGGGGACTTTAGGTCCTTCTTTCTCCCTGAATTGTAAATTGCAAGGGAAAAAAAGAACATAACATTAAGCAACATCTCAAAGGAGAAGAGAAAGGATAGTTCTTGCCTGTTGTGGCCCAGCAGCTTAGCTTTATGATCTCGCATACCTTTCTTCATTAGCATGTGCCCCCTACCAAGAAAAGTAATTCTATAAAATAATTTTACCCGCTTCCCAGTCCAAAAAATATTATCTTTTCTTTTAATTTATTCTCACTTCATTCATTCAACATTTATAAAGCAACTTCAGTGTGCCAAGCACTGATTCTTCCTACATTTTTGTTGTTTTCAAATTTTCACGGGTAGAGATTTAGGAGTTGGCTATAATAAAAATTCAGAAATGAGCAAGATTTTAATTTCAGGGGGTAAAAAGCTTAATAGTCAGGAATACATTTAGTATTGAGTTGCTGGCAACAGAAAAACTAGTGTGAATTGGCTTAAATCCATGACTTCATTGGCTCACAAGTCTTTTAAAGGCCAGAAGTTTTAGGCAGGTTTTTTCTCCAGAGCTTCACAGAGTCCCTAGGCTTTGGCTCCTTTAGGATTCTCTGGGCCCTACCCTCTGAATGACAGCTTGCCCTTCTCAGTTTCCCTTGTAATAGCAGTTATCCCACATCTCACCTCTTCCACCTTGCCAAAAGAAAAGGAGTTCTTCACCTATTTCCCACAAATGAAAATGGAAGCCTGCTTCCCAGGATCCTCCAGCAAACAGGGGAATTTCCTCCCCATCACTGTCTTGAATCTGGCCATATAACCATCCTGGAACCAATTGCCTCACCCAGGGAATGAGATACACTGGTTGGTTTCAGCCCTACAGGATCTACCAAATATGTTGTCCATTCCACACCAGATGTGTAGCTGAGCAAAGGAAAACATATCCCTAAAGGGAAAAAAGTTTGAAGACTGTTAGAGAAATGAAGAAATAGACATTGATGAAGCAGTCAACAAGTGTTCATTACACAGGTATGTGGTCAGGCCACCCAAGATGGCTGTTCTCTTGCTCGCTGTACATCCCCTGATCAACCAGTACCTGCTTCACCTACACCCTACTCACCTGATCAACCTTCCCTCTTAATCATAGAGCCTAATAGGTAACTGCCTATGTGCTTGCCCCCTGCCCTGGCTGCTGATTTCCCTAGTAACTGAGGAACCAACCTGACAACTGGTAGCCTCCTTCTCCCCATAGTAGTGAAAACTGCTGCTATGTCCTGCCTGCCATCTGCTGTACATGGTGGGATACTCCTTCAGAACCTTTTGCTTCAGATGCATAAGATTCCCTGTCCAGTAAACCACTGACGTCTCTGCTGTTGTTCTGAGTTCTTTCCTAGGTCTCACAGCCAGGGAATTACAAGGTTTACAGAGTTTTCCAGAGCAGCATTCCAGTTTCTCTATATAACACTCAAACGCTCAGAAATGTTTGACCCTTTGCGACCGCATGGACTGTAGCCTCCCAGGCTCCTCTGTCCATGGGATTTTCCAGGCAAGAATACTGGAGTGGGTAGCCATTTCCTTCCCCACCCAGGGATCGAACCTAGATCTCCTGCATTGCAGGCATATTCTTTACCAACTGAGCCACCAGGGAAGCCGGTTTCTCCACCTCACATAAAGAAATATGTCATCACTGCTGGGTAGCTTATAGAATCCTTGATTCTTAGGATTAAAAGGAATTACACATAGAGTCCAATCTAACCCTTCATGTTATAGTAATTAAGGCTGGGAAGATTGAAGTAATTTGCCCCCAAGTTACACAATTTAGTGAGCACCATCAAAAAGAACATAACTCAGATGTTTTTATTTTTGATCTAACATTCTTCTTGAGTGTCATTACAACACAACAAAATCATACCATATGATAAGTCATTTCTGTTATTCTATAAACACTGAGTTTATTGGCAGAGAATATTTTTTGTTGGGTTTGTGTAAGGGTAGGTAGGAAAAAGTGAAAGAATGGAAAAAGAGAACAGTTTTGATGTCTTTTTAATTTTAATTCACACAAATTTCTAACACATTTATTGACTGAGAAAATATGACGCTAGGACTTTGATAATAAGAATCTTCACGGTAAGACTTCTAAGTCCTGATCCCAGGGCTGTACACCATTTGGTGAAAAGACAAATTCCAGGCTCTGCTCTCAACAATTGGTGTGTTTGAGACCTACGAAATAATGCACATTTATAATGCTTTTGATCTGAGGAAGAACTCTTCAGAGTAGAGAAAATGTTCATGCTAGTCAATAGATAAACATCACAGACCCACCTGTGCTCTGGGACCTGTGAACTTTCCTCCAGGTCACAGAACTGCATTGCATTTTCAGGGCAGACCAGCTAGCAAGGGCCAGCTGTGGGTGAGGGAAGAATAAACAAGAGACAACCAAAAGTGCCCTCCCTGAGCCTGGAGGATCTCTTCATTAGTATTCACACACCCTCTGGATATGGAAAGCCTACTCAACGGCAAAGAGTTTACTCAGATGGTACTTATCTTAAACCCTTATTTATCACTAGTATCTCTGCAGCAATTAGTTGTTTGGGTTTTTTTTTTATTAATTGGAGGATAATTGCTTTACAACGTACAACAACATGAATCAGCCATAAATATATTACACATATATCCTCTCCCTTCAAACCCCTGCCCCCATCCCACCACTCTAGGGCATCACAGAGCACTGGGTTGAGCTCCCTGTTACACAGCAACTCCCCACTACCTATCTGTCTCACGTATGGTAATGTATATATTTCAATGCCACTCTCTCAATTCACCCCACCCTCTCCTTCCCCGGGTGTGTCCACAAGTCCATTCTCTACATCTACATCTCTTTTCCTGCCCTGAAGATAGATTCATCAGTATGCTTTTTCTAGATTCCACACAAATGCATTAATATACAATATTTGTTTTTCTCTTTCTGGCACACTCCACTCTGTATAACAGGCTCTGGGTTCATCCACCTCAGTTCAACTGACTCAGACTCATTCCGGAGTAATATTCTATTGCATATATGTATGTCAACTACAAGTTGGCACTAGCCAAGGGCATTTGCCATCTGCTTCTGTGGAGATTGAATCCTGTGCTGCTGCAGCTGTTGACCTTTAACACCCCTAAAAGGAATTCAGTATCCTCTGTAACACTATATTTTGGTCCTTTCTTATCTCTTAGTCTCTTCCAGCACAAGGACTATATTTTACTCACAATTGAATTTTCATCCATTGCACAGAGTAGATGCCAAATTAATGTTTAGTGAGTTGGATTGAACTGAGTCATATGATGTCTGTCTTGCCTTCAAAGCATATTCAAATCACACTTTTCTTCCAGAATACGTCCTAAACTATCCTAACTGTAGGTTCAGTCTATGTCTTGAGTCAACATAGTTGCTTCCTCTATCCAACTCCAAAACTTCAAGTGCAGCCCCACCTCAACTCCCAGGACCATGTATAAACTGAGCCAGGAGACTGAGTAACTAGTCCACATTCCAGAGCTCAGCATTAAATCGTCTTTGCCACTAGTCCAATCGTCCATTTATTTGTTTCTTTAATAAACATTTAAAAGCCAACTTGGTGCCAGGCCCTATGCTGTCATTGTTGTTTAATCCCAAAGTCACGTCTGACTCTTTTGTGACACTATGGACTATAACCTGCCAGCCTCCTCTGTCCATGGGATTTCCCAGGCAAGAATATTGGAGTGGATTGCCACTTTCTTCTTCAGAGGATCTTCCCAACCCACAGATGGAACCTGCATCTCCTGAATTTCAGGCAGATTATTCACCACTGAGCCACCTAGGAAGCTCAGGCCCTATATCAAGTGCAAAAGAAATAAGGATGAAGATGTTATGAGCTGGGCCCTCAGGGAGCCCACAGCTAGTTAGTTGAGGGGCAGGGGGGACATTAAACAGGCAACCCTGTGTCAGACCCTGTATCATATTTTGCCCAATCTCCAGTCTCTGTGCTCTATTTCATTTTCTTGGTATTCTCTGTCTTCTTTCTTGTTCCAGAAACCCCAACTCTCCAGACTGGAAATTGAAATCCTACTTGCAATCCTACTGTCAGGACAAAAGACTTGTGCAGTTTTCTTTTCCATATAACCAGCCCTTCTGCACACCGCTTTCCATTGAGTGAGAAAAGTCTGACTTCTTCACAGGGTCTCTGATTCTTTGTTTCAGGACTCTCTGACCTGGCTCTCAAGTTTGGCATCTAATATGAATTATCCAGTACTCTTTAGGATTAAAGTACATAATTCTCTGTGTATCCTATTTAGAACGGATATCCTCAGGATCCATTCCCCCAGATGTTCTAAATATCTGTATTTATTACAAGCCTCCCAGGCAATTTTAAAACAGATGGTCCAGAGACTTTAAGAAGCATTGTCCTAAGATTCACATATTCACTTAAATTTTAGAATTATCTACACTGTCTCTATCTCACCCCACCATCACAATTTGGACCCTGAAAACCTTCAAGGATTGGGATAATTCCCCAATTCTCCTGCCGAAGGAAGTGGAATTCAGTCAGCAGAAGACTTACTGTGCATGACTATGTTCTTTGACTTTTGAATGTTATCTTCCCCAAAGTCCCCATCACTGGGCAGCGTACCTATTGGGACAGCTTAGATGCTTAATCTTGACCTCCTGGCCAGTTATGTGCTTGAACTCTGATCTATTTCTATTACCCCTGAAACATCATGCTTTGTCCATCAATACCTGAAAGTCAGTCAGTCTCTCACCTCTCTATCTGCTGTCACTACCTAGCCAGGTTTGGCTCCAGATTCCAGGATTCCCCACCTGGCCTATCCAAGTGATAATTATTGACTGTCTGTGCAAGTTCTCAGAAATCCCAGGCCATGGTCATATTTTCTTAGAAATCCCATGCTCTTTGAGGAAGACTCAGACACCGCTGTAGCAGAGCCCTGTGCCACCCACTCCTGCTCCTGCCTCCCCAGTGCTCGCTGTCACTGAGGAACAAGTTGGTCAGGAAACCACACCACAGCCATGCCCTTTAAAGACACTGGTAATCCTCCACTGGAGCCAAAGGTGGAGGATCACCCTCACCAGCCTCAATGTGAAGTCTCTGAAGAAGGTATGTGCTGACCTGATGAGAGGTAGGAAGGAAAAGAATCTGATAGTGAAAGGACCTGATCAGACTCTGAGGCCCACCAAGACAGAATAACTATGAGAAAAAATTCCTTGAGGTGAAAGTTCTAAGACTTGGGATCAATTTCAGATGAGGATCCACAAGCGACTCATTGACCTGCACAGTCCTGAAATTGTCAAGCAGATCACTTCCATCAGTAATGAGCCAGGAGTCGAGGTGGAAGTCACCACTGCCTATGCCTAAGTCAACCTTTTTAATAAACTGATAATCAGTTGTTAAAAAGAAAAATGAAATCCCATAGCACCAATTGTCTGTATCACTCAGTTCACCTGTTATGCCTAGATCTGTTACCAACATCCTATCTCACCAGCAAGATTGTAAATTAATATTACTGAGTATTCGTGGGTTAAATAATCACATAGGCCCTAACTATGGAAGACACAAAATAAGATATTTATAGTAAAAGTAAAGGACCAGAGGAACTGACATTACCAGAAAAGTCAGGCTTAGAAGAGATGCTGGAGTTCACACTGAGTTACCAGGGAAAAAATTGATTTTTAACCATCGTAGTAATATTTTCCATTCACTGAGGACCAATCATGTGTACCAGGCACTGTACTAGATATATTAAATGTCATTCTTCTAATCCTTACAACTATCATTTGAAGAAACCTTTGACGCTCAAGGAAGTCTATAAGCTTTCCCATGATGACACAGCTAGAAAGTGAAGGAGTTGAGATAATTTAGGTTGACTCCAAAGCCCATGGTATATCTGCACACGTGTGTGCTAAGTTGCTTCAGCTATGTCTGACTCTTTGTGACCCTATGGACTGTAGCCTGCCAGTCTCCTTTGCCCATGGGATTCTGCAGGCAAGAATACTGAGGTGGGTTGCCACCCCCTCTTCCATGGTATGTCTACTACACTACAAACCAAGGAAATAATTATCACCAGCTCCTCAATTTGCCAGAGCTATTGCTAGAGCACATTATTCCTGTAAAACTCTAATATCACTTGAAAATTTTCAATGAGTTCAAAAGATTGTAAGAAAGAAATTTTTCCAAAATAATCAGGGAATAGTGTATAGGTGGGAATACAGAGCATTACGGGAAAATGTCCTGCCCAACAGCTGTGTTCATTCCTCCATTCAACTCAGTGGTACTAAACATAAAGCCAAATGAACTCTGGGCATTTTAATATTGTTTTCTCTTTGGGGAACCTAACTTCTCCTTAATAGGACAGGAAAAAAGCCCACCTAGCTGACTGTTGCTTGGTGCCTCATTCTACTAAGGCTTTATGGCTGAGCTTCTGTAGTTTGTGTCTGCTTGAAAGAGCCTCTGGCCTCTTTCCTAGTTTTAAAGGCTGTCCTCAGCAGGAACACTGGATTACTAGCCCTAGTTAAAGAGCACTTAGAGCCATGCTGGTTAAAACACTTGCATGACTTCCAGGCAACTGCAATAGAGGCCAAGAATTAATTAATTGATGCCAGTGGGAGTTGAAAGCTTGGGATAAGGGCACTGCAAAGCCTGGGAGCATCTGCCTCACACCACAAAGCTCACATTCCCAGCATTCCAGCTGCTGTGAGGAGTAGTGCTGAGAGCATTGCATTGAAGGAGTTACAAGCCCAGGTCTGGGTCTATGGGAACTTGAGTCTTGCTGATCTTTCTGAGGCTAATTCCTCATCTGTAAATAAGAAGAGTAATCCCTGTACTACTCATTGCAGAAGATTTTGTGAGGCTCAGATGAACTATCTGTATGTGAAGCCTCCATAAAGACTGTGACTGGAGTAAATGCCCCCCTCGAGTGCTCCCAGAACAATCCATGTTTCCCCAACAAGCACTTGTTGTATTTCACAGTTATTACTTCTTTGTCTTGTCTTTCTCTTATGTACTGTACAATTCCATAAGGACAGGGATGGTATCGATATTGCTCAACACTGGCTCCTAGAATCTACCACAGTGCAGACTGCTTGGTTGTTGCTCAAGAAATGCCTGTGAGATGAATGAATAGTGCACAATGAATAATTGTAGTCCTATGTAGCGTTCTTTATTTTGTGGAAGCTTCATGCCACATGGTAAAACAAATCCCATGTCACCATCACTGTCAGCTACAGGAAACTTTTTTTTTTCCACTTTATAACTGTTGTTCCATACTCAGAAGCAGTCCTCAAGAAGTGTATAGTCCAAAGAGAATAATACACGTAGAAATGAAAAATCAAATTAAAAAAACACAGTAAATGCCATTTCTAATAAGTTCTCACTTTCAATTCAACTTTTTCAAAGAACTAACCTCTGGGGTAATTCCAAACATCTTAAAATTACAAGTTTCTCTAGGACTAAAACTACCATATGACCCAGCAATCTCAATATTATGCATATACCTTGAGGAAACCAAAACTGAAAAAGATATATGTACCCCAATGTTCGGGCTTCCCTTGTGGCTCAGCTGGTAAAAAATCCGCCTGCAATGCAGGAGACTTGGGTCCAATCCCTGGGTTGGGAAGATCCCATGGAGAAGGGAAAGGCTACCCAATTCAGTATTCTGGCCTACAGAAGTCCAGGACTGTACAGGCACAACTGAGTGACTTTTACTTTCACCCCAGTGTTCACTGCAGCACTATTTACAATAGCTGGGACATAGAAGCAGCCCAATGGCACCCCACTCCAGTACTCTTGCCTGGAAAATCCCATGGATGGAGGAGCCTGGTGGGCCACAGTCCATGGGGTCACTAGAGTCGGACACGACTGAGCAACTTCACTTTCACTTTTTACTTTGATGCATAGGAGAAGGAAATGGCAACCCACTCCAGTGTTCTTGCCTGGAGAATCCCAGGGACGGGGGAGCCTGGTGGGCTGCCGTCTCTGGGGTCACACAGAGTCAGACACGACTGAAGCGACTTAGCAGCAGCAGCAGCAGATGTCCATCAACAAATGAATGGATAAAGAAGCTGTGGTGCATATATACAATGGAATATTACTCAGCCATAAAACGGAATGCATTTGAGTTGGTTCTAATGAGGTGGATGAACATAGAGACCGTCATACAGAGTGAAGTCAGAAAGAGAAAAGCGAATATCACATAATAGTACATATATATGGAATCTAGAAAGATTATACTGATGAACCTATGTGAAGGGCTGAAGTGGAGACACAGACATAGAGAACAGACTTATGGACAGGGGCAGCGGGAGGATGGAAACATATACACTACCTTATGTAAAATAGATAGCCAGTGGGAATTTGCTGTATGTCTCAAGGAAATCAAACCAGGGCTCTGTGACAATCTAGAGGGGTGGGAGGAGGTGGGAGGCGGTTCAAGAGGGAGGGGACATATGTATACCTATGGCTGATTCATTTTGCCGTATGGCAGAAATCAACACAATATTGTAAAAGAATTATCCTTCAATTAAAAATATTCGGCAAAACTAATACAATTATATAAAGTTTAAAAATAAAATAAAATTAAAAAAAATCATGTTTGTAAAGCATATTTAATAAAACAAAGCAAATGCTCATATGAAAAAATAAAAAAAAAAAAAAATAACTACAAGTTTTTATATTTAAAGACCATAGACTGCCTTGTGTGTCCAGATGGAGTATTTTAAGTATAAATTCAATTGTGTAGAAATCCCAGATATTTTTGTGGAGGAGTGACTATGTTCTGAAAGCACTAATCACCAGAAGTAAACATGTGTAGGAAGGTGTGGAGGAGCGGGGCAGAAGTGTGTCAGAGGATGTTTCTGTAGATTCCAGTGAAACCTTTTTGGAGATAAATATGCAAAGATTCAAAACACAAAGGTAGGCACTATCATTTGCAAAGACCTACATGCAGTGAGAAGAAATCGGAAAACCAATATACATTGCTTCAAAGCCCCAGTATTTTTGTACCTTGAAATTATTAAATTTTTATCTGCTTTTATGTGAAACAAATATGCAAACTAACCTAACAACTTGAGCAGAATGTCAAGGGATTCTTCTGAAGGTTATTTTCTCTGTGATAGGACTACAGGAGAGACTTGGGTACAAGAGCATCACATTATACCAGGAAGCCGGGCAACACTTTTGGCAAGGAAGTGTTTGGTGAAGTCTTTATCACCACTGGGAAGAGCAAGCAGGAGAAGGTGAAATGGTGAAAACAACAAGTTGGGAGGTTCTAATAAAAGTAGTTTCCTAGTCTAATAGTAGTGACAGATGAACTAAAAAGTGAAAAGTGAAAGTGAAGTCGCTCAGTCATGTCCAACTCTGCAACTCCAGGGACTGTAGTCTACCAGGCTCCTCCGTCCATGGGATTTTCCAAGCAAGAGTACTGGAGTGGGTTGCCATTGCCTTCTCCAAGAGATCTTCCCAACCGAGGGATTGAACCCAGTCTCCCGCATTGGAGGCAGACACTTTACCGTCTGAGCCACCAGGGAAGTCCCTACAGGTGAACTGGTGAGCCCCAAAACAATTAAGTTTGAAAAGACAGATTGTAGAGTTTCCTTTGTTGTTCAGTTCCTAACTCATGTCCAACTCTTTATGACCCCATGAACTACAGCAGTCCTGGCTTCCTTATCCTTCACTTTCTCCCAGAGTTTGCTCAAATTCATGTCCATTGAGTCAGTGATTTCTTAAACATTTTTAATACCTCCCTTAGAGAAAGCAAATTTTTGATGAGTAAAAGTCCCCCTGAATTCATTATACAACAAATAATTCTGAGATGGGATCTCAGTATTTTTTGTTGTTATTCAGTCACCAAGTTGTGTCCAACTATTGGCAACTCCATGGACTGCAGCACACAAGCCTTCCCTGTCCTTCACTGTCTCAGTATTACTTACTTGCAGGAAGTTCATTTTAAGCTTTTACCTGGAATTGTGCCTATGGGAGACACTTTGGGGAGTATAACAGACACAGAGTTGTTCCCCAATATCTGTGCTCCCTTCTAGCTATGGCTGAGCACAAGAGCACCAAAAACAAAGACTTCATTTCCACCCTCCCCTGCAGCTAGGCATGCACATGACTAAACTCTACAAAGCGGTTTCCAGGAACCTTCCTTAAGGACTGGTGCTTATTGTTCGTTATCTCATCTTTGCCTCTTTCTCCTTTCTTCCTCCTGAGAGAGATGCTGCCATTTGGAGGCTGAGGACCACATTCTTGGTTGAAGCCTGCAATCTGAAGACTTTTAGAGCATAAGTCACTACTCCAGCCCTGGATGGCCTATGTTTTGACTTAAATGAGAAACAATGCATTTTTATCCTGATGAAACCACTATTATTTAGAGGTTTTCTGTTATTGCTGAACTTAAGCCTTGTTGATACAGGGAAGGTTTGTATTCAAAGTAGGTAAGAAGCAGTCCCCAACTTTAAGAAGTTTCATAAACCTAAGAAGAACATGAGTGGTATACACTAAACTGCAAATTTGTACAAAGCATAAAATTATTATAAAATTTAGAGTGTCACAAGTTCAAAATATTATCGTTGAGCCTGGGAACAAAAAAAGGAAAACAAGTCACCTCTGTTAGAAGATAAAGAGGGAAGGAATAGTGTGGCTCAAGTGGCATTTGAAATGGGCCTTAAAGAAGAATAGAATTTTGATAGATAAAAGTGGAGAGAAAGACAAAACAGGCAGAAAGAACAGCATTTCAAAGGCTAGAAGGAGAAAAGCATGGATTGTGTTCAAAAAAGTTTAAGTGATTCAGAGCACAGGTTGTAGACAGTGATCCTTACTGATCACCCAATTGACCTATTTCCTTTCCTTGCTGCATTTTTTTCATGACCTTTGTCATGATCTGATTGTGTCAACTCTGATATCTGTTTATTTTCTAGAATAACCAGAATTTCAGTTCTCCAACCTTTTGGTTTCAGCAACTCCTTTACATCCTTAAAAATTATTTAAGGCCCCAAAAAGCTTTGGTTTATGAAGGATATATCTATAAATACAAACTGTATTAGAATGAGTATAGAGTTTTAGTTATGTAAGATAAATAAGTTATAGAGATATGCTGTATAACATGTCTACTATTAAGAACACTACACTGTGCACTTAAAATTTTTTCAGAGTATAGATTTAATGTTAAGTATTCTTTCACTCTTCTTTTTCATGCATTGGAGAAGGAAATGGCAACCCACTCCACTGTTCTTGCCTGGGGAATCCCCGGGACGGCAGAGCCTGGTGGGCTGCCGTCTATGGGGTCGCACGGAGTCGGACACGACTGAAGCGACTTAGCATAGCATAGCATTCTTACCACAAGACAGGTGCTGAGAAAACTTTTGGTGGTCACAGATATATTTATTACCTTGATTGTGGTGATGGTTTTATGGGTGTATAGCATATATCCAAGCTCATAAAATTATATACATGAAATATATGTGATATTTTGTATATCGATTACACCCTAATAAAGATGTTTTAATTTTTTTAATTGATAAAATTTTTAACATTTATGTAATCACTTTAAAATAACAAAAATAAACCCATTCCATGTTAATGTAAAGAACATTTTTATGGAAAAAAATGTTCACAAAAAGTCATTAAAATATAGCATTGTTTCACATTTTTGCAATTTTCCTTAATATCTGGCCTAATGAAAGACAGCTAGACTCCCACATCTGCTTCTACATTCAATCTGTTGTGATATCACATATCAGATAGCCTCTGGGAGACTTCACTATATACACATAAGAAAAGAAAATGAGAGTGAAAGTGACAAATAACATCTTAGTATTATTATGGAAACAATCTTTACCTTGCAGACACTCTGAGAGAGTTCCCGAAGCCCCTTAAGTTCCCTGACTAACTTTGAGAACCACTGAACTGGAATATAAACTCAGTGATGACAGAGATTATATTTAGTTCACTGTTACATTCCCAGCATCTGGACCTGGCAGATAGTATGCACTCAATAATGCTCATTGAGTAAACGCATGAACGTGAGGCTTTATTATGAAAGACACTGAATGCCAGGCTAATGAGTTTGCTATAAACTTAGTAGAAAAGGGGGAGCCAGAAGTGAGAAATCACTGGATGTGGTGTATTATCCCCCAACTGGAAATCCATGAATCTATTCCTGACTTAACTGTCTGTGTGATCTTCCTCAAGACAATCAACTCCTGTTCAATTATATTTTTTTCATCAGAAAAATAAAGTATTGCAATAAATATGGATTGTCACTTTCAACTCTCTTAATCTGCAGATTGTAGAATTATGTCACAAAAATATTAATTTTAAAGGTCACAAAATCAAAATTCCTTACTGATAACTATTCTCACATTTATTGATGCTAAGACTGGTCACTATGACTTCCCTGGCAGTCTAATGGTTAAGACTCTGAGCTTCCATTGCAGGAAAAACAGGTTCGATCCCTAGTCAGGAAAGTAAGATCCTACATGCCTCACAGTATGGCCACCCCACTCCCCCCAAAAAGAAGACTAATCATTAACTAGGGTCTTTAAAAGTAAGATTAGAGAATCAACATTAAACTTCAGTATAGCTAAAAGTGTTTACTTGGAAGAAAATATTTACTAAGGGAGGTCTCTTAACTTATTTAAATCTCAAATGATTCCTGTGATGTAGCAGTTTCTTTCCTACATTTTGCTAAATCAGGAGATACTAAAAAAGACATTCCTAGCCCCACACCTTGGAGTAACTAACAAAGTTAGGAGTTAAGTCTCCTGTGTGATTATGACTGCGTCTAAAACTTACTGTCTTAAAAAGGTATAACACTACCTCCTAGAAATTGAGATACTGCTCAAATTGGATATGTTGCTTCAATTTGGAAGAATGGATTGACAAAAACAAAAATATGGCGCTTATGGAATCCAACTAATTACCACATTAGTTAATCTAGAATTACCCAAGAGAATTAGACTTTATCAGGTTAACATGGCAGGGAAAAGTGACTATATCCAGTTAATTAAAATGTATGAGACACTACGGACAAAGGTGGAGAAAAGAGGACAGAGCTTGGAAAATTTTGAGGCAAACATAGAAGAAAAAAAAAAAAGACATCATCTCATTTTATTTTCAAACCTGAGCGTACCACTGAGAAAGAAACAGGCTCTGTTCTTCATCATTTCTTTGTTCGTTTTTGGCTGAAACAAATTAAGGTCATCCACCCTGGGAATAAATGAGATTTGCTCTGAGGTCGTTACCAAATCAGCAGTGGCACAAGTAGTCCTGCTAATGAAAATTATCCCAACCGTCTGACTCAGACATCATCTCAGTTTCAATTCCCTGCAGCCATTTGGTTGAAAAGATTTCATAATGATTTTTGAGAGACCATTTCAAGTTTGTATTTTATCTTAAGGAAAGAGGGGATGTGTTTGTTCTCTGTTTCGAATAAGAAATAAGCTTGACTTCATAAAGACTACATAGTGAGAACATTCACCCGTAGTTCCTTTCTTTCTTTTTTCTTTCTCTCTTTTTTCTTTCTTTCTTTTTTAGGTAAGAAGTAAGTTGATTGAGAGAGATACACAGTCCATAGACGGAGTGTGGACCATCTCAGAAAGGGAGAGGTCACACCTGTGGCTTCTTAAAAATTATTCCTCATTGCATCTTTCTTCCATTCAATTTCCCAGTAGTTGGAAAACCAACCCGTCAGCCTTTCCTTACCTACGTCTATGGTACTCTACTCTTCAATTATAACATCAGAGCTTATTATTCTTCTGCAGTGTGGTAAGACACATCAGTAAATCTCTAGTTATTATTGATTTATTTGGTACAGTTTGCTTCAGAACTTCTATGTGCCAGGTACTGTGTTGATGCTAGGGATCCAAAAATGGATGAAATAGATCCTTACCTTCAAAGTGGTCACTGTCTAGTGGGAGTTAGACAGATAAGTAGATAAATATTTCTTTGATGTGTTCATATTATCAACAATATGAGCAGCTATTGCATTCTAGGTGTTCATGGTAGGTGCTGGGCATCTGTTCTTCACCAAAAAAAAAAAAAAAGTATTATGACCCAAGTTAAGCAAAGATAAATTCAGAAAAAGAAGTAATTTAAAAAGTAGGAAATGAGCATTCTGATATGAGCTATGTGAAAATGAGACAGACTTTGTCTGAGATAGTCCTAAGCCTTTGAAAATGAGACAAAAGAACATGAAAAGGGCAGTCAGGAAGAAAGAATGAGAAAGAAAAGTCAATACCCCAGAAGCTCTGCCTGGTGAATTAGTAGCCTGACAAGGTGCCCCCATCTGGCTTTAAGGAGGCAGGCCAACCTAGGTTCTCCTTTGAGATTTTTCCATCAGTTGCATTAATGCAGCAAATTAGCATATTATTTACACTACAATCAAACCTGGGTATTGAGGGGTGGGGATGGAGGGAATTGGTGGTTAGTAGTTGAGTGTAAAATTATCCTAACACTACTATTCTGGTGAGAATTATCAACTGCTTTTTAGACACATCCTATTACCCATTTACTTTGATTCCAATCCAGCACCATTCTTTATGTTTACTAAGCTTTGGGGCTTATATTGACTTCCAGTTATTTCACTTGAGTAATACCCTTAATTAGTATAAGCATGAGTCCTTTATTTTCTCTGAAACACTGCCAAATTCAGTTTTCCCCTCAGCAAGGGGAAACTTAATTAACATTTTGTTAATTTCTAGAACCATTTCAATTTTCCCTTCTCTGGGGTTTCCACCTGCTTAGAGAAGGAGGAAATGTTCATAGATAAAGAAAACAGTAGATGAGGCATAAAAATTAACATGGAACTAATCCAATTCTCAAGATGATTCAGAAAACCTAGACTGTTTTGAGAACTATTGTGTATATGAAGTATTAATTCATATATAACAGGGAAAGGGGAGCCTTGAGACACCCTTGCAATCCCTTTGTTTACCCTATAGCTCCCACCACCTCTTTAAACTAATCCTGGCCTCTGCTGCCCTAGGAAATCTTAGACCATCATTGAAATTCAAATAGGAACAAAAGAAGTTAATTTTTAGCTTTTAAACATACAGAGTTGAGGTCCTGCCATAAGCAATAGATTTGGAAAACTATTTAACCATCCACCTCTTCCATCCCTTCCCCATTCACCAATGAGGAGAACAAATAAACCTTTGCGGATTGGAGAGGGTGGCAAGAGTTTGGAGAAAAGGCAAAAAAATAAAAAATTAGAAATTATATGAGAGTTCTGTTCTTTGTCCTGCCCAGCCAGGGACCTGTGGGATAAAAGGGAGGTGGTTCTTCCTTTAAGACTAAGGATATGAGACAGACCTCAGTAAGAAACTCCCCTGCTGCTGCTGCTGCTGCTAAGTTGCTTCAGTCATGTCCGACTCTTAGCGACCCCATGGACTGCAGCCCACCAGACTTCTCCATCCATGGGATTTTCCAGGCAAGAGTGCTGGAGTGGGGTGCCATTGCCTTCTCCAAGAAACCCCCCAGGTAAAATTGTGGGCTGTCTGGAAAGCCTGGAAAGAGCCCTAAGTTTCCTCCCAGTCCTTGAGTGGCATAGCAAAGCATCTGAACTTCCTATGCCTCAGATGCCAAGAGACACAGAAGTTAGCACAGAGAATTACAGCCCTGAGGGTCCCACAGTGTAGCTGGCAGAATTCTGATTAATCCCAAGATTCACACCCCCTTGTGTCTGCCCTGTATTCTCTCCTTCCCTTGAGTGTCGGGAACATTGGTGAATATAATGAAATTTTACAACTGGAATTATGCTATCTCGTATCATAAAAGTGAAGGTAATTTGAAGATGTAATTAAGGTGCCTAATCTGTTGACTTTGAGTTAATCAAGAAGGAGATTAACCTGCATGGCCTTGGCATAACCAGGTGAGCCCTTTAAAAGGCCTTCCCTGTAGGGAGAGATTGGAAGTGAGAGTTTCTTCTATTCACCTTGAAGAAGAAAACAGCCATGTTTGAGGAGGACCTGTGAGAGGGCCACATGGCAAGAACACCCAGGGCAGCACTAGATGCTGAGAGTGGCCCCTGGCCAGCAGCTAGCAAGAAAATGAAGACCTCAGTCATAACACCACAAGAAAATGAATTCTGCGAACAGCCTGAATGAGCATAGAAGCAAATGTTTCCCCAGAACCTCCAGGTGAGAATATAGCCTGGCTGACCTCTTGAGTTCAGCCTTGGAAGACATAGAAAAGCGGACCCAACTAAACTGTGCCTGGACTTCTGAGTCATAGAAATTGTTGGATAATACATGGATCTTGTACAAACAGGCCACTCAAGATGGCTATTCTCTTGCCCTCTGTACACCCCATGCTCAACCAGTTCCTGCTTCACCTACACCCTACCCTCCTAGCTGACCTTCCTTCTTAATTATAGAGCCGCATCAGTAACTCCCCTCCACCATCTGCCCCTGCTGGTGGTTGTTCTAATCTTTGATCAGAACGTCTCCACCATGATAGTTTATCAAAGCGGAAGTGAGGGACATGCCCCTCTGCTGATTTCCCTGGTAATCAATGAGCCAGAAAGTGTTACGTCACTCAGTCATGTCCAACTCTTTCCGACCCCAGGGACAGAGCCTGCCAGGATCCTCTGGCCGTGGGATTTACCAGGCAAGGATACTGGAGAGGGTTACCATTTCCTTCTCCAGGAGATCTTCCTGACCCAGGGGTCAAACCTGCATCTCCTGTATTACAGGTAGATTCTTTACCATCTGAGCCACCCGGGAAGCCCCATCCTAATGTCAGTCCTACCTGTAAGTGGTAACCTCTCTTTCCCCCAGCTAGAGAAGACTGAGACTGCTGCCGTGACCTGCCTGTAATCTGCTATAGATGGTGGAGTGTTGCTTCAGGAACTTACTTCAGACATGTAAGAGCCCCATCCAATAAACCATGATGTCTCCATTGCTAACTCCCAGCTCTTTTTTCAGTCTTACAGCTGGGCAGTTCTAGGGCTTGCGGGCTTGCAGGGTGCAGTCCATATGCCACTAGATGTGTGGTCATTTGTTATCCAGCAATAAAAAGCTAATTCACATAGCCAGGTATGAGAGAATACAGGCTTGTACCATGAGGCTAAAGACTGGATGGGTAACAACTGGGTAACAATTCTGTGGATGCTGGCCAGGATGGGAGAGCCAGAGGCTCCACAGGAAAAGCCCTTTCTCGGGGAATAGCAACAAAGACCTAGACACGCAGAACTCTCCTACCTATTTGGGATGGAATTTGAACCTCTCCACAAGTAAATCTTAGTGGTAACTCCAGGGACAATAAAGTTGTGGAAGGTGCTGTTAAAAATCCTAAATTTTCAGGTTAACAAGGAAATCAAAAGAAGAACTCTAAGTTGTGTGTACCTAAATGACAAATTCAATATAAAACCCTGAAAATTATATCCAAATTTATAACACTCATATTAAGAAAATTGTAAGAATAAAAATAAACATAAATATTTTAAAATAAATAAAATTGTTTTAATTTTTAAATAAATTTTAAAAATAAAAATCCTAAATTTTACTGAAATGTGTAAGAAAAATGTCAGAAGTATCTGAATTTATTCCTAAATGTTGGGAGTAAGATATCTGCCTTATAGTAGGGATTCAGGCTAGAAATTCTCAGTTGTGGGGGAGGGAAAAGTTTCATTTTTGTGGCATGTGCTAAATCCATTTCCAGCAGGGCTCATCTTGCTACAATGGGCCCTCCTAGAGAAACACAGAGTCAAGGGTAGATAAATCTTTTCTCCAACATTGTTACCCTGAGAAAATCAGTTTAAAATGAATGCAAGGGCAGCCTTTAAAAGTTGCCTTGAAACTCCCAGGGTAAAATGGCAGAATGAAGCCAGAACACAGGCCCTTGCCCACTCCAAACTTAACAAGGAGAATAGCAGACACAGATTAAGAACCAGCAGCCCTCAGAGGAAGGAACACAGCTTCAATGCAACATTTGAAATAGTGACTGGACGATAGAGAAATAGAAGATTCCAGGGATCAAGGTATGGAGTGTGCCTCTCCCTGCACACTCTCACCCTCAGCCATCCCCTACCTCCACTCTTCAAGCAACCTATGGGACACATGGTGAGGTGAGAGTCCTGGGCAAAGTTCACCAGTTTTCAATGATGCAAGAGGTTCATGGAGAGGGAAAATAGCAGCCAGAGAAATATCCAGGGGACCCCTTGATATGAGAATCTTCTTCACATAAGCTCACCATTTTCCTTCTAGCCAAAAGAAAGCAAGCAAAGGAGGGTTCTACCGAAAATACAGAAATAGCATCAAAAGAGCTTTAAGAAAAATGTAAAAACCCAACAGAAAGATGTATAATATTCAGACACAAATGTCTCAAAAGAGAGGAAACAAAAATTATAAATATGTAAAAAAGTTTAACCTCATTAGTAATTAGTAAAATTGCATTAACATCATAGTGAGATTTTCTTTTATGTCTAGCTGACTGGTAAACACTAAAATGTGTGGCAATAATGAGCATAGGTATGGATGTAAAGGAATGAGGATTCTCATAAACTTCCAGTGGGGATAGAAATTATAAGCCCTGGAAAGCAGTTCAGCTTTGTTTTGGATTGGAAGAACTCATACCACATTTGGGTGTGTGCTCTGATCCATTGACCAAATAACCCTTAGGCTACCAGTTTTGAGGGGAGCCCAGAATTAAAGAAGTCTCTGCAGCAACTGCTATGGAAAATAGTATGATGTTTCATCCAAAAAATTAAAAACAGAACTACTCTATGAACCTGTAATTCCACTTCTGGGTATTTATCCAAAGAAAACAAGAACACTAATCAAAAATATTTATGTATCCCCATGTTCACTGCAGCATTATTCATAGTAGCCAAGCTATGGAAGCAATCTAATTGCCTATGGATAGATGAATGAATAAAGATGTGAGATACATGTATACATATGAATACTACTCAGCAGTGAAAAAAGAATGAAATCTTGTTGTTTGTGACAACATGAATGGATTTACACTAAGTGAAATAAATCAGACAGAAAAAAATATTGCATGATCTAACTTATATGTGGAATGTAAAAAACAAACAAACTCATAGGTACAAACAGGTGGTTGCCAGAGAAATTGTGTACAAAAGGTTCAAATTTTCAGTTATAAAATAAATTGTGCACAAAAGGTTCAAACTTTCAGTTATAAAATAAGTAAGTCTTGGGACATTAATGTTCAACATGGTGACTACAGCTAAATGAAAAGACCTCCTCTCTGCAGGAGGTCCAGGTTTCTATGCACTGCCGCCTTCCACTCACTGCTCATCATCAGTAAATTCAGGGAGCTCCAGGATTAATAGAGAAACGGTATGGAGTCACTGGTAAGCCCTAATAAAAGAATGACAGCAAAGACCCTTAGGGTCCTCATCTGTTGCTAACTACTCATCTTTTTAAAAATAACATCTCCTAGCTTACTCCTGGGCCAGTTGAGACTAAATGCTCAACAAGACCCCATTGCCCATCATCATCTGTTGGATCCACTGTTAATGGCACCTATTGCTGCAAAACAAATCACCCCAAAACATACTGGCTTACAACAAGAACCCAGATTAACAGAGTTTACCATGCAACAATCAGAAACGAGAAATGTGCTCAAATGATTCTTAAATCCCCTGATGATTTTTAAGACAGTCACAGATTTTAGTAACTTTTGAACTGTGGTGTTGGAGAAGACTCTTGAGAGTCCCTTGGATGGCAAGGAGATCCAACATGTCCATTCTAAAGGAGATCAGTCCTGGGTGTTCTTTGGAAGGAATGATGCTAAAGCTGAAACTCCAGTACTTTGGCCACCTCATGCGAAGAGTTGACTCATTGAAAAAGACTCTGATGCTGGGAGGGATTGAGGGCAGAAGAAGAAGGGGACGACAGAGGATGAGATGGCTGGATGGCATCACTGACTTGATGGACGTGAGTTTGAGTGAACTCCGGGAGTTGGTGATGGACAGGGAGGCCTGGCATGCTGCAATTCTTGGGGTCGCAAAAAGTCGGACACGATTGAGCAACTGAACTGAACTGAACTGAACCAGTGAGAACTTTCTGCCTCACTCTGCAAATAATTTCCAGACTTTCATTGACTTAAACAGTTATGTCTATGAACTGTGGGAATAGGAAACTGTAGGAACAATAGGTAGTGTGAAGTAGGTAAAATATGTCCTATATAAATCCTCACTTTCCCATAGTACAGTGCTTGAGAAAATTTTGGAACATCATTACTCTGAAATCATAATGTCAACAAAAGACACTGTTGCTGCTTATTCTCAAATGAGTCCTTACTAGGAAATCAATCTTGGCTTGCAAATCTTGGCTGCAGAAAAAGATGGCAAATACTTCTAGTCTCTCCAGCATAACTCTCTCAGCTGCATCTTTTCCCAGACAGTCACAGAAATGGGTCTTCTGAGAGTGCATTTTAAAGAAAAGGGAATTAATACAACACCAATAATCAGGGCTTCCCAGTGGCACTAGTGGTAAAGACTCTGCCTGCAAATCCAGGAGACACAAGAGATGTTGGTTCAATCTCTGGGTTAGGAACTCTGGGTTAGGAAGATCCCCTGGAGTAGGCAATAGCAACTCACTCCAGTATTCTTGCCTGGAAAATTCCATGGACAGAGGAGCCTGGCAGGCTACAGCACACGGAGCCACAAAGAGTTGGACACAACTGAGCACACAGACACAAACACACAAAACACAATAAGCAGAACTGAACAAATGACTGTCTCCAGCTCCTTAGATGAGCTATGTGCTCTCTGACAGACATATCAGCATCTGGAGGCACATTCATGCTATATCTGTACTGTTAGAAATTGCCAGACACGGTGAACAGAAGAACCCAATCTGTATAACTTCTGAGACCCCAGAACTACCACAAAAAAATCTTTGGTGAGATTTCCAGCTAAGATTTAGAATACTTAGCCAACTTTCAAAACTATTCCCAAGCACAGCAGTCCACTGGAATTTCTGAGGTAAAAAATAAGTGGCTCACTGCCATTTCTCCCGTTCCATAAAATCAGCAAAAATTTTGATTAAAAGGTAAATCTTATCCTGCTTGGGGCCACATCCAACAGAAATTACATATGAACCATTTCAGGTCACTAGAGTCATTCATATCATTTCTACTTCAAGTTAATGAAGACAAGGTCAAGTTTTCAGCCCCCTGTTGGATCAGGCAGCATCTCTGTTCTCTGAGCAGTGTTCAGCCCTCTAGACGGCATCCCACAGATATTATCAGAACCAACCTAAGTATCTTGTTTCCTTGCTTCCTTGCAAGGTCCCTTTAAGAACCAGAAACATCATTTGAAACTATTTCTCACTGTCTGACCTGCAACTTACCTTCCCATCATCATTACTGTTAAACTACTGATTTAATTATTGGCTCAGGTGTGAGTTTCTTAAATTCTGTGCTTCCTATACCTCTCCAGGAAGTATAACTAGTCCTATCTCCTTCAAACTCCCAGACCCTTGCACACTTTTCCTGCTTAGCAACATTATGCTAGCACTTACCTCACTGCAGTATCATTGTGGGGCTCCCCTGTACACCAGAAGACCCTGAAACTGTGTTTGGATCACTGCAGTGAATTCACTGCTTAGCACAGGGCCCAACACATGGCAGTTTCTAGTCAGTGTTTTTTGAATGAATGATCTGGTTTCTTGATTATAACCCTGAATTGCACTTTTGAATTTAGCGTCCAACCACAATTTCTTCCCCATGGTTTGGACCTTTTACTTAAATTCTGGCCTGGCGTTCAGTTAGGAGCCCAACCAGTTGTAGAGCATTCTGATCAAAACAGTCTGCTGCTCTCTCCTGGCCACAGCCAGCCTTGTGCCACCAGCAACTTTTTCTCTATCCCAAGTGAGAAATCTAACATGGTGGCTCAGATGGTAAAGAATCTGCCTACAATGCAGATTCAGGAAGATCCCCTGGAGAAGGGAATGGCTACCCACTCCTGTATTCTTGCCTGGAGAATCCCATGGACAGAGGAGCCTGGCGGGCTACAGGCCATGGGGTTGCACAGATTCAGACAGGACTCAGTGACTAACACTGTGTTCTCTACTACTATGAAGGGAATGGCAGAGACTAACACTTTTCAAGTGAGAAATAAAAGTATCCTTGAATACAAAGGTAGAAGAACCAATGCAAATCGATATCTGTTCATTGAAATACAATTCTAAGTAGTCTATCTGATCTGATCTGCCAGAGACCACATACACAGTTGACTACCTACCAAGTGATAGGCACATGCTATGTTTTACAGTCATCCTCTCATTTAAAGCCAACTTTGAGAGGAAGAGATCATTATGTCCATTCTATACATGAAAAAGTAAGATTCAAAAGTTTATGTAACTAGGACTTCCCTGGTGGTCTATTGGGTAAGACTCTGCCTGCCAATGCAGGGTACATAGATTTGATCCCTGGTCTGGGAAGATTCCACATATCACAGGGCAACTAAACCTGTGTATTGCAACTACTGAGCCCTCAAGCTGCGACTACTGAAGCCAGTGCATCTAGAGCCTGAGCTCTGCAACAAGAGAGGCCACTGCAATGGGAAGCTTACGCACCACAGTCAAGAGTACCCTCCACTCACCACAACTAGAGAAAGCCCAGGCACACAATGAAGACCCAGCACAATGAAATATTCATTAATTAATTACTTTTAAAACTTATGGAACTAACCAAAGATGACATAGCTAAGTCAATAGTGGGGTTGGGATTCACATCCAGGTCTGTCCAACACTAAGGCCAATGCTATTTCCACTATATTGCTAAGTCATACTACACTGATCTTAAAAACTGGGCTCTGTTTACAAATATCCCTTCCCTCTTGGACCTCCCTTTTAACACAACATTGCAAAGCAGTTATATTCCAATTAAAAAAATGAAAAAATACTGGGCTCTACCAATTAATGCTCTTGAAATAGTGAAAAACAGCTTCAAATAGAAGACACCAAGACAGAAAAGGATAAATCTTGGTAAATAAATAAAAACAAAATCCTTTGGTCAAAGAAATTTAATGACAGTTAAGATAGACATAGCAATGCAAAATGTTGTGACTATGGATGAATTGAAAATGATGGTGCAACACATTAATGAGTCATAGTAAGGTTTTAAATAATTAGGAAAAATCAGACTAGGCTTTACAAATAAGAATCTCTTATTTTCTTTAATAACAGTATCTTAGCAAAGAGAACACTACAAAGAACCAAGAGTTAATTATAAAATTGTAATAGTTTTTCCCACTCTGCTTTTTCAAGCACACAAACTATCTCACTAGTTGTTGTGAATACTAAATAACCCAGGCCAGAAATTAGCTAGCACACAAATAACTGTGCGACACAAAATGTTCTCCTACAATCAGATGACTGAGCAAGATTACTCAGAGAAAGCATTTTCACTTTCAGATAATATTCGAATACTTACCTAGAGAAAGTATTTAACTATTTCCTTGATCAAATGACAGATAATAATACAGACAGAATTTACATGTTTTAGAGAAAGCTGGAGTTTTCATATATAAATCTGGCTCCTTAAACTAGCTCCAAGTCCCCCAATTTGCCTTCTCTCCCAACACCCCTTCCCAACAAATTGACTGCTTTAATTTATTGCCAGCATAAAAAAAAAATAAAAGTTTACTTACTCAAAAATTCCAGCCACACTGCCTTTCTTCTGGTCCCTCAACCATTCCAGCTCTTTCCCATGTCAAAGCCATCATTCCCTCCGCCTCAGTCTCGGATGCCTCTGCATCCTTCTGTCCCAGACTACAGATGTTACTTCCTTGGAGCGGCCTTTCCCGTCCACTGGATGTGAAACCATCTCTCACGCTGTTTTCTCTTGCCACTCCCCTCTCTTTTCCACCAAAGCACTGGCCACTGTTTGGAAGGATATGTTCCTATGTGAGTTTACTTGCTTAACTGTATCCATCCCTAACCCCATGAGGATAGGAATCTGGGGATTTGTTCATCACTGTTTATCCAAGATCTAGCCTAGTGTCCATTAGTTAATAGGAGCTCAAAAATATTTGCTAGGTGGTGGATATACAAGTGTCAAATACAGGGGAAACATTTGGATTAGAAATTGGACTTTAGGAGTCATTAGCATATTCACGATATCTAGAGCCATGAGGCTTACATTAAAGAAATGTTCTTGAAATGTGTGTGAAATATGTCTGTTCATTAATCATGGTCCTTCCCTCTGCTCTAGGCACAGGGGGGACCACTGATGGATCTCAGGCCCCCTAAATAGGATGCTGAGCTTCCAGTCAGTCTCAGAACAGAGGTGACTGTGGGCAGGCCATACATCCATTCACTACCCTATCCTTTGATTCTCCACTGTACCAATAGTACCAATGGTACCAACTTTACTAAGAAGTGAGGTATACGCAAAGGAAATTATAATGTGGAGGGTGAATATTCTTAACTCTATGGTAACCCAGCATACGGAGAAGGCAATGGCAACCCACTCCAGTACTCTCGCCTGGAAAATCCCATGGACGGCAGAGCCTGGTGGGCTGCCATCTGTGGGGTCGCACAGAGTCGGACACGACTGAAGCGACTTAGCAGCAGCAGCAGCAACCCAGCACATATGAAGGTTAAGAGACATTCTATCAGACTCAATCAGGGCTCAATCGGGGAAGCAGAATCACAGTGACTGATGATTTGTCATAGAGATGAAATCTTACACAACTGTAGTTAGGGAAATAAAAGCCTGGAAGGGGAAGGAAGGAATCAAAGAAAAAAATTAGCAGAGACCATGAAAATGGGGGCTTGTGAAGAAAGAAATGAAAGTGATTTCCTCTATGTCTGGTAGTCAGTTTAAAGTCACTGTGAGTCAAAAGAGTTGGCAGATGAGGGGGAAAAAACCTGGACATACATCATGGGAGAGCAAGAACAATCCAGAACCTGAAGACAAACAGGAACCTGAAAGGAAGACTGAAACACACAAAGCAGAACCAGCATCTGTCTCTAACCCACAAAACAGGCACTGTGTGTGAGAAACTGATCTCCTTCACCAAGGAATACATGTATTTCTGGCCCAAGACTCAGAGAAATTGAAGGAAGAGATCTGGTAAGAGCTGGAAGAGCTGCGGGCCCTGCTGCCCCACAACAACTAGAGGAGTCAGCATATCAGACAATATACAGGGCCTTCAGCAACACTCTGGACCCTGCACTGCCCTCTGAACATGAAGCCCAATGCTTCACCTCCACCACTGGTGCTGGAAAAACAAGGATCCTGGTCTTCACATGTAGACTGGCCCAGTAAAAAGAACACAGGCCTTAACAATAGAAATAAAAGCAAAAATAAACAAATGGGATCTAATAAAACTTTCAAATTTTTTTTCATGCCACTTGTTTGCAGCCTTTATCTGCCCTTTAGGGCCCTAAGGCCCTAGCTTGGGGCAATCAGAGTGACACCCAGTAGAACTAAAAGCCATTCCAGAATTATCAAAAACTGAACAACAGCCTTGGGGGACCTGGGTCATCACTGTACTTCCACAGCTGGAATGTTTTTCTCTGGCCTCAATTCATGTCTCAGGACCCCACCTTCCACCAACAGCGGAGTCTTCCACACACAGCACATCAACCTCTACCAGGAGGCCTTCCCACCAGATGTCCCACACTGGATGCCGAAGCCTTGGGAGCCAACAGGGCCACCTTCCGCTCCTGAAAGGTAGAGGAGTCTGGGTCCCAAGGGGACAAGGAGCCTAGATTGCCCCCACCCCTCTAAGGGAATTCTCTTTGCCCTCTACCCCACTGGTGGGAAACCATAAACAAAAGGAAAAGTCAGGGACACCCTTGATAACCCAGTGGCTAAGATTCTGTGCTCCCGATGCAAGGAGCCTGGGTTCAATCCCCGGTCAGGGAAATAATTCCCACACGCCCCAACTAAGAGTTTGCATGCCACAACTAAAGATCCTGCATGCTGCAGCAAAGATCAGAGATCCCGCATGAGGCAACTAAGACTCAGCACAGCCAAATAATTAAATTTTTTTTTCTAAAAAAAAAGACAGCCCACAGACTGGAAGAAAATATTTGCAAATGATGCAACTGACAAGAGCTTAATTTCCAAAATATACAAGAAGCTCATACAATGCAACAACAACCAAAAAAACAACTCAATCAAAAATGGACAGAAGACCTAAATAGACATTTCTCCAAAGACATACAGATGAACAATGAGCACACAAAAAGATGCTCAGCATCTCTAATTATTAGAGAAATGCAAATCAAAACTACAGCGAGGTACCACTTTATAATGAATGGTCATCATCAAAGAATCTAGAAATAATAAATGCTGGAGAGGGTGTGGAGAAAAGGAAACCCTCTTATACTGTTGATGGAAATCTAAATTAGTACAGCCACTATGGAAAACAGTATGGAGGTTCCTTTGAAAACTAAAAATAGAGTTGCTACATGATCCAGCAATCCCACTCCTGGGCATACATTCAGACAAAACTATAATTTGAAAGAATAGGCAACCCCTATGTTCATAGAAGCACTATTCACAATAGCCAAGATGGAAACAACCTAAGTGTCCATCAACAGATGAATGGATAAAGATGTGATTTGTGTGTGTGTGTGTGTGTGTGTGTGTGTGTGTGTGTGTATAATAATGGAATAGTAGTAAGCCGTTAAGAAGAATGAAATAATGTCATATGCAGCAGCATGGATGTAACTAGAGATATCATGCTAAGTGAAGTAAGTCAGAGGAGAAAGAAGTATCACATGATATCACATATGTGGAACCTTAAATATGACACAAATCAGCTTTTCTACAAAACAAACTCACAAACAAAGAATAGACTCGTGGTTGCGGTTAGGTGGGAGAAGGATAGACTGGGAGTTAAAGGTTAGCAGATGCAGACTATCAAATATAGAATGAATAAATAAAAAGGTCCTACTACATAGCATGGGGAACTATATCCTGAAACTCCAGTACTTTGGCCACCTCATGAGAAGAGTTGACTCATTGGAAAAGACTCTGATGCTGGGAGGGATTGAGGGCAGGAGGAGAAGGGGACGACAGAGGATGAGATGGCTGGATGGCATCGCTGACTCGATGGACATGAGTCTGAGTGAACTCTGGGAGTTGGTGATGGACAGGGAGGCCTGGCATGCTGCGATTCATGGGGTCGCAAAGAGTCGGACACGACTGAGCGACTGATCTGATCTGATCTGATCTGATCTATCTCAGTATATCCTCCAAGAATACTGGAATGGGTAGCCTATCCCTTCTCCAGTGAATCTTCCAGACCCAGGAATCAAACCAGGGTCTCCTACATTGCAGGCAGATTCTTTACCAACTGAGCTATCAGGGAAGACCACAATGAACCATAATGAAGAAGAATATGGAAAAGAATATATGTGTATGTATAACTGAGACACTTTGCTGTATGTCAGAAATTAACACAACATTATAAATAAAATATACTTCAATGAAATTTAAAGAAAAAAGAGCACAGGCTTTAGAATCTGCTATACATGGATTCAAGCCTAGCTTTACCCATTTGAGGCAGGAGAATTCTAACCTATTCTCAGTGACTCACACCCTTTTATAATTCCCCCCTTGACTTGTGAATAGGAAGGGATATCAGTTTCTTCATTAGTTTTTACTATATGACACAGCTGACTTTTAAAAAGAGCTTTAGTGGGCCTGACCTAATCAGGTAAACCCTTTAAAGGGATGGGGCTTTTCCTGGCTAAAGAGATTTAGGGCATGAAAAGAATTCAGCACAAAGAAGACTCTTTATTATTGGATTTGAAGATGGGAGGAACCATGTGGCAAGGAATGCAAGTGGCTTCTAGGGGTTGAGACTGGCCCAGCTGACAGCTAGCAAGAACACAGGGATTTCAGTCTTATAACCACAAGGAATTGAATTTCACCAACAAGAATGAGCTTATAAACAGATTCTTCCCTAGAGACTCCAGGGGGAAAAGAAAATCCTGGCCAACACCCGAATTTCAGCCTTTGAGAACATAAGCAGAGAACCCAGCCTCACTGTGACCAAGCTTCTGACCTACAGAACAGTAAGCTAATAAATGGACACTGTTCTAAGTTGCTAAATTTGTGGCAATTTACTATGTCACAAAGGGAACTAACACACAATAGCTAAATGAACTTGGATCCACTCCATAACTGCTGAGCTTGTGTATCCTCACATGTAAGTCCAGTTTAGTTCAATCGCTCAGTCGTGTCTGACTCCTTGTGACCCCATGGACTGCAACACACCAGGCTTCCCTGTCCATCACCAATTCATGTCCATCGAGTCAGTGATGCCATTCAACCATCTCATCCTCTGTCGTCCCCTTCTCCTCCTGCCTTCAATCTTTCTCAGCATCAGGGTCTTTTCTAATGAGTCAGTTCTTCGCATCAGGTGGCCAAAGTATTGGAGTTTCAGCTTCACCATCAGTTCTTCCAATTAATATTCAGGACTGATTTCCTTCAGGACTGACTGGTTTGATATCATTGCTATCCAAGGGACTCTCAAGAGTCTTCTCCAACACCACAGTTCAAAAGCATCAATTCTTCTGTGCTCAGCTTTCTTTATAGTCCAACTCTCACACCCATACATGACTACTGGAAAAACCATAGCTTTGACTATATGGATCTCATGTAAAATGGGCATAATAGCTGCACTGCAAGATTCTGGTGGAGTTTGAATGGAGTGATGGTAGCAAAGTGTTTGCTGTGGCTGCTTTGGAATGTTATACATAGGCACTTAATAAAGTCTAAATTCTTTTACTGTATTTATTTATTTTTTTGGTTGCACTAGGTCTTTGTTGCTGCAAGCAGGCTTTCTCTAGTTGCAGTGAGCAGATGCCACCCTTCATTGCAGTGCATGGGCTTCTCATTGTGATGGCTGCTCTTGTTGTGGAGCACGGGCTCTAGGGCTCATGGGCTTCAGTAGATGCAGCATTCAGGCTCAGTGGTTGTGGCCTGTGGGCTCCAGAGCATGTGGGCTTCAGTAGTTGTGCTGCAGGAGCTCAGTAGTTGTGGCTTGCAGGCTCTAGTGCTCAGGCTCGGCAGTTGTGGCACACAGGTTTACTTGGTCCATGACATGTGGAATCTTCCTGGACCAGCTATTGAACCTGTGTCCCCTGCATTGGCAGGCCGACTCCTATCCACTGTACCACAAGGAAAGTCCAAGTCTGCATTCTTTAATGTCAGAATAGTGAGATTTGACCCTATAAAGAGAGTCTCCTGGGATAGGAGATACATGGCTATTCCACAGGCCCCAGCAAGAAGGATTTAATTTCTTGTGGAAGGAAGAACATGGGTGTTAATACTCACATCCAATTCTTGGAACCTGTGACTATGTTAGGATATATGGCAAAGGGGAATTAAAGCTGTAGATGGATTTAAGATTACTAACCAGATGACTTTGAAATAAACTGATTATTCTAGATTATGTGGATATGTGTGTGCATTCATGTTGAGTCGCTTCAGTCATTTCCGACTCTTTGCAACCCTATGGACTGTAGCCCACCAGGCTCTCTGTCCATGAGATTCTCCATGCAAAAAAACTGGAGCAGGTTTCCATGTCCTTCTGGGGATCTTCCTGACCCAGGGATAGAACCCATAGCTCCCGAGTCTCCTGCATTGCAGGCTGATTCTTTACCCACTGAGCCACCTGCAAGCCCAGATACATATGTGTATAACTCCAAAAATGAAAACCATAATGTCTGAAAAATATACTGCTAAGATTAATAGCAAATTAGACATTCCAGAATAAAATTTCAAGTAAACTTGAAGATTGGATAAGAAAGTTACACCCAATTAAAAACTGCCTACTAGAAACTCACTTTAAATATAAAGACACAAACAGGTTAAAAATAAAAGGATGGGAGAAAATATACAATACTAACACTAGTCAAAAGATTCAGTGATCACTTTGCTATACACCTGAAACTGAAAACATTGTCAATCAACCATTCTCCAATATAAAGCAAAAAATTTTTAAATAAATAAATAGGATGGGATTATCACAAAGAAAGAAAGGTTCAGTGGCTATATTAACACCAAAGTAGAATTCAGAGCAAAAAATATTACCAGGACAGAGTCATTTCATAGTAATAATTGAGTTATTTAATTCAATGAACATAATAATCACAAAATTTTATGTACCAAATAACAGAACACAATTCATGAAACAAAGCCAACTAGAACTGCAAGGACAATAAACAAATCCACAAATTATCATCAGAGATTTCAATATCCCTCTCAAAAATTGATAAAACAAGTACACAGGAAAAGCAGTAACAATATGGAAAAAGGTTATTGATGCGGGTTGTATTCCCAAAAAAGATATGTTCAAGCCCTAGCCCCTAATGCCCATGAATGTGACTTTATTTTAGAAATAGTGTTTTTGCAGATATAATCAAGTTAAAATGAAGTTGTACTAGATGTACTATATGAGGGAGTCCTAATCCAATTATTGGTGTCTTTATCAGAAAAGGGAAATCAGGACATAGACAGGGAGAAAACCATGTGATAATGACCAGAGAGACTACAGTGATACATCTTCAAGCAGAAGAACACCAAGGATTGCCAGCAACCACCAGAAGCTAGGAAAAGCCAAAGAAATCCTCCCCAAGTGCCTTCAGAGAGAGCATGACCCTGTTGACGTCTTGGTTTTTTATTTCTAGCTTCAAAAACGTCAGAGAATAAATTCCTACTGGTTTAAGCCACCCAGTCTGTGGTACTTTGTTGCAGTAGCCCTAGGAAACTAATACGACTGTCAACTAATTTGTCCTAATTGACATTTATATGACACTCCACCCACCAATAGCGGAAAACATGCTCTTTTCAAGTGCAAAGTCAAAATATGGCTCATATTCCGGACCTTAAAACAAGCCCCAGTACATTTAACAACAAGAACAAGTATATTCTCTGATCAGAAATAAAGTAAATGACGGGACTTCTCTGGTTGCTCAGTGGTAAATAATCCAGCTGCCAATGCAGGAGACACAGGTTCAATCCCTAATCCAGGAAGACCCTACATGTCCAGGAGTAACTAAGCCCGTGCACTGCGACTACTGAGCCTGTGCTCTAGTGCCCAGGAGCCCACCCAGCACATCTACTGAAGCTGCACGCCTTAGAGCCCCTGCTCTGCAACAAGAGAAGCCATCACAATGGGACTGTGCACCGCGACTGGAGAGTAGCCCCTTCTCACCAAAACTAGAGAAACGCCTGTGCACCCGCCATGACCCAGCACAGTCAAAAATAAATAAATAAATATTTTTTTTAAAAAAAGAAAGTAAACTATAAGTCACTGGCTGAAGAATAGCTGGGAAATCCCCAGACATTTTTAAACTAAATAACATACTTCCAAATAATCTGTAGATAAAAGAAGATTGAGATAAAATATTTGGAAATCATATATCTGACAAATGTCTTTTATCTAGAATATATAAAGAATCTCAAAACTCATTAATAAGAAAATACGTAGTCTCAGAAAAAAGGGGCAAAAGATTTTAATCAGCAAAATGAAGAGGCAATCTACTGAATGGGAGAAAACATTTGCAAACTACACATCTGACAAGGGCTTAATATCTAAAAATATATTTTAAACTCATGTAACTCAATAACAAATAATCCAATTAAAAATTAGCAAAGGCATTATTATAGAAATACAGATCAAAACTACAATGAGTTATCACCTCACACTGGTCAGAATGGACATCATTTAAAAATCTACAAACAATAAATGCTGGAAATGATGTGGAGAAAAGGGAAACTTCTTACACTGTTGGTGGGAATGCAAATTGATATAGCCACTATGGAAAACAGTATGGAGATTCCTTTAAAAACTAGGAATAGAACTACCATATGACCAACAATCCCACTTCTATAAATATACCCTGAGAAAGCCATAATTGAAAGAGACTTGTATACCCCAATGTTTGTTGCAGAACTTTTTACAATAGCTAGGACATGGAAGCAACCTAGATGCCCATCAACAGATGAATGGAAATAGAAATTGTGGTACATATACACAGTGGGATATTATTTAGCTATAAAAAAGAACACATTTGATGCAATTCTAATGAGGTGAATGTACCTGGAGCCTATTGTACAGAATGAAGTAGATCAGAAAAAGAAAGACAAATATTGTATATTAACACGTGTATGGAATCTTGAAAGATGGTACTGATGAATTTAGAAAGATGGTACTATTTGCAGGGCAGCAATGGAGATGCAGGCATAGAGACCAGACTTGTGGACATAGAAGGGGAAGGAGAGAGTGGGACAAATTGAGAGAGTAGCATGGAACCACATGCATTACCGTATGTAAAGTAGATAGCCAGTGGGAATTTGCTGTGTAACACAGGGAGCTCAACCCCGTGCTCTGTGACAACCTAGATGGGTAGGATGGGGTGGGAGATGTGAGTGAGGTTCAAGAGGGAGGAGATATATGTATACCTGAGGCTGATTCATGTTGATGTATGGCAGAAACCAGCACAATATTCTAAAGCAATTATCCTCCAATTAAAAAAAAAAAATTTTAATGAACAAAGAACCTACTTGACATTTTTCCAAAGGAGATATTCAAATGGTCAACAGGTACATGAAAATGTGCCAAATATCACTAACCATTAGGGAAATGCAAGTCAAAACTAAAATGAGAAGATCACCTCATACCTGTTAGGGTAGCTAGCATCAAAAACATAAGAGATAACAAATCCTGGTGAGGATGTGGAGAAAAAGGAACACCTGGTGCATTATTGGGAATGCACAAATTGGAATGTGAATTGGTGCAGCCACTGTGAAAAACAGTATGGAATTTCCTCAAAAATTAAAAGGAGAATTACCATATGATCCAGTGATTCCACTTCTGATTATATATACAAAGAAGTAAAATCACTGTCCTAAAGAGACATCTGCATCCCCACACTCACTGTGGCATTATTTACAATAGCCAAAACCTGGAAGAAATGGGTGAAATTAGTCAAAAGGTACAAATTTCCAGTTATAAGATGAATAAGTCTGGAGATGTAATGCAGAGCATAGTGACTATAGTTAACAACAGTGTACAGTATACATATATATATATATATATACACTATGATTCTAGTTATATAAAAATCTAGAAAATACAAACCAATCTCTTGTGACAGAGAGAAGGGGAAGCAAGAGGGAGGAGGCAGACAGAAAGGATAAGGAGGGAGAGATTACAAAAGAACATGAGGATAATAATAATAATAAAGAGAGGACACGAGGAAATGGCTAGTGGGAAGCTGCGGGGAGCTCCGTTTAGTGCTCTGTGGTGACCTAGAGGGTGGGATTGGCAGGGAGAAGTGGAAAGAAGATCCAATAGGCAGAGGATATATGTATACATACAGTTGACTCACTTCATTGTACAGCAGAAAGTAACACAATATTGTAAAGAAAATATACCTCAATAAAAATAAATAAATATTTTTTAAAGAAAAAAGAACATGAGGAAACTTTGGGGGCTGATAGATACGTTCACTGTCTTGATTGTGGTAATGATTTCACAGGTACACTATGTCAAAAGCCATTAAATTGTATGCCTTTGAAAAAGTATAGTATAGTTTATTGTATGCCAGTTATATGTTTTTAGGTGTGGAGAAAAGATCAAGGCAAACAGTGAGCCACAGATCACAGTCACAATTGACTGAGTCAAAAGCTGATCTGATACTATCCAGAAGACTCACAAATTTCTGCTGCCTAGGACCTGCTCACAGACACCACTCCCTGAAATCCACCTTTCTGTTCTTAGGAGCCTGCTTTGTTCCTCACAGCTACATGTAATCTTATAATAAAGCTTTCTCCATAATCTAGAGTTAAGGGTTGACTGTTTCTTAAAGCCAAAAATCCAAACTAAAAACTGGTTGACTCTCTGTTTCTTAAAGCCAAAAATCCAAGCTAAAAACGTCTTTGATGGAAACCTAGACTGTCAAGGCAAGTGGGCAGATTACAACAGGTAGGATTTAAATGTTTAATATAAAGGTGTCTGCTGCTGCTGCTGCTGCTAAGTCGATTCAGTCGTGTCCGACTCTGTGCAACCCCATAGACGGCAGCCCACCAGGCTCCCCCATCCCTGGGATTCTCCAGGCAAGAACACTGGAGTGGGTTGCTATTTCCTTCTCCAATGCATGAAAGTGAAAAATGAAAGTGAAGTTGCTCAGTCGTGTCTGACTCTTCGCGACCCCATGGACTGAAGCCTACCAGGCTCCTCCACCCATGGGATTTTCCAGGCAAGAGTACTAGCCTAAATAAATTCCTCAGAATCCAAAAACTTGCAAATATGAATGAGAAAAGTTCCATTAAGTGGTATTTGATACATGTTTATGGAACTACTATAGATCTCTAAAGAATCAGTGTGAACTAGAAAGGGATCAAAAGATAAAAGGGAAATCATATCTTTTTATTGAAATATAGCTGATTTAAAATGTATTAGTTTTGGTGTACAGCATGGGAAATGATATCTTAATTTCCCAAATATGTAAGGGATAGATTCTACAACTTTCACATCATGAGTTTGACATCAGTTCCAGGAAGAACTCTGAAAGACACAAAGTGGATGCATATGAGTTCATTCAAAAGAAAGCAGCTGTCACCAAAAGCCAATATAGAGCCAGTCACAGCAAGTTACACTACTCTGAAATCATTTCCTTTATGACAGAATTTATAATCTGGAAGATCATCAAAGTGTCTTTCTCTTTCATTAAAAGTTGGTTTTTCTCCAGAATTCTGTCCTTAGCATCGAGTAGAGTTGCTAATTCAGTCAGATGTAAACTTGAAGCTTCTAAGAAGAAATGACTGAAGAGAATCTGCCTGGGTGTGAAGAAAACACAAAAGAAAACAGAATTCAGCAATGAAGACAGAGTTCAGATGATATTTGAGCCCCTGGATCTCCAGCTCTACTTAGAGTTGGACCTACCTTTGACTTTTTAGACGTTCGTCGATATTCCTCCATCACTTTCTTACTTGCTTGACAGCTTGCTTGCTTATTTGCTTACCTCATTTATTTGTGTATTTCGTCATTTTGGCGGACCTTTTGTTGATCTGAGCTGTAGCTTTTGTCATTTGCAACCAGTTGTTCATACTAATACATTTGTATTATTTGTATTTGTTTTTTTAATATAAATTTATTTATTTTAATTGGATTTGAATGAATATTTGTTCAACATCATACTTAGTTAAAAGTTTCTCCGCACTTCATTTTATCAGACTTGATTAGCAGCACTATGAGCCACTTTGGCACTAACATTTTAAAACTATATAGTGAAGTTGCATTTCATCCAAAACAGGGTGCCCAGCATGATGAAGAATCTTGAACCAGCTAGATAAGAAACTGAGGGTGTTTACTCTGCAGAAGAGAAGACACGGTAGCTGCCTTCAAATATTTGACAGGCTCTCATGTATTAAAGTGTATAGATTTGTACTGGAGTGCCAAGGAGTAAAATTTAGAGGAAAGCAGATTTTAGTTCACCTGTGCTCATTTTTTGTGCTCAACTCATTTTGGCTAACCTGTAAAGAACACTAAAGATGAGGTTCAGGACTTTGCTGGTGGTCCAGTGGTTAAGAATCCACCTGCCAATGCAAGGGATAAGGGTTTGATCCCTGGCCCAGGAAGACTTAACACATCATGGGGCAACTAGGTCCATACAGCAAAACTACTTAGGCCATGCTCTGCAACTACTGAGCCCGTGAGACCTAAAGCCTGTGCTCTGCAACAAGAGAAACTACTTCAATGAGAAGCCCATGCACTACAGCTAGAGAGGAGCCCACACTCACCACAACTAGAGAAAGCCCACACACAGTGACAAAGATCCAGCACAGTTCAGTTCAGTTCAGTAGCTCAGTTGTGTCTGACACTTTGCAACGCCATGGACTGCAGCACGCCAGGTTTCCCTGTCCATCATCAATCCCCACAGCTTGCTCAAACTCATGTCCATCGAGTCAGTGATGCCATTCAACCATCTCATCTTCTGTTGTCCCCTTCTTTTTCTGCCTTCAACCTTTCCCAGCATCAGAGTCTTTTCCAATGAGTCAGTTCTTCATATCAGGTGGCCAAAGTATCAGAGTTTCAGCTTCAGCATCAGTCCTTCCAATTAATAGTCAGGATTGATTTCCTTTAGAATTGACTGGTTTGATCTCCTTGCCATCTAAGAGACTCTCAAGAGTCTTCTCCAATACCACAGTTCAAAATAGACCCAGCACAGCCAAAAATAAATAAATAAAAAGGAAGCACATCATTCCAGCCCATTCCAACAGTAAGATACTATGATATAGTCAATATACTCTATCACATGTTTCTCTGATTACTTGTACAGATAAGAATAGCCTTAAGAAGGACTTCCCTGGTGGCCCAGTGGTTAAACTCCACCTTGCAATGCAGGGGCATGCATTAAGTCACTAAGTTATGTCTGACTCTTTGCAACAACATAGACCATAGCTCACCAGGCTCCTCTGTCCATTGGATTTTCCCAGCAAGAACACTGGGGTGGGTTACCATGCCCTCCTCTGGGTGATCTTCCTGACCCAGGAATCAAACCCACACCTCCTGCGTCTCTTGCATTGCAAGTGGATTCTTTATGCTGAGCCACCTGGTCCCTTCCAAGGCAGGGAGTCCAGGTTCAATTCCTGATCGGGGACCTAAGATCCCACATGCCACAGAGTGTAGCCAAAAAAAGAAAATAGCCCTAGGAAAATTTTAGCAGATGTTTATTGAGTGTTCCCTATGTGCCAGGAACCAAGTGTCTTTATACATACTTATACCTCCATCCTTCCATCGCTGATACCATGGCATCTCTGTAAAACTAAAAACATTTCAATACTACCACTAGTTCATACATACATACAGAATTTCATATTCTTGTTAATCCATAAAGAATTTCATGTTCTTGTTAAAATTAAAATAAGTTCAGGAAATAAAATGTAGCTCCTATTTAATTTGAGTATCAGATTTGGATAAAAGCTCAAATAACTCTGCACATGGTCCATAATCCAATTTCCCCAGTGTGTAGTTGAGCATCTTAGAATCCAAGTCAGATATTGTTAACTGACCATCCAACAGCTACTCTCTATTGTTTCTTGCTAAGAGATCCTGATTCAATTACATAGGTGATATGCTCAGCCTTAATGAGTGAATCATATATTCGTTCCATACATATTTATTCAGTACCTCTTATGCACCAAGCACTCAAGACTCTAAGGCTATAAGTGAAATAGCAGACAAAGTCCTATTGGTTTGAAGTTTTAATTCTGGTATAGAAAGACAGATCAGAAACAATAAATATACTACTACAGCAAATTAAATGGTTAATTACATGATTTATGGCATTATGAAGAAAAAGTAGAGCAGAATAAAGGGAATGGAAATGCCAGTGGTAGAGTTTGGAAGCAGGTTGCAGTATTAAATAGAGTGATCAGAATAGGCCTCATTGAGAAGGTGAGAGAGTTGAGCAAAGCCTTGAAGGAGGTGGTGTAGGAGTGAAACAGGCTGATATCAAAGGGAAAATCATTCCATGCAAATCAAAACTACAATGAGCTACCACTTCATATCTGTCAGAATGACCATTATTAAAAAGTCTACAAATAAATGCTGGAAAAGATACAGAGAAAAGGAAATCTTCCTACACTCTTGGTGAAAATGTAAGTTGGTGCAGCCACTATGTAAGACAGTTTGGAGTTTCCTCAAAACACTGAAAACATAATTACCATATGATGAGCAATCCCACTCTTGGACATATAACTAAAGTATAATTTGAAGATACATGCACCCCAATATTCACAGCAATACTATTCACAATAGGCAAAACATGGAAACAACCTAAATATCCATCAACAAAGGAATGGATGAAGAAGATGTGATACATATATACAATGGAATACTGCTCAGCCATAAAGAAGAATGAAATAACGCCATTTGCAGCAAAATGGATGGACCTAGAGACTATCATACTAAGTTAATTAAGTCAGACAGAGAAAGACAAATAGTATATTACATCACTTATATGTGCAATCTAAAATATGCAACAAATGAACTTACCGGCAAAGCACAAATAGATTCACAGACATAGAGAATAGACTTGTTGTTGGAAAGGGAGTTGGGGGAGGAAGAATTGGGAGTTTGGGTTAGTGGATACAAACTACTATATGTAGAATGGATAGACAACAAGGTCTTACTGTATAGCACAGGGAACTATATTCAATATCCTATAATAAACCATAATGGAAAAGGATATGAAAGAGAATGTATGTAGATGTATACCTGAATCACTTTGCCATACAGCAAAAATTAACACATTATAAATCAGCCATACATCAATTTTTTTTTAAGATAGAGAAAAGCATTCCAGACACAGGACACAACTTGAGCAAAGATGCTGAGGTGGGATAACTGGCAAGTCAGAGGCAGAGCAAGGAGGCCAGTAGGACAGCAGTGGATCTCACAGAGGGGAGAGCAGTAGATGATGAAGTCAGAGAAGACACAAGGGTCGGATGAAGCAAGACCCTGTAAGCATTAGAAGTCTTTGCATTTGAAGTAAGCATTGAAGGGACCCTTCAATGGGTTTTGAACAGAGAACTGAAATCAGTTTTTAATCAGTTAAAAATTGATTTCAATTTTGGAAGGCTCACTCTGACTACTGTATTGAGAATAGGCTGTATAATGGCTAATATAGACACAGAAAGACTAGTTTGGAAGCTACCACAGTGACCCAAATGGAAGAGGATGGTGTTTTGTATCAGAATGGTAGCAATATAGGTGGTTAATAGGGATCAGATTTTGAATATATTTTGAAAGTAGAACCAACACAATTGCTCATGGGTTGGATGTAAAGTATGAGAGAGAAGTTGTTTGCCTCCAAGGTTTTTAGTCTGGCCAACTAGAAGAATGAAAGTAGTCATCAAGTAAAAAGAAAGAAGTTAGAACAAATTTATAAAAGAACAGCAGGAGTTCACTTTTAGACATAAACTGCATGAGAGATCTGACCTGGAGATATAAATGTGGACAGTATTGCCTTCAGTTCAGTTCAGTTCAGTCGCTCAGTCGTGTCTGACTCTTTGCGACCCCATGAATCCCAGCATGCCAGGCCTCCCTATCCATCACCAACTCCCGGAGTTCACTCAAACTCACGTCCATCTAGTCGGTGATGCCATCCAGCCATCTCATCCTCTGTCATCCCCTTCTCCTCCTGCCCTCAATCCCTCCCAGCATCAGAGTCTTTTCCAATGAGTCAACTCCTCACATGAGGTGGCCAAAGTACTGGAGTTTCAGCTTTAGCATCATTCCTTCCAAAGAACACCCAGGACTGATCTCCTTCAGAATGGACTGGTTGGATCTCCTTGCAGTCCAAGGGACTCTCAAGAGTCTTCTTGCCTTATTAATGGTATTTAAACCATAAGACTGGAAGACATCTCTAAGGGTGACTATGGATAAAGAAGAGAATCAAAGACCGAGAGCAAGCCAACATAAGAGGTCAGGAGAAGAGAAGGGACACCATGGGAGGCTGACAGAAACAACAGTGAGATGGAAAAAAGGCATGAAACGCTGCCAAGAGCCTTATCCCCATCATCCTGACAGAAAGATTGGGAAAGGATGCAGGAGCCTGCAAGTGACTCAAGCCTCCACAATAAAGGCCTAGCAAAAGAGTCAGAATGCTCATTTCCAAATGTCTGGCTCTCCATGAAAACTTTTGAATTGAGTGAAAATGAAAATACAGCATATCAAAATTTGAAGGTTGCAGCTTAAACAATACTTAGAAGGAAATTTAGAGCATTAAATCTTTATGTTAGAAAGGAAGAAAATTCTCAAATCAGTTATCTAAGTTTCTGACTTTAGAAACTAGAAAAGATGAGCATAGTAAAACCAAGCAGAAAGATAGAAAAAATAAGGATAACAGCAGAAATCTATAAGGAAAGAAAAGCAATAAGATAGAAAAGCAATAGAAAAAGCTAAATAAAACAAAAAGCTGATTCTTAGAAAAGATCAGTAACATTTGTAAACTCCTAGCCAGACTGATCAAGAAAAGAAGAGAGAAGACACAAATTATAAAATATCAGGAATGGAAGGGAGCATATCATTAGATAAATCTACACCTAGGAAAAGACTAATAAAAGAATATTATTTTATAAAAACTCCATGCCTATAAATAAAATGGATGAATTCCTTGAAAGTCACACTGCCCAAACTCACTCAAGAGAAAACAGATAACCAGTCCTACACCTATGGGAATTTATCTGTATTTGCTATTCATGTACCTGCAAGGTTTTGCCCCAGATCTTTATATTCAGCACCCAGCTCAAGAGTGAAAAGGCTTTCTCTGACCCCTCTAACTAAAGTAGGAATTTGGTGTTACAGTCTTCAAAGTATTTATACCATGTGAAGTTATCTTGTTTACATTTTATGTATGTGTTCCTGTCTGTCTCCCTACTTGACTGTCTTGTTCACTAGTGTAGCTGCAGGACTTAGCCCAGTGCATGTAAGGCGGCAGACCTTCCACAATAAAATGAAGAGTACTTCAAAGTCCATTTCCTAACAGTCTCCAATTTCTCTGGACTAAGATGGATCCACCTGGAGTGCAGACTTCAACAGTCCAACTTCTCCATCTAAAGCCCAAGCGGATGACTCCTTCTACTAGGTATTGTTCTCCTAGTCCCACTACCCCGAAGACTGAAGGAATTAAATAAATTCAACTAATCTGAAATTCTGGGAAAAGACGGCAGGAGGAGAAGGGGATGACAGAGGATGAGAGGGTTGGATGGCATCACTGATTTAATGGACATGAGTTTGAGTAAACTCTGGGAGTTGGTGATGGACAAAGAGGCCCAGCATGCTGCATTCCATGGGGTCGCAAAGAGTCGGACACGACTGAGCGACTGAACTGGACTGAACTGAAATCTGCAATAAAACACCAACCAGGAAACAGAGGCAAACAAAATATTCTTTTGCTTAAATGTCTAAATGTGGTAGAAAAAATCTTTTTTCCCTTCCTGCTTCCCATTTACATACACATTTAATCATCACAACAAACCTGAAGATTAGGTATTATTATATTTCTTTTTTTTTTTTTTTTACAAATCCACACTTTTATTTATTTTAAGAAGTTTTAAGCATCACACGAATTCTGTGTCCAATGGCCTTAGCAGGAAGGTTGCTTCGGAATTTGGCACAAACCATGCCACTGTTTCCATGAGCTTGAGTTATCTTTCCCCAGATTACTCTGGTTTTGTTAGGTTTTCCACCAGGAGTTACTGTGTTGTTCTTTGCTTTGTACACATAAGCACATCTCTTGCCTAAATAGAATTCAGTTTCATCTCGAGCATATACACCTTCAATTTTCAGGACAGCAGTGTGTTCCCTTTGGTTCCATAGACCCCGTTTATAGCCAGCAAAGATGGCCTTGGACCACAGCCTTCCAGACATATTTGTCATTTTAGAAGTCCCGTTCCCAGCAGGCCTTCACAGGGTCCAAGATAGCTGAAAGAGCAGGTATTATATTTCTTTTTATAGATGAGGAAGCTGAAATAAGTCACACAACTATTAATTGCAGAGCCAGAGGTGAAATCCTGGCTGATGGGTGCCAGAAACTGGGCCCTCAAAAACCAACAAACAATACTGAGCTCCTAACATTAAAAGGTAGATTCCCTGCCTGAAAGATCCAGGGCACTTTTCTCTTCCCTCCATCCTATTCAACAAACCATCCATACCAGAGCAGACTAAGAGGACAGTCCCTGGGGCAGCATGATCCTATCTAGACAAGGCAGGGAGAGAGGGGGATTCCAGATAAAAGGGGGCCCAAAGGAGGAAGAGAAAAGTTTTTCCTTACTGACCATAATAGATGTCTGCACATGGCATGACCCTGTACAAAGAACTCACTCTTTTTTACTCAAGCCCAAAGTGAAATACTATTTTTTACCTTATCTCAACAATTTCTATATGACTGACTGCAGATGGGGCTTTCCCAGTGGCTCAAGAGGCCCAGGTTTAATCGCTGGGCAGGAAGATTCCCTGGAGAAGGGAATGGCAACCCACTCTAATGTTCTTGCCTGGAGAATCCCATAGACAGAGGAGCCTGGTGGGTTACTGCCCATGGAGTTAGGACATTTTGCCCAAAGCCCTTCGGATGCCAGCTTCCTCATAACAATTAGTAACCGTGAGGGTTTTGAGCTGCAGCATGAATGTCCTGCATAGTTCTTTCACTGAAAAAAAAGTAAACCTAAATCAAAAGAGATTTTCTGCCAAATTTGTTCCCTCAAATAAAAAGCACAATTTTTTGTCCAGCCAAGAGGAAAAAATTTAACTTAAAAAAAAAACTCACCTGAAAAGCCCAATTCCTTGGGTAAATAAGGTCAGATAACTTGACACCTAACACACAACATATAATCTCCTGAAAGACTTAATAATTCTTTCACATCAGGCCCAGTAATGTTGCCAATGTAGCCAATAAGCCCGTCAGGAAAAGTCAACAACTCTGGGTTTTCTTGCTAAAAGAGATCTGCTCTTTACTGATTCCAAATACTGCATCTACTTCCAAGGTTCTCAACCTACTAGACTTACCCCTTCCCATTTCAACACTACTCCCTGGACAGCCCTAAAATGGAATTTATGCAAAACTATAACCTATCTACTGGAGAAGGCGATGGCACCCCACTCCAGTACTCTTGCCTGAAGAATCCCATGGACGGAGGAGCCTGGTAGGCTGCAGTCCATGGGGTCGCTAAGAGTCGGACACGATTGAGCGACTTCACTTTCACTTTTCACTTTCATGCATTGGAGAAGGAAATGGCAACCCACTCCAGTGTTCTTGCCTGGAGAATCCCAGGGATGGGGAAGCCTGATGGCCTGCCATCTATGGGGTCGCACAAAGTCGGATTTAGCAGCAGCATAACCTATCTACACACATGACTTTTAATAAACCAACATAATGCCCTGACTATAACACAAAGGAGAAACAAAAATAATAGAATTTTTAATAAAATGCTCAGGTACAGCAATACACGAAGATTAGTGAAACAGTTGATGCATCTACATGTGGAATCCACGGGAATTTGACTTCTAACAAAGATTGATTTAGGTATGTTGTGTTGGGCATGCAAATGCCAAAAGCAGCCTGGCCACTGGGTGATGAGGTTTTCCAAAATGGGGAACAACCCTTGGTAAAGTCTGAAGCTAATCATGTACACTCTTCCTTCAATTTACACAACTTTTGTGGTCACAGAAAATCCAACCTATTTTTAACCCATAGAAAAAGTACTATGAGTAATATGTAAAGCTACTTCCCAGGTGATGAAAAGAATCTGCCTGTCAATGAAAGGGATGCAAGAGACACTGATTCAATCCCTGGGTTGGGAAGATTCCCTGGCTCTGGAGTAAGAAATGGCAACCTACTCAACTATTCTTGCCTGGAAAATTCCATGGAGTGGGAAGCCTGATGGGCTACAGCCCATGGGGTCACAGAGTGGGACACAACTGAGAACACACACAGCACATATATGCAAAGTGTCATTAGGTTCCAGACTCATAAACAACCTTTTCACCTACTTGAGTGACTGATGGGACATTCAAAAGTTATGTAGGATATCAAGCAATTCTTCCTTGTAAAAGACTGTCCTGCAGATTGCAAACTCGTTATAGCCCTGGCCCATAAGATGCCGATAGCAATGTCTCACACAACCAAAACATCCCCCAATTTTCCAACACGCCCTCTAGGTACAGTATCATTCCTGTGATGATCAGACATACTTTTATCCATGTGTTTATGAAAATAAGAACATTTTAAAAGAAATCCACTTCAAAGTTCAATTTTTTTCAGACTTAGCTTTGACTCTATATCTATTACCTACATCAGAAGAGTACAAATAGGAGTTTTGGAGTCATATCTGAGTTTAAGGGCTTCCCAGGTGGCACTAGTGGTAAAGAACATGCTTGCCAATGCAGGAGACCTAAGAGACACAAGTTCAATCCCCGGGAAAGGAAAATCCTCTGGAGGAGGGAATGGCAACTCACTCCAGTATTCTTGCCTGGAGAATCTCACAGACAGAAGAGCCTGGTGGGCTACAGTCCATAGGGTCGTAAAGAGTCAGACATGACTGAAGCAACTTAGCACGCACACATCTGTGTTTAAATCTCAATTTCATCACTAACTACCTGCGTGACCTTAAGCAATCCCTTAATCTCTCTGATCTCCAGCTCTTTTCAATGAAAGAAAGAAAGGATGCCTTGGTAGCAGGACCACAAACTTGACTCACACCCAACTCAGTGATGTCTTGATTGTCCATAAACAAATCTGGTACTTCTCCCAGGCTCCCATTCACTAGTTAATGGAAAAGAATTAACTGCAGTTTAAATTCAATCCAATGTGCTAATTTAAACAATCCCTTTGGGCAGTATTGAGAATCTTTAGTCAGAAAAAAAATGTTTAGATTCTCAGCCTGTGTTCTGTGTTTGAGACCTGTGAAGTTGGGCCTCTCATCTGGTTTAAGGCTCTGCTATCACAATCTTGGGCTTCCCAAGTGGCACAATGGTAAAGAATCTGCCTGCCAAAGCAGAAGACACAAGAGACTCCAGCCCAATCCCTGAGTCTGGACGATCCCTGGAAGAGAAAATGGTAACCTGCTTGAGTATTCTCCCCTGGGAAATCCCATGGACAGAGGAGACTGCCAGGCTGCAGTCCATGGGGTGGCTACAGTTTATGGGGTCACAATGAGTCAGACACAATTGAGCACATCACAGTCCTAAAATCATTAGTCTTTGAACAAAGTGTTTGTATTTCTGTTTTGCACTAGGCCCAGAAAATTATATAGCCAGTCTGGGCCTTCAGACAGCTGCCTCCTTGCCTAGCTTCTCTCCTGAAGATAACAACTGGGCATATGAAGACGAGGTATGAATGAGTCCTCATGACACTGATGGAAGGCTCTCCTGGCTTCACAGAGTCATTGGAATGCATTAGAAAGTTACTACTGGTCTCAAGATAGTGACCATTACTCACTGGGGCTTCTAGCTTGGTCAGGATCCAGCAACACTTCGGCATGACTCAACCTCGCCCCTGTGATGCTGGCTGCAGACTGTACAGTGATTTCTCAGTCCATTATCCAGTCTACTGGCCTGGCAGTCCACCCTGTCTTGTCAGGGCAGGATGGAAAGATGGTGCCTTGGGAAGCCTACTGGCTTTTGTCACATCGTCCATAAAATATGGGAAGTAGGAGCATCGTAGGAAAAATAAAACTGCAAGATCTCCTTTTGACCCTGGTGTTGTGGTCATACCCTCAAGTTGGTACAGATGGACAGAATAAAGATGAGATTTCTAGAGCCCCCAACTTGGAAACAGGCAACATCTCCCCTCTTTACCCTTACTATTGCTCTCATTTTTGAGATATAATTTGTTTCAAGCCATGGGGGAAAGTTACAAGACATAAATTATTATCTTCTCTTCCTATTTCCTTCCACAATCTCCTTGGCCAAAAAGTATGTGTGTTGGGGGTGGGGGGATCTTTACATTTAGTACATCATATCCTCCTACTTCTTGATGTCAATTCTGTTAAGCCTTAACTGTGGACAAGGTGCCTTCTCTATATGATGGGAACCCCCTATGATCTGAGCTTTCTAGGCTCAGCTAGTGATGTGTGAAATGGAAATAATTTGGCAAACCCTCCATCTCCACAGCAACTGACTAAGAGGGTCAAAGCTCACCTTCTCCTTCTCTAGGACAATAAACCTCATGGCTCCCCCTCAGAAGTCTGCCCTTTGCAAATAAAACTATGACAGAAGAGGGAAATTTAAAGGCATCTATTTAATATTTGCAAAAATATTAAGCCAAGAACATTTATTTTGCAGATTAGTTTTGGTTTTTAGGTTTCTTCTCTTTCAGCAACCCAACATTTTCCTTGGGCTTCCCTGGTGGCTCAGCAGTAAAGAATCCACCTGCAATGCAGGAGACCCAGGTTCAATCCCTTAGTCGGGAAGATCCCCTGGAGGTGGGCATGGCAACCCACTCCAGTATTCTTGCCTGGAAGAATTCCATGGACAGAGGAGGCTGGGAGACTACAATCCATGAGGTCACAAAGAGTTGGATACAACTGAGCAACTAAATACACACCTTTTCCTTTTACAACTAATTCTTGAGTATAGACACTATCCAAAGCAATCCAAAAGAGATTCTACACAATATTTAGGGATGGAATCAGCTCCACTCCTAATCTCCTCTCTGAATCATAGCTCTGTATCTTTCTTTAAGTGGTCCATTGGGTCCTGACTTTGCATATACAAAATCTAATCCATTCATCTTTCCCAAAAACGAGCTTTCCTTTTTGACTTTCTTTTCTTATAAGCAGTAAAAAAAAAAAAAAAAAAAGTAAATTTATAACAATAGTTCACAACCTTTCCTGGTTCATGGCATCCTTAGTATTTTGTTCATTTTTTCACAGTGCCCCTGGACCAAAAGAAATACTTAATCGTTCCATTAATTAAGTAGCTAGATCCAAATAAATTTGTAAGTATGTATGTCCTAACAATTTAATTATATTTTAAAAGCAATACATTTAAAAATATTTAAAAGTAATACAAAATTTTAAATAATATTTTGTTTTTTAACCACATTTACTTAATAGCAGGACATATGCACCTGTTGGGACCATACAACTTCTGCAATCTTGGAACCAACTTGGACACCACCATACTCACGTCCTGCTTTACAATCATTTTCATGCAGTGCTTGCTTTTAATCACAGAAACCACCAAAAATCCACTTTGCAAAGATACAACACCACCAAAAGGAGCTTATCATTATGATGTTGACATCGTGACCTGCATCAAGCTAGTAGTTTTTGTGATGTCCAGCAGTCTTAGAATATAATTATGTTTCCCTCAAAATGGTGAACTATCCTGCAACAGTCCCTGAGAATTCACTGTGGTGTCCCAGGCCACCTCCCTCACAGTTTAGGGACTGCAGGGTTAGAATGACAGCTTGGAACATGCTTTGATAGATGAATGCAGTAATGACTCCCATGAGTTATGCCTCCTTGTACCCCTACTCTCAAGCCAACATGACTTGCTTTGACCGAGACATTAGTAAATGTGACATAGGCAAAGGCTTAAAAAATATATGTACTTTGGGGTTTCTCCTCTCTTGCTGCTAGAAAACCTTCTGCTGCCATGTGGGTATACCCAGGCTATCCTCCTGAAGGATAAAACACTTGGTGGGCAGAGGGTCCAGTCATTCCAACCATCCCAGACATGTGACCATTCAGCTCAAGCCAAGATAACCCAGACTGAAAGAGCTGCCCACTGACCATAGAAAATCATAAAACTTTTTTCATTTTAAACTACTATGTTTGGGGCATTTTTTTTAGGTGATTAAACTAAACGATACAATGTTAAAATAACTGTATTTTATACTTTAGTCAATAGGAAAATCAACAAGAGAACTACTTTCTTAATTGAATTGAATAGAGTTATTAAATAAATGAATGCATGATCATTTAATTATCCCTTTAAAATTCTTTTAGAAATATCTTATGATTTCTAGTTATAGTCTCAGCAACAGATCTTGAAGTTGATAAGCATTTCATTGACAACAAGATTAGAAACTTGACTTCATTTGTTTGAACCACAGTTCCTAAAATTATAATGTAAGTGATTGTTAATCTATAAGGAAGCCTGATTGTAAAGGAAAACTGTGAATTTTAATTTCGTTGTCAAAAAGGTGACTATAAATTTTGTTGCAAAGTATAAGAATAGCCCCTTCAACAAGGTCAGACCACTGACCACTATAACTAAGTGGCCAAAACCCAGCTGCAAACTCAGAACTAAGTGAAAATGGCCTTAGAGCAACAGAAATGTTTGCCACAAGATGCTGAACCTTGCTACTAATCAGAGCCATTCCCAACCAAATGCTTTTTTGACATAGCATAGTCTCAACCACATCACACAGATGGTCAGATGGAACAGCTGTCAGCAGGGAAAGTAGGCCATGACCGTGAAGGTACAACACGGAGCTGCTCTTTGGAACTACCTGTTTCTGTGGACTCAGAGAACATCACCATTCCACAGCACAATAAGACATGTTCTTCGTAAGAATGAGACTGCATATCAAGAAAATATTGAAGGCTTGAGGAAATAAATTGAAAGCCCTTCAGTAAGATTTCCATTAAAAATGATGAAGAAAAATAGTATACATTTTTGAGGTAGTAAATGCTAGTTATCTAGAAACTTGTGTGGAAAATTCCGTTTCCCAGGAGCCATTGAGAATGATGATGATTTGGGCATCTCCATGAATTAGAGGTCTTTCTCTGCACCAGCTCACCCTGGGCTTGTTAGTATCTACAGTTTTATTCTCTTGAGTAGAAGAATTCTCCCACCCCTCAATGGCCCCAAGATGTCTGAGGCACTGGCTCTTCTCAGACTTCAGCCCATCTTCCCAGGAAGGAGACCAAATGGGGCAGCGGGGGAACAGGATGAATATGGTCTCATTTCGGCCTACGTTCCTTTCTGACCAGGTGAGGCTCTGCAGAAAATGGAAAGGAATGGAGTCAGTAGCCACAGATCATGAGGGGGCTGGTTCCTGTGTGAGCGTCCACGTAAGGAGGTGTCCAGATGGAAAGAGATGACCCAATTCCAGATCTCCTCCTTGTGGCCAAGACCCTGCTCATGCCACCAAGAAAATCAAGACAAAAGAATAAGGGAAAGCACACACTAGCCACCATGAACACAGAAAGCACAGTGGTGAAAACAGCCTGAAAAAACTGAAAACATTAATTGCTCAGTTATGTCTGACTCTATGCGACCCCATAGTCTGTAGCCCACCAGGCTCTTCTGTCCATGGGATTCTCCAGGCAAGAATACTGGGGTGGGTCTCTATGCCCTCCTCCAGGGGATCTTCCTGACCCAGGGATTGAACCCAGGTCTCCCACATTGCAGGTGGATTCTTTACCATCTGAGCCACCAGGGAAACCCAAAATACTGGAGTGGGTAGCCATTCCCTTCTCAAGGGAATCTTCCAGACCCAGGGAAGCCTATACAGAAGCAAACATGTAATGAACCTATTTTATGTCATTACAGAAACTTTCTAAAATAGAGATGAGAAAAGAGAGAGGAAAAGAGCAAACTGTATACATAGATATAATAAGTGTGTTTATACATGAAGTACTATATTAAAATCTTTCCTTTATGTGTCAATATGGGCAACAATGGATTGTTTTGAATTGCTACATCATATCCAATTTTATTGACACACCTTTTAAATCCACCCCATGTTTTTTAATGTTTGAATTCTATTTTGTTGTTATTGTGATTTCTTGCAGGCATCAGGAAGCCCCAATTCAAGGCTATTTGAGCAATAAAGAGGAGACTGACAGGTGGAAATCAAGATATCAACCTTAGTTTTGATTTAAATTGCATAAAGAACATGGGTCAGGTATGCAACCCTTTGAGATTCCTAAAGCAGAAGCTGGAATTAAACAGAATTTCCCAAAAATGCACAGACCAGGCTGGGAAACCACAGCCTTCCCAGTGGAGGAACGCCTTCCCATAAAAGCGCCCCCTGCAGGAAGCTGATGAGAGCATATACTCTCCACAGGCAGACATTCCAAAGCCTCCTAAAAGTGGGATTCCTAGTCAAAGCTGAAAGCATTTCTGAAACTTTGCACACATACTATCCAACTGCAGAGAAAGGTGGTACAGACATACTCCCAACAGCGATGATGAAAGTGCTTCCTCTTCACACCTTTTGTTATTGTGACAGGTTCAAATGGTATCACGTTGTTTGGTTTGCATTTCTCCTTGTGTAAATTGTTCCATATAAGTATTGGCCATTTTTATTTCTTCTCTTCTGACTGCTTTCATACGCCCTTTATCCATTTCCCTAGTAAGAGCTTCATATTCTTATTCATTTGTAAGATGCAAACATACTCAAGCAAGTCGCTCTTCTTAATCTTGAAATTATGATGCATGGAGTAGTAGTTAGCATCATAAGCCTGACAAAGCATGATGCTGATGTTAAGAGTGATCATTTCCATATTTATTAAAACTTTTACTTGGGCCAAAACAAGAACCTATTTGAAGAAGAGATGGGTTTTCAGAAAAGACCAAGGTTTATTGCCCATAGAAGTTCTCAGATTTAGTATCTTCTGATATTTAGAATGCATTGACATTTTTATTCCAAATCTTAAGAAACTTGATTATTGATCCAGAAATTTCTGGATGTACCTTATTTCATTACATATTCAACACATATAAATTTTAAATTTTGGATAAAAATGTAACTACTTGTTCTTTTTTTTTTTTAACTTTACAATATTGTATTGGTTTTGCCATATATCAAAATGAATCTGCCACAGGTATACATGTGTTCCCCATCCTGAACCCTCCACCCTCCTCCCTCCCCATACCTTCCCTCTGGGTCATCCCAGTGCACCAGCCCCAAGCATCCAGTATCGTGCATTGAACCTGGACTGGAGACTCGTTTCATATATGATATTATACATATTTCAATGCCATTCTCCCAAATCATCCCACCCTCTCCCTCTCCCACAGAGTCCAAAAGACTGTTCTATACATCAGTGTCTCTTTTGCTGTCTCGTATACAGGGTTATTGTTACCATCTTTCTAAATTCCATATATATGCATTAGTATACTGTATTGGTGTTTGTCCTTCTGGCTTACTTCACTCTGTATAATAGGCTCCAGTTTCATCCACCTCATTAGAACTGATTCAAATGTATTCTTTTTAATGGCTGAGTAATACTCCATTGTGTATATGTACCACAGCATTCTTATCCATTCATCTGCTGATGGACATCTAGGTTGCTTCCATGTCCTGGCTATTATAAACAGTGCTGCGATGAACATTGGGGTACATGTGTCTCTTTCCCTTCTGGTTTCCTCAGTGTGTATGCCCAGCAGTGGGAATGCTGGATCATAAGGCAGTTCTATTTCCAGTTTTTTAAGGAATCTCCACACTGTTCTCCATAGTGGCTGTACTAGTTTGCATTCCCACCAACAATGTAAGAGGGTTCCCTTTTTTCCACACCCTCTCCAGCATTTATTGCTTGTAGACTTTTGGATCGCAGCCATTCTGACTGGTGTGAAATGGTACCTCATAGTGGTTTTGATTTGCATTTCTCTGATAATGAGTGATGTTGAGCATCTTTTCATGTGTTTGTTAGCCATCTGTATGTCTTCTTTGGAGAAATGTCTATTTAGTTCTTTGGCCCTTTTTTGATTGGGTCATTTATTTTTCTGGAATTGAGCTGTAGGAGTTGCTTGGATATTTTTGAGATTAGTTGTTTGTCTGTTGCTTCATTTGCTATTATTTTCTCCCATTCTGAAGGCTGTCTTTTCACCTTGCTTATAGTTTCCTTTGTTGTGCAGAAGCTTTTAGATTGCCATCAGAAACTTCAGGTATAAACTAATGACTCAGGCAAGTTGCAATGTCAAAATGATTGAACTTATACAGACGTTATGGAACTAACAGTTCCAGGATGTTGATCCATAACTTGCCAAGAATAGCTACTTTATATTTTTTGGTATTACCACTGACAAACAGAATACTCTTCAAAGAACTTTTATGGTTTATTCAATAGTAGTTTTATAAAAGGTCATAAAGCAGTGGATATTGAACAGTCACTCATAAACAATGCCTTAACAAAAATGACTTCAGCCATTCTTTCTATTAAGAAAATCACCAAATCATTAAATTTCAGAATTCTAGGATTCCTGCTATTATGCTGTTCCCAAATCTTTCCTATATCATCTTTATGTTTCTCCATAACAAAAATGATGAGAGCTCTCATCATTCATCACCATTCATTAATTCAATAGACATTTTTAAGAGCCTACTAACATCCCTAAGAACTTAACCACATTTGGAGCTAAGGATAAAGGCAAGTAAAATAGTTCCTGCTGCTGCTGCTAAGTCGCTTCAGTCATGTCTGACTCTGTGTGACCCCAGAGACAGCAGCCCAACAGGCTCCCCCATCCCTGAGATTCTACAGGCAAGAACACTGGAGTGGGTTGCCATTTCCTTCTCCAATGCATAAAAGTGGAAATGAAAGTGAAGTCACTCAGTCGTGTCTGACTCCTAGTGACCCCATGGACTGCACCCTACCAGGCTCCTCCATCCATAGGATTTTCCAGGCAAGAGTACTGGAGTGGGGTGCCATTTCCTTCTCCAAAAATATTTCCTACCCTCAAGGAAAACATGGTCTATAGCAGTGGTCCCCAACCTTTTTGACAACGGGACCAGTTTCCATGGACAACTTTTCCATGGACTGGGTCATGGGATGATTTAGGGTTAATTCAAGTGCATTACATTTATTGTATACTTTATTTCTATTTTGTGGCAATCTCAGGATATTCTGCCTTGACTTAGGGTTAGGGTTCAGGCTCCTATAAGAATCTAATGCCACTGCTGATGTGACAGGACATGGAGCTCAGGTGATAATGTTAGCAGAGGGGAGTGGCTCTAAATATAGATAAAGCTTCACTCACTTGCCCATCACTCATTTCCTGCTGTGCGCCCCATTTCCTAACAGGCCACAGACCAGTATCAGTCTGTGGGGCCCAGGGGTTGGGAACCCCTAGTCTATAGTTTACGGTCCAGCAGAGGAGATAGTCTACAGCTTACATAATGAGGGAGATAGGTAAGTATTAAAGAGAATGCACTGTGATATAATCAAGCACTAAGACAGGCACTGAGTCTGAGGGAATCAGAGGAGGCTTCCAGGAGGAAGTGATGAATCGCTGAATCCTGGAGAATGAGCAGGTTCTAGCCAGGAAAAGAAAACAAGGGTAATTCAGGGGAGCTTGTGTATAAAGGCACAGAGGCAGGATGGGCCACAAGGTGGAGAACCGCTATAAGAGGTTCAGTTCAGTTGAAACAGAGTAGGGGAGAGGACAGACAATGGTGAGAGACTGCATTACGGAAAGAATATTCCATCTTTATCCTCAATGAATGCTGACAAAAATTGATGACAAAAAGGCTATTCTTACCCTCCTCTTCCATCTCACAAAGAAACAAGCCCAGGGAGACTAAGTGACTTGCCGAGGGTTGTATATTTCACAAATGACTAAGATAAGATTTCAGTTTAGAAATTTTTATTCCAGAGCCACAACTCATCTGCTCAGCATAAACGGATTTTATACTATGCTAGGAGTTAAAATTTGACCTGGGAGGTGATGGGAGGCCAAGAATTTTGGAGAATGACGTGGTCCGCTGTGCCTTTCAAAAGGATGGCCCAAGTTACTGAGGGGAAGAAACAGGGCTACATATGAGATGGAACCACTACATATAGTTATATGTGTTGTATCCTCTACAAGCTAGGAAGAGTCATGAAATGGCACCTTTGACATGGTACAGCGCCTGACCTACACGGCCAGATTTAGTGTAGTTGCAAGTAAGGAGGCTAATAAGGTACTCCAGACATAAAATTTAGGAAGAGTTGAAATAGAAAAGGGCAGTGGCAGAGACAGGAAGGGTTCATAACACAGAAATAATGATATCAAATCAACAGGAGTTAGTGGCTGGTTGGTTGAAGAAGGTGATGCAGAGAGAACAAACATAAAATGGCTTTATTTTGTGTGAATCTTAAGTTGTAACCACATTTTAGAATCCCCTTCCCTATTTAATTCTGAGTTAGATGTGGTTCTTTTCTTTTTTAATTACTTTACAATATTGTGGTGGTTTTTGCCATACATTCACATGAATCAGCCATGGGTGTACATGTGTTCCCCATTCTGAACCTCCCTCCCACCTCCTGTGCTAGAAACTTGCACGAATTTGCATATGATTTCAAAAGTGAAAGGAAGCTGCAGCCCTTATGCTCTGAAGGTCGTCACAGTTAGAGGTAAGGTGAGGCAGACCCAGAAAAGTGGCAGATGCCAGTCTGTCCTCTTCCTCCTTCCCCACACTACAGCCTTCAGGGCCAGCTGTTCATCCTGTCTGCCTCCTCTGCTGACCAAAGGCTGGAATCCACAGAGGCTATATCTAGGACCAGGTCCCAGCCTTGCACAGACTTCTGCACTTGGCCCCTTAGCGGTCCCTCACAGCAGACTCCCCTCAAGCTCTGACTTGACCATGCCACTGCTACAGAAGGATGACTTAGTGACTCCCCTGATTCATCCACTCTCCTTTCTGGACCCCTCCTTCTCCAGCTTCAGTTTCTGGTCCCAGCAGGCTCTGTTGCAGCAATCTGAATAAATTGAGTCTTGTCTCCTGCTGTCCCTGACAGCACTATGGGGCCTCCATCCACTCATCATGAGAGGAAACACAGTCCTAATGCAAAGAAATTTGGATCAGAGAAAAAGCATACCGGGGCCATGCCAGTCCTCCAGGAACTGCAGGCCCTGAGGCTGCCTAACCTCCCAAAGTGCCTTTGCAACCAGATAGACAGGAGAAGGACCTTGCCTTCATTCTGGAGATCCATATCTAGAGATTCATACCCAGACAAATGCCATGTCTAAAGGATATGCTGAAAATCCAAACTCCAGAAAAGTGTGAAATTTCTCTTGGAACTGGGCCTCTAAATAATTTTCAAACCAGGCTTTTCTAAGAAAAATGTGCTCAAAATCCAGTAAGCTTAGTTACTGGTATTCTTAGCAGGATTTTCCATTCTCTTTCATTCTTGGTCTCTTTATTACAACTTAATCTTTTTAAAATCCTATTTTGGATCATTTGAACTTCTCAGAAGTACTTTGGATTATTGGAATTACAGACTTCATTTTGAAATTGCTTTTCATGGCTCAAAAAGTCTTATTATAGTGGTGCCTTCTTTCATCATGCTTTTTAAAGTCAAGGGTTCCTGGGATATGCTCTTAGAAGAATTAAGTCAGTTTTACTGAATTTTATCCCCTACCAGTTTTGGTTTTATTACCTTATTTGCCTCAGGGAGTTTAATAGTATGATTAAATAGGTTCTTTAGATATTAGTTGCTTTATTCTACCTCATTTTAAAGCTTTTGGATTTTTTGGAAATCTAAGAACTTTCAGATAGGTTTGTGAATATTTTTTACACAACCAAGTTACGGAGTGACTTATTCAGATGTGGGTGATATTTGTTCAATATGTGAAGCTGAATTTCAGAAAAGTATTCTTCCCTTCTGTCAGCATATATTTTTTGAAGAGTGCATTACCTTATGGTTTTACAAAAAGAATGTATGTCCACTGCACAAGACTGTGATTTTAGACCATAGTCCCAAATGGAAAGATGGGGCTGTCTCATCACACCTTCAAATATAATTAAGTATTATAAACTATTAAAACCACAAAGTACTAATTTCATTTGGTTACAGTCACTATTGCTAAAGGCATTAGGATGGATTTCAGTACTAAAAACTAAGAAAAATATTTCCAAACATTTTTAGAACACTGGACTAAGATTTAAGCATGTTTTAATTTTTGTTAATTTAAATGAGTGAAAGAACTCTGTTTTTGAAAATAAAACAGTCAACCTAATTTGTATGTCAACAATACTTCTTCAGTCCTAATTACTTGGCCTATGATTGCCATGTAAAATTGTAAATATGTTTTCTTGTTAATTTTACCAAAAACAGCAACTGGATAGCTAACTAGAACTAATAGTTTTAAAGGAATTTGGGTCTTCTTTTCTGACACTGTTTCAGAATAATGAATATTTTTCATAATATTTTAAGATAGATTTCTATTCAAAATCTGAAATTTTAATTTTCATAAGATATATTTTATATGAAAGTTTCATATGCTATATTTTACCTAAAACCATTAGGTTTTCTAAGTGCATATTAATTTACTGAGGATGATATATTTTAATATTGTATTACTTTTTGTTCTATGATTAGCAATCAGTAAGAATTAACCATCAAATTATCTCAAAACCTCAGTGTTAGTGCAAAGATTACATTATGGTGTGGCTTCCACCCAAACCTACTGTCCTCAAGGTAACCACCATCAAGCTGAAACAGAAGGGCATACGGGCAAGGAAGCAAATAAATAAACTTGAGAACAACATCTAGGCAAAACTTTGAATGTAAATACTGGCATGTGGAACTGACTAGAAACTAACAGATCAAAAACGTTTTAAACTTCTAGGTAAACTGTACTGCCAAATAAACATTATTTTAACCTGAAAATGCCTTTGGCTGTTGCCCCCCAACATTGAGAACTTGAAATGTGATCACTAAGCTGACAACAGCTTTTGCAGTCTGCTAAAGCTACAACTCATACCAAAATGGACCCTGCTGAATTCAATAAGAAAATTAAGAATCAATAACCTCGAGAAGAAAAATTCTTTTAAAGAAGTTTTTTAAAAAAGATTTTAAAAAAATTTTAAACCTGCTTCTTTATGAAACTGTGTATATGCACGCATACACACACACATGTGTGGTATGTTTCCAGACAATGAATGACATTCATGCAACAGAACATAATGAGATGGTCTTCATTTAATGCCACATTTGTCAAGCTCCCTCTATGTGGCAAGTATCCTGCAGGTGTCTATGGTTGGAAGATAAATAAATGATTTACCAGGACTTAGAATCACTCACAGACTAAGACAATTGGTAGGGACATAGACAGCTTAACCAGGATACATGAGGGCACATGCTATTATAAAAATAGAAACCACCAGAACTACAAAGGTTGAGAAAGAATCAGGAGCAACTGAATTTCCTTAACCCAATAATGAAGATCATTCTTGATCAGACCCAATCTGCCTTTGAAGGCTGAAATCTTACTACTTTTCTTCACACAATTACTTGCTCTCATACCCAAGCTCCACTTTTCCACTTCCATGCCTTGCCCTCTGCCTCAAATTCTCTATGACCTATTGCTGGGCACCGTTTAAAGTGCTACTAAAATTTCACCCATGAAATCATCTCTGGTGCCAATGGGGTGGACTGTTCCCTCTCTGAGCTCCCATCAGCTCTTACTGCCTCTCAGGAAGTTACCATTCTCTGCCATGTAGCATAGCTATTTTCTCACTTGCTGTCTTTTCTGTGGAGACTAAACTGTAAACCCCCTGAGAACCAGGAACATTTCTAGTCATTTTTTATATTCCCAGTACCAGGTATGGCACTTTGTAGGTACATAGTGGATGTTCAATAGGTATTTTCTGAATTTAGAATTTTAAGCCCACAACTCACTCCCTGAGGATGCTGCCTCAGCACATATCAGTAGTCACTGTATGCTTTGGTCCAGAGCCTAAATGTTGGTTGATATATCATGTTTTCTCATGGGAGGAGGGCAACTGTGTAAGAGGATTCAGTAATAATGAACAAGAAAATAAAAATAATGCTTACTTGTTTCACAAAAATTAAGAAAGTTCAATAGACAGTAGTTTACTGGTTAGAAAAGATTGAAATCTCCAAGTTTTCTGTACTGTAAAGGAATCTTTTCTGGAAGAATCTCTATTAACTTTCAAAATATCATGTTCAGCATTTGCTCTTGAACAATCAGAAAGAAGAAAATGGGTGACCACCTCCCTTTTGAATATCAATACCATTAGCAAATGCTATTGGGAGTGAGGATAGGTAGGTGAGGAGAAAATATTGATGATAAGGTTCCCACAATGATGTCATAAGAGAGCTAGAAGCTAAAAGTTTTAGTATGCATAAGTTTATTTAACTGAGGTGAACTTTAAGTTTTTGTTAACAAGAGCAGACAAGAAAGAAAATATAAATAAATCAATCCATGGATAACATCTCCGTAAAGTATATGGATAGTAGAGAGATTTTTGTGGAAGTAGTCCCAATCTGTTGGGTTCTGGAGCCCCTTGACAACGGTAATTATTATAAGGAGATGTTAAACAGGAACAGCAAATCTTGCCTGTGGATATACCTACACGTACGTGCTACCATTTGACACAAACATGTAGATATTTCACTGATGAGTAACAGAATGTACGACAGGTTGGAGGAGCCAGGTAGGCTGATGTAGCTTCTCACATAGGAAGAGCTGTCAGAGGCAGAGATGGGACTCTACTCATCACCATCATGAGTGCACATGATCAGTGCGTGTGATCATGGCAGGAGCATGGGCTTTGAAAGCCTTGAGCAGAAAAGAGAGGTGGTAGAGTCAGCACAATGGCATAGGCTTCGTAGTGAACAATAGGATTGCTCAGATCTTTAGAAAGCTACCACATTCATAAAGTTCTGTGTATGGTTACTTTTTTGTGGGAAATGGTTAAGGGGCTGAGCTTCTGGATTTGGCCCTTGGGCTCATTTGAAATAGAAAAAAAAAAAAATAGTGGGAGTAAAAGGAAGCATGAGGCATTAAAGAGGGGAAACTCAAGGAATCGTGAGTAGCACTTTGCCTGTTACAGATCCTAGAAATAGAGCTCAAGCCTAATTTAATCTGATCTTCAGGGGACCTTGAGCAGTATCTGAGTTTCTTATATAAATTCACTTAAAAGTGTTCCTGAATTCTTAGAAGCGTTTTGTCATTGCGTGTTTCCTCAATTCCAATTGATGGGATAATGCAGAAAAAAGTTTTATATTAAAAAAATCAATTTTCATACTATATGAGTTCAGAATTAGTACTTTCAGAGCATTGACCTGTTATGACTGGTATCAAGACAAACACGAATTTGTTAGCTTCATCAGAGAGGGAAGGCTGAACTGGATCCACTGCAGACTATAAAATGCCATGGAGGCCATAGTCTTTTCTGAAAGCATCTATAAAACTAAACACACCCTGCCCCATGTTCTATGAATAAATAGAACTGTTGGTCACAAGGAAGGCCCAGAATGGATGTAAATGGTCCAGTTCAGTTCAGTTCATTCACTCAGTCATGTCCAACTCTTTGGGACTCCATGGACTGCAGCACGCCAGGCTTCCCTGTCCATCACCAACTCCCAGAGCTTATTCAAACTCATGTCCATTGAGTCAGTGATGCCATCCAACCATCTCATCCTCTGTCGTTCCCTTCTCCTCCCGCCTTCAACCTTTCCTAGCATCAGGGTCTTTTTCAATGAGTCAGTTCTTTGCATCAGGTGGCCAAAATATTGGAGTTTCAGCTTTAGCATCAGTCCCTCCAATGAATACTCAGGACTGATTTCCTTTAAGATTGATTGGTTTGATTTCCTTGCAGTCCAAGGGACTCTCAAGACTTTTCTCGAAAACACAGTTCAAAAGCATCAATTCTTCAGTGCTCAGCTTTCTTTATAGTTCAACTCTTTACATTCATACATGACTACTGGAAAAACCATAGCTTTGACTAGATGGACCTTTGTTAGCAAAGTAAATGGTCCAAGCTTTCATCAAAGCTTCTGCTTTCCTTTTCTGTCACTATTTCATTTAATCCTCACAACAACTTTACATGGAAGTTAATATTATCTTGGTATTAAATATGGAGAAACTGAGGAACAGAACTGACCAAGTTCACACAGTTAGTAAATAGCAGGACCAGAGTCCAAAACTATTTATATGACTGTGAAGCCCATGAGCATAATGATTAATAAGTCAATTAATCAACTACTTTTTGAGCATCTACACTGTATAAAGTACTAAAATAAGCATACTGTTAGCAAATGCTACATACATTATTGTATTACTCATCATTCTCCAAAAAAACAGAACCAATAGGATATATGTATGTGTGTATATGTATATATTTATTATGGAAGTTGGCTCACATGAAAACAGAGGCTGGTAAGTCCAAATCTGCAGTGTGGACTGGCAGGCTTGAGACCCAGGAGAAATGATGCATCTCTAGTCCCAAGCCCAGCAGGCACAGGCCCAGGAAAGCTGATGGTAGCTATGAAGTCCAAAGACCGTCTGCTAATGACTTTCCCTCACTTGGGTGAGGGTTGGCCTTCTTGTTCTGTTTAGGCCTTTAACTGATTGGATGATGCCGACTCACATTATAGAGGTCAGTCTGCTTCACCCGACCCATTAAAATGTTACTCTCCTCCGAAAACACCCTCACAGAAATGCCCAAAATATGTTTGACCAAATATTTGCACACCCTATGGTCCAGTCAAGTTGACACATAAAATTAATCGTCACAATTATATTTAAAATGAGCCTTCCTCTCTCAAACCTTTTTTATAGTAACTTCATAATTTATATACTTTACTAGCCTGGGATTTAATCCAAGTACTTTTTAGTCTCAAACACTTGCTGCTGCTGCTGCTGCTGCTAAGTCGTTTCAGTCTCTGTGCAACCCCACAGATGGCAGCCCACTAGGCTCCTCTGTCCCTGGGATTCTCCAGGCAAGAACACTGGAGTGGGTTGCCATTTCCTTCTCCAATGCATGAAAGTGAAAAGTGAAAGTGAAGTTGCTCAGGCGTGTTCGACTCTTAGCAACCCCATGGACTGCAGCCCACCAGGCTCCTCCATCCATGGGATTTTCCAGGCAAGAGTACTGGAGTGGGGTGCCATTGCCTTCAGGATATCATTTACATTTGTACCTCTTATTTTTAAACTTTAAATTAGATTTTAAATGAAGATTTTTCAATTACTGTGTCCTCAGGAAACTTGTAAATATACTAAGACATAAGTCTGAAATTAATACTGTCAGGATTAAGCTCCTATCTAATAAAAACATTACTTAAATAAGTATTTTTTTTCCACATTTACCGTATAGATAAAGATAAGAAAAAAAAGTCAGGGAAATGAGTACTGAGGAGGCACAATGTGAAAGTGAACATGAACTTGCTCAGTCGTGTCTGACTCTTTGCGACCCCATGGACTGTAGCCTACCAGGCTCCTCCGTCCACGGAATTTTCCAAGCAACAGTACTGGAGTAGGTTGTCATTTCCTTCTCCAAGAGATCTTCCCGACCCAGGGATCAAACCCAGGTCTCCCGCATTGCAGGCAGATGCTTTACCTTCTGAGCCACCAGGGAGGAGGCATAAAAGAAAACTTAAATCAGGTGGCAAGAAATATTACTAATAACAGAATTAAAAATAGCAGTTAATAGAACGTCTGGTGAAAAAGAAAGCAAACCTTAGAACTATGAGAACAAAATCTAGAACAATGAGTCCCTACTCTCCTGCTCAGAGCAAAGGATTAGTGCAAGGGTTAGGACTAGGTCTCAGTTTTTAGGCTCCCTGAGGGCAGGAATCACATCTTTATGTACCCTGTATGTGGTAAAATACAGGCCTTACAATAACAATTCAATAATTGTTCAATAATTTTTTAAGTTAATAAATGGATATTTGAAGAAAAATAAACTAACAGAGGGAACAGAAAAAATCAGAAAGGCACATAGGGACTTCCCGGACAGTCCAGTGGTTAAGACTCCACACTCCCAATGCAGGTGGCACAGGTTTGATCCCTGGTCAGGGAACTAATATCCTATATGCCATGTGGGCAAAAATAAATAAATAAAAGGGATATGATGTGGTTTGGTTACAGCCCCACTAAGTACACAGGCTGAGACTCCAAGAGCTCTTTAGATCATCAAAATTGAAGGATTTACATGAGAGCAAGTGGAAGAAAAGTTATGACCAACCTAGATAGCATATTCAAAAGCAGAGACATTACTTTGCCAACAAAGGTCCGTCTAGTCAAGGCTATGGTTTTTCCAGTGGTCATGTATGGATGTGAGAGTTGGACTGTGAAGAAAGCTGAGCGCCAAAGAATTGATGCTTTTGAACTGTGGTGTTGGAGAAGACTCTTGAGAGTCCCCTAGACTGCAAGGAGATCCAACCAGTCCATTCTGAAGGAGATGAGCCCTGGGATTTCTTTGGAGGGAATGATGCTAAAGCTGAAACTCCAGTACTTTGGCCACCCCATGCGAAGAGTTGACTCATTGGAAAGGACTCTGATGCTGGGAGGGATTGGGGGCAGGAGGAGAAGGGGACGACAGAGGATGAGATGGCTGGATGGCATCACTGACTTGATGGATGTGAGTCTGAGTGAACTCCGGGAGTTGGTGATGGACAGGGAGGCCTGGCATGCTGCGATTCATGGGGTGGCAAAAAGTCAGACACAACTGAGTGACTGAACTGAACTGAAGTTCCCAAGGCCTGCTGGACTTGCTCAAGTCAAGAAAACACTTTGTTCCCTAGAGCAATGTGCTCATGCTCAGTTGTTTCCGTTGTGTCCGACTGTGACCCTATGGACTGCAGCCCGCCATGCTCCTCAGTCCATGGGATTCTCCAAGCAACAGTACTGGAGCAATAGGACATATCAAAAATGAGCTATGTAAGAACTTTACTGCTTTCTTTTATTCATCCACCCACCTGGTTTTTTCTTTTTTTCTAAAAAGCTAGTTATTTTTCTAGGTTAATTAAGAAGAGTGTTCATTTGTAATTCTTTTCTAATATTTATTTCTACCACCTTCAAATATTTGCACTTTGCTTTTCATCTTGAAAAGTCCTTTTTGAAGCACTCGTATCTAATCCCTGTGCGCTGTTAGAAATGCAAGGTCAGTTTCACTTTATGTGTAGCATTATGGAAATTCTGATGCAATCACAAGTCAGACACTCCTTCAAAGCTCCAAGAATTCTCCTGCAGATATATAGATATAAAGAGAGATGCAGGCTTGATCCCTGGGTCAGGAAGATCCCCTGGAGAAGGAAATAGCAATCCACTCCAATATTCTTACCTGGGAAATCCCATGGACGGTGGAATCTAGTGAGCTACAGGCCACGGGGCCGCAAAAAGTTGGACATGACTGAACAACTGAGATTTATTCATAGCATATATACAAATACATATACAGCAAACCAAAAAGCTTTTCACTTCATAGAGTACATTTTTGGGGGAAGAAACCCAAAGTTTTATCATCAATATATGTAAAGCACCAATTAAATAAAGCTATCATTTCACAGCTTTCAGAGCAAGAGCAGAATTCCTCGCCTAGGGTCCAGACTATTACATCTGAGGAAACTGCCTTGAGATTCTTCAAACTCCAACATCTCATCCACAAGAATTTGTTGTTGTTGTTCAGTCACTCAGTTGTGTCCCACTCTTTGTGACCCCATGGACTTCAGCTCTCCAGGCTTCCCTGTCCTTCACCAACTCCTGGAGCTTACTCAAACTCATGTCCATTGAGTTGATTATGCCACCCAACCATCTCATCCTCTGTTATCCCCTTCTCCTCATACCTTCAATCTTTCCCAGCATCAGAGTCTTTTCCAATGAGTCAGCTGTTCCCATCAGGTGGCCAAAGTATTTCAGCTTCAAGCTCAGCATCAACTCTTCCAATGAATATTCAGGATTGATTTCCTTTAGGATTGATTTGTTGGATCTCTTTACAGTCCAAGGGACTCTCAAGAGTCTTCTCCAACACCACAGTTCAAAAGCATCAACACTTCGGGGCTCAGACTTCCTTATGGTCCAACTCTCGCATCCATACATGACTACTGGAAAAACAGTAGCTTTTACTAGATGGACCTTTGTTGGAAAAGTAATGTCTCTGCTTTTTAATATGCTGTCTAGGTTGGTCATAGCTTTTCTTCCAAGGAGCAAGCATCTTTTAATGTCAAGGCTGCAGTCACCATCTGCAGTGACTTTGGAGCCCAGGAAAAAGTCTGTCACTATGGATATTCTCTGTCAAATGTGAACATCATGTCACAACACGTGTCCCTGCTGGTTGTCGTGCTCACAATGGGGTCTCTGTCCCACTTACATAGGGCCGCTGTGTGATCCTTCAAGCTCAACTAAGGCCAACACAGGCAGGTGTTTTATTATAACATTTCTCTATTTCTTTGTTTCAGCTTCATTTCAAAAGATGATTTCCTTTTACCTTGGAGTCCAAAACTTTGTTTAAATAAGGAGGTCATAGATGACTCACGCTTTACTACTTCCCAATACTTCTTTCCACTAGTCAGTTACTTGATTATATCTAAGCCCTTTCATTTAACACTAGACAGAAATGCCCTTGATGAGATTTTCTGGAGAGTAATGTGCTTTTTGCCTGGGAAAGCTGGCTATAAAAGTTATATCCTCCTTTAGCTTGGAAAATTTACCACTTATGTCTATGAGATAAAGCAAAGCATGAAACAAAATACAAGTGCCATCCTGGTAACCTTGATTTTCTGGGACAGTTCAAATTTCATGCATTAAAATATAGTATTAATGTCAACTAATAGAGGTTTGGTTAAATAAATTGCAATATATTAAACAACGGGCAACTGTACAGTCATTTAAAAGATGGATAGAAGAATATGAAATGGAAAATATAGTACATGTTTAGGTTAGGAGCAAGATTATAAAATATTATTAGAGAATAATTTAACTTTGAGAGAAAGAACTGAAAAATGTGTATCAACATAATTTTAATTATGTATTTGTGGTAAAATTATGCATGATTTTTATTTTTTCCTTGAACTTTTCCATATTCCTAACTTTTCTATGGTGCTTAAATAGATTTAAAGTGTTTAAATACAGTCAGTATCATCCATTCAGCAAAAGATACCTAAAAAGCAAGTTACTGTTTCCTATTAAATCAAGTACAAGCCTCTTTTCCATGATCTTTGAACTCATTCTTGCCCTTTCTTTCTAGTCAAATGTAAGACAATGTATTCCAAAACTTAGCAGGTGGAAACAGTGCAGATTTTCAGCTCACAGTCTCCATAGGTCATGAGTCTGGGCACAGCTTATCTGGACTCTCTGCTTCATGGTCTCTCAGTCAAGCGGTTGGCCCAGGATCTACAGGTTCAAATCGGGAAGGACTGACTTCCCAAGCTCACTCCATGGTTGCTGGAGCATTCAGCTTCTCACACGCAGTTGGACTAAAGACCTCAATTCCTTGCTGCCTGTGAGCCAGAAGTTTCTCTCATCTCCTGGCCACATGTGCCTCGCCCACTCAGCAGCTGTTCACCAAAGCATGAGAGAAGACAACAGAGAGGATCTGTTAGCAACAGGGAAGTCGCAGTATTTTTTAACTCAATCTCAGAAGTCCGGCCATAGTCTATTGTCTAGAACTAACTCATGAAGCCCAGCCAACTCTCAAGGAGAAATTTGCACCAGGACATGAATACCAATAGGTGGGATCCCTGGGAGCCATCTTAGGAATGTGCCTACCACATCATCCTATCTAATTGGTCTTTTTGCAATTTCTCTGCTTTACCTTAGAAGTCTCTTTTATTTCCCTCAACTCCCTTCCTTCACAGTCTGTAAGTATATAAAAGTAAATAACAAAAGTCAAGTTTTTTTATTTTACACTTAAGTTTTTAGATAAGATAAAATCATATTTTTCTGATGATAAATTGATGGATTTTTTTGGAATGTGTATGTCTTTAGGGGATTTTGTGTTCCCCTAATGTGAAATTTTAAAAAAACTCTATCACCACATTATTTATAATACCTAAAAGCTATTTTTAAAATATAAATATAAATTTTCACTGTATATAAATTATTATCTGAAGAGTAAAAATGTTAGTCACTCAGTTATGTCCAACTCTTTGCAACCCCATAAACTGTAACCCACCAGGCTCCTCTGTCCATGGAATTCTCCAGGCAAGAATACTAGAGTGGGTAGCCATTCCGTGCTCCAGGGGATTTTCCAGATTCGGAGATTGAACCAGAGAATCCTTCACTGCAGGCAGATTCTTTACTGTCTGAGCCACCAAGGAAGCGCATGTAAATTATGATATCAGATCAGATCAGATCAGTCGCTCAGTCGTGTCCGACTCTTTGAAACCCCATGAATCACAGCAGGCCAGGCTTCCCTGTCCATCACCAGCTCCCGGAGTTCACTCAGACTCACGTCCATCGAGTCACTGACGCCATCCAGCTATCTCATCCTCTGTCGTCCCCTTCTCCTCCTGCCCCCAATCCCTCCCAGCATCAGAGTCTTTTCCAATGAGTCAACTCTTCGTATGAGGTGGCCAAAGTACTGGAGTTTCAGCTTTAGCATCATTCCTTCCAAAGAAATCCCAGGGCTCATCTCCTTCAGAATGGACTGGTTGGATCTCCTTGCAGTCCAAGGGACTCTCAAGAGTCTTCTCCAACACCACAGTTCAAAAGCATCAATTCTTCGGCGCTCAGCCTTCTTCACAGTCCAACTCTCACATCCATACATGACCACAGGGAAAACCATAGCCTTGACTAGATGAACCTTTGTTAGCAAAGTAATGTCTCTGCTTTTGAATATGCTATCTAGGTTGGTCATAACTTTCCTTCCAAGGAGTAAGCGTCTTTTAATTTCATAGCTGCAGTCACCATCTGCAGTGTAGAATAGTCATCATTAATTAATAATAATATTAAAGTATTAAAATCATCTAGTAGAAGAACATTTAGAACATTGGAAATAATTATATTGTTAAATTTTTTTAAATCAAGATCTAAAGTAATATAGAAAGTGCTATACAAATAATATAATCACTTTGTTAAAATATATAAGTAACACATAGAAATAATATTGGAAGTATATGCATCAAAATATTAAGAATTTATCTTTGGGTATTAAAATCTCAAGTGTTTTTTCCCCTTCACAACTTTCAGAACTGAATATTTTATTAATACATTATTATTATATTTATTAAATGTTTATTATTATTTATAAATAATGTTTTATTTCCTCTCAGCAATGGAATATCTAAGATTAATGTCTATTACTAATATTTAATGTATACATGTGATCAATGTTATCCCAAAATTCCTAATGGAAGCTTTAAATAATCCTTATAGTGCCAAACAGTTTGAAATTCAAGTAATGTAAATGGATTTTAAAAGGTTTTAAAAATTCATAAAGTTACAGCGATCTTACACAGTAAACAGAATATTATGTTAAGGCAAAGAACAAGAGGGAAAATCAATACTCTAGGATTCTTCCAGATAAAATCTCTTTGGAGAAGAGCATTGAGTATAACAGTTTTTGAAGAAATTAATTTTTTTCATGTACTATTTGAGCAGCTATTATTGTGCAGGGAGATACTTCTACAGCTTTAAATTCAATTTGTTAGTTTGTAAACATAAGATCCAAGTTAGTATATAAATTTTTTTGTTCACTATATTAAATTATTTTAATGTGTCTAACAGTATTTTCTAATTTGTTCATTGAATTTATGTGTAAAACAAGTTGTTAATAAATTTATTTATATTTAATTGAAGGATAATTGCTTTACCATATTGTGTTACGTTTTTGATAAAAGTTATTTGTTTTTGTGTTTTTGGTAAATCAGCCTTCTCCTATTTTTGTTACATTATGGGAAGCAGGAAAAAAATTAAAAGAGAAAGCCCCCCAACCATTAAATATCCCCTAGAGAACACCACTATATTCCAAATTAGGATCATTCATAGCTTCTGGTAGATAAAATTCATCTGACTAAAAAAAAAATTTTTTAAGGAAAAAATAGAAAATGAAGAAAAATTAAACCCAGGTTTCCCAGATTTCTCTTTTAATGTTTCTTCATTTTCTATTTTATCCTTTAAAAATTAAAAAAAAAATTTAAGCAGATGAATTTTATCTACCAGAATCTGTGGATGATCCAACTGATAAAGAGCCTCTTGATGAAAGTGAAAGAGAAGAGTGAAAATGCTGGCTTTAAACTCAACATTCAGAAAACTAAGATCATGCCATCCAATCCCATCACTTCATGGCAAATAGATGGGGAAACAATGGAAACAGTGGCAGACTTTATTTTCTTGGGCTCCAAAATTACTGTGGATGGTGACTGCAGTCATGAAATTAAAAGACACTTGTTTCCTTGAAGAAAAGCTATGACCAACCTAAACAGCATATTAAAAAACAGAGACATTACTTTGCCAACAAAGTTCTGTATAGTCAAAGCTATGGTTTTTCCAGTAGTCGTGTATGGATGTGAGAGTTGGACTATAAAGAAATCTGAGCACTGAAGAATTGATGCTTTTGAACTGTGGTGTTGGAGAAGACTCTTGAGAGTCCCTTGGACTGCAAGGAGCTCAAACCAGTCCATCCTAAAGGAAATCAGTCCTGAATATTCATTGGAAGGACTGATGCTAAAGCTGACTCCAATACTTTGGCCACCTGATGTGAAGATCTGACTCAGTGGAAAAGACCCTGATGCTGGGAAAGACTGAAGGCAGGAGGAGAAGTGGATGACAGAGGATGAGATGGTTGGATGGCATCACCAACTCAATGGACATGAGTTTGAGTGAGCTCCGGGAGTTGGTGATGGACAGGGAAGTCTGGCTTGCTGCAGTCCATGGGGTCGCAAAGAGTCAGACATGACTGAGTGACTGAACTGAACTGAACTGATACATAGCAGTAACTGACACAATATTGCAAAGCAATTATCCTCCAATTAAAAAATAAATTAATTTAAATAAAAATTTAAAAATAGAAACCTTCCAAGCTTTCCAAAGGCAAATTTAGTCATGTGAAAGTGTCTAGCAAATCTTCTTTCATAAATATTATCAATTTTATTATATCTTTCATGATAATATTTTGATGTAGTCAGTCTTCTTTTATAGTAATGTTACTTTTCCAAGTATAGACATAATATATAATTCTCTCATTGTAGAGAATTTGGAAAACAGACAAAGGTGCAAGGGAGAAAACAAAAGTCACCCAAATTGTAATACTCAGATTTTACTACTGTTAATATTTATATTAATTACTTTCCTTTTATATACTTTGCTAACAAAATGTATCCTAAATGTAATATGTCTTTTCATTTCACTTAACATTATACATTTTCTCATTATAGTCAATGTTTTTAAATAAAGCATTTCAATGACATTCCATCATGTTGATCATCTTTGTATCCAAAACTCTGTTCAAGTGTTCAAAAATTTTATCAAGTTTTATATCAGTTCAGTTCAGTTCAGTCGCTTAGTCGTGTCTGACTCTTTGCGACCCCGTGAATCACAGCAGGCCAGGCCTCCCTGTCCATCACCAACTCCCGGAGTTCACTCAGACTCATGTCCATCGAGTCACTGATGCCATCCAGCCATCTCATCCTCTGTCGTCCCCTTCTCCTCCTGCCCCCAATCCCTCCCAGCATCAGAGTCTTTTCCAGTGAGTCAGCTCTTCGCATGGGGTGGCCAAAGTACTGGAGTTTCAGCTTTAGCATCATTCCTTCCAAAGAAATCCCAGGGCTCATCTCCTTCAGAAGGGACTGGTTGGATCTCCTTGCAGTCCAAGGGACTCTCAAGAGTCTTCTCCAACACCACAGTTCAAAACCATCAATTCTTCGGCACTCAGCCTTCTTCACAGTCCAACTCTCACATCCATACATGACCACTGGAAATACCATAGCCTTGACTAGACAGACCTTTGTTGGCAAAGTAATGTCTCTGCTTTTGAATATGCTATCTAGGTTGGTCATAACTTTCCTTCCAAGGAGTAAGCGTCTTTTAATTTCATGGGTGCAGTCACCATCTGCAGTATTATGCTATTTTAAATTAATTGATAAAAATTTAGCATTATGTTTTTATGCTCTGCAACAGGTTCTATAAAATGGGATTTATCTTTTTCCAAAACTTGAAAAAACTCACTTTTTCTAACTATGTGCATAAAGAGTCATTTGGGAGGTGATGAACTAGATTTTCTACTTACATTAAATCAATTTAGGTAATTTTTTCCAGAAAATTACATATTTTATTGGTGGTGGAAAGTCCTTCTCAACCAGGGAAGATTGTTGCTGAATATCATAGTTTTCCATATTCTTCAAGATTATTTAAATGGTAAGGTATGAGAAGGCAAATTAGGTACTTATAGCTCACTGCAATCATATACAAGAACCTCTCTACCAGCTTATAAAACTCAATGTCTAAAATACCGTATGATACCACTTACATGTGGAATCTAAAATAGGACACAAAATGAACTTTTCTATGAAACAGATGCAGACTCACAGACATAGAGAATAGACTTTGCCAAGGAGGAGGGGGCAAAAGGGGATGGATAGGTTAGGAGTTTGTGATTACTGGAAGCTTTCTATATATAAACTATCCATTGGTGTATAGAATGGATAAACAGCAAGGTCCTGTTTTATAACACAGAGAACTATATTCAGTATCCTGTAATAAATAATAATGGAGAAGAAGATGAAAATATAAATGCTGTTGTTCAGTTGCTAAATCATGTCCAACTCTTTTCAACCCTATGGACTGCAGCACGTCAAGCGATGCTGTCCTTCACCATCTCCCGTCCTGGAGTTTGTTCAAATTCATATCCATTGAGTCAGTGATGCCATCCAGCCATCTCATCCTGTCATATAAGTACAACTGAATCACTCTGATGACTAACAACATTACAATTTGATTTACAATACAACATTTACCATACAACACATTACAATACAATACAATACAACATTTACAATACAACATTACAATTTGATTTACAATACAACATTGTAAATCAACTATACTTCAGTAAAATAATTTTTTAAAAAAACTCAACATCTACCTGAAAGTGTAACAACAACAACAATACATTTGTTAAATATTTACTCTGCTCCAGATAAAATGCTAAGTGCTTTAGGTATATACTCTAATCTAATCCTTAGTACAACCCCACAGCAAGTAGGTATTATTATTCCCATTTAAGAGATGAGGAAATGGAATGTTGGAGAAGTAATTTATCCAATCTGTAGGTTGTGGCCCTGGTCTAGCACTCAAGTCTGAATGACTCCAAGTCATTTCTTTAACCATTTTGCAATACGTCTCCCATTATGAGCCATTTTTCCCTACTGTTCCTTTTGATATGTTTATATATATTAATTATTTCTCTCACTTATTGCAGATGAAAGAATCTAACTGAAAAAGAAGGAAAAAGAATTTGACACTATTAGATATAAAAGGCTTTATCATCATGTACGAGGGATAGGTGTACAAAATTTCAGACTTTCCCCAAAATTTAAAATGTTATACATTCCTACAGCATTGTCTTGCCACAATGGAATTCTAAGCAAAGCTTGTTCTATGGTACATTAAATGATATAGCAATGATATTATCACTCAACTTGACATCTTATAGCCAAGAGATTTGCAGACGCATGAATTTCTCAGTGTGTGGGTCATTTAAAATATTAATTATCTACAATTTTTAAAGCAAAAGTCAAAACACCTATTATGAGAATGGCCAAACTAGTATCACAACAATCAAATAGTCAGGGGTGGAATTATAGTAGCCACAAGTCAGTGACTAAAATAATTAGAGAATAAGCATTCAGTTAGATCAATTCTTAGCACAAATAAAGGAAAGTATCACTACCATTTAGCATCACTTGCATTAACAAAATCCAATTTGGAAAGTAAAAATGTAATTCATTGAGAAGATGCTTTGGCATGAACAACAGGGATGCAAGAAAGCCATTTGCTCATTTAGGTCAATTAGGAGCATACTAGTTCCCTAATATGATTTGTCGGTGCCCATTGCAATGAATCCCCTATAATAATGAAGTAAGCCTAAGAAAAGTCCACTTTTGTATAGGAACAAAGGATCTTTTTAAGGAAAAGTAAGAAAATTGAACCATTTGAATCACCAAACAAGTAAAATACAAATGAAACAAAAACGCAGTGAACGGTTGCCCGCTCCCTGAGTCCCAGACTAAAAACAGCCCTGATGTCCCATATGACCAATGAGAAATACAGAAAAGGGCGTATACCAACAAGTTGCCTCCCACCACACACCTCAACAATTAATCTATGAAGCTCACTTTTGCTTCATATCTTCAAAAAGAAAATCCTATAACGTACACAATGTTTTCTTAAGACAACAGGGTCTGCTTGGGTGGTACTATTTTATTCTATGTCCAATGTTTCACCAACTTTCACATAAATATCTGCAAAAGATGCTAGCTATTTCTAATTCACTAAAAAACTGGTTTTATTTAAAAGTAGAAGTGTGGTGGCACAGATAGTTTACCAATTTATATAAATACATTCTGGCTATCCAGAAAAACATCTACGTCTGCTTTATTGACTACACCAAAGCCTTTGACTGTGTGGATCACAGCAAACTGTGGAGAATTCTTCAAGAGATGGGAATACCATACCACCTTACCTGCCTCCTGACAAATCTGTATGCAGGTCAAGAAGTAACAGTTAGAACTGGACATGGAACAACAGACTGGTTCAAAACTGGGGAAAGAGTACATCAAGGCTGTATATTGTCATCCTGCTTATTTAACTTATATGCAGAGTACATCATGTGAAATGCCTGGCTGGATGAAGCACAAGCTGGAATCAAGATTGCCAGGAGAAATATCAATAATCTCAGATATGCAGAAGACAGCATCCTTATGGCAGAAAGGGAAGAAGAACTAAAGAGCCTCTTGATGAAAGTGAAAGAGGAGAGTGAAAAAGTTGGCTTAAAACTCAACATTCAGAAAACTAAGATCATGGCATCCAGTTCCATCACTTCACGGCAAATAGATGGAGAAACAATGGAAACAGTGACAGATTTTATTTCCTTGGGCTCCAAAATCACTGCAGATGGTGACTGCAGCCATGAAATTAAAAGACGCTTACTCCTTGGAAGAAAAGCTATGACCAAACTAGACAGCATATTAAAAAGCAGAGACATTACTTTGCCAGCAAAGGTCCATCTAGTCCAGACTATAGTTTTTCCAGTGGTCATGTATGGATGTGAGAGTTGGACTATAAAGAAAGCTGAGCGCAGAAAAATTGATGCTTTTGAACTGTGGTGTTGGAGAAGACTCTTGAGAGTCCCTTGGACTGCAAGGAGATCCAACCAGTCCATCCTAAAGGAGATTAGTCCTAGATGTTCATTGGAAGGACTGATGTTGAAGCTGAAACTCCAATACTTTGGCCACCTGATGTGGAGAGTTGACTCATCTGAAAAGACCCTGATGCTGGGAAAGATTGAGGGCAGGAGAAGGGGACAAAAGAGCATGAGATGGTTGGATGCCATCACCGACACAATGAACATGGGTTTGGGTGGACTCCAGAAGTTGGTGATGGACAGGGAGGCCTGGCATGCTGCGGTTCATGGGGTCGCAAAGAGCCAGACATGACTGAGCAACTGAACTATCATTAACCACCTAAGCATCCATGCTATTTCTGTAACCAATTACTAAACTCTAGGGATTATGAAATCCTTATAATCAAAACAACATAAAGACTTTGGATATTCAAAATAAAATCAATGCTTACAGCAGGGCTTTTCAGTAGGTCTAGTGAAGGGAAATTTTCTAGAAGCCACTGATTCCTGCCAACTTCCATTTGCTTTAATATCTCCATGACTGAGCGACTTCACTTTCACTTTTCACTTTTCACTTTCATGCATTAGAGAAGGAAATGGCAACCCACTCCAGTGTTCTTGCCTGGAGAATCCCAGGGACAGTGGAGCCTGGTGGGCTGCAGCCTATGGGGTTGCACGGAGTCAGACACGACTGAAGCGACTTAGCAGTAGCAGCAGCATTCTCTGTGAGCCTCTGTTGTACCATGACCAGTCATAAAACCCAAAGAAAACATTTTGAATTGATGGTGTTAATTTGTGATTCAACTGCTTCTTTTATGGGCAATTCTACCTCATACAGCAGCAGGAAATCATTCATACATACCCTGGACCTGAATTAACAGGTATGATCTGTAAGAAAGCCATTCTATATTATTATAATGAAAGGAAATTATTATAATTCCAACTCTAAACACTCTTGTTTCTAACAAATGCTCTTTAACGATAGTTGATGAGTCTCTCAAGTAACATCAGGTGTTAATAGAGCTAATATACAACAAGAAGGAAATATCCTATGATGAGCGTAAAAGTCCTTGATGTACCTCAAATTTGTTGGTAAATTATTCAAATGAGAAAAATATCAGAGAGAACAAAAGCTAGTTCAAGTAATAACTATTGAAAGAGTAACATATGAATCAATGTCTGGCCAGAATTCTATCTCAATGGAAACAAGCTTTTTAGTGATGTGAATCATCCCCTTGATATTCAGTATGAAGTCCAACGAAGCTCAACTTGTTTTATTTATTCAGGCAAAGAACAAGTAAATTCACAATTAACTGTTTGCTTGAATCTTATTTAAAAGTTTTGAAGTCATGGATGAAGTTTTAACATTTTAAATGTTCCTATTTAATTTTATGCTTGATATGAAACCGGCTGTAATTTTCACAGGATATTAACCATAATTACTTCTGCAGCATATCAGCACTCAGTCATTTCTCTGCCTCTCGGGTCTAGAGGAATCTTGGTTGGTTCTGTAGAATTAGTCATCCCTCTGAATACTACCTGAAACTGCGTGATCTAATCCCCAAGAGTCAGAGGAGAAGCTATCTGGGTATCAAAGGCACTTTAGTTGTCAAGGGGCTATGCTTAGTGGGATCTCTGATGAGCTCAAAATCTGTAGACAAGTCAGAATGGATACAACGAAAGTATAACAAATACCTGATCTGCTATTCAGGTTCACATGGGGGAAGATAGACTCAAGGGAGAAGTCAAGGCAGGTAATGCCACATTCTGGACAGCCAAGGTAAATGTATTAAATTGCCTAGTGAATTCTGCCATATTGGACAAGGAGGTAGTGGAGAGTTTCTAGTTAATGAAATAAGCATTAGATCACCTGGAGGAATCTTTCTGGAAGCTAATTAATTTCTAAAGATTAAGCCAAGGTTATTAACAATGTTTATCAAGAAAATCAAAAAGAAGAACCACAGACTTACTCCTTGGACTTTTAGAATGATCACACTTGAAAATTCCACCTCTATCTCAGTCAGTGTAACTTCCCACTCAGAATTTCTTTCCACCTCATTTCAATAGGAATTAAATAAACATGTCCAAATTACAAATGAATATGTAACCCCCTGGAAGGAACATGATTGATTTAATTTTTAAATCACCACAGGTACAAATAGTCTTACTTTCAGTTTAATATTGAGGGAAGCCTCACAAATATTCCCTACTCATCAACTCAAAAGTTAATATGTTGAAATTGACTACTCATGTGTACAAAAGAACTGAGTAGGGAATATGTTCAGGGAATTTATAATCATCTCTATAAACTCACCCCTTTGGCATATAAATTAAGAATATGAGTCCACAAATAAGCCTTCTGAAACAATATAACTACCAATTCATTTCTCAGAACTCAAGTATCTTAGTCTTAAAATGGTTAATGATAAGATTCCATGTTCCATGAAACTTCAATTGCTAATGACATTTTCAAACAGTAAATGGCATGCAGTGTATCTGATAACAAGCTGTTGCTTTTTTAAATTTGTTGCATCCTATTAAAAACAAGTCTGAAGAACACAGCAGTCACTCCTTAATAGTTTACTGAAACATAAACAAATAATGACTCCAGAAGCAATATACCCAAAGCCCAAGTCAAAACAACTAAACCATGAAATCACTTCAACCCAAAGAAGCATTGAAGGATTTCTAAGGCCAGTCCTTTTTCTCCAAAAAATGGTCAGGACTTTCTTTCCTTAATCTTGTTTTTTTTTTTTTTCCAGTCAAACTAGCAAGAAATTATTATGCCAGTGACTATAAAAAATCTGGACTTATTAATACTAATATTTTTTAACCTAAAACTATTAAAATCCTTTAGCATATGGTTTCTAACCTAAAATCTGTTACTTTATACTTCTTGGCCTGACCTCTGTGTATCTGCTCCCTTACTCAGGCCAGTAAGAGCAGTTAACTAGGTCTATAAACCTTGTTCTCCTAGTTTTGATCCCCTCCACATCTTTCATCAGTTGAGTGATTCAGAACATTGCTCTGGTAAAGTATTAACAGGATCAATTTTGCAGAGAGTTCAGGACAAATTCAAAACTAGTTTCAAATACTGTCTTTGCCACTAACCAAAATATGTGCCCTAGAGCAAGTTAATTTTTTTGTACCTGTCTCTTTATCTTTAAAATGGGGATAATCTTGACCTACCTTGGAGGAGGCTGAGGATTAGGTGAGGTGATAACATTTCCTGCGGTTGGACACACAGTAGGCACTCAACATATATTTGTTGAAATTTCTCATCAATAATTACTTTTTTGTTGTTGTTTAGTTACTAAGTTGTGTCTAACTTTTGTGACTCCATGAACTGTAGCCCAGCAGGCTTCTCTGTCCATGGAATTCTCCAGGCAAGAATACTGGAGTGGGTTGCTGTTTCCTTCTCCAGGGGATCTTCCCAACCCAGAGATCAAACCCACATCTCCTGCATTGGCAGGCAGATTCTTTACCACTGAACCACCAGGAAAGTCCAATTACTTTTTTAGTGCTTGATATATATCAGGCTCCATGATGAGTGCTGGGGGTAAAACTACGAGAACGACATAAACATTCCCACCCCGAAGAAGCTGATATTCAAATAGGAAATACAGAATAAAAGCAAATTAAGAAAATAATCACAAATAACAATGTGTTGTGATGGAAACAAAGGCTGAGATCAAGAATACAGAGAATAAAGGAAATGGAGAAAACCAAAAAAGACTTTTCCAAAGAACTGGCCTTTAACAACAGAAAGATGACAAGGACCAAGCTGTGCAAATAGGAGAAAGGATGTTCAAGGCAGAGAAAATAGCAAGTGAAAAAGATCTGAGAAAGGTAAGAGCACAGAGGTCAAAAGAAAGTTCAACATAAGCAGAGCACAGAGCTGAGGGAGTCAGTGGAGCAGGCAGCGCTTTAGAGGGCACAGTAAGGAGCTTGAAAAGGAGTTCTGCCATCCTATTAATATTTCATTTGCCAGTGTCTCAGCAGGGGGTCATGTGCTAGCTCAGGTCAGCCTCCCAAGTATAGAAGTAACCCCCCACATGTCACCAGGTGTTCAAGAGACCATTTCACTTTTCTAAAGCTTATGTGTAATTTTTAAAAAAGAGTCTGGTTCAACACATGCATACAGGGGCTACACAAGCATTCAGACAATACCAACAGGGTTTCCGGGGTGACAGTGATGGGCTATAACTGGGTAGTAGTTACAGGTGTTCCCTTTTCTCAACCATTCATACACTTTCTGCATGTCCTACACGACATTTAAAAATAAAACTATTCTAGGGTAAAAAAAAAGATGGTTAAGTCTCAAAAACATAACATTAAATGAAAAACATCAGTTGCAAAAGGGCACAGTCAGTGTGATACAACTGGAGTTAATTGTAAGAACACAAAGAGCAATGCTACATGTTGTTTATGGTTATATACATATACATTAAATGTATGAAAACTGGAAAAAAGAGCCTGGAAATTGAGCCGTCAGAGTAATAAGCCAGATGTTCCAACTGATGAGGTAACACTCCTGCAGGACAACCAGCAATTCTGCTGACAGACAAAACCTTCGCTAAACACTGATGATAGAAACAAATACGGGGGTGGGAGGAACTGGCTCTATGAAGGCTGGTGCTCTCTGGTCAATGATTCCAGCTTCCTCACAGGTCTTGGGTGCTCAAACACCACTCCTCACTATGGATCTGTCTCCCTGTGTGCCATGATGAAAGATCGGAAATCTTTCAAAGAATTTTGTTCCTGTCGGTGTAAACACTCCATGTAACCATAATGTGGCTGCAGGAAAACAAGGTCCCATCCTCCTCTGTTTGGGCCCCTAAGACCTGCCCTCTCTCTGCCCTTCACACACACACGTGCACACACACACTTTAGCCCATAGCCTTTAGTCTACCCCTGTGAAATTTCCTCATTCCCCTCCCCGCTTTAGTCTGCACCTGTGAAAGTTCTTTGTCTTGCCTCTGTCCCCCTAGTTCTTTCACAGTAGACTCTGTGAAACTTTTAGTAGAAGCTGAGTCATCCAAAAAGTCGTGCCCCTTCCTTCAAAGAAAGAAGAGAGCTTCATGTCAAACCTTTTCAGAGAAGAAAAAAAATGAGGCGCTGACACTTTCATTTTAAAGGAATCTGAACACTCATGTCCTGCAGTAAACCTCTTTAGAGCACCTTCATTACCAGTCAGCAAAGAGCCTGCTGGAGCAACCACAGGGAAATGATAAAATGTGGATAAAATAGCCGGCAGTGACACTGGAAAGAAGTAGACATATTCAGTAAGTATTTTTTAGAATTGAAACGACTTGCTGCTGAATTTGACAAAGTAAAAGAGCAATGAGGTGAATTATGATGCCATTTCCTATTACAGAAAATTAAGGAAAGTAAGACTTTTAAGAAAAGTCTAATGTTTCTTGCCAGACATGCTAAGGTTTTGACACACTTGGTGGAGATGTCAAGGAAACAGTTGAATATCTGAGGGTAGAGCTCCAAAAGAGGCCCATCCTCCTGATTTGGGGGTTGAAAATATAATGATGTTTAAAGGCACAAGAACAGATGAGTCACCTAAGAAGAGGTAAAGTAGGGGATAGGCCCAAGGCCTGAGGAACACCGTGGGTGGAGGTCAGGTTCCCTGGTAGCTCAACTGGTAAAGAATCCACCTTCAGTGCAGGAGACTCCAGTTTAATCCTTGGGTTGGGAAGATCTCCTGGCAAAGAGACAGGCTACCTACTCCAGTATTCTTGGGCTTCCCTGGTGGCTCAGATGGTAAAGAATCCACCTGCCATGCAGGAGACCTGGGTTCAATCCCTGGGTTGGCAAGATCCCCTGGAGGAAGGCATGGCAACCCACTCCAGTATTCTCCCCTGGAGAATCCCCATGGACATAGGAGCCTGGCGGGCTACAGTCCATGGGGTCACAAAGAGTCGGACACGACTGCACAACTAAGCACAGCACCACACATGCTAAAAACACAAAGGCCTAGACAATCACGTGTGTTATTCCCGTCATTTGGACAAAACTAAGGAGTCTGACATTTAAAACCCCAAATTTTTGTTGTTTTCATCATAAAAACACTCATCACTTTTTTTCATTAAAAGCTTTTTATTTGAGTTCTATTTGAAATATAAGAAATATAAAGTTATGTTAGCTTTGCAAATAATTTATATTTGATCAATACATGAAATTTTATACATTGTAAGTAGAAATACAGCAAATATTGTTTTTAAACAATATCAAATATAATTTTAATTTCACATATTAATAGATTTCCAAGTTCAATCTCAAAAATACATCTTAAAGTGTAAGATATGATTTTTACAAAAGAGAAAAAAAATTTCTTTTCAAAAAAATAGAATATTTTACCTGTATATAGTCAATGCTGTATGCATGGCACAAACAGTTCAAAATATAAAATGTTTACTTAAAACTATCCTTCAGAATTTTTTTATTTTTTTCTATAGCTTGAAAATATTTATGACTGTACATAAGTGTCATGGAGATGTAATGCCTCCAATGAAATAAAGATGTCATATTCAACTTTTGCTTGCCCTTCTAGCAGATAATAACCGTGAGTCATTTCTTGGAACTAGGTTTTCAGGTAACAGGTAGGGACAGGCTGTGCCACTGGTACACTTCACAATCTTAGAAACATTTTATAATCATGATAAATTACTCTGATAGCACTTCCAACCTGTGTCAAGAAGATAATAAAAGTGCATTTTACACAGAGCACTAATACTTGGGACTGTGAGTTGAATAGCAGCTTCTATCTCCTTACTCACCCACAGCTTGAGTAAAATACTCACCTGCCCTTTTAATCTATTACTTCCTCCAGAATCACAGCATACTATTAGTATCCATATTTTTCAGCTGTATCACTGAGTGAAAGGGTAATCATATGATAATTCTTTTACACCTTTGGTGGATAATTGTGCTCTATTAGAAGAACCATTATTTTGAAAACACCATTTGCAGATGAAATTCATTTTGCTACTATGCTAGGGAGGCAATAACTGAAGGAAACAGGAAGGCCCTCTCTGGACTTGATGGAGGTCTAGCAACAACAACGAGCTAAATAAATGTGCCTCACTTGGAAAATGTCTACTTGTTAAAGGTGTGGGGGAATACTGCAAATTAAACATTATTTGGAAAAATTATCTCTATTTAGCTAAATATCTGTCACATTAGACTATTGGCTATAGCAGCTTCAAAAAGAGGTTAACTGATTAAATCTTTTATAATTGAATTCTTAAAGAGTTTCACATGGTATAATTATATAACGGTGTTTCTGAAACATCACAGAAACCCAAAATGTACTCATTTGTAATCATCAGAATGTGTAAACCTGGTCAGACCCAAGCTATGCTCAAGAACCCAAAGTTCAAACATCCTTTGATTTTTCTCCACGGGGGGAAAAAAAATGGAGTGAGCTCTTAGTGGCCACTGAAAGGTGCTGTTTTGTGTGAAAGGAAAACAAGAATAAAATAAATAAAACAAGAATCAAAATTTTAAAAAGAATAAAACAATCATCCTCCACTATGAAAAAAAAGTTCTTTGAGAAAAAACAACAGAATTCTGAAAATGTTTAGTGGTTCCCAGAAACATGGCACAGTTAAAAAAATGTCCGTGTCATTGTAACAGTAGAAGGGTATCCCCATCTTGTAGACTGTAAGACCTGAAACCTGTTTTTTTAATGCACTGGGAATTTTAAGGCACAAAAAAGAGAGATATTTTCAGGTAAGAGAACAAAATGACATAAAGAAACTGACCTTGTTATCAGTTTAGCAGTAGAGGTGAGAGAGAACATTTCAAGGCAAAAACCTATTACTAAGAAAGCACCTGTGCCCAGCTAAGACCCTTAATGATAAATGCTCATGTAATGTTAACAAGCAAGTTACCGTTGCAATTGTACATGATTGTCAGTACCTTACACATCAAAATTCTAGAGAAATCATGGTAAGGACAACCACTTTGTAAATACGGGATTCCATTAATCGCAGGGAATTTGCACCAAGTGTCAGCATTCATCCATATCCAAAAGGGAAAGAGAACCAGACGGCATCAATAATAAACAATGCCTCATCATTTCAGATCTAACATCTAGTGCCAAAAAATTTGTTTTGTTTAAACTGAAATATTTCTGTGAACCTCCTAAGTCATCCAATAACTTCCCTATCCCAAAAAATATCAGCTCTTTTATAGTATGTTCTTCTACAAGAAATGGTATTAAGAATTAACAGGTACGTGGGAACCTCCAAAAGAAATTCACTAAACAAGTAGCAACAAATTACTACAGCCTGAGCTGGATCCTATTTCCAAATGATGGGCAAGGGCAGTAAGACAATCCACTTCCTATAAACTATTTTTGTTACATGTTAATGACAAACAGTTTCTGTGAAGGTTTCAGATCAATGAGACAAAGAATATCAAGCTTCAAAGAATTAAATGTATGTGAAAAAGAGGGTGGAAGGCAGTAAAACTGAAGTTGCACCAGAAAACAAGTTATCTAAGCATTAACCCAGCATGAAAAGGGAACTACTTCTGATTTCCTAGAATATACCTCACACAGGTTATTATTTCCGATTACTATGGCAGCATGCAGCATTTTCCATCTAACACTTTAGAAAAATGCTTGGTCACACCATGCTCTGCCTTATTAAATGATCTATGTTGAAACCATTCATTTCCATTTCCCTTACATCTGTAAAATGTCAAGTAACAGTGATAAGACAGTCATTTACCCTCAATTTTCTCAATAATGTAAGGTTTTAGAGAGAGTGCATTAGAACTCCAAAGTAATAGAACATATTTTTCTCAACTTTCCCTTCCTCCTGCATTTTCACTTGGGGGAAATCTATTCTGATAGCATCTCCTTAAAAGTTCAGGAGGCTTAAAAGTTTTGCTCTTTAACCACCCCCAAAAATGTCCTCAAACACAGCTATTTTCTGAGTGAATAGCTTTCAAAAGAAAAGTTCTACAAAGACTATAAAAAACTTTCTCTGGAATGCTTATAAAGGGTAACATAAGAGTAGGTATGAGTGGAAAAGAAATAATGTTGTAAGAACTGCTAAAAAAAATTAAATATTAGTGTTTTCTAACCTATCTTCCTCTTTTTCACCTTCTTCTACACATGCAAACACATATACAACACAATAGATTTCAACAAGTTTAAGAATCAAGAAAGCAATTACAAAGAAGCAAAAAATAAAAGTTAATCAATCCTTGTTTTAATAAAGACAGAAAGTAGGCCATAGACTTTAACAGGCTGTAGGAATCTTCCTCCCCTTACTCAGCAGGTTTAAAAATATATATATGTTACTAGACATCTAGTAGGCATGATTCACATTTCATGTTCTGAACTCATCCTGATAAAACTAGTATAACAAAATGAAGACTGTATGAGGCAAACTATACTGCAATCCCAGTTTTTACTGAGTTAAGATCTTGCAAAAGAATTACAAAGCTATTGCAATCAACTTTTATGTGAAAAACAAAACACGGCTGTCAATGGGAAACAAAATTATCTACTTAGAAATACTCTCTAAAACTAACTTTTAAAAAGCTTTTGAATGAATATTAAAATTGGTTACATTTGAGGTAATTTATCTTAAGCATACTCCATATACAACTGCATTTAAAAAGTGCCCAAAAATCAAGAGTATATTTCAAAAGAATGTATTCATACACATAAAACCAAGCCAGAGTCCATAACAGTGTCTGAAGGCAGATCTTACTTTTTTCTTAAGGAACAATGGTTCATTCTTCCAGAGTCGATCATTCGCATCGTAATCATTCTTGTTTGGCATCACCAATGACTCCCCAAACATCAAAGACAAATTCATCTGGGAACGCAAAGTCTCCAAGAGTTTCATCAAGTGCCACAGCAAATTCATCTGGATTACCTTTGTCCTTTCCAGCTTCAAACATTGTAGTAGCTATCAAAAATAATTTTAAAAAATTAATGATACATGAAACAGCATCAGAGGACTGAGAAAAAGGGCAACAAGAAAAGCATTTTCTAAAAGTTACACAGATACATATATACATACTTCTAGCATAAAATAAGATGCTATCATCACATATCAAGTTAGCAAAGATGTTTTAAACCATCTATCTTCTGCACCCAGGTTTGCAGCTGCTACCCCGACCCCTCCTCTGTCTTGAAGTCTATCAGGTAGGAACTTCTGGTGTTCCTGTGGATGAGCAAGAGTTCCTAAAAGAAAACCCTGTGGCTAACCCAGACAGGAAACCCAGAGTACACCCTTCCCCACTTCCCCATAGTCACTAGCTCGTTCTGTCCCCTCTGCCAGTCCCCCACCCACAACTATAAAAAAAGACAAAGAATAACAGTTTGTAATGGAGCAATCAAGCTGGAGAGAAGGGGGGGAAATCTGTCTACTCATGGAATTGAAGTAGCTCTTTTTGAGTCCATTTCCAGTTTGGGTTATAAAGTGAAGATGGTGCCCTGGTTCTGTTTTTCTAATGAGTTGCCTGGACATATTTTAAGTCTGGGAAACCAGCATCTTCAGCAGTAAACATTCCCATGAGACCTGTACCACCTGGCGGGGACCCCATAAGACAGCTGGCTTTTTGTAATTCCTCTAAAGCACTAACTACAAGAAGAGACAGTGTGGATACGATTTGGGACTTGGGTGAAAATCTGCTGGGTAAAGGGAAATACCAAAGCCCAGCCTCTTTTTTTCCCCCAGGTTAATGTTTATATATGTATGCTGCTAAGTCGCTTCAGTCGTGTCTGACTCTGCGCGACCCCATAGACGGCAGCCCACTAGGCTTCTCTGTCCCTGGGATTCTCCAGGCAAGAATACTGGAGTGGGTTGCCATTTCCTTCTCCATTATATATGTGTGTGTGTGTATATATATATATATATATAGTTGTGCCGGATCTGTATTGCTGCACACAGACTTTCTGTAGTTGTGTAAGCAGGGGCTACTCTTCACTGTGGTGAGCAGGCTTCTCACTGCAGTGGCTTCTCTTGGTATAGAGCACAGGCTCTAGGCACACGGGTTTCAGTAGTGCAGCATGCAGGCTCAGTAGCTACGGCTCATGGGCTTAGTTGCTCTATGGCATGTGGAATCTTTCCAGACCGGAGATCACACTCATGTCCCCAGCACTGGCAGGCAGATTCTTTATCCGCTGTACCACCAGGGCAGTCCTCAGGTTAAGGTTAAACAAACCAAAGGTTGTATGATTTCTATGAATGAGCCAAGAGGTTGGGCCTTCCAATGAAAATCCACTAGATCTCTTAAGGACATTTAAGAACTGTTTCTCATCTCAAACATTTCAGTACTAACACAGGTAGGCTGGGGGAAGGGAAGAGATGTGGCCCATAGAGGAGCACCATGATCAGAGCAGAAGTGGGATGTGGATGGGGTGACCTGGGGCAGGGGTCAAAGTCCTAATTAAGTAAGAAGGGCTTCCTCTTGGCTGGACAGCCTGATATAGGGTGGAGTCCAGGTGTGGGAAGGGGGTAATGGGGGAGGGGAGAGGAAGACAGCAGCCACAATGATGAGACATTGGTTATATACATGGGCATGGATCACATAACCATATAAACACTGAATAATGGGAACCAAGTTTTGTCACTGTGAGGGAAAGATTAACAGGAAAAAGGAGAAAACTAGAATGAACTCTGCTAAATTAGAATTGTAGAGATCAGTGAAATACATATTTTTAGAGAGAGATGAAAAACTATAGAGGTAAAGACATGAACACACACATTCCCCAATCCACTGGGAGGGCCTGGGAGAAGTGACATCCCAATAGCAATGAGCAGACAAAACACCCAGATCTTGGTTGTTAAATATCATTCTCCCCTAAAAAGAATCAGAGTTCCTCAGAGAAATGGCTGATTCCAGGGCTAGAGTAGGCAAAGTACAATATGAACCAAGAATGTCTCCTCCAGAAACTAATGTCTCCCAAAAAATGGTGGGAACATGTGAAAAGACACAGAAATCAGAATGGAAGAATTCCCATTGACCCAATGAGGGACAATCTGAGCATCAGAATTAGTGATGGTCATAGATTACAATCCTATTGAACAAAACAGGAAACCAAGAATCCATAATGAAATGATTGGTTGATTGAAAAATAGATGGATGAAAGTTTGGTTGGTTGATTCACAAGGAACAGGATATTTACATAGCCTCAAAATATATCCTCACCAAATACTTATGAAGAGGATAACTTTACAGTGGAGAAGCTTAGCAGATACCACCTAAAGAAGTCATCAACATACCATCATAAACAGAACAAATCAAAGTCCTATGCCTCCAGGTAAGATATAATGAAAAGAACACAGCACTACATTTATGATATTTCTGCCAGAGGTGCAACCTGAATGCTATTATGAAAAAATAATCCAAAACTGAGGCGCATTCTACAAAATAACTGACTTGTACCCCCCAAAAGTGTGAAGGTCATAAAAATCAAGGCTGGGAAACTGTTCCAAATTGACACAAGGAAAAATAACACAGGATTTTGAACGTGCTCTTTTGCTGTAGTGAATATTAAGGTACTTGGTGAAATAAAAACAGGATATGATTAGATGTTAGTAATGTATCAATGTTAATTTCATGATTTGGATAGTTATGTTAGGGTTAGACAGGAGAATACCTTTGTTTATAGGAAATACACACTAAAGTATTTGGGGGCAATAGTATATTGTTCATTTATTCTCAAATGGTTCAAGAGAAAAAAATTTGTACTGTATAACATTTCTATAAGTTTTGAGATTGTCTCAAAAAATATTTTAAGCAACAAAAAGTGAGGGAAAATTGAATCTCTTCCCTTTATAATCCCCGTCTCTCACCTTGCCCCAGGCTTCAACCATGACCCCAAAGCTTCTCCATTTACCATTAACCTAGAAATACATACTTCAAAAGGGAAGGAGGTCCAGCTGCAGGCAGATCTGTTCCAACCCAAAGGCCTTGCCAAGTTTCTTAAAACTTTTGTGTATTTTTAATGTATGCCAAGCTGGCCAGGATATAGTGAAGCAAACACTCAAATATACTGGTGTGGACCTTGGTATTAATAAATTTGGCTTTTGAAAAACAATTTGACAAGTATCTATCTTTTAAATGTTCACATCCTTTGATCTATTATTACTATTTCCACTTCTGAGAATTTGTATGTTTCCTTCCAGTTTTATTAAGATAAAATTGACATACATTCCTGTACAGGTTTAAGGTACCCAGCATAAAGATTTCACTTATATACATCATGAAATGATTACCACAATGAGTTTAGTGAACATCTATCATCTCACATAGATACCAAAGAGTGTTTTTTCCCTTGTAATGAGAATTCTTAGGGTTTACCCTCTTAATTTTCATAAATATCCTAGGGCAGTGTTAACTATAGTCAGCATGTGTGCATTCCTAGTATTTATTTATCTTACAGCTCAAAGCTTGTATCTTTTAACTACCCTAAGCCAATTCTCCCTCCTCTTACCCTCCACCTCTGGTGGCCATAAATCTGATCTTTTTCCACGAGCTTAGTTTTTGGTGTTTGGTTTTGTCTTCAGATTCCACATAGAAGTGAGATCATACAGTGTTTTTCTTTCTCTGACTTATTTCACTTAGCATGTCTTCAAGTCTCATCCATGTTGTCACAAATGGCAGGATTTCCTTTCTATGGCTGAATAATATTCCATTGTATATATACCTCAACTTCTTCATTCACCTGCCCATAGGTACTTAGGTTATTTCCTTAGTCTATTTTCTTAGACTGATGTGAATAATGCTGCTACAAACACAGGGTACAAATATCTCTTCAACACAGTATCTTCATTTTCTTCACATAAGAGAATCTATACTTTTTTAAAAAAAGTCTTAAAAATAGAAAAGAATTTAGCATTCATATTTTGTTTTAAAAAAACCTAAGATACAGAATCATTTTTTTATTTAATAAGACACAGGATCATGAAGTCACCTTTAGCATGATGAAATAAATTACATGAACTATTTTGAAGTAATTTTAAACAATGTTTATAACTTTGCAATAACGTGAGGAAATATTTTTGTTTTAATATTTACTGAAAAAGAAGTACAAAAATTTTATATTACAATCACACTACATTTTTACAAAAATTTCTACATAGCATGGGTAAAAAGAGAAGTGTACGTTAAAGCAAGCCTGTATGCGAGACAGCAAAAGAGACACAGATGTATAGAACAGTCTTTTGGACTCTGTGGGAGAGGGAGGGGGGGATGATTTGGGAGAATGGCATTAAAACATGTATAATATCATATAAGAAATGAATCACCAGTCCAGGTTTGATGCAGGATACAGGAAGCTTGGGGCTGGTGCACTGGGATGACCCAGAGGGATGGTATGGGGAGGGAGGTAGGAGGGGGATTCAGGATGGGGAACACGTGTACACCTGTGGCGGATGCATGTTGGTGTATGGCAAAACCAATACAATATTGTAAAGCTAAAAAATAAAATGAAATAAAATAAAATAATAAAAGAAGAAAAAAAAAAAAGAAAGACCCTTTGACAAAAAGAAGATGAAACCAGTCAATCTTAAATGAAATCAACCCTGAATACTCATTGGAAGGACTGATGCTGAAGCTGAAGCTCCAATACTTTGGCTACCTGATGCAAACAAGCCAACTCATTGGAAAAAACCCTGATGCTGGAAGAGTGAAGGCAGAAGGAGAAGAGAGCGACAGAGGATGAGATGGTTGGATGGCATCATCGATTCAATGGACATGTACTTGGGCAAACTCTGGGAGAAGGTGAGGGACAGGGAGGCCTGGTGTGCTGCAGTCCATGGGGTGGTGAAGAGTAGGATAAGACTTGGAGACTGAACAACAACAATCTTAATTATCTGCATTTTTGTTTAATTTTTAGTTGATAGCTCAAAATTCTGCTTGACATTTTCAAAATGTAGGTCTTGGGTTTGTTATTTTCCATCTTCTATCTCTAGAATAGTTTTTCATCTTAACTTTTGATATTTATCATAAACTCAAGTTATCATTTTTATGACCTTATGAATTAATAATACCAGTGCATTGTTTCCATCAACAAAATAACTATCCCATGTAAAGTAAATCTGTTATAAGTCTTGAACTTCAAGTGGATTCTTCAGACTTCTCCTGTCATATATTGAAAAGAGCCTAGCATTGTGCCTGGCATGTACTTCAATTTCAGTAAAAAATTAGATTAATAAAAAAAAAACATGTATAATATCATATAAGAAACGAATCACCAGTCCAGGTTTGATGCAGGATACAGGAAGCTTGGGGCTGGTGCACTGGGATGACCCAGAGGGATGGTATGCGGAGGGAGGTGGGAGGGGGGTTCAGGATGGGGAACACGTGTACACCTGTGGCGGATGCATGTTGGTGTATGGCAAAACCAATACAATATTGTAAAGTAAAAAAATAATAATAAAAATTTTTTAATTATTTGTAGACTTTTGGTCCAAGAGTCTACAAATAATAAATGCTGGAGAGGGTGTGGAGAAAAGGGAACCCTCTTACACTGTTGGTGGGAATGCAAACTAGTACAGCCACTATGGAGAACAGTGTGGAGATTCCTTAAAAAACTGGAAATAGAACTGCCTTATGATCCAGCAATCCCACTGCTGGGCATACACACTGAGGAAACCAGAAGGGAAAGAGACACGTGTACCCCAATGTTCATCGCAGCACTGTTTATAATAGCCAGGACATGGAAACAACCTAGATGTCCATCAGCAGATGAATGGATAAAGAAAGCAGTGGTACATATACACAATGGAGTATTACTCAGCCATTAAAAAGAATACATTTGAATCAGTTCTAATGAGGTGGATGAAACTGGAGCCTATTATACAGAGTGAAGTAAGCCAGAAGGACAAACACCAATACAGTATACTAATGCATATATATGGAATTTAGAAAGATGGTAACGATAACCCTGTATACGAGACAGCAAAAGAGACACTGATGTATAGAACAGGCTTATGGACTCTGTGGGAGAGGGAGAGGGTGGGAAGATTTGGGAGAATGGCAATGAAACATGTGAAATGTCATGTATGAAACGAGAAAAAAATAAATAAATAAAGTTAAATTATAAATTAAAAAAAAAAACAAAAACAAAAACAAACAAACAAACAAAAAAATTTTAATTAAAAAAATAAAATAAAGGGAAGAGAAAAAAATAAATAAAATAAAAATATTGTTAGAATCTAGGCAATTGCTATGAAATACTATTTTAAAAGCCTTCTAACCATACTGTATGTTTGAAAATCACCATTATAAAATATTAGGGAAAGAGACCTCTACACACACAATGGAAGAAAATTTAAAATACAGTAGATAAATCCAAATTGGAGAGAAAGTTTTTGAGTGTTTTTTTTTTTTTAGCTATGGCCTATTCGATGCAGTAAAACTATATGCGCTCGTGGGTACCAGCTGTATTTTAGAAATCATTTCCTATGCCACTGAGAAACACTCTAATGTCTACAAGGAATGCTGCTCTCGACAGTATCACAGTCAAGAAAGAAGGAAAGCAGCCCTCAGAGTGCATTTCCGCACAGTGAGAGCCAGGTGCTCAGGAAACAGACTCGACATTCCCTGTGCACCTGCCCGGGCCCCTTCACTCCTCAGGTAGTCTTGCCTTGGGTCTTAACCACAACACTAGCTTCACCATGGCTGCTGCAGAGAAGTCCCGAAGCTTTGCTCCATCTCCGACTTCTCCCACAAGTTTACAATATTCCTTTCTGAATAAAGGGTACACAAGTCTTCTAGTTGTGTTCTGTTAGCATCTCAGCCAGCATGTCAAGGAACCAAATGACCTCTCTCGGAATGAACTGCTACTCCTCCTGTTGCTACCAGTGTCATTAACACTGCAATCATTCTCCCTATTACCTTTCTCTTCTTGCCTGTGTACCAAACACTGCCTCCCCTTGATTCTATTTCAGCAACCTCTCTAATCTTCACTCCATCCTCACTGCCACCATACTATTTCCTTTTACGCTATATATACATATATAGCATATATTATATACGTGTATATATATAATACACACACACACACAATGAAGGCTTGTTTTGTTCCAGGCTGTGGGCTAAGGATTCAGCAAATAAAAATCTTCTTTTACCCTTGTGACAATCCTAAAAGGTAGATGTCACCATCGCTTCCCATCACAGTTTTCTGTTGCTGCTCAGTAAACCACCCCCAACCTTTGTGGCTCACAGTTCTGCAGGTTGACTGTGCTCAGCTGGGCGGTCCTCCCTTGGGGTCTCTCATGTTGTTGCAGTCAACACCAGGAGTTGGAGTCATATGAAGCCTCATCCGGCTTCTTCACTGACATGTCTGCATCTCAGCTGGAATGACTGGAACAGCTGGGGACTAATGAGCATCTCTCTACCCTACCTTTTGTTGAGGTTATACCATGCTATTTCTTTAATCTCTGGGTCTAGTCACAAACCACCTCTCAGAGGCACATTAGATTTCTCTTCCTAAAGGACAGCTCTGATCCTTATAGGTAATAAGACGAAAGGACCAGGAAGCTCCTTTCCACCTCTGGACTGTGTCATTCACATATATGAAAATATTCCTTTGGTCACAGGTACAATCTTAAAAACTCTACACCCTAGTCTTGCACTCTGATCTGAAGTACCCCCACCTCCCAAATGGCTTACTCCTTTGCACTAATGCTGTACCTTAGAAATCTGACAACTCAAAAAAACCATCTTTCCTCTCCTTCCTACCTTTGCCCAGGACAGCCTCCTCCTAATCCCAGCTCTACCACTAAACTCCTTTGTCTCCCTCAAGGCTCCTTCCTCCATGAAATTCTGGGTCCCCAACCGGTGGAAGTGATATCTGCATTCCCTAAAGCCTTCTGCCTTCAAAGTGCTATCATACTTGAATATGTAAACATATTGTCTGAGATCTTGGCAAAATGCACATACTGCTTCAGTAGTTCTGCAATAAGGTCTGAGATTCTGCATTTCCAGTGACCCTCAGGCAATGCCAGTCCCTAGACCACACTTTGAGGAATAAGGTCTTATAGAGCATATTTAACATTGCTCTACATTGTCATTATTTTCATCTACATATCACCCCTATTAAAAAAATAAACTCCCAATAGATCTTGAAAGTTTAGTCAGTCTTTTATGCCCAGGGGAACTAGTTTGGAATCTTATATACAGTATGTGCTGGTAGATGGGTAGGTACAGAAAGAATCCTTGTAATTACACTTAAAGAATTTTTGCACCTGCGCAGTTAGCATGCACTCAAGAAAGTGAGGCCCAGAACTCTGATCCTGTAGCCAGGATGTGAAAGAGCAGCCAAAACTTAAAATATTGCAAAAGTAGGGTTCAAGTTCAGAATTTTGTTTATGCTGCAATGCTAAATATTTCTCATAGGGCCTTTCTCATAGACAGCCTTTATTGAGACAGTTACCTGAAGATCATACTGACAATCATACAATCTCTTTAAGGAAAAAATAAGATGTGCACAAATAAAAGATATAAGGGGAAGGGGACATTCATTTACCTATGGTTGATTCATGCTGATATTTGGCAGAAACAAACACAATATTGTAAAACAATTATCCTCCAATTAAAAATAAATACATTTCAATAAAGCAAAAAATAAAAGATATAAGGAAATCTACAGACCATTCAGAAGCAGAAAATAATGGTGCATATGATTGATGCTCTTAAATGCTGGAGGAAACAATGACCAGGATCAGATGTTCGCTGACGGACACTGAATCAATCAGCCTCTCTCTCTCTCTCTCTCTCACACACACACACACACACACACACACAAGCTAAAAGAAACAACTTGCTCCATGGTTCTGGTGCCTCAAGAAGTTCAGCAGCCCGGTCTAGTACATTGAGCTCAGGAACCTGGACCTGACCTACCCAGACTTGCAATCTCTGGTTTGTGTTCCTTAGTCACAAAATGAAAAAAAAGAAAAAAGAAGATGGTTTAAAATGCCCAAACAACAACCTTAAAGTCCAAACTGTACAATCTCACTATGTTGGCACAGCAGAAAGAAAAACTCCCATCCTAAATACAGCCTCAGAGTTGGCCAGACCCACTGCATGTTTCTACCTTTACTACCACTACCAGTATTACTAGTAATAATTGTTAGTAATCATTGCTAAGAATGATAATAGCTATACCTATTATTCATGATGCAACAGAAACTTTATACATATTTAATGTAATGCCTTGGCAACCCAATAATATTATACCCTTTTACAAAGACAAATACCCTTTTACAAAGACAAATAAATTATGGTTCAAAGTTTAATAATTTGCTCAATGGCTAAAGCTTCAAAAATGATATCAGGACTCTTACTCCCAGTGGATTCACTATTTTTGTGCCTCTTAACAGACATTCAGTCAGTAAACATTTACCAAGTATTTACTCTGGGAGAAGTACTGGGGTAGGAGCTGGGATTAAAAACTGAGCAAGTTATCTGCCTTCCATGAACCCCTGGTCTTGTAGAAGCAAGAAAAGTATCAATTAGGCAGCTTCATGGTTATGTTGGAAATATTGTATGTAATATAATGTGCCACAGATCTTTGCAAAACCTGTAATTTGCTATTATATTTTAAAAGAAATTAAGAACAGAGCATGCTCTGAACAAATTATGAATTGTTTGCTAATGTTCATAAATTTGCTATGTCTATAAATTATAAACATAGATTTTAAATATGTTTTACAAGAGAAATTAGCTGGTATTATAAAAGATTGAATCTCTGATTTAAGAGAAAAGCAAAAGAAACTTTCAAAAAAGGAAGTACTTTTTAGAAAGTTTTATTACATTAACATAGTGACAGCTACTAAAATGCTTTTAATCTATTAACTATATTATATCTGCAATATGCCACAACAATATTTAGCACCTGAATTTAACCTGGCCAAAAAAAAAAAAAAAATACCACTAAAATGCAGAATTTGTTATACCACATAAAGCAGCTAAGTGCTGACCTCTAGTGGCCATACTGAGAATATCTTTATATTAATACCGCTACTGAATAATCTTTGCATGCTAAGTCGCTTCAGTCGTATTCAACTCTTTCAGACCCTGTGCACTGTAACCCGCCAGGCTCTTCTGTTCATGGGATTCTCCAGACAAGTATACTGTAGTGGGTTGCCATGCCCTCCTTCAGAGGATCTTCCCAACCCAGGGATCGAACTCACGTCTCTTACACCTCCTACATTGGTAGGCAGGTTCTTTACTGCTATCACCTGGGAAGTTGGAACGTCTTGAGGAAAGTGACGCAGTGAGCTATGGAAATATCAGAAGATGCATGTAACTATGAGCCATGTAAATATCTGGAGATCTCTGGGAGAAAAGTGGTCCAGGAGGAAGTTCCAAGGCCCCATGAAGGATGCTAGCTAACATGTTCTGGTGGTGGTTTAGTCATTAAGTCATGTGCGACTCTTGCAACCCCATGGAGTGTAGCCTACCAGGCTCCTCTGTCCATGGCATTCTCCAGGCAAGAATACTGGAGTGGGTTGCCCTTCCCTTCTCCAGGGGATCTTCCCAGCCCAGGGATCAAACCCAGGTCTCCCAATTTGCAGGCAGATACTTTACCAGCTGAGCCACCTGGAAATCAAACCTGAGTCTCCTGCACTGGCAGGCAGTTTCTTTACCACCTGAGTTATGAGGGGCACCCTCAATAACCTTTACATCATTATTAATTACAAACCTATTTTGGTGATATAGGTCAATTTATATTTTCCATTTTTAATACTTAAACATAACTTTTAGACATAAGATACCACTGCAGGTGAAAAATCTTGGAATCAAAGTCCCAGAACTAAATCTCAGTCCTTAATTTGTTAGCTGATTTTGGACAAGTTACCAAATGTCTCTGAATCTGTCCTCAAATCTAGAAAATGGCACATAGCAGGATTTAGATAAAGGTAAGTGACACTGACTGCAGCTATGAAATTAAAAGATGCTTACTCTTTGGAAGGAAAGTTATGACCAACTTAGACAGCATATTCAAAAGCAGAGACATTACTTTGCCAACAAAGGTCCGTCTAGTCAAGGCTATGGTTTTTCCAGTGGTCATGTGTGGATGTGAGAGTTGGACTGTGAAGAAGGCTGAGCACCGAAGAATTGATGCTTTTGAACTGTGGTGTTGGAGAAGACTCTTGAGAGTCCCTTGGACTGCAAGGAGATCCAACCAGTCCATTCTGAAGGAGATCAGCCCTGGGATTTCTTTGGAAGGAATGATGCTAAAGCTGAAACTCCAGTACTTTGGGCACCTCATGCGAAGAGTTGACTCATTGGAAAAGACTCTGATGCTGGGAGGGATTGGGGGCAGGAGGAGAAAGGGATGACAGAGGATGAGATGGCTGGATGGCATCACTGACTCGATGGACGTGAGTCTGGGTGAACTCCGGGAGTTGGTGATGGACAGGGAGGCCTGGCGTGCTGCGATTCATGGGGTTGCAAAGAGTCGGACACGACTGAGCAACTGAACTGAACTGAACTGAAGTGACCACTATTGTTAATTTTAACCATTAAATCTATAACTGTGCCTCTACATAAGGTCTCCAACACTTAGTTTCCCTAAGAGTTTCCATAAATATCGACCCATTTCAAGCAACTTACATATGTGTCAAACATCAAAAAACAGAGCCAGCATGGAATGTTTAAGGAAAATCTATTTCCAAAATTTCTTTGGCTTTATCTGAGAAGGATGACTTTCTATAGTGTTCATTGCTTTGAATTCACTGAAAAAAAAAAGAAAAGAAAAGAATTCTAGAAAGAAATGTCATTATCTCTAAATAATATTATCATACACTTTTAAAAGATCTTTAAAGATTTTACAGGGTTTCCCAGGTGGTGCTAGTGGTAAAGAACCTGCCTGTCAATGCAGGAGACATAAGAGACATGGGTTCGATACCTGGGTGGGGAAGATCTCCAGCATGGCAACCCACTCCAGTATTCTTGCTTGGAGAATCCCATGGACAAAGGAGCCTGGCGGGTTACAGTCCATAGGGTCACAAAGAGGCAGACATGACTGAAGTGACGTAGCAAATAAGATTTTACAGGAAAAAAATTACTGAGAAACTATCATTCAAATTTCCTTCTGACACATTTCTAGATCTCTTTATAAATTAAACTGGTATCATCAGAACCTACTGTAGTTCCATATACAATTTACACTACTGCCTTAAATATTCATGAAGAAACTTGCTTGACAACTTTCCTTTAAGTTAGGTCAATCCCATATAAGGTCTTACAGGACTCAAAATCTTCCAGAAACCATTTTCTCCCATGGATAACATTCCAAGGCAAGCCACACCGACTGACATTGGGTTGGTTGTGAAATAGGTCACAACTTTACAGCCAAATGACGTACTATTCCCTTCATAGCAGTAGAAGAACACAGTGCTAGTTGCTCAGTCGTGTCCAACTCTTTACGACCCCGCAAAAAGACTGCCAGGTTCCTCTGTCTGTGGAATTCTCCAGGCAAGAATACTGGAGTGGGCAGCCATTCCCTTCTCCAGGGGACCTTCCCCACCCCAGGGATCGAACCAGGGTCTTCTGCATTGCAAGTATTCTTTACTGACTGCATTCTTTACCAACTGAGCCACCGGGGGAGCCCTTCATAAACTCATTCAAATTGTTTGCCATTTCCTAATGCCACCTCATGCGAAGAGTTGACTCACTGGAAAAGACTCTGATGCTGGGAGGGATTGGGGGCAGGAGGAAAAGGGGACAACAGAGGATGAGATGGCTGGATGGCATCACTCACTTGATGGACGTGAGTTTGAGTGAACTCCAGGAGTTGGTGATGGACAGGGAGGCCTGGCGTGCTGTGATTCATGGGGTCGCAAAGAGTCGGACACGACTGAGCGACTGAACTGAACTTAACTGAATGGTAAACACATACTAGTGCTTTTCTGAGGATAGTGTTTCAGGTTTTAGTCCTTTTATTGCCATATTACTTCTTAAAATTTTTAACAAAAGCATATTAACAACTCCAAAATAACATGATATCAATGTAATTTGCATTAAGACTTAACATTTCTGAAAGCTAAGAAATACTTGGAATACAAACAAGTATATTCATTTGTCTGTTGAATCAGTGTCACATTTGTGATTCATATTTCATGCTAATCAGATATGAATAATGAGAGAAACTCCTAATTTAACAATGGCTGACATTCTCCAAATAATTACTTTCCTTAAACTTTACCTCCCTAGGTGACTGATCACATTGCTAATCATGTATAATGATAATGACTTTTTGTGTCATTGGAGAATTTGCTACAGATGATTAATTAACTTTATAAAATGATTACTAGTTAATTTACAAGGAATTTGTGAGAAATGTTTAGTGCCCTGAATTTGTCAAAGTGAAAGAAAATTGATCCTTAAAGTAAGGATCTTACTTTAATTAAGATTCTTTCTTAATTCATCTATAATTATTGTACCATTGCCCAACACTCTTCCCTGTACACTTGTATATTTTAATAACAAAAGTTTTATTGTTAAATATAATTTATTTAGCTATGCCTAATTTATACTTAAGTAGCAATAAGACCTATACCCAAAATCAAGTTCTAAAGCTGAGCACTGCTTTAAGTTCTCATTTTTTTAAAGTGTGGTTCTCCTAAAGCTTATCAAGACCCAGCAACTGATACCCTAATGCCTGAATCTTACAATATTTATACAATATGAAAACCTCTTAATTGAATAGAGATATATTATTTTTCTAACATATACTACCTGAGTTTAAGCGGGCTTCCCTGATACGTCAGTTGGAAAAGAATTGGCCTGCAATTCAGGAGACCCCTATTTAATTCCTGGGTCAAGAAGATCTGCTGGAGAAGGGATAGGATACCCACTCCAGTATTCTTGGGCTTCCCTTGTGGCTCAGCTGGTAAAGAATCTGCCTGCAATGCAGGAGACCTGGTTTCAACCCTTGGGTTGGGAAGATCCCCTGGAGAAGGGAAAGGCTACCCACTCCAGTACTCTTGCCTGGAGAATTCCATGGACTGTATAGTCTCTGGGGTAGTAAAGCAAAGAGTTGGACATGACTGAGCAACTTTCACTTCACCTAAGTTTAAGAACATTGACATCTCTAAATCCCCTTTACTCTCATTGGCAAGTTCATTTTATAACTGTTATAGGCCCACATCATTTATGCAAATCTCTATATTTTTCCAAATACAAACAGATTGGGAGAAATGTTTTAAAGCACTTCTTTTCTATAGGATCATCTCAGCTCTAACTTTGGATCCGTGTATAGCAGTGAGGTATTATATGCAAATTTTATATTTCTCTTTAAGGAACTAGAAAAGAGCACCCCCTTTTTTTTTAATTACATCATCTGTATAGCCAACATAAATTTTGGTTTTAAAGTTCAGACAGGCAGGGAAGAAATTAGGATAAACTCTATAAGAAAAAATGAAGATGAGTAGAAGTAGAAAAGGAAGAATGAGTTTTAAACATTCCTAGCTGATGCAGAGTAAAATACTTTACCTGGTAACAAGTAAATCAAATATTCCAAGTCTTTGACTTTAAAAAATTTATTAAATATCTGATACAAACACACTCATGCCGACACACACAGATGCAGACAGGTAACAAACCCCACCACTATCATGCCCATTCACTATTTCCCCACCCAGCACCCACTTGCCCTTCTTAAAGGGAACTCTTAATTTATCATCTTGCTTCAACATGGGAGAGGCCAGGACCTTCACAATCTCAGCCCTTGTACTTCAGAGTCTCTCTCTGTTCCACAGACAGAGCCTGTGACCCAGACCTAACCACTTTCTTGGTCTCTGTGACTGGTTCACTTGAGACAATGAGACAATTCTGAGCATTTTGTTTGAATGGCTTGATAAAGGCCCTCCCCCTCTCCTGTTGTGCTTGCCACCAGGAGGCTGTAGAGGGTGGAGCCATGACTGTCATTGTGGCTCCATGAGGGAAGGTCTGAAGCTGTTAGGGGATACCATGGAGACTTGAAATGAAGCCAGAATTGAGAGAAAACAAACCACATCCTGATGACAGCATGAGAACTCCAGATCTAACCATTTTTGAAGCAGGATTTACCTCTGAACTTTTCAGCTGTAAGAACCAAGACATTTTCCCTACTTTTTCCCCTTAAACCAGTTGGAGATTTCTTGAGTTCATTGTTTCATTTGTTATTTGCAACTGATAGAGTCTTAATAGATAAGTCAACACTGACATTCTAATGATGAAATAAGAAATGCACAGAATGCTCAAATGGCCTTGTTAGTCACACACCAAGTGTGTCTACTTTCTTTATGTGATTCGTTGTTCACAAGGTTTAGTAATCTTATTAGATGGGTACAACTTTAATATTGTAATAAATATATAATTTATCCATTAAATCTGATGTATTAAATTCTTTTCATACATCATTTACAAAATTTTTCCATACATATCTTTTAAATATGTACATATTGTTAAACATGTTCTTACTGAAAAACTCAGACTTAAATTGAAGAAAACCACAAGATCATTCAGGGATGACCTAAATCAAATTCCTTACGATCATAAAGAGGAAGTGACAAACAGATTCAAGGGATTAGATCTGATAGACAGAGTGCCTGAAGAACTATGGATGGAAGTTCATGACATTGTACAGGAGGCAGTGATCAAGAACATCTCCAAGGAAAGAAATGCAAATATGCAAATGGTTGTCTGAGGAGGCCTTACAAATAGCTGAGAAAAGAGAAGCAAAGATGAAGAAGCAAAGGAGAAAAGGAAAGATATGCCTATTTGGATGTACAGTTCCAAAGAAAAGCACAGAGAAATAAGAAAGCCCTCCTCAGTAATCAATGCAAAGAAATAGAAGAAAACAATAGAATGGAAAAGACTGGAGATCTCTTCAAGAAAATTAGAGATACTAAAGGAATATTATTATGAAAACCTAGACAGCATATTAAAAAGCAGAGACATTACTTTGCCAACAAAGGTCCGTCTAGTCAAAACTATGGTTTTTCCAGTAGTCATGCATGGATGTGATAGTTGAACTATAGAGAAAGCTGAGCACAGAAGAATTGATGCTTTTGAACTGTAGTGTTGGAGAAGACTCTTGAGAGTCCCTTGGACTGCAAGGAGATCCAACCAGTCCATCCTAAAGGAGATCAGTCCTGGGTGTTCATTGGAAGGACTGATGTTGAAGCTGAAACTCCAATACTTTGGCCACCTGATGCAAAGAGCTGACTCATTGGAAAAGACCCTGATGCTGGGAAAGATTGAGGGCAGGAGGAGAAGGGGATGACAGAGGATGAGACGGTTGGATGGCATCACCAACTCAATGGACATGGGTTTGGGTGGACTCCTGGAGTTGGTAATGGATGGGGAGGCCTGGTGTACTGCAGTTCATGGGGTCTCAAAGAGTCGGACATGAATGAGTGACTGAACTGAACTGAGTGACTGAACTGAACTGAACTGAAGGGAATATTTCATGCAAAGATGGGCACAATAAAGGACAGAAATGGTATGGACCTAACAGAAGCAGAAGCTATTAAGAAGAGGTGGCAAGAATACACAGAAGAACTATACAAAAAATATCTTCATGATCCAGACAACCACAATGGTATGATCACTGGACTAGAGCCAGACATCCTGGAATGTGAAGTCAAGTGGGCCTTAGGAAGCATTCATTCACTATGAACAAAGCTAGTAGAGGTGATAAAATTTCAGCTGAGCTATTTCAAATCCTAAAAGAGGAGGCTGTGAAGTGCTGCACTCAATATGCCAGCATATTTGGAAAACTCAGCAGTGGCCACAGGACTGGAAAAGGTCCGTTTTCATTCCAGTCTCAAAGAAGGGCAATGCCAAAGGATATTCAAACTACTGAACAATTGCACTCATCTCACACGCTAGCAAAGTAATGCTCAAAATTCTCCAAGCCAGGTTTCAACAGTATGTGAACCATGAACTTCCAGATGTTCAAGCTGGATTTAGAAAAGGCAGAGGAAGCAGAGATCAAACATCTGCTGGATCATTGAAAAAGTAAGAGAGTTCCAGGAAAACATCTACTTCTGCTTTATTGACTATGTCAAAGCCTTTGACTGTGTGAATCACAACAAACTGTGGGAAATTCTTCAAGAGATGGGAATAGCAGACCACCTTAGCTGCCTCCTGACAAATCTGTATGCAGGTCAAGAAGCAACAGTTAGAAATGGACATGGAACAACAGACTGGTTCCAAATCAGGAAAGGAGTATGTCAAGGAGAACATATATTGTCAGCCTGTTTTTTTAACGTATATGCAGAGTACATCATTAGAAATGCTGGGCTGGATGAAGCAAAAGCTAGAAGCAAGATTGCCAGGAGAAATATCAATAACCTCAGATATGCAGATGACCACCACCCTTATGGCAGAAACCAAAGTAGAACTAAAGAGCCTCTTGATGAAAGTGAAAGAGGAGAGTAAAAAAGTTGGCTTAAAGCTCAGCATTCATTCTTAGAAAACTAAGATCATGAGATCCAGTCCCATCACTTCATGGAAAATAGATGGGGAAACAATGGAAACAGTGAGAGACTTTATTTTGGGGGGCTCCAAAATCACTGCAGATTTGGGCCATAAAATTTAAAGATACTTGCTCTTTGGAAGAAAAGCTATGACCAAACTAGACAGCATATTAAAAAGCAGAGACATTACTTTGCCGACAAAGGTCTGTCTAGTCAAAGCTATGGTTTTTCCAATAGTCATGTATGGATGTGAGATTTGGACTATGAAGAAAGCTGAGCACCGAACAATTTATGTTTTTGAACTGTGGTGTTGCAGAAGATTCTTAGAGTCCCTTGAACTGCAAGGACAGCCAATCAGTCAACCCTAAAGGAAATCAGTCCTGAATAGTCATTGGAAGGACTGATGGTGAAGCTGAAACTTCAATACTTTGGCCACCTGATGCAAAGAACTGACTCATTAGAAAAGAACCTGATGCTGGGAAAGATTGAAGGCAGGAGGAGAAAAGGATGACAGAGGATGAGATGGTTGGATGGCATCACTGACTCAATGGATATGAGTTTGAGTAAACTCCAGGAGTTGGTGACGGACAGGGAAGACTGGCATGCTGCAGTCCATGGGGTCACAAAGAGTTGTATACGACTGAGCAACTGAACTGAACTCAACATATTGTTAAATGATCACCACAGTAAATCAAGTTAACATCTATTATCATATATATTATTTAAGTCCATAAAACAAAAAACAGCTTATGCAGAAAATATTATTTGTAGATTAAAATCTGAAGTTTAAGAGAGCTATACAACAAACAACCCAATCAAAAAATGGTACAGAAGACCTAAATAGGCATTTCTCTAAAGAAGACAAACAGATGCCCAACAGGAACATGAAAAGATGCTTGACATCACTAACTATCAGAGAAATGCAAATCAAATCTATAATGTGGTGACCTCACTCCAATCAGAATGGCCATCATCAAAAAGTTTACAGATAACAAATGCCGGGAAGGGTGTGAAAGAAATGGAACCCTTCTATACTGTTGGTGAGAATGTAAATTTGTGCAGCCACTGTGGAAAATAGTATGGAGGTTCCTTAAAAAACTAACAGTAGAGCTACCATATAACCCAGCAATCCGGAGGGGCAGTCCTAAGGTGGCGGAGCACTAGGACGGGGAGGCCACTTTCTCCGCAACAAATTCATCTAAAGATCATTTGAACGCTGAGCAAATTCCACAAAACATCTTCTGAATGCCGGCAGAGGACACCAGGCACCCAGAAAGGCAGCCCATTGTCTTCAAAAGGAGGTAGGACAAAATATTAAAGATAAAAAGAGAGACAAAAGAGTTAGGGACAGAGACCCATCCCGGGGAAGGAGTTGTAAAAGAGGAGACATTTCCAAACCCCAGGAAACCCTCTCACCGGCGGGTCTGTGGGGAGTTTTGGATTCTCAAAGGGCAACATAACTGGAAGGAAAAAAGAAATAAAACCCACAGATTATGTGCCTAACCACAACTCCCAACAGAGAAGTAGCCCAGATGCTCGCATCCACCACCAGTAAGTGGGGGCTGAACAGGGAGGTGCGGGCTGCATTGCTTAGGGTAAGGACCAGGCCTGAATGCCCTGAGGACAATCTGAGGGAGCTAACGTGAGATAGCACCCCAAATTGCGGGATAGCCAGAGACAGAGAGAAAAAAAGAGAGAGAGAGAGATAGAACCTTCCCGTGAAAAGCTCTAGCCTAAGGCACTGCCAGGCAGCTCACAGAACAATGGACTGAGGAAATACCAGAGGAGAGCTAGACCAGCCCATCCCCGCCGGAGGCAGAGAAGCAGGCTGGCGACAGCCTGAGCGGGAAAGGGGCAATCTTGGCCCCAGAGGCAGCCTTCTCTACCAAACTACGAGCAGGCTCCCAGTTGCTAACCAAGTCTTCCTGGAATCCAGGATGGTTGACATCCGCCAGGAGGGCCGCAGCCAGAGATCAGCTCCCCAGAGAAGACACACAGCGCTCCTGCTGTGCACCCATGAAATCTAGTGGCTGGGACCAGGGAGGTGATAAGACGCACCGCCCAGCTGGGGAGAGTGCACTCGCCAAGCACCTGGTCACCTGAGCTGCTCTGACCTGGGAAGGGCACAAAACGCCTTTGTGGAGTACCCAAGAACCTGAACCTGAGCGGCTTAGACCTGGGAAGTGCACGCAACCCAGGTCCTGCCTTAGACAGTTCCCCTGCAGAGCAACCTGGAGCCTGAGCAGTGTAGACTGGGAAAGCACACATGCCGTGAGCGGGGGCAAACCCAATGTGGCCCAGACACTGTGAGCACTCCCCACACATGCCAGTGATATTTGTTTGCAGTGTTCCTCCCTCCCCACAGCACAACTGAAAAAGTGAGCCTAAATAAGTGACCGCCTTCACCCCCTTGTGCCAGGGTGGAAATTAGACACTGAAGAGACTTGCACCCAGAAGAAGCCAAAATAAACAGATGGAACCACTTTGGAAGTGACAGGTGCAACAGATTAAAACCCTGTAGTTAGCACTGACTCTATTGGAAGGGGCCTATAGACCTTGAGAAGTATAAGTTGGAACAAGGAACTATTTGAAACTGAGCTGACTCCATGCTGCCCACAACAGCTCCAGAGAAATTCCTAGGTATATTTTACTATTATCATTTTTTTTTATTTTTAAAACTTTTAATTTTAATTTCCTTATTACTCCTTTAATTTTTATTTTTATAACCTATTATTACCTTGCAGAAAAAAGACCCTGTTTTTAAAGCAAATTTCATATATATTTTTAATAATTTTTGTGATTTTGATTTTTTTTTAATATTGTATTTTTGAGAATCTAACCTCTACTCTAGATTTTTAATCTTTGCTTTTTGGTATTTGTTATCAATTTTGTACCTTTAAGAATCCAATCTTCAGTACTCATTTTTACTTAGGAGTGTGATTACTGGCTTGATTGCCCTCTCCCTCTTTTGACTCTTCTTTTTCTCCCCCAGGTTACCTCTATCTCCTCCCTCCCCTTCTCTTCTCTACTTAACTCTGTGAATCTCTTTGGGTATTCTGAGCTTTGGAGAACACTTAGGGAAATGATCACTGGCTAGATCTGTCTCTCTCCTTTTGACTTCCCCTCTTCTCCTCTTGATCAACTCTATCTCCTTCCTCCCTCTTCTCTTCTCAATGTAACTCCATGAACCTCTCTGGGTGTTCCCGGCTGTGGAGAGCACATAGGGATTTGATTACTGTCTAGTTTGCTCTCCTCCCTTTTGATTCCCCCTCTACTCCACCTGGTCACCTCTATCTCCTTCCTCCCTCTTCTCTTCTCCATGTAACTCTGCAAACATCTCTGGGTGTCCCTCACTGTGGAAAATCTTTTCTCCATTAACCTAGATGTTTAATGATCTGTGCTATATGGATAGAGAAGTCTTGAGGCTACTATAAGAATAAGACTGAAAACCAGAGGCAGGAGGCTTAAATCCAAAACCTGAGAACACCAGAAAACTCCTGATTCCAGGGAACATTAATCAATAAGAGCTCATCCAAAAGCCCTCCATACCTACACTGAAACCAAGCTCCACCCAAAAGCCAACAAGTTCCAGAGCAAGACATACCACGCTAATTCTCCAGCAATGCAGGAACATAGCCCTGAGCTTAAATATACAGGCTGCCCAAAGTCAAACCAAACCCATAGACACCTCAAAACTCACTACTGGACACTTCATTGCACTCACCAGAAAACAGACACAAGCTTCCTGAACCAGGAAACCTTGACAAGCCACTCGTCCAACCCCACCCACAGGGAGGAACCTCCACAATAAAGAGGACCCACAAACTTCCAGCATACAGAAAGGCCACACCAAACACAGCAATCTAAACAAGACGAAAAGGCAGAGAAATACTCAGCAAGTAAAGGAACATGATAAATGCCCACCAAACCAAACCAAAGAGGAGGAGATAGGGAGTCTACCTAAAAAAGAATTCAGAATAATGATAGTAAAAATGATCCAAAATCTTGAAAACAAAATGGAGTTACAAATAGTCTGGAGACAAGGATTGAGAAGATACAAGAAATGTTTAACAAGGACCTAGAAGAAATAAAAAAAGAGTCAATCAATAATGAATAATGCAATAACTGAGATCAAAAACACTCTGGAGGGAACCAACAGTAGAATAACTGAGGCAGAAGATAGGATAAGTGAGGAAAAGAGAGGAAAAAAGAAAAAAGAATTAAAAGAAATGAGGACAACCTCAGAGACCTCTGGGACAATGTGAAACACCCAACATTTGAATCATAGAATTCCCAGAAAAAGAAGACAGATTACTGTACCCAGCAAGGATCTCATTCAAATATAAAGGAGAAATCAAAAGCTTTAAAGACAAGCAAAAGCTGAGAGAATTCAGCACCACCAAACCAGCCCTTCAACAAATGCTAAAGGACCTTCTCAAGACAGGAAACACAGAAAAGGTGTATAAACTCGAACCCAAAACAACAAAGTAAATGGCAATTGGATCACACTTATCAATAATTACCTTAAACGTAAATGGGTTGAATGCCCCAACCAAAAGACAAAGACTGGCTGAATGGATACAAAAACAAGACCCCTATATATGCTGTCTACAAGAGACCCATCTCAAACCAAGGGACACATACAGACTGAAAGTGAAGGGCTGGAAAAATATATTACACAAATGGAGACCAAAAGAAAGCAGGAATAGCAATACTCATATCAGATAAAATAGACTTTGAAATAAAGGCCGTGAAAAGAGCCAAAGAAGCACACTACATAATGATCAAATGATCAATCCAAGGAGAAGAGATAACAATTATAAATATATATGCACACAATATAGGAGCACCGCAATATGTAAGGCAAATGCTAACAAGTATGAAAGGGGAAATTAATAGTAACACAATAATAGTTGGAGACTTTAATACCCCACTCAAACTTATGGATAGATCAACTAAACAGAAAATTAGCAAGGAAACACAAAATTTAAATGATACAATGGGCCAGTTAGACCTAATCGATATCTATAGGACATTTCACCCCAAAACAACGAATTTCACCTTTTTCTCAAGTGCACATGGAACCTTCTCCAGGATAGATCACATCCTGGGCCATAAATATAGCCTTGGTAAATTCAAAAAAATTGAAATCATACCAAGCATCTTTTCTGATCACAATGGAGTAAGATTAAATGTCAACTACAGGAAAAAAAAAATATATATATATATATATATTAAAAATACCAACATATGGGATTCATGTTGATGTATGGCAAAACCAAAACAATATTGTAAAGTAAAAAAAATTTTTTTTAAATACCAACATATGGAGGCTAAACAACATGCTTCTGAATAACCAACAAATCACAGAAGAAATCAAAAAGAAATCAAAATATGTATAGAAATGAATGAAAATGAAAACACAACAACCCAAAACCTATGGGACTCAGTAAAAGCAGAGTTAAGGGGAAGGTTCATAGCAATATAAGCTTACCTTAAGAAACAAGAGAAAAATCAAATAAATAACCTAATTCTACACCTAAAGCAACTAGAAAAGGAAGAAATGAAGAACTGCAGGGTTAGTAGAAGGAAAGAAATCATAAAATTTAGGGCAGAAATAAATGCAAAAGAAAGAAGACCATAGCAAAACTCAATAAAGCTAAAAGCTGGTTCTTTGAGAAGATAAATAAAATAGACAAACCATTAGCCAAACTCATCAAGAAAATAAGGGAGAAGAATCAAATCAATAAAATTAGAAATGAAAATTGAGAAACCACAACAGTTCATTTCAGTTCAGTTCAGTTGCTCAGTCGTGTCTGACTCTTTGTGACCCTATGAACTGCAGCACGCCAGGCCTCCCTGTTCATCACCACCCGCGGAGTCCACCCAAACCCATGATCAAGTCGGTGATGCCATCCAACCATTTCAGCCTCTGTCATCCCCTTCTCCTCCTGCCCTCAATCTTTCCCAGCATCAGGGTCTTTTCCAATGAGTCAGCTCTTCGCATCAGGTGGCCAAAGTATTGGAGTTTCAGCTTCAACATCAGTCCTTTCAATGAACACCCAAGACTTTAGGATGGACAGGTTGGATCTCCTTGCAGTTCAAGGGACTCTCAAGAGTCTTCTCCAACACCACAGTTCAAAAGCATCAATTCTTCTGTGCTCAGCTTTCTATATAGTCCAACTCTCACATCTACACATAACCACTGGCAAAACCATAGCTTTGACTAGACGGACCTTTGTTGGCAAAGTAATGTCTCTGCTTTTTAATATGCTGTCTAGGTTGGTCATAACTTTCCTCCCAAGGAGTAAATGTCTTTTAATTTCATGACTGCAATCACCATCTGCAGTGATCTTGGAGTCCAGAAAAATAAAGTCAGCCACTGTTTCCACTGTTTCCCCATCTATTTGCCATGAAGTGTTGGGACCGGATGCCATGATCTTAGTTTTCTGAATGTTGATCTTTAAGCTAACTTTTTCACTCTCCTCTTTCACTTTCATCAAGAAAAAACAAAGAAATACAAAGGATCATAAGAGACTACTATCAGCAACTAAATGCCAATAAAAAGGACTACTTGGAAGAAATGGACAAATTCTTAGAAAAGTATAACTTTCCAAAACTGAACCAGGAAAAAATAGAAAATCTTAACAGACTCATCACAAGCACCAAAATCGAAACTGTAATCAGAAATCTTCCAGCAAACAAAAGCCCAGTCTTCACAGCTGAATTCTACCAAAAATTTAGAGAAGAGCTAACACCTATCCTACTCAAACTCTTCCAGAAAATTACAAAGAAAGGTAAACTTCCAAACTCATTCTATGAGGCCACAATCACCCTAATACCAAAACCAAAGATGCCTTGAAAAAAGAAAACTACAGGCCAATATCACTGATGAACATAGATGCAAAAATCCTTGACGAAATTCTAGCAAACGGAATCCAACAACATACATCATGACCAAGTGGGCTTTATCCCAGGGACGCAAGGATTCTTTAATATCTACAAATCAATCAATGTGATATACCACATTAACAAATAGAAAGATAAAAACCATATGATTATCTCAATAGATGCAGAGAAAGCCTTTGACAAAATTCAACATCCATTTATGAGGAAAAAAAAAAAAACTCTCCAGAAAGCAGGCATAGAAGGAACATACCTCAACATAATAAAAGCCATATATGATAAACCCACATCAAACATTATCCTCAATGGTGAAAAACTGAAAACATTCCTGCTAAAATCAGGATCAAGGCAAGGGTGCCCACTCTCACCACTACTATTCAACATAATTTTGGAAGTTTTAGCCACCGCACTCAGAGAAGAAAAAGAAATAAAAGGAATCCAGACTGGAAAAGAAGAAGTAAAACTCTGTTTGCAGATAACATGATCCTCTACATAGAAAACCCTAAAGATTTCACAGAAAATTACTGGAGCTAATCAATGAATATAGTAAAGTTGCAGGATATTAAATTAACACACAGAAATCCCTTGCATTCCTATCACTAAAAATGAGAAAACAGAGAAATAAAGGAACAATTCTATTCACCATTGCAATGAAAAGAATAAAATACTTAAGAATAAACCTATCTAAAGAAACAAAAGATTTATATATAGAAAACTATAAAACACTGATGAAAGAAATCAAATATGACACAAATAGATGGAGAAATACACCACGTTCATGGATCGGAAGAATCAATATAGTGAAAATGAGTATACTACCCAAAGCAATCTATAGATTCAATGCAATCTCTATCAAGCTACCAATCGTATTTTTCAGAGAATTAGAACAAATAATCTCACAATTTGTATGGAAATACAAAAAGTCTTGAATAGCCAAAGCAATCTTGAGAAAGAAGAACGGAACTGGAGAAATCAACCTGCCTGACTTCAGACTATACTACAAAGCTACAGTCATCAAGACAGTATGGTACTGGCACAAAGACAGAAATATAAATCAATGGAACAAAATAGAAAGCCCAGAGATAAATCCACACACCCGAGGGTTTGGGGGCAGGAGGAGAAGGGGATGACAGAGGATGAGATGGCTGAATGGCATCACTGACTCGATGGACGTGAGTCTGAGTGAACTCCGGTAGTTGGTGATGGACAGGGGGGCCTGGCATGCTGCGATTCATGGGGTCGCAAAGAGTCGGACGTGACTGAGCGACTGAACTGAACTGATAGACATCTTATCTTTGACAAAGAAGGAAAGAATATATAATGGAGAAAAGATAATCTCTTTAACAAGTGGTGCTGGGAAAACTGGTCAACCACTTGTAAAAAATGAAACTAGAACACTTTCTAACACCATACACAAAAATAAACTCAAAATGCATTAAAGATCTAAATGTAAGACCAGAAATTATAAAACCCCTATAGGAAAACATAGGCAAAACACTCTCTGACATAAATCACAGCAGGATCCTCTATGACCCACCTCCCGGAGTAATGGAAATAAAAGCAAAAACAAACAAATGGGACCTAATTAAACTTAAAAGCTTTTGCACAACGAAGGAAACCATAAGCAAGGTGAAAAGACAGCCTTCAGAATGGGAGAAAATAATAGCAAATGAAGCAACTGATAAAGAATTAATCTCAAAAATATATAAGCAGCTCCTGCAGCTCAATTCCAGAAAAATAAACGACTCAATCAAAAAATGGGCCAAAGAACTAAACAGACATTTCTCTAAAGAATACAGATGGCTAACAAACACATGAAAAATGCTCAACATCACTCATTATCAGAGAAATGCAAATCAAAACCACAATAAGGTACCATCTCACGCTGGTCAGAATGGCTGCTATCAAAAAGTCTACAAATAATAAATGCTGGAGAGGGTGTGGAGAAAAGGGAACCCTCTTACACTGTTGGTGGGAATGCAAACTAGTACAGCCACTATGGAGAACAGTGTGGAGATTCCTTAAAAAACTGGAAATAGAACTGCCATATGACCCAGCAATTCCACTGCTGGGCATATACATCAAGGAAATCAGAATCGAAAGAAACACGTGTACCCCAATGTTCATCGCAGCACTGTTTACAATAGCCAGGACATGGAAGCAACCTAGATGTCCATCGGCAGATGAATGGATAAGAAAGCTGTGGTACATATACACAATGGAGTATTACTCAGCCATTAAAAAGAATACATTTGAATCAGTTCTAATGAGGTGGATGAAACTGGAGCCTATTATACAGAGTGAAGTAAGCCAGAAAGAAAAACACCAATACAGTATACTAATGCATATATATGGAATTTAGAAAGATGGTAATGATGACCCTATATGCAAGACAGCAAAAGAGACACAGATGTAAAGAACAGTCTTTTGGACTCTGTGGGAGAAGGCGAGTGTGGAATGATTTGAGAGAATAGCATTGAAACATGTATATTATCATATGTGAAACAGATCACCAGTCCAGGTTCAATGCATGAGACAGGGTGCTCAGGGCCGGCGCACTGAGATGACAATGAGTGATGAGATGGGGAGGAACGTGAGAGGGGGGGTTCAGGATGGGGAACACATTTACACCCATGGCTGATTCATGCCAATGTATGGCAAAAACCACTACAATATTGTAAATTAATTAGCCTCCAATTAAAATAAATTAATTAATTTAAAAATAATAATAACCCAGCAATCAATCCCATTCTGGGCATATATCCAGAAAAGATGAAAACAAAACTCTTTAATTCAAAAAGATACATGCATCCCAGTGTTCATATCAGCACTATTTACAATAGCCAAGACATCGAAGCAATCTAAGTGTCCACTGACAGATGAATGGATACAAAAGATGTGATATGTATATATACATATACACACACACACACAATGTAATACTACTCAGTCATAGGAAAGAATGGTATATTGCCATTTGTAGCAACATGAGTGGAAGTAAGACAGATAAAGAAAAATATGCTAATATCTAGAGACTGGCATACTGAGTGAAGTAAGTCAAAGACAAATATCATATGATATCACTTATAAGTGGAATCTAAAAAATAATATAAATGAACTAATATACAAAACAGAAACAGACTCAAGGACATAGACAACAAACTTACTGTTAGCAAAGGGGAAAGGGAGGGAGGGACAAATTAGATGTTTGGGATTATCAGATATACACTACTATACATAAAACAGATAAACAGGGATTTACTGTATAGCACAGAGAACTATATTCAATATCTTGTAATAACCTATAATGGAAAAGAATCTAAAATATATATCAATATATAACTGAATCACTCTGCTATACATCTAAAACACAATATTTTAAGATCAGCCCTACTTCAACTTTTCAAAAATAGTTAAACATTTTCCTGTAAAAAAAAAAAAAACCTGGAGGTTTAGAAAAGTTGACTTGGCTTTCAGGCCTAAAAACTAGTAAGGGATAAGGGTCAAGTGTTCTTTTTACTTTATATATTATCTTCATTTTCATTATGCTTTTGATCACTCCACAAACACTTTTTACCTTGAAAAGTATAATTGACTATAAATGCAAGCAAGACATAAATAAGCATTAAGTTCCATAAAATTAAGACATATGACTTTTTAAAATAGTATGATCTTACCTAAATCAGTATCTCGAATTCCCATGTACAATTCAAGAAGATCATCAACCTTTCCAATCGCCTTTTCCTTGGCTTCAGAAGGCTTTATCGAAGAAAAGAGAAATAAGACATTTTTACATGCAATCTCTTGAATGTCGAGGCACACATGGGGGAAATCTGAAGTAGAGCCAGTTCCTGGTTGTGTACTTCAGCTAATTTTAATGGAAATATATCTAGAATGTGCCCTGTAATTCAATACAAATCAATACAGTAAATACTTATTTTTAGTGTTTGTGATAAGTATTATAGATTCAAAGAAGAAAAACTAGGAATGCTGTCTCCAAGTAGCTAGCAATCTAGAAGGGAGAGAGATGTGAAAAAAATAGCTATTTAACCACAATAAGGACAATTTCTAAAGGATGTCAAAGGTACAGAGGCATCATAGGGGCAATAAATTTTTTTTATTTATTAATTTATTTTTGGCTGTGCTGGGTCTTCTTTGCTGTGTGTGGGCTTCATTAGGCGAGGTTCAAGGGCTCAGTTGTTGCAGCTCATGGACCTTAGAATTATGGGCTCAGTAGTTGCAACACTCAGGCTTAGTTGCCCCACGGAATGTGGGATCTCCCCAGAGCTGGGATAGAACCCAGGTCCCCTGCATAAGCAGGAAGATTCTTAACCACTGGACCACCAGGGAAGTCCCAGTGGAAGTAAATTTAAATCTCTAAGAGTCCAGGAAGACTTCAGAAAGGTGACTTAAGAACTGAGTTTTCAAAATTAACTGGTGTCAGATAAACCAGGACAGATAGAAGACAACAGAGACATGAAGTCTATGTGGGGTCACAGAGTCTGATAGAAAAGTACAGCAAGTTAAAGGGACTGCAAGATATCCCATGTGACATGACTAGATCTCAAGGGGTCCTGTGTGCCTTGAAAAGGGCAGAGCTCACCCCAAGAGTAAAACATCCTAAACACATACGTCTAATTATTTGTACCGTAGTCACCCATCCTTATCTGTGGTTTTGCTTTCCTCCTCAGTTACCTCAGTCAACTGAGGTCCAAAAATATTAAATGGAAAACTCCAGAAATAAACAGTTCCTAAGTTTTAAATTATGTGCCATTGAGTAATATGATAAAACCTCACACCATCTGCTCCATCCCAGAACCCCCAACCATCAACATCATCTGCTCCTGAGATCCAACCTTCCCCATCATCACAGCTAGATGATCCTCCTTCTGACCTAGAGTAAGAAGGCTAATGCTACGTCACAATGCCGGCGTCATGCACCTCACTCCATCTCATCACACTGGCATTTTATCATCTCACATTCGCACAAGAAGAGTGAGTCCAGTAAAATAAAATCTTTAAAGAGAGAGACCACGTTCACATAGCTTTTATTATAGTACATTTTATACTTGCTCTATTTAACTATTAGTTGTCATCAACTTTTACTGTGCCCAATTTATAAATTAAGCTTTATCATAGGTATATATGTACAGGAAAAACAGTATACACAGAACTCAGTACTATCTACAATTTCAGGCATCCATTGAGGGGTTTGGAATGTGTCTGCTGTGGATAAGAGGAGACTACTGTATGCATTCTTTATCAATTACATATATAATATGTGTATTAAGGGTACCAAAATATTTTTGTTCTTCCTAACTATTTAGTAAAAGTTTCTATGAAAAAACATGATCACATATATTTTATTGTTCTTTAAAAATCTTGGTTTAATATTTGGTAAAGTCTGGTTCTATGTTTATTTTAATATTTGGTTTTAAATCACTTCAGAGCTGGGAAAAAAAACAGCCCAAAGATATTAAATGCGTGACCATAGGTACAAATATTGAATTCAAGATTAAGTTGCAAAAAATTCATAATACTTTGAATACTGCCATAAATATAGGTTGTTTTGTATTCTCAAAACTTATTTTAAAATACATTTTACGATGGACAGGGAGGCCTGGCGTGCTGCGATTCATGGGGTCGCAAAGAGTCGGACACGACTGAGCGACTGATCTGATCTGACACTAAAATTTTATTTTTATTTCCTTGAGGATATTATTACAACTTTCATGTACTTTTATTTATATTAACTAGGCCTTTAAAACAATGAGACAAGAGACATGATATATCACTCTTGACTTATTTACAATGTATTTTGAATAGTCTGCGTAAAGTGACAGGCTATGCAAAGTAACTTAGGTATTTATCTTTGCATTTATACAGATACATTGCAGGTTATTGCAACAAGTATCAGTACTCCTCACACAAAAATGGCCACCAAGATCTTACTATTCTAAACAGCTCTTGATTTCATCAACCCTCTTCCATTCACATTCTGATTGCCTGGGTTCAGTCCTAATTGTTTTTAATTGAAATATAATTGACATATACTATTAGTTTCAGGTATACAACATAATGATTTTATATGTGTATATACTGTAAAAAAAAAAAATCACCACAGTAAGTCTAGTTACCCATCACTACACATAGTTTTCTCTTCCTTGTGATGAGAACTTTTAAGATCTAGTCTCTTAGCAACTTTCAAATATATAATACAGTATTATCAACAATAATCACCAAGCTGTGAGTCCACTCTCAGGACTTACTTATAACTGAAGGTTTGTACATTTTGACCCCTTTCATCCATGTCACCCAGCCCGCCTGCCCAACTCCCTGCCTCTGGCAACAACCAATCTACTCTGTTTCTACACAAGGTGTGGTTTGTTTTGTTTGGAATGGGAGAGGGGGAGATAATAAAACTGAGGTCATCCAATATTTGTCTTTCTCTGACATATTACACTATTGTTCAAGTCCATCCACATCCTACAAATGGCAGGATTTCCTTCTTTTGACTGAATAATACTCCCTCGTCTTTTCTTATGTGCAGAGATTTCCTAATGGGTCTCCGCACCTGTAATCTTCACCCTCACAAATCTACCCTGTTCAGCATTCCATCCCTAGAACCAAGGGATTTTTCTAAAACACAAAACCGACTTGCTGCTCCCCTTGCAATCTTTAAATAGCCACCCGCCCCGACCCTTAGCATTATTTACAGACCCTTCACGCCCTGACCCAGGCCTCTATCTCCAGTCTCAACACCTCCCACCAGATACTTTCAGCAGCCACACTCCAGCCTCATAGACATTTACAAGGTTCCCATATCCATTATCATTTCATGCCCAGAACACTCTTCTCTCCATCTGTGACTAACTCAACTATTTCTTATGGAGGCAACTCTCCCAATTTCCCCCTTTACTGATTCCTAACTATAGCTCATCAGCTAGCCCCTTCCTTGTGACATTACAAAACAATCTGGTTTTTAACAGTTTATTTTCATGCCTCTTCCCTTTAAAGGAAAAACAAGGTCTTTAATCACCTTTGTGTTACCAGCCCCTGGACTGTGCCTGTCTCAACAAACACACACCAAGTAACTCATGCAAGTGGAGTATTGTTCAGTTTTCAGAATTTGTGCTAGGTGATGAGCTGCATGGTTTCAAATCTTTACTGTTTGAAATTAAATCATAGGTATTAAATTTGTATCAAATTTAATATTAGTGCCAAACTAGTTTTTTCCCCCCCTGTATTATGAGCTATTTTAATTGCCCTATTTCAAGAAACAGGCTATGCAAATAGGAAGAGAGATTTAGAGTTTATCTTGGAATGAATCTTTCCCACCTCCTCAGGCAGATCTTCAGTTATTCTTTTTCATTCCAGCACCTGATACACAACTGCTGCTCATAAATAAACAGATATGTGTGATCCACGTTAACTGTTAGAAGATAGCCTCCCTCCTGAAGTGACATGGAGTTTTTCCTGCCGACTCCAGTTTCTATGCAAGCAGTTTGAAGGTCTGTGCTTTTCCCCTCCCAGCCTCCACTGCAGAGCACAGCTGGGACCCCCAGCTCCTTCCCCCCTCTTACAGATTCCTTTCTTCCACCTAGGTGTGTTCACTTGTTCAATGAACACTTACTGGCCTTCAGCAGTATGCCAGGCAGCAGGCTGAGCACTGAAAAAGTAAAGACTCTGAAACGACCAGGAGTTACTGCCCTGGGTTTTTTCACAAACCTCATCATCTCTCACTTTCAAAATGCTTCTGGCCCTCCCGGCCCTCTCCGCTGTCACCAGCCTCCATTTCAATCTACTCATTCACCCAGGAACAAGACACCCAACTCGGAATCTTCCTCTGGAGTCCCCAAAACTGACAACATCCTAGGTGACTCCAACGTTCAAGATGACAACCTTGGCCTCATGGTTCCTTAAGTATCTGCTCCAACAAACCACACCCATGACTGACCCTGACATCGTCCCCCACAAGCTCTGGATCCTACAATAACAGCCTCCTTACCATTCATCTGTCTCACTCTTTTGTTCTTCAAGCAGCTGGATGCCCTAGGACAGTACATATACACAGACACGTCCCTCCCACCTCAGGCAGGCAGTCTGGAGCTCAGAAGCCTGCTGTCCTGCCTCCCCCACAGGAGGGCTTCATCACTGCTGTCTTCCTGTGGTGAGCAGGCCTGCCATTTGCCACTTTGAATCCTCACCACTGCTGCCCTCTTCTTCTGCTTTCCTTCCCTCCATTCATCTCTTCTCCTGGTGTTTTTCACTTAAATACTGACCTTTTCATAGACAGCCAATCAGCAAAACCCTTCCTCCCATCAAGCATAAATGAATCACTCACTAATTCATTAAATTCAAAGATCTGAGCTCCTCTGAAGTGTCAGGCATTGTTCTAGGTGCTGGAGATATGGCAGTGATCAGGACAGATGAGAACAAGACAAGGAACAAAAAGGAAACAAAGATCCAATGAGGCCCAACAGGTTCAGCGCCTTAGAGAAAATAAAGGGTAAGGAAGACTGGGCAGAGGGCAGGTGGCAGGAACTGCTATTATATTATGCTCAAAGGTTAGACAGGGTGGGACAAAGACAGAAATTGAAGGCAGCAAGGGAGTAAGCCATGCCCATAAGCAAGGAGTGCATCAGCCAGACATACCACCTCATACAGAGGTCCTGAGATAGGGATGCATTTAGAGTGTTTGTGGACAGTAAAGAGACTCAAGTGGCTGAAGCAGGGGGAGGCAAGAGGAGAGAGAGATGAGATCAGAGTAGAAACACACAGTCAAATCATGCTGGTCCTTCTGAGGATGTTAGCTTGTTACTCTGAGGGAACCCCCTAGAGGATTTCCAACAGATTGTTACAGAAAAGTAACACTCTCATTTGTATTTTCAAAGGATAACCCTAGTTGCTGTGTGGGTAAAGAGGGTAAGAAGGCAAGGGAGAGAGAAAGCAGGAAGCATGAACTAGTGACCATAATAGTTGAGATGAGCTGTTGCTGCCTTGGGTCAGAGTGGGGGGCCAGAGGTGGGGAGAAGTTGGTCGCTCTGGTCTGCTGTGGAGGTGGAGCCCCCAGGATTTGCTGATGGAAGGGGTGTGGGACATGAAAGAGGAGACCAGATGATTATCAAATGCTTTGCCTGAGGAGACTGGTTTTCATGAACATCATCTTTCACTATCAAAATCTCAAATCTGTTTACTCCTACAGGTGGCTCAGTGACTTTTTCTTAGATCTCAGAGAGCTTTGGCTGATTTAAGTTTTTAGGCAGTCCAGATGTCTGTATACTCTAGAAAAAACTGACTGCAGGTAGCTGAGGACTGCTGTATCACAATCTCTCCTCAGGCACTTAGTTTCTGTATTTCCTTCTCAAATGCCTTCAATAACACTCATATTGTCTAAGTAGACAATGAATTAAAGACCATGCCTTAATTAGAATACAAAGCCTTTTACTTAATCTTGTGATTTTACCTTTATTTTCAGCTCTGACAAACATGAATGTTCATGCATTTCCAAGCCGAATAAGGATTAAGTGAACCTAACATACCACTTCCTCCACGGTGGCAGGACCTTTCGATCTCAGACGAAGTGTCTCCCTTCCCGTACCAATCTTTCCTGTTGATGACTTTCCAGCTTTTGACCTGGGCTCCATATCTATAAAAATACAATGGATAGGGAAAGGTACACATATTAAGAATTTCAAATGATGGCTATAAAAGCTAATGGAGTTTCCACCATAAATTTTTGTACAGTTATTGTAAAATTTTATAAAATCTATGCCTGATAGAATTTCCCAAAATAAATTCACCTGTCATCCATTTTTATCATGCAAGAGTCTCTCAAATGATAGAGAGGTATGGGAGGTCTGACTACGAAAAAGAAAAGGGAATATGTGAAATGTGCTGATGGGAAAGACTGGAAGTTACAAGGAACAAAAATTAAAACAGTTGGTTTTATTCTAAGAGTAAAGAAGTCTATGTGGCATGAAGGCAGAGGTTGGTGTGCAGCTGGACTTCATCAAGGTTATGAAGAAGGGAAAGAGTCATGTCTTAATAGAAGACAGGGATGGAGGCACCATTATTTGAGGACCTACCTTCTGATTGACACTTTAAATACAAAATCCCATTTAATTCTCACACTAACCTAAGAGGCAAGTTAGAGCCATCACTTTACAGAAAAGGAAATTGAACTCAGTAGAGATTGGAAGTGAAGTTTTAGTCATTCAGTTATGTCTGACTCTTTTTAACACCCTGGACTGCAGCCCACCAGGCTCTTCTGTCCATGGAATTCTCTAGGCAAGAATACTGGAGTGGGCTGCCACTTCCTTCTCCTGGGGATCTTCCCACCCAGGGATCAAACCTGGGTCTCACATTGCAGGCAGATTCTTTACCATCTGAGCCACTAGGGAAACAATTGGAGCTGGGATTCAAATCCAGGTCTTGTGACCCCAAAGTCTGTATGCTTTCCTCCACAACACTTCACCACCACCCCTCTCGGAAGCACAAGGAATACATTCAGAGGTGGATGGATGAGATAGGCAGGCTCCTCAGGAGGCTAGGAGCAGGTTCCCAGGAAGGAAGTCCTTTCAGAAGGCAGGAGAGAACAGGGAGCATGATGGAGCAAGAGTTCACAATGGTGCTGCTCCTTTCTATGTGTGTGTTTTATTTTGGTTGTGTTTTTCCAACATACCAAGAGTCATCCCTCAATATCAGACAGTAACATAAATGAGTGAAAGGGTAGAATGGAAATGGAGGATGACTCCCAAGAGGACCCTATCTAGGCCACTCCAGCGACTGCCTGCCCTGTCAGAAAGTAAACACTGCGTAGACAGATCTCCTGTTTGTTTGCAAAGAAAATGAATACTGTTTTGTGCCAGAGTTTTAACTTTTAGCAATTAAATCAAACTTTAAAACAACACAATGACAAAAATAAAAGATTTGTGGATCAGGTTCCAATCACAGGCCACCAGTTTTGAACTTCTGCAGGTATCCCCCAGTCCTCTTGACTGAGGACTCTGGAGCAGCAGTTTGAGGCAAGGACGGAGGTGGGGGTGGGAAGACACAGCAACCAGCCCGGGAGATAACTGAGCTCCAATGCAGAGTTGCAGGGCAGCCTGTGGTGTGTGAGCGGGTAGTGAGATCTGTACAGAGCACTGAAGGACATCAGGTGGTCTGCATGAATGCATCCTTCCTTATAATCAAGGGTAATTTTCATCTTTAGCAAGCCCTGTTTCACTATTGGGGATCTACTCCAAGGTGGGTAGGATTTTACATGTTAATTTTAGCATGTATTTGAGGACAGAGTCACCAAAACACATAAGTTTTCCTCTGAGAGTGAAATTATTAAAAATACTAATTGAAGGACTTCCTTAGTGGTTCAGTGGTTAAGACTTCACCTTACAATGCAGGGGTGTGGGTTCCATCCCTGGTTGGGGAGTTAAGATCTCACATGCCTTGTGGCCAAAAAGCCAATGCATAAACAGAAGCAATATTGTAGCAAATTCAATAAAGACTTCAAAAATGGTCCATATTTTAAAAAAAGAAAACTTTTTTAATGATCCTGTGACACCCAGGACAGTTCCCCTAACCCCAAACCTCTAAATGATAGCTGACAGAGCTCATGCTGATCATGATGGCCTGACAGATGCTCGTGAGACTAGAGCTGTATCGGCAAGTTTACAGCATCTGCCTTGGCAGTCACACTGTGTCCCATCGGAGGGAAGAAAATTAACAGGAGGAAAATGCTCACTCAGCAGAGTTTCCAACAGAATACCCAAAGAAGAAGGTGAGGTCAGTCACCAGCACTGACCAGGATTTCACACTGACCAGGCTGGAGTCATGTACAGAGGTGTATGGCTGTCAAGACAGTCTCAACCTGAATGATACTAACCTCCAAGATAAACGACCTTACACACATCCACCAAGATTTCACCAGGCAACCTACTCCATATAATGTGTCTTCCTGTGGAAGTGTGCTGAAGGGTGGGAAATGCTCACTTAACGCCTGTGTTTGGTCTACCACTACATACACATTTCTGATTGCAAAGTAATACACAGGCGTTCTGACTTATCAACAAGTCTTTTGTAAATTTGGTAAGCATGCATAACCCTAGAGAATTGCCCAAGTCTTAATACACTGGAGAAATTAAAGATTTCTGGGATGTATGAAGCTAAGGACCCAGGCCCTGGAATGCTGGAGGGACTGTCATCCAGGCTTGAGAAGTCAGCCAGCCTCCCTATGTCTCTATGTACCTGGCTCTCACCTGAAACACCAGTAGCTAAAAGAGAAAATGTGATGTAGAGTGGAAGATTGTTTTCTAATAGGTTTTATTTTTTAAAGTCATGGTCTTTCCAGTAGTCATGTATGGATATGAGAGTTGGACTATAAAGAACGTAGAGTGCCACAGAATTGATGCCTTCAAACAGTGGTGCTGGAGAAGACTCTTGAGAGTCCCTTGGACTGCGAGGAGATCAAACCAGTCAATCCTAAGGGAAATCAACCCTGAATACTCATTGGAAGGACTGATGCTGAAGCTGAACCTCTAATACTTTGGCCACCAGATGCGAAGAGTCAACTCATTGGAAAAGACCGTGATGCTGGGAAAGATTGAGGGCAGAAGGAGAAGAGGGCGACAGAGGATAAGATAGTTGAATGGCATCGCTAACTCGGTGGATGTGAACTTGTGCAAACACCAGGAGATGGTGAGGGACAGGAAGGCCTGGCGTGCTGCAGTCCATGGGGTCGCAAAGAGTCAGACATGGCTTGGTGACTGAACAACAACAACTTTTTAAAGCAGCTTTAAGTGCACAATAAATTGAGAAGACAGAGCTCTCCCATACACATCTTGCCCCAACATATGCATCACCTCCCCCATGATCAACACTCCCCACCACAGTGGTACATTCGTTACAATCAATGAAACTACACAGGCACACATCACCTCAAGTTCAGTTTACATCATGGTTCACTCTTGGTGCTGCACATCCCGTGGGTTTGGAAGAATGAATAATGACATGTCTTTATCATGACAGTATCGTGCAAAGTAGTTTCATTGCCCTAAAAATTCTCTGTGCACTGCCTGTTCACCCCATTTTTTTTTTTTTTTTAATCACTATGTTTGTCAAGTCATCTTCGGCTCCAAAGTGTTATCTCAAAGCCAACCACTTGGTGGCACCAAAACAAAAGCTGAAATTTTAGGTCTGGCTTAGCCTCCCAAAAGGCAGTTTTTATGGCTGAAGAAACAGAAGCCATGTTCCTCTACCATCCTGATTCAGGGAAGTAAATCAACCGGTTTATACATAAAACCAGGCAGGATGGTCCTGTTAGCCTGCAGGGGAAAGAAAAGTTTTGTTTTTTTTTTAATGTTTGTAAATATTGTTAATCTGGCTTACTTGTAGGGTGCTGGCCCGTCTAAGCTTCTCAAACCAACCAGGCTGAGCCCTAAATCCACCATTTCACTCCTCATGAATGGATATGCATACGGCCTCTCTTGGGGATGAGGATGGGAGGAATGCAGTTCACACAGGAGACACTGGTAATCAGTCTGCAGCTCCAAGGATCCACTAGATTCCGGGCTCCCCCCTGCCCCACCCCATGTCACCCAGAGCACAGGACACTCACAGCTCAAGGGCGCACAGCAGGCTCCCACAGCTGAGACGATGTCACCAGGAAGCAGTCGGCTCCCAAACCCTTTTGTGGCAATTATATCTATTACTCTAATTATTTAATTTAAAACTATAGAACTGATGAAAGAAGTGTGAAACAGAAGAGTTATTATTACTAGGAAAACCAGGTTAACTGCTTTGGAAAGACTCCATAAAGGTGAGTTGGGGGGAAGGAAAAAAAAGAGTGTGGGCAAGATGACACTAGGAGATTAGGAAAATATCTTTAAACATCCAGCATTTCACATATCTGGGTTTTAGATATGAAACAGAACCCATAGATGTGCATTACCATTCTGATTACTAAAGAAAGACTTAATGGAACTCCAATTTGTGTCCTCTCAGAGTTTTTTACATCTGAAGAGTAGGGAAAGAATGAAGATTTATGTTTTAAATAAAATGCTTATATCTACTTGTCATTTTTTATGATACCATTTTAACTGGCATTGTAAGTAAACAGCCCGGCCCCTGCTACATCCTGACATTCAGGGAGAGATGGGGGAACAGAGGAGGTGGGGAGATGTCTGTCTCTGGTCCCACCCTGAGCCCCAGGACAAAAGGAGGGCTGACATCAGCCAAGGCCCTGTCTTCAGGTGGAGAACTAGTAAACCAAGTTGTGTGGGTTAGCTCCCCCACCCACACAGGGCGTGTGTGGGGAGGTGGGGCATTCTCCTGCTTTTGCACAGAACAACCTCTTGTTCTGTTCCCTTGAGGGCCTGAATTGGCCTGGAGTACAATTCAGAGTAGGCTCAGAGCCCTGATGTCCATAAGAGGAGGGTACTTACAGACACAGTTGTATCCAACAAGAGATGGACTTAATAATCAGAGACTCTGAGTTAAAACACAGCTACTCATTTACAAATTCTGTGAAGTTAGGAATAAGTCCTCATCTGCAGGGATTCCCTCGTAGCTCAGTCAGTATGGAATCTGCCTGCTATGCAGGAGACCTGGGTTCAATTTCTGGGTCAGAAAGATCCCCAAAAAATGGAATGGCTACCCACTCTAGTTTTCTTGCCTGGGAAATCTCATGGACAGAGGAGCCTGGCAGGCTATAGTCTATGGGTTCAGTAGAGTCAGACACGACTTAGCAACTAAACCACCACACCTCATCTGTGTGTGCACTGAGAACACCAGCTAAACAGAATGCTGTCTAACGAGTTCAGACGGCTGCCGGGTGAAAGGTGCCATGCCCAGTGGTCCGACTCACACACAGGGGCGGCTGCTGATGCACTGGCTTCTGCTGACACATCCACCCTGGAAAAAGAGCCATCTGCTCTTCCCACACCCTCTCCCACAAAACCACTTGCATTGCTTTTCTCGGGATGAGAAACATGCTAAAGTCTCTCTTTGAATGTTCAGAAAGCTATCACTTCAAATACAAAGGTCTCCTTTTCATTCTATCTCCTGTAGAACTGTGATTTTTCTCCCTTCCATTTACAGAAGGGTACAAACAAAAGATGACCCACTACCATACTCAGATTCTCCAAAGTGGCCCAGTTGAATTTAAGCCAAGCCCCTCAGGGGAGCACTGAGCAGTGGGGGCCCTCCAGTGTCCATCTCACTGGAGCCCCCAATCCCCACTCAAAACGTCTCTTGTTAGAGTTACATGACACCATGTGATCAAGTGAGCAGACACATCAACACCCCATCCTGGAAGAGGAAATATACAGCCTCCTCCTCTAACCACCTGTGTAGGTGAACTAAGCTACTTCACCAGATTCACTAATTCATTTCTATAATTTCCAGCTCTGGAGTTACACAGCAACAAAACGGCAGCCAGATGGCAACTCAGGACTTGCAGGACTTTGCAAGTTGTATATGCCAATGACCTTCAGCATTGCAGGCCCAGAAAGGCTTTTTTCCAGTGTTCCCAGAGCTGACCTGAGTCTTAGGGACTGATTCACATTAACCAGATTCACAAGAACAGATGTCATCACATCACTGTATTAATCATAGGGTCCAAGTGGGCTCCCGTACTTCCCTCTCATGAGCCAGAAACTTCCTGGGCAAAATGTATAAGCAAAGACCCAGCCATGAAGGTCCAAGACAGCAAGGCTAAGGGAAGAAAGAGAAGGCAGTGTGCCCCAGACCCTGGGTTCCAAGACTCCAAAAGCAAACGATGGACAGGATGTTTTAGAGTCCCTCCCAACTGCACAGCTCTCAGTTTATCAGGCCTCTACCCTTCTTGGGAATAAATCACTTGAAATTTTTTTACCACTGGGTACCTAAGAAGCTTAGTGAGCATGGCTGACACCGGGGAAAAGGACATGAGCACAAAGGATAATTCTTATGGGCCAAGGCTGTCAACAGGTAGCTCAGTGGCACACGGTCCACAGGCATGTTTGCGGAGTGGGCAGTGTTTTCAGACTTTTTAAATTAATTGCCAACTTTTAAAAGTTGGGTGATTTCTCATCAAAAATCAAATGTTAAGTTTCTCTTGGAGGCTGACACATGCCTACAAAACAATAATAATTAGAGTTGACAACTTTACTTTGGAGTCTGCAGCTCTCTGCCCTCCTTTTCAGACACTTGGGTTTCCCTGGTGGCTCAGCTGGTAAAGAAACCACCTGCAATGCGGGAGACCTAGGTTCAACCCGTGGGTTGGCAAGATCCCCTGGAGAAGGGAAAGGGTACCCACTCCAGTATTCTGGCCTGGGGAATTCCATGGGCTCTATAGTCCATGGGATCGCAAAGAGTTGGACACAACTGAGCAACTTTCAATTTCAATTTTAAATTTCATCAAGATATAGAGTTTCTCACTACATATGATTATGAAGCATTACTTGCCATTTCTTATACTAGTGCCTGTCTTAGAGCACACTTTTATTTCAAAGAAATAAATATATACACACACACACACATATATATATATACTATAATTCATCTAGGGACAATAACGTGGATCATCTGGGGAGGACAATTTAAAGGTAATGTTGGGACTTCTCAGGCAGTCTAGTGGTTAAGACTTCACCTTCCAATGAAGAGGATATGGAATCAATCTCCACCATTGGTAAGAGCCCACATGCCTTGCAGCCAAAAAAAAAAAAACAGAAGGAGGACTTCCCTGGTGGTCCAACGGTTAAGAATCTGCCTGCCAGTGCAAGGGATACAGGTTCAAGCCCTGGTCTGGGAAGACTCCACTGCTGCAGAGCAACTAAGCCAGTGAGCCACAACTACTGAGACCCGAGTGCCTGGAGCCAGTGCTTCACCACAGAGAAGCCACCACAGCGAGAAGAGCAAACACCACAGCTAGAGAGTAGCCACCCCGAGCCACAGCGAAGACCTGATGCAACCAAAAATAAATAAACACAATTTTAAAGTACAATTTATTTTTTTTTAAAAAGAAGCAATATTGTAACAGATTCAATAAAGACTTTAAAAAAGAGTCCACATCAAAAAAAAATCTTTAAAAAATAAAATAAAGGTGATTTTTTAAAAAAACTGATCATTTAATATGTCCCAGGTACTAGAAATTCTCCCAGCCGGTTGCTCCCAGCATCAGGGATGGGCCACACAAATGGAATCTAATTGATCCTCTCTATCACAGTGATGGTTTCAGAGGTGGACACATGAACAAAGGTCAGTGAGAAAAAAAATCTAAGGACTTTTGCTAGAAATTCTGAGATAAGGACACTCTCCTTTTCTGTTCTGTGTGAATAAGGAAGCACATGGTCCCAGCCGTTGCTGACCATCATCTTGGGCCACCTTAAGATGACCTATAGATGATGAAGCTGATGCTTCAGGCAGCAGAACAGAAAGGAAGGACAATAAATGGGGTCCTGATCACATTGTATGTGCCCTTACATAGAGCTTTGTTGATGGATCACTCATGGATGGTTGATTTAAAAGATTCCCTTTTCTGCATTAGCCAGTTTGGTAAGGTTTTCTACTGTCTCCAACTGAAAGATACCTCACAGATACAGAATTGTGTCTGAGCAATGAAGCTTCTAAAAAGACCTTCCAGGACTTCCCTGGTGGTCCAGTGGCTAAGAATCTGCACTCCCAATGCAGGCGGCCTAGGTTCAATCCCTGGTTAAGGAACTGGATCCTGAATGCAACAAGTAAAACCCAGCACAGCAAGATAAATAAAATTTTTTAAAAAATAAAAAGAACTTCCAATGCCTGAACTTATACAAACAGCACTGTCCATAAACAGCTCCTGTGCTCCCCTCTCTACCTTCACCCCCACCACACACACACTCTCTCTCTCTCTCTGAATAGTTGACATAATATCTAGCTTTGCCCCAGAATTTAAAAATTTTAACTGTCCATTCCCTTTTTCTATGTGTCCTTCCTCTCCTCAACATTCCTCATATGTCTTTAGCAATGGGGTTGTTTTTGTTTTGATTCAGCTGGTAGGGTGCTGGCGCAGATAAGAAGGAAAAGGAGATAAGTGGATGCCACATACACAAGGCAGCTATTGGATCAAAGGGCTGGCAACACGTGACCCAACCCTCCCCACCCCACCCTCCCACAAAAAAAGGCTAAAGAAAGTGACTTAACTGCTCCTTTGATGAGACTTAACAGTGTATGACAAGTGTCAGAAGGGAAATACTATGCCAAAAATCATCTTGTTCTTTTAGATAAGGTGTCATCTAAGAAAAACTCAACCCTATTTTTCACAACTCCCTGAAATTACAGAATGCAACTCTGGGATAATTTTAATCCAGAGGAGACTGTGTTACAAAAAAAATATTATAAACCTCTAGACTCTAATATTAATACAAAGAATTTTAAAGGATGGCTAAAGTATTTTCATCCTTCTATACTTATTTTATCCATAGGATGATTTTATGGGAATTCAAAAACTGTTCACTTTTATTAGTGGTTTATTACACATATTTTTCCTCCAGCTTTTAAAAAGTTTAGTAGTTGCAAAAACAATGCCACCAATTTAAAAAGTCGATACAGTGTAATCTACCACATTTCTAACATAGAACCACTTAAGATAATACTAAAGTAAACTTTCTAAAAAGAGTATATAATTAAAAACTATAAAGCCTCTAAAAGCAAAATGATTCTATTTCTCTACTTCCTAGACTAGGAATCCTTGTCTTTTTTTTTTTTAAATAACTGTTTTCTGGTTATAAAAGTTAATAGTTTATATTTAAAATGTGAAATATACAAGAAACCTAAAGAAAAAAGTCAGGCTTTCCAGATGGCACTCAGTCAGTTCAGTCAGTTCAGTCACTCAGTCGTGTCTGACTCTTTGCGATCCCATGAATCGCAGAACGCCAGGCCTCCCTGTCCATCACCAACTCCCGGAGTTCACTCAAACTCACGTCCATCGAGTCGGTGATGCCATCCAGCCATCTCATCCTCTGTCGTCCCCTTCTCCTCCTGCCCCCAATCCCTCCCAGAATCAGAGTCTTTTCCAATGAGTCAACTCTCCACATGAGGTGGCCAAAGTACTGGAGTTTCAGCTTTAGCATCATTCCTTCCAAAGAACACCCAGGACTGATCTCCTTTAGAATGGACTGGCTGGATCTCCTTGCAGTCCAAGGGACTCTCAAGAGTCTTCTCCAACACCACAGTTCAAAAGCATCAATTCTTCGGCGCTCAGCTTTCTTCACAGTCCAACTCTCACATCCATACATGACCACTGGAAAAACCATAGCCTTGACTAGACGGACCTTTGTTGGCAAAGTAATGTCTCTGCTTTTCAATATGCTATCTAGGTTGGTCATAACTTTCCTTCCAAGGAGTAAGCGTCTTTTAATTTCATGGCCGCAATCACCACCTGCAGTTTGGTAAAGAATCTGCCTGCCAATGCAGGAGATCGAGATATGGGTTTGATCCCTGGATTGGGATGATTCCCTGGAGTAGGAAGTGGCAACCTACTGCAGTATCCTTCCCTGGAGAATCCCATGGACAGAGGAGCCTAGGAGGCTACAGTCCGTGGGGCCGCAAAGAGTCACACGCAACTGAGCATATACAAACAAGTCATTTAAAACCCACCGCCAGAGATAACTGTTAACACACATATATATATATATATACACACATATATATATATATATATACACACACACACATACTGCAAGTCATTTTTCTTCTATATTTAAATATAGTTTAAAAAAGGATATTACTGTACATTGTTTTGTAATTGCCTTTTCATTTAATCTATCAAACATTTTACTATACATTAAGACAACTGTTTATCTGCTTAACTTTTTCTGAAGACACACTCTGACAATTTTGAGTGTAATTTGTCAGATCCATTTCTTACAATTATATGACAACTCCCATTATACAAATACTGTTATTAATAGAATGTGCATTATTAGAAAAAGAGCAATTTTACCAATGTGACATTACCTTTACACTGTTACACCATATTAAGGAAGACATATCACATATTAGCATCAGTTTTGACCCCTTTGTCTATTGCTATTTTAATTACTAAGCCTACAAACAGCCAAGAACTATTATCTACCTTCTATTTGTGGTTGTCATTAATTCCAAAGGCTCCTTAAATGTTGTAGTTCTAAGAAATCAATCACTGTTTAGGGTAAGTGAACTGGTTAATACAGATGACAGAGTTTTTCCTATAATAGAATATAATAATTTTACTTTTCATGGGTTAAAAACACGAATACTTAATAAGTTTTCCTTAATGAGAGTTTATAGCTAGAATAGAAAAGACTGAATATTTAGCCCGGGTCTTTATCCAAGGCGGGGCTTCCCTTGTGGCTCAGCTGGTAAAGAATCGACCTGCAATGCGGGAGACCTGGGTTCAATCCCTGGGTTGGGAAGATCCCCTGGAGAAGGGAAAAGCTCCCACTCCAGTATTCTTGCCTGGAGAATTTGGGAAGATCCCCTGGAGAAGGGAAAAGCTACCCACTCCAGTATTTTTGCCTGGAGAATTCCATGGACTGTATAGTCCATAGGGTCACAAAGAGTTGGACACAACTGAGTGACTTTCACTTTATCCAGCTGAGTCTTTACATGGAAAACACATTTATCAGTTACACCCAGCATTCATCTAACACATCCGCCACACCCCACGAAAGAGAACTTGGCTCCTCATTTATCTTCTCCCGGAGTATCTTTGTGGTAAATGCCAAACCCAGGTCTATCTAGATATAAGAAGGGCAGAATAAACTCTGGGACATAAAGAGATGATTAAGTGGCATGTTCCAGCCCCCAAATTTGACCTTAAATCTTTGCCAAAAAAAATACATGAGAGCATCACTGTCACATAAAATGCAATGTATCTAAAAGTAAACTTCTCTCCCTTTCTCCCAAACCATTACTACATCCAACTGCCCCATTTCCAAATACCACTTTTATCACAGGCTCTGATAATAGAAACCTGGGGTCACATTTGTTTCTTCCAAACCCTTGTCTCCTCCCTCTTTTAGCTAAAGAGCATAATCCACCTCCAACCCCCATTTGTGCCTCTGTAATATTATTCAGCCAAATTCCCACTGCTGCCTCCAATCCCAGGCCCTATTATTTCCTCCTGGACTGCTGCAGCAGCCTCTGACATGGCATCTCCTCTAATCAAATACAGCCAACATTCCTCTTCCAGGCTTAATTCCCCAAAGGATTTCATTACTTCATTCTTTGGTTCTAATATCTCAATGATTCCCTGTTATCCTCTCCAACAAGCTCAGGTTCCCCACCTAGTTTCCAGAGATCTTCTTAACATGGCTTAGAGCTGCTTTTGCAGCCTGATTTGCTGTAGTCCCTCCAAGACTAGGCTGTTTTCCACAGGAAGCCCTCCTTCCTTGTCTGTACTTTCCCTGCCATCTTATAAGGCCAAGTTCAACTGTAATCTTTTTCAACAATCTTCCTCACCTACTAATATCTTTACCCTTTCTTCATCATTCAGTTGCTAAGGCATGTCCAGCTCTTTGCTCTGAGAGCTCTTAGTTTATGTAGTTCGGTTCAGTTGCTTAGTCATGTCCAACTCTTTGTGATCCCATGGACTGCAGCACTCTAGGCTTCCCCATGTTTCACTATTTCTCGGAGTTTGCTCAAACTCATGCCCATTGAGTTGATGGTACCATCCAACCATCTTATCCTCTGTTGCCCTCTTTCATTTTGCCTTCAGTCTTTACCAGCATAAGGGTCTTTTCTAATGAGTGGGCTTTTTGCATCAGGTGGCCAAAATATTGGAGCTTCAGCACCAGTCATTCCAATGAATATTCAGGGTTGATTTTCTTTAGGATTGACTGATTTGATCTCCTTGCAGTCCAAGGGACTCAAGAGTATTCTCCAGCACCACAGTTTGAAAGCATCCATTCTTCAGTGTCAGTCTTCTTTGTGGTCCGACTCACATCCGTACACGGCTACTGGAAAAACCATAGCTTTGAGTATACAGACCAACTTAAATCTCTGCAGTGGATTTAAATTTTTGCTCCACAATTCTGGAGAAAAGAATATCAGATGGAATCTGACTAGGAGCCCCTCACTTTACAACCTTGGTGAGAAATTGAGTCTTGGTTTTGCTTTGGAGTCTTCCCCTCTCAGGATCCAAAAGACTGATGCGGTGCTCAGTGCAACACAGATGCTACCCTGAATCTCAATGTCCAAGTCAATACACCCATGCCCAGGGCACAGAGACGCTTTAACCTCAGATTGCAAGGAGACAGCTCTTACAGCTCTGAGTTCCCTTTGCAACTCTATCAGGGGTCCTATCACCTCTCATGGGGAGTTCCATGGGAATGAGATGCTGGTAATTTTGGATTACTTGCAGGAGAAGATGAGCACATGTCCTTCTACTCTGCCATCTTGGAGTTTCACACGATAGCAAAGTAATGCTCAAAATTCTCCAAGACAGGCTTCAACAGTATGTGAACTATGAACTTCCAGATGTTCAAGCTGGATTTAGAAAAGGCAGAAGAACCAGAGATCAAATTGCCAACATCTGCTGGATCATGGAAAAAGCAAGAGAGTTCCAGAAAAGCGTCTACTTCTGCTTTATTGACTAGGCCAAAGCCTTTGACTGTGTGGATCACAACAAACTGTGGGAAATTCTTAAACAGATGGGAATACCAGACCACCTTACCTGCCTCCGGAGAAATCTGTATACAAGTCAAGAAGCAACAGTTAGAACTGGACATGGAACAACAGACTGTTTCCAAATTGAGAAAGGAGTACATCAAGGCTGTATATTGTCACCTTGCTTATTTAACTTATATGCAGAGTACATCATGAGAAACACTGGGCTGGAGGAAGCACAAGCTGGAATCAAGATTGCTGGGAGAAATATAAATAACCTCAGATATGCAAATGACACCACCCTTATGGCAGAAAATAAAGGAGAACTAAAGAGCCTCTTGATGAAAGTAAAAGAGGAGAGTGAAAATTTGGCTTAAAACTCAACATTCAGAAAACTAAGATCACGGCATCCGGTCCCATCACTTCATCGCAAATAGATGGGGAAACAATGGAAACAGTGACAGACTTTATTTTTGGGGGCTCCAAAATCACTGCAGATGGTGACTTCAGCCACAAAATTAAAAGATGTTTGCTCCTTGGAAGAAAAATTATGACCAACCTAGATAGTATATTAAAAAGCAGAGACATTACTTTACCAACAAAGGTCCATCTAGTCAAAGGTTTTTCCAGTGGTCATGTATGGATGTGAGAATTGGACTATAAAGAAAGCTGAGTGACAAAGAATTGATGCTTTTGAACTGTGGTGTTGGAGAAGACTCTTCAGAGTTCCTTGGACTGCAAGGAGATCCAACCAGTTCATCCTAAAGGAAATTAGTCCTAAATATTCATTGGAAGGACTGATGCTGAAGCTGAAACTCCAATACTTTGGCCATCTGATGTGAAGAACTGACTCACTGGAAAAGACCCTGGTGCTGGGAAAGATTGAAGGTGGGGAGGAAAAGGGGATGACAGCGGATGAGATGGTTGGATGGCATCACCGACTCAATGGACATGAGTTTGAGTAAGCTACAGGAGTTGGTGATGGACAGGCAAGCCTGGTGCGCTGCAGTCCATGGAGTCACAAAGAATCAGACACGTCTAAGCTACTGAACTCAACTGGGACACTGGTCTTCGATACTGTTGGGACATGCTAAAGCTATCTGTCCCATGGCTTATTTGTTGGGGAAATGCCTTCCCAATCTTACCACATCTTCCAGCCTCCCTCACTCTCAGCCTCAAGACCATTCCCAACCATGGAATATCAGCTCTCAGCTGAACTATGCTTTGTTTAAGTCTGTATTACAGCATATAGATCATATGGTTTGCATTATATTCTAAGAAAGGGGCTATTCTGGTGGCTCAGTCAGTCAAGAATCCAACTGCAATGCAGGAGACTCAGGTTCAGTCCCTGGGTTGAGAAGATTCCCCGGAGAATGAAATGGCAACCATTCCAATATTCTTGCCTGGGAAATCCCATGGATAGAGAAGCCTAGTGGGCTACAGTCCCTGGAGTGGCAAGTGTTGAACACAACTTAGCAACTAAACCACCACCATTACCACCACTGTCAAACAGACAGTAACACAGAATGTTAAGAACAGAAGCCTCAGGAGTAAACAAGAATGGAGTACTATACTTGCACTAAATGACCTCCAGGAGGTATAAAACTGCCCAAAACCTCAGTTTACTTATCAGGAAAATCCTCATAGGAACAACACAAGGATTAAGTCAAGCCAGAATAGTAGAAATCCTAGTAGCAATGACTTACATTTATGTAGCACTATGTGTCAAGCATTATTGTGTGTGATTTACATATATTAACTCATTCAACCCCCACGACACTTTATGGATAAGTAAACAGACATGGGGCTTCTGCAGTGGCTCAGGGGAAAAGAACCCATAGGCAATGCAGAAGACTCATATTCAATCACTGAGTCGGGAAAATCCCCTGGTGAAGGAAATGGCAACCCACTTAGTATTCTTGCCTGGAAAGTTCTACAGACAGAGGAGCCTGGCAGGTCACAAAGAGTTGGACAATACTGAGTGACTAACACTTTCACTTCACTTCAAACAGACATAGAAGGGAATAAGTAAGTAGTCCAAGATCACATAAGAAGTAAGCAGCAGAGACAGGAATTCAACCCAAGCAGTCTGGCTCAGAATCTATGCTCTTATTCATTATACCATATTGCTTCTAATATTCTCTTATTCTTTATACCATATTGCTGCAAATGGTAACTATGACTGCTATTGGTAGAACTACTTGAGTGTTAATGTACTTGCCTCTTTATGTAAGTTGCAAGCTCCTTGAGGAGAATAAAAACATGCTGACTCATCCATAATAAGTGTTAGGAAGCTGGCTCTGGAGGCTCATTGCAGGGTTAGAAGCCTACCTCCCTCCCTCACTAGCCAGCTCTAAAACCTTGGACAGATTGCCTAACCTTTTAGAATGGTTGTAAGGATTAAATTATTTCCAATTTAGAAAGTACTTAGGAAAGTGAATGGCAGCTATGACAATGACATACTGATATATTTCATTATTTGATATGAGATGTGATTTACCATCTGTCCTTCCAGGATACAGAAGAGGGCCAGAGCTCTCAACAAACACTTGCTAATCACCAACTCACCCACTTTGCTTTCCTTGCTTCATGTGGGCTCATTTTGTTGCTAAAATTACTCTTTACTTCCCTGGCAGTCCAGCGGTTAAGACTCCATAGTCCCAATGCAGGGGGCACAGATTCAATCTCTGGTCAGGGAACTAGATCCCCCAGGCTGCAACTAAATATCCCACATATTGCAACAAAGATCAAAGATCCCACATACTGCAACTAGGAGCTGGAGTGGCCAAATAAATAAATAGTTTTCAAAATAAAATAAAATTACTCCTTAAAGAAAGGGCTATACCTTCAAGATAACAGTAATACTAGCAGCTAACTTTTACCAAACACTTCTATGCAGCAGGGATTATTCTACGATTATTTTCATGTGTTTAGTCATTTAATCCTCACAACAGCCCAGTGTTGTTGATGCTATGAGCTTTATTTTTGTGGAAGGAAACCAAAACACAGAAAGATTAATTCATCCAATATCATATTAACACACAGCCCAGATGTGGCAGAGTCTACGGATTTAACTACTTACACTTTGGTGTCCCTTTAGCAACATATTCCTTAGTACATATAAAAGTACCAAAAGCACTGTTGCTTGAATAATGTTCACTCAAAATACCATGAATAATAGAAATTATTTTTTAAGTGTTTGAAGTGTCTATCTAAAAAGTCATAGAGTTTCCCTTAATAGCAAATAGACTTAGTCCTTGAAAATGAACACATCCGTTAGGCTGAATCACAAAGATGAGGTCCGAGTTTTCCAGCTGTGAATGACTCAAAGGACTAGGACGTACTTCACATACTGAACATCCTATTCTGATGGGCACACAGCACAGAAATGAGGTCTCTAAAAGAAGACAGAGCCCAGAGATCTGTAACAAAATCTAACCTCAAAACAAAGACTATCAATGCTTTAGGAGGCACACATTCTTTCAACTCCCTTTTTGGTTTTCAAAACACTTCACAGAACTATTTCAGACCTCCTTCCACAAACCTCTTTCCATAAAGGGCAACAATAACAAAGTAAAGAAATTCTCCAGGATAAGTGAAGTGGAGACTCATCTAAATAAAACTGAATCAAAGTCTCATAATATTTATCAAAGACCTCATAGGAAAATAAACTAGTTGAGCAAGTCTGATCCTAAAGCCAGTTAAATGGAAGAATGAATTTTCATAGCCTTGGGAAACTTAGGTTTACAGGGCAGACTCTGGAGGGTTGAGCTCATTGTGGAGACATGTTCCTTTTCACTGGCAAAAGAGGAAAGGAAGTGAGCCATGCCCTAAAAAAAAAAAAAAATTACCACTAGAGGCATTCCAGCCGCTACTTGATAAGGACTGGGAAGGCTGCCATCAACTCCTAGCTAGAAGGAGGAAAATTTGGATCTGAAAGCAGCTGACCAGGAGAAACCATGTTAGGTATGAATAAGATTTCCCATTAAATCACAAGGTTTTAACAAGGGAGTCATTTAAACCAGTTGCTACTGTGATACAAAGTGAGAAATATATATATAGATAGATAGATAGATATAGATAGATAGTGTGTGTGTGTGTGTGTGTGTGTGTGTGTGCGCGCGCGCTTAGTCGCTCAGTCGTGTCTGACTCTTTGCAACCTCACGGACTGTAGCCCCTCAGGCTCCTCCGTCCATGGGAATTCTCCAGGAAAGAACACTGGTGTGGGTTGCTATGCCCTCCTCCAGGGGATCTTCTCAACCCAGGGACTGAACCCAGGTCTCCTGCATTGCAGGCGGATTCTTTACGGTCTAAGTCACCAGGGAAGCCCAAGAATACTGGAGTGGGTAGCCTATCCCCTCCCTGGGAGATCTTCCAAACCCAGGGATCAAACTGGGGACTCCTGCATTGCAGGCAAATTCTTTACCAGTTGACCCACCAGGGAAGCCCATATACATTATATCATGACCCATAAATACATACCTAACTGAAATACACATATATGCATATATGAAAACATTGAAACCAAAACACTTACCCTTACTAGGCACAAAGCACTATGAAATTTCCAATTCTATTCTATTTTGTGTTCTCAACACACTGGTTGAGACCTACTAGCTGAAAACAGTGATTTAAACCAGCAGAGGTGATTCTGAGGGTATGTTTTATAATAATAGCCATTATTCCTCCCTCAGAGCCCCACAGCCAAGTTAGGAAAACTGCAATGGCGCATCTGTTCTTGAGACAAGTGACTTGCTCCTGAGTGCTTGGGTAAAGGCCAGCCAGAGACTGGCTTCTCCATGTCCAGCCATTCCTCACTGTGCTGACTATTCTTTCTAGTCCTTAAATGCAGGGTTCCCCCACAGCTCTGGTCTTGTCATTTTTCTCTTATTACTCTGAGTAACTGGATTTTATTTCCATGGCTTCAAAGTACTCAGAAATCCCATTCTGTAGGTCCCAATTCTAAATGCTCACCTACCTCTTACAGATAGCCAGCTGAATTGCCCCACAGATTTCAAACTCTTAAGACTCAAAATTGCACTGTAAGTACAATCTCTTTTCCCTGTCTCCTCACCTAAATCTTTCTTTTCCAGTTTTCCTCCTCTCAAAGAATGGCAACACACAATCCACAAATCTGTGAGTCACAATTTGTGATTTCTTTTCCTATATCTTTACATCCAATGGGTTACCAAGTCTACGTTCTTAATATTCAGTGGTGGTTGGTGATCCCATGCAGGGGCCCTGGGTTCGATCCCTGGTCAGGGAACTAGACCCCACATGCTACAACTAAAGATCCCACTACCACAGTGAAGATGGAAGATCCTGCATTCTTCAACTACGACCTGGGGCAAACAAACAAATATTCAGTGGTATGCAGGTAAATGTTTGACAATCAACCTTCCAAATTAAAAAAAAAATAAGCAGCAGCAGCCCTGACTTGCAGCACTTGCCTATTTCCATGATGTAAACACCCACCCAGGGCCAATTTCAAGCAACCAACTTGATGCCACTGAACGTGGAATTGAAACAGATGGGTATGAATGGCTCCAGCACACTACTGTCTGTTCCAAGGAACCATTTCTTATCTCCATACCTACTGGTACTGCCTTCATTCAGGATTTCATCTTTCTTCTTCTCAACACAACAGTCTTTATTGATTTCCTGACCTCTAAATCATGCCCTAGCTTCTGACACGTCTCCAAAATACCTATCTAAAATCCAAGTCTCATTAAGGTTCTCCACTGCCTAACCCCCCAGTGGTTCTCCACTGTCCACTCTTTAGCTGCATACATAAGGCCCTTGATAATTTGGTCACAGTGACTCTTGAGCTTCTTCTCTTGCCACACCACCACTAGAACCTCTATTCTAATCACACCCCCAAGACATCATATTCTGAGATACACAACACTGCTCTGTGATTCTGCACATTGCTTATTCTAGTCCTACATCCTAGGACAACCTTGTCTAATTTGTTCTCTGAGTCAGCCTCTTAAGATTCAGCTCAAATTCCTTCTCCAGGAAGCTTTTTCTAAACTCCTTGGTTGGTTTGATATATCCCATCTTTAAGACCTCCAGTACCTTCTATCACTTCTAACATCCTTTATTGAAATTTTTTGTATCTATCTCTTCCCACTTAATATGAGTTTCTTGAAGGCAAGAACTGGTCTTATTTATGGATATACCAATTATGTAGTGTGGTAATGGAACACACAGGAGGCTCTCAATAAACAATGACTATTACCCCAGCAAACTTGTACCCTAAGACCATTGTATACTAATTACTCAATTATTTGTTAAATGAAAACATATCAGTATGTTCTTACCATCTGCCCAGGGCCAAAGAACTGCTAAGATACCTTACCTATACCTTCTATATTGTCAGGAAGTCCAAGATCTACTGCCATAGTAAAAGAACTTGCACTATATTTTCTTTCTTTCTTTTTTTTTTTTTTTTGCTTATTGGCCTCTGCCTCAATTTCCCAGCACTATCACAATGAAGAACCACATAACTTAAACAACAAAAGCTTGTTTTCTTACAGTTATGGAAGCTAGAAGTCTGTTGCCAGGGTCACTTTCTTCTGAGGTCTATCTCCTTGGTTTGCATTTGGCTGTCTTTATGTTCACATGGTATTCTCCCTCTATGTGCCTCCATGTCCAAATTTCCTCTTCTTATAAATACACCAGTCATATTGCACCAGGAGCCACTCTGATGACCTCATTTTAACTTAGTCACCTCACTAGAGATCCTATCTCCAAATATAATCACATTCTGAGGTACTGGAGACTAGGACTTCAACATACAAATATTAGGGGGACATGATTCAGTCCATGACAGCCTCCTAGACTGTGAGGGCCTCAAAAGGCAGGAGCTATACATTAAGTCTTCTTTCTTAATATCTGCCATGCCTAGCAGAGTACCTGGAACACAGCCGATTTTCAAATTATTTGTGGAATATATAAATGAAGGGTCTTCCAGGAGTGCAGTCCAAATCTATGGAGTGAAGCCCCTTCCAAGTTTGGTGGCCAGCATCAAGAAGAGTTTTAGCCCTTCCCTGAAAGAGAGCTTGATATTGTCGTGGTCTCCAGATGGCCCTGTACTAAAGAGCCATTTATACAGAACCCAACACTTAGTGGAATAATAAAATCCTTAAGATTGGGCACCTAAAGCCAGTTGACAATATTCTCTTTCTCTCCAGACTCATTCTGATATGCTCAGACTGATAGCATCATGCATGGCTAGAATCAAAGTCAAAAGAAAACAAACACTTCTTTACCTAAAAGACGTGTAACAGCTTAAAGAAATGGTTTGCTGCTAAGTCACTTCAGTCATGCCCGACTCTGTGTGACCCCATACACAGCAGCCCACCAGGCTCCCCTGTCCCTGGGATTCTCCAGGCAAGAATACTGGAGTGGGTTGCCATTTCCTTCTCCAATGCAAGAAAGTGAAAAGTGAAAGTGAAGTCGCTCAGTCATGCCCGACTCTTCTCGACCCCATGGACTGCAGCCTACCAGGCTCCTCCGTCCATGGGATTTTCCAGGCAAGAGTACTGGAGTGGGTTGCCATTGCCTTCTCCAAAGAAATGGTTTAAAGGCATGGAAATCTGCCTTTTCCTACCCAAAAAGAAAGTTCCTCCCCTTCACTGTTCACCTGTCAGTTAAGTAGCCTGCCTTCTTCACTATCAAGATGGACATATGACCTAATAAACTCCCCCTCCAAGGAATTTGAATCCTAATTGGAGTAACCTAAAGATACATGCATTGGAAGTGACTTAGCAGCAGCAGCAGCATGAAGGGTTCCTGGTTCATACATCCCTGAAACAGGCTGGGTTCCTACCTTTCCAAGACTTGATTGAACTGTCTTTGTTTCTGAGACCAAACTGATAGTCTCTCCAAAAACTGACATTTCCTAACATTAGAAAGTGCTTATTGTGTAGCTCTCAAAGAATCTGGACACATATATGGACCCCAGACGTTGGGTGTTGGTAGTGGTGAATGTAAAATACAGAAATAGAGTGGGCAGCAAGGAGTTCCTCATCAGCAGCTCATCGTATCTGCTGTGTAAGCACATCGCTGCCAACTACATTATTCCCTCCTGTATTTTGGGACACAGTCCACATGCCTTCCCCAGCTAAATTGTTGGGAAGTTGGTAGGAAAACGTCAAGACACTGGAGTGTATGGCTATTTCTGACAGCTTTTGGTAAAGTCCCAGAAATGACTTAGGTCATCTTGGCTGAAGCTATAAAATTCTGCCTTACCTAGACTGGCCCTTTCTCCTGGTAGCAATCCAAGATGACAGAGAGTCAGATAATCATGAAGAACTTTACATTTGAATCAATTCATCAATGAAAATGCTAGAAAAACACAGGCGGGAAGGAAACATAGCAAAAGATAAGATTGGGATGGAGAAAATGGGGCCAAGACTGGTCCCCCATGAACCTCCTGATGTATACTGCCTTCCCAGCGAAAAGCTAAGTGCTGGAAAAAGGTCACAGGATGAGAAACAAATGAATTGCTTTTATCCAAGAGGCAAAAAAGAAAGGCACCAAAATTAAGGGCTCAAATCTAGGCAGAGAAACCAGTCCTATTCTAAAAGACCCCAGGCTAGAGCCCAGAGGCAAAGATCAATCAACAGAGTGGAAAATGCATATAGACCAGCAGGTATAATTTGGGTTAAATTGAGTGAAGCTGCCTTTGAAACCTTGGAAAACAAAAACTTGTTACTGCTCCCAAATCAATCTCTAGGTACCTTAACCTTTATCACCAGAATTTGAGCTGCCAAAATAACGTAACCTCATTAGGAAAAACCTATTCATTGTCCTTTTCAAATTTGTCCATGGAATTCACATGAAGCAAAGACCAGGTTCAGCCACTGCAGGCATGTAAGGCAGGGAAGTACACCAACTATCTACACATGTGTCTCAAATATTGAAGGAAAACTCTAATCATGGAGCTGCTGCTGCTGCTGCTAAGTCGCTTCAGTAGTGTCCAACTCTGTGCGACCCCATAGACGGCAGCCCACCAGGCTCCACCATCCCTGGGATTCTCCAGGCAAGAACACTGGAGTGGGTTGCCATTTCCTTCTCCAATGCCTGAAAGTGAAAAGTGAAAGTGAAGTCGCTCAGTCGTGTCTTAGCGACCCCATGGACTGCAGCCTACCAGGCTCTGCTGTCCATGGGATTTTCCAGGCAAGAGTATTGGAGTGGGGTGCCATTGCCTTCTCCGAATCATAGAGCAGGAATAGCTAAATACAATGACCTCTGTGTAACATCCAAGACTATTATCAACCTAACATCCAACTTAAGGTGTATCAGCAACTCTCTACTAAAAAACACAGAGACCACAAAATTTATATGCAGACAAGGAAAAATAGGAAGAGATTAACTCTGGAAAATAGATTGTGGTAGAGATAAATGTAGAAAGAAACTATATTACTTGAATTGTTCTAAGAGAAAAACTTAGATTTACAAAGAACCTAAATCAAATACTATTTATCTCAAACTGCCTACGTCCTATCATTCTATATACTATGATGTCTGGGAAGCTGGTTACTAAACAAAGCCATTTCAAAAGGAGCTGCTAACGTTGTTTACAATAGCCAAGACATGGAAGCAACCTAAATGTCCATCGACAGAGGAATGAATAAAGAAGATGTGGTACATATATACAATGAAATATTACCCAACCATTAAAAAGAACGAAATAATGTCATTTTCAACAACATGGATGGACCTAGAAATTGTCACACTGAGAGGAGTAAGTCCAAGAAAGAGAAATATCATATGACATCCCTTATATGTGGAATCTAAAAAGAAATTATACAAATAAAGTTATTTGCAAAACAAAAACAGACTTACAGAACAAAGTTATCATTGTCAGGGGAAAGGACTGGGGGGAGAAATAGTTAGGGAGTTTGGGATCGACATGTACACAGTGCTATATTTAAACTGGATAGCCATCAAGGGCCTACTGTACAGCACACAGAACTCTGCTCAATGTTATGTGGCAGCCCAGGTGGGAGAGGAGTTTGGGGGAGAATGCATACATGTATATGTGTGGCTGAGTCCCGTTGCTGTCCACCTGAAACTATCACAACATTGTTAATTGGCTATACTCCAATACAAAATTAAAGGTTTTTTTAAGTGAAAAAAAGAAAAAAGAAGGAGCTGCTAGATGGAAATCTGAGTGCTGGCCCACCTTCCTCTGTGGTAAGTGAGCTCAGATGCTATAATACACCATCTAGAATCATGGTATCTGCAGCAGTAGTTCCTAGAATGGCCTCTCCCGGAGCAGCAAGGGCATAAGACATCCTTTTCTGACATCTTCTTGGAACTCTGTCTCCCACAAGCAATGCCACCTACACCACATTTCTATTACATGGCACAGAACCACTTGGAAGCCAGAGAAATTTTTTCAATTTCATATGGCTAGGATCTGCCCCTTACTTGTTAAGGGTGGGGAAATAAAATTGCCCAGACCTGCCACATTCTCCCATCACTGTCATTAACTGCCCTGAGAAAACAGACACTGGAAACAAACTATAAGGAATCTTTATGTTGTGCGATAGACGAAAGAACATAAGGTAGGTGGAGTCACGGATGAGTAAGGGCAGGCCTAGGATGATTCTGCTGAAGATATTTTAACACTGATGAACACTAGGCCATCATTTGGCTCATTAAAATAGTGCTGTGATTAAGGGTAGTGAGAGAGAGAGGCTGGCACATTTTCCTGTAGATGAGATGGCCCTGGGGGTTTGAACAACAGTTGGAACACAGCTGCCATGGCTAAAACCAAGCGAGTACAGATGCCACACCAAAGCAGAAGCAGTTCCCTACCATTCCATGCTGCCAAGTTCAAAATGCCAGTGGAGGAAAAGTATTGAAGGAAGTATTTAAAATAGACTAGATAGCTACTTTAAATACCAATTCTATGTGTAACTACAGTTTCTGCTACTGAGGTCCTTGAATGACAGTTACTACTGTTTAGAGAGCTCAGTCAAACATCTCCCTGCTCAGCAAGATGAATCAATGCAGTGTGCTGTTCTTCGAGCTTGGAACAAATTCATAGTCACTAGACATTAGACTTCATAACTCCAAATGCCCTTTTAAGAAAATGTTCTTCTAAGCATTTTTTTTCTCCTTTTATGTTTGTTTTCCTTATAAGTAGAGTTGTCTATCATTTCCTATGTTCTTAACTGATATTCAAAAGCACATGACACCATATCACAGTACTCAGTTCCCTGAGAAAGATAAACTAAAATGACTTACCGAAGGCCTTCTTAGGTTCTATTAATGTCAAGGTAAAGAGTTCCTCTTTTTTTAGTTCCTTTAACTTCTTAGCAACATCAAAGTGACGCCACCCAACGATATTTTCTCCATTGATGGCTTCAATGTGATCCCCCACACAGATTGTTTTAACTGAATCAATTATGCTGTCATCTTTAATTCTCTGAAAGAAAATTAAGGGTAATAATAAAAAAAAATAGCAACATGCAACACTACTTTTCAAGCTCTTAAGACATTATGTATAATATATTGACAAAAACCCATCCATGAAGCTTAATGTTCAGTTAAAGACAGAGAAGACCAAACAACAAAGATAAGCATCCTGCTCACAAACATTCTTTTTTATCATTCAGAATTCAGCTCCATCAGGTCACCATCTCCTCTGAGCAGCTTTTCCTGACAACTGCCAGCCCATTCCTCCAAGATTAGGCAAGGTGCCTAATCTCATGCCTCTGTAGTACTTTCTGCTACATGTGCTGAGCTCGAAGCTAAGCACTTTACAGTCACGATCTCATTTAACAACCTTTATGAGAGTCTCATGTCTTAGATCAGGAAGATCAAGCAACTTGCCAAGTTCAACAGACCACAGTGCAACTTTCCATTTTCTTGTCAGCCTCCACTTTCCCATGGACAAAGGAGCTTGAAGGGTTACAGTCCACAGGCTGGTAAAAGAGTTGGACACGGCTTAGCAACTAAACAACAACAAACTCCACTACTGAACTGTAATATCCTTGGGGATAGAGATGCTCTTATTCACCATCGCACGCCCTGTGCCTAGCACAATACCTACCGAAAATTGTTGTTGAATCATTTCAACATGAGACCCATTGTTATTGTTGTTGCTCAATCACTAAGGTACATTACATCAGAATAAAGCTTGAGCTTTTCCTATTGACTACATTCTTTAAACCCTAGTTACAAAGCCAAGACAAGAATTAGTACAACCTTAACCAAGAAAATTGATATGTAGTAGATAGGTGTAGTCACCACCAGGGAGCCAATGAGAAGGATTTTCATTTACATATCACTTTTTATTTATATATTTCAGGTGAGGAGAACTTAGGACCCAAGTAGAAATGTCAAATTGGTATTTCCTAACTCTATAATCGGAGAAGGCAATGGCACCCCACTCCAGTACTCTTGCTTGGAAAATCCCATGGATGGAGGAGCCTGGTGGGCTGCAGTCCATGAGGTTGATAAGAGTCGGGCACGACTGAGCAACTTCACTTTCACTTTTCACTTTCTTGCATTGGAGAAGGAAATGGCAACCCACTCCAGTGTTCTTGCCTGGAGAATCCCAGGGACAGGGGAGCCTGGTGGGCTGCCGTCTATGGGGTCACACAGAGTCAGACACGACTGAAGTGACTCAGAAGCAGCAGCAGCAACTCTATCATAGGTATGTGCGTGTGTGCTAAGTCACCTCAGTCCTGTTGACTCTTTGTGACCCTGTGGACTGTAGCCCACCAGGCAGGCAAGAGTACTGAAGCAGGTTACCATTCCCTCCTATCACAGGTATGAAAACAATACATCAATAGTCCAGACTTTCAAAATGAGATGTAAGACTCCCTGCTGCTGCTGCTGCTAAGTCGCTTCAGTCGTGTCCAACTCTGTGCGACCCCATAGACGGCAGCCCACCAGGCTCCCCTGTCCCTGGGATTCTCCAGGCAAGAACACTGGAGTGGGTTGTCATTTCCTTCTCCAATGCATGAGAGTGAAAAGTGAAAGTGAAGTCGCTCAGTCGTGTCCAACTCCCAGCGACCCCATGGACTGCAGCCTACCAGGCTCCTCCGTCCATGGGGTTTTCCAGGCAAAAGTACTGGAGTGGGGTGCCACTGCGTTCTCCGTAAGACTCCCTAAGATAATACTAATAATTTCTGAAAGAAGTTTAGGGACAAGAACTTCCACAAAACTCTACACAGGTAACAACCCAGCAGAAGATATATAAACTCTTCAACAGCATTGAAGAACACGGCAAAATGCAGGCCACAATCTGCCCTGGGCATCACAAATCCTTTTTGAGAATGACCCAATAGAATTATTAGGGGCTGCTGTTATTGTGTTGGAGAAGGCAATGGCACCCCACTCCAGTACTCTTGCCTGGAGAATCCCAGGGATGGGGGAGCCTGGTGGGCTTCCGTCTCTGGGGTCGCACAGAGTCGGACACGACTGAATTGACTTAGCAGCAGCAGCTGTTATTGTGTAATAGATCTGTGTGTATCCTGCATTTTTATCAGGTAGAATAACAACATCTTCTGAGTCAGTAGAGGATTGATCCTTGTGTCCAAGAGTTAAGAGAAAAACTGATCCCATGTACCCTAGCATCTCCATAATATTGTCACAAGAAAAAACAAGTTGTAGAAGACTAACCTAGGAAGGCTAGTCATTTTTAATTTTTAAACTTCATTACAATATACCAAATCCTATAGTAGGTTTCTCTTTTATCACCCAATTTCAAGAACATGGCTATGTTCACTGTAATAACTGTTAAAATGCTTTATGCAAATGATACAATAATGCCAATTCAAGTGGAAATTATTATCATTACAAGTAATTAATTATAAAGCAAAAAACCTTGAAATTTCATAATCTGACAATATTTTCTTTAGTAAATCCATATTCAACTTACAAGCTACAGAAACAAACAAGGGTAACCACAACACATGATACCACTCAGTACAATTGGAGTTTCTAAACTGTCATAGAAATATAAGTGAAATTAAACAAAAGACTAGAGCTTAAGAAACAAAGAAAAAAATTAATATTTTGTCATCTCACCATTTTTAAGTCATTGGAGAATGTGAAAATCTATAACTCATTCTTAATTTTTATTCTAATTTATTTCTTGATACATCTTGAACCTATTTTTCCTTTGATGACCTACAGTATACAAATTTCAGCTCCACATATTTTTCATTTTTAAGACTTATTGTCATTTTATTTATAAAATAAGCATTATATAAAACTGAAAGATTTTAAAGACAACTATGAATCAAACCAGTAAATGAAGGGCAGAGTAACAGAATATAGGGTAACCAGAGCCTATGAGTAGCCACAGGTAGCCAGATCAGTGTCCAGAGAGTGGAAAGACAATTACCAGAAGTCAGCAGGCAGCAAGGTGAGAATCCAGGTGAGCAAGAGAAAAATCAAAGCATAGGTAATCATCAGAGCCAGCAGATAAGAATCTGGGATAAAGAGAGAGGAAAACCAACATAAGAAACTCGGAGAAGGGTATCATAAGGTGAATCATATGTAGAAGCAAAGTGGGAGACACTGATGCTATATTATGTGGGTTACCTGAACCCCAACTTCCTAAGTATAGAATAAAGAATGAGGTAGCAACTGAGACAAGCTTCTGTAATCTATTATACTTTAATAATCATACCATAACTTGATATGGGTTAAAAATATTGCTAAAAGTGCTGCTCAGGCACAAAGGACTTTGGAGAAAAAAAGAGGTATTAATTCTATATTTATATTTGCTGAGTCACTTAATATCATTCTCTATAACACTTGGAACTTTCTGTCATCAGGCTTTAGAGTTTGATGCTACAAAATGTAAAGACAACTTTAAATATTTTTTAGAAGATAAGATTTACAATATTATTAAACTTAGAAGTTCCCAAATATTTCAGATCATTATTATATTAACTTCTATAAATTCATCCCATATAATTACAAAACTCTATCTTCTCATCACATATCAGAACTCTAGGATGGCACTCTACCATCCTCAAAGTCGCAAGCGTTCATTCAAGGTTGTCTGAGCTGATCTTGCCCTCATGGTCAGCAACTTTGAGTCTCTGCTACTGACCCTCCAAATACTGACCTCAAACCTTGTTCATAATAATAAACATTCAAATAAAAATTGTACATAGTTATTTCATTTAGTCCTAATAAGCCTGGGAGGGAATGTTTAATATTCCATTAGTGAATGAGGACCTCAAAGCACAACAATGACACTGCTTAATCAAAGAAGCATAGCTCATAAGCAAGCAAACTGGGTTTCAAACAGAGGTAGTATAATTATAAGACATCATGCTCTTTCCTCAAAACACTCCCAATCAACCCAGATCTAACTAACTCAAGACCACATGGCTGGTTAAGAAAGAAAGAAAAGTCAGATGAAGAATCCAAAGTCTTCTGACCTCAGGATTAGAGTTTGAGTTTGTAGTTATCCCAGCTTATGTATCCTATCACCTTGATAGTCATTTTAATACACATAAGTGTATCAAATCAGCACACTGTACACCTTAAATTTACATGGTGTTCTTCCCTGGTGGCTCAGATGGTAAAGCGTCTGCCTACAATGAGGAAGACCCGGGTTCAATCCCTGGGTCGGGAAGATCCCTGGAGAAGCAAATGGCAGCCCACTCCAGTACTATTGCCTGGAAAATCCCATGGATGGAGTAGCGTGGTAGGCTACAGTCCATGGGGTGGCAAAGAGTCGGACACGACTGAGCGACTCCACTTTCCACTATACCTCAATAAAGCTAGAAAAAAATGAACTATCATCTTTGAACTCTGATTCTTTAACAACTCCCACCCTCCTACTTTACTTTTTCTTACCTCTACTAAGCTGTTCTTCATCTGTATCAAGCAAGGCCTCCAGATCTCAATGTTACCTCTTTTCTCAGATCACCACTTCTCACCACTTATACTCTCACTGTACATACCTCTTCTCAGAGATCCTAGCTCCCATCCCAGAACCCCCCACACCTCTTGACCTTGTACATGTCCAACCTTACTAATTATTAGTTCTGGATGGTTAAACAATCAAAATGTTAGAAATAAATGAATACCATATTTCTTAGAGGATCTTGCTAAAATGTGATTTAGTTCTAATAAAGTAAAAGTACCTCAAATCATGAAGATTTCTATATGAAGACATTCTGAAAATGACCATTCTGTGGTTATTTATAAGTTACTTTAATTCAAAGTCAGTTAGATTTTCATGTCTTAATTGCATGGTAAAGGCCTTATCTTTATTTTGAATCTAAAAGTATTTTCTTCACTTAAACTAGGAATCAGCAAACAATGGTTCACACATTGAGTATGGTCTACAACTTGCTTTTATACAACTGATGAGTTACAAATGGTTTTACCTTTTTTGGTGGTCAGGAAAAAATAAAATAATATCTATGACATGCAAAAATTATACAAAATTTGAATTAGAGTGTTCATAAATGAGGTTTCACTGGAAGACATCTATATTTATTAAGTATTGTATATAACTTTTGTGCTACAATGTCAAGTTGAGTAGTTGCAACAAAGACTGTATGACCCTAAATTTTAAAAAAGCCTAAAATATTCACTATCTGACCCTTTATAGAAAATGTACCCCAACTCTAGTATTACACTATTTTAGGAATTTGCAAAGTTAGTTGTAAATATACTATGATTTTTCTGATTAAGTTATTTATACACTTTTTCCTGGGAAATGTTAACATTTGGCTACAAAAGTTACAAATATGTAAGTCTGCTGTCTCTCCACCTGAAGAGGCTCATTTAGGAGAACCATGCCTGGAAAATCCCATGGACGGAGGAGCCTGGTAGGCTGCAGTCCATGGGGTCGCTTAGAGTCGGACATGATTGAGCGACTTCACTTTCACTTTTCACTTTCATGCATTGGAGAGGAAATGGCAACCCACTCCAGTGTTCTTGCCTGGAGAATCCCAGGGATGGGGGAGCCTGGTGGGCTGCTGCCTATGGAGTCGCACAGAGTCGGACACAACTGAAGCGACTTAGCAGCAGCAGCAGCATGCAGTACTATTTTTTTTCAATTTGTTTTTAATTGGAGGACAATTGCTTTACAATGTTGTATCGATTTCTGTCATACAAGAACATGAATCAGCCATCAGTATACATATACCCCTCCCTCTTAGACCTCCCTCCCACCCCTCTTATCCAACCCCTCTAGTGTGAGCACCATGCAGTACTATTAAATACATCTCTCTGCCATCAGTCTCATCTCCTAATTATATGATGATTTGCTGTTATTAAGATATTAGCTATCAATTATAGGTACTCTCAAACATTGCAGATATATCATTAGTTTATACCCAAATAATCATATAAAGTAGGTGCTAATATTGCTATTGGAAAGAAGGCATACAATGATTTGTCTAAGGTGTCACCCAGCATGTAAATAAATGGAAACAAGAGTGAAAACAGGCTTGATTCTAAAGCCCATGGTCCTGTGGGCCACACTGCTCTGCCTTCTTAATCAGGGACTCCTGCCTCCTTACCCTTGTCTGAATCCCCTTACATCAACCTACTCTGACTTCCAACCACTGCTAAAAGCATAGAAGTACTCATTTCAGCAGCACATACACTAAAATTGGAACCACACAGAGATTAGAATAGCCCCTGAACAAGGATGACATGCAAACTCTTGGAACATTCCACTTTTTCTGCTTATCTTGGCAAATCACACTGGAAGAGTGAGCCAGAAATTAATGAAATTGATTACTTTAAGGAGTGGGGGAAATGAGTAATGGGAGTCAGGGAAGGAATGACATTTATAAATACAACTTTTATTATAGTTTTGACTTTTGAAATCATTTTATGTATTCAGAAAATTAAATCAACATGAGAGGAAAACCTCAATTCAAAGAGAAGCAAACGGATTCAACAGTATTTCAAATGAATAAAGATTATGGGGTGAAGGGAGGAGGAGAAAGTGAGAACCTATTCCACATAACTCCTGAAGAGAATACTTTGATTGTATACATGCATTTAAAGACAAAAAGGACATACAAACCTTGAAATCTTTTTAATCTTTTGGCCACACCACATGGCATGTGGGATCTTAGTTCTCCAACCAAGGACTGAATTCGTGCAGAGTCTTAACCACTGGACCACCAGGGAAGTCCCTACAAATCTTGAACTCTTAATAGGTTCATTTTTCAGAGTACAAATATATAGCAATTCTGAAACTGTTTTGTGCATATTACAGAACTAAGGAAATGAGTAAATATTTCAATAATTTTGAAAGTAAATATTTCAGTTGGGAAGCCAAGGAAGAACACTGTGAGGCAGGATTAGAACTGAAGGCATAATTATGAATTCATAATTTCTAAAATACATGTTTTGAACCTCTTATATGGCACCTGAAAGGATCTAAAACAGTGACACACTGGTAGCAACGAATGCATGCAACCAGCACTCAGATCTTGATTTTGAAATACCAGTTCTCACTGAAAACAAACAAACAAAAGAGTTCCTTGAACACATGGCTGATTTTCAGTCTGGAGAAAAGAAGATAAAAGATGAGTTTAGAACATCTTGTTGTACCAGAAAAGAAGGAACTGCTCAATAAAATTATGGGAGGCAGATCAAAAGGATACAGGAGCTGTCTGGATGGGACTCCTGCAGACCAAACCTCAGGAAATTTGAGCATCAAAACAAATGATATTTGGCAAAACCAATACAATATTGTAAAGTTTAAAAATAAAATAAAATTTAAAAAATAAAAATAAAAAAAATGATTGTAATGAACCCACTGAATGAGAAATCATGTGTCCTATACACACTACTATACAAAAAATACATAACTGCTAAGGACCTACTGTATCTACAGGGAACTCTACTCAATACTCTGTAATGACGTACACGGAAAAAGAATGTAAGAAAGAGTGGATAAATGTGTATGTATACATTTTGCTGACTCATTTTGCTGTATAGCAGAAACTAGAACAACATTGTAAATCAACTGTATAGCAATAAAGATTAATTTTAAAAAATCATGTGTCCATAGGTGATTTTTTTTAATTAACAACCCACTTCAATATTCTTGCCTGAAAAATCCCATGGACAGAGGAGCTCCAAGGGTCACAAAAGAGTCAGACATGACTGAACAATTAAGCATGTACCATATTGCTAATAGATAATAAATAAGTGGCATGCTTTCTTAGAATGTTTTAAAGAAATATAGGAAATGATGAAATTATAAAAATCACCATTTTGCAAATGAGTCAGGCAAGACTTATCAATAGATGCTAAATCTGTGGGGTGCAAGTAAGAGAACAAGATATATACATAATCTCAAGGTATCTCCCCACAGATATTACAAAGGAAAACATCACTTTGCAGTGAATAAGACTGGCAGACACTGAGTACACAAGGGACAAAAATTAACATCATGAATATTGAGACAAACCAATAAAATGCACCTTCTGACGTAATACACTGAGGACACAACATCACTTATTTACTTTTCATGCCAAAAATGCACAATAACCTCTTTCACAACATGAAGAGACATCAGAAAAGTCCACGTTAAGGGACATCCTATAAAAGGCTGAGGAATTGTTCTAGATTGCTGCTGCTAAGTCGCTTCAGTCGTGTCCAACTCTGTGCAACCCCATAGACGGCAGCCCACCAGGCTCCACCATCCCTGGGATTCTCCAGGCAAGAACACTGGAGTGGGTTGCCATTTCCTTCTTCAATGCATGAAAGTGAAAAGTGAAATTGAAGTCGCTCAGTCGTGTCCGACTCTTAGCAACCCCATGGACTGCAGCCTACCAGGCTCCTCCGTCCATGGGATTTTCCAGGCAAGAGTACTGGAGTGTGGTGCCATTGCCTTCTCCATGTTCTAGATTAAAGACCACTAAAAAGACATGATAACTAAATAAAATACATGATCCTGGATCGGAATTATACCAGGAAAAATACATTATTAGGACAACTGATAAAAACTGCAATATGAACATTAGATTAGTTTGGGAGTTTTGTATCACTATTAGATTTTTTTAATTTTATAGCTATACTGTAGGTATATTGAAGAGAATATCTTTGTTCTTAAAAACTACATTTTTAAATTATTAAGGAATAAAGAGATATTATATGTGCATTCTGCTTATTCCTATGGCTCAGGAAAATTTACATATAGATTTGAGTGTGTTCATATATATATACATGAAAGAGAATTAAGCAAATATGACAAATGGCAAAATTTTTTTTGAGTAAAGGGTATCGTGTGAGTTCTTTGTATTATTACAACTTTCAAGAAGTTTGAAATCATCCCCTCTTAACTTTTAAAAAAACACATCAATCTTTTATGCAGTATGATATTCATCTCTCTTCTAAGTTGAACTATAAGCCAGAGGTTTGGCTTAGACTCCACTTTCTCTTTGACACCATGTTCTCTGTCTCCATGGGGCTAGTGACTAGTACTCTGAGGCAGGCACATGTTTGAAGAGGCATAAAAAAATAGAAACACAGCTCTGGACATCAGAGGCTAAGATCTAAAAACTCCATGCGTGTTTGCAAAACTTCCAAGCCCTTCCCTGCTGACATTAGAAAGGCATTGCTCCATGTGCCTCATGTCCTGAGCTTCCCCCAGATAATCCCACATGACTTTCCCAACTCACAGATTTTCCATTTGGTCACCCACTCAACCTTCAGCAGAGTCATATCTTTTGCAGAGCTAAAAATAGCTGTTCTATCAAGTGGGAAGTTAAATAAAGCACTATTCACAGTTAAGAGGATAATTTCCCTAAGGCTAGTTTTTTTCAACGATGACGACGCATCAGCAAAATTTTTTATTTTGTTTGGACAAAAAAAAAGTATGAAGAAAATTCATTAGTAATTCTTTGCTCAGTGGTTAGGACCGCCAGCTCTGGAATCAGATAGCTTGGATTCAAATCCTGAATTTGTCTAGCTGCATAACTTTGGGCAAGCTGCTTAACCATCCCAAACCTGTTTCTATGTCTATAAAATAATAAGTTGATAATAGCGCCTACCCAGAGATGAACCTCATAGACATGTTGAGCAAAATCCAGAAACAGTAGAGTAAGTAATATGTGATTTCACTTATATGAAGTTCAGGAATAAGCAAAACTATGGTGATAGAGGTCAAACTAATGGCTACCTTTGTTGGGGAAGGGTATTGACAGAGAAGGAGAACAAGGGAGCCTTCTAGGTGGTAGAAATGAAATTTCCCTTGCTCTGGGCGGTATTTACACAGATCTGTGAACATTCATTAAAGGTTTATATCTGTTACACCTCAACAAAAAAGTAATCAAGAGACTTCCCTGGTGGTCCAGGGGCTGACTGCATGCTCCCAATGCAGGGGCCCCAGGTTTGATCTCATCAAGGAACTAGATCCCACATGCTGTGACTAATAACCAGAGCAGCCAAATATTTTTTAAGTAATTAAAAAGGAAACATGGTATCCAATAGAATTGTAAGCATTAAATGAGAAAATGTATGCGACATGCCTGAGACGCATTCAGTAACAGTCAGTGCTACAATTACTCATTACAGGGAATCCCCTGGCAGTCCAGTGGTTAGGACTCAGAGCTTTCACTACAGGGACTCACAATTTGGAGGAATTAAGATCTCACAAGCCCTATGTCCCTCCCACCCCAGCAAAAAAAAAAAAAAACTACTTATTATAATAATAGAATTGTTATTTAAGAGATGAATCTTTTTACCACTCCAGTTCTTAAAAGTTTTTCATACCATTTCAAACTTCCTTTTCTTGCCTTTGCAGTTCTATATTGCTCTTTGTATTTAGATAAAGTAATTACAACTGACCCTTGAACAATGCAGGGGCTAGGGGTGCTGACCCTTTGTTCAATGGAAAGTCCCTGTACAAAATCCCAGCATGTCAGCAGTTCCCCATATTCACAGTTCCACATCCACAGATTTAACCAACCTTAGACTGTTATAGAGGTGGGCTACAGTCCATGGGGTCTCTAAGACTCAGACACTACTGAGCGACTTTATTTTCACTTTTCACTTTCGTGCATTGGAGAAGGAAATGGCAACCCACTCCAGTGTTCTTGCCTGGAGAATCCCAGGGACGGGGGAGCCTGGTGGACTGCCATCTATGGGGTTGCACAGACTTGGACACTACTGAAGTGACTTAGCATAGCATAGACTGTTATAGTATAACATTTCCTACTGAACAAAATCTGCATATAGATGAACCCAACAGTTCAAAAGTGTTGTTCAAGAACCAATTGTACATAGTTTAGAAATTTTTAAAGAGCCTTGTTTAAAATAGGTGGCCAAATAAATATGCACTTCGAAATAACACTAAATCAATGGAAATCAACATGGAAGTCACCAGATGATGAGCTTACAGATGTACAAGAGCCCATATGGATGAGTAGGCACCAGGGCCAGGCTTTCCTCGTCTGTAAATGCAAAATCCTAGAGGAAGTTTAAACTGAAGGGGAAAAAATTCAAGGAAAGGGTAAACAAAAGAATGGTCTTTGAAACAGTTTTTAAAGGAAACATTACCACTCCATCCATTCCTACTGAATTAGTTCTCACTAAAGATCATTTCAAACTTTCTTTGACCTGGTAAATTTTCTTAAGTGTTACCCTCAATTAAGTCACACTGTTGTTTTTGTTTTGTTTTGTTTAAATACTTACCTTTATAAAAGCATAGCCAGCACCATTATCTGTAATAGTGAGACCAAGTGAATCCTCAGATTTGTACACATTCACTTCTTTTTTGATCCCTTTTATGTGGGCAAATATGAAATCTTCAAGACCTATTTGTGCTCCCAAGAGTTTTCCCATGTCAACTTTAGGTGTGTTTAAAGTGCAATATAAGATCTGCAAAGAAATAGAAATATTTTAAGTCAGTTTCCATCAGGAAAACATTCTGATCATTAGTTTACTCAATCAATACTTCAATTTACAATGTCAGTGAAATAGTCTACAATTTACAATGCCAGCAGTTATATCATTAACATTGCTGCTGCTGCTGCTAAGTCGCTTCAGTCATGTCCGACTCTGTGCGACTCCATAGACGGCAGCCCACCAGGCTCCCCCATCCCTGGGATTCTCCAGGCAAGAACACTGGAGTAGGTTGCCATTTCCTTCTTCAATGCATGAAAGTGAAAACTGAAAGTGAAGTTGCTCAGTTGTGTCCAACTCTGTGTGACCCCATGGACTGCAGCCTACCAGGCTCCTCTGTCCATGGGATTTTCCAGGCAAGAGTACTGGAGTGGGAGTATTGGAGTATCGGAGTGGGGTGCCATTGTCTTCTCTGGTCATTAACATTAGGTAATATGAATTGCGTGTTTCCTGCAGGCCAGGCTCTGTGTTGAGCAATTTATATCCATTATTATATTTAATCCTCACAACAGCTTTTTAAATACATTATCATCTTCATATTACCAAAAAGGAAATTGAGCCTTGGTGAGAGTAAGTTATTTGCCTAAGGTCACAAAGATAGTACTTGTCAGAGCCAGGATTCAAAATCAGTTCTCACCAACTTCAAAGAGGTTTACATTGCTTTGTTACCTGTTATTTACAATGCTGACATCAAAGGCCGTGTTCCCAAAGGTCATGATATGTATAACACAGTGAAAATAGAGGCAACACTATTTTGGAAAACTCATAAGTTTTTTTTAAATAAGGAAAATTTTATTGATCTTGTATTTTTGTGCTTGAGAAAAGTAAATGGTGAATGAAGTTATTTTTTAAAAAATTGTTTAAAACATGTCTAAAATGGACCTTGAAGACTAGTCCAATCCCTTGGGTCTAAAAATGGAGGAACTGAGTGAGGGCTGGAGAGGCTAATGCAGCTTAGATACACAGGATGGTAGAAGTTGTATGGAGGTTGTAAAGGGACTTCTTACATTTTCCAAGTCTTTGTTTGACCTCATTTTCCTTAAAAAATACAATTTATTTTGCTAAAATCTGCAATGCTACTCAAGCTTGCCAACCATAATTTCAGTAATTTGTAGGGCCCAACTACAAAATGGAAGAGGAGAAGGAGGGTTAAGAATATGCCTCTGGGGACTTGCCTAGTGGTCCAGTGGCTAGGACTTTGATCCCAATGCAGGGGTCACAGGTCGATTCCTGATCAGGGAACTACCCACATGCTACAACTGAGAGTTTGAACACCACAACTAAAGATCCTTCACGCTGTAACAAAGGTCAAAGATCCCGTGTGATGCAACTAAGACTTGGTGCAGCCAATAAATAAAGACATATTTTTTAAAAATTTAAAAAACATGCCATTGGTTTAAAGATTAAGTTCAATAAATATTTACTGAGTACCTTCTGTGTACCAAAGATGTTTTAATGCAGCTTTTTTATACCAAAATGACTAAGTGAAAAATTGTACCTTTTGTTATCAAGTAACATTTGCCATAGATATTGCCATTCCTGAGCCTTGGCCTCAGCTCTCAACTTCCAACCCTCTCTCTACCTCTCCAAGTTGCACACCATTTCTGATTTCCCTGCTTGAGCTTTAAACCATAAACACCCATAAACCTCTGGGAGGCAAAAACTGCACTATTACTACCTGTTATATGGCTTTTAAGCCCTACTAACATATGTCTGAATTGGAACAGCTCTCTCTGCTCTACAGTTAGAGGTCCAGCATGTTCATCAAAGGCCTGATCAAATCCCAGAGGTACATGAAAGGAGCTAGTGATGAGGACAAGGAAGAGGCCGCAGGGTACGAAGGATCAGTGTCTGCAAGCAAGAATTGCTGCCCCTGCCCTTTCCTTTTCTCACCCAGGTCTTTGGTGAGCTGTGCTAATAACTGCTGGACCTTTAACGTAACCCTTTGTGTCCCAGTGAGGACATAATACATTTGGCTTTATAGTTAACTCTTTGCAAATATTTGCTGGTGTTAAATTTTTATTATTCAAGGTGGGGAGTGACGAGAAGTCATTTAGGCCAATAATGGCCCCAATTTCTTACTCCAATTGTGAAGTCAGTAGTATTAATTACTCCACTAACAAAATTGATTATTAATGGATAAAAGGGAGAAGTAGTATGCATAGAAAACAGCTTTTCTCACTTCCTTTCTAAAAATGATGGAAAGTGAGTAGAAAAGTTTTCTCCTTATTCTTTTTCCAGTGAATCGTTAAATGGTGTTCATAGTAGATCCAACCACCACTAATAAAGCAACTTACTGAGTAGACAGGAAATAAAACATTAAAACATAACGATGATAAAATAGGGTAGGGGAAAAAGACCCCCAAAGGAAATCCCACACAAAGTGAACATCTAGTTGCTAAGCTGCATCCTTTCTTTCAATCTTTTCATGTACTTCACTGCAAAGTAAATACTAGATTTCCTGTTAGGTATAACCCTTCCCCATTATGCTTCCTCCAAGACAGAATTATGTTCCGCTCCGGGCAGCCAGCAGTTGGCAGACAAGGCATCAGGGTTTCTTTCCTGGAAGGCGTAAAGCCATGGAATGGAGTTCCACAGAAGGTTGTGTTGAAAATCAGCAGAAATGTCATGGTCCCTGGGAGGTGGAGGAAGAGCCCTCTGTAGCAGCAGGTAACTGAAACTTTGTGGCTTTATATTAGTCCCTCAAGGAAAGAAAAAATCCTATCACTCACACGATCTCAATGCACAACTTATCAGTGAATACATCTATATGTCATAAAGGTCTAGAGATTCAAAGACTCCTCATAGATACTGTATTTTGAACTGAAAAGTAAAAAGTGATATATGACTCTCTAAATGCTGGAAAGTTCATGCTCATTCATCTACTCACAATCCTCTATTGGACAGGTGCTTTTTGCCAAGTTCTGTGGTGCATACTAGATGTACAAAGATGACTAGGACCAGCCCTCGTACACAAGAGACTCCCAGGCTAGGCAATGATCCACTGACATACAGTGGGGCAACATAATCCAGTTACAATATATTAAGAGTCTTAGAGATTTAAAACAATAAAAAAAAGAAATCTCATACATATTGTGAACTTTCCTATCTCCATTCAGACATTTCCTTCAATCCAAAATCTAAAAAGCCTGCCACCCATGCACCCACCCTATCCCCATGCTCTTGTTTATTGAGACTCTGCAGGGATGTGACTGCCTGGGTGGAATCACTCTTTCTACTTCTCTCACATCATTTAAATCTAGCACCTCATTTGAGTGTCTGAGTCACCTTCCCTTCAAGTCCAATTGGTGTAACATGTATTTGTCACCCTGACTCAGAGATGAGATCTTAGTCATCTTTCTCTCTCCTATGAAGCTTAATACAGTGCCCTGCTCAGTTGATATCCTAATGGCATTTTCTGCATATTCACTTACTTCATTTAATAAAACCAATCTATGTACTAAGTTTTATTAACCTCATTTTGTGGATGAGAAAATTATGACTTTATCCAATTAGCACTATAATGTTTGATGTCAAAAGAAAGGGGAAAAAAATAAAAGAAAAGAAACACTGAAGCAGTTATAGATTCAATGCTCTTCTAAGAAATACTCGCTTCCAGAGATATACTAGGTAAAAGTCAGGACAACATGGTAGTTAACATCATTTTTTATACTCTCTGGTGAACAAATTAAATCAAAGGAAAGTAAACTCAGAGTAAGGTACTATATGAGGAAAATTATCCAACCATTAGAAGTACCTTTCTGATGATTTTTATTGTAAAATGAAATCCTTAACATCTTCTGGGGTATCTATATTTGGTGTTTTATCAACACCATTGCCAATTTTCATAAGCTTGATGGAGTACTTATGACTATTTCACTTTCTAAAGCAGTACTGCTGCTGATGCTGCTGCTGCTAAGTCGCTTCAGTCGTGTCCGACTCTGTGCGACCCCATAGATGGCAGCCCACCAGGCTCCCCCGTCCCTGGGATTCTCCAGGCAAGAACACTGGAGTGGGTTGCCATTTCCTTCTCCAATGCAGGAAAGTGAAAAGTGAAAGTGAAGTCACTCAGTCGTGTTCAGCTCTTAGCAACCCCATACACTGCAGCCTACCAGGCTCCTCCGTCCATGGGATTTTCCAGGCAAGAGTACTGGAGTGGGTTGCCATTGCCTTCTCCCTAAAGCAGTACTACCCAATAGAAATGTAACACAAGCACCATAATTTTAAATTTTCTAAAAAAATCACATCAACAAAAGATATAGGTGAAACTAATCTAATTTCCTCATATAACCCCATATATCCAAAATATCATTTCAACATCTAATCATTTATTTTAAAAATGAAATTGAGAGTTACATTTTTAATAAGTTTTTAAGATCTAACATATGTTTACCCTTTTGCATCTGACTCTCTGTGACCCCACAGAGGGGCTCAGCAGGCTCCTCTGTCCATAGAATTCTCCAGGCAAGAATACTGGAATGGGTTGCAATTTCCTTCTCCAATCCTTGGATCTCCCTGACCCAAGGATCAAACCTGGGTTTCCAGCATCACAGTCAGATTCTTTACCATCTGAGCCACCAGTGAAGCCCCCTGAGCCACCAGGGAAATCCCTAATTTGGACTAGCCACATTTAAAATACTCAATATCTATACTTGGCTGCTGCTGCTGCTGCTAAGTTGCTTCAGTTGTGTCCAACTCTGTGCGACCCCATAGACGGAAGCCCACCAGGCTCCACCGTCCCTGGGATTCTCCAGGCAAGAACACTGCAGCTACCATTGAGCAGCTTTGTTCTAGAATCCTGCTGGGGGCCAGAGTGAGGCACTCGGCCCATGGCAAAGGTCATGAGGAAGGAGGCTCGACATACGAAAAGGCGGGATCAAGCCTCAGGAGTCCCCCTGGAAATCCTCGAGCATCTACCCACATAACCAGAGCCTGCCTACTTTACTACTTTGTGCTCTCACCTACACCTCTGACTTTACGGGGGGCTGTCCCCCACCACCTCTTTCGGAGAAGGAGTTAACTTAGAGCTCCAGTTAATAAAAACTCCTGGGCGTGACAAGAGTGTTTCAACCTACAAACTCCTCTGAAGGTTCTCTAGCCTGCCTGACAGGCTTGTCCGGCCACATGTGATTGTTCACAGCCTCCCAACGGTGAGAGGCATGAGATGCTTTAAACCTTCTAAAAACAGGTTCCTTAGAAAAGTTAGAAAACTATTAGTATAAGTATAATGGGCTGATTAGAAATTGTATTGGTGAAGGGTTTTTCATTTGTTGAGCCAATGTTTGTTGCGAAGTCTCCATATCCCCTGCCCTTACACACATTAATGAATATATAGAAGAAATAAGTATTAACCTTTAATATAAATCACATTAGACCTTAGGCTAAGTAAATTCTTTCCTTAACTAAAACCCACTATACCCTCACCCTATAGGAATGTAACTTTATTTGGGTGGCGTCTGTTTTAAGAATAATCACCCCTGGAGAAATAAGTGTCCTGGTTGACTGACCGCTGTCACAAGGACAGGGTCATAAATTGTCAGCAGGCCCCCTGGCCAGAAGATGATGTAACACCCCTAAGACCTCTGTATACATTTGTATGAAGCACCTGACTTCGATAAAAGTCAGGACTGCTGACCCCACGTGATTTTTGCATAACATCTCAGTGTATAAAAGTAGACCATGGAAAATAAAGAATTGGGATCAGTTCCTCAAAAGACTGGTCTCCCCATGTCGCTCTCTCTCTCTCTCACTCTGGCTGAGTCTCCATCTGGAGCACGGAACCCGCCATGCTTACTAATTATGCCTGGGCTTCTAAAATCCGACCGGGGAGGCCTCAGTGTCTCCTCTCCTTCGGGAGAACGGAAGGACGCCTGCGGCCTACGTAAGTGATGCAAGCTTCTTGTCTTGAAGTTTTATTGGTCTCCTATGTAAACCAAGCTACTCAGCCTCTTTTCTCCACTGAATTTTCCTACTGAGCTATCCTCATTCTATTACTCTTTACATCTCTAATTAATATCTAACTGAAGCTATTGTATCCTGATCCTCGCCAATGCCGTCCCCGCTTCGAATACCCTGGATCAGCCGGGGCTGGACCCCGGCAGAATCCCATGTCTTTAACAATTTTTTTTGTCTTTAATAATTTTATACTTTGTATTTTTCCCATCTCCATATATCTATACATGTCGTTCCCTTGGCCAAAAATGCCATGGCTGAAACTCGACTTCTAAATCTAGTCTATATTTATCAAAATCTTCCCCATCCAATAAAGTCTAGCTAAACAACATTTTCTAACAACACCCTAGGCTAATGCTATTACTTCATCTTCTATACACCCATCAAATTTTATACATTTCTTGTGGAACTTACCATGTGCTGCTTTGTAAACTTCTGGCAGGTAGGAATTCATCTTATTGTCATATTTGTCTTACTGCATGCCTGTCACTGATTTATAGGAGAGACAGCTTAAGGCAAGGAGAAAGCCACGGCCGTTTGGGGCCAGACGGAGAGCCTTAAATTGTTATTGTGCTGGACATCAACATCTACAGTACCCGTTCCCCTGCCCCTTCAATTAAATGCCCTTTCATTCCCCATTTTAAGCCATATGGTAACTTGGGGACGAGTGACCCCACCCTCGGTTCCATCAGAAATGAATCATGATTAGGTTTAAATCAGTTAATGACTAATTCATAATCCAACTTAGGCCAGTAAGATACCAAGAAGAGGGACTTTCCTGGTGGCCCAATAGCTAAGACTCTATACTCCCAAGGCAGGCTGCCCGGGTTTGATCCCTGGTCACAGAACTAGATCTCACATGCTGCAACTAAAGACAGAAGATCCCATATGTCGAAACTAAGACTCAGGGCAGCCAAACAAATAAAATTATTTTTAAAAGATACAAGAAAGGATTTGTTAAGATTTCTGGGGAAGGAATCTTCTTCTCCACAGAAGCTCCTAGAAAGGTATCTCTCCCGCTCTGATGTGACTAACTGCAGCTGTCACTTCAACATTAGAAGACTGACCCTGGGGATAAAGCCGACACATGCAGAAGGGTAGAGCCTCTAGATCCCGTCTCACCTGAAGACATTCAGTAATGGGCACTGGAAGCTGTTACCCGCTTCCCCTCCTAACGTAATATTCAGATAACAGGTATGAAGTGCCTCCCTGGTAGCTCAGTCAGTAAAGAATCCGCCTGCAGTGCAGGAGACCCGGGTTTGACCCCTGGGTCAAGGGGAAGGAAATGGAGAAGGAAATGGCAAAGCACTCCAGTATCCTTCCCTGGAAAATCCCATGGACAGAGGAGCCTGGTGAGTTGCAGTCCATGGGTTACAGAGTTGGACATGACTGAGTGACTTCACTTTTACACCTTCTATGTGCTTTGGAGGAAAATTCACCTCCTCCGTTACAGACATAAGGCTCAAACTAGTAAAGCAGTGACAGGAGTAAGCATGTGGCCCAATCCTGGCCAACAGGACATGGGAGGAAGTCCAGGAAGCTTCAGAGAAGTATCTTTTCATTCCTAAGAAGCAAACACAGTAAGACAACCATCCCCTCTGCCCCTGTAGGTACCCTTACCTGTATGTGATCTTCCACCACCACCTTACTACTAACTGAGGAAGAGATCAACGCCAAGAAAGGCAAAGATTTGGAATGAACCTAGGTCCTTGACATTGGTGAGTTGCTCTGATAACCAGCTCTGGCAACCACAATATCTCTCGTAAGTAAAACAAGTTGTCTTAGGCAGTTTAACTAGCTCTGTGCTACTTGTAGCTGAAAAAATCCTGTCTGATATACAGTCCTATCCCAGAAGCCAATAATTTCACCAACCAATTCCGGGCTAACAGATTTCTAACTGATAGAATTATTTTTTTAATATAAATTTATTTATTTTAATTGGGGGTATTTTTTATGTCTTCATAACTCACAGGGGGCTTTTTTGTTTTGTTTTTGGCCTCACCACACCACTTGTAGGACCTCAGTTTCCCAACCAGGGACTGAACCTGGGCCAAGGCACTGAAAGCACAGAATCCTAACCACTAGCCTACAGGATCTCCTTATAATTCACAGTTTAAAAGTTCTTTCTACCTATCTCATTTTAGCCTTAAAAAAAAAAAAAAAGAGGCAACTCTGAGGTCTATGGTGAATTGTGTTTCCTTTAATACATAGAAGTGTTATGTAATTGTTATGAATTGAAGTGTTATGCAATGAAATGCTAGGCATTGAAGTGTTATGCATTCTTATCCTATAATTTCATATCCTCTCAAAAATTTCAGGCACAAAGTAAAGCCTTCCCTTACTCCAATATCAGCAAAACAGATATCTAGAAAGGAGCTATGTTATACTTGGAATGGTTATGAAAAAGAAAGAAAAAAATAGCAGTAAACAAAAGAAGGAAACAGTGGGTTAAGGGGTAAAAGACCCACATCTAGTCCCAATTCTGTTCTCTCACAAGTTCAGTCATTTGACCTTCTTGGTCTTCATGGACATCCTGGCATTAGAAAAGCTTGGTCTACATCACACAGCTATTACTAAAACTCAGTAAGAGAGTATACATAAAAGTGCTTCTAAAGGTTATTATTAGTATTATCCCTGGAATACAGGTGCTCCTTGAATAATATTTACACCTACATTTGACAGCTTCTTAAATTGCATTATTTTTCCTGAAAATTAGATTTGCTCCTTTTTAATGTCATAACCAGGATGGACTTCATTTTCTCCCATAAATTACAGTATCCTTCAACTTTTTTTGTTGAGTGTAACTTATGACCATTTTTTTTACCATGCTTTTATATTTCAATTCCTATTTTTCAGTTCTTATCACATGGTTATGATTATTCACCCTAGAAACTCAATATGGCTAGGATGATAAGAGTCTGAACTACTGTATAGAGCCATTAATATAAAATAATATTACTTTTTCTCTGGTGGTGCCATTATATATTCCATAAGTATGCCTTGTGAATACATTTAAATAAATCATTTGCCATTAGTGTTTCAAAAGATATTCTGGCCCACAGATCACAAATCTCTCCAGAAACACATCAGATTCATTTTTAAAACTCCAGGAAGTCCATTTCCAACTTTTTGTTTAATGCCTTCCTTAAACAGGAACTGAGTTGGCCCAAGATTCCACATGTTCCAAAATCTCTGGAAGAAATTATGGGCTTATATGGCTCGCGTTTCAGTATTTGGGAATGTGATTTTAAACATAAGCAACTAAAACAGTTACCTCCTGTGATTATCTAAAATAACAGTGTTACCAAATACTTTAATACAACTACTTTCCTACACCTCAATCTACCAAGAACCTTGATAACTCTTTATATTTTTCTAAAATAAGCATTATAGAAATATCAGCCAATGTCATTACAGAAAATAAAGACGAGAAAGTACATAATAATACTAAACCTAGTAATTAACCATACTTTCATCCGGAGTTAATACCACCGTCTTTGTACACAAGAAAACCACTTGGATTATGTTTTCTTTGTTAATGACTAAGGTTCTTCTGGGCTGTTCTCAGATAGAACTATTTAGGCTATTATCTAAACCTCACAGACTTTTTCCCAAAAAGAGAAAAAAGACTGTATTTCCATCTAGTCAATTGCCTTTAAAATAGCAGGAATTAAAAACAACCTGAAACTAAGCATAATTATTGAATAAAAAAGATAACCCACTTATCCTGAGTACTTGAACAAAAGAAACTATAGCCACATCAGTGACAGAATTATATTACTCAAAACTATTTCCAAAAACTGAGTGTCTTATTCTACGTGATTCCCCAAAATATTTGGTAGATGTGTTGTACCAAGGAACTTCTAGAACTCAAACAATTCTTCAATGACATTCATGACTGGGACACCTGCCCATCCCTCTCAGCTCTACACAGTTTGGAGACTGGCTCCCAGCTCCAGTAGACCACTGTAAAAGTGAAAGAACTGGGAAGATAGAGGTCTGGAAGAACAAAGTAAATAAAAATTAACATCTCAGAAACACTAATTGATCACTTATGTGTACCAGGCATTTCCACATACTACCTCATTTCATCCTATGACAATTCTATGTGAGAGGCATAGAATGATATGAGATTTTTATCTCATGAGAACATAGGATGTGAGAATGTAAATATTTAAAGAGATGAGAACAGATGAGAACATAAATATTTTACAGATGAGAACATAAATATTTAGAGAGATAAAAACAGTTTGTGATTAAGTAGTATTTGGTGCACATGTAACTTCAGCCCTGGTTATCCAACCCTAAGCTCTTTCCCCTACAATATTGCCTCTCTCATACCTAATATCTGCACAGAGAGATCCAAGTTACTGATCACTTCCTAAAGCATTAGCTCAGCTAATCCATTAGCTCAGAGCATCAGGTCATAAGTGCAGGCATCACTACACCCTATGCAGAAGGAAAAAAAAAAAGCTCAACACCCCTTATATGATTTGTCTAAAGTCACATAGCTAGTGAATGACAGAGTCAAAACTGGAATTCAGACTTTTGTGCTTTTTCTAAGCCATGATACCATAGCTGTGATGTAAATATAAATTCAGCTTTAAACCTAAAACTCCTAAAAGGCAGAGACTACAAAGTTTTTGCTCTACATGGAGCCAAATATACTGTTTATTTAATAAACCACCCACTTCTTTAAAAGAGTTAAGGAACTAACCTGATGGTCCAGTGGCTAAAACTCCATGCTCCCAATGCAGGGGGCTTGGGGTTAGATCCCTGGTCATGGAACTAGATCCTACATGCTGCAACTAAGACTTCATGCAGCCAAATAAATAAATACGTTTTTTAATTTTTTAAAAAAATGAGTTAAGGTAGCTTACAAAAAGCAGCTTTTGTAATTGGATTTTAAGAATCAAATGTATTAAAAAATAAAATATCAATCAAAATATTGTTATTAACCACCTAATAATTTGATTAATATCAAAATACTAATACAGGGAATTCCCTGGTGGTCCAGTGGCTAAGACTCCACTCTTCCAGTGCAGAGGGCCCAGGTTCAATTGTTGATCAGGAAACTGATAGGTTCTGCAGGCCGCAACCAAAGATTCTGCATGCTACAACTAAGACCCAACACAGACAAATAATTTTTTTTACTATTAATACATTGTTTGACTTAATATGTCATTTTAAATTATTTCTTCCAGTTTATTTTAAAACTGACCATAACCTAAAGAAATGAATGGAATTAAATGGATATTTAAGATCTGTTATTTTCTCAGTATAACACATGTAATAAATTTCTAAAGATTTGTTTTTTTTAATATATATCATTTTATAAATATGATATCTTTGCCTTCACCTTGACAATGGCTACAGTCATCTAGAAAAAAGTTTCAGTTTCTCAAAGATATAAAATTGGCAACAAGACAGATATTTAGAAACCTGATACTGTATGCTCTATTTTAGACCTTCATAAGGATATTGTACAAAGCCCTGCCTAGAACTATGTAGAACTTTCTATAAATGATTCACTTCTAAATTAGCTGTCCTGGGTCAGCAGTGGCTTCTTAAATAAAAGGTGATTCATCCTTTGTACTGTTCTTTCCCTGGTACAACCACTGTTTTTCCCCATTTTTTTTTAATGGACAAAATAATGTGACAAAAATAATTTTATTCCCTACCCCGCAAAAAAGGAAAATCAAGTCACATGTTTTAATCTATGAAATGACTTCCCAGAGTAACCAAACAAACATTTTACTTTGTTAATGAAATCTAATCAAAGCAACTATGTTATCAAAGAAAGTCCTTGATAATCTCAAACCAATTCTTGAAACATATGAAAAGGTTAAAAGAATAGCAATAAGTTTTAGTCTTGCCTTTGTGGATATTACATAGACACTAAAGCAACGAGTAAGATAAATCAAACATGGATAGCTATATATATCTATCCTCTTCCACAATATGCTTCAGGTCAGAGGAGATATCTGAGCTTTAGCCTAGTATAATAATGCTGCAAGGTTACGTGCCAATTTGAAAGACATCATAAATCACCAATATTCCCTATGTCAGGTGCTGTCTCAAATTTTCCAGGTTTCTAAACCACTTATCCTCTTAAAAGCTTCCTCTTGTTTGACACTTAAGATGCAAGAGAACCTCAAATGGGAAGGAGAAACTATAACGAAATGTTTTACATCCAAGAATGTAGCAGTTTGTGAGATATTAAATTATAATTATTAGTAAAGAGACCTATGACTAAACTTTCCAGTTTACTAAATATACAAACATGAATTAAAAAAAAAAAATAGCTATTTGATCCCCAACAGGTCCTTAAACAAAATTTTGAAATTTGTTTGGCAAAATGCTCATGTATTACATCATTCATATCAACCAGGAAGCAGACTTGTAACACTTACAATGAAATATCTGTGAGGTATGTGATATTTCAAAACCACCCAAGGGAATTAATTCCCTGGCAGTCCAGTGGTTAGGACTTTGTATGTTCACTGCTGAGGGCCCGGGTTCAATTGCTGGTCAGGGGACTAAAAGACCACAAGCCCTGCAGCATGGCCAAACAAAAACAAAACAAAAAACCCATCCAAATAAATCATGGAAAACTGGGAAGCAAGCATGGGGAGCCACCAGGGGTCAAAACAGAGTGATGAGAGGATATGATCCTGACGGAAAGAGATGAGCGCTTTATGAAGAAAATGGGCCATGCAAGAAACTGTAAACATCTTGAGAAGACAGAAAAATTGCAATTGATTTTTATTCTAAACTAGGACACCTGAAAGACATTAGAAAAATATACTGCAGAGTGACAGGGCAAGAGGAGACAAAGGAAAATGTACTATGGGGTTCCCTCGATGAGAGGTGACTAGGGGCTGGGTGAGGGAGTGGAGGCAAATTATTGACCACCTTAGACCCTTATTCATTAGAAGGCCTGAGATGCACAGAAAACCTCACCCATGGGTAGGGCCGGTGAGATGCAAGGGAGAGTGTGTAAAAATTCTTCTAGGCTTGGGTTGCTCAATTTTGAGCCACCTCCCACCCCACGGGTAGACAGCGCCAAGAAGAGAGACTGGGAAGACATGGAGAGGAGCTGCCAGGAATAGAATCCTGTCATAGCATTGGAGACACTTAGTCACAACCCCAGCTAGAGCCTCTCACCTTTGCTCCAGAGTTGTTTATGACCCGCTCCCACCCCGCCCCATCACGAAGCAGCTTCTTCCCACCCTCTGCTGGCCAACATTCCTGCCCTTCCTGCCCGTGGGACTCCTGGGACTGGGGTAGAGGGAGGAGTTAGAGAAGAGGGGAGGAGGACCCCGCAGGGCCAGGAAACTTCCCGAAGAAGCTGGCAGGCTGCTGCAGGGTTCCGTCCTCAACTCCCAAGAATGTGTCAGCAGGCCAGAGCCAGGACAGGCAGTACCAGAGTCTCCTGGCTTCAAGCTTAGTGCTGACACTGTACCTTCACTACCTGCTTCTATTTTTATCCCTACACCCTCCTCTCCCCACACCGTCCCTAAATCCCTACCATTCAAAACCTTCCTTACTGCCCGGGAAACCGGCTTGACTTGTGGGTGCTTAATTAGCAAATGTACAATAAACTTTCTCACGTCACCTTTTTTTTTTCCTTTTCTATAATTAGAGGGACTCTGAGTCCTAGTTTACCCCTGTTGTCCCAGAGTAATTATTAATACCTTCCTTTTCACTCTGTGAAGTGTCTGGGTAGGAAATATAAGTTCCCTAGCCATCTATTTATAATACTTCTTCTATTAAGCTGATCAAATAAGCACGCTTCCTTTTCAGGATGATAAGACCAGACAACATGAGATAAAAGGAAAAACATGTGATTTGCATGTTGAAGTAAAGTAATGGCAGAGTTCTTCCTCTATCCTTTAGCACCTAAGTAATCTTACCCAGAAGCTTCTTGGAAGTCAGTGTCCATGATTGAAGCACAATTAAGATTCTATGAGTCTTAACAAACGTGGGGAGAGTTGAAAATGAGCTCTAAGTGTTCTGTGGCAAAAGAGAGTAGAATAATTTAGAATTCCATGCTGAGGAAAATTCTGTCACAGGTATATCTAGAGATATGACAAAAAGAAATATGGGTATTCCTACAGAGTTATTTTTTGGCTCAAGAGAAATAAGCATCGATAATGCAATGCAAAATAATTCTGAATAAATTAATATATTTAATATTTCAAGTTTAACTGAGATTTTTGTTGACTGAAATAGTTTATTAGGTTTACACTAAGCTTTATTGAAGAAGCCCTTCTCACAAGAGTCCACATTAGTTGCTGTAACATAGAATTCCATACTGAGATAGCTTAGTTTGAGGATCATGTATAGAGACAAACTTTTAAATTTGCTTTCCACACTTTCTGGGATTAGGCAAAAAGTAGGAGAATGAAACTGTACAGGTCTAGAATAGAAAAATTAAAAGGAAAAAATTACAAAAGATTAGTCAAAAAATTGCCTAAAAAGCATCTTTTTTGAGGAAAAGAAGGAATAAGAACTAACATTTATTGAATCATTGTTCTAGATACCTAATATGCTATTTCATTCAGTTCTAACAACACTCCTATAAGGCAGGCATTATTTGTATATTTTCCAGGTTCGATTGCATTACTCAATTTTCCAGGTGAGAAAATTGAAGCTCCTCGGTGGCATCTCTAGGCACCAAACTCAGGGTACACCATCCTACCCAGAAAGCACCTCCCCATTAGACTGACCTAAAGCATTGCTGTCATGCCACCCTGACTATCTATCACAGGATCCTACAAGCCTGTGAAATAGCCACAGCAGATACGTAGCTTTGAGCTATTGCAAAAGCTTGGAATCTCACAAATTTAACTATCCATGTTTCACTCCGTATAATTACAGTCCTATAAGACTGATCCTAAAACTAAAAATGTAAAACAGGAGGCCTTTCTACTGTTTCTCCCTTCCTGTTGCTTTCCCATTTTGCCCACCACCCCCTCCTTTACTGCCTGGCTTCACAGCACAGAGCAAGTGCTCAACCTCCAGCAAACTGGCATAAAGCAATGTTGCCAGTGGGTGGGTGAGGTGATACTGGAAAACTATTTGAAATGTTGTGGGAGCTTTTTTGGTTGTTACAATGATGATGTGACACCACTGGCACTGGGAGAGGTAGAGGATGAGGTAAGGATACTGCATGAAGTCTAATCTCAGAGAGGTTCAGCTCAGTGAAGAGCTGTTTGGCATTCTGCATGATTTTCTCTCTCTTTTTTTTTTTTCTTTTTGGCTGTGCTGAGTCTTAGTTGCATGCAGGATCTAGTTCCCTGACCAGGGATTGAACCTGGGCCCCCTGCATTGGGAGTACAGAGTCTTAGCTACTGGACCACCAGGGAAGTCCCCTGCATGATTTTCAAATGTCCTACTTAGAGATTCATGTCGGGAAGAGAATATATACATAATGATTAAAACCTAGATCCTCTGTGTTACAGATAAAGTAGGCTTTGTTATGAGTTTTCCTGGACTGCAATTACCACGTAAACCAAAGAAAGCCTTTCTTATTTGCATAGAACCTTATCAAGAGTTGTTCATCTCAGAAAGTCAAGTCACTGTGTCCATGTTATTTGAATTTAACATAAAACATATCAGCTGCTCCTATTATTGTTAAATAGTTCTACGAATATCTACAAATATTTAAGAGAGCAAAAGATAACATAGAATCAAAATATTCCTGTCTTATTTCTATTGTTCTATTCTTTTTAAATTAATCACTGCAGATGGTGACTGCAGCCATGAAATTAAAAGATGCTTACTCCTTGGAAGGAAAGTTATGATCAACCTAGACAGCATATTGAAAAGCAGAGACATTACTTTGGCCACAAAGGTCCTTCTAGTCAAGGCTATGGTTTTTCCTGTGGTCATGTATGGATGTGAGAGTTGGACTGTGAAGAAGGCTGAGTGCCGAAGAATTGATGCTTTTGAACTGTGGTGTTGGAGAAGACTCCTGAGAGTCCCTCGGACTGCAAGGAGATCCAACTAGTTCATTCTTTGGAAGGAATGATGCTAAAGCTGAAACTCCAGTACTTTGGCCACCTAATGCAAAGAGTTGACTCATCAGAAAAGATTCTGATGCTGGGAGGGATTGGGGGCAGGAGGAGAAGGGGACGACAGAGGATGAGATGGCTGGATGGCATCACTGACTCAATGGACGTGAGTCTGAGTGAACTCCAGGAGTTGGTGATGGACAGGGAGGCCTGGCATGCTGCGATTCATGAGGTCACAAAGAATCGGACACGACTGAGCGACTGAACTGAACTAAACTGATTAGCTATTAAGTATAGATACAAGCAACTGACTGCTTCATTATGTCTTCTAAGATAGTTTTCCCAAGTATTTGCATTGAAATCCATATTTGTTTCTAGTATTACTGTTAAGGAATATATTAATTTTTAAAGTTTTATATACATAGGTAGATGTTATTGTTTAAATATTTATTTCAGGATAAGTAAAAGTGATGCCGCAAAATATTTGTTATTACAGGGGAACTTTGGGTCCAGTAAGATTAAGAACCACTTGTATAAAGGAAAGAGCATGAGCTGGGAGTTTGACAAACATAAGATAAAAGATATCTCTTTGGACTACATGATTTGAGTAGTTTATTTTTGTTCTGAGCTACCATTGCCTCATCTATCAATCACAGTCATTTCTGGGAGTGCTGTTAAGAACTGCTATTTCAGACAAAATAGCACAGGTTAAGTAGTAATGATAGGCGTTCAACAATAACTCCCTTCTCAATGCTCAAGCTGTGCTTCCCTCCCCCACTTAGCTTTACAAAAAGGCAGGAAAATTAAGATAGGAAGCAGGAAGTATAAAGAATACAAAAGGAGAAAGGGAGTAACAAATCATGACCAGTACCTAATATTTAACTATACCCAGAACACATTGTTAGTATCAGATGTGAGAAGGTTTAAGTTACATTCTGGCCCTAGATCAAGTTACATTCTGGCCCTAGATCATGAAGAACAGGTTGTTAATGCCAATCACACAAACACTACTACTTAATGCAACATATGGCTATGCAAATTGTTCTAAGAATGGATACAGAATTATTATTTCTTCAATCTTGTTACTGTGTATCCCTGTAAGACCACTTAAAGTTAACACTGTAACTTAAGAACCTGTGACTTTTACAGACTGAGATATAGATCCTAGATTTTAGCCTTTTTTTTTAAGGTTGGAACTTTTCCTCTACGTGTGCTTTGATTATCTCCATGGAGATTTTTATACAATAGCAGATGCACTTTCTGGAGTGCTAGTGTTCTTGAGCCTCTTAGCCACTACTAATTGGATCCAAATACATCCCTAAAAGGCAAATATTCTATCACTGACAAGATCTAAGATCCTTTCTACCCTTTCACTTATCTGTAGAAGCCATAGGACCTCCCTGGTATTAGCCATGTCCAAGCTTCAACGTTCTACTCCACATTTTAATCACCAAAACCTCAGAGTACTCAGTACACCCCAAACAGAAAAGCTAGAGTTTCTAAGACAGCGAGAAAAAGAAGCAGTTTTTGGATCACAATACAGAGAAACAGTGGCAGTCATCCATTCTCAGTTGGCTTCCTCTTTTCTTTACCTTGGCAAGTATCTAGCTCAAAACTATTTGTTAGTTGCTTTATTGAATAAATAGTTTCAAGGAACACCTTTAGATGTACACCAAAATTCACAGAAGCATTAATTACAATTGCCAAAAAATGGAAACAACCTAAATGTGAATAGACAAAGGTGGTGTGGTATATACATACAGTGGAATACTACTCGGCCATAAAGAAAAAAGTTTTGCCACTTCAGCAACATGGATAGACCCGGAGAGTATTATGCTAAGTGAAACAAGTCAGACAGAAAAAAAGAAATGCTATATGATATCACCTATATGTGGACTCTAAAAAAAGTACAACAAACTAGTTAATAAAGAACAACAAAAAAAAGAACAGGCTTACAGATATAGAGAACAAACTGGTAGTTACCTGTAGAGAGAGGGAAGGAGGGAGAGAAAGAGAGGGATAGGGGACTAAGAGGTACAAACTACTATATATAAAAAATAATCTACAAGGATACATTGTAAAACAGCAGGAATATAGCCAATATTTTATAATAACTAAAAATGGAATATATCTTAAAAATTGTGAATCACTGTGTTGTATACCTGAAACATAATGCTATGCCTCAACTCTAGTTCCATTTTTTAAAAAAATGAATACCTCTGGTTATGTCAGGTGATAGGGGTTTATCATAAGGAGACACAGGGAAGCAAAAGTACAGGAAATATTTTCAGAAGACAGGCTTCTTAGAAATTACTAAAAATTGGCTCATTGCCATTAAAGACACACTATCAGCTCTCCTGACATGAATGACACTCTGATGGCCCTCTGTGACCCTGAAAAGACTGCAGTGACTCTTGTCATCTCCAGGCTTCAGTGTCAGGTCCACTTTTTGCTTCTGCTACTACCAACTGTACAGAACAGATATATTGTATGCTCCTAATTTGGTTAAAAGTAGAAAGGAGGTTTACATCCACATAGATATGTATTTACTTTCACACACATACTTATAAATTCACAAATTTTATTTTTCTATAAAGATGGTCAAAAAAGTGGCCAAGCCAGATGCTTCTGGGGAAAGAGGACTAGGGAACTATGGTTCCCACCCCACCACCCCCCCCCACCAAAAAAAAAAGTGGATACCCTTTCCACTAAGTGCATATATTATTTTTTCAATTAAATTAACAATTGGTTTTAAATAACATTTACTATGTAGCTCCACTGTGGACTTCTGCTTCAGAGAGTTATTTCTGCTTGGAGATTTAGTGAATGAATAAAACAAAACCACAGAAACCATTTTCCTTTGGTGGCCTTTGGTCAAACATAGATATGCTCATTAACTGCTGCTGCTGCTGCTAAGTCGCTTCAGTCATGGCCGACTCTGTGCAACCCATAGACGGCAGCCCACCAGGCTCCCCCATCCTTGGGATTCTCCAGGCAAGAACACTGGAGTGGGTTGCCATTTCCTTCTCCAATGCATGAAAGTGAAAAGTGAAAGTAAAGTCGCTCAGTCGTGTCCAACTCTTAGCAACCCCATGGACTGCAGCCCACCAGGCTCCTCCATCCATGGGATTCTCCAGGCAAGAGTACTAGAGTGGTATGCCACTGCCTTCTCTGGCTCATTAACTAAGAGCCAACAAATGGAAGGGAAGGTAGGTTATAATTAATAACACTGAAGAGGAGGTCAAGAGATGAGACAGGCTGGATTAGGAATATATCTTATGTATTGATTATAGCCGGAGAAGGTAATGGCACCCCACTCCAGTACTCTGGTAACTTTGGTTACCAAAGAGGGAAGATAGAAGGAGAGAGAGGGATAAATTAGGAGTTTGGGTTTAACATACACACACTATTATATATAAAATAATCAATAAGAACCTATGTATAACATAGGGACTTCTATTCAATACTTTGTGATAACCTATATGGGAAAATAATCTGAAAAAGAAAAGATATATATACACATATAACTAAATTGGGCTTTGCAGGTGGCACAGCGGTAAAGAATCCACCTGCCAATGCAGAAGATGCAAGAGATGCAGGTTTGATTCCTGGATCAGGAAGATCCCCTGAAGTAGGAAATGGCAACCCACTCCAGTATTCTAGCCTGGAAAATGCCATGAACAGGGGAGCCTGGTAGGCCATAGTCCATAGGGTTGCAAAGAGTCACACACAACTGAGCACGCATGCACACACTCCTCTATAAAAACCTTGCCTCTGACTCCTGTTGGCACAGAACTCCCCTTCTGGTTTTTGCTGCTGCCCAAATCAATTTTTGTTCAAATATACTCAATTTTAATAAGGCTCAGTTTATCTTTTAACAGAGTAAATGGGGAAAGAATCACAGTATTTTTCCAGGTAAAGGGAAGAATAGACAAAAATCAGAGAACTAAGAATAGTCTCACGTTCTGTACAAACCATGGAAGATATCTTCAACACCCCTAAATCAAGAAGTCTCGGGCTACATATTCTCCCCAGTGTCCTCTCCAACAGGACTCCTTATCTGCTGTTCATCTGCCTTTGTACTACAGGACCTACACTGGACCAGAGACGAGCACTGATCCACAGGCCACCTTTGCCCCACCTGTCCTGTACCCTGACTCACCAACAGAAACTCATTCTCAAGCAGTTCAAGTTTGAGACAGAGTGGGACACAAATACAGAGGCCAAAACTCAAAGACACAAAGAGGAGGCAATAAGGGCCTTAAAGGAGCAAAATCAAAGGAGAGGACAGTCAAGAACAGAGTAAGAGGGACTTCCCTGCTGGCGCAATGGATAAGAATCTGCCTGCCAATGTGGGAGACATGTGTTCGATCCCTGGTCCAGGAAGATTCCAAATGCCACAGAGCAACTAAGCTTGTGCACCACAACTACTGAGGCCCCTCACCTCAACTATGAAGCTGGAGTGCTACAACTACTGAAGCCCATGCACCTAGATCCTGTGCTCAGCAACAAGAGAAGCCCTGCGATGAGAAGTCCTCACACCACAGCAGAGAGTAGCCCACACACGCCACAACTAGAGAAAGCCTGTGCAAAGCAACAAAGACCCAGCACAGCCAAGACAGATAAAAAGTAGATCAATCAATAAATAAAATTTGAAACTAAAAGAGTAAGAAGTAGGGAGAGAGTGGCAGAGGGGGAAGGTAAAGGACTTGCTCTTGGTTTCCCAGAGTCTAAAGTTACTGCTTTCACTCAGACAAGCATGAGTGATATTCCAGCAGTCTACAGAACTGGACTGTCCAGCTACAGAGGTGATTCTGGGCTTCCTCACCTCCCTGTATGTCCTAACAAATACATACACATTGTCCAAGGTAAGCTGAGTGTGTCCATCTCTTACCACATGCATTCAGGATGTCTGGAGGGGTGGGTGCAGGGGAGGGATGGCAAAGGGGCCACCATCTGTCTGTGAGGTAGCAGAGGCTTGGGGAGGGGTTCAGACTTGATTCTACTGTTGTTTACACACCTACTTCAGAGGATCTCCAGAACACAGAGCAACAATCTTAAATCCATTTCTTATCCTCCTCATAGCAACAAGGTCTATAGGACAGTCTGGTGAGAGTAACTTCCCACTTCTCAAAACGAGTTACAGCTCTTGTCGGGGGGCAGGTGGCAGGAGTTGTTTCTTTGATTTTGCTTGCATTCTTCGTATAAAACCAAGGCTGATGCTCAACAGGCATAGTGAGCACACATAATGATTGTAGTATATTTAGAACTTCTCAGATAGTACTGCGCAGTTCCAGAAAATACCATCCTATTTGACTTAAACAAAACTTTATGAAGAAAACACAGCAAATGAATAGTCAGTTGTGTTTCAACTTGATAAAACACCAGCCAGGGATCACTCCTCTGCTGAAAAACAGTTGAGTTATTCTTATTGCCTACAGAATAAAACCTATACACCTTTAAGGACGTTTGTAATCTCACTACTGTCTACATCTTCAGCTTCATCTCCTACTGGATTCATCATCTATTTTTTAAAATTTTTATTGGGGTGTAGTTGATTTACAATGGCACCGCACTCCAGTACTCTTGCCTGGAAAATCCCATGGATGGAGGAGCCTGGTAGGCTGCAGTCCATGGGGTCGCGAAGAATCAGACATGACTGAGCGACTTCACTTTCACTTTTCACTTTCATGCATTGGAGAAGGAAATGGCAACCCACTCCAGTGTTCTTGCCTGGAGAATCCTAGGGACAGGGGAGCCTGGTGGGCTGCCGTCTCTGGGGTCACACAGAGTCGGACACAACTGAATCGACTTAGCAGCAGTTGATTTACAATGTTGGGTTAGTTTCAGGTGTACAGCAAAATGAATCTCTTTGACATATACATATATCTTCCATCATCTACTTTTATTTATTAAACCTTAATGGAGCATCTAAACCATCTAGCAACTCTGAAAATGAGATTTTAAGGAAAAATATCCTCCCAGCCCTCAGTAAGAGATAGGGAAGTAACTAAATGTGCTAATGCTATGTTAAAATATGCAGTTGTGGGTATTAAACATGGCTAGGTTGACAGATTCACAAAGAAGGCTTCTTAGAGGAGGTGACAGTTGAGACTCGAGAGGTGAGTAGGAGCTATCAGAACAAAAAAGTGAGAACATCAAGAGAAAAGGCACAGAGGACTTAAACAGTTAAACATTCTGGATTTAAAAGGTGGTTAGGACATGAGACTTAAGCACACACGAGGCAGGACTCTAGACAGGCAGGCCAGACTAGAAAACATTTGGCTGGTGGGGGTTATTTGTAAGTGCCATGGTCTGAATGCTTATCTTCCCTCCCCTAAAATTCAAATGTTGAAATCCTAGTGTCAATGGGTGGGGTTTTTGGGTGTTGCTCAAATTTTGAGGGTGGAGCTCTCATAAATGTGATTAGTGCCTGATCACAGAGGCTCCAGAGAGATCCTTAGCCCTTTTCACCAAGTGAAGACACAGAAAGAAGGTGCTGGTGATGAACTAGGAAACTGAGCCTTCAGGGGTAACCATGCCGGCACCTTGATTCCCAGCCTGCAGAATTGTGAGTAATAAGTTTTTGTTTTTTAATAAGCTACCCAGTTGGTGTTACTGTTTTATAGCAGCCTGAAAGGAATAAGACAGTAACTGGGAGCCCTGTAGTTTTTTGAGACTGGTATAATCAGAGCATCAATATTAAAATAGAGGATGGGTGTGGGACAGTTCCTGGCAGTCCAATGGTTAAGACCCCCACTTCCAGTGCAAGGGCAAAGGTTCAGTCCCTGGTCAGGGAACTAAGATCCTACACACTGTGTGGCACGACCAAAAAAACTTTTAAAAGAAAAAAAATAAAGGATGGGTGGAATCAGGGAAATCATATTCAGGGTGCCCCTTTAGAATCTGTGTTGTAATAGACCACTGTCAATGCCTTCCAGTCAAAAGCCACCAGGAATTCTCATTTCTAGTTTACTGTCCCTTGCAACAAAGAAGACAGCACACCATGGAGAACTGTGGGGAGAGTCTGAGTAGGAGGGTATTAGAAAAGAGTTGGGCTTGTGTCAGGTGATGTTAGGGAAGCTTGGACTTGCTGTCAGGAAGTGGGGCCAAATCTATGACTCAATATCCTAGTAAACTTATTAAAAGGTGGGGAAAAATGTCAAAAGTAAAGCTGTGGTTGGTAAAAGGAGCTTCAGTCAATTATATTAGTCAAGGCAAGGGGATGTCTGATTATTTTTGTGGTATGGACAATGTTTGCATTTTTGTCTGTTCAGACATGATTACAGAGTAGTCTTATTTCTGTCTGACCCATCACAGTCACAGAATGGTCCCTTCTGATGCTGATGTTCTATGAAATTATCATGTCCAACATGAAACCATCATGACCTGCCTGTGAGCATCAGGTCAGCTCCCAGATGTCAGGAACTGACTTTCTCTTTCTCACAACTCTTTCTGCTCAGTGTTGTTGGGCTTGCTTCATAATCCTCGGATCTCAATGATAAAGTGCACACCAAACTCCCAACTCCTTCATTTACCTGTGTTTTTACTCTTTTTCCTAGGAGAGCAGCATACAAGTCAATGAGCCCCATTTTGTTCTATCTTCCTAGATTTCTCATATGGGAACCAGAAAGACACTGTTCAACTTGCCAGTTATCTGCCATTGCTGGGAAATGATCAAGTTTGCATCACTGTGCACAGTCTCCAGAAAGTGCCACGATGACAGAATACTGACTTCCGCAGGGGCTCAGGGCTGGCGTCAGCAAGTTGAGAAAAGCAAGCAGTTTCAGTTTCTGGAAGGTTTCACGAGACAGCACCCCATACACTTAACTTACTTAGGAAGCATTCTACTTACAGAGATTCCAGCTTTGCAATTTCTGGAATTTGTGGACACGTAAACATTGGATCCAAGTCATTTTTACTTAGCTTCTCAGTCTTCATACTTCACCCTCTTACTACTCCCCAGTGAAGATATGAGTGATGCTCCTCATGCCTAACCCCTTCAAAGACTAGTTTCTTTCCTCACACTATAGTATTAAAAAAAAAAAAATTAACACATACATAAGATACCAGTATTGTAATCAGTACTAAAGCTTTATGCTAAAGATTCAGGATTTTAAATACCATATTTTCATGAAGAATCTTCTACTCAACATAATTTGAACTCCAACTATGTTTCAGGTACAATTCTAGGCCCTTGTGGGCTGCATCAGAAAACAAAATAGACAAAATTCTTTGTGGAACTTATACTCTAGTATATGGGAGAGGAAAAAGACAAGTTAAATATATACAGGATGTTAGTATCAATGGAGGAAATTAAGTGCTGAAGGGAACAGGAGGTGCTATAACTTAGGAGTTTTGTTCCCTCTTTTTTTAGGGGTACTGTAATTTTAAATGGAGTGATCGGTACCAGTCTCAGTGAGAAGGCGATGTTAGAGCCGACTTAAGGAAGAGCATTCTGAGAATTCTCTGGTGGTCCACTGGTTAGGACTCTGAGCTTTCACTGCTGAGGGTGCAGGTTTGATCCTTGGTCAAGGAACTAGGATCCCTCAAACTGGGTTGTATCTGGCCAAAAAAAAAACAAAAACAAAAAAAGAAGAGCATTCTGCTAAGGAGGGATAGCTTCTGGGAAAGATGCAAAAGCCCTAAGGCTCTAGAGTTCAAGGACTAGCCAGGAGGCCATACTGGGTGGAGCATAAAGAACAGTGATGACTGAGTGGCCCCAGGGCCTGTAACCATCAATGGATGTTGACTTTTGCTCTAAGTAAGATGAGGAGCTATCAGTCTTGAACAGAGAAATGAGATATGAAATGTTATCTCACTGGAGACGGCAACTTTTGAGTTTGTTATAAAGGAGAAATGGGGTGATAGTGTGGAGGGATGGGAGCAGGTGACAAGAAAAAGTTTGTTTCATTTTTTTAAGACAAATAGCATGATTGCATGTTGAATATACAGCTTGAAATTAAAAATCACACTTTTTGCCTTTTCTGCTTCCCAAGTACCTTGTATTTGACTGCTTTAAGTATTGAGAGACAAGGGGCCGTATTTGCTTGACCCATTCAATCAACAAATTATTTAGTAGTTACATCACATACAAACTAATATAACTAAATCAAAGTTAATCATTTCAGAAATCTTTAGAGGTTTCAGTTTCTGGATATGTAAAGTATCTAACAAAATTTATTTCTTAATAGCTTTTAAATTCACTCTTTTCCTGCAATCTTTCCACATAATAGAGAATTAAGAAAACACATCAAGACACAAACTGCTTGTCAAACAATTACAGTGGTTCAGATAATCAAAATGCCCTTCAACAAGTTTTATGACCACAGCTCAAGAGTGTAGTGATCAACTCAAATGAATCCTGAATATTTTAAAAGATGGTGTTAAACTTTTTGTAAGAGTGTCCCCATATTTATGAGTTAACTGTTCTTTTAGATGAGATTTTTTTTCCCTTTACTGAATTGCTCGTTTAGCTGTTTAGAAAAATGATATCAGCTGTAAGAGATTTTTTTGCATAATTGGCCATCTGTTTCAAGGTAATGATTACAGACTGCACCCTGCAAGCAACCCATAGCTTTCGTTAGCTTCCTCCTTCAGGAACCAGGAAATAGGTGAAATCCATAATTATCAGATTCACAACAGCCTCTTTCTGAGGCAGTAAGTATTTTTGTGGTTGAGTCTGAGGCTTTTCTTGAAAAGATCATTTGTTTAAAAAAGAAGTTTTGCTGGTTTGTATTTGGAATTCAAATGAAGTTACTGAGAATCCCATGGCTGCTACGTAGTGAACTTGGAACCAGGAAACATTTCGAATCCCAGCTCCACCCCACGCCAGTCCCGTGACTCTAGGCAAGCTGCTTGGCTTCTCAGAGCCTCACTTAGCTCAATGGCAAAATGAAAAGAATCTTGCCTCAGTGCAATGGCAAGGATGGGATGACCACCATGTAGACTTACATGCCTGGCACAGCCAGGGGCACATTATAGACTGCCAGTAAATCCACCTGGATCTGCTACACCTGCCATCAGGTCAGGCCAAAGCCTTCCCTTTCTTCCTTAGCAAAGAAAGTACAGCTCTTCAGACAGTGCCATTTGTATCCTTAGAGCCACCTCTCTAGAGAAAAGGCAGGACTTCTGAGATAATCATATAAAAGGGAGAAATTTTTTGTTTGGGGGGTTTCCTCCCCACTGACATCTCAAGTTTATACCACTATTCCTCTTGCTGGGAGGATGGGATGATAAATGGATCTCACTGGTGTGCATTTTATTTTAATAAATTACTTGTTTCAAAAGTAACTATTGAGGACTTTCCTGATGGTCCAGTGGTTAAGAATTCACCTGCCAATGCAGGAGACATGAATTCCATCACTGTTCCAGAAAGATCCCACATGCCATGGGGCAACTAAACTCATGTGCTGCAATTATTGAGCCCATGCACTGCAACTACTGAAGCCCACAGCTTGAGCCCATGCCCTGCAACAAGAGAAGCCGCCACGATGAGAAGCCCATGCACCACAGCTAGAGAGTAGCCCCCGCTTACCACAACTAGATAAAGTCATATGCAGCAATGAAGACCCAGCACAGCCAAAAATTAACTATTTTAAAAAGTAACTATCGAAATACTTTGACATATACTATGATGATGCATATATACTTTATCCTGAATATACTTAACTCTTTTTAATCCAAATGGAAAACCTGCATATAAACGTTGTTTATATACATAAATACTAACACATGGGGCTTCCCTGGTAGCTCAGATGCAAGGCAGGAGACCTGGTTTCAATCCCTGGGTCAGGAAGGTCCTCTGGAGAAGGAAATGGCAACCCACTCCAGTATTCTTGCCTGGGACATTCCATGGACAGAGAAGCCTAGCAAGCTATAGCCCATGGGGTCACAAAGAGTCGGACACGACTTAATGACAAGACAACAACAATATACTAAGATATATGCCTAGGGTTACAAAAATTTATGAACTTTGATAAAACACATCATAATACCCACTGTTTGTCTTGAAATTCTAATGCAAGTCAGCGCATTGGAAACCAAAAATGCTGAACATGGTTGTCAAGCTATTACTGAGACACCCTGGAAAACGTGGGAAGCAATATAGCAATATAACCTCATGGAATTTGGAGCCAGGAAAAACCCTGATTTTAGAGACTTCCCTGGAGGTCCAGTGGTTGATTTCACGCTTCTGCTGCAGGAGGCATGGGTTCAATCCCTGATCAGGAAACTAAGATCCTACATGCCTTGAAGGGCAGCCAAAAAAACCACCTCACAAACACATGTAATTTGAAACACAAATGAAACACAAATTTTGAAAATTTTCTAAACCTCAAAGCATTAATTTTCTATCTATGAAGCAGAGCTAATAATAATACTTCTCAGGTATTAAGTGGATTGAGTAAAGTCATGCATCTTGAGCTCAAAATAATAACACATTATGATGACAAAGACTTAATGCAAAGTAAATAAATCTGGAGTCCCTAGTTACAGCAGAGAAGTTTAAAGTTCTCAATTAAGAATGCTAACAGGCTCACTTAGCTTAGAACCCGGAAGATCCAAGTTTAAATAATGGCCCAGCCTTTTTGTTACTAGTTATGTGACCATGGCCAAAGGCCAGTCACATTTTACCTCAGCCCCCTCATTTAATTGTTAAGTATTAATGACATTATTAATAGTTACTATATATAAAGCACTGACCATATGCCAACGCAATCTGATGTTTATCTATGTGCTCCAGTCTTCACAATAACCCTTCAAGCTAGAGGCTCTTACCTCTATTTTACAAATGGCTGAAATTGAGAGAAATTAAATTTGTTCAAAGCCACCCAGCTAGTAACTGGTAGAACCTGGATCCACAGCCTGGTTTATCAGTCTCCAAATCCTGTACTTAACTACCCAAATGACCTAACTCTCCCAGGGAAAATCAAAGAACATTACTCCTGCAAGAGTACTTTGTGAACTGAAACATCACAGAATGGGCTTGTGATTTGCCTACCCCTCAGTGCCTGGGAAACCTGAAAGGCTAGCTTCAATCTCTTTCATCTCATCTTGGAATTTTGTCTTTACCTCAATTTCACTTGAGCCGATCTGATAAACAACATTAAAGGACAGACAGCCAAAGACAGTTCTATGTACTCCCAAGAGTTCAGGGCAACAAAGTGTTAGTCGGTCAGTTTGTGTCTGACTCTTTGCGACCCCATGGACCGTAGCCCGTCAGGCTCCTCTGTCCATGGAATTCTCCAGGCAAGAATACTGGAGTGAGTAGCCATTCCCTTCTCCTGGGGATATTTGCCACCCAGGGATGAACCCAGATCTCCTGCATTGCAGGTAGATTTTTTACCCCCTAAGCTACCAGGGAGGCCTTCAAGGCCTCAAGACCTTGTGCTTCTCCTTGAAATGTGGACAAAATACTTTCTTGGACTAACTCCTCACACCTGCATTTGCAGTTAGCTTGTTAAGTATAAAAAGTCACATAAATGTCTCCTGAAACTAGCTATAACAAACTCCAGTTGCTGGCACACATGCCATCAATCTAATTAAGGCAAATTTCAGTCCCCTTTCAAGGATACGGTGTCAAATGTAGAGCTAGCCCCTCTGAAATTTCTGTCAACTAGTCCCCTGCAGTTCAGTATAACTTACTTAGTTATCCACCCTTGGAATAATAATCTTCTTGGAAACACCAAAGTGTTGGTGCTGGACATGACATATGAGGGACAAAGTGGGGCTCAGTTTGGCATCACCTAGCCCCTCAATCCTGGAGATTCTCAGCGTGGCCATCTCACCCCGGCAGAGGAAACAGGAGGGCAAGGTCCAGATAAAGTGAAGGGTGTTAATTTACCAACCAGATCTCGACGCTGGAAAGCCGCTGAAGCTGCTGAATCTGGGGCTACTAGAGTCTATTCATTTGCATGAGGAAGAAAGGTCGTCCCGCGTTTCCCAGAAGCCAGATTGAGCCTGGAGAACGTGACTCTCTCCGGTCCTGGGACTGCCGTTTTCCCTTCACAGTAAAACAATCTGGCTGCCCCTGGGGCGCTCACGAGGGACCCCGTCCCTCTTTCGACCTCGGAATCGGGGAAGCGCAGCCGGAGCCAATTTAAGCCTGCGCAGCGGGGGTGGGAGATGCTGAGCCCCAGCGCCTGGCCCTTACCTCCGACGGAGGGATCTCAAACACGCCCGCGATCTTGGCGTAGAGTTCCTGGATACTGGAGAAATTCTCCACTCTGCCCGTGGCGCTTCCGTGGGCCAGCTGCGTGTGGAAAACCAGCCTGCGGGCGGGCGCCGGAGGGCTGGGCAGGCTGCGGACAGCCGCATCCGTATGCTCGCCCTCCACCAGTCGGGAGGTCTCCTTGGTGTTGAATTTCTTTTTTCTCCGCAGCCCCAGGGGCATCTTGCCTGGCCGAGGGCGGCGGCCCACCTGCGCTGCCAGCGGGCTGCTGCCTCCTTGGCCGGCCCCCTGGACTTTGTGCCCAGCGGCCCGCCCGCTCGAGGCAGGTGCAGCCTGGGCTGGGCCAATAGCAGAGGGCCTTCGGCCGGGCCCCGTCTGGTCAGGGCCCCCTCCTCCACTGGGAGGAGCTGCACCTGCAGGCGGAGGGGCCACCAGCCCTCTGGGATCTGCGAGAAGAAAAGTTGGACCTCAGGATAGGGAATGTTGCCTGCCTTTCCCGTTCTACAAAGATCAAACCATCAGCCTCTGCTGCTGACCCTACCCCTACCCCGCGCCCTGAGGGGAATTCAGGATGCGGAAACAAGGAAGCATTCTGTGCTTTGGAGAGTGTCCCTAGATAGTTAAGATGCATATCTTAAGGAATAATTTCAGTGAACCCAGACTCTTTCATCTTCTCTTACATAGGAAAATTCTACAGTCATTAATTTGAAATGTCTGTTCTTTGTGATTAGCAGTAATCTTTTGATATTCCAGTACATGTTTTTATCCAACAGAAACACTCATATGTCGTGGCTCCTCCCTTACCTCTTCTAAGCAGTTTCTCAGAGCTATCTGAGAGGCTGTCTACTCAGCTAGAGTAAGGTCCTCAAGTGAAACTTAACTCGAAACTTTCAGGTTGTGCATGTTCTTCAGTTGATAACCCACTCCCTCATCGCATTTCCTAGCTTCTTTTCCCTCTTTAAAAAATAAAAAAAGTTGGCTCAATTTCTATAAAAGCCTTAGGATGCTGATTCTACAGAGCACCACATCTTAGGATACAACATGATGGCCCTTCTGGTGACAGTCATAAACGTGTGGTAGGGGCTCACATGTTTGTGGCCGGGCCACATGCTTTCATGTCTGTACACAGAGGATAAGAATTTAAGTGGAAGACAATCTCCATCTTTTTTCTCTGTACCATTGGAGAAGGCAATGGCAACTCACTCTAGTACTCTTGCCTGGAAAATCCCATGGACGGAGGAACCTGCTAGGCTACAGTCCATGGGGTCGCAAAGAGTCAGACACTTGAGCGACTTCACTTTCACTTTTCACTTTCGTGCATTGAAGGAAATGGCAACCCACCCCAGCGTTCTTGCCTGGAGAATCCCAGGGACAGAGGAGACTGGTGGGCTGCCGTCTATGGGGTCGCACTGACGCAACTTAGCAGCAGCAGCAGCAGCATATACCCTGCAAGGCAGAATTGGAAGGAAAAGTTTTGAGATTAGTACCACATTAGATTTATAGTCACATACCCTCAGCTGACCCCTCAACAACTCTCAGTAATCCTTGTTACTTTTTCCTGGGTACCTTTCTCTCACCAGTTTCCCTGGTGGCTCAGATGGTGAAGCGTCTGCCTGCAATGTGCGAGACCCGGCTTTGATCCCTGGGTCAGGAAGATCCCCTGGAGAAGGAAATGGCAATCCATTTGAGTACTGTTGCCTGGAAAATTCCATGGATGGAGGAGCCTGGTAGGCTACAGTCCATGGGGTTGCAAAGAGTTGGACATGACTGAGTGACTTCACTTTCACTTTCTCTCCCAAATGTTCAGCACTCTACCTAAGTGATTTCTCCACCTCTGCCCTCCTTGGTCTCTGCAGAAAACCCTGTTTCATTCTACAGAGGAAACTGAGGCCATTCAGTGTGACTCCTGAACTTCCTCAATTCCCAACCCCTTGTCTGTAACTCCACTCACCTCCTTTCTCCAAACTCTGAAGAAATCTCTTCTTTTTACTTGACCCTTGTTCTGATCTCTTCATTCCTCAAGGGTCTCTATGCTTAAGCTACCAGCTGACTCTTGTTTCTCCTCCCCACTCAGTGCCACCCACTGATGGTCAAAAGCCCAAATATTTTACATTGTTTTCAAGTCCTCCACACCTCCACCCCTGCAGTCACCTCTACATTTTCACAACCAAGCAAAACAGCCTTAAATTATTAGCTGCATTTCCTCAATTCCTCTTTGCTCTTAGACTCACTGTGATCAGACTTTACCCCCAAGTGTCACTGAAATTGCTCTTACTATGGAAAGCATTTAGTCATCAGATACGATAAACACTTTTTGGTCTTTATCTTACTTCAACTTTTGGAGTATCTGACTGCATTGACCACCTTTATTCTTAAATCATGCCTCTGTTTTGGATTCTGTCTACTGAAATAAAAATGTACAATATGGGAGTTCTGAGTTTCTGTTTTATTTGGAGATTTACTAAGGACTGAAGAGCGCCGAAGAATTGATGCTTTCAAACTGTGGTCCTGGAGAAAATTCTCAAGAGCTCAGTTGGACAGCAAGGAGATCTAACCAGTTAATCCTAAAGGAAATAAACCCTGAATATTCATTGCAAGGACTGATGCTGAAACTGAAACTTCAATACTTTGACCACTTCAATACTTTTCAATACTTTGATGTGGCTGACTCATTGTAAAAGACCCTGATCCAGGGAAGTTTGAGGGCAAGAAGAGAAACAGGTGACAGAGGATGAGCTGGTTGGATGGCATCATGGACTTAATGGACAGGAGTTTGAGTAAACTCCGGAGGATAGTGAAGGACAGGGAAGCCTGTCATGCTGCAGTTCATGTGGTGACGAAATGTCAGACACGGCTTAGTGACCGAGCAACAACAATAGCCCAGTGCGTGCAATGTGAAAGTTGAACCATAAACAAGACTGAGTGCAGAAGAACTGATGCCTTCCAACAGTGGAGAAGACTCTTGAGAGTCCCTTGGACTGCAAGGAGGTCAAACCAGTGAATCCTAAGGGAAATCAACCCTGAATACTCCTTGGAAGAGCTTATGCTGAAGCTGAAGCTCCAGTACTTTGGTAACTTGATGCAAGAGTTGACTCATTGGAAAAGACCCTGGTGCTAGGAAAAGTTAAAGGCAAAAGGAGAAGAGGGCAGCAGAGAATGAGGTAGTTAGATAGCATCACTGACTCAATGGATATGAATTTGAGCAAACTCTGGGAGATAATGGAAGATAGAGGAGCCTGGTGTGCTGCAATCCATGGGGTCACAAAGAGTCAGACATGAGTTGGTGACTGAACAACAACATAGCCCAAGAGACAGCCCCTTAGATAGCCTGAAAAACTGCTCAGATGAGGGGGGAGATCAGTGTGTATGTGATTTTGGCAAAGGGGGTAGGTACATGCAAGCAAGCACACATCTCAGTAGAAGGTTGCTGCTAGACGTGTGGAACCTTCATTAATGGTTTTAGTGCTTTTCTAAGTGTGGGAAGATGCAAGAACCCAGGTTTATAAAAAAATTTCCTCTCAAAATATTTGACTATCTGAAGCCTGTTCTACCAGTGTTCCCAAAGCCTTGCTCTTAATCTGTGTCCTGATCTCCTTTCAGGGTGTGTTAAAGGTCAGCAGCTGCAGTGGCTAATAACTCAATTCCAGTTGTGATATCTACAAATTGGTATGAACTCCTCTCTTCTTGAAATCGCTAAGATATCTTGAAATCCCTGCACTTGTCAGGAGGTGTCCTTCATTATTCACATGATAGGCTGCTGGGAACCTAAAAGTTTCCAATTTCTGGAGGAATCAGGTAGAGAGAAAAGACAAATCTTTCAATTCTGCTTACAAGGATTGTTTTTTGTTGTAGTCCTTAAGTCCTATTTGATTCTTTGTGACCTCATGGTCTGTAGCCTGCCAGACTCCTCTGTCCATGGGATTTTCCAGGCAAGAATACTGGAGTGGGTTGCCATTCCTTCTCCAGGGGATCTTCCCCACCCAGGGATCAAACCCATGTCTCCTGCATTGGCAGGCAGATTCTTTACCACTGAGCCAACTGGGAAGCCACTTCTTTTCCCTTAACAAAACACATTTTCACTCCTCATATCTTTTATTGAAAATACAACTTATACTTCTTGCATACTGAAATGTTTCCATTATTATTTCTAGTAGCTTTAATACATATTTTAATTAGAATTCTCAACTCTTGAAAATCAATTTCTAGTGAAAAATAAGAAGTAAGCACTTAAGAACTTTTACATTTTCATCCTATACATGGGCAAAATTTTAAATATTATTCATAATGTTTAAAAACATGTGCTTTCTTATAGAAAATGTCCCAGTGTTGCAGCAAACATACTTATTAATAGTCCTAAATATCTTTAGTTTCTCTGTAAAAGAAACCCAATGTTCAGTAATTAATGTTTCAGTATCTTATTTTATTTGAGAATGACCTAGTCAATAAACTTTCATCATTAACTTAATTTAGTAAAACTCTAAAATTTTAAGTTTCTAAAATCTGAGAAGCTATTTTTAAGTAGATATGCCTAAAACATAATTATTCCTAAAGAGTTTACCTAAATATTCTTATCTTATTTACATTTAATTTACTTATAAACAATGTTATCATACCAAGTGATTTTTCTTCCTTATAAATTTTGCACCGGATATAATAAGGTCTTATTTGACTTCTAGTAAACCTAGGTACAATCATACTATTATACTTAATGTTGATAGCTCTAAAGATATGTCTGTATTAAACCAACAAACTTAAACTAACTTTAATAATAAATATTAATTTAATACTGAATATTTCCCAGTTCATATGAACCTGAAATTCATTTGGGTTGGTTTCTTTTATATTTCTCAGAATTTATGTAAGCACTTAATTTTTGTTAAATCAACTAAATAGAACTCATTTCCAAATTAATTTTGGTTAAACCATCTGGAGGTAGAGACATATCGTATCTCTAACATACACACAGACATATATATCCATGTAGACACAGAGATCTCACAATTTGATGTTAAAACTTAGCCATGAATCAAGTATTACAATATAAAACTCACTAGTTTATAAACAACAATTGGAATACATTAAGTTTACTCACCTGAATTTAAAAAGGCCTGTCCCTTCTTTTTTTTCTCAGTCTCAGGAGTTGGAGATGGTCTAGGATAAGAGATGAGTTCCTAAGAGCCCTGGTAGAATATACACATCTCAAGACACAAAAAGAGAAATGCAAGTTTCTCCTAGAAGGACTTGTTCTCTTAGGATCAGGATTGTGAAAAGACATTTCATCAAGCTGGCTTTTTTTAACTTAACTGCATAAGCAATAAAAGAGCCCATTTTGACCAGTTGAGGGGACAAAATTTCCTTTAATTCTCAATTAAGTTGGTACTTGTAAATATAAGTTTTGTATAACCTGACTTGAGTGTTGGTGGGAGGCTGGCTTTCTGACAACCCTCATTTAGGAAAAATGTTAGGCCAGCCTCCCACCTAGTCAACCAGACCACTCAGTGTCTTTCTGAGAAAACTCCAGTATCTTTCAAATGGAGAGCCTGTTCTATACCACTAAACAAAACTTTGGTTCATCAACCAATAATTGGAAGATCTAAGAACCAGAAGAGCTTACTCCAGTTTGTCTGGACACACCAAGGAGGTAGACACTCACTAGGGGCCCTGCTGGTACCAAGGCTCCAGCTCCACATAGAATTCAGGTAAAGGAGAGAAGTCTACTCTAGGTCCCTAGTGTTCGTGCTCAAGTCGCTTCAGTCGTGTCTGACTCTTTGTGACCCTATGGACTGTAGCCCGCCAGGCTCGTCTGTCTGTGGAATTTTTCAGGCAAGAATACTACAGTGGGTTGCCATGCCTTCCTCCAGGGGATCTTACCCTCTCTGCACCCACCCAGGGTTCAAACCTGCGTCTCTTACATCTCCTGCATTGGCAGGGAGGTTCTTTACCACTAGCTCCACCTGGGAAGCCCCTGGTTCCCTTAGTGGTCACCAAAACTATCAACTGAAATAAAAACACTGAATGTGAGAGCTCTGAGTTTCCGTTTTATTGAGAGACATAGGACTATAAACCAGGAGACAGCCTCTCGGAGGACTCTGAGGAACTGCTCAAAAGAGGTAAGGGGGGAGGTCAGTGTATATGTGATTTTGGCAAAGGGAGTACATACAAGCAGGCACACATCTCAGTAGAAGGTTGCTGCTAGTCATGAGGATCAGATATCTTCATTAATGGTTTTGGTGCTTGTTCAATTGTGGGAAGATGCAAGAATCCAGGTTCATAGAAAATTCTCCTGAAAATATTTAACTGTCTGAAAGCTTGTTCTGCCAATATGTGCCAAAGCACAGAGTACCTCACCCTGACCTCCTGTCAGGATGTGTTAAAAGTTAGCAGCTGCAGTGACTAATAACTCAATTCTTGTAGAGCCGAATGGTGATCAACCTTCACTAGTTGGGGTACCTCTCCTGTCTTTGCTAAGTGCTACTCTCGAGGAACTGTGTTCTGTGAGGCATTTTTTCTTGGCCATCTTGTCTTCCTACCCTACATACTCTACCTGATTGACCACTTCTAGTCTTCCAGTTTCAGCAGATGTTGTTGACCTCCAAATTTGTATCTGCAGTTCAATCTACCAGAAAGAGAATGCACTGTAGGAGACTAAAATTGAGATTATACAAACTCATCCTTTCTCCTGAAAATATCTTTGTTTCTCCTGATTTCACTAATCATGATCACATACTCTGTGGCCCAAACCAGACATATTTGAGTCATCATACCAAGCTTTTTCCTTTTCCCTAACCTCTTGGATCAATTCAGGCCTGAAATTTTCTGTTTTTCAGATTGAGGTTCATGTGTGCATACATATTCAGTCATGTCCAACCCTTTGCAACCCCATGGACTGTAGCCCACAGGCTCCTCTGTCCATGGGACTCTCCAGGCAAGAATACTGGAGTAGGTTGCCATGCCCTCCTCCAGGGCATCTTCCCAACCCAGGGATCAAACCCACATCTCTTATGTCTCCTCCATTGGCAGGAGGGTTCTTTACCACTAGCACCACCTGGAAAAGCCCAATATTACCCTTAGACCTGAGGAAAAGATATGGACTCCATAGGTTCAAGGGATATGGTCACCCGGAACTCATGCCCTCCCTTCTAGAACATGCTCTGGATACCCAGGATCCTGGATTTCCCGGCCCAGGTGGGCCCAAGTCTGGTTCCAAAAACTGCATAGTTTTTTCCCAGGGTCAAGGCAGGCCCACACCTGATGTGCACAAAAGTATGCCTGGGTGGGGTGGGGGGTGGGGGGCGGTGGCCCAGGAGCCACTCTTTGCACAGTATGAGGTGGGGAAAGGGGAGGAGCACAGAGCAGAGCTTCAGAGGAATAGAATGGGGTAGTCTTCAGGCATAGACCTGTTTCTCCCCATGTCCCGCTACACTCCTCTATGTAACTGGGAACCTCAAATATTGAACCTGACCTTTTAGATCATTATTAAAATGTATTGGTCACATAGGAAGCTAGAACATACATTATTTGACAGTTTGTTTTAAGCAATTATTTTTCAGTAGTTAGGATATGGTATCTGGGTGTCCATGTCCCACATATATGCCTGCCCTGACCTCATTTTCCTCCCCAGGTCACTGGACCAAACTCTGCTGCTGCTGCTAAGTCACTTCAGTTGTGTTTGACCGTGCAACCCCATAGACGGCAGCCCACCAGGCTCCCCCGTCCCTGGGATTCTCCAGGCAAGAACACTGGAGTGGGTTGCCATTTCCTTCTCCAATGCATGAAAGTGAAAAGTGAAGGTGAAGTCACTCAGTCAGGTCCGACTCTTAGCGACCCCGTGGACTGCAGCCTACCAGGCTCCTCCGCCCATGGGATTTTCCAGGCAAAAGTACTGGAGTGGGCTGCCATTGCCTTCTCCGGGACCAAACTCTACCATGAACCAAACCAGATGCCAGAGGAGAAAGAAAGTCTTTGCTAATATTGTCGACACTGCAGATGTCTCCAGGAAAAATTGGAAAAAATGAAAGTTGGGTCTAGAGAGGCTGGAATACCAGCCCACTTAACCCCATCTATTGTACCAGAAATAGTTCTATCCAAAGTCACATATTTTAATCACTCAAGAACTGTATTCAAAACTGAAAATATTAATTAGTTGGCATATAAGCCCTTGATGACTCTTCAGTTTTGAACTTGCATATATGCTCACTTTTTTCTTGTATGGGAAATTGTCTACCTAACCACATAGTTTCTTGAGGGTAGAAAACACGTTTCACATTCCGTTTTGGTATCCTCTCCAGATTTTCATGTAGAGTTGTATATGTAATGCTGCTGCTGCTGCTGCTAAGTCGCTTCAATCGTGTCCGACTCTGTGCGACCCCATAGATGGCAGCCTACCAGGCTCCCCGTCCCTGGGATTCTCCAGGCAAGAACACTGGAGTGGGTTGCCATTTCCTTCTCCAGTGCAGGAAAGTGAAAAGTGAAAGTGAAGTCACTCAGTCGAGTCCAACTCTTAGCGACCCCATGGACTGCAGCCCACCAGGTTCCTCCATCCATGGGATTTTCCAGGCAAGAGTACTGGAGTGGGGTGCCATCGCCTTCTCCGTGTATATGTAATATATATCAGTAAATATGACTGGCTATAATAAACTGATCTTTGTTTCTTCCTACCTAAGATAAATGATTAACTACAACTAATCAAAAATATTGTCTTTGCTTTATATCTAGGCTTACACTTCAACTTAGGTTATTAATCTGTATTTCCACTCAGTAGCATTTCATGTTTCTAGCCTAAGTATGAGTGAGTCACAAAAAAAAATTCTAGGATTAAATTAATATAAACTCACACGTCCGCCAAAAGCAATAATATTACCTTGTTTGAAAGAAAAGGTGTAGTCATCAGATGAATCATAAGACAGATTTACTAACTTGTTTTTGTTTTTCCCAGGAAACATAACCTCTAATTACATGTAACATTAGGAATTGTGAAGAAATACACACTGCCCACCAAAACACACACTACCCAACCTCCTCAGCACCCTTCCCTTCCCCGACCCCAGTTATATATGTATCCAATAAGCAAGTACTTGGGAGAAAATAAACACAGGATTTGTTAAACCATATGCAGTTTTCCCTGGAACTAAAGATAGTGTGTTTTATAGTTGCATGGCAACAATGAACAACTGAAGATGACAAGTAGGCACAGAAATAACCCTTATTTAGCTGAAATCCAGATTAAATCCTTGTAGGAATAATTGGAAATTGAGAACTGGAAAGTGGGAAGAAGAAAAGAAGACAAAATAATATAGTGGGATGAATAAAGTTAATAATAAGTAGATGTTCACTGAGCACCCACTGCGTGCCTGGCATAGTGTCCACTATATTACATGCATCATCTCATCCATGGACACTTAGAGAAAATCCTCTGGTTTGGAATCCAACTTACTCTGCATCTCCAAGGTTACGGTAAATAAAAGAGTAAAGAAACAAAAATAATGTGAACAGTAAACTAAATTAACATAAGTCCTTCTATACTAATATAAATATTAAAAAGCTGTGTAGGATTTAGAAAGTCTTAGAAGTCACATATTTTAATCATTCAAGAACTATATTCAAAACTGAAAATAGTAATTAGTTGGCATGTAAGCCCTTGATGACTCTTCAGAGTTGGCCAAATAATTTCCTTTATACAGAACCCAAAATAGTATTTAGAGCAAAGACTGTTTAGAGTAACAAATATTTTTAATGAAAATAATAACTAAGTAACCTTTGAATGTGAGCATGTCAAGACATAGCAAAGGCAAAAAAAGTATTTTTTCTTAGGAAAAATTATCTCATGTAAGAGTAAAAATTCTGGAGCAGTTATATGTCAAAAATATGAAATCTGAGGTTGATCTACTATCCATTTGCTGGGGGAAAAGGTAACAGATTGTAAGCACCTGATAGTCATTAGTGGTGACGAGATAATTGTCCCCAACTGTTCCATTTTTAATTTGAAATACATGCAAATAATGAGTTCTCAAACATGCCCAAATATTTTTCATACTGTTCCTCGGTCTTACTGGAAAAATTATAGTAGTAAATGTTATCCAGAAATATTTTGCCATGCTTGATAATTAAAATTAGAATACTGAACTTACCCAGAAAGCTTTAAAACTATAATTTTATCTGAAAACTAATAATCAGTATAATATAATTTCCATCATTTAAGGTAATATAGTTCGATTTTTGGCTTCCCTAGTGGCTCAGTAGTAAAGAATCCACCTGCCAGGCAGGAGATGTGGGTTTGATCCCTGGATTGGGAATATCCCCTGGAGAAGGAAATGGCAGTTTACTCCAATATTCTTGCCTGAAGAATCCCATGGACAGAGGAACTTGGTGTGCTACAGTCCATGGGTTACAAACAGTCAGACATGACTTCAAGACTGAGCATGCACACACACATTTTATTAAACAGAAACGATATGGTGATACTGGGGCCAAGTAAAGACTAGTTAGGAAAAACGCAAGCCTGAATCTGCACAGTATTGCTGGCATCAGCCAGAAATGGAAAGCTATTGCATGACATTCCACTTTGGGTGGCCCTGAAACACTTCTTGAAGGGAAATCCCCTCAGTGTGCAGAAATTTAGGCTGCTCATTTGATTGTCCACTTTGCATGGAGAGAAAAATGCCCTGGTATCTACTTAGGCCACATTCTCCTGGATAGTCTTCAGTTCAGTTCAGTTGCTGCCATGTCCAACTCTTTGTGACCCCATGGACTGCAGCAAACCAGGTTTCCCTGTCCATCAACAACTCCCGGAGGTTACTCAAACCAATGTCCATCGAGTTGGTGATGTCCATCTAATAATCTCATCCTCTGTAGTCCCCTTCTCCTCCTGCTTGCGATCTTTCCCAGCATCAGGGTCTTTTCCAATGAGTCAGTTCTTCCCATCAGGTGGCCAAAGTACTGGAGCTTCAGATTCAGCATCAGTCCTTCCAATGAATATTCAGTGATTTCAATGAATATTCAATGATTCAGAATATTCAATGATTTCCTTTAGGATGGACTGGTTGGATCTCCTTGCAGTCCAAGAGACTCTCAAGAGTCTTCAACACTACAGTTCAAAAGCATCATTTCTTCAGCACTCAGTTTTCTGTATGCTCCAACTCTCACATCCATACATGACTACTAGAAAAAACATAGGCTTGACTAGACGGACCATTGTTGGCAAAGTAATGTCTCTGCTTTTTAATATGCTGTCTAGGTTGGTCATAGCTTTTCTTCCCAGGAGCAAGTGTCTTTTAATTTCATGACTGCAATCACCATCTGCACTGATTTTGGAGCCCAAGAAAACAAAGTCTGTCACTGTTTCCCCATCTATTTGCCATGAAGTGATTGGACCAGATGCCATGATCTTATTTTTTGAATATTGAGTTTTAAGCCAGCTTTTTCACTCTGCTGTTTCACTTTCATCAAGAGGCTCTTTAGTTCCTCTTCAATTTCTGTCATAAGAGTGGTGTCATCTGCATATCTGGGGTAATTGATATTTCTCCTGGCAATCTTGATTCCAGCTTGTGCTTCATCCAGCCCAGCATTTCATATGATGTACTCTGCATATAAGTTAAAATATACAGGATGAAAATATACAGCCTTGACATACTCCTTTCCCGATTTGGAACCAGTCTGTTGTTCCATGTCCAGTTCTAACTGTTGCTTCTTGACTTGCATACATATTTCTCAGGCGGCAGGTCATGTGGTCTTGTATTCCCATCTCTTTAAGAATTTTCCACAGTTTGTTGTGATCCACACAGTCAAAGGCTTCGGTGTAGTCAATAAAGAAGAAGTAGACGTTTTTCTGGAACACTCTTGCTTTTTTGATGATCCAATGGATGTTGGCAATTTGACCTCTGGTTCCTCTGCCTTTTCTAAATCCAATTTGAACATCTGGAAGTTCACAGTTCATGTATTGTTGAAGCCTGGCTTGGAGAATTTTGAGCATTACTTTGCTAGCATGTGAGATGAATGCAATTGTGTGGTAGTTTGAGCATTCTTTGACATTGCCTTTCTTTGGAATTGGAATGAAAACTGACCTTTTCCAGTCCTGTGGCCACTGCTGCGTTTTCCAAATTTGCTGGCATATTAAGTGCAGCACTTTCACAGCATCATCTTTTAGGATTTAAAATAGCACAACTGGAATTCCATCACTTCCACTAGCTTTGTTTGTAGTGATGCTTCCTAAGGCCCACTTGACTTCACATTCCAGGATGTCTGGCTGTAGGTGAGTGATCACCCCATCATGGTTATCTGGGTCATGAAGATCTTTTTTTGTGTAGTTCTTCTGTGTATTCTTGCCACCTCTTCTTAATATCTTCTGCTTCTGTTAGGTCCGTATCATGGCTCGCCTTTATTGTGCACATATTTGCATGAAATGTTCCCTTGGTATCTCTAATTTTCTTGAAGAGATCTCTAGTCTTTCCAGTCTATTGTTTTCCTCTATTTCCTTGCATTGATCCCTGAGGAAGGCTTTCTTACCTCTCCTTGCTATTCTTTGGAACTCTGCATTCAAATGGGTATATCTTTCCTTTCTTCCTTTGCCTTTTGCTTCTCTTCTTTACTCGGCTATTTGTAAGGCCTCCTCAGACAACCGTTTTGCCTTTTTGCATTTCTTTTTCTTGGGGATGGTCTTGATCACTGCCTCTTGTCATGAACCTCTTCTCATGATCACTGTCATGAACCTCCATCCATAGTTCTCCAGGCATTCTGCCTATCAGATCTAATCCCTTGAATCTATTTGTCACTTCCACTGTATAATCATAACGGATTTGGTTTAGGTCATACCTGAATGGTCTAGTGGTTTTCCCTACTTTCTTCAATTTAAGTCTGAATTTAGCAATAAGGAGTTCATGATCTGAGCCACAGTCAGCTCCTGCTCTTGTTTTTGCTGACTGTATAGAGCCTCTCCATCTTTGGCTGCAAAGAATATAATCAATCTGATTTTGGTATTGACCATCTGGTGATGTCCTTGTGTAGAGTCTTCTCTTGTGATGTTGGAAGAGGGCTTGCTATGACTAGTGCATTCTCTTGGCAAAACTCTGTTAGTCTTTGACCTGCTTCATTTTGTACTCCAAGGCCAAATTTGCCTGTTACTCCAGGTATCTCTTGACTTCCTACTTTTGCATTCCAGTCCCCTATAATGAAAAGGACATCTTTTAGGGGTGTTAGTTCTAGAAGGTCTTGTAGGTCTTCACAGAACCATTCAACTTCAGCTTCTTCAGCATTATTGGTTCGGGCATAAACTTGGATTACTGTGATATTGAATGCTTTGCCTTGGAAACCAACAGAGATTATTCTGTTGTTTTTGAGATTGTATCCAAGTACTTCATTTCAGACTCTTTTGTGTGACTATGATGACTACTCCATTTCTTCTAAGGGATTCTTGCCCACAGTAGTAGATATAATGGTCATCTGAATTAAATTCACCCATTCCAGTCCATTTTAGTTCACTGATTCCTAAAATGTTGATGTTCACTCTTGCCATCTCCTCTTTGACCACTTCCAATTTGCCTTGATTCATGGACCTTGATTGAGGACTCACACATCCTCAAACAGATAACTGAGAATAATTTTTAAACATCAAGGTCTTTTTTTCTAGTTGTTTACGCTCTGTTTATCAGTAGCTGATATGCAGGTACATTGTTTGATATATTAAATTATCTTTATTAATAAATATAGTCTCTTCAGCAGAAAAAATTCTTTGAAAAGACTTAATGGGGAGAAATAATGTAAGGTCAGTTGGTATAGAAAGGTTGAAACCAAGACTACAAAATAAATTGCTTCTACCATAAAATATTATGTTTTTTAAAACTTTTGATTGTAAATGTTTTCTGTACTTTTATTTTTATTTTCAAAAGGTAAGAATTTAAAATTCCAAAAATGTGCAGGAATATTATCTCTTATATATGAATCAGCAGCCTAAGAGCTATAGAACCATATGTCCTTTAAATTCTTCATTTGAAAAACTTCAGCCAAATGTAAATTTTTAACTTACTGTAATTTAAAATGTATTGGTAAACTTTTCTTTTAATATCATCCTGTCCATAGCTCATTGGAAAAGACTCTGATGCTGGGAGGGATTGGGGGCAGGAGGAGAAGGGGACAACAGAGGATGAGATGGCTGGATGGCATCACTGACTCGATGGACATGAGTCTCAGTGAACTCCAGGAGTTGGTGATGGACAGGGAGGCCTGGCGTGCTGCGATTCATGGGGTCGCAAAGAGTTGGAAACAACTGAGTGACTGAACTGAACTGAACTGTCCATAGCTAGTATTCTTTATATATTATCTTATTCTATTAGGAAGAAATAAATATTCTCCATTTACAAATAGGCAAAACAAGCCTGAAAAGAAATTTGATTGAGTCTCTATAGCCTGAAAGCCAGGATCAGAGGTCAACACCTTGACATTTTCTAGTTCCATTTTCTTTTTTTAATATTATCTTCTGCCTCTTGGGTATGAATTAGGAAACATTATATCAGCACTGTTTGAAAATTAGATTGTAAATCTTAAATGTATTTTTCTTCTTTTCAGTAAAGGTTCCTGTTTTTCAGGACTTTTATAATTGCTATTCCTTTTTCCTTAAATGCTCTCCTACCAGGTCTTGGACAGCTGCCCCCTTTGCGTCAAGTCACTGAGGTCTGAGTACAAATGTCACTCTTCACAAAGAGGCATTCTTTGGCTGCACTGTTCTTTCTTTACCAGTCAGTTTCTATCCAACTTTTTTTTTTCCTTAATGCTTATCATCATCCAAAAAATATATTATTTTTAAACGTTTTTATTTTTGGCTTCCATGATTAGAACATAAGGTCTTTAGTGTTGGGACTGTATCGTTCACATCTTCAACAGTGATGTACATACCACATACTCAGTAAAGACTTGTCTAATAACTAAATGGCTTTTTTAAATAAAATGATAAATGAATTTTATTTTGATACTTTGAAAATTTTTAAATGAAAACAATATGTTCTAATAAAAATTTTTAAAAATAAATAAATAAAAATAAAATTTAGAGAATTTGGAAACAACAATATGTGAAAAATAAACTCCTTATAAATCATGAGTTTGAATTTTTTTCAAAAAAGGTAAGCATGTGCTCCAGCTCAGAGTGAGCTGGGGCTCAGACACAGTACTCACTGGATGCCCCCGTCCTGCAGCCTCCTTCCGGCTGCTCTCCCTGCCCGCCTCCTCCTTCCTTCGCTCCCTTCCTCCAGTTCAAGTTCCCTGATGCCTGAACCCAGAGCTGAAATCTGATGGAACCACCACAGTGTTTGCTCCTAGATTCCTGGTTTTCCAGAAGATGAAATACCCAAGGCGGCACTGCTGATCAACCAAGGTAAGGATGGTCTGTTGAATAAATGATACTGTGACCACTGATTGAAAGTGAAAAGTAAACATGTTAGTCCAGGCTCCTCTGTCCCTGGGATTCTCTAGGCAAGAATACTGGAGAGGGTAGCCATTCCCTTCTCCAGGGGATCTTCCTGGAGATCCGTCTTTGCAGGCAAATTCTTTACTGTATGAGCCAGCAAGGAATATTCAGGTGGAAATAATGAAACTGGAGGCCTGCCTCATACCATACAGAAAAAGTACTTCTAGGTAGATTAATATTTTTAAAACATTGAAAACATTTTTAAAAAATATATTAATAAGATTTTTTGGACTTCAAGATAGGTAAAGATTTCTGAAGACACAAAAAGTCCAGATTATACAAGAAGTGATTGAGAAACCAGATTACATTAAAAATTAATAGTTTCTATTCACCAAATAATGCCATGAAGAAAACCCAGAAGACAAACCACAACCTTGAAAGACATATTTGCAAACACATTTAATCAATGAGCTTCCCTGGTGGCTCAGATGGTAAAGCGTCTGCCCGCAATGTAGGAGACCTGGGTTCGATCCCTGGGTTGGGAAGATCTCCTGGAGAAGGAAATGGCAACCCACTCCAGTACTCTTGTCTGGAGAATCCCACGGATGGAGGAGCCTGGTAGGCTACAGTCCATGGGGTCGCAAAGAGTCGGACACGACTGAGCAACTTCACTTTCACTTTTCAATTAATATACAGAATATACAGAACTACAATAAGAAAACAGAAATAACCCAATAAAAAATGAAAAAGTCAGGGACAGTCATTTCATTTCACCAAAGAGAGAACACCACTGAGCAGTAAGCAGGTGAGAAGCTGCTCACTCATCGGTAGTCAAGGAAATGCAAAAGAAGAACAGGATGAGATGCTGTTTTTACATCCAGTTTATAAGAGCTCTGACAATATGATTTTAACTACTTTGGAGAACAGAAATTATCATGTGAACTTGGACACATCCTAAGATATGTCTTTTCTCTTCAGGGTATTTACCCTAAAGAAATTTCTGCACGTGTGTGCTGAGGGCAATCAACGGACAAGAATTTTCTCAGCAGTGTTGTACATGGTAAGCAAGACCCAAAGACAACCCAAATATCCATCTTTGGTACGTGGTGTGTGCTTATACAGTGGAATAGTATCCTGCAATAAAAATGAACTCCAGTTCCAGGAAACGAAACAGATAAATCTCAAAGACATGTTGCTGCTGCTACTGCTGCTAAGTCACTTCAGTCTGCGACCCCATAGACGGCAGCCCACCAGGGTCCTCTATCCATGGGATTTTCCAGGCAACAGTACTGGAGTGAGGTGCCATCACCTTCTCCGCAAAGACATGTTAAGCAACAGCAAAACATAAAAGGAAATATGAATCTCACCACGGAACACTGAAAAACATACAAACCAAATATATTATTAGGAATACAGAAGAAAGTATACCAAAAGCCAGAAAAAGATTACTGTAAAATCAGGTCACTGGTCACCTGTAAGGGAGGGAAGAGGTTAGTGCTGGAAAGGGTACACAGGGTGCTTTGGGGTCCTAGAAATGTTCTAATAATTTTTTTGCCTTGCTGGTATATGGGATCTTAGTTCCCTGAGCAGAGATTGAACCCACACCTGCTACAGTGGAAGCACAGAGTCTTAACCACTGGACCACCAGGGAAGTCTCCAGTGTTCTAATTCTTGACTTGGGAAGAAAAACAAGCTAGATTCTGTGTGCACTAAAAGATAGCACACTGCTCACATTTCCTGGAGGAGACTTCGGTAACCACACCTAGTTGTAAGGGAGGCTGGCATTGTAGTCTAGCTGTCTGTGTCCACTGCTCCTTCCCTCAGCTCCTGACATCTGAGCAGGTACCAGTCAAAATGTTGTTGAATGAATACTGGCTGTGTGACTCTGGACAAGCAAATCAACCTCTAAAGACATTTGTCCTCTCTTTACTTAATGCCATGTGATTTTAAACACAGGTCACTATAAAACAACTCTCTGACTATAAATGTAGCACGTGCTCCTTGAAGAAAATTTTTTAAATTGAAAAATTAAAATGAAGGCAACAGTTATCCTTAATCTCACCATCTCAAAGTCTTCACTGTTATACATTCTGATTTCTTTTTCTGCAGTCTTTTTTCTTCCTTTTCTAAATTTATATTTATCTATTTGGCTATGCCGGGTCTTAGTTGTGGCATGCAGGACCTTCAGTCTTTGTTGCAGCACATGGGGTCTTTAGTTGCAGCATGTGGGATCTAGTTCCCTGATCAGGGATTGAACTTGGGCCCCCTGCACTGGGAGCACGGAATGTTAACTGCTGGACCACTACAGAAGTCGTTCCAGTCTTTTTCTATAGATACACTATAGATAGCATCACACCCTAATTTTAAAAATTTGACCTGCTGCAAAAAATAATTTGAAAAGAAAAATTTGAAGTCATCACTCCATAATTTTCCTTCTTAGAAATACAATATTTTCAAGTGTCCTTCTTAGAAATACAATATTAGAGATTGTTTTACTAAACCTTTTTTTTTTTTTTAAACCTTTTATTTTATCAATGAGGACACCTAAAGCAGAGAAGTTAAACCACCTGCCCAAGGTCACAAATGTTGGTTATTAGTAAAACCTGATGCCTAATAGTATTCTTCCCACCAATGTTTTGTTTTCCTTCATTAGTAGATCATATTTTAAATAGACCACCCTCTAGTGCTATATTATTATGCAGTTTATTTCAGCCTATACTTCAGAAGTAAACAAAAAATTACTCATTAAAAAAAAGAATAAAGGCACATTCATAGTCTTTCTCCAAAGACACTTGTTAAAATATATCATTACTAGCTTAGGCATCTTAAAAATTGCACTAATACAAACAACTAAAATATATTATAAGCAACTACCAATCACCCTTATAAGAAGCTTTTTTAAATCTATTAGGATTTAAAACTTATGTGGTTCTGGTATGAGACAGTAATGATCTGCTCCACAGATCCACTCCCCAATGAGACTGGTGAAAATTATTTTTAAAAACAACTATTTAAAGTCTCTGGAAATTGTTCTAATGGCCTATAGCACATAAAGAAAGAAACATTTATTCAAGGAAAGCCACTACAATTTTATAAGAATAGTGAGAATCTGGTATTTGAACCAAGAACCACACTACCCCTCCCTCTTCCAACTCAGTGAGATGGAAATTCCACTCCAGACCACCACAGCCAAGAAAACCCTGTTTCTCCAATGGGAGAAATTATAAGCCAGTCAGAAGATTATCTTCTAGGAAGTCAGGATGCAAGTATTTCTCATATTGTCCTGTTATCTGTTGCTGAGGCTAAGTTCTGAGTGCGTGCAAGGGAGAGTTGGGGGCTTCCCTGGTCGCTCAGTGGTAAAGAATCTGCCTGCAATGCAGAAAATGCAGGAGACATGGGTTCAATCCCTGGTTGGGAAGATCCCCTGGAGGAGGGCATGGCAAGCCACTCCAGTATTCTTGCCTGGAGAATCTCCAAGGACAGAGGAGCCTGGAGGGCTACAGTCCATAGGGGTCGCAAAGAGTTAGACACGACTGAAGTGACTTAACATACACACACAAGGGAGAGTTGAGGGATTGCTTCTTCTACTCTCGAATTAGGATGAAGGCTCTACCTTGGGAGTGGCACAGCTGAGAAGCCTGGAGCCTTCAGTGCCATTACACTGATTGGCAGAGTTTCCACGCTGGGAGAGACGAGCTGAGATCTGGTGTCACTCTCAAATTGTCCCCACCTCAGAAGCACTCATCTCCGAAAGCTGGGGTGTCACTCAGAAAGACTGGCAATATTGTTCCTACCTGCCATCATTAGTTTGCCTGAGAGAGAAAAGAGACAAGTGAGAGGAAGACTCCTGGGATCAGAACAAATTTCAAACAAGATTTCAGTACTGTTCTTTCAAAGGAATTTGATTGGATCAGTTTGTGGAGCACTTTATGGCCCAAGGGTGTTGTGTCAGTCAGCAATGTAACCGCAGGGTGTGGTGAGGGAGACAAAGAAAGCCGTACTAAAACCACTGTCAACCCGGGGTGACTGAGCATACTCAAGTCTGCATCCTCTGAAGAGCAATAACAGAGGCTTTCCATCACAAGGGAAAATAAACTTCACTATTCAGCCAGTCTCTAAACATGTAAATATTGTTGTTTAGTTGCTAAGCCACGTATGACTCTTTTGCAACCCCATGGACTGTAGCCCACCAGGCGCCTCTGTCCATGTCCATGGTATTTTCCAGGCAAGAATACTGGAGGGGGTTGCCATTTCCCTCTCCAGAGGATCTTCTCAACCTGGGACCAAACTGCACCTTCTGCATTGCAGGTAGATTCTTTACCATCGAGCCACGTGGGAAGCCTGCAAACATATAAATAACAAGTCCAAAAAGAAAGTGGGGACCAGTACCTAGAGTTGCCTGAAAATGCTTAATTTCGAAAAATAAATAACAAAACGTACAAACAATGTATGACCCCTCCATCAGAAAGTAAGAAGGCATAAGAACTGCATGTGAAGCAACCAGATGTTGGGTTTAACAGACAAAAATTTCAAAGCAGCCATTATAAATAGTTTCAAAGAACAAAAGAAAACTATGATTAATTATAGAAGATACGATGATCATGTCTCATCAAATAGAGAATGTCAATACAGAAAACTTATGAAAAACAAACAAATGGGAACTCTAGAGCTAAAATGACAATAACTGAAATAATTCACTAGAGGGGCTCAACAGTAGATTTGAACTGGCAGGAGGAAAAAAATTAGCAAACTTGACGATAGATTGATAAAGATATAATTAATAGAATAGAGAGAATGAAGAAAGAATAGACAGAAAAAAGAATGAAGGAAAATGAGCAGAGCCTCAGGAAATGTGGAACACCATTAAATTCATGGTGGACTTTGCTGGTGGCTCAGACGGTAAAGCATCTGCCTACAATGTGGGAGACCCGAGTTCAATCCCTGGGTTGGAAAGATCTCCTGGAGAAGGAAATGGCAACTCACTCCAGTATTCTTGCCTGGAAAATCCCATGGACAGAGGAACCTGGTAGGCTATAGTCCATGGGGTCATAAAGAGTCTGACACAACTGAGTAACTTCACTTTCACTTTCATGCAATACTGGAGTACCAAAAGGAGGAGAGAGAGAGAAAAAAGAAGAAAAAAATTTTTTTTAATAATGACTGGAAACTTCTCAAAGTTATTGAAAAATATTAGTCTATATAGCCATGAAAGTCAACAAACTCCACATAGGATAAGCATGGAGATCTATAGACATCATAGTAAAAATGCTGATGGTCAATGACAAGGAGAAAATCTTGAATGCAAGAGACTAACTACTTGTTGTCACCATTTATGAAGGAACCCCAATAAAATCAGTTTACTTATAACTGGAAATAAGGGAGACCAGAGGCAGTGGGATAAGATATCAAAATTGCTCAAAGAAAAAAAATCTGTCAACCAAGAATCCTGTATTCAGGATTTGCCTTTCAAAAATGAAGGCAAAATAAAGACATTCCCAGGTAAATCAAAACTGAGAGAATTTGTTGACAGTGGACCCACATTATAAGAAACACTAACAGAAGATCTTAAGGCTGAAAGCAAGTGGCCTCAGAGAGTAATTCAAATCCACATGAACAAACAAAGAGCCCTGGATGAGGTAATATGTAATTATAATTATGTAATTATAAAAGACAATGCAGATCATTTTTCTTCTCCTTTCTTTAACTGATTTAGGAAGCAATTGTATAAAACAACGAATATGTAATGTATCAACCATAACATATAAAAATGTGGTATATTTGTAGAATATTTGCCAAGAACAACACAAAGGAGGTGAGAACAATGCCATATTGGAGAAATTACAAATACTAAATCAGTCTTGCATTCCTAAAATAAACCCCACTTACCTTCTTCAAGGATAATGAGAATAAACTTATATAAGCCACAACTAAATTTTTTCTGAAATCCTTCCAGATTTTAATGAATTGTAATATAGTAGTAACAGATTTCAGTGATTCTAGTGTTTGCCAATTAAAATGCATATTTTCCCCCAATGAGTTATGTCAGAATTCTTCAGAAGAGGAAATCTCTGTACCAAGCATGCCTAGGGCCAAATCAAACAGGTCAATGAGTTGTTCTGCCTGTGGAATGATCTTCAGGTCTGCTGTCTGGACTTACTAACCCTCAAGTTCTTTGTGTCTCAGCACAGAAGGAATTTAGCAAGAGGCAAAGTAGTAGGCAAGAAATAGATTAATTAATATAGGATGCTTGTAAGAGATGCAAGCAGACAAGTGAGGGAACTCTGCCAACAAGCAACTAATTTTTAAATAATATTAAGGTCTGGTAGCTCAGCTGGTAAAGAATCTGCCTGCAATGCAGGAGACCCTAGTTTAATTCCTGGGTTGGGAAGTTCCCCTAGAAAAGGGATGATAGGTTACTCATTCCAGTATTCTTGGGCTTCCCTGGTGGCCCAGACAGTAAAGAATCTGCCTGCAATGTGGGAGACCTGGATTCAATTCCTGGGTTGGGAAGATCCCCTGAAGGAGGGCATGGCAACCCAGTCCAGTATTCTTGCCTAGAGAATCCCCATGGACAGAGGAGCCTGGCAGTCTACAGTCCATGGGGTCACAAAGAGTCAGACATGACTGAGCGACTAAGCACAGCACTCAAGGCCCTCTGGGCTTCTCTGGTGGCACAGTGTGTAAAGAAACCACCTGCAATTCAGGAGACTGGAGTTCAATCCCTGGGTCGGGGAAGATCCCCTGGAGAAGGAAATTGCAACCCACTCCAGTATTTTTGCCTGGGAAATCCCTTGGACAACAGAAGGCTGGTGGGGTACAGTCCATGGGGTCACAAAGAGTCAGACATAACTTAGTGACTAAACCACCACCACCACCACCAAGGACCCATTATCAGTTAAGGGTTCCACTTCTACCTTCTGAAAAATTTCCTTCAAGAATTATGAGTCAAATATTTTGGGGGAAAAAAGACATAAAATGTTTAACTAGTCCTATTGTATAATTACTACTCTGAAGTGGGCTATGCCAATGTTCATGTTTGCTTTAATAAGTGAGGGAGTGTAATTTGTAAAAGCTAGAGTGAAATACAATTTCCCCAGTTGAGAGGGTTACATTTCTGAAAGCATTTGGTAGGAAAACAATTAGCTGAGAAATTTTAAGTTGTTACGAAAAAGAAAACAAAAAAAAGCTTTAGGCAGAACCCTAAGATGTCAGATTTTTCTTTTTCATTTTTCTTTTCTTGGATTTGAGACTTTAAAATCCAAACTTGAAAATACTGGTGTTCCTTTCTATTGTAGTTTATGCTTCCTTACCCCTAGTTCTGCCCCACCCTCACCAAATGCAAAGCAAGTTCATTATAGAAAAATCAGAAAATCTAAATAAGGTAAAGAGGAATCACACAGCCACACACACAAAGAGGAAACACACACACACAAAAACAGGAAATGTGTGTGTACACACATACACACTTTCAATACAGATGCAAAGGCAGAGACTGACCCTGGCTGTGTGGGTCACACCTGGGCACCTGCTGGCCACCCTACGGTTTGTAACTGACCTTGTGTTTTTAACAACCTCTCAAACAGGAACCTCTGGATGGTTCCAGACTTTTCTCCCCATAAACACCACAAAACAGGAACTTGCTGAAGGAAACAGAAACGACCCCACCCAAAGTTTCTGAAGAGACGGACAAAAATGAACACACACACACACACACACCTGCCGCCCTCTGCTGAGGATATCACACAGAAATAAAGACTCTCAGAACCTGGGCATATGGGTTTCCAACCCAATTGTCATTATACTCAAGGGGTTCTTAGATTAATGTTTTTCTAGGATCTGTGACGTGGGGAAGGTGGATTGGCACCCCAGCCCCAGCAGCCAGGCCCTCTGATGAGGCCCAGCAACTGCCCTTCCTTCTGGCTGGTGAATCTGCCTGGCCAGAGCCAGGCTCAGCCACTGGCAAGCAAGGGTCTGGGGGCTGCCCTAGGAGGGGCTGTGAATATGTAGGATGGGTTGGGTGAGAAGAGGGGACCCCATGTACCAAAGGGCACAAAGAGCCCAAGGACTTGAGAAGAGAGGCCAGGGAAATGGGGTCACCAGAGGTGGGTTGGTCAACGCTCATGTTCCTGGGAGTCGGGGAAACTCAACCAGAGGGACAAGGGGGCACAGGAGGTGAGGGGGTATGGCCTGGAGGTAGCACCCAATCCTATGGAGGGTGGGGAGGAGGTCTGCACAGAGGAGAGCGTGGTGCTCCTGAGCAGGGGGTGTGGGGCTGCCCAGGAGTGGGGCACACTTTGACAGGCCTGGAGTGGGAGAGATTGGGATGAGGTGGGTGGGGGATCTAGGTTGGGGTGGGGGCTGCACCCAGAAGTCAGTTTTAATGCTAACTAAAATGATGGTTGTACTAAATAAAAAGTGATATTTATATTTTTAATTAGTAATAAATATGGTTTACCATTCCTTGCTTTCTAGAAACTTTTCAGGATCTCTTATTCTCAGTTTCCATAAGATGCTTGCAAATTTATTTTTACTTTGTTAGATAATAGACATATAAAGAAGGCAATTAATAAAAAAGAAACCTACCCTCATTCCAAAAGTTTCATATTTTCCAAGTTTTAGGATTCTCAGTTAATCCCATCTCTTGAACCCCTTCATTCCCAGTCCCAGATATGGAAAATATATACTTGATATTAAAAACACTGTGCAAACTTTAATCTATTAGATAAACAAAACTAAATATTTCTCAAGCTCTTCTCTAACATAGACCTCCTATTATAATTTAATACAGGAGTCCTTCTGGTCCAAGTTTTTTCTCTTCATCTCAGTGCCATCCCTTTAACAGAAACAGGAGTAGAGTTCTTTGCCTCTGTTTTATTTCTCATGTTTAAGGTTGCATCCAAAACTGACATAAATCTCCAGTTTTCTTTTCCTAAATCTCGTTTCCTCTTTATAAGAATGGCTAAGAACTACATTTACATAAACTGAGAATTCCCTGGCAGCCCAGTGGTTAGGACTCAGTGCTTTCATAGCCCATAGGCCGGGGTTTCATCCCAGGTCAAGATCAAGCAAGACACGTGGTGGGGCCAAAAGAAAAAAGAAAAGAAGAACTACATTCACAAAACCCCAAACTCTAATAGCTATAGAGATGATGTACTAAATTTTAGTTGTAAAAAAAATAAATAAATAAAAATAAATTTTAGTTGTAGGATAGGTAATATTTTATCTATTAGCTTACTAAGATCCACAATACTTTCAAAACTATTCCAGGTATCCAAGAACCTGGTTTAACGTAAAGAGAACCTTTTAAAATCAAAAGTACCTTCATAAGATAAGCAAGTAAGAAAACTTTAAAACTCTACTTCTACATTAAGTCAACACTCAACAAATGAAAATTGGGCACTTACTACATATGAAGGTATTATTGACACCCTTTAAGACCCGGGAGATACTGATATACTGTTTTTTATTTTTGGCCTGTGCGGCGCAATTTGTGGGATCTTAGTCCTCTGACCAGGGACTGAACCTAGGGCCTTGGCAGTGACAGCACACAGTCCTAACCACTGGACCACCAGGGTATCCCTGATAAACTGTTTATATAGCAATGCCAATTAACTTTTTTTAGTATTAGAATAATTCTGTACTTTAACAAATACTCTTTAATCCAAAGATCATTCATCTAATCTACAAATCATTTAACTTGGGAGAAAATGCTTAATCAAGAAAATAATGACAGTGGGTTTTACATAGAAACCATGCCTACCAATCTCACTGATGCTTTTCAGCTCTTATCTCTTTAGATGTGAGAAAATCTCCACAATGTTCACATTTCCTTAAGGAGTTTTAACTGTCATTTAGAGAAAGTTATAAAGGAATTATTTATAAATTAATGGAAAAATATGCATGATTATGAATTCTCTGACATTTTCAAGCATTTTCCACTTGCAATTAAAGTATATGGTTATCCCCAACAATTTTATTCTTAGGTCATATACCCAAGAAAATTAAAAAATTATGTACAGAAAAAGTGGTACAAAAATGTTCAGAGCTGCATTATTCATTATAGCCAAAAAAGTGGAAATAACCTAAATGCCCATCAATTAATGAATGGATAAACAGAATGTGGTATATCCAAACAACAGAATATTATTCGGCCATAAAGCAAAGAACGAGTACTGAATGATACAACACGGGTGTATCTTGAAAACATTATGCTAAGTGAAAGAAACAAACAAAAAAGCCAAATATTGTTTAATCCCACTTATAAGAAATGTCCAGAATAGATGAATCCATAGAAGTAGAAAGTAGATTAGTGTTTGCCAGGGACTGGAGGAATGGGAAGTGAGTGCTAATGGTTATGTGGTTTCTTTTTAGGGTGATGTAAATGTTCTGAAATTACAAAGTGGCTATATAAGGTGAATATACTAAAACAACTGGATTGTGTACTTTAAAATGGTAAACTTTTTAGCATGAGAATTACATCTCAATAAAGCTGTATAAAGTATATGGTGATTAAAACCTATGTTTTGAATTTCTAAAAGAAGACCATATTCTGCTAAAAGGTGATAGGGTCCAATAAACCTTGTATACCAATTATCCTGAAAATTTCTTTTGAACCAAAATCTTTGTTTCAAAATATCATTCTTACTATAGCTATAAAACAGAAAACAGAATAATTTTTTAAACGTAAATATATTTAAAAAATTAAAACACCTACGAAATGCAATCTATACATATGAAAAAGTAAAATATTTATATGCATAACAAGTAGTAGCAACATCATTCATAAGCAGCAGTTAGTGTTTATTTTCCCCATATTTTGGTTTAACACCATAGTGGTAGTTTATTCTTTTTAGGGAAATTGCATATGGTACATATAGCATATTATGAGTAAGTTATAGAAGACTGTGTAATTGGAAAATTAATTCCAAGTAACAATATTTCCTCTAAAAACACGTTTATTATCAAACAAATTATCCTTAACTAATGGACAATAAAATGTACCTATAATTTATTAAGTCCAAGATATATAGTTAATTTCCATAAAATTATATATGGCATTTTAAAAACAACCTATTTCTAAAATATCAGTAATTCAGGCAATTGGGATTTCCACAGGAGATAAATTGCCATTAATTTCCTTTTTATGAAGAAAACATCTGTCTTAAGAACATTATAACTATGTTATTAAGAAATGCTACAGCATACTTTAAAAATGAAAATGGTGAAATATATGTATTAGGATATTCTTTTATGGGTACCAGCCCTATAGCAGCATTTCATATGATTTTAATCTAGTTAACCAGATTTCCAAGTAACTTGGGTTCTTCTTTTCTAGAAGTACCTATCACATGTATAGTTAAGAATTTAAATTTCCATTATAAATGAGAAGCTATCACACTGACAGTGTAAATATATAAGAAATAAAGTACTTGGATAGCCTGGTACTTTATTAGAAATACATCTATTAACTCCACAGAAATGAATTTTACATGTAAGCAAAATACTAAAAAATTCTGACCTGGGAGAAATGAAATAAAATACAGTGAGTAGTTTTCTCTTCATCTCTAACTGCAAAAATCCCTTTTGCCTTTTTATTTGACCCGTCTCTATTCATGCAATGTAATGAACCCTCAAAATAATTTACATGTCTTTATACAGAATTCACATCTACATCAGTAAATGGCCAGTCCTTTTATATTTTCAGTGCCTTATCAAAATATGGTTAACAAAGTTTTTCATTCTATGAGGCAGGAAGATGTTTCCTAAGTACTTCTTTGGACGATGAGGATATAGTATCCGGGAAGGAAACCTCAAACTCTATTAGAAGGTCACCACGTTGGTCAGGATTTTTCGGGAATGGTAGCCCATATCCAATAATTCTTCGCCTCATTCCAGGTTTCACAATATCATTTATTGTCATAGGTATGGTTCTTCCATCCATGGTTGGCACATTAATTGAGCAGCCGCACAATGCCTAAAATGAACCAAATAAAATTAACAAACTTCAAAATATAAAAGTCTAAACAAAAATATTACCAGCTGTAAAGAATGATTCTAAGGTAAACTTTTAACCTCCAAAAGAATATCAATAATTTTAAGACTTTTTCCCCACTAGAAAGTCCCTTCAGGATACACATAATCAGATAGTTTACAAAAGAAGGAAAGGAGCAGGGGAAAGAAAGGAAAAGGAAAAAGGAAAAGAGGAGGAAAGACTGTCTTTCACATTGTTCTAGAATGAAATGAATTGTTTGAGGCTGCTATTACAACATTCAAGTTGCAAGGATGGAATGGGAAAAGAGAAGAGGGAGAAATTAAGAACCAGAAAGAAAAAGATAGGAGCAACTATATACTTCTCCAGAGTGAAAACATTAGAACAATAAATATATTTATTGTTTTAGTCAGTAAATATTTACTGAGTACCATACATGCCATATATTTCTGCTAGATGCTGAACATATAGGGACCATGAACACAGACCCCACCTCAAGGAATGCACAAAGGATTCAGAAGCAAACCAGTAATAATAACTTTACAGTATAAAGTTGTCAGAGAAGTATGTGCAGAATTCTTGTCTGAGACAAAGGGCACTCAATGTACCCTCTTAGCTTCTGGGAATACCGATTGCTTGAGGTAAGCACCGGACCATTAGTAAGTGTTGAGGTAGAGCAAGGAACAGCAGTGTTCCATAGAGGTATACAAAGATATATATACAGAGGTATACAAGATAATAATATATCAAACTTAGGGAAATGTATACACATGTATGGATAGAAATTAGATTAAAAACAACCTGTTAGTTTAAGCTAAAGAGTTTAGACTTTATGGTAGATGCTCTATGAAGTTATTAAAGAATTTTAAGCAGGGAACTGACATGGGCATATTTGGAGGATTATAATCCAATTTGAGAAACAGTGCCTAAAAATAGAATAAATACAAACTAATGTATTAAAGCAGTACCCTCATAACTTATTTTCCCTTTTAATGCCTTGTTTGTTATATAATTATTAACTCAAGTTAACAACTTTGGAAGAAATCTTATACATGGACTAAGGTAATGAGATTACAATGCAGATTTGACAAACTGCAAAAACAAAGTACAGATAATCCATACTAGGTAGGCCTCATTGTATATAATCTCGTTAGCACTTAAAATTGGCATTTAAATTGTTAGTATAAATAACTGAACTTAGAAAATATAATCTTATCCACAAGACGCAAAGTAGTAGTACTACTCTAGAGGGTTCTTATGAAAATTGTAAGAATGCTGTGTAGTAAACATTAATGTTAGTTATTATTTAGATAAATTCCCTAAGATTACAGGCATAATTCTGTTTGGTTTCAGAATCCAATATCCTACTAACTTACCTCTCGTAAACTAATTTTAGCAGTATAAATTATATTTGACCCATCCCTTTTGAATTTGGGGTGATCTTTATCTTTAATGACAAAAACAATGTCTGCTGGAATACTAGTTGGTGTTTCATCTCCTTCCCTTGGAAAAGTAATTTTGGTGCCTTCTTTCCACCCTTTTTTAATCTCGATGGTGAGAATTTTGTCCTCAGTTCTATAACTCCTTCCATCAGGGTTTAACCTCTTCCGAGAAATCTTCATTCGTTTGGTACAACCACTATATATTTCTTCAAGTGATACTCTAAGTTCATGAATAACTGGAGGATCTTGTTTGAGGCGGGATGGGCCCACAGAATTCCTGTCCCTTGGATATCCATTCATGCTGAATCCAAAGGCGCCAAAAGGATCTCCATCTACTTCCATTTCATCAGAATCTCTACCACCACCCATCCGTCTTCCAAAGAAAATTTCAAAGGGGTTGGAACCTCCAAAAAACGCTGCAAATGTGGCATGAGGATCACCATGAAAGGTGTACCGGAAGGTACCTCCTTGTCCATCAGTGCCTCCTGCTCCGCCTTTCAACCCTAAACGACAAGATAAGCATGGTTAGAAAAATACTTATAACTCTTGAAAGTTAAACTTGGAAAAATTGTATTACTCATAAACTTTGGCTAACTTGGGTTGCTATTTATTAATATTGGTCAGAAATGCCATTATAACTAAATACAAAAGAGCCATATAACTACCAATCATTCCACCCTAAGTTAAATTTTTAGCTTTCAAATTCTTTATCCAAATCCCCATCTCTAACGATAATTTATTTCCAACTTTTTGTTCCATGCATAAAAAAGAAAATAAATAAAAATTGGGAACCTCTTATAAGCTACTGGTTTGATGATCTGAAGTATATAAATTTAGGTTTTTAAAAAATGTCATTCAAGGGGTGGGGGGAGGGAAGGATTGGGAATTTGGGATTAGCAGATGCAAATCACAATATATAGGATGGATAAACAACAAGGTCCTATTGTACAACACAGAAACTATATTCAATATCCTGTGACAAACCATAATGGAAAAGAATATGTACATGGATAACTGAATTACTTTGCTGCACAGCAGAAATTAATACAACACTGTAAATCAACTCTACTTCAAATATATAATCTTAAAAATAGCAAAAAAAAAAAAAGATGTCAATCGAAAGGTCTTCGGTAATCAATGCAAACAAAATATGTAACCTAAATCTTTTGAGCACCATCATTATCAGCGAACACAAATCAGTGATATAAAATATCATATTCAAAATAACTATTTTTATTTCAGATCATCTTTCACTGTTTAAAAATTAAAATAGAACTCATTCATGGCAGAAAGGGAAAAAAATTCCATTAACAGAAAATTTTAGACATTAAAATTACTATCTATATCCTAAATAATGAAATTGTTTACTTAGGCATATCACATGATAGCATTAATTTCAACAGCATGTAAAAAGAAAACTGAAATCATGAGCTGTAAACCCTTTTGACCTGTAAGACCTTTGGGCTGGTTATTTTTGTCTATTATGGACAACCTGCTTCCGACACCAAGACAGTGACTCTTCGATCCTGTTCTCTAAGACTCAACTAAGCAATTAGTAATTCACAAGAGATAACATATTTGAAGTAGCATTTTCTACTACATACTGACGAAAGATTCTACTAAAACCTACAAAACAACAGTATAGTGATTTTCTAAGGGATCGATACTGACAAGGATTTATATCATTACAGTCTCAGCAAAGTTTCTGGATGATCCTTATGGGCATTCCTGACAAAGGAGACAAGCAGGAACAGAACCTAAAAATTATAAAACTGTAAAAAAAAAAAAACAAGAGAATTAAACTAAGAGGTTCAAATATGTTCATCAGTGAGTAATCTGAGGGCAGGAAACACATTTTATTTATTTTTGCACTGTTCATGCATACAGTTCTGAAAATGACGGCCACTCATGTTTGCTGAATAAAGGGAAGAACTAATTCTTAAAGTGTTAGAAACAAACACTAAAATGTGTCTTCAGTGTCAAGACAGAGAAAGGCAGAAACAAAAACAATATAAAGTATAATTACACATACACATATGAGAAATTTAATAGTAAAAAACTCTACTCAAGTCACTCAGCATACTTTCTCAGTTTTAAATATCTTATTCTATTTGGCACCTTTCACTCAGGATATGCCTTGTAGAAAACAATGACAAGCATAAGTAGGACAAGAACTTTTAACATACAACTCGTTCAAAACTCCTTTCTCTAAATTCTAGTGGTACAGTTATAACTCCAAATGTTAAAAAAAGCTAGTGGCAGATTTTTTTTTTAAATGATAGAATATGTGTATAACTCAAGGTCATTACAATGTGATTAAACCAATACTAAATTATTTCAATCACTCCATCTTTCATCCCACAGAGTATAACGATTTAACAGAGTTCATAAAGTAAATTGAATAAACTAGCCTGCCCAATTGAACCCTTCACAAGATAAAATCTAAATGTTTTGGATGTATAATGGATTCATGAAAAGAAAGAATTACATTTTAAGTTATTACATCATGGGTTTGGCTTTTCCCTAAAAGCCCTTTGCCAAAAATGGTAACTCAATCAGGATTACTGAGTCCCTGAGAAGATTCACACACTGTCTGAACTGACATTCATCAAAGATAACAAACAGCCTCCAATAAAGCTTTGACACTAAATAGTCAACTGTGTACTACTGTGACTGAGAAAATCCTACCAAAATTCACACCAATATAACATGAATTATTATGCAAGTATCACTTGCGTTGCCCAGCACTTGAACAAGCCTGTCATCAACTATACAGTCAACTTTTCACTACATACATTTTGACTGCTCATGGAAAATTTTAGTATGCAGCTAGACTACCTATGCTATCCAAAATTTTTTCTAGACACCATCATCACTTCGTGTGAGCAAGAAATGTACCCCAGAGTCAACATTTACTTATGTTGTACCAAGACTGCTATTATTTAAAAAACAAGCAACCAACCAATTTGCAATCCAAAAAAAAATTATGTCTGGGATATTATTCATAACAATGATATCCATTAATTAGTTGATTAAAGTTTATCAAAAGCAGCAGCACTGGAGAAAAATCAGGACTTCAAGGGAAAAAAATTATATGACTTTAATAACTGCTGAGGCCTGGCGTGCTGCGATTCATGGGGTCGCAAAGAGTCGAACACGACTGAGCGACTGAACTGAACTGAATATGTAAAAACCCAAATTTATAACAATACTTAAGAGTTAACTAGCACAGTGAGATTCTTTAAAGTTTTGATTCATAGAAATCCAATTTACTTATTTTTTTAAATATATAGTAAATAGATTGTTAATTAACTATATAAAGAACAGAAACAGCAAACTAGTATAAAGATTAATAGCTAGTATAAAGATTAATGTACTAAACACAGATTTGATCATATAAATACTACCTTTCAGTATTTAAATTTTGTTATTGAGTGAAACATAATAAAAAAAGAAAGATATGAAGAGAAAGAAATGTTAGAAAACCAGGCCACTATAAGGATGAGTTACTGAAAATCTGATTTTATGTCTTTTAATATGAACTTCTGTTGACATTCACAGAACAATTCAGAACTAAACCTAAAACTCTAGAGGAGAAATTAGATCAAAATTCAATTTCAAGTGTCAGTAGTCCTTTGTTTTTTGTTTTCAAATTATTCAACTATGGAGAAATATCTCTATTATAAAACAATTTTATTTATTCCATACTATAAAAGTAACCCATTGTAAATATACCATGGTCTTAGTGAAGTTATAGAACTGTGCAGCCATCACCACAATCCAGTTATAAAACATTTCCATCAACCCAAAGAGTATTTTCATTTCTATTTGGAGTTAATCCTTGCTACCACCTCTAGCTCTAGGCAACCACTGATCTGTTTTGTCTATAAATTTGCCTTTTCCATGCATTTCATATAAATGGAATAATAGAATATGTAGTCATTTATATATGATTTATAATGTTTGAGGTTATTTCATTTACAAAGCATGTTTTATTAAATCAGTCCTTTTAATTGCTAAGTAGTGTGTGTGTATACATATATACCACACTTCATTTATCCATTTACTAAAAGATGATACTTTCGGATATTTTCATTTGGGGCCATCACAAATGATGCTGCTATGAACACTCACGTACATGTCTTTGTGTGGACCTGCATTTTCATTTCTCTTTTATAGATTCCCAGGAGTGGAAATGCTGGGTCATACGGTAAATTTAAAACATCTCTTTTTTTATCCAGCTTTTTTAAAACCCAGCGTTTAAAATTGTGGATATTAGACATTTTCAAAACACAAATATACTGGGATCACTGGCTATCTTAGGTCCTAAATATATAAATTTAGCACGTTTAACTCATGCAATTCTCAGTTCATGGTTTATTCCCATAGCTTCAGGTTGTAAAAGAGAATATAATAATTCGGGGGGAAAGTGTACCAGGTAAATTAGCGTTTTGTTACTTCTAGAGAAACACAGAGGGCTATGCAACCAGGCCTGCAAGCACAAACACATCAATGACAGGCAAAGAAACAAAAATATTTTTCTATGTTTTAACAGTATACTTAATGAGATACTTTGAATAAAGGATAAATAATTTTAATGCTTTTCTGTAAAGGAAGAATAATTTCTAAAACATAATCAAATAACTTTCATTTTAACTGTATTTTAAAGCAATATAAGTAGAAAATAGTATTTCTGAATAATATATTTCAATGCTTTAAAAAACTTATTCTTCCCTCACTATTACTTTCATTGCTTATATCAACTATCTAAAAGACTTGGGGTACACAGATGATCCTGTTTTTTAAAAATTCACTTCACTGATGACGCTCAGTAAAAATCAAACTGGAGAAATATAACTCAAGAAAAACACTATTAAGAGGTAATGTTAAGCCAAGAAAAATGTATCATTTGGTGACTTGAAAATTCTGAAGATAAATATCCTTAGAAACACTAAATCTTATGGTTTAGTTATAGACAGATTTGGGCTGTTAGTGAGGTGTGGATTAAATCAATGGGTATTTGCTTTTTCATGGGAATTCATATTGTTATATCGTGTTTGTAGATTTCTTTACAAAAATTACAAAATAACTTCTTCAGAAAGAGTAGTATATAGCTAGTAGTATCTGAGAATCTTGCTTAGCTTTTGAGATGAAGAAACAAATCATAGTATTTTGAGTAGTACAGCCATAAGGAACCAGCAGGACTGAACTGCCCACTACTTGCTTTTTTCAGTCTTTACTTTGCAGGAACCTGACACTGCAGGTCCTCATAGCAGCAGAAACTGCAATTTGGGGCAACTCAGATCAAAAAGAAAAAGCATAACAAGAAAAAAAAAAAAAACAACCTCTACACAATTACCCTGCTTAACTAAATTTAACTTTTTAACTCAAAATACAGTTACCACTTCATTGAATTTTAAGATAGATTTTTAATTAGGGAAATTTAACATTAAATGCAATAAAGCAAAAAAAAAGTTTTCATAACTACAATGAATGATTTTAAAATAATATTTGGGGAGAAAAATTAGTAATAAAATAACTTAGTCCTGATATAAAAAGTTGAAATTCCAGAACTTGTAAAAATTAAAATGTTCTTGTTGTCAATCAGCAATTTTAAATAGTCTTACTTTACAGCTACATTTACATGGCGATGATGGACAATTTAAAATCCAGAATGATAAAAGGATAATCTTAAATTTTACTTCCATTTACTGTATTCAACTAGTTTCAGATCTCACAATCCGAGAAATAAAAGTGTGGCAGGGAGAGGAAAGGGAAGTTATCATGCCTTCCTCTACACCTAGATAGTAAAATTTCAAATGAAATAATGTTATCTTAAAGTAAATCAGTCATTGTTCTAAGGAGGTGGCCATTTTAGGTCAAAAATTGCATTTCTGAGATCTCATTTTCTTGGCACACAATTACTGTTTACAATTAAGCTAAAAACTTGTTCTGGTATTTTATGACATCAGGAAAATTCTTTCCTCTCCAGGCAGAATGCCAAAAACAACTACAGCTAAATGCCTGGGCCTTCGGCTTCTCAGAGAGAAGATTCTGTCCTGTTTAATCTAAACTAGCTTTGCCATAAGAAAAAAGGCAAAAAACTTCTTTTGTTTTTGTGAATAAAATATAAACTACCCAGAGTTTGAACTGCCAATCTTAAGATTTTAAATGACTGAAGAATCTTTATTGGCTCTGACAGAAAATTCATTAGAAAAAAAAAAAACAGGTTGCATAAGACTTTTGACACAATTTCTTAATGAGTATGGGAATTTAAGGTTTCTTTTCAAATACAATGTCAACAATACAAATCTAATGGGAGAACATATATATTGCACAAAATGTCAAAATCCAAAAAAGGACAAACAAGTACATTTCATTCATAGCTATGTAACATTCATTCATATGATCAGGGATGAAATCTTGCTTTTATCCATTATTTGTCTTTCTACTTTTGAAATGTCAGAGAATTTAATAACCAGAAAGCTGATAGAGAAAAAAGAGAGACAGAAAGATATACACTGAATTCTTACCTTCCTCCCCAAACTGATCATATATTTCTCTCTTTTTAGGATCACTCAATACTTCATAAGCTTCTGCGACCTCTTTAAATTTTTCCTCTGCCTGAGGAGATTTGTTCTTGTCCGGATGAAATCTGAGGGCTTGTTTTCGGTAAGCCTTTTTAATATCTTCATCTGAAGCTCCTTTTTCAATTCCCAAAATGCAATAATAGTCTTTCCCCATTTCGAGTGCCTTGAAATGAACTTAGATTTCCCTTTGTGAAAGAAAACAGCGTCCCCAGTCTTAGCAATACAATGATTCTAAGGAAAATAAACCAAGCTGGGTATTTTAAAAGTTAAAGCAAATCAGCAATTCAGCTTCGCTGTCTTAAGGCAGCAAGCAGACAGCGCCTCAGTATTTAATTCCTTCCCCAACGGCTCACTTACAGATAAATATACACTACACGGGAGACGGCCTCCTTCTAGATCCTCCCATTTTCACTACGTGTCTCTGCACTTTCTAGAACAGCAAATGCTACAGGACGTCACTTCCCCAGCTGCCTCTAGTACCGAGCTAGGTTTTCTCCTCCTCCATGATTAACTATTCATTTTCCTTCTGGCTCCACCATACTTGTTTCCTTTTTAAGAGGCCAAGTGGATTAAGAAACCAGTATATCAGCATAGAATATCATAACTACACATTTACTTAATCCATTCTAAGTGAAAAAGCAACAAAAAAATCATTATAGCCATTAAGTATCTTATTAAAATTAGATACATACAAATGAAAAGTTATTTTAATTTCAACTTCAAGTCATTCAAGATATACAGTATTAAAATATGGTTTAAATTAAAATTGTCAAATAATTTGTATCATTTTCAAAATTCCTAGGGTCTGCAATCAGAAATGCCAGGAATTTCACATTGTAAAAGGCTATATATCATAAGTATCAAACACAATATTTTAAAATAAGTAAAGGACTTAAATATGTCTTTAGCTGATGATTTTGGTAAGTTTTGTGGGGTTTTTTGTAGTATGCAAGTTAATAGTTCAGGCAGACTAATACTTGTGAAAGCTTCATATCTGATTTAGTTACTTCAACTAAAACAGAATGAGATCCGCCCTCCTCATTCCTAGGGTCACTATTTAAAGAATTTTTGTGCTGCTTCCGGAAAGACAGGAAAAAGTATCAGGTTTCAGGCAGTAAAAACTCACATTTCTTTTAAGACTTTAACTGGATCAGCTTACAGTCTGGATATGCTATTTACAAGGTATAATATGAGAAATATTTTTTTCTTTTAAAAACACATTTTCCCTAATTATAAACACTCATTGAAGATTTTGGAAAACACAGAAAGAAAAAAGACAGAAAAAAAGTTTTTCATCTTAAAAAACTTCCTATCTTACCACTTTAGATAATTCTCAATAAATGTCAGTATATTTCCTTCTAATCCTTTCTTTTCCTATGAATATTTATGGTTATTTTCTGTAGTTTTCTATTTTTTATTTTAAAAAGTTTACATCATATGTCATACACTGTTTTGATGCCTGCTTTTCTAATATATATTTTGGATATTTATAAGAAATATTTTCAGTGTATATAACTCATCTTTTATCTTCTACATAGTTTCTTCCTTCATCTTTTCACAACTGTTCCTAGTTCTAATATTGTAAAGATGGATTGATAAGAAAATATCAAAAGAATTGCACAGAGCACTGTATTTAAATATCTTAAGTCTGTAAAATGAAAAGAAAAAAGAGCATTTATGAGAAAAATTAAATGTACATATATGTGTAGGATAATGAAAAGGCAGTGATCACGTTAACCTTTAACAATATGGGAACGCCTACTCTATAAACCAAGCAGCCTTACGAAAATGATTCAGCAATTCTTTCATAATGTTCATCTTTGTGAATTTAAACAGCTAAGATTTACTATTTCTCAAAACTCTTCTTTAAAAACACCTTGGTATAGGAAAGTATAATATCTATCTAGCCTACTTACAGGTTACAGAGGTTTGTAAGCTATTCAGCAAAAATTTTTAGTACCACCAAGGAATACTTAATGTCAAAAGATAAACTTTCCAAGTCCAAAAAACTTGGGGGAAAATGCTAAGATCAAAAGTTACCTTAAGACTCTTACTTTTTAGAAAAGCATATTGCAATTTGGAATCCAGTGCAAGGACCAGCACTGAGAGTAGAATAAAAATATAATAAAAATAATGTATTCTAGAATTAGTTTCTAAAAAAAGTCCATTAAATATTCATTATCAAAGAACACTGGTATAGCAGTATAAAAAGTATTAAATTGTTCTGGAGGGCAATTCTGGGAACTAAAAAAAAAAAACCAGATTCTTATCTGATTCAATCATTTTCAGAGAGCTAGAAATATTATTAGGAATTGACATATTAAATGATTTTAGAAGCCAGAGACTACTAGATCTTTCGCATTTCTGAAAGATGCATTACATATCAACAAATGGAAAGAAATCTGGCTTATCACGCAGAGAGAAGGGTGATAAACGATTTTCATATTTTTTCAAATAGCATAAATAACAAAAGGATTAGAGTAGCAGCGTTGAAATGCAAGAATTCACCTCAACTTGGAATTCCAAGTTAATAAGGAGGCAATTATAAGACTTTAAATGAAAAAATTCTAACTAGGTTTTGTTAAGCAGTATAAATAATTCTTTCCAACATTTAGGAATGGTTTATTTAAAATGATTTTAGAAGCACTATAAATATCATACCTGGAAATTTGTCCTTAGAAAATAATAAGAAAAATTATATATACAAATATACCCACTGCAATTACACGCAAGAGGGTAATAAATCAGTATGGTCATTATTAAATTACATAGTACTTGAGAAACATTTTACTCTTACATTTACTTTTTCAGACTGAGTTGTCTCTTCTACCACTTAAGAGCTGAAAATCCATTACACAATCACTTTGTATTGAATTTTCTTCATCCGAGTTTGTTTGAGATGAATGGGGGTGGCTTTTTCTTTTGGGGGGGGGGTGCGGTAAAGAGCAGTTGTTTCCCTGTGAATAATTATCGTGACTATAGAGTGTGTAAAAGGAACAGTAATGGCAGCCTGTAGGGTAAATGGAGCAGAGATGTAAACAACATTCATTTAATAAATGTATTTTTAAAAACCAAAAAAATTACATAATAAGTCTATTTGAAACACTTTAGAAATTACATAAATCATTGCTTATTTGATTTTATAGGTATGTGTATATGTGGCAGAAAGCATGAAGAGAACAAAAACTAACGAGTTAGGAAAGCATACATTTTTTTCCTTTAATTTCTTTAAGGCTCTATATTTTTAACAAAAGATATGAAATTAGCATTTTTTTTTATTTTTACTATTCAAACACTGATGAGATTATTCCATGAAAACACAATTTTCTTCCTTTTATTAAAAGAAAATTACAAACACTGAGATTCTTTAATGGTTGCAGTTTACAAGGTCAAGTTCTTATGCTGGGGTAGAGGTGGTTCCTCTCTAACTGAAGGACAGTTAAAATGTATTTTAAAGAAATGATTTTAATTTTTCAACCAAATCATAAAACTTTATATTTATTATTTTGTTTATAAAAGTTAATAGCAACAAAGCTTTTGTGCTTAATAATAAGTTTGAGGGGAGTCAAGGGCCAGAATTAAATATTCTAATGACATTACATTTTATTTTTAATAGATTTAACAAAATTCCCTTCTTGGAATATTATACTTTAATAATAAGTACAGAGAAATTATTTTTTAAAGAAGTATGAGTTCTTTTTTATTTGATAATCACAATTTAAATATTAAATATGTTTAGATAATGAGAGCTAAAGGTAGCATTTTAACTACAAAAAAAAAACTAGAAGTTTATAACTAATCATTCAACTGATACCATCTTTACCTTCTACTTTGGCTTTATTCATAGATGATAAGAAAACAAGTTTTATTTCTCCAACTCACAAACCATTTCTCAGTTTATAATAAATACAGAGAAAGACAGTATGCCTTCTAAAGTCTCAGATGAAAGTACTATTAAAATTTACATCATCACTGAAATACTTGAAGACAAATGATTTCTAACAGTTTACTGATATTCCTGCTGAAAACTTCTATTAATATTTAATTAATTCTTTAACTGGGTACATTCAGACCTGAAATATCTCATCTAGTATTAATGTTAGTAAATTATAACTTCCATTCCCTGATGCTTCTTATCCAAGAATAAGTAAACCAAGTCTTTTATACCTTGTTTAACAGTGTTGGAGATATTTGAATAGTGGCTATAAAATCTCCTAAGGTGCATCAGGGAATATTGATAGTGTAATGGTTAAAAGCACAGACTCTGGAGTTAGACTACCTGTATTAGAATCCTGGCAATACCACCTATTGGTTGTGTGGCCTTGGACTTAAACCTCTCTGAGCCTCAAGTTTCCTTATCTGTAAAACAGGATTGATATTACTACCTACTTCAAAGGGCTGGAGGGAGGATTAAATGAGATAAATGTATGATGTACTTAAATGTGATTGGCAAATAATGATGTCCATGGAAGTGTTAGCTACTATTATGACAGTGCTTATCATATGAACTAGAAGAATTTTTTCCTAGAAAAATGATTACTGTAACATGTGTGTAACAAAATACCCTTATTTACAAGCACACGCATCCACTCACACAAAGCTATCCAACTAAGAAGAAATGGCCTTTTCCAAATATTCCAGTTAATATTTTCTACTTACTCATTTTGACTATGTTTAAAATTTTAAATCATCTTAAATCATTCTGTTATACGTGGTATTCATTGTGTTCAAACACACTGTATTTCAAATACAGTAATTAAGACAGTATGGTGCTGGTGAAAGAACAATAGATCAGAAAAGGCAAGCAGATCAATAAAACAGAATAGGGAGCCCAAAAATAAACTCATATAGTCAACTTATCTTTGACCAAGTAACGAAGGAAATACAATAGAAAAAAGATGTTTCTCATAGTGTTTGAACTACTGGACACCCACTTGTAAAGAAATGTATCTAGATACAGACTTCATACCTTTCACAAAAAATAACTCAAAATGGATCGCAGACCTAAATGGAAAATGATAAAACTCCTTAGAGCAGAGGAAAAAAATCTATATGACATTTGTTTTGGCAATGCTTTTTATTTTAAAAAATATGATAACAAAGGCACAGTTCATGAAAGAAAGCGTTAATAGGCTGGATTTCATTAAAATTAAAATTTTCTACTGAAAAAGACACTGATAGAAGGATGAAAAGACAAAGCATAGACAGGAAGAAAATATTTCAAAAGATATATCTAGTAAGGGATTGTTATCAAAATACATAAATAACTCTTAAAACTCAACAATAAGAAAACAACTCAGTTTAAAAGATGAGTTAACATTTTTTAGACCTTAACAAACACCTTAACAAAAACCTTAACACATGCCAGCAAAGAAGATATACAGATGGCAAATAAGCATATAAAAATGTGAAAGTCACTCAGTTGTGTCTGACTCTTTGCGATCCCATGGACAGTCCATGGAATTCTCCAGGCCAGAATACTGGAGTGGGTAGCCTTTCCCTTTTCCAGGGGGACCTTCCCAACCCAAGGATCGAACCCAGGTCTCCCACATTGCAGGCAGATTCTTTACCAGCTGAGCCACAAGGGAAGCCCAAGATTACTGGAGTGGGTAGCCTATCCCTTCTCCAGTGGATCTTCCCGACCCAGGAACTGAACTGGTGTCTCCTGCATTGCAGGTGGATTCTTTACCAACTGAGCTATCAGGGAAGCCCTAAGCATACAAAGATGCTCCATAATGTACATCATCAGTTCAGTTAAGTTGCTCAGTCATGTCCGACTCTTTGCAACCCCATGAACTACAGCACGCCAGGCCTCCCTGTCCACCACCAGCTCCCGGAGTTCACCCAAACTCATGTCCATCGAGTCGGTGATGCCATCCAGCCATCTCATCCTCTGTCGTCCCCTTCTCCTCCTGCCCCCAATCCCTCCCAGCATCAGGGTCTTTTCCAATGAGTCAACTCTTCGCACGAGGTGGCCAAAGTATTGGAGTTTCAACTTTTGCATCAGTCCTTCCAAAGAACACCCAGGACTGATCTCCTTTAGAATGGACTGGTTGGATCTCCTTGCAGTCCAAGGGACTCTCAAGAGTCTTCTCCAACACCACCGTTCAGAAGCATCATCAGGGAAATGCAAATTAAAGCGATAAAATATCATAACACACCTATTAGAATGGCCAAAATTCAGAACTCTGGCAGTACCAATGCTGGCATAGAATAATAGTTACTCTCTTTCAGTGCTGGTAGGCATGTCTTCTACTTTGACAGAGAGTTTGGTGATTTCTTACAAAACTAAAATACATTTATTGTGTGATCTGGCAATCATGTTCCTTGGTATTCCTCAGAAGAGCTGAAAACCAACATCCACACAAAAACTTGCACATGAATGTTTATAGCAGCTTTATTCATAAGTGCCAAAACTTGGACACAATGTCCTTCAGTAGGTGAATAAACTGTGGTAAAATTCCATTCAGACAATGGAACATTATTCAGCACTAAAAATGACTTTCTCAAAATAAAATAAATTTAAAAATAAGAAAATTAAAAGAAATTAGCCATCAAGCCATGTAAAAACATGGAGGAAACAAATGCATATTACTAAATCAAAGAAGCCAGTCTGAATAGGCTACACGCTATATATTATTTTCAAAAAGGCAAAACTATGGAGACAATAAAAAGATCAGCTGTTGCCAAGGGTCAGTGGGAAGGGAAGGATAAATAGGTGGAGTACAGAGGATTTTAAGGTAGTGAAACTACTCAGCATGATACCGAAAGGTAGGCACATGTCAATATATACATTTGTCCAAACTCATAGAATATACAACACCAAGAGTGAAACCTAATGTAAATTATGGACTCTGGGTGATAATAATTTATTAGTATCAATTCATGGGGCTACCCTGGTAGCTCAGCTGGTAAAGAATCTACCTGCAATGCAGGAGACCCCGGTTCAATTCCTAGGTCAGGAAGATTCTCTGGAGAAGGGATAAGCTACCCACTCTAATATTCTTGGGCTTCCCTGGTGGCTCAGTCAGTAAAGAATCCACCTGCAATGCGAGATTGAGACCTGGGTTTGATCCCTGGGTTGAGAAGACGCCTTGGAGGAGGGCATGGCAACCCACTCCAGTATTCTTACCTAGAGAATCCCCATGGACAGAGGAGCCTGGCAGGCTGTAGTCCATAGGGTCACAAAGAACTGGATACGACTAACCGACTAAGCACACACAGCATAAGTTCATGAGTTGTAAACATATGTTCCATCTATAGTGGGAGATGTTGATAATGTAGCGGGGGGCGCTATGCATGTGTAGACGCAGGAGGTATATGGGAAAATTCTGTATTTCTGTACCTTCCATTCAGTTGTGCTGTGAACCTAAAACTGACCTAAAAAAAGGAAGTTGTTATTTATAACAATTTTAAAATAAGTGGATAAAAAGTTTAGTGTTTATTTAATATATATCTTTGATTTTAGAGTCAGATCTTTTCAGTCTTGATTTCTGTTGCTGCTTCATATACTTCAATCATTCTGTATTACTTGAAAGATGCCTTGAGAAAACTATCATCATTGCATTTTCAACTATTAGGGGACTAGAATAAAGGGACTGCTGCTGCTGCTAAGTCGCTTCAGTCGTGTCCGACTCTGTGCGACCCCACGGACTGAAGCCTACCAGGCTTCTCCGTCCATGGGATTCTCCAGGCAAGAACACTGCAGTGGCTTGCCATTTCCTTCTCCAATGCATGAAAGTGAAAAGTGAAAGTGAAGTCGCTCAGTCGTGTCCGATTCTTCACGACCCCATGGACTGCAGCCCACCAGGCTCCTCCGTCCATGGGATTTTCCAGGCAAGAGCACTGGAGTGGGGTGCCATTGCCTTCTCCCATAAAGGGACTACAAATGTCTAAAGAGTAAGTCAAATAATAAAGACCTTAAAAAAAAGAAAAGAAAAAATAAATAAAGTCCTTCATGTTGATGTACAGCAGAAACCAAAATAACACTGTAATCATCCTCCAATTAACAATAAATTTAAGAAAAAGAAGAAAAGACCTAAGAATTTCAATGCTTGGTTCCTACTCTCAGCTCTGCCATTTAATAGGTAATTTAGGCAAGTCATTTAATTTCTCTGAATTCCTAACTGACAAAAGTTACTGTGAGAATCAGATAATATATATGAAACACTAAAATTTATACAATGACCTTTATTTATAAATTGTTTTCATTATTTTAAGTTATACAAACTATTCTGCTACTACTTGGAGGTCTACTGACTAATCGTCTCTCTTCACTGAGGAAATTTTACTTATAAAGCATTAGAGTAACTACCAGAATCATCCCCAAAGAACTTGGGCATCCTCTAAGATCATGCCCCTTTCCATGTCCCCTTTTCAGACCTTTATCTCTGAATTTTAGCCTCTTAATCAATGTTTTTTAAAAAAAACTGTTCTATGTCTTCCCTTTAATAATATGTTTACAGTTTATCAAACACTACCATGTGCTTTCTCATATGTAATCTATATACAGGCATATACATCTGATATTGAAACTAGTGATAAGATTTCAAAGAGCTTTTCAGTAGTTATCAATCTAATAGTGATTTAAGATATTTCTAACAATAGTTAAATAGACACTGACCCAATATTAATATAAACAATATTATTGGGCTTCCCAGGTGGCACTAGTGATAAAACCTGCCTGCCAACGTAGTAGACATTAGAAACTCAGGTTTGATCCCTGGGTTTGGAAGATGGCCTGGAGGAGGGCATGGCAACCTACTCAAGTATTCTTGCCTGAAGAATCCCATGGACAGAGGAGCCTGGCAGGCTACAGTCCATAGGGTCACAAAAAGTTGGACATGACTGAAGCAACTTAGTAGGCGTGGGAGGAGTACTATTAGGCTGTGTCTGTTCTGATATTTGGCCCTCGTTTTAGATAAGACCTAAATAATTACATATAATCAAACTACTGGCCATCTAATATATTTTACCTCTGCATTTTATACTTTCCTAAAATGCCTTCAAAGCACTGAGGCATCATTATCATAGATTTATTACAGCAAATTGCTTATGAGTTTGAAATTTGGATTCTATATTCTCATTCTTGTGGAATGAGCATAAGTTATAATACCTAAAAATTTTGTCATGAGTACAAATATAACTTTAGGAAAAAAATTAAAATATTTTGAAAAGATTCATTTCTTACTACATCCAGGTCACAAAACAGAAAATTTAAACTAAAAACAAGTATCTTTAAGACATTCAACAACCATCTACTTAAATTGTTCTAGAAACCCTGTTGTTTTTTTTCTTAACTCTAAATGTCCTTCTTTGGGTAATTATAGTAATTTGGACTCATATTTGGAATTAGGCAGTCAACAGAAGTATTTGAGTGCCCATTTTATAGTATCTAATGGGTACTACACTTGTTTTCAAAAATAGATATGCTCATGTGCCCTAGAGTCTGTGCTTGGCAAAGAGAAGCTATTGCAGTGAGACACCCACACATGGAAACTAGAGAGTAGTCCTTGCTCACTGCAACTAGAGAAAACCAAATTCAGTAATGAAGACCCAGTGCAACCAAAAATAAATTAATTTTTAAAAATCTAAGATTATAAAACAATAAATACAAATTATACTAAAAATTTGGCACTAAGGTAGGTAGTAGCTTGTCTAGAGGAAAAGCAGCAAGCCTGGGTATCATGCTTTAAAAGATATAATGCTTTCAGAAGCTAACAGGCTGATAAAGAATTCTTAATGACCTCTTCAACTGTTATTAAGAAGAGATGTATTCAGCTCTTATCACCTTTTCCATTTTCATTCCCCATGTACAAATCTGTACATATCTCAAGTCTACAGCTAGCAATCAAATTAAATAGTTTGATACAAAGACCATAAACAATTAAAAGCTAAATGGTGTTATGTAACTAAAACAGGGGTAAAGGGGCCATTGAGGCATAGAAGAAAGAGCATCAGATTTGGGATGAGAGAATTTGGTTCCAGTATTCTTAGTTGTGTTATTTAGCATCTATACAAAGTTCTGGAAAAACCAGGTATTATTCCCTTATTCTCCAAAATGAGTAACATCATCCACCTCACTAGACTGACATATAGAATGAGAAAATATGGAAAGGGCTTTTAAAAGGAAAACACTATACAAATGTTAATTATATGCTCACTCT